>NC_091630.1:9662500-12162500 GCF_027580195.1 Bos mutus | reverse complement strand
TTTGTTCTACTTGAATTTGTTCCAGCATTTTAATCACCCGTGTGGAATGCATTCTTACCTGTATTACTTATTTATGATTTATAAAATGTTCTTTCAATAATATTAAGTGTAGCATTTCCATTAATGTTCCAATAATCTCTTTCACCTCTATAACTTTTGTTTTTAAGTTAGGCAGAGACATATTTTTAAAAAAACCTAAGAAACATGTATTCTTATTTCACAACTTAATATTATACATGAAATTATTTAAAAACCAACAGGATTTTAAGGAACATTGTGTTTTGTCATAACAAATATTGGTATATCAAAATTTTAATTACGCCAAAACTGTAGTTGCCTCTAATAGGAATGCATGTTTTATGGAAATTTCATGTAAATTTAATAAACTATCAATATATAGAGGCCATTAAAAATTGCATTAAAAACACCATTTCATTTATTCAGTCTTTCAGCATATGACGAGTACCTACTAGATTCCAAGTACTAGTATGATGCTGGGTACTGAGGATTCAGTGGTACATGTAAACCCTTGCTCTTGTACACTTCACCTGGCCACTGGTTAAAAGGCTTAAAGAGCACCTGAGTCGTGTGGTTCTGGATAGGTAAGGGGGAAACGCCACTGTATTTGAAATTGGAAAGTTAGGAGAACCCCCTGCTAGTGGAGCACACCCCAAATCATACACATTGATTTTCTGTGTGCGACAAATGCAGACATCAGTACCTCTCAGAGAGTCTGCCTTGTGTTGTCCACTGGCCCTCCACTGTCCTCCTTCCAAAGTCATGGACCTCAGTGGGTTTTAGATTAATCAGTTCAGGAGAGCAGAAATAGGAGGTCTAGGACTACCATGTGGGGATAGTGAGGCCCAGAATGAGTTAAATGACTCTTTACAGCATTTAAGAACCTCAGGCTTACAGGGACAATTGATAGCTCTTTGAGAGTGTTAAAAATGCCACTTTTTTTTAATTTACCTCCATAGCCTTGTTTAGTATTTGTAATTTACTGTTCTTTCAAGAGCCCAATTTTAAAGTTAAGGATAGGGAGAGCCATATATATATATAATGAATATATATATATATATAAAATAATTAAAATCCCAGCCTTAGTCACTTTATTATTCCAAGGATTAAAAAATATTTTTTGTTTCATAATTTGCTTTTTACCTTGATAATTTAGTGTATATTAAATATGAAATTATGTTTTAAAATGTTCTTGTCTTCATTTGATTTACATTTTATAATGGTTTTTTATGTGCTGTAGTGCAAACTTGGATGAGGAAGCACAGGCTGGTACCAGTTCACTACAGGTAATGTTGGACCGCCATCCAGTTGCTATTACAGTGGAGGTGAAGCAAGAAGAAGACATTAAGCCCCCCCCTCCACTGGTTTTAAATTCTCAACAGAGTGATACTTTAGAGCAAAGAGAAGAACAGGAATTAGTGCGTGTAATGGAAAGATCTTTGTCACCATCACTTTCCTCTGTTGATATGAGAATGACATCGTCTCCATCTTCTATTCCAAGGAGAGATGATTTTTTTCGGCATGAGAGTGGAGAAAATTTTAGGTCACAATTAGGGTATGATCCTCAGATTCTACAAATGCTGAAAGAGGAGCATCAAATAATTTTAGAAAATCAAAAAAGTTTTGGATTATATGTTCAGGAGAAGAGGGATGGATTGAAAAGAAGGCAGCAGCTAGAGGAAGAGCTGCTAAGAGCAAAAATTGAAGTTGAGAAGCTGAAAGCAATTCGACTACGGCATGATCTACCTGAATATAATAGTCTCTGAGATTTTTTTTCAATCTTGCAATTTGATTAATTTTGGCCTGGTTAGTTTCATTTGGGAATATCCTGAAGCAGAGTACATATTCTTAAAACATATTGTTAATCTCTGTTATGAAAAAGGCTTTTTTGACATGATTTTCTGATTATTTAATTTTCCTTTGAAATATAGTAAAACTGATGGCATGCTTATAAATTTTTTGTCTTCCTGGGCTTTACAAAAGATGTTTTATTTTGATTATTAACATATATAAATGCATATGTATATACATAAATATTCTTTCAAAGTTCTGAATCTTCAACGTTTTTAATTAACACTTTGAAAGCTGTATGTAGTTCAAGATGTTTATTAATAAGTTAGTCTAATTTAGAAGCAATACTAGCTTCATAGAAGCTTGTCTATATGACACTGATTTTTATGCTTTCATTCTTTGAAGGAATAAGTTCTAGAATTTTAGGGACTAAAATGTTAGGGACTAGAATTTTAGAGACTAAAATAGAAGGTATTTGGAGAACACTTTTCCCATCTCAATTTAAGGGTAATAAAACTGAGGGCAAGGGAAAACTCAGTGATTTACTTGGTTTAGCAAAGCTCTTTATGGCATAGCAAGGACCAGCACTGGTTTTTGTTTCTCTGTAATTTCCTCCCCCTACGGTTTCATAGAAGAAAAAATCTGCTAAAGTATCCTACATGGTAAAAAATTAGAAACATTTATTTCATTAAAATTGTCTTTAAAAATTGGTGGATTGTGAAATCAGGGGGATTGTGTCAATTACTCCCATCCTCCTTTTTTTTTGTTGTTCTGCAAAATAAGATATACTGTTGGAGCTGTTATATATTGAGGTGGCCAAAAAAGTTAGTTTGATTAGTGAATATGTTGTACAGTAAATATGTCTTTTATTTTTACTTAAAACCAAAATAACTTTTTGGCCAATCCAATATGTTGACTCTGAGATTTAATATGTTGATTCATTTTGAATGTCTTAGTCTGAAAAAGATTTCTTTCACAGTAAAATCACAGTAAACTTTAATGAACAAAATTAAAATTTTACTTAAAAATAGCAAAACATTATATGTGTATAACTTATGATATCTGTAGTCTTATGTTTCTGTAAATATTACTGTTTTAGTATTTGTGGAAATAAATAAAACCTTGATTCTTAAAACACACATACACATTTTGTTAAATCTTTAATATGTGTACTACTTAAGGATTTCTATTTTGGCTAGGGGTTTGTTGAGGAAGGCTATTTTAAGCTAAGCTTTAAAATGGGGTAGGTTGGATTTCAACACTTTTGGGGGAGAAGGCTGTTTATGTCAGAGTGAGCAGCATGAAGAAAGGCATAGAAGAAGAGAAAAAGTGGGTCAAAGTGTATAAGCCCAAATACAGTGCTAAGCCAGGTGATTTTTAAGTGATTTTAAGTGAACACAGAGCCAGTTAGGGCTGTGATAGTCTGGATGAGGACATATACCTTGACTAATTGGGGTTAGCTACTCTTCAGCTCTAGCAGAATTTTTATATGCAGAAATAAGCAAGAAATCTGCATTTTTATGAGAAATTTTTATATTTAAGATATTTACAAATAATTTAAATGTTTAAAATAATAAATACATAAAACATGTGAGTGGGCCTCATTCAGCCATTGGGTTTCTGGCTCCTGGCCTTTGGTGTAGACCAGTGGTTCACCAAGAGTGCATCTTGACCAGCAGCATCAGTATCACTTAAAAACTTGAGAGAAATGTAAATCCGTTCCTTTTGGATCAGTGACTCGAAGGGGAGAGTCCAGCAGTTTGTTTTAATAAGCTCTCTAGAGATTTCTGATGCAAGCTATAAAGCCATTCAAAGAACCGCTGAAACAGAGTATTTTGAAACCTAACATGATGCATAAATCATTAGAATTTCAAAAATTTGTGTTGAAGAGTGGGTGAAGGTAAACTGAGGGATATCATTTTGGAAGTTGGAAACTGGTGCTAGATTATGGATTACATTAAAAGCTGTTTTAAGGAATCAAATGTGATTGTATAATGGGAAACCTTGTAAGGCTTTTGACTAGGGGCATATGCCTTAAGCTCTGTCTTAATGTCATAATAACAGCATTTCAGAGTGGGCATTGTAGTGAGGAGATGAAATCCAAAATTTAGGTTATGGCTACAGGAATAGAAAGAAAGTAAATAAAATAGACCCTTATGGTACTGTTTGAGCCTGTTGACTGCTTAATTTCATTGGCGTTTTATATCAGCTATTAGAGTTAAATATTACAAAAATGTCTTGAATGTATAATGTGATATATCCTTTTGACAATTTCATCTTCTTTAATCTGCTCTCTGACTTTTCTTTCAGTCCAAAGACTTTAAAATTCTTATTCGAGGTAATGTTTTTACAGTATAATTCTCATAAGTCTTTACAGTAGTAAGCTTTAACTTTTTTTAATTATTGAAAGCAAGTTACCATACAAAATGTAATAATTCATATTATAATCTTAGCATGGTACTACTCAGAATTGTTAATGAATGTTCAATTAGAATGCTAACTTGTACAGCTAAATCAGAGTTTTCCAAATTGTTCTGTGGAATAGTCATTCTATGAAATGTCTTTATTAGCAAAGTAACATGTTCAAAAAAAGTACAATATACATTTTTTTTGGTGATTAGATTCTAAAATAAGTGTGGAAGGTAAAAACATAGACTATACAAAATCGTCCTTGAATATTTTTTTGGCTGCCGAGAAAACGTAGTCTGCTTCAGTAAGATTTTTCACCAGCAGTGTTCAAGATTGTTGTTTCATTGCTGATATCATGTGACAAATGTGTTAACGTTTAGGGCTGAATAGAATAGAAAACCTTAGTTTTACATATTTTTAAACACCAGCATTCCACTCATTGCAGTGGAGTTCACTGCAGCAGTTTTTCTGAATCACTGTTGTTTTATTTTAATCTGCAAAACTTAAAGTGAATGTGATTCTGCTTCATTTTTATTGCTCCACCTCCTCACCCCAGCAACTATAGTTAGCATAGGATAGTTTTTTGAAAAATTCTGTGTGAAAAAGACTTGTTTAACTACTGAACTGGTTTTGGAGGCTGCTTATTGTTATCTTGCAGAATATCTTAGGGAAATTCTGAGCTAAAGCTTTTTTCTTTTCCTTTCTGTATTGAGAATTTTTTGAGTTTTTGGCTACTTACCAACTTAACATTCACAGTTTTTGCTGAGGACAAGTTTCACTAAGGGGCATATGTAAGGGCAAATTCTATTAATGCAAATAGAATAGAACTGAAGCCCCCTGACATCTTACATACTACAGAGAACTGTTTGGGGCCATGAGCTTTACTTATGAAATGTAATGCTGGGAAAACATAGAAAAGAGTGATTTTATTTTTTAAATGTAGACTTGGTTCTGTATAAATACATTAAATTTGAAAAATATACTAAGTCATAAGACTATTTCATCCAATATATTAGTAATTTAGATAGTGCATATGTTATTCTTGTCATCTTGTCTTTTCTTACTCATTTGAACTCAAATGGGTATGTTGGTGTTTTTTTTTAACAACTTATGACTTTATAAAACTAGGTATGATTTATAATAGCACCCTGAAAAAGTTTATGAAGTTCTTTCATTTCTAACAAATGCCAGATTTCTTAAAATACTCAAATATATTTCTCTTTTGTGTAATGAGACATCAACTTGGTGCAATTTAATTTTGAAAGATTGATTCTACCTTGTTGCATCATTACTTACATGAAAATGTTTAAAATATGAATTATTTTTCATGTGCCTTCTTTTAGAATAATGTCAAGTTTTAACTGAGTGTGGTAAATTGTAATTAAAATATATTATAGATGATAGTGGTTAAATGGTTTGTTAACACATGTTCTTTTAAATACATGGTAACACATTGTATTGACTTGTGTACTCTTTTTGTGTGCCATAAGTCAAAGAATTCAGTACTACACAGGTAAAATTTTTTGATGAGACATAATTGAAATACTGACATTTTTTTAGGTGATTGTGCCAGTGGTTGGTGGTGGTTTAGTTGCTAAGTCATGTCCGACTCCTGTGACCCCGTGGAGAGAGGAGCCTGGCAGGGTACAGTGCATGGGATTCTCCAGACTGGAGTGGGTTGTCATTTCCTTCTCCAGGGAATCTTCCCAACCCAGGGATTGAACCTGGGTCTCCTGAATTGTTGGTACATTCTTTACCAACTGAGCTACAAGGGAAGCCCTTGTGCCAGTATAGTTGCCAAATATACCATGTCTAAATTTCATAGTATATTTATTTTTTCAATTGTTAAGATTCACAGATTTTCAAAATCAATTGAACATTTGATGGTGACTTTGATTGTAAATAGTAAAAGTAATTAGATGAAATATGGTTGTAATACTTAACAAAGAGAAAAAACAAATTTTAAAAATATGCAACCTAATTAAACATTAATAGTCATACAGATCTTTGTATATGATTTTGAGAAATTGGTCCCATATTTTTTATATATCTTCTATAAGTTGTTTTCACTAAAAATAGCAGCTATGATGTGAACTTATATTATTTATCTTTAGTTTTCAGTTCCTTTGTAAATAGTGGAAAGCAAAGTTAATAAATAGATAAATAAAAATGTCACCCAAATTAGCCCACACTTAACTAACATGGATATATCATTAGACTTGCACTTATCACATAGTTATCCATCTATATCCATCCATAAATTCTTTTTTTTTTTCTTTTAAGGAAAACTTATTTTAAAACAAGTTGCAGAATTAAAATACTTTACCCATAAGCACTTCAGCATGAGGATTATGAACTGGAGTTCAATATTTATTTGTGTGTGTATGATGTTTTTAAGTAAGATTTGCAAACAGTGAAATCTTAAATACACCATTTGATGAGTTTTGACAAATTACACCTCTGTAGCTTAAACCCACTTTAAGATTTAAAAGGTTATCACCCTATTCTTTGCCAAGATCAAGTGTAAAAAGTTATCACCCTAGAATGTGCTCTCCTGCCCCTTCCTAACCAATCCACTGGCACCTCAGGCAACCATTATTCTAATTTTTAAAAAAACATAGATAAATTTTTCTTGTTCTAGAACTTAATATTACTGAGGTCAAACAGTGTGAACTCTTTGTTTCTGTTTTCTTTCATCCATCTTAATGTTTTTAATATTCATCATCCTTTTATCAGTAGTTCATTGCTTTTTTTTTGTTGCTGAGTAATATTCCATTTTATAAATACACTACAGTTTGTTTATCCTTTATCTTTTTAAAAAAATTCTTTTTATTTATCTAATGAATTTATTTGGCTGTACCAGGTCTTAGTTGAGGCATATGGGATCTTAGTTCCCTGACCAGGGATCGAACCCAGGCCCCCTGCATTGGGAGCATGGAGTCTTAGCCACTGGATCACCAGGAGAGTCCCCATCTATTATCTTTTGATGGACTTCTGGCCTTTTCCCAGATTTTGGTTGTTCTGTATATTCTCATATAAGTGTGTCATGAACTTAATGCTGGCTTAGGGAAGATATATGTTTAACTTTTTAAGAAACTGCCAGACCTTTTCTCAAAGTGATTGTACCATTTTACACTTCCATCAACAGTGTATGGATTATTTTTTAAAATAAAGTTTGCATGTTTATTGATTGGAATGTCAGAATTGAAATTGATGAATAAATTTTTTATATTTAAATGAATTAAAAATGTTGGGCAGATAGTTTAAATATCTGGGAATATTGTAGTTTGTTGATTTTTTTTTTCTGTTTTAGCACTAATTGCATATATGCTTTGTCATAAAGAATTGAGAAATATGATGAAATGTATAGTTCCTGCCATCCTCAAAGTATCATTCTGAAAATGATCTTTAATGCAAAGAAGTATCTTTTAGGTTTATTTTATACATAATGATACTTGCAGTTAGTTGACATGCAGTCTGTTTTGTTAGGTAGAGAAAACTATGGATGTTTACCAGTTTGAAGAATTTGTGTATTCATGTTTGCATATTTTTTAGTGTAATAAAAACCATATCTTTCAAATCTCACATTTATATTGCAGTTATATGTTAATGCATGTTAAAAGTTCTGATAGCTTTTGGTAATTTTGAAACTCAAAAAATATGGTTTGTAAGAGTATTTATATTTTTTGTTGAATTTGATGATATGAGACATTTTAAATTCCATTTACTCCATTAAAAACAATGTATATATTTAGAATTATTAAAAGAATATTAAAGGTTTGGGTTTATGGAATGTATAATTAAGCCACGTTATCTTAGAGTTACTATGCTTAGGACTCATCCATTAAGATGATAATATCCACTATTAATATTTAAATGACCATGTCTCTGCCTTCCTCTTTTGTCAAAGCATGGTTTTAAGCATTCTTACCCTGTGAATTACCTTGTGAGTTTTGCTCTACACATTCAAGCCTCTGGCTTATGAAGACTATTTTTGGCATTGATTTGGAAAGCACATTACAGGGTCAAGGGAGAAGTAGATCAGAACCAAGTTTAGAAATAAAAATGAATAGCATGCGTGCTCAGTTGCTTTAGCCGTGTCTGACTCTTTTCCAGTCCTGTGGGCTATGGGCATTCAGACTCCTCTGTCCACGAAATTCTCCAGGCAAAAATATTGGACTGTGTTGCCATGCCTTCCTCCAAGAGATCTTCCTGACCTGGGGATCAAACCTATGTCTCCTTCATCTCCTGCATCGCAAGTGAATTCTTTACCCACTGAGCCACCTGGGAAGCCTGGGAAAAATTATAGGTTAGAGCGGAATTGTTAGTGGTGGTTAGTCTGGAATGTAGCAAATTAGTCATTATTTTATATGTTACAAGTAGTCTAGATAAAGGAAGTTATGCTCCTAATATGTTTAATTCCTAATACCTTCATTCTGCTTTTTTGCAGTCATTCTCCTTTGCCTGCTCTATGTGTTAGTCCTTCTCAGTTGTGTCTGACTCTTTGCAACCCCGTGGACTGTAGCCCACCAGGCTGCTCTGTCCATGGGATTCACCAGGCAAGAGTACTGGAGCAGGTAGCCAGTCCTTTCTCCTGCCCTATGCCTCCATTTAAAATGGGACTAAATGGGAAAGGGACAAGTGCACGATGACGATGATGGTCGTCAGCATTTGGAGAGCGCTTACTGCATGGCAAAGACTGTTCTAAGCATTTTACATGTATTAGCTCGTCTAATGCAACAACTCTGTGATGTAGGTATTAGTATTGCATTCATTTGACAATTTATAAGCACAGGGGTGAGTAACTTGTGCAGGGTCATGTTGCTAGCTAGGGCAGACTCAGGCTTCAAGTGCAACCAGTCTGGCTCCAGAGTTCATGCTTTTATTCCTTCTCCTTTCTTTCCTGCAAAAGAAAGGCTATATCTAAATCTGAGACTCTTATGTTATTTCAGTTAGTATAAGGAATTCTGAATTCTTAGAATTTAACTACTGTCTTTTGTTCTAGTTAGTTTTTTTTTTTTTTGCAGGGGCAGGTTTGGACATAACAGGCAGCTCTCCTGGGAATACAACAGGATATTTGACTCTTAAGCTATCTTTCCCAGCCATTTTTGATGAAGACAGGCTTTTTGTCCCTTCTTTAACAGCAATCCTGAGGAATTGCATTTTTCTCTTAACCAAGTGAAAATCAAGAACAAATTTGAAAAATACAGAAAGCTGCTGTCAGTCTTCCATTCAGTGCACAGTGACTGCTACTAGTAGAAATAGTGTATAAAGAAACTAAAATTGTCTAAACTTGCACATCACAACATTTTTTAGAATTCAAAAACTGATCAAAGCATCCCATCTTTTTCATTAATGCTAAAACCCTCAAAACTTTATCTGGAAAAATTAAAACAACAAAAATAACACAGGACAACTAACTTATCTAAAAACTGGTATCTTTTTGACTAAAAACTAATGGAGTAATACAGTCTTCATAATATTTTAGCAAAATTTGATTTAGCAAAACTATTTGGTAGAAATTATGATTATGAAAGAATTTATGTTGGCAAAAATTAAAATACATAAAGAAGTGATAAATCTTTCTTATAACATTTACTTGGAAAATAATCCTGAATGTATACGGTGTACAGCTATGCAGCTGAGTTCAAAGTTAATTTCTAAGGCTACTTTCTCATGAAAATTAGTGTTAAGGTAATTCTATTTTAATATCTTTATAAACATGAAGTAAAAATGTGCCTAGAATAATAATGGCAGTTTTGAAAACTCCCTGTTGTTACAGGAATATGGTGATGACCAAGATCCAAAGAGGCCCTCCTCTCAACACTTTACAGTTTTGTGGGAAAGGCTGACATTAAATAATTTGTCACATAATTGCTGAGTTAATGCTGAGATAACACAACTTGATGTAGTTTTGCAGTCAGGGAAATTTAAACTGTAAGGAAGGGTGACTAGAAATTAATTTAGATAAGCATGTTGAAGGAAGAGAAGTAGAAGGAACTTTGGCTGGAAGTAATGTTTTCTTCAAGACCTTTAAGCCAAGTAGATGATTAGATTCACATTTAAAAACTCATGTGTGTAAGCTCAGTCACTCAAACTTGTGAGACTCTTCAGTCCATGAAATTTTCCAGGCAAGAATCTTGGAGTTGCCATTTCCCTCTCCAGGGGATCTTCTCAACCCAGGGATTGAACACGTGTCTCCTGCATTGGCAGGCAGATTCTTTACTACTGCACTACTTTGGAAGCCCACATTTAAAAATAAATACAGTATATATGGAAAATGGCTTTGGGTGTAGGGGTGGCAAGAGAAGACTTCAGTAGAACTGTTGAGAAGACCCTGCAATATTTCCGTAGTCCAGAGATGATTATTTGGAAAGAGTAAGGACAGTGCAGAAGGCGAATAGTACACAGCTTTGAGAACCATGAAGAGGGTAGAATCGTGTGGATTTTGTGGTTGATTGGCTCAGGAACTGAGAAAATGAATGCCCTGGATGATTACCAGTTTCTTGGCTTCTTTCACTGAGAAATGGAAAAACTGAAAGAGGAGCAATTTTTGAAGAGAAGATAAGTGGACCTGGTGAGTTTGTGACATTTATGAGACATGTAGACCCAACTGCATGTACTGGTATATATACAAATCTAGAGTTATGATCTGGGCTAGAGGAAAACATATAACTTAGTAAAGTAATGGTATTGAAGCCTTGGGAGCTAATTTAAGGAGATTTGGTACATAGTGAGGGGAGTCAGGCTTAGAACTCAGGGCTGAAGAACTCCAGTAAACAAAGGTTAGACAGGGAGTAAGAACTGGCAAAGATGATTAAGAAATAGCAATCAAGGAAGAGGAAAATTTGAAGTGTGTTAGAAGCTATAAAAATAGAATTCAGTATTTCAGGAAGAAATGGTCACTATTATCCAATACTTTCAGGAACTTTGGTCAGGACTAAAAAGTAAAGAGCTCCTTTTTTGTGTGTGGTTTCTTATTTCTTTTTTTTTTAATATAAATTTATTTATTTTAATTGGAGGCTAATTACTTTACATTATTGTAGTGGTTTGGCCATACATTGACATGGATCCGCCACAGGTGTACATGTGTTCCCCATCCTGAACGCCCCTCCCACCTTCCTCCCCATCCTATCCCTCTGGGTCATCCCAGTGCACCAGCCCCGAGCACCCTGTCTCATGCATCGAACCTGGACTTAGTGGCCTTTAACACAGCAACTTTGGGGCAGGCCCGACTGGAAGCCAAGTTGGTGAAGTTGAGAAGTTGCGAATTTGAAGAAACCGAGGGAGTAAGTGGTTATTCAGATGATTATAGTGGAAACAGTGGGGACAGGCAACTCTTTCAGGCAATGTAAGTTCCCTTTTTATGCATGTGTTTTAGTTTATCCCTGAACATACACATCACAGAATAACTTTATTTTTCCATGCTATGGCCTTTTCCTGTGATTTACTGTGGGGAAAGGATTTTAGTAGGGGGAAGTCAGTGATCTTTTTAAGAGCTCTTTCTTACCCCTAAAATAACGCACTGGTTCTCCCTCCAATCCCATAGTTTCTCATTAAAAAAGGAATCAGCCTTTTGACCTGTTAATAAAACATAATCATTTATTGAGTTACAGTATAATGTTAAATAATTTCTAGTGAGTGGGCTTATGTCAACCTGGCGCATTTTAATCTGTTAAATTCTATGTGTTGCCAAAACATATGGTTTTCTTTTTTTTTTTTTAGGGGGGAGGGATAGAGAAGAGTGTTTAAATAATCTTTGCCTATTTAAAATTTCACAAATTATTTGAAATTTTATTATAATAAAAGGTGTAGTGAATTCCTTATATTAAAGAGGATATAAGTAGATTCTTGATTCTTCTAGCACATTCAACACTTATTAAGTATTCGCCTTTTACATATTAAAATACAATAGTATTTTATTTAAATTTTAAAAATTTTTAGTTTTTTTATTCATTTAATTTTGGTTGCACTGGGTCTTCATTGCTGTGCACAGGCGTTCTCTAGTTGTGGCGAGCAGGGGCTACTCTTGCCCTGTGAGGCTTCTCACTGCGGTGGCTTCTTCTGTTGCCAGTGCAGGCTGTAGGCATGTGGACCTCAGTAGTTGCAGCGCGCTGGCTCTAGAGCTTGAATTCAGTAGTGGTGGCACAGGGGCTTTGTTGCTTCACGGCATGTGGAATCTTCCTGGACCAGGAATCAAACCCTTGTCCCTAGCTTTGGCAGGTGGATTCTTATCTGCTGCGTCACCAGGAAAGTCCTTTACTTTAATTTTGACATAATTTCTTACTAATTCAAGTTCTCTTTAGTGCCCATTTTCTACTTATAGATTTCACTGAAATTTTGCAATAAGAGTTCGAGTTTAGACTGCATTTTGGGCAATCTGTAAGTTGTTGGATGAATGAATGTTGAGGGTTTTCAGATCAGATTGAAAATTCAGTTTAAAAAGGTGAGGAACTTATTTTGCTGCTGCTGCTGCTAAGTCGCTTCAGTCGTGTCCGACTCTGTGCGACCCCATAGACGGCAACCTACCAGGCTCCCCCGTCCCTGGGATTCTCCAGGCAAGAACACTGGAGTGGGTTGCCATTTCCTTCTCCAATGCATAAAAGTGAAAGTGAAGCCGCTCAGTCGTGTCCAACCCTCAGCGACCCCATGGACTGCAGCCCACCAGGGTCCTCCATCCATGGGATTTTCCAGGCAAGAGTACTGGAGTGGGGTGCCATTGCCTTAGGTACATCCTTTATAATATGAAATTAGAGAAGTCAAGCAAAGAGGAAATGTAACTATATATAAAAAAGGTCTTACGACTAATAATAAAATTCAAATTACCATGTTAAATGCCATTTCTATCAAATTGGTAAAGATGAATGTTCACACAAAAATCTGTACATAAATGTTCATAGTAGCTTTGCGATAGTTAAGAGCTATTAATGGAAACACCTAAATAAATAATAAGGAACAAAATAATAAAGAACAAAGTTGATATATAGACATCAACTTGGGGTAAATCTCAAAGACAATACTGAGTGGGAGAAACCAGCTTGAAGGGTGGTGTACTGTATGATTTTGATTTGTTTGAAACATTTTTGAAAAGACACAACTATATTGGTAGAAAAACAGATCAGTAACTGAATAGGGTAAGGGTGTGACCAAAAAAGAATAGCATGAGAGAGTCTTTTTTAAAAAAATAGCTTTTGTTTTTGGCTCTGCTGGGCCTTCATTGCTGTGCAGGCTTTCCTCTAGTGGAGAGCAGGGCTCCTCTCGCTGCCGTGAGCCAGCTTCTCTTGTGGGTCTTCTCTGGCTGTGGAGGATGGGCTCTAGGGCACGAGGACTCCGTAGTCACAGCTCCTAGGCTCTAAAGCACAGTCTCAACAGTTGTGCACAGGCTTACGTGCTTCGAGGCATGGGGAATCTTCCCAGATGAGGGATCAAACCCATGTCTTCTGCACTGGGAGGCGGAGTCTTTACCACTGAGCCAGCAGGGAAGTCCCATGAGGGAGTCCTTTGGAGTGATGGAACTACTCATCCTGACTGTGGTAGTGGGTAAATCAATTTATACCTGTGTTAACATTCATAAAACTACACCAAGAGAAAGTGTCAATTTTACTGTATGATAATTGTAACATTAAAAAATACAGTTAAAAATTGGTAAAATGATAAATATAGTAGTGAAGTGGATCCTGTCTTTGTGGGAATATCATTGGTAATACATTATGCAGATGTTTTGGATCATGGAAAAAGCAAGAGAGTTCCAGAAAAACATCTGTTTCTGCTTTATTGACTATGCCAAAGCCTTTGACTGTGTGGATCACAATAAACTGTGGAAAATTCTTCAAGAGATGGGAATACCAGACCACCTGACCTGCTTCTTGAGAAACCTATATGCAGGTCAGGAAGCAACAGTTAGAACTGGACATGGAACCACAGACTGGTTCCAAATAGGAAAAGGAGTCCGTCAAGGCTGTATATTGTCACCCTGCTTATTTAACTTCTATGCAGAATGCATCATGAGAAACGCTGGACAGGAAGAAGCAGAAGCTGGAATCAAGATTGCCCGGAGAAATATCAACAACCTCAGATATGCAGATGACACCACCCTTATGGCAGAAAGTGAAGAGGAACTCAAAAGCCTCTTGATGAAAGTGAAAGAGGAGAGTGAATAAGTTGGCTTAAAGCTCAACATTCAGAAAACGAAGATCATGGCATCTGGTCCCATCACTTCATGGCAAATAGATGGGGAAGCAGTGGAAACAGTGTCAGACTTTATTTTTTAGGGCTCCAAAATCACTGCAGATGGTGATTGCAGCCATGAAATTAAAAGATGCTTACTCCTTGGAAGGAAAGTTATGACCAACCTAGATAGCATATTCAAAAGCAGAGACATTACTTTGCCAACAAAGGTCCATCTAGTCAAGGCTATGGTTTTTCCAGTGGTCATGTATGGATGTGAAAGTTGGACTGTGAAGAAAGCTGAGCACTGAAGAATTGATGCTTTTGAACTGTGGTGTTGGAGAAGACTCTTGAGAGTCCCTTGGACTGCAAGGAGATCCAACCAGTCCATTCTAAAGGAGATCAGTCCTGGGTGTTCATTGGAAGGACTGATGCTGAAGCTGAAACTCCAGTACTTTGGCCACCTCATGTGAAGAGTTGACTCATTGGAAAAGACTCTGATGCTGAGAGGGTTGGCGGCAGGAGGAAAAGGGGACGACAGAGGATGAGATGGCTGGATGGCATCACCGACTCGATGCACATGAGTTTGGGTGAACTCCAGGAGTTGGTGATGGACAGGGAGGCCTAGCGTGCTGCAGTTCATGGGGTCGCAGAGAGTCGGACACGACTGAGTAACTGAACTGAACTGAACTGAAAGCATCATTTTACTGTTTAATGATACGAAAAATTTATTCAAAATAATATATGAAAAGAATACAATAAAAAACTACACCATATTTTCTACATTAGAAGTGTATTTTCCCTCAAAGAAGTGTATAAAATTACTCTTTGTTCAAACACCCTTATTTGTGATAGGAAGGCCAGGAAACTAGAGCCACCGCCCTTCAGTCCTTTCTGTTCTTGACTGTTGTGTTTGGGATTACAGCAGCTAGAATCCTTTCAGGGGATTAAGTTGTTGGGCCAAGCATTCTGGACACAACTTCTTAGCTGCACGTCAATCGTTTTCTTAGAAAAAAACCTCGCTGGTTTCAGATAGTCAAAATTCACTTTCTCAATCCATGAATGCCAATGATGCACAAATGAATTATCTGAATTCTAATAGTGACAGTGGTTTTTCAGACTTTTAGGAGACTGATGTACCTGGCTTGAAGTTGTACACATTTTTTTTTTTTGTTTGGTTTTTGGACATGTGTTTTCTTCTCTAGTAAATATTTTCCAGTGGAATGGCTGGTTATAGTAGGTGTATGTTTAACTTTTTAGGAGTCTGTCATACTGTTTTCCAAAGTTATTGTACTATTTTACACTCCTTCTAGTAGTGTGTGATATTTCTAGGCGCTCTGTACTTTTTTTTCAGTTATAATTGACTTTCAGTTCAGTTCAGTTGTTCAGTCATGTCCCACTCTTTGCGACCCCATGAATCACAGCACGCCAGGCCTCCCTGTCCATCACCAACTCCCGAAGTTCACTCAGACTCACATCCATCGAGTCAGTGATGCCATCCAGCCATCTCATCCTCTGTCATCCCCTTCTCCTCCTGCCCCCAATCCCTCCCAGCATCAGAGTCTTTTCCAATGAGTCAACTCTTCGCATGAGGTGGCCAAAGTACTGGAGTTTCAGCTTCAGCATCATTCCTTCCAAAGGAATCCCAGGGCTGATCTCCTTCAATTAAGATAGTTTTAAAAATTTTAGTCAAGTTAGTGTGTGGTGTTATCATGTTTTTAAACAAGTTCATTGAGTTATAATTCACATTCCACGTAATTCAGTCATGACAGCGAGGCCTGGCATGGTGCAGTTCATGGGGTCACAAAGAGTCAGACATGACTGAGCGACTGAACAACAGCAACATAATTCACTCATATAAAGTATATAGTTCATAATTTTTTAGTAGTATATTTACAGTTATGTGCAGCTATCACCACAATTTTAGGATGTTTTCAGTACTTCAAAAAGAAATCCTGTGCTCTTGAACTTTAAATCCCCATACCTCGTGCCCCTAGTCTCACCCTCACCTCCTAGCCCTAAGCAACCATTAAACTGCTTTCTGTCTCTATAGGCTTTCCTGTTCTGTACATTTCATATAAATGGAATCATGTAATGTATAGTCTTTTGTGATTGGCTTTTCTCACTTAACATAATGTTATTAAGGTTTATATGTGTTGTAGCCTGTATCCATTCCTTTAATGGCTGAATAATATTACGAATAATATCACTAATAATAACGTGATGTACCACAATTTGTTTATTCATTTGTTTGTTGAATGAACATTTGGTTCGTTTCTACCTTTGGGCTATTATGAATAATATTGCTATGAACATTCATGTGCAAGTTTTTTTGTGTGGACATGTTTTTCTCTGTCTTGAGCATATACCTAGGAGTGGAATTGCTGGATCATATGGTAACTGTAATCTTTTGAAGAATCGTGAAACTGTTTTTTAAAGTGGTTGGACTATTTTACATTCCCACCAGTAGTGAGTGAGGATTCCAGTTTCTTTACATCTGCACCATACTTGCTTTTATCCATTTGAGACTAATCTTAGTAGATGTGAAGTGTATCTTGTGTTTTTGTTTGCATTTCCCAAATGGTTAATGATGTTAAAGATCTTTTTATGTACTTACTGACTTTTTGTATATATTCTTTCCTGGATTATCTGTTCATGTTTTTTTGCCCATTTTCTATTGATTTGTTTGACTTTGTTTTCTTAATGGCATCCTTTAAAATTTTTGATAAAATTAAACATATATTTTATTTTTAATGATTTATATATTTGTATTCTAAGAAACCTTTGCCTTCTTCAAGATTACAAATATCTTCTACTACAGTTTCTTGTAAAAGTTTGTAGTAAAATTTTACATTTAAGTCTATGATTCATTTTTCATTAAATTTTGTATACAGGGTGAGTTAATGGTTGATGTTCATCTTTTTTCTGTGTGGCTATCCAGTTAACTCAGCATTTTTTGAAAAGGCTTATTCCCATTGAATTTGTTTTGCCAACTGTGTTGAAAATCAGTTTGTTTTGCCAACTTTGTTGAAAAATAGTGGTCATACACAGTGGCCACTATTTTGTTGCATTGATCATTTTGTCTTTCTTTTAAATACCAAAGTGTCTCCATTTTTGTTACATGATAGTTAACTTTGAAATGAGGTGGAATAAGTCATTAGTTCTCAGTCCTTTGTTTTTAGTTTCCCTGTGGATTTCTATGTAGACAGTTTTATCATCCGCACATAGGTACAGTTTTACTTCTTCTCTTCCTTTCTGATCTTTATACTTTTTATTGCCTTATTGCATTGGCTAAGACTTGCCAGGACAACACTGATTAGAAGTGGTGAAAGTGGGAATTCTTTTTTTATTCCTAGTCTCAGGGCTTTTTCTTTTCCTATTTAAGTAGGTGGGTGAATTTTAAAAGATAAAGTAGTAATTTGGCTTTTGTTTTGTAAATTCTTTTGTTTTGATAGCTTTGGAGGTCAAGTTGTGTATTTGGTAAAAGATACAGTGAATAGCTCTTCAATAACGGGGGAGTGAGATTTTCCTCTCTTCAGCTGGAGTAAACTTATCTAGTCATTGAAAAATATAGTATAAAAGTTAGGTGAGAAGCAAGAGCTAGGGCTCAGTATGAGGATGCTCTATATTTCTCACGGAAGTGCTCATGGTTAACTGCCAAGGGGAAAAGAAAGAATAAGACCGAGTAACAAGGGGAGATTTTGTCTTTAGTGTCAAGTGTGCTTTGAGTTAATAGATAACTTAAGAGTGTTTTTGCTTCAAAGCACTAAAAGAGATACCATTATATAGAATATCATATACATACCTCTCAACCTATTCTGTTATCCTTTGTCTTATTATGTTTTGTCTTTTTTGTCTGTACTTTACATGCAATAAAATTTATGGCTCTAAATGATCCGCAATGATTTCTGTTAATTGTATTCACCTATCCATTCTGAAGGAGATCAGCCCTGGGATTTCTTTGGAAGGAATGATGCTAAAGCTGAAGCTCCAGTACTTTGGCCACCTCATGCGAAGAGTTGACTCATTGGAAAAGACTGATGCTGGGAGGGATTGGGGGCAAGAGGAGAAGGGGACGACAGAGGATGAGATGGCTGGATGGCATCACTGACTCGATGGACGTGAGTCTGAGTGAACTCCGGGAGTTGGTGATGGACAGGGAGGCCTGGTGTGCTGCAATTCATGGGGTTGCAAAGAGTCGGACACGACTGAGCGACTGATCTGATCTGATCTGATCTGATGCAACTATCACCCAGACAAGTTCTTCTTTCCTGCTCCTTTCCAGTCAATTTCCCAACTCCAGAGCCAGCAGCCACTTTCTGGTTTCTGTCACCATAAATCAGTTTCATTGCTGAAAAAGTTTCTCTGTTAGACTCTTTGCATATGTTTTTGTAAGGTGATACTGGGAATGTTTTCAAGAAAAGTATAGACTTTCATAAGGAACTTTTAATTTCCTGATCATATACTACTGAATTCTCAGAATCAGTGACCCAGCCTGACAGCTAGCTCCCTAAGCTAGGAGACAAGAATATATTGATGAAATTTTAGTCTGATTGCTGCTTTAATGTCTTCAGTTCAGTTCAGTCGCTCAGTCGTATCTGACTCTTTGCAACCCCATGAATCGCAGCATGCCAGGCCTCCCTGTCCATCACCAACTCCCAGAGTTCACTCAGACTCACGTCCATCAAGTCAGCGATGCCATCCAGCCATCTCATCCTCTGTTGTCCCCTTTTCCTCCTGCCCCCAATCCCTCCCAGCATCAGAGTCTTTTCCAATGAGTCAACTCTTCACATGAGGTGGCCCAAGTACTGGAGTTTCAGCTTCAGCAGTTTTACCTTTGTTCTTATTGAAAAAGCTACAGGTTTTTCTTTTAGAGAACTCTGTGATAATGTATTACTTTTCCTTGATATATCTTGTTACGTGATTTTAGGTATTTTTCCATGGATGCTGAAATTTTATCTTTAATTACTAGAGTTTTAAAATCTTACCAGTGATTATATTTTTCTACTTGTACTAAGTTTGTATGATAAGAAATTTACATTCTGTTTTCGTGGTAATGCTAGAAGCTGGTATTTGAATTTCCCAGTTTATAGCATATATATGAAAAAATACTTAATACAATCCAGTTTACTTGTGCTTTTATTTTGCTGAGTGATTTTATTACTTAAATATTAATGTCATCTATAATAATTGGTTTTTATTTTGTTTATATTCTAGTTCATTCAGCCCCTAAAGAAATAACAGTGTCTAAGGGACAAGAAGAGAAACCTGATAGCCTAGTTAAATATTTCAGTGTTGTTTGGTGTAAAGCTTCAAAGAAAAAACACAAAAAGTGGGAAGGTGATGGTGTTCTTATTGTAAAAGGAAAGTCATTTACATTAAAGGATTTGGAAGGCAAAGACATTGGAAGAGGTATTGTGATATTACCTGATGTTTATGATTTGGTCTAAAGTTAATATATGTATCTGACTACAAAACTGAAATGTAATTGTGTTTTATGAAGGTGTTCTTTGTTGACTTTCATGTATAAATTATCTGATAAACATAAATTTATCTTGTAATAGCAATTCTGACAATCTTATGTATACTCAGTGAGATGAATCTCATCCCATGGTATCGTTTTCATTGAATATAAAATGATTAGCTAGATATATACAGTTATATTGGCATTTTTCTGAGATTAAGCAGTTTTTCTTTGTGTGTTTTTCATCTTTTTTCTTTTTTTCCAGAATGCTGAGTGATTAAAAGTTAAAAAAGATGTGGGTATTAGGAATAGAATGATATCTAACTTCAATGATACCTAATAAATATTTGAAAATAGCAAGGCGATAATAGCTAGAGATAACTTAGATTAATGCATCTAAATTGGAGGTAACTGTTATTTCCATTATAAAACGTTGCCAGCATGATTTATTTGCATAAGTTAGCCCACAAAATCAGAGTATGTAAAGTTATCATGGTGTTTTTATATTGTCTCTTAAATTACTCTTCAATTCTGAGTGTGGCCCATAATTATAAAGTCTGTTCTACATGTTGAAAATAACATAGTTTGTAGTTTCAATAACTATGCTAGGAGTAAGCATTCAAAGAGGGTTATAGTTTGTAGTTTAGTAGGGACAGGGCAATGTAATTGATAATTAGGAAGCACTAAGATAATTGTTTCAATGAGAATGTTTGCTAAGTACAATAGGAACATATATAGAAGGACCATGTAAATCAGCCTACGAGGCTAAGGGAAAGCTTCAAAGGAGTTATTGTTTAAGGTAATATGTGAGGGATGAGTAATTTTGTAGGGAATGAGAAAGGGGCATAGCATATGTACAGGTATAGGCAAGAGTGAATTAAAACTACTTCAGTGTTTCAGGAATATAGTATGCGAAGGGCAGTGACAGAGGGGCATGAGTTGAGGCTGAATGGAATTATCTGCAATAGAATTTTTTATTATGAAAATATTGAATACCATATATCCAATATTATGCTTAGTATTTAGAGAAATTAAAAAGAAAATTAGCAATACACATTCCATGTTAGTTAAGGTGTTAGTAGCTCAGTTGTGTCTGACTCTTTGCAACCCCCTGGACTATAGCCCACCAGGCTCCTCTGTCCATGGAATTCTCCAGGCAAGAATACTAGAGTGGGTTGCCATTCTCTTTTCTAGCGGATCTTCCTGACCCAGGGATTGAACTCAGGTCTCTTGCACTGCAGGCAGATTCCTTACCATCTGAGCTACCAAGGATTGAGGCTAAATTTTTTTGAGAACTTGTTTATACTTAATTAGTGAAATTATATTCTAAAGCCCCCTAGCAAGGAAAAAATTACCAAAATTACCCTGGAATATCTGTTACCCATAACTATAGTATATATGGTTTTGAGTATGTGTAGTTTGGATTAATAATAAAATGATCTCTCAGTTCCAAGTAGTGGAAAAAAGTAGAATCACCTCTATACAAGTAGAATCACCTCCGGTGCTTTTAAAAAATGCCAGTGCTTAGGCCTTGATCTCTGAGGCTGTGATTATTTGGTCTGGATGATGGGGAGAGGGACTGAACATCCATATAGTTTAGGTTTCTGGATGACTCTCATATCCAGCAGGAGTTGAAAATCACTGGTTTAAAAAATTAATTTATTGGCTTTCAAAGTGTAAGCTTTCAAATATAAGACTTGGTTGCTTAATTATAATGTTAATAATATATCAACCTGGAGTTAATCTTGCAAGTTATCACCTATTATACAAGCAGTTTTTCTTTTAAATAATTTAGATATTCAGCATTTAAATATTATTACTATAAGGATAAACACTCCTAAGAAACCTGAAGGCTGGAATGCTGAAATTGCTAATAGCTTATGATAATATAGTCAGATTCAGTTGATTTTTATTCCACATACCCAGCAAAGAACAAGTGTGGGAAACAAAGTTCAGGAGTTTAAAGAAAGTCTTCTGGAGATGTAGAGATGTTTGAGACAGTCATCACTAGG
Organism: Bos mutus; assembly: GCF_027580195.1. Lineage (NCBI taxonomy): Eukaryota > Metazoa > Chordata > Mammalia > Artiodactyla > Bovidae > Bos > Bos mutus. The sequence goes on along the minus strand of NC_091630.1, from coordinate 12,140,639 downwards.
GAGCAAAGTGAAACGAGAGATTTTGGAGTTGCAGGGCCTCTTGAAGGTGCCTCAAAGTTAAATTTATTCTTATCTCCCATTTTCATGTAATTAGTGGTAATTGGATTAATAGAGTTAGATTCAGTATGAAGATAAAACAGTTATCTTCATTAATATGGAGAGGTCAGGACTGCTGTTGAATTGAAATAGCTTGGGAAATGGAGGGCTGGGTCTTTTAGCATTTAGGAACACCAGCCAAATAACTATTTGGCTTCATCTTAGAGCTTTATCATTAGTAACTGAAAAATGTATATTACGTAGTTCCCAGTTGTCAGAGATTGTAATTATTAGCCCAGTGTTAATAGGGAATTGTAGCAATTTTCCAGCTAGTTTAAAAGGGTCATGTAATGTTATCTAAATTATGATGATCTTTTATTTTTTGTTTTTAGAAACTTTAAAGTTTTTGGTATACACAGTTTTGCCCCTCACAGTGGCACAAAAATCATGCATTTAATGTTCCAAGCAGAGGAGTATAAAATTCCCTCACTCTATCTGATTAATGAGTTCATTTTAAGCAGACCGTGATAACTTACTCATATTTATATTGCATCAACACCTTATACGTGGCAGCACCTAATAAATGTCTGTTGAATTAATAATAATTCAAACAAGTGTGGTATTATAAAATATCCTGCTTTTTATTCAAGAGCGAGAACTTGGACTATCCGTAGCGTCTGTGACAAATGCAGTTTTACTATGCTATCGAAGGTGGACGAGTACAGTACTAGTTCTGTTAGAAACTGCTTCTATTGCGAGTTCTTCACATTTGCACTTGTTTCTAAGTGGAAATAGAGCTGCCCTGGCATTTGTCTAGATTGTTCACAAGAAAGGAGGGTCCATACATAGCCTACCAAAACCCTTCTTCGCTTGATTTTCTATAGACAGCAGATGGCAAAACCATGAATACAGTAGACTGTATTTTAAGTAATTAAAAAAAAGCCTTGGGTCTCTAAACCTTACCTAATTTTTATAACTATATAATTATTTATTCCTTTTGATTTTTGCATGTGTGTATTTTTACTAAGAGGATAAATTATATTTTTGTTCTGGCTAGTGGGTTATTATATGAGGCTATTTGCATTCAAAGTAGTTTTCATTCTGTACAGTTATAAGAAGAAACTCTGGTTTTACTAATTACGTCATCTTAGAGTGTCAATAAATTAAATTAATTTTTTCCTTCTTAATTTAAAGGCACTGGATATAAACTGAAAGAGCTTGAAAAGATTGAAGAGGGTCAAACAATGATGGTTGGTGGAAAAGAAATAGAAGTCATGGGTATCATCTCTCCAGATGATTTCAGCAGTGGAAGATGTTTTCAGTTTGGAGGAGGATGTTCTGCTATCTTAAGTTCTTCTCAAGCTGCCAAGAAGTGTTTCTCTAACCCTTTCAAAAGTGTCTGTAAACTCAGTTCAAAGGAAAATAAACAGAACAGTTTCCAAAGTTGCAAACCACGCCATGACCCATATGCGCCAAGTAAGATTTAAAAGCTTAATTTGAGTTTTCTGTTTTTACTGTCTAAAGATATTTTGGTATGTGAATTTAAAGTTGAAATTTTGTTTTAACACTTTCAGGTAGAAGTATGTATCATTTTTCAGATATATAGTCTGACATAAGGGATAATGTTGAAGTTGAATAATAATATAGTTTGAGAAGTATTTTCATAAATAAATGTTCAATTGCAAGAGTATATTAACCAAAATACATGTGTTGAAGGAAAATTGTGCAAATTATAGATGTATAAACACATACATGTGTATGATTTCAACAAAACCTTATTGCTTTTGTAGGGAGAAAAATTAGTAAATTTATAAATTAGGAATATTTTTGAACTTCCATTTTGAAGATTGTATGCTTTGATCACAAGTATTAGTAATTAGTGACTTGCTGCTGCTACTAAGTCGCTTCAGTCGTGTCCAACTCTGTGCGACCCCAGAGACGGCAGCCCACCAGGCTCCCCCATCCCTGGGATTCTCCAGGCAAGAATACTGGAGTGGGTTGCCATTTCCTTCTCCAATGCATGAAAGTGAAAAGTGAAAGTGAAGTCGCTCAGTCGCGTCCGACTCTTAGCGACCCCATGGACTGCAGCCTACCAGGTTTCACCATCCATGGGATTTTCCAGGGAAGAGTACTGGAGTGGGGTGCCATTGCCTTCTCCCAATTAGTGACTTAATTGAGTATTAGAATATTGAAAGGTGAAGAATACTGAAAGGTGAGATTTCATGTAAAGAATTCAAATTTTATTCATGAGAATCCAGTCAAGTTAATTTTCACATTAATGAATTTAATTTAAAAATTGCATCAAAAATAAAACCTAGTCTGTTTATGACTTTTTAAGATTTGATTGCTCAGTCAACAAGTATTTCTTGTGTGCCTTTTATACATTGGGCCCAGAGGTAAAACTGTCATTACAGAGCTTCTCATTTGGTGACGTGACAGACATAAAATTTGAATTATATTAAGTCTGTGATTCATTTTGCCTGAAATAGTGTGTACAGGGTGAGTTAATGATTGATGTTCGTCTTTTTCCACGTGGCAGTAAGAATGGCAGTGTATGTGCTCAGTTGTGTCCGTCTCTTTGTGACCCCATGGAGTGCAGCCTGCCAGGCTCCTCTGTCCATGAAATTGTCAGGGCAAGAACACTGGAGCAGGTTGCCATTTCCTTCCCCAGGGGATCTTCCCAACCTAGGGTTCGAATTGTCCTCTCTTGCATCTGCTGCATTGGCAGGTGGATTCTTTACCACTGTGCCATCTGGGAAGTTCTTTCCATGTGGATATCCAGTTAATTCAGCATTTGTTTGAAAAGACTTATTCTTATTGAATTTGTTTTGTTATATAGAAGTTGGAGAATAGAGTAAGCTTTTCTCATAATGGTAGTAAAAATACTGAAATAATTATAAAAATAACTCTTAAAATAGCTATAAATAGAAGTGTTAAGGGCTTCCCAGGTGGCTCTGGTGGTAAAGAATCTACCTGCCAATACAGAAGACATAAGAGACACAGGTTCATCCCCTGGGTTGGGAAGATCCCCTGGAGGAGGGCATGGCGACCTACTCCAGTTTTCTTGCCCGGAGAATCCCGTGGACAGAGGAACCTGGCGGGCTACAGTGCATAGGGTCACAAAGAGTCAGACATAACTGAAGGGGCTTAGAATGCACGCATGCTTGCAAAAAGTATTAAAATAACTATTTTCCCCTCTTGCCATTTTGGGGACAGAATTTTTGAAATAAAAGGACCTTTTAGATAATTTAGACCAATCCCTTCACTTTGCATTTGAGGAAACTGAGTACCAGAAGAATGAACTGACTTGCTTAAAGTAGGTATTGTCATAATTTGTATTAAAACCCCCAAATTAAAAACTCCTTGCTTTATTCTAGCTCATTTGAGACTTAATTGAAATTTAGAGAGTGGGAGTTTCTGCTTCTGATTTTTCTCTTTGTGTGAATATTTTGTCTGTCACACTGGCTCATAAGCCTCCTTCTGTCCTTTATGCTTCTTTCTCTTCACCTTCCTGTTATGTAGTAGAGAGCTGTGGTGAACTGAAAGGAACACTGTGCTTAGTCAAGGGCCTGAGTTAGAGTCCTGCTTTTGCCACTAAACTACTGATTCTTCGACCAGTTGAGGTAGTCACTTACTTCACTATATTTTGCCTCATGTAAAATGTGGGTTTTAATAACTACCATAGAGATTTAGAGTGCCTGGTATATACTGTATACAATAAATATTTGATAACTGAGTGAATGAAAAATTTTATTATGATAATTTGTATATATGTGTACATGAGTGTGTATGTGTGTGTGTGTGTAAGCAAGCCCTTTTTGTAAGTGGTAAATACTTGATTATCCTCTCTCTTTTTAAATCTTGTTAAAGGTAGTTCTAACCTGTAGACTTAAAACTAAAGCAAGAGAGATTTTGTTAACATTAAATGATGCTTCATGATCATGAAGGGCATCTAAAGATTTAAACTGATGTCCTATTGCTGTGGTGCTTTAGGTTTTATTTTTCTCGAAGCTTCGTGCTTTGTTAGATGACTTATGATTCTATGGTCCTTGCTTGAGCTGTGAATCATCTTTACCTCTATTTTCTTTTTAATTCCCTTTGTCCTTTTTAACTAATTTTTTAAAAAGCTTGCTTTCTTTATTTATAGCTTCACTGAGCCTTAGTTGCTGCGTGTGGGCTTTCTGTAGTTGCAGTGAGCAGGGGTTACTCTAGTTGCTGTGCAGGCTTCTCATTGCAGTGGCTTCTCTTGCTTACGCTTGGGCCCTACAACGCACGGGCTTCAGTAGTTGCAGAGCGTTTGCTCAGTTGCTCTGAGGCATGTGAGATCTTCCCAGACCAGGGGCCATACCTGTGTCCCCTGCATTGGCAGGTGGATTCTTAACTGCTGGACCACTAGGGAGATCCTCTTTTTGTTCTTTTTTTTTTTTTTAAAAAAGGAACCATTTCTTGGTTGGAAATCCACAAGACATACTCTCTTCTTTACTACTGGGATATGGAGGAAACTCAGGGGCTGAGTTTTCCGTTTTCACACTCTATTCCCCTACCTGCCAGGAATTCACCTTGAAAATGAGAGTTTCTTTTGGTTGCTCAGAAACCTGGGAAGATCCACAGAAAACCTTCCTCCAGGTAATTACTATCAGTAAACATGACCAGACTCTCATTTCTGTGACTATATATTTCCACACTGAGGGTTATTTATTAAATCCCCTGTGGGTTTTTTTTTTTTTTGGTTGCCCCACACAGCTTGTGAGATGTTAGTTCCTGGACCAGGGTTTGAACCCGTGTCCTTAGCAGTGAAAGCACTGAGTCTTAGTCTCCTGGGACCTGTTGTTTTTTAATCTCCTTTTCTCATCTTTGTTCTCTTTTTTCATATTTTAAAAAATCTATTTTACTTTTTTTAACCATGATGCAGACATACAAATATATCCAAAAAATTACTTTGATGGGTTTATTATCTGATTTCAGATTTATCAATTCATACCAGCTTTCTAGTTACATTTGGTTTTGTTTTTTGAATGATTTTAAATCTTTTAAATTGTATTACCATATTACTAAAGAATTACATTGTTATTTGACGGTTACTCCATGCTGCTTTGTCAAGATTCATGAATTTTACATTTCATGAATGAAGTAATTAATTTTAAGCAAATAATGGTGGTGAAGTCAATGGAAAATTTGTCATTCTTTCTCAGTTCTTCTGATTAATAGGGGTGATAGACATTGTTAGTCGGCATAGGAATTAAAATAAAGGAAGCCTTTATATTAAATTTGGAAAGCCTTTCTAGAATAAGAAGCTATGAGTATTAGTAAAGGCCATCTTGGCAAAATTCCAATCTGTGCTTTCAGTTGGAAATAGTTCTCTTTGCTTTGAATACTGAACTAGTAAGTGTTGTGGCTTGATGAATTCTTTATGAAACAATAGTGAATTTTAGTGGTTTCAAAGCACTTTTGTGCATGAAATTTGGAAAGCTCTTTGCCATTCTTTGCATGAATCTTACATCAATAAAGCATGGGATTTTATTTTTAAAATTTTGTACCTTTGCTTAGCATTGATGTTACTGAATTTCAAAATTATTGTGTTTTAATTTTTTTTTTTTTGAATTTCAAAGTTTTTGATTTTTTTTTGTTGCAAATGACTGCAAACAGTTGTATCTTCTGAGTAATTAGAGCAAGATAATGTAATTACTGACAGAGTGAAATACATTTATAATTATACTTTTCCCTTTCTCTTAAGATTCCCTTGTTATGCTCCGACCAGATAAGAATCACCAGTGGCTGTTCAATAAGAACTGTTTTCCTGTTGTGGATGTAGTGATAGATCCTCACCTCGTATATTACCTTCGACCACATCAGAAAGAAGGGATCACATTCCTTTATGAATGTGTAATGGGAATGAGGTAGGAAAATAATTTGTTTGATCTAATCAGAGCTTTGATTTACCTGTAACATAATGGTTTCTAGGATGAGCCTAATATAGAATGAGTCTCAATGAGTGCAGCATACATTTTAGTTGATAGGAATGGCAAATGGTAATGTGTATGTTTTATTCCACAGGTGGGTTCTTTTTAAAAAAATAATTTTATTTAAAAAAAAATTTGGCTGTGCCTGGTCTTAGTTGAGGCAGGCAGGATTTATAATCTTCATTGCAGCATGCAGGATCTTTTTTTTTAATGCAGCATGCAAACTCTTAGTTGCAGCATGTGGGATCTAGTTCCCTGACCAGGGATTGAACCCAGGCCCCTTGCATTGGAGCCCAGAGTCTTAGCCACAGTGGACCGCCAGGGAAATCTCCACAGGTAGTTCTTGAAGGATACTGTGTGCTAAATATCTTGCTTGGAACTGGACACACAACTTATGAGGATTTTGCAAAAAAGTTTCCTTCTTATCTCACCTCTGTTTACACACACACACAAACACACACACACACACAGGAGTCCCTCTTCCTCTTTTATAATTGAGTTTTCTTAAAGAATTATAGTCAAAATACAGTTGAAGTAGAAGACACACACATAAATTCAAACCAAAGAGGGTTAAAAGAATCAAAGGTCTCTGCTAACATATTAGTACATTTCCTTCCAGGCCTTTTTTGTTGTTTTTGATGCATAGGACCTCGATTTTTACATTGGTCATTGCCACTCAGTATGCCTCAGTTACTAGGAAGCTGGGAATGTAAATTCCTTCAAGTTCTAAAGAACCCCTTGAATGATGCTGCTGCTGCTGCTAAGTCGCTTCAGTCATGTCCGACTCTGTGCAACCCCATAGACGGCAGCCCACCAGGCTCCCCCATCCCTGGGATTCTCCAGGCAAGAACACTGGAGTGGGTTGCCATTTCCTTCTCCAAGGCATGAAAGTGAAAAGTGAAAGTGAAGTCGCTCAGTCGTGTCCGACTCTTAGCGACCCCTGACAAGGGGAAAATTATCTCCTGGAAACTTTCTAGATGCATGTTCTTTCAAATATGCTCTTCTTTTTTGGAGATCTTACTTCAGTTGGCCTGAGAATCATCTTTTATTTCTTTTCTCTCATCTTCTCTATCTAATCACACCTAAGCTTTTGAATATTTTGACTTCCTAAATACCATTTCTAACCTAATTGTTTCTGGCCCTCACTATAGCAGTTCTAGTAACTGGTGTCATAAAATTATATTTTATCTGGACTATTGCAACAGCTTCTAACTTGTGTATCTGTTTCTGATGCTCCTCAGATTCCTTCTACTTATTGCTGCCAGTTTGATATTTCTGGAAACAGTTCTGAACATGGCATTTCCTTGCTTAAAATGATTGCAATTCTCAGAACTTAGAGCAATGTTTCCTAATCTGTGGTATGCACTCCACTTGGGTGGTGTATAGAATTATTTTAGGTGTACATGGACAAACTTTATTTTTTACTTTTAATCATAGCATATTTAGTTAGTGAATAATTGGAAAGAAATAGCATATCAAACTTTTGGTTTCACAAGTAGATTATGCTTAGAAAGAATTTATTTTCTTTTCAAATAAATCTAAGTTAAAAAGTGAGTTGATTTAGAGAAAAATAATAAATAGTAACATATAGTATCACATATATGGCAAAGCAGTGTAGTCATTCTTGGAAGACTGATGTTGGGGAGACACTGACTTACAAGATACAGTCTGAGCTTTCAAGGGCAAGAATCCTTATCTTCTGTCTTCTACCAATCTTGCCAGCTTCCTAACCTTGTATTTCTTTGCTTGGAATTCAGTTCAAGCTCCAGCTGTGCTGATGTGTTAATACTGATTAATGTAGTGAATTCCTGTTTTCCTTTAAAACTCTGCTCAAGGTTCATCTTCTTCAAGGGAAGCCTTTCTGCTCTCTTCGCTATACCTGAATGCTGGATCACTGTTTTCTCTCTGCCACTCACTATATCTCGTTTAGTTGGCATCTTGCAATGGCAAAATATAAAATAATCTAAAGTAATAATAAGGGCTATGCTGCTGCTAAGTCACTTCAGTCGTGTCCGACTCTGAGAGACCCCATAGACGGCAGCCCACTAGGCTCCCCCGTCCCTGGGATTCTCCAGGCAAGAACACTGGAGTGGGTTGCCATTTCCTTCTCCAGTGCATGAAAGTGAAAAGTGAAAGTGAAGTCGCTCAGTCGTTTCCGACTCTTCGAGACCCCATGGACTGCAACCCACCAGGTTCCTCCGTCCATGGGATTTTCCCAGCAAGAGTACTGGAGTGGGGTGCCATTGCCTTCTCCGAATAAGGGCTGTAGTAATCTAAAATAATAATAGTGGCTATAATTCATGTTTGTAATTTTTTCTCTATATTTTAAACTGGAAAACATAAATAAAATTGGTTTTGGTTGTTATTTCTACTAGTAAGAAACAGAATGGATTAACAAACTATACTTATATATTTCCTTAATTCCTTTGGATTTTGTAACTTTTAAAGTGTTTATCTAATACCTGTCAAAGAGCTTTTAAAACTATAAAGTGGTATAAATGCCAGTTACTGATAGTATTCCTTATAATGTTTAATTTTCAATTGCATGAACCAAATAGACTTGTAGGACAAGATTTTTACTAAATTATGTGTATTAGATCAAATAGTGTTTAATTTTTCTTACAGGTCAAGGAGCTATTTTGGTCGAGGACTTCATTTATTGCAAGAAAATCATAAATACAGATCACTAGGTCTTTCTGGTTTATGTTTCATTACATTTTAAAGTGTTTTGATATCTAATACTGAAACTGATAAAAACTGCTCAGCTGTCAGTGATGAGAAGCACAGTTATAGTTAAATTATTTAACTGTAGATATGAAATTGGCATTCATTTCTAGTTTCTAAATATGGAATCATTATAGTAACAGATTTAGATTCAACTGTAATTTCAATTTGTTTTAGTAATTTAGTTGACAGTAAATATATAATGAATATAATTAGCACAGATGCAAAATGTCATAAATCAGCTGAATGAAAAGCTAGAAAATGTGTTTAGTGGGGGCTAGAATTCATCCTAATTACAAAATATCAGCTTCTGGTTTTTGACTAATAGGTGATGATGTTAGAGGCATAAAATATTTTCCTTTTGTAGTTGAAGGAAATATAATTATTTCTAACAGGGTGAATGGCAGATGTGGAGCTATTCTTGCCGATGAAATGGGTTTAGGGAAAACACTGCAATGTATTTCGCTTATCTGGACCCTACAGTGTCAGGGACCCTACGGAGGCAAGCCAATAGTAAAGAAGACACTTATTGTCACACCTGGAAGCTTGGTGAATAATTGGAAGAAAGAATTCCAAAAATGGTTAGGAATCGAAAGGATCAAGATATTTACTGTTGATCAGGTAAGAGACTTTTGAAAATTTAGATTTGGTTATTTACTAAATCTCTAGTTTTTCAAATCAGTGCTGCAGCTTTCACTATCTAGTAGTTTTTCAAGCATATGTAGTTCTCTTTTTTCTGATAGATGGAATATTGCCTTACAATTTAGTTATGAGTTAATATATTCTAATACCTAGATAATAGTTTTCAGGAATATGCTGCTTTTATTTAATTTCACACAATTTTTGCCCATGATTTATTAAAGGTTACCTTTTTTTTTAGGACCACAAAGTAGAAGAATTCACGAAATCTCCATTTTATTCTGTTCTTATCATCAGTTATGAAATGTTACTTCGTTCCCTGGATCAAATTAAGAATGTAAAATTTGATCTTCTAATTTGTGATGAAGGGCATCGTTTGAAGAACAGTACCATTAAGACAACTACAGCCCTCATTAGCCTCTCCTGTGAGAAAAGGATAATTTTAACTGGTCTGTATTTACTTTGGGTGAGATATGATGGAATTTTGCCTAATGAACATGCAGAACTTGTAGTATGATGTTTGACATCCAAAGAATTGATGATATTGAGTGAAATTCATACTAATCAACCTGGGTTAGTTGAGTCTCGGTAGGATTCTGAATTATCAAATTCCTGTGTAATGTTTCCCAGATTTTGGATTCTTTGAGGAATAAACACGATGGTATCATGATAAAGAAAGTAGAAGATGGGGCTAGACTGCTTGAGCTTGGTTTCCAAGTCTGACATTCATTTATAGCTGTGCAACTTTGGGCAAATTATACTTCTCCATACCTCAATTTTCTTATGCGTGAAATAGATTCCTTATGTTTTGAGGGTCAAATGAGTTAATTCATGTAAAGTTCTTGGAAGACCACCCTTATATGATAAGTGTTTAATACAAATATCCTTTATTTTTCCATGTTTGTGCTGAATGCATATGGTTTTTTGCTGGCCAAAGCTTCTAGCCCAGGTTGTCTAGAAAAGTGGGATAGACTATACAATAAATACAAGAATATTTTTCTGCCTTATCCTTTTTAGCTTAAGGCCTAGACTAGAATTAGGCCTGAATGACTCAAAGGAATTATTTTCCCACACCTCATTTTGGTCTTGTGTGGTGCTTTCAACTTACCATTTTGGTAGCAGGAGAAAAAAGTTGTCATTACTAATGTTTACATCCCTTCTGTTTTCTGCTCAAGGCTCCTTTTCCTGATCATCTTTTATCCTTTTAGAAAGGACGGGCAGGGCATGGTTATTTTTCTTGCATCATATCCCACGTCTTTGTCCTTCATGCATGTCAGAGCTCTGCTCTGAAGTTAAAATGAGGGAGAGGGGGTGTGCCCAACAGCTTATTCCTCCAGTATACACCTTCAGGGTAGGAGTGTGCCCTGGAGCAGCAGAGAACCCGCCCCCTGCAGAGGGTGCCCACCTTCAAATAATTTATGGCTATTCGTGTAGAAGGATTGTATTACCATTACCAAATGTGATTTTAAAGACCGTATATACTTTTTAGAAATGATTTGGGGAACTGTTAAATGACCTTTACGTTCTTCATATTTAGTCAAAGTGGATTCTTTATACTTCTTGACTAGCCTTTGATTTTGAAATCCTTGGGGCCAGAAAAGCAATGGAAAAAAAAAAGATTTAGCTGAATTTAGTTATATTGTAGGAAAAGCAAAGCGGAGATTATTTATTTTTACTGCTCAGTGTGGTGTCAATATTGCTTACCTAAATAGTAGTAATAGCTATAGTGTTAAAAAGATTGGCATTCAAGGGGGAAAACAAAGAGTGAGAAATTTAGATTACTTTTGGGTAATAATAATAGAGCAATAAAAAAAAATAGGACTTCCCTGGTGGCACAGTGGATAAGAATTCACCTGCCAACGCAGGGGACACGGGTTTGATCTCTGGTCTGGGAAGATTCCACATGCTGTGCAGCAACTTAGCCCGAGCACCACACCTACTGAGCCCATGCTCTAGAGCCCAAGAGCCACAACTGCCGAAGCCCGGCTAGAGCCTGTGCTCTGCAGTGAAAGAAGCTGTCACAGTGAGAAGCTTGCACAGCATGATGAAGGAGTAGCCCATTTACCACAGCTAGAGAAAGCCACACGTGGCAACCAGACCCAGACCCAGTGCAAAAAAATGGATTCTCTTCTATTTGACAATCAGATAATGTCCTTTAGCAAAAGCGAACAGTTTTACTACTATTCTCAATTATAAGAAAATACCAATTTAACTAGCGTTACAAATTAAATTTTATTTTGTTGTTGCTGTTCAGTCACCCAGTCGTGTCTACTTGTGAGTTGGACAGTTGCATTCAGTGACTCCCATGCTAGTAAGATCATGCTTAAAATCTTGCATGCTAGGTTTCAGCATTATGCGAACCAAGAAATTCCAAATATCCAAGCTGGGTTTAGAAAAGGAAGAGGAACCAGAGATAAAATTGCCAGCATTCGCTGGGTCATAGAGAAAACTAGGGAATTCCAGAAGACATCTACCTCTGTTTCATCCACTACACTAAAGCCTTTGATTGTGTGGATCACAACAAACTGGAAAACTCTTAAAGAGATGGGAATACCAGACCATCTTACCTGTCTCCTGAGAAAGCTGTATGTGGGTCAAGAAGCAACAGTTAGAACCCTGTTTGGAACAACTGATTGGTTCAAGATCCAGAAAGGGGAACCACAGAGCTGTCTGCTGCCACCCTGTTTGTTTAACCTATACGCTGAGCACATCATGAGAAATGCCGGGCTGGATAAGTTACAAGCTGGAATCAAGAAAGGTGGGAGAAACATCAACAACCTCAGATATGCAGATGACACCACCCTTATGGCAGAAAGTGAAGAGGAACTAAAGAGCTTCTTAGTGAAAGAGAAGAGTGAAAAAGTTGGCTTAAAGCTCAACATTCAGAAAACTAAGATCATGGCATCCAGTCCCGTCACTTCATAGCAAGTAGATGGGGAAACAGTGGCAGACTTTATTTTTGGGGGCTCCAAAATCACTGCAGATGGTGATTGCAGCCATGAAATTAAAAGACGCTTACTCCCTGGAAGGAAAGTTATAACCAACCTAGACAGCACATTAAAAAGCATAGACATTACTTTGCCAACAAATGTCCGTCTAGTCAAGGCTGTGGTTTTTCCAGTGGTCATGTATGGCTGTGAGAGTTGGACTATAAAGAAAGCTGAGTGCCGAAGAATTGATGCTTTTGAACTGTGGTGTTGGGGAAGACTCTTGAGAGTCCCTTGAACTGCAAGGAGATCCAACCAGTCCATCCTGAAGGAAATCAGTCCTGAATGTTCATTGGAAGGACAGATGTTGAAGCTGAAACTCCAATACTTTGGCCACCTGATGTGAAGAACTGACTCATTTGAGAAGACCCTGATGCTGAGAAATATTGAGGGCGGGAGGAGAAGGGGACAACAGAGGATGAGATAGATGGTTTGATGGCATCATTGACTCAATGGACATGAGTTTGAGTAAACTCTGGGAGTTGGTGATGGACAGGGAGGCCTGGCGTGCTGCAGTCCATGGGGTCGCAAAGAGTCGAACATGACTGAGTAACTGAACTGAACTGATAATGATTTTTAATTGGGGGAAAGTGGCTTTACAGTGTTGTGCGGTTTCTGCTGTACAACAATGCAAATCAGCTATAATTATACATATATCACCTCCCTCTTGAGCCTCCCTTCCCTCCCTTCATCCTACCCTTCTAAATTGTCACAGAGTGCTAGACTGGGCTTCTTGTGTTACATAGCAACTTCTCACCAGCTATCTGTTTTAGACTTGGTAGTATATATATCGGAGAAGGCAATGGCACCCCACTCCAGTACTCTTGCCTGGAAAATCCCATGATGGAGGAGCCTGGAAGGCCGCAGTCCGTGGGGTCACTGAAGGTTGGACACGACTGAGTGACTTCACTTTCACTTTTCACTTTCATGCATTGGAGAAGGAAATGGCAACGCACTCCAGTGTTCTTGCCTGGAGAATCCCAGGAAGGGGGGCTTCCATCTGTGGGGTTGCACAGAGTCGGACACGATTGAAGTGACTTAGCAGCATTGTATATATATCCATGCTACTTGCTCCATTCTTCTGCTCTCTCTTTACCCCACTGTGACCACACGTCCATTCTCTGTATCTGTTTCTATTCTTTCCCTGAAAATAGGTTCATCAATGCCACTTTTCTAGATTCCATATATATGCATTAATATACAATATCTGTTTTTCTCTTTCTGACTTATTTCACTCTCTATAACAGGCTCTACATTCATTCACCTCACTAGAACTGACTCAGATGTGTTCCTTTTTATGGCTAAGTAATATTCCATTGTATATATGTACCACATTTTTATTCATTCATCTGTTGATGGGCATCTAGGTTGCTTCCATGTCCTAACTATTGTAAATAGTGCTGCAGTGAACATTGGGTACATGTGTCTTTTAGAATTGTGGTTTTCTCAGGGTATATTCGCAGTAGTGGGATTGTTGGGTCATATGGTAGATTTATTCCTAGTTTCTTTTTTTTTATGGAATCTCCATATTGTTCCCCTTAATTGTTGTATCGGTTTACATTCCCACCAACAGTGCAGGAGGGTTCCCTTTTCTCCACATCCTCTTCAGCCTTTTTGTTTGTAGATCTTTTGATGATGCCCATTCTGACCATCGTATTAAAACCTAGACAGTGTATTATAAAGCAGAGACATCACTTTGCTGACAAAAGTCCATATAGTCAAAGAGAGTTGGACCATAAAGAAGGCTGAGTATTGAAGAATTTATGCTTTTGATCTGTGATGCTGAAGAAGGCTTTTGAGAGTCCCTTGGACATCGGGGAGATCAAACCAGTCAATCCTAAAGGAAATCAACCCTGAATATTCACTGGAAGGACTGATGCTGAAGCTGAAACTCCAATACTTTGGCCACCTGATGTGAAGGGCCAACTCACTGGAAAAGACCCTGATGCTGGGAAAAACTGAGGGCAGGAGAAGGGGGTGACAGAGGATGAGATGGTTGGATGGGCTTACTGACTCAATAGACATGAGTTTGAGCAAACTCTGGGGGATAGTGAAGGACAGGGAAGCCTGATGTGCTGCAGTCCACGGGATTGCAGGAGTCAGACATGACTGAGTGACTGAACAGCAACAATTCTGACCAGTGTAAGGTGATACCTCATTGTAGTTTTGATTTGATTTCTCTAATAGTGATGTTGAGCATCTTTTCATGAGTTTATTAGCCATCTGTATGTCTTCCTTGGAGAAATATCTGTTTAGGTTTTCTGTCCAATTTTTGATTGGGTTGTTTGTTTTTCTGATGTTGGGCTATATGAGCTGCTTATATATTTTGGAGATTAATAAATTTAATATTTTCAGTAGAAAATGATTCTGGGACTCCATTCAGCAGGACTATCCCAATGATGACCAATAAGGTCATTTCCTTGCCCCCTTTATTTGTGCTTTGTCTTCTTTACCTTGTTTCTGCTTTCTTTCTTTCTTTTTTAAAAATATATTTATGTATTTGGCTGCATTGGGTCTTAGTTGCAGATCTTTGTTGCATCATGTGGGACCTTTTTTGCTGTTGTTGTGGCAAGCAGGCTCTCTGGTTGCTCCGTGGCATGTGGTTAGTTCCCCAACCAGGGAATGAACTCAGTCCCCTGCCTTGCAAGGTGGATTCTTAACCACTGGACCACCAGAGATGTCCCTGTTTCGGCTTTCCTGTCCTGGTCGCTCCTGCTCCTGAGCTGCGAATTTAGGTGAAAACTAGCACTAGGTAAGCTCTCATATTTAGAAATGCTTATAGTTGGTTTTCATCTGCTCAGAATTGCCTTAATAAATTCTTTTTAATAGTGGCAGGGTATCTTACTCCCAAGGTGATTTGTGTTTTATTGTGGAATTAACATTCGATTATGAGTATGTGCAGTGCTGCATACATAATAGGTGCTCAAAAGCTATCTTAAGAATCCAATGAAAGTAATTTTGATTTTGTTTCCTCCTCTTATCTGGCCCTGTGCTGTGAAGAATATTCAGTTAATATTTCCTCCAGGAAAAGTTTTAATATTAAAATTAAATTAAAATTTAATAGAGGTATATTAAACTTCTAGGGATGCCATAACAAAATACCACGGACTGGGTGGTAAATTTCTTCAATGACAACAGAAATGTATTTTCCCACCATTCTGGAGACTGGAAGTCCAGTCTCAGGCTGTCAGCAGGTTTGATCTCTTCTGAGGCCTCTCTCCTCGCCTTGAAGATGCCTGTCTGCTTGCTGAGTCCTCTCATGGCCTGTCCTCTGAGTGTGTATATCCCTGTGTGTTTTTTCTTCTTGAAAGAATACAAGTCATGTTGGATTAGGGCCTCACCCTTATGAGTTTCTTTAACTTTACCTCCTTAAAAAGCCTGTTTTCTAATATAGTCACACTGGGAATTAGGACTTTCAAGATAACGAATTTTGAGGGGACACAGTCAATTCATAACATCTCATTATGTCAAATAGCCTTCATTAGATATTAGATATCCTTTATTTATAGTATAAAAAAGAAAAATATGAGATTTGAAGCAAAATTCTTATTGAAGAATAAAAGTTAAAAATATATTCAGACATACAGATACATATATGTACTGGTGTATTATGGCATGCTTAGAAACTAGAGAATGGAAGTCATCCTTTAGTCTCAGTTTCTTAATGAGCTGTTAGCATTTTGTCATGTTTCATTATTCTCTGTCACACACACACACACACACACACACACACACAGAACATACATGCATATTTCTTTATTTTTTGTATATATTGGGTTGGCCAAAAAGTTTGTTTGGGTTTTCCCATAAGATCATATGGAAAAACCTGAATGAACTTTTTGGCCAATCCAGTACATATAAAGTCCATCTTTATTCATTGACACACATAATGCACATCAAAATACACTTAATGTAAACATTTTTCTATTATATTGCATAATTTTGAAATGTGATGAATATCTACAAGCACATACTTTTTTCTATGTCGACTGCTAAAAGTGAAATTATTGGATCTAAAGGAAAAATACACAGAGGAGTATGTATAAAGAGCTCTTACACCTTTTTATGGAGATCAGAGACACGGATATAGCTGTAGGTTATTGGTAGTGTTCCTGTACTTGGGTTGGGTGGTAGATTTATGTCTCCTTAAAAGTAAACAATGAAACAGAAAGCTGTTATTGCTGGGATAGAGGTAGAGGAAGAGGAAGTTCTCTTAATTTCACTTCCATAGCTCTGAAAATAATTTTAGTAAATACACAAACTTGAAAAATCTTTAGTGTTTCCTTTTTTCTTGTCATCGGACATTGCTGCTTACTTAACTTTTATTAACGTTATATTATTTAGCTGCTTCTACAGGTTATACATAGTCTAGAATTAGAAAGGAATACTAAAAGCAGCGAGCTGGGAACTAAAGTATTTCTAGACATTTGTGACAACTTCTCGGAATGATACTATCCTAGTGTATTGCCTAGCTTATAGCCCCTTCTTTTCTTTTTTTAAGAAGTTTATTACTTTTTTGCTGCACTGGGTCTTTGTTGCTGTGAGCGGGCTTTCTCTAGTTGTGGTGAGCAGGGTTACTCTTCTTTTCCATGCCTAGGCTTCTCATTACGGTGGCTTCTCTAGCTGTGGTTGTTGTGGTACCCAGGCTTAATTGCTCCCTGGTGTGTGGAATCTTCCTGGACCAGGGATCAAACCTGTATCCTCTGTATTGGTAGGTGGATTCCTATCCACTGTACCACCAGGGAAATCCATCTTTTCTTTTTCTTCTTTACTTCCTTCTTATTTTTTGCCCCAAATCTTATGTTTCACCTTTTTTTTTTTTCCAGTTTTGCTTTTGCCTCTTTTCCTTGCTTATCAGGGTGATTTCAGCTGCAAGTAACAGATACATGAATTAAATGTGCTTATTCTCCCACACAACTGCAAATATAGAGCGAGGACAGGTTCCGGGGGTGACCCAGCAGCTCAACAGTGTTGTCAAGGAGTCTGGTTCTTTTTGTTCTTTGCTGTGCCATGTTTGGTGTTGACTTCATCCCCATGCTTGTAACAAGTGGCCAGAGCAGTTCCAGACATCACAGCTAGATGTGGTGATGTTTAAAGGAGAACAGGGGCTGGCTCTGCCTTTTTCTCCTGACTTCCTCTTATGTCTCACTGGACAAGATGGATTGCATACTTTTGGCAGACACTGTCGGTGCCCTCCCTAGCTCCCCTTTTCTGAGCTGTCGGACCCACCCCTTAGCTGCTGGGGCTGTTGGTTAAAGAACTCTTCTGCCTTATCTGGAGAATTATCATTGGTTGAATGAGAGCTTCTTCTCTTCCTTGCATCTCGGTCAATGATTGACTCATATAGAGCAGCAAGTGAAAAATGCCAGCTCCTTCACCTTAGGATAATTTCAGGAGCAACTTTATATGGTGCAATTTTTGCTCTAAGGCTCCCTGTAATTTAACTCAAGCTACATTGTTGGTTTCTTCCCCTGCATTTTCTGATTCCCTTTCTCCTGAGTCATTTCTCCATAAATCATGTGTAGCTAATCTGTATTTCAGGCTCTACTTCTGAGAACCTAGTCTGAGACAAACTCTTTCTTAACATCAGTCGTTGGCAAAGGGGACAGAACTACCAGGATTAGCTTGGATTAATCATTTGGATGACTGCCTGGAAGCCAATCACAATGAACCGTGTACCTTTTGTTCCCTTCTTGCTTTTCCTGTTTCCCCACTTTTTTATTAATCATTGTCATGGATTCTTTTAAAGGCTTAACAAAATGCATATCAATATAAATGTATTTTCTTAAATGTGATGTGTCTAAAAAAATTTAAAACTAACTAGATGTATTAAAAAAATTAGTAAGCATTGGTCCAACCTCGGTCTACCCATTTAATTTCAAAGAAAGTGATTGTGAAACTCTCTAACATTGTAAAAGTTTGTGTCATCTGTTATTGAAATAAGTGCATTTTAATGTACATCTTACATTATTTATATCTTTGGACAACTTTTTATAGTCTCTTGTCTGAAACTCATCTGAAATTATGCTGTTTTACTGTGCTGATTTATATATTCATTTGACATTATTATAATTATTGAAACATGCTAGTGTCTCTTTAAAAATTAGTTAGCCAAAAGTTATTGAGCATGTAGTATGTGCAGGGTGTATCAATCCATTAGCGTCTCTGTCACTCTTTAGGATTAGTGAAGATCCCAATTTTATCTGATTACTTTGTAATGGATTAACATTAGGTACCCAAACGTTAGGCACTTCACATCCTTTGTCTTTACTTTTCTTTGTAATATCACTGGGAAATTATTATCTTTACACTTTTTTAAGTGAAAAAACAATCCCCAGTTTAACTTAAAAGAACTTAAGCAACTTTGTCCAGAGTCCCACAGTTCTAATAGTAACAGATAACAGCTATGGAACATTATTGTGCTGCAGGCACTGTTCTTAGTGCATGAATTAATTCATTTGATTCTCACAACCCTAGTACTTCTATTATTATTCCTATTTTACAGCAAATAAAATTGGTGTAAGTAACTTTTCAGGGTTACTCAGAGAGTAAGTGAAACAGGTGGGATTTGAACCCAAATAGTCAGACTCTCCCTGGAGGAGGGCATGGCAACCCGCTCCAGTATTCTTGCCTGGAGAATCCCCATGGACAGAGGAGCCTAGTGGGCTACAGTCAATGGGGTCACAAAGAGTCAGACACAACTGAGTGACTAAGCACAGCACAGTCAGACTCTAGAGCCTGTACTCTGCCAAAATGCTGTATTAAATAAGACTTCAGTTCACAGTTACAACCGGAGTTAAAAATTTACATGTTTATTAATTTTTAAAAACTTCGTTTAGCTGCTCTTTCTTAATTTGAGACTTTGCTTATATGTAGTCCTCTTAGGGAAGAGAGTACAAATTTCTTTAAAAAAACTGATATTGTAAAACACAAACTTGACCTTCTGATCACTTTTATCTCTTTAGGTACTCCAGTTCAGAATGATCTCCAAGAATTTTTTACATTAATTGATTTTGTAAATCCAGGAATATTAGGCTCTTTGTCAGCTTATAGAAAAATATATGAAGAACCCATTATCATATCAAGACAACCTTCTGCTTCTGAGGTATAGTTTACTTTAATAAGTAGGTTAAAAATGACCAGTTTATCTAGGAAAATCATCCATAACTTGGGTATTATTTTAATTTAGGAAAAAATAAATTAATAGAGTGAATTTTTATTTTCTCCACAATCTTTCAACTCCTCTTGCATTTCTTACTTTGTAAAATGACATTATCACTTTAAAAAGATTCATTGGTAGGTCCTTCACAAAGAATTATAAATGACAGTAAACATATAAAAATGTTTATCTTTACTGACTTTGAAAAATGTAAATAACTGTGAAGTGATTTTTGTACTTTTCTATTGATGTTTTAGTTGGTTAGATTTGCACTGTAATAGCAAATGTACCTAAGAATACTGTCCTCTACTGGTTGAAGTAAAAATTGGTATGATTGGAAGATAGTTTGCTAATATGTATTAAAAGCTTTAAATTTGAATGTATCTTGTGGCCTAGAAATACCAGCTTTAGGAATTTATTATAAAGAAATAGTCATAGATTTTTATTAAATGCTTGAAGATTTAGCTGTAAGGGAAAAAAAAATTAGCTAAAACTAAGGAAAACAAACTAATTGGAAATAAACATTTCTGAAGATAGGAAAATCTGTTAGGTGCTACATGTTGTATATTTCATTGCATCTAGGATACTGTTAATTCTAGGGTGCATCATTATTTTTTGTACCAGTAGCAAAACATACTGTCAGTTGTAATTGTAAGAAGTCATCAATTGTAAAAGCATCCTATTTCAGAGAAGTTAAAGTGAGAAAAAAAGTAAATCTCAGAATTAATACAATACTGTGATTAGTTAACAGATAGTTACTGAGCATTTTCCATGAACCAGGAACCATATAAAAATAATTATTTCATATATTTCATAGAAAGGAAAATGTTTATGATACATTATTTAAAAACAAGATCACATTCATTTATTTTCCCAGTATTTACATATGAAATCCCTGAAGTGGGCCAAATGCTAAGCTCCAGACATGGAGGACTATGATGATAAACCAAACTGGTTTCTAGTTTCCATGATGCTTTATCGTTTGAGATCATGTTTTTTGTAACAAATAAAAATAAAACATCTATTTGCATTTATGCAAACAATGATTTTGAAGATATTTGTAAAAAGTTTTGACAACATTCGCTATTTCTGGTTAATGAAAGTTGGCTTTAATTTTCTTATTTTTGCATCACTGTACTTTCTGACCTGTGACCCAGTTTTTTTGGAATAAAAATTGAAAATAGTTTTAAAATATAAGGGAAATTTTCCATGATTTATATAAAAACAAATATGTACTTATACTGTGAGGATTGTGATGTAGAAGATTAGAAGATTCTATGTAGAGAATTTAAACATATATTTCACTCATAGTGTATTTTGACTTTAAAGATGTACTATTATATAGTGAACAAACAATGTGTAATGATTTTGAAAAAGTCAGCAGTGCCTTGTGCCAGTAATTTCTTAAAGGCTTAGTTTTAGGATCAGTAACTTGTCAAAATATTTTCTTCCAAGAATTTGCTTTTTTAGTGCTTTGATAATGATTTTAAGACTATTGTACCATCGTATCTTCACATAAAAGCTTACTTTCTGATAGTTCAGTTTGTAGATTATTGATTTCCAGTGGTTCTCAGTGGTGGCAATAGCCAAACAAGCAAGGATTTGAAGACTTTGGCTTCCATTAATTAAATGATTATGCTAAACATTTAAAGAGATGATTGTTGGTTTTTATATTCTAAACTGTATTTCAAATAATTTTTGTTTAAAATAAATCTGAAGGGAAGCAATTAGTAAATGTTTGATCATGATAAAATATTTAATATTCTTTTTAACTGCATGTATTATTTTTGTCTAAAACACTTTTAAGTTTGTTATTTTTCCATAGGAAGAAAGGGAGTTAGGAGAGCAAAGAGCAGCTGAACTTACTTGCCTCACTGGACTCTTCATCCTTAGAAGAACCCAAGAAGTCATAAATCAATATCTCCCTCCTAAAATAGAGAATGTAGTCTTTTGCCGACCAGGAGCCCTACAGATTGCACTTTATAGAAAACTGTTAAATTCTCAGGCTGTCAGATTCTGTCTTCAAGGACTGTTGGAAAATACTTCTCATCTAATATGTATCGGAGCTCTTAAAAAGCTGTGCAATCACCCCTGCCTTTTGTTTGGCTCAATAAAGGTAAGTAGCATGTGAGACTGTGTCAGGAATATGAGCTGAGGGTTCTATGTCATATGAACCCAAGAGGGCAGCTGAGACTGATCTCTGAGGTTACATTTTTGTGTTTTCCAAAAGCTGTGCAGCCTCTCCGGTGTGATTTTTCTCTAGAGTTCCTCCATCCTTCTGCTTGTTCTTCACAGCATGTCCTTATTCATGGAGCTGAACAAGCGGTGAACTGGGCTTCAGGGTCTTCCTTCTGGATTTTGTGTCCCGTGCCCCCTGGTGCCTCACCTAATGCTTGGTCCTGGTTTCCCTTCCTATATGTTAACAAAGCCAGTCACTTTGGTTTGACACATACAAAATCGACCATTAAGAAATAATTTATTTTTTCCTCATTGTAGAAGTAATACATGATTATTGTACAAAATTTGTGAAAATCACAAGGAAGAAAATAAAAATTATCTACTGGTTAGAATGTAAATTGGTCTAACTGGGAGACAGTTTAGTAATGTGTATCAAAGACCTTAAAATTTTATGTAACTTGTGGCCTGGCAATACCACTTTGAGAAATTTGTTATAAAGAGGTAAAGCTCTTCAGCTAGAGAAAACCACATTTGGTATTAATAATAATAATCTTA
The DNA here is from genome assembly GCF_027580195.1 of Bos mutus. Taxonomy (NCBI): domain Eukaryota; kingdom Metazoa; phylum Chordata; class Mammalia; order Artiodactyla; family Bovidae; genus Bos; species Bos mutus. The sequence goes on along the minus strand of NC_091630.1, from coordinate 12,118,401 downwards.
GTTGACGCTTATTAAACATTTACATGTATCAAACACTAAGTACTTTTCAAATATTATTTTACTTATTCTTCACAGAATTTTATGGAATAAGTATTATCACCATCCCCATTTTTTGGTGAGAAAATAGGAGCTTAAAGATACACATGTGTAGTCTTTTTCTAGAGAAACTTAATTGTAATGATGCTATGCTTATTATTTAAAAATCTGTTTTTTTAACTAAATAAATTATAGTCATTTCCCCACATTAGATGCTTTCTACAAATATGGTTAATGACTACATAGTTGAACTGTCCATTTGGATTTGAACATAAGGCAATTTGGGCTACAGTGAGAACTTTCTGTTTGGGAGTTGAAACTAAGTATCAGTCCCTACTCTGATGTTGTTCAGTTCAGTTCAGTTCAGTTCAGTCGCTCAGTCGTGTCCGACTCTTTGTGACCCCATGAGTCGCAGCACGCCAGGCTTCCCTGTCCATCACCATCTCCCGGAGTTCACTCAAACTCATGTCCATCTAGTCAGTGATGCCATCCAGCCATCTCATCCTCTGTCATCCCCTCTTCCTCCTGCCCCCAATCCCTCCCAGCATCAGAGTCTTCTCCAATGAGTCAACTCTTCGCATGAGGTGGCCAAAGTACTGGAGTTTCAGCTTTAGCATCATTCCTTCCAAAGAAATCCCAGGGCTGATCTCCTTGCAGTCCAAGGGACTCTCAAGAGTCTTCTCTAACACCACAATTCAAAAGCATCAATTCTTCGGCGCTCAGCTTTCTTTACAGTCCAACTCTCACATCCATACATGGCCACTGGAAAAACGATGGCCTTGACTAGACGGACCTTTGTTGGCAAAGTAATGTCTCTGCTTTGAATATGCTATCTAGGTTGGTCATAACTTTCCTTACAAGAAGTAAGCGTCTTTTAATTTCATGGCTGCAGTCACCATCTGCAGTGATTTTGGAGCCCAGAAAATAAGGTCTGACACTGTTTCCATTGTTTCCCCATCTATTTCCCATGAAGTGATGGGACTGGATGCCATGATCTTCGTTTTCTGAATGTTGAGCTTTAAGCCAACTTTTTCACTCTCCTCTTTCGTATTGTTATTTAGTCGCTAAGTCATGTCCAACTCTTTGCAACCGCATTGACTGCAGCATGCCAGGCTCCCCTGTACGTCACTGTCTCCTGAAGTTTGCTCAAATTCATGTCCATTGAGTCAGTGATGCTATCTAACCATCTCATCCTCTGTCGCCCCCATCTCCTCCTGCCCTCAGTCTTTCCCAGCATCAGGGTCTTTTCCATTGAGTCAGCTCTTCGCATCAGGTGGCCAAAGTATTGGAGCTTCAGCTTTAGCCTCAGTCCTTCCAAAGAAATCCCAGGGCTGATCTCCTTCAGAATGGACTGGTTGGATCTCCTTGCAGTCCAAGGGACTCTCAAGTCTTTTCCAGCACCACAGTTCGAAAGCATCAATTCTTTGGTGCTCAGTCTTCGTTATGGTCCAACTCTCACATCCTTACACGACTGCTGGGAAAACCATAGCTTTAACTATATGAACCTTTGTCGGCAAAGTGATGTCTCTGCTTTTTAATACACTCTTTAGGTTTGTCATAGCTATTTTTCCAAGGAGCAAGCATCTTCTAATTTTCTGGCTGCAGTCACCGTCTGCCATGATTTTGGAGCCCAAGAAAAGAAATCATCACTGTTTCCACTTTTTCCCCTTCTATTTGTCATAAAATGATGGGACTGGATGCCATGATCTTAGTTTTTTAAATGTTCTTAGCTTTTTCACTTTCCTCTTTCACCCTCATCAAGAGGCTCTTTAATTCCTCTTTGCTTTCTTCCAAGAGAGTGGTATCATCTGCATATCTGAGGTTGTTGATATTTCTCCTGGCAATCTTAATTCCAGCTTGTGATTCATCCAGCCCTGCATTTTGCATGATGTACTCTGCATATCATGTACAGTACATTGGAAAAGTCCCTGATGCTGGAAAAGATTGAGGGCAGAAGGAGAAGAGGGCATCAGAGGATGAGATTGGTGGATGGCATCACCAATGCAACGGACATGAACTTGGGCAAATTTGGGGAGATGGTGAGGGATAGAGAGGCCTGGAGTGCTGCAGTCATGGGGTCACAAAGAGTCAGACATGACGGGCGACTGAACACCAGCAACAGCTCTGCATATAAGTTAAATAAGCAGCGTGACCGTATACAGCCTTGACATACTCCTTTCCCAATTTTGAACCAGTCCTTTGTTCCATGTCTGGTTCTAACTGTTTCTTCTTGACCTGCATACAGGTTTTGCAGGAGACAGGTAAGGTAGTCTAGTATTCCTGTCTGTTTAAGAATTTTCCAGTTTGTTGTGATCCACGCAGTTAAAGGCTTTAGCACAATCAGTGGAGCAGAAGTAGATGTTTTCTCTATTACCCAACAAATGTTGGCAGTTTGAGCTCTGGTCCCTCTGCCTTTTCTAAACCCAGCTTGGACCCCTGGAAGTTATGGTTGAATCCCAGCTTGAAGGATTTTGAGCGTAACTTTGTTAGCATGTGAAATGAGTGCAGTTGTAGGATAGTTTGAACATTCTTTGGCATTGCCTTTCTTTGGGATTGGAATGAAAGCTGACCTTTTCCAGTCTTGTGACCACTTGTGGTCAGCAAATGCTGACATATTGATGGCAGCACTTTAATAGCATCATCTTATAGGATTTGAAATAGCTCATCTGGAATTTCATCACCATCAATAGCTTTGTTTGTAGTGATGCTTCTTAAGGCCCACTTGACTCCAGGATGTCTGGCTCTAGGTGAGGGACCACACCATTGTGATTTTCTGGGTCATATAAGACCTTTATTGTATAGTTCTTCTGTATGTTTTTTACCACTTCTTTTTAATCTCTTCTGCTTCTGTTAATTCCTGTCCTTTATGTGCCCATCTTTGCATGAAATGGTCCCTTGCTATCTCCAGTTTTCTTGAAGATCTCTAGTCTTTCCTATTCTATTGTTTTCCACTATTTGTTTGAATCGTTCACTTAAGAAGGCTTTGTTATCTCTCCTTGCTATTCTCTAGAATTCTGCATTCAGTTTGGTATGTCTTTCCCCTTCTCCCTTGCCTTTTGCTTCTCTTCTTTTCTCAGATATTTGTGAAGTCTCCTCAGACAACCACTTTGCCTTCTTGGATTTCTTTTTCTGGACTGCTTATTTAACTAAAAGCAAGTTTAACCATGGCCAGGTTATGTCTGTGAGCCTTAGTTTGTCTTAACTGGAAGACAGAGATAATAACAACCTCCTGATAATGTTACTGGGGCAATTTGATGAAAGAATATGGAAAGAACCTAGCAGAATGCCTGGTCATGGAAGTTGTACAGTAACTATTAATACCCTATTATCCCCAACTCACCCTTAATTTTTCTTCTTTTATTTTTCTTTAAACAGTAAAATAATTTGCAAACAAATAAAAAGAAAACCTGTGGGTGCTATGTTATGCGGAGGTCATTATGTATTTAGGAGATGTAGTGTTCTATCACATTTCTCCATGTTTATTCCTACAGTGGATTATATTTACATAGTTTATCATAGGAGAAGTCAGCTTTCTATGACTCTGCAGTCAACAGGATTATAACAATGTATTAAGCAACTTTTAAAGGAACAGATTCTATACACAGTGATAAAAATTAAACTCTTTGGGCATGATGCCCAGCAAAAAAAGAAGCCTGAATTCTTCCTTAAAAGAAAAAAGCCTATGATGGCCTAGAATGTACCGCTTAACTAATAACAGGCAGAGTATACTACAGACTTCAAATAGAGTACATAATTTACCATTCCTCTAATATCATAGCAAGTAAGGATCAATAAAAAAATGATTGAAATGAGCCTTTCACACATATAAGTAATCTTTAAGCAATGGCTTAATAAATGTGTTCCAACTGAAACTAGATTGTTTTCCCAAGTTCAGTCAAAATTATGGGTTTCTCTTCAGGAAATGTGCATGGATATAACCAATGAAAATATTATAAGTCACAACTTTTAAGAGTTGTGTATTTCTGTGTATCTTCTTATATATGATGTATGTGTATCTTCCTATAAGGAGAGTATTGGGTTGCATAGAGTCAGAGAAGAGATTGCCCTGTCTAGTTGATTTGGGAAGTCTAACTGGTAAATCTCTGTGATGCATCTCCACGAATCAGGCTGTCTCAGCATAAAGGTGTTATCTATTAATTGATTCTTAATTAGGAGTATACATTACAGTCTTCAGGGAAGCTCTTAAGAGTACATTTGTCCACTCCAGACACTTGTGAGCCAGTTCAGATTCTCTGAGAGTAGGACCCAGTCATGAAGATTTTGAAAAAGCTGCCCCAAGTGATTCTGATTACGTGCTCCTGGTTTAAAACTCTTGTGCCTTAGGATCATTCATCTCCCTTGTATTTTGGTTTAATGTTCACCAGACAACTTAGTGCTAATAACTTGACTTCCCCGTGGACCGTTTATAGGACAGAATACATAGACCAGTTGGTGTAAATAGGCAGGTCTCATTTATAGGTCAATAAATTTATATAATTTATAGTCTGATTTAGTCTCTTAATTTGGTTAGTATGGCTCATTTCCCTAGAGCTTAAGCATATGCAAGTTTCTGAACATGAAAAGCTGCAGATTGGACCCGGGGTCTGTCATCCTTTGATAACCCTGCCAAGGTGTAGGCATTGGTGTAGGAAACCTAACCCAAAGCAGCCAGCAACCATCTCTCCTCTTATATATATCCCAGTTATGTAAATATCTTAGGGTTCCAAGTATTTTTAATCAAGTTATTTTACACAAATATTGCTATGTTTTGGGAATAAGCCAAGTTAAAATTAGTACTTTGTGCCAAGCATTTTATGCTATAGGATTCACTGCCCTTAAGATGTTTCTAGTATTATTAATGAAAGATTATAACACACATTAAAGCATTAGGAATTTATAAAAAAAATTGTTAATTGTACAACTAAATAAATTCAAAGTTGAAATGTACTGTGTAACCATAAAATTTTAAGACTCAATGTCCCCAAAAAGGTGTCTGTGAGTAATCAGGTGGAATTTGCATTGGGTCCTCAAGTGTTTATAGGGGTGGGATAATTGGGCAAAATAAAAAAAGTGATGGAACATTCCAGGCAGGGGGCACAGGCTGAACAAAGTTTCAAGAACAGTGATAAATCTGGTAAATGTGGGAGAGAGTGAGAAGACTGCCAATCCCAGAAATTTAATCTAAAAAAGTGATGCAGTCATTAACAAATGTAATCTCCAGTTTTGTGTTCACATGTAAGTTTTGGCAGGGGAATTTCAGAGGTAGTGATAATCACTTTGGAATAATATACAAAAACTTTTTGTAAAAAAGCCAAAATACTGTAACTAACAGTAAATTTCTCTGTTAACGTGTTGGCAGAATTATTCCTTCTTGTAGAAGAAGTGGATAAGATTGAGTCAACTGTTGTGTTTGAGTTTGAGTATCACCTGGGAGGTGCTGTGTGAGCCTGCGAATCGGAGAGAAAAGGAACAGCAGGGAGAGGAGGAGGGAAGAAGAGAGAAAACGAGGCAGCAGTGATGAGGATCCTCAGGGTTTTGGAGAGCATAGATTTCCTAGCACTGTCTGCCCTCTGTTTTCCTCCTGTTTATTTCTCGCTTACCCGCCTCCCTCTCGATCACACATCGGCAATGATACTGCACTTGTGGGGTTCAGGGAGCAGGCATTTTGGAGACATCATTAGAACTGCTCTGTAATCAAACATGGCCAAATTGTGACCTTTAAAGATTTTCGTAACAATTAGAGTGGGCTTTTCAGGTAGCTATTAAGCTTCAGTTTTTTTACCCATAATTTTAGCATTTTTTTCCTCCCTGTCTAAAAAACATGAACCAGGGTTGACAATCATCCTTTTCAACAGGAAAAAGAAAGCAACTCAACTTGGGATGAGAGTGAAGAAAGAAATCTCTATGAAGGTCTGATGAATGTGTTCCCTGCTGATTACAACCCGATCATGTTTACTGAGGAAGAGTCTGGAAAACTGCAGGTGCTGTCAAAGCTCTTAGCTGTTATCCGCGAACTTCGTCCTGCTGAAAAGTAAGAGGGCAGTTTAATAAACCGCTTCTACGTGCTTATGGAATTTCAGCTTAGACCATGTCTTTACTCCTTCCTCTCACTGCCTCTTTTGAAAAAAAAACAACATTAAAAATAAGTTTTCTTCTTCTTTGGGGGCATGGTCAGCTCCTAGTCTTTTATAAACTTATCATTACCAATGTGCCTGTAAGTTTTTATCTAAGAAAAACTAAATGTAAATACCTATATTTAAAAAACCCTAGAGATATCTTTTGATATGTAATACCTAACTTGTGTCTTTTTTTTTTAATTTTCTATTTTTAAATTTGTTGATTTTTGTTTGTGCTGGGTCTTCATTGCTGCACGGGCTTTCTGTAGGTGCAGCGAGCAGGGGCTCCTCTCTCGTTGCGGTGCACAGGTGTCTCGATGCGGTGCCTTCTCTTGTGGAGCATGGGCCCTAGGCGGTGGGCTTCAGTGGCTGTGCACGTGGGCTCAGTGGCTGCAGCTTTCAGGCTCTAGAGCGAAGGCTCAATAGTTGTGGCACCCTGGCTTAGTTACTCCACAGGATGTGAGATCTTTCTGCGTCAGGGATCGAACCCGTGTCTCCTACCTTGGCAGGTGAATTCTTTACCACTGAGCGACCAGGGAAGCCCCTAAGTCATTACTTTATCTGTTTAAGAATCATTCTTTTTCTGTCCTTAAATGTTGATACTCCTGAGGACATTCTCTTCAGCCTCCTTCTCACTCTAAACATCCTCCCTGCCTTAGTTCTATTCCCCTGGTTTCAGCTGTCAGCCATATAGTGTTGATTCCAAATTATATCTCTAGTTCAAGCCTCTATTTAATGGTATCTAAATCTGTCTGGATCTCTGCCTTCTCATGTACCAGACCAGCTTCATCACTTTGCCATTGCAAGCCTAAATCTTTTTTCACCGTTCCTTGGCTTGATGAATGGTACCATACGCAAAGAAAAAACTTTCATCATTCTAGACTCACTTTTCTCCTGCACTTTCCCAATGTCATCAGTCACTACATTCTATTGGTTTTATTTCTTAATCTCAGGAATCTATTTGCTTTCTGGTACCAAGATTTTTTTTAGCACCTGTTTTGAGTTTTATTTTAAATTTTTTAAAAAATTTATTTTTGAGGTCTGGATGGATTACACTGTTGTGTTAATTACTGCTGTTCAGCACCAAGATTTTTGTTTTGATTCTTGTTATTACAATTGGGTTGTGGTAGTCTTGTATAAACTATGTTCCTCTGACTTTCAATCCCATTGCATATCAGTATGCCCTAAATTGTACATTTTTTTAAAATACAAATGTTAACACGTCCCTCCTTTTCTTAAAAATCATTCAAAGATTCCAAGTCGCCTTCCAGAAATTTCTCAACTCTGTGGCACATTGGTCAAGACTCTTCATGACATGGGTGATGCCTCCTTTTCCAGCCTTATCCCTCTTGACTACTTCACACTTTCATGTTGTCCAATTATACCAGAATCTATTTGCAGAACCTATAATTTGCTCTGCTTCTCACCTCTGTTCTTACCTGTTGCAGGTTCCTATACCTCCATTTCTCATGCTTCTGGCCAACTTTCTCTTCATTAAGACTCAACTCAGATGCTTTCTCCTCTTGGAAGCTCCTGGCCTCATAGTGAGTTCACAGCCCCTCTTCTGTACACCCCTAGCATCATGTCCCTGCCTCTGGTGGAGCTCTTCTCATGTTATACTGTGATCAGTAGTTCTCTTCTATATCAGCACCTATAGTGCAGGGACTGTGTCTTAATTATCCTGGTAAGAGATATTCAAACGTATTGAATGCAAAAATACAGAGAAAGGTTTGCAAAATAGTAATTATATTTAATTGTCAAGGAGTCTGCTTCACCTCTTTGGAGCATTAATAGTGTCATTTGCTTTTATCATAATAATGAAGTGACCAAAATAAGGAAACTTTCTATGAACTCTTTAATACAGTTGGATTAAAATGTTTTATTGGATAATATTTTATATATACTAGTGTGTTCAGTTCAGTTCAGTCGCTCAGTCGTGTCTGACTCTTTGCGACCCCATGAATCACAGCACGCCAGGTCTCCCTGTCCATCACCAACTCTCAGAGTTCACTCAAACTCATGTCCATTGAGCCAATGATGCCATCCAGCCATCTCATCCTCTGTCATCCCCTTCTCCTCCAGCCCTCAGTCTTTCCCAGCATCAGAGTCTTTTCCAATGAGTCAACTCTTCATGTCAGGTGGCCAAAGAATTTGAGTTTCAGCTTTAGCATCAGTCCTTTCGAAGAACAGGACTGATCTCCTTTAGAATAGACTGGTTGGATCTCCTTGCAGTCCAAGGGACTCTCAAGAGTCTTCTCCAACACCACGGTTCAAAAGCATCAATTCTTCGGTGCTCAGCTTTCTTCACAGTCCAACTCTAACATCCATACATGACTACTGGAAAAACCATAGCCTTGACTAGACGGACCTTTGTTGGCAAAGTAATGTCTCTGCTTTTGAATATGCTATCTAGGTTGGTCATAACTTTCCTTCCAAGGAGTAAGCATCTTTTAATTTCATGTTACCACCCATCTAATTTCTGTCTCCATGAATCTGATTACTGTAGGTACCGTACATAAGTGAAATCATATGATGTTTTGTCTTTTTATGACTAGCTTATTCTACTTAGCATAATGTCCTCAAAGTTCATCCATGTTCTAACATGTGTCAGAATTTCTTTCCTTTTTAAGGCTGAATAATAGTCCACTGTATATATATGATATTTTGTTTACCCATTCATCTGTTGATGGACAGTTGGGCTGCTTCCACCTTTTGGCTGTTGTGAATAATGTTGCTGTGAACATGAGTGTATCAGTGTCTTTTTGAGACCCTCTTTTCGATTCCTTTGGATACATATCCAGAAATAGAATTGTTGGATCATAGGATAATTCTCTTTTTAATTTTTTAAGGAATGTCCATACTCTTTTTTTGCAGTGACCACACCATTTTACATTCTCACCAAGAGTGCACAAAGGTTCTAGTTTCTCAACAGCCTCACCAGTATTGCTATTTTCTGTTTTGTTTGTGATGTCCTAATGGGTGTAAGATGATATCTCATTGTGGTTTTGATTTGCATTCCCTTAGTAATTAATGGGGGCTTTCCAAATGGCACAGTGGTGAAGAATCTGCCTGCCAGTGCAAGAGATGTAAGAGATGTGTGTTTGATCTCTGGGTCGGAAAGATCTCTCGGAGTAGGAAATGGCAACCCACTCCAGTATTCTTACCTGGAAAATTCCATGTACAGAGGAGCCTGGCAGGCTACAGTCGATGGGGTCGTAAAGAGTTGGACACAACTGAGCGCCTGAGTGCACACCTGCACCCACACACCCACAGTAATTAGCGATACTGGGCATCTTCTAATGTACTTGTTGACTATTTGTATATTTTCTTTGGAAGATGTCTATTCAAATCCTTTGCCCATTTTTTAATTGGGTTGGTTTTTTTTTTGTTGTTGTTGTTCTTGAGTTGTAGCCCTTTATGTTTTTTCTCACATGGCCAATTGGATATAGAGGTCAGGTTTTCCACAGCTGAACTGCCTCTGCACAAACATCTCCCAGACCTTTAAAATATGTAGCTGTAAGTTGCTCACAGTGTTTGACTTCAGGGATAGTATTGCTGTCGCTTGACCTACTGTGGTGTCATTAACCAGAACCGGATAGTGTGTTTCAGGTCCACAGGCTGAACTCTTCAACAGTGCTTTTGTGTATGTTAAGATGAATTAGAGCTCCTGACTTGTCTGGATGGTGGCCCTTATATGGAATTTCTAAAAAAGATACTTCAAAATTTAAAAAGTTCCTCTTCCCTCTTGGTTGTTGCGTTTATGCATGGCTTGAAACCTAGTGAGCAGAGTTCATGCTGAATTCCAGCCTCCATACATCTTGGTTGGACACTCCTGTGCTGGGTACACCTTGCACTCTACCTCACATGGCAGCCTTGCCTGCAGATTTCAGCTGCTTTTAGGGACAGTAAAGTAATCATAAAAATACTGTCCTTATTTGAAAGTGGTATGTATGTGGCGGGGAAGGGAGAGCTCTCGACCTCTGAAAGGGGATTGTCCAAGACTCCTTACCAAGATAATCACTGCTCCTGTTAGTCTACAACTAGTCTTATAAGAACTTGTTTGGGAAAAATATTCTAAACCAGACTTCCTCCAGTCCAGTAAAGTTGTGTCAGAAAAACTATGTTTGGATAATGTTATTCATCCACACAATAGTATTGAAAAGGAAGGGAAAAAGTGACTGAAATATTAGTACTGGAGTGTTCTTCCTATACTACTTATAGTAGTAATAATGTTGTTCCTATATTAGTACAGGCAGATTCTTTTTATAGGAATGTTGGTAGATTGCAACCAATGGTCTCAAGTTCTCCCTCCCTCTATCCTTGTTCCTTTGCTGTGTAACTTTGGGTGATATCCCATTCTGACTCTGAGCTCAGCCACCTGACTTGGATTGGCCCATGAGATGCTGGCAAACGTGGCAAAACAGGGGGCTTGAAAAGATCTTGTGCAGTGGGGCTTGCCCTCCCTTGGGGTTCCTGGAACCTTCTTGTTACCATGTGAATAAGCCTGGGCTAGCCTGCTAGAGGATGAGAGACATGAGAAACTCAGACTCGCATTTTGGTTTGTTGCTATATCTCTGCCTTCTAGAGTTCCCTGGTCTAAGTTTCTTTGATTTACTTTCCACAGAGAATAAGTATTCTAGTTGAGAAAGAGAAGTCAACTAGTTTCATGGGAGTAGGGCCTGGGTTCTACTTAACTTTGTTCTTGTAATAGCTGCAGTCTAAACCCCTTCCTTCTGCGCTGGCTTTATAAGATGTGACTGTGTGAATGGACTTGTATATCCCTCTTTGGGCACTTAGATTTCACTCCTAAACACATCACCATTCCACTAGTTTCTGTTTTCATATATAAATCTCTCCTTGTTCCATCAGAGATAGAGTTTGTGTTTCTGTTTCTTATTCTCCTGCTGTTCTTAGGGTGACTTAAGAAAGTAACGAAAGCAGAAAGGTGTTTACTCCCTTATCTTTATACTGAAAGTCTCTTAAATTTCTTTTTTTTGGCCACACCATGTGCCTTGTGGGATCCCAGCTCGCCAACCAGGTATTGAACCCATGCCTTTGGCAGTGAAAGCACAGAGTCCTAACCACTGGACTGCTAGGGAATTCCCTCTTAGATATTGACTTTAAAATGGAATTTGAAAGAGAATCTATGTTTTAATTATACAGAGTTCTCTTGGATATTCTATAAATATCAGTGATAATATTAGTATTTTTCTCTAATTAAAAGAATCTAATACTGCTTCCAAGTTGTATATGAAGATTCTTTCTTTTTGATTGACAGAGTTGTGTTGGTATCCAACTATACACGAACCCTGGATATTTTACAAGAAGTCTGCAAGCGTCATGGATATGCTTATACAAGACTTGATGGACAGACCCCAATCTCTCAAAGGCAGCAAATTGTTGATGGCTTTAATAGTAAATACTCTTCTGATTTTATTTTTTTGTTAAGTTCAAAAGCTGGTGGTGTGGGGCTTAACCTTATTGGAGGATCTCACTTAATCCTCTATGACATTGATTGGAATCCAGCTACTGATATCCAGGTAGGACTTTTTCTATATTAAACAAACATTATAAAATGCCGAAGGGGGATACGATGCCTGCGGGGATATGAGGGTGATGATGAAGTATAAGAACTGCTGCATATTCAGCCCTTATTTTGTATCAGGCATTCTACTAAATGCTTTACATCTGTTCAGTCCTCACAGTAGTCCTGCAAGTGTGGGTGTTGTAAGCTCTGTTTTGCAGATGAAGCTATGGAAGCTTGTTCCAGGTCACATAGCTTATAAGAGGCAGAGCCAGGATTCATACCCAAGCCGGTATGTCTCCAGGCCCTACTTGGCTCTGTAGTTAGCTAGCCTTCAGGATGCCCGTGACCATCAGGGGAGGACAGCAAGGTGTTGCAGGTGCCATGATCGGTGTTTGTGCAGGGTATGGTGAAAAGGCAAAATTAGCTTCCTTAGGAAAATATCTCAGAAGCAACATTTGGTTTTCTTCAGAGTACAGTCCATCTTCACAGATTTTGAGGTTTCTACCTATAGATTTGCGCCTCACCTGGTAGCTGTGTTAGGGGACCGGGAGACGACCCTCAGGTTCAGTGATTCACTAGAAGGACTCACAGAATCAGGAAAAACAGTTATACTCAAGTTAGGGTTTATTACAGTGAAAGGATACAGAGTAAAATCAGCACAGGTGAAAGGTACATAGGGCAGAGTCCAGGAGAGAGCAGGTACAAGCTTCCGGTTTTCCTTTCCCTATGGGATTGTATGGACAACACTTAATTTTCCCAGCATCAGTGAGTGACAACACCCATGGAATTTTGTCAAGCAGAGAAGTTCACTTGAGCCTTGGTGTCTAGACTTTTTGTGGGAGGTTGGTCATGTAGGCACGAATTGGCCTCTGCAAAGGTCAAACTGCCCCAAGTCCCTACCTAAATCACATCGTTAGCATAAACAGCTTGGTGTGGCCCAAGACCCCAGGTAACCTAAGATGCTTTTATCAAGCACGATATTCCAGGGGCTTCCAGAAGCTGGTTGAGGGCCATAATTTTCTTTGGAATGTTCAGGGTTTGAATATCAACCTTTTACTAAATAGTATCACGGATAAATCTTAAAACCTCAGGGATCTATCTAGAGCCTGAGCTGATTGCAGGTATCCTAGGGTTCCTTAGAGGTGAATCATTAGCCTGTTGGACCGAGAATAAACCCTCCATGCCCATGCTATCCTTGGTTCTTTGCATTCTTACTTCCCAAACTTGCTATCCCATTTGTTTTTTCGATGCAGATAGCCCCTCTCACTGTTGCAGGGCACCCTGTGGTTATTTTACAGTACCATAGTGAGGTGTTCATTCATCCCTTTCTTTAACTCAGGAAAAAAATTGAAGTAGAGAAGGCTTAGTTATGCCTGGGCCTTGTTTTTTGAAGCTGTAAGTGAAATCTAGAATTCCTAGTCTTAAATTTATGAATACAAGTTGCTTATGTGGAGAAGGTTATTAGTTTCTATTGTACTTTCAGAATTCTCATTTATTTTCTACAGGCAATGTCTAGAGTGTGGAGAGATGGTCAGAAGCACCCTGTACATATTTACAGACTCCTAACCACAGGTAGTAACCCTCCAGTATGAAAAAAGATGCATTCTCTTTGAGTAGATAAAGGTATTTTGTGTGTTAAACTGTGCTTCAGTACCAGGAATATTATTTTGTTAGCTAGTATAATAATAAATGTATTTTACCCTACCAAAATGACAGTTGTAAAGATCTAAAGGAAAGCTCATGAATGTTTTCTCTTCAGGTACCATAGAGGAAAAGATCTATCAAAGACAGATCAGTAAACAAGGTCTTTCTGGGGCAGTTGTAGACCTATCCAAGACATCTGATCATATTCAGTTTTCAGTGGAAGAACTTAAAAATTTGTTCACATTGCATGAAAGTTCACATTGCGTTACTCATGACCTGCTTGACTGTGAATGTACAGGAGAAAATCATACAGGTTAGTTGCATTTTACTTCTGTTATGATGAAGTTAAGTGGTCACTCTTGAGCAGTTGAAAATATTTAAAAACAGAATAACTAAAATATTGACCACTTGCATATGTTAGTTTTCTTTTTTCTTCAGGTCTTAGGGCAGCTATGACCTGGATATTTGAGAAAAAAAAATTTTTTTTGCCTCCTCCCCTTTGTTTTTAATTGGAGGATAATTGCTTTACAGTGTTGTGTTGGTTTCTGCTGTACGACAACATGACTCAGGTATAAGTGTACATATATCCCCTGCCTCCTGAGCCTCCCTCTTATCCCCTCCCCACCCCACCCCCAGGCCACCCCAGAGCACCCAGCTGAGATGCCCGTGCTGCACAGCTGCTTCCTGCTCAGCAGTCTCACACGTGGCGCTATTTATTCGTCAGTGCTGCTCTCGCAATCCATACCCACCCCCTCCTCCCCAGCTGCTCCTCAGTCTGTTCTCTACGTCTGCATCTCTGCTCCTGTCCTGTAAATAGGTTCGTCAGTACCGTTTTTCTAGATTCCATATGTATGTACTAATATACAATATTTTCCTCTTTTTAACTTAACTTCACCCTGTATTACAAGCTTCAGTTTCATCCACCTCACTTCAGCTGACTCAGATTTCTTCCTCTTTATGGCTGAGTAACATTCCATTGTATATATGTGCCACAGGCTCTTTTAGGTCAGTGGACATCTAGGTGGCTTCCATGTCCTAGCTCTTGTAAATAGTGCTGCAGTGAACATTGGGGTACATGAGTCTTTTTGAATTATGGTTTTCTCAAGGTTTATGCCCAGTAGTGGGATTGCTGGGTCACATGGTAGTTTTATTCCTAGTTGTTTAAAGGAATAGTGGCTGTATCAATTTGCTTTCCCACCAACAGTGCAAGAGGACTCCTTTTTCTCCATATCCTCTCCAGAATTTATTGTCTGTAGATTTTTTTGTTGATGGTCATTCTGACCAGTGTGAGGTGATACCTTATTGTAGTTTTGATTTGCATTTCTTTAATAATCATCAATGTTGAGTATCTTTTCATGTGTTTTCAGTGTTGGGTATCTTTTCTGTTTTATTGAAACTCAATTTTTCTTTTTTTTTCTAATTTTATTTTATTTTTAAACTTTACATAATTGTATTAGTTTTGCCAAATATCAAAATGAATCCGCCACAGGTATACATGTGTTCCCCATCCTGAACCCTCCTCCCTCCTCCCTCCCCCATACCATCCCTCTGGGTCAGCCCCAGTGCACTAGCCCCAAGCATCCAGTATTGTGCATCGAACCTGGACTGGCAACTCGTTTCTTACATGATATTTTACATGTTTCAATGCCATTCTCCCAAATCTTCCCACCCTCTCCCTCTCCCACAGAGTCCATAAGACTGTTGTATACATCAGTGTCTCTTTTGCTGTCTCAGACACCGGGTTATTGTTACCATCTTTCTAAATTCCATATATATGCGTTAGTATACTGTATTTATGTTTTTCCTTCTGGCTTACTTCACTCTGTATAATAGGCTCCAGTTTCATCCACCTCATTAGAACTGATTCAAATGTATTCTTTTTAATGGCTGAGTAATACTCCATTGTGTATATGTACCACAGCTTTCTTATTCATTCATCTGCTGATGGACATCTAGGTTGTTTCCATGTCCTGGCTATTATAAACAGTGCTGCGATGAACATTGGGGTACACGTGTCTCTTTCCCTTCTGGTTTCCTCAGTGTGTATGCCCAGCAGTGGGATTGCTGGATCATAAGGCAGTTCTATTTCCAGTTTTTTAAGGAATCTCCACACTGTTCTCCATAGTGGCTGTACTAGTTTGCATTCCCACCAACAGTGTAAGAGGGTTCCTTTTCTCCACACCCTCTCCAGCATTTATTATTTGTAGACTTTTGGATCGCAGCCATTCTGACTGGTGTGAAATGGTACCTCATAGTGGTTTTGATTTGCATTTCTCTGATAATGAGTGATGTTGAGCATCTTTTCATGTGTTTGTTAGCCATCTGTATGTCTTCTTTGGAGAAATGTCTATTTAGTTCTTTGGCCCATTTTTTTGATTGGGTCGTTTATTTTTCTGGAGTTGAGCTGTAGGAGTTGCTTGTATATTTTTGAGATTAGTTGTTTGTCGGTTGCTTCATTTGCTATTATTTTCTCCCATTCTGAAGGCTGTCTTTTCACCTTGCTAATAGTTTCCTTTGATGTGCAGAAGCTTTTAAGGTTAATTAGGTCCCATTTGTTTATTTTTGCTTTTATTTCCAATATTCTGGGAGGTGGGTCATAGAGGATCCTGCTGTGATGTATGTCGGAGAGTGTTTTGCCTATGTTCTCCTCTAGGAGTTTTATAGTTTCTGGTCTTACGTTTAGATCTTTAATCCATTTTGAGTTTATTTTGAAAATGAGTATACTACCCAAAGCAATTTATAGATTCAACGCAATCCCTATCAAGCTACCAACAGTATTCTTCACAGAGCTAGAACAAATAATTTCACAATTTGTATGGAAATACAAAAAACCTCGAATAGCCAAAGCTATCTTGAGAAAGAAGAATGGAACTGGAGGAATCAACCTACCTGACTTCAGGCTCTACTACAAAGCCACAGTTATCAAGACAGTATGGTACTGGCACAAAGACAGAAATATTGATCAATGGAATAAAATAGAAAGCCCAGAGATAAATCCACGCACATATGGACACCTTATCTTTGACAAAGGAGGCAAGAATATACAATGGATTAAAGACAATCTCTTTAACAAGTGGTGCTGGGAAATCTGGTCAACCACTTGTAAAAGAATGAAACTAGACCACTTTCTAACACCATACACAAAAATAAACTCAGTGTTGGGTATCTTTTCATGCGTTTGTCTTCTTTGGAGAAATGTTTGTTTAGGTCTTCCACCTTGTTTTGGTTGGATTGTTTGTTTTCTGATACTGAGCTGCATGAACTGCTTGTATATTCTGGAGATTAATCCTTTGTCAGTTGCTTCGTTTGCAATTATTTTTTAACATTCCGAGGGTTGTCTTTTCATCTTGTTTATAGTTTTCTTTTGCTTTTAATTAGGTCCCATTTGTTTATTTTTGGTTTTATTTCCATTACTGTAGGAGAGAAAATTTTAATTAGAACCCTGTTAGTTCTCTCAATTTAGCTTATTTCAGAATCAGTTTTGGAAAATTTGACTTATTTAGTAAAAATCTTTCAAATCCTGATAATGATTTAAGAATTAGAGAAATGTTTTTAATCCTTATTTCTGTTTCACACACACACACCCAACAGGCTAATCCTACTGTTTATTTTGTGTACAACTTATTCCTAATGAGGTCATACTTTGTGGACAGTACGCATAAGCCACCATGCTTCTTAGTACCTCACACACCACTTGTGCTGCTTAAATGAGGCTGAAAGTGTCAAC
The DNA here is from genome assembly GCF_027580195.1 of Bos mutus. NCBI lineage: Eukaryota > Metazoa > Chordata > Mammalia > Artiodactyla > Bovidae > Bos > Bos mutus. The sequence goes on along the minus strand of NC_091630.1, from coordinate 12,101,351 downwards.
CCTCCAGAATGAACACCATTCAGATAGGAACTCAATTTGGAGTAGTACTTGAGCAAGCAATGTCCGGAAGTTGGAAGTCACTTGATAATTGTATTGAGATGAGTTTAAGAAGTGAAACTGTATAAGACTAGCATGAAATAATCTATACTTTATATAGTCAACATTAATCTCCTCTGTTGTATGTTTTTTCCATTTTAGTGATTTCTATTCTAATTATTTCTTTTCTTTTGCCCTGTGTTTATCTAATTTTTTCCTTTATTTTCTAAAGTTGAATCCTTAGGTTAATGACTTTCAGTCTTCTTTTCTAAAATGACTATTAAGGCTGTAAATTTTCTACTAAGCTGAATCTCATAATTTTGATATGCCATCTTAATTATTTTTCAGTTCTAAATATTTTTTATTTTCCATTATGATTTCTTCTTTGGCTCATGAGATATTTAAAAGTATGCTTAAAATGTATTTTAGTTTTTGTTATTGAATTCTGGCTGCTGCACTGTAGTCCCAGGTATGGTCTGCATGACATTGATTCTTTGGCAACTGTTGAGACTTGGTGTATGTGTGGCCTGGTGTGTTCAGTTACTAAATGTTTCTCTTGTGCATGAAAATCATTTGTATTCTCTTAATTACTTAGTTTAGAGTTCTGCCGTATGAGTCAAACTTTCTGTTACCAAATTACTTTTTTCTTATTTTAAAGATTTAAAAATTTACTAATTTAACTGGAAAATTGCATTGAAAAATGTAATGTTTACATATGAAAGCTATTTGAAAGTATAAAATGTATATGGTGGAAACACTTCCTTCTGTAATGCCCTCATCTGTCTAGTTTCTAGCCCTGCTGCCCCATAAAAAACTACTGTTACTAGTTTTTTGTGTATCCTTCTAGATGTATTTTTATACATATGCAAGGAACTCTGAATAAATATTATTTGCCCAGTTCCCTCCAGGCCCCCATAAGGGATTGTGTAGTATGTGTATGATTCTGTACCTTCTATGCCTTTTTCCCCAAGAAAAAGAAACACAAAAAAGCAAAATGGCTGTCTGAGGAAGCCTTACAAATAGCTGTGACAAGAAGAGAAGTGAAAAGCAAAGGAGAAAAGGAAAGATACACCCATCTGAATGCAGAGTTCCAAAGAATAGCAAGGAGAGATAAGAAAGCCTTCCTCAGCGATCAATGAAAAGAAATAGAGGAAAACAATAGAATGGGAAAGACTACAGATCTCTTCAAGAAAATTAGAGATACCAAGGAAACATTTTATGCAAAGGTGGGCTCAGTAAAGGACAGAAATGGTATGGACCTAACAGAAGCAGAAGATATTAAGCAGAGGTGGCAAGAATACACAGAAGAACTGTACAAAAAAGATCTTCATGACCCAGATAATCACGATGGTGTGATCACTCACCTAGAACCAGACATCCTGGAATGCGAAATCAAGTGGGCCTTAGGAAACACCACTATGAACAAAGCTAGTGGAGGTGATGGAATTCCAGTTGAGCTATTTCACATCTTTAAAGATGATGCTGTGAAAGTGCTGCACTCAATATGCCAGCAAATTTGGAAAACTCAGCAGTGGCCACAGGACTGGAAAAGGTCAGTTTTCATTCCAATCCCAAAGAAAGGCAATGCCAAAGAATGCTCAAACTGCTGCACAATTGCACTCATCTCACACACTAGTAAAGTGATACTTAAAATTCTCCAAGCCAGGCTTCAACAATACATGAACCATGAACTTCCTGATGTTCAAGCTGGTTTTAGAAAAGGCAGAGGAACCAGAGATCAAATTGCCAACATCCGCTGGATCATGGAAAAAGCAAGAAAACAGAAAAGCATCTGAAAAAGAAAAAGAAAACAATAAAGCAGAAAAACATCTATTTCTGCTTTATTGACTATGCCAAAGCCTTTGACTGTGTGGATCACAGTAAACTGTGGAAAATTCTTCAAGAGATGGGAATACCAGACCACCTGACCTGCCTCTTGAGAAATCTGTATGCAGGTCAGGAAGCAACAGTTAGAACTGGACATGGAACAACAGACTGGTTCCAAATAGGAAAAGGAGTTCGTCAAGGCTGTATATTGTCACCCTGCTTATTTAACTTCTATGCAGAGTACATCATGAGAAATGCTGGGCTGGAAGAAGCACAAGCTGGCATCAAGATTGCTGGGAGAAATATCAATAACCTCAGATATGCAGATGACACCACCCTTATGGCAGAAAGTAAAAAGAAACTAAAGAGCCCCTTGATGAAAGTGAAAGAGGAGAGTGAAAAAGTTGGCTTAAAGCTCAACATTCAGAAAACGAAGATCATGGCATCCGGTTCCATCACTTCATGGGAAATAGATGGGGAAACAGTGGAAACAGTGGCTGACTTTATTTTTTAGGGCTCCAAGTCACTGCAGATGGTGATTGCAGCCATGAAATTAAAAGACGCTTACTCCTTGAAAGGAAAAAGTTATGACCAACCTAGATAGCATATTGAAAAGCAGAGACATTACTTTGCCGACAAAGGTCCGTCTAGTCAAGGTTATGGTTTTTCCAGTGGTCATGTATGGATATGAGAGTTGGACTATAAAAAAAGCTGAACGCTGAAGAATTGATGCTTTTGAACTGTGGTGTTGGAGAAGACTCTTGAGAGTCCCTTGGACTGCAAGGAGATCCAACCAGTCCATCCTAAAGGAGGTCAGTCCTGGGTATTCATTGGAAGGACTAATGTTGAAGCTGAAACTCCAATTCTTTGGCCACCTGACGCGAAGAGTTGACTCATTGGAAAAGACCCTGATGCTGGGAAAGATTTAGGGCAGGAGGAGAAGGGGATGATGGAGGATGAGATGGTTGGATGACATCACCGACTCAATGGACATGGGTTTGGGTGGACTCGGGGAGTTGGTGATGGACAGGGAGGCCTGGCGTACTGCGGCTCATGGGGTCGCAAAGAGTCAGACACAGCTGAGCGACTAAACAGAACTGAACTCTACCTTTTTCATTTAATAGTATATCTCAAGATCTTTCTGTATCATTACAGAACGTTTCCTTATTCTTATTTTCCCCTCAGTTATATAATCCTCCATTGAATGAATAGACCATAATTTATTCATCTAACCTCACAGCTGTGTAATTAGGTTCTTTTCAGTCAATATGCATCTTCATTCATACATCTTTTTCCACATGTTCAAATATCTCTGTAAGGTTAATTATCAGTTTTTCTCTGTCAGAGAATATGTACATTTGTAGTTTGATAGATCCTGCTAAGGTGCCCTCCACTGGAGTGGAGGTTGTATCATTTATACCCCACCAACAGTATACTATTTCCCCACAGCTTTCCCAGTTTAGGATTATCAGATGTTTGGGTTTTTGTCAGTCTGAGAGTAAAAATGGCTCATTTGTCTAGTTTTAATTTAATTTTCTTTTGTTATGAGTGAAGTTGAGAATGCTTTTCTATGGTTAAGAGCTGTATTTTCTTTATGTGAACCACCTGTTCATAACATTTGCCCATTTTTCTGTTAATAACCTAATTCTTTGTTAGATGTATTATTAAGAAATACATTAAAATCTTACAGTATGACAGTGAAGTTTTCTCTTTCTCATTGTTCTGTCAATTTTTGCTTTATATACTTTATATGTTGTTTGTGACATGTTTTCATTATTATTTCATTATTATTTATATTTTCATTATGTAGGGATTGCTTTATCCCTAACATCTTTTGCTTTCATTTTGTCTTATGTTAATATATTACACTGACTTTCTCATTGTTAGTATTTATCTGATACATCTTTTCCCATTCTTTTACATTGAATCTTTCTGTATCATTTTAGGTAGCTCTCATTTAAATAGCATGAGCCTGAATTTTCTTTTTTCATCCGGTCTGATGTTTTCTTTCAACCAGAGCATTCAGTCTATTTACATTAATTATAATTACGGATATATTTTGATTCATTTCTACTGTCTGTCTTTTCATTTTTTGTTTTTTTCCCCCAACAAGGGTCTATTAGTGATTAAGTCTCTCAGTATTTTATTTTTCAAAGTGTTTTTTCTCTTTCTTAAATTCTGTCTTTGCTGGGTGTACAGTTCTAGTTGATAGGGTTTTTTAATATTTGGGGTGTTTTTTTTTTGGTCAGTACTTTCAAGGTATTTTTCTACTGTCTCCTAGATCCTCAAAGCAGCCTCAGCTTTTGTATCTTCTGCTCTGTGTGGTTCTTCTATTTTCTAGCTCTTGTTAAACTTCTCACCGTTCATCTCCTGAGTTTGTTGCACATCTATATGATTATTATCTTGAACTCTTTATTGGGTTGATTGATTATCTCTACTTCTCTTACTACGTCCTCTGGGGTTTTATCTTATTTCTTTGCTTGGAACATACTCTTCTGTCTCCTCATTTTGCCTCTGTGCTTATTTTTGTGTGTTAAATAGGTTGGGTTTTTCCTGATCTTGGAGAAGTGGCCTCTATTTCCTATAGTCCTCTGGCTTTCCCATATGCAATTCCCTCTGGTCTTCAAAGCCAGATGTTTTGGGGGCTCATCTTCCCTGTGCGGGACCCCCAGGCTGGAGAGCTTGACATGGGCCACAGGCCCCTTGGTCTTTGGGGAGAACCTCTGCTATTGTGATTATCCTCCAGTTCGTGGGTCACCTACGTAGCAGGGTGGGTCCTGACTGCATCTCTGCCTCTCCTACCCATCTCCTTGTAGTTCTTTCTGTCTTTAATTGTGGAAAATCTCTTCTGTTGGTCTTCACGTCCCTCTCATAGAAAGTTGCAATTTGTAACAATTACATAGCCCTACTTTTGGTGTGCCCGTGGGAGAAGGCGAGCTCAGGGTCTTCCTACTTTGCCATTGTGGCCACTCTGTCGTCCTTCAGATCTGAATAACACAGGTCAGCTTCTCCTGTTGTACATGCTCACAGCCCTCTCTGTCTTAGCTTCATACCCTTAGCTCTGTTTGTAATGTGGCTCCATAGTTCCTTATTTCCAGTTTTGAAATCTAGAAAGCTTGAAAGACCAAAAGTTGTCACCCCGCCCCCTGACCCCGCACCTTCCCCCTTATGGCTCAGCTGGTAAAGAATCCGCCTGCAATGCAGGAGACCCGGGTTTGATCCCTGGGTTGGGAAGATCCTCTGGAGAAGGGAAAGGCTACCCACTCCAGTATTCTGGCCTGGAGAATTCCATGGACTGTATAGTCCATGGGGGCGCAAAGAGTCGGACACGACTGAGCGACTTTCACTCACTTCACTTTCATAAATTTGCAACAATCTTATTTGGTGGCAGATACCTTAGCTAAATTAATGTGAATTTATTGATGGTCTTCAATCTCTTTTGTACAACTGTTCTTGCCATAGCTGATTAATGAATTTGATTATGGAGTGTTATCCCACGTTGTTACAGTTGTATTCTAAATTAGGAAACCTATCTGGCCCCACAGGCTTTTAGATGAGAAATTGTGGACCTATAATACATCTATCTCTCTGGATGATTATTTGTTTAATGTGTAGTTCTCTTGTTAGATCATAAGGTCCTTGAAGTCAGAGGCCATGTCTATTTTTGTTGACCACTTTGGCCCTCTTTGCTCAAGTTAACACATAATAAACAATTTATAAATATTCGTAGAAGGAATGAATTAATTGAATTTGCTCATCTTAACGTGAACTATGGTAATCAAATGTAATAAGTCACACAAACTCATTATATAATAAGAAAAGTATTGTATATAATAGAGTATTGATTGGCCTAAGGATTTTCTTATTGTTTTACTTGTTTCAGGTGATTCATTGGAAAAACTCCCTGTGTCTAGAAATTGTCAGCTTGGTCCACATCAACAGAAGTCTGATTCCCTGAAACCTCTCTCCATGTCACAACTGAAGCAATGGAGACATTTTCCTGGAGATCATTTAAATCTTACAGATCCTTTTCTTGAAAGAATAAGAGAAAATGTATCATTCTTTTTTCAAAATATAACCAATCAAACTACTGCTATATAATGAAATATTACTTTATGACGTTACTTTGCTTCCCCCTTTAAAAAGTTAATCTAGTAAGTAAATGTACTTCTGGAAAACAAATAGAAGTATTTTAATTATAATAATGTATTTTGTTGAACACTATATTATAGTTTTGATATGGTAGTCAGAACTGACTTGTTTAATGTTTTGTATATGTTCCTAAATATTGAAACATTAAAGACATACTTCTATCATCTTATAATTGCTTATCAATAAATCCATAATTTGTACACTTTATTAAGTGCTTTCTAAAGAATTTTCATAAGGAATACTAAAAGGTAAAATGCCCAGTTTCTTGTCTTTGGGAAAGCTAAATCGATTAGGAATTGTAGCCATAGATGTGGGAGACAATTGAAAACTTTGATAAGTTTAAACTATAGCTCAAGGGAGAAAGAAAATGAGAGATTGGGATTACAGATGCTGAAGATGTGATGCAGGCAGTTTGGATGAGAATGGTGTATAGGTTGTGTCAGGATGGGGAGGAGCATTGGACCCTTCAAAGCACTGGTTTCTAATCTGGGACCTCTGACTCCTAGGGGACTGACATGCGGTCTGTAAAGCCGTGTCCACCAAGCACTGTGTATACACTGGACCATGGTTCAGCTACCATCATGTTGAAGGTTTCTCGGGTAATTGTTGGCATTAGTGTACAAAGCAAGCTTTACAAGACTGAAGTTGCAAAGAGAAAGGAATTACTCATTTAATCTCCAGTTAGGGCTCCTATAATCAGCTTTTGATTCCTTTTAGGGAAATTTCTTTTAGACCAAATATGGTCTTAAGGTTTTGAGTAAAGACTCAATTATCATCAAATCTGAGTTCATTAGATCTGTAGTGCCATGCCGGGCATTTGTGGGCTTCCTTAGTAGCTCAGATGGTAAAGAATCCGCTTGCAATGCAGGAGACCCCCTCGATTCCTGGGTCAGGAAGATCCCCTGGAGAAGGGATAGGCTACCCATTCCAGTATTCTTGGGCTTCCCTGGTGGCTCAAATGGTAAAGAATCCACCTGCAATGTGGGAGACCTGGGTTCGATCAGTGGGTTCAGAAGATCCCCTGGAGAAGGCAAAGGCTACCCACTCCAGTATTCTTGCCTGGAGAATCCCCATGGACAGAGAAGCCTGGCAGGCTACAGTCCGTGGGATCACAAAGAGTCGGACACGACTGAGAGACTAAACACGTATACACATGCACGCCTGGGCATTTGTACATCTATGATTCATGAACTGGCATTTTGGGGACCAAGTTTTTCAGAAAGGAAGTAATCAACTAATAAAAAGCGAAAATGGCATTTCTGGACTCTGTTTACAGGCTTCTTATATGAGGCTTAACATATAAAGCTGTCTTCAGTATGTACCTTGTATCACATTATTCTCAGGTATAAAATCTTTTTAAAAAGGTAAGAGACTAGCTGTGTTATTGTCTTATGTTAACTGTAGTGGACACTAGGGTGTTCTGCCCAGGTTGCCCCCTTTAGGATCAAGCTGCTCGTTTATCCAGCTGTTGGGAGTGTCACCAGCGACCACTCATAGCCAAGTCTCTCTCCAAGAAGAGCCCACAGCTGAAAGGAGCTGCCTTATGCAAAGTTCCCGTCCCTCCCCTAGGTGACTGGCGCCCACTGATCTGATGATGTAGGGTAGAAAGGCCCAGCCCCTTGCCTCAGTCTGGGACAAGCCTTCAGGGCCCACTCCAGCTCTAGGCCCTCCGTTGAGGCCTGTGTTGTTGCTTCACTGCCGTTCAGCTTGTCTCTGTGTCCAGACCTGCTTCCTTCAGTGCCTTACAGACGTCACTCCTGACAAACTCCCTGCGTGCACATCTGCTCGGTCTGTTGTCCAGGTGACCTGACCTAAGACATTACCCACAGAGGCATTACCGAGGAAAAGCACTTGAATAATTATGATTGATGGCATCCAGTTGTCACTAGTTGTTGGCAGAATAATCGTTGAATGGAATGAGCTGATACATGAAAACATTTTTAAAAGTATAATAAATTTTGCATCATACCACCTTTGAAAAACAGACCACGTCGAAATGAATTACTGTCTGTACACTCACAGTGTTGTACAGTCATCACCACTATCCATTTTCAGAGGAATTCTCAGTGTCTCTGTCCCCAGTACTAGAGGCCTCTATCCAGTCATTCCCCAGTTGACAAATGCAATGAACTCTTTTCAATCTTCATCTTGACTTCTGTTCACATTAGGTATGGGTGAACCGCTTGAAATCCCTGCCTTTCTTAATTTTGATTAAATTAATCATTCCACAATTATTTATTGAATACCTAGTACATGTTGGACATCGTCTTAGGAATTACGCATATAGCAAAAAATAGACGGTCTCTGCCCTCACTGTGCTTTCATTCTAGCATCATGAGAATAATACACATATGTAAGGGAGGTGTCAGGTGGACGTGCCAGGTGGGGCCACTCAGAGGGACCCCCAGCTCTGGGGAGGCGGCCCCAGGAGCCCAGGCCTACAGCTCTAGGCCAGGAAGCCTTGAACTTGGGCCTGCTTGGTCAGGATGCATGTCCTCTCCCAGGAGACCCCCCTCCGGCAGTGTTCTCAGGTCTGCCCGTGAGAGCCAGTCAAGCTGGTCCCCCAAGGAGCAGGCATCATGCACTTGCACACGTGTGGCCTTGGAGCCATGCGCAGAGCTGGTGTGCCTGGGTGTGTGTCTACTTCTGCAGCCCAGAGTGTCCTGAGTAGGAGCCTGCTTTTGTAGATAGTTCTGTGGTTTCAGAGGGCTTCCCAGGTGATGCTAGCAGTAAAGAGCCTGCCTGCCAATGCAGGAGACATAAGAGATGCAGGTTTGATCCCTGGGTCAGTAAGATGCTCTGGAGGAGGAAATGGCAACCCTCTGCAGTATTGGAGCATCCCATGGACAGAGGAGCCTGGCAAGCTATAGTCCATAAGGTCGCAAAGAGTTGGACACAACTAAAGTGACTTAACAACATAATATTGCACATGGTGATAAGTGCTATGAAGAAAAATAAGAATAAGGGAGATATTAAAGTGAAGATGGAGATTGCTATTTATATGCGGTGGATTTATGCAGAAGCCTGAAAAAAGTCAGGGATTGAGACCCATGACATTTTCTGGGAAAAAGTGTTCCAGATAGAAGGAACCACAAGTCAAAGGCCCTGAGACAGGTGAAGGAGTATTGACGCATTTGAGAAACAGCTTGAGGCCACTGTGGAGAGAGAAGTGTAGTAAGAGATGAGGTGAAAGAATCGCAGTGAGGAGGTCAGATGTTACAGGGCATCGAAGACCATCTTGAAGGCTTCAGCTTTACTCAGAGGGAGATGGAAAACCACCGGGAATTGAGCCAAGGAAAGTCACAAGATGAGTCGCCCGTGATGAGAACAAACTGGTGGAATGTGGGCTGGAAACAATGAGATGATTTTGGAGGCTCTTGCCATAATCTTGTCAAGAGGCGTTGGTGATTGGACCAAGGAGGAGCAGGGCAGTGTTGGATTGTGGATATTTTTGAACACAGAGCTGACAAGATATCTGAATGGATTGAATTTAAGGTGTAAGAAAAAAAGAAAAAGTGATTTTGGAGTCATTTGGAATGATGCAAGGTTTCTGGCCCGAGCCAAAGAAGAAATGGAGTTGCCAGTTACTGAGATAAGAAGACTGTGAGAGGAGGTTTGTGGGGGAAAAGCCCAAGTTCAGACTTGATTACATCAAGTTTGATAAGCCTATTAGGTAGCCAGTGGAGGTGTCAAATAACCAGTTTGGTATGAGCTGAGTTCAGAAACATTGGTCAAGGCTAGAGAGAAATTCAGGATTTTTCAGCATGTAGATGGTATTTAATAAAGGCACGAGACTGGAAGATACTACCTCAGTGGTACATGTTGCTACAGAAGAGAAAATGAATGTTATAGTGATAAAAATAATAGTGGCTAACATTAAGTTTTTATTATTGTGTTCTAAATGCTAAGTGCTTTGCATACATTAGCAACCTATGACACAGCGTTAATGTCTTCAATGAACTGAGTTTTACTGTCTGTTCAGTGATATGTCCGAGGGTAGTTGTGAAACTTACATGAAATATATAGCCAGCCATGTAGAGAAATATTATCTTTTTTTTGAAGTATAGTTGGTTTATAATGTTGTGTTAGTTTCAGGTATGGGTATACAGCAAAGTGATTCATTTATATATATATTCGTTTTCAGATTCTTCACCATTACAGACTATTACAAGATATTGAGTATAGTTCCGTGTGCTCTACAGTGGGTCCTTGCTGCTTACTATTTTATATATAGTTCTGTGTATATGTTGATTCCAAACTCCTAATTTATCCGTCCTGCCCCTTTTCCTCTTTGGTAACCAGATGTTTGTTTTCTGTGTCTGTGGAGAAATATTATCTAGACTACATCAGAATTCCTCTTAGTTTTTATTTGGAAAAACACCCTATTCAAATTTGGTGAACCTTTCAACAACGTGGGTGTTGGTTGCTATCAAAGTGGAATAGAGGAAGGAAAATTTGTAACTTTGGAGACAATCTGAGCGGGAAGGATGGAGGGGATAAAAGTGAGAATGTGGAGGGAGGCTGGGACTGGGTCAGACAAGGGACGTGCCCTGTGATGGGAACCAGGGAGGATGTTTGAATTACAGTTGTTCTTCACTTGACTGTTTGCTGAGTAGTGTGGAAAGTAACCCTCCTTGATCTCTGCCTGACCCCGAAATCTTGCCAGAATTTCAGAAGAGAGGCTGAGTTTGCCAAGAGCCTCCATGTGACACGGGACCAAGGCTGCCTGCAGGACACAGGAGCCCGGAGGCTGAGAAGACAATGCTCGGCCATTGGGGATCAAAGAAGGCTTTCAGGCCAACAGGCCGGGGATTTGTGGGGGATCAGACTCAGTGAACCAAGAGTTTAAGGAGTGTCCAGTTAACATCTGGGTTGTACATACACAGCACCTTTCCTGTGGTTGATACTCAATTTATAAGAATTCTTTTGTCTGTTATCTACTCTGAGATAACAGTTTGTAGCTGTTATTTTGTAATACCTGGCTCCCTCTTAACACTAAGCCGAATTCTCTGAGGACGGGGATTTTATCATCCCCTAGTATTTTTATCCTAGTATCTCAGTACCTTGTATGGTCCCTGGCACAAGACTTGCAAGTGAGAAATGAATGAATAAATAAATGAGATACTTCATTCGCCCCTACCCCCCTGCCCCTGCCACACGCACACTTTAACCGCCATGACTGGGTTCCTTGCTCAGAGATCTCACTTTGAGGGTATTTTTTAAAGCCGATTGCTGAGTGTGGGGCTGTGCTTGGCACTGAAGAAGGCAGAAAGAAAGTGAAAGTCACACAGTTGTGTCCGACTCTTTGCCATCCCATGGACTATAACCTGCCCAGCTCCTCTGTTCATGGAATTCTCCAGACAAGGGAGTCCTGGAGTGGGTTGCCATTTCCTTCTCCAGAACGCAGAGCCAGTGGGTTTTCTTCCCTTCTGGCAGCACAGAGACTTCCCTTCTTACTTCCATGATTTCTGGAATCATGTCTGCAGAATGAGCTGACAAAAACTGTCAGTGCAAAGGGTACTATTTGAGTCAAGTATGTGATTCATTTCTAATTACACAAATGCACCTTTGACATATCTTCATGGGAATATCTTGCTCTAAATGACAGCATAAATACATTTGAATCACGTTCTCATTAGGACTGAATCACTGATGGATTAAAGTGTGAGCAGCTCGGATCGGTAGAATTCAGCGTCCCAAGAGCTCATCCATCCATTTAGCAGTGTGTATGATAAAGGAAGAAGTCAGATAAACCTGCTGTCACTGTTCCTGCACGTTGCCTTCAAGGCCTGCTTCACATCATCTGGCAACTTACTGACAAGATTGAAATTCTGTGATTCGCAGCAAATGACATGTATAATCAGTAGATGGCACTGTTTCTCTGAGTTGCTTCCAAGTTAGTATGTTGGGCCTTAGAGGGGTTTGTAGACATGCTATTTTTGTTGTTGAAGAAAGAACTCAACAAAGGGGTATAATTTTCTCTTACCTTGTGTGACAGAGGGCTTTTTTGGTTTAGAATAGTTTTCCTGAAGCCTCTTCTACAGCTGACCCGTGTTCTCTGCTTCAGGCCATTACAGACTAACATCCCTAAGAGCCTTATGTTGTCCACAACATCTGTACTAGTTCAGCATGCAGCTTTTATGATCAAAACAACTGTGGGGGAAAATCCTTACTGACACAGACAGAACGGTTTGTTAGAGTTTGTTACACTTACTTGAAAACCTAAAGTGTTAAATGTAGGTTAATCTTTATAATTTCTTTAATTTTTAAAAAATGATAAATCTCTGAGTAAGAGATGAAAATCCAATCAGACAAAAGCAATTCCTTTATTTCTATGTTTTAAAGAAATGTCAGAAAATACTAAAGACATTTTAAGTAGTTTTAAATCCGTATAATGTCAGAGGTAGGGACGCAGCAAGGGGACGGGAGAGAAGCTCGTTTCCACAGTTTCTCCCTCATCTTCGCTGTGGTCTTTGTCCTTAACTTGATGGGAAAACTTGGTCCACATCGCTGTTTCTACTGGCACAGGGCGGTGTGGAAATGCTGCTTTCCCACCAGCGCTGTTGGTCTGATTGCACCTCCTGTTCTGCTCAGGTTGCTCAGATCGACAAACACAAGACACGACAGGCTGCTCTGAGGTTTCCTTATACACAGGGTGAGCGCTTCCCAGCTGGCTCAGCGGTAAAGCATCTGCCTGCCAAGCAGGAGATGCAGGTTCGATCCCTGGGTCAGGAAGATCCCCTGGAGAGGAAAAGAGCAACCCGCTCCAGCATTCTTGTGTGGGAAATCCCATGGACAGAGGAGCCTGGCGGACTACGGTCCATGGGGTTGCAAAGAGTCGGACACGACTTAGCAATTGTACAACAATATGCAGGACGGGAAACAAGAAAGCCTGTCCTGTAAAATGGAGCAGAAGCTTCCTGACTCCGGGCAAGGCCTCCAGATGCCCCACCCAGTCTGCACTTGGGGAGCATGTGGTCATGGGACGTAAGACTGAGGGGGTGTGGACAACCTCAGTTACCGGGGGGTCCTTCAGCCTTTATACCTTTCAAGGTTGAGAAATAAAGAGAAAATATGGAGGCTAAGGTACCACTTTTATTATCGAGAACAGCTTACTTGGTGGACTTAGCTTGAGGTCTGTTACCCAAGTGAACGTAATACTGACCTCTATCTTGCCTGCGAGGAAATGCTTCCCTGGGAAAGCTGTGATGCGGAGGCAGGGAAAGGAACCCTGCTTTCTGTAACAGGCTCAAAGCTCCCGTCCCAGAGGAAGGAGGTGGAAATATTTTTGAGGAAAAATTCACATAACATAAAATTCACTATTGAAAGTAATTTATTGAAGTAAGGTTCACATAACATAAAACCCAATCATTTTAAAGTGAATGACTCAGTGCCATTTATTCAGCTCAGTTCAGTTTAGTCGCTCAGTCATGTCCGACTCTTTGTGACCCCATGAATTGCAGCACGCCAGGCCTCCCTGTTCATCACCAACTCCCAGAGTCCACCCAAACCCATGTCCATCAAGAAGGTGATGCCATCCAACCATCTCATCCTCTGTCATCCCCTTCTCCTCCTGCCTTAAATCTTTCCCAGCATCAGGATCTTTTCAAATGAGTCAGCTCTTCACATCAGGTGGCCAAAGTATTGGAGTTTCAGCATCAGACCTTCCAATGAATGCCCAGGACTGATCTTTAGGATGGACTGATTGGATCTCTTTGCAGTCCAAGGGACTCTCAAGAGTCTTTTCCAACACCACAGTTCAAAAGCATCAATTCTTCAGCACTTAGCTTTCTTCACAGTCCAACTCTCACATCCATACATGACCACTGGAAAAACCATAGCCTTGACTACACGGACCTTTGTTGGCAAAGTAATGTCTCTGCTTTTTAATATGCTATCTAGGTTGGTCATAATTTTCCTTCCAAGGAGTAAGCGTCTTTTAATTTCATGGCTGCAATCACCATCTGCAGTGATTTTGGAGCCCCCAAAAATAAAGTCAGCCACTGTTTCCCCATCTATTTGCCATGAAGTGATGGGACCAGATGCCATGATCTTAGTTTTCTGAATGCTGAGCTTTAAGCCAACTTTTTCACTCTCTTCTTTCATCAAGAGGCTCTTTAGTTCTTCACTTTCTGCCATAAGGGTGGTGTCATCTGCATATCTGAGGTTATTGATATTTCTCCCGGCAATCTTGATTCCAGCTTGTGCTTCCTCCAGCCCAGCGTTTCTCATGATGTACTCTGCATAGAAGTTAAATAAGCAGGGTGACAATATACAGCTTTGACGTACTCCTTTTCCTATTTGGAACCAGTCTGTTGTTCCATGTCCAGTTCTAACTGTTACTTCCTGATTGCATACAGGTTTCTCAAGAGGCAGGTCAGGTAGTCTGGTATTCCCATCTCTTTCAGAACTTTCCACTTATTAATATTGTATTAAAAATTTTTGCTTAGTGATCACCATTCTCTTACCCTAGAACATTTTTGTCACCCTCTAAAAGATACCTTGTGCCTGTAAGGATTTACTTCCAGAGCTGGGTAGACTGTTACTATTATGGTCCTTCTCATCTTCTCTAAATCAGTGGCAAGGGAAGGAGGGTGACTGAACAGAGAGGTTATTCTTCAAGGTGCCTTTGGGCGGAAAGGAGGATTGGAAGTGATGGTGTGCTGAGCAAGGCTTCCATCTGACCATTCTGGCCCGTTAACTCCCCTCCCGGCTGTCAATAAACAAATTCCAACACCTTCTAGTGCAGGTTTCTTTCTCTGCTGCCTCGGGTCTCAGCTGCATCATGTGAGATCTTTGGTTGTGATGCGTGGACTCACTAGTTGTGTTGAGAAGGCTTATTTGCTCTGCATCAGGTGGGAGCCCAGTTCCCCGATCAGGGATCGAACCTGTGTCCCCTGCGTTGTATGGCAGATTCTTAACCACTGGACCACCAACTTTCCATTTGTATTACTGTTCTCTAGAGAAACAAAATGAGAGCAGTCTGTCTGGCTGTCTGTCTATCTTATCTATCTCTCTGTTGACTCATGTGATTGTGGGGGCTGGTGGGACAAGCCAAAATCTAGGGCAAGCCAGCAGCTGGAAAAAGCAGACAGAATGTTGCAGCTTTGAGGCAGAATTCCTTCTTCTTTGGCAACTTTAGTTTTTGCTCTTAATGCCATTTGTTCTCCCACATTAAGGAGGATAATCTATTTTTTTTGTTGGTGTTCAGTGGCTTAGTCATGTCTGATTCTTTGCGACCCCATGGACTGCAACATGCTAGGCTTCCCTGTCCTTCACCATCTCCTGGAGATTGCCCAAGTTCATGTCCATTGGCTCGGTTATGCAATCCAACCATTTCATCCTCTGTCATCTCATCCCCTTCTCCTCCTTTCTTCAATCTTTCCCAGCATCAGAGTCTTTTCCAATGAGTCAGTTCTTCGCAGCAGGTGGCCCAAGTATTGAAGTTTCAGCTTCAGCGTCAGTCCTTCCAATGAATATTCAGGACTGATTTCCTTTAGGATGGACTGGTTGGATCTCCTTGCAGTCCAAGGGACTCTTAAGAGTCTTCTCCAACACCACAATTCAAAAGCATCAATTCTTTGTCAGTCAGCCCTCTTTATGGTCCAACTCTCACAGCCATACATGACTACTGGAAAAACTGTAGCTTTGTCTGGACAGACCTTTGTTGGCAAAGTGATGTCTCTGCTTTTTAATATGCTGTCTAGGTTGGTCATAGCTTTCCTTCCAAGGAACCAGCGTCTTTTAATGTCATGTCTGCAGTCACTGTCCACAGTGATTTTGGAGACCAAGAAACTAAATTCTGTTACTGCTTCCACTTCCCCCTTCTATTTGCCATAAAGTGATGGGACTGGATGCCATGATCTTAATTTTTTGAATGTTGAGTTTCAAGCCAGCTTTTTCATTCTCCTGTTTCACCTTCATCAAGAGACTCTCTAGTTAGTTCCTCTTTGCTTTCTACCATTAGAGTGGTTTTATCTGCATATCTGAGGTTATTGATATTGTCCCTGGCAATCTTGATTCCAGTTTGTGATTCATCCAGCCTGGCATTTCTCATGATGTACTCTGCTTAGAAGTTAAATAAGCAGGGTGACAATATACAGCTTTTCTCCATTTGAACCAGTCTGTTGTCCTGTATCTGGTACTAACTGTTGCTTCTTGACCCATATGCAGGCTTCTCACAGACAGATAAGGTGCTCTGGTATTTCCGTCTGATTTACAATCAACTGATGGTAAATCTTAATCGTATCTAAAAGGTTCCTTTGCCACAAACTCTAGACTAGTGATTTACTAAACAACTGGGGTTTGAGCAGGGGCTTTGGCCCCACACCAGTCACCTCCCTAGCCAACTTGACACAAAATTAACCATCACCCCATTCATTCTTCTTAATTTTTAGTTAGTAGCACCTCTATATTATTTACTGTGTGCTAAAGACTTTTCTAAGTGCTTTATTAATGAAGATCCATTATACACGTACATGGATGTAAATCTTAGTATCTGAATACACTTCATGGCTTGCTAGGTTGTTCCTCGAATATGTGCGCTGCCTGCCACCCCATTCATCTACTTTTTGTTCACCTTAATCACGTCCCTGTTCTGTTTGTACGTATTCACTGAGTCCTCTTCCTGGGCTGCATCTCCGCCTGCCCCTGCATTCCTAGACTCCGCTGTCATTCTGTGGCTCCGATTATCAGAGAATCCAAAATAACAGGAGTGAAAATGAGGCAGAAGTTGATTTCTTAAGTAAAAGTCTGGGGTCTGGGTTGGTAGTCCAGGCCTGTGCGACCTCAGTCACCCTGGCTCCCAGCTTGGTGCTGCTCCTCTGTTCTTACCATGCAGCTTCCACCTCGTGGTCCAGACTGGCTGTAGCAGTCATCTCCTTCCAAGGGTTATGGGGAATAAAGGAGCAAAGGGAGGCAGGAGCTATATTCATTGAGCCTTCTTCACTGGAGTACTGGGGCAGAAGCACATTCCTCTAATAATGATCAATCCACACAATCTTTATTTTTTTGGTATATGTATATGTACTATCGAAGTATAGCTGACTTACAATGTTTCAGGTGCACAGCAAGGTGATTTAGTTATGCAAGTACACATATATTATTTTTGAAATTTATTTTCCATCATCTCCATCCTCCACAAGACTTTAGAGCTATGCTGGGTGGGAATTCACACTGTCCAGTCTTGTACCAAATGGAAGCTCCTCAGAGAGACATCCAAGGAATCAGTCTCAACCAGCGTCGAGCAAGGAGACTCTGTGGCTTTGCTTACTGTCTTGGCCTAGACGAGAAACCATTTCCACTAATTGTAACGGGAAACAGCCCTGTTGGTTACACTCCACCTTGAATGCATTTAATGGTGGCAGAAACAAATGATGGATAACTTTTATTGCTCTCAAACTCATCAAAAGAAGGAAATTTCAAAGCTTAGAGGGAAATCACATGTACTTACATCTTATGAGAAATATCATGGAAATACCACTTCTGTCATTTCTTGGGAAGAAAGCTGTTATCAGGTGTTAGTGGGACATCCAGGGGACCTAATTTGTTTACATTGGGTTGGCAAAAAGTGCCTTCAGTTTTTTTAGTAAAAATAAAAGACACAGTTTTCATTTTCACCAAGAACTTTACTGAACAGCGTATCCGCTGTTTCATTCCACTGCCTTCGGCTCTTCTTCAGGCAACATCCTAATTCCATCTTCCCTAAGTTTTTTATCTTTTTGAGCAAAGAATTGTTCCAGGTTCCTTCTACAGTCTTCCAGAGAATTGAAATTTTTTCCATTAAGAGAAATTTTGTAAAGACCGGAATAAATGGACATTCGAAGGTGCAATGTATGGTGAATACAGCAGATGAATCAGAACTTACCAACCAGATTGTAACAGTTTTTGCCTGGTCATCAAAGAAACATGCATTCTTGCATTATCCTGATGGGCACTCTTTACCTATTGAGCCACCAGGGAAGCCTGGTGGAAGCTGGGTATAATCCCAGAATGACGTGGCTTCGGAATGCACTTGTATTCTCCAGCCTTAAACCTGTAAGCTAAATGAAAATTTAAGGAATGTCTTGTAGCAGTCAGATCACATGTTCTCAAGGTACATTTACCAGAAAAATTACCTCCAAAAAGCAAGAGTTTAGGAGCTTATGAAGAAAAATGGAGGTAAGAATAGAAGAGAAGGAAAAAAACTAGACCTATTTATAAAAGAAAAAATCATATATAGTAGATATTTTAAAAATTGTTACTGAGGCTCCATATGAAAGAGATTTATTATTAGGTAATAATTATTCGCAGTGGTAAAGAATCCATCTGCCAATGCAGGAGACACAAGTTTCGATCCCTGGGTTGGGAAGATCCCCTGGGGAAGGAAATGGCAACTCACTCCAGTTTTCTTGCCTGGAGAATCCCATGGACAGAGGAAGCTGGTGGGTTACAGTCAATGGGGTTGCAAACAGTTGGACACGACTGAACGACTGAGCACTTACATAATAATTATTTATCCTGATTAAGGAATCTTGTGTTCAAGAAATATCTGTAGAGGAGTTGGAAACAAAGCCGAGAGCCAAGGGGAAAATATCATTTTGTGAGAATGACCTGCTGGTGGCAGCAACAGATCACAATTGTCTCTCATCCCATTAGGCATTCCAAGCACAGCTTCAAACATGACTTTCCTGTTTTCATAAGATTTCAGATCACAGGCTGCTGTTATGATAGCCATAAAAATTGGAAAATCATTCTAGCTATCAATATGACTGACAGGATTATTTTCCAGAACACTTTCTATTCCAGAATTTACATTCATTTCTTCCCCTGTTGGTTGAGGGAATGGAAGGGGGTGGGTATTACTAATTAAGTGAAAATTGTGCAAATGTTTTAAAAACTGAGGGACCAGACCACTGAAATTGGTAACACCTTAGTTATTAACCTCTGATTTGGTTGCAAGATGAATAAAGATTTAATAAACTGATTGCACAGAATGAAATATTTACTGCTTTGTTGAGAATGTTTTGAGAGAGCTCCAGTAATGATTTTTCAGTTCTCTTTCATACAAATGATTAAGGAATGCTTTGACTATCCGATGGCTTTGAAAACACGGAAATAATAATGTTAATTCTATAAATAGTAGAAGATAAATGAGTGTTTTGGAGGTTGTATCTATGCCTAAGGAAGTGCTCATAAAGAGAAATTGGAAATGTCTACAATTTCTGAGCTTTGAAGAAGGCCAGTCTCATGTCTCACTCCCATCGTTATTTTTGGAAGCCCAGGTGTAGAAGGTTCTTAAGGTCAGACAGTAATCCTTTGACTTGGACACTGCTTTTTCTCTGAGTAGCTTAGCCCCATAGGCCTTGCTACCTCTGAGCTGGGTTTCTGATTCTAGAGTACTGCTGAGGAGGAGATAGGAAAGTCACGCTTTTTATTAGTAAAGTGTCAGCAGACCACATCTGGGCTCCTCGAATGGAAGGAACAAATGCTGGGTCTTAAAAGATGCTGAGTGCCTTGTAGATAAGCGATCTAACCCAGCATTGCATCTGGATGGAGCCCTTAAACAGGTGAAATATGATAGACCTGGAAGGACATGTTAAGCTTTCAATAATTCCTATACCCTGAGATATTGATGGCACCAAGCAAGTGTGCAATTTAGGTGAGTTAAATGAAGAAACAAATAAGACAAATAACATAATGCAAGATAACCCCTTTCATTTCTTCCGTAAGGAGCTCTAGGTCTATCTCATTCATTTATTTATTCTTCTGCCATATGTTATTTGAGCATGCAGATATTCGTGCTAGAATAATAGATTTTATTAATACCTAGATTCAAAGATGGGGCATCCCAGGTGGCGCTAAGTGGTAAAGAACTCGTCTGCCAGTGCAGGAGAGATAAGAGACACCAGTTTAATAATCCCTGGGTTGGGAAGATCCCCTGGAGGAGTGCATGGTAACCCACTCCTGTATTCTTGTCTGGAGAATCCCATGGACAGAGGAGTCTGGCAGGTTTTAATCATGGGGTCGCAAAGAGTCAGACACGACTGAAGCGATTGAGCATGCACATGCAGATTAAAAAATGCTTATTTTCATTTCTGCAGGTTCTTTCATCTATAATTTGGGTGGGAAGCATGAATCAGGAATCTAAATTTTAGAAAAAACAAATTTTTTAAGGTGGCCAATTGCAACTGCACTTAAATGATTCATTTTCTGCCAGTTGATGAGATATGCCATTTATATGCTATAGGGTTACTTCTGGACTTCCTGTGTTTTGAATTGATTTGTCTGCTCTTGAACTTAGACAAAGTATTTTAATTACTATGGATTTACAAGATTTATTAATATTTGGTAGATCAGACCTCCCTATAATACCCATCTTTTTAAAATGTTTCTTTGGTTATGAATATTCTGTCAGTTACTTTTCTGGATGAATCTTAAAATTATTTTGCCAATTTGGGGAATGGACATGAGTTTGAGCAAGCTCTGGGAGATGGTGATGGACAGGGAAGCCTGGCATGCTGCAGTCCACAGGGTCACAAAGAGTCAGACACGACTGAGTGACTGAACTGACCGAAGGGTCCTCCTGTCAATGGTTATTCAACAGCTAGTTACGATTTTGGTGCTCTTGTGGGATGCTTGTCCTTCTATTCTGCCATCTTGAACCGGAAGCCTTCCATATTCTTAACTGGACATTTAGATTTCCTCTTCTGTACATTGCCTTTTTATTAGTGTCCATTTCCTTACTGTTTTTCTTTTACTGATATTTAAGGCTGAAAATACTCAGGTTGATTTAATTATTTAATATTAACATTTACTTATATTTAATGTTTTGGTTGGTCACTAATCCTTTGTCAGTTGTTTGCATTACAAGTGTAACTTCTTCGCAATCTTTTGTTTCTTTATGTATATCATTCTTAAGTTTTAAAGTAGCCAAATTTGGATTTTCTTTTAGAGTTCGTGATTTTGTTTGCTTATTTGTTCCTTTATTGGAGAAGTTCTTTCTTGCCCTGAAGTCGTCAAGAGATTCTGTAATTTCTGCTAAAGTTTTTTTTTGTTTATTTGACTGCCGGGTCGCAGTTGCAGCACGTGGGATCCCCGATCTTTGTTGTGGCGTGTGGGTTCTTCAGTTGTGGCAGGAGAACTCTTAGCTGCTGCATGTGAGATCTGGTTCTCTCACCAGGGCTTGAACCTGGGCCCCCTGCCTTGGGAGTGTGGAGTCTTAGCCCCTGGATCACCAGGGAAGTCCTCTCCTAAGGTTCTCAGTTTTATGATTTCCATTTAGGTCTTTAATTCACCTGTAATGTATTTTTGTAAGGGATGTAAGATAGGAATCTATGTGTTTTTTTTCCTGATTGCATAATTAATTGTCCTAATAATATTTGTTGAACAAATTTATCCCTTGGAAACTAGAATGTAAGGGCTTTCCAGGTGGCTCAGTGTTAAAGAATTCACCTGCCAATGCAGGAGATGCAGGAGATCCAGGTTCGATCTCTGGGTTGGAAGATCCCTTGGAGGAAGAAATGGCAACCCACTCCAGTGTTCTTGCCTGGAGAATCCTATGGACACAGGAGCCTGGAGGGCTACCGTCCATAGAGTCGCAAAGAAGTTGGACACAACTGAGCGACTGAGTATGCACTCAGTAGAATGTAATGTCACCTTGGTCACAGTTGAAGTTTCCACCGTGCATGGAGAAGGTCTGCATTTTGTATTCTTTTATGTTGGTTTGTTAGCTTAACCCTAATACTATGTTTGTTCAATTTACGTAACTTTGTAATAAAGCTTGACACATGAATGGAAAGCTTACCCATTTTGCTTAAAATTTGTATTGACTTGTTTTTGATCTTCTGCTCTTTTCCATTAATTTTAGTTTTTGCTTGTAAAGCTACATACAGCCATTGACATTGTTTTTTAGTTACTCATTCTCTATTTAGTCCATGTTAATACTAATACAAATGTCTTAAGAAAGAATGGAAAAGATCTTATCACTCTGGAAAATCACTATAATTTTTTAATATTGATAGCTAGCCTGGTTATGTCTTCTTGGCTGAGACAGTTTCTTCTCTCTGTCTCCCTCCCTCTGAATGCTTGTCCCTGACTCTCTTCTTTTTCTTCTTTTTGCACCAATCTTTGAACATTTTCTAATAACTCAGACTCGTTATTAATTACATTAAGAAACCCCAATTTGCAGCTACTTAAATACAGTCTTTCTGAAAAATGGCCCACATCCATCTTTATTCCCAAATCTTAGTTGAATATTTTGTTCTTTTGAGCTGACACCTTAGGCTTAGTTTTGTGTCTAAGTTTTTCCAAATCTTAAGTAAAACGATGTCAGTGGTTCTGAGATTTCTTAGGTCTTGGAGGAATGTTTACTTGTTTCCTCTGGAGAGTAAAATAAGTTTCTTCTTATCTGAGATGCCATAATTCTGTTGTTTCTTTGGCTGTAAGTAGAACTGCTAGGTGGACACAAAATTGCCATAAAACAGCATAAGATTTTCTACTTTGCTAAAAGTGCCAATGGGATCATTTCGTGTTCTAGGTTTTCAGGATGGGTCAGCATTATTTTCTACCTTTAGTAAATTACAAAAAACAAAAACACAACTGTAACTGATGTTTGGAGTACACTTTTATAATGTAGATAAAATCCATGGAAACTTGGAAACATAAACAAATCCTGGCAAGATGCTTTTAGACAATACCAAAATTGAATTGTGGGGATAGAGCGGAGAGGAGGGTGTTCTCTGAAGGAGATAAGCCCTTCTCCTGGGATTCAGAGCTTCATTTGCTTCTGCTCAGAACTCCAAGTGCTCTGATGATTAGATTGGATCAGATTCTTTCCGTCTCAGAGATGATTTCGGGTGTCTCCCTTGGAACAAATCCCCAGTAGCCAGAACAGAATCCAATTTCCTCCTTGCAGCACTGCCACAGTGTACTTCTTCACCGCTGACTCAGAAATTTCAGAGTGCTTTGCCATTGGCTGCAGTTTGAGATCTGCCATGCTCCATGGCCATGAGCAGAAATCTTGATCAACAGAAATCTTTCTATTTGAGCTGGCAGAGCTGATTAACTTATACCTGTGTAAAGAACTCTGATGGTTCCCAGACTGGGGAAACCTCTTCTATGAGTAAAATAATGGGATTTAAATTTATTGTCGATAAATCAGCTGCTTGCTCCTTTTTCCACACTAGACCCTGTGAAAGACGTGCTATTCGATGTGATATCTGACAGTCTTCTCTGTTCAACCCGTCCTGCTCCTTTCACCCAGCCTGCCTAGTTACATGTGTGCGTTCACATGTCTTCGTTCTTTACTGACTTGATCACCTGGGTCTTTTCCCTCAACATTACTTCTGCCCTGGTACCTGTTTATACCACCTTTTTCTTTTTAAAATTATGAAATACTGTAAACATACAAAAAAGGTATATAGTACAATATAGTAGTAGCTACCTCTACACATCACACAACTTTCACTATAACATTTTGCTGGGTCGCTTTAGATGTTTTTTCTTTAAGAAATAAAATCTACATTAAAAAATAAAGAGAAATGAATTTTTTTAAAAAGAAACAAAATCTTACAAATACAGTGAACCCTACTCTGACCTCATTCCTCTTCTCAGAAATGACTGATATCCTGAATTTTTCCATAAAGGTTTTAAAGTATTGTTTTGTGGGCTTTAAAACTTTATGTAACTGTTATAGCACTGTGAGTATCCCTTCAACCTACTCCTTCTACTCTACATATTTAAAAAAAATTATCCATGCTGATACAAGTTGCTCTGGTTTCTCACTGTAATTGCTGAGTGATATTCACAGAGTGAACACATCACTATTCATTGTTTATCCTATGATGAACAGGTAGGTTGTTTCTAATTTTTTTTCCTCTGTAAACAAGCTCCCAAACTTATTTTTGCTCATGTCTCTTTAGATACCTGAGCAAGACTGTCTAAAAGATGGAATTGCTCAGCTATAAGCTATTCCATCCTTATGGAAAAATTACTCTCCAAGTGGTTTTTGCCAGTCTCTGTGGAACTGAAATCTTATCTTAGGGAAATTGTATTTAACTACAAGTGGAATTGAGTGTATGGTCATATTTTAATTGACTATTTACTCTGAGAATTGTCCACTTTAAACACTGAATTTCTGTTTTACTTGTTTTTATGAACCTTTTACATATTCTGAACACTAATCTTGTGCAGCTGCATGTCAAATTATCTTATTTGAAGTAGTTTGTACCGTCATTTTGTTACTAGAATGCTTTGATGTGAACTTTCCGAGTGGCTCAGCGGTAAAGAATTCCTCTGCTCTGCAGGAGACACAGGAGATGTGGATTCAGTCCCTAGCTCAGGAAGATTCCCTGGAGGAGAGCATGGCAACCCACTCCAATATTCTTACCTGGAGAATCCCATGGACAGAGGAGGCTGGTGGGCTATAGTCCACAGGATTGCAAAGAGTCAGACACGACTGAAGGGACTTAGCACATGCTTTGATGTACAGAGGTTTTTGGTCTCTTTTTTTTTAACTTTGTATCATTTTGCTCAATAAATATTTTTAATTTTATTTTTAAATTTATTGGAACATAGTTAAATCACAATGTTGTGTTAGTTTTACGTGTTTCAGCAAAGTGATTCGGTTGTATAGAGGTTTTAAAATTCAATCTTTCCTTATGACTTCTTGGTTAAAAAGTCCTTCTTTACCCAAAAGTCATGAATATATTTTTCCATATTTTAGTGTAAAAGCTTTAACGTTTTCCTTTTCACATTTAAGCATTTAATCCACCTGAAATTTGTTTTTGTATATGCTGTTTAATCAGGATCTAGGCTTTTTTTCCCCCTCTTAAGGATCACTGCTTATTCCAATACTATTTACATGCTAGTTGATAATTTCCCCATGATTTTCAGTGCTGTCTTTGAAAATATCCAGTTTTTATATTTATGGTTCTGTTTCGGACTTTCTGTGATGGCTCATGGATATACTTGGCTGTCCTTGTCCTAAGCGCTATTAATCACTACAGCTTAATGCTCAGATGTGTTCTTCAGAATGCTGTGGCTGCTTCTGGCCCTTTGCTTTTCCTATAAATTTCAGAATTAGCTTGTCAAGATGCAGAGAACAGTCTTGGTATTTTGATTGGGTTTGCACTAACTTTCCTAGATTGATTTTGGGAGACTTGCTCTCTTGAAGATGCGAGGACTCCCCACCTATGAATATCATCAATCTGTTTCCATTTATTTAATCCTTCAATTGTGTTTTGTATCCTTTGGTATTGTTTTATAGCCTTTTCCACAGAAATATCGCACATAAATGATAGATTTAGTCCTTGGTATGCGTGTGTGCTCAGTTGTGTCTGACTGTGCGACCCCGTGGACTGTAGTCCCCCAGGCTCCTCTGTCCATGGGATTTCCCAGGCAAGAATACTGGAGTGGTTACCATTTCCTACTCCAGAGGATCTTCCTGGCCCAGGGATTGAACTTGCATCTCTTGCATTGGCAGGCGGATTCTTACTGCTGTGCCACCTGGGAAGCCCAATTCTTGTTATAGGTAGTATTTATTTTTTTGTGAAAAACATGCTGTTAAAAATTGCTCTGGCTGCTTGTTTGTTACTGGTGCATAGAAAAGTCATTGATTCATGCCTGTTGATCTTGCTGAACTCTAACAGTCTGTAAGGACTCTTGGCTTGTCTGTTGACATATCATCTGGTAGTGACAGTTTTGTTATTCATTTGTAGCCTTTCTATTACTTTTTTCTTGTTTTACAATGTCTTCCAGTACAATGTAGGATAGAATCAGTAATAATAGACATCCTTTACTTTAAAGAGGATAGACCTAACATTTACCATCAGATAGGATGTTTGATATAAGAATTTGGTTGATCTCCATTCTCAGATTAAGGATATTTCTATTCTTATTTTTCTATGACTTAAAAAACTTATGAATGGGTTTTCATTTATATCAATGCATATTCTGCAACTATTGGAAGCCTCATAACTTTTTTTGCTTTGTTAATTAGGTAGAGTACATTAATAAAATTTTAATATTAAGCCATATTTGTATCCCTAGAATAAACATAGTTCAGCCAAGAGGAATTTTTAATATACTCATGTATTAAGAAGCATTTCATTTAGGACTTTTGCATTTATATTCATAAATGGTATTAGCCCATAATTTCCCTTTTTCATGCTCTCCTTAGTTTGTTTTAGTATAATGGTCATATTGTTTGTTAAATGAACTGTAGAATTTGTCTTTTCTATGCTCTGAAATATAAGACTGAGATTGTCTATTCTTTGAGGATCTGCTAGAACTTTGCTGGTGAAACTCTTCAGGTTTGGTGTTTGTGGGTGTGTGTGTGTGGGTGTGTGTGTGTGTGTGTTTAAGAGGGGTAGATTTTTCAAACATTGAAATGCTTTCTTTAATGGTTGTTAAGTTTATTTAGGGTTAGGAAAAATGCTCCTTATGTCAGTTTTGGTAAATAAAATTTTTCTAAAAGTGTCATTTTCAAATATATTGGCATAAAGTTGTGTATTTTATGATTTTTAGATATCTACTTTCTTTATAGTTCTATCACTTTTTCATTCCTGGTGTATTTTTTACTTTTCTTCTTTTTCCTGATGAATCTTGCCAGATTCTGTTTATCACTCATTTTGTCTAGGAATATTATTGAATTCATTGTTTTAACTGTTGCTGAGTTAATTATTGAGGTATAGTCCATATTTAGTAAACTGCATAGGTATAAAGTGTATAATTTGATGAGTTTGACACATGTATATAACCATGAAACCATTACCACCATCAAAATGATCACTTCCAAAGTTTCCTCATGTCATTTAGTGACTCTCCCTCCCTCCCTTTCCCTTTTCCAATGCCTCATCTTCAGGTGACCACTGATCTACCTTCCATCACTGAAAACTGGTTTGCATTTTCCAAGAATTTTATATAAACGAAAGGATGGAGCATTTATTCTTTTATGTCTGGATTCTTTCACGCAGCACAGTTATCTTAAGGCTCATCCATGTTGTTGCATGTGAGAGTATTCAGTCCTTTTTAAGACTGAGTAGTACTCCATTGCGTATATACACCGGCAATTTGTTTATCCGTTCACCTATTAATAGACATTTGGATTGTTTCCAGTTTTTGGTTCTTACAAATAAAACTGCTCTGAACTTTTGTGTAAGTCTTTGTGTGGACTTTTACTTTTACTCCTCTTTGGCAAATATCTAGGCATGGAATAATTGGATCCTTTGGTGGGTATGTGCTGAAAAATATTTTGGCATGTTGTTCTTAAGAGGACAATTGAATTACCCAAGTTACCAGCACAAGAAATAGAAGTCCCCTGTGTTTTTCCCTTGTACTTTTGTGGTTTCTTTTCTTTTTTTTTCTATTTAAGTGTCTGGTTCCACTGAAATTATTTTGGTATAAGAAGTGAGTTATCTAATTAATTTTTCTCCAGATGGTAAGTTAATTATCCCAACACACACATTTGACAGAAATGTAAATAGATTGAAGCTAGAATCATACTCTTAAATCTCATCACAATATTGGCTAAAGATTTGGAAATCTTGTTAACCCAAACTAACAGGAACAGGGGCTTGTGGGTTGCTTGGAAAGTCAACAGGCAAGTGAACCACTCCCAAATGAAACATTAATTATGGTTATTTTGAGGATATTTTTTGCTGTATTTAATAGAACAACAGAAAACAAAAGACATTTTAACCTCAAATATTTACCTCAGACAATAACTTCTTGTAGTCTATAATTTTTCTTCAGTAACAATTATGTAGTTAAAGAAAACAAGGTCATTATTTTGAATTTTTATCATGTTAGTTAAATGTGAAATGAGGATAAAAAATGAAATAGTCAAGTTGACCAAAGTAAAAAGATAGAAAACACAGAGTTTCTGCAATTTTCTCACATGATTCATAGTCTAGAAATGAACATTTCTCCTTATTTTGATGTTCTGATGATTTCTTAAGATAAATCATCCATGTAGGGGCAAAACTGATATTTCTCCACTGAAAAAAGAAGCTATGATTGCTAGTTCTTTTAGATAGCCATTCTTTCCCAAAATACATGTGGTGTAACTTTTTGATTACCATATTAATAAAGATAATGCTCAAATATTTTAGATCTCAAACTTATTGTAATTACTATAGAGGAGAGATAATAAATCTTGCTCAAAAACTGGATTGCACCTGGGATTTGAAATATTCAATATTTTGATAGAAAATGACTTTAGTATAATGCATGATTTGTGCAAAATATAAATTTGTTTTTAAGAAGATTACCTGAACTTGTTTCAAAAACTACAAACTATTACATTCCTTTTCCTCTTTCTTTTGTTTCTGTTACAAACATCTCTAAACTTTGTGCTATTTTAATCCAAAAGTACTTCGATTTGTTTATTCAATTAATATGTTTCTCATTTATTCGACAGTTGTTTGTTGGCATTATGTAGGCACTATCCTGGATGTTGAGATACAATGTGGAATAAAGATGGACAAGGTTCCTGATCTTATGGAGTTTATGTTTCAGCAGGACAAACAGACAATAGACACATGAAGACCCAAATAAGAAGAAAAGCGAAAGTGAAAGTCTCTCAGTCGTGTCCAACTCTTTGTAACCCCATGGACTATACAGACAGTCCATGGAATTCTCCAGGCCAGAATACTGGAGTGGGTAGCCTTTCTCTTCTCCAGGGGACCTTCCCAACCCAGGGATCGAACCCAGGTCTTCCGCATTAATCGTAGGCAATAATGATGCAGAAGCTGAAGCTCCAATACTTTGGCCATGTGATGCGGAGAATCTACTCATTGGAAAAGACCATGATGCTAGGAAATTTTAAGGACAGGAGGAGAAGGAGTTAAGAGAATATGAGATGGTTGAATGGCATCAATGACTCATTGGACATGAGTTTGAGCAAACTCTGGGAGATTAGTGAAGGACGGGGAAGGAGCTTCATCTGCAGTCCATGGGATTGCAAAGAGCTGGACATGACTTAGGACTGAACAACAAGGCAATAATAGAGACTGGGAAGAAAATTACCCGTGTGACATGAGGGAGAATTATGGAGGTGGGCAGCATATAACGGTGTAGCCCCTAATATGTACTGAGCATCCATGCCAGGCCCTCTGGACTTTGTGAATCCAAAATCGTGCCTGAGATCTGGGCTTTGGAGAAGAGCAGACAGAATTATGTCCCCATAATTCATAATTATTTTCCACCCAGAGGCAGATTTATGAGTCACGAGCTAATGCTGGTTCAACCTTGGAGCGCCTCGCTATTACAGCCCCTGTGAGTGAAGGGAGTTGCAGAATGTTCTAGATGGTGAGGGGAAGCCAGGTAGCAACCAGGAAGCATTTTCTTTGTAAGCATTTCAGGGAAACTGTCCAAAGCCGTCTCAGGAGACTTCCATACCTAGAATTCAACAACTAATTGTGATTTCTTTTTTCAGTTTGAATATTCACTTTCATACCTAATTCTGTATTTGTATATTTGAATTCTTTTTCTATGAGAGACCCTCCCTATCCCAACTTGTATAAGCTTCAAGCCTTGCAAAACTTGGCTTTGTTCCTGTCTTGGCCTTTGTCTATCTGTATGACTCTGAGTAAGCGATTTAAATTCACAGTTTCCTCATTTCTAAAATGGGCATAATACCTCAATCATCAGGTTGTGTGAAGATTAAGTGAAATTAAATAGTATTTCAAATGTTATCCTCAGCACCTGGCACATAGTAAGTACTGAATATGTTATAGCTCTTATTATTATCACTAACCCTAAAAGGACTTATAATTCTGGTAGAGAAAATCAACAAATGTAGATCCATAGGACACTTGGATATAGAACAGTATAGAGGTTGAGGATGTAGGATCTGGAGACAGATAAACCTATTCAAATTCTAGTTTTGTAACTTATTTGCTATGTGATCTTAAGCCAGTTACTTAATTTCTCTGAGCCTCACATTCCTCATTTGTAAAGCAGGGTAATATTGGCTACTTAAAAGCTTTGTTTCAGTAATACAGTGCTCACTGCCTGGAAAATCTTAAATAACACTTAGATATTTAAACTAGAGAAATTCTCAAATATAAACACAAGGAGACCTACCTAAGAATGCCCGTTATTTCTTTGTTTGCAATAGAGAAAAACAGAACAACTCAATTTTTAAAACAAGTTGTAAAAAATAAATAAAACACATTGTTTTGATCATAAAATGGAATGTATAATAATTAAAATGAACTAGATCTATGGATTTAATATTAATAAATCTAAAAGCATAACACTGACCAAGAAAAAGCAAATTTCAGAATATTATGTACACTGATGCATGCACGCTCACTTGTGTCCGACTTTTTGCAACCCCGTGGACTGTAGCCCTTCAGGCTTCTCTGTCTATGGGATTTTCCAGGCAAGAGTACTGGAGTGGGTTGCCATTTCCCTCTCTAGGGGATCTTCCTGACCCAGGGATCCAACCCACATGTCCTGCATTGCAGGCAGATTCTTTACCTCTGAGCCATCTGGGAAGCCCATGTGCACAGATAACACTCGCTAAAAAGAATCCACATAAAATAATATTGTTTATGAACACATATGTTCTGATTATCTATTGCTTCATAACAAACCACCCTAAAACTTTGTAAGTCAATCAGCATTTTATTTGGCTACAATTCTGCAGCCTGGGCTTGGCTCAGCTGGGCAGTTCTGCTGGTCAGTAGTCACTTGGTGGACCTGGGTCAGCAGGGGCTCAGGCGAGCCGGGCTTTCTCTCTCCTTGTTGTTTTGGGGCTCCTTCTCCATGTGGCCTCTACACGTGGCCTCTACACGTGGCCTCTACACGTGGCCTCTACACGTGGTCCTCACATAGGCCAGGTTTCCTACATGGTAGGTCAGGGCTTCCAAGACTGCCAAAGTAGAAACATCCGGACCTTCTTACAGCTTAGACTTGGACCTGGGCCAGAACCACTTCTACCATTCACAGCCAACTTGGACTCAAGGGAGGGGTCTACGGAATGATGTGAATTCTGGAAGGAGCTTTTCAATAGAGGAAACTAACGTAACAGAGATTCATAGTGTGTGTGTGTAAAATGAACATAAGCAACATGGTCAGGATCACTTCAGTCCAGTCGCTCAGTCGTGTCCAACTCCTTGCAACCCTGTGGACTGCAGCACACCAGGCCTCGCTGTCCATCACCAACTCCTGGAGTTTACTCAAACTCCTGTCCATTGAGTCGGTGATGCCATCCAACCATCTCATCCTCTGTCAGGATACACACATTCAAAATACTAGTTGCCAATGGCTAGAGAGGGAGAGTAATGGGACTAGGGAAAAAGAATTTCTAACATAGAAATTTCTAATTTCTGTAACATTATTTTCTCTAAAAACTTGATCTGAGATAAACACAAGTATTATAACATCGTCCTTTATACTTTTCTGTTTGAAATTAAAAGTTCAATGAACAGTAGCTATTATTAATAAGTAGGGAGGGTTAGGTTAATAAGCCAATAATCTGACATATGTTGTTTCTAGGAACATGGTGTTTCCTTTCTACCAGGTTCTTCTTGGCATGGGGGCACATCTCCTCTGATTAGCACAGAAACTGGCAGCCTCAAGGTCAAAAGTTCTAACATGCTGATTGAATGTAGCTTCATAAATACTTAGTATGATATTGACTATTGAGTTTGGTGGTGTGGTGGAAGCAAATATGCTTGTAATTATGAAACACACAACATTTTCTTGCATCATTGGAGAAGAGCAGAAAGTAGCATAAATTGACTGAAAGTAGTCCCTCTGTTGTGTCTGACTCTGGGCGACCCCATGGACTGTAGCCGGCCAGGCTCCTCTGTCCATGGGATTCTCCAGGCAAGAATACTGGAGTGGGTTGCCGTGCCCTCCTCCAGGGGATCATCTCAACCCAGGGATTGAACCAGTGACCCTTACACCTCCTGCATTGGCAGGCAGGTTCTTTACCACTGGTGCCGCCTGGGAAGCCCCTAAATTGACTGAGGCTGTTGCAAATATGGGCAGAAGAGGGAGATCAGTATAGTCTTCAAATATCAGCAGAAGATCTAGGAGAATGTGTGACGTGAATGAGACCTTGATGGTAGGGTGGATTTGGACAGCTGGATCAGAGGGCCCAGGATTCAAGGTGTCAGAGGGGAAGGGAAATGTCCTGGAAGAATGAAATTCAAGTATCAGAGGTTGGGTGGGGGAAAATATGGAGGACCTAAAAGGAGACTTAACGAAGAGTTGATATTTGGTTATTATTGTTTTAACAATAACTAAAAATTCACAATTTCATTTAAATGAAAAATTTAATTTACGTTGAAAAATAATTTAACATTTTATCTCTGTTACTAGTTCACTTTATAGTCCAGCTGGCTAAGCTTTTGGCCCTCAGGTCACAAAGAAAAAGCAACTCCTCCACGTTGGCACCAAACCCTTGGGTCACAAGTTTGAGAAGTGACTTAGTCAGTGATGACTTGTCCAAACAATTGAGAACGGGGCTTACTCATTAGTGGCCTTGTGTTAATAATGGGTATTCAGCTCATAGAAAAGGAATACTTCCCAGATGACGAGCGTGTCCAGAGACTGGCTTTAATGGGCCTTGGGTGTGGGAGCAAGAACTGCCCACGGGAGAGGGGGTGTGCACCACTCCCTTGGCAGATGTAGACAATTGAGCCTGCACCTCAGTTTGTCCCTAGATGGCTGGACAGGGGACCAAGAGGCTTCAGTAATGAAGTGAAGATTTTATAAAAATGTATTTAACAAAACACATTTCTCTAAGGAGATCTCATGTAACTGCTCTGTTCAGGCAATTTGAGTTGATAACTTACAGCCCAGTGCAATCCTGGGGCATCCTTCAGACCCCTGTTCATGACTTAACGCCTCTTTAAGGAATAGACAAGCCATCTACAGCCAACATGGATGAATCCAGAGAATATTATGCTTAGTGAAATAAGTGAGACATTGACAAATACTGTTGGATACCATTTATATGTGGAGTCTGAAAAATAGTACAAACAAAACAGAAGCAGACTCACAGATATAGAAAATACACTAGTGGTTCCCAGAGGGGAGAGGGAAGGAGCAGGGACAACATAGGGCTATGGGACTAAGAGATACCACCTACTGTGGGTAAAATAGATGAGCAACAAGGGTAATATTGTACAGCACAGGGAATTATAGCCATTATCTCTTAATGCCTTTCAGTGGAGTATAATCTTTAAAAATACTAAATCAGTGTGTTGTACACCTGAAACTAATATAATATTGTAACTCAAGTATACTTAAAAAAAAAACCATGGACAAGCGAAGGACAGAACATAATTATAAACGACCTCAGGAGCCAAGAGCCAAGGACCATATGCAGGTCAGAGTCAAGGAGAGGCCAGGCAAAGAGCAGCGGAACAGACACCTGCCCAGGGCCTCGTGTTCCTGGGAAGAAAGTCGGACTCTGCTGACTCAGATGGGACCTCGTGTTGGTGTATTGTTTTACGCTGGCTGACAAAACTCAAAGTTTTCACAAGTATTCTTCCACTTTGGCTGGCTTCCCTGGTGGCTCAGATGGTAAAGTGTCTGCCTGCAATGCAGGAGACCTGGGTTTGATCCCTGGGTCGGGAAGATCCCCTGGAGAAGGAAGCCTGGTAGGCTACAGTCCATGGGATTGCAAAGAGTAGTAGAAATGTTAGTACAGTGCATGAGCTGATGAAGTTAATCTCTTCAGATTTAAACAACTTCAATCTCATGGTCCTCTCATTTCCTCTCCTTTTGCCTCGTAAGTGTAATAAAAGCATTGGACCTTCTAAAGCTCCATATGTAGCTTTTATGGGACTAATTCTGATCATAGATCTGAAGTAGTCAGGAGACAGGTCTGTAGGTTTGTTTCTCCACATTCTGGTACCGTGAGCTAATGGGAACAAGGTTTAGGGGGTCTTAGTGTGCTAATGGGCTTCCTACGTGGCTCAGTGGGTCAATAAACTGCCTTCAGTGCATGTTCTGCAGTGCAGGAGATGCCGGAGATAGGGGTTCGATTCCTGGGTTGGGAAGATCCCCTGCAGGAGTGCACTCCTCACTCCAGCATTCTTGCCTGGAGAATCCTATGGACAGAGGAGCCTGGTGGGCTACAGTCCATAGGGATCGCAAAGAGTCAGACACGACTAAAGAGACTGAGGAGCACTCACTGATCTAAAGAAAGAATTTTTTAAAAAATTTTAAATATTATCTTAATCTAATCACAGGGAAGGAAATGATCTATAATTTTCAGAATTTATTCTATATCTCCAGTACTGGGCTTTCTGAGTATTTCATCAAACCAGTACATAAGTTCTCAGGAACAGTACGTGACGGAGTTGGGGGCTGTTGGGAGGTGGTGCAGGATTGAGAAGTCAGTGAAAGAGAAGAAATTCTTTTTAAATTTTATTTTATTGTGTATCTATGTGTGCAGGCACAAGGGACGCCAAATTATAGAAGAAATGGTCTCACTCCTTAAGTCAGTAACTTAGATCTCTCTGTTTGGAAGAAAGAGCCAGATAACCCCAACCATGCAAATCTAAGCTTAATCCATGTGAGAGGGAACCGTGGGTGGAAACAGAAAAGCTATTCCCTCTGATCAGTTAGTGTTAGTTGAACACCCATTCTGGGCCAGGCTCTTTTATACGTATTATATCATTGAATATTCTCAAGAATTCTGGAAGACAGGCATTGTTATCACTCTCTTACTGAGGAGAAAAATGGAAACTCTGATAGATGGAGCGGTTCGTTCAAGGTTCACAGCTGGTAAGTGGTATAGCTAGGATTTCACCCTGGTATTAACAGTTACCGTTTATTGAGTGTTTCAGGCAGTGATAAGCATTTTATTTATATTAACTCATCCAATTTCCAGTAAATTAAACAACCCTCTCCATCACTGTTATTTTTCCCAGTTTACAGATAAGGAATTTGGGACTTGAGTTGCTTGTGGTGTACAGGTACCACGTGGCAGGTACCAAGGCATTTGACCCCTTTTTTCTGACTGTGCTTCCCTTGGCACTGAGACAAGTTGTCAGGGGAAGGGAGAGGCAGACCAAGATGCCAAGGAGCAGCCTGTAACATGAAGTGAAAGATCCCAGTGGCCTAAATTGCTTGCTTATGGGCTTTTGTATAGCCATAACAATACAGATATATATTAGTAGTATTAGTAGGGTATGCTTTAGCTGGGCTTACCAGCTTACCAGTAAGCTGGGCTTATTGGCGCTAGTGGTAAAGAACCTACCTGCAATGCAGGAGACATAAGAGACATGAGTTCGATCCCTGGGTTGGGAAGATTCCCTGGAGGAGGGCATGGCAACCCACTCCAGTATTCTTGCTTGGAGAATCCCATGGACGGAGGAGCCTGGCGGGCTACGGTCCATAGGGTTGCAAAGAGTTGGACATGACTGAAGTGACTTAGCACGCACACATGCTTTAGCTATGGGGGCTTCCCAGGTGGCGCTAGTTGTAAAGAACCTACCCGCCAATGCCAATGCAGGAGATGTAAGAGACACAGGTTCAATCCCTGGGTTGGGAAGATCCCCTTCAGAAGGGAACGACTATGCATGCTTTAGCTAAATATTCAGTAAATTTGCTTTTAGTCTTATCCATAGATCATGAGTATTACATCTTCCCTGGAAACTTCCAGGTATAAAGACCCAATTTAAGAACAATGGCAAGAGACTTGATTGTGTCTGGCATAAATCCTACTGACCATCTCAGCCCTGGCACCATCATTGCAGGTGCCCTAGCTGACAGAGACCCCCGGACTGGACCTTCTCTTTCTCCTTAGATGGATGGTGTTAATAGAGCTTTCTCCCAACCTGTTCTTACAACGGGCCATCCCCGTCCATCCTCCTTATCCTCCCTATGGTCTCCTGAGTCGTCTCCCCGAAGGTCTTAGTGCTCTGCTTTATTTCAGGAGCTGCAGGCAGCCACATAGCTAAATAATGGTTTTATTCTTCCCTGATCTCATAAATGTAGAATTGTGACTCAGTTACATTCTCCAGAGAGCCGAAGTTATACTCCAGTCTGTCCAGGCAAGGAGTTAGACACACAAACAGTGTGAGTTGCTAAGCAACATACTATACACTTTATTAGCTGCAGCAATGATGACCGCTCGCAGTGCCGTGATCTGTGGGGATTCCAGCTCGAGTCCTGAGGACACAGGTACAGTGAGGTATGGAAAGGTCATATGTGGTCTCATTTGGTTGAATCCCTTATTTTCCTTTCTCCTTCCCAAGTCCCTTTGGATTGACTTCATACTTTGTAATCAGAAGTAGAATAAGACATGTCAGAGTGGGAGGGGAGGCGCACAAACTGTTTAGTTCTATGTATGTCGATTAGCTGAGATATCAACATATCTGGGCCATACTCTGTGTGTGTGTGTGTGTGTGCATGAGTATATATGCATGTGAAATACTTCAACCTTACAAACACTCACAGCTAACGGGTCCTACCTAGTGGTTCTTAAGGCTTCCGCTTAAACATGACTTTTCACCCAAAGCTACCCACGACTGGGTTAGGTATCTCCTGACATGGATGGATATCGGTTGCTGTTGTTTTTGGTTATTAACATCTAAAACCCCTCCTGAATTTGGAGAAGAATTCCCTTATGTGTAGTATTTGTGAGACCTCTTCCCACTGAGGAGTCTGACTGGCGGGAGATTTCTCTCCCACTTGCGGGCAGTCCAAGTATTATCCTATCAGATTCTGCTTTCTGAAAATTTCGACCATGAGTAAATATTAGATCTGGACATGAGAGATAGCCAGAATTCCTTTCCTGTTTCCAATGGCAGGGGCAGCTGCCTCCTGGGGGGATTGTTCCTCCCATTTGGCATTTGAAACCTTCTGGAGTCCTTTTCAATTTCTGAGCTTGCTGCTCTACCTCTTCTAGACTCTATAAGTAATATCATAGCACCCCCCCCCCCATCCCGTAGCCTTCCAGGAAATCTTTTTGCCTAAATCATCCAGAATTAGTTTCCAAGCTTGACCCAGGAGCCTTGAATGAATCACACTCCCTTAAACTCACAGAATATATTAGTTTCTTATGGTTGTCCTAACAAATTAGCACAAAGTTTATGAAGGGGACCAACAGAAATTGTTTCCTCACAGTTCCCAAAGTCCAAAGTCCAAAACCAGTGTCAGTGGGCCCAAATCAGGGGGTTGGCAGGGCCATGCTCCCTCCGTAGCCTTAAGGGAGAGTCTGCTTCTTCCAAGACTTCTTGGAAGAATCCAGCTTCTGCTGATTCCTTGGCTTGTGGTTTGTGGTTGCATCACTCCATCCTCCGTCTCTGTGATCAATTGTCTTCTCTTCTGTGTGGGTCAAATATTCCTCTGTCCCACTTTGATAAGGATACATGTAATTGAAATTATAGCCTACCCACCAGGTAGCGCTAGTGGTAAAGGACCCTCCTGCCAATGCAGGAGACCTAAGAGCTGTGGGTTGGATCCTTGGGTCCAGAAGTTCCCCTGGAGGAGGAAATGGCAGCCCTCTCCAGTTTTCTTGCCTGAAGAATTCCGTGGACAGAAGATTCTGGCAGGCTACAGTCCATGGGGTTGCAAAGAGTCAGATGTGGCTGAAGTGACATCATGCAGATAAAATTGTGGCTCAGATGGTAAAGAATCTGCCTGCAATGCAGGAGACCTGGGTTCAATCCCTGGGTTGGGAAGATCCCCTGCTGAAGGGAATGGCAACCCCCTCCAGTATGTTTGCCCGGAGAATCCCAGAGGACAGAGGAGCCTGGCAGCTACAGCCCATGGGTCATAAAGAGTCAGACAGGACTGAGTGACTACACTTTCACTTTCAATATAGAATGATCTCTCCATCTCAAGATCCTTCATCACATCTGCAAAGAGCCTTTTTGCCACGTATGTCAACTCACAGGTTCCAAGACTTGGGTTGTGGACACCTTTGGGCCATTCTCAGCCAACCAGTTTCCTCAGTTTATTCCTCTGGAGTTCTGGTGGTCAGTTTACTTGTCCATCTCCCTTACTAGACTGTGGATGCCTGGAGCTCAGGAGCATTTGTCATGACTTGGCGACTGAACAACAACAATGATCATTATTTCCTCGTGCCAAGCTTCTGATATATATTCAAGATATTTGTTGACTGATTCAATAAACATGTTAAACCCAAGATATGATCATTATTCCATCTACTTTTCAGCACAAGGTTTGAAATATTAAAATTTGGCAAATTTTGTCTCATCATAGGTTTGATATTAGCATTCTCTCTCTGTTTAATCCAGTTAGTTTTGCTTTTAAGCCTCTAACAGTTCTTCTCACTTTAGGACTAAGTCAATAGACATGAAACTTGCATCATCATTCAGCTCCAAGAACAGACATTGCTAATGGATCACAGCTCCTTCTTAAGAGCCCAGACACTGCCTTAGAATCCTTGTTCCAGGCAACTGCTCCCTGTTGAGCAAAGTTGGCCTGCAATACAAAAAGTTTTACGTCATCATATTCAGAGCGTAAACAACCAGTGTCTTCAGTCTGCTTCCACTTTCTCATCATTTCCAGCGTTATCTGTACTTCAACCAGAATGAAGCATACCATATTCATTTTCTAAGTTCATAATGTTCTGCTCCTCTCTCTCCTACCTGGGTGGTAACCCCCATTCCAGTTCCAAAGCAAGTCCCACTTCAAACAAAAGAGATTTTTCTTTAACCTTGACACATATAATCATTTCTTTTTATGCCACGAAATAATTATTTTCTCCAATTATAATTAGCACCTATTTACCCCAGTCAGTTTTATTTACTTACTCCATCAAACTGACATTTAATTGATTCTCTCTCCCCCAAATACAACACGTTGAACCCCTCGCTTCTTTTCTGGGTTTGTCAGAGGAGACTCTCATGACCCGCCAAAAGGTCCTATCAGGGATGCTGATACGGCCCTGGCTGCATCGAGTCTGCTTAGAGGACTGTTCAGGTGTGTGTGGTTCTGACCAACTAGAACCTGAATTCTATTTCTGGGCCAAGTTGGGAGGATCAATGTCTTTACTTTCCCGACCCAGTGGTTTCAATGGTAAAGTGAGTGATGACACTTCCAATACCAACAGTGCAACCACTCATCAACACACTGCTCCCTTGCTCTCAGCACGGAGAACACGGCAGATGCTTCTCACATGTTCCCTGGTGCATCACGAGCCGTGAGCCCACTTGACCTTGGAGAAGCAACGGTGTGCAAATAAATCATCAAGCTCTTGTCTTCCTTCAGTTATGGGTTCTAGTTGTCAGATGTGAAACATTAAACAGCCACAGAAAGATAAAGCCTCTCAAGTGGCACATATCACCTAAACCTGCTTTATGAAACAAGTATGTTTCAAAGATACATCATTGAACATTTTTAAAAATCATCATAAGGGTGCTCTAGTTTGGATGTAGTTATTCTTTTTCCTTTTTAAAAAAATAATTGAAGTATAATTGATTTATAATATGTTAGTTTCAGGTGTACAGCACATTGACTTAGTGATTCAGGTATATATATATATTTTTTTTTTCAGATTCTTTTCCTTTATAGGTTATTATGAAATATTGAGCATACTTCCTAGTTATTTTCTCTTTGGTAACTGTTGGGGTCTCTGGGACCAATCGGATAGGTTAATATGGCTATTCATAATGACACAGAGATGGCGGTAGAGTCAGACTCTGCTGGAAATGGTTTTGCGGCTGGTGATGGGAATCTAGGCTGCAAGAATTGTCTTTCATCCAATGTCATAGTCGAGTGTGTTTTTCTTCAAATCTAGAGGAGTAAAACTAGGGCCACGACAGGCCAATCATGTCCTTTTTATGGCATGTGGAAGGCATCACAAGGGCCTTATATCATCGAGCTCTCTGGCCGTTATATTTGGAACAGCCTCATCTGATGTCCACAGATGGTCAGTCATGGCTAACCTGTCCCAGCTCCAGAACACCTCCTCCCTTTTCTCCCCTTTCCAGCTTTTGTCTGTACATCTTTGGCTCAAGAGCCCCAGCAGTCATCAATTGATTTTTATCCTCCTACAACAACCATAAGTAAAGCAATACATGAAAAAAAGCTTTTTATATTAACTCAGCATTTAGAAAAATTTTTATACTTCTCCCTGTTGGAAAGAGTGAATGAATGTACTTCTGTAGAATTTCTAAAGCTTTTTTTTTTTTTTAAAAACCTTTAAACGGCTCAGAATTCATCTGCCATGTTATTATTGAATCCCCTTGGGAGTTTGACTTCTCTGACTCAAGGAGGAGCATCATATAAAAAATGGAAATATTGCCCACTATTGTCACCAGACCTGCAGAGGAACAGAGACTTAGCTAACGCAGCTTTGGTGACCTTTCCTTTCTCTTCTTACTCCTCTTTTGGAGGCAGTGTTGGTGAAGGAGACACTGATCAAGATGAAGATACATATGGAGCCAAAAAGGCAGGTGTGAACCTGGGCTGGATTGCCACCGTGAGTAACAGAGAAGGATAGGACTCCTTGCCTAATATGGCGAGATGGTGCTCACACAACATAATGCTTTCCGAACAGTTTCGTTGTTTAGAAATAGTCGAAATCTCTGATGCAATTGAGATAATGTCTCCTAAGAGTAAAGTAAAAAATTTAGAGTAAAAATTGCAAGGAAAAACCTCATTATGTAGATTCGAGGTTAACGTTCAATGCTACTATCTTGAGGTGGGATACGGCAGCCTTTAGCTCTTGCAGCCAGCAGTCCCCAAAGCAGCTTCCAGAATCCAGTTTCTGCTTGTCCCCCTGGCCAGAAGCAGAGCAATTAGGAATCAGGCCCCTGCTGTCTCACTCACTTTGCAGCATTGAAATATGGAAGGGTTGCTCATGTTTAGGCTCTTTTCTAGCACACAAAGCCAACCAGCTGGTATTTGGCTAAGTGGGATTCCTGAGAGAAGCATTGGTGGGGGCAGCTTACCAATGTAACACACGGGGGGCAGCCTCCCTGCTACAGCCCATGGGCTGCATTCCTTGGATGCCTGGTATTTCACTCTGGTTGCCATCTCACATAAACATCTGCTGGTCAAGGCTTTGAGGCAGGCAGGCAACCCTGATTAGTGTTTATAACCAAGAATCCTTAACTTGAAAAAATAGTTGTGGTTTTTTTTCACCCCCTATTATCTGGTTTCAGAAAGGCAAGAATGTTCTCAGAAAAAGGCCCTTTTTTAGAGAATGTTGGCTGCATAAAGGATGAAGGCAGGGCAAGAGGTAAGACCTTGTGAGGGCTGGAGACTCACTACGTGCACAGTGTTCTAGATTGCTGGAGTGTTCAAGCTTTGACATACTCACCAGTTTCAAATCTCCATTGCAGTCTGTGGTGGGGTCTCATACTCTGGTGCTTCAGTCAGCTTTCCCAGGATGGCTGAGGCTGTTGGCCCCATGGACTGCTCTTGAAGGAACAAAGGTTTGTATCAGTGATTCTCATGGGGAGGCAGGGAAGGTGTGTGTAAGAACCAACAGGAGAAAATTCTTCCAGAATACGCATTCCCCTCTTCCCTCCATAAGGACTTTCAAATTGAGGGTAACTAGGCATCTTGATAGCATATTGAAAAGCAGAGACATTACTTTGCCAATAAAGGTCTGTTTAGTCAAGACTATGGTTTTTCCAGTGGTCATGTATGGATGTGAGAGTTGGACTGTGAAGAAAGCTGAGTCCTTAAGAATTGATGCTTTTGAACTGTGGTGTTGGAGAAGACTCTTGAGAGTCCCTTGGACTGCAAGGAGATCCAGCCAGTCCATTCTGAAGGAGATCAGCCCTGGGATTTCTTTGGAAGGAATGATGCTAAAGCTGAAACTCCAGTACTTTGGCCACCTCATGCGAAGAGTTGACTCATTGGAAAAGACTCTGATGCTGGGAGGGATTGGGGTCAGGAGGAGAAGGGGATGACAGAGGATGAGATGGCTGGATGGCATCACTGACTCGATGGACATGAGTCTGAGTGAACTCCGGGAGTTGGTGATGGACAGGGAGGCCTGGCATGCTGTGATTCATGGGGTCACAAAGAGTCTGACACGACTGAGCGGCTGAACTGAACTGAACTGAGGCCTCTTGAGAAACCTATATGCGGGTCAGGAAGCAACAGTTAGAACCGGACATGGAACAACAGACTGGTTCAAAATACGAAAAGGAGTACGTCAAGGCTGTATATTGTCACCCTGCTTATTTAGCTTATATGCAGAGTACATCATGAGAAACGCTGGGCTGGAAGACGCACAAGCTGGAATCAAGACTGCCGGGAGAAATATCAATAACCTCAGATATGCAGATGACACCACCCTTACGGCAGAAAGTGAAGAGGAACTAAAAAGCCTCTTGATGAAAGTGAAAGAGGAGAGTGAAAAAGTTGGCTTAAAGCTCAACATTCAGAAAACTAAGATCATGGTATCTGGTCCCATCACTTCATGGGAAATAGATGGGGAAACAGTGGAAACAGTCAGACTTTATTTTTTGGGCTCCAAAATCACTGCAGGTGGTGACTGCAGCCATGAAATTAAAAGATGCTTACTCCTTGGAAGAAAAGTTATGACCACCCTAGATAGCATATTCAAAAGCAGAGACATTACTTTGCCAACAAAGGTCTGTCTAGTCAAGGCTATGGTTTTTCCAGTGGTCATGTACGGATGTGAGAGTTGAACTGTGAAGAAAACTGAGAGCCAAAGAATTGATGCTTTTGAGCTGTGGTGTTGGAAAAGACTCTTGAGAGTCCCTTGGACTGCAAGGAGATCCAACCAGTCCATTCTAAAGGAGATCAGCCCTGGGTGTTCCTTGGAAGGACTGATGTTGAAGCTGAAACTCCAGTACTTTGGCCACCTCATGCGAAGAGTTGACTCACTGGAAAAGACTCTGATGCTGGGAGGGATTGGGGTCAGGAGGAGAAGGGGATGACAGAGGATGAGATGGCTGGATGGCATCACCGACTCGATGGACATGAGTTTGGGTCTCCGGGAGTTGGTGATGGACAGGGAGGCCTGGCATGCTGTGATTCATGGGGTTGCAGAGAGTCGGACACGACTGAGTAACTGAACTGAACTGAACTGAAGAACATGTATTAATGTATTTTTAAAAAGCACTATTGTGACATAATTTATAGGCCATAAAATTCATATCTTTTAAGTGTACAACTCAAAGGTTAATAGTACCAATTGTGCAACTGTCACCACAACCTTACCTTAAATAATTTCCTTCACTCCCAAAAGAAACCTCAGCCCTGTTTGCCATCACTCCCCATCCTCACCTCCCAACTCTAGGCATCTATTAATCCACTTCCTGTCTCTGTCGGTTTACTTTCTCTTTACCTGTCATATAAATGGAATCATCCGCTATGTGGTCTTCCGTGTCTGACTTCATGTTTTTGAGATTTGTCCTAGTGGTGTATCTTGGTACTTTGTTCCTTTTTATGGGCATGTCTGCTTGCAAAACACTCGGGGTGACTCTGTGGTCTCCTGTTGAAGACAGCTATATATATGTATGTGTGTGAAAGTGAAAGTGTTAGTCAGTCAGTCGTGTCTGACTCTTTGTGACTCCATGGACCGGAGCCCACCAGGCTCCTGTCCATGGAATTCTTCAGACAAGAATACTGGAGTAGGTAGCCATTCCCTTCTCCAGGGGATCTTCTGAACCCAGGAATGGAACTCGGGTCTCCTGCACTGCAGGCAGATTCTTTACCATCTGAGCCAGCGGGGAAGCCACCAGGGAATATAGTATTTAAACATATTATATTCTTTTAGAAATTATCATCCATTTTTCAAAATGAAGACACAGAGAGGCCAAACAACTCCTTTATGCAATTAATAATTGAAACTTACAGCTTTGACTTCAAACCTGAGGGCTTGTCCCTGATGCACGCTCTGTGAACCCAGAAG
This sequence comes from Bos mutus, assembly GCF_027580195.1. Lineage (NCBI taxonomy): Eukaryota > Metazoa > Chordata > Mammalia > Artiodactyla > Bovidae > Bos > Bos mutus. The sequence goes on along the minus strand of NC_091630.1, from coordinate 12,057,514 downwards.
GTCGAAGGTCAAAGGTCCGAGGTCACCTCTGGCATGAAGAGCTCCTCCAAAGGACACTAGAATGCAACCGGGGTGCCTCTGCTACAGGCTCAGTTAAGGGTGCCATTCAAAGAAACACTTGCAGCAACACTTCAGGAAAACCTCGGAAAGGGATTTAAGTCTTTACTGAGCTCCCTGGATAGAGCGTGTAACCCTGCAAGACACAGAGAGAAACAACCGTCCTCTTGGAGAGTCACATCTCCTCCAGACAGACCGAGGACCCAAGTGCTCCCGCTGGGCCCTCCTCCCAGACCGCCCCCCGTCTTTGCTCTCCCTCAGCCTCCTCCCTCAGACTCCAGCTCGTGGTGGCTGGCTTGCCTCCTGCTTCCTCCTCCAGGAAAGAATTATTTTCTTTTGTCCATAGTCCTTGCCCTTTTAATGCAGGTCCACTTAGTCATTCTGCATTCTGGGCTATTCTCTCCTCCATTTCTCTTAAAGTGACACTAAGAGTATGTGTGACACTTAAACTCTCTTAAAGAGACACTAAGAATTTCTACCCTTATGGCAGAAAGTCAAAGTCACTCAGTTATGTCCGACTGTATCCATGGACTTCTCCAGGCAAGAATACTGGAGTGAGTAGCCTTTCCCTTCTCCAGGGGACCTTCTCAACCCAACAATCCAACCCAGGTCTCCCACACTGCAGGCAGATTCTTTACCATCTGAGCCAAAAGGGAAGCCCAAGAATGCTGGAGTGGGTAGCCTATCCCTTCTCCAGGGGAACTTCCAGACCCAGGAATCGAACCACAGTCTCCTGCAATGCAGGCAGATTCTTTACCAACTGAGCTATAAGGGAAGCCCATGGCAGAAAGCAAAGAGGAAGTAAAGACCTCTTGATGAAAGTGAAAGAGGAGAGTGAAAAAGCTGGCTTAAAATTCAATATTAAAAAAACCAAGATCATGGCATCTGGTCCCATTACTTCATGGCAAATAGAAGGGGAAACAATGGAAACAGTGAGAGACTTTATTTTCCCGGGTTTCAAAATCATGAGAGAGTCAATTCCTAGGCAGGTTGATAAGAAGTTCGGGGTCCCCAAGAAGGAGATAGCGGTCTGGGGCTCTCAAGGAGGAGACAGGGGTCTGGAAATCTCAAGGAGGAGAAAAAGACAAACTTTTTTCCCCTCTACATTCCTTAGTCTTAGTCACATAAAACGTTTTTTTCTTTAAGCCCAGAACTGATGATTACACAACAAACAACTCAGTTTAAACTCTGTACTAAGGATTATATAACAACCATATATCCTGCTTGAGGACAGTTTCTCCTTCCTGAAAACCTTCTGGCTAATTCTGTTATCCAGCCAGCAAGGAGATCCAACCAGTCCATCCTAAAGGAAATCAATCCTGAATATTCACTGGAAGGACTGAAGCTGAAGCTGAAACTCCAATACTTTGGCCACCTGATGTGAAGAGTCGACTCATTTGAAAAGACCCTGATGCTGGGAAAGATTGAAGGCAGGAGGAGAAGGGGACGACAGAGGATGAGATGGTTGGATGGCATCACTGACTCAATGGAGATGAGTTTGGGTAAACTCTGGGAGTTGGTGATGGACAGGGAGGCGTGGCGTGCTGCAGTCCATGGAGTCGCAAAGAGCTGGACACGACTGAACTAACTGACCTGAAGAATATGTGAGGGTATGTGTGGGTTATTTTCTGTCCTTCTGTACTAGTGTTGGGAGTGGGTGTGTCCTGGGCTACCCAGCCCGCCTTTTGAAGAGGCTCCCAGGGGGCCAGGCAGCAATGAAGCCTCATTTTTAGCCTCAGTGGAGGGATTTAAACCATCCTCTTCTTGCCTGCTACTCTGTGACTTGCTGCCATCCCAGGCTCCTATCCCCAGTTTCCAGTCAGAATCAACATTCTGGGTAAAGACCTAGTCACAAAATAGCTCCCTAAAAAACCTTGAGCCTTTTATCATTTAATGCTTCCTCCTTCACCCCCATTTAATGGTTTTCCTCCTGTTCTGGACATGTGCAGAGTGTCTCTTGCAATTCAGGCTATTGCTTGCTGGGCATGGGGCAGAACAACTCAACAAGCTAGCATCTCTGATCTCTACTTTGTCCACGACCTGAGTGCTTCTCCTCGCCTTGAGTTCTTTCCCTTATTTAAAAGTAAAGACCTTCCTATTGAGAACCTCAGCATCCCAGAAAGACAGAATTGGAAGAGTCCTTAGAACTTCCCTTCTTTAACAGCCTCATTTTTCAGGTGAGGAAGCAGACCTTCAGGGGTAACTGTCTGAAACTCAAGTCACTCAGTCGTGTCCGACTCTTTGCAACTCCATGGATGATAGCCCACCAGGCTCCTCTGTCCATGGGATTTTCCAGGCAAGAATACTGGGGTGGTTGCCATTTCCTTCTCCAGGAGATCTTCCCAACTCAGGGATTGAACCCAGGTCTCCCACATTGTAGGTAGACCCTTTACCGTCTGAGCCACTAGGGAAATTCAGGGGTAAAGTATCTTGAAATTGTTTTCAGCATTTTAGATCCATGTGTGTGTGTTTAGTTTATGTGAGGATTAGAAGGGAAGAAGTAAAAAAGAATAGAAAGTTCTATAGAAAGCTGAGAGCAGAAAGATACATTGGAAACTGGGAAAACAATAGTATTTGAAATGAAGGTATTAATAAATTCCTGACGGTCTGTGTTGCCCTCACCACCTGGATCAAGGCAGTGATGAGAATATTAACACACAGGGCTGGTGTTTGGTGTGGAATGCATTATATTTTTAGGGATGGAAAGGTTTTGGATAGCGTCTGGAAATCACTCGTCCTGCATAGTCCTAATGCAGAGCAAGTGCTGAGTAAGTATTAGTTGATTGATTCGAGTAGGATTATAACAAGTAGTCAGGCTTCAGAGTGTAAAGGCAACCTTGAAAACTGTGTGCAAAATCACCAGGCTGCCATTTCTGCCTTTGGTTTGCAGGTCTTCCTGACTGGCAGCACGCGGCATGAATGTCACTCACCCTTCTCTGGTCCCTGTACTAGTCTTAGAAGCTTCCCACTAATGAAGGGACTAACTCTCACCTGCAACAAATCCAGCTGAACTCGGTACCGCAATCATGACATTCTGAGAGCGTCCTCCTTATTCACTGCTGGAAAATGGAACTTGAAGGGGTTAGGAAGGAGGGGAACGTTACGTCTTGTAGGTCTGATGTCTAGTTTTTGTTTAGCCACAGCAACTAGTAGTAACAGTACTTTACAGCTTGAAGAACAATGTCACATCCATTTTCTCATTCAATTATCTCAATAACCCTGTCAAGCCTGGGCTCTTCAGAACAAGTAAGTGTCAGGCTGTCATCCATACCCTGGTCCCTGCCTGTTTCTTTTTTTTCACTGGCTCTTGGGTTCTTCCAGCCCCCGCCACCCAGTGAGGGCACTGTGCATGATTTATTGGATGAAGAAACACAGGTCCTTTCCTGGGTGCTTCTTCTGGATCAGTGCACCCTTGGGCAGAGCTGGCCCAGGGGCCCCAGAGCCCTCACTTTCCTCAGGAGATGTTCTGTGCTCAGAGACCATGACTCATAAGTGACAGGAAGTTCTTGGCATGCTCCCTGCACGCTGGAAGAAAATTAATGGCCCAGTCGTTGTGTCTGGGGACGAAGAAGGACACAGGCAATGACAAGAGAGTTCGTGGCTGGGAAACACCTGCTGCTGCCTGGGGAGCACAGGCACGAGGTTGGCAGAAGCGGCTAGTCCGACGCCGAGCTGCGGACCCGCAGACTCCGCATGCCCCTCTGCCTCATGTGCTCGCGTCTCTCCAGCAGAGACAGATGCTCTGGACTTTTCTACATCCACGGAGCTCCTTACCTCAGCCAGCCCTCCTCAAAGCCTGCTGTGGGTTTCTTTCTTTCCTTTCCTCCTCCTCATATCAACAGTTCTCTTTCCTCCATGAAGCTTGCCTCAGCAGCATTGAGGAAAGTAGCTGCTTCCACACACTAAGCCTCACGTAACCTTACACAGGCCATTCTCTTAGGAGGTGGTTTCATCCATGTATTCACTTTCTCAAGCAACAAATATTTATTAAGAGCCCACCATGTGCTAGATCCTGGGATACAATGGAATACAATGAGCCATTGCAAGAAAGTGTTTCTAGAGGGCAGGACAGACAATTAAATGAGCAATAACAATACAGCGTGAAAGGGGAGGGACTGTGTGCCTTAGAGCACATGGCAGAAACACTTAATCGCCTATAGGAGGACTCGGGACTTATTAATTCAGAAGGGAACATTCTGATGGTGGCATCTCAGGCAAAATACAACAGACCACCCGGGCAGAAGTTAGCACTCGGGGCTCTGGGTTCTTGTCCCAGCCTTGTTCCACACTAGCTGAATGGCATTAACACGTCAGCTTACTTCTTGACTTTGGGCATTGTTCTTGATGGTCTCTAAGGTCTCTTTGGTAAAACATTTGGTGGCGCCTGGTTGATGTTTCTTTAGGAGGCTGACTTAATTTTTTTTTCTCATTTTGTAACTTTCAGTTCAGTTCAGTTCAGTCGATCAGTCATGTCCGACTCTTTGCGACCCCATGAATTGCAGCACGCCTCCATCACCATCTCCCGGAGTTCACTCAGACTCATGTCCATCAAGTCAGTGATACCATCCAGCCATCTCATCCTCTGTCATCCCCTTCTCCTCCTGCCCCCAATCCCTCCCAGCATCAGAGTCTTTTCCAATGAGTCAACTCTTCGCATGAGGTGGCCAAAGTACTGGAGTTTCAGCTTTAGCATCATTGCTTCCAAGGAACACCCAGGGCTGATGCCTTTAGGATGGACTGGTTGGATCTCCTTGCAGTCCAAGGGACTCTCAAGAGTCTTCTCCAGCACCACAGTTCAAAAGCATCAATTCTTCGGCTCTCAGCTTTCTTCACAGTCCAACTCTCGCATCCATACATGACCACTGGGAAAATCCATAGCCTTTGTAACTTTAATGAGGGATAATTGACAAATATAACTGTATATATTTAAAGTATGCAACGTTATGATTTTATATTCATTGTAGAATGATTACTAAGATCAAGAAAATTAACACATCTGTCACCTCATATAGTTCACTTTATTGTGTGTGGTAGGAATGCTTGAGATTTATTCTCAGCAACTTTCAAATATATAATACTATATTATATATTGTAGTCACTGAGCCATACATTAGATCCTGAGAACTTACTCTTTTTATAACTGGAAATTTGTACCCTTTGATCTACATCTCCCAATTTCCCCTTCCGCCTGGCCCCTGGCTATAGCACATGTTCTCTATATCTGTGAAATTAGTTGTTTTTTTCCTTTAGATCCCACATGTAAGTGATACTGCACCTGTCTGACTTATTTCACTTAGAATAAACCACCCCCACCCCCAGCTCATCCATATTGTAGCAATTGCAGGGGCTCCTTCTTTTTTGTGGCTGAATAATATTCCATTGCTGGAGAAGGAAATGGCAACCCACTCCAGTACTCTTGCCTAGATCATTCTGTGGACAGAGGAGCCTGGTGGGCTGCTGTCCATGGGGTTGCACAGAGTTGGACACGACTGAAGCGACTTAGCATGCATGCATGCATTGGAGAAGGAAATGGCAACTCACTCCAGTATTCTTTCCTGGAGAATCCCAGGGACAGAGGAGCCTGGTGGGCTGCCGTCTATGGAGTCACACAGAGTCGGACACGACTGAAGTGACTTAGCAGCAGCAGCAGCAGCAGCAATATTCCATTGCATATGTATATCACATTTTCTTTTGTTTGTTTGTTTTAATTTATTTATTTAATCAGAGGCTAATTACTTTATAATATTGTAGTGGTTTTTGCCATACATTGACATGAATCAGCCATGGGTGTACATGTGTTCCCCATCCTGCAACCCCCTCCCACCTCCCTCCCCATCCCATCCCTCAGGGTCATCCCGGTGCACCAGCCCTGAGCACCCTGAGCAGGTTTGATGCAGTCTCATGCATCAAACCTGGACTGGCGATGTTTCACATATGATAATATACATGTTTCAATACTATTCTCTCAAATCATCCCACCCTTGCCTTTTCCCACAGAGTCCAAAAGTCTGTTCTTTACATCTGTGTCTCTTTTTGCTGTCTAGCATATAGGGTCATTGTTACCATCTTTCTAAATTACATATATATGTGTTAATATACTGTATTGGTGTTTTCTTTCTGACTTACTTCACTCTGTATAATAGGCTCCAGTTTCATTCACCTCATTAGAACTGATTCAAATGCATTCTTTTTAATAGCTGAGTAATATTTCATTGTGTATATGTACCACATCTTTCTTATCCATTGGTCTGCCGATGGGCATCTAGGTTGCTTCTATGTCCTGGGTATTGTAAACAGTGCTGTGATGAACATTGGGGTACACGTGTCTCTTTCCCTTCTGGTTTCCTCAGTGTGTATACCCAGCAGTGGGATTGCTGGGTCATATGGCAGTTCTATTTCCAGTTTTTTAAGGAATCTCCACACTGTTCTCCATAGTGGCTGTACTAGTTTGCATTCCCACCAACAGGGTAAGAAGATTCCCTTTTCTCTGCACCCTCTCCAGCATTGATTGTTTGTAGACTTTTTGATAGCAGCCATTCTGACCTGCGTGAGATGGTACCTCATTGTGCTTTTGATTTGCATTTCTCTGATAATGAGTGATGTTGAGCATATTTTCATGTGTTTGTTAGCCATCTGTAGGTCTTCTTTGGAGAAATGTCTATTTAGTTCTTTGGCCCATTTTTTGATTGGGTCATTTATTTTTCTGAAATTGAGCTGCATGAGCTGCTTGTATATTTTTGAGATTAATTCTTTGTCAGTTGCTTCTTTTGCTATTATTTTCTCCCATTCTGAAGGCTGTCTTTTCACCTTGCTTATAGTTTCCTTTGTTGTACAAAAGCTTTTAAGTTTAATTAGGTCCCGTTTGTTTATTTTTGCTTTTATTTCCATTACTTTGGGAGGTGGGTCATAGAGGATCTTGCCGTGATTTATGTTAGAGAGTGTTTTATCTACGTTGTGTTTTCATTTTCATTCGTTTCTGTGCATATTTTGATTTCTTTTTTGATTTGTTGGTTATTCAGAAGTGTGTTGTTTAGCCTCCATATGTTTGTATTTTAATAGTTTTTTTCCCCCATAAGAAAGTGAAAGTCAAGTCGCTCGGTTGTGTCCTACTCTTTGTGACCCCATGGACTGCAGCCTACCAGGCTCCTCTGTTCATTGGATTTTCCAGACAAGAGTACTGGAGTGGGTTGCCATTTCCTTCTCCAGGGGATTTTCCTGACCCAGGAATTGAACCCGGGTTTCCTGCATTGCAGGCAGATGCTTTATTGTCTGAGACACCAGGGAAGTGTTGTAAGAACTCAATAAATAACAGCAACCATCAACATTAAAGCTAAGCTTGCATGTTGCTCTTCTGTCTTCTAGACCCAGCAAAGACTCCCCAACCTTGAGGTGGACGTGGAGAGTGGATCTAACACTGCCACCTTCATATCAACCCTATTAACTGCAAGTATCGAAGGATCCACTGTAATAAAGCTTATACGATAAGTACATTTAATATCTCACAGAACAAGATATCTGGAGTTCGTGGTTCCAGGGCTGGCTATTAAAGCTGGATGGAGTTAGCCATTACCTGTTCTCCTCCATCTGCCCTCTTAGAGTCCTTGGTCACTGACTCGTTCGTGAGCCTGTCTTTCCGGAGTGAGAAAATGGCTGCTGCTGCCTTAGGCTCTGAGTGTGGAGGGTCACCTGAATGAAGAAGAGGACATTTCCTCCCATGGGTCACTATTTATTTGGAAGGAAACCCTCTCCCCTGAAGCTATTTGACCACTGCTTCCCACCGCAGGATGCCCCTGAATTCTGGCCAGAACTGTGTCACGGGCCAGTGCTTGACCTCCAAGGGAGGTGGTGCTGGTATCGGGAAACTTCAGTGGTGGTCCTGAGGTAGGAGCGGAGTTGTCTGGGGCCCATCTGCACCAGTCACCTCATAAGCCTCAGGTGGCTTCTGCCCAGTTCTCTCACGTCAGCATCCCAGCCACATTCCTCCATGTGTCTTCCACAACAAGTCTTTCTTTTTAATGTAAAATGTATTAAATTAATACCATCCAGGAGAATTGACGTTTTGGGAAGACATGCCTGGTGTACTGTAGCTTCCATGTCAGTAGGTCCATGTACCCTACCTAGTTTGAGAAATCCAGAGTTAACACATACATTGCAGCATTCACTGAAAAGCTTTTTGAGAAACAGAGGGACTCCAACAAAATGCTGCAAACCCCTAGATTTTGGCGTTCCAAGCTCCTTGGTTGGAGATGGTGGTAGAAGGCGTGGAATGGTGGCGGGCGGGACTTGATCATGGCGGCGGGGCGGGGCTTGATCAGGATCGAGAGGGTGGCTGGGCTTGGTCAGCGCTTGACTGGGGTGGGATTTGTGGTGAACCACCAGCCCCTGCCCCAGCTGACGAACAGAGATGATTCCTCTCGAGTAATCTTCTGGGAAAGGAAACTCTGAACGCTGAAGCCAACTTGGTAGCCCTCTGATGATAGTCAGCTCAGTTCAGTTCAGTCGCTCAGTCCTATCTGACTCTTTGCGACCCCATGAACTGCAGCACGCCAGGCTTCCCTGTCCATCACCAACTCCCGGAGTTCACTCAAACTCATGTCCATTGAGTCGGTGATGCCATCCAACCATCTCATCCTCTGTTGTCCCCTTCTGCTCCTGCCCTCAATCTTTCCCAGCATCAGGGTCTTTTCAAATGAGTCAGCTCTTCACATCAGGTGGCCAAAGTATTGGAGTTTCAGCTTCAGCATCAGTCCTTCCAATGAACACCCAGGACTGATTTCCTTTAGGATGGACTGGTTGGATCTCCTTGCAGTCCAAGGGACTCTCAAGAGTCTCCTCCAACACAAATCAGTTTTCTCACCGAGCCTATCCCATCCCCCAAGCTCTGTACCAAGCACTCAACACGAACTTAATCCTCACAACAGCTGTCTGAGTTAATATTAATATTCTTTTCTCATTTCATGTAAGGAGGAATTTCGAAGCTGAGGTAAGCAGACCCAGGTCATTCAGCTCATAAGTGGCACAGCCGGATCTGGACCCCGGGTCTGACCCGAGGGCCCCCTGAGCCTCAGTGAGTTTCTTCATGTGGGACGACCACCACGCACTAAGCCCAATGTAGTCGTTTTTTGCTTCTGTTCCCACAGGCAACACAGACACACTGGGACAGTCTGTGGTCTCACTCTGGTTTCACAAAACAGGGAAGAGGCCTTGTTTAAGGTTTTTCTCGTTTGGGAGTGTGGGAGACAGGCACCGCGCCCTCCCTCCCTGCCCCCACTCCACCAGCGCTGTGTCTGCAGCGGCCCTCCTCTCACCAACCCTCAGGGGGCAGGCAGGAGATGGGATGCTCCAACTCTGCAGCTCTTCAAGGGAAAACCACAGGCTGGGGCTGCCACCCGCCCCCTCATCAATCCATCTTGTAGCATCTATTACTACTGCTTTTCTGCTCCTTGACTTTTAAAAGAAAGGGTATTTCCAGGTAGCTGAGGAGTGAAGACTTATCAGAGGATTGGAGGGAGCCAGCTCTTCTCGAAGTGCCCCTGGCGAGTTGTGGGCAGGGTGAGGGCCTGGGATGCAGCCCCCAGATTTTGCTGGAGCCTGAGGGCAACCACTGAGAGGCCTGGCCCTGGGGTGGGGGTGGGCACGTCTGGGAAGGCCTGTTTGTTCTTTGCTGACCAGAGAAGGCTGCAGTGCACATCTGGATCAAATCAGCTGTCAGGAGGTTGCTAAACACCAAAGTGCCCACAGAAGATGTCGTCGGCTTGCCAGCTCAGAGACAGGTTGGAGGTATGTATGTTTTGCCACCCTGGGGCATGGCATTGAATCAGAAGGGTTTTTTTTTTTTTTTTATTCCACAGATTGCCTGGAAGTTGGCTTTCCAGGGGATAACATTGTTTGGACTTTGAATCAACTGGTTCTTTTCAAACAAACTCCTCCTCATGGCCAAGATTTCTCTCCTTCTGCCAAGGGAACAACTCCCTCAGGGTTCCTGACAGGTCCCTCTGTAAGTGCTGGAGATGAGTCATGGGGGAGGGGGTCTGGCTCCAGGGCTGAGGGCTGGGGGTGGGGTGCTGGAGCTGGGCCGGCAGCTCTCAGGTCACAGGCCTGGCTTCACCCGCCATTCTACTGAGAAAGGCCTCTGTCTTGCTTTTCTGAGCCACACTTTTGTGTAGCTGAGAGGGGCCTAATTGCCTAGGAATGTGACATTTTTCAGTTGCTTCGGGTTGGATAAGCTTCTTGTCCGTGGAGTCATACAAGGTAGAACACTGCCTGCTGCGGGGATACTGAGAAGGAGAAGGCAGAATCCCTGCCTTCTAGAATGGAATACTCCAGTTGGAAAGATAAGACAGACATCTTCAGTGAAATGATAAGACTCAAATGACAGAGCGAGCGTCATCCTGGGTTGGGACATGGCTAACTGAGGAGACGCCAGTGACTTTAGAAGGGGAGCTGAACTTCCTGTGGTTGTGAGAAGGAAGAAGGTGGGATGAGGGGAGGGGTGGGAGAGCTTCCGCAAAAGGATCTACCGGGCTGGACTTGAAAGACTTAGTGCAATTTAGACAATTAGTTATAGTAATAGGGCTTCCTAGGTGGCACAGTGGTAAATAATTCACCTGCCAATGCCGGAGACGCAAAAGATGCAAGTTCAATCCCTGGGTCCGGGAGATGCGCTGCAGGAGGAAATAGCAACCGCTCCAGTATTCTTGCCTGGAAAATTCCATGGACAGAGGATCCAGGCAGTTACAGTCCATGGGGTCACAAAGAGTCAGACACGACTGAGCGCATGTGTATGTGGGTTCGTGCGCGTGCGTGCGTGCACACACACACACACACACACTACTTTTTCTACTTTACAGATGAGAAAATTATTTCAGAGAAATTAAGAAACATGTCCAAAGTCACCCAACTGGTAAGAAGGGAATCTAGAATTTGAACAGAAGTGAGTCTTGTTCCAAAGTCTATTTTTATCTTCTGGTGGCTGTTGGGAGACAACTCTCCATGTGACTCTTGTATTTCTGTTGTCTTGTGAGTAAACTGACTGCTCTTTGTTCTCTGTTATCTTTTTTAAGATGTTTGCACTGCAGTCAGTCTTGGAAGATAACAGCAATATCTTCTTTCAAAACAAGGAGCAGGCATGCTCACTGGTCGTTACACAAAATTCAGGTTCCCTAAGCCCTGCATTCCTCTCCTTTAGTGAAAAACACCGTGAGAGCAATGGTTCACGGGTCCTCTTCATGCTGTGCTGTGGGGGCTGGAGTTTTGGAAACTGGTGCTGAATGTGCTGATGTGCAGTATGCTTGCTGCCCCGTGAGTAGTCAGCCCTTGGTCTCTGACCCAGGAGTCTCGTGGCTTCTTCTGGCATCCATGAAACTGTGAGTGATTCAGTTGTTAGCTTGCAAGTGGGGCAAATCTCAGACCCTTCATAGTTTTTGACAGTGGTGTGTGTGTGTGTGTGTGTGTGTGTGTTCCTGCCCTTGGAGCCTGACGTGGGGAAAAGGAAGGCCCTGGGTGAGGAGTGAAACTTTTCAGGTCAAGCTGTGGAGGCAGGAAACGGAAGCCTTTCATTGAGGATCAGTGTGTCTGTGGGTTTGTGCTTGGATGTTTGTGTGAGGGAGAGGTGGAAGGCAAAGATGAAGGAATAAATTATAGACAGCTTCTGAAATCCCTACAAATGGAAGACAAGAGGATTATGAGGATAGAGGGCCGGAAATATGATTGGCACCTGTGAATATTTCTCCAGTATTGCCTAGAAAGACATTTTAATGTGGCCCAGCAGCAGTCGCTGACGGCACACTCGGAGAATGGTACAAGGAGGGCCCACACCTGGTCCTGCCGTGTTTGTCTGCCTCGTGGTTTGTGGACCAACTGTGGCCCCGCTATTCCTACCTGCTTCCCCATTTCTCCTCCCCAGGGGGATCTGGGCTTCAGTTGAAAGCACTGAAGAAGCAGCCTCAGCTCCCCAGTGGCTGGTGCAGAGCTGGTGTTTGATATACAGGGCTTTGTTGTCTGGACTCGTTGGTTGCCTGAACTGTAGCTAAGGATGGTGGCCTGCCTGGCACCCTCCCCTCTGTCAGCCAGCGTGTACCCTGCTCATCTGACTCCTGCTTTTAGCCTTCCACTTCCTTGTTTACAGGCTCAGTCGGGCCCCAGCTGTTCTCTTTGCCTGCCCAGTTTGGGCTATAACCTGCCAAGCTCCACCTACTGATATTGGGATGGATGGTGGCAAAGATGGCATATGGCCTTCCAGTAAGAGTGGAAAACAGCGAGGGCTATCTGTACAGCATTCCCCACAGCAGAGCCTCCACCTAGGATGATGTCTGCTCTTTTCCTTTTTCCCTGGTTTGTGGATGCATTCCTTCCTGCCCCTGCCCTACTCGTGCCATAATGCTTTCCCTGGGTATGGAGACACACTTGGGCTCTCAGCTGATGGTGAACTTGGCTCACAAGCTGCGCTGGGACCTGGACCTGTGGAAGGGCTGGGTGTAGACAGAGCAGCTGTCAGGACTCTGGGTGCATCTCCTTGGTCTTCACCATCTCCACGAATGCCAGGCCTACTTCCAAATGCCAATACTGAGTCTCTTTACACAAGGACTTGCTTTGCTGTCAAGGCCCTCTTCTTCCAAGTGCCAGGCAGGCTAGAAATGCCAGGGCATGAATGCCTTCAGGAAACAGAGAGAAAAAAAGTGAAAAAAAATGAACTGAGTCTCACTGAGTTATAGTACAACTCAAATGGTCTATTGTTGTTCAGTTGCTAAGTTGCGTCTGACTCTTTACGACCCATGGACTGCAGCATGCCAGGCCTCTCTGTCCTTCACTATCCCTCAGAGTTTGTTCAAACTCATGTCCATTGAGTTGGTGACGCCATCCAACCATGTTGTCCTCTGTTGTCCCTTCTTCTCCTGCCTTCAATCTTTCCCAGCATCGGGGTCTTTTCCAATAAGTTGGCTCTTCACGTCAGGTGGTCAAAGTATTGGAGCTTTGGCTTCAGCATCAGTCCTTCCAATGGATAGTCAAGATTAATTGCCTTTAGGATTGACCAGTCTGATCTCCTTGCTGTCCAAGGGACTCACGAATCTTCTCCAGCACCACAGTTTGAAAGCATCAATTCTTTGGTTCTCAGCTTTCTTTATGGTCCAACTCTCACATCTGTACATGACTACTGGAAAAACCGTAGCTTTGACTATATGGACCTTTGTTAGCAAAGTGATGTCTCTGCTTTTTAATGCACTGTCTAGGTTGGTCATACCTTTTCTTCCAAGGAGCAAGCATCTTTTAATTTCATGGCCACAGTCACCATCTACAGTGATTTTTGGAGCCCAAGAAAATAAAATCTGCCACTGTTCCCATTATTTCCCCATCTATTTGCCTTGAAGTGATGGGACCAGATGCCATAATCTTAGTTTTTTGAATGTTGAGTTTTAAGCCAGTTTTCACTCTCCTCTTTCACCATCATCAAGAGGCTCTTTAGTTACTTTTTGCTTTCTGCCATAAGGGTGGTATCATTTGCATATCTGAAGTAGTTGATATTTCTCCTGGCAATCTTGATTCCAGCTTGTAATTCATCCAGCCCGACATTTTGCATGATGTACTCTGCACATAAGTTAAATAAGCAGGGTGACAATATTCAGTCTTGATGTACTCCTTTCCCAATTTTTAACCAGTCCATTTTTCCATGTCCAGTTCTAACTGTTGTTTCTTGACCTGCATACAGGTTTCTAAGGAGACCAGTAGGGTGGTCTGGTATGCTCATCTCTTTAAGAATTCTCCACAGTTTGTTGTGATCCACACAGTCTAAGGCTTTGGTGTAGTCAATAAAGCAGAAGTAGATGTTTTTCTGGAATTCTCTTGCTTTTTCTATGATCCAACAGATGTTGGCAATTTGATCTCTGGTTCTTCTGCCTTTTCTAAATCCAGCTTTTACATCTGGAAATTCTCAATAATATACATGTAACTGGAGTCCCTGAATGAGGATGGGGCAACATAATATTTATAGAAATGGCTGTATCCTATTTTATTGTATTAATGAACTTTATTTAATTATTCCTTATTGTTGGTATTTAGGTTGTTTTCAATACCATTAGAAGTAACATTTTAATGAACACTCTTGTTCATATGTCTTTTAGTGTATTTCCATTTCCTTGGGATAAATGCCTACAAGTGTGTATGTTGGGCCACAGAACATAAACATTTTAAAGGCTTTTAAAACTTTACTCTTCAGAAACATTGACCCCATTTACCCTCCCATAAGGAGCCTGGAAGGCAGTGGCACACACTCCAGTGCTCTTGCCTGGAGAATCCCATGGACGGAGGAGCCTGGTGGGCTGCAGTCCGTGGGGTTGCTAAGAGTCAGACACGACTGAGCGTCTTCACTCTCACTTTTCACTTTCACGCATTGGAGAAGGAAATGGCAACCCACTCCAGTGTTCTTACCTGGAGAATCCCAGGGATGGGGAGTCTGGTGGGCTGCTGTCTATGGGGTCGCACAGAGTCGGACACGACTGAAGTGACTTAGCAGCAGCAGCAGTAGCAGCAGCAAGGAGCCTGGAAAGTTCGTGTTACCTTATACCTACACACACATCGGCTGAACTGTGCGGTTTGATAGACAGAGTGGTGTTTTTATTGTTGCAAGGTTGCATTACTTTGGTTGTTACTGAAGTTGAACAGTGTTTTTATTTTCCATTTACAGAGCTGTCTGCTCGTGTCCATTGCCCACTTGAACATTGTGTTATCCATTTTTTTTCTCACCGATATGTAATTTTTCTTTATAGATTAACTTTCTTCTGTCATCTTTCAACTTTTCCTATTTGTCATTGGCATTTTGGATCAGTTCCCATTGTGTTTTATGCTAGTCATCTTTTTGACTGATAGTGCCAAAATATGTTGATGTTTTCCAACCCATAGTTCACCTATCTGTTGTCATATGCTATCACTAATGTTAGAGGTAATGAGGATAAAAGACCTTTGTTCAGTAATGACTTGGGCAAGAAGCATGCATTCATGGCTGCTGTGCAAAGTGTGCTTATCCAAGGATGCCAGAGTCCCCCCCTCCTTCCCTCAGTGGGTGTCAGCATCAACCTTGGGATACTTTCTTATCATTCTCAGAAAGATGTTTTAGTGTTTTCCAGAGAACAGAACCCATAGGATCTGTATGTGTGCAGTCATGGAGACTAATGAGTCCAGGCTGTAAGGTGGGCTAGCAGGGTGGAGACCCAGGGAAAGCTGATGTTCCAGTTTGAAGGCCGGCAGAGAGAGCTGATGTTGCAGAGGAAGTCTGAGGGCAGTCTGCTGGAGAATCCTCTCTTACTCAGGGGAAGTTTGGTCTTTTGTTTTTTCAGTTGCCTTCAACTGATTGAATGAGGCCCATTCATGGTATAGAGGGCAATCTGCTCTACTCTAGTGATTAAAATTGTAATCTAATCTATTGTTACAGTCTACCCATCTAAATGTTAATTTCATTCATAAAACACTCTTACAGAAACACCTGGAATAATGTTTGACTAAATATCTGGGAAATGCTGCCATCTATATCTCATAACTATATCTATCTGATCTAGAGATAACTGCTTTTATTTGTCGCTATATTTTCAGTACTTAGCACAGGTGGTGAGTGACAGGTATTGGATGAATGACTGACTGACTGAAGATGGACTGAAGATGCTCAGACACTGGGTACCAGAATTAGGATCAGAATTTACTTTCTCTGGAATTCAAGCCCTATGTGCCCCCTTCCCGATGCATCGACTTCTGGGTTTACAGAGGCATTTATAAAGGTCAGTCTTTCTGGAAGATTCTCCAGCCGTAGGGCTGACTCCTTCCTCAACTGGCTCCTGATACCAGTCAGGCTCTGCCTCTACTGTCTCAAGGCTCTTTACAAAGTCAAGCAGAATTATCCCTTAAACAATCTCTTCCTTTAAAAACCTCTGAATAATTAACAATGGAGAGGCTACTACTGGGGAAGAATAGAACTCTTTGAGGGCTGTGCTTTCACTTGCCTGTCCTGAAGCCTCATAGAGTAGAGAATGCCAGAAGAATATTGCCAAGACCTGGGACTGAAGTCAAGGTAATTAAATAAAATCTCAGACTCTTCCTGAGGAGTAAACATAACTTTTCATAAGAACTAATTGTTAGGAAATCTATAGGTACTTTTCAGATTTAAGAGGCTGATTCATGTTAGCTGGTGTTATTCTCCTTAAGTGCTCCTCTTTAAACATATTGACTGTTCTTACTTAGGTCTCTCTTGCCTCCCATTTTTTTCTTCTTTGTGAAAGTTATGGTTGATTCAAGTTACTAAGATTTTACCAAGAATGAATAGTAGGCCCTTTGTGGAAACATGAAATGAACGTTGTGGCTTCACCCTCAATAAAATGAGGATAACAGCAGACAACTTAAAATGTTCCAGGCAGTGTGTTAAACATTTTACATGCATTATTTAGCTCCCTTCTCACAATGACCCTAGGAAGTAGAAGGGTCATTTATTTATCATTTTTATTGTTTCCACTTTACAGATGGGAAAACTGGGAACAGAGTTCCAATATCTTGTCTTGGTTGAAAAGTCAGGATTCAAACCCACATTCTTCTGGCCTCAAAGCCTGAGGTCTAGGTCATTGGATTGTATTTCTTCTCATGATCCACTAGGTGATTTATACAAAAGAATTCTTAGCTACTAAATCTTAGGACACAAAAAAGCCATATAAAATTATTAAAATAAATTAACACTTCAATATAAAACTGTTAATAACGGATAAATCTTAACAATCATGCATGGATATAGGTATAGAAGATTTTGACTTTTGTTTTCAATTATTAGTATTTTTGGAGTTGCGCAGGCTCACAACTTTTTCTTTTCAAATAGTCTAGAAGGGTACAAGATGAAGAAGAAAACTCTTCTACCTTTATTGCATATTTGCTCTATTATTTAAGAATATTTAATTTAGATATAGATGAAAAGAAAACAAGTAGAATGGATGAAACTTAGAGAGAAGGGTAGTTACAGATAGTGTGTAAACAAGTAGTTTGTAAGATCCCCAGAACTTATTCCTCTTACAACTGGGAGTCTGTCCCCTTTGATCAGCATTTCTATCTCCCCCATTTTTCAGTCTTTGATATACCTGGAATTTATTTTAGTGTAGGGGCGAGAAAGCTTCCAGCTTTGTTTTCCTCCAAATGATTTGCCAGTGTTCCCAAATTCATTGAATAATCTACCTTCCTCTATTGCTTTGCAATGATCCCTTTGTCATATATAAAAATTCTATATGTGTTTGGATCTCTTTTGCATTGGTATGTCTCTCTGTTCTTGTGTTGATCCAAACTGTCAATTACTGTAGCTTTCTATTTCTGTTATTTAAAAAATGTATGATAGAGCAATCCTTCCCATTCCACTGGGAATTATTCTTTTTAAAATGTTATTTTTTTTTAAATGTTTATTTTTAAACATTTTTAAACATTTAAAAAAAATGTTATTCTTTTAAAAATGTTTTTTCATGGCCTATCTCACATGTTTATATTCCATATGAAACTCATGCTTTTCCCCCTTAGAATCAATTTGTCTAGTCCCCCCTAAAATCTTACTAGTTTTTTAGAAGTTGAAGTCAGATTAAATTTTGAGATAATTGAGCAATTCTGAGATAATTTAAATATACGTTTAGAGATAACTGAGTTGATATTTTATTACTCTTGTCTTGCCTTGTTTAATATTAAAGTATAGTAATCCTATTTATTTGAATCTTATTTTGCATATCTTCACAGAAACTTAAAGTTTTTTCATGTAGGTCTGCACATTTCCTATATGATTCCCAAACATATTGTCTATTATGTGCTTTGATTAACAGAAAGATATTCCTTTGTTATGTTCTTGAATTGGTGGGGGTTTAAAAGCAAAGAAGCCAAAGCATAGGCTTTTGTGCCTTACTGCCTGATTTAAATCTGATCTTTAGCTGTGTGAATTAATGCAAGTTATTGAAGCTCTCTATGTGCCACAGTTTCCTTTCCCACAGAATGTGGATAATAATAATAGTGCCTACTTGAGGGAATTGTTTAGAAGATTAAGCAATTTATTTTTGAAGAGTTCTTTGAAAAGTGCCTGCCACATAGCAAGCACTTGAGATGTTAATTATGTTGCAGAGCTATTGATTTCTACCAGTTAATTTCACAATTAACCACTTTACTGAATTTTCTTATTTTTTCTAACAGTTCTTTGGAGAATCCTCTGGGTAATCAGGGTGTACTGTCATTTTATCCATCAGTTTCAGAAGGTATCTCTTAGTTCCCTCCCTGAGTAAGATGAGGAAATTAGTGCTCAATGCACTTCCCTCCATACCTCCTTCTTTGCCCCTTCTCAGCTGCATTAGGTATGCTATTACCTCTCATCATTATGCTATGTTCCATAAATGTAATTAATAGATGTAATTACATTATTTATTTATAAATATTATTTATAATTTGTTTATAAATGTAATAAATGTAATGTAATTTGGTACATTCTTTGATACATAAATGTAAATGATTCTTAATCTGGGGCTTTGGAGAACAGGGCAGTGGCAAGGACAGCGGCTGTGAAATCATTTTTCATTTTCTCTGAATCCTCACATAAAAGCAGACAGAACTGCTGGATAATAAAGTTACCTAACCTATGGGTAACATTTACAACACAGCTAGGTTATAAGGAAACTCCAGAACCCTGCAAACACACACAAACCACTAATAATCTCAGAAACTGGATTGTATCAGTATCTGCACAGGATAAAGGACAGAGATGCAACTGGCCATCTTCCAGGCCCGGACCAGGAGAAATCCAACAGATATTCACTGACAAGCATGGAAGCCACTTCGAGAAAAGAACCAAATGTGAGAAGACTTTTACTGTCTGTCCTGGGCTTCCCAGGTGTTGCTAGTGGTAAAGAGCCCACCTGGCAATGCAGGAGACGTAAGAGATGCAGGTTTGATCCCTGGGTTGGGAAGATCTCCTGGAGAAGGGAATGGCAACCCACTCAGTATTCTTGCCTGGAGAATCCCATGGACTGAGGAGCCTGGTGGGCTACAGTCCATGGGGCTTCAAAGAGTCGGACCTGATTGAAGCAACTTAGCATGCAGCATGCACTGGAGGGAGGCAAGGGGATCATGGTAAGATCTGAAGCAGGTGGACCAGCCAGAGCTCCCTTCCAGCAGTTTATTGTGATAAGGAATATAGAGAGGAAGGAAAGAGAAGGACCAAGAAAAAATGAGAGAAGAGAGCAAAATCTTATAAATAAGGCATTTCATTTTTGAAACATCCCCACTTTCTAAAAAACAAGAAAAAGAAACCCCACCATCACCAGCATTAGTAACAAAACAACAATTGTTGATGTAACACAGAATGGAAACTCCGTGATGTTGGAAAAGCCATGCTAATTTTTCTTTCTGAAAGTCCAGGACAATAAACTTCCCATAAAAATAAAGACCAGAAGGGACTTCCCCGGGGTCCAGTGGCTAAGACTCTGTGTTCCCACTGCAGGGGGCCCAGGTTTAATCTCTGGTCATGGAACTAGACCATGTATGTTGCAACTAAGAGTTTGCATGCCACAACTGAAGATCCTGCATGCCGCAATGAAGACTGAAGATTCTGCATGCTGCAACTAAGACCTGGCACAGCCAAATAAATCCATAAATATTAAAAAAGAACAGAAAATTATTGAAGTCAAATCTCTTAAAACTTATTATAAGAAAAAAAAGTAAGAAGCAGAATGATATCCCTACAATGAATGCATGCCAAGAATACTCGTCTACAAATTAAAAGGGTACTGTACTCTTCTATTTCAAAATGAGCCAAAACATATTAGTAAGATAATACCAGACGTGAAAGAAAAACACAAATCAGAAATAGAAAATTCAGAAGTGAGGTGACACAGAGGCAAAATGAGGATACAGAAGAATATATTCCAAAGAAAGAACAAGACAAAGCCCTAGTATTAGAACTAGAAGAGTGGATACAGTCTTTGCTAGAAATAAAGAATTCAAGATAATGATCAAAAAGATTCTCAAAAAACTCAGGAGAAGAATGGATAAACATAGTGATAAGTTTAACAAAGAGTTAGGAAATACAAACAAGAACCAAGCAGAGTTGAAGAGTACAAAAACTGAAATTAAAACATATACTAGAAGGAATTAACAGTATATTAAATGATATATGTGAACTGGAAGACAGAGTAGTGGAAATCACCCTCATTGATCAGAAAAAAGAAAAATAGAATTAAAAATAAAGTGAGGATGATTTAAGAGACCTCTGAGACAACATCAAGCATACTAACATCCACATTATACGGTTTCAGAAGGAAAAGAGCGAGAATAAAGGACAGACAACTTATTTGAAGAAATAATTGGCTGACAACTTTCCTAACCTCAGAAATGAAACAGACATCCAGATCCAGGAAGCACAAAAAGTCCCAAATAAAATGAATCCCAAAGAAGTCTCTGTGTGTGTGTGTGTCAGTTGCTCAATCATGTCTGACTCCTTGCAACCCTATGGACTGTGGCCCACCAGGCTCCTCTGTCCATGGGATTCTCCAGGCAAGAATACTAGAGTGGGTTGCCATGCCCTCCTCCAGGGGATCTTCCTGACCCAGGGCTCAAACTGAGTCTCTGACATCTCCTGCGTTGGTAGGCAGGTTCTTTACCACTAGTGCCATCTGGGAAGCCCAAAGGAGTCCATACCAAGACATATTATAACTGAAATGTCAAAATTTAGAGAGACTATTACAAGCAGCAAGGGAAAAGCAACTAGTTGTGTACAAGGGAACTCCCATAAGACAATCAGCTGACTTTTCAGCAGAAATTTTGCAGGCCAGAAGGGAGTGGCACAATACATTCAAAGTAATGAAAGAACAAAACCCACTACCAAGAATATTCAATCCAGCAAGGCTCTCATTTATTTGAAAGAGATACAGTTTTACAGATAAGCAAAAGCTGAAAGCATTCAGCACCACCAAACCAGCTTTACAAGAGAGGTTAATGGGACTTAGGTAAATAGGAAAGAAAAGACCACAACTAGAAATATGAAAATTGCAAAGGGAAAAGTCTGGTAAAGGCAAACTTTAGGTAAAGGTGGTAGATCAACCGCTTACAAATCTAATAGGAAAGTTAAAAGTAGTAAAACCATCTATATCATGATAAATAGTTAAGGGATACACACACACAAAATGTAAAACATGACGTCAAAAAATAAATGTGAGTGCAAGGGGAATAGTAGAACACATTTAAACTTAAGAAAGCAGCAATTTAAAATAATTTGATACACACACATAAACATATCCACAAACCAAAAACCTATGATACATACACACACACACAAAAGAGAAAGGAATTCAAACAATATTAAAGATAGTCATCAAGTCACAACAGAAGAGAGCAAAAGAAGATAGGAATAAAAAGGAACTACAAAAACAATCAGAAAACAATGAACAAAATGGCAATAAATACATACCCACCAATAATTACTTTAAATGTAAATGGACTAAATGCTCCAAGTGAAATAATATAGTGACTGCTTACAGGAGACTGACTTCATATCTAAAGACACACAGACTAAAGTGTGAAAGTGAAAGTGAAAAGTGAAAATGAAGTTGCTCAGTCGTGTCCAACTCTTTGCTACCCCATGGACTGTAGCCTGCCAGGCTCCTCAGTCCATGGGATTTTTCAAGCAAGGATACTGGAGTGGGTTGCCATTTCCTTCGCCAGGGGATCTTCCCAACCCAGGGATTGAACCTGGGTCTCCCACACTGCAGGCAGACTCTTTACCATCTGAGCCACCAGGGAAGCCCCTGACTAAAGTATGGGGACAGAAAAACATATTCTCTGCAAGCGGAAATAAAAAGAAAGCTGAGATAGTAATACTTATATCAGAAAAAATAGACTTTCAATCAAAGACTGTCACAAGAGACGAGGAAGGACATCACATTGTGATCAAAGGATCAATCCAACAAGAAGATATAACAACTGTTAATATATATTCACCCAACATCAGTTCAGTTCAGTCACTCAGTTGTGTCCGACTCTTTGCGACCCCATGAATCGCACATGCCTGGCCTCCCCGTCCATCACCAACTCCCGGAGTTCACCCAGACTCACGTCCATTGAGTCAGTGATGCCATCCAGCCATCTCATCCTCTGTCATCCCCTTCTCCTCCTGCCCCCAATCCCTCCCAGCATCAGAGTCTTTTCCAATGAGTCAACTCTTTGCATGAGGTGGCCAAAGTACTGGAGTTTCAGCTTTAGCATCATTCCTTCCAAAGAAATCCCAGGGCTGATCTCCTTCAGAATGGACTGGTTGGATCTCCTTGCAGTCTAAGGGACTCTCAAGAGTCTTCTCCAACACCACAGTTCAAAAGCATCAATTCTTCGGTGCTCAGCCTTCTTCACAGTCCAACTCTCACATCCATACTTGACCACAGGAAAAACCATAGCCTTGACTAGACAGACCATTGTTGACAAAGTAATGTCTCTGCTTTTGAATATGCTATCTAGGTTGGTCATAACTTTCCTTCCAAGGAGTAAGTGTCTTTTAATTTCATGGCTGCAGTCACTATCTGCAGTGATTTTGGAGCCCCCCAAAATAAAGTCTGACACGGTTTCTACTGTTTCCCCATCTATTTCCCATGAAGTGATGGGACCGGATGCCATGATCTTTGTCTTCTGAATGTTGAGCTTTAAGCCAACTTTTCCACTCTCCACTTTTACTTTCATCAAGAGGCTTTTTAGTTCCTCTTCACTTTCTGCCATAAGGGTGGTGTCATCTGCATATCTGAGGTTATTGATATTTCTCCTAGCAGTCTTGATTCCAGCTTGTGTTTCTTCCAGTCCAGCATTTCTCATGATGTACTCTGCATAGAAGTTAAATAAGCAGGGTGACAATATACAGCCTTGACGTACTCCTTTTCCTATTTGGAACCAGTCTATTGTTCCATGTCCAGTTCTAACTGTTGCCTCCCGACCTGCATACAAATTTCTC
Organism: Bos mutus; assembly: GCF_027580195.1. Classification (NCBI taxonomy): domain Eukaryota; kingdom Metazoa; phylum Chordata; class Mammalia; order Artiodactyla; family Bovidae; genus Bos; species Bos mutus. Next base: position 12,034,485 of record NC_091630.1, on the reverse strand, counting down.
AAGAGGCAGATCAGGTGGTCTGATATCCCCATCTCTTGAAGAATTTTCCACAGTTTATTGTGATCCACACAGTCAAAGGCTTTGGCATAGTCACCCAACATAGGAGCATCTAAATACCTGTGGGAGGAATTAACAAACATAAAGGAAAGAATTGATGGTAACACAATAATAAGGGATTTACAACACCCCACTTATATCAATGGGCAGATTGTCCAAGTGGAAAATCAATAGGAAAATATTGGCCTTATATATATCGGATGAACTTTTAACAGACACAGAGAGCATTCTGTCTAAAAACAGAAGAATAGGGAATTCCCTGGTGGTCCAATGGTTAGGACTCCATACTTTCACTGTCAAAGGTTCAGGTTCGATCAATGTCAGGAAACTAAGATCCTGAAAGCCATGCAGTGCAGCCAAAAAAATGAAAAGAAAAAAGCAGAAGAATATACTTTCTTTTCAAGTGCACATGGAACATTCTCTAGGATAGGTCACATGCTAGGTTATAAAACAAGTCTCAATAAATTTGAGAAGACTGAAATATCAAGCATCTTTTTTGATCATAATGGTATGAGACTAGAAGTCAACAAGAAAAAACTGCAAAAACACAAATTAAAAATGGCTGAACAATATGCTAGTAAACAACCAATGGCTCACTGAAGAGGGAGGAAGGAAGGGAAGGAGGATAGAAGAGTTTGATATGACTGTGTGTGCATGTGCATGCGTGTGTGTGCACACACATGCATGCAGACACACACGGCATGTAGAATCTTCCCAGACCAGAGATAGAACCCATGTCCCCTGCATCGTCAGGTGGCTTCTTATCCACTGCACCACCAAGGATGTCCAAAAAGGTGAGTCTCGTCTGCAGTTTCTTGATTGACCAGACTATGAGCAGTGGAGAATGAGTGGTTCACCAAAGCAAAACTGGGGTTTTGAAAGAAGGGAATGCATGCGGTTCAGGCAAAAGGAGAGATGGCCATTGCAGTTTTCTGTCACCTAGTCCTCCCTGAAAAGATCATTCATTCCCTCTCTTTAGTAGTATCTTGGTTTTTTACCCAAGGAGTAATCCTTCAGCTGACAGTCGTTCTCAAAATGTGAAGGTGTAGCCAGCTGTCCCAGTGACAGGTCATGCTGATTTCTGCTCTCCCTCACACTCCCACTCGCCATTTCTGCCCACTTTGGTCTCAGAGCCCCCCAGATGACTCTAACCTTAGCTGCAGTCTTACTCTGCTGTTAATTCTGGGATTTTACTCCTTCCTCTCTGTTTTTAAAATTGAAGTACAGTTTATTTACAGTATTGTGTTAGTTTCAGATACACAGTAAAGTGATGCAGAAAAAATATATTTTGGACTATTTCCCATTATAGATTATTATAAAATATTGAATGTAATTCCCTGTGCTATACAGTAAATCCTTGTTGCTTATTTGCTTTATATATAAACGTTTGTAATTGTTAATCCCGTACTGCTCATTTATCCCCACCTCCGTTTCCCCTTTGGTAACCATTAAGTTTTTCTGTGTCTGTGAGTCTGTTTCTGTCTTGTATATAAATTCACTGTATTATTTTCTTAGATTCCACATGTAAGTGATATCATATAGTACTCATCTTTCTCTGATTTATTTCACTAAATGTAATATTCTCTAGGTCGATCTGTGTTGCTGCAAGTGCAGTATTTCATTATTTTTTAAGGCCAAGTAATATTGTGTGTTTGTGTGTATCATATCTTCGAAAGCTAATTGTCTTAATGGGCACTTAGGTTGTTTCCATGTCTTGGCTGTCATAAACAGTGATGCTATGAGCATTGAGATGCATGTGTCTTTTAGAATTTTGCTTTTGTAGTTGGTTAATTGCTAAGTCTTTTGTGACCCTGTGGTCTGTAGCCTGCCAGGCTTCTCTGTCCTTGGGCTTCCCCAGGCAAAATACTGAAGTGAGTTGCCATTTCCTTCTCCAGGGGATCTTCCTGACCCAGGGATGGAACCCACATCTCCTGCTTGGGCAGGTGGACTCTTCACTACTGAGCCACCAGGAAAGTCCTTTTAGAATTCGTTTTTGTTTTTTCTGGGTATATCCTGCACGGGATTGGTGAATCATACGGTAGCTCTGTTTTTAGTTTTTAAGAAATCTCGGTACTGTTTCACATACTGGCTTCACTAATTTACATTTCTACCAACAGTGAGAGTGTTCCCGTTTCTCCACATCCTCTCCAGTATTTGTTACTTGTAGACTTCTAAATGATAGCCATTCTGACCAGTGTGAGATGATACTTCATTGTGGTTTTGATTTGCATTTCTCTACTAATTAGCATCTTTTCACGTGCCTGTTGGCTAAATGTTTGTCTTCTTTGAAGAAATGTCTAAGTCGTCTGCCCATTTTTTGATTAGGTTATTTGTTTTTTCCAATATAGTGTGATATGAGCTGTTTGTATATTTTGGATATTAACCTCTTGTCAGTCACATTATTTGCAAATATTTTCTCTTATTCTATAGTTTGTCTTTTCATTTTGTTTATGGCTTCCCTTACTAGGAAAAAGCTTTTAAATTTGATTAGTTTCCATTTTTGCTTTTATTTCTTTTGCCTTGGAAGACTGATCTAAAAAGAAAATATTGCTATGAATTGTGTCAGATAATATTTTTCCTATATTCTATTCTATGAGTTTTATGATGTCATGTCATATATTTAGGCCTTTAAGCCATTTTGAGTTTCCTTTGGTCTATGGTGTAGAGTGTTCTAACTTCATTGATTTACATAAAGATATCTACTTTTCCCAGCACCACTTGTTGAAGAGACTGTTTTTCTCCATTGTATGTTCTTGCCTCCTTTTTTATAAATTAATTGATTGTAGATATATGGATTTATTTCTGGGCTCTTATTGTGTTCTGTGGATCCATATATCTGTCATATATCCATATATCTGATCCGTATATCCTCCTTCTGCGCCAGTACCATGCTGTTTTGACTATGGTAGCTTTTTATGCTGTTTTGATTATGGTAGCTTTGAAGTTCTGTCCACAGTCTAGAAGGGTTATGCCTCCAGCTTTGTTCATTTTTCTTAGGATTATTTTGACAACTCTGGGACTTCTGTCATTCCATATAAATTTTAGGATTATTTGTCTAGTCATGTGAAAAATGTCATGAGTATTTTGATTGCATTAAATCTGTAGATTACTTTGAGTAGTATGGCCATTTTAGTAATATTAATTCTTCCAATCCAAGAGCATGGGATATCTTTCTATTTCTTTGAATCATCTCTTCAGTTTCCTTTATCAGTGCTTTATAGTTTTCAGTTTATAGGTCTTTGCTTCCTTGGTTAAGTTTATAGCTAGGTATTTTACTATTCTTTTGATGTTATTTTTAAATGGGATTTTTTTTAACTTTCTCTTTCTGATATTTCATTGTTAGTGTAAATAAATGCAACAGATTTCTGTATATTAATCTTGTATCCTGTTGCCTTCCTGAATTCATTTATTAATGCTAATAGTTTTTGTATGGAGACTTTAGGGTTCTCTATGTAGAGTATCATGTTATCTCAAATAGAGACAATTTTGCCTCTTCCCTTCTAATTTGGATGCCTTTTATTTCCTTTTCTTGTCTGATTGCTGTGGCTAAGACTTCCTATATTGCATAGAAATGGTGAGAGTGGGAATCCCCGTCTTGTTCCTAAACTTAGTGGGAAGGCTTTTGGCTTTTCGCTGTTGGTATTATGTTGGCTGTGGGTTTGCTGTAAATAGCTTTTAGTATGTTGAGATATTTTCTCTCTATAGCCACTTTGGTGAGAGTTTTTGTCATGAATGGATGTTGAATTTTGTCAAGTGCTTTTTCTGAACCTATTAAGATGATCATGTGGCTTCTGTCTCTTCGTTTATTAATTCAGTGTATCACATTGATTGATTTGCATATGTTGAACCATCTTTGCAACCCTGGAATGAATCCAACTTAATCATGATATATGATCCTTTTATGTATTGTTGGACTCAGTTTGCTAATATTTTGCTGAGGATTTTTCTTCTTCTTTTTTTTTTTGGTTGTGCTGGATCTTCCTTGCTGCTTGTGAGTTTTCTCTAGTTGCAGAGAGTGGGGGCTACTCTTCATTGTGGTGCACAGGCTTCTCATTGCAGTGACTTATCTTGTAGTGGAGCACAGGCTCTGGATGCCCAGACTTCAGTAGTTGCAGCATGTGGGCTCAGTAGTTGTGGTGTGTGGGCTCTAGGGTGCATGGGCTTCAGCAGTTGTGGCACAAAATTTCAGTGGTTTTGGATCATGGGCCCTGGATTACACAGGCTTCAAGAGTTGTGGTACCCGGGCTCAGTAGTCGCAGCTTGCAGGCTCTAGAGCGTGGGCTCAGTAGCTCTGGCACATGGGCCTTGGTTGTTCCATGGCATGTGGAATCTTCCCAGACCATGGTTTGAACTTGTGTCCCCTGCAATGGCAGGCAGATTGATGTCCACTGTACCAGCACAGAAATCCTTTGTTGAGCCTTTTTGCATCTATATTCATCAAAGATATTGGCCTATAATTTTTTTTTTTTAGTGTCTTTGTCAGGGGGATAGTGGTTTCATAGAACGAACTTGGGGGTTCCCTCCCCTCCAATTTTTGTGAAGTTTGAGAAGGATCAGTATAAGGTCTATGTTGTATGTTTGGTAGAATTCCCCTGTGAAGGAATCTAGTCCTAGACTTCAGTGTGCAGAGAATTTTGTTTTTTAAAATTACAGATTTGATTTTGTTTCTAGTGATCTAACTGTTCAAATATCTGTTTATTATTGACTCAGTTATGGCAGGGTGTATGTTTCTAGAAACTCATCCATTTCTTGTAGCTTGTCCAATTTGTTGGCATATAACTGTTTATAATATCCTCTTACAATTTTTTTTGTATTTCCATTGTATCAGTTGTTATCTCTCTTCTTTCATTTATTGTTTTATTTGAATCCTCTCTCTTTTCGTCCAGGTGAGCCTGGCTAGAGGTTTGTTAACTTTGTTTATCTTTAAAAAAAAACCTTTTTGTTTTATTGATCTTTTCTACTGTTTTTTTTAATCTCTATTTTACTTATTTCCTCCCTGATGTTCATTATTTTCCTTCTTATGCTGACTTTGAGTTTTGTTTGTTCTTTTTACAAATCTTTTAGGTGGTAGATTAGACTGTTTATTTGAGATTTTTGTTTCTTGAGGAAGGCTTGTATCACTCTGAACTTCTCTTTTAGAACTACTTTTGCTGCTTACTATAGATTTTTATAAGATTGTGTTTCTATTTTTGTTTGTCTCAAGGTATTTCTGATTTCTTCTTTGATTTTATCATTGACTCATTGATTTTTTAATAGCATATTGTCTAGTCTCCACGTATTCATTCTTTTCCCATTTTTCTTTCTGTGGTTGTCTTCCAATTTCATACCTTTGCAGTCAGAAAACATGCTTGATATAAATTTATTCTCTGAAATTGAAGTTTGTTTCGTGACCTAGTATTTCATCTATCCTAGAGAATGTCATATGCATATTTGAAAAGAATGTGTATTCTGATTTTCTTTGGTTGTAGGGTCCTGTAAATTTCAATTAATTCCCACTGGTCTACTTTTTTTTTTTTTTTTTTTCCGGCTGTGCAGCATGTGGAATCTTAATTTCCCTGACCAGGGATTGAACCTGCACCCCCTGCATTGGGAGCATGGAGTCTTAACCGCTGGACAGCAAGGAAAGTCTCAAGTCCAACTGGTCTACTGTGCCATTCAGCACCTCTGCTGTCTTACTGCTTTCCGTCTGGATAATTTGTCCTTTGATGTCAGTGGGGTGTTAATGTCTCCTATTTTTTTTTTTATTCCTGTGAGTTTTTCCCTTTATCTCTGTTAGTATTTGTTTTATATATTTAGGTGATCCTATATTGGGTGCATATGTGCTAATGAGTATAATCTCCTCTTCTTGTATTGACCGCTTTATCATTACACAGTGTGCTTCTTTGTCTTTTGTTACAGTCTTTGTATGAAGTCTCTTTTATTTGATATAAGTATTGCTACTCTCACTTTCTTGCCATTTCCACTTGCATGAAACATCTTTTTCTACCCCTCACTTTTAGTCTCGGTAGGTTTTTTTACCCCGAAATTAGTCTTATAGGCATTATGTTGTAGATTTTTGTTTTTCTAGCCAATCTGTCTTTCTGTGTCTTTTGATCAGAGCATTTACTCCATTGATGTTTAAAGTATTGATGGATATGTACTTATTGCCATTTTAATCCTTGTTTTCCAGTTGTTTTTATAGTTCATCTTTTCCCTCCTCATTTCCCAAAAGAAAAAATTGAGGATTTGTTAAATTCTCAAGAGTTTAGTTTCCTCTATTCTGATCTCTTATCAGGTGAGTAAGATTTTAACTTTGGGAAAGGGGATAGGGGAGCTTAGAATAGTTTTTAAAAAAAAGAAAGAAATCAAAAAAGCTAAGATTTGGCCCTGGCCTTGTCACTTACTAATGTGAGCCCTTTAGGAGGTTTCCGATTTTTAGTTTTAATATCTGAAAAATGAGACTACCTTTGCTTTCCTTACCTGACTGTCATAAAGATAATATTTTAAAAAACACTTTGCAACCTACTATATAAATGAAAGCTATTGTTCAGAAGGGTCAGAACTGCTGAAGCAACACTTAAAATTACCTTTAGCCCATGGGCACCAAAGAAAGTGTGAATCTTGTACAGAAATCAGATTTTAGTGATAAAATACGATCTATAGGGAATGTTGGCTGTGAGGGTGTATCTATTTGTTTAACAAATATTCACTGAGTACCTTCTCCATGTATGGAACAGTGTAAACCACTGGGGATATAATGGTGAATAAGTCAGTAGGGTGCCTGCCTGCATAGACTGGGGCAGAGATGGACATTATCCAACCAACCACCTAACTTAATATAGTAGAATGTATATGTATGAGAGCAGTGACTTTGCTTTGTTACTGCTGTGTCCACAGTGTCTAGAATGTTCAATAAATCTTTAGTAAATATTTTTTGGACTTGTGATAATCCCTGGGAAGGAAGAGCTCAGAGAAGTCTGGGTAAACATCAGGGGATCTAGTGTAGACTTGGGGGTTAAAGGCTTCCTTGAGCAAATGATGTTTGAGCTGAGGTCTTAAGGATAAATAAGACTGAACTTGGAAGAGGTAGGAACAGAGTGTTTCAATCCCAGGGATTGAGGAAGGAAAGAACTTGGCATATTCGGGCAAATAAAAGGAGGTAAGAATGTTGAGACAGCCTAGAAAGGGGGACGGCAGGAACACGGAGAAGCTAAGAGTGGAGTGGGAGGCAGGGACTATTTCTCACAGAGACTTTTGAAACTTTAAAAAAGATTATGGGAACCAGTGAAGGGCTTTGCGCAGAGGTAGGTCAAGATGATATTTGTGTTCTAAGGCAATAATCCTGCAATCTGTGAACTGAGAGAAACCCATTAGGTGGCAATTGCTGAAATTTGGACAAGAAGGGACATTAGTTTGGACTGGGGCCATAATGGGAAAAATGGAGCGAAGTGCATGAAATCAGGAACTATTTTGAAGTTATATCCACAGGACTTTGTGATGGACTGGATGTGAGGAAAGAGAGAGATGAAATAGTCAAGCCTGACTCCTGAATTCCTGTTTGTAGCTGAACAGATTTCCTCATTGAAAGAGGAAACTTACTGAGGTGTCATCTAAGGGTAAAAAGTTCCTTCTGACAGTTTGAGCCCTTGGATACACATAACTGTAGAATTCTGCCTAATCCTCACAAGCTTCTTGTTACTCATTGTCTCTGTTTAACATCTCCACTAAGCTTAACTTAAATCTTGTATAACTTACATTTTGTGGGTTTCATCCATCCACTTATTTCTATCATCTTTTCTAATACAGCTAAATATCCTCAATAATAAAATACACATAATGCTCTATTAAAAATATTTTGAGTCCTTTAAAGCGCCTAGCACAAAGTCTAGTACCTTATAGACATCCAAAAATAAAGAGTAGGTATATAGCATGTTCGTATCTTATATGTAGGTATGTCCTACTTCAGTCAAACAAAATATGTAAAAATTTGGATTAAAAATGTAAATTAGGTCATACTTATTCACTTTAGAAAGTATTGTTTCACTCTATAAATGATTATCCATAGTAAATTTCCTGATGTATTTAAAATATGGTTCAATTTACAACAACCATAATTACATATATAATCATGGATAACTCTTACATATAGTGAGATATATTTAGATTACATAGAATGCTGTTTGTTTTCTCTCTCTGAGTGGACTGTCATCTCGTCCTGCTTTACCAACAGCACTTGAAAAAGGCAGGCAATTCTAACGCTCAAAACCTTGAAACTGGACAGGAGGACATCTCTCTTAGGATACCATTTGGTTGCTATTGCAAAGGACGAAATAATAGTGGCTAAAACAGGACAGAAGTATCTTTCTGTGGTAGGCCAAGTAATGGCCTCCCCCAAATATTTATGTCCTAATCTCTAGAACCTGTGAATATCATCTTACATGTAAAAAGGAACGTTGTAGATGTGATTAAGGTTACAGACCTTGAGATTGAGATATTTTCTTGTATTATCTAGATGAGCTCTTAAGAGCAGAGACCTTTTCCCGGCTGTGGTCAGAGAGGGATGTGATGATGAAGGAGGGTCAGAGAGGTTAACATGAGAAAGACCCAACCTGTCATTCCCTGCTTTAAAGATGAAGGAAGGGAAGGAGCCACAAGCCAAGGAATGTGGCAGCTTCCAGAGGTTGGAAAAGGCAAGAAAACAAAATTCCCCACAAAAATTCAGGAGGGAACCTAGCCTTGTCCTCTGAAACCCTGCCTCACTTCTGACCTATAGAACTGTAAAATAATAAATGTGTGTTGTCTTAAGCCACTTAATTTGTGTTCAGATATTATAGCAGCAGTAGAAGACTTTGGTATCTGAAAGTTGGATGCTGCTGTAACCAATACTTAGAAATGTTGAAATACGTTTGGAATTATGCAGTGGGCAGAGGCTGGAAGAATTCTGAGGAGGCTAGATTGCCTTAGACTGCTGGTAGAAATAGAAATGCTGAAGTCTCTGCTGGTGAGGGCTCAGAAGAATCATCATAGAGGATATCTGAATGGTTGTAGCAGACTTTTAATAAACCTGGGCCTTAAGGACAGTTCCCATGAGGATGTAGAAGGAAATGAGGAACGTGTTATTGGAAACTGGAGGAAAGTGGATCCTTGTTACATAATGGTAAAGTTAGCAGAATTGTGAACTTCCCTGAGCTCTTGATGAAAGTGAAAGAGGAGAGTGAAAAAGTCGGCTTAAAGCTCAACATTCAGAAAACTAAGATCATGGCATCCGGTCCCATCACTTCATGGCAAATAGATGGGGAAACAGTGGAAACCGTGTCAGACTTTATTTTGGGGGGCTCCAAAATTACTGCAGATGGTGATTGCGGCCATGAAATTAAAACACACCTACTCCTTGGAAGGAAAGTTATGACCAACCTAGATAGCATATTAAAAAGCAGAGACATTACTTTGCCAACAAAGGTCCGTCTTGTCAAGGCTATGGTTTTTCCAGTGGTCATGTATGGATGTGAGAATTGGACTATAAAGAAAGCTAAGCACTGAAGAATTGATGCTTTTGAACTGTGATGTTGGAGGACTCTTGAGAGTCCCTTGGACTGCAAGGAGATCCAACCAGTCCATTCTGAAGGAGATCAGTCCTGGGTGTTCATTGGAAGGACTGATGTTGAAGCTGAAACTCCAATACTTTGGCCACCTCATGCAAAGAGTTGACTCATTGGAAAAGACTCTGATGCTGGGAAAGATTGAGGGCAGGAGGAGAAGGGGACGACAGAGGATGAGATGGTTGGATGGCATCACCGGCTCAAAGGACATGGGTTTGGGTGGACTCCGGGAGTTGGTGATGGACAGGGAGGCCTGGTATGCTGCGGTTCATGGGGTCACAAAGAGTCAGACACGACTGAGTGACTGAACTGAACTGGTGGCTCAGTCGGTAAAGAATCTGCCTGCAGTGCAGAAGACCTGGCTTCGATCCCTGGGTTGGGAAGATCCCCTGGAGAAGGGAAAGGCTACCCACTCCAGTATTCTGGCCTGGAGAATTCCAGGGACAGAAGCCCTGGCATGTTACAGTCCATGGAGTTGCAAAGAGTCAGACAACTGAGTGACTAACACACTTAGCAGAAGTGGGATTTGAATTTATGTGGAAAGCAGAGCCTCTACATGATGAATTTGTGTGGAAAGCAGAGCCTGTAAATGATGAACTTGGATATTTAGCTGAGGTTTCCATGCAAAGTGTTGAAGGAGCAGTCGGACTTCTGCTTGCTGCTTTACAATAAAATACAAGAGGAGAGAGATCATGGCTAAACAAAAAAGAGCCAAGACTTGATGTTTTGGGAACCTCAGCCTATCCAGATTGCAGAAGATTCTAAAATTGAGAGATTTATTATTGGGAAAGCACGTTCTAAAGAAAAAGCTGAGGGTGTGGCTGTACAACATTTTGCTAAAATGTTAGAAATATCAAAAGGTCACACAAAAGGCTTTCTGGAGGGTGTGGCTCACAGTACCCCCAGTCAAACCAGAGCGAATAGAGAAAGCTTCAGAGTGTTGTCTTATTCATTTCAGTGTAAGCAAAAACACGGATGGGATTATCTAGCAGAGATCTGTGCATGAGCCTCTTGCCTAATGGAGTGAATCCTTGTGACACACACAGGAGACTCACAATTTTCTTGATAATTTTATACCAGCAGAAGCACTGTCAGCTTGGACTGAAAGGAACAGGAGGAAATGTGACAATGCTGTTGGCCCCCCAAAGTCCTAGAGGTGAGAAGCCGTCTGGCAAACTACTTAGATGCCAATATGTATCACATTTCATGAAAAGGGAAGAGTATACAGATGGAAAGGAAAAAAGGAAGAAAATTTAAAAGCAGGGTATTTCTAGGTTCCCTTCCTAGAGAGACTGCAAAATGGGCCCTCAGTTTTTTGTGATGAGCTACAAGTAAGCCTGCATTCTTTTTGGTAAAGGACTGTGGTTATATTTCCAAGTAGTGTGGAGCAGAACATCAATGTTATATTTATAAGCAGTTTATACAATTAAATCTAGGATGACCCATGCTATTTTGATGAAACCAGAAGCTAGTATGGGGAACTAGCACAATTTTTCAAGGAGATGTCAAAATTAGCTTCAGCCAAGCTTTGTTACTTGGAGAAAATGAGTTTTCATGCCAGTAGATGTAGAAAAAAGGGGAATATGGTGACAGAAGAGTAGAGCTGAGCAAGATATTAGTGCCATCATTTTTAAAAAGTGCTGGCAGTTTTAATTTTGGAATTCATCTTTCATCTAGTTAGAAATCATAGTTTCATCTAGATTGTCAATATTTCCAAAAACTTGTATATTCATTTAACACCAGACTTGAAATATCTTCCATGCAATCCTAACTTTATACTAAGTTCTAGGGAGAGTAGTGCTCATTAAAATGTATCCCCACGTGTGTGGACTGAAATAAATGGTTCCGGCCTTCTCCCATCCCCCTGTCCTGTTTCCCAACAGTTTGACTCTGCCTTTCCTCACATCAGTTGGGGAAGTCTTTTCCCCACCATCTTGAATATGGACTGATCTCGTGACTTGCTTGCTTCGATAGAGTGTGGCAAGAGAGATATTTGGGGGAGTCTTCAACTGTGGGAGTTCCAGGTCTGCAGCCTCCAGTCTTGCTTCCTTGGAATTTTGCTGCTGCTGTGAGGAGAAGGCAGCCTTGTTGGCATGAGAAACCACTTGGAGAGAGAGCAGCCCAGTGGAGAGCCAGCACTAATTTTCAGTCACATGAGTGAGGTCCCTGTGAATCGTCCAGTCCCTGATGAATTGCACGATGATAGTTAACATAAGAGTAAACCCAGGTGGGACCAGAAGAAAGAAAACATCCCTCTGAGCCTAGCCCAAACCAATGACCCATAGTATCATGGGGTGATAAACGAGCTAAGAAATTTTAGTTGTTTTAAGCCACTAAGGTTTGGCGTGGTTTATAACACTACAGTGTGTTGCTGCTATTGAGGGGTTCTCTGTCTAATGAGTTTTTCCACAGCTTTTTCATTCTAAAAGATTTACCTAAGAATTCTAGATTTAGGTTTTTGGTAATACAACTCATTGGGTTTCTACATTCACATATGTATTGTATTGTGTCTTTTAGTCCATATTTTCTGAATATCATGTTTGGATTTTGCTAACAAGGACTTATTCAATTTTAGATCTAGCATCCCTAGAGAAATTACCCTGGGGTTTATAATGAACTCCTATTTGGCAAAAGCTGTTTTATCCCACAAGACGGGAGGGAGGAACCTGTGATGCGAAGGGGATTTGGTGAATGACCCAGATTGGGTTCATTGTGAGAGGTGGGGCTATAGTTCTTGGACAGCTTAAGTCTCCTGCCGTTTGATCTTGAGTGTTCTAAGCTCTTTTTCTCCACTATTGTTTAAAACAATTTAAAGGGATGCAAATGAAGCCCTTAAAGAAATCTTTCTTGAGTGACAGGTAGGAGAGATTGCCTTTCCATGGTTATCAGTCAGATAAAACTCATCATACCCTAATGGAGTTCTCCTCAGCGAGAAGCCCCATCTGGGCTGGCACCAAATGGTAATTTGTCTCTACTCATGGATAAGAGAACTTCCTGATGGCAAAGGAATCTGCTTCTTTTGCACAGGGACATGCTCACCAGAGACTGCATGCTTCAGGTGATAAATGAGTGAAACTAGGTTTGTATCTAGGAGATCAAAATATTTAGGAGCTTTTGTTTAATATGATGTGTCTGTCTTTTTTGAAAACTCCCATTGGTTCTCAGTGATATATTCTTTTGTTCTCAGTGATATATATTTTCCTCTTACTTTGTGTTTCTGTGCTATATTTCTCCCTAATTTATGGTGAGAATTGAGGTATTGTAACATTGAGTATTAATTAGCTTATATTTCTCCGTGCAGAACAGAAGAGGGAGTTTACGGCATGTCTCTCTTATTTAGATAAGCAATGTATAGAGGATTTTACAAGAAGGATCCCAATCTTATCATCAACATTTTAAGGCCTTAGTCATGAAGAACTTATGTAGGAGTTTTAATGATTTTTTGATATGTGGATTTTTCCTTTAATCTATCAATTACTTGCCCTATTTGATTTTAAGATTCTCAGAAGTAGGTACAGTTGACCCTTGAACAGTAAGGGGGTTAGGGGCACCCACCACAGTCAGAAATATGTGTATAACTTATAGCTGGCCCTCCATATCCTTCCCAGGCTTCCCCAGTGGCTCAGACAGTAAAATATCTGCCTGGAGTGCAGGAGACCTGGCTTCCATCCCTGAGTTGGGAAGATCCCCTGGAGGAGGGCATGGCAACCCACTCCAGTATTCTTGCCTGGAGAATCCCATGGACAGAGGAGCCTGGCGGGCTCCAGTCCATGGAGTTGCATAGAGTCAGACATGACTGAGTGACTAACACTTTTCACTTCTATATCCTTGGCTCCTCTATATCTGTAGTTCTGTGTTCACAGATTTCAGCCAACTGCGGGTTTTGGATCTTGCATTAGCATAGTATTTACTATTGAAAAAAATTTCTGTATGGAAGTGGACCTGCACAGCTCAAACCTGTGGTGTTAAAGGGTCCGCTGTATCTGAAAAAGAATAAGGCTTATTAAATACCAACTGAGGGTACAATAGTATCCTGAAGAATCCAGTAATAATTTTATTAAATGTGTACGAAATGCTAAAGTAGTTATTGTTTGAAAATTTTAAATGCTCATCAAGATTCCTGAGGAGCTCATTTTATGTCTAAAGGCGATTTGGAGACAGGACAGGTCTTTCATGGTCTGTGTGCTAAAAGCTCATGGCACTTTTGAGGAAAACCAGAAGACCCATAGTTCTTTTCTGGGAAAAGCAAAAGTGGGTGGTTCTTTATTCTGGGTTTCTCTTCTGTATCCTTGTAGCCCCAGTTCCCTGGCCACATGGGACTAGGGACTGAGGAACTGATGAGTCAATGACTGGCCCAGAGAGAGCTACAGGTCAGTTGAGGTTGGAAAGCAAAGCTAAGCCAAACCAAGCCAAACCAGTTCAATCCATTTTGGGGAAGAGTGAATTCCTTTTACTCAGAGAGGTGCTGGCTGTCAAGTGGTGCAGAAGCCACGAGATATGGAGATAGGAAGTAAACACCAACCATGAAAGAGTAGTAGCTGTTCATGTAAAAAGAAGCCACAAGATATAAAATAAGAGAGAAGAGAAACTTAGTTTAGACACTCAGCTCCTGGGTCACCTCAAAGCCATGCCTCAAGACAGGGAGCAAGGGAAGCCTTCTGTGGAAAGATGACAAAATAGTCAATGGTTAATTGCACCTCTTGTGGTGACTGTGGTGGTGGGGCTCAGTTCACAGTACCTCTCATCTGAAGACACCCTTCTTTCATCCTCTTAAGGCTTCTCTGTGGCAGCCATGTTTGTGCTACTTAGCCCTGCCTTCCAGACCTCAGTTGATTGGGTCAAGAGGGGCAGCCTCATCTTTCCTGAGCCAATCAAATGCTCTCTCTTGGGGCTTTGGAACTGGGACTGAGGGATAGTCTGTCTCATTGTCTGGAAGCTTTCCACGTGGCTCAGTGGTAAAGAATCCATCTGCCAATGCAGGATACACAAGAGATGTGGGTTTGATCCCTGGTTTGTAAAGATCCCCTGGAGTAGGAAACGGCAACCCAATTCCAGTATTCTTGCCTGGAGAATCCCATAGACAGAGGAGCCTGGTGGACTACAGTCCGTGGGGTCGCAAAGAGTTGGACATGATGGAGTGTGCGTGCACTATGGGGCTGCAACAAAGGGATGTGGAGCTGTGGGCTGAGAAGAAGACAAAGCTGGCGTGTGGAGAGAAAGGAAAGAAATAGATATGCAGCAAGAACAGACTTGGAGAAGTCATGTGGAGAAAAGGAAGGAGATGGTGTGAGAGTCTTGGCTTCTGATAGCTTTCCATTTCCTGGCTCTGATCCCCTAAAAAGTCCCTTAGGGCCTCAAGATAACCTATATTTTTGTAATATCCACCACCATTAAAGAAATTAACATGGCTCAAAGTAATGTTCGGATTTTGCTACGAAGAGTCTCAATGGAAACATAGAGCTAGTGTGGTCACGTGCACAAAATTTGTGTTCTCCATGAAGCTTGGCGGGACAGCTGTCAAGACGGCTTCTTGCCTCTCTTACAATAAGTTCCCAGATGGCTATGGCTCCTTCTCTTGAAACCTGGAAGGGACAAACAACCGTAGCTAGGGAATCTGATATAATGGAACTAACGGAGTTAGACCTTCAAACATCAAATACCAGTTTCTATATGACAATACAAGGAGATCCAACCAGTCTATCCTAAAGGAGATCAGTCCTGGGTGTTCATTGGAAGGACTGATGCTGAAGCTGAAACTCCAATATTTTGGCCACCTGATGTGAAGAACTGAGTCAATGGAAAAGCCCCTGATCCTGGGAAAGATTGAAGGCAGGAGGAGAAGGGGATGACAGAGGATGAGATGGTTGGATAGCATCATCGACTCAATGGACATGAGTTTGAGTAAACTCTGGGAGTTGGTGATGGACAGGGAGGCCTGGAGTGCTGTGGTTCATGGAGTCGCAAATAGTCAGACACAACTGAGCTACTGGACTGAACTGAGCTGATATGAGAATACTTTTATTTTTTCTTCTTATTGCTCTTTGCTTTATATGTCTGTGTTCTCGGAGGGCAGAGGCTCAGTGCAGTAGGAATGGAGGGGGGATATACCCATATTCTCAGGTTCAGAGTCCTCTTTCGGTATTTGAAGTCTCACTGTGATCCTGCCCATTTGTGCTGACAGGGCTTGATCTTCTTGGTGAACAGTCACTTAAGTACTAAATGTGAGTTCAGTGATTGTGACTCTTACCCAGGGTGAGGTTTGTGTTGCTTGCATTTGTGCCCTCCATCAAAACTTATTGAGTGAAAGACTAAATATGTTTCTCAATAGCAGTTTAAAGGCACCAAAGTGTTAGTGCAAGTAGCTTTAGTCTTGTCTAACTCTTTGTGATTTCATGGACTGTAGTGCACCAGGCTCCTCTATCTATGGGATTCTCTAGGCAAGAATACTGGAGTGGGTAGCCATTCCCTTCTCCAGGGGATCTTCCTGACCCAGGGACTGAACCTGGGGCTCCTGCATTGCAGGCAGATTCTTTACTGTCTGAGCTACCAGGGAAGCCACAAAGCAGTATCCAAAACCCAAAACCAAATCACATAGCAAATTGTATAATCTAAGTGTGCAAATGAACAGATGCCTAATATAATTCATTAGGGTGTTAATTATGATGATAGTATCTAAGGTGTGCAAGTTCTTAACCCTCCAGGTGTGAATGCCCTCGTGTGGGGAACAAATAAGAATATTGGGTCCACACGTCATTTGAAGGGATCTTGCTTTTTTTCTACTTCTGATGCTGCTTTATTGTTGAGAGAAAAATGACAATCCCAGTTGCCATTGGGTCATGCATCACTCTCACTGAAGTCCCCAGGAGAGACGACTTCACAGTTTCTTGGAGGCTTCTGTTTATTTCACCCGTCAGAGGACTGTTTGTAGTTTTCATGTAAATTTTTATTGGGCAGGAACATCTGTTCCCCATCCAACCATGATGTTTTGGGTATAGATGAGAGTCCCTGGCTGAACACAAACTGTGTTTGCTGTGTATCAACTGGACGTGCAGAAAAATAATGTAGACCAAGGACAAAGAAGAGAGGTGTGAAGAGGGAGTGGGGAGGAGAAGGGGGAAGCGGTGAGTGGCTGAGTGTGCAGGAAAACCCATGTGCCCACTAGTAGCACTGTGTGTGGCTCACCCCCTGCGTGGTCTGGATGGTCCTGGTGGATCCCAGGCCTCCCTTCTTCCCTCCGAGGCAGAGCCAGTGGGTCTGGTGAACCACTTAGCTCCATAACTGTGGGCACCTCTTGCCCTTGTAGGGGGAAGGGTGAACACGAACCAGCATGCGACCAGCCTGCACCCACTCGGCCTTCAAGGCTGGCAGAGCTCGCTTCTCCTTATTTGCTCCTGTCCCTCTAGAGGTCCCTCCCCACCTCCTATCACCTGAGATCCTGCTGGAACTTGGAGTTCTTAGGCAGGACTAAACAGAATATTGGAATCGTGCCCCCCATAACTTGGAATTTGCAGAGGGCCCCTGACCACCTTTCTGGCCCTACCTCTCATTCTCCCTACGCATTTTCCAGCCACCTGAAATTACTTGCAATCCCTCAAATGCACATACTTTTGAGGCTTCTTTTTTTTTTTTTTAACCCTTGGACTGCTTCTTCTTTCCCAGCCCCTGTCCACATGGTGTGCATGCGCACACCACCCTGCCCACTGCTGTCTGTACTGCAAAACTCGAACGGACATTTTCTCTGTGAGGGGCTCCCGGACCCCCTTGAGCACAGTTCACCCCCCTTGCTGCCCTATTCTTCTGCACGCGTGCTCTGTGGCCCTCCCAGTTGCTCTGAAGTGATGGGTTTGGTGTGAGGGCTCTGTCTCTGAAGTCAAGTTGCTTGGCTACAAATTGCAGCTCCATCACAGGGTTGTGTGATCCTGGACAAGTGAACATCTCTATGCCTCAGTTTCCTAATTTGTAGACTGGGGGTGCTATTAATAATGACCATATACATTTGTTGAGAAAATTAAGCAAGATGATACGTGTAAATCACTTAGCAAAATACCCAGCCTCAATAAAGAGCAGCGATTACTATCGACTCCTCAGTTTTTCTTTTTCTTTTAAGTTTCATTTTATTTTATTTTATTTTTTTCATTTTATTTTTAATTAGAGGATAATGACTTTACAGTATCTGTTGGTTTCTGCCATACATCGACAGGAATCAGCCACAGTTATGCATCTGTCCCCCTCCTCTTGAAATTCCCTCCCATCTTCCAACTCCTGAGTTTTTGTTCCCAACCATCTTGTATGGGGACTGTTACACACCTTGTATTACTAGAGACTGGCGTATAATAGATTTTTCACCTTTGTTTGTTGAGTTGAATTGTTGAACAGATGGCTTCCACTGGCCTACTCAATTAAGTTCATATTCTCTGGAGTCAGAAGTTGGGGTTCAAATCTTAACTTTTGCCAATTTAAACCTGTGGGACCTTCAGTAAGTTAATTAAACTTTCTGTATTTTAGTTTCATTCTCTTAAAATTTTAATTATGGTAGTACCTGGATCATAGGGTAGAGATAACCTAGCTTCACAGTGCCTAGCCTAGAATATGGAAAGATCTTAATAAATGTTAATTGATACTATTCTCACTAATATTATGAGTATTATTATATTTAATTACATTTAATACTCATCTTAAATATCACTATTTATAAGTCTTTCTCAACCACTCTATCCTGAAGTACTCTTTATTCAATCATCCAATATAATTATTAAATGTCACCTATAAGCCTGGCACCATGCTAGACACCAGCTATGCATGGTAAATAAATCATATATGGTTTCTACCTTTGTATAACCTGGTGTTTGACAGAATGCTAAATCTTAATGTGTTTCCAAAGTTCTCAATCCAGTGAGATACAGATTCATACGACAGATCAAAATATGAGCTTACTTTTAACCAGGTAGGAAAAGTGTTAACTGCCCATGTCCTCAACCCAACTATTCATTCTTTTATCCTGTCTAGATTCATCATTGAAGAATTCTTGGGTCACTCAGTTCAGTTCAGTTCAGTCGCTCAGTCGTGTCTGACTCTTTGCAACCCCATGAATCGTAGCATGCCAGGCTTCCCTGTCCATCACCAACTCCCAGAGTACACTCAGACTCACATCCATCAAGTCAGTGATGCCATCCAGCCATCTCATCCTCTGTCATCCCCTTCTCCTCCTGCCCCCAATCCCTCCCAGCATCAGAGTCTTTTCCAATGAGTCAACTCTTTGCATGAGGTGGCCAAAGTACTGGAGTTTCAGCTTTAGCATCATTCCTTCCAAAGAAATCCCAGGGCTAATCTCCTTCAGAATGGACTGGTTGGATATCCTTGCAGTCCAAGGGACTCTCAAGAGTCTTCTCCAACACCACAGTTCAAAAGCATCAATTCTTCGGTGCTCAGCCTTCTTCACAGTCCAACTCTCACATCCATACATGACCACAGGAAAAACCATAGCCTTGACTAGACGGACCTTTGTTGGCAAAGTAATGTCTCTGCTTTTGAATATGCTATCTAGGTTGGTCATAACTTTCCTTCCAAGGAGTAAGTGTCTTTTAATTTCATGGCTGCAGTCACCATCTGCAGTGATTTTGGAGCCCCCAAAATAAAGTCTGACACTGTTTCCACTGTTTCCCTATCTATTTCCCATGAAGTGATGGGACCAGATGCCGTGATCTTCGTTTTCTAAATGTTGAGTTTTAAGCCAACTTTTTCAGTCTCCTCTTTCACTTTCATCAAGAGGCTTTTTAGTTCCTCTTCACTTTCTGCCATAAGGGTGGCGTCATCTGCATATCTGAGATTATTGATATTTCTCCTGGCAATGTTGATTTCAGCTTGTGCTTCTTCCAGCCCAGCATTTCTCATGATGTACTCTGCATAGAAGTTAAATAAGCAGGGTGACGATATACAGCCTTGACGTACTCCTTTTCGTATTTGGAACCAGTCTGTTGTTCCATGTCCAGTTCTAACTGTTGCTTCCTGACCTGCATACAAATTTCTCAAGAGGCAGATCAGGTGGTCTGGTATTCCCATCTCTTCATTAATTTTCCGCAGTTTATTGTGATCCACACAGTCAAAGGCTTTGGCATAGTCAATAAAGCAGAAATAGATGTTTTTCTGGAACTCTCTTGCTTTTTCGATGATCCAGCAGATGTTGGCAATTTGGTCTCTGGTTCCTCTGCCTTTTCTAAAACCAGGTTGAACAACTGGAAGTTCACGTTTTACGTATTGCTGAAGCCTGGCTTGGAGAATTTTGAGCAGTACTTTACTAACATGTGAGACGACTGCAATTGTGCGGTAGTTTGAACATTCTTTGGCATTGCCTTTCTTTGGGATTGGAATAAAAACTGACCTTTTCCAGTCCTGTGGCCACTGCTTAGTTTTCCAAATTTGCTGGCATATTGAGTGCAGCACTTTCACAGCATCATCTTTCAGGATTTGAAATAGCTCAACTGGAATTCCATCACCTCTACTAGCTTTGTTCATAGTGATGCTTTCTAAGGCCCACTTGACTTCACATTCCAGGATGTCTGGCTCTAGGTGAGTGATCACACCATTGTGATTAACTGGGTCATGAAGATCTTTTTGGTACAGTTCTGTGTATTCTTGCCACCTCTTCTTAATATATTCTGCTTCTGTTGGGTCCATACCATTTCTTTCCTTTATCGAGCCCATCTTTGCATGAATTGTTCCCTTGGTATCTCTAATTTTCTTGAAGAGATCTCTAGTCTTTCCCATTCTGTTGTTTTCCTCTATTTTTTTGCATTGATCACTGAGGAAGGCTTTCTTATCTCTTCTTGCTATTCTTTGGAACTCTGCATTCAGATGCTTATATCTTTCCTTTTCTCGTTTGCTTTTCACTTCTTTTCTTTTCACAGCTATTTGTAAGGCCTCCCCAGACAGTCATTTTGCTTTTTTGCATTTCCTTTCCGTGGGGATGGTCTTGATCCCTGTCTCCTGTACAATGTCACGAACCTCTGTCCATAGTTCATCAGGCACTCTATCAGATCTAGGCCCTTAAATCTATTTCTCACTTCCACTGTATAATCCTAAGGGATTTGATTTAGGTCATACCTGAATGGTCAAGTGGTTTTCCCTACTTTCTTCAATTTCAGTCTGAATTTGACAATAAGGAGTTCATTATCTGAGCCACAGTCAGCTCGTGGTCTTGTTTTTGTTGACTGTATAGAGCGTCTCCATCTTTGGCTGCAAAGAATATGATCAATCTGATTTTGGTGTTGACCACCTGGTGATGTCCATGTGTAGAGTCTTCTCTTGTGTTGTTGGAAGAGGGTGTTTGCTATGACCAGTGCATTTTCTTGGCAAAACTATTAGTCTTTGCCCTGCTTCATTCCATATTTCAAGGCCAAATTTGCCTGTTACTCCAGGTGTTTTTTGACTTCCTACTTTTGCATTCCAGTCCCCTATAATGAAAAGGACATTTTGTTTGGGTGTTAGTTCTGAAAGGTCTTGTAGGTCTTCATGCTGCTGCTGCTGCTAAGTCGCTTCAGTCGTGTCTGACTCTGTGAGACCCCATAGATGGCAGCCCACCAGGCTCCCCCGTCCCTGGGATTCTCCAGGCAAGAACACTGGAGTGGGTTGCCATTTCCTTCTCCAATGCATGAAAGTCAAAAGTGAAAGTGAAGTCACTCAATCGTGTCTGACTCTTCAAGACCCCATGGACTGCAGCCCGCCAGGCTCCTCCATCCATGGGATTTTCCAGGCAAGAGTACTGGAGTGGGGTGCCATTGCCTTCTCCGGTATGTCTTCATAGAACCGTTCAACTTCAGCTTGGGTCACTATAATTGGCTAAATCAAGGCTTTAGCCTTAGGCTGGATTTGACTTTTTGGGTTAAATAGTATCATTGATTTCTCAGTTGCTAAATGAAGGAACTTCAAGGAAAACATCATGTTGCTTGGGAAGCTAAATATTCACTGGGCCAAAGCTTTTAAAGCAGCTATTGAATGGTCTTCTCATGGGTTTGGTAATTTCTGGGAAAAGGAACACCAGGATTTATGCTCCTTGAGCATATGCTCCTGATGTCTGTGTCACTGGGGCTTAGGGTATTGCTTAGTAATAACAAGTGCTCAATAAAGACGTGTTTAACTCACATTATTAGACAACAGTTTAGCTGAACATAAAATTCCAGTGTGACAATTACTTTCACTAAACACTTTGATTTTGTTATATGACTGCCTACTTGCTTCTTGGTTATTTTTCAGAAGCCTGGTGCCCATCTATTGATACCTTATCGTTATTCCCCTGTTCCCTGGGATAATCTCTGTTTTGAAGCTGATATGTATTTTTCCCATCTATGTTATTACACTTTTACTAAATATCAGTTCAGTTCAGTTGCTCAGTTGTGTCCAACTCTTTGCAGCACACCAGGCCACTCTGTCCATCACCAACTCCTGGAGTTTACCCAAACTCACATCCATTGAGTTGGTGATGCCATCCAACCATCTCATCCTCTGTCATCCCCTAATCCTTCTGCCTTCAATCTTTCCCAGCATCAGGGTCTTTTCAAATGAGTCAGCTGTTCACATCACGTGGCTGAAGTATTGGAGTTTCAGCTTCAACATCAGTCCTTCCAATGAATATTCAGGGTTGATTTACTTTAGGATGGACTGGTTGGATCTCCTTGCAGTCCAAGGTACTCTCAAGAGTCTTCTCCAACACCGTGGTTCAAAAGCACCAAATCTTTGGCACTCAGCTTTCTTTATAGTCCAACTCTCACATCCATATATGACTAATGGAAAAACCCTAGCTTTGACTAGACGCACCTATGTTGGCAATGTAATGTCTCTGTTTTTTAATATGCTGTCTAGGTTGGTCATAGCTTCCCTTTTAAGGACCAAGTATCTTTTAATTTCATGGCTGCAGTCACAATCTGCAGTGATTTTGTTGCTGCTGCTGCTGCTAAGTCGCTTCAGTCGTGTCCGACTCTGTGCGATCCCATTGAAGCCCCCCAAATAAAGTCTCTCACTGTTTCCACTGTTTCCCCATCTATTTGCCATGAAGTGATTGGGACCAGATGCCATGATCTTAGTTGTCTGAATGTTGAGTTTTAAGCCAACTTTTTCACTCTCCTCTTTCACATGCATTAAGAGGCTCTTTAGTTCTTTTTCCTTTTCTGCCATAAGGGTGGTGTCATTTGCATATCTGAAGTTATTGATATTTTCCCAAGCAATCTTGATTCCAGCTTGTGCTTCATCCAGCCCAGTGTTTCGCATGATATAATCTGCATATAAGTTAAATAAGCAGAGTGACAATATACAGCCTTGATGTACTCCTTTCTGGATTTGGAACCAGTCTGTTGTTCCATGTCCAGTTCTAACTGTTGCTTCCTGACCTGCATACAGATTTCTCAGGAGGCAGGTAAGGTGATCTGTTATTCCCATGTATTTAAGAATTTTCCACAGTTCGTCATGATACACACAGTCAAAGGCTTTGGCGTAGTCAATAAAACAGAAGTAGATGTTTTTCTGGAACTCTCTTGCTTTTTTGATGATCCAATGGATGTTGGCAATTTGATCTCTGGTTCCTCTGCCTTTTCTAAATCCAGCTTAACATCTGGAAGTTCACAGTTCATGTACTGTTGAAGCCTAACTTGGAGAATTTTGAGCATTATTTTGCTAGCATGTGAGATGAGTACAATTGTGTGGTAGTTTGAACATTCTTTGGCATTGCCCTTCTTTGGGATTGGAATGAAAACTGACCTTTTCCAGTCCTGTGGCCATGGCTGAGTCTTCCAAATATTGAATACAGCACTTTCAGAACATCATCTTTTAAGATTTGAAATAGCTCAACTGGAATTCCATCACTTCCACTAGCTTTGTTTATAGTGATGCTTCCTAAGGCCTGCTTGACTTCACATTCCAGGATATCTGGCTCTAGGTGAGTGATCACACCATCGTGATGATCTGGGTCGTGAAGATCTTTTTTTGTACAGTTCTTCTGTGTATTCTTGCCACCTCTTCTTAATATCTTCTGCTTCTGTTAGGTCCATACCATTTCTGTCCTTTATTGTGCCCATCTTTGCATGAAATGTTCCCTTGGTATCTCTAATTTTATTAAAGAGATCTCTAGTCTTCCGCGTTCTATTGTTTTCCTCTATTTCTTTGCATTGATCACTGAGGAAGGCTTTCTTATCTCTCTTTGCTATTCTTTGGAACTGTGCATTCAAATGGGTATATCTTTCCTTTCTCCTTTGCTTTTAGCTTCTCTTCTTTTCTCAGCTATTTGTAAGGCCTCCTCAGACAACCATTTTGCCTTTTTGCATTTTTTTTCCTTGGGGATGGTCTTGATCACTGCCTCCTGTACAATGTCACGAACCTCCATCCATAATTCTTCAAGCACTCTATCAGATTTAATCCCTTGAATCTATTTGTCACTTCCACTGTATAATTGTAAGGAATTTGATTTAGGTTATACCTGAATGGTCTAGTGGTTTTCCCTACTTTCTTCAATTTACTGAATATATTTAACTATAAAATATTAGTGTGGGCTTTAAAAAATTACGTAAATTATTACTCTTGTAGGTATCCTGCCATTTGTTTTTTGAAGTCACCATTATGGTTAATTTATCCAAGTTCCTACAAGTAGGTCTACCTCATTCATTTCTACTGCTGCATGTTTCACTGAAAAAATATAGCAGCATGAATTTATTCATTGATGATCACAAGGTGGTTTCTGATTGGTGTTATAAGTGCTTTAATGAGCATTCTTGTATCTGTCTCCTGGGTGATACAGAAGATGCACACTGAGAAGCAGAATTGCTGAGTCACCAAGGATGTACACATTTTAGATGTTGATGACTGATCTCCAAAGTGGTCTTCCAATTCACACTCCAACCAGCGCAGCACAAGAACACCACTTCTTCACATTTTCATCAGCCTTGCTATTGTCAGACTTCTGAATGGGTGTGTACTTGACCCTGACTTTGTACATTGTCTCCAGTATTATTCTCTTTTTACAGATGAGAAAACTAAGGCTAAAGGGTGGCAAGTTCAGAGAAAGAATGAGTGAATGAATGAACAGTGAATATGGTGATACTTCATTATTTAGTATTTTTTTAATAAGTTCCAGAATATAAGTCCATGAATGTGTACCTTACCCCTCGCCCTTAGAACAGGTTCTGGTAACAGGTGAGTGCTCAGTAGTTACTGTAATGAATGGAGGAACCTGGGCAGAGAATGTCCTTTTTCTCCAGGAGCCTCCCCTAGGCCCTTCTGAGATACATCCTGCACGCAGCCTGCAGGGTTTTAGAAGGAGTAGCAGAGGTCTGCAGCAGCCTGGGCTAATGGAGCAGAGGAAGGGTGGCAGCTGAAAATTTTTTCAATGGAAAATTAAATTTGCTCAGCAGGAGTCTGATGAGACGCTGGGGCCAGACTGAAGGAGGCTGCAGCTGGCAGGAGTGTCCATCTGGATCCCACAGGCCTCTGGAAGTGGCAAGGCTATTCTTAGCCTTCTTTTCTTTGGTCTTCATTTTCTCTTAATCAGGGCTCTCTTGATTTTGCAATTGGAGTCTTTTTTCCCCCTTCTGTAAAGCAATGATTTTCCATATAGTAATTCTTTCCTTCTTTAGACTTCCCAGAGGGGGTGGGAGGTTCTTTTTGAGCTCTGACACTTTGCACACTGCCTCCCACCCAGCTCCTCCCACTGCTTTTGTGGCTGGTGGAGACCTATTCTGTGTGCGGGATTTGACCCCACATCCTTGTTTGTTTACAAAGGACTTAACCATCCCACTCTTCTTGCTAATTATTTTTTCCTAGGAACATCAATAGCAGTACATTTCCAACCCTGCCTGCCTCTGCCTCCTGCGTCCTGAATGCTGCTGGATTCATTTAACTGGAGCCTTCAGGGGCAGCACTACTGATGGCAGGTGGCCAAGCTCCAGGCCTCGGCTCCTGCGTCATCGTCATAATCACTCGCATTGAAACGGTGCTCTGTGGTTAACAGACTGCTCCAAGCTCAGTAGCCCTTTAGTCCTCACAGCAGCAGAAGCCAAGGCCTCTGGGGTTTGGTGACATCCCAGGATCGTGTGACCAGGAAGAGGAAAGGCTGAGGTTTGACCTGGCCTTCCTAATGCTGAATCCCCTATCTGTTCTTTCTGCCCTTGCAGGGGTCATCAAGGCAAATGCTCTGGGGGCCAGGTAGCTAATCTAAATGAGAGAAGCTGACTGGAGTAGAAGACATTAGGGAGTAGTCAGGACTCTGGGGAGTCAGACAACAAGCTGTGCCTCAAGGCATCTCAAGGCCAAGCATTTCGAAAGCAATAAAAACCAAGCCCATTTATTGGATCACCTTTTCAGTGTTCAGGACATCCCTTCTCGTGGTTTTGGTGGAGGTGGACCGCACTTTATCATTGAGTAGCACTGACTTGGTGGCACGAATAAGCATGGGCTTGGTGGCAGTAAGTCTCCAGTATAAATGAGGAAGATCGAGTAATTCTATGGCTTTTAGGATAGTATTACAGACCCAAGGGTGCACGGACCTTGGGTAGGAGCCTACCCATCACCTACCCACCACCTTGCCTACCCATCACTTTGCCTTCTCTAGAACTTTCAAAGTGTGATATTCAAAGTAATAGGACATTAATGGTTGATCCCTTATGCCTCAACCCCAGGCCTGGTCAAATATTCTCCCCCTCCTTCCCCACCTCTTCCTCCCTCTCTGAAATCATGGGGTGGCTGCACAGGTCTCTATGCTGAGGAAAAAGAGTGACAGGTGACTGAAACAGGGAGATAGTCAGGCCCCTCAAAGGCACCCTGAGTTTACCTTCTCATCAGGGCATGGGAGCTAGAGAAAAGAAAGAGAAGAGGGTGGTTCATGCCTTTAGGGAGAGACAGACCTTCCCCATTAGTAATATATTAGTGATATGTGGCCCAGTGAAGGTCAGGGGCTTTTGCCAATCAAATCAAAACTCCTCTTTTGAGGGGGATTAAGAAGGAGGTAGTCTGAGGTCGGGGGGGGTGTGGGGGAACAGGGCTGACGTCTAGCCCCTACTCTAAACAACAGTGGTTAAGACTGTGGCCCCAGAGAGCGCAGCTCTGCTACCTACAGGTTCTGTGACCTTGAACAAGTTATTTCATGCCATTCCGCAGCATCTTCGTCCGTGAGACACAGGCAGATGCCGTGGTGGTGAGGATGAACTGAGATACAGTATATGGCTTTGTCAGTAAATGTCAGTTATTTTTGTTTGGAGTTCTGTCTCCTAGCCCCACTCTTTACCCTACTAGCTAAAACCTGAGGAGCCTTCAAATGCCCATGAAAGGAATACAGACACAATAATTCATAGACTAAGAAACTACAATCTTCTGCCAATTTTTCTTCTCCAGAACTTGCTATTTGTCCAAATGTCCTGATTCCCCCCTTTTTTCTCCATCTCTAAACCCTCAGATGGTCCCAGTGAGCTGGAATCCTGGATGAGGCAGCTGGGACTCTGCTGGATGAAGCTTGGCTCTGATATGTGCTTTTTGCTGGTATAACTGTGACTTTTGTCTAAATATTCACTCCAACTTAACTGCCATTCAGTTGAAACTCTTCCTAAGTTGTTGCTTTCTCATCTGGCTTCTTGTGGGACAGAAAATTTAAGAAGGCAGATTCAAACACAGCACGGATGTACTTATCCAGTCAATAGGGGACTGAAGAGCCCTCTCCCCCATCTTTAGAGCTGATTTTCTCTGGCGAGCTTCACATATACCAATGAACAACAGTTAAGAGGGGATATGGTCTAGG
Source organism: Bos mutus (assembly GCF_027580195.1). Taxonomy (NCBI): domain Eukaryota; kingdom Metazoa; phylum Chordata; class Mammalia; order Artiodactyla; family Bovidae; genus Bos; species Bos mutus. The sequence continues at coordinate 12,007,083 of NC_091630.1, read as the reverse complement.
CGTAGAATTAGGTTCTTAATGGGAAGAATTAGGTTCTTATCAATGGGAAAAAGTAGAACTGAGAGGCTACATGATATGCATATATACTCTGATTTACACATAATGTTTTTGTTGGCTTCCCTGATGGCTCAGTTGGTAAAGAATCTGCCTGCAATGCAGGAGACTCCAGTTTGACTCCTGGGCCGGGAAGATCCCCTGGAGAAGGGATAGGCAACCTACTCCAGTATTCTTGGATTTCCCTTGTGGCTCAGCTGATAAAGAATCCGCCTGCAATGCGGGAGACCTGGGTTTGATCCCTGGATTGGGAAGATCCCTGGAGAAGGGAAAGGCTATCCATTCCAGTATTCTGGCCTGGAGAATTATAGTCCATGGGATAGCAAAGAGTCAGACAGGACTGAGTGACTTTCACTTTCAGTCTTTTTGTTAAGATCAGTTGACAGAGTCAGCTCAGCATGAAAAAGCACAGATAATTCTGAAATACAGATAATTCACAGATTACATGTACGGAGTCAGTGGAAAACTTTTGGATGGTCCCCTCCCCTTCCCCTCTCTCTCTCTGTCCTTCCCTCACCCCCTACTCTTCTCTTTTCACCACGTCTGTAGCCATCCTCTTCCCGGCTAAGCCTAGAAGGAAAACTCGATGGAAATGAAGGGACCCATCCAGGAAATTATGACTCTTAGGCTCTGGTTGCAGCTCTGCCAGTTACTACCTGAGTGGTAGTCATCCCTTTGGGTATCAGCTTCCTCACATAAAATGAGGAGGTTGGGCCCAGGGCACCTGGGACCAAGAGAGCTCTGGGTTGCCATTCCATCTTTGCCAGCATGGGGCCTGGCATGTCTCAGCAGCTGGTCACTTGGATAATCCCCAGAGCACGTAAGTGCTGCAGGGTAACAGAGAACAGACTCTGTTCACAGCAGGGTCCAGCCACTTGAATAGATGCTGGTGCCTCTGGCTGTTTTCCAGAGCCACCAGCCCATCCAGAGATGCAGCTGGCTGGAAAAGTGGATGGATGTGTTGGAAAGGCCAGTGTCACCTCCAAACACAGTGTCTGGGAAATGCCCGTGGCCCGCAAAAGAGGTCACTGAATCCCTCCAGCTGGGGGCACAGTGCAAAGAGCCATGCAAGTGGAGCTTCGAGTTCTGATGCTGCCACATACATGAGCTGCGTGACTTGGGCAAGCTCTCTGACTTTGGGGGTCATTTTCCTCCTCCATATAATGGGAGCAGCAGTATCTTCACCTTGCAGAATTGTAGTAAAGTTTGAGATACTGCAGAGGTCTAACAGTACCTACTAAATATAGGGACTCAGAGGTACTCAGTAAATGATAGAAGAAGTGGCTGTTTCTGTTATCTTGTGCCCTTTATTCACAGGCATCATTCTCGGGACTGGAACCCAGGCTAAGGCTCCTCGCATGGCCAGAGGCCCTGGCTCCACAGCCAGGACCGGCCATGCCAGGGAGCCTGGTACAGGAGATGCTGCTAGTCGGGATGCTGATTACATTCCCTGATCCAGGAGCCTCAATGTCCTGGTCCAGGGCAGGAGGGCTAGCCACATTGAGCACAGTCTGCTTGGATTCCTACTTAAGCTGTTTTTTCAAGACCTTTTCAAGGTCTTGCCCCCTTGCCCCACCTTCCTCTGGCCCCTTCTCTCTGGGTCCCGGTCAAAGAAGGGAGACGAAGCAGTGTGGGTCTCCTCTCCTTCCCTCTTTCACCGGGAAGGCGACAGGAGCAGGCAGAGGCCGTTTTCCTTGCAGAAGATGCGTCTAACGCAAGCCCCGAACACTTCCATGGGGCTGTAGCCCCAGCCTAAATCTCCACGGGAGCCTCGCCGATCCCTGGTTTTTGGTTTTGGCGAAACTGGGTTTCCCTTGCAAAAGATGCGGCTGACACAAGCCCTGAACACTTCAATGTGGCTGTAACCCCCTGTGTTTTGTGTGTGTGTGTGTTTGTCTTTTGGCGAAACTGGGTTTCCAATCCCAACCTGCCTCTTCCTCCATCCTTCATCCGGACAGCTCGCAAACTGTTTTGCTGAAAAGTGCGATTAAGGGGCACTTCGTGTATTATCTGCCCCCTTCCAGCGTTCGCCTGGTCAAAAGAACAAACCAGAATAAAGGATCCCGGGATTCAACTGTCGTTATTTTTTTTTAAAAGGGGAGAGAGGCGGGGGTCACATGACGGCGAGTCACCGATTTGGCGATGGGGCTGCCCCTCGGGGCTTGCTGCAGAGCCGCCCGCCCCCCAAACTCCGGGCGGGGGCGCTGACGTCACGGCAGAGCCCGGGCCGCGAGCGTATAAACCGCGGGGCGCGGGCGCGGGCGCACCCGGCGCAGTCACCCCGCGATCGGCCGCCCGCATCGCGGTGCGCGCCAGCCCTCGGCCGCCCCCCGGGTAAGGCGCGCGGCCCGCGGCTGGGAGCGGGGGCCTCCGGAGAGGTGCGGGGGGCAGGACTGGGGGAAGGGGTGGGCGTCCCCAGCCCGCGGAGAACTTTCCAAGTGGGGAAAAGAGCCTTCGGGACCTGCTATCCGGCGCGGTGGTCTTTTGATCAGGGGGTCGGGAGGGAGGGGTGTTGCAGAGTTTAAGGGGCGAAGGATGCCGTTCGGCAGTGACGGGTTGCTTTAGTGCAGTTCAGTTGGAGGGTCATCTCCTCCAGACTGTGATCGGAGGACAGCCTTCAGGGATACTTCAGGTTCTGGTTGTTTGAAGAGTCGGCCTACCGGAGGCGCTGCTTGTAAGATTAAAAACAAACAAACAAACAAACCCTACAAACCGATCGGTCATCAGGGTCATCGAGATGAGGGTCACGGCTAGGGTCATGGACCTGTTGGGGTTTTGGGGAGTGGGTGCGGGAAGGGGAGGGTCTCGCGCTCACAAGTGCATCTTGCTGCTGAAAATGAGATTGCTTCTGCTTTCTGTCTGAGAGCCTGGGAGTCCAGACCTCCGGGCAAGGGGAGAGAGTCTTGAGAAAGGCCAAGTTGTAGCCAAGTTGTTGAGTGTCTTTCTCGAGGGAGTCTTGGACCTGATTGGCTTCAGGAAGGTGGAAATCCGAGTTGAAGGAGAGGAACTCTTGGAGTGGACAGAGTTTAATAAGAGTGAAGCACTGTCTCTGCAAGTTTGACAGCTCTGAACCTGAGCAGGTCCTCTCCCTGCCAGAAGGACAAGGCTAAATGTGATATCCTTGGGCAGGCAGGCAGAAGTGAGGCATACACCTCAAGCAGAAATTCTTCTCCCCCTCGAATAAGAGCATATTCAGGCAGCTGGGGAGCATCAGGGCAACTTTACTAAACATGGAAGTTCCAATCAGCCCTGGTCCAGTCCAGCCGGGGGGAATGATGTCATTGTCACGTGTTCCCCACTGAGGCATAAAAGCCTGCTGGGTGCTGGTGCTACTTAAGTGCCATGTTTAGACAAGAGCGGTAACCTGGCCAGCTGGTCCCCAGCTGCATTAACTTGTTGCTTTTCAAGCCTTCTCTGGAGGCTCTTGGTGCCTTCTGGCTGCCTCTGTGCCGGCTCTGAGTGGGGAATCCCCAGGCTTCCTTAAGGATGGAGGAAGCCCCAGGGCAGTGGACGATACTAACGGTACCTTTTCCTCTTTGCAAATAACAGTCTGCCCGAGGAGCTGCTGTGTGTGTGTGTGTGTGTTCAGTTGAAAGCCTGCTGGATTTGGGGACTGCTTCACTGGTGCTCCTTGTGTGAGGGTTACTTGGTAACCTCACGTACTAAAATATCACCGATGACTGTGTTCGAGCTCCCTGAACTCATGCTTCCTGATGCTACCATCTTGGCTGCTTTGCCTTCCAGGACCTGACGATGACTCTGAACCATGTCACCATGCGCCAGGGCACGGCGGGCATGCAGCCGCAGCAGCAGCGCTGGAGCATCCCCGCCGACGGCAGGCATCTCATGGTCCAGAAGGAGCCCCAGCAGTACGGCCAGCGCAGCCGTCCCCCTGCCGCCCCCGAGGACCCCTGCCGCCGGAGCTGGTCCTCCGACTCTACGGACTCAGTCATCTCCTCTGAGTCCGGAAACACCTACTATCGGGTGGTTCTCATCGGGGAGCAGGGGGTGGGCAAGTCCACTCTGGCCAACATCTTTGCGGGTGTCCATGACAGCATGGACAGCGACTGCGAAGTGCTTGGAGGTAGGTGGCCCGGCTCCGGGGGGCTTTACGGGGTCAGCAGCGGTTCAGGAGGAAGAGCAAGTGGGTGGGTCATTTGTCTGCAGAGTTGGGAACTGCAATTATGCCTTCTTGGCTCTGCCTGGGGAGCCCAGTCCCCACAGAAGCGCTGGCATAGGCCTCTGGGACAAGAAAGTGAAAATGCTTGTAAATAGAAGCTGGGCCAGAGAGGGAATTTCTTACATTCCAGCTCTAAAGGGACCGGGGAGACGGTTTTCAGAGGGTGGAGCCGGAGGGTCAGGATCCCACCTCTGGCTTTTGCCAGGTCTGACCTGGACCTTTCAAGCACTCAGTGTAGACACAGCCTTTTTCCATGGTGATACTTAAAACCAAGCCAATTAGAAAACTGTTAGGATGAATTCATTAGTTTGTTTATTGCAGTATTAGAGGCTTTGCTGCTGCTAAGTCGCTTCAGTCGTGTCTGACTCTGTGCAACCCCATAGACGGCAGCCCACCAGGCTCCCCTGTCCCTGGGATTCTCCAGGCAAGAACACTGGAGTGGGTTGCCATTAGAGGCTTTAGAGGGTATAAAATTGTTTAAAATCTCTATTTTCAATAGCACAATATTTAAAAAAGATATTGAAGGATAACAATGATGATACTTAACGTTTGTAAGTATACTTATGGTTTTTCAATTTTCCATGGATAATCTCATTTAAGGTATTTATTATTTAGGCCTTGGTTTCCAAAACTGATCTGAGGTGATACAGTCTCAAAAAAATCACATATTCCTCAAGTAAAGCATAGCACTGTATTCTGGGAAGTAAGATGAGGCTCCTGTAATCGATGGTTTAAATTCAGTGTCTTTCAGCCACAGGGTCTTAGACGATGCCAGGGTCACTGTATGTCCCTGTTTGCATTTGTGGAAATGAAGGAAGCATGCTTGTCCCAGTGGCATGGTCTGTCTGAACGCTCAGTTGCAACTCACCGCTGAATCACAGGTTTCAGGAGTAGGAAGATGCCTTAGTGATGACACGGTTCTGCCCTCTGCTTGATGCACAGAAATCCTACTCCTTCCTTACTGCTGTCAGCCCGTTTCTACTAAACATCTATTCTTCCTTTGTCTGGGAGTTCACTGCTTCATGAGGCAGCTCCGGAACTGGCTTTAAATGATGACTCATTGATAGAACATTGATTTTTCTCCTCACTCCTGACGTCTCAGGGATGACAGCTAAACCCTAGTTCAAGGGAGAAAGAGGCTCAGTATCTCTTTTTTTAGTAAAGACCCACGGGTGCGTGTCCCTATAGGAGACAGGCAGGAGGCTCTCATCTAGAATGTGCATTTGCAGTGGGACAGATGCTTCATTGGGTGCCTTATATTTGTGACTTTATTTTGGTCCTCACATCATGTCTGTACACTGAGTCTTAGGGACTTACCTGGAATCACCCTCTGGAGCATCTTGGATTAGAACCCGGGATTTTCGAAATTAGTTTGGTGGTGTTCACCTTCCACCATTGATAGGGAACCTGCTATGCGCCAGGCACATAGTGCTAAGTACTTCCCACAGGTATTTTAATAGTACTTATAAAAATTAAGCCCATTTGGTTCTAAAGTCCCTATTTTACAGGTGAAGAAGTGGAAGCTTGTGAAGTCAAGTGACTTTCCCAGGGTGAAAAAGCTAGTCCCTGGTTTGCCCAGGATTCAAAACTAGTTGTGATTGAATCTAAATTCCTGTGTTCTTTCACTGTACTCGGCCGCCACTGGATTTAGCATCCGAATGCTGTTACATACTATAGCACTTTGGGCAGGGTACCTCCCACATGCCTGGCTCCATGCCATGCTCTGGGGTACTCAGTGATGGATGAGGTACACCATAATACCCTCTTAGGAAGGATTTGAAGGCTGGGGGCTGTAATTTAGAGCAGCATAAAAATTAATAAAGAAGTCACAGTAAAGTACTTTGGGGATTGATATGAAAAAGAGACCAACTAAGAATTTTTGTTCATTTCTTTAAGAGGGAGGGATTGAAATAATTAGTATATAGCAGACTCTCAAAAATGTTTGTCCATTAGAGCACAGTGGTACCTGTCCAGAAGGTGGTATTCCTGTGAGCATAGGGTATGAAGAAGACTGACCCATCCCTGAACCTTGGGAAGGCAGGCTTCTGTATTTGGGAGGCTTCTTTGTTTAATGGGGAGAGGGGACTATTGGTAGGGGGAATCCTTTCGTGATCTCCTCAGACAGAGAATCTTTGACAACAGGAAGCTTCTTGGGTGACTCATCCTACCTAATCTGACCTATTTGAGTAACTCATACTGTCTAGGATTACAGCTCTTACCTGTGGGGGGCTGTTGGAATCGGTGGTTGGCTTTATCTTTCCCGAGGAGAGGGTTTTCCATGGCACTTCACTGCATTGTTCTTTTTTTCAGCATTAACCATAAGATAAAAAGTACACGATACTCTCATCATTATTTCTCCAAATAAAGATGAATGTTGTTAAGATTATATTGCACTAATCTTATGACTCTCTGTGCATATTTAATGCCATTCATTCATTCACTCATCTGTCCATTCATCAGTTACTGAACGTATACCATGAAGCTTGATGCGACTCAGTGAGGACATACTAAGAGTCGTGGGGTTTCTTCCTTAAGGATACTGACAGTATTTGTAGTCGAGAGCAGATATACACCCACTTATAAATCAAGATAGGACGCGGTTAGTATCTTCAAAGAGGTACAAGGGCAGTACTGGGGGAATTCAGAGGAGAAAATAAATACCACTTCTGGCTGTGAAATCAGGAAAAGTTTCATGCAAGTGTTGGTCTCTGAGCTGGACCCTAAGGACCACTAGGATTTAGAAGCCCTGAGGGAGGTGGGAAGACATTGCACGTATGCACAGATGTACAGCAGAGACCACTGGACTTGAAACCTCGTATGTGGGTTTGGACCCCAGTTTTGATGCTGGGCTTCCTTCATAGCTCAGTTGGTAAAGAATCCGCCTGCAATGCAGGAGATCCTGGTTTGATTCCTGGGTGGGCAAGATCCCCTGGAGAAGGGATAGGCTACCCACTCCAGTGTTCTTGGGCTTCCGTTGTGGCTCAGTTGGTGAAGAATCTGCCTGCAATGGGGGAGACCTGGGTTTGATCCCTGGGTTGGGAAGAGCCCCTGGGGAAGGGAATGGCTACCCACTCCAGTATTCTGGCCTGGAGAATTCCATGGACTATGCAGTCCATGGGGTCACAAAGAGTCAGACACGACTGAGCCACTTTCACTTTCACTTTCTTTTCACTTTGATGCTGGGTGCTCCTGGACAAGATACTTACCCTTCTCATGCTTCCTCATTAGTAAAATAGGGACACTACTGACATCAAAGGTTATTAAGAGGATAAGGGGAGATAGCACAGTGCCGGGCACAGAGTGAGTACCAAGTGAACATTAGCTGGGGCTGATTCTGCGTCTGCTGTTTCCTTCCCGTGGGCTTCTCTTCCGCGCCGGCCCTTTCACTGCTTGAAGCCCTTCGTCCACTCTGGTGCCTCTTGCCTGGGGCCCTGTGAGGCGGGCAGAGGAGACGGGAGCCACTAGAGGGGAGGCCAGTGCTCCTCAGTGCTGCTTGTTCCTTTCCAAGTGGGACCCTCTGGACTCTGAAAGCTGAAAGCAGTTGAGAGTTCTGGGGGGAGAGGGATGCTGGAGCCTCAGAACTTTCCAGAGGCTGCCAGGACCAGTTCCGGCAGGTGAGAGAACTCCTGTTCAGGCTCACACACAGCCCTGGAGCCAGTCTTGAGCAGGGTGGTCCTCCGAGCAAAGAGGGTGGGGGGTCAAATGCAGTACAGACAAATCAAGAGGCAGCAGTTCAGGGAAAATGGAGACCGACCACAGTTGCCCAGTTAGAAACTCTCCCCCACCCCTCAGGAGGGTCTCTCCTGTTCTACAGGGGGTGAGTCCACCCCCCGCACCCCAGCCTTCATGGGGGAGCACCAGAAAAAGGAGGCCTTCTCCAGACCAGGGATCTGAGAAGCCTTCTAGCAAGAGGCCTCAACCCTTTCTCCACACAGCTTCACCCAGCGCATATTTCAAAGGACTCGTCTAGAATTTCATATTCTTTTATGTCAGCTCTTCTTACCTGATTAGCACTTAAAAAGGCTGAAAGGTAAGTGCCTAAGAGAGGAAGAGAAACGCAAGCTTTGGTTACAAGCAGGTTCTCTCCTGGTAGCAGAAGGCTGTCACGCGGACGCTCTGTGTGTTTGAGGAATCCTTGGGGCACGTAGCCAGAGGCGCTACATAAACCCAGGTGCAGGGCACATGGCCACAGCAGGGCCGAGATGTATTGTTTTAGGCTCCTGGGTTTCCAACACAGTGACTTTCAGGCAGGGGTAAGTCAAAACGATCCTGTCAGGAACCTTCCGGGACAGCAAAGCAGTTTGTCCTTAATTTGCAACTGGACTCTTCAGTCCACTTATTCCTCTAGACTTCTTCTGATAATTCTTAAACTGAGAGAAAGTTTGAGTTTGCTTTTTCCCTTAGCTACTGGAATACAGTATGCTTCTGTCTGAACTACTAGAGATTCAAGCAGATCTCTTGTGCCTGCCCACTTTTGGGTAGTGAGTGATGAGCAGAGAAAGTGGGGTGTTTTTTTTTGAGTTTTCTGAGTGCAAGGAAGGCTTTCAGAGAAAAGATAAAAACTCTGAGGTGGTCACGGGCAGGCAGCCACGCCCCCACCACTACCCCCAGCCCGATCTGTGCTGCCCAAACTCTGATGGTTTGCACTTGGTTGTATACATTTGCCTGTTGAAGTCATGAGACTCTACTCTCCACTAAGCCAAGTTATGCTGTTCACTCCGATCCATTCCTGATGCATCCTGAGGGTAGCAAACACGGTGGGAATAAATAGACTTAAAAATCCCCAGTGGGAAACAGTTACCATCGTTTAGAAGAGTGACTCCAGAAAAGGTGGGGACACTGAGAAATTCAAAGTTGTTCCTGGTTCATTTTTATTCTCCTCTGTCCACGTTTCCTTCCTTTCTCTCTCCTGATTCTAGTCCCTAGATGAAGAAACATTAGACCAGGAGCATGGCTTTTCTGTTTTACATTGGAGCGTAGTTGCTTTACAGTGTTGTGAATTTCTGCTGTATAAGAGTGTGAGTCGGTTACAAGCACACCTGTATCTCCTTGCTCTTGAGCCTCTGCACCCTGCATTCCACCCCTGTGGATCGTCGCAGAGCGCTGGGCTGGTTCCCTGTGCTGTACACAGCGGGTTCCCTCTTAAGCCTCTGCCCCCTGCATTCCGCCCCCGTGGATCGTCGCAGAGCGCTGGGCTGGTTCCCTGTGCTGTATACAGCGGGTTCCCTCTTAAGCCTCTGCCCCCTGCATTCCGCCCCCGTGGATCGTCGCAGAGCGCTGGGCTGGTTCCCTGCGCTGTATTCAGTGGCTTCCCACTAGCTATATACACGTCAATGCTACTCTCTCGGTTTGTCCCATGCCCTTCTTCCCCACTGCGTCTGCAAGTCCGTTCTCTACGTCTGCGTCTCTATTCCTGCCCTGTAAATAGGTTCGTCAGTACCATTTTTCTAGATTCCATATATATGTATTGATGTACAGTGTTTGTTTTTCTCCCTCTGACTTACTTTATTCTGTGCAACAGACTCTAGGTTCATCCACATCACTACAAATGACCCAATTCCATTCCTTTTTATGGCTGGGTAATATTCCATTGTATATATGCACCACATCTTTATCCATTCTTCTGCTGATGGACATCTAGGCTGCTTTCATGTCCTGACTGTTGTAAATAGTACTTTTACAATTTGCACATGAACATTGGGATAATGTGTCTTTTTCAGTTATGTAAACCAGGAGCACTGCTTCTTCTAAGTACCTCACTGTTATAAAGCAGGAAATATCCTGGTTCCTACAATGCAGGGCTCTTCAGCTAGGATTACCTGTAATAGGAAACAGCAAGTATGGCAAGAACCAACTTCCATGATCTGAAGAAGTGATGATAACAGCTAACATTTACTGCATGTCTACTGTGTGCCCAGGCTTGATAAATGTAATTGTCAGATAGCCCTAAGGTATGGATACTATAATCAGTTCCATTTCACAGATGAAGAGACTGAGGCCCAGAGAAATTAAGAAAGCAGTTCAGAGCCAAATAGTTAATAAGGGCGGGCACCCAGATTTGAGTTCAGGTTTGCTTGTGCTCACAGCTGCAGTGCTATATTTATCATCCATTCATTCATTTGATAAGTATTTACTAAGCACCCGCCATCTACCCAGGAAGTGTCCTGGGTGCTGGGGGAGAGGGCAGTGAACAGCACAGAGGTAAATCTGCGTTAACATTCTGGAAGGTGAGAGGGACCGAAAATAATAAAATGAGTACATTAAATGCATTCTTGTTAGATAGCAATCAGCACAGTGAAGAAAAAACAGGGAAGGGAGTAAGGAATATTGGGAGGAGGATGACGGAATTTTAAGAAGGTGGTCAGGAAACACATCACTCAGAAGGAGGTGAGGGAACAAGCCTTCGAATATTGGAGAGAACTGTTGTCATTCAGTCGCCCAGCTGTGTCCGACTCTTTGCGACCCCATGGACTGTAGCCAGACCTGCCTGTCCCTCGCCATCTCCCGAAGTTTGCCCAAGTTCATGTCCATTGCATTGGTGATGCCATCTCATCCTCTGGTGCTCTCTTCTTCTGATTGTCCTAGTTCCTAGCAAAAAGAACAGCCAACGAAAAATGACCAAAAAACAAAAAGACAAAAAATCATTACGAAGATAATAATTTTCTAATGTTAAAATTCAAAACAGGAAACCGCATTGTACAAATAGAGGGAGTATGGGCTTAGTTGTGTGGAACTGATGGGAATTTCTCTTGCAAAAATCCCACTGAACTCAGTTACTCCCCTCCCCCCTACACACACACTGATTTTTCTGGCCTGGAGCTGCTCTGCCCTTTGGACTGCATTCACCCTTCACCTACACTCAATCTGGGCTCAAGTGCCAGGAGGGAAGTTTCCATTACTAAGTAGAGCTGGAGGCTGTGCCTCTGTTCTACTTAAGATGGAAAAGCGATCCCGTTTATTCCAGGGACCTATATTTTTTAAATGCAGAAAATGTAATCAAAACAAGGGTAGTCTCAAGATTTTTTTCTTGCATATTTCAAAAGAGCTCTGTGAGCTGAAAGCTCCTGAAATTGCCAGTGAATGTTCAGTCATCAGCCCTGTGAGGGCTGTGAGCTACGTTTGCAGTTCTACTGGGCAGTCAGTGTTTCTCAGGCAGCATCCATGGAATCGGAGTCAAAAGTACTCAAGTGAGTTTATTCTCCTAAAGGGTTTTCCTGTATAAAATGTATAGGAATGATGAAAATGAATGGATGCCTTTCAAGTGTTTAGTGACACATATTCGGAAGAAGCAGGAGATCTGCTTAGTAAATACTGGAGGAATATGTGCGGAATGTTGTTGAAGGTGGTTAAAAAAGAGTTTATCTTTGTGAATATTTACACAGTTTACTCTGTCTACTTGCATAATTAATTGCATAGTTAGTAAGTTTATTTTCTGGCATAATTTGCTGCATCACCCTCTTAGAGAAAAGTGTTGCCTATCTGTTTGACTCCAACATCACTGTTCTTTCTTTTCCAGAAGATACATATGAACGAACACTGATGGTTGATGGGGAAATTGCAACAATTATCCTCCTGGACATGTGGGAGAACAAGGTATGCAGGGCCCGTGACTGTAAACTCCTCTGGGGCCTGCCTTCCAACAGGCTGTTTGGTGCAAGGGTGACATTGTCCTTCTTGATGTTCCAGATAAGGTGGACTCATTTTCTTGATTAAAAAGCATTTACTTCTGAAGACCGAAACTGTTGTAAGGAACACGTTGTTCATAAATGAGCTCTGAATAACAAGCAAGTGGCAGTGATCTGCCCTTAGGTCTATTCAGAAATACAAAGTGTATTTGTTTTAGGGAAAGTCCCAGTAAGTATGGGTGATAATTTTAAACTGCATAAAACCTTATTATATGAAGTTGACATTCTCAATAGTTTTCACATTTTGCTTTTTTTGGTGAAAGGTTTGGGGTTTCTGAGCTTGTATGCTAGACCGACCTTCTGTTTATTGAGACTCCTCCTATGCTAATGAAAGGATTCTTAATTTCATCACTTAGGAAAGGCAACGGAGAAGGCAATGGCACCCCACTCCAGTACTCTTGCCTGGAAAATCCCATGGACGGAGGAGCCTGGTAGGGGTCCATGGGGTCGCGAAGAGTCGTACAGGACTGCGAGACTTCACTTTCACTTTTCTCTTTCATGCATTGGAGAAGGAAATGGCAACCCACTCCAGTGTTCTTGCCTGGAGAATGCCAGGGACGGGGGAGCCTGGTGGGCTGCCGTCTATGGGGTCGCACAGAGTCGGACACGACTGAAGCGACTTAGCAGCAGTAGCAGTAGCAGCAGGAGAGGCAAAAAGAATTTTATGGAAGCCAGGAAAGGCTCCTTTTAGGTGGTTGAAATAAAATTGGAAATATTGTTTGGCAGACCCATTGTATAATTTATCAACTCAAGCTGTAGGAGGAATCAGAAAGTCAAAGTTTTTGGCGTCCGTCCCGTCTGAGCTAGCAGTCTTTACAGTCACAGACATCATGGAAGACAGATGCCTCTGGGGGGAGTTGGAATGAATTTTCTTCCTCTCCCGAATCAGCAGAGGGACGCTGGGATACACACGTTCCCTCTTTCAAACGGACACCTCATTCAACCAGGCAGCTCTGAGCTCATGGAAGACCTTGTCCTTTATCAGGGGGAGAGTGAGTGGCTACAGGACCACTGCATGCAGGTGGGGGATGCCTACCTGATCGTCTACTCCATCACGGACCGAGCCAGCTTTGAGAAGGCATCCGAGCTGCGGATTCAGCTTCGCAGGGCCCGGCAGACCGAGGACATCCCGATAATCCTGGTTGGCAACAAAAGTGACCTGGTGCGGTGCCGGGAAGTGTCCGTATCAGGTAAGAGGAGCGGTGCCAGTACTGTAGAAACGTCTCTGAGTCCCTTGCCTTTTGCTTCTGATGGTTGCTCTTTCCTGAAGCTGAAACCGGGGACTTACTAGAATGCCACGTGGAGTTTTGAGAATCCTCTCGAAGAGGTCCACGTTCCCAGCAGATCATCTGCTCTACGTGCGGGATTCCAGTCTCTCCATCCCCAAGGCTTTCTCTGGGATTCCTTTAGGGAAGAGGTTTGGCTCAGGGAAAACTGGCCATCCCCAGCCTTTTGGCCTCGTCCCTTCTATTCTCCAGGGAGATCTCAAGCCTTCTGGGAAGTGAAAGTAACATCTTTAGACAGGAAGGATGGGCACTTTGATTAAGGGGCATTGTGAGAAAGAGTCTCACCGAGATTGAGAATTCTACTCTGGCTGCCTCTGGTTCCTAGAAGCATCCTTCCAGCCCTCACTCTTTGTTTCCTGAATTCCAGTCAAGGCATCAGTCTGCTGGTGTCACGTACCCTTGTCATAATTCAAGGATACTTTCTATTTGTTGAGCTGGCACCCAAGTGCCTTTGGGGACCTTAAAATTTTATTGTCCTAATACAGATTTGTACAATGGTAAAAAAAAAAAAAATAAAATGCTGCATTTCCAGCCTCAACCCAGGAGTAAAGAACCCTGTAAAAGACTGAAAAGACCCAACCAGCTTGGGAATGCCTTACTCTTGGGAAATGGCTGTCTATAGTAGTTAGTTCCCCCCAAACAAAAACGTGGACACCTGGTCATTGAACACAGGAGAACATTCGAAATTGAGACTGTTTCAGAAAAACTTGTTTGTAGGGTTGCTGTAATTGTACTGTACATATGTGAAATCTTCAAAATTTTTTCAAAATATCTCATCAAAACTTAAAAAAAGTTTTTTTAAGAGAGGAAATAAACTAGTAGGATTCTTAATTTTCAATTCAGGAACTGAATCAGGAGAAAGAGTAAAGAACATGAACTTGAGAGTGAAGCAGACCTGGATTCACAGCTGCTACTTACAGGCTGTGTGAATGCCCCTCCCTTCCTGTTTCATCAGCTACCTGAAAGGGATAGTGTACTTTTAAAGACTGTTGTGAACATTAAAAAAATATTTGTCAAGTATTTAGCCCATTTCCCGAGGGGAGTCAATTAAGACAATGGCTGGGACTATTATAATTAATACTATGACACTGGTGAATTTGATGGGCCCGATCTAAAGCCCGTCTTTGCTGCTTCCAGGAATTTTCCTGTGAGGCTCTTTGCTTCTGTTTAAGGGAGGCCACGTGTCCCCGTGGCCTCCGGTATCCATCATGTGGATTGCTGACTTCGAGTTCCCTGGGGCACCGTTTAAAGTTAGGCCGCATCCAGCTTGGCTGTGTGCGTGTCGCCGCATCCAGCTTGGCTGTGTGCGTGTCGGGTCAAATCTGCAGCTCCCCTGACTCTCCTCTCGCCCTCTTGCTTTCCCCATCAGAAGGGAGAGCGTGTGCTGTGGTGTTCGACTGCAAGTTCATCGAGACCTCTGCAGCCGTCCAGCACAACGTCAAGGAGCTGTTTGAAGGCATCGTGCGGCAGGTCCGCCTCCGGCGGGACAGCAAGGAGAAGAACGAGCGGCGGCTGGCCTACCAGAAGCGGCGGGAGAGCATCCCCAGGAAAGCCAGGCGCTTCTGGGGCAAGATCGTGGCCAAAAACAACAAGAACATGGCCTTCAAGCTCAAGTCCAAGTCCTGCCACGACCTCTCGGTGCTCTAGGCACCCAGAGCCACCCGCTGTCCCGCAGAGGACATCACTGAAGGCCACTGGGACCCATAATCTATATTAGATTGGATTCTTAAGTATCGTTAGATGTGGCTTCCCCTATTGTAGCTGGGAACTAATGTGCTAGCCTGCTGGGCAATGTACGCATGGAAAATGAAAGAGCTTCGTGAGGAGTCAGTATTCATTTACAGGAAGAGCCTGACCTTTGCTGTTTGAACACCCAAGACTCATTAGAGGGCGTGGTCGGGGTTCACATGTGTTTCTTCTCTCCTTTGGTTGATAGAGAATCGAAGCCTACCGAAGAATGCCTGGATAAGAACTTTTCCTAGTTAAAATTTTGCCTGGTGTTCTGATATGTGAATTTGAGGCCAATCAGTCGGTCATAGGCAAATATAGGAAAGCTGTCAAAAGAGTTTTGCAAAGGAAAGAGAACTTCTGTCTTTGTAGCTTATATTTGTGGAGCTAGAACTGCATAACTGGGTTCATCATGGTCATCACTGTCATTGCTCCGTGAAGCTGTGAGAGATGATGGACTTGCTGGAAACGAAAGCTTAGCAAACTATTTTTGTTCAATGCCCATAGTTGATGATCCAGAAATCTGTAGAATTTGGAATTGATACATGTACCACTTATGGGTTCAAAAACTGTGTATTTACTATTGTGTCTTATATTTTTTTATTTAGAGGAAAATTATTTTAATCAGATTCTATTTAGCCAAACCACATTTTCTGTTGCATTGTTTTTAAAATCATGGGGCCATCATAAAAATATTTTTAACATCTAAATTACTAAGAACGTAGAGTGCAAAATGCCAGATTTTAAAATATAATCGAAGCTCTGAATTTTTGTAAAACACAAAACATAAATACTTCCAGCATTTTGGGTTGACCCTTGTATGCCGCAGCTCTGCTCTATTTATTATTATTTTGCAAAATAACAACCATTGTAACATTTGATAAAGCATATTTATGAACCTGTTTCTTATTAAGAAAAACACCCGTTTTATTACCATTTTCTATCTTTTTCAGAATATTCAAGTTTTTACCTATATGTCTTATAATAAAATAAATAAAATCTTTGGAAAAAAAAAGGCATTCCTAAATATTTTTCCTCTCCAGGAAAGATGGTTGTGATCATTTTGGTATAGCTTCCAGAGCAAGCAAACTATAAAGAAACCTACCTATCATTTTATTTCTTCTTTTCATTGGCAGTAGCCCAGTCATTATCTGTTTTAAAGAGTATTCCTGACCCCTGTCCTTTGGGACGTGATTCACAATAATGCAAGGTGATTTTCAGCTGATACAGTTAGGAAGTATTTGGAGTCACGTAAATGCTAAGTTACAATAAAAGTGAGATTGATCTTTACTTTGGTCTGGAAAATTCCTAACTCAACAGATGGGCCTCGCTTTGCTCCCCAAAGGCTCATGGTCCTAAGCTTGAGTAAAGCATTAGAGGAAATTATAAAGGATTAGGGAGGAAAAAAAGGAAGCTGGTGATTTTCAGCCTGAGATCTAGCCAGGCAAGGCTTTAACCAAATTTTCCTTGCTGACTTTATTACAGCTGGACATTAATACATGGCTGCTTTCCAGTGGTGCTGTGTAGCCCTTCTGCTGCAGGAGTGGGGCTCCCTGTTCACACCCCTGGCCCCCATGTGCCCCCTCTTTCACTCTCAACTCCCTCTCTTTCTGAATTTGTGGTCAGACACACACAGTGACAATCGTGGGACCTTGCATATTGCCTCGAGTGACACAGTTTTACAAGGGGTTTCTTTTCTGTTCTGTTGCCCTTTCTTCTCCCTTTTCTAAGTTGGGAGCAGAAGTTCCCATCTCAGAACTTTGTCTCTTTGAATTGTGTAAGGAAACAGTACAGGGAAGTGATGAGAGTAAAGATTCAGGTTACACAGGCCTCTGCGGAATTCCGGCTGTGCCATTTAACATGTGCATCTGGAGTAGAGATTAAAGCTTCTTAACTATCAGTTTCTCATCTGCAAAACGGGGCTGCTAAATATACCTGCCTTATAAGGTTGTGAGATGGATGTTGTTCAGTTTGCCACACTGTAAAGAGCTTGAGAGATGGCAGTTTTCATTGACACACATCTTCCATTTTGCATCAATTAGTTTTTTTTTTAAATTTTAATTGGAGGCTAATTACCTTAGAATATTGTTTTATATGTCAGTCTCCCCAAAATGAAATGGACACTCCTTAAAATCAAGAACCACTTCAATCTTTTCCTTTTCACCTCTCTGCGGTACAGAGCTTTACATACATTGAAGGTTTTAATAGCATTTCTTCTTGAATAGTTTCTCCCAGTGGCTCCATGAGGTTGACAGGCCATTTTACAGCAAACAAGGCCAGGGGATAAGTGACTTCCTCAGTTTGTTCAGCTATGAAGTATCTGGGTTATGACTGGTATCCAGCTGTGATGTATTTGCATCTTCTAGAATCTAAAACCGTTTCCTGTACACACAGCTCTTTTCATCCTCATCGGCCAGCCCTTCTCCCCGCCCCACATACCACACACCACACACAGCATGGCACACCTCCCCTGCACAGCCCCCACACGTAACACAAACCGCACACACGCACCCTCCACGTAGCATACACACACAACATGCACACACATCCCACAGCACACATACCACACACGCGCCTGACACGCACACACACACACACACGTGTTCTTTATACTCTTTTCTCCCAATTCAGCCTGCCTCCTCACTTATTGCAGATCTCCTTAGATAAACAGCCAACGGCTCCCAGGCGTCTAAGCCTCAGGGCCCGTTGAGGACCGTTGCCCCAGGGCTCCCCCAGCTGAGCCAGGCACACTGCAGGTTGCAGTTCAGTCTGAGAGGTGGTTTGGTTCAAACAGATCTGGGTTTCAAACTGGTTTCATCACTGTGGCTATGTGACCAGTAGGAATTTGCTTATCCCCTTCAGCCTCAGTTTGCCCATCTGTGATGTAGGTATAACACCCACTTCACATGGTTGCGATGAGAACAGTGAGAGACCTGCAAAAGTTTTCGCCCCAAGGTAGCTCCCACAGCTACTGCTCCTACACAGAATCTTGCCTTCACTCACCCTCACCTCCTCCAGACATTGCTGGGCGTCCGTGCACCATCGGATGCCAGGGATACAGTGATGACTAAGACATTGTCCTGGTCCTCCGAGTCCTCGAGAAAGGTAAACACGACTGTCCCGAAAAGCCAAAGAAGGTGGCATTAGGGATAGGAAGAAAATGAAACTGTGGGAGGGTTATACATGGAAGGTGCTGGATCTGCTGCCATTAGATGAAGTTTAGATGAAAGAAAGCTATTAAAATGATTGGATTTGAGGTGGAAAAAGAAATTGGGCTATTTTTAAAAATTCCATTTTGGAAAGTAGGAGCATTGGAGAAAAGTTGGATTTTTAGCAACCTGTCTTTTTGCTCAATACATGAACTACTCAGTAAATGGAATGAAGGAGACGATTATGAATTCACTCGGCCAAATCCATGGAGTGCCTACGTGTGCAAGGTGCGGTGGAGGAAACCCAATGGGAGAAGGCGGTCTCGCCTTTAAGAAGCCTATGATATGGTTATGGCATATTTGTGGGAGGTGGGCATGGTGTGAATGAGGACAGCTACACAAAAACCCTAGACTATGACATAGAAGATAAGAAGGGGCCGCAGACCTGTGAGGTAAGAAGGGGCCGCAGACCTGTGAGGTAACGCGGTGGGGGGCTTGGCTGGTGCAATCATGGAATGCCTCTTGGAGGAAGTGGCATTGTGCTTAATCCTGAAGACTACTTAAGATGTCCACAGACAAGGCTAGTTAAAAGAAAGAAAAAGGGAGAGGTTGGCCCATGTAAAGAAAATAGCATGAGTAAGAGCAGAGAGGCAGGAAAGAGAAAAATCTGTTTAGAAAAAATAAGACAAGTCCAGTTTGACCAGGAGATTTCTGGAAGGTGGTTCACTTCTTAAAAGTGAAGTGGTTAAATATATGAGTCTTAGAGTCAGAAAAATGTAGTTTCACATTCTAACTTGTTAGCTATAGTGGGTTGAATTCCCCCCCAAATCCACATCCACCTCAAAATGGGACCTCATTTGGAAAGAAATTTTTTTTTAGGTGTACTTAGTTAAGGATCTTGAAATCATTCTGGACTTACAGTGGGCTCTAAATCCAATGAGTGCCACCTTCATAAGAGAAAAGAGAGGGAGAGAGATTTGACACGTAGGGAAGGAGGCCACGTGAAGACAAAAGCAGAGATTGGCATGATGCTGTGGCTGGCGAGGAATGCCGAGGAACATCTGGGACCAGTAGTTGCAGACAGAAGGAAGGATTCTCCCTAAAGCCTTCTGAGGGAGAATGGCTCTGCCAACATCATCATTTTAGATTTTTAGCCTCCAGAACTGCAGTAGAATACATTCTGTTGTTTGAGCCAACAAGTTTTTGGTAACGTCAGCAACCCTAGGGAAATGAAATGCATTGGGTTATTTAGGGCGGTGTAGCCTCTATAAAGAAGGCGATGGCACCCCACTCCAGTACTCTTGTCTGAAAAATCCCATGGATGGAGGAGCCTGGTAGGCTACAGTCCATGGGGTCGCTAAGAGTCGGACACGACTGAGCGACTTCACTTTCACTTTTCACTTTCATGCATTGGAGAAGGAAATGGCAACCCACTCCAGTGTTCTTGCCTGGAGAATCCCAGGGATGGGGGAGCCTGGTGGGCTGCCGTCTATGGGGTCGCACAGAGTCGGACACGACTGAAGCGACTTAGCAGCAGCAGCAACAGCCTCTATAAGCCTCCATTTCTTCATTGGAGAAACAAAGATAATGCCCATCTCAAAGGATTATCATGAGGATTAAATGGAAAGTGCTCAATTCATTGTCTGTCCAAGAGGTAGAAAGTGACTAAACAGGAAGGTAAGAATGGGGCGTCATAGACTGTGTCAATGTCCAGGCTGAGAAGTTTGCACTTGGTTCAGAAGACAACGCAGGGGCTTGAAGATTGCCAAACAATGTGAGAGGTCAAGTGGCCCTGCTTCAGGACGTGCCCCGGGGGGTTGACCTGGCAGGAACCTGGAGGTACAAGACCACCCCCCACACCCCCCCTGCAAGAAGACCTGCGAGGAAGCCGCGGGAGCACCTGGCCTCGTGTACTGAACCCTGTGCAGGGGGACAGAAGCTGTCCAGCAGGAGAGCCGTCAATGTGTGCTCTGCATTGACGAGTGCACGCATCTCGCAGGTTTCCAGGTTTTGTGCAGGGAGTGCTCCCAACACAACGAGGCCTGATACCTACAACAGCCAGATGGCAGTGCAAATAAGAGACAAGGAGAAAGGGGCAGCAGAGCAGGGCGGGGAGCGCCGGGTTACCAGATGATCCTGCGGGAAGGGTGTGGATTCCGACTCTGTGACTGCCGAAAAAAGCCATAAAACAAGAGGCCTGAAACCACCAGTAATTGTCCAGTTTAACTCCTGAAGCACTGAGGAAATAAATATTGCACACCTGCTTGTTGGCTCTTTGCATCAGATGGCCAAAATATTGGAGCTTCAGCCTCAGCATCAGTCCTTCCAACAAATATTCAGGGTTGATTTCCTTTAGGATTGACTGGTTTGATCTTGCTGTCCAAGGCACTCTCAAGAGTCTTCTCCAACAGCACAATTTGAAAGCATCAATTCTTTGGTGCTCAGCCTTCTTTAAGGTTCAACTCTCACATCTGTACATGACTACTGGAAAAACTGGAGTACTGCAATTAAAATAACTTCAAATGTCAACTAGGCTCTCATCTTGCTCCACTATTCAGTATATTTCAAAAATACAGCTTCTGTCAATGGTTTTATTTACTTCAGTATTTACAAAGGAAACTGAGTATTCAAGAGGTGTGTGCCCTTTCAGAAACCAAAATGAGTTGTAATTTCAGTTTATTGAGATTGTGGTCAGATAAGCTGAAACAAGATGAGCCTGCAGCTTCTGTGGGGCTGAGGTTTTTAACCACTTGAGTCAAAGTAGAGAAGTTACCTCTCACTGTCAGACTTTAAGAATCATGGATACTCAAGTGGCCTGAGATGTACTAGATTAGCATTACTTAGAGGCCCCACGGATGTCATTTGACTTGCAGAAAACTGGCTGCCATGTGGGTGATTTGAAACAATTTTGGAGGGCACTTTCCTGAAGGGTATTTGTAATTTTAGCTACATACATATACCTTTCACCTATATATGTTTGTATATGTACAGACCACACATATTTACACCAGCCTCATTTGAAGACAAACTAATTGTAATACGGATGGCAGATGTTGCAAACTAGATATCTGATGAGGGAACTATACCCCTCATGTGAATGTCGGCAAAAGGTACCTTATCAGGAGCACCACAGACGCAGAGAGCACGTTGCAAATACCAGAAAACGGGCAGGCAAAGAGCCGTGAGGAGTGCAGTCAATAGTCGGTCAGCTTTTATTTGATTAAAAACACAATCAGATATATTTGAAAGCAGTACTTTCTGTTTTTTGTAAGCATCAGGCTGGACAAGGCGATGAGGTAGGAATGGAAATCCTATTTAAAAAAATGCAGAGGAAATTGCCTGTGATTCATCTATTTGATGGTAAGATGGAGCTGGTGGCTGGCCATAGTGTGGTTCAATATTTGGAAACAGCAAGTGAGGAGCCTGGCTTATCTGAGGAATGATGGGGCAAAAGTAATTCTGAGCTGAGGTGGAAAAAAACAAGTGCAAACAGGGCCTCCAGATGTCTTTCAGACGAGACCTGCCACACCATGAACGTGCCTCCCCCTTCACCCCCAGTGAAACAGTCCAGCAGCTGGGTGGTCACCCCAAGTGCATCCTCACCCAGTGCTGGGTGAGGGCACGTTTGAACTTTCCTTTGTGAAATATCGGAGTCATGGCCAACACCATGTTGCCCATAAGGAGGGTGGTAGCGAACTATTATGACTTTGCTGACTTCACATTTCTTAATGCAGCATGGAGTGCTGGGTGGTCAACAACAGACCACAAAAATGAAGTGAAACACAGAAGTTTGTTACTCACAGGTCCGAGAGGAAGTGCAATGGGCCTTAAAGGGAGGTCCAGGCAAGGTGCCCACAGAGCGACAGGACCCTGGGCATAAGCCTTTATTAAAGTCTGAAGATGGAGAGCTTTGGGGTTCTTGTTGCAAGGCCCGATGGGTTAATTCAGACAAGAGAGTGAGGCTTTGATAAGCTCCACAGGGTCTTATCTAATGGGCACCGGGGAGGCTGTGCTTGCAAGGGCTGCTGGGAAAGTCACGTCAGGAACTTACTTTTGCTTGTGACTCTATGGGCTGTTACTGAGGACATGCACTTGCATGAGGGCGTTCCTGTCAGCTTACAGCCTCCCACAAGTCACTAGGTCAAATAAAATGGATGCAGAGGCAGCAATGCCTGGGGATAGAGCATCTTAGCTAAACTCTGGACTCTGGATGCTCATGAGCCCCATTGGAACCACAGTAGTACACGTGGACCTGTTGACTCCAAAAGATGACTCGAGTTTGGAATTTGAGAGAGCCTCAGATGGCAGAGGACTCCTCCTTTATGCACAGAGAGACACTGAGACCCTGAAGGTGTGATTTGCTCAGTGACCCAGTTGGGCAAGAACCCAGGGTTCCAGACCCTAGTTCAATGCTCTTTCCACAAGTGTCACTGCCTTGCCACCTGAGTTAAAAGACTGTCCTGGATTTCCTAATCATAGCTTAGTTGGTGAAGAATCCACCTGCAATGCAGGAGACCCCGGTCTGATTCCTGGATCGGGAAGATCCCCTGGAGAAGGGATAGGCTACCCACTCCAGTATTCTTGGGCTTCCCTTGTGGCTTATCTGGTAAAGAATCTGCCTGCAATGTGGGAGACCTGGGTTCAATCCCTGGGTTGGGAAGATCCTCTGGAGAAGGGAAAGGCTACCCACTCCCGTATTCTGGTCTGGAAAATTCCATGGACTAAGTCTACGCGGTCGCAGAGTCAGACACGACTGAGTGACTTTCGCTTCACTTCTTCACTTCAGTGCATCTTAAAATCTTCATGCATAAAATAAGAAAAATACTATTGATTTCACAGTTTTTTTAAATTCAAAATTGTTTTAATCTTTTTAAATGGAGTACGGTTGCTTGACAATGCTGTATCAGTTTCTACTATGCAACGTGAATCAGCTGTATGTATCCATATACCCGCTCCCTCTTCAGCCTGCCTCCCTCCACCATCCCACCCCTCTCAAAACTACAGTGAGGTATCACCTCACATCGTCAGAATGGCCATCATCAAAAAGTCTATAAACAATAAATGCTGGAGAGGCTGTGGAGAAAAGGGAACCCTCCTACATGGTTGCTGGGAATGTAAATTGGTGCAGCCACTATGGAGAACAGTGTGGAGGGTTCTTAAAAAATGAAACAGAAGCTACCGTATGACCCAGCAATCCTACTCCTGGGCATATAACCCTGAAAAAACCACAGTGTTTCTAAGATGACAGAATGAGATAAGTAAAAGTGCTTTGTAATCTCTGAAGAGTCTTCAAACCTCTACAGAGTCATTAAAGTGCTATGCACATATGAGGTGGCATGAAGGCTTGTTTGCCCATCGATGACTTCAACAGTGTCTGAAGGAGAATCACAGGTGGAAGTCAGACCAGTTCGTGGAGTAGGTGGGTCTCTCAGTGCCCACCCTCAGCGGATTCTCCCCCCACCACCCCAGACAGATACTCACCTACTTTGCTGATGTATTGGACGAGCTTTGATCACTGTCCCTTGGAATGTCTGAAGCCAGTTAAAGCGCATTAGCAGTTGGGGAAATGCCAACGCCATCTCTTCTGGCAGCAGCAGGAGGGAACTTGTAATTTGATTTTCTTTATTGTGTCTTTGAGAGTCTCTGTACAGACTGGGCAATGAGAAATGCTATTTTAGGTGTTAAAGATGAGGACATTTGACTCGTAAAAATATCAGATTGATAGTGACCTTGTCCATTTCCTTGCTTCTAGGTGGAACAGTGTTCCACCTGACAGATAAATGAGACCCTAGGGTGTTACAGATGCTTCAGGTTATAACTGTGAGTAAATCACTGCAGATGGTGACTGCAGCCATGAAATTAAAAGACGCTTGCTCCTTGGAAGAAAAGCTATGACCAAGCTAGACAGCATATTAAAAAGCAGAGACATTACTTTACCAACAAAGGTCCATCTAGTCAAAGCTAGGGTTTTTCCAGTAATCATGTATGGATGTGAGAGTTGGATTATAAAGAAAGCTGAGACCTGAAGAACTGATATTTCTGAACTGTGGTGTTGGAGAAGACTCTTGATGGCCCCTTGGACTGCAAGGAGATCCAACCAGGCCATCCTAAAGGAAATCAGACCTGAATATTCATTGGAAGGACTGATGCTGAAGCTGAAACACCAATACTTTGGCCACATGATGTGAAGAACTGACTCATTTGAAAAGACCCTGATGCTGGGAAAGATTGAAGGTGGGAAGAGAAGGGGATGACAGAGGATGAGATGGTTGGATGGCATCACCAATGCGATGGACATGAGTTTGAGTAAGCTCCGGGAGATGGTGATGGACAGGGAGGCCTGGCGTGCTGCAATCCATGGGGTCACAAGGAGTTAGACATGACTGAGCCACTGAACTGAACTGAGGGTGTCACAGGTGCTTTGGCTTATAACTGTGAGTATAGGAAAGAAGACAGAAGTGGACACGTGGGATTCACCTCCTTTGTGACTGAGAAGGAAGATGCAGATTGTGCAGCTCCATGAGAGAGTAGCTGAAAACATAAGATGAACCCAAGGTGAGGATGGGTTGCCTGGGTTTGGATGCTGGTTCCCCCTGGGTTATCCCAGCTCGGTAACTTGGGCAGGTAACAGTCTTTATCAGGCTCAGTTTCATCATCAGAAGGAAGCAATCAAGTAAATGAATTAAGATTATCTATTTCTTAGGTTTTTATAGAGAATAATGGAAAAGTGCAGCCTCCTGGTACATGATGCTTAAAGCTGTTAGCAAGGTTTATTTTGTTTATTCAAATGAAAACCAAGTGCCTTCAGAGACTAGTCCTAGGAGGGAAGTCTGGAAGCAGGGAGGGGCTGTCTAACAGGAGACTCTCCTAGTCTGTTATCCTAAATTGTCATCTTGCCCTTGGCAGTCAATACTACTCTAGAGGGGAGTCCAGCCTGAATGTCCTGGCCAAAGGATGGACCAAACTTCCTGCCACAAAGGAATCACATTCCTTTTTAAGGCTGAATAATATTCCACTTTATGTATCCACAAATGAATTCTATATTTTCTATACTTGTTCATCTATCATTAGACACTTGATTGTTTGTACCATTTGGTTATTATGAAAAATACTGTCATGAACATGGGTGTATAAATATCTGTAAGAGTCTCTGTTTTCAATTCTTTTGAGAAGAAGTGGAATTGCTGGATCTTTTAGTAATTCTATCTTTAATTTTTTGAGAAATCTCCATGCCCTTTTCCACAGTGGCTGTGTCATTTTGCATTCCCAACAGCAATGAATGTACAAGGGTTCTGAGTTCTCCACATTCTTGCCAACACGTCCTATATTGGATATTTTTTTGTTAATAGCCATCCGACTGGGTGTGAAGCAGTATCTCATTGTGGTTCTGATTTGTATTTCCCTAGTGATTAGTGATGTTGAAAGTCTTTTCACGTGCTTATTGGCCCTTTGGTGGTGGTTTAGTTGCTCAGTCGTGTCTGACTCTCTGCAACCCCATGGACTATAGTCCTCTAGGCTTCTCTGTCCATGGGATTTTCCAGGTAAGAATACTGGCATGGGTTGCCATTTCCTTCTCCATTTACATACTGTTTTTGGAGGAATGTCTATTCAAGTCCTTTGCTGATTTTTTGATTGGGTTATTTTGAGCTGTAGGAGTTCTTCATATATTCTGAGTATTAATCCCTCATTAGATATATGATTTGCAAATATTTTCTCCCATTTCATGAGTTGTCTTTTTGCTTTGCTTATGGTGTCCTTTGATGCACAAACGTTTTAAATTTTGATGAAATTCAATTTATCCACGTTTTCTTTTGTTGCTTGTGCTTTTGATGTCATATCCAAGAAATTGTTGTCAAACCAGTTTCATTTGCCTGACATGCAGCAAGTCAAATCTAGATGGAGAGATTTGTAGCAGAGAAAGGATTTGTTCACAAGGCAGTCAAGCGAGGAGTCAGGAGAACAAGTCTCAAGTCCACCTCCCCAAAGGCAAGAGGGCCTTGTAATATTTATGGGGTAAGGAGGTAACGTGGTCTGAGGAGTGGGGAAAGATGACTGGAGGCAAGAAAATGGTGAAATAACTGGTGTTCTGTGCAGGTGTATCTGAGTTACATTCTTCTTCATAGTATGTATGTTCAGAAAATGGCAGCATTAGCATGATCTAAGGGTGGAGTTCGGGGCCCTCTAACGTCAAAAGGCTATCCATCAGACACTTGCACAGTCTCAGTTGGATGTTGGTCATCTTGATCGGTTTGATCTGAGCAAAACTAGCTCCATGTTTCTGAAAAATGATTCAGCCATTACTGTGGAAGCCCATACATCAGAGGTGTTATCTCTAGGGGGCAGTTAATCGAGTCGTGTGACATATTGTCTAGGCTCCATGAAGCTTGAAGGGTATGTAATTCACAAGAACAATTAAGATAAGCTTGATTGGTGAAGGCAGGTTTTTGTGGTTATTCAGTCGTGCCCAACTCTTTGCAACCCCATGGACTGCAGCATGCCAAGCCTCCCTGTCCTTCACCATCTCCTGGAGTTTGCTCAAACTCATGTCCATTGAGTCAGTCTTGCCATCCAACCATCTCATCCTCTGTCGTGCCCTTCTTCTCCTGCCTTCAATCTTTCCCAGCATCAGGGTCTTTTCCAGTGAGTCGGCTCTTCACATCAGGTGGCCAAAGTATTGGAGCTTCAGCTTCAGCATCAGTCCTTCCAAAGAACATTCAGTCCTTTCAATGAGTATTCTTGATTTCCTTTAGTACTGACTGGTTTGATCTCCTTGCCGTTCAAGGGACTCTCAAGAATTTTCTTTAACATCACGGTTCGAAAGTATCAATTCTTCAGTGCTCAGCCTTCCTTATGGTCCAACTCTCACAGCCATATATGAATACAGGAAAAATCATAGCTATGACTATACAGATCTTTTAGGATATTATTTATTAAGCAAGTTATGGTTTAAAAGATCTAATTGATTACTGCCTTCAGTTTCAAAATCCTTGCTGAATCCAATGTTATGAAACTTTTCTTCTCTCTGTTTTATTCTAAAAGTTTTATAGTTTTAACTCATGTTTGGGTCTTTGATCTATTTTGAGTTAACTTTTGTAGGTGGTGTAAGGTAAAGGTACAACTTCCTTTTTTTTTTTTTTTTTTGCAAATGGGAAATAGGTTTCGTGCATCATCTATAGTTCACTGGTTGCAAGCAACAGAAACTGAGAGGCTAACTATTGGAATCATTCTAGGTAGTTCATAGAAATTAAAAGAAGTTCTGAATGGTAAAATCTCTGTAGGTAAAGAATATGGCAGTGACTTAGGAATCTTAGTCATGGACTGTTTCTAATGATGCTGTGATTGGAGAGATGCTGTGACTGGCTCCAAAGATCTTGTGTGTGTGTACTTCACTGGATGTCACATTTGGCTAGGAGGCCTATAAGGGGAAGTGTGTGTGTGTGTGTTTGTGTGTGTGTGCTGAGGATGAGGCAGCATTGTTACTGAATTTTCTCAACAGATAAGATCAGTTGAAATGCAGGGTTTGAGTGAGTGGGAGAGAGGGAGGAGGGGGTAAGGGATTCCCCACAAGAAAACCAGAATGCAGGAGCAAAAGGAAGTGGTAAGGAATACTGGCTAGGTCAAACTATAGATACTCACTGAAAACTTCTCAGATATTGATTGATACTGCATTGCGAATCTTGAGTAGACAGCAACAGAGTATGTCATGTTTTCCACACCTATTTGTCCAAGATACTTTTCAGTTCAGTTCAGTCACTCAGTCGTGTCCGACTCTTTGCAACCCCATGAATCACAGCACGCCAGGCCTCCCTGTCCATCACCAACTCCCAGAGTTCACTCAGACTCATGTCCATCGAGTCGGTGATGCCATCCAGCCATCTCATCCTCTGTCGTCCCCTTCTCCTCCAGCCCCCAATCCCTCCCAGCATCAGGGTTTTTAAGTGCATCTTACAGAGTTGATGTTCCATAGAACATGTTTTGGGAAATGCTTTCACATGCTAATAAAAAGAATTGTGTACTTGTACAATAGCAAGTTCAATTCTGGTTGACTCTTTTCTTCAGTTCGTAAATTAGACACAGCTTACACAAAGAGCAAGGACACACACATCACATACATCAAAGCACTGAGCTGAAGTGGGTCTGGACTTCCCGAGTTTGTGCTGGGAAGTTAGGGGTCAGATTCAAGTAACCCTCTCCCATACACTCACAGAGGAAAGATGACTTCACATAAGCCAAGCAGAAATATCATCCACAATATTTGTGATGGGAATACATTTCTCTGTGACACTTTGATGTGAGAAATGACATGTTCCTTAATTTTTAAAAATCTTCACCTAGCTCTTTCTCAGCAGGACTGGTCTTTCTGGGAGACCACCACTCTTTTGGATTATTCATGACACCATGGGACTTATTCAAGGCCCAAATAGCTGGTCTCTAGGGACTGGTCATCTTCATCACTGCTGTGCTTTCTGGGTGCCTTCACTGGGTTCCTGAGAGGTGCCCCGCCCCCCGTGGTGCTCTTCTCCGCTGACCTCATGCTCAGCCTAGGACTCTCAGCATGGCTTCCCAAATCTCTTAGCATCTGCCTCTGACAAGCAGAGCTAAACCCAAACTCCCCTTGCATGTGGGTGGCGCAATGGAAGGCTGGGGTAGTCCCTTGGAAGCCGCATCCCCTCCCCAGGATATGGGATTCCAACCCCACTTGACATTGAGTCATTTCTCTTTCTTACTTCAAGGCATCAATACCTCCATCTCCTCTTCCTCTGGTTCTTAGTGATCCAGCAGTTGGGGTAAGGGGAGTGCAGCTCAGTAGTGGAATTTCAGTCTCCTGCAGGTTTTGGAGCTCCCAAGGTGCTATCTGCAGAGGTTCTGATTCAGTTCCAGAGCGGTGGGGACCAGAACACACTGTCAGAGAGTCTGATCCAACACATCTTCTGACCATACTTGATGGGCTGTGTCCTCATCTTGGGGACAAAAACCAGACAAGTCTCCTGGGCAAGGGTAGGGGGTAGGATAGAAAGAGTTCCGTCTTTGGAGATGTCAGAGCTGGTCTCCCAAAATGGACAGTGTGCTTCTAAAGGAGCAACATATCAAAACAACCCATATGGTTAAATTTCCATATCCTCATCCAATTTGCCATGACTCACCTCTGTAGATCTGTGTTTTGGAACTCCCCATAAACACAGAGAAGAGAGCCTCTGTGTTTCTATCATGTCTCTATTTCTCTGTGT
The DNA here is from genome assembly GCF_027580195.1 of Bos mutus. Lineage (NCBI taxonomy): Eukaryota > Metazoa > Chordata > Mammalia > Artiodactyla > Bovidae > Bos > Bos mutus. The sequence goes on along the minus strand of NC_091630.1, from coordinate 11,977,773 downwards.
CTCTGTTGAAGCCTGGCAGGTATCAGCAGGACTTTGGCCGAGTGCCTGGGTTGCTAACTCTTAGCGTCTGACAGGCCGCCGGCTTGAAATGGGGGTGGGGGCGGTGTCTGTGTTCATGGGTGTGGCTTGTCTTCCCCAGGGCACAGTGGTGAATCTGTCATTGATTTGGGGATCTTTGTGACTTTCAGAAGAGGTGTCTATTTTGTTGCCAGCACCCTCTCCCAAATCCCACGCAGGCACCGTATTTCTACTGTTTCACAAACCCTGGTGTTCGAGAAATGAACGGCTGTCCACAAGCACTGCAGCAACCTCCTCAGCTCAGGAAAGGGGCAATGATTGCTTTTTAACTCCAAAACTTAAGGCCTGGTGGTCACTTCCACGCTTCAGGATATTTTCCTCTAGAAAGCGGGAGGGTTGGGCCAAATCTATTAATTCAAAGATGAACATTTACTGAGCTTGATGATGCACTCGGCTCTGTGCTGGAGGGATGTGACGTTAAATAAACCTGATGCATGCCTTTGTAATGACGCTTTCCAAGGTCTTCTGACACGCTGGCATTCTGTGAGTCTAGGAGCGATGCCTGCTCACAGCAGCCCTCGAACACTGCTTTCACACACATTATCACATCTGCACTTGAGATGAGTCACCCTTCCTACTGCGTGGGGGTCGAGTGACTTGTCTAAGGATACACCGTTGTGAAGCAACAGGGCTGGATTTGAATCCCGAGTTTCTGTTTCCCAGTCCTGTGCTCTCGGCTCTTTAGCTTGCTGTCTGTGACTACTCCTTCCTTCCAGATTTTTTTCCACCCAGTGAAATAATAGCTATCATTTGAGAAGCGCTTACTTTGGGTCCTGCTACATACATTATCTTGTGGAAATCTCACAGCACCGTTACTAGGTAGTTATTATTACTGTCATTTTACAGAGGAGGAAACCAGGGCTCAGAGGTTGAGAGTCTTACACAGAGTCACACAGCTTGTCAGTGACATTGGATCCCAGGTCTGTCTGGGGCTGCTCAACTGTATTGCCTTCTGGGATCATTGAGAGAGAAGACTGGGAAGACCCTGGACCCTGTTCTTTCCTAGAGAATTGAAGGTTGGGCCTTTGTGTCTTCCTTGGTTCCCTCTGGAGAAAACTGAGAAAGCCAGAGGACTTGAGGGAGTTGTGAAGAGGCCTTGGTCAGTGCCCCCTCCTGGGCTGAAGGTCCTGAGTTTGGGGGCTTCATGGGGAAATATGACAGACTTCCAAGACTCCAAAGACATTCCAGGTCTCAGGCCCAGAGGCCCCCGTAGGCGTCAGCTGAAAAGCAGGAGCACCCTGTCATTTTCCAGAAGGGGTGATGTGGACTGGCTGGGGAAGATGCTTCTGGGGTCTTGCGGAAGCAAGGTCCTCCCTCCCCCCCAGCCCCGGGCCTGCCATTCTGGGCTCCCTCCGCCCACCCTCAGGACCCCAAAAGGCCTTTCCTCTTCCTGAAGCCTGCCTGTGGTGCTCCCTTCATCCAGTGCTTGGAGGCTCTGGGGGCAAATTAACCTCCCGCTGGGCAGTGCCCTCACCTCAGGGCTTCTGCTTAGCCTCATGACCTTGTGGGAAGGCTGAAAGTAGTAGAGTGCACTCCAGCAAACAGATGAGGAGTACGTGTGGGCTTAAAGGGGAAGGAACTAGCTCAACTCACTCACCACCAGCAGAAATCAGGCCTGAAGCGTGGACTTGGTTCCCAAGGGCGGGGTGCAGAGCTGGCCCCGAAACCTGGGGTAACCATGGCTCACACCTTAGTTTATTTTTTAGGTGCTTAACTCATCTACAACCACCCAGGGAGGCCAGTAGTACTGTCTCCATGCTACAAATGAGGAGCCTCGAGCCTGGAAAGGTTAAATAACTTTCCCAAGACCACTTGGCTAGAGAACTAGGGAAGGATTCAAGCTCAGGACCCTCTGAGTTCCTCCGCTGCACCTCACTGTCCCCTCCCCTCACTGCCACCCTGAGATTTTCCTGACTTCCGGTTCACGGTGTATGCACGCCAAGTCGTGTCAGTCATGTCCAACTCTTTGTGACCCCATGAACTGTAGCCCCGCTAGGCTCCTCTGTCCATGGGATTCTCCAGGCAAGGATACTGGAGTGGGTTGCCATGCCCTCCTCCAGGGGATCTTCCTGACCCAGGAATCCAACTCAAGTCTCTTCTGTCTCCTACATAGAAAAGCGGGTTCTTTACCACTAGCACCACCTGTGTTCAGGTTCAAGACCCTGATGCTGGGAAAGACTGAAGGCAGGATAAGGGGACAACAGAGGACAAGATGGTTGGATGGCATTATCCACTCAATGGACATGAGTCTGAGCAAACTCTGGGAGATGGTGAAGGACAGGGAGACCTGGTGAGCTGCCATCCATGGGGTCGCAAAGAGTTGGACACGACTGAGTGACTGAACAACAACCAGCACCTGGGTTCACAGTAGGGAGCAGTAAACTGGACGTGAGTGAAGCCTGGATGGGTCCCTATGGAGGTTGGCTGGGAACTGGAGGACTAACTACCAATTGAAAGCTGACCCTCCAGGCCCTGGATTTTAATTATCAGCAAGCAGCCAAGACAAGCTTAGACTCATTCCTTAGCAACAGGAAGTGTGTGGGATGTGCAGAGGCTTTGGAGGGACCACCCGCAGCTAAAGGGGAGTGAGCAGAACTGCCTAGAGACAATCTACTAGCCGCAGGGCCCCAGGAGAGGAGACTCTGACAGCTGGTGAAGTCACCAGCGGGGGACAGATGCTAATGGACAAAGGTCACGGCCTCCGTGGAGCTGGGCATGAGGCATGCATCTGTGAGTCACGGTGGGAGAGACTCACAGGCTTACTCCCAAACCCAGGGACACACACCGAGCTGTCACCAGAGCCACCCTCCTATAAAATACATGATTAATTATGACAAAAGCTTCTTACAAATGGGAGGCTCCAAGCTGGGTTTGCAATTAGCATGAAGAGAAGGTGCTTCACGTTCAATTAATTTTAATCTGACCTGCCTGATCTCCCGGCAACAAAGCTCGGCTCCCGCTGCTGTACGGATTCGGTTCTCTGCCAGGGCCGAAGGGAGCTGCGGCGCCGGGTCCTCCCGGACTGGAAAGCAGTATTTGTGAGACGAGCAAATGGCGCAGATGGGGAATACTGAGCGTCACTGTCCTCTGTCCCACCCCCAGGAGAGCTGGGGAGGTTTAAATAGAGCCTGGTGGATTTTTTTTTTTTTTTAATTTGAAAAATAAATCAGGTGGCACAGTTTTTTGTTTTTTTTTTTTTTCCTTCAAGAAAGCATACTTTTTTTAGGGGAAAAATTCTCTAGTATCCAGAGATGATGTTGACCCTGTAGTGGCAGAGTGAGAGGTGGGGGGGGGTGCACAAGCCCTGGGTTCCTGATATTTTGTGGGACTTCCTGACTTTGATAGGCCGGGGTCTTGGTTTCCCCCTCCCCTGCTCCCCGCGGAGGGTCCGGCTCGCACGCTGGAGAGCGGGAGGCTGGCACCAGGCTGCGCGCGGGCTCTGAGGGAGAAGCGCCGCCATCTTGGAGCGGAATTGCGTCACTGGAGAGAGCAGGGAACGCTAACGTGACCCCCGGGGTGGTTTCCGGGTCTGAGAGCCCAGTCCTGCAATGTCGTCTTCGTCATCCTTATCCAGGAGGACTTGGGGGGGGGGGCGGGGAGTGGGGAGTGTCACAGGAACCCTGAAGCACTGGCTCTTGTTGAAAGCAGGTGGATGGGATGGGGGGCGAGGGGCGGGGGCGTTGGGATGATGCTAAAGCTGAAACTCCAGTACTTTGGCCACCTCATGCGAAGAGTTGACTCATTGGAAAAGACTCTGATGCTGGGAGGGATTGAGGGCAGGAGGAGAAGGGGACGACAGAGGATGAGATGGCTGGATGGCATCACTGACTCGATGGACATGAGTTTGAGTGAACTCCAGGAATTGGTGATGGACAGGCAGGCCTGGCGTGCGGCGATTCATGGGGCTGCAAAGAGTCGGACATGACTGAGCGACTGAACTGAACTGAACTGAATGAAATTGTTCACTAGAGAGAAAAATCCCAGGGCTGGTTTGGATGGTGCTTGAACGGAACGCCAGCATTTGGGGTCTCTTTTATTCAACCGTGGTACAGCGGAATGCCACATCCTGGGAAGCCCGGAAGTTTGGAGTTTCAGGATGAAGGGTTCAGAACTCTTACTTCCTAATCACATTTTACTCAAAAAGCTTGAGTCAGATCTGGTTCCACACCGCCCCTCTCTCCTTCCTGTTGAGTCATCCTGGGGAGGTTATTTAACCTTCTATCTTACCCTTATAATATGAGGGTAATAAATATCTCCCTGTTAGGGCTGAAGTGAGAGTCAGATGGAATCATGTTGTACCAGCTTACCCAGCTGCAGGGATGTCCTGAGGCCTCCAGCCCCGAGAGACTCCCCATTTTCCTTGATATCCCAAAAGCCTTCCCTGAGGTCCAGTCCACAAGGCTGTGGCTCCTCCCATCTCCCCTCCTTTATGGCTCTCAGCATTCTGGGGGGAATTTTGTCTCCTGATGATTTCTCTCTCTGATTTCCTGTCTCTGCAGAATTTTCAAGCCCTTTCTGCAGCTTTCCTGCTGTAACTGACCTTCTGTGACTCAGCACTCTCCTTCGCCTTTAGTTACTAGGAAAATGATCATTAGTCTAGGTGGTTGTGTTTACTGAAGATCTGGGCCTAGTTGGGCCTGATTCAAGAGAGTTTACAACACAGTCCAGAGAACAACCTAAAACTGAGCAATAGGTAGGACCCTTCTATTGTCTCAGCCATTCCACAGGCCATCTCACTAGTCATCTGTATCAATTAGCTATTGCTGCACAACAAATTACCCCCAAACATAGTGGTCTCAATTCTGTGCATTGGCAACTGAGGATCAGCCATGTAGTTCTGGTTTCATCTGAACTCTGATACGGATCATCAGTTAGCAGTGGTCAGTTTGCTGTTCCTGGTTGAATTCTCACATGTCCGGGAGCTTGGCTGGGATACGTTGGTTCTATTTCACGTGGTCTCTCAACTTGTAGCAGTTAGTTGTTCATATGGCAAGTGAGTGGAAGCATACAAGGTTTCTGAGATGTAGTCTTAGAAATGGCACTCCATTACTTTTACTGCATTCTGTTGGTCAAAGCAATTCTTAAAATCAATCCAGATTCAAGTAGGGGAAAATAAATATATTTTTGGATGTGAGGAGCTACAGATCCAGATGGCAAAGGGTGTGGATGAAGGGCAGAGTGAAGTACTGTATCCCTGTTTTTTTAATCTCCTGCTCCATCTTTTCCCCTCAGGGTCTCTCCTATTATCTTATTGTTGGATCTTCAGTCCCTCCTCCTGGACTGTCTGGATCTCTTTCCAAAGAGATAATTTCTCCCTCTTCAAATCCCTCTTCTGATTTAAAGAAGACTCTGATTTCCTGTAACTTTATTATACAGAATGTTTATTTTTCTTTATTGACAGTGTTTTCTTTTCCAGTCACATTCTCACCAAAAAAAATGATCCTAAGTGTGTTGATTAAAGTATACCACTGGTGGGCATCAGAATCACTTGCTGCTGCTGCTGCTGCTAAGTTGCTTCAGTCATCTCCAACTCTGTGCGACCCCGTAGACCTGGGATTCTCCAGGCAAGAACACCAGAGTGGGTTGCCATTTCCTTCTCCAATGCATGAAAGTGAAAAGTGAAAGTGAAGTTGCTCAGTTGTGTCTGACTCTTAGCGACCCCATGGACTGCAGCCTACCAGGCTCCTCCGTCCATGGGATTTTCCAGGCAAGAGTACTGGAGTGGGGTGCCATTCAGAATCACCTACAATGCTTTAAAAAATTACTGATATCTTTGGTCCCACCCCCAGGTCTGGGCTAGGTTTTGGATGTTGATATTTAAAAAAATTCTCTCTAGGTGGTTCTAATATGTAGCTAAGGTTGAAAACCACTGGAATAAACAAAAGAACCATGTATCCCTGAAGTGGATTTTACTCCTTCTTTAAAATATGGGCATCTTAGAAGCTGTTTTTTTTTTTTTTATGAGCAAATTCCCTCTTCATGTTACACTGTGTAGTGTCCAGTGCATTGAAGGTACTCACTAAATATGAGCTATTATCACTGTTACTATTGCCATCAAGGATAAGACTGTGGTAGTAAGGAATGTGGTTTCTAAAGTCAGACCACTTCACCTCTATCTGCCTCAGTTTCCTCATTTGTAAAATGAACATAATTAAAATGATTACTTCATTAATATTTACTTACCTCCAGGATTGTTGTGGGGATTAAATGTCTTAATGATTCAACTTCAACACGGAGTAGATGTTCAATAAATGGTGGGTACTATGTAATTATTGTTTTATTATTTCAGTACCCCATTTTTTATTTTTCACAAAGCACAGTTTTCTTTCTCTTTGGACCAGTTTGTTTCCAAATAAAATATGATGATAGTGGATGGGGAGAAGTGGTGTAGTTTTACTGGAGCGTGCTGGGGTTGGGAAGATAAAGAAGAGAGCTTGCTTGGGGGAATCTCTCAGATCTGCCAAGTCTAGATTAGTCATGGCATTAAGAAAATTCTCTGGCAAACCTGGGAATCTTCTTTCTTTTCCAAGCTGAAGTTTTCCTCAGCCCAAACATTCATTTTAATGGAGGCAACTTCAAACTTGTGCAATTACTTGAGGAGTGCATAATTAGCACATTTAGCTCAGTTCAGATGTCCTGGAGATAATAGATGTGAACAAGGATGCGAGAATCTGTTAGGAGCCTGGACCAGGTCTGAGTGCCAGCCTGGGTGGTGGGGGTGCAGTCAGCACACTGAGGGGGTGGTGGGTAGGACGGAGGACATCTTGGAATCACAAAGAGAGTCAGCGGGGCTCTTTGATGTCTAGACCCACATAAAGGAAAAAGAATCAAGCATATCTAGAGTCACATTGCTTGCTGGTGACATAGAGCTCAGACTAGCGGGATTTTAACTGTTACTGTGTCCTTTTTTGTTCCAGGCTTATGTTGGGTCTTCATCTTTACTACTTCAGTTGTATCTCACAGCTTTAGAAAACAGGGAATATTGTCTCTATTTTATAGCTGAGAAAACTGAGGCTTCAAGAAATTACGATGTTACTGCAACTAAATTAAAAGTTAAGTCACCATACGGCTAACCTGTGACAACACAGGGCAGTTTAAAGCCATTGGAGTGACTTAAAATTTTTTCTATAAAATTTCTATTCCCCTTTCTGAAGAGGCAGAATGAGATTAGCTCCACAGTATGATTTTAGGAAGACTCTAAGGGGGAAAAAAATTCTTTCCAAAATCTGAAAATCAGAAAACCCAAATCTTACTTCAGTTTCCTCTCACCTTATTCACTCATATGCGAAAATAAATTGGAGCTTAATTTAAGGTTTTAATTTCTGATACAATGGGATCATTCTTGAAAGAAGCTAAAACTCAACATGACCTGAAAGAGGCAACATAGTGTGGGGTAAATGAGCGCTGTGATCTCATGTTTCAAAAAACTAATCTGGCTTCAAACTTGGCCAGCCCAGTACAAGTCACATATATGGAAAATTCTGGAAGAAAGGGCACAGACAAGATATTTGCTGGACAGAAGGCCAAATTATAAAATATTTAGAAAATATGCAATTTTTATTATTTTCTATATTATACACCAATGCATGTGATATTTTTATGCAAAATGAGATGGGGAAAAAGAAAAGAAAAATCTCAACAGCCTTATTAGTGTCTCATAGGCATAAAAAATTTACAAAATTAGGGTGCCATGTAAGTAGAGTGGTTAAGTCTGTAGACGTGGGTGTTGTACTTCCTGGTTTCATATCCTGGTAGTATCATGTTACTAGTTGTGTTACTTTGTGTAAGTTTACTTAACTTCTCTGGGCCTAGTTCCTTATCGAGAAAATAGTGCTAATGATATATTCCTGCTTCATAATGTTGTTTTGAGATCTGAATGAATTAATGCCTTGCTGTCTTCTTCCCAGTGCAGGATTCTCTTAATAGGAATCCTCTCTGAATTATTGCCTTATTGCCAATAACACATTTTTTGAATTAAGGCAACTGCGTTCCTGGTTTCTGGTTATTATCTTTGTATCAGACTAGGATTACGCCTTGTCGACTTAAATTTACCACTTGCCCATGATTGCCTTGGCTTAGTTTGACTGCCCTTGCATTATTTTTCACATAAGTCATGATTTGCAGAGCTTTGGCAAATGTACACTGGCCTACTGTTGTAGCAACAGCGGGGGAGAAGGCAGGATCTCCTGTTTCACCCCACCAGAAGGTGGCCACAGCAGATCCGCTTGCTCTGGATGTGGCTGTGGTCACGCTCCACAAATGGGTGTTTTATTTTCATGTCCGCACCCAGCAAGCTCATGACTCTACCAAGCACTCTGCCTCTTACTCCTGGTCGTCCTGGAGACCAGGCACTGGACTAAAGCAGGAATACGGTTATCTGGGGGCCACAGGGAGAATACAGAGATAGACTGCTTTCCTAGTCCAAATACCAACACAAAGTTTTTAAAAAATTGATTTTTAGTGGAGTATGTGTACTTACTCACTCAGTCATGTCCAACTCTTTGTGACCCTTTGGACTGTAGCCCACCAGGCTACCCTTTCCATGGGATTTTTCAGGCAAGAACACTGGAGTGGGTTGCCATTTTCTCCTCCAGGGTATCTTCTTGACCCAGGGATTAAACCTGTGTCTCATCTCCTTTGTCTCCTGCATGGCAGGTGTATTCTTTACCCACTGAGCCATCAGAGTTGATTTAAAATGTTGTGTTAGTTTCTGCCGTACAGCAAAGTGAATTGGTTATACATAAATATATACTGACTCTTTTTTCGATTATTTTCCCATATAGGTGATGACAAAGTATTGAGTAGAGCTGCCTATTCTATACATAGGCCCTTATTGGTTATGTATTTTATATATGTAAGTGTAAATGACAGTGTTAGTCGCCCAGTCATGTCCAACCCTTTATGACCCCATGGGATGGTAGCCCATCAGACTCCTCTGTCCATGGAATTCTCCAGGCAAGAATACTGGAATGGGTTGCTATTCCCTTCCCCAGGGGATCTTCCCTACCCAGGGATCGAACCCAGATCTTCTGCATTGCAGGCAGATTCTTTACTGTCTGAGTCACCAGGGGAGCCCATTTTATACATAGTAGTGTGTATATGTCAATTCCAATCTCCCAATTTAGTCCCACTCCCCATTACCCTTCAGTTCAGTTCAGTTCAGTCACTCAGTTGTGTCCGACCCCATGTCTTTGCAATCCCATGAATTGCAGCATGCCAGGCCTCCCTGTCCATCACCAATTCCTGGAGTTCACCCAAACTCATGTCCATCGAGTCGATGATGCCATCCAGCCATCTCATCCTCTGTCATCCCCTTCTCCTCCTGCCCCCAATCCCTCCCAGCATCAGGGTCTTTTTCAGTGAGTCAACTCTTCACATGAGGTGGCCAAAGTATTGGAGTTTCAGCTTCAGCATCAGTCCTTCCAATGAACACCCAGGACTGATCTCCTTTAAGATGGACTGATTGGATCTTCTTGCAGTCCAAGGGACTCTCAAGAGGCTTCTCCCACACCATGGTTCAAAAGCACCAGTTCTTTGGTGCTCAGCTTTCTTTATAGTCCAACTGTCACATCCATACATGATTACTGGAAAAACCATAGCTTTGACTAGATGGACCTTTGTTGGTAAAGTAATGTCTCTGCTTTTGAATATGCTATCTAGGTTGGTCATAACTTTCCTTCCAAGGAGTAAGTGTCTTTTAATTTCATGGCTGCAATCACCATCTGCAGTGATTTTGGAGCCCAGAAAAATAAAGTCTGACACTGTTTCCACTGTTTCCCCATCTATTTCCCATGAAGTGATGGGACCAGATGTCATGATCTTAGTTTTCTGAATGTTGAGCTTTAAGCCAACTTTTTCACTCTCCTCTTTCACTTTCATCAAGAGGCTCTTTAGTTCCTCTTCACTTTCTGCCATAAGGGTGGTGTCATCTGCATATCTGAGGTTATTGATATTTCTCCCACAACCTTGATTCCATCTTGTGCTTCTTCCAGCCCAGCATTTCTCATGATGTACTCTGCATATAAGTTAAATAAGCAGGATGACAATATACAGCCTTGATGTACTCCTTTTCCTATTTGGAACCATCCCCCTTGGTCCAACACAAATTTTTATAAGTAAACAGCACACACAATTCTGTTACTATCCTCCTGTTATGTAACTCCAACTGAGTGTTTCCACACTCAAAGCACCCAGCCACAAACAAGGGTGATTCTGAGCATGAGCTGAAGACAGATGAAGACCTGATGTAGGTCACCCAGGCTCTAGAAGGGGCCACCTTCTAGATCAAAGTGCAGCCTTGCCACCAGCTGCCTGCCTCTGAGCAAGCAGGTCTTTGGATTCGCTCTGCCACAAGCCATGAGCAACCGTTAGTCTAAATTTGGGGTTGGCAGAGATAAGAGGCCAGGCAGATGGCCTGGATGAGAGCCTTTCCAGGGCCTCAGTAAGAATCTACAACTGACAATTGTCAACAGGCTTAATGGACTGGAAACATGGGCATGTCCTGCTAACAAAGGCATCCCCAAATCCCTTTAGAAGAGGAGGTATGGGTTTCAGTCTACAGGCTTGGTTGTTTACCCGAGTGAGTATTCCTCCCCATAAGACCCCTAAACAGAGATGAATAAGGGAATAGCGTGGCATATTGCACACTTACAGTCACAGGTTTCTTCTGTTAGAAGCATTTTTCTGATTTTCTTTCTTCCCTTACCTCTTGGGCAGCATGAAGAGAAATCACAAGTCATGTGGAGGCTAAGGACTCCAAATGTAGGTTTAAATTTAGGTTCTTCTATTAGCTGATGGATGCTGGGGCAAGTCACTTAACTGAAGAGTTTGTGAAAATGGGGTTATAGCAATATTTACCTCGGAGATGGTAAAAAAAAAAAGCATTTTAGATAAATAGTGCCTGTTTTCTGAATCAATGGATTATTTTTATCATGAAAGAAGAAAATAAATCATATCTTGAAGTTGATATGCTGATAGTCTCATCAGACAAGTAGCCTCTTTGGAGGGCTCCAGAAGACCCCTGGTGCTTGGCATTATGACCTAGGTACTTCCTTCCTCACTTTGTGATGAATCATGATCAAGTGTGCGTGCGCGTGCGCGCGCGTGTGTGTGTAAGAGACAGAGACTGTGACAGTTAAGGGACAATTTGGTTGTGCTGTGCCCAGATATGTTGTCAAACATAAATGCTTCTATGAGATTGTTTTGAGATGGGGACAGGGAGGCCTGGCGTGCTGCAGTTCATGGGGTCGCAAAGAGTCGGATACGACTGCACGACTGAACTGAACTGAACTAAAATTTAAATTAGTGGGATCGAATAAAGACAATTGCTTTCCCTAGTGTGGTCAGCCTTACTCAATCAGTTGAAGGCCTGAATAAAACAAGACTGATTTCCCTGGGTCAAGCATGAATTTTGTCTTTCAGTTGGCTTTGGACTTGAACTGGAACATTAGCTCTTCCTGATTCTCCAGCTTGCTGACCCACCTTGCAGATTTTGGGTTTGCCAGAGCCATAATTGCATGAGCCAATTTTTTAAAAAAGAAGTCTTTCTGTTGGTTCTACTTCCTTGGGGAACCCTGACTGATTCTGGTGAGACAAGAAGACTATCAGCATTCCCTGCTGGCTTATATCACCTGAGAGACTTCACTTGTCAAACCTGCTCACAGCGCTTTTTTTCACAGTGATTCTGCATTTTAGAAATACTGCAGTGTTTCTGTCTTGTGCCTGCTTTTCATTATTTTCTTATTTGGGATAAATTAAAAGTGTAAAACAGGGAATACAATGGTCATTACTAGACTGTACTATGTTCAAGGGAATCTTAATTCAAACTAAGACCAGAGACACACACCCACTCCTGAAGACAAAAGACAATACAAGATAGTTTCTGTCAACATAATTCTATTATAAGGACCTACAAAACAAGGATTATTTTAATAATTATGATAGTAATAGCAATAGTTGACTCTTAGAAAGAAAATGAAAGTGAAAGTCGCTCAGTCCGTTCCAACTCTGTGACCCCAAGGATTATATGGTCCATGGAATTCTCCAGGCCAGAATACTGGAGTGGGTAGCTTTTCCCTTCTCCAGGGGATCTTCCCAACCCAGGGATCGAACCCAGGTCTCCTGCATTGCAAGCGGATACCAGCTGAGCCACAAGGGAAGCCCTTACCAGTTATTGGCTATATACAAGAATTTACATGTATTATTTCCTTAAACATGATAATAGTGGTGGGAGGCCTTCCCAAATGTACTGGAGAATCACTGCAGGCCCCTAAATTTTAGTGTTTAATTTCTCCCTACAAATGATGCATTTCTTTGAATTTTATTTAATTATTTTAAAGTTTTGACTGTGCTGGGACTTTGTTGCTGTGTATGGGCTTTCTCTAGTTGCAGCGAGTGAGGGCTGCTCTAGTTGTATGTGGACTTCTCATTTAGGTGGCTGCTCTTGTTGCTGAGCTCTGGGACACTCGAGGCTTTAGGACACTTGGGCTTCAGTAGTGGTGGCGTGTGGGCTTAGTTGCCCTGAGACATGTAGGATCTTTCTGGAACAGGGATCAAAACTGTGTCTCTTACATTGGCAGGTGGATTCCTAACCACTGCACCTCCAGGGAAGTCCTAAATGATACATTTTGAAAGGACTGTTTCTTGGTTATTTTCTGCCAGATTCGTTCCATTCAGTTTTATCTGTCTTCAACTCTTCATGTGGTAGAATAACTATGTACGGTGGAGGCTGTGTTTATCATTATCCAGTGGCAGAAAAGCCAGCATGCTCAGAGAGCATGTTTATTCTGGGTAATCATGTATTCTGGTTATATAGATTTCACATAACCATATGCGGCTGAACAGTTGTCAGATACATTTAATTCAATAGGATATATTTATTGCTCTGCCTCTGGAATGTAATAGCATTTTGGTGGGTCATAAACCTCTTGAGGATATCTTTCTGCCTCTGGGTCATCTTCACAGTCATCAGTTCTCACTGTATGTATCATTACTTTCTGTTTTGTTTTTTTTTTTAAATTGGAGTATAGTTGCTTACAACATTGTGTTAGCTTCTGCTGTACAATGAAATGAATCAGCTATATGTATACACGTATCCCTTCCCTGTTAGAGCCCTCTCCCAGCCTGCCCCCACCCCCACCCATCTAGGTCGCCACAGAGCTTCGGGCTGAGCTCCATGTGCTATATGGCAGCTTCCCATGTGTCTGTTTTCACACACGGCAGTGCACTACTTGCTAATCAGCAGGACGCTAAATAAATGAGACTTTACTGCATTACTTGCCACGAGAGACGAAGGCTGCATGTGTCTATAAAATATCATTTGTGGTCAATTTATTTAAAAGTGATAGAAGGTGATGGGAAAAGGAGCTGTGAAACATACTTTCTCCTTTCTCAGTGCCCACCAGCCCCTGCCGGGTTTTCTGGCTGTTTTTGTCCTGGATTTGCTGCCCAGATAAGTGACTGAGGCATCAGTTGTCTTCTGAACTCATTCGCCTTTGGTAACAGGTGTTCATCCTTTTCCTGGTGGTGCTGTTGTCCTTATTTCAGTGGGCAGGATTTTCACACAGGAAATGCTCTGGGCATTGGTGCCCACAAAATACCATCTGCAGCCTGCCAAACCCAGACAGTGGGGGAAGGCTTTTGAAGGCCGAATTCCCTAAGTTAGAGGACAAATGAAGTCACTTGCTGGCTGTGTGATCTTGAGAGAATAACTCAACCTCTCCGAACCTCCTTTTTCTTACCTGTAAAAGTGTGGTGGTAATGCCTGTGCCATGGGAGAGGGGAGACTGTAAAGATTCATGGAGGAAATGAATATGAAACGCTTAGTACTTGGTCTGGAATGATAATTCATGAATGGCAGTGGATCTAAGTGCTTGTAACCCTGCCATCAGCTCAGATTTCTCTGACCATTGGAGACACAGAATCTCAAGTCTAAAGACACCCCCAAGATACCTGCAGATGACTGAGACCTAACCTCAAGTCAGACAACCTGCCCCTTCCTTCTGCACCCCTTTTGCTTCCAGGTCACCAGCTCCTGTGTCTACAGATGTGCAACTTGTGTTTCACGCTGTGTCCACTGGTCGAGACCCTTATATCCTTGAGATGCTAACAAAGGAGAACAGTTCTTATGTTTCAATACTAATATTGTAGTGCTCTAAACTCCAAGTTTACCTTCCAATTCAGGAGGCTTCATTTACGTTTTCTGAAAGGCCAGGTTCAGAATGTGAAACGAGGGCCAGCACATGGTGTTGTGGTGAAACTGTCTTCTCTGGAAACTGTCCAGTTGAGAATGTGCTCAACACTGTCTCTACAGAAATAAATGCCTCGATGGTTTGAACAAAAAACCCACCACTCACCCCTTATTGACCCAGATCCTTTGCTCAAAACAAGAATAAGAAGTTAGGGAAAGTCATGGTGTGCCTGCGTATGTGTGTGTGTAACTAAAGTGTTCTCATTTTAAAGTTTACTAATAGAACATGTCAAAATAAAAAAAAATAGAATAATGTAATAAACTGCCATGTGGCATCATTGCCCAATTGCCTTGGTACTTAGCTTGTGCCTAGTCTTGTTTCATTTCTGCTGCCCTGTACCACACTACCTTCCCTTACAACCAGAATGGATTCTTGCAAAGCACATCTAAGACAGCAAATCACTTCATCCATAGCTCTATACATATCGCTAAATAAGAACCCTTAAAGAACTGAAACCGCATCACCATTTTCACACCCCAAAATGGAATTTACTTATTTATAGAACTTTTTTTAAAAAAGAATTGGTTTGGGGAATTCCCTGGCAGTCCGGTGGTTAGGACTCTGAACTCTCACTGACCTGGGTTCGGTCACTGGTTGGGGAGCTAAAATCTCCCATGCTGCATGAAAAAACAAAACCACAACAGAGAATTGGTCCATGCCTTCTTTCAATTTTCTTTTAATCTATAACTGTTTAATCTTTTTTCCTTTTCAATTTATACATGGAAGAAACAGAGTCATCTGTCCTGGAGTATTTCTATTTTGCAACTCCGAGTGTCATTTCATCTGTAACTTGTTCCTCTCACCAGCATTTCCTGTAGACTAATTCTTTAGACCCACAGTCTAGAATGGAAAGTTTGATCTGCTCTTTCTATTGTACCTATTAGATACAATAGATCTGCTGTATCTATTGATAGATACAATTTTCTATCAAGAAATCTTCATAAGCGTACTTCTTTCGGGGGCAATGGTGCGACATGTTGTCTGTTTGTCATAGTTCATCATTTTGATAGATTCATTTTTCACTAGGGGTTGCAAAATGATAATAGTCTAATTATATCATTCCTTCATTTATCTGATGGAAGTCTTCTATAAAGAGGAAGTTTCCCTTAAAACTCTTTGGTTACCCCAAGGTACAGTTTGCACAGTAAGGGCAGGTTAAGTCCTTTATTCTTATCTATCAGAAAATGAAGATCATGGCATCTGGTCCCATCACTTCATGGGAAATAGATGGGGAAACAGTGGAAACAGTGTCAGACTTTATTTTTTTGGGCTCCAAAATCACTGCAGATGGTGACTGCACCCATGAAATTAAAAGACGCTTACTCCTTGGAAGGAAAGTTATGACCAACCTAGATAGCATATTCCAAAGCAGAGACATTACTTTGCCCACAAAGGTCTGTCTAGTCAAGACTATGGTTTTTTCCTGTGGTCATGTATGGATGTGAGAGTTGGACTGTGAAGAAGGCTGAGTGCCGAGGAATTGATGCTTTTGAACTGTGGTGTTGGAGAAGACTCTTGAGAGTCCCTTGGACTGCAAGGAATCCAACCAGTCCATTCTGAAGGAGATCAGCCCTGGGATTTCTTTGGAAGGAATGATGCTGAAGCTGAAACTCCAGTACTTTGGCCACCTCATGCGAAGAGTTGACTCATTGGAAAAGGCTCTGATGCTGGGAGGGATTGGGGGCAGGAGGAGAAGGGGATGACAGAGGATGAGATGGCTGGATGGCATCACCGACTCGATGGACGTGAGTCTCAGTGAACTCCGGGAGTT
The DNA here is from genome assembly GCF_027580195.1 of Bos mutus. Lineage (NCBI taxonomy): Eukaryota > Metazoa > Chordata > Mammalia > Artiodactyla > Bovidae > Bos > Bos mutus. Next base: position 11,961,675 of record NC_091630.1, on the reverse strand, counting down.
GGTGTTGGACAGGGAGGCCTGGCATGCTGTGATTCATGGGGTCGCAAAGAGTCGGACATGACTGAGCCACTGATCTGATCTGATCTGATCTGATTCGTAATGATAACTTGGTTCTTAGTCATCCTCCAAGGGTGATCAATGAGTTTTTGTTGTTGAGTATAATTATAGCCTCATGGATTTAAACATGTTTGATGTCTTTCAGTTCATTTCAGTCATTTTTTGCCTCTGAGAGCCTCTTTCTGTTTGCTGAATTCTTTGAATACAACTCCAGTGGGTTTTGATAACTTCTTTGCTGTCCATTATGACAAATGTTCTAGGTACATTTTGTACATTTCCTGCTCCAGACCAAGAGTCAGCAATTTCTTCAAGGAGACTTAGCTCTTTTTGTGAGAAATGATGTTTAAAGATCACAAGATGGCTTTAGGGCTGCTCATTGCTTATGAGCTGGTCATTGTTTCTAGGCTGTTTCAGTGGGCAGAATGATAAAAATTATTTAGGAGAAAATACATCATGAGTTCCTGCTAAAATTTTGAATTTGGACTTAGTATTGTAGGACTGCTATTTAACTTCTTTGATTTTGTATTTGTATATTTTTGCTCTTCTGCCTAAAATCTTGACTCCAAGCAGTATTAATATAATTACTTTGGCTTTACTATCTGTGTTTCAGAATGATGATATTAATATCATTGCTAGCAGAATGATTTCTGAAAACAGTTTAAGATTTTTAAGGTGATTTTTGTTCTTAGAATCTAACCCACCATGGTTCACAGTGATATTGCTGTTTTTAAATTGTTTGAATTGTTTCCTCTCAGGCTATGCTTCTCATTCAATACATAATGAATTTTGTTTGTTTCATTTGCTTTCCATTTAAGAGTAGCTTTCTTTTAATTTTTGACCTAAAGTTGTTTTGTAGTTATGTAAAGAATTTGCATGGTTCTAATGTCAAATCTATACAGTCAGTTATATTCAGAGCAGTTCTAGCTTCTGTTCTTATTCTCTCCACTTTGATCTCTAGCTTCCCCTATGATAACTATTAAACAAATGTGCTTTATCCTTCTATTTTCTAAAGTATAAGTAAATGTATATCTGGATGTGTTTATATATGTGCATAATTATATATATATGTATATAAATAAATATATGAATTAGTATCTTCCCCTTCTTCAGTATTAGATAAATGCTTCAGTTCAGTTCAGTTCAGTCACTCAGTTGTGTCCAACTCTTTGCGACCCCATGGACTGCGGCACGCCAGGCTTCCCTGTCCATCACCAGCTCCCAGAGCTTGCTCAAATTCATGTCCAATGAGTCGGTAATGCCATTCAACCATCTCATCCTCTGTTGTCCCCTTCTCCTCCTGCCTTCAATATTTCCTAGCATCAGGGTCTTTATCAGGTGGCCAAAGTACTGGAGTTTCAGCTTCAGCATCAGTCCTTCCAATAAGTACTCAGGACTGATTTCCTTTAGGATGGACTGGTTGGATCTCCTTGCAGTCCAAGGGACTCTCAAGAAACTTCTCCAACAAGAATCTCCTCCAACAAGAATCTCCAACACCACAGCTCAACAGCATTGATTCTTCGGCGCTCAGCTTTCTTTATGGTCCAACTCTCACATCCATACATGACTACTGGAAAAACAATGGCTTTGACTAGATGGACCTTTGTTGGAAAAGTAATGTCTCTGCTTTTTAATATGCTGTCTAGGTTGGTTATAGCTTTCCTTCCAAGGAGCAAGTGTCTTTTAATTTCAGGGCTGCAGTCACCATCTGCAGTGATTTTGGAGCCCCCCAAAATAAAGTTTCTCACTGTTTCCATTGTTTCCCCATCTATTTACCATGAAGTGATGGGACCAGGTGCCATGATTTTAGTTTTCTGAATGTTGAGTTTTAAGCCAGGTTTTTCACTCTCCTCTTTCACTTTCATCAAGAGGCTTTTTAGTTAGTCTTCACTTTCTGTCATAAGGGTGGTGTCATCTGCATATCTGAGTTTATTGATATTTCTCCTGGCAATCTTGATTCCAGCTTGTGCTTCATCCAGCCTAGCATTTCACTTGGTGTACTCTGCACATAAGTTAAATAAGCAAGGTGACAATATACAGCCTTGACGTACTCCTTTCCTGATTTGGAACCAGTCCATTGTTCCATGTCTGGTTCCAACTGCTGCTTCTTGACCTGCATACAGATACCTCAGGAGGCAGGAAAGGTGGTCTGGTATTCTCATCTCTTTAGAATTTCCCACAGTTTGTTGTGATCCACACAGTCAAAGGCTTTGACATAGTCAATAAAGCAGAAGTACATGTTTTCCTGGAACTCTCTTGCTTTTTCTATGATCCAACAGATGTCAACAATTTGATCTCTGGTTCCTCTGCCTTTTCTAAATCCAGCTTGAACATCTGGAAGTTCACAGTTTATGTACTGTTGAAACCTCCCTTGGAGAATTTTGAGCATTACTCTGCTAGCATGTGAGATGAGCGCAATTGTGCTGTAGTTTGAACGTTCTTTGGGATTGCCTTTCTTTGGGATTGGAATGAAAACTGACCCTTTCCAGTCCTGTGGCCACTGCTGAGGTTTCTAAATTTGCTAGCATATTGAGGGCAGCACTTTCACAGCATCATCTTTTAGGACTTGAAATAGCTCAGCTGGAATTCCATCACCTCCACTAGCTTTGTTGCTAGTGATGCTTCCTAAGGCCCACTTGACTTCTGACTCCAGGATGAGCCCTAGATGAGTGATGGTAGCATACTATTAAATATATACATTTTCTTTTGGTTTTCAGTTCAGTTCAGTTCAGTTCAGTCGCTCAGTTGTGTCTGACTCTGCAACCCCATGAATTGCAGCACGCCAGGCCTCCCTGTCCGTCACCAACTCCAGGAGTTCACTCAAACTCATGTTCATCAAGTCGGTGATGCCATCCAGCCATCTCATCCTCTGTTGTCCCCTTCTCCTCCTGCCCCCAATCCCTCCCAGCATCAGAGTCTTTTCCAATGAGTCAACTCTTCGCATGAGGTGGCCAAAGTATTGGAGTTTCAGCTTTAGCATCATTCCTTCCAAAGAACACCCAGGACTGATCTCCTTTAGAATGGACTGGTTGGATTCCTTGCAGTCCAAGGGACTCTCAAGAGTCTTCTCCAACACCACAGTTCAAAGCATCAATTCTTCGGCACTCACCTTTCTTCACAGTCCTTATTTTATTTTAAACTTTTTATTTTGTATTGAGGTATAGCCAATTAACCAGCAGTGTTGTGATAGTTTCAGGTGAACTGTGAAGGGACTCAGCCATACATATAGATATATCCCTTCTTCCCCAAACTCCCCTCCCATCCAGGCTGCCACATGACATTAAGCAGAATTCCATGTGCTCTACAGTAGGTCCTTGTTGATTAACCATTTTAAATATAGCAGTGTTCTGGGTAGCAGCAGCCAAGCAAAGACTCAGCTGCTTGGTTAGAGCCTGAAAGTCAATTCCTCTCAGTTGTTGAATTTTCAACTCATGAATTTCTGTGGTCCAGAGAGCAAAAGTTCCTCAAAATTGTCTACCACAAATAAGCAATGTTAAGAGTAACTTGCATGGTGCCTCTTCAGACCCTAGCTCAGACAGTTTTGGAAAAAGCCTCCAAGAGCCCAACCAGCTCAAAAGTAGAAGAGCTGCTATTCGTTGGATGCCAGTCAGGTAGAGAGAAAAGCTGATGTAATTTTATGAATAGAGAAGCTTGGCCTATAGTCCAGGTGATGCAGGATCATTTGACTTCTAGTAGAGTTGACCATAACCTTGACTAGACGGATCTTTGTTGGCCAAGTAATGTCTCTGCTTTTCAATATGCTATCTAGGTTGGACATAACTTTCCTTCCAAGGAGTAAGCGTCTTTTAATTTCATGGCTGCAGTCACCATCTGCAGTGATTTTGGAGCCCAAAAAGTCAAGGCTATGGTTTTTCCTGTGGTCGTGTATGGATGTGAGAGTTGGACTGTGAAGAAGGCTGAGTGCCGAAGAATTGATGCTTTTGAACTGTGGTGTTGGAGAAGACTCTTGAGAGTCCCTTGGATTGCAAGGAGATCCAACCAGTCCATTCTGAAGGAGATCAGCCCTGGGATTTCTTTGGAAGGAATGATGCTGAAGCTGAAACTCCAGTACTTTGGCCACCTCATGTGAAGAGTTGACTCATTGGAAAAGACTCTGATGCTGGGAGGGATTGGGGGCAGGAGGAGAAGGGGACGACAGAGGATGAGATGGCTGGATGGCATCACCAACTCGATGAACATGAGTTTGAGTGAACTCCGGGAGTTGGTGATGGACAGGGAGGCCTGGCGTGCTGTGATTCATGGGGTTGCAAAGAGTCAGACACGACTGAGTGACTGAAATGAACTGAACTGAACTGAACTGAGAGTTGACCAGAAGTCTGCTTCTAGGCAAGACCAGTATTTCTTTTTTCCTAAGAAGTCAGTTTGAATGCTCTAGGGTGAGGGATCAGGCCATGTGTTTCAAGGGAAGCACAGATGGAACAAAGCTGGACATGAGCTGTTAACTGCTAAAGCTGGAGGTTGGTACATGTGTTCATTACATTAATCTCTCTACTTCTGTTTATGTTTAATTTTTTCCACTGCAAAATGTTACAATAAGAGAATTCAAGTCGCACACACACACACACACAGCCTGACTGAAGCATTTGGTATCCAACCATAGACTACAGATACTCCTGTGGGCCTTCTACATCAATCCTTGAATCAAATTAATCACCAGCAGAAAGATTATCCTAGATGGATCTCATTAATTTAAATTCCAGCGGAAAAGCCTTTTTACTAAGTTAATTTTTCATGTTATATGCTTTGCTTTTATCAATGGTGGATGTAAGAGATACCCTTATAGAGAATGTACATCTTTTATACAGTCAATGCAAAAAGATATTACATTGTTGGATGTACATTCTAGAATTGAGGTTTAATCTGATTCAGGTATATTTTCCCAGGAATAATCCTGTATAAATGGTATTGCATACTTCTACCAGAAGGCATCTAGTGACCAGTTTGCCAACATGTGATGGGACAGTCTAGTCTTTACCTAGACTCATTATTTCACTAGGCATTTGCAAAATGATAACATTCAGATTATATCATCATCACTTCATTTGTTTGCTGGAAGACATCTATAAGAGAAACTTTTTCTTATCACCCTAGAGTTCCTCTCCTCATGGAATGGCTGGCATGCTTTAAGCCTGGAAGATGCTAAGAGTGGTTACCACCTTCCTCAACCTCAGCAGAACCTTAGTAAACTTCTGAAATGGAGAGGATGGCATTTGGACAGAGCAGTCTGGATGAACTCATATAAATATGTCCTGGAGGGAATATAGAAGTAGATGAATAAACAGGGCTGGTTTAACATTGTCTACTTCAACATTAGTGAGTTTGCCCAAAGTAACAGTTTTGGCTTTGATGTAAGTTCTCTAGAACTTTTTTTAAACTATGTGAAACAGTTAGTTGTACACTAAGGCCTCTTCTGTTTGGTTGAGACACTCAAGTCCAAGTAATAGGAGAAAGGATGTGGTCCTGGTGTCCAGGGTAGAAGCTGTGACTAGGACACCTCTATAAATCAGGAGCAGTGTTCACAATGACAAAGATCCTGAGTTATCTGAATCCAAATCTTAGCTCTGTAACCACCAGTTATGTGTCTATGAACAAGGTATTTGACTTCCTTGAAGCTCAGTTTCTGTAATTAGGGTTGGAGACTGTGATCTACCTTTCAGTCTTGTGTACATTAGAGATAAGATAAGCCAAGCACTTTGCCCAGCATCTGGCACAGAATAGATACTTGCTAAGTAGACCTCATCATCATTTAGAAGTAATTCAGAAAAAAGCAAACAACATGTGATACCACTTATATGTGGAATCTAAAATATGACACAATGAACTCATCTAGCAAAGAGAAGCAAACTCACAGACACAGACAATAGTCTTGTGGTTGCCAAGGGGGAGGTGGGGTGGGAGAGGGACGGACTGAAAGTTTGTTGGCCAGGAGGGAGAAGGAGAAGGCGTAAGTAAACAAATAAATGGAAGAAAGACAAAGGAACTGCTTAATGATCAGACTAAATAGTCAAGTCGGAATTGGGGACCATCCCTAAATTCAGGGCTGAACACATTGGGTGGCAAATAGCTTCTGGAGCAATCACAGGGGCTACATTTGAAAACTGTGCAAGGTCCCTACTGGGGAGAGTTGTATGTCCACCAAATCCAAAGACGTTGCTGCAGGGTTGTAAAGTCAGGGCAACTCTCTAGTCAGCTACCAGTAGAAATCAGAGTTCTCACTGCACTTTCAGAAGCCATTTGGTGAGAAATATGTCCAAATGGTGTCTGCTGAGATGCTAACGACTTCTTTCAAGCTTTCTCACTGATCTTTGCTGTATTTTAGCTTTTAAAATAGAAACTTAAATGAGAATTTGAACTTAGCTTTCTGTGGCTTCCTTTGTATTTGGTTTGCTTATCAACGACACCAATTTTAGTTTCCTAGCAGCCTTTGCAATACCACGAGATTAGGTTGATTAAGCCTTCTAGGCTTGCGGTCAGTTCAGTTCAGTTCAGTTGCTCAGTCGTGTCCGACTCTGCGACCCCATGAATTGCAGCACGCCAGGCCTCCCTGTCCATCACCAACTCCCGGAGTTCACTCAAACTCACATCCATCGAGTTGGTGATGCCATCCAGCCATCTCATCCTCTGTTGTCCCCTTCTCCTCCTGCCACCTATCCCTCCCAGCATCAGAGTCTTTTCCAATGAGTCAACTCTTCGCATGAGGTGGCCAAAGTACTGGAGTTTCAGCTTCAGCATCAGTCCTTCCAATGAACAACCAGGACTGATCTCCTTTAGAATGGACGGGTTGAATCTCCTTGCAGTCCACGGGACTCTCAAGAGTCTTCTCCAACACCAGGCTTGTGGTAGATGAGGCTAATTGCTGTTGGTTCCTGGTCTGAATGAGGTTGGGAGGCAAATGGCAAAACACTCTCAAGGCAGGTAGAGTAGGGTTGAAAGGCTCCTTAGAAAAGTAATTAATGGAAGATGTTGGAATCTCCTCTTTCTACCTTCAGTATATTCTTACGTATCTTGGTACCATTTTTAAGCAGAGTTCAGAGCTCCCTACAAACACCCCTATTGCACCTTAGTTTTTTTAACCCCTTAATTGTGCCACTGCGGTTATGAGCACAGAGTAGGCGGTTCAGTTATGGAAGGTCTAGTCTAAGATTTCCAAATCTTTGTTGGCGATAAATATAGGAGTCAAGAATAGCATTGGAATTGGGATTCAGATCCTAATTTGCCAGTCCCCAAAAGCTGTGGTCTTAAACACTCTGACTCAAAGAAGAGTGTGCATATGTTAGTCTCTCAGTCGTGTCCGACTCTTTGTGACCCCATGGACTCCCCACAGGCTCCTCTGTCCATAGAATTTTCCAGGCAAGAATACTGGAGTGGGTTGCCATTTCCTTCTCCACAAAGAATAGTAGACTAATAGTTCATTAGGGAGCTGACTAAAAATGGGGAGAAATAAGTTCTCATTGCCCGTGTCAGGCTCAGGAAATGTGTCCTTGACCCTGAGAGCCCTGGGACTGGCTCTGTGGTAATTCTCCCTCCAGTCTTTTCCTCATGATCAACAAAGAAAAAGACCAAAGGGTCCTCTATTCCAAAGACAGAAAATTAATTTCAAAGTCCAAAGTGAAACTCACTCAGACTCTTTGCAACCTCAGGGATTATACAGTCCCTGGAATTCTCCAGGCCAGAATCCTGGAGTGTGCAGCCTTTCCCTTCTCCAGGGGATCTTTCCAACCCAGGGATCGACCCCAGGTCTCCCGCATTGCAGGCGGATTCTTTACCAGCTGAGCCACCAGGGAAGCCCAAGTCCAAGTCAAAGTCCAAGGCCCCTGTTAAATTCCAGAAGGAAAGTCAGCACATTGGCAATGTTGTACTGGGAGCCATGTGATACCCCAGTAATGGAGAGGATGTTCAGTTATTGGGGGAAGGGGCTTCCCAGGTGGCCCACCGATAAAGAATCCACCTGCCAAGCAGGAGATGGTGGTTGGATCCCTGGGTCAGGAAGATCCCCTGGAGAAGGAATTGGCAACCCGTTCTGTACTCTTGCATGGAAAAGCCCATGGACAGAGGAGCCTAGCCTGCTGCCGTCCAGGAGGTTGCAAAAGAATCAGACAAGACTGAGTGACTAAACAACGAACAATATGTGAAAAACCCAGGAAGTCAGGGATAATTGATTGACTGCTGGGGCAAAGTGCACCTGGCCGCGTGTCTAATTCTTTGAACAATATTGGCTTCTGGGCTGGGCTGGTCTGAGCTGAACTCCAGTAAAGCTAACCACTTCCTCATTAGCTCTGAGACAGGGTGACCTTCCTCCAGACCAGCTGAGAGAGAGACTGGATCCAAGTCGGCCAGGTGATGCTCTCCCTCCACGCCGAGAAAGGTCAGGGGGATGTCTAAGAGGATACCAGCTGGGGAGGAGATCTGGGTGGAACGTGCTCTAGGGGGTAAAGTAGTTGGTGTTATCTGGGAATGGAAATGACACCAGGGCAGGTTTCGCAGCCAGGGGAGGATTCCCAGGGAAGGAGCTCTCAGAAAAGGTGGGGCGAAGGGACAGCTGGTGGGAATGATGTCCGGGTGGGAGTGTGGATGTTTGGGCTGTGGTTCTGTGAGCTGATGCGTCTAAACTGCCTCTGATTCTGGTGCCTGGTGGATAAGTAGAGCCGCATAGGAGAGGCACCCTGCGGGTATTAAATGCTCTCAGCCCTGGGTAGCTATGAAGTGCTCTGATATATATATATATATATATATATATATATATTTTTTTTTAATTCACACCTGGATTCAAGCCTTGCTGAGTCTATTTTTATCTTCTTTTTTTCTCGGTTTCTTTATTTGCAAAGTAATACAAATAATGACCTCACAGCATTGTTGTGAGGGTAATACGCTGAGACCAGTTAGGAAAGTGCCTGACAAAGGGCAGGCCTTGGATCGGTGAGTCTCAAGCTCAGCTGAGCCTTTGGTACCAAGGAGAACATAGAGATGGCTATTGTCAGGTTATCAAACGCCAATCCAATTAGAATCACTTTGCTTCTGTGCAGCCAGGGTTAAGAAGCTCAGTACTAAAAATTAATTGTTTTCGGAAAGCTCAGAGGATAGAAAAGAGTGGTGGTTTTTGGTTAACTTTTAGTCAAGTCCTGTGTTGTTAACTGTGATTAGTTTGCTTTTGTATAAAATGGTAACTTGGAGAAGGTACAGCCACCTCTGGCTTGTAAATCAATCTGATTGGATATAGCGCTGGTTCTAGGCAATCCCCTTTGCTTCTCACACTTAGGAGCAGAACTGGGAAGATATGGGAGTAAAACAGTCTCTTTGGAGCCTTGCCTCTGGGACTCACCGGACAAGACCACGGGGTTTAAAATAGGGGCACAGTGTGAGTCAGACTCCAACAGTTTAATCAAAGACGGTCTGGGGCCTCCCCATGCTTTGTGAGGGGACCTGGCATAACCTGAGCACTCATTGGTGACCCTCAAGAATCTTTCCCCAGTGGCTTCCCTCTTTCCTCCTCCTTCAGGCTTCTCCTGAAGAACAGCAAAGTGGATCTCAGGTGTGAGATTTCATTCCTGGATTTTCTCATGTAGCAACTGGAAAATTGCAGGCTTAAGAAGAGAGAGCTTTTCCAGAAATTCTCCTGCGTTATTATTGTGTGCGTACGTGACCCTAGGCTTAATATTACCCTGAGCTGGAAGACCAAAGGGAGAAAAAAATTTCTCTTTTGTTTTCCGAGTTACGAGACTTGGTCACGTCGAAAGAAAGTAGACTTCCCTTTTTGGGGGGCAGTGAATTCAAAGAGTTTCTCTAGTGCTGAACTGACTGACCTGAAGCGCTAGGAGAGAGACGGAAAGGTCTGTGGCCACCTGGTCCTCTTTTCCTTCCTTCTTTGCTCAGGGCAGAGAACTTTCAAGAATGGAAATGTTCTTATATACACTTTTAAAAGTAAAACATAGAAGATGAGATCAAATAATAAGTAAAGTAAGCAAAACAAATACATTTAGGTGAGACTAACATGATTAAAATCCCTCAAATCATCTATGATAATAGAACACAATGAATTTGTTCTGAAGTTCTTTGTTTGAGGAAACTGGAAATGTTTAAGCCTGTGTCTTGTATTTCATATCAGGGTGAGTTTGGCTGCAGGAATTACCTCTTCCTTTTTTTGGTAACAGCTTTACTGAGATAAAAATTAATGTATGTAAAAGTTACCAATTTAAAGTCAGAACTCAATAGTTGTTTTTAGTATATTTACAGAATCGTGCAACCGTCACTGCAACCAATTTTAGAATATTTTTATCACTATGAAAAGAAACCCCATATCCTTTAACATAAACTTCTAACCCCATCGACCCACTCCCTGACCTCAGGCAACCCTGAATCTACTTTCTAGCTCTATGAACTTGCCTGTTCTGGGCATTTCACATGAATGGAGTCATACAGTGTTTGGCCTTTTTTGTCTGGCTACTTTTACTTCATCTATGTTATAGCATGTGCCAGCTCTCCATTGCTTTTTGTGGCTGAAGAATACCCTATTACCTGGATACATCACATTTTGTTTATCCGTTTGTTGGTTGAGTGGACATTTCGTTGTTTTCACTTTTAGTTATTATGCATAATGCTGCCATGACCACTCGTGCACCGATTTTTATGTGGACATATGTCATTTTTTTCTTAGATACATACCTAAGAATGACATTGCTAAGTCAGATGGTTTAAGTTTTTGAGGAAATTTCCAGATTTTTTTTTTTTCCAAAGTGACTTTATCATTTACATTCCCACTGAGTATACAAAGATTCTGATTTCTCTATATACTCTCCAATACTTGCTATTATATGTCCTTTTTGTTATAGTTATCTTAATGAGTATAAAGTAGTATCTTACTGTGGATTTGATTTACATGATGTTTATGCCTAATGATGTTGACCATTTTTTCATGTGTTTGTTAGCTATTTGAATACCTTCTTTAATAATATCTGTTCTTATCCTTTGTCTATTTCTGATGGATTTTAATCTAGTTATTTTTGAATTCTAAGAGTTTTTTTTTAAATGTGTTCTAGCTACAGCTCCCTCCTCAGATATGTGGTTTACTCTCACCCTGTGGGTGGCCTTTCCACTGTAAAAAAATAAAATTATTTTTCTTTATTTGCTGCACTGGGTCTATGTTGCAGCACGTGGAATCTGGTTATAGTTGCAGCACGCAAACTCTTAGTTGTGGCATGTGGGATCTGATTCCCTGACCAGGGACTGAACTTGGGCCCCTGCACTGGGAGTGGGGGGCCTTAGCCACTGGACCACCAGGGAAGTCCCCCACTTTTAATAGTGCTCTTTGAAGCACAAATTCTTAACTTTGATGAAGTCCAATTTGTTTTTCTATTGTTGTTTGTGCTTTTGCTGTTATGTCTAAGAAACCATTGCCAAATCCAAAGACATTCAGATTTACCACTGTTTTCTTCTAAGAGTTTTATAGAGTCCCTAATTTCAGGTCTTTAATCCACTCTGAGTTCATTTTTCTGGATGGTATGATACAGGAGTTTTGACTTCATTCCTTTGCATGTGGGTATGCAGTTATTTCATCACCATGTGTTGAAAATACTATTTTTCTCCAGGAAATACTTCTTAAGAACAACATTTTCAGAGGAAATTCCAATGTTTTGTTTTCCCATGAGAAACCCATAAGTAGAGAAGGCAATCCAGAGTTCACTGAGCCCTCGTGTCCAAGTCACGGAGTCCTTCCTAGGCAAGGTGGGTGATTCCCAGGCGTATTCACTGCCAGCCTCCTATTTGTACCCATGACAGGAATTACCAATCAATCACAGCACCCTGGCTAAGGCTTGGTGACTACCAAGGCTAACATGAAGGGGTAGTGTTCCAAGAGATTCAGTTTGGGAGAGAGTGAAATGGTGAGGTCAATTTCGGATATGTTGAGTTTGTAGTGCATCTGGGACATATAAAGGGAGCTTTGGCAATAATTGGTTGGTGTAAAAAGACTGAAACCCAGGCCGGGGGGGGCGGGAATCTATGCTGAGAGACTTGAGACTTTGCTGTACAGATGGGAACAGATCCAACCTTCTAGAATGAGTGATAAGGTGAGATAACCTGGCATTGACCCAAGGAGTCTGGTGAGGCTACAAATGGGACTGCCAGAGACTGGCTCGAGAAGTAGAAAAGAAATCAGAACAGTATTTGAAAATAAACTAAGGATAAAGGGCAGTTCAGGGAAGGCTATTGATAGTGTCACATGTTGTGAGAGATCTGGTAAAGTGCAGCGTTTCTGATTATCAAACGGGGTTGTTATCGCCTTTGTGAATGCAGCTTCCATGGGATACTGGAGGTGGAAATAAGATGCAATAGTCTGAGCATTGAACTGGATGTAAGCCGAGACCAATGCTGGTGAAATCTGGTAAGAGATACAGAGATCAGACTCAGAAAAGCAACAAGATTATTGTAATTTCTTGGAATTAAGAAAAAAATTTGAGGTCAAATGAAATGTTCAGTAGACTGTGAAAAAAATGTCTGAGGCAAGATAAGCATCTTTGTGTTTGCCAGATTCAGTCTACATGGACGACATCAACTCAACTGCAGTGTTGTCTGAGACAGGTCCTGCAGAAATGGTGGGGGAAAATTATTATCAAGGACAGACCTTGTTAAAGAATATTTACTCACAGATAGAGCACAGAATCACTAAGCTGTGTTTCTCAGAGAAGGGTCCATGTGATTACTTGCATCAGGAATCCAGAGGGGTTTAAAAAAATATTGATCCCTGGGATGCATCTGTGATCTCCTGAGTCAGGATCTCATCATAGGAGGCCCAGTTTTAATAAACTGCCCATAGTCAGAAAGCTCCAGAAAGCATTTGTCCAATCTATGTCTGATGTGGATAGTTATTAACCATTCCAGTCATAGGGTTCTCCAGAAGTTTCCTGATGGGGTAACTGGAGCCAGATTAAGGACCTAGTGCCTATTAGGACCAATTGCCTCCTAGGCAATTGTCAGAAGTAACCCTCTATAGATGGAGTTAAAGTATTCCTGAAATAAACAAATGCAAACCGGATCCACTTCTGTCGAAATTGAAAACAGGGAAAAAACTTTTCATTAGCTTTAAACTGTCTTTTTTGAATATTTTTAGGATGAGCACAGGTCATAGCTAAGATTTTGAAACTTCATTATGTATGGTTCAGTGTTTTTTCCTTGGCGTTAGTGTTTTATTTTAATATCTAAGTCTTAAATCACTTAGTAATTCCTTAGAGTGTTCTGGTTTGGGAAATTGCCTGAAATGATAACATGAAAAACAATAAAAAGCCCAAATTCAAACAAACTCAAGGACAAGAATAAGAATAACTGCCTTGGCCGGTGAAAGGAATTAGAGAAAATTCTGCTTTGGTCTAAAACATTCACCAGCAGAAAATTAGTTTCATGTCATTCCACTAAATAAATGTGGAATAAAAGATGTAAAACATAGCCTTGAGAGGATCCAAAATCATTCACGTATCTGGGTTCCCATTAGCCTTGGTTGGGCCTGCATGCAATCCTGACTATTTGGAGTTATTGAATTAAATAACTCAAAAGAGTTTAATTCTAAAAAGTATTTACTGAGAATTTCCTGGTGGGCTAGTGGTTAGGCCATTGCACTCCCACTGCTGAGGGCCCAGGTTCAGTCCTTGGTCTGGGAACTAAGATCCTGCAAACTGCATGGCTTGGTCAAAAAACAAACAAATAAAATAATAAGAATTTATTCAGTGCTAATGGAAGACAGTTTCTGCCACCAGTAACATGGGTAAGACAGATATTAAGTAATTAAAAGTATTATTATGTATATGTATTATATAACTCCTATTAGATGAGGCTCTATGTTGATAGATGCATGATAAAATGTTCTTAAAATGCATGATATGTAATGCAAATAAAGTCCAAGTTAAAGTGCAAGCAAATGAAAAATGGAAAAACTTAGCATTCATAAATTTATTTTGAGCTTTAAATAATAGGAATATTAGAAATGTAACATTCTTTGAAATTTAAGAACCATTTCCAATTTTCATCAAGCTTTTTTTTTTAATTTAAGTCTATTCATTTCAATTGAGGCTAATTACTCTTCATCAAGCTTTTGTCTGGGAGGCTATCCAAACTTTATTCCTTGCTAACTAGCTAAGTAGCACAGTCCATAGATCAAACACTGCTTATATATTTTCTATGGCTAATGTTGGAGGAATGGTTGCTGCTGCTGCTGCTGCTACATCAAAAAAACACTATTAATATTAATTGTTAATATGTTCTAATACCATGAAGCTGTTAGTCAGAAGTATTTATCCTAACTTTTCCAGTTGTTCACTTGTTTCCATCATATAAACAATTTATATCTACTTTGCTCTGATAAAAGGAATTTTTAATCTTTATCACCAACCTAGATAGCATATTCAAAAGCAGAGACATTACTTTGCCAACAAAGATTCGACTAGTCAAGGCTATGGTTTTTCCTGTGGTCATGTACGGATGTGAGAGTTGGACTGTGAAGAAGGCCAAGCGCCGAAGAATTGATGCTTTTGAACTGTGGTGTTGGAGAAGACTCTTGAAAGTCCCTTGGACTGCAAGGAGATCCAACCAGTCCATTCTGAAGGAGATCAGCCCCGGGATTTCTTTGGAAGGAATGATACTAAAGCTGAAACTCCAGTACTTTGGCCACCTCATGCGAAGAGCTGACTTATTGGAAAAGACTCTGATGCTGGGAGGGATTGGGGGCAGGAGGAGAAGGGGACGACAGAGGATGAGATGGCTGGATGGCATCACTGACTCGATGGATGTGAGTCTGAGTGAACTCCGGGAGTTGGTGATGGACAGGGAGGCCTGGCATGCTGCGATTCATGGGGTTGCAAAGAGTTGGACACGACTGAGCAACTGATCTGATCTGATCTGATCGATTAAAATTTCCTTATTATTACTGTCAGTGTTAAACTATTGAACTGGAAATGCCTCATTTTTACATAAGAATGGGTTCCTAAAATGCAAAGGTGTTCACCCTGAAACACAGGGCAGAATTTAATCTAGAATTATAAATCCAGATGACTTTAATCTAGAATTGTAAACCCAGATAATTTTATAACTTATAAATTTAAATTTAATGTATGAATGGTGAACACACAGCTCTGAAAACTATGCTAACCAATTATCATGGAGAGCACAAGAGAAGCCTTTATAATACAGAGATGTAATTACCTGTTAATTTCTCTGATGGGTGGTTTTGGCCTTTTTAGAATTTAATCAATCTGACTTGAGAAGCTGCTGCTGCTACTGCTGCTGCTAAGTCGCTTCAACTGTGTCCGACTCTGTGCGACCCCATAGACGGCAGCCCACCAGGCTCCCCCGTCTCTGGGATTCTCCAGGCAAGAACACTGGAGTGGGTTGCCATTTCCTTCTCCAATGCATGAAAGTGAAAAGTGAAAGTGAAGTCACTCAGTCGTGTCCGACTCTCAGCCTACCAGGTTCCTCCATCCATGGGATTTTCCAGGCAAGAGTACTGGAGTGGGGTGCCATTGCCTTCTCCGGACTTGAGAAGCTAGGAACCTAGAACATAAAATATATAAAGGGAAGCCCACTTTAGGAACCTGGCTATCTCCCATCAGGAACTGGGTCACACAAATGGATTTCTTCCTAAATGGAACCAGAAGAAAAACAAATTGGCAAATTCAACAGCTGTGGTGGTGAATAGGTTAGGCTTTGAATCAGACAGACCAAGGCTGGAGTCCTGATTCTATAATTTTGATCATTGCTAAGAATCAGTGATTAAAAGTGGTACATATATACACATTCTTTTGAAGAAAAGCTTATAGATTTAAACGTACTTTTTGCATACATTATTAAAAAGTACCACAAGTTTCTGAAGAAGAAGCAAAGTCTGAGCAACACCTTGAAATTTTTGTCATTGATTCAGGAAGTAAAACACACAAGTGAAAGTTCTTTGATCTTGTGGAACAAGGTCATTTGATTTGGTTCACGGGAGGGCAGAGGTGTTACGAATGTGAGAGTTGCTTAGCCTCACTGACCTCATTTTTCTAAATGTAGCTATGTTGTGAAACAAAGGAAGAAGGATCCTTGCTGGGCCTGCCGGTCCACCGAGCATGCTGACTGCTGACCCACAACCAGGTGATTTCACTTCAGGGTCCCCGAGACAAGTGAGGCTTAGTCTTCTCAAGGGGATCAAGAAGGAAGAAGCCCATCTAGACAGTGGGCTGTGCTCTTGTGCTTTGACTGTACCAGATGCACACTAGAGACAGATGGAGAACGCAGTGCAGCTCAGGAGCGGCCCAGAAATGAGTATCAGAATGACTATCACATTTGACATAAAAGCGACCTTGATCCACATCTTTAGTGTAGGTTTCCAGAGTGACTGAGGGGTGGGAATGAGGAATCCGTCAAAAAGAGCCCTTGACTTTGGAAAAGGCCATAGGCTTTTATTGTTTAATTGGAAACCTCATTTTGAGTGGAAAAAGTGGTAACTTGTTCTTAGTAAGTCCAATCTCAGAGAGTGAGAAAAAGGACTTGATTTGTGTTTTGGGGGAAGGCTACTGCTGGCTGTTTCATGCAGACTTTGAAGAGGACCCTTGGGCTTCAAAAGCGGGTGCTGTCAGATTGCACCCTGGGTTGCACCGTCTAAATCATTTCCCCCGTCTCTTGTGCCTGGTTATCAGTGAACTGAGTCATTGCTCAGACATGACATCCTGTACTGGTCTGTGTTTAAGACAGAATCTACACAAATATCTGTTAATTATTCTTCTGTGCCAAGTGGTGGGAAAGAGGACTTCCTCTCTGGCTCACTGGGTAAAGAATCTACCTACAATGCAGGAGACACAGGAGGTGTGAGTTCAATCCTTGAGTCAGGAAGATCCCCTGGAGAAGGACATGGCAACCCCCTCCAGTATTCTTACCTGAGAAATCCCATGGACAGAGGAGCCTGGGGGGCTACAGTCCACGGAGTCTCCAAGAGTTGAAAACGACTGAGGGACTAAGTGCACAAGGGTTGGGAGAGCAAAATATGGAGGAAACTCAGAGATGTCAGGAGTTGAAAACGACTGAGGGACTAAGTGCACAAGGGTTGGGAGAGCAAAATATGGAGGAAACTCAGAGATGTCAGGGAACTTACACTCTACAGACAGTTGAAGACACAGAAAGTTTTTCCATGCTAACTTCCTCTTGTCTTCTATTTTATTTAACCTACATTCTGATATTCAGAAACTTGTTCTGAGATGTATTAGATGTGAACGAACCGCTTTTGGTACAAACACATTTCTTTCCTGGATTACGATTCCATTTATGACATCTGATGAAAATCAATAAAACCAGTCGATGGTTAATGTTTGACTGAAGGGGAAGGGAGAGGCTGGGGAAGCAGAGCCGTGCACTGGGTGTGGCCTCTGGGGAAGACACTCCAGTCCCAGCAAGGGTCCCAGCAGCTGAATGGAAGAAAATAACCTTTAACCACCATTTTTGTCACTTACAGAAAGGTAAGCTTTGGTATGTCTTAACTATGCTGATAATGTATTTCTTTAAGGAGAGCAGAATAGATGGCGAAGGGCCTTACTTAAGTTGCTGGATAAAAGTATTCCTTGAGGGGTGCTGGGTAGCATTTGCTGGGAAGAAAAGTTTATTCCTAGTGTAATAAGTTATGCTTCTGGAGCATAATTTCTTTTGCAGGTTCTTTTGATTAGTCTATATCTTCTATAAATCCATTTCATGAAGTGGTTTGGGTTAAGTCAAGCTTGGGAGTAGAATTAAAGGAAAGCATAATTCTTTGGATGTTTACGTGTGGATCACACCCATTCTTTTCAATTAAAATATAAAAAAGTGCCCAGCCCTGAGAGGACCTGGGACTCTCATACTCTAGAAATCAGGGCCAGAATCTCATTTTCACAAAGTGTCATTTCTCAGGGGTGATCTTTAAAAACTGTGCATTTTATTTACTTCTTAGAGAGCGAGATTCAATTTAGAATTCATAGGACTGCCTGGGACAGAGCAGAGAAAAGGAAATGCATAGGAGGAAAAAAAGTCCTTTGTTAAAAGTAGTGGAATAGGAATTGAAAACAGAAAGACGGATCTGCCTTCCCAACTGGGAAAGCAAGGTTGGTGCATGTATCGGTCAGGTTCTGGTCCTTCTTTCGGCCACATCGGTGGGTGTAATATCAGCTAACGAGTGATTATTTTGAGATATCAAGACATGTACAGCTTGTCAGTATCTTCAAAGGTCCAGTCCCTGTCTCTGTCCCAGTTTTTTATTCATTGTGAGTGACTTTGAAACAGATGCCCTCTGGGCTGGCAGACGCCAAGCAGCAGACGGGCAATGCATTCTCTAACATTTTCTTGTCTTTCTGTTTCTTCAAAAACTCAGATAGCAAGAGAGGAATAATTTGAAAGAAGAAGAAAGCATATGTTTCGATGACATGGAAAATGGATGGCATTCACCCCTCACCAGGAAATGAAATGAGTTTTGCTGAGTGAGGGTTTATCATGGACTGTAGAGTATATAGTTTATGAGTCTTCAGGGTTGGGCAGATGGGTTAGGCCAGTTTCATCATTTACCAGCCAGCGGACACTGAGCAGATTGCATAAGCTCCCTGTACCTTAAATTTCTCACCTACAGAATGGAGATACCTGCCTCACCAAGTAGTTATGAGAATAAGTTAAAAATTAGATCAGCATGTCAAGAACTCAGTACATAGTTTGGCACCCAATAGATGTTTAATGAATGTTAACTACTTTCCATGAGAAAAGATGTTGACTCTACCTTTTAAGTAGGTGATGCAGGTCAGACTGAGAAGTTGCTCTTTCAATCCCTAGGGAAAGAAACCAACAGTAATGTTGCAGTAACTACATCTACCAGTATGCAAGGGAGAAACTGATTCTATGCCAAAGAAGTGGGGTCCCAAAATATGAGATAATGAGAAAATACTTGAGTTTTGCTTTTTTTCAAATGAAGCATTTTAAAGCACGTCTGATTTTTCACATATATCTTGGGTGAGAAGGGGGTGTGGTATCCTCTGAGACTTGCTAAGATGTCCCCTGGGAAAAGTCATTGCTGTCGTTCAGGATGAAGATTGCATTTCCAGTACCTCTTCCCTTCTTTCATAAAAAGGCAAAATATACCCCGGCAACAACTTGACTTCCTGTTTGTTTGTCAAAGGAACTCTCTGGAAAGGAGAGTGGGGTCCCCCTTTTCTTCCTGGTCAAGAGAGGTGACTCTGCTCAGGAGGAAAGCTGAACACCGCTGTGCTCCTTTCTCTGAAGGCTGACAAGTGCCTTTATGGCTGTTAGTTTACACAGGTAGAGACATACAGGTTTATTTGTTAGCGTGAAGTTGTATTCCTTCAGAAATCCCTGGTGTCGAATTTAGCAGGGGTAGTTGTTCTGTGTTCTCCTGCGTGATTAAACAAGAAAAGAGGTACTGAAGTTTGTTAGGGGAATATCAATCTACCTAGTTGTTACTTGTGAGAACAAACAAGGGTGTTTATTTAGGTATAAGAAGTGTTAAGTTAGCAAAAGCAGATACTCACCCAGTGGTTGAGGTTTAAGCTCTTGTACACTCAAGCTGAGCTTTTCACTTACGCGTGTGTAACAGACCAAGCTGTCCATGGTTATTGTGTATGTGACACAAATAAAACCTAATTTGTCTTAATATTCTGTAAGACCGACATTGAATTCTCTCATCCATGATATTCTGAATCAATGATTTCTTACTGCATTTTAATTATTTTAAAGCATTGTGTTTATGAGTGAGAGGCAGAGAAATCGGAAGGGTAGACTTGTGCCCTTAGGGAATGTTAAACTCAGGATGAGCACATCTTCCTCACGCAGAGGGTTCCATGCTTGGTCTCTTCGATCAGACTGATGCTCCTTCCTCAACCTCCCTGAGCTGTTCTGCCCTGTAAGATGACATCAGGTCCTGCCTTATGGGAACGTTGTGAAACTAAATGAAATAAGTCATCCAAAGTACATAACTTAGTAAATGTTCACTAAATGCTAGCTTTTTTTTCTTTTTAAAGGTTTCAATTATAAAAAACCAACTCATGAGTGAGTTTTCATAGTGGTAAAGCACCCTTTACGAAGATAGAATTAAATTTATTTTCCCCTTATTCTCTTGCCCATCCCAGTTGTCAATTACAACTTAATTACAGAATCAGAAAGTTAGCCTGCCACACTTGAGGAGGACTGCACATTTTTGTTTTTAGACCCCTTGTCTGAAGGTCACCTCATACATGAGCTAGTATTGTAGCAAGTCTTTTGTTTTGTTTAAATCTCAGGGTTTAAACCATATGTGAAAGTTAAAGTGTTAGTCACTCACTCATGTCCGACTCTGCGACCCCATGGACTATAGCCTGTCAGGCTCCTCTGTCCTTGGAATTCTCCAGGCAAGAGTACTGGAGTGGGTTGCCATTCCCTTCTTCAGGGGATCTTCCTGACCCAGGGATCGAACTTGGGTCTCCTGCAATGCAGGCAGATTCTTTACTGTCTATCCACCAGGGAAGCCCTTAAATCATATGGGATGGGATCTAATTTAGATTTACCTCATATTGAATTTCTAAGGCCAGAATGTATTATCTTGACAAAGTATTCACCTGTGCACTTCTTAATACACAAAGAAATGTTGTATAAAGCATGAAGAAACACTTTGTCAAAAATAATTAAGATGCTCTTTTGAGAAATATTGATTTCTACTCTCCTTTTGGTGGCTCAGTCAGTAAAGAATCTGCCTGCAACGTAGGAGACCCCCTGCAGCATAGGAGAGCCAGGTTCAATCCCTGGGTTGGGAAGATCCCCTGGAGAAGGAAATGGCAACCCACTCCAGTATTCTTGCCTGGAGAATTCCATGGACAGAGGAGCCTGGTGGGCTACAGTCCATGGGGTCACAAGAGTCAGACACCACTGAGCAACTACACAATGACAACAGTCCTCCTTTTAGGCTAGAAAAGACCCTTGTGATGTTGTTGTGCTAGATATGGAGGAAAGAAGTCCTATCTCTGCCTCAGGTTTCTGAGGTGGAAACCGAAACACCTTAGAGAACTCAATACTGTCGTCCTTACTGCCAATCTGCTTAAGTCATCCAAGTACCATGGGGGTGAGTCGCCATCTGTGACCCCATGCAAGGGCCTCCCTTCCCTCTGATCTCCTCACCCCAGCTGCCCTTTTCCTAGCTCACTCTGGGGGGAGTGCTGGGTGGAGGTAAGTATGAGCACACTTCCTGAAATAGTCCTTAGAACTCATTATTACTTTCTTTAATAATTAGGTTTAAAATTTGTATTTAAGTCAATCAGAGAAATTTAACATATTTTAAGAGGAGCCCTCTACCCTCTCATAAGACTGTATAACCAATTATTCACCTACTGATTAAGTAAAAAAATCACCCTCAATTTTGCATACGTGTAAATACAGATTTTCGTATGCTGAAAGATGGGCATATTTCAATTGCAAAATTCAGTGAGAGAACAAAGTGCCTGCCTTTATGTGTGCATTGGGTGGGGAGAGGGCAAGCCACCCTTCCTTTTCCTTCTTTGGACCTTCCTTCCTCCTTTCTAATCAGCATGAAGTGGAAGGCAGCAGCCCAGATTTTACACCTTCCTGTTTGTTTCTAGCTTATTATTAGCTGCTTTAATTTGGTCCTTAATTTGCCAAGAATGCAAATTGGTCAGATCCTCTTGTGGTTTTTTCTAAACCTTAAGTGATATAATGGGTGCCAGAGATTTGTGAGCAAGAAGACCACAAAGATGGGCATGATTGATCTGAACATTACTTGATGAACAATGTGAGCAAGCTTTTAATCTGATTTTTATTCATATCTGGCCTTGCTGTCCAATTTATGCTGCTCTTAGCAATATACAATGCAGAGGTGAATTCAATGGCTCACAGAATATTTGGCTCTATTATTGGTCCTGATGGTGTTATGAATTCTAGTCATATTCTTTCCTTGGCCACATCACCTGTGATATTGGAGAGCAAATTTTGCAGCCCTCTCCTTCTGTACCTTTATTGTTCTTTGGAAATGCATTGTCCAGCCTTAGAGCATGGTGAATTACTTTAATTCAAAGCCTTTAACTTTTCTTTTTTTAAACAAAAAGGATGAGTATGGCTGACTTGATTTAAGGTTTGCCTATCACTTAGCTTTTTGTAAGAGGGGGAAGAAAATCAATGCTTGTGTATTGATTTACTTGCAGGTTTTGAGACCTGGGACCTAGAAATTCCTCGTCCTTACTCAGATAAATGGGGAAATGACAGGGGAGTCTAAAAATACCTCTTGGAGGCACTGGAGCCCAGCAGGAGACTCAATCAGCTTGGAGTGGAGCCCCTGGGATGCAGTGGCCACTGCCTATATAGTAACTGGATGAGGCTCCATCTGAGGCCACCTCTGTCTTAGGATGGCAGTGCCTTTGTCAGTCAAAACTAGGGCCCCTTGATGTATTAGTTTGGTAGGGATGCTATAACAAAGTACCACAGATAGAGTGGCTCAAGCAACAGAAATTTATTGTCTCACAGCTCTAGAGGCCTGAAGTCCAAAATCAAAGTGCCTGAGGGGCTGACTCCTGCAGACAATGAGATCTGCAGCCTCTCGCCTTGGCTTGTCTTTCCCTGTGGCCCTTCATATTGTCTTTCCTCTACGTGTGTCTCTGTGGCCAAGTTCCCCCTTTTGATGAGGACACCAGTCATATTGGAGCAGACTCACCCTGACGACTTCATTCTAACCGCATTACCTCTGTGAAGACTTGAGTCTCCGAGTCAGATCACATTCTGAGGTACTTGGCAGTCAGGACTCCAACATGAAT
Source organism: Bos mutus (assembly GCF_027580195.1). NCBI lineage: Eukaryota > Metazoa > Chordata > Mammalia > Artiodactyla > Bovidae > Bos > Bos mutus. Next base: position 11,938,828 of record NC_091630.1, on the reverse strand, counting down.
TTTGAGGCAAGGGGCAGTCTTCAACCCATCACACTCAGCTCAACTGAAAACTAAGAAACTAGGGGGGTGAAGGTCAGAGAGTGAATGAGGAGAGGGTACGATAGAGAAATAGTTGTGTGGTAGGAGCTGGATCTCCAAGGCTGATGGTCCTCTGAGAAGGCGGACGCATGTTAGTGTCTGAGGAGGAAGCGCCGCCATGGAGCGAAAAACAAAACTTTTTGAAATTTTAGCAAGATACGTAACCGACTCAGTGACACCAGGAGTCTTATTTGTAAGGATGTTCGTGCTTTCAGAGAGACTAATATAAGAATGAGCGCATAGGTGTGAAGTTAGCCAGACGGTGTGATCTTGGACCAGTGTCTTGTGACTTCTTTGATTTTTGATCTTTATGAGGTAAATTTTTTTACATTAAAAAATAATTTCATATTTATTTTCGGCTGTGCTGGGTCTTATTGCTGTGCGGGCTTTTCTCTAGTTGTGGTGCCCCTTCTCATGGCAGGGGCTTCTCTTGTTGCGGAGCACAGGCTCTAGGGCCTGGACTCGGTAGTCGTGGCTCCCGGGTCTAGAGCACAGACCCAGTAGTTGCGACACATGGGCTTAGTTGCTCCAAGACAGGCAGGTGGGATGTTCCCAGATCAGGGATCGAACCCATATCTCCTGCATTGGCAGGTGGGTTCTTTACTGCTGATCCACCAGGGAAGCCCCTTTAAGAGATAAATTTTAACAGCGTCTGCTTCATAGGGTTCTTACGAAAAATCAATAATTATATAAAAGTCTCAGCATGTGCTGAGACAAAGGGCTTCCAGGAAATGTTAGCTGCCTTTGTGTCATTATCCTGGCTGGACACAGATTCAGGACATGGAGGGGTTTCAGTGTTTTCTGGGCTGTGGTAAGTTAAACGAAGCCGTCAGCCCTAATTGTCAAGGCCAGCAGCCCTGATTCCGCGTTTGTAAATTGTTTACGGTTAAAGCAACTGGTGGTGGCTTTTCAAAACTCTCCCAGACCTCTGACCTCTTTTGCTAAGGATGTACTTGGCCTCTTAGATAGTTGCATAGAAACTGTGTGAATTTAGTCTTTGTGCCTGAGGGAAACTCTGACAGCAAAAATTCCTAGCAGAGGGTTGGATCAACTGTTTCAGATAGTTCAGACAAAACATCACTGAATTATCTGGAAATCTACTCCAATCCTTTGCCAAGTAGGGTTGGTGAAGTAGTCTACCAAGTGTGTATGGCTTGGTGGTTTTAGGCAATTTCAGTTACAAACCATGGTTTCCCTCCAGCCAGGATGTAATATTCATTAGTGAAATTATGTCTGTGTGAAGAAGAAAGATAGGCGAGACTTGTTTGTGAGGACGGAGTCCTCCTCTGGCATAATCCTAGCAGTGGGGTACCTTGCCTTGGATCATTCAGACAAAGGCTTTACTTGGCCGCTTCTTTTGGCCGTGAGGGTGTTGTTGTGAAGGCTGCGTCTCGAGTATCCTTGTGACCAGGGCCATCGAAAGCTGGGAATTGTGACAGGAACTGTCTTGTAGGACAACATTTAAAGTTCTGACTAATAAACTTGGGTGGCAGAAGGAAATTTTATTTGACAAAAAATATTAACTGTTCAAAATATTCACTTATTGAGGTCCCCAAAGTAGATACTATTATCCTCGCTTTACAGAGGCGAGTCGGTGGAGGAGCCAGGGTCCAAACCAGCCAATCTAACAATTGCATTGTGTGGCTGATTCATCCACAAAGAAATCACGAGACCCTAGGCATGGGAACGGAAAGCAATTACTTCTGTTTCCCACTGGAAACCTTTCTGTGAGGGGTGAAACCAAATGTAAATAACAAAATAAAGGATGAGTTTAATGCTTTGTTTACTTTTTAGGTTTCATTAAGCACCTCAAACGGTGGCCTGTTTGAGCATCTAGCTAAAATAAGGCATTTATTTTAATTTGCTTTTCTGCCATTCAACTTACATGTCTTTGGAAGCTTGGAAGTGCTAAGAAATCATTTCAAGTGCAGATGGTATATATCGATCAGTTCTTAACCTATTTACTGAGAAGAAATTTGTTTGTGTATTTAAAAGAGAAATAATCCTTATCATCAACAATAAAAATGTATTACTGTGCATCAAAATAAATCTTTAGATCTTGTTAGTTTCCTTTAATGTTTTCTGTTTATTCTGAAAGCTCTTACTAATTGGAGAAATTCATAGAATACCAATGTTGCTGCTGCTGCTGCGTTGCTTCAGTCGTGTCCGACTCTGTGTGACCCCATAGACGGCAGCCCACCAGGCTCCCCTGTCCCTGGGATTCTCCAGGCAAGAACACTGGAGTGGGTTGCCATTTCCTTCTCCAATGCATGAAAGCGAAAAGTGAAAGTGAAGTCGCTCAGTCGTGTCTGACTCTTCAAAACCCCATGGACTGCAGCCTACCAGGCTCCTCCGTCCATGGGATTTTCCAGGCAAGACTACTGGAGTGGGGTGCCATTGCCTTCTCCGATACCAATGTTAGACAATCACAAATGTTTCAGAATTTAATAAACATCTGTTGAGAGTGTAATATATGCAAGCCATAGTATGAAGAGCTGGGAGAGGTTAAAAATATATAATTTTAAAATAAGGCCTCTGCTTTGAAGGATTTTGTTTTCTAGTAGAGGCAGCAACACAGACATGTAAATAAGCGATAAAAAATAAAATGCAGGTAGGAGGGGCTTTGAGAAGGCAGTGGCACCCCACTCCAGTACTCTTGCCTGGAAAATCCCATGGACAGAGGAGCCTGGTAGGCTGCAGTCCATGGGGTCTCTAAGAGTCGGACGTGACTGAGTGACTTCCCTTTCCCTTTTCACTTTCATGCATTGGAGAAGGAAATGGCAACCCACTCCAGTGTTCTTACCTGGAGAATCCCAGGGATGGGGGAGCCTGGTGGGCTGCCGTCTATGGAGTCGCACAGAGTCGGACCCGACTGAAGCGACTTAGCAGCAGCAGCAGCAGCAGCAGGAGGAGGGGCTTTGAGAGAGCTTCTGGCTGGAAAAAAGAGAGATTGCATGAAGGACGTAATTTCTAGCTCCATGAGGCTGATGCTATACCCCTTATTTTGTTTTCCCAGATTTTAGCCCAGTATCTGGCACATAATAGAATTGTTAAATTCAGTGATTTTAAAATAAATAAATTGGCTCTAGATGGTCAGGTATGTAAGGAAAAATGAGAACACATAATCTCAATCCAGCTTGATTCAGCAAATATCAATTGTCATTTACCCTGGGTGGGGCCCTTTGCTGGGTGGGAAGAACAGCCAGTGCCGAAGCGTGGAGAATGGAGACAGGGTAGCTGGGTGCAAAGTCCACGGAGTGCTCGAGGCATTCCTGGGTGCGGCGGGTGTGGGAGATAAGGCCAGAAGAGCAACTGGGGACCAACGTTTAAAAGATCTTGATGCTGAGGGTTCTGAGGAGAAAGATCCCCAAATGCTACTTCTCTTAAGCAAATATTGGTTGATAGCTGATCGTGTTCATTTTACTAATATAAAAAAATGACTAGTTAGATTTAATAATACCCATTTATTCATTTTAAATATATTTGTAGTATGCTAGAACCTGGGCTTGTTATTTGTTTCTGTATGTTTCCAAACCATGTAAGTAGTCTAAAGCCGTAGAAAAAATGTCTTGTTTGTGTTTGACAAGGAGCCAATTCTAAAATGATGTTTGGACACATAGACCAGACTAATTCTGTTGCAAAAGCTCATTTCTAAACATTCACAGAATTTACAGATCTAACTGTCCTGAAGGGTTTCCGTCCTAGCTCTTTCTTAAAATAGCTGTAGCCTTGGGACAATTGGTCTCATTTACACAGCATGCGCTAACAACACGCACATCTCTATGCCTGTATCTGCCTCTCTTGGGTTATCACACAGTACAGGGTAGAGCAGAGAGAGGAAAGTTCTTTGAACTTTGGCTTCTGACAGATCTGGTTGGCAACAGGGCAGTATCACTTCCTAGCTGTGTCTTTAGGTGAATGGCTTAACTTTGGACTTCAGTTTCCTCATGTATAAAGTAAGAGTAACATTTCCTAATTCGTTATGACTGTGAGAAACTCGTAAAAGTGTTCGCTCACTATTGAGCAATTGCTATGTATTTTTCATTCGAGTAAACTGAGGCACAGAGAGAGATTAAGTAGTACCCACGTGGCCACACAGCTAACGAAAGGCTGTGCCGAGTTTCCGACCCAGACTCGCTGACTCAAGAGTACACCTTCTGGGCCTCTGCCATTCTGTCTGTAAAGGTCCCTCCACTGATCTACCCTATGTGCTGTGCTGTGCTTAGTCGCTCAGTCGTGTCCACCTCTTTGCGACCCCATGGACTGTAGCCCGCCAGGGTCCTCTGTCCATGGGATTCTCCAGGCAAGAAAACTGGAGTGGGTAGCCATGCCCTTCTCCAGGGGATCTTCCCAACTCAGGGATCAAACCCAGGCCTCCCAAACAGCAGGCAGATTCTTTTTTTTAGCGTCTGAGCCACCAGGGATGATCCTTAATAAACACTATTTTCTATCTTTATTTCCCAGGACATTTGTTAAGCTAAATTGTTGTAGTACTTTGATCTTTCTTAAAGTTCAAATAGAAGGTGTCCAAAGGTAAGGAATTAAAAATTTTCAGGGTTTAAATTTTTAGATAGTTAGAATTTTATAACCATTTCCCCATGCCGATTATATTAGCGATATAAGTTCAATGTAGAAAACTTTAAAAAATTTAAAAAAAAAAAGTAAAACAAGATCATCTACAATTCCTCGAGGCAATAAAATAATTGGAATTTTAGTGAAGTGAATGCATTCTTCATTTCCTTGTTTTTTTTGTTGTTTTGTTTTAGCAGTCCAATATTATGATAGGCAACAGTCCTGCTTCACAGACCATGTGGAAAATTTGTCTCAGATCTTAAAATCAGTTAGTCATGAAAAAATAAGAATAGGAAAAAAATCAGTTAGTCATGATGTATCTTAGGGTGAAAGGTATACTTTTTGTGAAACGTGAAGACACAGGGAAAGAGGAAAAATAATACTGAGTAGGAGAGAAGAGGGGCAGAGTGTAGATTCTCACTGAGTTGCTTTGGGAGTTATAAATACATTTTTTCCTTTGGTGTATTGTACAATTAACAGCAAGGTTTAGAAGACCAAAGAGGTGGCTGGTGAGGTCGTTGAATGAAGGATTGGGAACATGCTTGGGTTCTTCCTCCTTGAAGACTCTCACATATTTGCAGCTGTGAATCAGAACCACTAAAATTTTAGCATCTCGTTATTTTGGCATTTGGCGCATCTCCTCCATCCATATAATGAGGGTCTTCATTGCGGCACATGGGGGCTTCTCTAGTTGTAGAGCAGAGGCTCAGTAGTTGAGGCTTCTCTGTTTGCCCCCGGGCATGTGGGCTCTTACTTCCCCAACTAGGGATTGAACTCTCGTCCCCTGCATTGGAAGGCGGATTCTTAACCACTGGGCCACCAGGGAAGTTCCCACTTAAGACTCTTTAAGTGAAGAAGAGTGATAAAGCAAAGTGGTAAAATTGGAGTCAGCACAAGCTTGTTTCGGGATATTGACTTGTGGTTGCTGTGGATGAGGTATCAGGGGGCTTGGGGAAGTCCAGGCTGTTCCGCAGAGGAGAGGCTGGCCTTCAAGGATGCCATCCTACGAGGTTTACAACTGAATATTGTCCAGGGATCCTTTGTGCTTGGATAAACATGGTTTTAATAGGAGGGGAACTAATCAACTTATCTCCGGTTTGTTCACAGGAGTTTGAATAAGGAAAATTATGACAACGCAAGCCCAGCTACACTGCTTGTGTCTCCTTACACTTTACTTGGTAAGAGAAGAGAAATGTTCTGTCTTTATTTAGTGGAATATTTCTAGCCCATACCGGGGAAGCAACAGCTATCATCACTTAAACAAAAAAGTCTATCAACTTATTGTGAACAAAGCACACAGCTTACACTAATGGGCCATTTTTGATGAAATGGCTGTAAGTTATATGTCCAACTTTCAACCAGGGAGATGCTTTCTCCTCAGCTCTTATAAGCCAATGCCCCTTCACGGGCAAGTTTTAAACCATTCATCTACTTAGTTTTAGGCTTTTACATCCAGCTCAGGGAATCTGGAAAGAAAAGTATACTGATACATGTGTTAGTCTCTGTCCCTTAGTCTTGACTTTATTTTGTCTTTAACCATCGTTAAATTACCACCGAAATTAAGAAAAGTATTTTCTCCAGTTTTGATTCTGCTCTGCACTTTTGTTTCCATATATGGCTTGGACTTTTTTTGGCCAAATTTGCCCTTAGTCACTTGTCGAGCTAACCCTATCGACTCAGGCTTCTAGAAGTTGCAGCTGAATGGAACGTGGGGAGACCAGCCCAGGCCTCAGGTGGATAGAGGGATGCGGTCTTCCCTTTTGTCGTGAGGTTCCTAAGGGTCATACATGTGCCAGATTTGCTGTGTTATGAAGCAAAATTATGGGGAAGCATTTGCTTTCTCCTTAGAAGGAAGCTACTAGATCCTCCTACCTCTAATCTTGGTTCCTTTCTTTGAAAACCCGAATATAACATCGGATTTCAAGTTCCAGAGAGCCCCTGAGAGTCTACACAGTTCAAAATATTTAGAGTGACATACAGCTGTACTTGTAAACTTACCAAAGCGTTCCTCTTGAGGGGAAAAGCTGCAGTCTGAACCTTATGAGCCTTGTGCATCCCCACAGCCTGGGGCTCGAAGCTTGTCCCCAGGACTGCCAAGAAGCACCACTTGGCTTCGCTCCTGTTGCTACCTTCTCATATGTGCTTTGCTATTTATATTACGGCAGAACGGTGAAATCAGTGCCTAGTTCAAACCTGGCACTGCTGTTGACTGGTGATAGGAACTTGGGTGAGTTACTACACTCTGAACCTCAGTTTTCTGCCTTGTGAAATGGGTCTAACAAGAGGACTTGCCTTATGTGGCAACTAAATGAGATCATACGAAGTCCTTGGATCAGTGACTGGCACAGTCTAAGGACTTGATAAATATTAGCTATAATTATTACTACCACATTTTAAATATTCAGGGATTACACTCATATGGACCCTGACCTCCATGAGGAAGACTGTGTTTTAGTCATCTTTGCATCCTCAGCACATAGCACAGTGCCAGGAACAAGGTAGAAATTAAATACATAATTATGGATTTATATTAAGAAACAACAGTGAGCTCTAAGAAAGACAGAGAAGATTCTTTCATGATAATTTAACATTAGCAGGTTCAACAGCTTCTGATCTGAGATGGGGATATGCATTTTTCTTCCTAGATAGAGGATGAAAAGCAGTTTTCCTTTTCCTTCCTTTTGTTTTCCTTACTCTCACCATAGTGAAGTTTCTACCCGGAGTGAGAAATGCGGCCCAAACCACTGCTGGCAGCAAGAGCGTTGCCTGGGAGACGGCCACGTGCACAGCTGTCTCTGGGTGAAGGAGGGAGGCTGCGACCTGTGGACTGGGGTCTCAGGGCTGTTGGGAGGAGCCATGTCTCTTCTGCCCCCACCCCCGACCCCTGTGCCCAGACCCTCTCCTGTGAAGAGTGCAAGTTCACTTGGTGCTTCTTTCTTTCGGCATCAAGCTTTTATTTAGCAGAGGATATTTACCATTTATTCCATACTATAGTGGCTCAGCCATTCTCTTTTGAGAACTGGTTCTCTTAGGGGATTAGAAACACTGTGTGAACACATTGGAAGGGCACTGAAGAGAGGATTTGGGAGAGTGCTGAGTAGGGATGCAAGGAAATCAGGGAGAAGCCAACTGTTTTAGAATTGTGCCTGGGACTCTGCTTCCTCCAGAAGGAGGAGAGCTTGAAATACTTACTGTATAACCAACACAGAGAACTCTTGGTGTAAAGCGCAATGAAGGTGGCTACTAGGCAGGCAGATCTGACAACTGCAAGTGTCCTTTGCTGGCCTGGAAGGCAGTGGGGCAACTTGGAGGGGGGGGAGCTTGGCAGTCCAGCCCCCTCGACACCATTCCACTGTAACACCAACTATCTGTGCCTCTGCTAGGGGGGTTCTCTTGAGAGACTTCCCTGATAGTGGTGAGGATCTTAAGAAATGACATGTGTGGAGGGTCACATTCCATAGCAGGAAACACAAAAATATCAGTTCCATCCGCTTCCTACCTTTCACCTCTTTATGCAAGATGGTGGGTTTTGTTCCTCCAACTCTTTCACAAGTTTTCACTATAACATTCTTCCCAGTTCTGGCAGTATGGCTTGTTGACTCATGCATTTTGAAATCTTTATAGCTCAAATAGCCCTGATATGAGAACCCAACCCTACTTTGAACCTTGCCACTGAGACATCTCCTTGTTTCCTGATAGGTGAGCCGGCTTGTCCACAGAGGAAAAATGCAGGCTTGTGGGTGAGGTGTGCCTGACTAACATAGTTTTCCTGCAGGGTCTGTCACCGGTGTGATCAGCTGAAAGACAGACTGCTTATTGATGTGAGCAGAAAACTGATGAAATGAAATGAAAGTCACTCAGTTGTGTCTGACTCTTTGTGACCCCAAGGACTATACAGTCCATGGAATTCCCCATTTCAATTCCATTCTCCGTGGAATTCTCCAGGCCAGAATACTGGAGTGGGTAGCCTTTCCTTTCTCCAGGGGATCTTCCCAACCCAGGGATCAAAGCCAGGTCTCCGGCATTGCAGGCGGATTCTTTACCAGCTGAGCCACAAGACAGACTGCTTCCTGATGTGAGCAGAAAGCTGGTGAAAGCACTGTGCTATTAAGCAGTAGCCCCTCAAAAGGCACTGCCCTAGCAGCAGCAGCATCCTGTATCCACCACAGCGCCCACTTCTTGTGCTCTGCCTTCCAGAGGGAGGAGAAGCTGGAGCTGGAGCTGGAGAAGATGTGGAAAGAAGTGGGAGGGAAGATGAGCCCTCAGAGGAAGACACACCTTGAAAGGAACTGATGAGCTAGGAGTCTGTATAGTTATTGCATCAGTTAAGAAGTCCTTTGCTGCTGCTGCTAAGTTGCTTCAGTCATGTCTGACTCTGTGTGTGACCCCATAGACGGCAGCCCACCAGGCTCCCCTGTCCCTGGGATTCTCCAGACAAGAACACTGGAGTGGGTGGCCATTTCCTTCTCCAATGCATGCAAGTGAAAAGTGAAAGTGAAGTCTCTCAGTCGTGTCCGAATCTTAGCAACCCCATGGACTGCCGCCTACCAGGCTCCTCCATCCATGGGATTTTCCAGGCAAGAGTACTGGAGTAGGGTGCCATTGCTTTCTCCAAAGAAGTCCTTTAGCTATGAGCATATTTAGAGTGTCTCCAGTCAACAGGGATTTATTTTTTTGTTAGACAACAAGAATCCTATAGTGGGCAGTCCTGGGCAGGTTTAGCAGTTTTGTGATATTATCAGAGACCTGGGCTTCTTTATCTTTGCTCCACCATTATCTGAGCTGGTTTATCCCCCATGGTTTCATGACAGCTGCCACAGCTACAGACAGGGGACCACTGCCTGAATAAGAACAAGGAAAGAGGAAGGGCCATGCCACCCACATCTGTCCTTTTTCATCAGCTCAGTTCAGTCACTCAGTCATGTCTGACTCTTTGCGACCCCTTGGACTGCAGCATGCCAGGCCTCCCTGTCCATCACCAACTCCCGGAGTTTACCCAAACTCATGTCCATTGAGTCAGTGATGCCATCCAACCATCTCATCCTCTGTTGTCTCCTTCTCATCAGGAGAACAAAAGCTTGACTGGAAACATTCCCCCACCCACACCCTGACCCAGCAGACTCCACCTTTTGTTTCAATAACCAGAATGGAGTCACTTGGCCCTGATCTTTCCTGCAAAGGAGTCTGGGAAAGAGATCATTTGTCTTTCCAAGGGATAGAGGTTGATGATGGCTGCGGGGGCAGCTAACCCAAGAGTCCACTGCATCTCTGAAGGGGAGGGAAGTTCCAAATTCCAAAACCTCTGTGTTCTTGTTTATTACTGCTTTTTTGTTAGACACCCAGATCAACTCAGTCAAGGTTTAATGAGCCATAGTACAAGATCTTTTCTCCCCATCATTTTGTCCTAATTGTTTTGGGTTATTTATCTCCAGTGTTCTGCAGTAAGAGTGTACTTGCTCCATATAAGGAAATGGAGAATAAATCTCTTCTCCCCAGTTTTTCTTTCTTTTTTTGTTTTACCTGTCCAGTTCTCCAAACCATTAACTTCCCATATCATACTAATCCATCCCACCCCTGACTGCCACCACAGGAGGAGAGCGGAAGGACCACTCAGGAGAGGCACTGGCATTGGGTGTTGTGCTAGATACCTCGTTCCAGGGGTGCCCACTGTGGTGGGTTTATAGCTGGCGGTCCCTTCCTGCGTGCTGCTCTGCCTCACGATTTCCTTCAATGATCCTCGTTGGTGGGAGACAAAGGGATGGCAGGAACTACCGCTGAATGTGCCCTCTTGCACACCCTCCATGCTGCAGATTTCCTGCCAGGCTGTCTCGGCCACTTGTGCTCTTTCTAGTGGGTAGTGGGGCAGTGGCTTAGAGCGGCTAAGAGTGGTCTGGAATTGTAGGTTCAAATCCTGCTTCCTGCACTGTGAGCAAATGACTTAACATTTCTGCATCTGAGTCTCATTGCTGGTGAAACAGAGCTAGTGATGATAAATGTAGGATTGTTAACATGGTTAAATGTGCTTAGGACAAAGCTCAGCATACGCTAGCGTAGTGAATGTGAGCTCTTTTTGCTGTGTGTCAGGCAAGCATTGTACTAAACAGGTCCATGTATTTTTTTTTCCCCTTATGGATTCAATTGTCTTTGAGGTGCCTGAACTCTAGCATGCTGGGGAATCTGCCACGGATTTCCTTATAAACTAACAAGAGTGGAATGGAGGGGTTTTAAGAAGCTGGTGTCAACCAGGTAGAATTGAATGGCATAGTGGCACTGTGGGACGACGATCACCAGTTTTCCTTCAGCTATAACCTAGTGTGTGTGCCATGTCAACTGCTCGTGGGTTCTACTCCGGTCAAGTGACTAACTCTCTGTGAGCCTGATTGAAAACACGGCAGTGTTAATTCCCACCCCCCCCACCCCCCTCACCCAGGGTGATTGTTTGAATCATCTTGAATGAGAAAAGCAATGCTAGGCTGCTGACAAACCATCTTGACATAGTGGAGCCTCAACAAATATTAGAACCCTTCCTGCCTATTTTGACTTGATTTCACTTTTTTTTTTTTTTTGAGCCATTTTAGAATCTTAGATTTCATATATCAGTCCCAGAACCATAAGAAAATCATCAAGTGGCCCAAATACATTCATAGTACGTGGTGTTGCTAATTTTCTATTTTTCTTTCATCTTTTAACAGACAATTGGATATGGCCAAGAGGGAAAGTTTAGTGGACCCTAAAACCCATGGAATTTTCAATTTTTGAAGGCCAAGAACCGAGTCAACCCATATTCCAGGTAAGGGCTACTCTTAGTCCCTGTCATCTTGATTTTGCAGGCTCTCTGTGGACTTTACTCCTTTATCTACTGGACACCCAGAAATAAAATAGAAGCCTAGGAGATCTCATTATGGAGAATGATTTCAGGAGCCAAGAGATGAGCAGTCTCAGTAATACCAGGCGTCCTCATTCGGACTTTCTCAGTGGTATCTGGGATACCTCCCGTCCCTGAGGCGGGAACCTTAGGGCCTGTAGGCTCCGCCCCTCTCCGGGGGTGGGCGGGGAACCAGTCTCGGAAGGGGGTGGTTATCTGAGTCTTGGTCTATTCCGTGAGCTGGCTGCTTGCAGCATTTGAAGATGCGATTCTCTGGCTTAGCGCTGGAATAGCCTGCCTTCCTGGAGAAGGAAATGGCAACCCACTCCAGTATTCTTGCCTGAAGAATCCCGTGGACGGAGGAGCTTGGTGGGCTACAGTCTATGGGAGGAGCTTGGTGGGCTACAGTCTAAGGGAGGAGCTTGGTGGGCTACAGTCTATGGGGTTGATAAAGTGTTGGACACGACTAAGCAACTAACACACACACACACACACACACACACAAACACACACACACAGCCTGCTTTCCTCACTGCCTCCTCTGAGCCTGTCTCTAGGCCGACCCAGGCGTTGACCGAGACACACTGGGAGGCAGTCATCTTGTTCACTTGGTTCACTGAGAAGCCTCAGATTGAGGGTGGATGGCAGGGGCTTGAGGGCCAAGAGACTTCAGCTTTAGGGGCACTGAAAGAATCCTGGAAACATAATGGAGAGAGGGAGAAAAACATCCTACTGCATTGGTCAGAACCCCCTGGGGAAACCTGCTTGGCCCTGGAGTGGTTGAAGAGGCTTTGATGGGCCATAGAGGATGCCCGTGATCCCCTGCTCCATGCACTGGGGGAGCAACAGGGGTTGCCAAACTACTGTCTGAGGTGGGTATGCCTTCTCTTAAGTGCCAAACATCTCTTTTGTTGGACAGTTCCCATCCACAGAGGAGGGACTGAAAACTGCCTCATCCCACCTTCTCTCATTTGGTACCAGATCAGTGCGAAGTGGCCCTATTATATGAGCTGGTGGGGGTGCACAGGTATCTCTGTGCCCCCGCCGTGGGGTGTTACAGAGGCTTTGACCTCTCCAGTTAGGGGAGTCAGGCCCTGAGGGAGGAGCAAATGCTTTGAGAGCTTAGACAGAAGAGCAGTCCAGCAAAGGCACAGCTGGGACACCTGCCCTGTGCTGGGAGAGGGCAGGGCCTGCCTGGGGTTCTGGCAGAAGGCCAGTGAGGCCAGGAAGCCGCGAGCCTGGAGAAGGAGGTAGGAACGGAGGCCGCAGAGACAGGAAGGATCCTGACTTCTGAGGTTCTTAGATTCCGCCCCCACCCCCGAGAGGAGCGGGCCTGAATCACGTTTCTGTTCAGGGCTGCAAAGCGGAGGGAGCTGGGAAACGGGAGAGGATGCCAGGAAAAGGTTGGGAGTCTCTGGCGAGGGCTCACTTAGGGGAAGATCTCGTTAACTAACTCTGTCTCCCTCGCCAGGGAGCATTTAGTTAGAGATTTCTCATTTACATTCGGAAAGTCCTTTTCATTTGTGTGTTTTATGCTTCATAAGTTGGTAAGAATGCTGTGGGCTGGGCACACATTCATCTCCTTTTATGAACTGTGTGGAAAGTGCCTAGTGTTACAAGATGCTGTGCTGGGTTCTGGGGGTGCAGGATGAGACCAGCAGCAATTCCGCCCCTGGAGCGCTCTTGGGTAGCAGAAGGAGACTAACAAGAAGGCAAACAATGCGCTGGAGGGTTCTGATTGGAGTCTGGTGGGCTGAGGAGGGGGCCAAGTGCAGGCGGAGAAAGAGTGGTCGATTTTAAGAGTGGAGGGTAGTCGTTGAACAGAAAAAGTTTCATTGGACCCTAGAACTGGGTATTTAAAGTTGACCAGGCACTCCCAAACAGAAAGCAGGCCCTGAGGACTAGATGGAAAAAAAAATATGGGGGCAGGCATTTAGCAAGAAAATGAAAGATGGCAGATGGTTTAGGGTGGGAGAGGCTGTGAGGAGAAGGTGAGACTGCTGAGGGCGAGGGTCGGCGTGGGGGTCCTGACTGGCTGTTTAACCTGTGTTAGGCGGCAGGGCCCACTGGGACATTAAGGAAGGGGTGAAGGAGTTAGGCTGTGTTTGCCCAGACTTGCTCTCTGATCACTTTGAGTGTATGATGAGGGGAGTGAGCCTGGAGACGGGAAGGGTCTTGGGACACTGTTTGCCATAGAACCAGTGGGACATGACGGAGGCCTGGTTTAAGCAAGTATAAATGGGAGTGGAGGGGACGGGACGGGTGGGAGCAATGCGAGGGGGTCCCACGTGCTGGAATTGGTTACTGAGTGAGTGCAGGCAGTGAGAGAAAGGTGTTGAGGGTAACTCTAGGGTCTCTGGATTGCTTGACTGGCTGGTTCATGGTGTCACTCAGAGAACGAGAGAAGGAGGGGAGGGAAAGTTTATGGGAAAATAAGTTTTAGGCTTATTGAATTTAATCTGTGGGGTTAGCGAGGTGGAGATGTTTAAGAGACAGTGGCCACATGAGTCTGGAGCTGTAGACTGGAGAGTCTTCCTCTCACAGTTGCTAATCCAGAGCTTGGGTTTGAAAGCCTGTCTGTAGCGAGTACCTCAACTACCCACAGGGGCCAGGTAGATGATGAACGGTACTATCTTGGGATCAGAAAGGCAATAGCAAAAAAACAGATGTAGAAAACCCCAAAACCGTGCAAATGTGAAATTAAAAGTCTTCTGACACTTGGTGTCAGCCTGTGGGACACAGGGAACAGTGGGGAGCGGGACTAACTGAGGGTGCCTCACAGGGCAAAGGCTCAGGGCAATTCCAGATAATTTCTCACATCAGAATTTGTGTATTACAGGATTTCATGATTTTTTCCACAAAAGTCAGACATTTTTATCTTTATGTAGAATTTCCTAAGAATCTAAATATTTCCTAAGAATCAAAATCTAAGAATATTGGCACAGTTAAAAAAAAAGCATCCTATAATCAAAGCAAAAGTTGTCTGTGGGCCAGAGAGTCTGCCGTCACTTCTTCGGGCAGAAAGGAATGGATGTTCTGTGAGTACAGGTCCACATCTCGTTGAACAGAATCACAACTGTACATAGTTCTGATGTACTGAACTGTACAATCTCCAACTTACAAACATCGCAGACCTAGAAATTGCTTCTTAGGATCCTTTCACAGTCTCTGAGGATCCCAGCCAGTAAAATCATTCCTTGGGTTGCTCCACGTCGTTTTCTGTTCTTTTTCCATCAGTCATGCTACAAAGCTTATCTCTTCTAGGCAGGAAATGAGAGCCCCGTTGTCACGGCTGAAAGCTCTTGTGTATGGGTGTGTGTGTTACAGAGGAGAAGTAGGAGATGAAGGGGAATTCCTTCTAGAATCTCAGAGTCTTTGTGCTAGAAAACACCTTAGAGACTCTTTGTACCAATTGCTTGTTTTACAGATAGGAAAATTGAGGCTTAAATAAATTAATGGCATAACTGATATTATAACACTGCTGTTCTCATGTTCTAGTTGAGTATATCATGCTACCTAACACCATATATGGCTTCCCAGGTGATGCTAGTGGTAAAGAACCTGCCTGTCAGTGCAGGTAGAAATAAGGGACATGGGTTCAATCCCTGGGGTTGGGAAGATCCCCTGGAGAAGGGCATGGCAACCCACTCCAGTATTCTTGCCTGGAGAATTCCATGAACAGAGGAGCCTGGCGGGCTATAGTCCATAGGGTCACACAGTCAGGCACCACTGAAGTGACTGAGCATGCACGCAACACCATATGCAAAAATTAACTCAAAATGGATTAAAAACCTAGATGTAAGACCAAAACCGTAAAACTCCTAGAAGAAAACATAAGCAGAACACTTTGATATAAATCTATCTGTCTCCTAAAGCAAAGGAAATGAAAGCAAAAATAAGCAAGTTAAGCCTAATTAAACTCCAAAGCTTTTGCACAGCAAAAGAAATGATTGTTAAAATGAAAAGACAACCTACAGAATGGGAGAAAATGTTTGCAAATGATATAACTGATAAGGGGTTAATATCCAAAATATACAAAGAGCTCATACAACTCAACGTCAGAAAACAACCTAATTTAAAAATGGGTAGAATACTGAAATAGACATTTTTCTAAAGAGGACATACAGAAGGCCAACAGGCACATGAAAAGATGTTCAACATTGTTAATCATCAGAGAAATGTAAATTAATAAACTCTAGAAATGATCCCTGAAAGTATAGTCTTGAGAAATGCACATTTAAACCACAAGGAGATATCACCTCAAGCTGTCAGAATGGCTATCCTCAGAAAGAGCACAAATAACAAAGGTTGGTGAGGAAGTGGAGAAAAGGGAATTGCTCGTGTACTTTTTTGGGGGAATATAAATTGGTGCAGCCACTGTGCAAAATTGTATGAAGGTTTCTCGAAAAATAGAACTACCACATGACCCAGTGGTTCCACTCCTGGGTATATGTGAAAAAAATGAAAACACTAATTCAGAAAGATACATGCACCCCAATATTCATAGTATTTCCAGTCGCCAAGATATGGAAGCAAGCTAAGTGTCCGTCAGTGGATGACGGATACAAAATATCTTGACACACACGTGACACACACACGCACAGTGGAGTACTACGCGGCCATAAAAAGAACTTCCCTGGTGGCTCAGACCGTAAAGCATCTGCCTGCAGTGCAAGAGAACTGGCTTCAATCCCTGAGTTGGGAAGATCCCCTGGAAAGGGAATGGCAACCTACTCCTGTATTCTTGCCTGGAAAATCCCAAGGACAGAGAAGCCTGGCGGGCTACAGACCATAGGGTTGCAAACAGTCAGATATGACTGAGTGACTAACACTTTCACTTTCATAAAAAGAATGAGAATTTGCCATTTGCAGCAATATGGATGGACTTTGAGGGTATTACGTTAAAGTGAAATAAATCAGACAGAGAAAGAGAAATATTGTATGAAATTGTTTATAGGTGGAATCTGAAAAACAAAACAAACTAGTGACTACAACAAAAAAGACTCATAGGCACAGAGAGCAAACTAGTGGTTACCAGCGACAGGCTGGGGGAGAGGAGGGGCCGAGAGAGAGGCAGGGGATTAAGAGGTACAAACTGTTGTGTGTAAAACTGCCTTGAACAGCAATGGATCAAACCAATCAATCCTAAAGGAAATCAACCCTGAATATTCCTTAGAAGGACTGAGGTTGAAGCTGACACTCCAATACTGATGCAAAGAATTGACTTATTGGAAAAGACCCTGATGCTGGGAAAGATTGAGGGCGGGAGGAGAAGGGGATGACAGAGGATGAGATAGTTGGATGGCATCATTGACTTAATGGAGATGAGTTTGAGCAAACTCCAGGAGATAGTGAAGGACAGGAAAGTCTGGTGTCCTGCAGTTCATGGAATCGCAAAGAGCTGGACATGACTTAGCAACTGAACAACAGCAAATAATCTACAAGGATATACTGTACAACACAGGGAATATAACCAATATTTTGTAGTAACTATTAGTGGAGTATAACCTTTAGACGTGAATCACTATGTTGCACCCCTATAATTCATGTAATATTGTGTGCTGTGCTATGCTTAGTTGCCCAGTCTTGTCTGGCTCTCTGTGACCCTATGGACTAGTCCTCCCAGCTTCTCTGTCCATGGGGATTCTCCAGGCAAGAATACTGGAGTGGGTTGCCATATCCTCCTCCAGGGGATCTTCCTAACCCAGGGATCGAACCCAGGTCTCCCGCATTGCAGGTGAATTCTTTACCATCTGAGCCACCAGGGAAGCCCATGTAATATTGTGCTTCAATTTAAATTAAAAAGTAGGTTACATGACAAAAAATAAAATCTGACATCTCAGAAAAAAAAAAAGCATTTCATTCTCTCTCCATCTTTGGCTGTGGAGATGATGTTGGAAACTCGGCCTTGGTAAGATGTACTCTGAGCTCTTTATTCCAGTGGTGGCATGGAGTTGTCCCAGTCCCCTCATCTGTGCCAAAGAACTTCTTACCTGAAGTCAGGGAGGCACAAAACAAGCTTATTGCCCCATGAGGTTGACCCTTGCATTATTAACATATCCTCCAAAAAAGAAAGAAAGAAAGAAAAGGAAGGAAGGAAGGAAGGAACTACACATCTACAGACTTCTTTCACTGAAGATTTGCAATTATGCCCAGCTCTGTATTCTCAGGGGCTTCCAGATGAAAGAATTGTATGATACATTTCTGAGATAGGTCATTTTTTGCCTTTTCTCTTTGTAATGTATGAGATGTAACTCACATATCTTAAGATTTGCCCTTTTAAAATGGCCAATTCTTTGGTTTTTAATATATCATAAAAATATGCAACCATCACCACTGTCTGATCCCAGAACACTTTCACCAGCCTCAGAGAAACCCTGTACCCACTGGCAGCCACTCTTTCGTCTCCTCCCACCCCCTGGCAAACACTAATTTATTTTCAGTCTCTATAGATTTGCCTTTACAGACACTTCATAAAAATGAAGTCATATAACATGTGGCCTTTTGTGTATAGTATCTTTTACTTAGCATCATATTTTCAAGGTTCATCCATATTGTAGCTGCTGTTAGTACTCCACCCCTTTTTTATAGCTGAATAATATTCCATCGTGTGAATATGCTACCTTTTGAATATACATTTATCATTTAATGGACATTTATGGCTATTACAAAGTAATGGTATTATGGACATTCATGTACAATTTTTTGTGAGGACATGTTTTCCATTCTCTTGGATATATACCTAAGAGTAAAATTTCTGAGTCATGATGAATTTAATATTTAGCCTTTTGAATAACTGTAAAATTGGTCTGCAAAACAACTAAACTATTTTACATTCCAACCAGCATTGTATAAGTGTTCTGATATCTCCACATCCTTGGCAACGCTTGTTACCTTTTTTTTTTTTTTAATTAAAGCTATCCTAGTGGAGTAGAGTGGTTTCTTTGTGGTTTGGGTTTCCCTAATGATTAATGTTAATATCTTTTAATGTACTTACGTACTATTTGTATCTGCTCTTTGGAGAAATGTCTCTTCAAATCCTTTGCCTATTTTTAAATTGGATTATGTCTTTTTATTGTAAGAGCTGTTTATATATTCTGCATAAAGTTTCTTATACACATAATTTGCAAATACTTTCTCACATTCTGTAGATTATCTTTTCAGTTTCTTGGTAATGTCATTTGAAGCACAAAAGCTTTTAGTTTTGAAGTTCAATTTATTTATTTTATTTTCTGTTTGTGCTGTTGATATAATATCTAAAAAACTACTGCCTCATCAAGAGTCATAAGGTTGTATGCCTGTGTTTTCTTCTTAAAGTTTTATAGTTTTAACTCTAACATTTAGGCCTTTAATCTATTTTTAGTTGTTCTGTGCATGGTACAAGGTAGGGATCTAACTTCATTTTCTTTTGCATGTGAGTATCCAGTTGTTCAAACATCATTTGCTGAAAACACTATTTTTTTCCCCTTGAATTATCTTAACACCTTTGTTGGAAATTAATTTGACAATAAATACAAAAGTTTACTTCTGTACTCCTGATTTTGATTCCACTGATCTATATGTCTATCCTTATGCCAGTGCCATCGGAGAAGGCACTGGTGACCCACTCCAGTACTCTTGCCTGGAAAATCCCATGGACGGAGGAGCCTGGTGGGCTGCAGTCCATGGGGTCGCTAAGAGTCAGACACGACTGAGCAACTTCACTTTCACTTTTCACTTTCATGCATTGGAGAAGGAAATGGCAACCCACTCCAGTGTTCTTGCCTGGAGAATCCCAGGGAGGGGAGCCTCGTGGGCTGCCGTCTATGGGGTCGCACAGAGTCGGACACGACTGAAGTGACTTAGCAGCTGCAGCAGCATGCCAGTGCCATAAACTTATTGCCCCATGGGGTTGATCCTTAGGTTATTAACATATCCTCCAAAAAAGAAAGAAAGAAATTCTTACACAGTTCTATAATATTGTAGCTTTGTAGTAAAGTTTGAAATTATTCAGTGTTAGGTCTCCCAACTTGGTTCTTCTTTTTCAAGATTGTTTTGGTTATTTGGGGTCTTTTACATTTAAACCTAAATTTTAAGATCATCCTGTTAATTCTACAAACAAGACAAAGGTAATTTTGGTAGGGATTGTGTTGAATCAGTATCTCAATTTGGGGAATATTACTATCTTAAAAATCTTATTTTTCAACTTTTAAGGATGGGGTGTTTTCCATTTCTTTAGATCTTTAATTTCTTTCAATAATGTTTTAAAGTTTTCAGATTACAAATTCAGATTTTCTTGTATTTCTCAGGTTAAATTTATTTTGAAGTATGTTATTCTTTTTAATCTTATTGTGTGTGGAGTTGTTTTCATAACATCACTTTCAGATTTATTTTTGCTACTGTATAGAAATAGTATTGATTTTTGTATATTGATCTTTTGTCCTGCAGCCTCACTGTACTTGTTTATTTGCTGTAAAATTCTTTTTAGATTCCTTAAGATTGTCCATATATAAGATCATGTCTTCTGTGAATAGAGGTACTTTTATTATCCAATCTGGATGACTTTTATTTCTCTTCTTGCCTAGGATCTCAAGTACAATATTAGATAGGAAGTCCCCTCCATGCGAATGAATTCTGTTCCGAGACTGCATTCTTAAAGTCCAATTTGTTCATAAGTCCAACAGAGTTAGCCTAGGTACCCAGCTAACACAATTGGCTATAGAGGACCATATTATAATTGGTTTATAATACTTTTCACACAAATAATATGCAAAAAACAAATATAAAAAATAAGGAAAACATTTTTACCTTACAGAATAGTACCCTGAAAAGTACAGGACAGCACCTGGCAAACAGGGGCTGGTACAGAGTGAATAGGCAAGAGGAGTTACCGACCTGAAGAGGGAGAGGAGGTGGCCGACGACAGAGCTGAAGGAGTGTCAGCAATAGGAGACAGAGGGCGAGCTGCAATTCCACTCCCGCCTGATGTTGGTAGCACAGGTTCTGGCTCCTTGCTGGATTCAACGCTACCCTTTTGATAAAATGATCCAGTGATGTCTGGGTAGTGCCTCTTTTTTTCTCATCGTAGATGATATCTTGGGCTTGAAATTAAGACATTATACTACTACACTCTATACAGTGCGTGCGTGCGTGCTCAGTCATATCTGACTTTGCGACCGCATGGACTGTAGCCCACCAGGCTCTTCTGTCCATGGGATTCTCCAGGCAAGAATACTGGAGTGGGTTGCTGTTTCCTCCTCCAGGGGATCTTCCCAGCCCAGGGCTTGAAGTAGCATCTCCTGTGTCTCCTGCATCAGAAGGCAGATTCTTTTCACCACCGAGCCCCCTGAGAAGCCCATTCTCTACAGAACTGTAAAGTACACAAAGCACAACCACTCGCAGAGGACGCACACACGTGACAACGTGCGCCAGATAAGTGCACTAACTTAAGACACGAAAATGCACACTCGAATCTTTGAGAGCTCACAACTTGAAGCGGACTTACTATATAGAAGTGACAAGATTGGGCTTCATTTTCTTGTTCCCGATCATATGGGGAAAGCTTTCAGTCTTTCACCACTAAGTATAATATTAATATTAACTGTGGGTTTTTCTTATATATCCTTTATCAGGTTGAGGAATTTACCTTCTATTCCTGAATTGTTGCATATTTTTCATCATGAAAGGATATTGGATTTCGTGGAATGATTTTCTGCTTCTGTTGAGATACTCGTCTGGTTTTGTCCTTTATTCTATTAATATGGAATATTAAATTAATTGATTTTTGTATGTTGAACCAGCCTTTTATTCTGGGATAAATGCCACTTGGTCATGATATATAATTTTTTATAGTTGCTAGATTCAGTTTGCTAGTATTTTGTTGAAAATTTTTGCATCTGTATTTATAAGAGATATCGCTCTGCAGTTTTATTGTATTTTTTTTTCTGATTTACATATAAGGATGATATTGGCCTCGTAGAATAAGTTAGGAAGTGTTCCATACTCTTTTTTTTTTTTTGGAAGTATTTGTGAAACTTTGGTGTTAATTCTCCCATTGTTAGGCAGAATTCATCAGTGAAGTTATCTAGACCTGGACTTTCCTTTGTGGGAATTCTTAAAATTACTAGCTCAATCTCTTTACTTGCTATAGTTCTTTTATTCTTTTGTCAATTTTGGTTAGGTTCAGTTGCTCAGTTGTGTCCGATTCTTGTGACCCCATGGACTGCAGCACGCCAGGCCTCCCTGTCCATCACCAACTTCCGGAATTTACTCAAACTCATGTCAATTGAGTCTGTGATGCCATCCAACCATCTTATCCTCTGTCACCCTCTTCTCCTCCCACCTTCAATCTTTCCCAGCATCAAGGTCTTTTCAAATGAGTCAGTTCTTCTCATCAAGTGGCCAAAGTATTGGAGTTTCAGCTTTAGCATCAGTCCTTCCAATGGCTATTCAGGACTGATTTCCTTTAGGATGGACTGGTTGGATCTCCTTGCAGTCCAAGGGACTCTCAAGAGTCTTCTCCAACACCACAGTTCAAAAGCATCAATTCTTCGACCCTCAGCTTTCTTTATAGTCCAACTCTCACATCTATACATGACTACTGGAAAAAACATAGCTCTGACTAGATGGACCTTTGTTGGCAAAGTAATGTCTCTGCTTTTGAATATGCTATCTAGGTTGGTCATAGCTTTTCTTCCAAGGAGTAAGCGTCTTTTAATTTCATGGCTGCAATCACCATCTGTAGTGATTTTGGAGCCCAAGAAAAATAAAGTCTGACACTGTTTCCACTGTTTCCCCATCTATTTCCCATGAAGTGATGGGACCAGATGTCATGATCTTAGTTTTCTGAATGTTGAGCTTTAAGCCAACTTTTTCACTCTCCACTTTCACTTTCATCAAGAGGCTTTTAGTTTCATGGTTGCAGTCATCATCTGCAGTGATTTTGGAGCTCCCCCCCCAAAATAAAGTCTGTCACTGTTTCCACTGTTTCCTCATCTATTTGCCATGAAGTGATGGGACCAGATGCCTTGATCTTTGTTTTCTGAATGTTGAGCTTTAAGCCAGCTTTTTCACTCTCCTCTTTCACTTTCATCAAGAGGCTTTTTAGTTCCTCTTCACTTTCTGCCATAAGGGTCCTGTCATCTGCATATCTGAGGTCATTGATCTTTCTCCTGGAAATCTTGATTCCAGCTTGTGCTTCATCCAGTCCAGCGTTTCTCATGAGGTACTGTGCATATAAGTTAAATAAGCAGGGTGACAACATAAAGCCTTGACTTACTCCTTTCCCAATTTGGAACCAGTCTGTTTTCCATGTCCGATTCTAACTGTTGCTTCTTGACCTGTATACAGATTCCTCAGGAGCCAGGTCAGGTGGTCTGGTAGTCCCATCTCTTGAAGAATTTTCCACAGTTTGTGGTGACCCACACAGTCAAAGGCTTTGGCATAGTCAATTTTTGTAGTTTTTGTCTAAAAATTTATCTATTTCACCTAGGTTGTCTGATTTGTGAGAAAACAATTGCTCATAGTATTCTATTTAGATTTTTTAATCTCTGTAAGTTTGGTAGTGATGTTCCCTCTTTTTTTTTGGTTGTGCCATGTTTGGCTTGCAGGTTCTTAGTTCCTCAACCAGAGATTGAACTGGTTGAGGTAAGTCCAGTTGAAGATTTGTTCATTGTATTGATCTTTTTTTTTTTTAAAAAAAAAAGAAAAACAACTTTTGGTTTTGTTGATTTTCTCCTTTGCTTTTGTATTCTCCATTTCATTAATTTCCACTTTGTATTTCCTTCTGCTTGCTTTGGGTTAGTTTAGTCATCATTTATTTAATTTCTTTTTTAAAATAATTTTTTATTTATTTATGGCTGCACTGGGTCTTCATTGCTGCATGTGGGCTTTCTCTAGCTGTGGTGAGCAGGGGCTAACTCTTTACTGCTGTGAGCGGGCTTGTCATTGCAGTGGCTTCTTTTTTTGTGGAGCACATGCCACTATTGTTTAAAAAATATTTCCTTAGGATAAATTCTGTTTAGTAATTTTTGCTATTAAAGTCTATAAACATTTTTTTTAATTTAATTTTATTTTTAAACTTTACATAATTGTATTAGTTTTGCCAAATATCAAAATGAATCCGCCACAGGTATACATGTGTTCCCCATCCTGAACCCTCCTCCCTCCTCCCTCCCCATACCATCCCTCTGGGTCGTCCCAGTGCACTAGCCCCAAGCATCCAGTATCGTGCATCGAACCTGGACTGGCATCTCATTTCATACATGATATTTTACATGTTTCAATGCCATTCTCCCAAATCTTCCCACCCTTTCCCTCTCCCACAGAGTCCATAAGACTGTTCTATACATCAGTGTCTCTTTTGCTGTCTCGTACACAGGGTTATTGTTACCATCTTTCTAAATTCCATATATATACGTTAGTATACTGTATTGGTGTTTTTCCTTCTGGCTTACTTCACTCTGTATAATAGGCTCCAGTTTCATCCACCTCATTAGAACTCATTCAAATGTATTCTTTTTAATGGCTGAGTAATACTCCATTGTGTATATGTACCACAGCTTTCTTATCCATTCATCTGCTGATGGACATCTAAGTTGCTTCCATGTCCTGGCTGTGGTGCTGCCATGAACAGTGCTGCGATGAACATTGGGGTACACGTGTCTCTTTCCCTTCTGGTTTCCTCAGTGTGTATGCCCAGCAGTGGGATTGCTGGATCATTAGGCAGTTCTATTTCCAGTTTTTTAAGAAATCTCCACACTGTTCTCCATAGTGGCTGTACTAGTTTGCATTCCCACCAACAGTGTAAGAGGGTTCCCTTTTCTCCACACCCTCTCCAGCATTTATTGCTTGTAGACTTTTGGATCGCAGCCATTCTGACTGGTGTGAAATGGTACCTCATAGTGGTTTTGATTTGCATTTCTCTGATAATGAGTGATGTTGAGCATCTTTTCATGTGTTTGTTAGCCATCTGTATGTCTTCTTTGGAGAAATGTCTATTTAGTTCCTTGGCCCATTTTTTGATTGGGTCATTTATTTTTCTGGAGTTGAGCTGTAGGAGTTGCTTGTATATTTTTGAGATTAGTTGTTTGTCAGTTGCTTCATTTGCTATTATTTTCTCCCATTCTGAAGGCTGTCTTTTCACCATGCTAATAGTTTCCTTTGATGTGCAGAAGCTTTTAAGGTTAATTAGGTCCCATTTGTTTATTTTTGCTTTTATTTCCAATATTCTGGGAGGTGGGTCATAGAGGATCCTGCTGTGATGAATGTCAGAGAGTGTTTTGCCTATGTTCTCCTCTAGGAGTTTTATAGTTTCTGGTCTTACGTTGAGATCTTTAGTCCATTTTGAGTTTATTTTTGTGTATGGTGTTAGAAAGTGTTCTAGTTTCATTCTTTTACAAGTGGTTGACCAGATTTCCCAGCACCACTTATTAAAGAGATTGTCTTTAATCCATTGTATATTCTTGCCTCCTTTGTCAAAGATAAGGTGTCCATATGTGCGTGGATTTATCTCTGGGCTTTCTATTTTGTTCCATTGATCTATATTTCTGTCTTTGTGCCAGTACCATACTGTCTTGATAACTGTGGCTTTGTAGTAGAGCCTGACGTCAGGTAGGTTGATTCCTCCAGTTCCATTCTTCTTTCTCAAGATTGCTTTGGCTATTCGAGGTTTTTTGTATTTCCATACAAATTGTGAAATTATTTGTTCTAGCTCTGTGAAGAATACTGTTGGTAGCTTATAGGGATTGCATTGAATCTATAAATTGCTTTGGGTAGTATACTCATTTTCACTATATTGATTCTTCCAATCCATGAACATGGTATATTTCTCCATCTATTAGTGTCCTCTTTGATTTCTTTCACCAGTGTTTTATAGTTTTCTATATATAGGTCTTTAGTTTCTTTAGGTAGATATATTCCTAAGTATTTTATTCTTTCCGTTGCAATGGTGAATGGAATTGTTTCCTTAATTTCTCTTTCTGTTTTCTCATTATTAGTGTATAGGAATGCAAGGGATTTCTGTGTGTTGATTTTATGTCCTGCAACATATTATGCCTCAAGTTATTTCCAAAAGGGTTATGCTAATTTATATTTTCATTAATAATATATGTGCTTTTTTCCATTCTTTACAAGAGCTTTTACAACTTGGCTATTATTGATTTTTAACTTGTGAATATAGAAAAATATATTAAAATTGTTAATGAGGTTGAATGACTTTTCTGTCTGCTTTTAAGTGAATTTTCTCTTCTGTGGTCTTAAAAATGCTATAGCTATCCCATGAATGATCATTGACATTTTCTTCATTTCTGAAAAGTGAGATTTTCATACAGAATATTATCAAATAAAGTCACTTTAAAGTTGTTTTCCTTAACATTAAAGTATCTCTTAATCTTTGTCACAGTTTTTAGAAGTACTAAATGCTGTCTTTTTCATCCTAGCAATGAAACTACACTTCTTAATGTTTCTTAGAAGCTAGTAGTAATATAGCTCTCAGATATTCCCAGAAAAAAATCTCATCTAACTCTAGCTATAATGTAAAGTATCAATTGATTTTTGTAAATATATTAAATTATGTCATTTATTGTTTCTTGAGAGACATGTAGTTTGAATATTAGTTAGTATTAAAGCAGACTTTTAGAATGTATCCCTTTAAAAGCTTAGAAATTTTTATTTTGGTGCTTGTGCAAATAAAAATGTTACCTGAAATTGGTGACTTACAACAAATTCTACAACATTGCTTTTCCTAATGACTTAATCTAATTTTTGCTTTTTCCCAGTTTAAGGCCAATCCTCCTGCTGTGACTTTCAAACTAACGGGGGAGACAGATGGCATATTTCAGATACAACCTGATGGACTTCTATATCACAACAAAAGCCTGGACAGGGAAACAAGAGCTGTTCACAGACTGCAGGTGAATCGACACCAGGCCACGGACACCAGCTCCAATCTCTGAGTGCTGGAGATGCCACTGGCACACTCCTCCCCAGCACAGAATCCCGTTTCCACTCTCCTTACCCTAACGACATGTTTGCCAATCTCGTTTGTCCATATTTTTTTTTTTTAATCAACTAGAGAGTGATTTGGTAAAGATATCCTTGTTTTTAGGCTTTTTGACCAGGTAACCCAAGTTATATTGCCAAGGCTCTCAGATGAATCACTCATCAAGTAAGGCCCTACTTAGGCACCTGGATCAAAACCACTCAACACTTCTCTGATATTTCACTGGTGTCTTGCTCTGGCTATTGGGTGGGCTCTGGCTCCACAAAGAAGGCAGCATTGGTGCTAGATGACGCACCTTTGGGCCTTGCAAGAAGCAGAAGTAACCAATGACCAAAGTCAGAGTCTGACTAAAGAGACCTCCTCCCTCTCTTTCTCCCTTAGGTTTCATGGTTTGTATCTGAATACACAGAAATGGTAGAGAGCTAACTGTGGGTAAAGAGCAGGCCAAAAGCTTTCTGTTAGTAAATATGCAGATTGACCACTAAAATGCCTCTGTAACAGCACGTGATGTTTCCATATCCTCAAGGGTCAAAGTGTTCTTATTTCACTGACTCTAGCTATTTAGAAAACAGCATATCCAGTGTCCAGCATATCCCACTGCTGGAAAACAGTCATGATTAGCTTGGCTTAACTGATAGGGCCTCTATTTTAGCAGCTCCCAATTTGGGCTTTTATGGGTGTCTTTCTCCCCTGTAGTTATCAGACCATTGATTATTTGGGCTCTAATTTCCTTCAAGTGACTTTTGGGTGTATGATATGAGGTTCAGACTCACTGAGAAGCTTTCCTTTTCCTGTCAACATCAGGTCTCAGCCCTGGATGCTCAGGGCAATACAGTGGAGGGCCCGGTCCCTGTCACCATCGAAGTGAAGGACATCAATGACAACCGACCTGTGTTTCTCCAGCAACATTATGAAGGCTCAGTAAGGCAGAATTCTCGCCCAGGTAATAGGCAGGAGCCTGGAGATATTTGGCAGAATGGCAGATTTGTGTGGTTAACAGCTATAGCTATCATTCGTTAAGCACTTACTATCTTATTTAAATTTTATTTATCTTATTTAAATTTCACAGCAATCCTGTGGGATTAGTTTTATTATCCCCATTGCTCTAGGGCACAATTTCTCACCGTTGGCACTACTGACATCTTAGGCTCCATAATTCTTTTTTGTGTTGTTGTTGTTTTTCTTTTTTTTTGGTCAGGGGCTGCTGTTCTATGCATTATAGGATGTTAGCAGCTTCCCTGACCTATCTACACATCAGATGCCAGGAGCAACACTTCCTTTCCAAGCTTTGATAGCCGAGATGTCTTCAGACATTTTCAAATATCTCTTGGGGGCAAAATCACCCCCAGTTAAGGACCACTATCTTTGGATGAGATTTAGAATACCTTACAGCTCTAGAGGGGCTTCCCTGCTGTCTCAGACGGTAAAGACTCTGCCTGCAATGTGGGAGACCTGGGTTCCATCCCTAGATGGGGAAGATCCCCTGAAGAAAAGAATGGCAACCCACTCCAGTATTCTTGCCTGGAGAATTCCATGGACAGAGGAGCCTGGCAGCTATAGTCCATGTTGTCATCAGAGTAGGACATGACTGAGCAATTCACACACACACACACACACACACACACATACACACACAGCTCTAGAACACTCTGAAAGGGTAAGCTTACTTCCCCACACCCTCCCAGGAATCCACATTCTCATGGTCACTGCTGGCTCCTAGTTCTTTTTCTTCTCTTACTTCCAGCTCCTAGCTAGGGCTCATCCTTTCACAATTCTCTTACCTTTTATCTCCAGGAAATCCCCTCATCAAAGCCTAGGTGTGTGCGGTTCAGTTCAATTCAGTTCAGTTCAGTCGCTCAGTTGTGTCCGACTCTTTCCGACCCCATGAATTGCAGCACGCCAGGCCTCCCTGTCCATCACCAACTCCCGGAGTTCACCCAAACTCACGTCCATCGAGTCAGTAATGTCATCCAGCCATCTCATCCTCTGTCGTCCCCTTCTCCTCCTGCCCCTAATCCCTCCCAGCATCAGAGTCTTTTCCAATGAGTCAACTCTTCGCATGAGGTGGCCAAAGTATTAGAATTTCAGCTTTAGCATCATTCCTTCCAAAGAACACCCAGGGCTGATCTCCTTTAGAATGGACTGGTTGGATCTCCTTGCAGTCCAAAAGAAGACTCTCAAGAGTCTTTTCCAACACCACAGTTCAAAGGCATCAATTCTTTGGCGCTCAGCCTTCTTCACAGTCCAGCTCTCACATCCATACATGACCACTGGAAAAACCATAGCCTTGACTAGACAGACCTTTGTTGGCAAAGTAATGTCTCTGCTTTTGAATATGCTATCTAGGTTGGTCATAACTCTCCTTCCAAGGAGCAAGCGTCTTTTAATTTCATGGCTGCAATCACGGTGTGTGTGGTAGGCTTTACTAAAGATTTAGAGAAATGAAGGAGCATCTTGTCATAACAGTGCACAAAATAAACCTGAATATTAGACTTTGAGTTCTCAGAAAGACTCTTGGCCATTTCCATCGACTCACTCTCAAACTTCCTTCTGTGTTACTTAATGTTCTCTCTCATTTTTCAACGCCCACTTCCAATAACTCTGGAAGAGTATTCCTTTCACTTTATTATGTGGAGTAATTTCATGTGTCTCTGTCTCTGAGGTTGCATACCAAAGGTTCACTGCTGAACTGTGCTAAGTAATTATCTTGCAGGTCTTATTCTTCACCAATAGGATTTTCTAGTTCAGTGGTTCTCAAACTTTTTGGTCTTAGGGCCCTTGTATTCTCCTAAAAACTATTACAGGCTCTAAGGAACTTTTCCAAGGATATATGGCTTATATCCAGTAGTATGCTGGCAAATTTTAATAGCTGTCTATCTGGGAGTGGGAAAAAAACCTCAGATTTGTAGCATTTGTCAATTTCTGTGGTATAACTACTCCCACCACAACTCATTTTAAACTACCAATGGTGTTAATAATTGACTCACAGAATTTCTGGAAATTCAACTGGGTTGTACCAGTTGGCTCCACTATATCACTGGTTATATCTACCAATATTTATCATATTTGAAATCAAAACTGAGAAATTGAAAAATTATTTAGTAATTGATCTAAAGTAATTATCATATTTTAATAAAAAGAACTGTATTTTCAAAGACAGAAGGAATTATTAAGAAAATGGCATTGTTTTAGTCTTTGCACATCCTTTAATGTTTGGATTAGTTGAGAACAATTGGATTCTTATGTCTGTTTTTGCATTCATTTTGTGGCCATATACTGTTTTGGTTGAAACGTTTAAAGAAAAACTGTCCTTAGGCAGGTATGTAGTTGAAAAAAGGAGTACTGTAACAGTGTTTTCAGATTACTGTGAATAGTCTTTGATACGAGACAAAACTCAGCAAGGGATAGTTTATTGTTGATTGCAATGTGGAATCTGAAACTGTATCAATGTTTTTTGGGGTACTCCTTTATGCTAAAATGCATCAATTTATCTTGTGATTTGGATGGGTCTTTTATACATGTATGACGTTAAAAACAGTCTCAAAGACCCCTAGAGGTTCCTGGACCATACTTTAAGGAATTTCATCCTAGGAAAAAGGAGCAGAATAAAGATTTATTCCACACTAATATGAATTATGGCACATTCCTCCACTCTATTTCTGCCCCTTGGAAGGCAAATGTGTCTATGGTTGGTTTAATATCTTTAAAAAATATCTTTTAACATCTTTTTTTAATATCTAAATATCTTTTTTTTTTTTCTGGGTACATTTTGTTAAACAGGAAAGCCCTTTATCTATGTCAATGCTACAGACTTGGATGATCCAGCCACACTCAATGGCCAACTTATTTATCAGATTATCATGCAGCTTCCCAAGGTCAACAATGTCATGTACTTTCAGATCAACAACCAAACAGGAGGAATTTCACTTACTCCACAAGGTGAGTTAAGTGATGCCCTCAAGGGACTCTCTGAATCAATACAAATGACCTAGATCTATATCATCTTCAGAGACATTTCCTTTTCTCTTCTCTCCTACTTCCCATAGGATCCCAGGAATTGGATCCTTTGAAGAATCCTTCCTATAAGCTGCTGGTCTCAGTGGAAGACATGGGAGGCCTGAGTGAGCATTCCTTCACTGACAGCGTGCATGTGGATATTACGGTGAAGGAGAACATTTGGAAACCGCCAGAACCTGTGGAGATTGAAGAAAACTCGACTGAACCTTACCCCGTTAAAATCACTCAGGTAGTGCCCAGGGAATGCTAACAGCCTGCCCAATCAATGCACTCACATTGTAGGGGCCCACTCTCATGGTCTTCACTGATGTTTTTGCATAGTATCATTATAAAGCAAACTAAATAAACAAAGTCTCTGACCACAAGTCTCTGGAGTTTGCCATCATGAGTGAACTCTGGACTGTACCAACTTAGATTCATGTGCACTAAGTCACTTCAGTCATGTCTGACTTTTTGTGACCCTGTGGACTGTAGCCCACCAGGCTCCTCTGTCCATGGGATTCTCCAGGCAAGAGTAGTGGAACAGATTGCCACTTCCTTCTGTGGGGTATCGTCCCCACCCAGGGATCGAATCCAAGTTTCCTGCATGGCAGGTAGATTCTTGATCATCTGAGCTACTAGGGAAGCCCAACTTACATATATTTGAGTTTTAAAAGAGAACTTTACTCACCTTCATTTTCTAAGTAGATAATGCTATTTTCTTTTTCTTGTCTATAGTGTAGAATATGGCTGAGTTGTATATGGTACATGTGCATGATTTGAATTTGAGACTGCAAATTAGTTTTGAAATGTTGCTTCTTATTCCGGTGGGGAAAATCTCAGTGTGAAAGATTTGCCCCATCATAGGCTGAGGGGCAGAGATAGGACTGGCCAAGAGTAAGAGCTGAGTAGACAACTTTTATCTTTGGAGCCCACCCCCTTTCCAACGCCATCCCCTGTAGGTACCTCCCCTCTCCCTTCAGACCCTCCCCTGGTCCCACCTGTGTCTCACTTTGAGCCTTCTCTTCCTGCTTTAATTCCTGGAAATCCACTCTGGGGCCCACCCAGATCTGATCTTTCCTGGGAGATCAGGAGATTTCTTGACACAGAAAGCTGTGAGTCAGTGGAAGATCACTGGGTTTGGAAGCAGATAAGCAAAACCACATTCTTGCTCTATTACCTCAAGGACTGATCATAAACAAAGAAAGTGAAAGTGAAGTCGCTCAGTCCTGTCCGACTCTTTGCAACCCCGTGGACTGTAGCCTACCAGGCTCTCCGTCCATGGGGTTTTCTAGGCAAGGATACCAGAGTGGGTTTCCATTTCCTTCTCCAGAGGATCTTCCCAACCCAGGGATTGAACCCAGGTCTCTCACACTGCAGGCAGACTCTTTCCCATCTGAGCCACCAGGGAAGCATAAACAAGTCATTTATTGTTTATGAGAAGTTGAGGCAACTTCTCACCAATAAAATGGGGATAATGACAGCTCTTTAGGGTGTGACAGAAGTTAATTAGTATCTGTGGAAGTAGATAAAAGTTATTAACGTTATGAGGCAGTTCTGGTCTCTAGTACTCCTATATATATTTTTTTTAATGGTACTGCTATTGTTAAGGGGTCCTGGGGCCCATCCCGTTGTATCTTTCTTCTAACTTAAGATTTTTATTTATTGAAGGTTTTTAACGTGAAAAATATTTTACCTCCTTTTACAAATTTACTTATTTATTTAATTGGAGGATAATTGCTTTACAAAGTTGTGTTTGTTTTCTGCCATACAACGAGAATCAGTCATAACTGTATATATATCCCTTCCCTCTGAAGCCCCCTCTCACTGCCACCCCCCTCCCCCCAATCCCAGCCCTCACAGAGCGCCAGGCTGGGCTCCCTGCGTTATATAGCAGCTTCCCACTTACTGAATGTTGAATTAATGAATTTCACCTTCAGAAGAAAAAAAACGAAAGCAAGACGTATTCTGCTTTACCAGATAAGAAAGTATATCAGGACTCATTTCTCCAAGAATTTCAGTTTGGTTCCTTTATGAAAGTCTTCCCATTTATTATTCACGTTGCCTTCATAAGGATTTATAAATGCTAAAAAAAAAAAAATGCATATACTTAGTTTTTCATAGCACTGTCGAAGAAAAGAAAATATAAAGAGCACAGCCAATACCCAGGCCTGGGAAAAGTACTCGGTGTGTCTTCAAAGTGAGGGAGAAGAGTGGAGGGGGAAGATGGAAGAACTCGGCCGAATCCGTAGGGCGTAACGGGCGCTTGCTTACAACCAAGAGCATAACCTTTGGCCTGGAGCTTAAGTAACTAGAAAAGGACAGTGGTGGCTCCTTGATACCCTTCCCAAGTTGTCTTTGAGAAAACAGTTAGTGTAGGACTTTAGGCAGGTCATTTAAACATTCTGCGTGCTAGTTTCCCGGTTTATAAGATTCGGGTAACAATAGTCTCTACCGGATGGGACTGTTTGCGGATTTAATGAGATCCCGGTTTATAAGATTCGGGTAACAATAGTCTCTACCGGATGGGACTGTTTGCGGATTTAATGAGACACTTTAAAGTGTTTAGTATTATGTCTGGAATGGGGCACAACCCTCAATAAGTGCTGTTATTAGTAGTAAGTAGATTATCCCATAGGCTAGGCTCTGTCTGTAGCAAGTGGACGGGACTTACTATTGAGTTTATTGATTTTATTTTTTCCAAGTTATTTACAAAACAACACTGGGAGTTGGCAAATATTCTTATCCCTAAAGTCTATGAGATTAAATATTTAAAGGAGAGATGTTCTTTATTTATGTATCACTTGTTTTAAATAACAGCATGATGAAGAATTGAGAGTGTCTCCTGTCTTTACTGGGGAGTTTTGGGAGCTTGTCATTCATCATGGCTTGGTCCTCACATAATGCCAGACATTAAGTGCATCTTGTTTCTTAAAGTGGTGTTTCATGACAGGAAGTCTTCACAACCAGGCTTCCAAATGAACAACCTATAGACTCTTTAGAGGGTTCACAAAGAATTGCTTTAGGGAAGGGAAATACCGCTATGTGCTTATCTGGAGCAATACAACAGTGAAAAGGAAAAAAGGGGGAGGGATTATTTTAGGTTGAAAATGAAAAATGTAATTTAGCAGTTATAAGAAACCACAGACATCCAAACAAGGTCGTCAGAAATTTCAAACGGAGAGCTAGAAAATTGTTTATTTCCTTTCCAGTTCTGTCCGTCCGGGACTGTCTTTCCTCACATTTTGCTCTGGGCCCTGTAGGTGCAGTGGAATGATCCAGGTGCTCTATACTCCTTAGTGGACAAGGAGAACACACCACGATTTCCATTTTCGATAGACCAGAAAGGAGATATTTATGTGACTCAGCCCTTGGACCGAGAAGAAAAGGACGCAGTGAGTAAATCTAAGAGGAGGTTCACGGGTGACGAGACGAGACCCTGAGCCCGCGGAGACCTGAGGGCAGAGAGGGTTTTACTGAACACCCACACCACCGCCACCAAACCCCCAGAACTGTGTTCTGAACCTCAGTGCCTTATTGCTCTCAAAGGCATGGAAATAACCCCACAAATTCAATCCATTTTATATTTTCTCATTTCGCAGTTCTAAATGAATGGAAAATAAAGGGATAAATGGAATAGTCTTGAAACAGTTGTTTTCTCTGCCTTTTAAAAAAGATGATGATGGAGTCATGTTTTACCTCTGTTCTTGTTATAGTATGTTTTTTATGCGGTTGCAAGGGATGAGCAGGGAAAATCACTCTCGATCCCACTGAAAATTCAAGTGAAAGTGAAAGACATTAATGATAATCCACCCACGTGTCCATCTCCAGTGACTGTACTTGAGGTCCAGGAGAATGAACAAATAGGTAAGAAAGTGTGTGTCTGTTTCTTTAACTCTGTAATCCCTTTCTCCTCCCTGTTGGGTAAATGGTGGCAGATAAACGTGACTGGGGATCGGTTGTCCATGCCCAACACAGCATAGAGGTAGAATGCATTTTGGGACTCACACGGGTACAGTATTTCAGTTCAGGGAGTGTCTGAGAAGGGTTCTAAAACTGGAGTTTTCTAACTACCACCCCTACTCATAGCGCGGTTCCTGCCTCTACCATTACTACTACTCCTGTCGCTACTTACACCCCTACACCTGCCGTGAGCACCATAACCACTTGCACCAGCATCCTGTATAAATGTGTAACGTTATCTCATCTGCACAGTTTTCCCATAGATTCTTTTTTGCCTTCCAAAAAAGTCAGTGACAGATGTAATCCCATCAAATTTGCTAAATAATTTAAACAGACATTCACACTCCATGCCAGATACCCTGCAATTGACCCTCTCTAGGAAGCTGATAAAAGCTCATGGGGCTTAAAGATGAAGTTCAGTTTCTATCTGCTTTTGTCCTTCTATTCTTGACCTGCTTCATTTCTTTGTACTATTCCAGGATAGCTTTAGTTTTGTGCAGGGACAGCTACTATTAGAACACTGATTTCTGGGAGTTCTGTGACTTCACTGGATTTGGGACACCTCTTACCTATTACTCCTTACTGCCGAGCTCATTGGTTGTGCAGAAGATCTTTGAAAACCTCTGTAGATGATACCTCAAGTATTTTTGTGTAGGGCCCAACATTTAGTGTATCTGTTCATCTATGATGCATAACAAACTGCCCCCAAATTTAGCAGCTTAAAATAACAAACATTTATTATCTCACAGTTTCTCTGAGTTAGGGATCTGGACATTCAGAAAGAGAGAGAGAGAGTTTAAAAAAAAATGGCAAGTAAGATGAAAGTCAGTCTTTTCATAACCTAATCTCAGAAGTGACATCCCATAACTTTTGCCATATTCATTAGAAATGAGTCACTAGGCCCAGCTCACACTCAAAAGGAGGAAGTTCCACCAAGGCGTCACTATCAGGGGTGGGGCGACTGCTGGGGGCCATCGTAGTGGTGGCCTGCATTACTGGGGAGGAGGACAGTACTTGTTTTCTGAGACTAGTTTACCTTGCTGGGAAAACAAATTGTTCAAGGGTGCAGCCTCTCCAAAAGTGATCATTTATTTTGTAACAATATTTCACAGTCTTGAGTTGTGGACTTAATGGATCAGGAATTCTTAGAAATCAACACAGAATGAGTCTATTCTAATATATATAGCCTAGAAGGATACTCCCCCAAAAATGCCCCTGCCTTTTGGGGCCCTGTCTAGCTCACTAAAATACCAGATTATTCTTTAGTATATTTATATTCTCCTGTTTGGTGTCTTGTATCAGCCAGAAACTTGTGAGACTCATGTCCCCAAGTCTCAGCAGTGCCAACTTTAATTCTGAAATCCCACTTGCCACCAACGCCTTTGTATTCACACCAGAACTTTATCCTCTCATAAAAGCCCCACCTCCCCAAAGTATTTCTCGGTGCCCCAAGAGATACTGTACGTACCTCTGAATCAGTTTGGGCTGCCACTTATTCCTAGCTTTTGTCACTCGGAGACATGACACTTCTTTCACTCCCGGCTCATTCATAAAGTTCTCTGGTCCCACTGAGTGGCGCCCCCTACTGGAGTTTCCCTGTCAGTGATGCCGAACAGTCCTGGTGTCTCTGACTGCTGGAGGGTTCCCCCGCAGTGAGGGGAGACCGGTGTCCTCTGTGTTACGCTCACTTGCCAAGGGAAGGGTCCCGAGCAGGGCTGCTCAGACACCAAAGTGAAAGTGAAAGTCGCTCAGTCGTGTCCAACTCTTTGCGACCCCATGGACTATACAGCCCACGGAATTCTCCAGGCCACAATACTGGAGTGGGTGGCATTTCCCTTCTCCAGGGGATCTTTCCAACCCAGGGATCGAACCCAGGTCTCCCTCATTGCAGGTGGCTTCTTTACCAGCTGGGCCACAAGGGAAGCCCTCAGACACCAAACCACCACAGAATTTAGTGAGACGCACTTTCATTCCAGCACGCAGATGCTTTTCTTACAAGGGCAGATGCAGGTTGCAAAGGTGACTTGGTTGCTTGTGAGGACGCAGAAATGGCAGCTGCTACCATGCTAGACACATGTTCTGATGCCTCTCCTTCCCTGGCCAGGAGACACGTCTGTCAGGGCAACCCTCTTAGAGGCATAACATAGGTACTTTCGTTCCTCCCCTCACAAAACCCTCCAAATCTCCCTGTGAATCAGTAGATGCAAAGTAACAGGGCGAGGGGATAAAGCCAACTCCACAAGGGGGATACATATTCAAGTTCTAGCCCTCACGTGGAATTCTGGCTGTGCGTAGAGAAACACACAATTCCCATTTCATGCAGCAAGATGACCCAGCATCTATCAGAGCTCATCCAGACAGACCTGGGTAGAGCACTGCGTTGTGGCCAGACTTCTAGAACTCCCTGGACTGAGACACTCACAGAAATAAAACTTAGGTCCATAAACCGCAGCGAGATGGAGAGGACGCCAGCCTGCTCTCGGCCTGTGCTGTCTTTATCTTGGGGGTGGAGTCAGTCTCTGCTGTTGTTCCAGAAACTTGCTTAGAATTCAGCACAGTTGGCTTGTCCTTGTTTAGTTTTACCATTTGCCTTGTGCATTAGTGTCTGAGGGCGGCCGTAACAAATGACCACCGACTCAGAGATTTGAAACAATAGAAATGTATCCGCACACAGTTCTGGAGGCTAGAAGCCTGCAGTCAAGGTGCCCGCGAGGGGAGAATCCTGGCCCCTGGTGGCTCCTGGCATTCGTTGGCTGCTCATGGTGGCCTTGCCGCAGTCTCTGCCCTCTTCTTCACATTGCCTCCTCCTCTGTGAGTGTCTCTGTCGTCTCTTCTGGATTTAGGGCCCACTCCACATCCAGGATGGTTCAAGACCCTGACTTGGGTCCTCCCAAATTCATATGGTGAAGTCCTAGCCCCCGGCACCTCAAGGGGGACTACCATTTAGAGACACGGTCTTCAACGTCATTAGCGTGGGTCTTAACCCAATATGACTGGTGTCCTTCTGAGAAGAGAAAATCTGAATAGACACAGAACGGGGGAAGACCATGTGCAAACACATGCAGCAGATGGCCGTCTATAAGCCAGAGATCTCTGAAGAAATCAGTCCTTCTCACAATTGCTCTCAGACCTCTAGTCTCCAGAAACTGAGAAAATAAATTGCTGTTGTTAAAGCCATCCATCGTGTGGTCACTTTTTAAAAAATTTTTTTTTATGGCAAGCCCTAGCCAGCTAAAAATGGACTTCCCTGGTGGCTCAGACAGTAAAGAATCTGCCTGCAATGCAGGATACCCAGGTTCCATCCCTGGCTTGGGAAGATCCCCTGCAGAAGGGAACAGCAACCCACTCCAGTATTCTGGCCTGGAGAACTCCATGGACAGTGGAGCCCTGCGGGCTACAGTCCATGGGGTCGCAGAGAATCAAATGCGACTTAGCGACTCACACACACATGCAGCCAACTAAGACGCTGCTCCACACACTGTACTGCTGAAAAGGTGAGAAGCACCAGCATCAATGTAAGAACTTTATTCTGCTTCTCACGTTTCCTTTTAGTGCCTTCTAGGAACCCGATTCTCCACAGAAGCCATTTTTTAATAGGCTAAAAAAATTAATGGACGGGTTTCCTTCTTTCTTTCCCTATAGGGAGCAGTATTGGAACTCTTACTGCTCACGACATGGATGAACAAGACACTATCAACAGTGTTTTAGAATACAGAATTGTGGATCAAACTCCCAAAGTTCCTCAAGATGGACTCTTCCTGGTCCAAGAATACTCTGGAATACTCCAGTTAGTGGTGCAGTTGTTGCGTAAGTGGGACACTCCGCAGTACAACCTGACCATAGAGGTGTCTGACAAAGGTTAGTATCGCTTTCACGGTGTCGAGTGAAAACACTTGTTTTCTTTCTAGCTGTGATTGTTAGGCTGCTCTAATGCCTGGGTGTGTTACAGAGGCTACCATTGAAAAAGGTCTTGCTTCCCACATAAAACAAGCCCAGAAGCCAACATGGTAATGGCCAGAGTTGCAGCTCAGAAAATGTGATTATGTTTGTCTCCTGAGAAGCAGATGCCCACGAGGGGATTAAATATATAAAGATTTTATTAGGGGAACTGCCTATGAGAAAAAATGGAAAGGGATACAGAGAAGTGTGGAAGAGCCATCACACCTCAATTCGAGCCTGACCCTGAGTGAAGGAGGGAAGGAAGGAAAGTGCTGGGGAAACTCCCGGTCAAAGGGAAGTTCGGCAGGGTCATCGGAGGTCCGAGGTTGGCTGTGGAAGGAGTCTGTGGTCTCCCAAAGCAGGCCTACCTTAGCCTGCCTGCCTTGTTCAGGCACTGCTGGGGCAGCCAATGGGAAGCAAGGTCTTGGTGCACACGTGGTGATGGAGTTCAGAGCCCGGCAGCATGTTGTCAGTTAAGATCCCTGTTGTTAGAAGTTGTTGGCAAGCCTCGTTGTCATGGCCACCGTGATCACAAACAAGACAGTTAGTTGTATTTCTCAAGTCTCCCTTTCAGACTCAAAGGCTTCTACTGTATGACTGTGAAGGAACTTTTGGAAAGCTTTGTCTTCTCCTATTAGCTTCTAATTGGCCATTTGACAATATCAGGAAACATTCATCCTTATACTTTATACAATTTCAAAGCAAGTGGTTTTTAATCTTTGCTAAGTCATGAGACCCTTTGAGAATCTGATGGAAACTATGAATTCCTAAACAAATGCATATGTTCTCAGATAAATTGCACAGACACACAAACATACTCGACCTCAGAGACAGGCCTGTTTTAGGGTCATTAGTACTTTTAAGTTAAGAATCTTTCTTCGAGTTAACTGGTCCTGAGTCTTAAAGAACCAAGTAGTTCAGTAATTATTATGCTAGGAAAGAGAGATTATATAGGTATGCTATACTAAAGAGCATCATTTCACGTTGTGCTTCGTATTTTTTTTCTTTATCCAGATGTTGAGATACTAAAGAGAACTGAGAGTCCTGGGGTTTACCAGGCCCCCAAAGCAGAACATTTGAGACATAGTAATTCGGCAAATATAGAGGGCCTAACATAATGCTTAGCATTATGCTAAGAGGTACAATGAAAGTGGGTATAATAAATTATCCCTGTCTGTGATGAGCTGACAATTTCACACCATTAGCCAGCCATTCTTCCAGTGGTTACTGAGCATTTAGCTTGATTGAGGCACCATTCAAGGTACTGGGAATGCACAAATAAATAAGACCCGGTGTCTGGCCTCAAGGAGCACTTTTGGTAGAGGAGACGGACAAGTGAATAAATAAATTATAAGGAATATGTACAAGGTAGCCCATGAAAGCAATGAGTGACTCAGTGGAGAGGGAGAGAGACCTAAGAGAGCTTTCTGGAAGAGGTGTCATTAATCTGACTTTCGATGGATGAATATGACAAGTTACAAAACAGTGTAAAGGCTTATAGAGGAGAAGAAAGTCCATGTGCAAATGCATGGAGACCCAAAGCAGTTTAATGCCGTAAGAGCATAAAGTGGAAATCAGATGACAAATTGTCTATATACATGAATACATCTAGAGACTATATGGACCAGATTATGCAATATATTTATATGTAAATATACGGGTGTATGTGTGTTGATGGAATTAAACATTCAATAGTATACTACAGAAAATTAGTCAGTAGGCTATAATTAGCATAGTTTTACATAAATTCAGGGAAGTGATTTTATTTACATGAAATCACGAGGCTCACTGCTGGTCCAAATGAGGCTTACGTGGAACAGGCAAGTGGTGAGTTCAGGCCCTGGGACCTCTCCAAATCTCCAGCCATTCTTGCTGTCTACAAATGTCCTGGGGACTGGACCCAGCTTTAATTAGCATCCACTTATTTATAAGATGGTTATTATTAGGTTACACGCCTGGCCTTGTGTCTGGTGTGTTGAGAACAAGCTCTGGAGCTCTGCAGCCTGAGTATGTTTGTCAGTATCCCAGGAAAAGAAAGCCCTCTTCAAAGAAGTAACCAAAAAGAGAGTAAAGAAGGGATTATCTGTAAAGCTGTGGGTAGGGGTTACGGGAAGCCAGCAGGAGGTGTGAAGCACCATGGAGTCATTTTTACCCCAAAGTGAGAAGGGAAAGGGAAGGGCCCTTCCCTGAAGGAGCAGGCCCTGGGCCTGGGGCTGTGACTCTAGAGGAAGCTGCTGGCAGTGGGAGCCAGACTGACTCCGTGCTCCTGCCCTTCCTCAGACCTCCTGCCAGTGCTCCCCCTGGTAGAGCTCAACCGCTACCCAGAGGGCCAGGATGCCCAGTGATGCTGTTCCTAAGGGCAGCCCCAGGGCACAGAGCAGGGTGAAGGGCAGGGAGCAGACGGAGAGGACTGGCGAGCACGTGGACCTTGGTCAAGTTGCCCTTGGCTTCCTCGGTTGTGACCTAAATGAAAATGACAATCGTACCTACATCACAGCGTCAGAGTGAAGATGAAATGAGTCACGTAAGCAAAGCACTTAATGCCGCGCCTGATACGCACAGAGTGCCAGCGGTGTCTGTTAGGATGAGAACCTTGATTTTGTTGCTCTCTACATTTTATAAACTGACTGCCTCACACTGATTTCAAGTAACATAACCAACCTCTTACACATCTGATAAGTAGCAGAGACAGAATTTCAGTGGTGGGGTTCCAGAGCCCAAAGCCTTAGCCATTGTATAATACAGGCTTCATGGCTGGAATAATGGAAACCTCAACAAAAGATCCCATCCTGTTGGGCTTCATGTGGCTGTTTTTCTGGGGATCCCATCTCTACTGGTACTCCACGCTCACCTTGGATCCAGGTTGAACTGCTGTCTCTGACTAGGTCTCTGAATTGTCAAACCCACCCCTCAAAGCCACTTTCCAGGATTCTGTGAGCTGCCTCTGGGTAGGCATGCCCTTGGAAGAGGGCTAATTGTATCATGGGCTTCCCAGGCGGTGCTAGGGGTAAAGAACCCACCTACCGATGCAGGATATGTAAAAGACCTGGGTAAAATACTGGGTCAGGAAGATTCCCCTGGAGGAGGGCATGGCAATCCACTCCCGTCCTCTTGCCTGGGAAATCCCATGGACGGAGGAGCCTGGCAGGCTATAGTCCAAAAGGTCGCAAAGAGTCAGACACGACTGAAGCGACTTTGTACACAGACACACCATTGTACTGTGCCTCCCTCACTTGGGCCTTCCCTTATGGGGGCAGAAGAGATACAGCACAGTGAGAGCCAGAAGTGTTCAGAGAAGGAAAGACAACCTTCTCGGATGCTCAAAGAAGCTTTCTAGAAGGACAGTTTTGCACTGGGCTTTGAAGGCTACGTAAGTTTCACGAGCCAGAAAACAGAGGCTGCTTCCCAGGAAGCCTGGCTCAGGAACAAGCTTTTATGGAGGAGGAGGCAGGTGGGTGGAGCGGGAATCCCAGAGGAGCCTCTCCCAGGGTTTTCTTCCACCCCACCTTGGTGACCTACACGTGGGTGTTGGTGGGGAACAGAGAGACTCCTTGCTCTGCACATCGCAGGCCAATAGTCAAATTGTGGCGTGGCTATCACTGTACTTGCCAACTGTTTTTCTTGCAGATTTCTGATCTCAATGCATGATTTTCAGTGAAAATTTTTGTGATGTGCTTCTGATTTTCAGATTTCAAGACCCTCTGCTTTGTGCAAATCAACGTTATTGATATCAATGATCAGATCCCCATCTTTGAAAAGTCAGATGTGAGTAGTTGTCACCTTGTTTTTGCTTTACTTTGTTTGTATTACCTGACCCCACTTCTGGAATAAGACACAAACAGTAGTTAGGGATAATGCCAGATTTAATATCTTAGTTAATGCTCTGCTAGTAAACTCAGGCATCGTCTTCAGTGGAAACCTTCTGGGGACAGTAATGTTCACTGTTATAGTATCTGCGAGCATCTGTTTATAAACTTTTGCCAACAGCTCATTTATTTCAAGGACTGCTTGAAAGCTGTAAGCACAGTCTTTGTCAAATTGAGATGAATTGAGTGGCTGCTTGCAGTTTGCCTTTATATATTTTGTGTGTGTAGGACAATAAATAGATTATTGCTACGTTCTCAAACAAGAATTTGTTGTCAAAATTTAAAATCTGGCAAAATATTGGCAATTTAAGCTCACCTTGCATTAATTGAATAAGAATCCAGTAGTCATATACAGATGTGAGAGTATCTGAAGGCTGAGTGCCGAAGAATTGATGCCTTCGAACTGTGGTGCTGGAGAAGACTCTTAAGTGTCCCTTGGACTGCAAGGAGATCCAACCAGTCAATCCTAAAAGAAATCAACCCTGAATATTCATTGGAAGGACTGGGGCTGAAGCTGAAGCTCCAATACTTTGGCCACCTGATGCAAAGAGTCGATTCATTGGAAAAGACCCTGATGTTGGGAAAGATTGAAGACAGGAGGAGAAGGGGACGACAGAGGATGAGATGGTTGGATGGCATCACCGACTCAGTGCAAACTCTGGGAGATGGTGAAGGACAGGGAGGCCTGGTGTGCTGCATGCAGCACGTGGGGCTGCAAAGAGTCGGACATGACTGAGCAACCGAATAACAACAACAAAGGCGAAGACAAAGCTGACCTCTGGTTTATGCCAAAAGAATGTGCTCAGGACACTTGCAAAAAAAGAGAAGAACTGGGCAGAAAGAGCAGGAGAAAAAAGATCAGTTGACTATATCAAGAAGAATTCAAGCTAATTTACTGGTAATGTGGGCTTTGAAGTTGGCAGTAGTTTTATCATTGCTTCCCTTAAAATGGATGCCTCTATTTATTTATTTTGGAGGAGAGAGAAGTTGTTTTGACTAGATTGTTAATGTTTGAAGTCAGTGATGAGGCAGCCCCGAGCCTTGTGATGATGTTCATAAATCAAAATAAGGATAAAGCTGTGACAAAGAAAGGGAATTGATTTACAGGAGGGTGTGCAGAGGTAAAAGGTTTGACAATATAACCTGTGTAGCAGGCACTGAGGTTAAGTGAGCATGAGATGAAGAGCCTGTCTCTTCTCCGTCTCCATTCTCTTGGGTATTTGATCTTTTCTGTATGTTATAGTCTCCTCGCATTACATCTAGACAGTGTTTTTAGACTGAGAACAAGAGTTCTGCTTTAGGAATCTCAGAGCTTGGAAAGGCAAACGGGGCTCTAGAAAGTGTGAGTCCACTTCTTTCGCTGCCGTGGTCCACTCCTGGACCCTGCCTGTTATCATCTTCATGATCGTGATGCCAAGAGACGTGACCTGGGGGATTTTCAGTGGAGGAGTAAGAGATTAACAGCACCTGCTTTGGAGGTGGACAAGCATGGGTTTGAACCCCAATTCTGTGACCAACTAGCTGTGTGGAGTGGGTTTCACCTCTCCAGTCTTTTGCTTCTCTGTCAAATGGAGGTGATGACACAGCTATTCAGTAGGGCATTTTGTCTTGCTGCTTACCTTTTTGAGCACTTATTATGTGCTAGGCATTCAGAGGTTCTATATGTATTATCTCTGCAAATCCAAACAGGAAACATAAAATAGCTTCCATTTTTATTATGTCCAATGGACAGAGGATGAACCTGAGACTTTAAAAAATCAGGTAACTTATTTCAATTCACCCAGGTAATAAGTGGCAAGCCTAGGATTCATACTGAGGCCACTTGACTCCAAAGTTCAGGCTCTTAACAACTATTCTGATTGATTAAGAATTAATTAAAATGATACATGTGAAGTGCCTGTCACATTGTAGGTACTCAATACATAGGAGCTATTTATCTGTCTCATTACTAACAACTATAATGATAGTTACAG
Organism: Bos mutus; assembly: GCF_027580195.1. Lineage (NCBI taxonomy): Eukaryota > Metazoa > Chordata > Mammalia > Artiodactyla > Bovidae > Bos > Bos mutus. Next base: position 11,894,596 of record NC_091630.1, on the reverse strand, counting down.
TTATTAAATATATTGGATGTGGGTGGGAGAATCTGTTTTAGAATCCCATCAGTCGCTCTCTGAGACGCTGTTTCTTGGTATAACGGATATCAGTCTACAAGTGTGACTGATGTCAAAGCAACTGCAACCTACTCATCAACGGGAAAAACATGCTTGGTAAGTATTGATGTAAACGATGACTTGTGTCCATTCTGAAACCAGAGGCAGGTTTGCTTGTTGATAATTGTCCTTGATGACAATGGACATTCTCATTGTTTCCTTCCCCTATTTCCTTCTTAGTATGGAAACCTAACTTTCCCTGAAGACACAGCTGTGGGATCTGTCATCTTAACCATCCAGGCCACAGATGCTGATGAACCACATACTGGGAGTTCCAAAATCCTGTATCGAATCACACAGGGAGACAGTGAGGGATGTTTGGAGATTGAAACAGATCCCCAAACCAATACTGGATACGTCAAGCTTAAAAAGGTAAATCGCCCATTGAATGGAATTTGTCTTTTTCATAGATTAGTTTCCTTAGGACCATTCAGGGACCTATAAGCAGAGGTGATGAATTGGCGGTGACCTCTCAGGCACGTGATGGACTCCTGGAACCCCCGCAGTCATTCCTGTCCTCGTGAAAGACAGAGGCCGGGATTCTTGCTCTGAGTCTGTCACTAGCTGACCAAGTAACCTTTGCAGAGGGAGGTAGTATTTTCATAAATATTATAGAATGAATCATTTTTAGTATCAGTATGTCCCATGCAATAATTGGGAAATGCTTTTACTAAAAAAATCACTTACTGTTTATCTGAAATCCAAATTTAACCAGGCATTCTTTATTTTTATTTACTAAATCTTGGGCAAGGTAGTGCTCAGGGCTTTATTTTTCCCTTTGCAGGTGTGGGATATTAGACTAGATGAAGCCCATGAACCCTTTAGGATGTAGGCTGTTTATTCAAGTGGACCAGCCATAGGTTCCTCTTTTTAATAATGACTGGAGGGTGGTAGGTCTCCTTTAATAGGCAAGTTATAATAAACACATGTATTCTCTCATACCTTCTTCCCTGCCCACTCCTTACATTCATCTTTTACGGTGCTGCTAAGTCCACTGGCTCTTGCTTCGTCTCTCCCTTTGTAAGGACTGGGTAGCCTGGAAGCCAAAATCTTGATTACCCTGATACTTGCTTCTTTATACAGGGTCTTCCCATTCTTCACTCAATCTACTCCTATCCCCTACTGTATACACCTGAAGTTTGGCCCTTTCCTCCCTGGTTGCCTCATGTATGCATGTAAACTGGGTATCGGATGACTCAACAGGAAGCGGTACTCAATGTCGTCCAATGTCTTTAGAACGAAAAGAGATCAGAGTCACAGCAATAGAGACTCTGCAGACATGGTTGAATGCGGAAAGTCTGTAGTACAGTGTGTGGGAGGCTGCATCAGAAAGCTCTGAAGGAAAGTTTTGACCCAGAATAAAGGTAGAAACTGAAAATGAAGACGAAAGAAAATAATTTTACAGAAAATGGATAGAAGCATAGGGGGAAAAAGTGCTGGTGCTGAAGGAAACCCTGGAGCAGAATCTCAGAATTCTGGTATCGTTCTGACCACACACCCCGCCTCTGACAAAGGGCCTCACTGGGCTTCAGCTGCAAGGTTTGTGCGTGGACCTACTTAAGCAGCAGTATTTTGTGTGAGTCTGACCTTTGAAAAAGGTGCCGTTACATCTTCCCCCTCTATTCATGGCTGCCTATATGGACACAAAGAACCCAGAAGGAAAGGTCAGGGCCCCGAGTTTGCAGTGGGTGGTCCAGGCGGCAGGCCTGGTCCTGGGGCAGGAGGCGGGGGCAGATAGCTTCCATCCTTCCCCAGAACCAGCACCCTCTAGGTGTCTAAGAGAAGATAAAAGCTCGTCCATCTCAGTATGAATGTCGGTAACTTTTCATGGTGGCCTGTTGTGAACTAATGTAAGTTAATTTGACCATCTGTGGCTAACGGGCAACTATAGGGAAAAGCTGGTAACCTTGATGATCAGCAGTAGGTGAAGGCTCTAATTTTCTTCCCACACCTTCCTTAACATAAGAGGGTGTGTTCCAGTACAGCGGGCCTCTGGCCAAAATCTTGGTCACATCCTTATTTTGTTTGTGGTTATATGCCAAGTGTCCAGAATATTTGCACATAGTGGAGGTTCAATAAATCTTGGTTGCCTGAATACATAGTTGAATTCTGTCCCATGTGCAATTAATAACAAGCAGGTTTGAAAACCAGCATTCAACTTGTGCTTTAGGCTTTAGGTTTGTGCTGGCCTGGCTCTCTGTCCCTCAGGCGCTGTAATCACAGTAGTCTAGTGACAGGATTCATCTGACTGTCCGCAGAAAAGGTGACGATAGACCAGAACTGGAGTCCTGGAACTCTGAAGGGTGTAAGCTGCTGGACCAGCCAGATGCTACGTTCTTCTTCAAGAATGTATTTTTCCACCAAATTGCATGTCTTGAATACCACTGATATCACAAAAACCTCTTTGCAAGATCACTTTGCTAATTAACAAGCCTTCTAGTGTAGCTTGAGACAGTGCTAGCTCAGAGCCTGTACCAGCTGCCTCTGGGGTGTGGCTCTGATTGGGGTCTTTCAAATGCTAAGTGCCAGCCAGCCCAGAGGTGTGGATCCCTGACCAGGATGCACTGATGTCAGCCAACCGCCCCTCGGGTGTGTGTCCTTGCCATGACAGGTGTGTTCATGCAGTTTTCAGGTTTTTAAACTTAGACTCTATTATGTGGTTTCTCTGGTGGCTCAGTGGTAAAGAACCTGCCTGCAATGCAGGAGATACAGGAGGCATGGGTTCGATTCCTGGGTCAGGAAGATCCCCTAGAGGAGGGTATGGCATCCCACTACAGCATTCTTGCCTGGAGAATCCCATGGACAGGGGAGCCTGGTGGGCTACACGTCCACAGGGTCACAAAGAGTCAGACACGACAGAAGCGACTGAGCACGCACGCATGTGGTTTCTCACGCATAGCTTAGTTAACCTTACTTCTAACTCCCTCCTCATTAATGGCTTCAGAACCATTGTATTGGTCATTTAAAAAAAAAAATTTAATCCCAATGTTAAACTATCACGATCCTATCAGCACCTGTTCACCTGAATTAAATGTGCAAATGAAAGTGAAAGTCGCTCAGTGGAGTCCGACTCTTCGCGACCCCATGGACTATACAGTCCATGGAATTCTCCAGACCAGAATACTGGAGTGGGTAGACTTTCCATTCTCCAGGAGGTCTTCCCAACCCAGGGATCGAACCCAGATCTCCCCCATTGCAGGCAGATTCTTCACCAGCTGAGCCACAAGGGAAGCCCAACAACACTGGAGTGGGTAGCCTATCCCTTCTCCAGGGGATCTTCCGGACCCAGGAACCGAACTGGGGTCTCCTGCATTGCAGGTGGATTCTTTACCAACTGAGCTATGAGGGAAGCTTTAAATGTGCAAATGGCAACAGGTAAAATTCACCGAGGAGCGCACACTCCATAACTGAAGCCCCTTTCGCTTCATGAAGCACTTCTGCACATACTCCTTTGCCTCTCAAGCTGATCCCGAGGGAGGCATAAACAGTCCCATCATCCAGCTGAGGTTCAGGCTCATGAGTTACAGTCAGCCGCTCTGCTAGATGAAGGAGCTGGGAACTTGACCCCTGGCTTCTGACTCCTTTCAGGAAAGGACTGCTGTGGCAGCCTGGGATTGCCATGTACTAGCTCTGCGACCTTGACACAAATGTTGTAACCTCTCAGACCTCAGTTTTCTGATCTGAAAACCTAAATTGGTAGAACCTTCTTGATGAGGATCCTGGAGGATTCAGTGCAAAAATACACACATAGCTTTTAAGACGTGTGAGGGCAGAAGCTAGGACTCTGGCTGTGGACAGATGAGACGTTTTCTCTTCTTGCCAAGGGTACCAGACTTGCCCGATCCCAGAGTGCCCTCTGGGGACAGCTGACTCTGGCTCTCTGGCGGGGGGCCTGGAAATCAGTCTTTTTAGCAAGTGCCCTGCAAAGGCTTTCTCCTCTACTCTTGAGTAATGACTGCACTTCAGGGTGGATACCAGGTGTGTGGGCTTTCCATCCATCGATTCTCCAATGCCAGCCTGGTGTCCTACAATGTAACTCAATTATGACACTTGTCTGTTGGGAGACAGCATCCGACCCCCCCAGGTTAAGGGCTCAGTCCCACTCTCCCACCCCACTTCAGAAGCCAGTAGCAAGTCCCAGGTTGTCCCCTGTTCTTCTGACTGACTGGCTATACATCAGAGGTTCATGACTCCCTCCTTAAGTTCCAACATTTGCTAGAACAGCTCACAGAGCGCACGGAAACGTATTTACCAATGTATCACGTAATAAAGGATATGATGAAGGATCCAGCGGAGCAGCCAGATGAAGAGATAGATGGGGTGAGGCCTGGGAGGACCCCGAGAGCAGGAGCTTCTGTCTCATGGAGTTGAGCTGTGTGTCACTTCCCCAGCTCGTGGATGTGCTCACTAACCCAGAAGCTCTCTGAATGCCTTACTCTGGGGGTGTTTATTGAGGCTTCATCAGGTAGACATGATTGATCATGAACTCAGTCTCCGGCCCCTGTCCCCTTCCTGGGAGGTGGAAGGGGTTGTGCTGAAAATCCCAAGCTTCTAACCATGCCTTGGTCTTGGTCTGGTAACCTGTTCCTGTCCTGGTTACCAGGAGCCACCAAGAGTCACCTCATTAGAACAAAAGGTGTCCCTATCACCCAGGAAATTGCAAGGGATTTAGGAGCTCAGTGTCAGGAACCAGAGGAAAAGACCAAGATATACTTTTTCTATGAATTCATATGCCGAAAGTGATGCTTGGGAATAAACACATTTTAGAACTGCTGTCCTCCCTGTCTTTATCGCCACCCTGAGCTCTGGCCTATTGAGTGATAGATCAGCATATTCTTGAGACCAAGCAGGTATCAGGAGCCAGGAAGGCTATTTCTCTGAGCCCTGCCAGACTCATCAATAACTCTCCTGAAATTGAAATTCAGAGGTTTGTTTTGGCTTTAATGTTTTTTTTGATACAAATTTTGTCACTTCTTCATTATGGCTGGTCCTTTTGAATTCTCAGTACATGATGTATTTTTTTTTTTTTTTAGAAAGGTGTTCACATTTTTAAATGTTTTGAAAAAGTGAAAAGACTATTTTATTATTTTTTTTCTTCTAATTGCAAAGTTTTACAGGTCTGTCTTCATAATTAGTATCTATGAATAGAAATTAAAGAGAGGTGGGTTGGGTTCATTTCAAGGATTAATGCATTCTACATGATATAATGTATATGAAAAGTGGAAAGCACAGCAAATGTAGATTCTCTTAACAGCAGATGGTGGCATACATGTTGGGATATGATCTTTTTTTTTTTTTTTTTTATTTTTCAGCACTTTATTTATTTATTTTTTATTTGATAAATTTAACGCCTTTTATTGCCATACCTCATTTTACTGTGCTTTGCTTTAGTGAGCTTTATAGATACATGTTTTTTTTTTTTCCTTGTTAATTTTCTGTTTAGTTGATCTATCCATAGGTGTGAGTGGGGTATTAAAGTCTCCCACTATTATTGTGTTATTGTTAATTTCTCCTTTCATACTTGTTAGGATTTGTCACATGATGTATTTTTAAGCAGCTAGAATATCATGTGGAAAGCTAATGTGTATTTTTTTCTCATCACTGATTATTGATGAAAATGTTAAATGTCCCCGGTCTCAGCTCCTTTCCTTCAGCACTGTATCTCTGCTTCCAGGTTGAATCTAAATCATGGGGTTGACCTTTCAAGCAGCCATGTACAGAAGAGGGATTGTGGCATAAGTGGGTGTTTTCTGCCTACCTGATGAGTAAGGTCATGAGGGTCTCTTGACTTGACTCTGCAAGCATAGCCCTGTGTAGTGAAAGACAGGGCACATGGTTTGACAAAGCTTGTTCTTGATTAAACTCTGCTGGTTATCACTTGCTAATTTTAGTATCTTCCATTTCTAATTTTTTTCCTGGAAAATGTGGTTCTGTGTGTTTTCCTGGTGTGAAAGTTAAGCGGACTGACTGATAGCAAGCTGTTACTTCCATTCAGTAAGGGTTGAAGGAACACTGACACCGTCTCCTAACGGGCCTCCCTGCCCTGGTCAGATTGGCTCAAATCCACCCCTCCCCTAGCGGCTCCCAGAGTTAACTTCCTCCAGTACAAGTCCCACCTTGTCAGTCTTGTGCTCGCCGCCTCTCTCTGTTCATCAAGGATCAGGTCCCAGCTTCCTAGCTTGACGTGTACCATCTTCTCCATCACCTCTCTCTTCTCTCAGGTCACACATTCTGTCCTGCTAACTCCCGCTGCTCCTTATTTGCAGGTACACCATTTCATTTCTGTATCCCTCACCTCTGTATCCCTCACCTCTGGTTTCTTATCTCTCACCTCACCTCACCCTCACCTTTCCGTGAAAGGATCGGAAAGCCAGGGAGGGGACTTAGGACCTGTTTGATGTAAGGATGAGGTGTGTGTCCTCTGCCCGAGCCCACAGAGTGCTGTGCTGCTTGTCTGAGCTTGGTCTTGGCTTGACCCACAAGGAACAGATTGACGCATCCTTGGTCCACATGGCGGGCTTGCTCTGGGGGCTGTTGGCTTCCTGCTCCATCTACCAGACTTTTAGTTTGATGGCCCTGCCCTCCTCCCCTGAGATGATGGGTGGATCCCTGGGAGTCAGACGCTCCAGGGTGCACACATCTCTTCCCAACTCCCCTGGGTGGGAAGCCCTATCCCACCATGAGATCTTGACCAAGAGGTCATCATGGGGTCATACCCTGTAGGCACTGGATGCTTATTTCTATGAAAATCCTCTCTTTTTACATCTCAGCTGGATTACAAAATTTTATACCCTGCATTTTAACAAGAGCCAATTCATTCTCAGATGACCTTGAGTCTTTACACATAATTCTTTCTCTTTCATATGAGGAAATTTTCTGTCTTACTTCCTTTTGAACTAGCAATTGGGTTGCGGATATTGTGTGTGTTTGTGTGTTCATGGAGGAGAGAGTTTCTAAAGAGTGAAGATTTTCTCCAGAATCTCTTTCCCACTGGAGCCTGCAAGGGCTTGAGAAGGACCAAGACCTTCTCATTTTTGTATTTCCTGATGGGTATACTATGCACACTGTCAGGGAAGTGATGAGAAGCAAAGAATGCAATACAGTTCCTCTTCTCAGACAGCTCATGGTCAGTAAGGATCTGGAATAGAGAAGCAAACAATTAGGATCCTGAGTTAAGTCCTATAAGATTACAGAAGGCATGGAGCTCATCTATTTGGGGATACAGAGTGGGATTTGGGGAAGATGGTATGCAGAGAACAGCACTGAGCCAACTTTGGACTGATGGGGAGAATTTTTTCAGATGTTGAGGGAAGAGAAGGCTGAGCGAATGCAGTCATGTGTCAGCTTTTCCTCTTTATGAAAGGAAAATACCATTTTTGTTTAACTGATGAGAAACTGATATAAACTAAAGTTAAAGAACTGACAGCTCCCCAAGAGATCCTGGGTCCTCCAGGCCTGGAAGAGTGAATAAAACAGGGCAGTTCCCAGAATCTATAATGTGCTTTTTGAGCTTTTCTCTGGTTCCTTCATCTTTTTGAGGTCATGGATACCTTCGAGACTCTGACAAAAGCTACATAACCTCTCCTGATGAAAAAATTCATGTATGCACAAACATCAAAAATTCAATGGAGTAAGTTTAAGGATCAAATTGGCTTTATTAAATAATTCATAAATCGTCATTCCATTTAGCAAATAGAAAGGAGCTCCACCAAGCTGTAGCAAAGGAAAGATTTTTAAAGGTAGAATGGGAGTGGAAAAAGGAAACTATTGGCAAAGAATGTCTTGTTTCAGACAAGGTTGCCCTCCTAAAAGGAACAAAAGGGCCTACTAGGTTGATTACCTCACTAGGGCCGACCAGATTCAAGACTGACTGGTTAAAGTTGCATTCCTGGGGCAGGGATTGAGAATGCAATAAGTCAGGTATTAAGTTTTGTTGCTGACATGGGGTTTAGCACAAGTGATTCCATTTTGGGCCTGTTGTTTCTTTAAAGTGTGTACATGCTCAGTTGTGTCTGACTTTTTGCAACCCCAAAGAGCCCAACTCTTTGTGGACTGTAGCCCGCGAGGCTTCTCTGTCCATGAGATTCTCCTGGCAAGAATACAGGAATGGGTTGCCATTTCCTTCTCCAGGGGATCTTCCCAAGCCAGGGATCGAACTCACGTCTCCTGCGTCTCCTGCACCGCAGGTGGATGCTTTACTGATGAGCCACTGGCGAAGCCCTTTAACAGTTTCCCCATTTTGATCAGATTCTCACTTATCTGAGAAATGTGATAAAAACTTGAAGCATTAAATGCCACTATCAGATACTGCTCTTTAGTTCTTTCTTCTGTTGATCTTCTGTGTGATATTCACAGGTCATAATGGTTTTTTTTTTTTTTTCTACTTAATCCCTGTGATATTCACAGGTGTCAACTGCAGGTTTAGAGTTTTTAAGTTGGTCATTCTTTCTGTCCCCTTTCTGATGTTCTTAGTCTTAGTGAGACTTGGTAGTGAGTGGTTGTGAGCATGTATTTAAAGCTTTTGAGAGAATGCAGCACATGAGAGAGAGTACTCTGATTCTAACAAGCAGGATAATTCCTTGTGTTTGGAGTGTACCTTTGAGCCATGGCCCCCAAGACCCAAACCAATCAAATGCAAATAATTCAAAGAAAGACTCCATGGCAGGAGTCACCCTTTGAAGGCAAGTGGCTTGTTCAGTGATCTGATGATCCTGAATTTCTGCTGCCCCAAAAGTGTTCTCCAGGTACGGCAGGTGGTGTTGGCTACAGCATAGACATCTCCTTGCTCACCTGAAAGAGAATCAAGGGCTATCTTATATCAAGAACAACTTTGGCCAGAAAGTCTTAAGATTTTTGTTGGGCAGCTATTGCTCTAACAGTGAATTTTTCAATATTTTCAAGAATTAAGGAAAGGTTCCTAATCATATTCTGGTTTACATGCACTCTTAACCAAGGAGGGCTTCCCTGGTGGCTCAGACGGTAAAGAATCCACCAGCAAATCAGGAGACCTGGGTTCGATCCCTGGGTTGGGAAGATCCCCTGAAGAAGGGAAAGGCAACCCACTCCAGTATTCTGGCCTGGAGCATTCCATGGACTGTATAGTCCACGGGGTCTCAAAGGGTCAGACACGACTAAGCAAAATTCACTTCACTTCACTTAAGGAGAATGGACCGGCTAAAGAAAGGGAATCCTGAGTCATGAATACCTCTTGACAATTCCTTTCTAACTCATTTACTGATGTAAATCCAGGGAGTTCAACCAATGAGGTGTCTCAGTTGGTTTGTGAACACTCAGGGGCGCAGTTAGATAACCTAGGAGACGTTGCCTGATGACGATGTACCAGCCGTCTAGGTACATACAGAGAATGATAACCATCACAGACAAAGATAAATGCTGTCAGGACACAAATCGCTTCCATCGAGGCAGCACTGTTAGTGGGTTCACTTGTAGGGATAGTTAGTTGCATATGCCTGTTCAAGTTAGATGTCAGTTAGGTTTTCTCCCAGCCCCAAATCCTAGTTGTTTTAAATTTCAGAGGCTGCCTCCCTTAGCGACAGTCTGGGAGATACAGATGGTGGTTTACCTTTCCAGGCCAATGCCAGAGTGAAGGAAAGGGAAGGGAAAAAAAGAGAGTTTCATGTTCAGCTGAAATATGAAGTGTTGATCTGATGTCCTGGAAGGGAGCATCTGCCGCACTGTCAGCTGCCTCTCTTCCTAGTCAATCTGATTTGGAGATTCAGTATTTTTATAAAACCAGATGTCCGGTGGACCCCTCTTCAGCTGTGAGATGTGTATCTAAGGTTTAAGACTCTAAAGTTTGGCTGCCGTGTGGGGAGTAAGGAGGACCGGGCAGATCCCTTCCAAGGAGGTTCAAGGGCAGTCTTTGTTCTCACCGATTCCAATTCAGAAAGGTGGGAGACAACTGAAACATTAGCTTGGAGAGTTGTAGCCGGATATTTGAGGAAACTAGAAGAATTCAGGATCCAGTCCAGTTTATGGGTATATGTGTGCATGCCAAGTCGCTTCAGTCACGTCTGACTTTTTGCAACCCTATGGACTATACCTCGCCAGGCTCCTCTGTCCATGGGATTCTCCAAGCAAGAGTCCTAGAGTGGGTTGTCATGCCCTCCTCCAGGGGATCTTCCTGACACAGGGATCAACCCTCATTTTTTGTCTCCTGCATTGACAGTCGGGTTCTTTACCACTAGCGCCACCTGGGAAGCCGAGTCTAATGCGCTGTGCTGTGCTTAGTCACTACTCAGTCATGTTCGATTCTTTGTGATCCCATGGACTATAGCCTGCCAGGCTCCTCTGTCCATGGGGAATGTAAAGGTTCAAATAGAATTTTTCTCTCTACAATTATTCCTGCTTTTTAAAAAATTCTTTATAAGGATAACCCCAGTAAAATAATTTTTTTTGCATTAAATTTGGCTTGATTATTTACATAAGCACAGCAAGAATAGTGATTGACCATGTAAGCTCATCGGAGAAGGCAATGGCAATCCACTCCAGTACTCTTGCCTGGAAAATCCCATGGATGGAGGAGCCTGGTAGGCTGCAGTCCATGGGTCGCTAAAAGTCAGATATGACTGAGCGACTTCACTTTTACTTTTCACTTTCATGCATTGGAGAAGGAAATGGCAACCCACTCCAGTGTTCTTGCCTGGAGAATCCCAGGGACGGGGGAGCCTGGTGGGCTGCCGTCTATGGGGTCGCACAGAGTCGGACACGACTGAAGTGACTTAGCATAGCATAGCATGTAAGCTCATGCTGGAATCTTCAAAGCAAAGTACTCTCTGAGTCTATGCACATCTCTCTCAAATGTGACAATCCAGTCCAAGCCTGAGCAATGTAATCAATGTTTCCAAATGTGTTCCATTATGAGGAGAACAGATTCTTATTGAACATATGTGAATGACTACCTATATTGCCATGAAAAGAATATATTGAGAGTTTCTGAATTCTGGAAAGATCACCTAGAAAAAAAATGTCATTTTTGTTTAAAAAGGTATGATTTATCGATTGCTGTAAGTCATAGATTACTTAAAAGAAAACATTTCTTTAAATCTGGAAAAACAAAACATTAAGAAATATGTACTGTATTAGAACAGAAAGTCATACAAATTATAATCAACCTCCTCAGTTTATTTAGTTCAATGTAATTAATACTGGCTCTATTTTAATCTAGTTTTTCTGTTATTCTGGAATTCTTATCCAGTTTAGTTTTATGATTTTAAAATGATCAGATATTGTAGAATACCTGTCAGAGTCCTTTTTATGGATTTCTCTGAAGATGAAATAGTTTTGTAGGAACATTTCTGCAAAAGCATCAGAATAAAATAATTAACTATCTGTAAATGACAAAATCCTTAAAATGTCCATTATTAAATATCTGATAAGAATTCATTGTAATGGAATTAACAAGAAAATTTGGTAATTTTTGCAATGAGTAATGTTTAAGATAACTAGAATTATGACTGATAACATCATACCAGGAAATAATAGATTTCCAGGAATCTTGTATAATTTCTATAACCTTTACATACCTGTGTAAATATAGCATAAAGAAGGTTTGGACTTCCCTAGTGGTCCAATGGACATGGGTTCAATCCCTGCTCTGGGAAGATTCCACACGATACATCACAACCACGCACAACTGCTAAAGCCCACGCACTTTAGAGCCCATGGTTTGCGTGAGAAGCCTGAGGACCGCAACTAGAGAGTGGCCCCCGCTCGCTGCAACTAGAGAAAGCCTGTGTGCAATGAAGACCCAGCACAGCCAAAAATAAATACATTTTTTTTTTTTAAAAGAAAAAAGCCTGAACACTCAAATCATTAAAAAAAAAAAAAAAAGGCTTAGTATTACTTGTTTGACAAAGTTTTCCATGTAATTTAACATATCAAATAATCTTAATTAGTGGAACATCTCTCTTTTTATAAGGAGAAAGAAAATGTCTTTTCTGATTTTTCCAAAGTACCTCTGGAAAATCCCAAAATTATTTCCAGGTCAAAAAAACTTCACTTAGAATTTGATTTTGGGAAGTTCTGTCAAAAAATTCAAAAGATTTGGACACAACTAAAAAGGATCACAGATCATTATGAAACAATACTTAATTATCCAATTAATTATTTCAAGAGCAAATGCAGTAAGTTACGTACTTCTGAGCCAAATTTTGCTTTTCTAATGTTGAGACAACTCAGTTTACTTAAATAATCAAAGACATGATAATAAAGATATAAAGCACAAAAAATTATTTTAATAAAACACAAAGTCTTTGCTTTCTAAACAGATTTTTTAAAGATTAAAAAAAGCTTTTCAAATTTCTCATAAAGAGTAGATCTTTTTTATTAATAGATCTAATAAAATTTGTCCTTTTAGCAGATGAAAGAAAATTAAGTTTTAGCTTTATGTAAGAATATTTTAGTATTTAAACTTATTTTAAAACTCTTGAAATAACAATTAATTTTTTTAGCTAACTTGACCGCACAGGATTTCCTCTTTTTTCCTCTTTTTCTTTCTTTCATTCTTCTTTATTTTCTATGTCCATAGTTTTCCCTTAATTTTTCTCCTTCCTATTTTAAAATAACTAGAGAAAAAAACCACTTTTATTTCCCTCAACAAAATATATTGCCATACCTCATACCCTTTTTAACCAAAAAAAAAAAAAAAAAAGCCTCCCAAACAAAAAATACCTCCTATTTTCCTTGCATACACAATTATTTCTTATTGTTTTAAATTACATGAGTGACTGAGCTTGCACACGTTAGAATTCTTACACTTAGAAGCCTTAATTTATAGTGAACACTTGCTAAGCAATTATGAACTGTTACCCTAGCATTCTTTAGACTAGCAAATTTATGAATATATTTCATAATTTTTAGAAAAACATGCTTCCTCATAGTAAACATTTTTAATGTGGCACTAGCCATATATACTAATAGATCCAAATATCTTTAGTTCCTCTGCAAAAAGAAACCAAAGTGGGTAAAATTTATGTTCAGTAATTAATGTTTTAGTATTTTATCTTACTTAGAAGTGATCTAGATGTTCAGTGAACTTCTGTGGAGGGGAGCAGTAGGAATTACATGAGTCCTGTAGTCTTTTTTGGATACCTTTTATATCTCTAATTTTTTATCAGGCTTTTGCAATGAAATTATTTTGGAATTTTGAAGTCTTTTGGAGGCTTCTTCATGCCAATTAAAATAGGTATTCCTTGCTTTTAAGTGCTCTTCTTAAATGTTCTTGTCTAATTGGAACATTCCTCTTAATGGCCATTGTAATTCTCCTTATGGAGAAGGCAATGGCACCCCACTCCAGTACTCTTGCCTGGAAAATCCCATGGACAGAGGAGCCTGATGGGCTGCCGTCTATGGGGTCGCACAGAGTTGGACACGACTGAAGTGACTTAGCAGCAATTCCCCTGAAGACTGAAAGCAGTTTGCTAGGAAACTTAGCAGCGTTCGGAGTTCAGCCTCCATGTCTTTCTGCTCAGCCATGTTTGGGGCCCCAGTTTGATGGTAACCATACCAAGTTCTCACGCACAAAATTCTAGGTTGTCTTTAGTAAGGTTTTGGCCATTTTGAGGGGTAGGTATTTATAGTTTCTGAGATAGTTTTTAGATGTAAAATGAGCAAGTATGCTCTAGTTTATGCTAACCTCTCCCACCCGCCAAGAGTTTAAGTTCTTTTATTTTGAAATGCGAATCCTGAGGTTTCTGGGAAATCATTCTCCATACAATCTGGTTGCTGCCGTGTCCAGCTCTGCAAGCCCATGGACTGTAGCTGCTTCAGCCTCCTCTGTCCATGGGATTCTCCAGGCAAGAATACTGGAGTGGGTTCCCATTTCCTTCTCTAGGGGATCCCCTGGACCCAGGGATTGAACTTGCATCTCCTGCATTGGCAGGTGGAATTCTTTACCACTGAGCCACCAGGGAAGCCCCACACCATGTGGAAATCTCTGTATAAGCATTTCCCAGTGACTTCTGAGAACTGTCTTGAGAGAATCAATGAATTTCTGATGAATGAATGAATTATCCCAGGATTAAATAAATTGGAGGAGTGCTGTACTGATTCCCTCTTCTAGGAGAGTCAGAACACACATTAGCATATTCAAAGTCCTGGTAAGTCCCATAGCAAAAGCTTCTCCATGGCTCTGCTATCCAGAGAAAGAAGTTTTTGCTGACACTAGATTAAGAATGGATGCTCTGTCAGAGCGTTTTTTAGGGCGCCTTGGGGAGGGGGCGGATTTTAAGGGAGTTAATTATCCCCCAATTGATTTTCCTTCTTTTTCCCCCTGTACAGCCTCTTGATTTTGAAACAGTAGCCATTCATAATATTGTAGTCCAAGCAGAAAATCCTGAGCCTCTGGTGCCTGGTGTACAGTATAATGCCAGCTCTTCTACTACCTTCAGACTGACGGTGACAGATGTGAATGAGGCCCCGCAATTTTTCCAACAAGTATCTGAAGCAAAAGTCAGTGAGGCTGTGGCTAAAGGCACAAAAGTGGGCAACATGACTGCCAAGGATCCGGAAGGTCTGGACGTCAGGTAGAGAGGAGCTGTGCTGGGAAGCTTGGCTGGGTGCTGTAGTCACGGCCCATGGGAGGAGGAAGGGCTGGGGGGCAGGTGGGCAGAGAAGCTGGCCTGACTTGAGGGCTCTCCCCTAAAGGAGCAGCCAGGGATCTGAAGCTGTGTCCCAGTGTGCTTGGTGAATCTGCCCTTGGTTTCGGCAGGTGCCAGTCACCTTGGGGGCATCGGGGAGCATCCAGACTTGGGAGTGGGAAGCAGGTCAGATTCCAGCCCAGCCTGCCTACTTCAGGTCCCAGCTGGGGAGAGCTGGGGAGTCCAGGAGGTGGGGCTGGACCAGTCACAGGGTCAGGGTCCGGAGACAAGCTCCAGCTCCTGAGGCAGATGGGCGTTCTAGACAGCAAAATAAAGCAGAAACCTGACGGGGTGGACTCAGCCACCTGAGAGGGTGAAGGGAACCTTCTCCATGAGGAGCTCTTCAGAGCAGGTCCAGGGCAACAAGATTCACTCCGGAGCTCAGCCCTGGAAAGGTGAGTATGTGGGCTAAGACGGTTAGACAAGATGTGTAAGTATTTCCATTTTAGTAGTTCTCATTTGTTTTTCAGGGTGATAGAACCCACACAGATTTTCCTTAAATATATGCAACAATAATAAAAATTTCCAAGATAACAGATGTATGTGTATACATCCATGTCTGTATCAATACCTATAACCTTCTTAAGATCATCTCGTTAATAAGCCCAAGGACAGGACTTGATCCTGGATCTTTTGTTTCTATTGTATAACATCAGCCCTACTGTCCATGGCATGACAAATATTTTAGCATGGCTTAAAACCTATGCAAGTGATTATGAATGTTATGAATGACAATTCCTTAAGTGTCTCTAAATATTTGAGGGGAGTCTTGCCTTCCACTGAGTGATCCTTTTGGTACCTGGAATCAGTTTCAAGACGTTTTTCTGATTGTCGGAGTAAAGTTCCCACCTACTATTTTACACTGCAAGCATGTATCAACTTTCACAAAGACAGATAAGAGAAAGGAAAGAAGAGATGTGTTGTACTGGATGGTTAGTGTAGATACTACTGTGTACGTCAGAGTCACTAAGCCTGATGGGGCACAAAATGTTCCTAATTTTACAACAGTTTACTCTTTAACAAATGCTCCCATCTCCTTCATGAGAATGCCATGAGAAAGTCATTGGTCAAGGGCAAGTGAGTAAAAATTTGAGTTTATGAGTGGAGAAAACAAAGTTATTTAAGAACATTCCTCAGATGTTCATTCTTTCATCTGAGGAAATGATGTGATGTATGTACTATTAAGTTAAAATCAGGAAGATGAGTAAGAAAGATAATGTCCTGGCAGAAACAAATGAAAAGAGTACTTCATGAATGGAGAGTAATCAATAGTTGAGATGCTAGGAGTAAGTCAGTTAAGATTTAAGGATAACTCCAAAGCTGCTGCTAAAACCTGAGCAATTTAATTCTCTTTCTTTTAGACCCACAAACTTGGAATCCATTAGCACCCAATGGATCCTAATCCAATCTATCAGTAAATATTAGTGATTCTTTCATTGAACTATATCCAGAATTGACCTGCTTCTCATCACTTCCTCAGTGATCCAGGCCACATTATCAACTCTTCCACCCCACTCACTGCAATGAGAGTGGGTCTTTAAAAAAGTAAAATCACGCAACTCCTCTGAAAACCCTCCAGAGGGTTTCCATCTCACTCAGAAATCCCGACTACATCAGTTCAGTTCAGTCCCTCTGTCATGTCCGACTCTTCGTGATCCCATGGGGTGCAGCACGCCAGGCTTCCCTGTCCATCTCCAACTCCGGGAGCTTGCTCAAACTCATGTCCATCGAGTCAGTAATGCCATCCAACCAAACACAGGCAATTATTAATTCACTGCCCATACACAGAGCCTAACACAGTGCTTGGCATATAGAATATTCTAACACTGGGAAAAAATTAGTGTGAACCAACAACATTATTACTTTTTAATCATTCTCCTACTCCCAGACATGTAGGTTGTTTCCAGTATTTTTTAACTTATAGAAAATAATTCGTTTTTAAGACTTCTATTAAATTGTTTCTTAATTTGGAGAAAATTTCCAGAGGTGGGGTTTTTTAAAATTTAAAGATACAGACATCCTTATGGCTATGCGCTTTGTTCCCAAAAGGCTGTAGCCATCTGTTTTCCTTTGGTTCTAGACTTTTCTCGCTCATTTTCACCTTTCATGCACCTACCAATGAGTTCCACTGAAAACACAAACATGACTAGGTCACCATCCCATGCCTGCCCATCGCTTCCCACGACCCAGCTCCTTCCATCCCTTGAGCTTCATGCTTTGCCATCCACTGTGCCCTATTTTCATCCCTTCACTACTGGAATGTCTGATGCCCCCACATCCTAAGCTATTCCTTGGCCTCTCTGTCTTAGTTCCTGCAATTCCTTCTGCTTAAAGCATCCTTCTTTTTCTCGCTTTAGTTAATGTCTACTCTTTCAGATGTTTCAGAAAAACATCTATTTCTGCTTTCTTGACTATCCCAAAGCCTTTGACTGTGTGGATCACAATAAACTGTGGAAAATTCTGAAAGAGATGGGAATACCAGACCACCTGACCTGCCTCTTGAGAAACTTGTACGCAGGTCAGGAAGCAACAGTTAGAACTGGACATGGAACAACAGACTGGTTCCAAATAGGAAAAGGAGTCCGTCAAGGCTGTATATTGTCACCCTGCTTATTTAACTTCTATGCAGAGTACATCATGAGAAACTCTGGACTGGAAGAAGCACAAGCTGGAATCAAGATTGCCAGGAGAAATATCAATAACCTCAGATACGCAGATGACATCACCCTTATGGCAGAAAGTGAAGAAGAACTAAAGAGCCTCTTGATGAAAGTGAAAGAAGAGAGTGAAAAAGTTGGCTTAAAGCTCAACATTCAGAAAACTAAGATCACGGCATCCGGTCCCATCACTTCATGGGAAATAGATGGGGAAACAGTGGAAACAGTGGCTGACTTCATTTTTCTGGGCTCCAAAATCACTGCAGATGGTGACTGCAGCCATGAAATTAAAAGACGCTTACTTCTTGGAAGGAAAGTTATGACCAACCTAGACAGTATATTCAAAAGCAGAGACATTACTTTGCCAACAAAGGTCCATCTAGTCAAGGCTATGGTTTTTCCAGTAGTCATGTATGGATGTGAGAGTTGGACTATAAAGAAAGCTGAGCACAGAAAAATTGATGCTTTTGAACTGTGGTACTGGAGAAGACTCTTGAGAGTCCCTTGGACTGCAAGGAGATCCAACCAGTCCATCCTAAAGGAGATCAGTCCTGGATGTTCATTGGAAGGACTGATGTTGAAGCTGAAACTCCAATATTTTGGCCACCTGGTGAGAAGAAGTGACTCATTTGAAAAGACCCTGATGCTGGGAAAGATTGAGGGCAGGAGGAGAAGGGGATGACAGAGGATGAGATGTTTGGTTGGATGGCATCACTTACTCAACAGACATGCGTTTGAGTAAACTCCAGGAGTTGGTGATGGACAGGGAGGCCTGGCATGCTGCGGTTCATGGGGTTGCAAAGAGTCAGACACGACTGAGTGACTGAACTGAACTGAACTGAACTCTTTCAGGAGAGGGTTCCCTGGTGCCTCAGCTGGTAAAGAATCCGCCTGCAATGCAGGACGCCTGGGTTTGTTCCCTGAGTTGGGCAGATCTCCTGGAGGAGAGCATGGTAACCCACTCCAGTATTCTGGCCTGGAGAATCTCCACGGACAGAGGAGCCTGGTGGGTTGCAGTCCATGGCATTGCAAAGATTCAGACATGACTGAGCAACTAAACACAGCACAGCTCACTTTTTCAGAAAGTCTTCTCTGATTCCCATTACCTTATCTGGAATTCCACATGGACCCTGACAATCATCACACTAGAATTATCTGTCTCTGTCTCCTCCACTGGCCTGACAACCCCCTTTGGTAATTTCCTCTCTTGGTCCACAGCCTGATGTTTGCTATCTCTCAGCAGATGTCTGTTGAATGAAGAGTTCACCGTGCCTCTGAGTATTCACCTATTCACATATATCCACCAATGAGTGTTCACGTTTTCTTAGAGGGCATGGTTTTAATAGACAATTCCAGGTTGTTTTATTTGAAAAAGAAGTTTAACTTTTTTCACTAGAGGTTGTGACTCTACCTTTAAAAAAAAAAAATTAAAACAAGTACAAAAACCACTTTGTAGGGATGAACAAATCCTTCTTTTGAAGGCAGATGGTAGGCAAACAAAGCATTACTAATATTAGATTATGCTTCTTTATATATGTTGTCAATAGTCTGCAAGGGACAGTGCTGATATAACAGCGTAGAGGTGCATAAACTGTCTCCACGTTTTCATGCAGGGTAACGTGGGCTTTCTTTTGCTCTTTTCTCTTACTGAAGTTATTCACTGAGAGGCGACAAGAGAGGCTGGCTAAGAATTGACCCCGCCACTGGTGAGATCTTCAGTGTGGCGCTGCTGGACAGGGAAGCTGAAAGTCCGTATCGGGTACAAGTGGTGGCAACGGAAGTAGGTGAGCCAACACAAATACGGAAAAGGTAACACAAGTGATCAGGGGCTACGTCAACAGAAGTGGGAGGGAAGGCGAGGTGAGTGGGAAACTCCACTGGGTTGAACGGTCAAAATATCTGCCAGTGGATAAACAAGAAGAGGACAAACACGGAGGGAAGGGTTCACCCCGCCATGGCTGTGTTCTGGGTGAGAACCCTCGTGACTGCTGCGGGGCTCTTTCCGGCCGGGCTGCCCCTGGAGGCTGGCAGGGCTTCAGGGCTGCTGCTCCCTCTGTGGGGTCCTGCAGGGACCACGGCTTCTAGGAAGGTTCCTGTGACCCCACTGAACTACCCCGCCTTCCTCCAAAGTGGCTGTGGGTTTCTCCAGGGAGCGGGATCAAACCACCATGTAGTATATAGAATTATATGGTGGTGGTGGTTTAGTCGCTAAGTCTTGTCCGATTCTTGTGACCCCATGGGCTGTAGCCCACCAGGCTCCTCTGTCCATGGGATTGTCCAGGCAAGAATACTGGAGTGGGTTGCCATTCCTTCTCCAGGGGATCTTCCCGACCCAGGAATCAAATCGGGTCTCCTGCATTGCAGGCAGATTCTTTACTAACTGAGCTATGAGGGAAGCCCCAGGATTATATAATATATAGTAATATACCTGCCTGACTTAGCAAAAAAAAAAAGAGAGAGAACTGAACAAAGTATGACTAAATAAACACAGATTTAGAGCAAAGAAAGAAACTTTCAAAATGTAGAGCCCAGGTTTGGGAGTAGGGGAATGGGGAAAATTCCAGTAGGTGGGAATCATGAAAATGGTCCCTGTCTGTGAAAAGCTGAAGAACAGCAAAGTACTGTAGTCATGTTAAACCAAGGAAGCTAGACCCGCAGATGTGTGTGCTGGATTTGAAATGGTTGTGGGTGAGCGCACGGACCTCGCTGAGGTGGGTTGGGGGCTCTCTCTCTTGCTTCTGGTTAATGTGCTTCTAACACATACCACTATCACACTCTACACATTTAACTCTTGATTTTAAAAGCTCCTGATTTAATCAGCAGAAAGTTTCTGGTGAAATCTTTGTGCTCTGCCTTCTGCTAAAATGGACCGTGGGGTCAGCACTTCACTTTGCTGCTGCTGCTGCTGCTGCATCACTTTAGTCGTGTCCGACTCTGTGCGACCCCATAGACAGCAGCCCACCAGGCTTCCCGTCCCTGGGATTCTCTAGGCAAGAACACTGGAGTGGGTTGCCATTTCCTTCTCCAATGCATGAAAGTGAAAAGTGAAAGTGAAGTCGCTCAGTCGTGTCTGACTCTTCGCGACCCCATGGACTGCAGCCTACCAGGCTCCTCCGTCCATGGGATTTTCTAGGCAAAAGTACTGGAGTGGGGTGCCATTGCCTTCTCCTAGACATGTCCTAAAGCCTCTCACAGTTTAGAAGTGACGGGAATCAAAAACAGAGTTCAAAACCCTGCTGGGTGTGCAGTTGTTGGCCCTGGACTGATCCGTGTCCATGATATGATTTCAAGAACCCGGTAGCTCTTCCTCCTTTGGTTATGCAGACAGCTGGCAAGAAAAGCAGGCAAATAGAATTTACAGGAATTGAAGCAGGCTGGAGTCAGAAATTGTAGGAACATCAGGGAGAATGAGAACCGTCAGCATCACTGCTGTACTGACCGTCTCCTTCTAAGCACTTACCCCTCACACAACACTATGGGGAGGGATTATTATTGATTATATTTGATGTATGAAGAAACCAAGATACTGATAAGTAATTCGCCAATGATCACACAGTTACTAATTGTTCAGGCAGCAAGGTCAAAATTTTTACCATGGTACCCCAGCAAATAACATTTGTACAGCTCTGTACAATTTTCTAAGAATACTACATGTTGGATCCTCATATAGTCACATTTTACAGCTGAAGAAATGAGACTTAGAAAGGTTTTTTTTTTTAATTTATTCATTTATTTTTGGCTGCGGCACTTGGACTTCTCTAGCTGTGGTGTGCAGGCTCAGCTCGGTAGTTGTGGAGTGCAGGTTTAGTTGCCTTGCAGCTGGTGGGATCTTACTTCCCCGAGTAGGAATCAAATCCTCACCCTCTGGACTGGAAGGCAAAGTCTCAACCACTGGACCACAGGGAAGTCCTGACGCTTAGAAAACTTAACAACCACACCCAAGTCAGTGATGAGGAGCAATTGAAGTTGTGGGCTCTAGAGTCAGATCTCTTGAGTTGGAAGACTCTCCACTGCTGTGTGACCTTGGGCAAGTCACACAACTTCTCTGAGCTCCATCCAGTCTTCTCATCAATAAATGCATGCAGAATTGTTTTGAAGTAACATGTATAAAACATTAGCACATAATTCTTGGGGGTGTGCGTGTGTGCTCAGTTGTGTCTGACTCTTTGCAATTCCATGGACTGTAGCCCGCCAGGCTCTTCTGTCCATGGAATTTTCCAGGCAATAATATTGGAGTGGGTTGTGATTTCCTCCTCCAGGGGATCTTCCCGACCCAGGGATCGAACTTGTATCTCCTGTGTCTCCTACACTGGCAGGCAGATTCATAATCCTTAGTTATTTTTATTATCAAGACTTTTAAAGCAGAAAATGAAACTAGGTCTGAATTGTAAAATTTTTTTTAAGGAAAGGAAATATCTTTTCTGATTGAGAGAATGAGAACAGACACCGTATTTCAATGATTCAATTCCTTAGGTGGATCCTACTTGAGCTCCACGGCGCAATTCCACCTGACCCTTATGGATGTGAACGACAATCCCCCACGGCTGGTCAAGGAGTACACAGGCTTGTTCTTTTGCTATCCCCTCAAAGCACCCGGAAGTCTCATTTTTGAGGCCACTGATGATGATGAACTGACATTTCGGGGTCGACACTTTACATTTTCCCTTGGCAGCGAAAGCTTACAAAAAGACTGGGAAGTTTCCAAAATCAATGGTGAGTTGTCAAAAGAACATTGAGAAAAACACTGATGGGCGATGAAATGAGTTTTTAATTTGCCTTGGTGTGTGTGCAGCACTCAACACAGAGCTTTCTTCCCCGCTCCAGAAAGGAAGTTCATGCTGTGGAAACTTGCACAGGCAAGCTCTCCAGAGGGTTGAAAGCCCCCAAGGTTGGGAAAAGACAGATTGTTAACACTCAGTGTCCCCTTTGGTGTAAACGAACAGTTGGACAGTAGTTGGTGTACATGAATTGTTTTCCAATCAGAGCAGCATTGCAAAACAACCAGTGGCAGCTGAGAAACAGATTTTGTCATGATCTTTTAAAAACAGCTTTATTGAAATATAGTTGACATACAATTAACAGCATATATTTAAAACATACAGTTTTATAAAAGTTGATATAAGTATGTGCCACTGAAGCCATCAGCACCATCAGGTAAGACGACTCCACCAGCTCCACCAGGTTTCTTCATGCTCTGTTGCAATCCCTATTTTCCACCCCACGCTGTTCATCCCTCAGTCAGTTCAGTTGCTCATCGTGTCCAACTCTGCAACCCCATGGACTGCAGCAGGCCAGGCTTTCCTGTCCATCACCCCCAAGTAACCACTGATCTGCTTCCTGTCACTGTAGATTGGTTTGCATTTTCAAGAGTTTTATGTAAATAAAATAACAGCATGCAATTTTTTTTGTTTGGTGAATTTCACTTAGTATACTTATTTGGAGATTTCACGTGTTATTGCATATATCAACACAGCACTCATTTGTATTGCAGAGGAGTATTCCATTGTATATCATGATTTATTATTCGTTGACTTATTATCACTTAAATTGCTTCCATTTTTTGCCATTTCAAATAAAGCTGCTATGAACATTTGTGAAAAAGTACTTTGTAGGAGCCTGTGATTCCATTTTTCTTGGTTAAATACCTGGAAGTGGTCATATGGTAGCTATATGGTCAAATTTTAAGGGGATATAAAATTGCTTCCCAAATAGTCTGTAATATGTTACATTTCCACCAGTGAACGAGAATTCTAGTTGCTTAATATTCTTCCCAATGCTTGTTATGCTAAGTCTTTTTAATTTTAGCCATTGTAGTGGGAGTGTAGTATTTCATTATGGTTTTAATTTACATGGCCCCAATGACTGATGGTGTTGACCAGCTTTTCATAAGCTTATTTGTCATCCATATATCCTCATTAGTGTAGTGTCTGGTCAAATATTGTGCCTGCTTAAAAAATTTAGCAAAGGTTTGACTTCTGTTGTGGTCTTTGTCAGATATATGTTTACAAATATTTTTTTCCAAGGCACTGTTATATTTTTATTTTGTAACAGTACCTTTTGAAGAGCAAATTAAGTTTTTTTGATGAAATCTAATTTATTGATATTTTTCCCTTATAATCTGTGACTGTTTTGCATATTCTTTAAGAAGTTTTTGCCAAGGTCACTAAAGTTTTCTGAGATTTTTTTTTCTTCCAGAGGAAAAGAAAGCTATGGTTTTAGCTTTTACAATTATCTCTATGATCCATTTCAAGTTAATCTTTCTTGCATGTATGGTAAATGTCAAGGTTCATTTTTTTTAAAATATGGCTAATTATTTAAACACTGTTTATTGAAAATATCCTTTTCACATTGAATTGTCTTGGCAGCTTTGTCAAAAACCAAGTGGCCATATACATGGGTCTATTTCTGGATTCTCTTCTGTTTGATTGAGTTCTTTGTCTATAGCAACACCATAATGTTTTGATAATTTCAGCTCAATAATAAGACTTGAAATCAGGTAGTGTCAATGTCCTCGTTTTGTTCTTTTTCAAGTTTATTTTGCATATCTATATAATTTTTCGAATTAAGCTTGTCTGTTTCTACCCCCAAAACCTATGCTGGTTGTGATTGAGATAGTATGAATCGGTGCTTGAATTTGGGGGACAATTTAAATCTTAACAAAACTGAATTTCCCAATCCATGAATATGATTATGTCTCCACTTATTTAGGTCTTCCTAATTTCTCTGAGCAATGTGTTTTAATTTTTTAAGTATAGTTTTACAGAATTTCCCCTGAGCACTTCATATTTTTATGCTGTTATAAATACTTAAAATTTTTAATTCCAGCATATAGAAATATAACCGATGATTTTCTTATACTGATCTTGTAGCGTATAACATTGCTGACTTCACTTGTAAGTTCTCTCTCCCTTGTTTCCTTACATTTTCATAGTTTTTCTACATGTTGTCTGTGAATCATTATAGCTTTATTTCCTTTCCAATCTGGATGGCTTTTTATATGTTTAGCTTGCTTTCTTACTGGTTAAAATCACCAGGACAATGTTCAATGAAGGTAGTGAGAGAAGAAACAATTCGGCTTCTGATCTCAGGAGAAGGCATTCAGAAGTCTCTCACCGTTGGGTTTAAGGTTAGCTATAAGTTTTTGTAGATGTCCTTTATCAGAGTGAGGACTTTATCTTTTACTCCTAACTTGCTGAGAGGTTGTTTTTTTTTTTTAATGAAGTATGATGCTAAAAATTTCAGGTGTTTTTTCTGCATCTGTTTAGATGATTGTTGGTTAACTTAGGTTTTTGTTGTTTTTGTCTGTTAGTTGGTGAAATATTTCAGTCAACTTTTGTATCTTAATTCAGTCTATTCCTGAGATAAGGCGTACTTGATGGTGAAATATTAGCATTTTTATGTGATTGGATTCAATTTGCTGAAATTTTAAGACTATTTCTGTCTATATTCATAAGGGATATTGGCCTGTATTTTCCCCTTATGGTGCCTTTGTCTGATTTCGGTATCAGAGTAGCACTGGCTGCACAGAATGATTTAGAAAGTGTTCTACCTCTTCAATTATCTGGAAGAATTTGTGTAAAATTGCTTTTTATTTTTTCCTTCAAGTTTGATAGAATTCACCAGTGAAGGCTTCTGACTCAAAGTTTTCTTTGTAGGAAGTCTTAACTATAAATTCGATTTCTTTAATAGATAAGGGACTACTCAAGTTATAGATTTATTTTTGGTTGAGCTTGCTAGTTTGTGTCTTTCAAATGATTCTCTATTTCAATAGATTTGTCTAATTTATTGGCATGAAGTTGTTCATAATATTTTATTACTTTTAATAATTACAGAGTATGTAGTGATATCACTTCATTCTAATATTGGAAATTTTTGCCTCTTTTTTGGTCTTGATCAGTCTGGCTAGAGGTTATTAATCACACTGAACAAGCTTTTGGTTTCATTGATTTTGCCTTATTTTTTGTTTTATATTTCATTGCTCAGATCTTTATTATTTCCTTTATTCTTCTTATGTTGTTTTTAACTTGCTTTTTGGTACTGCTTTTATTCAGATGGAAACTGAAGCAATTGAGAATTTTTTTTTTTGTTAATGTGGGTATTTGGTGTTATAAATTTATCTCAGTGTCGTATTAGCTGTATTCCATAAAGTTTGATGCGTTTTCATTTTCATTCAGTTCAAAACACTTTCTAACTTCCCTTTAGATTTCTTCTATGACACATGGATTATTTAGAAGTAGGGTATTTTGTTCTCATATATGTGGGGATTGCCCACATCTTCCTGGTTACTGATTTCTAATTTAATTCCATGGTGACCTGAGAACATGTGATTGGGGTACTTTTAAACTTACTCAGTTTTTCTTTCAGTACTTTACAGACATTGTGTACTGGATTGTATTGGTTCTTCTTTGTTCTTTTGAGTATAATATCCTTTTTTCTCTGGATACCTTTAAGATTTTCTTTTTCACTAGTTTTCAGTAAATTGAGTATTATGTGTAATTGTTTATTTTTCTTTTTCCTGAGATTTGCTGATCTTCTTGGATCTGAGGATTTAGAGTTTCCATCAAATTTGGAAAAACGTTAGCAATTACTTCTTCGAATATGCTTTCTAATTCAGTGTTTTTGACCACTTTATGGAACATAACTACCAGGAGTAATGACAGCCTACTGCACTTGGTGTTCGTTTCTACAGCGAAGTCAGGAATTGAGAATTTGATGGATGCTTCAGCATCCTTTTTAACATTATGGAGGGTACCTGTGGAGTGGTGATACTTGGGGTAGTTTAACTCACACTTTCATCTAACCATTCATGTACGAGGCAGAGATGAGCTTTATTCCTGCTCATCCAGGGGCCCACAGTTGTGTTTTCATGTCAGTCATTTTTTTCCCCTATTCTGACAGGAACTCATGCCCGCCTCTCCACCAAGCACACGGGCTTTGAGGAGAGAGTTTACAACATCCCAATCCGCATCGGTGATGGTGGCCGGCCACCCTTGGAAAGGACTGTCTCTTTGCCAGGTAGATATTTTGCTGCAGGCAACTTGGGATAATGTTGTCTCTCAATATGATAATTTGTGAGAATTCTTATCTTTAATACAGGATTCCTCAATTGTTTGCTTGAAAATTTATCTACCAAATATTATTCTGTTTCTCAGTTACTTTCTGCAAGTGTGTGGAAAATAGGTGTTTCCAGCCAGCGGCTCGCATGCCTGGGATACCCCCAGTGGGCATGGCAGTTGGTATACTCCTTGCCACCTTTTTGGTCATCGGTGAGTATAATTTCTCAGATTCAACGATTTCTGTCAGAAACATGAGCTCACATGAGGGTCTGACTTCATGGGCTGAGCTGGGGCTGCTCAGATGGCAGCCTGGGCAATAACCAAGCATACAGATCACCAGTAAACCTGATTGGGAGTTACTGCTTTGGTACTACCCTCCACCCATCACTGCCTTGCTGGTTAGTTTAAAACCAGCAAGTTTAAACCAGTTCATTTAAAATCACATAGGTGGCTTTAAAGAATAAATTATTGTATCTCACGCTGAGTCACCAAGCTTTCATGCTGAAGGGGAAATAAATGCAGTAGCTGTCCCTCTGCTATGCGTCAGGCACTGTGCCTGGTGGGAGACACGGTGACGGACATAAGCGGATCTTTCACTCACAGAGCTTAGGGCCTAGCCCGCCATTGTTGGAATAGGTAGAAGCTAGGACGGGGAAGCCTGGTGGGCTGCCGTCTATGGGGTCGCACAGAGTCGGACACGACTGAAGCGACTTAGCAGCAGCAGCAGCCTTCCAGTGGAGATGCGGGCGTATCTGAAGGACCTGACATGTTGCAGAACTCCCCCTTTTATGTTTTTGTGACTGTGGACCTTGATTCTTTATTAACTCAGAATAATTCCACTGCATCGCAGGCCTCACTCTGCCTTGGCCCCTAGACAGCAGAGTTCCCTGTCTTCTTTTTGTAAACAGCTCAGTGTCTACTGTAGTCTTTAGCCTCTTTTCAACAGGTGTTCTCACCGCAAATTACGTATTAGTAGATACTTCATCAGTTCACATGCACCTGAGCAAAGGAGTTGACACAGTTTCACATCCTTTCTCTTTTAAAGGAAGAGCTGGGGTTATTCTAAGTCTCTTTCATTGTTCTTTTGGCATCTGTGCTTTTCTGCCATCATCCGGTCTACCACTCTGGATTCTGATTCGTAGCTCTAACAGGGATCTCATTTCCTCATACCCTTCTGTTTGTATTCCTCATTATTATGACACAGAA
Organism: Bos mutus; assembly: GCF_027580195.1. Taxonomy (NCBI): domain Eukaryota; kingdom Metazoa; phylum Chordata; class Mammalia; order Artiodactyla; family Bovidae; genus Bos; species Bos mutus. The sequence continues at coordinate 11,866,918 of NC_091630.1, read as the reverse complement.
AGGCCTTTGTGGCGTGACCATGGCCCATCCTAATATGTGCATAGTAGTAGTAATGTTAGTCGCTCAGTTGTGTCTAACCCTTTGCGACCCAAGAACCATAGCTCGCCAGGCTCCTCTGTTCATGAGCTTCTCCTGGCAAGAATACTGGAGTGGGTTGCCATTCCCTTCTCCAGAGGACCTTCCCAACCAAAGGATCGAACCTGGGCCTCCTGCATTTAGGCAGATTCTTCACTGTCTGAGCTACAAGGAAGCCTAATATGTGCATGGTGACCATCATTTCTCTCTGACAACAGTTTGGTACAAACATTTTATGCTAATTGAGCTGGCTTTTGAGGTTTACTCACTTACCAAACTCCCCCCTACCTCTATGCCTTTTCTTATTCTATTTGTCTTCTCATCCTGAAAGGATTTTTGGGCTTGCATGCCATGGTTTTCTAGCATGACCATTTACTCTCAAAATTTTACCACAAGTTAAAGATTGGATGAGTTTGGTGATCTACAGACAGAAGTAATAGGATCTTGTAGTTTCATATCCTTACTTTTTTTTCAAAATAGGAGGATTGGGATTATTGCAAGATTCTTAATGGGCCTCTGAGCATCCAGTCTTTTCTGCCATTATTCCTCCTGTGACCCTAATGCCAGGTTAATTTCCTAAAAACAATAGGTCTTTAGTTCACCTTTTCCTTTTCCATATAGGTCTCTGGTTTGTAGTACACATTTAGTGCTAAAATGCACAATGTAATTTTGCAGGAGGTCAGAGATGAGGGAAAGCAGAGAGGTTAGGTAGTCTACTCAAGCTGGAGCCATGAGGAAGGTGCAAAAGAAAATGTGATACTTGGCGAAAGTAGGCTTTAGGTAGATGGATGAATCCTAGAAAAGCTCTCTGGTTGTTCTCATTGGCCTATTTCCTCCAGGGAAGAAGGACTGGAATCAACATCTATTGGCTGCGTCCAGACTTCAGGAACTCTGTCAGATGCTCATATGGTCTTCAGGGTAGTGCAGGCATAAAGTCCTATATCCCTTGACAGAGGCCTGGGGAGAGCCATCAGCTTAGATATAACTTGGGACTTGTTACACACTGACAGCAAGAAAAGTGATAAGCGTACTTATCCAAGAAAACCCATGCTTAGAAGCCCTTAATCACCATGACAACGAAGCTCTGTTGACCCACTCACAAAATGAAATTTATGAGTCATTTTTTCCTACTAGGGTGCTACTTTATAAATGAATGTGACAGTACATTGTAAGATTTCATCTATTTGACTCTGATTTTTCTCTTTTAGGCATAATTTTAGCAGTGATGTTTTTCCGGATGAAGAGGGATAAAGGCCAACATAATGCTGAAAGTGCTCAGGCATCTGAAACCAAGCCTCTGAGAAACTGAATGTGAAAAAGAATGTTTGAGTTTATGTACCAAGTGCTATTTCAGTAACATAACCATTTAGTCCCGTATTTTTACTTTTCATCCAACATATGCACTGGAAGTTTTACAGATAAACTCTCTTGTCTTTCAATATTTTATTACTTTTAGATATTTCATGTGCTATAGACATTAGAGATATTTTCCCATTTCTCATGACACTTTTCTACTCTGCAAAAGTCGTAGCTATTTCTCCAAACACAAAAATGTGTATTTTTCCTTCTTAGGGAATGAGGGGCTGATGAAATAGTCTGTTTATTTTTGCTTCCTCAAGAGGTTTTATCAGTCACCCATCACAGAGCTTTCTGGATTCCATTTATGCTTTTTTCTAATTCCATCCCATGTCTCCTTCCACCATATCTCCTTTGGTATTTCACTAATTTTAAAACATTTGTTGGAGAAAAGAACAAAACAGAGTCTCAGGAAGAAAAAATAAAAGGGCAGACCTGTCCCTCAGTTTGAACAGAAACTCTTGATCGTTTGAAGAGGCCTGCTTCACAGACCCTGGTTGCAAACACCAGCCACTCACCATGTTTACTCACCACCTCCCATGCTCGTGTGCTGTGCCCACTTCCTTTGTGTGTATATTAATAAAGTTTTGGTTATTATATATTTAATGGTGAAGGAAAATAAGGAAGCATGAAAGATGTAGTGACAACAATCAAGAATAAACATTGGCTGTGGCTTTGTTTCTTGGATTTCTTTGGTTCTGCTTCCTGATTCTTTGCATTTCTTGAGGGAAGGAGTAGCTAGCAGTGGTTAACTATCGTTAGTCAAAATTACCTCTCACGTAGAATTAACCCATAAAGAGGGGTCCGCAATGAAATAAACATTCACCGTGCTTATGATCATGGATTGGGATGTTCAAGGCAGATACATGAGGAATTTTAAATTTTTAAATAAGAAAACCTTAGATTTGGAAGCACTTCTAGGACCTGGAGCTGTTGTCTGGCTCCCGATTTGAGTCTTGAAAGCATTCAACATTACACAGCCTCTCAGAATTTTCAAGAATTTTGGGGAAAAGAACTTGTATCTGAAAAGGCACTCCTACACTGATGGCTAAAGCAGGCCATGGAGTTCTGTTTTTCATAAATAACCCTCTTTGTGGGCTTTTATTATATATTTTTGAAAGCAAAAAAGTAAGACAAAAGAAATTATGTAAACTCTAAGACCTCAATATTACTTTCTTGCATAATGTTATCCTGTGCCCCAACATAATACTGAGCTTTTTTACCTGTTTTTTTTTTTTTTTTTCACACAAGACTCATTGGAAGTCTCATGATGGGTGAGGTTCTCTCTTGTCTCACCAAATGCTGAAAGACCAAACAAAAGAAAACAAAAATCTAGGAGCGCCAAAAGCAAATTTACTGCACAAATTTTACCCCAGCCTAAAGAATGGTCTAACTCCTCAGCAACTTCTCTAGGAAGTTTTCTTGTGTGTTTTGGACAAAGGGTGACTGTGATTTAGGTCACTTAAAATTGCATCCTTGTTGTTCAGTCGCTCAGTTGTGTCTGACTCTTTGCGACCCCATGGACTGCAGAACGCCAGGTCACTTTATCATTCCTGAAAGACAGGCAGTTCCGTGGAAGGTCTGCTCAGGCACCCCTCCTGCCTCAGTTCAGGGTTGTCCTCTCTGGACCAATTTGTATCACCTAATAGTAGACTGATCACACATAACCATCTAAAATCTAAAATCACTGCTTTTTCTCATCTAAAACCACTGATTAGTATTCATGCTTTTTCCCCTTCGTGGGCCCTCTGTCTGAACCTTCTACTCCTTTCATGACCAGATCCTACCCATTCTTAGAGTCTTCAAGACCAATTTAAATACTCGGTCCCTTTGGGAAGCCTTCTGTGAGGAAACTACAGAGACCCGGCCACCATCTCATCTAAACCTCTACACTGTGGTGAGGAAAATGCCAGGATCTATTCCCTCTGCTGGTGAGAGTGGTTGCATTTCCACTGGAAGACATCTTCCCCTCCCCGTTCCCCAGCTTTTCCACACCCCGTCTGTATAGTTTAGAGTCAACTTCCTGTTTTTCCCCATGTCCCTAGACTCACTTCTAGAATTTTGTTCAAACTCTCAGAAAACAGCTCTCTTTAAGTACAATTTGCTAAACTAGGCAAAAATAAGCTTAGAGCATTCTAGTCACCATAAGAGGTAAGCCTGTCTCAGAGCAAGGACCACAGAGAGTTCAGAGGAGACTTTGAAAATGCCGAGTGCCTGCTCCAGCTCTGTCTGAGGGCAACCTTGCTCTGGACTTTCTTATCCTGTGAGGCGGTATGTTCCTGTTTTACTTAAAGCTCAGTGGAGCTCTGCCCTGGCAACTAGAAGAGTGGATGTTCGTACCTTACTTGTGGACCTTCTGTTCCGCAACTGGAGCGCGTTTGACCTCCCCAACTAGTCTGGGCTTTCTCTGAATCCTTTCAGCATCTCTCTGACAAGTCTTGGCTCATAGCGGCTCCTCCATAAGTTTTTAAAGAATGAATACATGAAACAGCTGATTCATTTAGGCCATTTATACCATTGTCATTTAAGAGGCAACCGTTAGACAAAATCGAAACTAATCCATCTGTGTTTAGTTACGGTATCCGCAGCGATACCTTAAACTCCCACTTCACCATGCTCTGATGAGCCGTTCCAACATCCTCAGAGCTGAAAGCAGTGGTGAGTGAGGCCTGTGAGTGACAAAGCCTGCAGGAATTTCTGGATGATTGAGAAGTAGCTGTGAGAGTGAGAGGGTCTCAGGAGCGGGGTGGGAGGTACTCCTGGGAGAAGCTATAAGGAAAGTCTTGGGGGTTTCTGCTGCTTCTGCTAAGTCGCTTCAGTCATGTCCGACTCTGTGCGACCCCATAGATGGCAGCCCACCAGGCTCCCCCGTCCCTGGGATTCTCCAGGCAAGAACACTGGAGTGGGTTGCCATTTCCTTCTCCAATGCATGAAAGTGAAAAGTGAAAGTGAAGTTGCTCAGTTGTGTCTGACTCTTCACCACCCCATGGACTATAGACTACCAGGCTCCTCCGTCCATGGGATTTTCCAGACGGGTTTCTGGACAGCAGTAAATGAAGAGGAGAGATCTCGGGTTGTGGAGGGGGTGGGGAGCATGGTCTAAATACTCACAGGCAGGAAGCTAAGGTTACCTCTGAAGTATCCAGGGCAAGAAGGAGAGAATTTGTTTCAAGGTTCTGTATAATGCTATATGCATCATGGGAACTTGTTAAACTTGGAAACTTAAGAGTTACCTGAAAAGAAACAATGTCTTAAATTTTTATTTTTAAAACTCATTTTAAACTATTTTAAAAGGTACAGTTCAGGGGCATTAAGTACATTCACATTATTGGACAACCATCACCATCATCCATCTCTAGAACTTTTTCTTGAATGTGTAGAGTTTCTAAATGAAACTCTGCACATTAAACACGAACTCCTCATCCCTTCCTACCCCTAGTCCCTGGCAACCACTGTTCTAACTTTCTGAATCAGGTATCATACAATATTTGTTCATAATATCAATGTTTTAAAACACATTTTAAAATAGTAAGAGAAAAAAATAGCATTCAAACCTAGAAGTTATCTTATGAGGAGAGTGTCTCAAAGCTAATACTATTTTTGATTTTGCTGCATTCAAATGTGCCACACATTATACACTTAGATGTACATTTTACATATCTATGAAAATATCCATACAATGCATATACAATGCACGTGGGTTCTCCAAACACACATGCTCTCATTGCTCTAAATTTCTTCTCACCGAAGCCTGTCTCCTTCTGGCCGAATCCCGAGAATGTGGGCGGCTGTTGGATGGCCAGCTCTCTACCACAAGGGTGCTCAGTGGACACATGTTAGAATCACCTGGCGGAGTTTTTCAAAGATACTCATTCCAGAGCCCCATCCCCAAATGAGTCAGCATGTCTGGGCAGGGTGTTTTAATATTCTGAAAAAAACCGTATATATATATATATATCCCCACGTGAACCTAACGTGCAACCATGGCTGAGATCCCTTATTCCAGACAATCCTCAGAGGGGTTAGCACCAGGCTGGTGTGGAATATGATCCTTTGTGGGGTCTGAATCAGCAAATTTCTTCAGAACATCAGCTTCCCAAGCCTCTCAACTTTCTGGGCACCTTTAACCCGGGCCTGCTTCCATCTTTTCCCAGGTGGAAACACGGACCATGACCTAGAGCTCAGGGAAGGTGGGGGGTTGCTGTCAAGAGAGCCATTCCTCGGCCCTCAAAGATCCTTCCGCTGAGAGCAGCCTGGTGGGTACAGTCCCAGGTCACTCTGTCAGCATGTCGGAGCCTGTGAACTCCAACGACGAAGCTGAGAAGAAAGACGCGGCTTCTGCCTGTGGAAGAGCAGAACTTTTGTAGACTAGAGCAAAAATTACTCCGAAAACACACATGTCTGTAAAGTGATCTTCTTGTGCTTGGAGACCTGGTTATTTAAAGGGACATTCCTGACAGTCTTCCCTGTAGCTCACATGGTAAAGAATCTCCCTGCAATGCAGAAGACTGGGTTCGATCCCTGGGTCAGGAAGATCCTCTGGAGAAGGAAATGGCAGTCCACTCCAGTATTCTTGCCTGGAGAATCCCATGGACAGAGGAGCCTGGCAGGCTACAGTCTACAGGATTGCAAAGAGTCAGACACGACTGAGCGACTGATACTACTACTTCCTGACAGTGTCAAAGACAAAGAATATTTTTCATAACACAATTACTTCCTATTTTATTGCTTTTCCACTTGTACCTCGAGCATGGTACGGGCCCCATTCGACATGTCAAAAGGACTGTATGCCACCTGTTGTCATGTGTCAGCCATCTGGACCCTTTGGACAAGGAGGGCAGCATCCTGACACGGTAGATAATTCTAAAGGGGAAGGGACTGTTCTGGAACCCAGGGGTAATAATGTCCACAGCTAGGGCACAAGTCACACTTGGGGCCTCCACAGGTTATTTAATAATGTCTCCAACAGCCCTTGGTGTTTTGGAACAGAGATCAAAGCCTCCCCCCCTCCACCCCCGCCCCACCTTTTTACACATGATCCTCATCCTGGGAGTGCGCGGTGGGACAGGAAGAAGACTGAAGCCGGGCTATGGAAACAAGGGTTCCTGTGATGGGGAGAGAGTTCTCATTCTTTCCATTGCAACAGCTGGGCTGAGGGGTAAGTCCCGGAGTTGGAAAGCTACACTGGAAGGGGAGGAGGGCAGGCACCAGGGAGGTGGGAATAAAAATAGCACCTGTGTGAGCGCAGCCTTTTAGTTACTTGAATTAAGCACAGGACTGGGAGGAAACAGAACATATTTTTAGTAACTGAAGTTAAAGTGAGACTTTCTGGCTCTTGGCGGAGAGAAGATCCCAGAGGTGGAATTTCCGGGGGTCTGCTGCGGCCTTGGTTGGCGGCAGACACAGAGAACCAGGGAAAGGTCCCCTGAGGGGCAGGAGGGGAGAGGCCCCGGGGGGCTCCCTGCCGAGTGTGGGCCTCTGTGGGGGGATCTCAGAGCGCCTTGCTGGGGCCTCTGAAGGGGAAGCCTCCCCTGGAGTGAGCAGGCCGCGCGGCTCGGCGCTGGATCACTGCCTGGCGTCCCGGTCCGGCTGAGCCGGAAGTTGGTCCTGGGGTAAGGCTTCCTCGGGGTGTGAGTTCTTCCCCGGTTGCTCTACGTCCTCCCAGCTCAGTGTCAGTGACCCTTCCTTGGAAGGGCCTTCAGGAAGTGGAGGCTGAGAAAGAAACAGGCAAGGAGAAGTTCTGTGAGAGGCAAGGCCTGTGAGGGATGGAAGAAAGGAGAGTAAGGGGAGCCCGGGCCGTGAGGGAAGGGTGCTAGGTGTTGAAGGAGCCAAGGAGGGCGGGAGGACCTTTAGGAGGAGCCTCAGGCCCCCCGTGCAGCTCTGAGGGCCCGGGGCCAAGCCCATGCCGAGCTCGAAGTAAAGACTGTTGGAGAAGCCCACTTTGGGCAGAAGCCTCGGATCTCAGAACCCCTGCTCCGCCAGGCTGCTGACTGGGGATGTGATCCTGAAGGTGGAGGTGGTGATCCTCCAACTCCTGCAATGAGGGGCTTCTTGAGGGAGCATCTGAGCCTACCCTGACCCCCCGCCTTCCAATGGCCGTCATAGTTAGGTTGCTGTTTCATCCTTTTGCTTATCCGTAGGTCAGATATTTGTTGAGCCTCCACCATGGCTAGCAGTAATAAAGAATCCTCCTGCCCATGTAGGAGACTCAGGTTCAATCTTTGAGTCAGAAAGATCCCCTGGACCAATGAAATGGAATGAAATCCACTCCAGTATTCTTGCCTGGAAAATCCCATGGACGGAGGAGCACGGGGGCTACAGTCCATGGGGTCACAAAGAGTCTGGCATGACTTCGAGACTAAAAAATCTACAACCATATCATGGCCTGATATTGAGCTAGTCACTAGGAACACAAATCACATTAGTTAGTAATTTTTACAGCTTTTATCATGTGCCCCGTACTATTCTAAATGCCTTACAAAATATTGTCATTGAGTCCTTACAACAACAGTATGAGGGAGATACAATTATTATGTCCATTGTACAGATCAGAAGTTGTGATAGAGAAAGGTGAAGTATGTAACTTGCTCAAGGTTGCATACCAGGAAACAACCCCAGAAGTCTTAACTCTGAAGTCCATGCCCCAAACTACCATATATCGTCTAATCTAAGGAACCAGCTCTTGTGAGATGCATTGTTATTTCAAGTGACACTAAGAAAGAAAGAAAATGAAGTCGCTCAGTCGTGGCCGACTCTTTGAGACCCCATGGACTGTAGCCTACCAGGGTCCTCTGTCCATGGGATTTTCCAGGCAGGAATACTGGAGTGGGTTGCCATTTCCTTCTCCAGGGGATCTTCCCAACCCAGGGATCAAACCTGGGTCTCCTGAATTGCAGGCAGATGCTTTATCATTTGAGCCACCAGAGAAGAAGGCAAAGAGCACCACAAATCAACTTTGCCATGCCATTATTAGTAAGATGCATCCTCAACTGCGGAGAGGTGAAAATGTGAAAAAGAAAGCGAGTCTTGAATTGGTGGTTGTTACAAAGAGGCACGTCTCTGTTCCAAGGCACAATCGCACAAGGCAGACAACTTCAATGATCGTCGTGCAGTGAGCTGAGCGTCGTCACACCAAGGTGGAGCACACGTGGACTGCTTCGGTGGCAGAAAGGGGTGACCGTCACTTCTGTCTGAGGGTCTGGGAACCCATCGCAGAAGTGGCACCCAGCTCTGCCTTAGGGTTTCTCCAAGTAGAGAAGGGAAGGATAGAACTGGGGAACCTGGAGTATTTTAAGGGCCATGGTTGCTAAGACAAATGCTAATGTTAATTAGCAGTAGCTAACAATAGCTAATCGTTCAGTCTTCACCACATGTCAGGCACCGTGTTTAGGGCTTTCCATGCATAGTCCCATTTAATCTTCACAGAAACCCTTTGAGAAAGCACCCTTACGAGGAAGAATCCCGAGGCTCAGGAGGTGAACAGATTCATCTCGTACAGCACAACTAATTGGTAATGTACCAGGATTAGGGTCTCTGGCAGCCCAGCTCCCAACTCTCACATTTTAACTATACTGCAGAGCCACCTCTAGGAAGCAGGTTAGTCTTATAACAATGTACTGTACAACTGAAATTTGCTAAGAGAGTAGAATTTCAGTGTTCTCTCTCACACACAAAAGGTAAATATGAGGTGATGGCTGTGTTGATTTAATTAGTTCGATGGGAGGAATTCTTTCATAACACATACGTATATCAACTCATCACACTGTACACTTTTAAGTCTCTTGCTATGTTATTTGTCCATTGTTATCTCTCTCAATAAAATGGAAAAAAAAAAAAAGAAAGAGAATTGGTGATGAGACCTGCTCACCAAGATCACTCTCATCCACTGAGCTCTCCATTTCCTGGGAAAAGCACGTGTGAGGGCTAAGCATTGTCCAACCCAAGGGTTGAAGAGAGACCATTGACAGACCGAAGACCTGTCTCTGAAGTTGGGCAGAGCATGAGTGATGGGCAGGAGGTTCTGAAAGTGTTGGTGCAAGATTGGGGCCACTCAGTCATTTCAACGAGCAAGTCTTTGCTGAAAGCTCATCTCAGGCAAAGATCTGTGCTGGACACCCAGAGGACTTTTGAATGAAGTCATGGACTGAGCGTCAAATGTTGCATGAATGAAATATAACATTGAATTCCTTTGCAGGCCTCTCTTATCCAACCCCTACCCACTCTGACCTCATCTCCTGCCTCCTCCCTCTTACTCACCATACGTTAGTCACACTGACCATCTGGCACTTCCTTGAGGGGGCAGATTCCTTCCCCTTCTGTTCCTTTACAAGTGCCTCTGCCTCAAAGATTCTCCTACCTCTAACCCCCTTTTTTGTGTCCGCCCTTTTCTCTTGCTTTAGGTCTCAGTATAAAGTTGGTCTCCTCTAAGCTGTCCTGCCTGTTACTATCCACCTGTTAATTTTCTTCCTGGCACTTTCATAGTGTATATTATGTCCTTTATTAGGTTTGCTTCTTTAGGGGCAGAAACCTTGTTCACTGTTGTGTCCCATCATTGAGCATGGTGCTGGCATGTAGGAGAGGCTCTGTATTCGAATAAGTGAATAGCTTAACTTAGAATCTAATTATGGAGCCAAGATGGACATCGATGGCAGCAAAGAGTTAGCTGCTGAACTTTCAATAAATGGAGAGATCCATGTGGGCAGAAAATGTCAAGGAGGTACAAGCATTGAACAGAGTGGGCAGAATCCAAAGACTTAGCGATAGCCCTGGAGAAGAACCAGCTAGGAGAGAAAATCCAGTCTGTGGGAGAACACAAAAATAGTTTTCCCTTCCCTACAGGTTTGAAGCACCTGCAGTTTCAGTACCTGCAATCTGTCTAGCTTTACTTTCCTCATGTGCTCTCCTCCTACTTACTGGAACACGAGCAAAGGCCATAGTGGCCAGCTGTCCAGGCTTGTTTCTCCAGAGTGCTCTGGTGGACTCCCTTGGGGGGCTACACTCAACTGAGATTGAACTCGCCTATGGCTTCTCAGCCCAGGAATGAGGATGTCTGGGGGGAAACCAGCATGGCTGCTGCCTTCCCCATGAAAAGTGATCCCCAAAGTCCATGGCTCAGAAGGTAAAGAATCAGCCTGCAAGGCAGGAGACCTGGGTTCAATCCCTGGGTGGGGAAGATCCCCTGGAGAAGGAAATGGCTACCCACTCCAGTATTCTTGCCTGGGAAATTCCATGGACAGAGGAACCTGGTGGGCTACAATCCATGGAATCACAAGAGTCGGACACGACTGAGTGACTAACACACAAAGTGCAGAGAGGACCTCAAATGGTCATATTTTAGAATCCCTTCAAGGAATATAGACGCAGAGATGAAGGCAATGGCACCCCACTCCAGTACTCTTGCCTGGCAAATCCCATGGACGGAAGAGCCTGGTAGGCTGCGGTCCATGGGGTCGTGAAGAGTCAGACACAACTGAGCGACTTCCCTTTCACGTTTCACTTTCATGCATTGGAGAAGGAAATGGCAACCCACTCCAGTGTTCTTGCCTGGAGCATCCCAGGGACGGGGGAGCCTGGTGGGCTGCCGTCTATGGGGTCACACAGAGTCAGACACGACTGAAGCAACTTAGCAGCAGTAGCAGCAGTGTCTTCAGTCAGCTATTCTTGCCCACCCCACCACTGAGGTCTAATAGAGCACATTATTTCATTCTCTTGCTTAAGAGTTGTACTTGCACAACTTTGAATTTCATGAATTTCCACACTGTACATTTTGAAGGTTAAGACTTGTTAGCATTTTACCCATGTTCTGTCTTATTCATCTCACGTGTCTTGAAGGTGGTCTGTAGAGCATCAAGTCTTACTTTAATTGTTTATTCGTGTGTTCACTTCCCCTCACCCCACCCCTATCCAGCACACACTGTGCAACTTGAGGGCAGAAGACCAGGTCTTATTATCATTGTAACTCTGCTGCCAGCAAAGAATCTTTAATAAAACAGTTTCTTGGTAAGTGTGAAATTAAACTGAAGCATTCTAAGACCTTCCAGAATTCAGTTCTCTTTTTTAGCAAAGTTGCCTCAATTCATCTGAGCCCGAGTTGTTTGCCTGTTAACTGTATAAACCAAAATCTGTGTCCTCCTTGTCAAAGACGATTAAAGGGCAGAAATCTCATTTTAGCTTTAACTGGTCTGTGACTTAATTTGGCAAGCCTCGTCTTACCCACGATTAGACATTACTGAACAAGAATACAGAAAAATGAAATGAAAGTTAAAAATAACTTTCTGCTATAGTGAAATAACAGTTTAAAACTCTAAGCAAAACTCTTTGCCACAAACCTCAACCCAAGAATCCAGCTATTTCAGAATTTGTAGGGATTTAATTGCCACATTTCTGCCAAGGACAATACCATGCAATGGAGCTAGGAATGAAGTCATTTGGGCATGTGTTTTCTGGAACTGTGCCCCAAATAGTTTTCTTCTTGACATATACCCAGCTCTTTAATACAGCTTAGCATATTAGTATTAGTAATGCTCATAGTTTCTTTATAAAATCATGTTTAAAATATAAAGGGAGCAGGGAAAGATGCTCAGAGTAAGGGAAAGGAAAGAAAAATAAGGAGGAAAGCATTTGTTGAGGATGAATGAACACTCAACAAGAGTGCATCATGAAAACTGCTCTGTCAATGAGAACCTTATCCAAAGAGTCAGCCCAGTGATTGACATGACATTTGCCCCCTGAATTAGGACACTCTGAATTTAGCTAAGGACTATCTTCTTTAGATTCATGCATGATTCACTTAATCCACAAAGGACTATTACTTTTTTTTATTCCTAAGAAGCAGGCAGAAGCAGTGATGACAACCCTCCACCTTTGCTCACGCAGTTTCCTTTCTGTCAATTGTTTCACTCCACTCCTGTCAAGGCTTCAGAAGGAATGTTCAAGGACTCTTCCACTAAAAGGCTATTAAGTAAATGTTTACAGTAATCTTTGCCCACCTTGGACTGTTCCTATCTCTGATATTTCACCACGATCAGAGCCTAAGATCATTTGGCAAATATTTTAAGGAAATAAAAGGTATGAAAATCCCTATTGAGGTCAGAACTATGGAATTCCAGAGGGACTTGGTAGACTCCCCAACAGCTGAGAACAGTCAGCTAGAGAGTGATGCAGAAATTCATAAACTGTATTAAAACTTTTGGTGCCCTGGAAAAAGCTCTGAAATGTTCCAATCATTAAATTACTCAACTGAAATCACTTTCAGCTGAGCAAATGCAGAACAAACCCAAGCTTTTAAACTACATCATATGTTCCAAAAGTAAAATGGAAAGCAATAAAGCAGAGTGGTCTGTTCTTAACTCCCACCTGCTTATGCAGATTTAATACAAAGACATCTCCAGTATGTCTGCCCTCAGAACCAAATATGTGAAAATAATAAGCTTGGACCACTGACTCAAAGGAGTGGTTCTGCCAATTAGAGTGGTTGATGTCAGGACACTTAATACGTGGTAGATTTCAGTAATGTTCATTTCAGTGATACACAAACACATGGATAAATAATATCTGTGGTGAGAATAAGGTGAAAACTCTTGGCAGAGTAAGTAGCCCCATGAAAGAATAAAAACAGAGGCCAAAAAATAAGACAAAAACTTGCAGACTAAAGTGCTGAAAAAAATCAGAGAAGAAAATCATAAAAAGGAGTAAGTGGTTGACAAGCTCAACTGTAGTGAGGGGCGTTGGACTGATCAGTGTCAAGCAAATTTAATAACAACCTCGTGATCTGGAAGATGATAGTTGCAATTTGCACACAAGATCAATTAAGTGTACGTTGCCTCCAACTCCCTGTGCATTCCCTGGTATCATCCCCTTACCAGGAGTGTGGTGGGATTTAGTGACACAGTACTAGTGAGTAGAATCTGGAAGAAGTGATGGGTGTCACTTCTGATATTAGGTAAGAGAAAGACTGTGGTTTCTCTCTTGGGCTGCCTTCTCATTCTCACTCTCTGATTTGCTTTCTCTGGGGAAGCCAGCTGCCACCCTGGAGCTGTCCTAAGGAGACAGTCATGTGACAAAAACCCTGCTGTTTCTGGGTGATAGCCAGGGTGAGCCCAAGGCCTGCCAGCAGCCATGGGCATCCAAGCACATTCCTGCAGTCATTTACTGTGTTAGGAATATGTATTAATAGACATGGATTGCTTTCATTTATCTCAAGAAGTACGACTGTGCTATTAATATTACTGAAAATCACATTGTAGCCATTCCCTAACCTAACAGCAAAGAGTGATGGCCCTGTGGGCTTAAGGATAAAGGTGGAAATATCCTTCCTCAATGACTGAGCAAAGAAGATAGATGTCCTCTCACATTCAATTTACTCTTTAGTCTCCTAATTCATGGTTTCACTTACCATTTCAAGGTCTGTTTAGAAAATTCCAATCTGTTTTGACTAGATAGACAAAAATAGATGACTAAGAGCCAAAACAAAATATTTCAGAAACTATGATCTTTTAAAATGGGATTTGTTTTTAAGTCATTTTCTCTTTTGAAAAAAGATAACAGGAAGGAAAACAGTTTAACAAGACTGATTAACACAGCCATTTGGATGTGGTTATTTTGATTTAGGAAGTGTTTTGGTGTAACTATTTTGATCCCAGTATTCCAAAGAAAATGAAAAATGCTGTTTATTTTTTAAAATTTCCAAGTGATATGCCCAGTAAATTAGTGGATCTTTCTGTCCTGACCCTCCCTCACCCTGGATCACTCTGATCTTAATTTCCAGGTAGTAGTTGATGATGAGATGAAACTTAGGGGTTGGGTAAGGATGACAATTTCAGAGTACTGCAGAATGATATTTAAAATGTAAAATTTTAGTGGCACAATTTTGGGCACAATTTAGTGGCACAATTCAAATAATCTGATTATCAATATGGCCATTGCAAATTGTCAAGTACTTGGGGGTATATTATTTTTGCTAATATCTCTTTGCTTATGTGATCTTACTCAAAATGTGTAATATCCACTAATATAACTTATGTAAGTGCTTTCCAGATTTAAATGTAGATGGATAGCAGTTACATGAAATGCTCTCTGGAATGCACTGTAATATAATGGTTAAGAATACAAGATAATGTACCCTATAATATGGTATATAATACTATACACTATATTAATACTCTATAATAAATAAGAAAAGGAGTAGGTCAAGGCTGTATATTGTCACCCTGCTTATTTAACTTATATGCAGAGTACATCATGAGAAATGCTGGGCTGGAAGAAGCACAAGCTGGAAACAAGATTCTGGGAGAAATATCAATAACCTCAGATATGCAGATGACACCACCCTTAAGGCAGAAAGTGACGAGGAACTAAAAAGCCTCTTGATGAAAGTGAAAGAGGAGAGTGAAAAAGTTGGCTTAAAGCTCAACATTCAGAAAACGAAGATCATGGCATCTGGTCCCATCACTTCATGGGAGATAGGTGGATAAAAAATGGAAACAGTGACAGACTTTATTTTTGGGGGCTCCAAAATCACTGCAGATGATGACTGCAGCCATGAAATTAAAAGACGCTTACTCCTTGGAAGGAAAGTTATGACCAACCTAGATAGCATGTTGAAAAGCAGAGACATTACTTTGCCAACAAAGGTCCATCTAGTCAAGGCTATGGTTTTTCCTGTGGTCATGTATGGATGTGAGAGTTGGACTGTGACGAAGGCTGAGTGCTGAAGAATTGATGCTTTTGAACTGTGGTGTTGGAGAAGACTCTTGAGAGTTCCTTGGACTGCAAGGAGATCCAACCAGTCAATCCTAAAGGAAATCAACCCTGAATATTCGTTGGAAGGACTGATGCTGAAGCTGAAACTCCAATACTTTGGCCACCTGATGCGAAGAGCTGACTCATTTGAAAAGACCCTGGTGCTGGGAGGGATTGGGAGCAGGTAGAGAAGGGGACGACAGAGGATGAGATGGCTGGATGGCATCACTGACTCAATGGACAGGAGTTTGAGTGAACTCTGGGAGTTGGTGATGGAGAGGGAGGCCTGGCGTGCTGAGATTCATGGGGTCGCAAAGAATTGGACACAACTTAGCGACTGAACTGAACTGAATATAATATTAGTGTAAGCCACTCTGTAATATAGTGGTTAAGAATACAAGATAATATAATCTTATATATTGTTATCAGAAATGCATATGTTTAAGTTGAATCTGGGAAGGCAATTCCATTGATAATATCAAAAGCTGATAAAATACAAATGAGAAGTATTAAGATGTCCCTGGTGGTCCAGTGGTTAAGAGTCCAGCTTCCACTGTGGGCAGCATGGTTTTGTTCCCTGGTTGGGGAGCTAAGATCCTACAGGCTCACATGCCATGTGATGAGGCCAAAAAAAAAAAAAAGAATTATGTAAAGTTGTTAATATTAGGAATTCCCAAACATGGCTGCATATCAAGAACCATCTAGAAAGATTTCACCTTCCTGTGAAGATTAAAGAGAAAAATTTCACTCTTTCTGTGAAGAGTAAGGAGGTTTGGATTTAATTTCAGACCATAAACAACTAGAAAATAGGGTAAAATAGATGAAACAGTTGTTTTCATACATTGGACAACAGGCAGCACATTGATTCTTGAGAGAAGGAAAAGAGATAAGACGAGCCCTGTGAATCCTGTGAAGCCCCCAACCTTCTGCCCACAGGCAATTTATGGATCAGTGATATGGCAGGAGGGAATCCAGAGACTTGCTGAGTTGGAGAGATAGAGACAAAGTTTGGGGGAGACTGAAGTGGCTGAACTTGTGGGACAGAGTTCCAGAAAGGAGGGAGTAACACAGAAAAAGAACTTACTTGTGTAGGGATTCCTTTGCATCTTTGCTGAGTATTATGCTGTATAAAGTGTGAAATTCCACAAGCCTGGGTACAGAATGAACAGAGTTATAAACTGAATAATTCCCAAAGCTCACACAGGGAGGGAAAAATGTGAAATCTGGTTATTCAGTCTGATGATCCTTTACATCATCTACAACATTCAGTAGAGGGCCCAGAAGAATCACATCATAGTAATAGGACTCTATTATTTTGGAATGAATAATACTCTAGACTACCCTAGCTTCCCTGGTGGCTCACCAGTAAAGAATCTGCCTGCAATGCACAAGATGCGATAGACATGGGTTTGATCCATGGGTCAGCAAGATCCTCCGGAGAAGGAAATGGCAACCCACTCCAGTATTCTTGCCTGGAAAATCCCATAGACAGAGGAGCCTGGAGGGCTACAGTCCATCTAAGGGGTCACAAAAAGTCGGACACAGCAGAGTACACACACACACACACACAGTTATATTAGAAAAGATGGCCAAAATTAATGATCTAAAATCTCACCTTAAGAAACAAGATGAAGAAGAGTAAGTTAGTCCCAAAGTAAACAGAAAAAAGAAATAATAAAAAGCCAAAAACAATACACTAAAAAATGGGGGAGGGGGAAGTAG
The DNA here is from genome assembly GCF_027580195.1 of Bos mutus. Taxonomy (NCBI): domain Eukaryota; kingdom Metazoa; phylum Chordata; class Mammalia; order Artiodactyla; family Bovidae; genus Bos; species Bos mutus. The sequence goes on along the minus strand of NC_091630.1, from coordinate 11,850,025 downwards.
CTAAAATCAGTAAAAGCTGATTCTTTGCAAAGATCATTGAAACTGATGAACATTTAGCTAAACTTTTCAAAAAGAGAGACACACACACACACACACACACACACACCCAGAGACACAGAGAGAAGACACATATTACCAATATCAGAAATGAAAGAAGGAATATCACTATAGATCTTACAGACATTAAAATGAGGTTATGGACAACTTTATACCAACAAATTAAAAAATTTAGACAAAATGGACAAATTCTTGAAAGACTCAAATTATCAAAACTGACTTGGGAATGGATATCTGATTCTTATGGAGTCAACCTAGCACTGATTCACTGAATATTATTGAAAATCATTGGTTTTGATCAGATTTTATCTAAATACATCAGTGGACCAAAATGATGGAAGATTTGAGCAGGAGTGCTTGTTTTTGTTGTTTTAGTCACTAGGGCGTGTCCTACTTTTTGCAAGTAGGACTGTCGCTTACCAGGCTCCTCTGTCCATGGGATTTTCCAGGCAGTAATACTGAATTGAGTTGCCATTTCCTTCTCCAGGGGATCTTCCTGACCCAGGGATCGAACCCATGTTTCCTGAGTCTCCTGCATTGGCAGACAGATTCTTTACCTCTGAGCCAACACGGAAAGCCAGGATTAGGGTGTTCAAATAAAGCCCAAACCATTAAACAATAAAATATGCAACTGCAATTGAAGGCTGCACCACCAAACACAGCTCCAAATAGTTTTCATCGAATTGCGGAACGATTTGAGTCAATTGTCTAGGAGTTTTACAAACTTAGCCTTCAAGATTTAGATGTGAAGACACTGGTTTGGCTTACTTGACAGCCATTCCCAATCCCCTTCTCTCTTGCTTATTTTCTAAGCCTTCTTTGCAGCTAGATAAAGGTGGCCAAATGCACCAACCTGGCAAGAATTATAAGCAGATATCTGCTAAAGAGTGGGGGAAGCACCTTGATAAAAGGTGAAAAAGTTCAGCAGCTCTCTTGCAAATGAGCAAATGGCAGGGACAGTAGTCCTAACATCTTTTAGCTGTTGAATTGGCAATGGAAGTAATGGGCTTCTTATGGATTTTTTATTATTGGTATGTAAGGAAAAAAATCCCTGTTTATTTGAACAGTTGATATTGAGCTTTCATTTACTTGCAACTGAGCAGTCTTAACAGAAGACTTGCTGTTACTATTTAGTTGCTGAGTTGTGTCCGACTCTTTCACAACCTGATAGACTGTAGCCCGCCAGGCTCCTCTGACCATGGAGTTCTCCAGGCAAGACTACTGGAGTGAATTGCCGTTTCCTTCTCCAGGGGATCTTGCTGACCCATGGATCAAACCCATGTCTATCACATCGCTTGCATTGACAGGTGGATTCCTTACTGCTGAGCCACCAGGGAAGCCCAAGAGAAGACTAGGGCACATTTATATACCCCCATAACCGAGGAAACAACGAAGACAGAAAGGGAGCTGTCATTCAACTCTTCCCTTGATTGGCTGTAAAATCTTAGAACCATTCCTTAGCATCAGTGAGCCTGAGTTTTGACACCAGTAGATTAACAGCAACACCAACAGCTATGTAGTAAAAACAGTGCTGAGAGAAGAAATAAACAAGAGGCTTCAGTATCCCTTTTGGCCACTGGAAAGACACTATGCCAGTACAGGAAGTTCCTACACATCAGAACGGCTAAATCAAGACTAAGATTCTCCATGTGGCATAATGAAACATCATTAAGCATCAGTTTTAGCATGAATATGAAGAGTCTGGAGGTTTTTTTAGAGGTACATATGCTAAGAAGGCGTCAGCTCCTAAGAGGATCAGGAAAAGTAAATGAAGTGCATTCAGTGTTTCCACAACAGAAGCCTGTGACAATATTTCATATGAAGGAGTCTTTGCCTCTATGATTCCTGCAAATCTCATGACCCATGTTTCTTTTTACATAAAAAACCACCAAAGTTCCCCCCAGAATAACTCCCTGTTTAGCAGATATTTGTGGTCAAGGTTCAGAGAAGATTTTTCCCCAGAAATGGCTTGTGCTCTATGCACTTGGAGGAAAGTAGAGCTCACAGAATTTCAAAAGGCTGCGAGTGCCCAAGGAAATCCATGCAGACTACCTGGGCATGTAAGCAAATGGAGCAAGAAAGCCATGCGCCACTTCCAGGTGACAAGGAAGGGCAGTGAGATTGGAATCCACACAACCATGGTGCCTTACCTTTCTTTCTTATAAATAAGCAGGGAGCTTTATTTGCTCACTAGTCTAATTGCTTTTTGGCTTCCCGTGTGGCACAGTGGTGAAGAATCCACCTGCTGACACAAGAGATGCGGGTTCAGTCCCTGGGTCTGGAAGATCCCCTGGAGTAGGAAACGGCAACCCACTCAGGTATTCTTGCCTGGGAAATCCCACGGACAGAGGATCCTGGTGGGCTGCAGTCTCCACGGGGTTGCAAAGAGTCTGACACAATGGAGCGTGCACTAACTGGCTTCTTATATGAAAAACGGCTCTGGTACCATCCAGCTCCACCACTTCCCGCCTGGCTGTGTTGACCCTGGGTAAAAAAACAAGTTGTGTCTCAGTTTTGTCATGTGTAAAATAAGGATGATAATAGCGCCTCCGTAATAATAATGGGCTTCCCTGGTGGCTCAGCGGTAAAGAATCTGCCTGACAATGCACAAGACACAGGTTCAATCCCTACGTCTGGAAAATCCCCCAGAGAAGGAAATGACAACCTGCTCCATTATCCTTGCCTGGGAAATCCCATAGACAGAGGAGCCTGGCTGACTACTGTCCACGGGGTTGCAAAAGAGTCGGACACTACTTAGCAGCTAAACAAGTTAGCAACTTTAATAATAATACATTTATTGAGACCTACTTTATACGGAACACCACTGTAAGCACATTAAGTATATTAAACTCCTGCAACCTTCACAACTCCATGGTGTGGGCTCTATTATCATTATTGGATTTTAAGTTGAAAAAAGCTGAAGAAAGGGTAAGAACCTTCCTGAGGTCACATAGCTAGTAAGAGACAGAGGTTAGCTAGAGGGTGACTGCCAGGATTGAATGCGATGGAGTGTGCATGTGAAGCCCTGCCTGGCATATGGTGTGCACGTGCCGCTATAAACACTAGTTGTTATTTCTAGGTCACGTTTTGCCCATGATGTCACCTTAGAAACAAGTATAGGAGTCCATTGCAAGTTACGAGTAGGGAATGTAACATAAATAAAAGCACTGAACCTTTTTACGGAAATCCAATTTTGTAGGATAGGAACATGCTGGGTAAGGCAGTTCTAATTGTTTTCTAGGGAGTCTTTCTGGAGAAGCAGCCAGCACAAACCAGTCACAGAGACATTGTCAGTGGTGAACTAAAGTCAAGCTTAGGAGAGAAACAAATGCTGAGTTCTCACAATGGCAGGGGAGTTATAAGAGAATATAAAGGGGATAAACCTGTAACAGACACAGTCCCACTCCTTTCTAAAATAATCTAGACTCACCTAATCCTTCTGTTTTTCTATTTCATAATAAAAGAGTCATTGGCTATCTATCTGCTCCTCAGATAAACCCATTCTATTAATATGAACTCTTAGAACATTTTTTCCATTCCCTGAGATACACTTAATTCTAATCCACTTTTGATTTCAGCTTTAGCCGAGCTGAATTTTACGCATCTTTACTTGTATTGCCTCCAATTCTGTTTAAAACTATTCACTGAGCTCCTATTTTCTCCAAGATTTTTCCTGCAATCAAAAAGATTTATTCTTTAATGAACTTACATGGAAATACTTTTACGGGTTCTTTTTCTTTCTTTTTACAACTCTCCAACACAACTTTCTGTCTGACATTTGTTAGAAATGAGAACTTTGTGGATTGTCTTGTGATTTGTGATATTCTCAGAGAGATGATTCTTTCCTTTTCCAGAGGTCTCCCCTGAGGCTAAATAAATATTTCTCCAAAGAACACATACAAATGGCCAAAAAGTACATGAAAAAGATGCTCAACACCACTAATTATTAGAGAAAAGAAAAGAAAAACTACAATGAAGTAGCACTTCACACCAGTCAGAATGGTCACCATCAAAGCAATCTACAAATAGTAAATGCTGGAGAGGCTGTGGAGAAAAGGGAATCCTCTTGCCCTGTTGGTGGGAATGTAAATTGACATAGTACGGTGATTCCTTAAAAAAAACTAGGAATAAAACTATCATATGACCCAACAATCCTATTACTGGGCATGCACCCTGAGGAAACCATAATTAAAAGAGACGCATGTTCCCCAGTGTTCACTGCAGCACTGTTTACAATAGCTAGGACATGGCAGCAACCTAGATGTCCACTGACAGGTAAATAGATAAAGAAATTGTGGTACATATATACAATGGAATATTACTCAGCCATAAAAAAGACCCCATTTGAATAAGTCCTAATGAGGTGGACCAACCTAGAGCCTATTACTGAATTAGTGAATTTAGCCTATTAGTGAATTTGATCAGAAAGAGAAAATCAAATATTATATATTAATGCATATATGTGGAATCTGGAAAGATGGTACTGAAGAACCTGTTTGCAGGGCATCATTGGAGAGGTGGGCACAGAGAGCAGACTTGTGGACACAGTCGGGGAAGGAGAGGGCGGGGCGGATTGAGAGAAAAGCGTGGAAACATGTATATTACCATGTGTAAAACCGATAGCCAGTGGATATTTTTTAAAAGATGTGGTACAGATATACTGTGGAATATCAACCAACCATAAAAAAGAATGAAATAAGGCCATTTGCAGGAACATAGATGGACCTAGAGATTGTCATACTGAGTAAAGTGAGTCAGAGAAAAGCAAATAGCATATGATATCACTTATATGTAGAATCTAAAAAATGTACAAGTGGACTTATTTATAACATAAAAATAGAGTCACAGAGAAAATAAACTTATGGTTACCGGGGGGGAAAGAGCTGGGGGAGGGATAAATTGGGAGATTGGGATTGACATATACAGACAACTACATATAAAACAGATAACTAATAAGGACCTACTGTATAGCACAGGGAACTCTGCTCAGTACTCAGTAATGGCCTATATGGGAAAAGAATCTAAAAAGAGTATATAAATGACTCACTTTGTTGTACACCTGTAACTAACACAACGTTGTAAGTCAACAATGCTGTACCAATATACCAACTATACAGATAGAAGTTAAGAGGCATTCATTCATTCAGTGTTCAGCACCTATTATTTCCTAGGAGTGGGAATACAAAGATAAATAAGATATCATAACTGTCTTGGACAAGATACTAAAAGTAACGGAAAAAAGAATAAAGGCAGAAATCAACATTGTAAGTCAACTGAGAAGGCAATGGCACCCCACTCCAGTACTCTTGCCTGGAAAATCCCATGGGTGGAGGAGCCTGGTGGGCTGCAGTCCATGGGGTCTCAAAGAGTCGGACATGACTGAGCGACTTCACTTTCACTTTTCACTTTCATGCATTGGAGAAGGAAATGGCAACCCACTCCAGTGTTCTTGTCTGGAGAACCCCAGGGACAGGAGCCTGGTGGGCTGCCGTCTATGGGGTCGCACAGAGTCGGACACGACTGACGTGACTTAGCAGCAGCATACTCCAATAAAAAGCTGAGCTTTAAATACAGAACTATCTGGCTCCAGCACTTGTGTTCATCTCATTGGGTTAGACACCCATTCATTGACTTGCTCAGAGTCAGGTTCTGGGCGAGGTGACATGGCCAGGAAGTCACCAGGGCATGCAGCAGCTGGGACTTGACCCCAGATCTTCCATACGGGCCCATTGTTCCTCCCACACCACTGCAGTCCTTGACTGGGTAGTTGCCAAAATTGGGCAAACACCATGATAAACGCTAGTGGTAAAGAACCTGCCTGCCAAGCAGGAGACATAAGAGACACAGATTTGATCCCTGGGTCAGGAAGATCCCCTGGTTGGGCATGGCAACCCATTCCAGTATTCTTGCCTGGAGAATCCCATGGACAGACAGAGCCTAGCAGGCTACATCCATAAGCTCGAAAAGAGTTGGACATAACTGAAGCTAATTAGCATGCACACATGTAACATGATAAAGACTGAGTGGGGTTGGGGGTGTGGTCTCCCTTGGTTCAAAGGTGCCCAACAGAATGTGCAACCCTTTCCAGGTCCGCCTTCCCTCCCCACTGCTGCAAATGGACACCCACTTTGCACCTCGTCCTTTGCTTCTGCTTTCTTCCTGGGCTGCCTGCAAAGCACCAGGGACTTAGTGCAGGCTTTATTTATTCTTGTATCCTTGGGGTTTTGCTTGTGTATACTTTCTAGTTTCCAAAGTGCTGAAAGATATATTGGGTTTTTTTTTCTTCCTTCCATGCAGTTTATTGTGAGCTGCTCACAGAATAACTCATTTTAGAAAGAGGTTGCTACAAATGTATCACACACTTTAATTTAGGATTCTCCTTGCTGTCCTGTTAGAACACCAGTCTTGACCTCTGAAATTTGTCTCACCTAATGAAGATTGCAGCAAATACGATTTTTGCCTGAATGTCTACTGTTTTAGAAGGAGGTTTGGGATTGCTTAAATACAGATTAAATCCATTTAATTGAGCAAGTGTGTAAGGTCCATTGAAATGCAACCATCAATACTGAAATCTCCCAGGTTGGAGGCTGAGGGGACAGCCAGGATGAATGAGACAGTCTATGCCCTCTATGAGATTTTGGTTTAATTTGAAGGGAGGCTGATGGAGATCAGGGGTTAGCAAACTTTTTCTGAAAAGAGTGATATAGTAAATATTTTAGGCCCTGTAAGCTATAACATCTCTGTAACAACTACTCAATTCTGCCTCTGTAGCACAAGAATAGTCGTAGACAATAGTAAACAAATGGAAATGGCTATGTTCCAATAAAACTTTGTTTATAAAAACAAGCAGTGGGCCAGATTTCCCCCACCAGCCGTAATTTGCTGACACTTGGTTTAGAGTGAGGTTTCTGCCATGAGACTGCCCATGTTACAACCCACTGCCTCCAACTGTGGGACCTTGGTCAACTCACCTAATCCCTCTAAATCTTAGTTTTCTTATCTGTAAGTGGGAATGGGGATAAAAGGTGATTCACAGAAATGTTCTAAAATTGAATGAGATATGGCTTACATAGGGCAACGGCTGACTCCTGGTAAGAACTCAATAAATGTTAATTATTCCCACTAAGCCAAGAGCCCAATCAGAAGCCTCTCTCTGGTGAGGGCATCACAAGGATAGAATTAGAGAAAGGGGATCGTAAACCATAAAGTGTTGTAAAGAAATTCCCTTAGAAATGAAAGGCTTACACAAGGCCCTTGTGAAGAAGGGTGTGAGGATCAGAGAGATTGCCGAGGCTTTTTCTGATAGTCTCTTCCCCCACACATATGCCTGGCTTTGCTCTGCTCTCATTACATCTTATGTGAACTTCTGTTAGGGTCATTGATGGTTCCTCTGAGGAAACCAAGAGTTAACACCTGTCCTCACTCCACCGTGAGCCTCTCCTGGGATTCCAGGACCTCGAGCAGGGCTGGGCTCAGTGTCAGGTGGTTAGTGAGTATTGTTTTTGTATACTTTTCAGTGTTTAGGATTCTAGATGAGTGAAGAAACAGCTCTGCTATAACAGCTCTGAGCTCTCCAAAGCCGGTCCTGTTTTGAGGGGTTTTTGGAAGGACCTTCCCATCATGCTGCTAACATCCGTCCCCCTTTCATGGCAGTATCTAAGCTGGCTCTTACCCAGTCTCTGAAAGTCTGTTTTCTTTATTTCTAAAAGTCAAGGACCGATCCTGTAACACTTACAGAATGTTCTTGAATAACCAATTGACCCTGATTATTTAATGAATAATCTTCTTTTACTTGTAGGAATGAAAAACAAAGGGAAGTGCCAAAGGGGAGCAATCCTAGCATGGCAGCTCTGCGGTGGATGGTCGCCTTGCCACTAGACAGAGACCCAGACAAACAAAGTGAGTGGGAGCCAGACAGCCAGCTTTCCAGCGCACCCCCGGGAGGCATCCTCCAGCGCCTTTCCGGCACAGCTTGGAAGGGGCGCCAAATGGGGACACGGCTGACATCCGCCTCAGTTCTAACCGCTGCAGATCAATGAACCTGGCACCTAGCTCATCTTTATTTGGGTTGCTTTTGAAAGCCCAAGATAGGGAGAGCCACCGGGCTCTGCAGCACAACGTGTTGGTGGCCTTGGCCACAGGCTCTTCTGCTGGCTGCCTCTCCGCTGTGCTGAGTCATTCTCAACAGGGGAGGCGGCAGGAGGAAAGGGCCTCTTTGCAAAGATGTGGAACCAGCCTAACCATATCCCAGGTCTTTGCGCAAACTGGGTATTGCTGCTCACTTCTGTCTGAGCCATGGAGTCAGGAATGTAGCAGAAGCGAAGAATGGGGGCCTCGTAGAAGAACAAGCCAACGTGTATCAGTGCTGGGGCAAGCTTAGCGCCAGAGGCTGACACACACACTCACAGGAAATGCCCACAGAAGCTCTGAAAACTTCACACCAGAGCCCTTCTCTACCCTGGATCCCAGGTATGAAGGCTGCTATCCAGTCTTAACCTCCGCAAGCCTCCAAGAGGTTCTGTCACTGCTTCACGCTCTCCCCGAGACCAGGCAGCACTTGCTGGACTTGCTTTTCTCAAACTCGGCCTCTCTCTTTCACCTCAGAACCTTTCCAAGTGCTGCACCTTCTCCCGGAGCTCTCTTCTCCTCCCAACTCCGCTTCCTCCAGCCTTTTATCTTAGTAACTCAGTATTTAGGTCTCAGTTCAAGTTTTCCTTTATCCAGCTTCACCTAACCCTGCACTGTGGGTCTGTATCTCTCTTCAAACCTCTTACCTCAGCTTGTAATCACATTTATTAGCAATAAGTCAGTAGTTATTGCAGTGAGTGTTTTATCCCCATTGTTAACACAATTCCTGGCTCTAGAGCTGACCTGTTGGGATTTAAATCTTATCTCCAACACCTACAGCTGTATAACAGGGGCAAACCACATCTGCCCATGCCTCAGTTTATGCATCTATAAAATGGGCATTAGAATAGAACTGATGTTTTTGAACTGTGGTGTTGGAGAAGACTCTTGAGATTCCCTTGGATTGCAAGGAGATCCAACCAGTCCATCCTAAAGGAAATCAGTCCTGGGTGTTCATTGGAAGGACTGATGTTGAAGCTGAAACTCCAATACTTAGGTCACCTGATGGGAAGAACTGACTCATTGGAAAAGGACCTGAGGCTGGAAAGATTGAAGGCAGGAGGAGAAGGGGATGACAGAGGATGAGATGGTTGGATGGCATCACTGACTCGATGGACATGAGTTTGGGTAAGCTCCGGGTGATGGACATTGAAGCCTGGCGTGCTGCAGTCCGTGGGGTCGCAAAAAGTCAGACACGACTGAGCAACTGAACTGAACTGACATCATAGAGTCTTTGGGATGATCAATCAAGTGAACCCCTGAGGGGCTGGTTCTGCCTCTTCTCCTTGGTGTTGACACCTGTTTGGACTTCTGCATTCACAGGGATCAGTCAGTTCAGTCGCTTAGTCGTGTCTGACTCTTTGCACCTGTGTACATTCACAGGTATAGTCTGAACCTAAGCCTTAACCACTCCTGACTTCTTGTTTCCACCAACTGGTTTTGCTGTCAGATTGGCTCATTTCTGCCTGCTCAGTCCACGATTTTTCGCTTCAGTCCTGACCCTGTTTCTAGCCCCAAAGTGAACACAGACAATCACCAGCCCTGGCTCTCATCCAGGTTGTGATGCCTGCTCTGGAGGAAGGGGCACAGAGGTGACAGCAGGGAGGAACCGGATGGACCGAGCTCTGGCCTGAGCCAGCACCACCAACAGGCTGGGAGTCCCTGAGGGGCAGAGATGACACGCAGAGCAGTGGTGAGACTCCTAAAACCTGCCTTTCATCACATTTTCCCCTGCTCCCCTCCCTGACCTGGGCAGCAGGCTGTCACGCTCCCCTCCCTTGTGACCTGAAACAGCACTGAGAATTATGTTGGTGGTGTTTCCCACTGTGATCACTCGTCTACTATGTTGTGATGACATTTTACATGTTTAATTTTTATTTTACCTCAAATTAGTTTTTTAAAAATATTTATTTATTTGGTCGTGTCAGGTCTCAGTTGCTGCACACCGGTTCTTCACGTGGGATCTGTCATGTGGGATCTTTCGGAGCAGCACGTGGACTCTCTAGCTGTGGCTCACAGGCTTCGTTGCTTCATGGCATGTGGGATCTTAGGTCCCCAACCAGGGATCAAACCCATGTCCTCTGCATTGCCAGACAGATTCTTAACCACTGGACCACCAGGGAAATCCCTCAAATTAGCTTTTAATTATAAAAGTAAAATAATTTTATATGAGGGCTTCCCAGGTGGCTCAGTAGTAAAGAATCCACCTGCCAATGCAAGAGATGCAGGAGACCTCGGTTCAGTTCCTGGGTCAAGAAGATCTCCTGGAGGAGGAAATGGCAGCCCACTCTAGTATTCTTGCCTGGGGATCCCATGGACAGAGGAGCCTGGCTGGCTCTAGTCCATAGCGTTGCAAAGAGTCAGACAAGACCGAAGGACTGAGCACACAAGCAAATTTACATGATTTAAAACTGATCAGAAGCATAGAAAAGTTATGAAAAAGCTCTCTCCTAACTGCACACAAGCAAATTTACATGATTTAAAACTGATCAGAAGCATAGAAAAGTTATGAAAAAGCTCTCTCCCAACTTACCTATACTTGAAAGTCCCAACCCTTTCTGGGGGGGTGTCCACAATCTATTGTGTGTCCATCTAGAAGAAAAAGAAGTCACTCAGTTGTGTCCAACTCTTTGCAAGTCCATGGATGCAAGTCCATGGATGCAAGTCCACTGTCTGTCGATGGAATTCTCCAGGCAAGAATACTGGAGTGAGTTGCCATTCCCTTCTTCAGAGGATCGTCCCAACCCAGGGACTGAACCCAGATCTCCTGCATTGCAGGCAGTTAGTTTCTTTACTGTCTGAGCCACCAAGGAAGCCCTGTCCTTCTAGAAAAATGTTTGCCAAATATGGATTTATGCAAAAATATCTGTGCAAATGATATATCATACATATTGCCCTGCACAAGGGCACTTCTTTTAATAAAGTTGTACCTTTGTTTCATTTTAAAAGAGACTGAAGGAGAAACAAAGATTCAAAATACCACTTGTCAACCTATGCTGATTTTTCAAATATTATGGATATATGACTCATTCTTCTCAAGGCAGTAGCATTCTGTTCACAAAATTCAGAAAGGTCATCATTTCAAAACCAAAGAAAAACTTTGGTCTTAAATGGATAATGGTACTTGTACAGAGTAGGCATTTATAACCCATAGTGATACCACAATTGATAACATTATTAGAATATTCTAAAAGAGAAAGCTGCCTAAGAAGAGTTGGTTATTCCTTCCCTTGTGCCTTGTTATACCTTGAATGCTATAGTCACATCCATATTCCATATTTATAATTGTGTGTTTGCATTTCTTTCCTTTTGAGTCTTATTTAGTTTTCAAGCCGCATGGACTCAATAGTGTCTGGGACATAATATGCAGTCAGTCTTTGCCCTGTCAGTCTCTATGTAAAGGCATAGCTTCAACTCTTAAATATAAACAAGCGACCAAGGATGAGCAGCCTTGAGGAAAGCTATGTCATAAGATCCAGGAAATAGGGGACCTAGCACGAGAAGGAGGTGGAGAGAATAACCAGGATGATGGCAGAAGTCAGTCCTAGGACCACAGCTCTGCAGGAGGCCTTCTAAGAGATCAGAGGTAAAGGAGCAAAGGAACAGAGGATATCTCCAAGGAAAAAGTGTGATTAATAGGTTACCTGGGGCTTCCCTGGTGGCTCAGGGGTAAAGAATCTGCCTGCAAATGCAGGAGACATGGATTTGACCCCTGGTCTGGGAAGATCTTACATGCTCCACACCAGCTAAGCAGCTAAGTGTGCCCCACTACTGAAGCCCATACACCCTCGAGCCCACGCTCTGCAACCAGAGAAGCCATCCCAGGGCGAAGCCCACACACCACCACTGGAGAAAAGCCCCCACAGCAACAAAGACCCAGAACAGCCAAAAGTAAATAGATAAATAACATTATTTAAAAAAATAGGTTTCCTGATGTGTTTGATCATGTTGAGGGAAACTTTACAGCTTTGTAAGTGAGTCTGGCTGTAAATTGGTGATAAACACACAACATAAACTAAAGGAATAAAAAAAAATAATAACACAATCCTTAACTCCAAGAAAAACAAGCCCTTCTACAGGAAAGCAAAATAAACAATGCTTGACTAGACATAAAAATATAAACACAAAATAGTAATTTAACAAAAATTTGGGATATAAACATACTTTGGATATAAATATACTTGGAAAATATATGGAGATGGAAGTGAAGTGAAAGTGAAAGGCACTCAGTTGTGTCTGACTCTTTGTGACGCCATAGACTATACAGCCCATGGAATTCCCCAGGCTAGAGTGGATAGCCTTTCCCTTCTCCAGGGGATCTTTCCCACCCAGGAATCGAATCGGGGTCTCCTGCATTGCAGGTGAATTCTTTAGCAACTGAGCTATCAGGGAAGCCCATGGAGGTTGAAGTATAATATAGCTTATCTTTCAGGGTACAAAGTCAATCAATAATGTCTATAAAATTGGGAAAAATAGCAAAAATTTTCTGTTAAAGCATATTACTTAGACGCTATGGTGATTCCTTAGAAAATCAAAATATTAAAAAAAAATAAAAAATAAAATCCCCACATAATTCAGTAATTCCTCTTCTAAATATATATCCAGCTTCCCATGTGGTGCTAGTAATAAAGAACCCGCCTGCCAATGCATGAGACATAAGAGACACAAATTTGAGCTCTGGGTTGGGAAGATCCCCTGGAGAAGGAAATGGCAACCCACTCCAGTATTCTTGCCTGGAGAATCCCATGGACAGAGGAACCTGACAGGCTATAGTCCATCAGGTTGCACCAAGTTGGACATGACTGAAATGACTTAGCACACACAACACAAATATATATCCAAAAGAAGTGAAAGCAGGGTCTTGAAGAGGTATTTGTATGCTAATGTTCATTGCAGCCTTATTCACAACAGCCAAAAGTGAATATCCATAGCTGAATATATGGAGAAATAAAATGTAGTGTACAAACACAATGGAATATTATGTAACCTTTAAAAAGAGGGCAGTTCTGCCATTTATGTTCACATGGGTGATTCTGGAGGACATTATGCTAAGTGAAATAAACAAAGAGACAAATACTGTATGAGTCCACTTATATAGGTAACTAGTCAAATTCACAGAAACAGAAAGTAAAATGGTACTATCAGGGGCTGATGGGGAGGAGGGTATGGAGAATGTTGTTCAATGTGTATAGAGTTGTAGTTTTGCAAGATGAAAAAGTTCTAGAGATCTGTTGCACAACACGGTAAATATAGTTCACACCACTGAACTGTACACTTAAAAATGGTTAAGGTAAATTTTGTGTTATGTTTTTTAACCCAATTTAAAAAGAATCATAATTAAAAGACACTTGCTCCTTGGAAGAAAAGCTATGACAAACCTAGAAAGAGTATTAAAAAGCAGAGACATCACTTTGCTGGCAAAAAGTCTGTATAATCAAAGCTATGGTTTTTCCAGTAGTCATGTATGGACGTGAGAGTTGGACCATAAAGAAGGCTGAGCACCAAAGAATTGATGCTTTCGAATTGTGGTGTTAGAGAAGATTCTTGAGAGTCCCTTGACAACAAGGAGACCAAACCAGTCAATCCTAAAGGAAATCAACCTTGAATATTCATTGGAAAGACCATTGGAAGATGCTGAAGCTGAAGCTGAAGCTGAAGCTGAAGCTCTAATACTTTGGCCACCTGATGTGAAGAGCCAACTCATTGGAAAAGACCTGATGCTGGGAAAGATTGAGGGCAGGAAAAGAAAGGGGCAATAGAGGATAAAATGGTTGGATAGCATCATCAACTAAATGGACATCTGAGCAAACTGCTGGAGATAGAGAAGGACGGGGAAGCCTGGTGTGCTGCAGTTTATGGGGTCACAAAGAGTCGGACACAACTTAGCAACTGGACAACAAAAAACCCTCATCAACTGTACAGTTAAAATATATGCATTTTATTGTACACAAGCTATGCCTTAATGAATTTGAAATCAGCAAAAATGAAGAAGCGTGTTACTTAGAGAAAACACTAGAAGAAATAGCTCTTTTTAAAAATCTCTTTAAAGAGGTCATCCCTGGGGATGGGGGAAGTAGAGCAGGGACTACTACTTCATCCTACAATTAAATGTTAAATGGTATATTTTGTTCATATATTGCTCAGGAAAAAATAAACAATAAACTTAAAAAATCCATTCAAGGACATGAGTAAACATTAAGTTTTCAACATAAAAATAGATCAAGACTACAATTCAAGAAATACAAAGAGCTAATGAAAATTTTAAAAATTCAAAGTTATTAATAGCCAAAGAAATCCAATGAGGTACTATTTTTCCTATTAAAATAACAAACAGTAATAAAAAAATCATGTCATTCAATGAAGGCATAGAGAGAATGAGATGAAGGTTTTCACATGTCATGGAGCAACCTTCCAAAAGGATACTTTGAGAATGTGTATTAAGGTCCTTGGGGCCATACTTTTTGACCCAGTGGCTCTAGTTTCAGAAGTAATCATACAGAAAATTAAGGATTAAATCAGAGACATGGACAAAAAAATATATACAAAAGAGTTAATCATTGAACCATTATTTGCAATGTTTTATTATAAAAAATTTCAAACACAGAAAAGTTGAAAGTACAATGAACTCCCATATACTGTTCACCTAGGTTCAACTGTTGACAATTTGTCACAAGTCAAATTGGATGACCTCAGTAGTTAACAGTGGTTATGTCTGGCTATTGGGATTACAGGTAATTTTTACTTTTTATATCATATTTTTTAGCTTTTAGTAAAAACAAACATCAACACTATACAACTCAGCAATCCCACTACTAAGCATATTGTTGTTCAATCGCTCAGTTGTGTCTGACTCTTTGCGACTCCACGGACTGCAGCTTCCCTGTCCATCACCAACTCCCGGAGCTCACTCAAACTCATGTCTATCACATTGGTGATGCCATCCAACCATCTCATCCTCTGTCGTCCCTTTCTCTTCCTGCCTTCAATCTTTCCCAGCATCAGGGTCTTTTCAAATGAGTCAGCTCTTCGCATTAGGTGGCCAAAGTATTGGAGCTTCAGCTTCAGCATCAGTCCTTCAGATGATCTTTCCAATGAATATTCAGGGTTGATTTCCTTTAGGATTGACTGGTTTGATCTTGTTGTCATGGGAGTCTCATGAGCCTTCTCCAAGGCTCTTATAGTTCTTCTGTGTATTCTTGCACTTCTTCTTAGTATCTTCTGCTTCTGTTAGGTCCATACCATTTCTGTCCTTTATTGAGCTCATCTTTGCATGAAATGTTCCCTTGGGATCTCTAATTTTCTTCAAGAGACCTCTAGTCTTTCCCATTCTATTGTTTTCCTCTATTTCTTTGCATTGATCCCTGAGGAAGGCTTTCTTATCTCTCCTTGCTATTCTTTGGAACTCTGCATTCAGGTGGATATATCTTTTTTTTTTTTTTCTCCTTTGCCTTTCACTTCTCTTCTTCTCTCAGCTATTTGTAAGGCCTCCTCAGACAACTGTTTTGCCTTTTTGCATTTCTTTTTCTTGAGGATTTGATCTTGAGGTTTTGATCACTGCCTCCTGTACAGTGTTACGAACCTCCATCCATAGTTCTTCAGACACTCTGTCTATCAGATCTAATCCCTTTCTATTTGTCTCTTCCACTGTAAAATTGTAAGGCGTTTGATTTAGGTCATACCAGAATGGCCTAATGGTTTTTCCTACTTTCTTCAATTTAAGTATGAATTTTGCAATAAGGAGTGCATGATCTGAGCTACAGTCTTGTTTTTTTGCTGACTGTACAGAGCTTCTCCATCTTTAGCTGCAAAGAATATAATCAATCTGATTTTGGTATTGACCATCTGGTGATGTCTATGTGTAGAGTGGTCTCTTGTGTTGTTGGAAGAGGGTGTTTGCTATGACCAGTGCACTCTCTGGCAAAACTTTGTTAGCCTTTGCCCTGCTTCTGCACTCCAAGGCCAAACTTGCCTGTTACTCCAGATATCTCTCAAAGTCCTACTTCCTATACCCCGAGGAAACCCAAAATTGAAAAAGACACATGAATCCCAATGTTAATTTCAACTTTATTTACAGTAGCTAGGACATGGAAGCACCCTAAATGTCCATTAGCAAATGAATGGATAAAGAAGCTATGGTACATATATGCAATGGACTATTACTCAGCCATAAAAAGGAATGCATTTGAGTCAGTCCTAATGAGGTAGATGAACCTAGAGTCTATTATAGAGTGAAGTAAGTCAGAAAGAAAAAAATGAATATTGCATACTAATGCATATATATGGAATCTAGAAAGGTGGTGCTGATGAACCTATTTGCAGAGAAGCAGTGGAGACACAGGCATTGAGAACAGACTTATGGACACAGCTGGGGTGGGGTGGAGAAGGAGAGGGTGGGAGGTACGGAGAGAGCAACACGGAAACATACATTACCACATATAAAACAGACAGCCGATGGGAATTTCTGTATGACTCAGGAAACTCAAACAGGGGCTTGACAGCAACCTAGAGGGGTGGGATGGGAAGGGAGGTGGAAAGGATATTTAAGTGGAAGGGAACATGGGTAAACCTATGGCTGATTCATGTTGACGTTTGGTAGAAATCAGTGCAGTACTGTAAAGCAATGATCCTTCTATTAAAAATAAATAAATAAAAACACACATCAACAATTCCTAATTAATATTTCAGCGAAAAGAAATTCCTGATAAGTGATCTGTTTATTCAACAGATATTACATGGTGAGTCGTTTCCTATGTGTCATGCCATATTGCCCTCCCACTACTAATACCATTTCTGAGTTCAAAATGCCTACCTTCAGAAGCTTTAGTAAAGTCAGTGGTGAGCTTCTCCAGGTTTTTGTTAACAGTTTGCCTTTGAGAGAAGTTTGTAGGTTGCACATTATTTATCTGAAACTAGGAGTGAGTTTCCCTCTGGGTCAATCTGAAGCTACATTTATTACTATTTCTTCAATATCTGATGACCTTGGAAATTGCCCTGAATTCCAGCTGGTTGCCTGTCTTAACTGGTCTGAACCACTCCTCCACGCTTGCCTGTCTGGCTCTCACATACCGCTCTGGAAGGCCTAGCCTGAACCCCTAGTACCTGATACCCCAGGAGAATGAGAAAGGTGCTCCTCCCACCTCCCATGCCCCTGTAGTGCTGGGGTCTCCTGCAGCACGAGATTGCCCCTCGATCTCCTTACCTGCTCCCAACACCTGGCTCTTGGCTCTTGAGGACAGGATCTGCCTGATCCCAGTGTCACAGGACCGAGAAGACAGGGGGGCCCAGCACCTACTCTGTTGTTTAGAAGATCGTTCCTTTGCTCTGGAAACTATTCAAAATGACTTGTTTTTTTTTGGGGGTGGTTTCTTAACTTTACTGAGAGAAATGCCCGAAGAAGATGTGGTTTCCCATCTGGCTACCAAGCAAGGGCCCAGAAGTTTTGTCCTGCCGCTGATCCGCGAGCCTTAGTTAGGGCAACTTTTTCTCTCCCAGAGGGCAATTTGCGAACAACACGGACCACCTTCCAAAAGTCTGCTGTGGGAGGAAGGCTGGCCTGGGAGGAATCCAAAAGAAAAGCTCTTTTTGAGCTACCTGAGCGGAATCCACCCTCTGAGGAGATTTACCTCCTCTCTGAGCTCGTTTCCTCGTTTGTGAAATGGTTAAGTCTGGACTTGAAGGTGTCTCAGGCTTCTTGGTCAACATGAGTCAGAGCAGGGCCCTTGCCGGAGTCCTAGCTAGGGGTGGAGGGGATACCATCAACCCAAATCCCTAGAAAACACCAGACAAAATTAAGACAAAGGAAATTCAGAGCAGGTCTCCTCCCTGGCAGGCGTCCCCTCCACTTTGGAGAAAAATTAAAAGCCCACCTCAAATGTATGCCAGTTTCCCTGGTGGCTCAGACGGTAAAGCGTCTGCCCACAATGTGGGAGACCCGGGTTCAATCCCTGGGTCGGGATGATCTCCTGGAGAAGGCAATGGCAACCCACTCCAGTACTCTTGCCTGGAAATTCCCATGGATGGAGGAACCTGGTAGGCTACAGTCTGTGGGGTCACAAAGAGTTGGACATGATTGAGCGACTTCACTTCACTTCACCTCAGCCTATTTTTTTGCAGAGCATCCCTGGCTAGGGGCCTCAGGGGCACAAGCTCACCTTGACTTGCAGCTGTTGTTGCTGTTTAGTCTGTAAGTCATGTCTGACTGTTTTGTGACCCCATGGACTGTAGCCTGCCAGGCTTCTCTGTCCATGGGATTTCCCAGGCAAGAATAGTGGAGTGGGTTGTCATTTCCTTCTCCAGGGGATCTTTCCTACCCAGGGTTCGAACTTGCGTCTCCTGCACTGCAGATTTTTTACCAGTGAGTCACCAGGGGAGGCCTTGCAGCGGGGAAGATGCTTCTACATATGATTTGCAGACTTGAGAGCTAATTCGTGGTTATGGGGATGACGCAGCTGAGCTGGAAACAGAGTTCTGCACGCACAGCTACCTGATGAACAAGGGTCAGGGGCTCTGTTAGCTTCGACCTCCTGCTAGCTGGCCCGTGCCCAGGGCCTGCCTACCTGGCCAGGCTGCTCGGTCACAGTGAAAGGACTGCTTCGCTCTGGTGGCAGGCTGCTTTGGGGTTGGTACATCTGAATCATTTTCATAAACAGCAAATGGACCTCGGGTTCAGATGCCCACACATCGTGTGTCACAGCAGCCTTCAGAGAAGCGTCACAAAACGGGCAGACGGAAGATCAGGAAGGAAGTTAGGGCACAGGTTAGAAGAGGGCACGTTTCCGAAAAGGTCCTCACAATTTATCTTTTGAAACGCAGAGACAGCTGCGGGGCTTCAGAGGGTGTCGTGCTGGAACGAGCACTTCCTGGGACAAAGTAATTACCCAATGGCTCCCCAGCGCTCTGGAGACCAGTGACCAGCGGCAAAGGGCCTCTGACTAATGTGAACTGAATTTTAAAAGGCGCGATTTTGCCAAAAAAAGAAAAGCAGGACAATAATGAAATTCATAAACATTTGAGTATGACATTTATGACTTTTCTTCTTTTGTGCTTGAGATATTTTTCTTTGATGAAATCCAGGGCACAGAGACTTTACATCCTGGCTATTCAGAGTTAAGTATCTCCAACTTTGAGTATGACTGCCTTGTGACAAAACAGAGCGCGGGGCAGGCGTGGAACTTGTAGCTTCAAACTCATAAAAACACAGAAGCCATAATGAAGTGTGCCTCCTGGTGCCTTTATTAAAACCTGCTGGCCTGACGCTCCCAGACAGGCCTAGCCCACACCACCTGCTGCAAGCCTGGGTGAGCCGCCAGCCTGGCGTGTGGGTAGATTTGGGCCCTTTGGCGGTGCCTCCCACTGTCTTTTGCACTGATTTCCTTTGACCTCTAGAGTAATTTGAAAACAGATGATGTTTTGCTATGGAAAGTTTTCCTCTTGGAACTGTGCCCAAGCTTTTGATATGGGAAAATTTTTGCATCAGTTGCTTAATAATTCCCAACACACATCGTAAAACCCTCACAATTTAGGGTACTTTAGTTCACCCTACCAAAAATAAATCAATTTATTAAAAACAACAAAGGGAATTTATTTCCCACAGTAAGTTGAGAGAGGGAGAAACCAGCAGGGCCGTCAGTCTCTGGGGCGGAAGAGAAGTTTTTACTCTTCTTTCTCCTTGCTGTTCAGTCACTAAGTCGTGTCCGACTCTTTGCGACCCCATGAACTGCAACACGCCAGGCTTCCCTGTCCTTCACTGTCTGCTGGAGTTCGCTCAAACTCATGTCCATTGAGTCAGTGATGCCGTCCAATCATCTCATCCACTGCCGCCTCCTTTTCCTCTTGCCCTCACTCATTCCCAGCCATCAGGGTCTTTTCCAAAGAATCAGTTCTTAGAATCAGACGACCGAAGTATTGGAGGTCCAGCTTCAGCATCAGTCCTTCCAATGAATATTCAGGGTTGGTTTGCCCTTCCTTGCTTCTAGAGCTGCTAATTTGCTTGTTGAGATTCTCGGACACTGATGGGGTCATGTTCAAGGGCACAAGGTGCCAGGAGTGAGTGGCTCTCTCATCCTCCGTGTGTGGTTGAAGTACCCTGAGTGGGGACGTACCGTACCGGCCCATCTTCCTTTCTCTTCTCAGTGGGAGGGAGCCAGGAAAGCACTCTCCCTTCCCTGCAGGGAGCGTCTCTCCTTTGCTGCCAAATGGAGAATGAGGATTTGGACACAGGAGGAAACTGAGGGCTGCCCTTCAGGCCGCAGGCCTCTTGGCCACTGTCTCCAACTCATCTCTTTGGATTTTGCACAGAGCAGTGGTTCTCCAACCTCCACAAGCATCTTAATCACTGGAAGACCTTGTTAAAGCCCAGACTGCTGGCCTCCAGCCAGTGTCTGACTCAGAACGTCTGAAGTGAGACCTTAGGATGTGCATTGCTAATGAGTTCCCAGGTGATGCTGAAGTTGTTGGTCCAGGACCACGCTGTGAGAATTATGATAACGTAACATTTTGCTTTCTTTTACAAATTAGATGTTCCCGGTCCCTTGCTGAATACCATCAAAGCCTCTCTCTGACCCCTGAAACGAGTAACAAAATTATTAAATTATCCCAGTAATAGACAATGGATTTTATGATGTAATGATAAAGGACTCAGAAGTTTTTAACCTAAAGAGGAAGAGGCAAAGAATCTCAAGGAGAAAGCTGTCCATATTTCCTACACACAGTTAAAAAGGCCTGAGCAGCTATGAGAGAGGGCCTGGTGGACATGTGGAAGGATTTCCAAGGATGATTAAGCAGGCTCGCTGAAGGGGCCTGGAGAAATCTTATCCTCAGGGGTCTCCAAAAGCAGGATCCATGACTATCACTTGGACTGCTTGAACCTGGATGACAACATGCATTTCTAGAAGAGTTGTGATTAGCTTGATTCTCATCCTCTTCCAGGAACTATGCTACATGCTTTATTTTATTCTCTTATTAATTCTGTAAAATTGGTGCTCATATCACCATTTTACAAATAAGGAGGCAGAGACCACAAAAGCCTCAAGGTCACTACACCTGGAAAGTAGCAGAACTCAGATTCGGATCCGTGTCTGTGTGATTCCCTGTCCCAAGTTCTGGTCGTACATGAAGCTGTAACTAGCTATTGGTGGTTTGTATCTTCAGATTAAAGAGTCATTCCTGTCCCAAGAAGTTGGGAAGAAGAAAGTTCCCTGTAACTGAATGAAAGACGCATGATTGGTAAGTTTTGAAGGGTTGAGGATTAGGGAGTCGGGGTAGAGGATGTTGGAAGCACACAGGCCCTGGCCAACCAGTGAGGAGCTGGGGTGGGGGTGGGGGGACAATATGAAGAGCCTGGACCCCATGGAGCAGATCACACTGAAGAGGGTGGAGAGAAAGGAAACTCAGCTCACAGTTTGTAGCTTTCATAATTTTGCTTGGGTCAGATCTGCTGAATATAGGCAGTATCAAAGTCACCCAGATTCAGTATAGACTCACTCAGGATGGAA
The DNA here is from genome assembly GCF_027580195.1 of Bos mutus. Taxonomy (NCBI): domain Eukaryota; kingdom Metazoa; phylum Chordata; class Mammalia; order Artiodactyla; family Bovidae; genus Bos; species Bos mutus. Next base: position 11,828,348 of record NC_091630.1, on the reverse strand, counting down.
GTTTGTTTCTCTCTGATGTGAAAGTCCAAGCTGGTGGAGCAAGTTTCCTTTGTGATAATGTCAGGGGCCCCAGAAGATGTGGCAAGAATACACAGAAAAACTATATGAAAAGGGTCTTAATGACCCAGATGACCACGATGGTATGGTCACTTACCTAGAGCCAGACATCCTGGAGTGTGAAGTCAAATGGACCTTAGGAAGCATTACTATGAACAAAGCTGGTGGAGGTGATGGAATTCCAGCTGAACTATTTCAAATCCTAATAGATGATGATGTTAAAGTACTACACTCAATATGTCAGCAAATTTGGAAAACTCAGCAGTGGCCACAGGACTGGAAAAGGTCAGTTTTCATTCCAATCCCAAAGAAGGGCAATGCCAAAGAATGTTCAGACTACCCTACAATTGTGCTCATTTCATATGTAAGCAAAGTTATGCTCTAAATCTTTCAAGCTAGCCTTCAGCAGTTTGTGAACTGAGAACTTCCAGATGTGCAAACTGGGTTTAGAAAGGGCAGAGGAACCAGAGATAAAATTGCCAACATTCCCTGGATCATAGAGAAAACAAGGGAATTCCAGAAAAACATCTACTTCTGCTTCATTAACTGCACAAAAGACTTTGTGTGGATCACAACAAACTGGAAAATTCTTAAAGAGATGGAAATACCAGACCACCTTACCTGTCTCCTGAGAAACCTGTATGCCAGTCAAGATGCAACAGTTAGCACCAGACATGAAACAGTGGACTGGTTCAAAATTGGGAAAGGAGTATGTCAAGGCTGTGTCTTGTCACTGTGCTTATTTAATTTATATGCAGAGTACATCATATGACTTTCCTGGCTGGATGAAACACAAGCTGGAATCAAGGTTGTGGGAGAAATATCAACAGCCTCAGATATGCAGATGATACCACTCTAATGGCAGAAAGTGAAGAGGAACTAAAGAGCTTCTTGATGAAGGTGAAAGAGGAGAGTGAAAGAGCTGGCTTAAAACTCAGCATTCAAGAAACTAAGATTATGGCATCTGGTCTCATCACTTCATGGCAAATAGAAGGGGGAAAGTGGAAACAAAGGCAGATTTTATTTTCTTGGGCTCCTAAATCACTGTGGACGGTGACTACAGCCATGAAGTTAAAAGATGTTTGCTCCTTGGAAGGAAAGCTATGGCAAACTTAGCATATTAAAAATTAAAGACATCACTTTGCCAACAAAGGTTCATATAATCAAAGCTGTGGCTTTTCTGGTAGTCATGTATGATATGAGAGTTGGATCATAACGAAGGCTGAGCACTGAAGAACTGATGCTTTTGTTTTGAGTTGTGGTGCTGGAGAAGACTCTTAATAGTCCCTTGGACTACAAAGAGATCAAACTAGTCAATCCTAAAGGAAGTCAATCCTGAATATTCCCTTGAAGGACTGATGCTGAAGCTGAAGCTCCAATACTTTAGCCACCTGAGGTGAAGAGTTGACTCCTTCAAAAAGACCCTGATGCTGGGAAAGATTAAAGGCAAAAGGAGAAGAGGGCAGCAGAGGATGAGATGTTTAGACAGCATCACTGACTCAATAGACGTGAGGTGAAGTGGAAGTCACTCAGTCGTGTCCAACTCTTTGCGACCCCATGGACTATACAGTCCATGGAATTCTCCAGGCCAGAGTACTAGAGTGGGTAGCCTTTCCCTTCTCCAGGGGATCTTCCCAACCCAGGGATCGAACCCAGCTCTCCGGCATTGCAGGCAGATTCTTTACCAGCTGAGCTACAAGGGAAGCCCCAGTAGACGTGAATCTGAGCCTAATCCTGAAGACAGTGAAAGACAGGGGAGCCTGGTGTGCTGCTGTCCGTGGAGTCACAGAGTCAGAAACGACTGAGTGGCTGAACAGCAGCAACAAGGCTGCTCGTGGCCACCTGCCCCCAACCCATTCCACAAACATTACGTTTTCTTCAGGACTTGGCCAGATGTCATTCTCCCCAGAAAATTACTTGGATCCTATAGTTTCATTCTAAACCTCCAGGCCGCTCTCCTGTTACAGCACGCCTCATTTTGCTTATCTTCTTATTTATTTACTTGGCCACGCCCAGCTTCAAGACATGTGGGATCTTAGTTCCCTGACCAGGGATCAAACCTGTGCCCCTTGCAGTGGAAGTGAAGAGTCTTTACCACTGGACAGCCGAGAAGTTCCTCTTATCTTCTTGAGGCTGAACACTATGCTGATTTTGTCCCTAACCCCAGAACAAAACACAATGTCTGATAAATCTCTTAGTAAGTTTATGTTGGGTCCACTTAAAACTCCAAGAATCAAGTTGTACTCAACACTTCTGTATCATGCACATCACAAGCCAATGGCTAAGAGTTCTGTGCCCTGGCAGGGAATTCACTGCCTGGGTCTGGGCCTGGAGGTAGAGCTCATGCCTGGCTAGCATAGAGCTGTCCCCTCTCCTGCAGGCCACATGGGAGGAACAACTGGGCCAGGGAACACCCCCTTAGAGAATACTCAGGTCTCTCAGCTTTTCCCATCATTTCAGATCTTCTACCTTGTCTCCTGGCTCAGCACCTTATAGACATGTCAGTGCCTTTTATAAAATCCCTTCACAATGGCAATGAAAGGCAAGCAAAGCGAGGCTCCATCCAGCCACTGCAAGGAAAGAAAATGTCGGAGGTGGTTTAGCTTCAAGTCTGAGGACAACAGAGGCCATCAGCTTTTGGCCCTTGGTAATTTTCAGGCGTAGCATGAAAAGGTATTTCAAATCTGGCAAAAGATCTGAATCTGTGTCCCAGCATATCTGGAGTCAGAGAAAAAAAGGTCATATTATTTGCTTCCTGGTATTTGCAAACCCAAGGACCAGACACTGAACGGCTGGGCTGTCTTTCCTTGGATGCAGAAGAACTCAGACGAGAGGGTGATACCCACTTGGAAGGGGACAAAGGTCAGAGGTCACTCATTCATTTGTCACCCAGCAGTCACCCTCCTGGTGACTCAGGCCTGCGCCGGGCCCTTCAGAGATCAAGACCCACTCTGCCGCGTGCTGTCACCACCAGGCAGGATGTGACACACACAAGCTTGTGTGCTACTAAACAAAAATCTCTACAACTTAGATGCCGTTGCTTACAGTCCACTTGATAAACTATGACCTCCTCGTATTAGCGGAAGTCAGACAGCCATTAAAAAGCATAGTGACTGTAAGATATGTTGCTATGAGAAGAAAGGAAGCTTCAGGACAGTGTCAGCTTTGATTAGTATGAAAAAGGACCTATCTACCTGTGTGTCTACACACACATACACATGGGCATGTGTGGTCTTAAATGCTTACTGGCTTATTGTTGATGCGCTGGGAAGGGAAACTGGATAATAAAAGGTGAGAAGAAGATGTAACATTCATTTTATATATATTTCAGGCTTCCCTGGTGGCTCAGCAGTAAGGAACCTGCCTCTCAATGCAGGAAATGTAAGAGACACAGTTTCAATCCCTGAGTTAGGAAGATCTCATGGAGGAGGGTATGCCAACCCACTGCAGTATTCTTGCCTGGAGAATCCCATGGGCAAAGGAGCCTGGTGGGCTACAGTTCATAGTGTCTCAAAAAGTTAGACACAACTAAAGCAACTGAGCATGTATGCACGCACACATAAATATATATATTTCAGTAATGTGTGGACCTTTTAAAAAAATCTTTAAAATAATGCTCCTTTTTGAGTTAAAAAAAGGCAACCTGAGGAGGGTTTGAATCCTACTCTTGAATACTCTGCCAGGCACTGGCGTGTGTGCATTACCTCATTTACTCTTCACGAAACCCATGAGGAAGTTACTGTGGTCCCCAAATAATCGGTGAAGGAAGACAGAGCCGCTGTGGAGAGCCAACAGGGAGCTGGCACTCCCGGCCCAGGTGTTGAGAGCGGACTGAGCCTCCATTTCTAGAGTGAGTCTGAGGAGTCAGGCCAGGAAGGCAATGCCCGGTGAAGAGGGCCACAACCCAGCCAGGGGCCCAGGACTGCTTGATGGCACCGGGGTGTCAGGCATTGCTTCCTTCTGATATCTGAGCCCTGGAAAGTGAGGAGGATGAGGCAGGAGAAGAAATGGGGGTGAAGCAGGGGGTGAGAAGCGCATCTGGGCGACAGAGCAGCAAGGGCTGAGGGGTGACGGGGCCCTGCTGGGGCTGCCTGTCCCAGGGTGATGAGCATTGAGGACAGGCTGCAGACAGAGGCTGGAGCCCTTGTGGGAGGCCCCGGACAGCCCTTGCTGAAGGCAGCCAGGAGCTCCAGCAAGGTTCAAACCAGGAAAGAGGGTGTGTGCCCGCTCCTGCCTCATCATCTTCACCCCATTGTCTGTCCTTTTTTAACACTGACTGCTGTCTACAAAGGGCTTCCCCGAAGGCTCAGCGGGAAAGAATCCACCTGCGTTGTAGGAGATGCAGGAGACGTGTGTTTGATCCCTGGGTCAGGAAGATCCCTGGAGGAGGACATGGCCACCCACTCTGGTATTCTTGCTTGGAGAATCCCATGGACAGAGGAGCCTGGTGGGCTTACAGTCCACGGGGTCGCAAAGAGTCGAACATGACTGAGTGACGGGGCACCCACTGTCTATAAAATCCTTGTAGCTCACTTGTTTACTCTCTGTGTCCCTCAACGGATATATAAGCTCTGGAGAACTAGGACCACGTGTGTCCTGTGGGCCCCACTGTCTGCTTGCCTAGAGCAGCGCGGGGTATACTTGGGCTCTCAGCATTGAATGAACGGGTGAAAACTGATTGATTGCCGTCCTGCTGTGCACCCCATGCCCCAGTCCTCGAATGCAGGAGGGAAGTTAAACACTGAGCTGTTCTATCTCCCCCTAGGTCCACTCCCTGCCTTCTCCACCCTCTCAGCATCCTGGGGGGTGGGCTTGGAGGAGCCCGTAGGGACTCCCTTATGCTTTAGCTTCTTGGAGGGTCCAGCCAATGACAGCACTGGCGGGAGATCAGGGAGAGGGCCTTCCATTAAGCCTGTCTTTTATTCTCTGTACGCTGAAGCTTTGACCTCTTTGACTCCATCAGACCCTGGAGTGCGCCTTTCATAAGCAGATAAACCAATCCAGTGTTCCCGCTACCAGCTGCCATCTTCATCAGCTCTCCCCTTCTGGGGCCTGGTCCCCTGCCCTCCTCATCTCGGACCAGGTACGAGATGACTAGAGGCAGCCCCTACTCCCCAGTGTTTAGCCTAGCCAATCCTAAGCTTCCTTATCCTGCCTCTCTTTTTCCTTCCAGTGGGAACCACAGGAAAGGCTCTTCCTGGTCATGTTTTCTTCTGCTCCTTCTGCCCCTGACTAGTTATAGCGCCTCCTGTGGACGCCTTACACAGTGGAGTGCCACGCCTCCTATTGCTGAGGAAGCGTGAGTAGAAACAAGTCTTCCTTCACAAGTCATTTCGTGTCTGTGTGTCTTGAGGGACTGGATTAAAACAGGTGCCGGGTACCCGGAAAACTGGGCACAGTTAGGTCGGGGTATGTGTTCCCTCTACATCCTGTTTGTGGAGGGCTGGCTGCACCCCTCAGGTGAGTTACTTAACTTCCCTGAGCTTTGGCTTCCTCATATGTACAGTGGAAATACTATTATCCACCTGGCAGGGTTGTTCTGAGGGATAAACAGACAATGTACTGTATATATCTTCCCAGAAGGGGAGCTTTTTCTCCCTCTGAAAACTTACCCCTCAGAACTAAAAAGGAACTACCTTATATTTGTGTCCCTATAACGAGGTGTGTTTCTACTGTTTCCACTGGAAACAGTGGCTGACTTTATTTTTGGGGGCTCCAAAATCACTGCAGATGGGAATTGCAGCCATGAAATTAAAAGATGCTTACTCCTTGGAAGGAAAGTTATGACCAACCTAGACAGCATAGTAAAAAGCATATTACTTGGCCAACAAAGGTCCATCTAGTTAAGGCTATGGTTTTTCCAGTAGTCATGTATGGATGTGAGAGTTGGACTACAAAGAAAGCTGAATGCCGAAGAATTGATGCTTTTAAACTGTGGTGTTGGAGAAGACTCTTGAGAGTCCTTTGGACTGCAAGGAGATCCAACCAGTCCATCCTAAAGAAGATCAGTCCTGAGTATTCATTGGAAGGACTGATGCTGAAGCTGAAACTCCAGTACTTTGGCCCTTGATGCGAAGAGCTGACTCGTTTGAAAAGACCCTGATGCTGGGAAAGATTGAGGGCAGGAGGAGAAGGGGACAACAGAGAATGAGATGGCTGGATGGCATCGCTGACTCAATGGACATGGGTTTGGGTGAACTCCGGGAGTTGGTGATGGACGGGGAGGCCTGGCGTTCTGCAGTTCATGGGGTCGCAAAGAGTCGGACACGACTGAGCGACTGAACTGAACTGAACGGGGTGTGTTAGAGGCCCTGTGATAGCCTCTCAGACTCACTTGGTTTCAAGGTAATTCCCAGCTGCCACCGGCGGTGTGCCTTCACACAGGGGTAACGACAGCCTCCCACTTCCTGCTGCACCTTCTTCCCGCCCCTTTGGGGGCTCCCTGCAGACGCTGCCATGTTGCTGTGAGGCCCGTTCAGTGCCCTGAGCTTCCATGGGGCGGGGGAAGCTCCAGCTTCCCAAGGGCCAATATTGACCCCAGGGAGACTAGGAGGGATGAATGCGTGCCCCTCCCCCTACCCGTCCCAAGAAGCAGTTATAAGGCCTTTTGAAGGATGTCTTGAGAGATGGTGCCCTTGATACCAGCAGGGGTGCAGCTCAGGAATGCACCCCATATCTGCTGCTGCCCAGCGCCCCACTCCTGCCTGCGGTTCCCTGATAGACTGGCAGCTGGAAGGCTTTGCTTTCTGTGGAACCCGGGCCAAGATACTTGAGGATTCTTTTCCTTTATTTTGACAAAGTACTATTTGAGATGGACAAATTGTTCTGAGACAATGTTCTGCTGTCAGCTGCAGTTTGGAGTGGTTATAAGGGTTGCCTTACACAATGGATTTTTTCAAAGGAGGCAGATTTAATACAGATATAGTCATAAATCTGTATTATCTCAGGATAATACGGATTTAGTCATAAATCTAGGGATATGACTTCACAAGAGCAAATACTAGATATCATTGAAAACAGGCCTTTAAGGATCACTTTTAAAAGCAATAATAATTTTATAAATACCATAAATACACATTTAGAGAATGAAGAGACACATCTGTACTAAGCCTTACAGAGATGGATATCTGGGGCCTCGGGCACATTTTCATTAACAGCATATTATTATATGGATTCAAAAACCAATGTTATCGCAAAACAACTTAGCGGGAAGTAAAGGTGATGTGTTTTGGAAAACTGTTAGATGCCTCAAAATGTGACTTCGGTTGTGACAAGGACAGAGATAGTAAAGGAGATATGAAGAACTAATGTAGGATGGTTTCATGAATGTGAGATGGGAATATTTAAAAGAAATATTTCTAAGTTAGCAGTATTTCTAAATTACTATAATGTTTGTAATGTCTTGATAAATTAATAAATGTAAAAGGTAGACATTTGTCTGCTTCATTTCTATTTCTAAAAGAATATATCCTCACATTGTTCAAAACCTCTTTTTCGATCTTCTGTCTTTCGAAAGTGGAGACTCATTGTCCTTTTCGCGTTTGCTGTCTGTTTAGACATTTGTGGTACATAGAGGGCTTGGCACAAGGAAGGAGTTGGCAGGCGCCAGCCCCTCTGCCATCTTACTTCCTGATTAACAGATCAGGTCTCCTTGCTCTCTGCTGCTCGGATTCCACCAGGCGCTCGTTTGCTTTGCTCTGTTTTCTCTAATAAGGGAGCCAGCCTTGGGCCTAGATAAGCACCTGACTCTTTTTACCTGGTGTGTCCTGGCTGTCTTTCTACTATACAGCTGATGGGGGGTGGTGGTGGTGGGGTGCTAGTTAAATTGGGATAATCTAATTTTTGCTGATGAAAATGATATCTTATTTGCCCAAGAGATATGATTCTTAGGAGAGTCCATTCTGCTTATCTTGAAGAAGCAGGGCATCTGCCAATTGCAGGTCAGAGCCACACAGAAAACAGGTGCAGGGAAATATCACTTATTGGGAAATTTTTCTCATTACCATAGAGGCAATGGTGCTCAGAGGTAGCTAAAACCAGACTGACATGACTGTGGCTGCTTTGAGTAAAGAGAATCCCAGGTTTTTGCCCTTCCTACAAGCAGAGACGTTACTTTGCCAATAAAGGTCCATCTAGTCAAGGCTATAGTTTTTTCAGTAGTCATGTATGGATGTGAGAGTTAGACTATAAAGAAAGCTGAGTACCAAAGAATTGATGCTTTTGAACTGTCAGGTTGGAGAAGACTCTTGAGAGTCCCTTGGACTGCAAGGAGATCCAACCAGTCCATCCTAAAGGAAATCAGTCCTGGGTGTTCATTGGAAGGACTGATGTTGAAGCTGAAACTCCAATACTTTGGCCACCTGATGCGAAGAGCTGACTCATTTGAAAAGACACTGATGCTGGGAAGGATTGAAGGCGGGAGGAGAAGGGGATGACAGAGGATGAGATGGTTTGATGGCATCACCGACTCAATGGACATGGGTTTGGGTGAACTCTGGGAGTTGGTGATGGACAGGGAGGCCTGGCGTTCTGCGGTCCATGGGGTTGCAAAGAGCTGGACACAGCTGAGTGACTGAACTGAATGGCTCTTCATCAGGCATTAGGTTGTTTCACTATTATTATGGCTGTTACTTGGCATCTTCACTGGATCCGCGGCTCCTCAGCAGCTGGTCTTTGCAGGCAGGATCCGTACATAGATGCCACTGTGTTCTCAGGAGGCACAGGCAGAAAAGTTACCACGTGGGTGTCTTCTGACAGCTGGAGAAGGAAAGCAGTTGATAGATGCAGTTATTGGGACTGAGCTCTTGAGTGGTTTCTGGGTCTCTGATCACCAATAAGGTGAGTCTAGAGCAAGGCTCTGAAGCCAGCTCCAAAAAGGGAACAGGAAAATGGCTTCCTCTCATTAGCTGACCAGCTGACCAGTGAGGGTGGAGTGGGAAGGACTTGGATTTGGGGTCAGGCAGGCCACGTGTGCATTTCAGCTCCTCTGCTTACTATTTATGTAACCCTGAGTGTATTAACCGTTTTTGCTTTCCATTTCTTTAGTTCAAAATGGGTATAATAATAGCTTCCCCCTTTCCCCTTAAAACTGATAAAAAGAATTATATAAAATAAATATGGGAAATTCTTGGCACATTGTCTGGCACCAAGTACTCCAAAGATGTGAGCTGTTATATTGACTATATTACATTTTCTTTAGATAGCACTTGACTATGCAAAATCCTTTTCTGTCAACGGACGTGTCCTTGCTCTCGGTACACTAAGCACATCATGACTATCCTTGACAAGTTCTTAGAACTTCCTCCCCTAATCACTACCCATGAGTAACAAGAAAAATAGACATGAAGTCATAATTAAACCCCAAATACTTCACATGGGTTTAGGGAATGAATTAATCAACTGAAATAGGCTGATAAGAGATTAGATAAAGAGTTCTTAAAAGAAAAACAAAGGATGCTGCAAAAACTGGTAGAATTGTTTCTTCTCGTGGGGTTGCTTTTTAGTGATCTTGGTGGCCAAACAGGCAAGTAGAGAAGTAGCTCAAATTCCCAGGTAAGCAAAACATTTGTTTTCATTACTCTCCTCAAAACATCTATCATTACTAAGTCTGAAGCAATAAAGTATTGTTCTAGAATCTTTGAGTGAGGCATTAAAATGAAATACTACCCTGAAGGACAGCAAACGAGAGAGGGCTGTTATCTTCCCTTGGACTTCGCCCCCCAGGCACTCAGCTCCTCTCCTGAGAAGCAACCAGAGTTACCAATTTCTTATGCATCTTTTGGAGATATTCTGTACAGAATGAAGCAAAAAAACTTTTACCCTCTTTTTTATACAACAAACCAAATGCATTGCTTCATATTTTATTATTCTAGTCAACAGTGTATCTTGATAATCATTGTAAAGTCAATACTGAGAACTTCCCCATTTTTTTCAAGGCTGCAGAGTATTAGATCTTACACAAATACCATCATTCATTGAGGGAATCCCCTCCTGATGGACATTCGGGTTGTTCTCAGTCTTTTGCTATTACGAAAAGTGCTGTGATAAATAACTTCTGACTTATGATGTTTCTCACGTGTAGAGACAGAACGTTTTTAAAAAGTATTTCTTAATCCTTTGGGGTCAGGATGCCCAGACACTGAGAAACTTATGTAAGTCATGTCCCTCCAACACCAGGCCAGGGCACCAAGCCCCCAGCTGCGGTGGGGGTGGGCTGCCAATGGCTCGACGCTACCTCTTTCTCCAGGGTGCCACCCTACTCAGATTACCCTGCAGTGCGCCCCAGCAGCCGTGACTCACCCAGAGGGACAAAACGACTGCCAATTCCACATGCATCTCATGCTCCGGGCGCCCGTGGGATCACGTTGAAGCTGGACTCGGGTTGAAGCTACCTTCTCTCTTGGTTTTATTCTGTGCCTTGTCCTGTTTTCCTTAGTCTTTTCACCTTGAGATAATTCCCTCATGCACCCAAATTCCTGTTTTAGGCTCTGCCTCAAGGGTACGTACCAACGTAAGACAGGGTTTCTCCTAAGAAAAATGTACATACAGATGTCAAAGAGAATTTTAGATAATTTCAGAGAATTCACTGGGCCTCTGAGTTCCAGACCAACACAGGGCTTTTACTTCGAAACATCCTAAAACATTCACAGTCTCACAAATACCACCTCACATAAGAGAGTACATTATAGCCAGCTATTTCTTCCGTACTTTAACTTCTCTATTTCCTTTTCAGTGGAAGATGTCAACTTGATTAATTACCTTTAGAAATTCAAATATTTTAATCGCTAGTTGGACTGTTCACAATTGATTGGTTAAGAAGTGGAAATTTTCACCACAAAGTAAGCTCCAGTTCTCAAATGCATGCCCCGGGTAAAGTGTTTTTCCCTTTGGGAAAATAATGGAAATGCGTAATCTTTCCAAGTTGCTTCAATATCTGATGTCCTTTTGGGGGAAAATGTGGGAAGTATTTTCTCAGTCTTTTGAGGTTAGATGCTCTGGTTTTCTCAGAGTTCCATAGAATTCTGAAGGACACATTCTGCTGTAATTTACCAGTTTTTATTACCCGGTTTTCAAAAGTTTTAGGAAAATTGCTTTCTTAATCACTGGTAAATTCAAATGCCACAGATTCTTCCAGTTGGGTTTAATGAATCAAATAGGTCCTGAAGAATGACTTTTCTAACCAGAATGGCATCTGAGTAGAGCAGTGTAGGTCTCCATGTCAATTACTGAAGCTTTGTTTTTAGTGCTGCCAGATGTGAGGAGCCGTGATGGATAGGAGCCTGAATACTAATGATTAATAATAACAGGAGCAGCATCGACGGCAGCTGCTGTTTACAGAGCATCTGCTCCAATAGCACTGTGCTAGGCACTTGCTAAATGGTTTATGTGCGCCATCTGATTTAAACCCTCACGACAACCCCAGAAGGTAGGGCTCACATATGAGGAAAACGAGGGGCCAAGAGGTGCTTCTTTTTCGACTTCAGTGATATCAAATCAAGAATCTCCCAACCTCTTCCCAATAAAAAGCAGCCGAAGGGTTACGATTGTGATTGCCACATTATGGATGGGACTGAGTGGAAAAGGAGGAAGAAGTTAGGAGGGATGGGGCTGGCAGGACTTGCTGAAAATGAAACTTACCCCTAAATGTGCTGTTGGCGAGGCTGCCATCTCCACTGACCGTGGAGAGGGCCTTGGGGTGGCAGTGGCTGACTGAGGACCCCCTCCAGGCCTTTGAAAGGGGGGATTCTCAAGTGTGAATTAAACATAACCTTCACCCTTCTGCCCTCCAGATTCTGAATCCATTTAGAAGAAAATAGGAGTAATACAGGGTGCAAAATATTTGCTTTCAGGATAGTCAAGCTGATTGCAGAGCATGACTGGAACTTTGGACAACTTAGTGGTGTAACCCCATCCCCCAGTTTAAACTTTGGGAACTGCGCACAGGAAAGCAGCCTGGAGAATCGGGCACAGCCTCACACTTGTGGGACTGAGACTGTGAGACAGGCAGAAGGAGGGACTTCGTGTGTGCCTTTAACTCACTCGCTTTGCTCAGCAGAGGACCTGAACAGCCAACATCCAGGGCCCAGTGAACGTCAAATGCTAGTCACCTCAGCAACCAGATAAATCACTCTCCCCATAGGAGGAGGACTGAGAGTTCAAGAAAGGGACCAGAAGCCTTTCCTCTGGAGAATAGGACGGATGTTCACTCTCCTCTACAGAAATATGAAGATAAATATGAACCTCCTGCCTCAACCCTCCCCAGCAGGAACCTCTGCTGTGAAGCCCCACTTGTTCAATTTTGATTTGCTTCTAACAGATGCCACATATCACAGGAATTCAAGACCGAGACTCAAATAGAACAGAAGCATAAAGATACAAAGTGCTTCACATTCCCCACTACTGATAAAAATAAACTGCTGCTCATAAGCCACTCAGGTGGGGATATATGACAGTTGGATATAGAAATACATGCAGCATATAGCCCTTGGGGAGTGGTGAAAATCTTTTAGACAGGAGAAAATCTAGATGACCTGGGGTGCGGTGATGATTTCTTAGATACAACACCAGATGCACGATCCAGGAGAGAGATACTCGATTAGAAAGACGTCATTAAAATTAAAAACTTCTGCTCTGAGAGACTGTTTAGAGAATGCGAAGACAAGCCAGGGACTAGGAGAAAATATTTGCGGAAGACATATTTGTAAAGGACTGTCATCCAAAATATACCAAGAATGCTTAAAGCTCAACAGTAAGTAAACAAACAACCTGACTTTTTAAACGGGCAGAAAATGTGAACTGATATCTCACTAAAGAAGATATAAAGATGGAAAATAGGCATAGGAAAAGATGTTCAGTATCATTTGTTATTAAGGAATTGCAAATTAAAACCACAACACTTTACACCTACTGGGCTTCCCAGGTGGCGCTAGTGATAAAGAACCCAGCTGCCAATGCAGGAGATGTACTTGACATGGGTTCAATCCCTGGGTCAGGAAGATCCCCTGGAAGATGAAGTGGCAACCCATTCAGTATTCTTGCCTGGACCCCATGGACAGAGGAGCCTGGCGGGCTACGGTCCATGGGGCTGCAAAGAGTTGGACACGACTGAAGCAACTTAGCATTCAAGCATGCCTGTTAGAATAGCCCAAATTCAAAACAGTGACAACACCAAGCACTGATGAGAATATGGCACAATAGAAACTCTCATTCATTACTAACGGGAATGCAAAATGATACCATCACTTTGGAAGACAAGTTTGGCAGTTTCTTAGAAAACCAAACATTCTAAGCATACAGATTACCATATAATCCAACAATCATGTTCCTTGGTATTTACCTTTTAGCCCAAAGAGTTGAAAATTTATGTCCACACAAAAATCTGCACATGGATGGTCACAGCAACTTCATTCATAATTGTCAAAACTTGGAAGCAACCAAAATGTCATTCAGTAAAGGGCATGGTGTGAAAATAAAACTAATCAAATGAGAAAAGCAAAGACTTTTCATGAACTTGCTATATAGCAAGGCAGTTGGCCACTCACAACTGACAGGGACTCAAAGGCAGCAGAAGAGTAGGAAAGTTCATGGGCAGAAAAAAGAGGAGGCTTCAGGTACGCCTTATTGGAGGCTGTTGGCATGAGGGAGCTCCTGAGGACAAACTAGAAGTGGGGCATCCCGGGTGACAGGTTAGAGGACGTATTTGGCCCTAAGTTGGAAGCTGTCAGTTATAAACCAAGTGCTGGCCACCAGAGGCGGATTATTATAGAAGCTTTGAAGGAAATGGCAACCCACTCCACTATTCTTGCCTGGAGAATCCCATGGACTGAGGAGCCTGGTGGGCTACAGTCCATGGGGTGGAAAAGAGTTGGACACGACTGAGTGGCTTCACTTTCACTTTCACTTTTGTTTAGCTACATGGATTATCACCAGAGATAGCAGTCTGGCTTCCTTGAGTCTGGCTTATACCAGGCTGACTTCCTGAGTTGCTTACTGGAGATTAGTAGAGGTTCGCTTCCTGGGCAGTTTACTGTAGGTTGCAGGTCAAAGTTCTGTTTTTGTGTGGGGTCTGACCATTGTCCATTTGTATATTCAGTCTCTCAACAGATAAGTTAACATGTGGTGCATCAGACATTAGAATATTATTTGGCACTAGAAAGAAATGAGCTATCAAGCCATCAAAAGACAAAGAGGAAACTTAAATGCATATTGCCAAGTGAAAGAAGCTAATCTGAGAAGGCTGTATTCTGTATGATCTGTCTGTATAACATTCCAGAAAAGGCAAATCTAGGGAGACAGTAAAAATAGTGGTGGTTGCCAGGGGTTGAGGGGGTGTTAATTCGTTACACAAAGAGGCCTGCAGACTGAGGTGTCTCTAATGAAGAAGAAAGCCTATGAAAACCAACCAAAATCTAAGCCTGTCAATGCTTCAAGGTTAGGAAATGAAAAGCTGAGGACAAGCAATCACAGTTTGTGATCAACAGTCCAATGGACTCTAAGCTACAGCTTATCAAGTAATTCTCTTTCTTTGCTTCACGTCTCTTCTGTGTAGGTACTTCCCCAGCTCCTGCCCGAGGTGGGACCGTCACCACTTCCCATTTGATTCTGCCCCACTTGAACCGATGTTTGCTCTAATAAATTCAAAAAATTTTAATATGTCTCAGTTTATGATTCAACAAGGGCAGGGGAGGGATGAATAGGCAGAAGACAGAGGACTTTTTAGGGCAGTGAAACTGTACGGTATGATATTATAATGTTAGATATGTGTCGTTATAATTTGTTAAAGCAGAATGCACAACGCCAAGAGAAAACCCTAATGTAAACTGTAGACTTTGGGGAATTACGATGTGCGGGTTCATGGATTTCAACAAATGAATTGCTCTTGTGCAAGATGTTGATCGGTGGAGAATAGTGTGCATGTGGGTGGAGAGACAGGTATATGGGAACTTATATTTTCTGCTCAGTCTTCTGAGAACCTATGATTACTCTAAAAAATGAAGTCCACTTCAAAGGAAAAAAGAATGTTGTAGAACTACACAGTGGTAATGTTTGTACAGCCTTGTGAAATATACTAAATGTACTGAATTGTATACTTCAACAAGGTTAATTTTACATTATATGAATTCTGCCTCGATGTTAAAAAATAGAAAGGTGGGGTGGTCACATTCAAAACCAAAACAAAACCTGTAGTGAGTATCCTACATCTTTTTAAACTGGTTCATTGCTGGGACTCGGCCATGTCCAGGCCTGCCTAGAAGCTGTGAGCTGGCTGCCTGAGGACAGAGGTCCACTTGAGAAAGGACCTGCTCTGACAGGAAGGGAAAACGCAAGCTTGGTCCAGTAAGGCAGAGGGCAGGGTGATTGGAGAATTAGATGTTTCTGGTCCTCATCTTTCCCTGGTGTAACTGTGTGTCCCCTGTCTTCTAGGCCGACTGGGCTGCCCTTTCGTGCACCATCAGGCCCCAGCTCTGCCTCGAGAGTAGGATCTCCAGCAGGCGCTCAGAGAGTGCTGACAGTTCCCAGGGGTAGTGTTGTTCACACATCCTGCTGGGGCCTCTCACCACTGGTACCAAAATTCTGCTCTTGTTTGTCCTCTGCTGCCTCTGACCCATCTGCTACCTCTCCATGCCAGCCCAGCTTCTTCCCAACATAGGTCCATTATTCTGGCTGAAGGCTTTGTAATGATGGAATTGTTATCGAAAGGGTGACCTCTTCCAGGGCCTGGGAGTGGGCTCTTGTCCAACATTCAGAAATAAATTGTCCAGGGAGACACACTCTCTACAAAGTGAGAGGCTTTATTGGGAAGGGGCGTCTGAGCAGAGAGCAGCAGCGTGAGGGAACCCAGGAGCACTGCTCTACCGCGTGGCTCACAGCCTCGGGTTTTAAGGTAATGGGGTGAGCTTTCTGGATTGTCTCTGGCCAATCATCTTGCTCGTGCCCATGTTTGATCTGACTCGGGTCCTTCTTGGTGGTGCCTGCATCTCTTAGCCAAGATGGATTCCAGCACAAGGATTTCTGGGACGTTGACAGGACTTATTATGGGCTGGTGTCTCCTCCTTCCTTTGGGTCCCTCCTGGATTCTTCCAGTCGGAGGTAGCTGGTCATTTCCATGTTCTTTATATGAATCTCCTGTTGTGAGATCACTCGTGCCAGTGGTTATTATCCTGCCTGGCCAGGGTGGGTGGTTTCAGTCAATGGTTCCCTAACAGAATTACATCAGTTTCCCTAAAGCCCTGGGTCAAATCCACCCAGGCCAGTCTCCTGGCAGAGACCAGGCTCCAGCACTGGCCACCACTGTGCCCCTGGAGCCTGTCCCTCAGAACAGAGGTCTATTTCCAGTGTTCTCTCTCCTTGAAGTCTAGAACCATCTTCACTCCTCCCCCTTCTCTTTTCTTTTGGACTGGCCTAGAGGAAACCAAAAGTCAGACATCATGAAAGCCAGGATAAGCTAATAGTAAAAACACGACAGTATGTCAGAGAAGGAAACATTACACAAACTCCAAAAAGAACTCAGCCTCACAAGCAATCAGAGAAATACTCGTTTAGTATTTAGCACATACCTACCAGACTGACGAAAATGAGAAAGGCCAGCAATACCAGCTGTTAGCAAGGATGCGGGGCAACGTGTCTCCGCCACCCGCTGGTGGTGAGAGTCAAATGCAGTTAATGGGGAACAGTGTTGCTGGCCTCAAGAGCCCTCCAATCGCTTCACTTCACGAAGGCAGAGCGGATCCTCTTTGCATCAACAGGAACATTCTGGACCAAGGTCTGGCCTCATCTTATTGTAACCTCTTTGCCAAAGCAAAGCCTCCTTAGGATGGCTCTGCCCCCATCTCCTTGGGCAACTGGCACAAGAGGCAAGCCTGGGGTTCTTCTGCCTCTGGTTCTCCTTGAGGCTCCCAGTGAGGCAGGCCGGGGCCTGGGATCCCTTGCTGCAGTGCTTGCAGCTTGACCAACATCTTCTCGAGCAACAGAATACCAAGAAATTATGAGGGACTAAAAATAACTGCAGACGTGCGCAGTTGGGGCAAATTATGAACATGCTAAGTCAACTCAGCTATGTCCGACTCTCTGCCACCCTGTGGACTGTAGCCCACCAGGCTCCTCTGTCCATGGCATTCTCTAGGCAAGAATACTGGAGTGGGTTGCCATGCCCTCCTCCAGAGGATCTTCCCAATCCAGGGATCAAACCTGCATCTCTTATGTCTCCTGCATTGGCAGGTGGCTTCTTTACCACTCATGCCACCTGGGAAGCCCAAGTTATGAACATTAGGAAACTAAAAGACCAAAGCCCAGTTGCCACATCTGAGGTGCTGCCAGCAAGAGCAGGGTATTACAAATGATCTTGCACAGAGCACCACCAGGGGTAGCAGACCATCTAAGCCACTCTCCGGGCTGACCCACCAATCCAGCCCTGCTCTCATCCCATTTAAGGAATCAGCTCCTCCCCTCCCCCTCGCCCCAGGACTGACCACAGGCATCTGATAGGGGTTCTTACTCCCTCTCGCTGGAGCACAAGTTCCAGCAAAGCCTTGCCTGAATTTCTCTCCTGGCTTCTTATCAGTTTGTATGGATTACATTGTCCAAGGGCCAGGGCTGCCACCCTGGGTCAATGTCACCAAGGTGGCTAAAGGGATCTCAAGCTCCTTCTGCAGAGCAGCCTCCAGCAGCCTGGAGCTAGCCCTGGGCCTTGCTTTAGGGCTGGCATACTTCATGCTGGGGTCAGTGGCACCTTTGGCCCTGGGCACAGCAGGGTCACCAATGAAAATGGAGAGACATAGCGATGCGCCCACATCAAAGGAGCTTCACTGTCAGTATGTGAGACAGGCGGCACTCGTGCTTGGACACCGTGCCCGCGATGGCGGTCAGTGGTCCTGGGGCGCGTGCCTGCAGGGACGGAGCAGGAGTGTGGACATGCCGCATCTCGGGTTGATAAGGGCACACTCCTCAGTGCTCCAGGAAGCTGGAGTAAAGGCCCTTTCACTGAGGCAAATAAAGACAAGAACCAGACGGTGATGACGATCATGACGGTGACATGTTGATGCTCCAATTTTATATCCTGCTTGCATAACCTGAGAACCAGCCACAAAATGCCAATAAATCAGGTGGCCCTCCAGAGCCAATTCTGTGTTTCTCAAAGGGAGGCCTTCAAATTGGCATCAGCATCAAGGGCAAAGTTCTTTAGACCTGGATGCTCAGATCCTACCCTAGGCCTATTGAATAAGAACCGCTGAGTGGGAGCTGAGGAACCTACATTTTAAGGCATTCCCAGGGTGATTCATGTTTCCCGTCCATCAGGGGAGGCAGGAGCTTCTTTGCAAATATGGCCGTGCCTCTGATGACCCTAGGGCTCAGGGTCTGAGCTCTACTTCCTCCTCCTCTCAGCTCAGTCTTTTCACCAATGACTGGGGAGCCCTGCACATTGAAAGGGTTCAAGAGTTGTTTTCCAGGCTCGTTCCATTCTGAAAACACAAACTCTTAATTCCTTTTAAGAACCTTTGCTTTGTAGAATGTCTTGAACAGGTGATGTTTATATTCCTAATGGGTTGTCAACATTATTTTTTGCTTTCATGGTGATTTTGTGAAACATAAGATTTGGGATGCGTCTTAACACAGTTTCAGGCTGTTATAGCCTAAAAGCCATTTGGGATTTCCCCTTAATGTACATATCACACAAAGGAGAAAGGGGCAGGGGGCTATGTGCAGAGTTCCAGGCCCTTCCACCCCTTGCCTTCCCCTCGTGTGCAGCTCTCACGGGGTGGGCTCTAGGTCAACTTGCCTTTTAGGGCTCACCAGGTTACCTGAATTTTTTTCTGTGGGTACTGTCTGTATCTTCTTCTTTTCTCATGTTTTTCTCTTCCAGAAAAACTCTTCTCTTGAGTTTTTAAAAGTAATAATGCAAAAGAGAGACCAAAAACAGGATTTTACACATTGGCTTGAGTTTCTTGTTACCCACAGTTTGGGATGTTACTTAGTTACCAGAAGAGTCTGGCTTGGGCTCCAAGAAAATTAGTTTGACACTAAAATCTTAAAAGTGCCAGATGTGCTCAATGTTTAGACAGGCTTGGCAGATGAAAAGTTCCAGAACTGGAAAGTGGTACAAACATGAAACCCACTCAGAATCCACAGGCCTCTGCATTTCTGTGCTTTCCCCTCTCTCTTTTTCTCTTCTCCAGGACATTTAATTGCCTATGGGTGGACAACAAATCTGTGTTCTTGCAAACGTGTCTCCTCCTGTCATGAATGATTTATCCTGTCTTTTCCCAGTGGCTGGTCTACATTTCTATGAAAATAAAAATAAAATGGCCCCTGCTCTAGAAAAGGAGGAAGAGGGAATCTCGACTGAGTCCCCTATTTGTTTTATTTATAGAAAATCACAGACGAGACAGCATCGCAATTTATAACTGTGTTTGGTGTATCTCCCTGCTGAACCCATGTTACACCACAGAGGGAAGTCTGATCTAGTCCATCTGGGGTGGGGCCCCTGAGAACTTGCATTTTTTAACAAGTTCCTAGATGGTGCTGCTGCTGCCTATCTAAGTAAGGACCTCCAATTTGAGAGCTGGTCAGAGCAATGATTTTCTCAACCTTGACTGCACATTTGAAGCACCTTGGGAGCTTTACTAAGCTGAATGCCTGGACCCACCTCAGAAGAGCAGGGGGTTATGAGAGCCACATCAGCACTTTCAATCACTCTGCGTGCTCAGTCACTTCAGTCGGGGCTGACACTTTGCAACCTCATGGACTGTAGCCCGCCAGGCTCCTCTGTCCGTAGAATTCTCCAGGCAAGAATACTGGAGTGGGTGGCCAAGCCTTCCTCCAAAGAATCTTCCTGACCCAGGGGTCGAACCCGTGTCACCTGTCTCTACTATATCGCAGGCAGGTTCTTTACCCACTGAGCCACCTAGAAAGTCCTTCTGTCGCTCCAGGGCTGTGTTTCCTCAGTCTTGGTTGCACATCGATTACCTGGGGAATTTTTAAAACCCTGTTCCTAGGCTTCTGCCAACTTCAGACCTATTCCCAGGCATCAGTGGGATGCAAAGCTTTTCAAAGCTCCCCAGGTGAGTCACACATGCAGCCTGCAGGGTGAAGAGCCGCCAGAACACAGGCCTGTTAGCACGGAGCAGTGGCCATGGCTCTGGGAAGACGGCGGGCCCTTCAGTAAACCCTGGTTTACTGGTCACTTCAAGAGCAGTTGTTACTTCAAGTTGTTACTTCAAGAGCAGTTGTTACTGGTCACTTCAAGAGCAGTTGTTTGTTTTTGTTTTTTCCTTCCTGTCCTTTCTCCTACTAAGTGGATTTTGAAACAGAGGCTCTAAATCCGCTGTGTTAATGCTGGAGGGGTTTTATTCAACGTCTTAAGTCACGGAAACAAAAAGGATCACCACAGTCTTTCAAGGTCAGTGAGTCCACCACTTTGAACAAGTGGGCTTGACCTTGCTATTACCTTCTTTTGAAGGTGGGAGCAGAGGTTGCCGTTTACAGGGGTAGATCGTATAGCTTCACTGGGAAGGTGACATTGGGAGGGACACCAGGCGAGAGGTGAGGGAGCCTGCTGGTGGTTTGAACTGGCCACACACCAGCCTGTGACTGCAGGCTGTAGAGACGAAGACATCCGACACCGGAAGAAATGGAAGCAGGAAGGGCGGTCTGGGGAAGCCTGTCCAGTGCTCAGAACAGCTGGAGGGTGGGGGCCCAGGTGCCTCAGGACAAGATGGGGACTCAGGGAGGCTTGGAAAACACCATTTGACTCAAACCTGGTGCTGAATGTGACTTTAAAATACGTATGTATGTATGTATGTATTTATTTGGCCACATTGGGTCTCAGTTGCAGCATGCAGGGTCTCTGCTGGGGTGTAAGAACTCTTGGTTGCAGCATGTGAGATCTGATTACCTGACCTGGGATTGAACCTGGGCCCCCCGCATTGGGAGCGCAAAGTCTTAACCATTGGACCACGAGGGAAGTCTCTAAATGTGATTTTTTTTTTTTTTTTTTTGATGAGGGACCCAAAGAGCACACTTTCCTTTCAAAGAAGTTGGTTTAGACTAAGTCACTTTTTGGAATTCTTAACCACACACAGACCTTTAAACCTGAAGAGATGCTTCATGATCACCCAGTGTCAGTTCAGTTCAGTTCAGCCGCTCAGTCGTGTCCGACTCTTTGCGACCCCATGAATTGCAGCATGCCAGGCCTCCCTGTCCATCACCAACTCCCAGAGTTCACCCAAACTCATGTCCATCAATACGGTGATGCCATCCAGCCACCTCATCCTCTGTCATCCCCTTCTCCTCCTGCCCTCAATCCCTCCCAGCATCAGAGTCTTTTCCAATGAGTCAACTCTTCGCATGAGGTGGCCAAAGTATTGGAGTTTCAGTTTTAGCATCAGTCCTTCCAATGAACACCCAGAACTGATCTCCTTTAGAATGGACTGGTTGGATCTTGCAGTTCAAGGAACTCTCAAGAGTCTTCTCCAACACCACAGTTCAAAAGTATCAGTTCTTCAGCGCTCAGATCACACAGTGTAGTTCTCTCCAAGGTAGGTTTTACAGAGCTTTGGGCATTTCCAAAGGTCCTTTGAGGGGCCTTCTAGGAAATAAGTGGGCTTCCCTGGTGCTTAGATGGTAAAGAATCCACCTGTCAATGCAGTAGATGTGAGTTTCACCTCTGGGTTGGAAAGATCCCCTGGAGAAGGAAACGGCAACCCACTCCAGTGTTCTTGCCTGGGACAATCCCATTGACAGAGGATCCTGGCAGGCTATAGTCTATGGGGGTCACAGAAGAGTCAGGCATGACTTAGTGACTAAAACCACAACAGGAGACAAGACAAGAGGCGAGAACCACGGTGGAGCCAAGCTGTGGCCTGTGGTGACCCTTCGGTTCAGTTCAGTCACTCAGTCATGTCCAGGTCTTTGCGACCCCACAGATTGCCGCATCCCAGGCCTCCCTGTCCATCCCCAACTCCCGGAGTCCCTACCCCCCACCTGTAGACATCAGGCCTAGTCAGTAAGGCACTTGCTGTGCAGCTTCAAGACAATAAAAGACAATGCAGGGTGCCTGCTCACTCCCGCCAGTCTCGCTCTTAAGCAGCTGCCCTGGGTGAACTCATTTAGTCCTCCCCAACCCGGTGAAGAAGCTCTGTCCCCCTCCTACTGGTGAGGAAACAAGCCCAGGGAGGCCAGGGCCGTTGTCCAGGGTCCCTGCTGTCTAGAGGCCGAGCTGAGACTCACACTCATGGTGTGCAGGGCCCGGGCTCCAGCCCTGGGTAGTCCACCTTCCCGGAGGCCGAGCCTGGCTCCCCTCTGGCTCGCCTCCTGAGCTAGCTTGGCCATACGACAGAGGTTCAAGGCTTCTCTATCTATGATTCAACCCGAGTTCCTCCCGTTCCATGCCAGAGTGGCAAGACCCTGCCTCTTCATCTCCAAGTGGGCCCCTCTGTCATTGGGGCTACAAACGAGTGGAGGGTCTGTGTCTGCTTCCCCTGGCAGGGTGGGCTGTGGGAGCCCCCAGGCACCCCCATGCAGCCCCAGGTCCCTCAGGGCCCTTCTCTGCTCCCCGCCAGGCAGCCTGCCTCTCAGGCCTCCTCCTGGCTCAGCATGCAGAGCCAGGGATGGGCTCTCCACGGAGGGCCAGGCGAGTCTCAGGGCTGACAGAGGCGGGCAAAGGCTGCCCTCTCTGCCACTCAGCTGTTGTCCTGTACTTTTCCTGAGAAGGTCCTTTCCTCCCTCCTTATGCAAACACAGGGCCCCTGTGGGTGTCACCTCTCTCCCTACCTTCTCTCCAGAAGAGGACCCTCCTTCACCTCCTTCAAGGGCTTACTCCGGGGCTTGCCATGCCACTCTATTTACAGCAATAAATGAGGAGCGCAAGGTACGGGTCATGGGTTCTGGTAACTTGCCCTGAGATTGATTCAGACCTCTGAGGCTCTTCCCTGAGCTTTGCAGGTCGAGGTCGAGAGGATATGGAACCCACTCCGGACCCTCTATCAGATCAGCCTCCTATTAGAGCCGTTTGGAGGAGAGGGGAAGATAACCTTGCCAAGCGGAGGACTAGTTAACCAGTTTCTGGGGAAAACCATGCATCTTTTGGATCAAAGGCTATTGCTCCTTTGAGCCGACCCCACACCTTGTGGGGTAGCCTTTGTCCTCTCAGCGTGGCTGGGGGCTTTGCTCAGGGGTCTGCCTTCCCTGCCCGACCTGAGCCTGCAGGCCTTGCAGGTCAAGCCTCTTTCACTGCAAATGGCCCTTCAATCCAGGAGGAAGGGTGCTGGATTCTGTGCTTCAAACATGTAAAACTCGACTCCTGGGCTCCTCACACTCACGTAAGTTTGTTGGATCCATGCAACTTTCAGTTTCAAAGAAGGAACGCAAGCTTGGGGGGAAAGTGTCTGAGACCAGATATTGAAGGTCTTTGCTCCTCATTTTATATTTCAGAAAACCCATTGCAAGGAGATGAGACATCTCTGACATGGTTATTGAGCTCACCTTACATGAAAGAAAAATAAGCCTCGCATTTTCCAGGAAAGAGTTTAGGCAGAGAAAGATGTGACTGAGAATCCTTCTAGAATAATGAGGAAAGTGCTGATCACAGACCTATTTTCTTGTCCTCCTCAAGGGCCTCACTATGATACCTTCTCTCCTTTCTTTCAGGGTAGCTTAGATAGGACGTGTGGCACTGGGACGGTTTCACGTCATTATTTCAAGCCTACATGTAAAGCCAGATCCTGGCAGTTCCAACCCTTCTCCCTCCTGGGCTGTTCGGAGGCCTGTACCTATATTCCACAAGGCAAAATCCGATTCTCTGGAATGCAGCCGTTGTTCCTTTTTAGGCTTTGGGACAGTTTGTTTAAGATAAGGAGAGGACTAACAGGCTGGATTTAGAGTCAGTGAAGGAAAGACTGAGCGGTTGCAGGCTATACCTATACGGGCACAATGACCTCATCCCTGGGGAGGGTGCCAGGGCCAGGGAGGGACGCTCCTCCCACATGGCCCCTGGTCACTGCCATTTACAAGAGAAACTGTCCTTATTTTCTCTCTTCCTCTAGTGATGTCCCTAGATGGCTACTTCTTACCCCTGGAGCTGTGGGGCTTCCCTAGTGGCTCAGACAGTAAAGAATCTGCTTGCAATGAAGAAGACCCAGGTTCCATCCCTGGGTGAGGAAGATTCCCTGGAGAAGGGGAAGGGTACCCTCTCCAATATTCTTGCCTAGAGAATCCCATAGACAGAGGAGCCCAATGGGCTATAGTCCATGGGGTCACAAAGAGTCAAACATGACTCAGCGACTAACACTTTCACTTCACTTTACCTAAGGAGCTGTGGGGTTCAAGAGTGAACTGAAGTGAGAAGCAAAAAAAAAAAAAAAGAAGAAAAGAAAAAGGAAGCTTAAGAGCTGAAACTACTGCAGGAAAAACATGGGGCCCAAAAGGGATGGTTAAGTCCCAGGTCTCAGGCGAGTGCCTGGAATGGGCCACCAAGTGAAGAATTCAAGAACTTCCCGAAGCAGAGTGAAAGCAGACTTATTCGGGCAGACAGGAGCTCCATAAGCAGAGTGTGAGCCATCTCAGAAGACAGAAGGCCCCAGGGTAGGATGTTGTTGGTTTTTATGGGAGGGGTAACTTCATAGGCTAATAAGGGGGAGGATAATTCCAGCTATTTGGCAGAAGGGGTGGGGGTTTCCAGAAATTGGGTCACCACCCATTTTTTGGCCCTGTATGGTCAGCCTCAGAACTCTCTTGGCACCAGTGGGTGTGTTGTTTAGCATATGCTAATGGAACAACAGACTGGTTCCAAATAGGAAAAGGAGTACGTCAAGGCTGTATATTGTCACCCTGCTTATTTAACTTATATGCAGAGTACATCATGAGAAACGCTGGCCTGGAAGAAGCACAGGCTGGAATCAAAATTCCCAGGAGAAATATCAACAACCTCAGATATGCTGATGACACCACCCTTATGGCAGAAAATGAAGAGGAACTGAAAAGCCTCTTAATGAAAGTGAAAGAGTAGAGTGAAATTCATGGGAAATTGATGGGGAAACAGTGGAAACAGTGTCAGACTTTATTTTTATGGGCTCCAAAATCACTACAGATGGTGATTGCAGCCATGAAATTAAAAGACGCTTACTCCTTGGAAGGAAAGTTATGACCAACCTAGATAGCACATTAAAAAGCAGAGACATTACTTTGCCAACAAAGGTTCGTCTAGTCAAGGCTATGATTTTTCCTGTGGTCATGTATGGATGTGAGAGTTGGACTGTGAAGAAGGCTGAGCGCCAAAGAATTGATGCTTTTGAACTGTGGTGTTGGAGAAGACTCTTGAGAGTCCCTTGGACTGCAAGGAGATCCAACCAGTCCATCCTAAAGGAGATCAGTCCTGGGTGTTCATTGGAAGGACTGATGCTAAAGCTGAAACTCCAATATTTTGGCCACCTCATTCTAAAGGTTGACTCATTTGAAAAGACCCTGATGCTAGGAGGGATTAGGGGCAGGAGGAGAAGGGGACGACAGAGAATGAGATGGCTGGATGGCATCACCAACTCGATGGACATGAGTTTGGGTAAACTCCTGGAGTTGGTGATGGACAGGGAGCAAAGAGTCAGACAGGACTGAGCGACTGAACTGAACACCCTCCCCCTAGGTGATTCCATCTAGTCTCAGAGCTTTAAGGGCCATTTGGAAGCCAGTGACACCCAAATCATCATCACCAGCCTTGACCTCTCCCAGGAACTCCACACTTAGGTACCTAGCTTCCTACAGGACATCACCACTTAGGGGCATAACGGTCTCTCCATGCTTACAACGGCCAAAACGAGACCCTTTAATGTGGACTCTTCCACCTCTCCCTCAAAAAGGCCTGCATCTCAGACTTGGCTTGAGAAGCTACCTTTGATTATTTATTCTTCTCAACTCTCCCCCCTTCCCCATCACCCCCTTTGCCACCACCGTAGTCTAATCCACAGCCTGTTCTGTCAACTGCACCTCAAGCCCTATGTCAGTCCATCTCCACTCCTATCACAGCAGTCCAGTCCCCTGTATCTATTCCTCTGGACCTGAAGCACCATCTCCCTGGTTTTTCCTTCTACCCTGGCAGGATCACGCCCTCACCTGCCTCTTCAGCCTGGCCTTGTCCATTCTCTCTCTCTTCTATTCTGCTGTTGCCATACTGACTCTGTTACAATTTCTCGTACTTGCCAAGTTCATTTTCACTTTAAATCATTTCCTCTAGACATTTTCCCCATCTGGAATGATCTTTGTTCTGACAGGGCAAACAGCCCCCACAGCTCCAAAAATGCACTTAGTATTTGAAAACAAAGGGCACATAAATGTTTACATTATTTGCCACTTTAGATAATCTACACTGTGACTATATTCTTTCATTTGGGATGATTAGGAGCTGTTGAGAGAAAAACGGAGACACTCAGAAATTCACCTTTCTTGTTAATAAGGTAATGTGATCCCAAACTGAAGAATTCTATGAGGTTATATGGTCCGTGACTCAGAGTGACTCACACTCCACCCTGAGTTTGATACAAATCCCTTCCTGATGCCAATGGGAGATTTCCGTGGGTAATTTAATCAATTGGACCTGTTACTACGTTACCATTGCATCACTTCTTGCTAAGATTTATCCCCTCTTTCCCCCAAAAGAGTCTCAGTGCTGTCTCCTAAACTTTAAAATTGACAATGAGCAATACTTTTAAGGACAGACATTGTAAGGCTTAAACATGAAGGTCACAAAGACTGAATCTAATTCTTTTTTCTAAAATGAGACACGGAGGAAATGACACACAGAAACATTTCCCTGGATATGACAGGCTCGGCTATTCTGCTGAAAGTGCCTCAACGCACATTCCACCCTCCCAGGGGTGAAGTCAGGTGGGCTGCAAACGCCTCGGTCACCATTCAGCTACTTTGCAGTCTGACAGTGGCTTTCAAAGCTCATGTTCTGGAGGAGATGTTTGCACTTCAGGTGGAGCTGCAGGCAGCTGGGAGCAAGTCCATCATGTTGGGTGTTTTCAGATACCTGCATGTCTGCCCTGAGAAATAGAAGTTGGTGGCAAAGCTCATTCTTCCACTCCCTGCAGGCTGTGCGGCCAGCATGCCCCCCAGCCCATGGGGAAGGCAGGGATCGAGAAAATAGAACACACTGATAGAAGGTGTGTGATCTCCTGAGTAGCCAAGACATTCAGAAAACTCCCATTCTCCCCGTATTTGAGCCATGCCCTATTTGCCACCTTATATTACCTTTGCTCGGGCTTCCCTGGTGGCTCAGAGGTAAAGAATCAGCCTACAATGCAGGAGTTGCAGGAGATGCAGGTTCAATCCCTGGATTGGGAAGATCCCCTGGAGGAAGGCATGGCAACCCACTCCAGTATTCTTGCCTGAAGAATCCCCATGGTCAGAGGAACCTGGTGGGCTACAATCCATAGGGTTGAAAAGAGCTGGACATGAAAGAAGCGGCTTAGCATGCACGCATGCACACATTCCCTTTGCTCTCCTTCGCTGACCAAGGTGTCAGAGGCAAAGTCCATGCTCCAGGGCAGTATGTTTCTGAGAATAAGCTAAAAAACTAAAACAGGGAAACAATTTAAATGTGAGCAAAACCCTGGTTCACGCTGTTGTCAGCGGAGGTTTAGGCTTGGATTCACAGTGTTGACCTGCTGCTTATTTCAGAACCATAAAACAGGTTTATTCAGGATCAGCAGCGAATTTATTATTTACTTTGGCTACGCTGGGTTTTTGTTGCTGCACCCGGAGCTTCTCTAGCTGTGGAGAGCAGGGGCTGCACAGCAAGGCAGAGACAGCACTTTTATGGGGGAAGAGGAAGTTGGGAGGGCTGCAGTAAACCAGGAGGCCAGGGCTTTTCGCTGGCGGAACTGTTGCCATGAAAGAGGAGCCTGTGTTCCTGTTGGGCTCTGCCGTGGTCTCAGGACAGAACAGCTCCCTCTTCTGGTTTCCCAACTCTTTAATTAAGGTTTCTGTTGATCAACTTTTCACAGCAACTACTATGCGAAACCCTCAAATGTGTATTTTTACCTTTCACTCTTTTTGAAGGACAGAAGCAATATAGAAAAAAAAGATGAGTAAAAAGTGACTAATCCTCACCAGATTTTTAATCTCAGCACCTGTTTCCTGATAGCAAGCTCAAGTAGGGGAAAGGGACACAACTTGATCGCTGATGACTATGGAGAAGGAAATGGCAACCCACTCCAGCATTTTTGCCTGGAGAATTCCATGGACAGAGGAACGTGGTCACCTCTAGTCCATGGGGTCTCAGAGAGTCAGAAACGACTGAGTGACTAATACTTTCATTTTCACGTGTTTGGCACAGACTAAACACGTTCTGTTCACTCTCTTATCTAAACTCCAGTGTTCAAACTAGCGTACTCGGATAGCTATTACTATCTCCATTCAATGGATGCAAAAACAGGCACAGAAAGTGAGGTAAATCTCTCTAGATCTCAAGGCGAGTCCATGGCAGGGGTCCGCCTGATCCCCAGTTCTCTGGTCCCTGCACTCCCAACCCTGCTTCCTTCTGCAAGGTTCCTCCTCTGATTCCTCTGGATATCCATACCTGCTCCAGCATCTCCAGGACGAGAAAAATCAAAGAAAAGGGCACAACCCTGGTCAGACACTTCATTCTCTTCTGGTTGTGGTCCTCTCATTCTCCTTTGCTTCAGTGAATTAAATGATTAATTTGTAATGAGATAGATTTTAATGCACACAAACATTTTGTTCTGTCTTGGTGCTTTGGATCATTTTTGCCGTGTTGTCAGAAGGAAATGATTGTCAAATTAATCCAAGCATCAGGATCATCTGGAAAAACTTAAAAAAAATACATATCCAGGACCCCATTTCACACCTGAATCAGAATTTCCATGGCCACAACACGAGTCTCTGTTAAGAGGGGGGTGTGTGTGTGTGCTTGCACGCATACACATATTTGTTGATAACAAGATCTCCCTTCTTAGCAAATTTCAAGTATACAATACAAATAGTTAGCTATAATCATGTTAGTACATTAGAGCTCCAGAACTGATTCATCTCATAACTGACACTTGGTTCCCCTTGACTGTCTCTGCACTTCTCCCCCCCTCCAGGTCCTGCTCCTCTATTTCCATGACTTTGACATTTTTAGGTTCCACACATAAGTGAGACCATGCAGTATTTGTATTTGTGTTTCTTCATCCAGTTTATTTTACTTAGTCACAATGTTCTCTCAGTTCATCTATGTTGTTACAAGTGCTAGAATTTTCCTTTTCTTTTGGCCATATCTCACGGCTTGTAGGATCTCAGTTCCCCCACCAGAGATCAAATCTGTGCCCCCTGCAGAAGCACAGAATCTGAATGAGGGAAGTCCCAGAATTTTCCTTCTTTTTTAAGGCTGAATAATATTCCTTTGTGTGTGTGTGTGTGTGTGTGTGTGTGTATACACACACTCTACTTTCTTTATCCATTCACCATTGATGGGCATTTAGCTGTTTTCATACCTTGGCTACTGCAAGCAATGCTACATCCTGGTTTCACTTCCTTTGGATGTATACCCAGAAGTGGTGGGATGGTTGCATCCTAAAGGTAGTTCTGTTTTTAATTTTTTGAGAAACCTCCATATTGTTTTCCATAATTAACCTTTAAAGCCAAGCTTCTTCAAAGTACAGAAGTATGTAAAATATGCCACTATTTTGTTTAAAGGTGGATATATATATATATATATATATATATTCCTGGTGGCTCAGATGGCAAAGAATCTATCTGCCATGCAGGAGACTTAGGCTTGATCCCTGGGTCAAGAAGATCCCCTGGTGAAGAGAATGGCAATCTATTCCAGTATTCTTGCCTGAAGAATTCCATGGACAGAGGAGCCTGGTGGGCTACAGTCCATGGGGTTGTAAAGAGTCAGACATGACTGAGCGACTTTCACAAAATAAAAGATACCCAAGAAACTGGTAATATTGGTTCCCACGGGGAAAGTGGATAGTCAGCTGCTCTCTGGCCTGGAGCAGAGCCACCCAGCTGAGCACAGTCGAGGTCAACCAAGCCTCCAGCAGCTTTACATTGTGTGAACAATAACAAATAATTACTGCTTAAAATTAATAGAAATACATCATAAGAGTGCTGTGTATCTCACTATTATGCTACAATAATTCCCTGCTTATATATTTATTCAAGGAATCTACAGTGTAAGAGTGAGGCTCTGGAGCCAGACTGCTTGTGTTTGAATCTCAGTGCTGGTACTATCCAGCTGAATCCCTTGGGCTAGTCACCTAACCTGTCTGTGCCTGCGATTTCTCATCTGTAAAGTGGGAATTCTAATAGCTGCTGTGTTCAGTTGCTAAATCATGTGCAACTCTTTGTGACCCTGTGGACTATAATCCAAAGTGTCCTCTGTCCACGGGATTTCCCAGGCAAGAATACTGGAGCGTGTTGTCATTTCCTTCTTCATTTATAAAAGGGCCAACCTCAAAGGGCTCGATGTTTTCTAACATACATTTTAAAATACAAAACTAAACCATTAAATATCACAGTAATCCAAGTCTATGCTCCAACCAGTAACACTGAAGAAGCTGAAGTTGAACAGTTCTATGAAGACCTACAAGACCTTTTAGAACTAACACCCAAAATAGATGTTTCATTATAGGGACTGGAATGCAAAAGTAGGAAGTCAAGAAACACCTGGAGTAACAGGCAAATTTGGCCCTGGAATATGGAATGAAGCAGGGCAAAGACTGATAGAGTTTTGCCAAGAAAATGCACTGGTCATAGCAAACACCCTCTTCCAACAACACAAGAGAAGACTCTATACATGGACATCACCAGATGGTCAAAACCGAAATCAGATTGATTATATTCTTTGCAGCCAAAGATGGAGAAGCTCTATACAGTCAGCAAAAACAAGACCAGGAGCTGACTGTGGCTCAGATCATGAACTTCTTATTGCCAAATTCAGACTTAAATTGAAGAAAGTAGGGAAAACCACTTGACCATTCAGGTATGACCTAAATAAAATCCCTTATGATTATACAGTGGAAGTGAGAAATAGATTTAAGGGCCTAGATATGATAGATAGAGTGCCTGATGAACTATGGAATGAGGTTCGTGACATTGTACAGGAGACAGGGATCAAGACCATCCCCATGGAAAAGAAATGCAAAAAAGCAAAATGGCTGTCTGGGGAGGCCTTACAAATAGCTGTGAAAAGAAGAGAAGCGAAAAGCAAAGGAGAAAAGGAAAGACAGAAGCATCTGAATGCAGAGTTCCAAAGAATAGCAAGAAGAGATAAGAAAGCCTTCTTCAGTGATCAATGCAAAGAAATAGAGGAAAACAACAGAATGGGAAAGACTAGAGATCTCTTCCAGAAAATTAGAGATACCAAGGGAACATTTCATACAAAGATGGGCTCGATAAAGGACAGAAATGGTGTGGACCTAATAGAAGCAGAAGATATTAAGAAGAGATGGCAAGAATACACAGAAGAACTGTACAAAAAAGATCTTCATGACCCAGATAATCACGATGGTGCGATCACTGACTTAGAGCCAGACATCCTGGAATGTGAAGTCAAGTGGGCCTTAGAAAGCATCACTACAAACAAAGCTAGTGGAGGTGATGGAATTCCAGTTGAGCTATTCCAAATCCTGAAAGATGATGCTGTGAAAGTGCTGCATTCAGTATGCCAGCAAATTTGGAGAACTCAGTAGTGGCCACAGGACTGGAAAAGGTCAGTTTTCATTCCAATCCCAAAGAAAGGCAATGCCAAAGAATGCTCAAACTACCGCACAATTGCACTCATCTCACATGCTAGTAAAGTAATGCTCAAAATTCTCCAAGCCAGGCTTCAGCAATATGTGAACCATGAACTTCCTGATGCTCAAGCTGGTTTTAGAAAAGGCAGAGGAATCAGAGATCAAATTGCCAACATGGATTATGGAAAAAGCAAGAGAATTCCAGAAAAACATCTTTTTCTGCTTTATTGACTATGCCAAAGCCTTTGACTGTGTGGATCACAATAAACTGTGGAAAATTCTGAAAGATGGGAATACCAGACCACCTGACCTGCCTCTTGAGAAATCTGTACACAGGTCAGGAAGCAAGAGTTAGAACTGGACATGGAAAAATAGACTGGTTCCAAATAGCAAAAGGAGTACGTCAAGGCTGTACATTGTCACCCTGCTTATTTAACTTATATGCAGAGTATATCATGAGAAACGCTGGACTGGAAGAAACACAAGCTGGAATCACGATTGCCGGGAGAAATATCAATAATCTCAGATATGCAGATGACACCACCCTTATGGCAGAAAGTGAAGAGGAACTCAAAAGCCTCTTGATCAAAGTGAAAGAGGAAACTGAAAAAGTTGGCTTAAAGCTCAACATTCAGAAAATGAAGATCACGGCATCCCGTTCCATCACTTCATGGGAAATAGACGGGGAAACAGTGGAAACAGTGTCAGACTTTATTTTTCTGGTCTCCAAAATCACTGCAGATGATGACTGCAGCCATGAAATTAAAAGACACTTGCTCCTTGGAAGGAAAGTTATGACCAACCTAGATAGCATATTCCAAAGCAGAGACATTACTTTGCCAACAAAGGTTCGTCTAGTCAAGGCTATGGTTTTTCCTGTGGTCATGTATGGATGTGAGAGTTGGACTGTGAAGAAGGCTGAGCACCGAAGAATTGATGCTTTTGAACTGTGGTGTTGGAGAAGACTCTTGAGAGTCCCTTGGACTGCAAGGAGATCCAACCAGTCCATTCTGAAGGAGATCAGCCCTGGGATTTCTTTGGAAGGAATGATGCTAAAGCTGAAACTCCAATACTTTGGCCACCTTAAGTGAAGAGTTGACTCATTGGAAAAGACTCTGATGCTGGGAGGCTGGGGGCAGGAGAAGGGGACGACAGAGGATGAGATGGCTGGATGGCATCACTGACTCAATGGACGTGAGTCTGAGTGAACTCCGGGAGTTGGTGATGGACAGGGAGGCCTGGCGTGCTGTGATTCATGCGGTCGCAAAGAGTGGGACACGACTGAGCGACTGAACTGAACTGAACTGATTAATATATAAAGTGTCTTGTCCATATACCACCTAAAATCACCTTTTAAAATACCAGTTGGCATTATGCTGAATTTGGGCTACACCACTCTTAAATAAAAGAAAGAAAAGGAAGGAAATGTGCTCAGTAAGGGTCCTTCTGGAGCGCTAGGAGGAAGGGGAGTTACACTCACGTGACTGATCAGTGACTCAGGAGGAGCAGCCCCGCCCAAGGCTGGCAACAGCAGAGAGGCTCATGTTGTTTCCATAAACCTACGGAGTCCTCCCCATCTCTGCAGCACCTGCCCATTCCAGGACATTGAAAGGTAGGTTTCAAATCATTTCAAATCATTCAAAGCGCCTCTGCCAGAAGTTTAGGCTGAAAATCCCTCCTGGGATAAGAACGATTATGAGGAATCGATGTGTTTTCCTAGCCTTTAATTCTGTTTTTACTCCAAACTCCATCAAATTTTAAAAGCTTTTGGTCAACCTAAGACTTTGTTAATATAATGATGAGAGTGTTCTCAGGCTTCCAAAAAATTTTTTAAGGATAAAGTAGTAAAAGGGAAATCTAGAATCTCAGTTACAGGGGAAGAATACTTTGTAGCTTCTAAATTTAAGCACTTAAAATATCGAAGCTATCAAATGGCATACTACCACGAGCTGGATGGAATTGAACAATTTTTTCCACCTTCATAAACATGTGCATATATGTGTATATAAGAAATACATCTTTAAAACTGTTGATAATGTTTTTTGAGAAATTTTGAGCTATTTTTGAAAAATGTCCAAAGTAGAGAAAAGCAGAAACATTTGCCCTAAAGATGGACAAGAGCATCCCTGAGAACCGGTGATGGTGGAAGCGTGCCTCACACCATTGTCTTCTCATTTCCCACACCTCCAGCGAAGTCTGTGGGACGGTTTCCAAGGTAAACCAGAAACTGAAGGCCAAGGCTTGTATTTCCTAGTTCTGTTTCTGCTGTTTACCTCCTGCAGAACTTTGTGCATTATCTCATAAGAAAAATAGAAATAAAGGCTTAAATGAGCTAGTTACAAAGTGGTTTTAAATAATTAAAATAATTATGATGCAGAGATAACACTCATGTGTACCGACACATATGAAGAGTTGCAAACATAGAATCTGAATGCTAAAAGAGATTTTAGTTCTTTCTTTCTTTTAACAGATGAAGAAATGGAGGAACAGAAACGTCAAATGACCTGCCCAAGGTCACAGAATAAATTCATGCTGTTGGAGATTAGAACATAGGTCTCCTGATGCCATCTAGTACCTGGATTGTAATGTACATGGTACAGCGAAGTCAATGTCCAGTCTAAAAATGGAAAATAAATGGATATGTTTGAAGAATAATTACTTTCTATAAAAAAGTAGAGACATAATTTTTTTTCCCTTGATATGGGTAGAGGGCAAGGAAATTAGCATAGATTTTAAAGGCTAAGTGATAGTAAAAATAATAATAGACATTAAATAGTGTGTGATTTAGTAATAATAATACGGTTATAAGACACAGTAAATATTACATGGCAGGCCCTGTGCTTATTATCTCACTTTTCCCCTCATGATATCCCTGCGACATTGAAACTCTTCTTATCTCCAGTTCAGCAAAGAACAAACAGTTTTATGGAAATTTTCCAGTGAGATGGCTTACACTTGTAGGTGGTGGATGAGCTCAATTTTACAGCCTCACTTTGACAAACGCAAACAGATTGAGAGGCCTTTCCAAGAACAGAAGCCAGGGATTTAAAACCTGCTGAGGGGGCTGAAGGACCGGATTTGGAGTGTTCCTGAGAAGTTAAGTGCATTTATACACCCATTTAATCCCCTCAGCAACCAAAAGACCTGGTTACTAAGGTTTTCTTGGTTCCATTTTACAGACAGGGAAACTGAGAAAAGAGAGATCAAATAACTTGACAGAGGTGGAGACAGGATTTGACCCCAGTTCTGTTTCCTTCTGATTCCACGCTTCTGGCCAGCATACTCTGCTTCCTTCTGGGCCTCAGTTCTTTCACCTAGAAGGCAGGAGTTAAAACACCACTCATGAGATTTAAGAGAGGATTATATTGCACAATGCCAGGCAAATGAAAGAGCTACAGCGATCAGGTTGCTCTGGGAACCCTATTTTTGTGGGGATGAGATAGTAAGGAAACCTTTGTTTGGAACTGTAGAATTTAGAATTGGAGTCTTCCTAGGAATCTTGGCTAATTTTCCCCCTAAATTCTCAATGCTAACATTCTCCATGTTTCCTTGCAGTTTCCCTTCTGCATACATTACTAAAATATGCATGAAACCCCAAGATGCAAATTCAGCTTTCTCATGAAAACCATTACCATTAAAACACTTTGTCAGATTGGTGATGATGGGGGTTAAAATCAAAATAGCAAGCTGGCTCCCAAAGGGTTGTTGTTTCTGTCGACCTTGAGATTCTGAAAGAAAATAATTGAAGCAGGGCCTGTGCAAGGTTCCCACAGAGATTTATGAACAAAACCTTAAACACCTCAGCAATGCAGCCTGTGTTTAAATCGCTCCATTGTCAGTGACCTCCAAGCAGAAAATCTGAGAGCGGGGTGATTTGAGAGCTCACAGCAGGAGAGACACCATGGCGGGAACGGGAAAAGCGTCTCTCTTGCAGAGGCACCTGGACACTTGTACACACAGGGGAAGTAAAAGCTCTTGAGTTGAATTAAAAGGTGAGGGGCTGAGACCTGGTGGGCCATGCATGTTTTTAATGCGTTGTCTGTCCCTGTTAGCATTTCACGTCTCAGCCTTGACCACAGATTCGTCCCCCACTAACATGTATACTCAGACACAAGCTTAACTTTTCAAAATAGATAGTTTGCCCAAAGAGAACTCTGGGACATATTTTGTTTAAAACAGTATCCATTTCTTAGAATTGGTTCGAATCAAAGCCAGTGGTGACTTAATGTCTTAAAAGTGCCTCAGTGAGACATTTCTGAATTCAGTCTACAGGGCATTCACACTTTGGAAAGCAGATAAACCTTCAACAAGTCACAGTATGGGTAGTTGTTTCCATTCGGAAAACTGACCTTAAGCTTTGTAGTATCAAATCCATTCTATTTTTCCTTGTTTTTTTTTTCAAGATTTGTTCTAGATAATGCTTACATGGTAACCAATACAAATAACCAGTCACCCAGCTGAAGGACTTCCCACAAGGGAATGTGGACATCAGGACACAGTGACACTGCTGGCTTGCTTCCCTGAAATGATTTCATCAGTCAGTCAGTTCAGTTGCTCAGTCGTGTCCGACTCTTTGTGACCCCAAGGACTGTAGCACGCCAGGCCTCCCTGTCCATCACCAACTCCCGGAGTTCACTCAAACTCACATCCGTCGAGTTGGTGATGCTGTCCAACCATCTCATCCTCTGTCGTCCCCTTCTCCTCCTGCCCTCAATCTTTCCCAGCATCAGGGTCTTTTCCAAGGAGTCAGTTCTTCTCATCAAGTGGCCAAAGTATTGGAGCTTCCGCTTCAGCATCAGTCCTTCTAATGAACACCCAGGACTGATTTCCTTTAGGATGGACTGGTTGGACCTTCTTGCAGTCCAAGGGACTGTCAAGAGTCTCCTCCAGCACCACAGTCCAAAGCATCAGTTCTATGAAATCATAGCTGTGCCCAAATCCAGCACACACCTAGCGTTCACCCTCAGCCAAATTCACCAACCCATCTGAATCAGTTCACAGTAAGACTGAGATCCTTATTGTGAAGAAAAAGGAGACGGCAACACACTTCGGTCAGCTCCCTCAGACGTCCTCAGAAGCCAGCTTCTTCAGCTTTGGCCAAATGCATGTACAGTCAGCTCTCCCTATCCACGGATACTGAACCTACAGATCCAGGGTGCTCACTGTACTACATCATTTCATATGAGGGACTTGAGCATGGCAGAGTCCTGGACCCAATCTTCCATGGATACAAGGGATGAATACAGTTACATGGTCACATAAATCCTTTTACAGATGTTTGGTATAAAGAGGTTATCGATTTCCTCTGGAAACCAATTGGCAAACAGAGTCACTGGGACTTACACAGGTTCACTGGTTAAAAAAAAAAAAGCCCATGTGAAAATGGATGGGCAGTGATTCCACTCCTAATTTTAAACTCAGACTCCAACACAGGGACTTGAACACATACTTGTACACAAATGGTCATAGCAGCACTAACCACGATAGTCAGAGGAAGGTGGAAACAACCCAAATGTCCATCATGTGATGAACAGATCAGCAAAATGTGATGCCTCACATTGTATATCATTGAGTCTTAAGAGGAATGAAGTTCTGACCCATGCTACAACATGGATGAATGTGGAAAACATTCAGACACAGAAGGTCACACATACTGCATGATTCCACTTATATGCATATCCAGAACAGGCAAGTCCATAGAGACAGGAAGCAGAGTAATTGTAGCCAGGGTCTGGAAAGGGAGGTGAGAGAATGGGACTTGATGACTTAAGGGGAATACAATTTCCTTTTTGGGTGGTGATATTGTTTGGAACTAGGTAGATGTTGAAGCTGAAACTCCAATATTTTGGCCACCTGATGCAAAGAGCTGACTCATTGGAAAAGACCCCGATGTTGGGAAAGACTGAAGGCAGGAGGAGAAGGGGATGACAGAGGATGAGATGGCTGGATAGCATCACCAACTCAATGGACGTGACTTTGAGTGAACTCCGGGAGTTGGTGATGGATAGGGAGGCCTGGCGTGCTGCGGTTCATGGGGTCGAAAAGAGTTGGACACGACTGAGCGACTGAACTGACTGAACTGAGAGGTGATAGGTGTACAACACAGGTCTGCGCCAAATGCCACTAAACTGTACACTGTGAAGCAGTCGATTTTGTTATGTGAATCTTAGCTCGACAAATAGAAAGAAAGGCCAGGGAATAAGACACAGATCCCACCAGAGAGGAAGAACTTTGCTGTTCCTGCCTGTGCTGCGTCTCCAGCCCCAAGGCCTCTCTCCCCTCTCGGTGATCTCACTGGTTCACTTGGATACGTAGCCGTTACCACTCAGGTTTCTATTGCCTGACACGAGGCAAGCAAAAGCGCTGAGACACTGAGGTTTGTAACAGAGAGAGGGTTTATTCACAAATCAGCCACGTGAGGAGGCGGCAAAACCTGTCTCAGACTCACCTCCTCAGAGGCAGGGGGCTTGGGTATTTATGGCATAAAGCATAAAGAACCAGCGTGGGCTGAGGCGTGGGCAGTCTGGGGCAGGGGCAGCATTTGTCATTCTGCACAGTCATGACTAAGCTCCAGGTCTCCCCACATTCAAACGTGGAGGCACATGGCACCATCTGAGGGTGGGGTTTTCGGTCCTCTACCTTCAAGAAGTCACCCAGCGGACACGTGTGCACGCCCAGTTGGAGGGCTGGTGGTTCTAATCAGTCTTAACTAGCTCCGCTTGAACCAGACACAGCAAACTCCAAGTTCCTGGAAAACAATTTGGGCAAACATTTACTGCTTAGGCTTGAGGACAAGCAAGTCTTCACCTTGATTTGCGAAGGCAAGGGAGAGGGATTTGACCAACGATTGGCTTTGATGGCGCAGAAGATGAGAAATCTCCATGCCACCCACTTGTCCAGCCCATCAGTTCGCTTCCAGTCAGCTGCCATCCCCAGCCTGGTACTCGTCTTCCACATCCAATGACAACTGCCCTTGGCTGCTATTCAGAGAGGGTTTGCCAGTACCCACTGGACAGTAGCTGGTGAGGGTCCGGGACCCTGCCTTTACCTGGGTACCACTTTGCTCATCCTCACTTCGCCTCAGAACTTCAGGGAACCAGGGAGTTAAAGGGTTTTGAGGCATCCTTCTTGTTGCCAGAGAAGTCTGAGCTATATATAGGGGATTTTCCTGAAACAACAGAACACTTTCAGATTCAAGGAAGTGAGAATTGGATTGTTGTCTTAGCCTGGGTCACCCAGAAAGCAGAGCCTGAGACAAATGCACACATGCAAGTCAGTTACTTGGGAAATGATCCCACGGAAGAGTGGAGAAGGACGGAGAGGAACTAGGAATGAGGGAAAAGGGAAAACCAATATTCAGATGCATTATCAGTTTGGCCCCTGCGACAGGTGCTGCTCGATCTTGCCTGAGCCTCCGGCATGGTGTCTTCTCAGGACTATCAGCCTTGATTACAGTAGGGGGAAATATCTGTCCGTCAGTATCTGTCCCCGCTTGATCAAGGGTGGTCCAGCAGTACTCACATTTCTGAGCTGCACATTTGTGATTGCCCAGCTCCTTGGAAGAAAATCTATGACCAACCTAGACAGCATAGTAAAAACCAGAGACATTACTTTACCAACAAATGTCCATCTTGTCAAAGCTATGGTTTTTCCAGTAGTCATGTATGGATGTGAGAGTTGGACTGTAAAGAAGGCTGAGTGCCAAAGAACTGATGCTTTTGAACTGTGGTGTTGGAGAAGACTCTTGAGAGTCCCTTGGACTGCAAGGAGATCCAATGAGTCCATCCTAAAGGAAACCAGTCCTGAGTATTCATTGGAAGGACTGATGCTGAAGCTGAAGCTCCAATACTTTGGTCATCTGATGCAAAGAGCTGACTCATTGGAAAAGACCCTGATGCTGGGAAAGATTGAAGGCAGGAAGAAAAGGGGATGACAAAGGACGAGATGGTTGGATGGCATCACCGACTCAACGGACATGAGTCTGAGTAAACTCCAGGAGTTGGTGATGGACAGGGGAGGCCTGGCATGCTGCAGTCCATGGGGTCACAAAGAGTCGGACACGACTGAGCGACTGAACTGAACTGAGTGCCCAGCAGGTTCTTGTAGCCTCTCACACGCTGGCATCAGAGGTGCCCAGGCAGCACAGGATGCGTGTGTTGGCAGCACTGGTCTGTTTGGAGCCCTGGCTGGAGCTGTTTGATCAGCAGCAGCTGGAGCAAGGCAGAGGCTCATGGGAGGTGCACTGGCTTGAGGCATGAGTGCCACAAGGATGTAGGGAGAGTGCCTTAGACTTGGAAGCAAACATCTGAAAGCGGCATCTATGAATGGCTAGCGTTTGTGTTTCTGCAGTTCTTCATTCCTAGTGACCAGGCAGCCATCATCAGATAAACTCTGCCTGAAACCTTCCAAGCCTCAGGTGTTGACTGGGCACCATCTGTGTGCTAGTTGCTGGGCATCCGGCAGTAAGACCGCAACATCCTTGCTCTTAGGAGGCTTACATTCTAGCGGGCAGAGATGGACAACATAAACCACCGAATAAACAAGAGGCATGTCAGATTAACTAAGTGCTGGAAGCTGAACCAGGGTGGTGCACTGGAGCTGAAAGGGCCAACTTACCTTCTTACTATTGCTTTGCGGTGTTACACAGGTGGGTGGTTTGGCTTCTGGTTCTTGTTTCCAACAGCTCTGTGACTCATTCACATTTTCTTTAAAATCTATTTCAATTCTTAGTCAGACACAATTGCACAGTTTTTAAGCCTAACATTTAAAAACAAGTTCATGATTCATAAGATCCTATGACACATACTAAGACCATCGATGTCTTCTTAGAAAAAATGTGCGAATCATTCTTAATTTACTGTTCTCCTTTGCATCTCTCCCCCACACATTCACACACACACACAAAACACACACACACATCAGCTGTACTTCCTGCCATTTCTCAAACCCACTCTCCTTTTCTGGCTCTCCATCCCCACAGCACGTGTGGTCCAGGCCTCTGCCACCTCTTGTCCAGGCTCTGTGCGGCTTCCTGTTGGCTGCCCAAGTTTTGCTTTGCTCTGCAACCTCATTGCTTGGTATCTGGAAGAATTTTCCTTTTGTACCTTTTACCCACTGGTCTTTGTTATGCCCTCCAGAGTTTCGAGGAATGACTATAGGCAAATATATAACTACACACCTGCTTTCCCAACGAATGACTAGAATGCCACAATACCTTCCCTCGTCCCCTCTCTCTAGCCTGCGCCTCCTCATTCCCTACCTTTCTCATTGCATCATCACTTCCTGATCCTTCTTCCTCCTGGGGACCCAGCTCTGAACACACTTTGATTTATTGTTTCGAAAATGTACTAAAAATTGAACACAGCATTTCAACATGAACAACCCACAGTGGTTCTATTTCTTCTTTTTAACTAATGCTCTTCTAAAACAACAACAAAAATTTATTTATCTGTTTGGCTGCACCAGATCTTAGCTGCGGCATGCAGGATCTTCAGTCTTCATTGTGGCATGCAAGATCTTTAGTTGTGGCGTGTGGGGTCTAGTCCCTGACCAGGGATCAAATGCAGGTGCTGTGCAGTGGAAGCATGGAGTCTTAGCTACCGGATCACCAGGCAAGTCTCGAACTAATGCTTTTATTAAAAATATTGGGTTAGCCAAAATTTCGCTTGGATGGAAAAATCTGAATGAACTTTTTGGTCAACCCAATATATTTTAAGAGTGAATCTCTGAACTTTGACAAATAAATACACCTGTGTAGCCTCAAGTTCAAGGTAGAGAACATTCCCATTACTTGAGAAAGTTATCTCTTGCCCTTTTGAAACCATGCACAAGCCACTGTGTCCTTGTCTTTTGAAGTAAAATGCTGACTCAAGAGTAAATGATTGGGAAATGTGAAGATAAAGAAAGAAGAGCTGTTGGGCTAGGGAACTGGTAACAATTTACACTATAATTCTGCCACACAACAGAATCACCAAACTCCCAGTTTTCTGAAAGGTATAGATGAAGGCCTGACACACATTCCGAAGCAGTTTTTACAGGAAGCCGACCACACTCCAGATGAGAACTACTGACCACAAGATCATAGACCCTAAACTAGTTGAAACCAGAAGGTTGATGATGCTTGAAACTTCACCTTGATGCCAACCAATCCAAGAACTCTCTACGAGCTGATCACGTCCCGCTCCTTGAACACTGAAATTCCTCTCTCTTTTCTCCAGGGTGGGTCTCCCAGTCTTTAGGGCCTTAGCCCACTGTGCTCCCCTTTACCTGGCAAAGCAATTAAAGCTTCTTTTTTCTACTTCATCCAAAACTCTCTCCATGTTTCTATTTATCATCGGTGAGCAGAGGCCAAGTTTTGGCAACACTTTCTTAGTCCAATCTTACCAATAGTAGCAACCATTATTCTGATTCCTCCCACTGTAGATTAGTTTTACTAAACCAGAATTTCATACAAATAGAATCACAGAGAATGGACTTTTCTGTGACTGGCTTCTTTCAGTGAACATAATGCAACTGAGCTTCATCCATGTTGCTCCTTCCTACTATTGAGTAGTATTCCATTGAATGGTTATACCACAGTTTGTTTATCCATTCTCCTGTTGACAGTCATCTGGGTTGTTTTCAGTTTGGGGCTATAATGAATATAACTTTTATACACATGTAGTTTTATTGACTTTTGTTTTTATTTATCATTTTTTATCTGGGCTTTTATTTACCCAGAAGTGGAATTTCTGTATCATAATATATCAAATATTTAAATGTATCATAATATCAAATATTTAAATTTATAAGAAATTAACAAATAATTTTCTGAAATGGTTGTACCAGCCATGTATGAGAGTTACAGTCCCTTGCTCCACATTCTTGCTAACATTTAGTATTATAAGTTATTTTATTTTTTCATTTTAGCCATTCTTATGGATGGAAGTGGTCATTGTGGTTCTAATTTGAATTCACTCAGTGAACTTGATCATTTTTCATATGCTTATTGACCCTTCATATATCTTCTTTTACAAAGTGCTTGGTCAAGTCTTTTGCTCATTTTTATTGAGTTATCTTTTTATTACTCAATTATAGGAATTCTTGATAGTATCTGGATATAGATATATATATATACTGTGAATATTTCTCTTTGCATGTGGCTTACCTTTTCATTTTCTTAATGGTGTCTTCTGAGGAACAGAAATGGCAAATTTTTATAAAGTTAAATGTAATTTTTTTCTTTTATACTTAGTGATTGTTCTAACACATTTTAGCAAACATATTCCCTTAGGTTTTATTCTAGAAGCTTTATATTTTCCTTTTTTTTTTTTTTTTGTTCAGGGCAATCCATGATCTAATGAGTCAATGCTTCACATCAGGTGGCCAAAGTACTGGAGTTTCAGCATCAGTCCTTCCAATGAATATTCAGGACTGGTCTCCTTTAGGATGGACTGGTTGGATCTCCTTGCAGTCCAAGGCACTCTCAAGAGTCTTCTCCAACACCACAGTTCAAAAGCATGTATTTTTCAGCACTCAGCCTTCTGTATGATCCAACTCTCACATCCATACATGGCAACTGGAAAAACCATAGCTTTGACTATATGTACCTTTGTTGGCAAAGTAATGTCTCTGCTTTTCAATACACTGTCTAGGTTTGTCATAGCTTTTCTTCCAAGAATCAAGTGTCTTTTAATTCCATGGCTGCAGTCACCATCTGCAGTGATTTTGGAGCCCAAGAAAATTAAGTTTGTCACTGTTTCCACTGTTTCCCCATCTATTTGCCATGAAGTGACAGGACTGGATGCCATGATCTTAGTTTTCTGAATGTTGAGTTTTAAGACAGCTTTTTCACTCTCCTCTTTCACATTCAAGAGACTCTTTAGTTCCTCTTCTATTTCTGCCAAAAAGGTGGTGTCATCTGCATATCTGAGGTTTTTGATATTTTTCCAAGCAATCTTGTTTCCAGTTTGTGATTCATCCAGCTTGGCATTTCACATGATGCACTCTGCATATAAGTTAAATAAGCAGGGTGATAATACACAGCCTTGATGTACTCCTTCCCCAATTCTGAGCCAGTCTGTTGTTCTATGTCTGGTTCTAACTGTTGTTTCTTGGCCTGCATACAGATTTCTCAGGAGGCAGGTAAGGTGGTCTGGTATCCCCATCTCTTTAAGAATTTTCTGCAGTTTGTTGTTAATAATATATATATTAACATATATATATATATATCACAAGATAGCCCTAACTCTTGTGAAACCTGCAGTCTTCATCCTCAAAAATGCTTCACACAAATGGGGCACTGACTGATGAATGGATAAAGAAGATGTGACACGTATATAC
Source organism: Bos mutus (assembly GCF_027580195.1). Taxonomy (NCBI): domain Eukaryota; kingdom Metazoa; phylum Chordata; class Mammalia; order Artiodactyla; family Bovidae; genus Bos; species Bos mutus. Next base: position 11,784,234 of record NC_091630.1, on the reverse strand, counting down.
AGTGGAATATTATTCAGCCATAAAAAAAGAATGAAATAATGACATTTGCAGGATCATGGATGGACCTAGAGATTATCATACTAAATGAAATAAGTCAGAAAAAGACAAATATCATATTATATCACTTATATGTGGAGTCAAAATATGACAGCAATGAATATATCTACCAAATGGAAACACACTCACAGACACAGAGAACAGACTTGTGGTGGCCAAGGGGAAGGGGGGCAGGGAGGGATGGACTGGGAATTTGAGATTAGCAGATGCAAACTATTATATACAAAATGCATGAATAACAAGGTCTTACTGTATGATATAGGGAACTGTTTTCAATATCTTGTAATAAATCACAATAAATAAGAAAAATAATATATATTTACATGTATATACATATATATACATAATATATATATTATATATATATATATATATATATACATTTTAACCACTTTGCTATACCACAAAAATTAATGCAACACCATAAATCAATTATACTTCAATAAAATAAAATTTTTAAAAGGCATCAATTCACTTTCTTGGGTGAAAGCCATATGTGATTATTTGCTCAGTCCGCTTGTTCCCTGTTGATTCCTTTTCTCCTTTCCTAGTTGTATAACAGCAGAAAGTAAGATATCAAAATCCCTCTACCCTGTTCCCAACCAAAATAACAGAAATCCTGAATCATAGCACCCCAAGGCTCAAATACTAAATCTGATTTCTTCTCCATCTACTCCAGAAAGAAGTAGATGCTTTCTGCAGAGAAAGTGACTGGAAGAGATATGAGATTTTATGTGAAACCCTGTGCCTCCAAGGGAATCTTCAAGAGCCAGCTCAAATCATGCACAGAGGCAGCTGGTTTATGATCACTGCATATGTCACTTTAGGACATACATGTTCCATATATCCAGCCTGGATGAATAGGAAAGAGACACCAAATGTGTGAGAGTGATGCAGAAGGGTGGGTAAAAGGACATTGGAATTAAACCTTATATTTCTCCTTGCTCCAAAGGATGAGACAATCCTAATGCTACAGAGATTTAGTTGCACTAACAAGTTCTTATTTCAAAATACAATTACCCATAGGATGATTAGGCCTACAGCACTGGCGATTGCATTAAACTCAATTAAGTCTTCTGCAATCAGAGTCATTATTTGGGGGCAGGGGGAGAAAAAAGGATGCACATTCCAGTTACAAGGAGATGGAAAAGAAAATGATCTAGGACACAATTTCCCACATCTGCTGCATAAAATCTATCAGAAAAGCTTCTGAAAACACAGATTCCCTTTTCCTTCTCTCCATCTCACACCAGCTCTGAATGAGGAAAGACTTATGAAGGGGCTATGACTCAATATGATAAAAAGCTTCCTGGGTTGTCTGATGCTGGTAGCCCAGGAATGAGCATTTAGGAAGCACAAGTCTTGGACACTGGTTTGCTGCCCTGATCAAAATTCAGTCTGATCTTCAGCTTGACAGACATTAAACTTGACGTAGCACTAATGCTGATTGGGACTGATCCACCTACGAAGTTCACAGAAACTTATGTATAAACCAGAATGCCAGCTCCCTAATTATAAGGAGGGATAATACTTCTCAGGAGAAGGAAATGGCAACCACTCCAGAACTCTTGCCTGGAAAATCCCATTGATGGAGGAGCCTGGTAGGCTACAGTCCACGGGGTCACAAAGAGTCAGACATGACTGAGCAACTTTGCTTTCACTTTTCACTTTCATGCATTGGAGAAGGAAATGGCAACCCACTCCAGTGTTCTTGCCTGGAGAATCCCAGGGATGGGGGAGCCTGGTGGGCTGCTGTCTATGAGGTCGCACAGAGTCGGACATGACTGAAGCAATTTAGCAGCAGCAGCAGCAACAACAACCCTTCTCAAAGATCAAAATGCCCATGCTTGCCATACAAAACACCTGGACAACCACACTTTTAATCAGATGGTTGCCTGCTATTGATCAATGAAATCAGATCAAACAGATGCTCCCAATGGCATTTTCATTCAGGCTACAGAAGCAAAGCAGTAATCCTTGTACCACTGAGGTATAGGCATACTGATATATGCCTCAGAACAGATCTCCTTAACCCTGGCCAGAGCTGGAGATATGTTGCCAAATTCTTGCCCTCAGACATACTTTTCTAGATTCTGTATCTCCTAAGAGCAAACCCAGGGAAGGTTCTGCTGCTCGCTGTGCTCAGGCAGCTCACCTCTTTGGGGCAGATTTTCCAGCCTCGACTGGAGTGATATGTCATCCCTAGTGGGCATGACCAGACACTTCCTGGGATGTTGTTTCTTACTCTGTTTTGAAATAGTATGTACTTTACATAAAAAGGAAACCTTTACTTAAAAAGTTATCTACATGCAAAACTGCAGGTGATGAAAAGTTTTTCATTGTTGGTTAACTGATTTGCAATGAAAATGATTTTGTCATCCAGATTTTGCTAACATTTTTTGTTTTAAAGATGTTCATTCTCTCTTATAATACTGTACATACATTTTATTAAATTTCCATTTTCTTTGTTGAACTCACATTCCATTCATGTTTCTCTGGTCCCCTATGTCATACTCCATGTGTTCACATCACCAGTATCTTAGTGACTCCTTAGATGGGGTAAATTTATTATATATCCTGCTCTGATCTGACGCTCAATCTTATGAACTTACCTCCCAGTGGGGAGGAGACTTATAATAAGTATGTGATAAGAATCAAAAAAATAAAAAACTGTGAATGCTTTGAAGAAACTAAACTAGACCAAAGGGTAGAAAGGGTTAGAAAGACTGGAGCTGGTAGTTGGTCAAGGAAGTCTTCTCTTCAGATGTGACATTTATGTTGAGAGACAGAGCCTCATAATTATACCCTCAAAGCATATTTATTTCCAAAGCCACACATATATCTCCATTGTGAATACTGACATTGTTTAACTAAAGGATTCATACACGGCTTTGCTAAATTTGTTATGAACAGCTAAAGAGGAAAATAGATGTCTAGATAGTTTGAAAACTATTCCACTACTAAATAGAAGAAATAGTGGGTACAATATAACAAATATTTATAAATATACTGTTTCTAAATGAAATATGCCAGGGTCCAGCCCCGGCTGATCCAGGGAAATTGAAGGAGACGGGCGTCGGCAAGTACACTGGCTTTAATTAAATATTAATCAAAGATATAAAGAGTAATAGAATGAGGATAGATCAGCAGGAAAATTCAGTGGAGAAAAGGGGCTGAATAGCTTGGTTTACATGGAAAACCAATAAAACTTCAAGCCAAGAAGTTTGCACCACTTACGTAGGCCACAGGTGTCCTTCCGTTCTCCCGTGGGAGAGGAGACACTGAGGCCTCCCGGGTCGGATCTTAGAAGCCCAGGCAAAATTAGTAAGCTTGGTGGGCCTTCGTGCTCCAGATGGAAATTCAGCCAGAGGTTGAGAGAAAGAATGACATGGGGAGACCAAGCTTTGGTGAGCAAGGCCTATAGCTTTATTTTCAACAGGGGTTTTTATACCATAAGTTGCACATAGAGGATAATAGGGGGTGTGAAATCATGCGAAGTCAGCAGTCTTTGATCCTTATCGAAACCAGGGTTTCTTTTCTGCAAACTTATCGTATACAAATGGTTTAGGTGATTTACATCATCTTCTGACCAGAAGGCCTATTAACATTTTATGACTCTTGACAAAGTTTTGTCAACCATAAGACTTATTTTCTCTAAGAGTAATTATTTTAAAGTTTGGTGCCATCCTCCGATGGTGTTAGATAAAGTTGCATTCCTATAGGGCAGAGGTGCAGTGGGTTTACACCAAAGGAAAGAATTTATTACCTTAAGGGTCTAAAGTTGCTAACACCAAGGCCACTACTTATTTTTTCTACATACTGCTACTGCTGCTAAGTGGCTTCAGTCATGTCCGACTCTGTGCGACCCCATAGACGTCTGGCAGCCCACCAGGCTCCCCCGTCCCTGGGATTCTCCAGGCAAGAATACTGGAGTGGGTTGCCATTTCCTTCTCCAGTGCATGAAAGTGAAAAGTGAAAGTGAAGTTTCTCAGTCGTGTCCGACTCTCAGCGACCCCATGGACTGCAGCCTACCAGGCTCCTCCATCCATGGGATTTTCCAGGCAAGAGTACTGGACTGGGGTGCCATTGCCTTCTCCGACCAACTATATTAATTAATACACATTCAAGGATACAATACAGGGGATGTGGAAACTTGGCAGCAAGCATTGGCTCATCAGTGAAATCTTCTACTGGTTTTATTCTGACAGCTTCTAACTCTCCAAGAGGCTCTAAGCTATTTGAATATCTTAAGCTTGGTTGGGAGACTGTAAACAATCTTATGCATAGCTGTAGGAGTCTGGGTAAACTTGTCAGGCAAGTTAGAGAGCCATCTGGGGGTTGGATTTAAACACTCCTATTATGCCCAGGAATTTTATTAACTGGAGCTGTAAGTTAATTCCTTTTCAGAGACAGTGAGATGGTGGTGGGGGACAGCCCCCCGTAAAGTCAGAGGTGAGAGCACAAAGCAGTAAAGTAGGCAGACTCTGGTTTTGGAGGTAGATGCTCAAGAATATCCAGGGGGACTCCTGAGGCTCGATCCTGCCTTTGCGTATGCCGAGCCTCCTTCCTCATGACCTTTGCCACGGGCAGAGTTCCTCACGCTGGCTCCCGGCATCAATATATATTTAAATTAAGAGATAGGCTCACAGTAAAGTAAAAGAAATCATTAGTCACCAAAAATAATAAGGAAAATGAAAGCCAGTAAGGTCAACATGAGACTTGAAGCTTCAGCTACTGCAGGGAAGGAGTTTGGTTACTAATCCCTACGCAGGAACAGGAGATAAAGTCTTTAGCCTGAGAGACAAGAAATTGAAACTGCAACTGCAACATGAAACCAGGATAAAAGAGTGCAGAATTTTAAAATAATTTTTTTAATCCATTAGCTTTGGATAGGAGTTTATTTGTTTGTTTGTTTTTAAGATATCCCTGAGGATTTATAACCACATAACCATCTGGTGTTCAAATTCATGCCATAAGCAAGATGTAGAAAACTTTAAATTGAGATAATAGCATAAAATGTAGAGTTTAGCTGGTGATGGTCCTGGAGTATCTTACAAAAAGCAAAAATAGCACCTCTCTTGAAGAACATTCCCTTAATGTGTCTCTGTCAGGATTTCAAGAGATTAAATTAGAATGAGGCCAAGTTCATGGTCTAAAACTGTAAAACATATGAGGAAACAATAATGTGAAAAGGAGTATGCAAACAGAATAGAAGACAGAATTAGAATTTTAAATGTTAGAATTCTTGAATAGAAATGATCTTTAAAAGGATTTAAAGGATTAGCTATATAAAAGAAGGTCTTAAGGGAAAAGTACAAGATTCTCTGAAAAAAAGATCAGGCTGACCTTTAAAATAGAATGAAATAGAACTTTTAGAAATTAAAAATATGGCAATAAAAGCTAAAACTTGTTGGAAGTGAAAATATTTACATATTACATATCTAACAATGGACTTGTATCTGGAATATGTAAAGAACTCTCTAAATAAATTCTTGATACATATAATAATTTAGATGGATTTCAAAGACATTATCTTCTTCATGGATCACAGCCTTGTCGTGGCGATAGGGCTTGTGTAACTCAATAAAGCTATGAGCCGTGCCATGCAGGGCCACCCAAGACGGATGAATCATAGTGAAGAGTTCTGACAAAACGTGGTCCACTGGAGGAGGAAACAGCAAACCACTCCAGTATTCTTGCCACAAGAACCCCATGAACTATATGAAAAAGAAAAAAAATGACACCAGAGGATGCACCCCCCAAGTTGGAAGGTGTCCAATATGCTACTGGGAAGAGCAAAGGGCAAAATAATAGCTCCAGAAAGAATGAAGAGGCTGGTCCAAAGCAGAAATGATGCTCAGTTTTGGATATGTCTGATGGTGAAAGTAAAGTTCAGTGCTGTAAAGAACAATCAAGGTAAATTGGACATGGTAAAGTCAGAGATGTGGGCAAGAGTGAACACTGACATCTTAGGAATCAGTGAACTAAAATAGACAAGAATGAGTGATTTTAACTCAGAGGACATTAGATCTGTGGGCAAGAATTCTTAGAAGAAATGGAGTAGCCCTATAGTCAACAAAAGAGTCTGAAATACAGTACCTGGATGCAATCTCAAAAGCAACAGAATGATCTTGGTTTGTTTCCAAGGCAAACAACTCAACACAGCACAGTAGTCAATCAGCACAGTAATCCCAGTCTATGTCCCAACCACTGATGCAGAAGAAGCTGAAGTTGACCAGTTCTAGGAAGACCTACACCATCTTCTAGAACTAACACCAAAAAAGACATCCTTTTCATCCTAGGTGATTAGAATGCAAAAGTAAGACTCCAAGATACCTGGAATAATAGGCGAGTTTGGCCTTGGAATACAAAATGAAGCGGGGCAAAGGCTAACAGAGTTTTGTCAAGAGAACACACTGGTCAATGTAGACACAATTTTCCAACAACACAATGGACGACTCTACACATGGACATCACCAAATGGTCAATACTGAAGTCAGATTGATTACATTTTTTGAATGGGAAGATGGAGAAGCTCTATACAGTCAGCAAAAGCAAGAGCTGGAGCTGACTGTGGCTTAGATCATCAGCTCCTTATTGGCAAATTCAGACTTAAAATGAAGAAAGGGAAAACCACTAGGCCATTCAGGTATGACCTAAATCAAATCCGCTATGATTATACAGTGATGAATAGATTCAAGGGATTAGATCTGGTAGATATAGTACCTGAAGAACTACGAACAGAGGTTCATAGCATTGTACAGGAGTAAGTGACCAAAACCATCCCAAAGAAAAAGAAATGCAAGAAGGCAAAGTGGTTGTCTGAGGAGACTTTACAAACCGCTGAGGAAGAAAGAGAAGCAAAAAAAGCAAGGGAGAAAGGGAAAGATATATCCAACTGAATGCAGAGTTCCAGAGGATAGCGAAAAGAGATAAGAAGCCCTTCTTCAATGAACAATGCAAAGTAGTAGAGGAAAGCAATAGAATGGGAAAGACTAGAGACGTCTTCAAGAAAATTGGAGATTTCAGCAGAACATTTCATGCAAGCATGGGCAAAATAAGGAAGAGAAACAGTAAGGAGCTAACTTAGGAAGAAGAGATTAAGAAGAGGTAGCAAGAATGCACAAAAATCTATACAAAAAGGTCTTAATGGCCAGGATAACCAGGATGGTGTGGTCACTCACCTAGAGCCAGACATCCTGGAATTTGAAGTCAAGTGGGTTTTAAGAAGCATTAGTATAAACAAGGCTAGTGGAGGTGATGGAATTCCAGCTGAGCTCTTTCAAATCCTAAAAGATGATGCTGATGAAATGCTGCACTCAATATGTCAGCAAATTTGGAAAAGTCAGCAGTGGCCACAGGACTGGAAAAGATCAGTTTTCATTACAATCCCAAGAAGGGCAGTGTCAAAGAATGTTCAAACCATCAGACAATTGCTCTCATTTTGCATGCTAGTAAAGTTATGCTCAATATCCTTCGAGCTAAGCTTTAGCAGTACGTGAACCGAGAATTTCCAGATGTACAAGCCGGGTTTAGAAAAGGTGGAGGAACCAGAGATCAAATTGCCAACATTCCTTGGATCATAGAGAAAGCAGAGAATTCCAGAAAACCTCTACTTCTGCTTCATTGACTATGGTAAAGCCTCTGACCGTGTGAATCACAATAAACTGGAAAATTCTTAGAGAGATGGGAATACCAGACCACGTTATCTGTCTCCTGAGAAACCTGTATGTGAGTCAAGAAGTAATAGTTAGAATCTTACATGGGACAACTGACTGGTTAAAACTGGGAAAAGAGTTCAGCAAGGCTGTATATTGTCACCCTGTTTATTTAACTTCTGTGCAAAGTACCTCATGTGAAATTCTGGGCTGGATGAATCACAAGTTGGAATCAAGATAGTGGAAGAAATATCACCAACCTCAGATACACAGGTGATAATCACTCTAATGGAAGAAAGTGAAGAGGAACTAAAAGAGCCTCTTGATGAGGGTGACAGAAGAGAGTGAAAAAGCTGCCTTAAAACTCAACATTCAAAAAACAGACATCATGGCATCTGTTCCCATCCCATCACTTCATGGCACACAGATGGGGAGAAAGGGGAAACAGTGACAGATTTTATTCTCTTGGTCTCCAAAATCCCTGAGGACAGTGACTGCAACCATGAAATTAAAAGATACTTGCTCTTTGGAAGAGCAAGTATAACAAACCTAGACAGTATATGTAAAAGCAGAGACATCAGTTTGCCAACAAAGGTCCATATAATCAAAGCTATAATTTCCAGTAGTCATGTATGGATGTGAGAGTTGGACTATAAAGAAAGCTGAGCACTGAAGAATTGATGCTTTTGAATCATGGTGCTGGACAAGACTCTTGAAAGCCCCTTGGACTGCAAGGAGATCAAACCAGTCAATCCTAAAGGAAATCAACCCTAAACATTCATTGGAAGGACTGATGCTGAAGCTGAAGCTCCATACTTTGGTCACCTGATGCAAAGAGCTAACTCACTGGAAAAGACCCTGATGCTGGGAAAGATTGAAGGCAAAAAGAGAAGAGGGCAGCAGAGGATAAGATGGTTAGATAGCATCACTGACTCAATGGACATGAATTTGAGCAAGCTCCAGGAATAGTGAAGAACAGGAAGCCTGGCATGCTGCAGTCCATCAGGTAGTAAAGAGTCAGACACAGCGTCTGAACAACAGCAACAACTAAGACATTATATGGAGTGAAGAAAGCCAGTTTCAAAGGATTTTCAACTGTACACTTCCATTTATATAAAATTCTCAAAATGACAAAATTAAGAGATAGAGAGCAGATCAGTGGATATTCAGATTTAAGAGAAGGTGGAAGGGATGTGAGACTATAAGAGGCAGCACAAGGGAGTTCCTTCATGGTGAGGGAACAAGGCTGTGATGCTGGTTATATGAACCTACACTTGAGATGCATGCCATAGATTTATCCATAAATACCTTAAAATATGAGTGTATGCAAGAACTTGTGAAATCTGTCCTTTATTTGATAGTATTGTGCCAATCAACTCCTTCCATAATCCATTCTAGTTGTTTAATAAGTCACCATTGGGGAAAGCTGAACATAGGTATTCATGAACTCTCTGTACTATTTTTGCAACTGATGATTCTATAATTATTTAAAATGAAAATTATTTCAAATTTTAAAACTATAGAATATATATATATATACATTTTAAAACTTAATGAAAAAAAAAGGGACATATTAACAACAGACAAGTCACAGGAAAAAAAAAAAGAATTGTTGATCTGAAAGGCTGATCTGAGGAAATCACCCAAAGCCCATCAACTGAGGAAGATAAAGAGATGAAAAGTACAAAAACATTGAGACATGGAGGACAAAGAGGTGTTCCACATAAGTCTGAGGAGAATTGCAGATAGGAAAGACAGAGAAAATGTAGGAAAGAAGCTATCTGAATAGATCATGCTGAGTTCACAAAACTGATGAAAGATATGAATCCATAGATTCAAAAAGCCCAACAACTTGCAAACTGTGTAAATAACAATACACTCACCCTCAAACATACTATAATCAAACTATAGAATACCCGAGGGAAAGAGATTTTTAAAAAACAACAGGCATGGTTCACTTTATTTGTTGCTAATCATTATTTTCTTTTCATTGAAAAACAAACTGCCTGGTGCTTTCTCTTGTATTTACATTTGACATCTGCTATCCAAATACACCAATAACTCAGAATATCTATAGTTTATTACTTTGGGGAAAAAATGAAAAACACTCTGCATTGCCTAAACTTTTGTGCAATCCTGGTAGTAAGAGCTGAGTAAATCTGACAGGCACATGGTCCTTGCTGGCCAAGAACCAATCAACAGACTATAAGTCTGCTTTAATTTCACTCAACTTGTTTTCACTGCTATAAATAGTGAATAAATCAAACCCACCCTTTCTCCCAGCTCAGTCTGCAGCACAATGACAGCTCAGTGTAAATACCCTTCAATTAATTTGTTGGGCACTCAGATGGTACAGGAGAAGGCAATGGCACCCCACTCCAGTATTCTTGCCTGGAGAATCCCAGGGACGATGGAGCCTGGTGGGCTGCCATCTATGGGGTCGCACAGAGTCAGACACAACTGAAGTGACTTAGCAGCAGCAGCAGCAGCAGCAGATAGTACAGGTTTAGCTCTGCACATCCCTTCTACCTGAGGTACCAGGCTCTGACTTAGAACTGGGAAAATGAGTGAAGAGAAAAATAATTTAGCTGTTTTTTTCTTCTTCTTCCCCTTCTTCTTTTCCTATTTTTTAAAAAAATTTTCCCCCTGCTCCAACCCCACCCCTTCTTCATCTCTTTTACCTAATGAACATGAAACGTCTCTGTGAATCAGGCAGTTTCATTCAAAATGGGGTGATTTACAATATAGAGCAATGGGCTGTTTCTGACTCTTCTATAAAGCTCTTAAATCTCTGAGTCTTGTTTTTACCCATCTCTAAAATGGTGCAAAGATAAAACCCTATAATACTGCTTATGTCAGAAGATATACAGTATTACAGCCCAACACTTCACAAACATGTTTTACCATTGTATTCCACTGCAACATAAGCTGTAGTGGAAATAAAATCATTTAACTTTTTAATATATTTTTCAACTGACATTTGATTAATGCATCAAGTTGAAAATAAAAAGACAATCCTTAAGGATTTATTGGGACACTGTGGAAGGATTATTTATCTCTTCCTGTTTGATTTTTGGTGAATGAGTGAAGGGTGAGAGGCCATTTCCTTTGGAGCTGGCCAAAAGTAGGATTGCATACACAGAGCAAATTCTTAAAGAATGAGAGTCATATGGAAAATCTACTTACAATTTCCTCATTTGGGGGATTTCCATGACTATCTCCCATTGGAAACTTTCTCCATTTTTTACACTGTCCTTGGCTTTGATGGACTCTGACAAGTGTATTTCTATAAACAGCAGTTAAAATGGGATATATTATGAACTTCTCAGTTCTCAGAGTAGGAATAACCAGAAAGAACTATGTAGGAAAGAAGGCTGTATGATCTCTGACTGTATCAAGAAGTCCTCATGCACACGGATGGACAGGGTCCTCAGCTTGTCCCCTCGGATCTGGAATGGGGGTTCCACTCTGTTTCCTGAGGACCTGCACGAGGGGTCATGTTGATGTCATGCAAAGATGATTCAGTCTCTGGTCACAGGTCTTCTTGATGCCTTTGTGGGTTATTTTTAACTAGGAAAAATTCAGAGTACAAACATATGCAAAATTTTTACTTAATTTTTATACTTACGGGTGCTCAACTCCATAGTTCTTCATCTCTTCTCAACAGGCTACTCCCCTTCTCTCTCTCTTCATTCTCTCTTCTTTGTTGTCTTATCATTTACTTCAACTGCTGACTTTCAAAAAATTCTGTTCAATGAGGAAATGGAAAATTGCTGCCATATTCAGGCCAGGAAACTCTGACAATATTAAAGAAATATACCTATGTTTAACCATCACTATACCAGAAGTCCACAGCTGGCTAACATCACATTACTTTTGAAAAGTAAACATTTTAGCAATAAATGTTTCAAGGTGACATGGAAGTATTTTCATTCCTAAAATTTCCTATACAGATGATATGCATAGCGTTAGTATGCATAGGGATTCTCTGGTTCCAGATAATAAATTATTCCACCAGGTTATATCCTTCACGTACACAAACCTCCAGGCTCTGTTTCAACATTCCCTGCAGCTGTTACTTAGATTTTTGCTACATAATTACTGTTTATTCAAAATCTCTCACTTGTTAGGGGATTTACCCACAGAGCTCTCACATTTAGCTTTCAAAACGTGATGATTTTTAAGCATTTTGTTCTTTTTGCTAAATGTTGAAGGTGGCTTTTAGCCCTAACCAAAATATTTGTATGATGCTAATTATATTTCTGTGAACCATCAAAATAAAGTCTGTAGAAGAATACATGGAAAATGTGCATCAAAGTTAATAATTGCAATTTCAAATATTTTGGAATAAAGAATCTTAAAACACAAGAAAGTACAAATACAGGCACTCTCTTGCTTATGAAAAGTAACAGGAAAAACAGCTGAGAAGTACTGAGTGCTTCCTGCGGGCCAGGCCTTCTCTGAGTACCTTCCATACTTAGTCTTTAATTAATCATATGAGATAGCTGGCATTATCAGCCCATTGAACAGATGAGAAAATGGAAACCTGGAGAGGATAGGTCAGTTGCCCAAGGCCCCTCAGCTAGTAAGTGATGCTGTCTGAATTTAAATCCAGGCATTCTGACTGCAGTGCCCATGCTTGATCCACTACACGATGCTCTCCTTATGAAGAAACTTCTCCACGTTGGTATATATATTTTAAATTCAGCATCCTCTGTACTAGAAAAAGGAGAAAGAAGAAAGGCAGGAGCCTCCTTCTACTGCCCTGATTCTGGTCCGCCTTTCAATCCATCACTCCCTACACCTCCCCCCTACACCCTCTACCCTGACAACAAATGGGAGAAGCCCCCACAGGGCATCCAGCTCCATAACAGCTGCTTTTCCTCTTAAAATTTATTTAAAACATCTAGACTCTGTCTTCTAGAAGTTGGAAATCCAAATAAACAATATGAAGGGCATATAATTAAAAATTTAAGAAAACAATATAAGAAGGCAAATATAAAAAAACAGAGGCATGGGGAAAAACTTGAAAAAACAAAGGTTGTAACCAAATTTGACAATAAAGGCAATGCGGTTTGAAGTGTATAATTGATAAACAGCCTCTGAAAGCAATTCCAAAGCCAAATTTCAACAGGGTTTCTGCCAACTTGTGGTGACAGCTATGAAACGGCAGCCCACACTTAGCATATTTCTGTAAAAGTATCTTATTGTTTTAAATGTAAATCTCAAAGCGGCTTTCCCCCTCTCCAGTCAGTTTAACCGCCTTTCTCTTACTCTCTCTTCTTTCGCCTCCCCCTTCCTTTACTTCTGCTTTCATTCCTTTGGTCCAGGTGTTCATTCAACAGCTCCTTATGGGTTCAGCCCCTGGGTCGGGAAGATCCCCTGGAGAAGGAAATGGCAACCCCCTCCAGTGTTCTTGCCTGGAGAATCCCAGGGACAGAGGAGCCTGGCGGGCTACAGTCCATGGGGTCGCAGTCAGTCAGACACGACTGAGCGTGCATTATGGAAGACCCTGTTTCCAGGTTCTCTGAGGGCTATCAGAAGCTAAAGACAACATCCCCCGTGTGGAGGAGATTGCCTGCTGCAGGGTCATCTTTTAACATTGAGATGATGCTATCACCCATACCATTTAAAACTATCCAATGGCTTCCCACTGCTTAACAAAATTGGCCATTGGGTCTCCTTAAAACCCTAAGCAGATGGCCCTAACTTCTCTCCGGTCACACCCCACACTCTATCCCATTTGTTCTGCTGCTGCTGCTGCTAAGTTGCTTCAGTCGTGTCCGACTCTGTGACCTATGGACAGCAGCCCACCACGCTCCTCTGTCCACAGGATTCTCTAGGCGAGAACACTGGAGTGGGTTGCCGTTTCCTTCTCCATCCCCTTTGTTCACATCTCTCCAAGCTTTGGTTAGCTCTCTGAATTCAGAGGCTCTTAGCTTTATGCCTTGATAACATCCTTTCTGCCATTTAGAGCCCATATCCTAATTTACAGATGTGTGCTTCTGTGGTCATTGATCAGTGTTGATCTCCCCCACCAGACACAACCTGCAGGGGTGTGGGGAAGAGGTTAGAGAGCCCCAAAGAGGTAAAACAGAAACATTAGCAGGAGTCAGATTGTAAAGAGGTTCACAGGTGCCAGACTGAGGAAACTGGCTATTACTTTGTATGCTCTGGGGAGTCCATAATGTTTTCTGAGCAAGGAGATCAGAGATGCTCTTTAGGAAGAGAGCTGAGTCTAGTAACAAAAGTGAGGAGAGATTGAGGAAGATGGAGCAGGGGCCCATTTGGGAGGCTGTTGCTGTAGTCTGAGTAATTGACATGAGATGTTGCACAAAGGTGATGGGGAAGAGAGAGAGGGCACAGACTGAGGATACTGGGCCAAATCAGTATCGATCAGTGTTTGTTGATGGGAAATGAGGAATGGGAAAGGTCCCGAAAGATTCAACTTCAACTTTCTCATAAACAGAAACCAAAAGGTAAGAGGAGGAGGCCCCTGTGAGGAGAAGATGGTAGAATCACTGCTGGAATTTTTGGCTGGAGGCCAGCCTGAACAGAGGATGGACAGATGGGACTGGATGACAGACAAAAGAAATGTTGGGCCAGTGAAGACACTGGCAGCGTGTGCATGGAGATGGTGTTCATAAAGAGGAGGCGAAGAAGGAGGGAAAGGAGCTGGGGAACAGGAAGAGCACTGGGAAAGAAAGCAGAGAATTAGGAAGCCAAGTGAGGGAGGTTCAAGGAGGAGGCTGTGGTCAGTAACTCAGAGTGCTCTGCCAAAACTGAAGAGGATGACGCACGGGAAAAGCTGGCTGACATAGAGAACAGGCTTGTGGTTGCCAAGGTGGGAGGAGGGGAGGGCAGGGAAGGATTGGGAGTTTGGGAGTTGCATATGTAAACCAGTATAGACAGGATGGATAAACAACAAGGTCCTATTGTACAGCACAGGATATCCTGTGATAAACCACAGTGTAAGAATACATGCAGTGTATTATATATACATGTATATATATGTATACCTGAATCACTTTGCTGTGGAACAGAAATTATTGCATGCATGCTAAGTCGCTTCAGTCGTGTCCGACTCTGTGCGACCCTATGGACAGCAGCCCACCAGGCTCCTCTGTCCCTGGGATTCTCTAGGCAAGAACACTGGAGTGGATCACCATTTCCTTCTCCAATGCATGGAAGTGCAAAGTGAAAGTGAAGTCGCTCAGTCGTGTCCGACTCTTTGCAACCCCATGGACTGTAGCCTACCAGGCTCCTCTGTCCATGGGATTTTCCAGGCAAGAGTGCTGGAGTGGGTTGCCATTGCTTTCTCTACAGAAATTGATATAACATTGCAAATCAACTCCCCTTCAATAAAATTTAAGGAAAAAAGAAAGAAAGAAATGCCAGATGGCCAAGTTATAAGGGAGATCTGAGTGAACAGCCTGGTAAGGGTAAGCCCACATTGCAAGGGTTTAATTGAGACTGCAAAGGTCGGAAGTGATTCTGCTGCCCTCTGCTGCTGGACTTGATTTAATTAATTAAGTAGGACAAACAGAAACATTTACTTGACTGTTGTTTAGTTGCTAAGTCACGTCTGACTCTTTTCGAGCCTGTGGACTGTAACCTACCAGGCTCCTCTGTCCATGGGATTTCCCAGGCAAGAATACTAGAGTGGGTTGCCTTTTCCTGTGCCAGGGGGTCTTCCTGACCCAAGGATCGAACCCACATCTCCTGCATTGGCAGGTGGATTCTTTACCACGGAGCCACCAGGGAAGCATATTTGCTTGACTACCAGCCATGAACTAGATGCTTCATGCTATTTAAATAACTTTTCACCATGGTCTTGTGAAGAAAACATCTTTCCTTATTTTAGTTTTCTAGTATCTACATAAGACAGTTTAACTACATAATATACAGTTTAAATGGAGCTCAGAGAGCTACTGCCTGATGGGCTCAGTTCATGGGGTCGCAAAGAGTCAGACACAACTGAACAACTAACACTTTCACTTTTTCAGGGAAGTACTGTAACTTGCATAAAGACACACACAGTGAGTCAAGTCACGACTATAAGTTTCACAAGGGTCGGACCCATGAGTGCTATTCATCGTCATTTATGCCTTCATAGATAGCAATGCTCAACATTCAGAAAACTAAGATCACGGCATCCGGTCCCATCACTTCATGCCAAATATATAGGGAAACAGTGGAAACAGTGGCTGACTTTATTTTTCTGGGCTCCAAAATCACTACGGATGGTGATTGTAGCCATGAAATTAAAAGACACTTACTCCTTGGAAGGAAAGTTATGACCAACCTAGATAGCATATTCAAAAGCAGAGACATTACTTTGCCAACAAAGGTTCGTCTAGTCAAGGCTATGGTTTTTCCAGTGGTCATGTATGGATGTGAGAGTTACACTATAAAGAAAGCTGAGCACAGAAGAATTGATGCTTTTGAACTGTGGTGTTGGAGAAGACTCTTGAGAGTCCCTTGGACTGCAAGGATATCCAACCAGTCCATCCTAAAGAAGATCAGTCCTGAGTATTCATTGGAAGGACTGATGTTGAAGCTGAAACTCCAATACTTCGGCCACCTGATGCGGAGATCTGACTCATTGGAAAAGACCCTGATGCTGGGAAAGTTGAGGGCAGGAGAAGAAGGGGACGACAGAGGATGAGATGGTTGGATGGCATCACTGACACAATGGACATGGGTTTGGGTGGAACTCCGGGAGTTGGTGATGGACAGGGAGGCCTGGCATACTGCAGTTCATGGGTCACAAAGAGTCAGACATGACTGAGCGACTGAACTGAACTGAACTGAACTGAGATAGCAATGCTGGGCATATAAGATAGGATGATTTTTCGAATGAATCAAGTTCGGTGTCAAAGTTAGGTCTAATTCCAAAGCCCATAAACCCTCCAGATATCCACTGGTGCCTCTCAAATACTCTTTTTTTTTTCTTTTTTTAAATTTAAGTTTATTTATTTTAATTAGAGGCTAACTACTTTACAATATTGTATTGGTTTTGCCATACATCAACATGAATCTGCCACGGGTGTACACGTGTTCCCAATCCTGAACAAATACTCTTGTTACAACAGAAGAGACTGTGGTATTGCCAGTTTTACAACTGAAGAAAGCTTGCGTGCAGCCATAAAGACCCAGTGCAGCCAAAAATAAATAAATAAATCTTTTTAAAATAGTGCTTAAGAAATAAGAGTGAAGAAGCTGACACTGAGAGACATTATTTCTAAATAAAAGTATGTGATTATAACCTCACTTTGCAAATTACCCAGACAATAAACCGAACAATCAAGTCAGTCAAAGCTAAATTCATCATATGTATATCAAAACTGACAAGTAAGTAAATGTGTATGAATTTTAAGAAATGTATTGTAGGAGAGGAAGTGCCCCTCATCCATCCCAAAACTCATTCTTGGGCCAAATTGTTTCAAATTATAGGGGACAACTTTTCAGATATTTTTTTAAGAGGAAATTATTTTCCAAGGTGACATTTCTTCATATATATTTCAGAAGACAAATTCAGGGCAAATAATGCTTACATATTTGAAACTAATTATTAGAAGTTGAAAGGGAAGAGACTCAAGTATAACTTATATAAGTTGTACTTTCTGAGTATTTCTGAAAACATTTGGAAAAGACATTTCATTATAAGAAAGGTCTGAACCACAGCCATCTATGTGTTTCTGTCACGTGGGGAGGGGACAGACATCATCCTGATAGTCACCTTCTTCCAAGTACAGCTGGGGGCTGGGAGGCTGTATAGTTCATTCAGAAGCATTGTAGATGGACACAAATTTCAGGTTTGCCTATTAACTAAACACAAGTCTGGAAAATCAGCTGGATCTTCTAAATATCAGTTTTTCCATATGTAATGTGGAATTTTAAAGCATCTGGTCTACTTGATTGACAGAGTTGTAGGCGATACAAGTATAAAATTGATAAGAACGATCATATTATACAAATGCAGGGTCATCCACATTATCTCTTTCCTAAAAGACGCTTCTCATTCAATCCCATCCAAACAGAAGAACAATCTGCAAGGAGTCATGTTGCTGTTGGGTTTTCTTTGTGCCATCATCTTACAGAAACATAGAATTGACTGGCTGTTCAAGAAGTCTCCAAGCCAAGCTGCCTTTAAGCACCTTGGGGGGAAAAATGGTCTTCTCTCATCTAGAGTTGCAGATGTCTGCCTTTTGGAAGCTTCTAGATGGTCCTGAGGTTTGACCTTCCATGAAGCTTCTAGAATCATATATCCCCTATAGATTTGAGTATATGATTTCCAATTCTGAGGTGGAAAACCCCCATTAGCAACTTTCCCAAAGTAAAATTCAAGGAGGCTGTGGCCAGGATCAGCTTTGGGAGCATCTTTCCAACCAGGGAGGCCCCTGAGACTTAGCACTGTGGCTCTTTCCAGAGGTTGAGCCTAGACTGTAGCATTCTCCCTCTGGGCCCCATCTGGGCTAAGGAGATGGTTGGGAATAGGCTTGCCTCCCAGGAAGCCAGCTGCTTTCTCCTGGCCGAGCACTGGCTGCTGCTCTGTCTCGGGTTGCTAGTGGAGTTCTGCAGCTTTGTGTGGAAGTGGATGATGTGCGGAAGTGGATAATAATTGCTGGTCAGGGTGTTCCTGTTGGGACACCCCTCCAATGGCTCTAAGTGTAAACGAAGATGTTTGAGGGTGTGTAGGAGAAGACAGGTGGAGAAGGCAATGGCATCCCACTTCAGTACTCTTGCCTGGAAAATCCCATGGACGGAGGAGCCTGGTAGGCTGCAGGTAGCCTGGTAGCCTGGGTCGCTGAGGGTCGGACACAACTGAGCGACTTCACTTTCACGCATTGGAGGAAATGGCAACCCACTTCAGTGTGATTGCCTTAAGAATCCCAGGGACGGGGGAGCCTAGTGGGCTGCCGTCTATGGGGTCGCACAGAGTCAGACACGTCTGAAGCGACTTAGCAGCAGCAGGAGAAGACAGGTAGAATGCAGACAGATTTACATTTGAGGGTTACCTGGAATAAGGTAACAGAGGGCAGTGGAGATGTTTGCCAACAAAAACTATTGTTACCATATATTTGTTCAGCACTTCTTATGTGCCAGGAACTTTAAATACATCACCTCATTTAATCTTCATAAGAGTTAATCCTTCTGGGTAGATATCATGGTACTTCTTCTACAGATAAGTAAACTGAGGTGCAGGGTCTCATTTCCACAAAAGATTTATCCAGCACCTATCTTTTTTCAGGCACTGTGAATATAGTGACAAATCCAGTGCATTATTTTTGAAGAACTCATGGCCAAGAGGAGGTCAAATATCTTGCCCGGAACATTGTCCCTGACAGGATTTAAGAGTCAGAATTTAAGTATAGATCTGTATGCTGAAAGCATCATTTATTTGATTAATGCGGCCCAGAGTCCGATATTGAGCACACACTGTGTGCCAGGCACAATGTCAGGGCTAGAGCAGCTAAAACCGGAAGTCAGATCAGACAGACTGGGTTCCCAGCTTCACGGAGCTTAACCCCTGTGTGGCCCGGGAAGCGCTCAGCAGCCTGGGGAAGCGCTCAGCAGCCCGGGGAAGCGCTCAGCAGCCCGGAGCGGCTGTCCTCCCCTCCCACCGAAGCCTGCCCCCAGATTTTAGGCTGGTCTCTGGGGCCCCAGTTCATGCTGGTTATGTCAGGCACCACGGTGGGGACATTTCTAGCTGATTTTTCTTTCCATTTACGGACAAAAACATTTTCTTTGAGAAAACGCCGGTTCAGGACAGACGAGATCGTTCCTAAGTGAGAGGTACACAAGTAAGTAAATGAAATAAAATGAAAGAGACAGAGACCCGCTATGTCCAAAGCCTGTTCCCCGTGAGGTGCATGCAGCCTCCGGGTCTCTATGACACACATCCTCTGGGCTGAAAGTAGCAAAAGGGCCGCTTTGTCCTGGGGCTGCGTCAGTGCCCACGTAGGACCCACGCACATCCCTGTGCGGTCAGCTGCCCACGCTCCACTTGGGCTGCGATTGTAGTTCTCCAGCCGCGTTAGCAGGATGGGAGGGCTGTTGTGTACCTCTGATGAAGTGTGATTGCCACCGCGGGGAGGCGAGCCCTCTGCGCACACGCCCTTTGCAGCCCCCCAGCTCCATCTGTTGACTGTTCCCGGCAACTGTCGTCGCCTCTCCGGAACCCTCTCAGCGTCCCAGGGGCTCTGATTGATGCTCTTTCTTCTAATTTCCTTCAGCTTTTGACTTCAGTGTTAATTGTAGGATTAAGCTTTGTGTGACTAACCCTTGCACTGCCGGACTGTAATTTTGTGTTTGTTCCTAGTATTCAGGAAGGAAATTGTTTATGCCATTCTTTAAAAAAAAAAAATTTATTGTATAGTTGATTTACACTGTTGTGTTAATTTCTGCTGTAAAGCAAAGCTACTCAGTTACACATGTATATTCTTTTTCATCTTCTTTTCCTTCATGATTTTTCACAGGATATTGAATAGATTCCCTATGCTGTGCAATAGGATCTTGTTCTCTATCCATCCTCTATATATAATGGTTTGCATCTGCTCATCTCAAACTCCCAGTACTTCTCTCCCCCGACCCTCCACCGCTTGGCAACCACAAATTGTTCTCTATGTCTGTTTCTGTTTCTGTTCTGTAGATATGTTCATTTGTGTCATAGTTTAGATTCCGCACGTAAATGATATTATATAGTATTTGTCTTTCTCTTGCTGAGTTACTTTCCTTAGTGTGATCATCTCTAGTTGCATCCATGTTGCTGCAAATGATGTCATTATTTCCTATTCATACCACAGAGGTCGACTGACGTTCATGGTTCAGGCTCCTGGCAGGAAAGCTATAGTCATTATCACACCTATTACTTTGGTCATCTCTCCTGGCTGTTGTCTTGTCTCCTGGCTTTACCCACCTTTCTGGTGCCCTTACAAAACCCATTTACATGTCCTCCACCCTCAGCATGGCTGCATATTCCTTTCTTTTCTGAGGTGTGTCTGGGATATCTCGCTGTAGCACTGAAATGTTCTCTTTGCTGTTTACCTAGCTCTTTTCTGTAATTCTCCCAGGCTTTGTCTGCATGTCACATCTCAAGCTACTCAAGTATTTTGACAAACATAAATGACTATCCACACACCTCAGCCTCCATTTTTCCACTAAAAAAACATACCAATGATGAAGATGGAATTTTTCTAAAACTGCATTTAGGTCAAATTTAGCCCTGATAGGGGAAAATTCTTTGTCTATTCCTTGGCACAAAACAAAATTTAATACACGTTTACTCCTCTTCTTCCTTGGAAGAAGTCATTTAGCCTGAACTGTCTTAGAGACTCTCCATTCTTAGATATGCACAAGCCCGAACTCAAGACGAGAGCTGTCAGAGTCCTGTGCGTGGGCATCTCCACCTTTCCTAAGGAATCCAGTATGGCAGAGCTTGTGAGATAATCGAATTCTGGAGCTGATATGCCCCTTCGAGATCATCTCCGTTGATCCTTAGGCAATTTGAAAGACTTTAAAATAGACCAGTAATGTTAAAAATAAGTGGACCGCGAGATGGTGGTGATTACTGGAAGATCTCATCTTAGTTTTTCTCTCAAGCACAATCTCCAGTGACAAACTAACCATATCGATTAATTGTGCCCAAGAATGATCCCCTTCCCAAGAAACGATCTGCTTCCCTCAGGTTTATGTCCTTTGATGTATCAGTTGCTTTAAAAAAAAAAAAAATGCCACTGACTTAGCGTGGTCCTTAAAGAGACACTGCAGGCCCCTGGTGAGATCCCATAACTCTTACACTGGAACAATTACCTTCAGAAACCACACTACCTAAACCACATACCTAAACACAGGTATGCCCCCCAAAAGAGGGGACTTGGCCTGCAGCAGAGAGCACAGGCTTTGGAGTCAGGCACGCCTGGTGTGAGTTCAAAGGCTGGCACGTTCTGCTTGTGGGACATAGTGTCAGGGAAGACAGTCATGCCTCCGACCCTCAACTTCCACACCTGAAAAATGGGAGAGTAATACCTTTCACTGGAGATTGCTGGGGAAGTAAAAGGACTTCATGTATGCAAAGTGCCTGGTAGATGATAAACACCAAGTATATGGTACTGATTTCCTGTCATGTCACTCAGAGTGGGAACACAGACTGTAGTTTTTTTCTCATGGTGGCCTACATCCACAGACATAAACAGATTTCTGACAAAGAAGGCAAAAGAAAGACACTTTGCTGTTGTTTTAAATGTTGAATTCTACTTCCGCTATGTCGCTGCTGCTGCTGCTGCTGCATCACTTCAGACAGTACAAGGGTGTCCGAATCTGTGTGACCCCACAGATGGCAGCCCATCAGGCTCCCTCATCCCTGGGATTTTCCAGGCAAGAACACTGGAGTGGGTTGCCATTTCCTTCTCCAATGCATGAAAGTGAAAAGTGAAAGTCGCTCAGTCGAGTCCGACCCTTAGCGACTCCATGGACTGCAGCCCACCAGGCTCCTCCGTCCATGGGCTTTTCCAGGCAACAGTACTGGAGTGGGGTGCCATCGCCTTCTCTGGCTGTGTCACTAGATATGCCTTGTCTTGCTTGGAACTGTATTCACGCAACATTTTCTCTTTTAATTTGCTATCATATTTTTAGCACTTCTCATGTATTTTATTAGGTGTTTTATATACACTTTTCTTGCTTGAGACTCCCAATAATCTATGGATAGAGTCTTGTTATTCCAAGATTGTAAATAAAGCTCAGTGAAACTAAGTGACTTTTCTGAGGTGACACAGGCTTGCCTGACATGAAAAACCCCCTGGATTTTGGAGGGTGTGTTTATGTGTGCGTGCACGTGTGTGGGTGTGTAAGGCTGACTTTCTTATGTGCATGTCACTGACTATGTTTGGAAGGAATGTACATGAGTTCTTTCTTCCACAATGAAGGTGACTGGTGCTCGCTAGATATTTCTTGGGTAAGTAAATCTTCTCTTTCTCTTCAGACCTTACTTGTAATCAGCTCTGTCTGTGATATAGCTAGCAAGGTCCATGGATTGGAGTTTTCCCCTCTGGGCAGAGTACTTACTTTTGTATTTGCTCTGTTAACTATCTGGGATGAAGGCAAGGGTCATGTGTGGTCTCTTCTCACAAGCTTTGTACTGTCTGGCCCTTGTCTCCCCTCCAGCCTCCACACTAACTACTCTCCCCCAGGTTCCCTGCATGCTGGCTACACTGAGCTTCTTCCAGTTCTCGACAGTGCCACGATTCTCCAGCCTTGGGGTCTTTATGCGCTGCTCCATCTTCCTGGAGCATCAGCCCCTTCTACCCACTCTTTGTGCTTGTGCAAAGTCACTCAGTCGTGTCCGACTCTCTGAGACTCTATAGACTGTAGCCCGCCAGGCTCCTCTATCCATGGGATTCTCCAGGCAGGAATACTGGAGTGGGCTGCCATGCCCTCCTCCGGGGATCTTCCCAACCCAGGGATTGAACCCTCATCTCCCACTTCTGCTGCACTTCGGGCAGATTCTTTACCGCTGAGCCACCGGGGAAGCCAATACCCACTCTTCAAATCTTAGCTACAATAGAACTCCCACCAGAAAACCCCCTTGGACCTCTGTTTCAGTTCTCTTTTATGCATAACAAGCCCCCTCAAAAATTAGGGGCTTAAAACCACCACCACGCATTTGTTCGTGAGTCTGTGGAGATGGGCGTCATGGGGGGCAGCTCACTTCTGCTTCACGTGGCCTAGACTAGCTCAGCTGAGGGTGGGGGACCCCAGGTGGCTTCACTCACACATCAGGCACCTCAACTGACATGCCCAGCTGGGACTCACTCTCTCCCCATGAGATTTCTCTGGCTGGAGTTCTTCACGCGGTGGTTGGTTTCTAAGAGGATTCCAGACACACGACACAAAGCAGTTATCACACATGCAGTAAAAGGGAAAGTGGAAGGTGCCCGGCACCCCAAGGAGTGTGCTTGGAAGTCATGTGGTGTCCCTTCTGCCTCTTTCTACTGATTAGAGCAAGTCCCAGGGCCAGCACAGATCAAGGTGGAGGGAAAATGGACTCCATTTCTTGAAGCGACAAGTGCTGAGAGGGTTGAAAGGAAAAGCTGGTGGCCATCTTTGCAGCAATCTTCCACACCCTCCCAGGATAGATAGTTCTAATAAATAGATAGCCATTTAGCTATCTATTAGCTATAGCTAATAAATAGCACCACCTTCTTCTCTGTAATGGCCTTCCCTGGTGGCTCAGCTGGTAAAGAATCCGCCTGCAATGCAGGAGACCTGGGTTCGATCCCTGGGTTGGGAACATCCCCTGGAGAAGGGAAAGGGTACCCACTCCAGTATTCTGGCCTGGAGAATTCCATGGACTGCGTAGTCCATAGGGTCGCAAAGAGTCATATACAACTGAGCAACTTTCACTTCCCTTCACTTCTCTGTAAAACT
Organism: Bos mutus; assembly: GCF_027580195.1. Taxonomy (NCBI): domain Eukaryota; kingdom Metazoa; phylum Chordata; class Mammalia; order Artiodactyla; family Bovidae; genus Bos; species Bos mutus. The sequence continues at coordinate 11,760,091 of NC_091630.1, read as the reverse complement.
AAGAGCACTTGTAGGCACTTATTCAATGTCTGCCTGTACTCTCCCATCACCTCTCACACCAGCCTGTAAAATCTATTAGAACAGAAATCCTGCCTGTCATGTTCATCGTTAATTATAAACATTGGAGTGAATGAATGAATGAGTAGGTGAGCGTACTGTAGTCCAGGCACATAATACAAAGCAGTTATCACACATGCAATAAGCGGTTTCTTGTTGATCTTAAGCTTGACACATAAAGTCCTGTGGCCTTGCTCTCCTCTGGCATGTCACGAGGACTGAAATTTGGCGATCTCTAAAGGCACAGAAAAAAGCTCATAGTCTTTTAGACAGCTTGGAAAATCCTGATTTCTCTAGGAGGGAAAGGCAATGATCATGTTGTCAGCAATTTTTCTTAAAGTTATTCTTACTTGTTTTTGGTGCCTGGAAAGCTGTTGCTGCAATATTAGAATATCTTGCCTTGATGTTTGTCTAGAAGTGGCTGTTTTGGAAACACATTGGAAAATCCCTTCCCCCGTCCCCATCTGTCTTTTTTGTTCTAAATATTAACAAAAACCAGAAGGGGATTTCTAGAGAACAGCAAAACCAAACATGGCTATGTAGCCTTCATGGGAGTTTGTTTTAGAAACTCACATTTCAAATGCTAAATTAACTGCAGGCTTATGCAAGGGAAAAAGAGAAACTTCTGAGAATCAGAAGAAAAAAGGAAAAGAGTAAGCCAGGGAAATTAATCAATGTACATTTCTTTTGATGTTATTTTCCATGAGAACAGAGCAGGATGTGAGGCACAGGGAAATTAGGACTTTTTCAGCCAAAGCAAGGCTTGAAAATCTGGTTTTGACATATGAGTCATTTGATGCAAATCTGGGGCCTCACTGGTCCCTGGCCATCTCTTTGGCCTTCATCTGCCTGAGCAACTGAGCTGAGCTGAGCCAAGGCAGATGACAAGCAGGAATTGGACGATCAGCCACGCCTGCATTGTGTCTCCCATGCTCCGCTCCATATTAATTATGCTGAGGTGCTAGGAGTGTTTGCAAGCATTTCTAAGAATAAAGGAAGGCCTGTTAGCAATAATGGTTCATTGCAAACTTTTAAAAACAGCTTAGTAAGGAAGAACTCTGATTTGCTTCAAATTCCTGTTAAAAAAACATATATATATACATACATATGTTTGTGTATTTATGTGTTTTAACTTTTCCATTTCAGCGAGTTGAAAAGATAGTCTGGAAGCAGGAGCATGAATCAAGCACGGCCTCGTAGCCTCCTAGACCAAACACAGCGTCTCAGAGCTGAGTGGCACGTTTTTCATGTGGATTTCTCAGCCTAAGTTCATCACTTACTTCTTTATAAATACATACAAACAAAGTTTCTAGGCAACCATCAGGGAATAAAGTAAGGAGTTCTGAAGAGCAGAATACTGATGTTCATTTTATTTTTATATTTTGCTACTTAGAAAATCTCTTTCACTCTATACTCACCCCCGCCAACATTCCTTTATAAAAACAATGGTAGTTTGCAGGCTTTTTTCAGCACCAAAGAGGGAAACTTTTCTTGAGCCCCAATATATTAAGTATCAGAGGCAAATGCCTTTAGAAAATCCCATCAAGGTAGTGTCCTAAATTGGTGCATCTTTCCACCTAAAACATAAATCAAAGACTGCAGGCGATTCCACAGGCTTCTGGTATCATCGGCCTCCATGCAGACTGCTGTCATTGTTGCTAGTTGCCTAGCAACCAGCCTCACTCTTTCCTGCTCTTTTCCTTACACTGGTCCTTGCAGGGGTTTTTGTTTTGTTTTGTTTTTCTGTTTGTTTTGCCCCACAGGAGCAGAATCTGAACACACAATCCCTGCAAGGTGGCTTTGAAGGAAGTGGGTACACTGGGACAGCTGTTGGTGATTTCCTCCCAAGCTCCAACACATGCCCACTGGGCTGTCCCCTGACCCAGGCTGATCCAAGCGCTGCACCTCCTTCCATTAGCCCCGTGATTGGTCCAAGCTGGGTAGGGTCCTTGGGTAGTGTGGCCAGGATAACGTAGCCATTCTCAGAGGCTGAGCTCTGGAGTCTCTCCTTCATTTGGGAAGTGGTGTGGAGTTACTGTTATTTTGAAGCAGCAACAGGATCCACGCTTCTTACTCCAGCTTAGGAGGTGGTGAGAGTAACAGGCCACAGCAGTGACCATAAGCATGGACAGGAGGTTGCAGAGGAGAGCCATGAGCCTGCAGGAGAAGCAGTGTTGTGAGGGCCCTGGGGGGCCAATGGTGCGGGTATAGCTCCAAACCCGGGCTGGGGCCATCTGCAGGAGCAGTGAGCCAGGAAGATATGTGCCAAGTTGGACATACTGAATCTGAAGTGTCAGAGGAACAGAGAGGCCAACGTTTCCCCCCAAGTGTCCTCCAGGAGGTCTGTCACCAGAGAGAGCATCCCGGGAGCAGGTGCTTTACTAGGCAGCTTCCTTCAGATCATAAGGACACTGAGAGGAAGTGGGCACACTGGGACAGCTGTTGGCGATTTCCTCCCAAGCTCCAACACACGCCCACTGGGCTGTCCCCTGACCCAGGCGGATCCAAGTGCAGCACCGCCTCCCATCACCTCCACGATTGGTCCACGCTGGGCAGGGTCCTTGGCTAAGGAATCAAGTTCCCTGCAAACATCTTCAGTGGAGGCTCAAAGGGCAAAGGTTTTTCATCTGAAAAGATCCGAGTCTAGAGCATGTTCCTGGCCATCAAATGCTGCCCTTTTTTGGAAGGAGAGGATGAAACCAATTTTCAGAGTCGGCAAAGAGGAGAACCTGGCAATCCCGGTGGAGATCCAGCCCTGAACCCAGCCAGCTCTGAGGCCCGGCCTTTCCTCCGCTGGGCTCCAGGAGCTAATAGAGCCCCTTTTTGGATGAAGCAAGTTCAAGCTGAGTTTCCATCACTTGCACCTTAAGGAGTTCTGAGGGGTGTCATATTGCCATCCCAATTTTACTGAGAGAGGAACTGATGCTCAGAGAAGTTAGCTAAGTCCTGTGTGATCACAAGAACACTTTAGAGCACAAGCCTTGGAACCTGAGTCTGCGTGGACTCCATAGCCAGTGTTCTTTTCTTTATACCATTTGCCTCTCAACTAGTCCCACAACTGGGGTGCTCAAGAGAAGAGGTAAATAAACAGATGTGTTTGGATCTCTGCACATTGTCTGTAATCCTCCAGTGAAACCATCTGTGACATTTTTAGATGCCTGATGCCATGAAAAACAGGAGATCTGCTCATTTTACAAATGTTTTCCATTCTTTGTGTGATGATAACTCTTCCACCTGCTCCAGCTTTACAAGCAAAACACCTACTTTCAGCCCAAAAAGAATCATCAGACAGGCTATCTACAGCCTGCCACTTAAAGGGAAGGGGAGAGAACTTTGTGTCTGGGGTCAAGTCTTCACTCAGGACCATGGTAGAGGTGCGGAGAGGTGCTCTGAATGGGGCAGCCATCCACCTTCCAGCTCTCGAGGAACTGGAGCTGACTCAGGTGGCTAGGGATTCAGGATTGCATAACATCATGAAACCTTCTCTCTAGAACTTTCTTGTTAGCATGTGTTGGCAACTTCTGAGCTTGTTTGTTCCAAATTTCAGACTCACAGAAGACAGATACTGCTTGGTATAGGATAGGTCGGGGGGCGAATCCTAAATTACCCACCCAGGAGAGGGCCAAGGTCACTGAGGTCAGTAGGACCACAGGAGCCAGAGGAGAGAGGGTGGTGGTGAGTCAGACGTCCTAGGAGGGGTCCGCTGTAGCATGATGGTGGCCCACAGGTAGGATAACGTACTCTCACCTATCTCTGCAGGCTGGGCCGTGGGAGGACCACGAGATCGCGGCAGATGTTAGTGGTCTGTGAGCAAATGTGAGACACAAACTGGGAAACCAGGAACAAGAAGGACAGGCAGCTAGTGTGGTGAAAAATAGTCATTGCTATCGGTTACTCAGTCGTCATGTACACAGCCCTGTCCTAAGCTCTTAATTATGCTAACCCATGTAATCCCCACCTCCACCCTATACAACAGACACTACTGCACCGGACAAGCAAGTCGACAAGAAGGGAGAGACTGATCAACTTTCCCAAGGTTACACGCAGGAAAGAACAACGCCTTGGCTTTGAACCCAGACAGTTCAACCCCAGAGGCCCCATGCCTTACCAGCATTTTACTCAGCAAATCCGGCAATGAAATACGGGTATTGTTCTTATTGGGGCCCCATCTGAAGCCACTGATTACAGTCAGGCCCGCTGCAGGCATTCAGCTTGTGTTTTGTTGTTGTTTCAGATCGGCTTTATTCACCATTTGACAGAATGTGTCCAAGGGGTAATTACTCAGAAATACTTTATTCTTCAGACTCCACATATGTCTTCACGTTTGAAACTGTCTATATCCTTGCAACAAACTTTTCCCTACTGTAACTGATGATAGCATTACGTCCCACAGCACGCAATCGGTCTGTCCCACATACAGATACTGAACTGTGTCATCCAAGGCTTGTCCAAAGGCGCCAAAGTCTGGACGTGTGTATTCACAGACCGCCCAGTCCTTTCTGGAGGAAGGCATGGGGTACACCGGCTGTGATTTTTGTGGTCATGTAGAAGCTGCTGCTGTTGTTAAGTTCTAACTGTGGCCTTCCTCTTAATGCCCTTTGAACTAGACTTTACCATGCTCACCTATACCTTCTGGAGGCATTCCTAAGCCAACAAGCATGGGTTTTTACATATGCATTCAGAGTTGGGAATGGGGTTGGACGGTGAAGAAGCAGGTTGTGCAGATGTGTTTTAAACAGATAAACCACCAGAGGGAGCTATAGTGGACTGAGTTCAGGGGATGGAGCAATTCATATTCAGAATCCCTCCGGAGCCAGTAAAAGAAAGACTATAGTCTGGGGCTACATTTCTGTCATGAAGATTTGCCATCTAATTCCTGCATGTTTAGCTAATTATATTTTCTCAGCTCCCCTTAATTATACAGACCAGATGCTTTATGACTAGAAATAAACACAAAAAGAGAAAGAGCATCAAAGACAAATCGTCTATGACGATGAGTCATAAATCGCAAGAAACCAACAAATTAAGTAGTCTAGTCACTGTCACGCTTCACTTGTTGCAGTCCATCTTCTGCATTCAATTAGTTTTAGCGCTGAGTGTAATGGTAAGCATTTTTTAAAAAATTGGAGCCAAAGTATTTTGGTTAATTTCTCTTCTTTTTTTGAATAAACAGTAAAGGAAAATATCAATGCTAATTTCCAAATCCTTTAATGGAAAAATTCATCAGCTGGAGAATGTGTTCCAGAAAATCCGTTGGTAGTGCTCATTTTTTAAAATTAAATTTTAACTGTAGAAGTAACACATGAATACATTATCTTTGTTAAAAGAAAGTCCCCTTTGAACAATATCCACAGTCTTCCCCCACTCTCCATCTCTGCAGTGATCATCAGGATGTCCTGTTAGTGTATTTTCGTCTATGTAGGTATGTATCTATGTAGGTGATGATAATCTATCTGAAGGACAAGCTTCCTTATACCCTTCTGATCAGCCAGGTTTGAGTGAGACCTTACAAGACACTGCACAGAGCACCAGGCTTGGATTGGGTCAGCCTACACTTGAATCTCTACTCCATTCCGTTATGTGGCTGACTTTGCAAAAGCCATATTAGTGCCCTGCAAACAAGGTGAGTGAGCAAAACCTACTTCACACATGGGCTTGTTCATATGTTCCACAAATATTTTACTGAATCCCTTCTAAGTGCCAGGCACCTGGGCAAAGCTTTGATCTAAGGCAGCTCATAAAGAAGTAAACAGACAATTATAGTATGATGCAGTATGGTAAGGAGCATGTCCTAGAAGTACAGGGTGCTGTGGGATCATGGCATCCGGGAGTCAGGGACGTGTTCCCGGAGGAGATGATGACGATACTACAGTCTGAATGATGAGAAGGCATTAATCAGGAAAACAGGAGTCTGGGGTGTGGGTCAATGTGCTGGAAGTTTGGGGAGGTAGAAGCCATTTCCTAGACAGATAGATAGAATGTTCTGTCCAAAAGTTCCTTGGTTAAAGAAAATGAAATATATTTTAGATTATTTTTAAGCTTAATAAGCTGAAGCTTGGTTGAAACAGACAATTTGGAGGGGACATAACTAAAGATGGGGGGGGAAAGCTTGGCAAGGACTTTATGTGAGGGAGTCACAGCTGGATCCCAAGGACAATGGGGAAGCACTCAATTTAGCCAGGGACATGCTGTGTTCAGATCTGCCCTGGAAATGGTGAGTGCTAATAATATTAGCTGTTACCAACCCATTGTATTCCTTTAGCCAACATCGCCTGCACTGTCGTCAGCAGTAATTGTTATCTAAGAATCAATTTCCAAGAGAGGAAGAGAAAGAAAGAGAAGGCTGGCTGGGGTGGGGGTGTGTGTGACAGTTGGCAGCAGTCACTTGGAATCGATATTCCTTCACGTGGACCCTCCATCCCAGTGGTCGCTGTGGAGTCCAGCTGTGACTTTCACCTTTTCCCTTCCCTAAAACCAGAGACTGAGAAAAGAGTGAAGAAGAAAAACAGAGAAATCGTCCCAGGAGCACAGAATCCAGAGACACAGGGCTCCAGGTCATTGCTGGTCCTGTCCTGTTGGGTGGATTTGTGCTGTTTTGGTAACCCCCTGGCAGACACAGGAGTGGGACCATCAGGTTAGAGAGGCCAGGCTCCGCCAAGTGCCATGGGATGCCTGGAGCCTTGCTGTTTTTAGGGTCTCTCTCGGCTCAGAATTGGGTCATCAGACTGGAGATGAAGCTTACAGTTTGTGCTTGTGTGTTCTTGATGAGGCCACCCTCATTTCTCTTCATTACACTCTCCGTGTCTCATGTCTTCACTGTTAAAGCAGGGGGAGGAGGGGTAGGCATAAAGAAAATGGTAGACATTGCCATCTTTTCTTGCTCAGACATTCCATGATTCTTGCACTTGGGGAACCTGTCCAGAACAACTCAGTAGGACCCAGAGTCTCTGATTCTTCTGGGGAAATCACTTCCTTCAAAGGACACACGATGCCAGGCCCACCCAGATGTCTACCCAGGGATGAATTCACAGAAGCACCAGCAGCAAGACAGAGACAAAGTGCCATGGGGCCTTTTGAAATACTGAGGCATGTTCCCTTCTCATCATTAGAACCAGACCACACTGACTGTGCTAAGGAAGGGAACACACAAAGGAACCCCAAGAGAACTGTTCCATTCTTGGCTTTGAGTTCCCAGAGTCTTAAAGTCATGATTTTTTAGTAGCAAGAACCAAGCAGTAGGATGGGAGTTGGGGAAGGGTAGATTTCTTTGGATTCAAAAAGCTTAGCTTTAAACATCTGGTGCCAAGCCGAGAGGATTCAGGGCCTGGAACAGAGGTTAGCAAACTTTTTGTAAAGGGCCAAAGACCTCAACCCAGTGACTCAGCCCCACACTGTGCAGGCAGCTCATAGACAGCAAGTAGACAAATGCTGTGCTCCAGTGCAACTTCGTTCACATGAGCAGGATTCACCGGTTTGTCACTTGAGCCCTAGCCTAGGCTGCATTTTGGAAACCAAAGAATAAGAAAGAATAAGGTCCTTTTCTCTTACGGGTCTGGGGAAAATGTTTTGGAAGGGAATGGAAGAGGAAAACAAGGAAACTGAGCTGCTAGAGTAGCCTTCATCTCTTTGCCCTCATTGGGTGGATGAGCGCAGGGGTAATCAAATCTTGCACGGGCTTGGAGGTTTGGGAACAGAAGGCCTGGTGCCCAGAACATTCTTCCTAGCTGTTGGAGGAGACAGTCCTGAAGAATGCCCCCACACCCTCCTAGGATGGCCACAGGAGAGCAGAAAAAGCCATGTGGTGGGGTTAGCAGAGAGGATCTGAGTCAGCCTGCCCACACCACCGGCTCTTACTTTCCTCCCACAGGACAAAGAGGAAGCTGAACTTTCCGTGCCCCCAAGTAGCGGTGTGAGGAGCCATGTGGAATGTGTCTCTGGAGAGTCCTGCGCTGGTTAAGAGGATGGTGAGGATGGGGAGGGCAGACCCCATAGCAGAGCCAGGAGGTGGACCGCACGGGGCAGTCACCTTGGTCAGAGTCAAGTGGATGCTTGGTCAGCAGAAGACCCCTCCCAGCTCCCAAGCAGTCCTCCATATCAGCCTTGCCAAGAGAAAGGACAAACGGTACCAGTGTGGGTGCCCAGGGAAGACTGTCCATGGAGGCTCAGGGTTCTTTCCCGACACCATCACGTGTATAAACTGAAATCACTCAGTCGTGTCTGACTGTTTGTGATCCCATGGACTGTAGCCCACCAGGCTCCTGTGTCCATGGGATTTCCCAGGCAAGAGTACTGGAGTGGATTGCCATTTCCTTCTCCAGGAGATCTTCCCGATCCAGGGATCAAACCCACATTGCAGGCAGATGCTCTACCAGTGAGCTGTGACACACAAATTCCTCGGCTTAAGTTCCCCCTGGGCAACAGGAAGGAAGACAAAAAGGGAACCAGAAACTGAGGATTAAACCTAAAGGGACATAGGTTCTAAACAGGAATCACCTAGAATTGGCAAAATTAGGTTTTCCATCACAGCCTGAGAAGGGGGGTCTGTGAGAATGAACCTAAGTTCAAGTATAGGGAAAAAATTATATTTGGGAGCATCAGACTCTGACTATGAAACTGAGCCAAACCACTTAGGATAAAAAGGGAGAAACCAAAACAAGATCATGAAAAGGTGGGCAGGTCCCTAAAGTAGACAGTGCTTGAACCTCAGGGACACATATTCAAGTCTATGCTGGGCTTCAGGTTATATAGACGGTCACTTCAGCCCCATTACTGAAGCTCAATGGAGTGTGAAAAGGCATAAGTTTTGACTAGACGAAAGCAAGGCCTCATAGGCTAACGTGCAGGGTCTTTCTTAAGTCTGTGGGTGTGGCTGGTTCTTACCTGCAAGTGTGTCTACCCGTGGAGCTGCCCTCACTTCAAACAAACATGGACATCTCAGGGGCAGAGGTGGGGAAGTCGTGAGTGCTGTGTCTTCCGTCAAATTTCACAGGTGATGATTCACAGGGTAAGCGATCATCCGGCATCTGACACAGGGCTTTCCTGTCGTAGTCTGAATCAATTAGCTAATGAACACCTCTACCATTTCCTCCTGGTCTGGTTATTCGCTCATCTTGTCACTGTCCCATAGCAATTATGCCGAAGTGTAATTATCTGTTGAGCTCTTCATCTCTCTTGATGAACTCAAGAGCAAGGACAGTGCCTTCTTTATTATTCTAGCTTCAAATTTATGTTAATAGATAAAACATTAAAGTGAATTTCAGAATACTTGGTGGATCACTGCTTTCTGAGAGAGAAGTGGGAGGCTGACTGAGTCCAGCCCAATCGGTGAGGGGTCATGTCTCCTGCGGGCCATTCACCGCTGTCTTTCCCAAGTTCCATCTCACAACCTGTTGTAAACATGTAGACCCATAGTTTAAAGTGTTGAAGACATCATCTGAGATGGAGTACTTGTAGCATTTTAAGGTACTTTTGTGTTTTCATTCTATCTCAGTTTATTTCCATACAAGGGCTCTCAAAATTTTAGGGTTGGTGATGATCAATACTGAACATTACACAGAATATGCACCACTGACACGAATTGATGGTAGATGAAAAACCTGCTCCATCACAAGGAAGAGGAAGTGACTCTTTCCTGCCCAGAGAGAAGATACCACAAACCCTGCCAAAGTCAAGGCAGTTTTCACATGACAAGTGATGCTTGTGTGAAATTAAATGAAGAATACACAAAAAGCATAAACAGCATTAAAAAGATAAAAACTCCACCTTCACCAAAAGTTTAGGCCATTTTTGTCGAGAACATAGCATGAATCTATCACTAGCATCACAAAACAGTTTCCGTTAACTACAATAGTTAGAGGCAGAACTGGATGATAAATTAAATTGATGGTCCACCTCTGTTAGTTTTCTATTCTGCTGTAACAATTACCACAAACTGTTAGTGGCTTGCTGCTGCTAAGTCACTTCAGTCGTGTCTGACTCTGTGTGACCCCATAGATGGCAGCCAACCAGGCTCCCCCGTCCTGGGATTCTCCAGGCAAGAACACTGGAGTGGGTTGCCATTTCCTTCTCCAATGCATGAAAGTGAAAAGTGAAAGTGAAGTCGCTCAGTCGTGTCCAACTCTTAGCGACCCCATGGACTGCAGCCTAGAGGAAAACTCATTTCTGTGCCTTTCCCAGCTTCTAGAGGCCACCTGCATTTCCTGTCTCATGTTGCCTTCCTCAAATCATTCTGCCCTCTGTTTCTGTCATCACCTGTCTCTGAATCTGACCACCCCCGCCCCCACTTCTCTTATGTAAGGACACTTGGGATTACATTGGCACTATCTAAATAATCTAGAAGAATCTCCCTACCTCAGTTCAGTTCAGTCACTCAGTCGTGTCTGACTCTTTGCGACCCCATGGACTGCAGCATGCCAGGCCTCCCTGTCCATCACCAACTCCCAGAGATTGCTCAAACTCATGTCCACCGAGTCGATGATGCCATCCAACCATCTCATCCTCTGTCATCCCCTTCTCCTCCTGCCTTTAATCTTTCCTTACCTCAGCATCACTAACTTAATCATAATAGCAAGTCCCTTTTGCCATTGGTATTATATTCATGGGTCCCAGAAATCAGTACATGAACATCTCTGAGCAGGGGGGTAGATTATTTAACCTCTAATACTACCCATGACACGAAGTCAGAACCAGAGCAAGCCTGCCACAGATCCCGTGATCTGCCTGACCCTGGATGAGAGACTCAAGGTGTGGGGCAACCAGAAAAATAGGCAGCTAGAGCTCATCATTTCCTCTCCCCTTGCTCCATTGTATTCTACATTCAGTCAGAGATGGTCAGAACACAATCAGGAAAGAAGTGAGACTGGGACTCCGGGGACCAACATAGGCACACTGCATCCTGGGAAATGTATTTCCTACAGGTTAAGAGCTGTGGGAAGGGTCCGAGGACCCCGGTAGAAACGCATTCTGGGAGTTGTAGGCTGTCATGTCCGAGCTCTGTCAGAGACTCTGAGAACCAGGTGGTGGAGATAAGAATGCAGTCCGCCTCTGGTCAGGAGAATTGACTGAGATAAACGACAGCCAAAGAAGGCATTGTGCACATCCTCTTGCCATTTATCGAAGGAGCTGAAAAGGGGCTTTGGTCTCCTCTTGGTTTGGCTTCTTTCAGCCCGGGAGTCCTGCTATACAGTCTAGAGAGATCTTTTCATATCTGAACCACAACTGAGAGCTAAATTCAAGTTCTATCCTTCGGCATTCCTAAGTCCAAGCAAAACAAGGAGTAAAGATTTCCAGTTCTCTTATGAAAGATGTAATTAGGACCAATCCACTCTCTGAGGACAACTAAAAAAGCTGGAAGAGAAAAAAAATTTAAAGCACCAAAGAATAAACATGTTAGTAAAGAATTGCTGGGTTCAAATCTAGGAAAGGGTAAGAACTCAGAAAGGTAAACTCAGTGGTCAAAGCTGCCTTCATCCTGAAAGCATTTGCTGATAAGAAAGAAACAGTTGGCTACTGAGTCTGGCAGGTTTCCAGGCTCAAGAAGATTAAAGTCAAAGCCTGGAACACACTAAAAATATTGTGTTAAAAAAATCCCCTATTTAAGCTGTGAACCCAAAGAACCTCAGCCTCAGAATAAGATGAACCAGCAGGAAGCCTTGTAGTGACCCATAACCCAGTTTTACCACATCTGGGCAGTGAAAGAAAATTCAAAACTTAGATGAAGGGAATCCTAGACTAGAAATGCTTTAGGTACCCAGCAAAAATAAATGAAAAAGCTCTCAGGATAGACATGGCCTTATCTTAGGTCTCATAATTAATATGGTAAATAACTTCAAAATCAATGACCAGCACATGGTGAAAGATAACCAGACCTACTCAGAAACCAGAAACTAGAAATTCAGACACCATACTCCATAAGTTAAAAGGAGCAGGAAGACCAGAGGTACAAAGCCCTAACTATGAGATGCACAAATACTTAACTATTAGAATTATCATATTAAAATTATAAAATAGTTAGGCTTACTGTGTTTTAGAGGTAAAACACAGGCTTAAAAGTTTTAGCACAGACCTGAGAGCTGAAAAAGAGCTGAAAAAGAACCAAATAGAAATTACATAGTTTTAAAATGCAGTCTCAATAGAGGGTTTAATAGTAAACTGTCCATAGCTAAAGAGAGACTTGGCAAAGTGGAAGATGAGAGAGAAGAAACTGTGAGATGCAGCACAGAGAAACAGAGATGGAAAACACAAAAGTAAGAGTAAGACACTCCAAGGAGTCCCTGAGAAAGTTCAACAGGTTTTTGAAGTTCCGGAAGAAGAGAGGGGAAAGAAGGAAGCAGAAGCAATATCTGAAGAAAGAAATAATTTGGACAGGGATATCAGATTCCCTGAATATTCCTTCAGAGCTTAACTTCCCCAAACACTCCCCAGTTAGCAGCCTGGTTAGTTCAGAGCACATGGGAGTCCCCTAGGAGGCAGCAGTGCCTAATGCCAAACACCAGTCTGAACACCTCAGCTATGAAAAAGCCCAAATGCTCTGATGGAAGAGAGGCAGTGAGCCAGAGGAACAAGGGAAGGAATGTTCCAACCTGAGGAAGTAGCATATGCAGAGGCTGGACGACAAGAAGAAGGAAGAGATAAAGGCAGAGAGGGAGAGAGAATATAAATGACTCTAAAAACAGAACACTGTTCAGTATGTCTGGGACATAGAAGGCGGTGACAAGATGATTAAGGAAGTCCCCAAAGGGACATGAAGAACCTCATGGCCATGAGGACACTTAGGTCTCATTCTGTGGGATATGGAACATAAGAAGGGATATTAGAACAATCAGTCTGGGTATAGTAGGGAGAGTTGATTAGAGTAGGGATCACTCAGAGACTGTTCTGAGTCATCCAGATGACAGCTAAGGGCGACCTGCTTAAGTGCCAGGTAGTGGCACTTAGGAAATGACAATACCTAACGTTGAAGAAGGGTGCGGAAAACAGGGATTCTTAAATGCTGCCGTTGAGATACCCGATGCAACTTTTTGAAAAGCAATTTAGGAATTTATCTGTTGTTGTTCAGTCACTCAGTTGTATCCAACTCTTTGCAACCCCATGGACTGCAGCACGCCAGGCTTTCCTGTCCTTCACCATTTCCCGGAGCTTGCTCAAACTCATGTCCATTGAGTCAGGGATGCCATCCAACCATCTCATCCTCTGTCATCCCCTTCTCCTCCCACCTTCAATCTTTCTCAGCATCAGGGTCTTTTCTAATCGGCTCTTCACATCAGGAGGCCAAAGTATTGGAGCTTCAGCTTCAGCATCAGTCCTTCCAATGAATATTCAGGATTGATTTTCTTTAGGATTGACTGGTTTGGGAATACATAACAAAGCTTAAAAATGGATATAAGCTTTGACTCAAAAATTTTCCTTCTAGGATTTATTTTAAATAAATAAGAATGTGTAGTTTATCTCAATATTAATTATGAAAGGAAAATGCTGAAAACAACGTAAATGTGTCCAATGCTGGGCATCATATATACGTACCTAAATAATACTTTAGACAGTAAAATCATATTTTAAAAGATTCAATTTCTTCTTTATGCTTTGATCTTTAATTTTTTCTGTTGATATATATGAACTACTTTTGTAATCAGGAACAAATTAGTGAAAATGTTTAGAATTTATGAAAACATATGCAAAAATTTACAAAGAACACAGGAACAAGTTCCAAAAATGACAATTATGCAAAGCATGTGCTTCAGTCACTAGAAAATAAAATTCAAAAGTAACACCATACGTATAAATGTCTCCAGCCAAGAGGGATCCAAGTAATGCTACATTGTATTTATTTCTCAAATTCATTAGAACTGGTTTGAGTCCCCACATTCCAGACTGGTGTGAAGTTATGGATTCCATTCTTGGACATTTATCTACCATGGGTCCCTTACACTCATCTAAGGGGTTCATTTTAGGCAGTTTAAGAAGGAAACGGGCAGGCTTTAATTCTCAAGCTGACAAGAATTCTAGCTTCTTTAAGCCTGCTGCTGCCTTTACCACACCTTGCTTCACAGAAACATTTTGCCAGTCTGGGTCTTCCTCTGTCTGTCCGGAACTGCTGGTCCCAGCATCCCAAGTCATGCCACAAGGCTGTCTTTCAGAAGGGGGCAGTTTTGTGAGCAAACCCACTTCTTCACGTGAAGCTCACTCCCCTTACTTGGGCCCCAGTACTGCAGCTCTTGGTACCTGGACCTGTCTTCACCCGCAGCCACTTGCCTCCAAGATCCTATACTTAAAAGTTGGTTCCATCATCTTCTCGTTCTTAAACCAGTCTCCAACCAGGACTTGGAGACCACACTTCAAACTGGAGTGCTTTAGTTTTTCTCACCCATTATCACACATCCCCAAACCCTCCTTTGAAATTAAAGATGCATCATGTTCCTTTCTTTTACAATAGGGCTTGTTTGTCTATGATGAAGGGTCACATTTTAGAAATACCCACAAAAAGCCTTTTTACTTGAAGACGGATGAGGATGGAAAGATAGTTTCCATTCTTTCCTGATGAGTTACTATTCCCCAAGGACAGATCAGAAGACTTTCTGCTGAAAGAAACAATAGTATAAAGATCACCCTAACCATAAAGATAACAAAAACTTAAAAGAAAGAATCTTGGACAATAAGAAAACAAAACAATTCTCCTAAATAAATTTTGGGGCAAACCGAAAGCTAAAACATAGTTTATAGACAATACTATATTCATTTGAAATTTACGGAATATTGTCAAAGCTATGCTCAGAGGCAAATCAGTAGCCTTAAATGTTTTCTATGTTAAACAAGATAAAATAAACTCCAATTAAGTATTCAGTGTAAGAAATTAGAAATCTAACTTAGGCAAACTAAAAGAAGGTTAAAGTTAATTGAATTAGAAGACAGAGAATCTGTAAATTGGTTCAAGTTCTGTTTCTTTGCCGGGAAAAAACAGCAACAAAAGCAGTTACAAGAAAAGTCTCTAGTAAATCTAATTAGTAAAAGAAAGAAAAGCAAAATAAACATAAAGCATTAAAAGGAGGGATGTAAGAAGAGACAAATGTAAAAGCCTTAACAGAATATAAATTATTCTCTGGGGAAATGTAAATTATCAATATTTATCCAAAATGTTGATGGTTGAATACACTGTCATATTAGAAATTAGAAACTTTTTCAAAGAGTCATCTATAAAAAGAGCTCAGAGCCAAATAAATGTTACCAATTCTACACTAAGTGAATTACCTTAGAAAACAGAAAAGGGTAAAAAAAGACTTCACAACCTATTTTGCAAAACCAGCATTACCCTAATATCAAGATCTGACTAAAATAACAACTGAAAAGTGAATTTATTGATATAAATATATGTGTGTTTGCGAAGGTGTTAGTCACTCAGTCATGTCCAACTTCGCATGGACTATAGCCCACAAGGCTCCTCTGTCCATGGAATTCTCCAGGCAAGAATACTGGAGTGGGTAGCCATTTCCTACTCCAGGGGATCTTCCCGACCCAAGGATTGAATCTGGGTCTCTTGCATTGCAGGCAGATTCTTTACCCGTGGGATTGCTGGGTCATATGGCAGTTCTATTTCCAGTTTTTTAAGGAAAATAAACTCAAAATGGACAAAAGATCCAAACGTAAGACCAGAAACTATAAAACTCTAAGAGGAAAACATAGGCAGAACCCTCTATGACATAAATCACAGCAAGATCCTTTATGACCCACCTCTCACAGTAATGGAAATAAAAGCAAAATTAAACAAAAGGGACCTAATTAAACTTAAAAGCTTTTGCACAACGAAGGAAACTATAAGCGAAGTGAAAAGGCAGCCTTCAGAATAGGAGAAAATAATAACAAATGAAACAACTGACAAAGAATTAATCTCCAAAATATACCAGCAGCTCATGCAGCTCAATACCAGAAAAAACAAACAACCCAATCAAAAAGTGGGCCAAAGAACTAAACAGACATTTCTCTGAAGAAAACATACAGATGGCTAATAAACACATGAAAAGATGTACATCACTCATTATTAGTGAAATGCAAATCAAAACCACAATGAGGTATCATCTTACACTGGTCAGAATGCTGCTAGGTCGCTTCAGTCGTGTCCAACTCTGTGCGACCCCATGGACTGCAGCCTATCAGGCTTCTCCATCCATGGGATTCTCCAGGCAAGAACACTGGAGTGGGTTGCCATTTCCTTCTCCAATGCATGAAAGTGAAAAGTGAAAGTGAAATTGCTTAGTCGTGTCTGACTCTTAGCGACCCCATGGACTGCAGCCTACCAGGCTCCTCCGTCCATGGGATTTTCTGGGCAACAGTACTGGAGTGGGGTGCCATTGCCTTCTCCCACTGGTCAGAATAGCTGGCATCAAAAAGTCTACAAACAATAAATGCTGGAGAGAGTATGGAGGAAAGGGAACCCTCTTACACTGTTGGTGAGAATGCAAACTGGTAAGCCACTATGGAGAACAGTGTGGAGATTCGTTAAATTCTTATATAATTTTTAAAGTTTACTTTCCATTTACAGTCATTGTAAAACATTGGCTATATGCCCCATGTTATACAATAATCCTTAAGTCTGTCTTATACCCAATAGTTTATACTTCTTTTCCCCCAGCCCTATATCACCCCCTCCCCTCTCCCCACTGGTAATCACTAATTTGTTCTCTGTATCTGTGAGCCTGCTTCTTTTTTGTCATATTCACTGGTTTGTATTTTTTAGATTCCACATATAAGTGATATCATACAGTATTTATCTTCCTCTGTCTGACTTATGCCACTTAGCATAATGCCCTCCAGGTTCATCCATGTTGCTGCTAATGGCAAATTTTTGTCCTTTTTATGGCTGACTAATATTCCACCTCTTCTTTATCCATTCATCTGCTGATGGATACTTAGGTTGCTTCCATATCTTGGCAATTTGTAAATAATGCTGCTATGAATATTGGGGTGTGTCTTTTTGAATCACTGCTTTTGTTTTCTTTGGATACATACCCAGGAGTGGAATTACTAGGCCATATGGTAGTTCTATTTTTTAGTATTTTGAGAAACTTCCATACTGTTTTCCACAGTGACTGTACCAGTTTACTTTTTTTTTTTTTTTTTATGATAGCCATCCTGGCAGATGTGAGGTGATATATTTCACCAGGGATGGTTTTGACTTGCATGGTTTTGACTTTAGTGATGTTGAGCATTTTTTCATGTGCTTGTTGACCATTTGCGTTTCCTCTTTGGAAAAATTTATGTTCATTGCTTCTGCCCATTTTTAAATTGGGTTGTTTGTTTTTTGATACTGAATTGTATGAGCTATTTATATATGTTGGATATCAATCTGTTATCAGTCATATCATTTGCAAATATTTTCTCCCATCCAATAGGTTGTTTTTTTCATTTTGTTGATGGTTTCCTTTGCTGTGCAAAATGTTTTAGGTTTAATTAGATTCTATTTGCTTATTTTTGCTTTTATTTCCTTCACTTTAGGAGATGGGTCCAAAAAACATGGCTGTGGTTTATATCAAATAGTGCTCTGCCTATATTTTTCTCTAGGAGTTTTGTGGTATTCATCAACCGTATATTTTTAAATGCTATTTTGGTTTTTAAAAACCTATGCTATAATACATTCCAAAAAGAAAAAAATGAGATCAGTTCAATATATGTCAAAATATCATTGGATAACATTCAAAACCTAATGCAGGCTAAAAGTGTCTTGGTAAAATGAAAAAGGCTATTTACTAGATATAGCATAAAAGTATAGCTTATAATATACATGTATATATAGTAAATACACTGCATCAAACCACCAGTCAAGATCACCCTTAATGAACACTGGAATTGTTTCCTGTGAAATAAGGAATAAAAAGGAATTGTTCATGATCACTCCTCTTATGTAACTTTAACTTGAAAGACAGTGTAATAAGAAAGGAAAGTACATTGAAATGAGATAAGAAAGGCAGAGTCAGATATATCATTTTCAGATTATACCATTTTCTATCTACAATACTCAAGTGAATTAATTTAAGCTATTATAATTCATAACAGGAGTTAGTGCAGAATTAAGAGAAAGAAGAGAGGAGAACGATTGGGAAAGTGAAAAAGAAAAGGATATGGCAAAAAAATAAACAAGAAAAGACAGAAACCATTGTCTGCCTTGTCATAAACACCAAATTCTAAGTGCTATCCTCGCTGTTGGAAGTCTAACTCAGTAACAGAAGAGGCTTTCTTTCCAGGGATTATATACTGAGTGCATTTTATGAGCCAAGAGTTGTTTATGTTCTTTTAGAGACTGCTGGACAGTTTTGAGTTGTTGTGCTGAGACTCAGACATGGTGAGGAGAGAAATGTCTTCATGCCCAGGCCCCAGAGTCTCTATGCACTCACTCATGCACCTGGAGCTTCATTTGTGTAACTGGGGACTGAAAGAGGATTCGGAAGAGGAAGGATAAGCAGGGATTTTTTTTTTTTTTCTGTCTCCTTGAATAGTGTTTAATCCCTGAACCTGAACTATATTTCTTGAGACTTTTGGTGGGTTCATGAACAAGAGGTTACGCCCGGAGGTGAAGAAACTGAGAGAAACTTTTGAGGCTCTGAGCACAGTCTGGGCTATTACAAGGCTCAGGAGACAAAGCAGCAGGGACTGGCTAAGAGGCGATTGTCTTCTCCTTCGAGGAACCCAACATTACTCTGGTACCCACCAGAAAGTGGAAACTTTTGGAACAACTGTAGGGATCACCTTGATGTGAACATTGGCGTTCTTGTGAGCTTAGACTTCCCTGTAGCTCAAATGGTAAAGAATCTGCCTACGATGCAGGAGATCAGGGTTTGATCCTTGGGTTGGGAAGATCCTCTGGAGCAGGGCATGGCAATCCACTCCAGTATTCTTGCCTGGAGAATCCCATGCACACAGAAGCCTGGTGGGCTACAGTCCATGGGGTCACAAAGAGTCAAACATGACTGAGTGACTAACACACATTCTCGTAGGCAGGAGGAGCTTATACCCAAGTGACCTTCAGGGGCTGCAGACTTGGATAACTGGGAGCTAGAGAAGAAAGGTGGGAAGACACTGGATGGTCACCCCTGGAGACAATCTGATTTGGAAACTCACACAAGCCCTGCCCTTTTGGACTGCCAGATACTAACGTGATACACATCAAGAACACCAATTTCTAATACTTCAGGGCATGGGAAATTGACTCACTGGTTTTAAAATTCATATGGCAACACAAAAGCTCAAAAGGAGTGAAGGCAATCTTACACAAAGAGACTTTTAAAAATCCTGAAGACTTAAACCCCCATATATGAAGACTTATTATAAAGCTTTAGCAATTAAGATAGCATGGCACTTCAATAAGCATAGACAAAAAGACCAATGGAGCAGAATATGAGTTACACATGAACAAAAACCTAACTTACAACAAAGAGGATACTGTCATATTCTTTTCAGAGGGGAAAGGATGAGTTTTTTTATAAACAGTGCTGGTTCAATTGGTTATATAATGGAGGAAAATATATCTTGACCCCTACCTCACATCAGAAACAAAAATGAATTTCAGATGAATCACAGGCCTAAATGTAAACAGTAAAAATAATAAATCTTTGAGAAGATAACAGAAAATCTCAAGACCTTAGAATAGGCAATGATTTCATAAACAAGACACAAAGGGTGCTCATCAGTAAAGAAAAACCTGAAATATTGTACAATGTTAAAATTAAGGGCTTCTGTTCACCAAAAGACATCATTAAAAGAGTGAAAGTATTAATAGGATACTACTAAAACTATTAATACTTGACAGAGTATTAAAGATACTCTGCAAAGTATCTTTACAGGTAGGACAGATATTTGCACAGAGTAGGGCAGGATATCTGCAATACATATAATCAACAAAGCCTTACACCAAATATATAAAGAATCATACAAATCAATACAAAAAACCCACAGCTGACTCAATTAAAAAGTGCGCAAAAATTCTAACTTATTTCACAAAAGAGAATATCCAAATATTCAATAAACATATGAGAAAATGTTAGATTTCCTTAGCCATGAAGGAAATGTACTTTAAAACTGCTAAGTTCAGTTCAGTTAAGTCGCTCAGTCATGTCCGACTCTTTGCAATCCCATGAACTGCAGCACGCCAGGCCTCCCTGTCCATCAACAACTCCCGGAGTTCACCCAAACTCATGTCCCTGGAGTCGGTGATGCCATCCAGCCATCTCCTCCTGCCCCCAATCCCTCCCAGCATCAGAGTCTTTTCCAATGAGTCAACTCTTCACATGAGGTGGTCAAAGTACTGGAGTTTCAGCTTTAGCATCAGTCCTTCCAAAGAACACCCAGGACTGATCTCCTTTAGAATGGACTGGTTGGATCTCCTTGCAGTCCAAGGGACTCTCAAGAGTCTTCTCCAACACCACAGTTCAAAAGCATCAATTCTTCGGCACTCAGCTTTCTTCACAGTCCAACTCTCACATCCATACATGACCACTGGAAAAACCATAGCCTTGACTAGACGGACCTTTGTTGGCAAAGTAATATGCTATGTAGGTTGGTCATAACTTTCCTTCCAAAGGAGTAAGCGTCTTTTAATTTCATGGCTGAAATCACCATCTGCAGTGATTTTGGAGCCAAAAAAAAATAAAGTCTGACACTGTTTCCACTGTTTCCCCATCTATTTGCCAGGAAGTGATGGGACCAGATGCCATGATCTTCGTTTTCTGAATGTGAGCTTTAAGCCAACTTGTTCACTCTCCTCTTTCACTTTCATCAAGAGGCTTTTTAGTTCCTCTTCACTTTCTGACATAAGGGTGGTGTCACCAACGGCAGTGATTTTGGAGCCCCCCAAAATAAAGTCAGCCACTGTTTCCCCATCTATTTGCCATCTGCTTTATTGACTATGCAAAGCCTTTGACTGTGTAGATGACAATAAACTGTAGAAAATTCTGAAAGAGATGGGAATACCAGACCACCTGATCTGCCTCTTGAGAAACCTATATGCAGGTCAGGAAGCAACAGTTAGAACTAGACTGGTTAGAACAGTTAGAACAACAGACTGGTTCCAAATAGGAAAAGGAGTACGTCAAGGCTGTATATTGTCACCCTGCTTATTTAACTTATCTGCAGAATACATCATGAGAAACACTGGGCTGGAAGAAACACAAGCTGGAATCAAGACTGCCGGGAGAAATATCAATAACCTCAGATATACAGATGACACCACCCTTATGGCAGAAAGTGAAGAGGAACTCAAAAGCCTCTTGATGAAAGTGAAAGAGGAGACTAAACAAGTTGGCTTAAAGCTCAACATTCAGAAAACGAAGATCATGGCATCCGGTCCCATCACTTCATGGGAAATAGATGGGGAAACAATGGAAACAGTGTCAGATTTTATTTTCTTGGGCTCCAAAATCACTGCAGATGGTGATTTCAGCCATGAAATTAAAAGATGCTTACTCCTTGGAAGAAAAGTTATGACCAACCTAGATAGCATATTCCAAAGCAGAGACATTACTTTGCCAACAAAGGTTCGTCTAGTCAAGGCCATGGTTTTTCCAGTGGTCATGTATGGATGTGAGAGTTGG
This sequence comes from Bos mutus, assembly GCF_027580195.1. Lineage (NCBI taxonomy): Eukaryota > Metazoa > Chordata > Mammalia > Artiodactyla > Bovidae > Bos > Bos mutus. The sequence continues at coordinate 11,738,462 of NC_091630.1, read as the reverse complement.
ACTGTGAAGAAAGCTGAGCACTGAAGAATTGATGCTTTTGAACTGTGGTGTTGGAGGAGATTCTTGAGAGTCCCCTGGACTGCAAGGAGATCCAACCAGTCCATTCTAAAGGAGATCAGTCCTGGGTGTTTTTTGGAAGGACTGATGCTAAAGCTCAAACTCCAATACTTTGGCCACCTCATGTGAAGAGTTGACTCATTGGAAAAGACTCTGATGCTGGGGGGATTGCGGGCAGGAGGAGAAGGGGACGACAGAGGATGAGATGGCTGGATGGCATCACCGACTCCATGGACATGAGTTTGGGTGAACTCCGGGAGTTGGTGATGGACAGGGAGGCCTGGCGTGCTGCAGTTCATGGGGTTGCAGAGTTGGACACGACTGAGCGACTGAACTGAACTGAACTGATGGGACTGGATGCCATGATCTTAGTTTTCTGAGTGTTGAGCTTTAAGCCAACTTGTTCACTCTCCTCTTTCACTTTCATCAAGAGGCTCTTTAGTTTTTCTTCACTTTCTGTCATAAGGGTGGTATCATCTGCATATCTGCTGCTGCTGCTGCTAAGTCACTTCAGTCGTGTCCGACTGTGTATGACCCTATAGATGGCAGGCCACCAGGCTCCCCCGTTTCTGGGAGTCTCCAGGCAAGAACACTGGAGTGGGTTGCCATTTCCTTCTCCAATGCATGAAAGTGAAAAGTGAAAGTGAAGTCGCTCAGTCATGTCCAACTCTTTGTGACCCCATGGACTGCAGCCTACCAGGCTCCTCTGTCCATGGGATTTTTCAGGCAAGAGTACTGGAGTGGGGTGCCATCACCTTCTCCGATGTAATCTGCATATAAGTTAAATAAGCAGACAATATACAGCCTGACATACTCCTTTTCCTATTTGGAACCAGTCTGTTGTTCCATGTCCAGTTCTAACTCTTGCTTCCTGACCTGCATATAGGTTTCTCAATAGGCAGGTCAGGTGGTCTGGTATGCCCATCTCTCTCAGAATTTTCCACAATTTATCGTGATCCACACAGTCAAAGGCTTTGGTGTGGTCAATAAAGCAGAAATAGATGTTTTTCTGGAACTCTTTTGCTTTTTCAATGTTCCAGCAGATGTTGGCAATTTGATCTCTGGTTCCTCTGCCTTTTCTAAAACCAGCTTAAACATCAGGAAGTTCACAGTTTATGTATTGCTGAAGCCTGGCTTGGAGAATTTTGAGCATTACTTTACTAGCGTGTGAGATGAGTGCGATTGTGCAGTAGTTTGAGCATTCTTTGGCATTGCCTTTCTTTGGGACTGGAATGAAAACTGACCTTTTCCAGACCTGTGGCCACTGCTGAGTTTTCCAAATTTGCTGACATATTGAGTGCAGCACTTTCACAGCATCCTCTTTTAGGATTTGAAATAGCTCAACTAGAATTATGTCACCTCCACTAGCTTTGTTCATAGTGATGCTTCCTAAGGCCTACTTGACTTCACATTCCAGGTGAAATGGAATGTGAAGTCAAGTAGCTCTAGGTGAGTGATCACACCACTTTGTGTGATTATCTGGGTCGTGAAGATCTTTTTTGTACAGTTCTTCTGTGTATTCTTGCCACCTCTTCTTAATATCTTCTGCTTCTCTCAGGTCCATACCATTTCTGTCCTTTATTGAGCCCATCTTTGCATGAAATATTCTCTTGGTATCTCTAATTTTCTTGAAGAGATCTCTAGTCTTTCTCATTCTGTTGTTTTCCTCTATTTCTTTGCATTGATCACTGAGGAAGGCTTTCTTATCTCTCCTTGCTATTCTTTGGAACTCTGCATTCAAATGGGTATATCTTTCCTTTTCTCCTTTGCTTTCACTTCTCTTCTTTTCACAGCTATTTGTAAAGCTTCCTCAGACAGCCATTTTGCTTTTTTGCATTTCTTTTTCTTGGGGATGGTCTTGATCCCTGTCTCCTGTACAATGTCACGAACCTCCGTCCATAGTTCATCAGGCACTCTATCTATCAGATCTAGTCCCTTAAATCTATTTCTCACTTCCACTGTGTAGTCAAAAGGGATTTTATTTAGGTCATACCTGAATGGTCTAGTGGTTGTCCCCACTTTCTTCAATTTAAGTCTGAATTTGACAATAAGGATGTACTCACTCAGAACCCATTCCTCATTAGTGGGTTGTTTCTCCAGGAAGCACAAGAGAAAATATGAGGCAGCATGTGAAATATAGTGAAATCTACCACATTGGGGCAGTATAACCACATCATGCCGGCAATCCCTAGCCAGCCGGGCTGCTGCGGTCCCAGCCCCCCATCCCTGAAGAGCAGCCCCACGCGGGGAATGAAGCACACAAGGAAGGAGAGGCTGACAGAGCGCTAAGCATCTGTTTGGGACATTATGATCTCTGGTTTAGAGCAAAGTTGAACTGGAAAATACCTAGATGCATGTTTTGTGGAAGAATCAAGTGGGAGGTTCAGCAACAGAGGAAAATGCATTATCTGGGATCTTACTGATGTTTTTCCCTGGGGGTTTCAAAACAGGTAGTTTACTTCTATGAGTTAGCCAGGTAAACAGCTTGTCACAGATCTGATGTGCCTAGATGCAATCTAAGGGAAAATATGCTTGTATTAGCAGCAAACATCCAATTTCTTTTTTCTATTCAACGGATGGGCAGGGGTGCTTCCCTGGTGGTTCAGTGGTGGAGAGTCTGCCTGCCAGTGCAGGAGATGCAAGTTCAGTCCCTGGGTCAGGAAGATCCTCTGCAAGAGGAAATGGCAACCCACTCCAGTATTCTTATCTGGGAAATCCTGTGGACAGAGGAGCCTGGTGGGCTACAGTCCCTGGGGTCACAAAGAGTTGGACACGACTGAGTGACTAACACTTTCCTGTATTCTTGTCTGGGAAATTCTGTGGTCAGAGGAGGTTGGTGGGCTACAGTCCACGGAGTCACAGAAGAGTTGCACACGACTTAGCGACTGAACAACCATAAGAATTCAAGAGAGCCGAATAAACAGACCCACAAGCTTACAAAAAGGTCATTTCCAAAAATGTGCCATTCAGTTAATTTTTTAGAAGTTACAATGCATTTTTGTACAGAACCAAAGCTACGTCTGAGAATTAGTTTCTCATGAACAAATCAAAAGAAATGGTTTAGCCTGTAATGAAATGAAAATATGACTTTTGCGTTGAAGAATAGAAAATAACTCTGTACTGAGAAAGAACGACTAACACACTGAATAATTCAGTCGTCATTTATTACATATCGCTTTGTGCAAGAGGCAGTAGGTCTGAGTCTGATGTTTGGAGGACCAGCAGAAGTCTGTGAGGGCAGGGCAAGTGCAGCGAGGGCAACAGTAGCCGATGCAAGTGGACAAAGGAGGAAGGGGTGGTGAGAGAGGGAAGCCACGCGGGGTTGTTCTTTCTCGGACCTGACTGGGGGCAAAGGAGAATGTCCTCACAACAGCTGGAGAAGGATTCAGGACCAAGGGGTCAGAGCTCTCTGAGTATGCTTTTAGGCTGCTGAAAGGAAGCCAAGACAGAGGGGAAGCAAAGATACAGTTGAGAGGCGGTATAGTCAATGGGTCTATATTCTTGTGACAAAGATTACTAGCTGTCTGGCTCTCCAATCTCTGCCTACCTAGTAAGAGAACCCTGATTGTATTCAGGGTACTGATGTACTTAGCTTAAGGCCACATTCTCCACCCTCTCTTGCAGCCAGATGTAGTCCAGTGACTAAATTCTGGCCCAAGAGATATGAGTAGAGATTTTCGGTGGAACATTTAGGGAGACTGCTGACTCAGCTGGGAGAAAGCCATTCTGTCCTTCCTGATTTTGAAACCTATAAATGTTAGAAATGTATTTCCCAAACATTATCTGAGCACATGCCACAGTGTAATTGATTCATTAATGAGACGAGCCAGCAAAATGACATAGCTGGTTCAGTAAGGGAAAAAAGAAATCCTCAAATAAGAAGACTACGATAAAAAAAGCAGCAAATGTTCTTCAAGGTAATAAAACTATGTATCCCGAGAAAACTTAATTTACATCTTATTGCCTTTTTTTTCCCCCCACAAATTAACACCTAATTGTAGAGTCTGAATGCTAATCAAGAGTAACTAAAGGGTCATTCTCCAAGTGAGATTTCCCTTGGGGGGAAGTGACAGTGCTCTCATAAGACACTGGTAGGACATATAGGCTTCCCTGGTGGCTCAGATGGTAAAGAATCCACCTGCAATGCGGGAGACCTGGGTCCGATCCCTGGGTTGGGAAGATCCCCTGGAGAACGGCATGACAACCCACTCCAGCATTCTTTCCTGGAAAATCCCCATGGACAGAGCAGCCTGGAGGGTTACAATCCATTTGGTCACAAAGAGTAGGACATGACTGAGTGACTCAGTACAGCACAGTCAGCTTTATTTCTAAGTTTTGGATTACTTTGCTGAACACCTGCTATCTGGAACGTGGATGCAGGGGCTGGAGCTGCAGCAGCCCTGAGGAGGGAAGCTGTGAACTATTCATAGAAAGGCAGGGCAGAAAGGAAGCCTGGGTCCTTGACGAACCATCAAAACACCCTTCACTGCTTACTCTTGGGCTTCTTTTATGAGAGAGAGGGGACAGAAACTTCTCTATTAAGCCACTGTTATTTTAGATTTCTCTGATCTGCACTTAAGTTTAATCTTCCAATGGAGCAGGAGGCAGATAGAATGAGAAATCATTATTAAAGCATGCTGGAAATCCAGTGGACCATTGCAGTCAGTGAAGGTGCCTAAAGGCAGGGATTCTGGCAGGGAAGACTCTTAGTGAAACCACCAATGGAGATATGGAGGACATAGGACTTTCCAGAACACATACAGAGAATGAAATGCCGTGTCATACTAGTGGGTAGTGGTGGCTTTACTACAATCTGGAAAAGGAAACTGAAGAACCACGGACTAGAGAGGAACTGATAAAGTTATTCATGAAAACTAGGATGGGGACAGCAAATGGGAGGGCAGAATATCACTAGTTTGTTCAAGGTTCCAAAAAAGCTTATTTAAGTAGTTTTCTCAACGTAATCCCTCTTTGGAATTTCATGCTATACATTACCATGTACTCTGTGTAGCCTTATACAGTTTACATGCCTTATACCTGTATATTACTGTCTGCTTGATATACTCACACCTATATATTACTTTCCAGGACTATATTCTCAAAGCCACATTTGATCTGCTGTTGTGGGTAATGTAAGAAATCTACTAGGGTAATTTTGACTGTATGTGACTTTTGTCTGTGTGCAGACTTAAGAATCTAATCTCCACCTTAAGATGTGATTCCACCTGAAGAAAAGCTGAAGGCAAATCTGATTAACAAGACTGGTAGAGAGGTGAGACTTAAACCAAGAGAGAAGGAGGGAGGTGTAGAAACAGATCAAGTCGTTGGCTAGGGAGTAGGAAATTCAGTAAGTTCTCACTTGACCACCTCAATGTCCTTGGTATGAGACAAGCCATCTGTTGAGAGCCAATGGGGACAGAAAGAGGAGGACTTTCAGGAGCTTGGGGAAGTGATGGAGTTCTGAAATAGCTGTTCTGGGGAATAGGCTTGGGAATCAACCAAGGACTTGCAAGAAGATTACCAAAGGGAAACACTAGAGCCTCGGACATGATTGGCTCCCAATGGGCGTGTTCTTCCTCTCTCTGTTTCCAGTCCCTGCTGGGGGAATTGGGGAATAGGGAGGAAAAAGATCAAGCAGTTATGTATTAAGCCTGTTCAGAGTAAATAGAGTCAAATTTGTAAATAAGATAACATCTGGCAAGTTGTGCAATTTGATTGCATTTGGCTAAGAGCTGAGTTGCTTAATTAAATTAAAATTAAACTTACTTTATTTTTTAATATTCTTTTTAAATTGAAATATAGTTAAGTTACAATATTATATTAGTTTCAAGTGTACAGTGGCATGATTCAATACTTTCACAGATTATACTCCATTTAAAATCACTATAAAATAATGACTATTCCCCTGTGCTGTATATTAGTGTCATTCTTAAAATCTAAGGATGCGTGGTGGTTGTCCCCCTCATATGTCCATTTAGTTCACTAGCTTGTCCCCTGTAAAGCCAAGTGGGTCCTAGGAGTGAATTCCCACCAATTTAAGCAGAAGCTCTAATTGCAGTTGTCACACTAGTGTCATTACTAGAGTACATCAATATGGTCAATATGGCTTCTGGCTCATGGTACATGGCCACTGATTTGGCAAATATGTTGTCTTCTATTCTCATCAGAAAAGAGTGGTAGAAGCAGTTTGCACTCATGGGAGGCCAAACGATAGTATACACTTACAGGTTCTCTCTAGGTTTTCAGTTAACTCATGTCATCTGTCATAAGATAGTCCCAAGGGCTCCAGGCTATCTGGAAATTCTGTAAAATATTTCATTGCTCTACCATACTGATGACATTATGTTCATTGAACTGATGAGCAAGAAGTGGCAAATATGTTGGAGGCCTTAGTAAATGTTATAGACTTATTTTAGAATTAAATTCTGTTCCTGATCAATAGTAGACATTTAATAACTGTTGAATGATTGACCAAATACAAGCAACTGAGCAGCCTGTAGCTGTCTGCATGATGTGGAAGCCATTGTTTAGAAGAAAGCTTTGTCATGAAGAGATCCCCACAAATAGCAAGGAATTCACTTGTACCCCACCTGTGAAGACCAGGAGAGCTTACATAACTGTTGCTGCTGTTTCTGCTTTTGAAGGCATAACTTTCTTTTTCTTAAAAAAAAAACAAAAACACATCCTTTGAGGTTACCATCCTTGGAAGCTATAGTAATCCAAATGGTATGGCACTGGCATAAAATCATACATATAGACCAATGAAACAGAAATAAAAACATGCATATATGGTCAGCTGGTCTTCAGGAAGGGTGCCAAGAACACCCTTGAAAGGACAGTCTTTCAACAATGAATTGGTGCGTGGAATTTTAGATATTTACATGTAGAAGAATGAAGTTGGTTTCATACCCACCCCACCCCATTTTTGCCTTCTCTCTCAGTTCAGTTCAGTCGCTCAGTCGTGTCTGACCCTTTACAAACCCATGAATCGCAGCACGCCAGGCCTCCCTGTCCATCAACAACTCCCAGAGTTCACTCAGACTCATGTCCATCGAGTCAGTGATGCCATCCAGCCATCTCATCCTGTTGTCCCCTTCTCCTCCTGCCCCCAATCCCTCCCAGCATCAGTCTTTTCCAATGAGTCAACTCTTCGCATGAGGTGGCCAAAGTATTGGAGTTTCAGCCCTAGCATCATTCCCTCCAAAGAAATCCCAGGGCTGATCTCCTTCAGAATGGACTGGTTGGATCTCCTTGCAGTCCAAGAGTCTTCTCAAGAGTCTTCTTCAACACCACAGTTCAAAAGCATCAATTCTTTGGCGCTCAGCCTTCTTCACAGTCCAACTCTCACATCCATACATGACCACAGGAAAAACCATAGCCTTGAATAGATGGACCTTTGTTGGCAAAGTAATGTCTCTGCTTTTGAATATGTTATCTAGGGTGGTCATAACCTTCCTTCCAAGGAGTAAGCGTCTTTTAATCTCATGGTTGCGGTCACCATCTGCAGTGATTTTGGAGCCCAAGAAAATAAAGTCTGACACTGTTTCCACTGTTTCCCCATCTATTTCCCATGAAGTGATGGGACCGGATGCCATGATCTTCGTTTTCTGAATGTTGAGTTTTAAGCCAACTTTTTCACTCTCCACTTTCACTTTCATCAAGAGGCTTTTGAGTTCCTCTTCACTTTCTGCCATAAGGGTGGTGTCATCTGTATATCTGAGGTTATTGATATTTCTCCCAGCAATCTTGATTCCAGCTTGTGCTTCTTCCAGCCCAGCATTTCTCATGATGTACTCTGCATAGAGGTTAAATAAGCAGGGTGACAATATACAGCCTTGACGTACTCCTTTTCCTATTTGGAACCAGTCTGGTGTTCCATGTCCAGTTCTAACTCTTGCTTCCTGACCTGCATGCAAATTTCTCAAGAGGCAGGTCAGGTGGTCTGGTATGCCCATCTCTTTCAGAATTTTCCACAGTTTATTGTGATCCACACAGTCAAAGGCTTTGGCATAGTCAATAAAGCAGAAATAGATGTTTTTCTGGAACTCTCTTGCTTTTTCAATCATCCAGCAGGTGTTGGCAATTTGGTCTCTGGTTCCTCTGGCTTTTCTAAAACCAGCTTGAACATCTGGAAGTTTACAGTTCACATATTGCTGAACCTTCTCTCTCTAGCCTACTTCTTCTCTGATCTCCGGTCAGAAAAGCAACCTGTCTATGACCTCACATGCCTCACAGTTTATCTAGGCTATCATATATCACTGCCCACAGCTTTGCTGGTGCTAGTTCAGCCAAGAAGGGTTCTAACTCCAGAGTGAGCTGGACCATAAAATTCCCAGGAGGTAAGTAAGCATGAACAATGGATTCTTTTTGGCTTCCAAAGTTCTTGTTTCTTTTTCTCTGGCTCCCAACCTGACTTGAACTATGCTTTTCCTCTCTGCTAAAATCCCAGATTCAAATACAAAAGACCCAATTCTGGAATGGTGGCAGGAACAGCCTCCCAGACCTGGTCTTCAGTGAAACAGTCATAACTGGTGACAGTTACTTTAAAAAACTTAACCATTTAAAGTCTGTACAGATTGTCCTGAGGGCATATAGCCAATGAAGAAACGTATATTCAAGAAAACCTACTAAATCTCAGTAAGAACTGTGAGAATCTACGGCATTTGAGCTATGAACTGCTCCCCGACTCTCCCTGTCCCCAGAGAAAAGTAGGATGTATTCTTCTGCCGTAATTTGTAGGTTATGAAGAAGCTGGCACATAACTGGTCTTGGGTCACAGAGAAAGTACTTGAAACAGTCAAAGAGAATGATTCTATTTTCTGCAATTTCACACGCTCACACAAAAGGGCAAAAAGGGAGCCTCATGATCCTGTTTGGAGAATTTTTACACGGTCACAGCCCAAGTGGTCTAGACTCGGAATGGACACTTATTTGAAGAAGCACAGCTCAAATAGGCATTTCAGCTTTACTCACCTCTCTAAAAATTTTTAAAAATGTAAGTCATAATTTGTGATTAATCTTTAAACCCTTTTTAACTCTCTGGTGGCTCAGCTGGTAAAGAATCCGCCTGCAATGCTGGAGACCTGGGTTCAATCCTTGGGTTGGAAAGATCCCCTGGAGAAGAGAAAGTCTACCCACTCCAGTATTCAGGCCCGGAGCAAATTCCAGGAACCGTATACTCCACGGGGTCACAAAGAGTTGGACTAGACTGAGCGACTTTCACTTTCACTCACTTTCAACTCTTCTCTAGAACCTACTAAATCTTCAGGGCCTCACACTCTCCTCCATAGCCTCCCTCTGCCCTCCTCTCCAGTGGGTTTGCTAGAGTCTTTCCACCTCTTTATCCCTTCCCCCTCCCCAATCTAGGGGCTTCCCTGGTGGCTCAGTGGTAAAGAATCTCCCTGCAATGTAGGAGATCCAGGTTGGATCCCTGAGTCGGGAAGATCCCCTGGAGAAGGAAATGGCAACCCACTCCAGCATTCTGGCCTGGAGAATCCCATGGACAGAGAAGCCTGGCAGGCTACAGTCCATGAGGTCACAAAGAGTCGGATACAACTGAGCGATTAACACACACACCTCCCCCATCTATGCAGTTGGCAGAGGAGGCAAAGGAGAATAACAGGACAGCCAACACCTAAATGATTTTGCCCAGTTGCACTTCAGTCACATTAAGTTTGCGCGGTTTTGGACTTTATCATTTTGTTTTTGTGTATGTTGTTTAAATTTGTGTTTGTAAAAGAATTACCATGTGTTAGTGGGGTTTTTTTTTTTTGGCAAGTTATCTTCTTTCTGTGGACAATGGCTTCTGTGTGCCTTACTGGTGCCCTTTGTCTGCATGTGAGTTTGACTATCTTAGCGTTATGGGTTCATTTCCCTTTCTGAGAAACCTCTCACCTCTCACAACTCCTCAACCCAGGTGGCTGGCAGAGCAGATAGACCGGCAGCCAAGCCCATGAGCGGGCAAGGGAGTGCTACTTCTCAACTTTGTTGCAGCTGCCCCAGGGCTTGAGCCTGTTTAGAGTCTGAGCAAGGAGGGTTCCTTTGTATGAGGGCCTGTCTGGCATGCAGTAGGAGCTCGAGAAAGCTGCTCTGCTTCTGTTTGTAGCTCGGTGTGGCAAAACTGCTGGTCTCTTCTGTGTCGCACCAGTAACTTTCTTAGAAGGGCAGTGAGGGCAATTCAGGTGAATGTGGCTACCATCACAAAAGTTGGAGACAAAGTTCATGTTTGGTCACTGCAGGAGATCATTCAAACTAAGTTTTCAACTCTGTCCTATATCCAGTGTCTTCTCCGATCAGGGTCACCATTGCCCATGCCCTGAAGAGTTGTCTTGTTGAGGCCTGTCATGGCTCAACTATATTCCTTTAGTTACCTAAGAAGTGGACTTTCTGCAGAGGGACACAGGATTTCCTTCCTCGCAGGCCAATCTGGTATTTCCCTCCCTTAGCCACCAAGAAACTGAGCTCCATGTTCATGAGCAAAGGCTGCTAAGGCTAGGAGGCTACTGTCAGATGCTGCCCCCTGCCTTCACTTTGACTTGATCCTTGTCTAAAAGCCCAGGGGAGATGAAAGGCGCTGCCCACATCTCTCTACAAAAGATGCTATATTACTTCATCCACGTTTGTGAATGCCCAACACAGCCGACCACTCCAATGATGTCAGAGTGTTCCAGAGTAGACAGCCGGTGGAGAACCATTCAGCACAGCATGCGATTCTAAAATATAGTGCTCTCAAAAGTAAATATAGACACTAAAGGGAATGGTATGAAGTTTAAATTGCGGCATAAAAAATATGTTACGTAAGATTCTAACCTTCATGTTCAGTCCTTTTCTCTCAGGACACCTTTCCCTGATTCTTGTTGCAGCTGCCCCAGGGCTTGAGCCTGTTTAGAGTCTGAATGAGGAGGCTTCCTTTTGTATGCTGGCCTTGAGTCATTTTTGCTATTATAGTTCCAGATCTTTCGACATGCATACATACATTTCCAATAAAACCAGATTGTACTGATTTTGTGCATATTGATTTGAAACCTGTTTGTCCACTTAATGTGCTTGTGCTTAGTCACTCAGTCGTGTCCAACTCTTTGTGACCTCATGGACTGTAGCCCACCAGGCTCCTCTGTCCATGGGGATTCTCCAGGCAAGAATACTGGAGTGGATTGCTATTTCCTTCTCCAGGGGATCTTCCTGATCCAGGAATCAAACCAGGGCCTCCTGCATTGCAGGCAGATTCTTTACCAACTGAGCTACCTTTTTAGATATTTCATGTTCATGGATTGGAAGAATTAATACTACTAAAATGTCCATTCTACCCAATCCCTATCAAAATTCCAATGGTGCTTTTCACAGAAATAGGAAAAAAATCCTGAAATTCATATGGAACCAGAAAAGACCTTAAGTAGCCACAACAATTTTTTAAGCAAAAACAAAGGTGTAGGCATCACACATCCTGATTTCGATATATATTACAAAAATTGAAAGTGAAAGTGAAAGTCACTCAGTCCTGTCTGACTCTGCGACCCCATGGACTATATAGTCCATGGACTTCTCCAGGCCAGAATACTGGAGTGGGTAGCCTTTCCCTTCTCCAGGGGATCTTCCCAACCCAGGGATCAAACCCAGGTCTCCTGCATTGCAGGCAGATTCTTTATCCACTGAGCCACAAGGGAAGCCCATTACAAAAAATAGCACAAAGCAAAATAAAGTGAAGAACAATGAAATGAGGTTTGCCTATAAATAGAAACCTCATTTAAAGTGGCTCCAGGAGGGGCACTCTCATGCTCTACCACTGGAATTCAACTGCAGACCCAGCTGGAAGAGCTGTACCTTTGCAGCTCCACAGGAAGAAAGTTACAGCATGACTACCCAGTAGGAGGAAGGAACAATTTCTCCTTGCCTGGCAATAGCCCAACCATTGAAACCATCACAACTCAGCCAATGAAAATCCACTACACTCTAAATTCTCAGTTTTCTCCAGTGGACTCCAATGTTTATAACAGACTCTCCCACTTCTCCTCTATATTAAAAAAAAAAAAGTTTCTCTCTTGTAGTCTCCAAATTCGCCTATGGTGTGCCACAGATTGCATGTCCTAAAACACAATGTTCTTGCTGTTCCCAAATAAATCTATTGTGCTAGTAAAAGAACTCGCTGCATTTTGAGGGTTTGGAATTTGGAAGCAGCTTTTCTAGCCCAGGATCTCACTGAGGCTGTAAACGTGCCATCAGTTGGAGTTGCCGACTTTGGAGTCTTGACTGGAGCTGTGATGTCTGCTTCCAACTTCACTCATGTGACTATGGCCAGGAGGCACCCATCCATGAGGATGTGGCTTTCTCTACAAGGCTGCTCCCAACATGGCTCCTCCCAGAATGGGTAATCCAAGAGACAGTAGGTATGACCAAGACAAAATTTGCACCATCTTTTATAATCTAATCTGAGGAGGGACATGCCATCACATCTGCTAATGTTCCATTGGTCACACAAACAAATCTTACAGAGCATACAATCTATACAGAGTACTCAGTTCAGTTCAGTCACTCAGTCATGTCCGACTCTTTGTGACCCCATGAATCGCAGCATGCCAGGCCTCCCTGTCCATAACCAACTCCCTGAGTCCACCCAAACCCATGTCCATCAAGTTGATGATGCCATCCAACCATCTCATCCTCTGTCGTCCCCTTCTCCTCCTGTCCTCAATCTTTCCCAGCATCAGGGTCTTTTCAAATGAGTCAGCTCTTTGCATCAGGTGGCCAAAGTACTGGAGTTTCAGCTTCAGCATCAGTCTTTCCAATGAATATTCAGGACTGATCTGGATGGATTGGTTGGATCTCCTTGCAGTCCAAGAGACTCTCAAGAGTCTTCTCCAACACCACAGTTCAAAAGCATCAATTCTTCAGCACTCAGCTTTCTTTATAGTCCAACTCTCACATCCATACATGACCACTGGAAAACCATAGCTTTGACTAGACTGACCTTTGTTGGCAAAGTAATGTCTCTGCTTTTGAATATGCTACCTAGGGTGGTCATAACTTTCCTTCCAAGGGGTAAGGGTCTTTTAATTTCATGGCTGCAATCACCATCTGCAGTGATTTTGGAGCCCAGAAAAATAAAGTCTGACACTGTTTCCACTGTTTCCCCATCTATTTCCCATGAAGTGATGGGACTGGATGCCATGATCTTCATTTTCTGAACATTGAGCTTTAAGCCAACTTTTTCACTCTCCTCTTTCACTTTCATCAAGAGGCTCTTTAGTTCTTCTTCACTTTCTACCATAAGGGTGGTGTCATCTGCATATCTGAGCTTACTGATATTTCTCCCGGCAATCTTGATTCCAGCTTGTGCTTCTTCCAGCCCAGCGTTTCTCATGATGTACTCTGCATAGAAGTTAAATAAGCAGGGTGACGATGTACAGCCTTGACGTACTCCTTTTCCTATTTGGAACCAGTCTGTTGTTCCATGTCCAGTTCTAACTCTTGCTTCCTGACCTGTATATAGGTTTCTCAAGAGGCAGGTCAGGTGGTCTGGTATTCTACAGAATATCATCTCTTTCAGAATTTTCCAGTTTATTGTGATCCTGACAGTCAAAGGCTTTGGCATAGTCAATAAAGCAGAAATAGATGTTTTTCTGGAACTCTCTTGCTTTTTCCATGATCCAGCAGATGTTGGCAATTTGATCTCTGGTTCCTCTGCCTTTTCTAAAACCAGCTTGAACATCTGGATGTTCACGGTTCACATACTGCTGAAGCCTGGCTTGGAGAATTTTGAGCACTACTTTACTAGCGTGTAAGATGAGTGCAATTGTGCAGTAGTTTGAGCAATCTTTGGCATTGCCTTTCTTAGGGATTGGAATGAAAACTGACCTTTTCCAGTCCTGTGGCCACTGCTGAGTTTTCCAAATTTGCTGACATATTGAGTGTAGCACTTTCACAGCATCATCTTTCAGGATTTGAAATAGCTCAACTGGAATTTAGTCACCTCCACTAGCTTTGTTCATAGTTATGCCTCGTAAGGCCCACTTGACTTCACACTCCAGGATGCCTGGCTCTAGGTGAGTGGCCACACCATCATGGTTATCCAGGTCATTAAGACCTCTTTTGTATAGTTCTTCTGTGTTTTCTTGCCACCTCGTCTTTACACGTTCTGCTTCTGTTAGGTCAAAACTCTTTGTGTCCTTCACTGTGCTCATCTTCGCATGAAATGTTCTCTTGGCATCTCTAATTTTCTTGAAGAGATCTCTAGTCTTTCCCATTCTGTTCTTTTCCTGTATTTTTTTGCATTGCTTACTTAAGGCTTTCTTATCTCTCCTTGATATTCTCTGGAACTCTGCATTCAGTTGGGTATATCTTTCCCTTTCTCCCTTGCCTTTCACTTCTCTTTTTTCCTCAGCTATTTATAAAGCCTCCTCAGACAACCACTTTGCCTTCTTGCATTTCTTTTTCTTTGGGATGGCTTTGGTCACTGCCTCCTGTACAGTGTTATGAACATCCATCCATAGTTCTTCAGGCACTTTGTCTACCAGATCTAACCCTTTGAGTCTATTCAACAATTTCACTGTGACGAATAATCATAAGGGATTTGATTTAGGTCATACCTAAATGGCCTAGGGATTTTCTCTACTTTCTTCAGTTTAAGCCTGAATTTTGAAATAAGGAGCTCATGATCTGAGCCACAGTCAGCTCCCATTCTTATTTTTGCTGACTATAGAGCTTCTCCATCTTTGGCTGCAAAGAATATAATCAATCCAATGTCGGCATTGACCATTTGATGATGTCCATGTGTAGAGTTCTCTCTTGTTTTGTTGGAAAAGGGTGTTTGCTATGACCAGCATGTTCTCTTAGTAAAACTGTTAGCCTTTGCCCTGCTTCATTTTGTACTCCAAGGCCAAACTTGCCTGTTACTCCAGGTATCTTTTGACTACCTAATTTTGCATTCCAATCCCCTAGCATGAAAAGAACATCTTCTTTTGGTATTAGATCTGGAAGGTCTGTGGGTCCTCATAGAACTTGTCAGCTTCAGCTTCTTCAGTATCAATGATTGGGACATACACTTGGATTACTCTAATGTTGGTTGGTTTGCCTTGGAAACAAACTGAGATCATTCTGTTGTTTTTGAGATTGCACCCAGGTACTGCATTTTGGGCTTTTTTGTTCACTATGAGGGCTACTCCATTTCTTCTAAGGGGTTCTTGCCCTCAATAATAAATATAATGGTCATCTGAATTAAATTTGCCCATTCCCGTCTTTTAGTTCACTACTTCCTAAAATGTTGATGGTCACTCTTGCCATCTCTTGCTTGACATGGCCATCATTCCAGGTTCCTACACAATATTGTTCTTTACAGCATCAAACTTTACTTTCACCACCAGACACATCCACACCTAAGCATCATTTCCACTTTGGACCAGCCACTTTTTTCTTTCTGGAAGCTATTTAAATTACCCTCCACTCTTCTCCTGTAGCATTCTGGACACCTTCCAACCTATGTAGGGTGGGGCTTATCTTCTCCAAACAATGAACAAGCCCAATAAACACTTTCTAGGTTGGACTGAACTAACTGAAGTGGCAGTTCAATCCAGCTATAATGTTCCAAAACTTTGATGGGTGACTGGTTAGGTCACTCAAGTTCAGTGTCAAGTTACCTCATACCTAGCTCGAGCTCAGTGGTCATGCACTACCGTAACCAAGGAATCGAGAGAAACAGAACATTGTTTGAATTAAATGTATCAGTTTATTAAATGTGAGCACAGACATGAAAGACTAATGGCAATATGTAAACCACACAGATGTCTCTTACCTAACCACCAGCCCTTTCTCAGCTAGAATTAGTCAAGTCTCCCACCTGAGTGGCTGGAAGCCAGATTTCAGCCTGGCTATGGCTATGGCTCACCTCGGTTGTACTTCTTTCTCCCAGTCCTGCCCCAACTAACTCTAACATCCCATGCTTTGCTCAGCTAGTCTTTACCGTCTCTGGTAGTTCTTTCTCTAAGTGTATGCTAGCTGCAAGGATGCTGCAGTCACTGTGTACAGCTGACCCTTGAACAACAAGGGTTTGAACTTCCCAAGTCCACTTATATGTGGATTTTTTTCCGTAGTAAATAATACAGTGCTACTTGATCTATGGTCGGTTGAATCGGTAGATGTGGAATCACAGATACAGAGGAACAGTAGATCCAGGTGAACTGAGACTATAAAGGGCTGACTATAACTTATACTGGATTTCCTACCATGCTTGGAGGTTTGGGGCCTCTGTCCCCTCCTCGTTCAAGGCTCCAATGTATATACACCTAAGGTTTTCTCTGTGGCTTGTATCTTTCTACCTCACCTCCCACCATGGAGATTTCAACAAGTGAACTGGGGAGCTGAGGAACTGCATACTTGGACACCACCATGCATGGCTGATTCTTTCCCCATTTGGCACACCCTGTGGGTGGCTCCATTCCTCTACGTGTTAGACTAACTGCTCGGTTACATGGGTGTTTGCTGCTGCTTCTGAGCATCTTTGTCTCTGCTTTCCAAGGGCTTACTTGGCTACTGGCCATTTGACAGCCCTCAAGTCTTCTCAGTTCCAAAGGGATCACCCTGGTTATTTGGAGAGATCAGGCAGTGTGATGTGGGGATTAAACGTACAGAACTTTGGAATATCCACATATGGCTTTGTTCGCTGGGTGATGAGGCATGAGCTACCTCACCTCTTTGTGTTGGGTAAAATAGGGGAAATAATACTTCAGTTTAAGGATCACATTGGTCAGGTCCTGGCAGAAAACTGATTTCATGTTGTGTTGTTCAAATGAATGGATTACTCACAGAGGTGTGAGCAAGAATGGGGGTACAAACAAGGGTTGTTGAGGCACCCGGAGACGAGCAGCAGTAGGAAGCCATTAGCATCCCTAAAGCTGAAAGGCGAAAGGGAGGAAGAGCCCACCGAGAACCAGAATTGTGGAAGAGGTGCTGTAGAGTGGACAGGTGCAGCTAAAGCTGGAGGTGCAGCCTGAAGCGTGGAGAGAACAAGGAAGACATTTCCCAGTGTCTCTCTCATCTCACCTGCGGGTGCTACCTATGGGCTGAATGGAATGGGAATCAGGAGACAAGAGAGCCTGGCAGGTGCAGCTGGAGAGCAGGGCTTCCAAGCGCAGAGCAGGGCACAGAGGGTTTAGTGAAGGGGCTGAAGAACCAGATGAAACTAGCAGCATGGGATTAAATGAGAAAATATACAGTATACTTTCCACAGGACCTGGCACATAGCAACTACCCCACAAAGAGTGATTGTGGTTATTATCACCAAGGCTGCAAGGTCACTGGACTTTCCGGTTATACCTGAAGCCATCTTTGCCCCTCTAAGCAAGTCATGACGCTTGGTTTAGTAACGCACTCTCTCTGGGTCTGCTGACACCAGAGCTTTAATGATCTAGTTTCTGTTTTCATCAGGTGAAATGTAGGCTGTTTAACCTGTCCCCAGATTTAGAGCAAGAAAAAATAATTTCTGAGCAAAGTTCTTTTGAGAAATCTGTCCATCTGGGCACCACAGATCCCTTTACATATGGCCTAAGACTTTCCTTTGTTCCTCTTATCTAATGAGCCAAGACGAAATGGTCATGCTAATGGAAACTGCTTTGTACTCCAACTGCTACAGCCCAAGCATAAAATCCATGATTTTGTAAGGGCTTAAAAATGTCTTTTAAACTCCCTTACCTCACCACTATTCGGCTGCCTGCTGTCTTTCCCGTTTTGTTTTTGTCCCTGTCACTGGTCCAAGGTGTCAGAGGACCTGATGCTCCCTGCCCCCTTTACTGCCTCTGATCACACCCCTCTCTTTCCTCACCTTTCCTTTTTTCCCCTTAGATCTTGTTTCACATTTCCCACTCTTCTCAGTTTTCATGCTTGAAGGCTGGCCTCTCAGTCAACACTGCCAGCCAGTCAAATCCGTCTTGTTGTTCAAGGAGATAGACTGATTAAATCACCGCAGGTGAGATAAAAATCTTTGGTTCTTTGACTCTTCTTGGCTGCTTGGTGTGGCCCTGCACTCCAGGTTTGAGGTTTCTAAAGGGCTGAATGTGATGACTAACCTCCTTGCACCTTCAGTCGTGTCCACCTCTTTGCAACATGGCCAGGCTCCTCTGTCCATGGGATTTTCCAGGCAAGAATACTGGAGTGGGTTGTCATTTCCTTCTCCAGGAACCTCCGTGCACTGTAGTAAAGTCTGACTGTTCAGTTTGGTTGAGTCTGTGCTGAAGACAGAGAGTGAGCCAGTGACCTGTGTATAGCTTAGAAAAGCAGAGAGGTGTGACTCTAAGGACAGTCTTAAATCTTGAAAAGCGTATGTACAAAACTTGTAAATTTTTATATTTTGGAACTTTGCTTCTTTGGGGTTGAGGCAAACTGGTCACCCCTCTGCCTGTGAGAGCTCTCTACAGTCTGTGGGCTAGCAGTGTGCTGATCTTTTAAAGTTTCTTTCCCTACCCAATCCCCCTTTTTTGATGAGGTTTCAGTGAGGTCTGTTAGGGGTGTATCCTGCAGCTTAATTGGCTTAAAATGTTCTCTCCTTTGGTGTGGTCTCTTTGGGGACCAATTGGGAGAAAAAAAAACCAATAGTGTAACTGTTTTGATACTGAAAATTGATAAATGTCTTTTTGAAATAACCAGTCCCTCCAAAATAAATAAATCCAATATGACAATCTCAAAAAAAAAAAAAATTATTAGAACAATTTAAAACCAGACATGTATGTATTTTAGGAACCTAAATACTGGCTACATTACTGAGCCTAAATTGTGTGGTCCTTAGAGTATATGAATTGAATAATCATTATTAATGGAACATGAAATGCATGAATTTCATCATTCTTGATAATCATTTACTTTGAAGACTTAAAAGTTGAAAGCTATTTAGAAGACAATACTGTATACTGTTAGGATTCAATCCAAGTATAAATTTTGTCAGATTCAATCCAAGTATAAATTTTGTCGTTAAGAACCAGGCTGGCTGGATTTAGCAGGATTAAGCTTGGCTTTCAAAGTTATTTCTGAAAGGAACAAAAAGTGACCTTCATACTGTAATAAAGTCTATTTAGATACCATTTACCCAGCATGTCCAGGTCTCAGCTACAGTAAATAGTAGTTGTTTTATTAATGAAAAAGGTCAGAATTAAAGTATGTTAATGAACAGACTAAGGATACCAGTTGTCTAGACCCTCTTGCTACACCCAAAGACAAAGCTAACGATAACCCATATTCAGGCATGTGTTTGACTAGTGAGCATGAAATCTTCGTCTAGGAAGAATTAATTTTTTAAAAAAGCTGAGATATTCAAGTGAGTTATATTATTCCAGTCCCAATTTAACAGTCAGCATTTAATCCACTTCTTTCTCATCCCCAATCCTAGCTATGGCTGATGGGAGTAATAAGCCAAGACCATCAAAAACTGGAGGGGACATATGTATACCTATGGCTGATCCATGCTGATGTATGGCAGAAACCCACACAATATTGTAATTATCCTGCAATTAAAGATAAATAAGGGAAAAAAAAAAGCAAACAGGAAAAACCAAGGTATAATTTATCTATTTTTTATAGGATAGTCATTAGTTCAATCAGTTAATGTACTGTTAACTCAATAAAGTTATCAATGGGAAAGGTACAGAGAAGTCATTAGCGAAGGAATGCTCTCTAATCTCCAAATTCTTCACCAAGTTTCATTTTCATTGCTTGTTTAAAGGGCATTTTTTCTTTAAAGTCCTACCATTAAGGTATGGAACATAAAACTCGCTTGTAATCCATCATGTTTTTGATGTTAAATCTACACTTCAATCAAATAATATCTCTGGGAACTGATAACCAAAGTTAGCTTTTAATGGGGAGAAGGGGCTGATGATGCCCGTCAGCAGTGGATATACTGTTCTATTCATACTATGGAATGCTACTTGTTAGTAAGGAGACTATGAATATACTCAACATAAGTGAATCTCAAAAAAAATGAACAAAAGTCACATATGAAAGAGTAAATATTACATGATTTCATTTATATGAATTTCTAGAACAAGTAACACTAATCTATTGTGACAGAAGTCAGAACAATAGTTCTATGGGGAAGGATTAACCAGAAAGGGGCATGAGGGAATTTTCTGTTGGAGTAATGCAAAAGTCCTGTATCTTGACTGGGGTTGTAGTTACCAAATCTCAAATTACATATTTAAAATCTGTGCATTTTATTGAATGTAAAGTATACCCCAGTTTTTTTTAAAAGTGCTATCTATCTAGAGGATCCTAAAGTTAAATATAACCTATCACCACACTGCTCCTGCTGGTGCTAAGTCACTTCAGTCATGTCCAACTCTGTGTGACCCCATAGACGGCAGCCCACCAGGCTCCCCTGTCCCTGGGATTCTCCAGGCAATACTGAAGTGGGTTGCCATTTCCTTCTCCAATGCATCAAAGTGAAAAGTGAAAGTGAAGTCGCTCAGTTGCGTCCGACTCTTAGTGACCTCATGGACTGCAGCCTACCAGGCTCCTCCATCCATGGGATTTTCCAGACAAGAGTACTGGAGTGGGGTGCCATCGCCTTCTCCTCCTATCACCACAGAAAGCATCTAATGTATCTATTAATTAAAAAACAACACAGGTCGTTCATTCAGAAAGCAGATACGAAGCTTTAATTCACTGTGGGCATTTCTATTCACTATATAATATATAAACTTTTCATATTTCTTCACACAGATAAATCTTTTATAAGACTTTTTTCCCTCCAAGTACTGTGTACCATAACACCATTACATTTAACTAGCTAAGGACATATTATAAATACCATGAGCCACTGACTATATACAGAAAATGACACGTTAGAAAGTATAAATTAAAAATGTTTAAGAAAGGCTAAATACAATGAAAGTTTACATGTATTCTTTAATTCTAGATATCACATCACAGTGACAACCAATTACAATAAAATCAAAACTTCTTTTAGATGATAATACATTCAAATTTCTAACATCCAATTATTTTCATTTCCACACTGTTAATACTACAGGCTTAACACGACAGGCTTTTAGACTGCAGACCAAGTTTCTTGTGTAATAATAACAAAGTTTCTTGTGTAATAATAAGAATTACTATCTTGATCATGATCAAAAGAAACCAAATTTATATATACTGTACTATACAGAGATGAGACTTTATTAAGTATAATATGGAACTCTTTAGTAAAGGTGTTCAAGAGAAATTCAAATAGTAGCCTGAAAATGAGTTTTAACTGCTACTGTATTCTACATACATTCCGTTAAAAAATGAAGTCTCTGTCAAAACATTTATAAATAAGTATATAGTATAATAGCTTTTCCCCCTCCAAAATACCACCTGGGAGAAAATTTCCAAGGTGACTCAAGGAGGGGAAAAAAAAAGGCCTCAGAAAACAAACATTATATGGTCTCATAAGCGGCAATCTTCCAGAGTCTATTTTCAATTGGAATAAATTCTGCAGCCAATTCTACCTTGCTTCGGTGTTCACAGTCCAGAGTCCTTGAATATCTAGTTCAGTATTCTACAGAAATCTGCAAGGACTCCCAAACACCCCTCAACTAATTACACAAGGGAAAACTGATCATGTTCTGTATTAAAACTTATGTGAAAATTGTACATAGTCATAGCCATTCTTTTAACAGTGATGCTAGAATAAGTGATGAGATATATGCACAGCTGTACACGAATCACCATTAAACACAGGAACACAACGCCATTTGATGCATATCAAATAAGCTCCCCAAAAGCCAATCTGAATATATTTATTTTCATTTACTTTGATACAGCGTTGGAAGGGTCTGCATATAATTACGGAGACTGCTGCAAACAATATTTGATGCTATTAAGTGTTCCATTAAGCAGCAGGCATGCACAATAGTTACTTTAAAAAATTTCTCATGTATGTATCTTAACATTTCTATTTATAAGCTACAATATGTTTAAAGCATTTAGTAATCTTTAAACCAATTATTTAAATTGACCTATACCTAAGTGGGGAAAAACAACAACAAAAAACTTCATCTCAACACCTGAAGGTAATATTTAAACTTTACTCCTCCAAATTATGTAAATTTTTTTTAATATGTCATCCTTAAAATTCCAAACATGACAAAAATTCTTACCACTACTAGATTAGAAGTATGATTTCTCAGCAGCAGTCTACCCATCACACACTTAAAGCATGCCACACTTCAGGGGTTTACATGATAAGAGTGACGTGCTGGCTGTAGATGACCATAATTGAACATCAGTCTCTTCTCTTCATTCTGGATCTTTTATTTCAAACTAAATAAAGCTTTTCATTAATATAAACTAAAACTTTTTTCCCTTTATTTAACACCAATAGAGGAGATAAAACACCTTTATTGTCTTCAAGTGCCCGGCAAAATAGAAAATCTTTCAACTACATTAGGTAATCGGGTGAAGGGCTAGTGTTCATTTTCTCATTTAAGGAGCATTCCAAGTCAAATGATCACACACAATGACAAATTCAGATTGCCTGGTTCTCGGTCCTTTATGGCTTAAAGCAGTGGATTTGAAAACTACCTCTGGTTAAAATAAAGTTCATGAATAATGCACAGGTTGTACATCTAGGAAATCATGCAATAAATATATGTTCTCATGTACACTGGAATCTTGGTGATGAAAGGGGTCTGCAGGTGTGAACAGTAATGTTTCTTCATTTTACCAAAAGAATACACCCAGCAAGTTCATTGCTTTGGGCCTATTCAAAACCCTGTTTGCCAGGTCATCCTGATTTTCTCAGAGTGATAAAAGCAGCCAATGTCGTAAGCCATCTTACGACAGTTAAGGAACTGATGGGCCTCAACTGCAGGTGCTGTGAGGTCTGAACTAAGCAGAACGAGATTCTCAGGATCCTGCCACTCTGCTACAAAGTCACTTTGGACTACCTGGCAGACTAGAGTATCAAATAGGGAAATGCTGAGAATGACCCACTGGAAATATTTACTATAGTATTATCTAAAAAAAAAAACCTATCTGCCCTTTAAATCTATTTGAGAATTGCCTTGGTAAGACCCACTCACTGTTCCTGGTTTTGATATGCCCCTACAACATGAGAATTGAACTGAACTACAATGATTGTAATGTCATCTCTGTACATCCGAGCAAGCTCTTCAGGAAGACTAAGCATTTTGGAGAGGCGCTCATGATCAACAGCCCCAAACTCATTGTTGCCCACAGCGTGGCGAATAAGGTGGGTTGCTGCATTCTGGTCCTCAAACACCGATGACATCTTAGCTCTCCGTTCTGTTAAAAGGCCATGCATCTGCCCCAGAGTCACCTTATAGCCACCAACGGCTATTGGCTGCTGGTGGTGCATGCCTGTTAGGTACTCACCCACAATCCTAACCACATCCTGCCTGTGCATTGTCTCCCACAGCCCATCAGTCGCCAGTACCAGAAATTTATCCTGTGGCCTTAATCGGTGGTAAGTTACTTCTGGTTCAGCAGTGAGATAAGGAGGTGTGTAATAATTAGGAGGGATGAACTTGGTGTATTCATTGTCATTCAACTGGTCTGGGCCAGATTCTATCACTCTCTTCTGAAGGTCAATGCTCCATTTGAACTTGACGTCTCCAAAAGCCCGAAAAGGCATCAGCAAGCCAAGCAGCCGATCCTGTTTCACCACACTCTTGGCCTCGTTCTTTGGGTGCTCCAGTTTCAGCCGTTCCACTTCTCTCTCATTCTGAGCGTTGTGGTCATTAGACAGCGTGACTGCCGACCAAGAGCCGTCCTCTTCCTGCACTCCCAGCATGGCTCTGCTATCGCCAGTGTTGGCCACGTGAAGGTCAACGCCATCCACGTGGGCCACGCAAGCTGTGGCCCCAGAAAATGCCACTCGAAGCACTAGGTAGTTGAGGAAAGAATTGGGATCACCAACTTGAGCCTCCAAGGAGATGTCATTATCAAGCCTCTTGAAAGCATTAATCAAAGCCTCCTTAACATCAATATCAGTCGACTCCCCAGTGTTGAGGTCAATAAGCTCTTGCCAGTAAGTCCTCAAGCTGTTGAAATATAACTTGGATGCCTCCTTACTGAAGTAATCGTTGGGGTGCTTGTGCCACTGGAGAATGGGCAGCAGGGCTCGACCACTCTCTACAGCATTTTCGATCTCCAGCAAAGTCTCGTGGGGTAACAAAGAGACAGCAATATAATAAAAGAGTCTTTCACTAACTGCCTGGGAGCAAGCACAGCCTGCGTGGCCATCAAAAACCCCCAAAAGCATCCCTCTGGTCTGCAAGCAGGTTGCTGCACTCCTCCGGTCCTCAATGGGTGCGTTTGCCGGCAGCTGATTGCTGTCAAATCCAAGGACAGAACTTACATTTTTGCCATCAAATTCTGGCACTTTGAAACTGTACTCATTAGCTTTCAGGATGCTATTGACTTGGGGAGGTGTGAGGTAAAACTTCTGCGGTGTGGAAGCGTATCTCCTTCCTTGGGTGTACTGCCACCAGCTCTCCTTTGGCCTGTAAAAGGTAGCATACGCCGGATGGGGTGTGTATCTCGGGCGACTCTGCGGAATATAAGGGGGTGAGCAGCAGAGATGTTTGTGGTGGCAGTAACATGCAGTGCCATAGATTCTGCTCAGTTCACAGTTACGAATCAGAGGGAAAAACAGTTGAGTTGGTGCTGGCATGGCATCAGAGAACAGTGGCAGGCTGGAACTTCTGACCGGGATTCCTAGACAGCAATTTCACAGGTACGCACAAAGAAAAAAAGTTACAGATTACTTAATCTATTTTTGCTTTCATAACAGATATTTAGCAGGTGAATTTACAAGTGCCCGTGCCTCCTAAGGTACTATATTTTACACATATACCATGTACTATCTCTACAGGATATACTCTGCTAAGTGCACTCGATTACTTAATGGAGCCAGGGGCAAACTGTCTTCCAGCTTTACTTTTCTCTTTGTAGTTCTTTATGCAGCACAAACTGGGCAGAATGTACAATAGATCTGGCTGGGAAGAGCGGAGATGAAGGTTATATAACATCATGCAGTGGCAGTCTACCTGGCCAATCACCCTTCTTTTTATCCTTAAAAAAGGCCATGGGTCTCCCATATTGCACAGGGACTTTTCCCATTTATGAAGATCCTGTTTCTAGAGCCATGGTCAATGGTTAGCATTTGATACACCTGGATAGCACCATAAATGTGTTTGGATGCAGCCTCGACCTGTGTGTATTCATGAATTATTTGTACAATATATACATACGTTACTATAATTAACACGTACACGAAAAATCTTACATAATGGATAAAAATAGAAGTTCCAAAATGCCCTCCTTGCATCCAGGAGATGGTCTTGCAAACAATGCTTCTCCAGACCACTGTGCCGATTTGGCAAGTTTAGGGACACAGGTCTGCCACCAAGTCACCAAATAATCCTGGAAAAGCGGGCAGGTTTCATTTATTCATTAATTTTACTATATTTTTTGTGATTAAAAAAAAACAAGTATTTTAGTAGCTCTAAAACTTTATTAGTAACATAAATGGTCTCAGTTCTGGAACTTAATTTACTTGTTAGTATTTTCCTCTGCCTATCAGCCATAAAAGAAAGCTACAGAAATATGGTCTTCATCTTTTATGGACCCCAAGTAGAATTCACCCGTAGAAAAATATTCTCTTACATTTTAAAAAATGGTTATCTATTTGCCTTTGGAAATTAATAAACAGTGAAACAGTAGTCTAATGTTCTACGGTTTGGCTTAAAAAGGTAGAGCATTATACTCGTGAATAAATGAAAAATCGTATCACTTATATCTGGAAGTGGAACACTGAAAATATTTTGATGAGCATTTATCTAGAAAATGTAATAAACATGTATCAATAAGCCAGGTAATCTATACACGAAAAGAATCCCTCTTGTAACACATATTTCCCCTGAATTCTTGAGGTATGGCCTCAAAGTGTTTAACTGGCCTATAAACAAATAGGCTTTAGAAATATCTTAAATAGGGAAACAAATGCAATAAACAAAAAGGAATAAGGAATAGAAAATCACTTGAGCCTTAATATCAACTATTTCTTCCTAAGGTTGAACACGTTAAGAAAAATTTTTACAAATATCATAGAGTATTAGCTATATATTACATTATTTTCACATACCCTTTTTGGAAAAACAGTTAGAAAAATGATAAGTGGAATATAGGGAGCAAACACTGAGTTTGCTTCGGTAATAAGCACTGTGTAAGCCAGTCATATAGAACCCCTTTTGCATGTGATAGAATGTACCATTATTTTAACTGCACTATTTAAGAAGAAATTTGTTTACAAAATTGAAAACAAGATTAGGCAAGAGAAGGTAATGAATAGAATTTTGGAAATAAGAGCAATAACTAAATAACGTCTGAAAGGCAGTCAGGTCTTTCAGAAGACCTGAAATTCCAGAAGAACAGGAATCTATCAAGAATAACCACTTAAATAACAGCACTTTAAACTGAATACCTGAAAGTCATCCAAAGGTTAAGTGTACATGACTGAGCCAGGAGATGTGCTACAACGCTGGGCCACATGACATTGGCTTTCAGATACGAACGATATCTCTTGCTAGGTTTGTATGCAGAAAGCACATGGACTCATTTCATGCTTTGTATGAAGATTATTTCTATCATTAAAAATGGAAACATACCAATTTTCATGAAAATAAATTTTCTCTGTAAGTTTATATACGTCTGCATTTAAGCTTACTTTACTATGTAAGAATTTTAGAGGAAAAAAAATACCTGTGTTTCTGTATGGAATGCAGGTTGAATCAAAGTACTGTTTGTGTTTGGAGGCGGGGTTTGGGAGACAGATGTGTAACAGAACTGGGCTATATGACATCTGATCAAGAAATAACAAGACCGGGAAACTCACACTTTCCTTAAATTCCTTTGTTTTGACAATCCTCCTGCTTTTCTAATTGACTGCAAAATGAACTATTTTGGCAAAAGAACTGATTCACGCAGCAGATGCTTTGAATACATAAATTCAAACACCAGGCACTCAAGTAACATACATTTTTCCTTCAGGCATAAATTCTCAAGATTAAAAACAAAAAAGCAGAGAGTCAATTTTATTAATTCGATCTTTCAATTACTCAGGGGTTTAGCATATGGACCGAGATTCCCAACATGCCTCTCAAAGTCAAATTCCTAGGGAAGTTACCTACTCTGTGATTAAAGAGCATTCGTTCACCACCAGTACAAGTGACATACTCTCTCTATCAGACCAGTTACTCCTGGAAGTTAATGTACTTTCGAATGCTTTCATAAACCGTAAGTGAACATTCGAAACACTCTTGAGTATCCTTCTGAATATCCTGTGATTCAACAACAAAAGTCCATGAAATCAAAACTCTTGTTGACAACTTGCTAAATTAACGAAGTTAAAAGGGCTCTGATGCAGCAGTAAGAATAGCAGCAAGGTACAGTTGTGGTAAACTGAAGCACCGTCAAATCTTCAAGTTATTTCTGGCCACAATTTCACTTAAAAATTCCGATCCCATGATCCCGACTTGGCCACCTTAGGTACAGCATCTTAGTCTTAGGCAGATTTTGCCAGTGACTAATAAGGAAAAATGAGCTGTAAGGAGAAACAGGAAAGAGATCCATCCATTCTTATTGATGTACTCTGCAGGGCTTGTGCCAGGAAATGATTCCACTTTATCAATAAACTCTCAGAACAAACTAATTAAGAGAATGCAATTACTGCCCCGACTCCAGAGCTCTTTAGCTTTGCAAAGCTTTTGGTGTAAATGGAAAAAAAAAAGCTTTACTAATCATTAAATGTGTCAGAACCCCAGTTTATGTAATCCGATTGCATTAAACACCCCGCATAAAGACTCTCTGCGATTTTTCAGCATTTTGGGGCAACGTTTAGCCATTTCACAGCTCCTGTTATCTCTACATGAATGAAGAAACCTGCTGCCTTTGGAATACTCCGAAGCCCCAAGTCAGCACTTGTTTGATCAGTTTCCTTTGTACCCTACCTGAAAATGGCACTCACTTAAGGCGTCAACTGCTATCCTGGTGCAGGATCCCTTTGTCCCCCCTTTTCTACCTACCTCACCTCTTCATTCCACACAAACCCACCTAACACCATCCACACGCAAAATCAGTCATCATCCTCCCTGGATACCCAACGCTAGGTAGTTAAGGGAATACCTACCAATTCGTCTGGGCCCGGGACACACACACATTCTCCTGTCATCACAACACGGAGCCGACAACATCCACAACCCGCGCGGAGAGCAGCAGCGACAGCGGCACCGGCCCATTGAAAAGCAAGGCAGAGATGCTCGTTAGAGGAGGCGTCGGCAGGGGAGGCGCGAGCGGAGGAGGGGCGAGGTCTCGCTGCAGCCGGGTGAATGGGGCTAGGAGGTGGGGTGGGGTGAGGTGGGGTGGGGGAAAGAGAATAGAGGCGCAAGACCGGGGGTGGGGAGGAGGGCGGAAACCTAACCAACAAACCCACCCCTCGGGAGCCGCGGAGCTACAGCTGGAGGCGGCGGGGGCCCAGACGCCGGCGGAGGCGCGCCCCGGGACCGGCCCGTCCATCCAGCCCCGGCGCGGAGCCCACGGGAGCGCAGCATCCTCCTCCCGCCCACGCTGCGCCGGCCGCAGACCTGAAAACCGAGGGTCGGCCCGCGGGGTCACCCTGGGCCCAGGGTGTGCGTGTGAGGGGGAATCCTCAGGCAGAGCGCCTCCGCGCCACCTGAGCCGCACCTGCCTCGGACCCACCCTCGCGCCGGCCCTCACGGCGCCCCGGGCGCGGCCAGCGGGCGAGGCGGGCCCGCCCCCGCGGCCCTGGAGCCCCGCGGGCAGTCCCCCGGCGCCGTCACGCTCGCCGCGGCCCCGACGCCCCTCGAGCGCGCACCTGGCGCCCCCAGGCTCGTCTCCTCACGCGTGCCGGCCGCCCGCCTCACAACTTCGGGCGGGCGGAGGAGGATTCCGGACGGCGGTTTGGTGCTGGGGTGAGGGAATACGAACCGGACACGGCAGAGGGAGGAGCCGCTTCTTCTCAAGAGGAGGCGGCGGCGGCGTCGACGGCACCTCCCGGCGGTCCTTCCTCACGAGCGGCCGCGACTCCTAGGAGCGCGGCCCCGGGCCCCAGGCCGGCCCACTCCGCCCCGCCCCCTCCCGTCCCCCTACGCCGCGCCGGGCCCCCGCCCTGCCCCGCCCGCGCTTTCGGGTCCGAGCGCTTCCCGCCTTCCCATTGGGTGCGCAGTGGCGAGGGGGCGGGGCGCAGCAGAGCGGGCCGCTGCTCGGCGCGTGGGGGCGGAAGAGCCGCGCGCTCCCCGCCCGCTTTGTGACGTCACGAGGGTCAGACACGCCCGTCCATCCGCGCGAGCTGCCCATTGGCTCTGCGGGCCCGCCTCACGTGACCGCGCCCGCCCCCGCGCCCGCTATAGCCGGGTGGAGGGAGGGCTGCGCGCGCCCGTGGGCTTCACTGAAGGGCCGGGAGGGAGGAAGCGCCGGGGTCGGCACGAGCGTCCCCGAGCGGGCGGGGCCCGTGAACGGCCGCTTCCCGCAGGCAGGCTTCCACGACGCACCGGCACCTCGGCGAGCCTCCTTCCCTCCTTACGGGTGGGCTGGGGCTTCGTAGTTTTGGGCTGCGAGGGGAGGCTCCCTGCCCAACGGGAAACTAAATTCCCAGAGACGGCCCTACCTGGAATAACAAGGCATGAGAGGACCCCGGGGTATCTGAGGCCTGGTTCATGGGATTCTTTTCGGAGCGTTGACTTTGGAGCATGGTTTCTGTCATTTTCTGGACATGTCTCAGGGCCCAGCAAGAGAAAGGCGGTCTGGACAGCAGCCAGAGGAAGTTGTGATGAAGGAATTATTGCCTCTGTCGAGTAGGTGTGTGTGCTCACTTTTTCTGAAAGAAAGAAAGTGAAGTCGCTCAGTCGTGTCCGACTCTGCGACCCCATGGACTGTAGCCTGCCAGGCTCCTCCATCCATGGAATTTTCCAGGCAAGAGTACTGGAGTGGGCTGCCATTTCCTTCTCCAGGAGATCTTCCCGACCCAGGGATTGAACCCGTGTCTCCCGCATTGTAGGCACACCACGTTTTCTGAAGGGCTTTGAAATCAGTCTTTATTTGCCCTGAATAAGAAAAGGGTAGAACGCACAATGCGAAAATGGGAAGATCCCTGAACTTTCTGTGTCAGGACCTTCATCCAAGTCACTTCTGCTCCGTGAGCCTCAGTTTCCACTTCTGTTAAGCTGGATTGGGGTGGCGTTGGCAGTCTTGGTTAAAGGGTAGACATGGCAGGGGCTGCTTCACTTGTTTCTGTCCATATGTAATCTCCTCTTTATGGGAACTGAGTCACTGATAGTGGCTTCTGAAAACTTCCTTGGAGATGGTATCAGGCAGATCATTGCACTTATCCTGCTGCTGCTGCTAAGTTGCTTCAGTCGTGTTCGGCTCTGTGCGACCCCATAGACGGCAGCCCACCAGGCTCCCCCGTCTCTGGGATTCTCCAGGCAAGAATATTGGAGTGGGTTGCCATTTCCTTCTCCACTCTGTCTACTGTTAAAAACAGTTAACTGACTTATTAAGCATATCTGCTTACGAGCCGATAAAATTCCCAAAGTGATGTGCCCAGGTTATAAAAAGCTGTCATATTAACAGTATTGTGGAGTTTTGTTTTTGTTAATTTGCACTATCTGATTTTATGTATTAAAGGAGAAATTTTATAGACACAAAACAGTGCCAGGAACTGGTTCTTTATAGCTCCTAGATTTTTCCAACTGCCTCCTCTATTCTCTAAATAGAGGGCATTTTGGCCCAGCCCCAAGCTTCCCACGGAACTCTTGTGGCTATTTTTATGTGGCCCTCATCCATTTTACATGGGCCTATCTGCTTCACATCAACCCCTCTTTTTTACTTCTCAAATGAGCTTCCCATAAGTTGGTATTTTTTTCATGGTCTTTTATTCTGTTGAGTATCTGATTTAAGTATCTGTTTTCTATAGTCTCATAGAGGCAGTATAGGGGGGTATAGCAAAGTGAGTAGGAACCCAGCTGGAACTAGACCACCTGAGTTCCAGTCCCAGCTCTGCATCTTGCTACGTGGTCTTGGGCAACTTCTTCCTGGCTCAGTTCTTTCATATATAAGATAGGAATAAAAATAGTAATATTTTAAAACTTTTTACCCTCACAGGTTGTATAAAGTGAGTTGATATATATATATATATATATATATATATATATATATATCATGCTAAGTAAGTACAAGTAAGTAGTAAGGGCTATGTAAGTATCAGTTATTATTAATATTATAGACAAGTCCAGGTCAGTGTGTTTGTTTTATTAAGGACTCCTAGAGAGTAGGAGGGAGAAGGCAATGGCACCCCACTCCAGTACTCTTGCCTGGAAAATCCCATGGATGGAGGAGCCTGGTAGGCAGCAGTCCATGGGGTTCCACAGAGTCTGACACGACTGAGCGACTTCACTTTCACTTTTCACTTTCATGCATTGGAGAAGAAAATGGCAACCCACTCCAGTGTTCTTGCCTGGAGAATCCCAGGGACGGGGGAGCCTGGTGGGCTGCTGTCTGTGGGGTCACACAGAATCAGACACGACTGAAGTGACTTAGCAGCAGTAGTAGAGAGTAGGAGATAAATACACT
This sequence comes from Bos mutus, assembly GCF_027580195.1. Lineage (NCBI taxonomy): Eukaryota > Metazoa > Chordata > Mammalia > Artiodactyla > Bovidae > Bos > Bos mutus. The sequence goes on along the minus strand of NC_091630.1, from coordinate 11,706,773 downwards.
CAAGTAGAATATATTCTACAGCTAGATACTAAGCGGTTATTAATAGAGTGGCTGCTGCTGCTGCTGCTGCTAAGTCGCTTCAGTCGTGTCCGACTCTGTGCGACCCCATAGACGGCAGCCCATCAGGCTCCCCTGTCCCTGGGAGTCTTACAAACTTAGGATATCAGGTTAAGGTGATTTATTTACATGAGGAATGTCACTACCTCTTAGCTCCTGCTTTACAGACATGGAGACCAGGTAGTTGAATATAAGTGGATTTTTATTTTGAGAGTTTCTACCTGAGGACTCAGAAATGAAGTTTATACTAGGTTAGTTTGCTGTCTACAAAACTTTTTCTATTGTGAAAATAGAGTCATGAAACTCCAGGACCATAGCAATGACCTCTTTAGATCACCTTGGTAGCATATACCTTATTCAACACCAATATTGCCATTAGTCAGAGCCCTTTAAAAATTACCTTTTCAAATTGTTTTTGGATCTGCACAGGAAACTCCAACTTATTTTACTATAATTAGCACCTTGGTTTTTATACCAAAATAGTATTGATTCTCTCATGCTAATGTTCTTAGTTTTGAACAACCTATTTCTGAAAATAACACCTACTCTCAAAAAATCGACATATGCCACCACTAAATATAGTCAAAAGAATTTGTCCTGAGAATTGAAGGCATTGCCAAGGTATTTCTGGAATCAAAATAAAGGATCCCCCAAAGTAATGGCTATGAAATAAATTCATTTAGAGGTGTAAGTTTTGTTCTCTAGCTGCAGTTATATGATTCTGTGACATGTATGTTGTAAATAAAGTTATAGTCCTTCTGCACAGGAACCAAGTGCTTGTACCACTGGGGGAGGTTCTTAAGTATCTCAGCCTTGTCTCCCCTCTGGTCTGGCTTTCTTCCTGTCTCTAGATGGAGCTCCTTTTGGTCACCCAGTGAATAGGCTTGCTTCAGAAGTGCTCTTTTTATCACATGGCCATCTGGCCAAGGCCAGAGCAGGTCTGTGGGTTTGCTGCTCTGACCTCACAGACTGTTTTAGCCACCAGAACACCTGTTGACACTTTAACATTGGAAAGTGTGGAAAAATAGCATCAAATAACCCAGAATTTTTGTTAAGGGCAGGCAAAGAGAGAGGAGGAGGGGGCTTCCCAAATACTCCAGTACAAAGAAAGCACTGTGCAAAAATACCTATTTTTGTTAACACAATGCTTTTTGTAACACCAAAAATGAAAGTCAGTACCTGAATTAGACCCTTAACACACAGTCATTTTCTTGCCCTAGAATAAACCTGGAAATGAGCAAGTGCTTAGCCAGACTGGCCTGGTATTCTTATGGGTGGATGATATAAACCCTTGGGTTATTGGAGGTTAGCTGTGACAACATGGAGATGGTCCAGCAGAATCTCAGTGGTGCCAGACAGGAAGCTTAAAATAGACTTGCAAGTGGGTCTGAGATGCTATTCGCCTGATGGCTAGTGAGTTAACCGTGGCCTTTGCCAAAATCAACGATTAGAGGAAAGAGAGGCTGCTAGACAATCTTTAGCTCCTTCTTCCCTCCAGGTCTTAGATGAGAAATCAGCAAGTATTTACTATTAAGCATTAGGTACTTGTTTTATTCATCCTGGTGTTGAGAATTGCTTTGAAATTAAATTATTTGCAGTTGTGCGCTGAAATCAACAAATCATCTGTAAGAAAGAAGCAGATCATGTACTGTGGCTCATTTCTTGTGGGTCAGAGGTTATAGGTGTGTTCAGACTTATTTAATATTTTAAAAGTAGTCCATCCTCATCAGAATTCATGAAGCAGTAGTAGTTTGAGGGAAATATATGTATCATTGTTCTCTTGCCAAATTAGAAACAAAAATCTCCTGCATTGACCTAACATGACAACGAATATGGAAAGTAGGTATCTGGGGTTGCTTTCCTTGAGAAATCCCTGCTAATGGGGTTGTCTTGAATATTAAGGATGATGTGCATGGGGGAAGGGTTTTTATTGTCTAGCCATCAGACAACTAGGCAGTGAAAAATTACACTTTTTCGTTCAGTGTGTCTCTACAGATGATTCTCCAGAATACAGAAGGTAAAAGATTTCAGAAAGGTTTCAGGGGAGCTGAGAACTTGGGGTGGATCTAGAGCACTTTACAGTAGGTGCCAGGTCATGAGTGCCCCTGAAGCAGGCCATGCCAATCTGCAGACTTCAGCAAAAGCCCCTACACTATGAACTCAAAAATAGTAGCTGCTGATCTACACATTTCTTTAAAACTATAATTCTCTGCTTACCTGGACAGCATAACTATAAGAGTATAAGCTTCCCAAGGACAGGCATGGATCATGTCACTTTTATACATCCATATACACCCGCAGCTTGGCATAATAGTGAGAACTGAGGGGTAGTGGATGCTTACTTTATACTGTCTTCTGTTCTAAGTGCATTGTCTGGCTGTATCCTCATAACACTCATAACAGGTAGGTTTTACCGTTATATCCATTTCACAGAAGAGGAACCTCACTGAGGGTGATTTGCACTGCTTACATAAATAGGAAGTAGTAGAGTGTCCGTCTTACATTCTGAGGCGCTATGCTTTAGTGACCGCTGCACAAAATAGATGCTCAGTAATGAACTCGTGTCAAAGTACAGAAAGTTTCACATTTTCATTATGGGCCCGACAGTAAAGTATATCCTTATAATTGCAGAATTTCCACCCATGTTTCTGTATCTGTAACCAGCAATAAGTTTTGCACAGATAAGTGTGTCTCCACTAAATAGCCATTCTTGTCAGAGCACTGTAGGGTTTGGTTATGGTTTTTCAGGAAAAACAGTTGTAGCTAGCTGAGCAGCCACAACTGGTCCCCCGCTGACACCTCAAGATACTAGCAGGAGCATCAGACTCTGATTGACAAAGTGAAAGACAAAGCAACCACATTTTTCTCATTCTTGTGGTCAAGGGAATTTCCCGGCCACAAAGGCACAGAGTAGATCCTTGGGGTTCAAGGGAGGGAGAGGGAGCTAGCCCATAATATGTCCCACCAACTTCCCAGAAACTTTGACACTGGAATCTATCTTGACTGAGAGATGACTGCACATCCACCAGAGAGGGCCCTGAGTCAGGCCAAATATTGAGACAAGCAAGATGACTGGTCAGAGACAATCTGAAACACTGTCCATACATAACCCATGTAAACAATCCTCATTCCACACTTCACTGAAGCTCCACCTGTGTGTTCTTCCACACTACTTTGCTTCTAATAAATGATTTCACTGCTTCACAATCTGTCTCTGTGCTGAATACTTTCTTCAAAGAAGACAAGGACCAAGTACCTGCTTCAAGTCACAGCACCCATTACCCCATGAGATCAGCTATTATAAAAGCATATTTTCCTTGGAAACTAGATGTAAATATTTGTAGGTGAATACCTAATGTATACCTATAGAAGGCTGAATGCCAAAGAGTTGATGCTTTTGTGGTGCTGGAGAAGACTCTTGAAAGTCCCTTGGACTGCAAGGAGATCAAACCAGTCAATCCTAAAGGAAATCAGTCCTGAATATTCACTGGAAGAACTGAAGCTAAAGCTCAAGCTCCAATACTTTGGCCACCTGATGTGAAGAGCCGACTCACTGGAAAAGACCCTGATGCTGGGAAGATTGAGGGCAGGAGGAGAAGAGGGCAGCAGAGAATGAGATGGTTGGATGGCATCACCGACTCACTGGACATGAACTTGGGCAAACGGAAATAGTGAGGGACAGGGAAGCCTGGCATTCTGCAGTCCATGGGGTCACAAAGAGTTTGGCATGACTTAGTAACTGAACAATATCACCACCTAATGTATTCAGGTCACACCCTAGTAATAACATTTAATCTATTTAAAGCTGTATGTTCAGTTTAAAATAAAGCACTTTTTAATCAGTATCCACATGAGAGGTGAAAGTTCAAGAAGAGAAAGAAGACAAGAAGAATGTTAGTTATCGAATTATGTGTCCAGTTTCTGCTAGGAATAATGGACTCCGGAAGTCTAATCAGAATATACTAAAGTACAGTATCTGGGTTGTGATTTTATCCCTTCTTAAGGCATTGAGATTTTATAAAATGAACATAAGTTGGAGCCAGAGACACCTGAGTTCAAATCCTAGCTTACTAGCTGGGTAATCTTTCCAAATTTATCCAATAGCTTCAACACTTTAAAAATCTAAACAGTGTTGTAAGGATTCAGTTCAGTTCAGTCGCTCAGTTGTGTCGACTCTTTGAGACCCCATGAATCGCAGCATGCCAGGCCTCCCTGTCCATCACCAACTCCCAGAGTCTACTCAAACTCATGTCCATTGAGTCAGTGATGCCATCCAGCCATCTCATCCTCTGTCGTCCCCTTCTCCTCCTGCCCCCAATCCCACCCAGCATCAGAGTCTTTTCCAATGAGTCAACTCTTCACATGAGGTGGCCAAAGTATTAGAGTTTCAGCCTCAGCATAAGTCCTTCCAATGAACACCCAGGACTGATCTCCTTTAGGACAGACTGGTTGGATCTCCTTGCAGTCCAAGGGACTCCCAAGAGTCTTCTCCAACACCACAGTTCAAAAGCATCAATTCTTCAGCGCTCAGCTTTCTTCACAGTCCAACTCTCACATCCATACACGACCACAGGAAAAACCATAGCCTTGACTAGACAGACCTTTGTTGGCAAAGTAATGTCTCTGCTTTTCAATATGCTATCTAGGTTGGCGTCTTTTAATTTCATGGCCACAGTCACCATCTGCAATAATTTTGGAGCCCAAGAAAATAAAGTCAGCCACTGTTTCCACTGTTTCCCATCTATTTGCCATGAAGTGATGGGACCGGATGCCATGATCTTCATTTTCTGAATGTTGAGCTTTAAGCCAATTTTTTCACTCTCCTCTTTCACTTTCATCAAGAGGCTTTTGAGTTCCTCTTCACTTTCTGCCATAAGGGTGGTGTCATCTGCATATCTGAGGTTATTGATATTTCTCCTGGCAATCTTGATTCCAGCTTGTGCTTCTTCCAGCCCAGCGTTTCTCATGATGTACTCTGTATACAAGTTAAATAAGCAGGGTGACAATATACAGCCTTGACGTACTCCTTTTCCTATTTGGAACCAGTCTGTTGTTCCATGTCCAGTTCTAACTGTTGCTTCCTGACCTGCATATAGGTTTCTCAAGAGGCAGGTCAGGTGGTCTGGTATTCCCATCTCTTTCAGAATTTTCCAGTTTATTGGGATCCACACAAAGTCATAATGATAATCTAAAAGAAAATGGGAAATGATGGCTGGCAAATAGCACAAAGTGGTAGCACCGAAATGACTCCCCTGTTGCTGCCGTAACAAGTTACCACAAGTTCAATGGCTTAAAACGGCACACAGATCTTGCAGTTCTGGAGGTCAGAAGTCTAACGTGGGTCTCTGTTGGCTAAAATCAAGGCATGTCAGCAGAACCACATTCCCTTCCGGAGGCTTTGGGGAGGATCTGTTTTCCTGTCTCACCCAGTGTTCAGAAGCTGCTACAGTTCCTTGACTCACAGCTCCTTTCTTCACCTTCAAAGGGAGACAGCAGCATCTTCAGGTCACTCTCACTGTGATTCTTCTGCCTTCTTCTGATTACATCGGGCCCATCGGGTCATAATCCAGGATAATCTCTTTATCTTAAAGTCAGTTCATTAGCAACTGTACATCCATCTACAACCTTCATCCCCCCTTGTCATGGAGCACACAGCATACAGTTCCGAGGGACTGTGGTGTGGACATCTTTTAGAAAGGGCTGTGGCTCTGCATTTCACAGTGCTTTTTGCTCTTAACACTTGTTCATTCATTCATATACTTACTAAAGGAAAATACGAATGATATAGTAAAAGTATCTTTCAGTTCAGTTCAGTCACTCAGTCGTGTCCAACTCTTTGCGACCCCATGAATCGCAGCATGCCAGGCCTCCCTGTCCATTACCAACTCCCAGAGTTGACTCAAACTCACGTCCATTGAGTCGGTGATGCCATCCAGCCATCTCATCCTCTGTCGTCCTCTTTTCCTCCTGCCCCCAATCCCTCCCAGCATCAGAGTCTTTTCCAATGAGTCAACTCTTCGAATGAGGTGGCCAAAGTACTGGAGTTTCAGCTTTAGCATCATTTCTTCCAAAGAAATCCCAGGGCTGATCTCCTTCAGAATGGACTGGTTGGATCTCCTTGCAGTCCAAGGGACTCTCAAGAGTCTTCTCCAACACCACAGTTCAAAAGCATCAATTCTTTGGCCCTCAGCTTTCTTCACAGTCCAACTCTCACGTCCATACATGACCACAGGAAAAACCATAGCCTTGACTAGACGGACCTTTGTTGGCAAAGTAATGTCTCTGCTTTTGAATATGCTATCTAGGTTGGTCATAACTTTCCTTCCAAGGAGTAAGCGTCTTTTAATTTCATGGCTGCAGTCACCATCTGCAGTGATTTTGCCAAGAATTCTTCTGTTTTAGTAAAGTGCTTCAGTTCAGTTCAGGCACTCAGTCGTGTCTAACTGTTTGCGACCCCATGGACCACAACACGACAGGCCTCCCTGTCCGCCACCAACTCCTGGAGTTTACTCAAACTCATGTCCATTGAGTCAGTGATGCTATCCAGCCATCTCATCCTCTGTTGTCCCCTTCTCCCACCTTCAATCTTTCCCAGCATCAGGGTCTTTTCAAATGAGTCAGTTCTTCACATCAGGTGGCCAAAGTATTGGAGTTTCAGCTTCAACATCAGTCCTTCCAATGAACACCCAGGACTGATCTCCTTTAGGATGGACTGGTTGGATCTCCTTGCAGTCCAAGGGACTCCCAAGAGTCTTCTCCAACACCACAGTTCAAAAGCATCAATTCTTCGTTACTCAGCTTTCTTTATAGTTCAACTCTCACATCCATACATGACTACTGGAAAAACCATAGCCTTGACTAGATGGACCTTTGTTGGCAGAATAATGTTTCTGCTTTTTAATATACTGTCTAGGTTGGTCATAACTTTCCTTCCAAGGAGTAAGCATCTTTTAATTTCATGGCTGCAGTCACCATCTGCAGTGACTTTGGATCCCCCCAAAAATAAAGTCAGCCACTGTTTCCACTGTTTCCCCATCTATTTGCCATGAAGTGATGGGGCTGGATGCGATGATCTTAGTTTTCTGAATGTTGAGTTATAAAGCGCTTCAGTTCAGTTCAGTTCAGTCACTCAGTTGTGTCTTACTCTTTGCGACCCCATGAACTGCAGCACACTAGGCTTCCCTGTCCATCACCAGCTCCTGGAGTTCACCCAAACTCATGTGCATTGAGTTGATGATGCCATCCAGCCAACTCATCCTCTGTCATCCCCTTCTCCTCCTGCCCCCAGTCCCTCCCAGCAGATTTATACACTAAAAAATTAGCTGAGGCGGTTGCGGTGGGAGAGCAGCAGGCCAAGAGTGTGAGTTGCTCACCCCAGGGGCTGCCTGCTGTCCCGCTGCCCTCCGAGTGCAGCCATGTCCGAAGGAGAAGCCCCAGGAGGGAGTGAAGATGGAGAAGGACCACATCAACCTGAAGGTGGCCGGGCAAGTTGGCTCCAGGGTCCAGTTTAAGATCAAGATACACACACTATTCTGCAAGCTGATGAAGGCCTCCTGCCAGAGCCAGGGCTTGTCCATGAGATGGATTCAGTTTAGGTTTGATGGACAACCCATTAATGAAACAGATGCCCCAGCACAGCTGGAGATGGATGACCCTCAGAGGACACCAGAGGACACGACTGGAGAGGACACCAACAGCAGAAGGGGGGCCTCCAGCGTGGCCAGCTGCCTCTTGGTGGGGGGGGGGGGCGGCCTCTAGAGCCCCCATCCCCTTGTGGTGCTGGGCTGTGTTTGCTGTCAAACAGTGCAGGTGTGGCCAAGCCCATCGGCAGGCAGGCTCGGACACCGAGGACATTCCCTAGGAGGACTTTGCTCTGATGCACTCAAGAGCCACCACAGCAGTGGTCCCCAGCCTCCCTTGGCCCATCCCCTCCTACCTTTGTTTGGGTAAAAGGCCCACGTGGTGAGGGACTTGGGTTTTGTTTTTACCTTTTTGTTTTTTCTCCCTCCTATGAAATTTTCTCCCAACTTGTGACCTGAATGCCTACTTTCTGTCTAGACGGGGATCTTAACCCCAGGTGTTGACCCCCCCTCATTCCAATCACGGAGAGAACCGTCACCACTCTGGGGGTGCTTCTATGGGGCGAGTTTTGGGGTCACGGTCGGTGTGGGAGATATACTTTCACTTACTGTTTCTTGCGGGCACAGGTTTTTTTTTTAATGCTAAATATTAGAAATGTAAGCTTTGCCAGAGTATAGGAAAGTTGAAGGGAAAAGACTGGAATGTTTGTTAAAATGTATGAAGTTCTTCAGTAACATGGCCCTGGGCAGGGTCTGGAGTCCCAGACCCATTGCCATCAACGGCTGGTGACACTGCTCAGACACAATGAAAATGGGCTTTCCCCTTTTCTTAACAGAGAAGAGAGTAAGTCCCACACATCTGCCGTGGTCACAGTGCCAGGGCCTCAGATTTCCTCCAGTATTTGCTTCTGATGAGTAACGATGGTCTGTACGTAAACTAGGAAGATAGAAAATACTGCTGATTTTGCCGTTATGTCTTCGTGTAAAAGAGCTGCTTCAAAGCGTGGCTACAAGTGAGAGATGCCTCTGGTTCTCCCCGAGGACTGTGCTCTGCTCCCCAAGTTGGTATGGAGCTTACACGTTACATGTGATTTCGGTTCTGTGCAGCATTTTGGGGTCTGTCTTAGTCAGCCTCCAATGGCTGTCCCGTTGCCCTTCCGTGTGGACTCGCTCATGTGTGACAGCCCCTGGCTGCCTGTTCGGGTCACCTGGGCAGGACTGAGGCCTCGTTGGAGAAGTCTGCACTTCCTTTGTACCTTGCTGTTCGGGCACGTGTGGGGTATCTGCCGGCTCTGTTGTGTTTATTCCCCAATTTGTACATTATTTGTTGTCCTATACTACTGTCGATGGTAAATATTGTTTGGTATTCTGTCAAAAAAAATTAGCTGATAATACAAGATAGCATGAACAAGCCCCAATATGAGTCATTTAAGAGGAGAGGTCACTTAGATTAATGAGGGAGAAAAAAAGATTTTGATCATCCACGAGAAGTAATAAGGTCACCTCCTTCCCTCCACAAAAGGGCAATGTGATCTTAGGTTGCATTAAGATGAGAACAAAGGAGGGGCTCGCCTTGGTAAATCCTTGGTAAATCCCTGGAGATTTTGAAGGGTGTAAAAAATCTTCAGTGGAGCCAAAGGAGAGAGCCAACAGGGTGAAGAGCCTAGAATCAGAAAGTATAAGAAGTTTGGGGATATTTATGGTGTGATCTTCAAATACCTAATTGACAGACATATGAAAAGAAATCTAGATTTATCTTTGAAATCTTTGGAGTTTTAAACTGCTAAATTGCTTTAGTCATGTCCTACTCTTTGCGACTCCATGGACTGTAGCCCACCAAGCTCCTCCGTCCATGGGATTCTCCAGGCAAGAATACTGGAGTGGGTTGCCATTTCCTTCTCCAGGGAATCTTTCCGACCCAGGGATCAAACCCATGACTCGTGTCTCCTGCATTGGCAGGTGGGTTCTTTACCACTAGTGCCATCACTAGAATAAGTGTGTAGAAGTTAGATTTAAACTCAGTGTAGTAATTTTACATGGTTATAGTTTCCTGAAATGGAATGAGCTACCTGAGTTTCCTGTCCCTGGAGGTATTCAAATAGAATCCAGACAAGTGTCAAAGAATGTGCTCCCAAAGCACTTCTTCAGGCCTTAAACATTGTATTTACATTGTAATCGTTTGCATTCCAGTCTCCCTGTGCAACTTGTGACTTCTTTCTGATCTGAATCTGTCATGTTCATTTTAACTTGGCTCAGAAGGTACAAAATCAATCTTGGTTTGGTGGATAGATGCATGAATGAGATTAAAAGTTGGGCAGAGTGATCTTTAGTCCTTCCAACTCAGACTCTCAGTTCTCAGCTAGGATTTGAACTAGGTTTAAAGAATGGAATTGGTTGCAGAAAGGGGGTGGCAGTGTTGCATCCTAGGTTTCACAGTACAGAGAAAGCTCACAGACAAGAGGGAGCAAGAGAGTGGAGGAGCTACGATGGGTGAAGTACAGGAATTAGAGTTGGGGCAGAAGGTTTGGTCTTGATTCTTGAAGGTTCTTTAATTTCAAGGATGTCAGGCTTTCTCATCCTGCAGTCTGAACCCAGGCTGATGCTTGACTAAATCCTTATGAAAGAAGACAGAAAAAGTGCTCTTACAGTCATGAATTTTGGCTCTGCTGGGAAAGACTGTGACTTGATATGGACTGAAATGTCCCCCATGATTCTTATCTTGAAGCCCTAACTCCTAGTGAGATGGATTAAGGAGGTAGGGCTTGGGGAGGTGATTGGGTTTAGATGAGGTCATGAGGATGGGGCCCTCATAATGAGATTAGCTCCCTTCTAAGAAGAGACACCAGGGAGCTTTCTCTCCCTCTCTGTCTCTCTCTGCCATGGGAGGACACATGGAAAAGGCCATCTACAAGCCAGAGAAGAACACCCTCACCAGGGAGCAGAATCAACCAGCACTTTGCTCTTGGATTTCCCAGCCTCCAAAACTGAGAAATACTGAAATAAGCATCTCCTGTTTAAGCTGACCAGGCTATTGTATCAATATTTTTGTTACAGCAGCCCGAACTGACTAATACAGGGCTCTTGCCTACATCTGGGAGTAATGAGTCAGAACTCAGCGCTAGGCAGTGGTAGCAAAAATATAAAAGAAATCAGATGGGAAGAGACATTACTGAAAACATTAAGACTTGGTAGTGAGAGAACAAGAAAGGGTTTAAAAGGGAGGGCCACAGCTTTGTGAACATGAGGGCAGACAGTTATGTCCATTGAGCTTCTTAGTGCAATGGAAGGAAGATGAGAAACTATTTGGAATATCCAGGATTTCCTGCAACTGTTTCCATTAAGTGCATGGCTGAAAATGGGCTATTTTTAATGTTGATGAGAATGGCAAGTCAAGAGTTTTAGTCTGTGGAGAGCAAACTTTTCTTGGAAGGGAGCTGTAGTACTGATAAAACTTTGCTCTGAATGGTAGTATTAACAGCAGGCACTGTTGGACAAGCCTGACGATGGGCCAGCCTGATACAAGACACTGTGTGTATCATCCCACTTCATTAAATTATCCCTCATTTGAAGACCTCAGCTTGTACCCCATGCAGTATCTGCTTTAGGGAGTGCCCAAGGAAAATTCTCATTCACATTAGCTCTAAGGATAATTATATGTCTCTTAAATAATTGAATTTCTTTTTTAAATTTTTGGACTCTGAATGCAATTAACACATGACCCTGTGTGTGTGTGTGTGGTGTGGTGGGGTTGGCAGAGGCAGGAGGAAGTTGAAGGCGTTATGCTAAGTTTCAGATCCATAATTGTGGCCCAATTTTAGTTGTGTGTAATATATAATTTCTTAGCCTCTTTCCTGTTTCTTATTTTTTCCCTCCCCTTGTTTTTCTATCCTCCCTCCTCTTTTAATTTATGCTGCCTTGTATTTTATGTATCTCTGAAGGCAGTCCTAAATTCCAAAACAAAGGACAATAATTATAAATATATTTCTATTTACGTCAGCCCCCACTTTATAGATGAGGAAGCAGAGGCTCAATTTATTTAACTTGCCGGAGATCACAGTGGGTCTACTACTTACCTATTGCCAGGTAACAAATCCCCTCCAAAACTAGCAGCTTAAACCAGCAAACACATAATTTCTCAGTTGATTCCTGAGGGTCAGGAGTCTGGGAGCAGCTCAGTTGGGTAGTTCTAGCTCGGGGGCTGGTGGGGTTGCAGTCGAGCCGTCTGCTGGGGCTCTAACTGTCTGAAAGCTGCAGTCTTTTATAACTTAATCTCAGAAGTGACGATCACTCTCGTCTTCCACCAGTCACACAAACCAACCCTGGTAAAGGGAAAGGAGTCCACAAGGGCATGAGTCCCAGGGATAGGATCGCTGGAGGCCATCTTGGAAGCCGCCACTCGCAGGGAGGAAATAGCATACTGAGCCTGCAGGATGTTGCTTCTACAAAAGCACTGGCTCTGGATATGCTCAAGTTTGGTCCCCAGAGCGGCTTTCATTTTTTTTCCCCCTTTTCAGCTTGAAGAACAGGTGAATGAGCACAGCAAGTGAGGAGGCTCTGGGCTTCAGTTTTCTTCCTCTGATCCTGCTTACAAGTTGCCAATGCTGCCACAGTTCCATCCATAAAGCTTTGTATTGCCTCATAACTATTTAATCGCTGCTAAAAGTAAACTTGATTTTAATCCATAAGACAACACTAAATGATCTAACTGTCGGGTCCCACTAAGAAGTGGAGAGTAATAGCTAACATGACACTATACAGGCTGATAGCCTCTGACTTTGGTAGTGCAAGAAACAATTGATAGTAATTGTAATTCCTCCCACTTTTTATACTCTTTGCTTCATGGGAGATATGGGTATATAAAGGATGGAAGTTTTTAGTGATTCTGCCTTCCCCCCTCCATAAGGTGATTCCACCACTCATTTGTTAGTGTAATGAGAAAATCTATAAAGATATTTTTATGGAACATATATTTTACTGCATTGCTGATCTGTGGCCACATTTTGTCAGGGTAATAAATTAGGGCGTGTTGTTTTCCTGGATTCAGGAAACTGCCGGCTCAGTGTTTGGTATTCAGACCTCAGATCCATGACTCACCAATAAACCACCTGGACAAATGAGCAGAGAGGATCTGAACTGCTGCGGACTATTGCCCCACCTCTCGATTCTTAACTCTATTCTGTATCTGGAAATTCCGTTTTCATTTGAGATATGTATAAATTGATGTCACTCTCCATGTTTAAACATAGCCCCAAACCGATTTCTTTCCTGAGATTGTTTTTCAGAACAGTGGTGTTGAACTTCAATTAAAATTTGCAAACCATCGCTGTGCGCCCGTGGTATTTGAATGTTGCTATGACTTCTTGTACATCTCTGTGACCTCCCTCCAGGACTTTGTGGTACGCCAGTTTGCAAATGAGATGATCAGTTTGGTCTAGGGAGAGAATTTTCTCTTTAGCTTTGACTGATTTAGGTACAAATTGATTTGTTAAATTCTCTTAGAGTGTTCTAGGCTTTGTGCTATGTTCTCTAATTGGATAAAAAGCTAAGACACAGCTTTGTACCTTTAAAAACTTGTGGTCTAGCTGCTAGGTAAATATCAACAGGAACAATTATGAAACCATGTGAGACAGCAGAAGTATTCACAAAATCCTTGAGGAGAGAGAAGGGGATTAGTTCTGCCCAGTGGTGGAGGAGGAAGATTTTACCAGGAAAGACCTCTCTTAGATCGGTGGCCCCCAAATGTTGGTCTCAGGACCAGTGCTAGTCTCTAATAAAATTTTCACTGACTTGTGGCAGAGTGAGAAAGAAAACAAAATTCCATAAGCTAATTTTAAGATTAAAAAAATCTTAATTTATCACGAAATTATGTATTGACATTCTTTTTCCTGTGATGTCCTTCACTTCATGAAGACATGATGATAATATATATTATTGTTTTCTTTCATTGCAAAATAAAACTTGGCAACCTAGCATCATCCAAATTTTCTTGTGTGCATTCATTTATTGGTCCTTGAAACCTAAACGGCTAGTAGCCTTTGTGAGGATGGTTATATTTGTGCTGGTGTTAGAAGAAAGAGACACTCATGTAAAGGCATTCTTGCTGTTTGCCTGTCAGTGGTTTAACAATACCTACATTAAGGGGAAACTAATTTGCGAGAAAGAAAAAATGTATGCTTGCATTTAAAAACTGGCTTTGAATGTTTTTCTAGTATGTGTCTGGGGGAATGTGGAGGGGGGTGGGTATAAGAGAAAAAGTAGTGCCCACAGTGCTGCAGAATTTGAACTGTAGCTTTGGAGAGCTGCTGTTGCCAACATGAATACTGGTTTTAGAAGGATTCCCATCCCCATCCCCTCAACCTTCACCCCTCTGTATAAAATCTTCAGAAGTTTAGATAAGATTAAGCTTGATGATAGTAAACCTTCTACTTCTTTCCAGGTATTGGATTAAAAAGTAACCTTGGTATATATGGGCCCCTTTTCTCCCCTGATTTTTCACCAGGGGACAGGAGAATGAGCCATTGTGTCTGTGTGTCTGAGCAGGTCAGTGGTAATGGAATGTTTAACCTGCCACGTTGTCAGTCTACCTTGTTCATCTCACCTACAGTGGCAAAGCTTTTCATCTATTTGCAAATGGATGCCTCTCAGGAGTTGAGCTATATCCATAATTTTAGGGAATGTATCATCTTTGAAGAGGGACTCAAGGAGAATGACAAAGATGATAAAAGGGCTGAATAATATCAAAAGGTATTAGATTTAAGAAGAATACTATCGGGATTTCCCTATCTGAACTCTGGGGCAGTGATCTTACAGGATTCCTTCCAGCAAAAATGCTTTAAAAAATGATCAAAGATTTCCCGGAAAATTTGCAAGACAACACTTGTAAATAGCAGGCTCTTCTACTGTGCATTTGGAAGCAGCCCTGTGTGTGGTGAAGTAAGAGGCTCTGAAGTCAGAGGATTCAAATTCTTGCTCACTCATTACTGCAGTCAAGTCACCACCTTGCTAAGCTTTAATTTTCTCCTCTCTTCAACGGAAATAATAGCCAAAGGGCTGTTGTAAACAGAAGTAATAAGCATGCAATAAGCACAAACTATTACTATTCTTCTTATATTTAAATTTTTATTATTGTCACTTCCTCCCGAGAAGAGAGCCTCTATCCTGGCCCTTCTGTCCTTGGCTCTGCACTGTCTCCCGTCTCTGTGTCTGGAGTGTCCTGATTCAAGTGACCGTGTGCGCTGGTTGATTCAGCTTCCTTGAAACTAAAGCATCTGCAGGTGAACAACAATGAAATTACGTTTATAGGGCAGATCATTTATTCTGCTTAACTCTCAAATGTTAAAGGAGATAAATACAAATTTTATGTCACAATATTTTTAGACAAAATCATGTGGAGAAAAAAAAATGTTATTTAAGCGAATTATGTATTCTATTAATAATCCACAGGCTTCCCATGACCTTTAGCAACCCAGTAATGGATATATTGGAAGGAGATAAACACACAAGAGAGGATGAGATGATGGAATATTCCATGTCCTTTCTGGCTCCTATTTTGTATTTTAAAAAAGAGAGAAACATGGGCTTTAAGGGGTAGAATTGTGACCCAGTCTGGCACATAGAGGTATGCTGTCCACCCTGAAATGGCCAGCTAAGCTGTTGAAAGTTGAGATAGAGAAGCTAAAAAGGGCCCTTTGCACACCTTAGCACCAAATTTTGTAATTAAAAGAAAACAAAGGGGGAGAGGACACATGTATACTTATAGCTGATTCATGATGTTGTATGGCAGAAATCAACACAACATTGTAAAGCAATTATCCTCCAATTAAAAATAAATTAAGGGAAAAAAGAGAATAAAAGGTCCACGAGGTTTCATTGGTTCCTTAGAAGTGTTGAATTGACCTAACCTGATGAGCACTATTTGCGTCATTCTTTCATTCAACCAGTAATTGTTGGACACCCAGATACTGTTCTTGCTGAAAGTACGCGTGCGTGCTAAGTTGCTTCAGTTGTGTCCGACTCTTTGCGACCCTATGGATTGTAGCCCACCAGACTCCTGTGTCCAAGGGATTCTCCAAGCAAGAATACTGGAGTGGGTTACCATGCCCTCCTCCAGGGGATCTTCCTGACCCAGGGATCGAACCTGTGTCTCCTCTGGCTCCTCATTGCAGGCAGATTCTTTACCGCAGAGCCATAGGGGAAGCCCACCGTTCTGAATACTGAAGGGCAAACAGGACCAAACAAACCCCTGTTCTCATGGCACCTGCAGTCCAGGGGGGAAATCACTGCAGAAAAAACTCCACAGGAATTCACAGCAGAACCAAACTTTAGTGGCTTACGAAGTCCCTGAGGGTGGCCTTGGTGGCTGATGTCTCGTAATCACCTTGCTTAATATTCATGCAGAGACGTAGGTGTGTTTTTCTTTTATACTACTTATCACAGCAGTAACTTTCTATTAAAGCCATGAGGAGTTTTGACCTCTCAAAGATGATTGACATGGCTTTGGAGATCTATTTTTGTCCTGCTTTCTCAAGTTCGTGTCCTGTGTGATAGCCAACAAGGAAAATACCACGCTGCCAAGTGTAAGCACGTAAGATCTGTGTTATCCGTGATACTTGGACTATTGCAATACTGATGGGCTGAGAAATTTTTCATTTACCTAACGTAATTTTCAGGTTTGAGCATTGAGGTTACCTAACAAGTTAGCGGGGAGAAAGCAGTGGCACCCCACTCCAGTGCTCTTGCCTGGAAAATCCCATGGACGGAGGAGCCTGGTAGGCTGCAATCCATGGGGTCATGAAGAGTTGGGCACTACTGATCGACTTCACTTTTCGCTTTCGTGCATTGGAGAAGGAAATGGCAACCCACTCCAGTGTTCTTGCCTGGAGAATCCCATGGACGGAGAAGCCTGGTAGGCTGCAGTCCATGGGGTCGCACAGAGTCGGACACGACTGAAGCGACTTAGCAGCAGCGGCAGCAACAAGTTAACTATTTGATATAGTTAACTTTTGAGGGGGTATGTCTTCTTAACTTTCAATGTCAATTTTAGATAGTCAGAAATCTTGCCTGAGGCCAATACCTGGATAATATTGTAAGTGCTGGTGAAACTATGAGAATGACCATCAGATTTCCGTAGGCAGGCAGTTTGTAAAGGAGGAGGATTAGTTTTAACCTTAACTCCCCTTCAACTCTTAACGAAAAACATGTGGTAAATCAAGCAGGGCGTGTTAGGTATTGCATTTCAGTTGTGGAGTGACATCTAATACCAAGTCAGCATTTGTTGTTAACTCTGGATGTACTGTATTAAGTAGTTAAGGACAAGTCTTCTCTCAAATATCCCCCACAGACAATTCATTAATGACAACAGGAAAAGAATGGTACCTTTCCAGTGGGGAGACCAGACGGGCCCCACCATCACCAGTGAACCCAGCATCTGCAGCCACAGTAGTTACTGACTGCCTCGAGGTTCTCCCTGAGATGCCGTGGAAAGTGCATGGCCTCACCTGGGAATATTCGTACCAGAAAATGGTTAACCTGAATCTGATCATGAGGAAACAAGCAGACAAATCCAGATGGTGGGACATTCTGCTAGGCAATCGGCTTGGACTCTTCAAAAATGTCCACATTATGAAAGCCAGACCAAAAAGGGAAAAAAACCTAGGTGGGTAAATGCTATAAATTGAGAGAGACCAAAGAGACCTGGCAGCTGGGGGATATGGTGCTGAAGGACACTGAAGGAAGAGGAGAGAGTGGAGGGAAAGGGAGGGGAGGAAGGAAAAAATATCTATAAAAGACATTTGGGGGCAAATTGGAGAAACTTTAATATAATCTGTGTTTGATTATCCTTTTGATGCTAAATTCCTTGCCTCTGAGCATTATGAAGGAGGATGTCTTTGGTCAGGAGAATTCAGAATTCAGGAGATTCGTGCTGAAATATTCTAGGTGTGAAATGTCCTGAGAGCTGCAACTTTCAAGGGGCTCAAGATAAGGGCTCCCAAAACATGGAGAGAGAGAAACAAACATGGCAAAATGTTAATTGGTGAGTCTAGGTGTAGGAAATATGTGTGTTCCTTGAGTTATTCTTTCAACTTTTCTGTTTCAAGTTTTTCAAAACAAAAAAAGGGAGAGGTGAGGGAAGTCTGTTTGAGGGAAATTATAGAAATCCGGAACAAAAACAAGATGTAAGAGAACACATGTGCGTACAACTCAGCTGTGATGCCTCAGAGGAATAAAGGCCAGGACAGTGGACTGACTCTGCAGTGGGACTCACAAGGGTTGTGCTCTGGTGTGTCCTCAGGCATCACTCACCCTGGGATCATGGGCAGTTTGCCTAACTCTCTGTATCCATTTCCTGCTGCTAAGTCGATTCAGTCGTGTCCGACTCTGTGCGACCCCAGAGACGGCAGCCCACCAGGCTTCCCCGTCCCTGGGATTCTCCAGGCAAGAACACTGGAGTGGGTTGCCATTTCCTTCTCCAAGTATCCATTTGCTAGGGCTGCTGAAACAAGCGTCACAAACCACGTGGCTTGAAACAACAGAGATGTCTCACTCATCTCACCATTTTGGAGGCTGAAGTCTGAAATCAAGGTATCGGCACGGTCAGGCTCCTTCTGAAACCTGGTGGGGAGCATCTTTCCTTGCCTCTTGCTGGATTCGGATGGGTTGCCAGCAGTCCTTGGCTCTCTAAGCTCACAGCTGCAGCCCTTCGCGTTCTGCCTCCATCTGTTACATGGTGTTCTCCTCTCCTGTGTCTGTCCCAGGATCCCTCCTCCTCTGGGAAGGACAGCAGTTGTATTGGATTGGGGCCACCCTAATGACCTCATCTGAAACTTGATTACATCTGCAGAGACCCTATTTCCAAATAAGGGTGCGTCCACAAGTGCTGGGGATTAAGGCTTTGACATATCTTTTCAGGGGATGCAGTTCAACCCATAACCCTCTTCATTCTTGTTTCTCTAACTCCCAACATGTGTGGGGGACGCGGTGGACCCAATCAACCAGAATGCACACTGAGGTCCCTTCTGAAGCTCAGAGTCTGAGGCTCTGGGTGTCCACTGTTCTAAATTCAGACATGAGTCAGCTTTGGGCGACTACAGAGCCCAAGAGAGATGTGATGAGAAGGAGGTTCCAGGTCATTATTAAACAGATAAGAAGCGTGTCCCTTGGACACATGATTAGTGTACATTCTTGGCATAGCAGGGGCTGTTTTATTTTGCTTGTCATAGTCATCCTTTTTGTCCTCATTTTTATTGTTGAATGATTGTTTGTCAAAAGTTTTCTAAGCTGAATTCCCATCCTGTTACCCATAAAATTGCATAAAATGAGATGCTAGAGTTAAAAAAATAACTGTCACATCACAACTGATATTAGAGATTGGCAAGGCTGCCAGCTGGAGCAGACTAACAAGGAAAATCAAGACTCCTCTCTCCGTCTTTGTCCTTCAGGCTAAAAAAAGGCAAGATAACAAGAGAGAATGTTCTGTAATGAGTAAGGGTGGCCGTGCCTCGTGATGGGTCAGCCATGCGTGTCTGGAGGAGGACTCTCTTTGAGGCCCAGGAGGTGGGCTGGGGGCGGGGTGTGGAGGACGGCAAGTGGAGGAGGGTAGGGGGAGCGTAAATGGAGATGAGAACCACCAACAGTCTCCTGATGTCTCTGTGCTTCAAAGAGAAAACTGTGTCACAGCCGCAGGAGGGGAAAGCACTGATCGCAGAGTTGAAAGAGGACATTTTCCCAGAGCTGTAGACCCACAGTCCTCAGCGTGACTGATGTACAAAGCTTCATCTGCCTCCCTCCTGCGTCTCCCCCACTCCTCGTCTCCCCACATGTGACTCAAGGTAGATGCCAGATGTGTAAACCAGGGCAGGGCCGTGTCCCATCTATTAGAAATCTCTGACTTGTGGGCACGAAACAGAAACCTCAGCCAAAGGGAATCTTCTCCAAAATCCAATTGCGCTCTTTTCTTTCCTGGCTTTCAGAAATCATTTGGATAAACCATGGATGATTTAATTATACTGTCATTATGAAAGCAGGTTCTGTCACTTGCCGTCAGTGCCAGGTAAAAACACTTGGAATTCACACTGTGTCGTTATCACTCTGGTCTTCCTTTGCCGCTCTTCAGCAATGGGCGTTATGGGTTTGTCATCATTTCCATTGTTAGCTCTTATTTTCAAGGCTTCTGTCTTAGTTGCTGAAATTGCATTGTCCTGGATGGGAGCCTGGAGGTAATTTCCTTTAGTGTTACAGTGGCTGCAGTCTTTTATGGGTGTGTGTGACTGTGCAAGTGATTTCAATATCTTTTTATTAAAAAATTAATTCATGCGTAAGTCTCAACTCATTTTTTTCTGATGCAGATAGCTTTTATCCAAGATTGAGACATGAATCATGTGAAGTAAACATTTACAAAGTCCGCAACTCAGAAAAGGCCCTGCCTTGGCAGCAGTAAGTAATGAGATCACTGCAGTGATTATCAGTCATAGTTCTTTATGGTCACACATTGTGTATCTATGAGATTTATAATATAAAACAGAGGGAAGAGCAGATGTGGTCTGAAATTGTAAATTTAAATTATGTGCCTTTTACTTGTTATTGACATTGAGATCTTCTCAACGAATCTTAGAACTTCAGTATCTGAAAAAGACCTTGTTAACTGTTCTCTGTTAAGTCGTTTCAGTCGTGTCTGACTCTGTGCGACCCCGTAGACGGCAGCCCACCAGGCTCCCGCGTCCCTGGGATTCTCCAGGCAAGAACACTGGAGTGGGTTGCCATTTCCTTCTCCAATGCATGAAAGTGAAAAGTGAAAGTGAAGTCGCTCAGTCGTTGCTCAAGACCTTAGATCTTCT
Organism: Bos mutus; assembly: GCF_027580195.1. Lineage (NCBI taxonomy): Eukaryota > Metazoa > Chordata > Mammalia > Artiodactyla > Bovidae > Bos > Bos mutus. Next base: position 11,686,303 of record NC_091630.1, on the reverse strand, counting down.
TTAGTCCATCAGCTGTGGATGCTTATTCCATCAGGTCTATATTCCCTCTTCTGCCCTTCCATTAATAGGTCAGTTAACTACTGATGTGTAACAATCCCAAAACGTGTGTTTTGGCTAAGAAAACAATCACTGGGTAGTTCACAATTCTGGGTGTTGGCAACTTGAACTGAGCTCGGCGAGGTGCTGCTTCTGCTGGTCCTGCCTCAGCACACCCATGTGGCTTCAGCTCATCTGGCCGTTCAGCCAGGAGCTGACTGAACATGTATGGCTTCATCACATATCTAGCAGTTGACTATGGCTCAGAGGCAACTGTGACACGTGTCTGCAGCATCCAGTAGACCACCCCAGGCTTTTCACTGGCCACTGGGTTCCAAGAGGAGCAAATGAGAGTAGATCCCAGTTCACAGCTCTTTTCAAGCCTCTGTTTGTGTCACCTTTGCTAATGTGTCATCCAGTTGAGTTCAGTTGCTCAGTCATGTCTGACTCTTTGTGACCCCACGGACTTCAGCATGCCAGGTCTCCCTGTCCATCACCAACTCCCAGAGTTTACTCAAACTCATGTCCATTGTGTCGGTGATGCCATCCAACCATCTCATCCTCTGTCGTCTTCAATCTTTCCCAGCATCAGGGTCTTTTCAAATGAGTCAGCTCTTCACATCAGGTAGCCAAAGTACTGGAGTTTCAGCTTCAACGTCAGTCCTTCCACTGAATATTCAGGACTGATCTCCTTTAGGATGGAGTGGTTGGATCTCCTTGCAGTCCAAGGGACTCTCAAGAGTCTTCTCCAACACCACAGTTCAAAAGCATCAATTCTTCTGCACTCAGCTTTCTTTATAGTCCAACTCTCGCATCCATACATGACTACTGGATACATAGCTTTGACTAGATGGACCTTGTTGGCAAAGTAATGTCTCTGCTTTTTAATATGCTGTCTAGGTTGGTCATAACTTTTCTTATTAGCCAAAGCCAACCATTTGGCCAGGCTCAAGTGCAGAGAGGTGAAGAGATAAGGCTCTACCTCTCAATGGAATGAACAACAAAAGGGAAGTAGCCTCCATTTGTTTTTGTTTGGAAACTGGGGTGCCATCCTGATAGCATCAGCTGAAATCTCCCTAGTATTCAGTCTTGCCTGAGAAAGGAAGAGAGAGTTATGGGCCACTGTGCATTGCCCAGCCCACTCCTAAAGGAAGTGACAAGTCATCTTGAGGAAAGAGAGAGGAGAGTTCAAGATTGTTCAAAGTCATTAAGTAGGTGATGGGGGCAGTTCCACCTCAGTACAGCCCTTATTTGTCCCTCAGATGGCCCAACCCTGCCCCAACAACCTGTACCCAAGACCTGGAGAAGAGGCTGCAGTAATAAGAACAGAGTTTCAGGGAAGTTTCTAGGGAAGACATGGGGATTTAGAGGATGGAGGGAGTTTCCTCATTTTGGTCTCTTCTGGGGATAGGGGGTTGTTGGGCTGAACCCAGTCTGCTCCTGGACCAGAGCTGACATGGGAGAGGAAACTGGCCTGGGATGGCAACCAGGCCCTAGCCACAGGCTTTGATGGAACGTGCAGGAGGGACTCACAGCCTCAGCGGGTCAAAGCAGGAGAGATTGACTCGCAAGAACACAGAAGACACCCTTTCCTGGGTAAACTGGAGGACTCAGGGAACTCAACAGTTACACTCGGGTAAGTCATCGCTTCTGTTTTTAAGCCAGTATGTGAGTTTGTGTGCGTTACTCATTGATGATGTCTAAGCCATGCTGATATACGAGCAACAAGGGCTAGAGAGGGAGATGTGGGAGCCCTCAGTCAGAGAGAGGCTTCAGGGAGGGGCTAAGACCAGAGGGAGATCTGCAAATAGGGGAGGACTTAGAAGAGGACTAAGCTGGAGAACGTTCCAAAGTAATCTGCCCATGAGGGCAGTTAATACTTCACTGAGAAACCTGCTCTTTTACTAAAAACTACTTTGTCTTAGGTCACTTCGGTGGAGACATGAGAGAAGTTGTAGAATCAGAGGAATTGGGGAGGAATAATGTTCCCAGATGCCCCTAGAATCTCAATATTTAGAATCACTAGGAAAATCAAGTTTCTTTCGAAATGGCATTGATGAACTGCTGCCAGAGAATAAATGAGTGGTCTGTGTGTGTGTGTGTGTGTGTGTTTGGAATCTTGGTCTTTACTGGCTGCAGGGCTTAACACACTCAGGCCGAGAGCCAGGGCCTGGATTTTGTTGAAAGCAGTAATGTCAATGTTTTGCACATGTGGGGACAAGAGAAAGCAGAAAGAACATAGAAGTCTTAGATAAAATGATGAATAACATATAACCCCCTTCAGATCAGATCAGATCAGATCAGTTGCTCAGTCGTGTCCGACTCTTTTCGACCCCATGAATCACAGCACGCCAGGCCTCCCTGTCCATCACCAACTCCCGGAGTTCACTCAGACTCATGTCCATCGAGTCAGTGATGCCATCCAGCCATCTCATCCTCTGTCGTCCCCTTCTCCTCTTGCTCCCAATCCCTCCCAGCATCAGAGTCTTTTCCAATGAGTCAACTCATCACATGAGGTGGCCAAAGTACTGGAGTTTCAGCTTTAGCATCATTTCTTCCAAAGAAATCCCAGGGCTGATCTCCTTCAGAATGGACTGGTTGGATCTCCTTGCAGTCCAAGGGACTCTCAAGAGTCTTCTCCAATACCACAGTTCAAAAGCATCAATTCTTCGGTGCTCAGCCTTTTTCACATTCCGAATCTCACATCCATACATGACCACTGGAAAAACCATAGCCTTGACTAGACAGACCTTTGTGGGCAAAGTAATGTCTCTGCTTTGGAATATGCTATCCAGGTTGGTCATAACTTTCCTTCCAAGGAGTAAGCGTCTTTTAATTTCATGGCTGCAGTCACCATCTGTAGTGATTTTGGAGCCCAGAAAAATAAAGTCTGACACTGTTTCCACTGTTTCCCCATCTATTTCCCATGAAGTGGTGGGACCGGATGCCATGATCTTTGTTTTCTGAATGTTGAGCTTTAAGCCAACTTTTTCACTCTCCTCTTTCATTTTCATCAAGAGGCTTTTGAGTTCCTCTTCACTTTCTGCCATGAGGGTGGTGTCATCTGCATATCTGAGGTTATTGATATTTCTCCCGGAAATCTTGATTTCAGCTTGTGTTTCTTCCAGTCCAGCGTTTCTCATGACATACTCTGCATATAAGTTAAATAAGCAGGGTGACAATATACAGCCTTGACGTACTCCTTTTCCTATTTGGAACCAGTCTGCTGTTCCATGTCCAGTTCTAACTGTTGCTTCCTGACCTGCATACAAATTTCTCAAGAGGCAGATCAGGTGGTCTGGTATTCCCATCTCTTTCAGAATTTTCCACAGTTTGTTGTGATCCACACAGTCCCTTATTCATATGTATTTATTTATACACACTCTATTTTGTTGCAAAAGGAAGTTAGGGTGACTTAAATGAATACATTTATATGTTGTATTACATACATATAACTTGAAAGCATAAATTTTAAATAAGAATGAAATAATTTTTGCACAAGTTTTTTTTTCTGCATTGTTGTATTAATAGCTTTGCATTTGTGGGGACAATTGAATGGCAATTCCCTCCTCCAACCTACATAAAAAAGGCAGGTGTCTGAATTGTGCACTAGTTGAGTCCCTTCTGAGTCACCACCTACTGTGCATCGAGTTTGGAATGAATTCTACAACCTCACCCAGTTTGGGTTAAGGAATAGGCTTTATTGGGGAAGAGCTTCCCTTGTAGCTCAGTCGGTAAAGAATCTGCCTGCAGTGTAAGAGACTGGAGTTCGATCCCTGGGTTGGGAAGATCCCCTGGAGAAGGAAATGACAACTGACTCCAGTATCCTCGCCTGGAAAATCTCATGGACAGAGGAGGCTGATGGGCTGCAGTCCATAGGGTTGCAAAGAGTCGGGCACGATTAAGCGACTAACACTGACTTTATTGGGGAAAGGGAAACTTTATAAGGCAGGCTACACAGAAAGAGGACCAGGTTCCCTGCCTCCCATGGTCCCACAGAGAGACAGGCAAGGGTGCTGTGTAAGAAATGTAGTGTGGGTTTACGTTCCAATAGAGGAACAGTATCTCTCTTTACTCTGCCTTTTCTATAAAGCAAGTGTAAAACAGTCGCTTTGTCAGTGAGGGAAAACTCGGGCAGTTTGATCAAGGCAATCTGGATTGGGGGGCCGGCTGTTTACAGGGGTACTGGGAAAGCCAGCAGCCATGGTCCATAGGATGCTGCAGGGAAAGGATGCTACTGGCCCCATGGGAAACTGAGCTGGGATGTAGCATTTCTGTTCAAAGAAAGACCTCTCTGAGGCCTGCTACCTCGTTGGCCAGGCAACCAGAGTGAGCTGCCATAGTCATTTTCAGACTATTTTGCTCGTCACCCTGTAATTAGTGACGAGTCTGCAGCCAGGAAGCCTGAAACTTGCTACGGTGGCCTTACAAAGGTGCCCCCACCTGTCTGATCCTAATTAGAGGTTCTAGTCCTCTTCCTACTCTGTAGCCCGTTAAGAGACCAGATGAGCGTAACCAGTGGCCAAACAACTAAAATGGGAGGCTGGCAAGTTAGCTAGCAATATTTTTCAGCTGAAGGAGGAAATGGTAATCCACTCCAGTACTCTTGCCTGGAGAATTCCATGGACAGAGGAGCCTGGACTGAGCAACTATCACATTTTTCAGCACTTTGCTTTCAGAATTAAAAGATAAATCAGACAAATTTATCCAAAATGTGCCTTCCAAAATACAGCCCAGTAACTAGTATCAATTCAGTCCATTTTTCAAAGCCTCCTAAGTCTAGAACTCAATGTAATTAAAAAAAAAAAATGATGCTCAGAATAGTGAACTGGGGGCATTCAACATCCCCAGTCACCAAAAAGGAGGAATATGGACCAAAACACAGGAGAGAAAAATTAGCCAAACATTTAAATCAAAAACCAAAATAAGACTAATAATAATGGATGGCTGCAGCAGACCACTGGCCAGTCACCTACTAGGCAGCCCCTCTTCCTTGCTAACAGAACCCCCGTTTTGCTTTTGCCTTCACAGGGCACCCGCCCACCCGCCCCCCCATAGCCTATGAGTATGTTTTGCTGTCCTAAGTCAATCATGGTGATTCCACAGGGTTATGACGTGATTCTGGCCAAAGAGCTGAGAGAGATGGTCTTCAGGGGGCTCCAGGGGAGGGTTTCCTTGTCCTCGAAGAAAGGCAGCAGCTGGAGGGTGTGAAGGGTGAGCGGCCTTCAGAACTGCTCCCGGAGTCCTGGCCTCTGAGCCCATCTCGAATGAGGCCGCCTGCCCCATGGGGTCTCCTAGCTTGCTTCCTCTGTCCCCTGTCTGAACGACTCTCTCCCCCAATGTGCCCCATTGTGCCAGACCCCAGGACACAGTCCAGCTTGCACTGTGTCAACTCCGAGGTGGTGAAAAAAGCCACGGGCTCTGGAGCCCTACTACTTGGGGGGTGCCCGGGTCCCTGGCTCCTTGTCTTGATACCTTTGTCTACTATTCTGTCATTAGCCAAGTACTGGACTGCTTTCCTGTTTGTCTGGGTCACCGCTCAGGCCCATGTCTGATCACTACAGTCTCTGCGACCCCTAACAAAGTTCCTGACACCAGAAGCTCCCGGTAAACGTTTCCTGAAGGAGTCAGAGAGGGAACTAAGGTATCCCAGTTGCCTTTACCACACGATGCGACCTTGGGAAAGTGGTGCAACCTGTGATCTGTCTCCTTACCTATAAACTGGGGTGATAACATCCCTTTGTAAAGGTTATTGAGATGGTGTATTTTTTTAAAGTGTAGATACTGAAGAGGGGACAGGAAAATGAAGGAAGATCTGTGTCACCTGAGTGGTGGAAACATGTCAAGTAATGATTAATCTATCAGTGATAGCTGGAACTTTTTCAGTAGCTGTCACATACTGAGTATTGTATACCATTATCTCGTTAACTACTTCCAAGTCTTCGAGGAGGAAATTACTGTACCCATAACACAGATAATAAAACTGAGACTCAGGAAATAACAGAGAAGGCGATGGCACCCCACTTCAGTGTTCTTGCCTGGAGAGTCCCAGGGACGGGGGAGCCTGTTGAGCTGCCGTCTATGGGATTGCACAGAGTCGGACATGACTGAAGCGACTTAGCAGCAGCAGGAAGTAAAGCACTAGCCAGGTGGCAGAGCTGGGGATTCAGAGCATGCCTGAGCGGCTAAGCATTGTCATTTTGGTGCCCATCACAGGGACGAGCTAGGAGCCGCCTCCAGGGAGGTATCAAGCCAGAGACCCGGTCCAGGCTGTCCTCAGTTAACACCTCTGCTTAATAACTTGGAAGAGAGCAGGCACAGCAGGTGCTTCAAAGACCAGAGGCGGAAACCAGAGCAGACATCCAAAGGCGCTGCTGGCAAGCGGGAGGGGAGGAACTGGGATTCGGTTTGGGGAAGTACAAACCCATCTATCTGCTGGGAGCTAATCCACAGCCAAGGTGGGGAGGTCAGGAGAGAAAGGACAGCTGAGAGGCTGAAAAGCCACTGGGCGGACAGAGGGATGGACATGCTGCTCTGTAACGTGATGAGGCCAGAGCCAGGCCAAGGCTATTCTGGGCAGGCTTCACCGGAGCTGCGGAGGCCAGGGAGGGCCTGCTCCCTGCCTTGTGTGTACAGAGGCCAGCCCCTACTGCAGGCTCACACACACACACACACACTTCCATACGCACTTCCATGAAACACACACACACACTTTAATACTGACCCCCAAGATCCCCATGAAACACACACACACATTTTGATACTGACCCCCATCACACCCCATGAATCTTTTAAACTTTCTTCCTTCCAGGTTTTGCCCGTGTTTTATTTCCTAAAGTCTCTAAGAGGAGTCATGGGGCTATTGCATTTGTAGCATATAGGGTACAGTTCTGAGCGGATGGGGAGGCAGCTAGAAAGCAAGTGAATGAAGAGGTGCTCAAGCATGCCGATGAGCCGGTCTCCAGTTTCAGAAGCTCTGTCTCCAGTTGGAAGCTCTGATTCTTCTTCTAGTCCTTCCAGAGGCAATGCTGCTCAGTGGTTAAAGGCAGGTGCCTCTGGCTTTTACTACCCATGTAAACGTAGCCTACACATCGAGTCTATTTCCTCAGCTGTAAAGTGGGAATAGAATTCACAGTTCCTCAAGGTTAAGTGCAGGACTGCTCCTGCCTAGAGTTGGTCCTGGATAAGTGGACATCAGCATCCCCTGAAAATCTGCCCCTTGGTTGACAGTGGCGTGTTCACAATCTTGCTATAGGCTTCTTGTTCAGATGCCTTTGGATCTTGATAAGTCAGGCTTTGCAGAGATGAACAGATTGAAACCAGGAGTGAAAAAGAGCCAGTTTGAGGGCTTTCTCTAGAGCTGGAACAAAGGGATCCCGATTCCTGGCAAGCTGGTTAAGTGGGCTCAGGGATATACCAGCTGTGGAGCCATGTGTGCTCTTGTGCACCTCTGGGCCTCACACCATTGGGAGGGTCCTCACATGTGGGTGGGCACCTTGGGAGACAAAGCTTAGTCATTATTCTACCTGTCCCAAACCTTGCTCCCTCTGGGGAATTAAGACACCTACTCACAAACAACGAAATATGCATACCAACCCATCAGACTGTGGGCCTGACTATGACAAGGTGAGGGGGAAGTAGGGTGAGTTTCTCTGGGGGGTTCATCTTTCTCTCTCTTTATCTGTGGGACTTATATGATCCTTGCCAGAAGCTAAAGGATGATCTGGACACTCTCAGCTGGCCGATTCCCAGGAAGGGGAAAGGAACATCTCTGCCTTTCCAGCTGGAAGGACCCTCTGGGGTCATCGAGTCCAGTTTCTCAAAGGCTCAAGACCCAAAAATGCTTGTCTGCAATCCTTTTTCAGAGTAAATGGTGGGCAAGCCCACCACCACCCCCAGACTTGTCAGCCACTGCTCTCTACTCCCAAGTCCAGGGGGAAAAGGGCAAACTCAAGAATGTGAGAAAGACAAGCCATAAGGGAATCATTTCATTTTCAAACCCAAGTAGAGAGGCAAATTGTGTGCCATTGTCTTCTATCTGCAGAAGTGACTAAGCAGAATTATGAACAGGCCAAGATTAATCTTCCTCCTGATACATGAACCTGACTTTCTTCTTGTAGCATTTGATTTATTCAATTAATAAAATGCTGTTTTTCCTTTATAATAAGCAGATAGATTTCTCCATTAAATGTCCTAGATGACTGCTTTTGAACTGAGTGTGACTCTCTGTGGGTGATTTTTGTGCATTTTGGAATGCAAGTTGTTTGACAGCCCTTTTAAAAGTGTTTATTGATCAGGATCATATGATATACACACAAGAAGGAGGGCCTGGTCTCCCCACCTCTTGCCCTTTGCATTCTTCCAGCACACCTGCTTGAGAAGCCAATCTGGTAGATCCTTCTTTGATCTACCAAAGTAGATCTTAGCTTTGCTTAATTTTATCTGACAGAGACGCCAGTTTCCAAGAAGACCAGTGGGGAAGACAGAATCACTGTGTTTCAGATGCAATTGGAAGGGGGTGTCTAGGTGCCTTCCACACCCAGTAAGCCACGGTTCTCTCTGGCATAGCACATGCCCAGTGAGTCATGCAACTCCAGGGAAGCCATACAACCTCTCTGGATATTACCTCCTTATTTTAGCTATGGTAATAATCATTGCATCTCTCAGTTAAATCGCTCAGTCGTGTCTGACTCTACGACCCCATGGAATGCAGCACGCCAGGCTTCCCTGTCCATCACCAACTCCCAGAGCTTGCTCAAACTCATGACCATCAATATCTACCATATATGGTTGTTGTGGGGGTGGAAGGGCATAATGTATGACAAAGGGCTTTCCAGAGGCAGCAAACCATAGAGCTGCAAGAGGCAGTTATTGTGCTGTTATGGCTGTCTGCCCTCACTGGGGGTCATTCTGAGAACTGTATTTCCCCCGGTGAAAATTTCTTTGCTTCCAAGTTAAAATGGGTAAAATTCGTCAAGGACTGTGGCATAAAGGCATTGATCTTCCGCTCTCACTGACAATGAGCAGTATCTCTTGGAGACAAGTCTGAATGTTAGCTGTATCCCCACTAGTACTAAAAACTTTTCTAAACATTATGTCCTTGGATTTAAAAATCATTACCTTAAAAATTATTTCCTCTGCAGTTCTGCAGAGCTATTGTGCACCCACACAGAACTGGCCAGCATGGAGTTCAGACATGAGAGCTCCAAGGAATTTTAGACACAAAACTCACATGTGGTTGAAGAATATTTCAGGAAAGATGCAGGAACTTCAAGGAATAGAGCAGAGAGGACTTTACTATTCTGACCAGTTTATTCATAGAGTCATAAATACTAAATTTGGAAAGTTATCTGGGCCAAACTCTTCATTTTAAGATGAGAAAATATGGCTTAAAATAGATTATTGGTTAAGCAGTTACTTTGGGAAAACTCTGGCTTTTTCTGATTTCCAGGCCAATGTTCTTTCCATTACATTGTTAATAATATCAACGACAACCACAACAGCTACTGTTTATTGAATAATGAGTGTGCAAAGCTATTTACATATGTTTACTCATTTAACTCCGGCAACAAACTAATGAGGCGGATATTGTTCCCATTTTACAGATGAGGAAAATGAAGGTCAGAAATATTAATTACTTCCCCAAGGTCAGGATACTGATGTTTATATCAGTCCACAGTATAGAAAGCAAGAAGGGGTATATGTGTCAAGGATTGGTGCTGTTTGTTTACATACGACAGAATGTCTCCATTTTTTTTAAATTTAGAGATGAAAATTACTCCTAATCTCAAATATCAAGGGCCCTAGAATATACATTCTGAACTGTCAGGTCAGAACAAAACTTTCCCTGAAGTGTGTCTGACTTTACACTGACAGGAATTAACTGGAAATGAGGGTGTGGCACTTCCCCATTCTTCTGCATGTCAGGCTTTTAGAGTTTAGACACGAGATGAGTCATAAGGGAAATGTGTAGGCTTTTGGCCACAATGGAAATACTCATTTTCCCAATTGCTCAGCAGCAAAACATTGAGGCCAACTCTTTTTGTATGCTAGGAATGTTAAAAATATTTTTCAGTCTTAGTGTTGCTTTTAAAATCATTAAACCAATTTCTGTTGCCCCTGCTGCAGTTTCAAAAGATCCTATACTCACAAGAAATTTGCCTGCTCCTTAATCTTGATTTCTTATTTTTCCAACTTTAATTAAAAGGATAACTTCCTCACACTGGCACACGTTATAGAGCTTGAATTTTAAAACTTCCAACATGTATTTTCTCAAAATATCAAAGGACACTTTTCAGAAATTCTGCCTTCCCTAAAATGTTAACTTTACACTAAGCAATGCTATGTTTGAATGTCCCCAAAACACCAGAATGAGTTCTTGAAATTTCTCTAGTACAAAATAAAAGCATAAGAAGAGAGAAAGAGAGAGAATAGCAGTGTCTGAAATTAGCCAAGGTTCTTCAAGCCCAAATGGAAACTGGATGAAACTTGATAAAAAATAAAATAAAATATTATGAAAACAATCCCATAGCTGAGTATTGGCTGTTGTTGGAACACAGTGTAAAACGTTGACAGGAAAGGAGTTCGTGATGTTCATTCAATGGGACATTTAAAAAGGAGGATGAGCTGTGAAAACTGGGGTCTACACTGTCACGCTTACTTTCTTTGCCTCTTCTATCCTTATATCCAGATGTTCATGCCCAGATGTTTCAGCACCTGGGGACTCAGGTCCTTACTGCATGCTGGGCCCTCAGGATCCGAAACTTAAACTGTCATGGTTCATGCCCTTGAGAAGCCTTGCCCAGTGGTAGAAATGGGCACTACATGAACCAGTGCAGTGTGATGGAATGCCCGCCACAGTGAAGGCAGGCACAGAATGGAATGGGGCTCAGCTGCGTACCTCTGGGAATCAGGGGTGGATTTCCTGAGGAGGTGGCACTCGGATGCTAACCAGCGGTTAACCAGCTGGGGAGAGAAAGGGGAAGGGACCCTCCAGACAATGGGAACAGTGGGTGCAAGAGGCACAAATGCCTCCGAGACCATAACTGGTTTAAATGGTCATGTTGGTACTGGAGAAAGAGAGGAAAGAAGGCTGAACCAGTAGGCTGGAGTTAGAGTCTGAAGGACTTTTTACTCTAGAGTAGGCATTGGGAAAAGGAGTACGTCAAAGCTGCATATTGTCACCCTGCTTATTTAACTTCTATGCAGAGTACATCATGAGAAACACTGGGCTGGAGCAAGCACAAGCTGGAATCAAGATTGCCGGGAGAAATATCAATAAGCTCAGATATGCAGATGACACCACCCTTATGGCAGAAAGCGAAGAAGAACTAAAGAGCCTCTTGATGAAGGTGAAAGAGGAGAGGGGAAAGTTGGCCTAAAGCTCAACATTCAGAAAACAAAGATCATGGCATCTAGTCCCATCACTTCATGGGAAATAGATGGGGAAACAGTGGAAACAGTGTCAGACTTTATTTTGGGGGGCTCCAAAATCACTGCAGATGGTGACTGCAAACATGAAATTAAAAGACTCTTGCTCCTTGGCAGGAAAGTTATGAGCAACCTAGACAGCATATTAAAAAGCAGAGACATTACTTTGCCAACAAAGGTCCGTCTAGTCAAAGCTATGGTTTTTCCAGTGGTCATGTATGGATGTGAGAGTTGGACCATAAAGAAAGCTGAGTGCTGAAGAATTGATGCTTTTGAACTGTGGTGTTGGAGAGTCCCTTGGACAGCAAGGAAATCCAACCAGTCCCTCCTAAAGGAGATCAGTCCTGGGTGTTCATTGGAAGGACTGATGCTGAAGCTGAAACTCCAATACTTTGGCCACCTGATGCAAAGAGCTGACTCATTTGAAAAGACCCTGATGCTGGGAAAGATTGAAGGCAGGAGGAGAAGGGGATGATAGAGGATGAGATGGCTGGATGGCATCACCGACTCAGTGGACATGAGTTTGGGTAAACTCCAGGAGTTGGTGAGGCCTGCTGTGCTGCAGTCCATGGGCTTGCAAAGAGTTGGACACAACTGAGCGACTGAAATGAGGCATTGGGAACTCTAAGTAGGTAGGAGCTAGAGATTATCAAGAGAGGGCCAGGCCTGCTTAGGTACATGTTGGAAAGACAACCTGGCTAGAAATACCAGAATACTAGTTAATAACTAGAATACTAGTTAATAACTAGTTAATAGTTATTAATAGTTAATAACTAGTTAATAACTAGAATACTAGTTAATCCTTCACTGGGAAGGAGAGAAGCCAATGAGAAGGACAGGGTGACAGGGCTACCCCAGTGTTAGTCAGATTGCTCCAGAGAAATAGGCCCAATGGGGCAGGTACATGTGTGTGCATGTGTGCACATGTGTGTAATGAGACCTGTTGTAAGGAACTGGGTCACACGATTGTGTTGAGTCTCAAGGCCTGAGAACTAGGACAGCCAGTGATGTAAGCCCCAGTTTAAAGGCAAGAGAAGACCAATGTCCCAGCTCGTAGACAGGCAGAGAGAGAAGTCTTTCTTCCTCAGCCTTTTCTTCTCTTCAGACCCTCACTAGTTTGGATGGGGCCCACCTACCACAGAGAAGGCCATCTGTGTTCCTCAGCCTACCAATTCCAAACTTCATCTCATCCAGAAACACCTTCACAGACACCCTCAGAAATAATATTTAACCAAATATCTGGGCACCTCATGGCCTAGTCAAGTTGACACAGAAAATCACCCATCACATCTCAGCCACCAACAGTTTCCTGAGTTTCCTTAGGGAGGTGTCGGTGATGATAGGATCTGGCTCCTGGGCCCTTTCCAGACATATCTCATCATCCTCTCTAGTTTCCATGTGTTCCAGCCACACAGGACTGTTTGCTGGACTTTTTCTTTACTTTGTGACTTTGCTTAGTCCCCATGAAGCACTAGCTAATCCTTCCAGATACGCAGGAGAAATGGTGCTACTTCCATGAAGCTGTCTGGATCCTTCCATGAAGACTTAATTGTTCTCTTAACTGTCCTCGTAACACTTTTACATCTCTATTATAATATTTACTATATTTCACAGTTTGATTTTTACACATTTGCTTCCAGAGCTAGACGGTAGGTGCTCCCAAAGCAGGGGGTTTCTCTTCTCTGCCTACTTTCTCTCATGCAGTGCGGAGACCCTCTCAGAGTCAGTACTGAACAATCATGAAAGGATCCATACAATTCCAGAAAATCTATTAGGATAAACCACCCACTACTTTGTAAGTCAGACAATCATCTTTCTTTTTTTTTAAATAAATATTTTAAGAAGAACTTGTGCATAACGATTTACATTCCTCAGCAGGAACACAATTCATATGGATTCCTAAGAAGTATTAATTAGGAATAAGTTAGAGCGTACAAAACAGAACAATAAGAAAAAAAAAATCCCCAAATAATGAGATTTAAGGAAGATAGAAGTTTATTTTCAACTCATGTAGAAGAGTCCAAAGGTAAACATGGTATACCCAGCACTATTTATGGAGCTAATCCATTAAAATAATGCATTTTATATGAAAAAATGTCCTCTAGAATAAACTTCAGCTTAGTTCAGTTGCTCAGTCGTGTCCGACTCTTTGCGACCCCATGAATCGCAGCACGCCAGGCCTCCCTGTCCATCACCAACTCCCGGAGTTCACCCAGACTCATGTCCATCAAGTGGGTGATGCCATCCAGCCATTTCATCCTCTGTCGTCCCCTTCTCCTCCTGCCCCCAATCCCTCCCAGCATCAGAGTCTTTTCCAATGAGTCAACTCTTCGAATGAGGTGGCCAAAGTATTGGAGTTTCAGCTTTAACATCAGTCCTTCCAAAGAACACCCAGGACGTATCTCCTTTAGGATGGACTGGTTGGATCTCCTTGCAGTCCAAGGGACTCTCGAGAGTCTTCTCCAACACCACAGTTCAAAAGCATCAATTCTTCAGCGCTCAGCCTTCTTCACAGTCCAACTCTCACATCCATACATGACCACTGGAAAAACCACAGCCTTGACTAGACAGACCTTAGTTGGCAAAGTAACGTCTCTGCTTTTGAGTGTGCTGTCTAGATTGGTTATAACTTTCCTTCCAAGGAGTAAGCGTCTTTTAATTTCATGGCTGCAATCACCATCTGCAGTGATTTTGGAGCCCCAAAAAATAAAGTCTGACACTGTTTCCACTGTTTCCCCATCTATTTCCCATGGCGTTTAGTAAATGATAACAATTGAGAAAGACCACCTGAGAAGCAGGGAGCTGGTGAAATGGGTGAAGGTGGTCAAAGATACAGATTTCCAGCTTTGAAATGGTTGAGTCTTGCAGATGTAGTATGCGGCATGGTGACTGTAGTGAATGTTGTATTACGGTGTGTAATATTGTATTGCATATTTAAAAGTAGCGGGGGAGCTGGCGGATATTGAAAATTCTCATTATGAGGAAAAAAATTTGTAACTATGTATGTGATAGATGTTAACTGGAGTTATTGTACTGTTAAGAAAAAAATGTTGCCTGCCATTCCAGTTCTGCAAGGATAAAGCATTAGTCACTGCAGTTACCCACCGACCGTGTGCCCTTAAGGGAAGTCAGGATGGAGAAAAACAGGAAACATTCTATTTTTTGGATATACTTTCCCTGAGAAATTCCTTGATGGTCCAGTGGTTAGGACTCCCCACTTCCACTGCTGGGGGCGCAGGTTTGATCCCTGGTCGGAGGAACAAAGATTATGGAAGTTGCTAGGTACAGCCCCCAAAAAGCCATAATTATACTTGCCCATAGATAGTTAAGATGCCTATTTAAGGAAAAATTTCAAATGACCACAGAGTCTTACCTCTTCTTATACATAGAAAAGCTGTAAAATTATTAACTTGAGATGCCTGTTCTTAGTGATTAGCAGTACTTTTGAAGCTTGACTACATGCTTTCCCCCTGCAAAAAAAGTTTCTATATAGCCTGGCTTCTCCCTTGCTGCTTTGAAGCAGTTCCTCAGAGCTTTCTGAGAGGTCATCTCCTGGGCTGTAGTCCTCAGTAAGGTACCAAATAAAACTTAACTTACAGCTTTCACATTGTGCAAGTTTTCTTTCTGTTAACAGTGGTGATCATTTTGCAATACATAACAAATATGAAATCTTTATGGTGTATACCTTAAACTAATGTTGTGTTGACTACATCTCAATATTAGAAAAATTTTAAACAAGCAAAAACGAAAGACTGCCTGAAATAGCCTTGGGCGCTGCATTTTCCTGATTCATCTGAAATACATCCTCCATAAAGATCAGTTTTGCTACTCAGAAGGTAGAGCTTGATACACATGTTCCCCTGAAACGAAGCACTTGAAGTTACTCTACCAGTGATTTTGTTGCTGTTTTTAGGGGCACTGGATCAGAATTTTAGGTCAAAATTTTGGGGTTGCATTAAGGCAGCAACCTCAAGTTGGGTGGGAATTATAAATTCCCTTCTGCAGCATCTGTTTCTCCTATAGGGAACAATAATACCTTCTTCCCACAGACTTTATGACAATTAAATAATAATAAAAAAAATACGTATGTGAAAGGACTTTCAATTTTCTTTTTCTTTTTTTATGTTAATCCCAAACTTTTAACTTATCCCTCCCCCCCTCAATTTTCAAAATATATCACTGTTTTAAGACTTTCAGGCAGTGATCGGGTATCAAAGTATTGGATATAAAAGATACAGAAAAACCCAATAGTGATTGTGCTAGAGCTAACAGAGAGTTTTAAAAATAGAAGGATGGCACACACATAATGTTTGAATCTCAGGGTCGGACAACCTGCGCGGAGCAGACACACCTCCATCTGCGGGGCTACCAGCCCGAGTTCCCAAGTGTCCCACCGCCCTTCACTCCTCCTGGAGATGATCGGCATTGCCTCCCACCCTGAAGGGAGGAGAAGGGAAGAAGGGAAGGCCGCAGGGGCTGGGCCATCCACGGCTGACGGACTGACTGACCCGGAGCTGGGTGTGGATTGTGGAAACTGAGGCTGGGACTGGAAAGTTCCCGCCCGGAGTGACGTGTCAGGTCAGAGTATCCCAGAGAAACCCTCAGGCCCCCAGTTAGGAAGTGCATGCCGAGTCAAATGGTCACACCCAAGAGCTGGGGACTGAAGAGAGACAAAATCGAAGCAAAGGCAGACGGAGAACAAGAACCTGTGAAGGTAATCGGGGAAGGCCAGGTCTGGGGAATCTCCTCAAATGGCCTTGGAGCCTATAGCGTACCTCACAGAGACCCGGCTTACGAAACCACCTGGCCGATGTGAAAAAAAAACCTTCAAGGAAAAGTTGACCTACCTTGAGACCCCTCTTTCCCATAATTCTGTGACCGAAAGCAGGACTGATTGCTACGGTGGATTAACCTCTTTTTACAGAGGCTGGCGGTTTTCAGTCTAGGTATAATTTGCACACTGCTGAAATGCATCCCAGAGGTGGGGGCTGGGGGGCCAAAGGAGACTCAAAACTAGCTCACAAGCCACGTCCAGGTGTGGACTGCGTCTGCCCAGAGGGAAGAGGAGGCTCATTCTTTGCTCAGAGGCGCTGCGAAGGACTCAGCTGCATCCTTGCACCCCTCAACTCTTACGCTGACGCTCCCGCGGTCAATGGGACACAGACGGAGACGCGCCCTTGGGCAGTAATCAGGGTTAGATGCGGTAATGAGGGTGCAGCCTGGTGACACGTGACTGCCCTTCTGAGCAGAGGCAGCCTCACACTTTACCCACACTCTCACAACGAGAAGGCCACCGTCCCCGGCTCAGGGAGTGAGCTCTCACCAGAGGTGCATCCTGCCGTCACCCTCATCTCGGACTTCCAGCCTCCGGAACTGTGAAAACTCCCTTTGTGCCTAAGCTAAACTAGTAGTCTGTGGTCTTTTCTTGTGGCAGCTGGAGTTTACTAAGCCAGGCCCCTGCAGGCCTGCTTCCAACACAAAGCCACCATACGGGACCATAGGAGAACTGGCCTGACGCTTCCATGCTGCAGGTGCCAGAAAAGTATGATGACGCTTCATTTTCAAGACATGTAACTCAATTTAAAAGTATATTCTCCAAAAGCGCTCAAGGGTATTATATATTTTTATTTTTATGAATTTTAAATTTATTTGCAGACAATCAAGTGGAGTTATTCTGTCTGGGGGCAGAGACCTTAGAATAAAGTTTCTTGCCATCTCTAAGCACAGATCTGAACTCTATCAAGGTGTCATTATATATTGACAGTTATGGCTCTGCACTGGACTTGTAATGAATTCACACCTGTATATAAATGAGCAAATGACCTGGGAGTGGTCTTCTGGAGCTAGAAAAAGGATCCCATAAAGTGCAGATGAGTCACAGTGTCTCAGTACTTTGGGGGTAAGAATGGAGGCCATGTGGTGGACAGTGACCCCACCTGTCTTTTTCTCAGGCTAAGAGGATTCCCATCATGAAGTGAGGACCTCAGACTATATACCCAACTCCATTTTACACTTAACTCTTGCAATAAACTTTCCTTGCTCTGACTCGACACCCACTGTATTAGTTAGCTAGGGTCATAATGAAGCAGCGCAAACCAAGTGGCCTGTACAACAGAATGCATCATGTCACAGTTCTGAAAAGACTAGAAACTGCAAAATCAAGGTGGTTACAGGCTGGCTCAGACGGTAAAAAGTCTGCCTGCAATTCGGGAGACCCGGGTTTGATCCCTGAGTGGAGAAGATCCCCTGGAGAAGGAAATGGAAACCCACTCCAGTGTTCCTGCTTGGAAAATCCCATGGATGGAGGAACCTGGCACGCTACGGTCCTTGGGGTCGCAAAGAGTCAGACACGACTGAGCGACTTCATGTTCACCAGGTTGGTTCCTTTCTTCTAAAGGCTGTAGGGGAGGGATCTGTTCCAGGCATCTCTCCCTGTCTTATAGAAGGCAGTCCTCTTCATGTCATCTTCCCTCTAGACATACCTGTCTCTGTTCAAACTTCCCCTTTTCATAAGGATGCCAGTCACACTGGATTAGGGCACACCCTGATACCTCATTTTAACTCTATTACCCCTGTACAGACCCTGTTTCTCTTCTTTATAGGGGTCAGGACATTTGTATTGTGTACGTATCTTTTGAGGGATACACAGCTCAAACCAGAATACTCACCAAAGGATCTTCTAGACAAAACCTGGCTTCCCTGAAGGTTCTCCTACGCAGAGAGAATATGGGAAGTAGGCACTTGGAGCTCTTCTCACTGCTCGTGAATGACTCATGCTGGGGACAGAAACCAAAACTCCCTGTCAACCCACAAAACCTGTCCACATGGATAAAGAAGCTGTGGTGCATATATGGAATGGAATATTTTTGTTGTTGTTCAGCCGCCAAGTCATGTCCGACTATTTGCGACCCCACGGACTGCAGAATGCCAGGCCTCCCTGTCCCTCACCATCTCCTGGAATTCGTCCAAGTTCATGTTCATTGAACGCCATCCTGCCTTCTCATCTCTGTTGCCCTCTTCTCCTATGTCCTCAGTCTTTCCCAGCATCAGCGTCTTTTCCAACAAGTCAGCTGTTCTCTCTCCTCTCCCTCTCCCCCTGCACTCAGATCCACCTGATGAGAATAGAATGGAAGATTACTCAGCCATAAAAAGGAACAGATTTGAGTCAATTATAGTGAGGTGGAGGAACCTAGAGCCTGTTATACGGAGTGAAGTCAGAAAAAGGAAAACAAATATATATATTAACATGTATATGATATCTAGAAAAATAGTACTGATGAACCTATTTACAGAGAAGAAATGGAGACACAGAATACACAGTTGTGGACACAGAGAGGGAAGGAGAAGCTAGGACAAGTTGAGAAGGTAGCATTGACATATATACACTATTATATGTGAAATAGATAACTAGCAGGAAGCTGCTCTGTAACACAGGGAGACCAGCCTGGTGCTCTGCGACCATCTAGAGGGGTGGAGTACACAGGGGCGGAGGCTCAAGAGGGAGGAGATATATATATATATAACTATGATTATATGTATTATATATGTATTATGTATTGTATACATATATATATATATAATTATGACTGATTCACACTGATGTAGAGCAGAGACCATCACAACACTGTAAAGCAATTATCCTCCAATTAAAAAAACAAACAAACCTGTCCACAATCGTAAAGGAGAATGGAAACATTTTTATCACTAAGCATTCAATCAGGATGTGATGCATATCACAGGCAATCTGCTAGGAGATTGCTGAGACACCTCGCCCTGTACAGTTAAGCAGATGAAGCTCATTATTTGCATGCTCTTTGTCACACATAATAATTGCTAGCTAGTAATTGCAGTGACCATCTACGTTAGCTATTGGCTTTATCCAAAGGAGAAATAAATGTCTTATCTCCTTTTCCTCCCAGTTTCATTGAGATATAACTGACATATAATATTGTGTCAGTTTATGGAAAAATGATATATGTATATGTTGTAAAGTGATTACCGCAATAAGTTTAGTTAACATCCATGACCACGCATAGTTACAAATTTGTTTTCTTGTGATAAGAACCTTTAAGATCTAGTCTTTCAGCAGCTTCCAAATATACAGCACAGTACTGCTAGCTACAGTCACCATGCTCCATGTTACACCCTCAGGACTTATAAAAC
This sequence comes from Bos mutus, assembly GCF_027580195.1. Classification (NCBI taxonomy): domain Eukaryota; kingdom Metazoa; phylum Chordata; class Mammalia; order Artiodactyla; family Bovidae; genus Bos; species Bos mutus. Next base: position 11,666,674 of record NC_091630.1, on the reverse strand, counting down.
TTCTCACATCCTTGTGACAGGAGGTAGGTTTGCAAGTCAGAGCCAGGTGGCCACCAAAATTAGGCTCTTACCCTCCTACAGAAACTGGCTGCCTTGTCCTCCTCGATGAATACTTTTCAGAAATGATTCCCAGGTTCCTGAGAAAGTATTCCTGGGTCTTAAAGCTGGCAAGAGGCTTATTCAGTTTAAAGGAAAAAAAAATTTTATACTCATCTCAGAGAGGCAGAAAAAGAATTTATACGTTTTCTAAAGTAAGTGCTGAAACAAAAGGGAGAGGGGTGGCGGGTCTCCTTTTTGTATGACGGAATTATTTTTTCTTTTTTGTCTTTTACCCTTGCACTTGGTGTTCTTATTTATATACCATTCCTTTCTGAGTTTTGTTAATGTCATTTACAATGCCCAGGCCCGCTTCACCATGAAAGAACAGAATAAACCAAGTTGCTGGACATGAAAATGTGAAGGGAAGATACTGAACAGTGATGATTCCACCTTGTGAGATCCCGAGTGGCCAGCGAATTTCCTAATGATTCCTCTATCTGATAGGTCTCTGACTCCAATAGTAGTTAGACATTTTAGATATTAAATTTTTTTCACATCCATGCATGCATGCTAAGTCACGTCAGTAATGTCTGTCTCTTTGTGACCTTATGGACTGTAGCCTGCCGGGCTCCTCTGTCCATGGGAGTCTCCCGGCAAAAATACACCAGTGGGTTGCCATTCCTTCTCCAGGGGATCTAATCCAGGAATCAAACGCATGTCTTCTGCATCTCCTGCATTGGCAGGCAAATCCTTTTACCACTGAGCCACCTGGGAAACCCACTGATAGGTGTGCCTCAGGCTATATAGAATAGGACTTTGCACCCCAGTGGATTGCACCCCAGTAATCACCCCAACGGTCAGACACTTGATCTTACATGTATCCACTGATAGGAGAAAAAAACTATTAGGCTTAAAACTATGAGTCTTGGGGTTTTCCTGGTGCTGCTGCTGCTGCTGCTGGTAAGTCACTTCAGTCGTATCAGACTCTGTGCGACCCCATAGACGGCAGCCCACCAGGCTCCTCCGTCCATGGGATTCTCCAGGCAAGAACACTGGAGTGGGTTGCCAGTTCCTTCTCCAATGCATGAAAGTGAAAAGTGAAAGTGAAGTCGCTCAGTCGTGTCTGACTCTTAGCGGCCCCATGGACTGCAGCCCACCAAGCTCCTCTGTCCATGGGATTTTCCAGGCAAGAGTTCTGGAGTGGGGTGCCATTGCCTTCTCCTTCCCTGGTGACTCAGTGGTAAAGAATCTGCCTGCCAATATGAGACTTGGGTTTGATCCCTGATCTGGGAGGATCCCATGTGCCATGGAACAACTAGGCCCATGCGCCACAACTGTTGAGCCTGTGCTCTAGAGTCAGGGAGCTGCAACTATTGAACCCACACACCACAACTACTGAAGCCCGTGCGCCCTGGAGCCCAAGCCCCACAACAAGAGAAGCCACCACAGCGAGAAGCCTGTGCAGCACAGTTAGAGGGCAGCCCCTTTGAGCAGCAGCAAAAACCCAGCATAGCCGAAGAAAAAGGAACTATGAGTCTGGGAGGTAATGAGATCTGTCACTGGGGCTGTTCACACTTGGGGTAAATAGATGGTTACTTGATCATATTGTAGAGGGATTCGAGTAGCCTTTGGAGAGTTAGATTAGATAATTTTTAAAGACCTTTTAATCCTGAATTCTATATTCTCATGATTCTTCTGTTTCCCGTGTGTTTTGCTTCAACTTCTTTCAAGCAGTTTATCTTATTTTGCCTTTTCTTATATTGATTTATGTATGCATTTGTCTCTGCTGGTAGACTAAATTCTTTGAGGGCAGAGGTTAGTTTGTATTGCTCATTGTATCCCCAGATTACCTGAAACCATGTTTTTTTGCAAATTGGAGGCATTCAACAAAGGTTTGCTCATTTAAAGAGTAAAATGTAATTATCTTTAATAAAGTAAAAAATCTTGTCTGACTCTTAGGGGATAAAACAAAATCCAAAAAAGACAGTAGAGTAAGTTGTTCAGAGGTCTCAGATCATTTATGGTATTGAATACAGATCAATTTCGGTACTGAGTGCACCATCATTTATTAAAATGTCCTTGTGCAAAGAGGGTAGGGGCTGCCTCATCACAGACAGGTCATGGCATTGCATGGGGTTTTATTCCCCCAGTGATTATCAATCCACATGTATTTATTGAGCAGTTATCCTGCATCAGAAGCTGTGTTTTACACTGTGAGGATTATAATAAATATTTACATGGTTTCTGTTCTCAAAGAGCTCAGACTTCGACACAGGAGACAGAGGAGAAGGCATGCCCATGAAGCAGAGAATGCTGAAATGCCAGACATTACGACATTATAAATTGGTTCTAACTGAGCACTGTCTTGCTCGGGGACAGGAAGGTCCTTGTGGGCTGGAATGATTGGGGAAGGCTTCTTGGGGTAGCATGCCTTTGAGCAGGATTTTGAAGGCACCGACTGCTTTGGTATCTGGAAAGAATGGTTTCCCCCATCCAGGATCAGTCTTCTTTTTGTGATCCATCCGAACTTCTGCTATTAGAATTCTGGAGTAAAATTCAGGCCACAAACCAGAGAGTTTTTCTGTAATCAGAAACACTGATAATATGCTGTGTTGCCATCATAAAGCCTCCAATTTAGTGTTTTTTATCTATTATGTGTGACAAATTGTGGTTGACCTGGTACTGAAAATTCTTTCCAGCTGTAAAATATCTGTAATTTCATGAGAAAAGAAAATTTCCTGAGAGGAAGACAGACCCAGGGCACTTGGCCTTGCCAGATGGGCTTTCTAGGTACAGTTTGAAGAAAGAAACAAAGCCCTAGGGAATTGTGGAAAATACAACTGGGTGAGGAAACGGAAGTACCGAGCGTGGTCTTTGTGTTATGGGCGGCTCCAGCATGGGCAGCCCCACGGAGGCTGCTTAGCGGGCTTGTCCTTGCAGGCACACACCTGGTGTCACCTGGCTCCATGGAAGCTGCAGTCCTGCAGCCACAGAGAGAACTGATTTGGTTTCATCCTGCATCAAATGCATCGTGGCTGCTAAGAAGAGCTCAGATCTTATGTCAGAGACTCTCAAATGACAGTTCGAGAGAAGATTTTTGCCATTAATGAGTCAAGAGAGCAAGTGACTGTGAGCACAAGACATGATAAGCCAGGTAGAACTCAGTAAAGCTGCGTCATCTTTTCTGTTTGCTGTTTCGGAGTATTTGGACAGCTACATAGGCAACCAACTCTCAGAGACATTTGTGTTTTGCGTTCTGTTTTTCCATTTGTGTGTGTGTGCTAAGTCGCTTCAGTCGTGTCTGACTCTTTGCAACTCTATGGACTGTAGCCCACCAGGCTTCTCTGTCCATGGGATTCTCCAGGCAAGAATACTGGAGTGGGTTGCCACGCCCTCCTCCAGGGCATCTTCCAAACCCAGGGATCGAACCTGCATCTCTTATGTCTCCTGCATCGGCAGACAGGTTCCTTACCTCCAGCGCCACCTGGAAAGCCCTTTTTTTCATGTAACAAGTATTAATTGAGCAGTATTTGCTCATTTCTGTAACTGTTCATCAGCTCACTAATTCAACTACTTTCTATGGATGCTCTAACACATCAGGCATTGTGTCGTATGGAGATCATTGTCCTGCCCCCTAGGAGATGGGAGTTTATGGGAAAGGCAGGAAAGGATGCAGCAGTTACAAAGCACTATGACGAGAGGATGCTAGGGAAATGCAGAGAGCAGATACTGGCAGCTCATGGTTGGGAATCATGGAAGAATGTCAGGAATGGGAAGCCTTGGTTAAATCTGCAAAGTCTGAGAGGTGGGATGGGAGCAGAGAACCCAGGCAAAAGGACCAGGCTTTGCAAAGGGGTGAGTTCTCCTATGAAGTTCATTTCCTTGAGCCTCATCTTATGTGTCATGCACTGGAAGAAAGCATGGAAACCAACACACAAAGTCCCTTTCTCTCTAATGAGCTAATATTCTAGTTCAGTTCAGTTCAGTTCAGTAGCTCAGTCGTATCCGACTCTTTGCGACCCCATGAATCGCAGCACGCCAGGCCTCCCTGTCCATCACCAACACCCGGAGTTCACCCAGACTAGTAGGGCAGACAAATTAGAAATAATAAACATGGGACTTCCTTGGTGGTCCTGTGGGTAAGAGTCCACTTCGCAATGCAGGGGACGTTGGTTCAATCCCTGGTCGTTCAGTTCTGTTCAGTCACTCAGTCATGTCCAACTCTTTGTGACCCCATGGACTGCAGCACACCAGGCCTTCCTGTCCATCACCAACTCCCGGACCTTGTTCAAACTCATGTCCATTGAGTCGGTGATGCCATCCAAACATCTCATCCTCTGTCGCCCCCTTCTCCTCCCGCCTTCAATCTTTCTCAGCATCAGGGTCTTTTCCAAGGAGTCATTTCTTCACATCAGGTGGCCAAAGTAGGAGTTTCAGCTTTAGCATCAGTCCTTCCAATGAATATTCAGGACTGATTTCCTTTAGGATGGACTGGTTGGATCTCCTTGCAGTCCAAGGGACTCTCAAGAGTCTTCTCCAACACCACAATTCAAAAGCATCAACTGGGAATTACTAATAAGATCCCATATGCCACAGAGCTTCTAAACCCTCGCGCTGCAACTACTGAACCCACACGTCACAGCCAGAGAGTTTTTGTGCCACAACAAATGATCCCACGTGATGCAGTGAAGATCCTGTATCCCGCCACTAAGAGCCAACACAGCCAAATAAACAAATTTTTAAAAAAGAAATAATAACCAAAACAAGTAAAGTATGTGGCATGTTAGAAGGTGAGACGTGCACAAAAAATGAAAGAAAAAGCAGAGTAGTAGTGGAGGTGGGGAATACCGGGGGTACACCATGGTGGGGAACACCATTAAACACCCAGTTTAATGGTCTAAAGGACAGGTGCAAGTCGGAGCTAGCTGGGAACCACCGTGAACTGCTTCTCTCTTTACCTTCCAGGTTGCTTCTCCCTAGTCCATGTTCCAAACTTTTGCTGATGTGAACTTCCTGAAATTGATTCTATCAGACCTCTGATTAGATGATTCAGTAGCTGCCCATTAATTCCAAGTTCCGTTCTTAGCTCCTTATCAGGAGACATGTGGTCTAACCTCTGCCCACCTTGAGCTTCACTTCTCCTGGGATTGTGGATGGATGTTGACTACTTCCCCATCATCTATTCCCCTCTTCATACTTCCGCTCAGCCCAGTGTCGAGTAGAAGCCAACCCACTATTCTATACCCTGAGCAGAGTAACTCGTGAAGGCATCAGATCTGAAGAGACCCAACTAGGCTTGTGCCTGGAATGCTGGGACAAATGGCATTTCTCCTGCTTTGGATTATGTTGTATATGAACTTGAGGCCTGGAACTGAGGCAGATGTTTTAGCTCTTGTGGGCAAAACCAGCCTGTAGATAAGCTGAAAGAAAGAGACTAGCAGAGAGTCTGAGTCAGAGCCCCAGTGACACAGATGACATATGAGCCCCACATCAGTGATTACAGATGTAGCCTCAGCACCACCTAGCAATGGGTTAGAAATGCAACTTCTCAGCCTGTATTGCAGACCTACTGGGTGGGGTTCCTGCAGCCAGGAACTCCAGAGTGGGGTACAGCAATTTGTGTTTTAACAAGCCCTGTAAGTGCTTCTGAGGCTCATGAAAGTTTGAGAAATACTTGCATACAGTGGTTACTTAAGCCAATACATCTGCTTTCTAGTTTAAGTCAGTATGAGTAGGATTTTCTAGAAGTTGTATCACTCACACTTTGAACCACTAGGACTCAGGCGGTGTAAAGCCAAACACAGCTTCATTTGTGTCCCTCCCTGGCCCTGGAAACCTGTTCAGAGTGGGCAGTTCTCTTACCACTAGGTAGACATTTGGACAGGCCCCATAACTTTTCTCTACCTTTTCCCCCCCTTATTTTGTATATTGGGGCAAAATATACATAGACACAAACATTAAATTTACCATTTAAACCATTTTTTAAAAAGTGCAGTTCAGTGGTGTTAACTATATTCACAGTACTGGGAACTAACGCCACCATTTACCTTCAGAATTTATATCTTCCCAACCTCAAACTCTGTACTTATTAAAAACTAATTGACCATTCTTCCTACCCCCAGCCCTCTGGTCTACTTTCTGGCTTTTTAAATTTGCCTATTCTAGATACCTCATGTAAATGGAAGCATGAAATAGTTGTTCTTCTGTAACTGGCTTATTTTCATTAACCTAATGTCTTCAAGATTTGTCATTGATGTAGTATTTTGTAGGATTTGTCTAAATTTCATTCATTTTTAAGGCTAAATAATGTTTTATTTGATGGATTCAAGAAGGTGGTCAAGATGGTACAGTAGGAAGACCCTGAACTCACCTTCCATGAACACATCAAAATTATAATTATTTACAGAGCAACCATCAATAAGAATGATCCTGAGACTGGCAGAAAATATTTCCCGCAATGACAGACATAAAGAAGGAAGCAGAGAGACTGATAAAAGGAGTGGAGATGCAGTATGGTCAGGACCCAAACCCCCAAGTTAATGACGGACAATGGGAGGAACATCACAATCATAGAAGTCCTCACCAAGGAGGGAGGGGTCCATGCTCCATAAAGGGGTCCTCAGTCTAGGAGTCTTACACTGGAAAGGTCAGCGCCCAGAACATTTGACTTCTGTTCAAGACAACCAGAGGGCCAGAGGAAATGGAGACTCCATTTTTAAAGGACACATGCATAATCTCACACTCAGTCCCAGCACAGAGTTAATAATTTAAAAGGGGCCTGGTTCAAACCCACTTCCTGATCTTGGAGAGCCTCTTAAAGAGGCAGGAGACAACTGGGACTTCCAGTTCATTAAGCTGCAGGGTACAAAATTAATATAAAGAAATAGGTTGCCTTTCTACACACTAACAATGAACTATAAGAGAGAGAAATTAAGACAAAAATCCCATTTACCATTTCATAAAAAAGAATAAAATATTTAGGAATAAATCTAATTAAGGATATAAAGACCTGTCCTTGGAAAACTATAAGACACTGATGAAAGAAATTAAAGCTGACACAAACAAATGGAAAGCTATAGTTTGCTCATGGATTGGAACAAGTAATATTGTTAAAACAACCATTCTACAATGCAATCTATGATTTCAAGCAACCCCTGTGAAAATGCCTTGGGTGTGGGGTATCTCTTCACGCCCAAGGTAAGAAAACCAAGTAAGACGGTAGGTGTTGCAAGAGGGAATCAGAGGGCAAACACACTGAAACCATACTCACAAAAACTAGTCAATCTAATCACACTAGGACCACAGCCTTGTCTAACTCAATGAAACTAAGCCATGCCTGTGGGGCAACCCAAGACGGGTGGGTCATGGTGGAGAGATTTGACAGAATGTGGTCCACTGGAGAAGGGAATGGCAAACCACTTCAGTATTCTTGCCTTGAGAACCCCATGAACAGTATGAAAAGGCAAAATGATAGGATACTGAAAGAGAAACTCCCCAGGTCAGTAGGTGCCCAATATGCTACTAGAGATCAGTGGAGAAATAACTTCCGAAAGAATGAAGGGATGGAGCCAAAGCAAAAACAATACCCAGCTGTGGATGTGACTGGTGATAGAAGCAAGGTCTGATGCTGTAGAGAGCAATATTGCATAGGAACCTGGAATGTCAGGTCCATGAATCAAGGCAAATTGGAAGTGGTCAAACAAGAAATGGCAAGAGTGAATGTCGACATTCTAGGAATCAGTGAACTGAAATGGACTGGAATGGGTGAATTTAACTCATGTGACCATTATATCTACTACTGCGGGCAGGAATCCCTCAGAAGAAATGGAGTGGCCATCATGGTCAACAAAAGAGTCCGAAATGCAGTACTTGGATGCAATCTCAAAAACGACAGAATGATCTCTGTTCATTTCCAAGGCAAAGCATTCAATATCACAGTAATCCAAGTCTATGCCCCAACCAGTAACACTGAAGAAGCTGAAGTTGAACGGTTCTATGAAGACCTACAAGACCTTTTAGAACTAACACCCGAAAAAGATGTCCTTTTCATTATAGGGGACTGGAATGCAAAAGTAGGAAGTCAAGAAACACCTGGAGTAACAGGCAAATTTGGCCTTGGAATACGGAATGAAGCAGGGCAAAGACTGATAGAGTTTTGCCAAGAAAATGCACTGGTCATAACAAACACCCTCTTCCAACAACACAAGAGAAGACTCTACACATGGACATCACCAGATGGTCAACACCGAAATCAGACTGATTATATTCTTTGCAGCCAAAGATGGAGAAGCTCTGTACAGTCAGCAAAAACAAGACTAGGAGCTGACTGTGGCTCAGACCATGAACTCCTTATTGCCAAATTCAGACTTAAATTGAAGAAAGTAGGGAAAACCACTAGACCATTCAGGTATGACCTAAATCAAATCCCTTATGATTATACAGTGGAAGTGAGAAATAGATTTAAGGGCCTAGATCTGATAGATAGAGTGCCTGATGAACTATGGAATGAGGTTCGTGACATTGTACAGGAGACAGGGATCAAGACCACCCCCATGGAAAAGAAATGCAAAAAAAGCAAAATGGCTGTCTGGGGAGGCCTTACAAATAGCTGTGAAAAGAAGAGAAGTGAAAAGCAAAGGAGAAAAGGAAAGATATAAACATCCGAATGCAGAGTTCCAAAGAATAGCAAGAAGAGATAAGAAAGCCTTCTTCAGCGATCAATGCAAAGAAATAGAGGAAAACAACAGAATGGGAAAGACTAGGGATCTCTTCAAGAAAATCAGAGATACCAAAGGAACATTTCATGCAAAGATGAGCTCGATAAAGGACAGAAATGGTATGGACCTAACAGAAGCAGAAGATATTAAGAAGAGATGGCAAGAATACACAGAAGTACTATACAAAAAAGATCTTCACGACCCAGATAATCATGATGGTGTGATCACTGACCTAGAGCCAGACATCCTGGAATGTGAAGTCAAGTGGGCCTTAGAAAGCATCACTACGAACAAAGCTAGTGGAGGTGATGGAATTCCAGTTAAGCTATTCCAAACCCTGAAAGATGATGCTGTGAAAGTGCTGCACTCAATATGCCAGCAAATTTGGAGAACTCAGCAGTGGCCACAGGACTGGAAAAGGTCAGTTATTATTCCAATCCCAAAGAAAGGCAATGCCAAAGAATGCTCAAACTACCACACAGTTGCACTCATCTCACACGCTAGTAAAGTAATGCTCAAAATTCTCCAAGCCAGGCTTCAGCAATATGTGAACCGTGAACTTCCATATGTTCAAGCTGGTTTTAGAAAAGGCAGAGGAACCAGAGATCAAATTGTCAACATCTGCTGGATCATAGAAAAAGCAAGAGAGTTCCAGAAAAACATCTGTTTCTGCTTTATTGACTATGCCAAAGCCTTTGACTGTGTGGATCACAATAGACTGCGGAAAATTCTGAAAGAGATGGGAATACCAGACCACCTGATCTGCCTCTTGAGAAATTCGTATGCAGGTCAGGAAGCAACAGTTAGAACTGGTTATGGAACAACAGACTGGTTCCAAAGAGGAAAAGGAGTACGTCAAGGCTGTATATTGTCACCCTGCTTATTTAACTTGTATGCAGAGTACATCATGAGAAACGCTGGACTGGAAGAAACACAAGCTGGAATCAAGATTGCTGGGAGAAACATCAGTAACCTCAGATATGCAGATGACACCACCCTGATGGCAGAAAGTGAAGAGGAACTCAAAAGCCTCTTGATGAAAATGAAAGTGGAGAGTGAAAAAGTTGGCTTAAAGCTCAACATTCAGAAAACAAAGATCATGGCATCCGGTCCCACCACTTCATGGGAAATAGATGGGGAAACAGTGGAAACAGTGTCAGACTTTATTTTTGGGGGCTCCAAAATCACTGCAGATGGTGACTGCAGCCGTGAAATGAAAAGACGCTTACTCCTTGGAAGCAAAGTTATGACCAACCTAGATAGCGTATTCAAAAGCAGAGACATTACTTCGCCAACAAAGGTTCATCTAGTCAAGGCTATGGTTTTTCCTGTGGTCACGTATGGATGTGAGAGTTGGACTGTGAAGAAGGCTGAGGGCCGAAGAATTGATGCTTTTGAACTGTGGTGTTGGAGAAGACTCTTGAGAGTCCCTTGGACTACAAGGAGATCCAACCAGTCCATTCTGAAGGAGATCAACCCTGGGATTTCTTTGGAAGGAATGATGCTAAAGCTGAAACTCCAGTACTTTGGCCACCTCATGCGAAGAGTTGACTCATTGGAAAAGACTCTGATGCTGGGAGGGATTGGGGGCAGGAGGAGAAGAGGACGACAGAGGATGAGATGGCTGGATAGCATCACTGACTCGATGGACGTGAGTTTGAGTGAACTCCAGGTGTTGGTGATGGACAGGGAGGCCTGGCGTGCTGTGATTCATGGGGTCGCAAAGAGTCGGACATGACTGAGCGACTGATCTGATTCAACTGATCTCTGATCTGTGAAAATGCCAATGGCATTTTGCACAAAACTAGAATAATTCTAAAATTTGTATGGAACCATGAAAGACCTCTCATAACCAAAGTAATCTTGAAAAAAGAAGAGCAATGCTGAAGGTATCATGCTCCTTGTTTTCAAACTATATTACAAAGTCACAGTAATCAAAACAGTATGGGGCTGAGACAAAAACAGACACATGTATCAAGAGAACAGAACAGAGAGCCTAGAAATGGCGCAAGGGTATACAGTCAATTAATCTGTTAAAAAGGAGGTAATTATATACAAAGAGGGAAAAACAACTTCCTCAAAAAATGGTATGGAGAAAATTGGACAGTTACATGCAAAAGAGTCTATACTTTTTGACATTGATCTTATCAATATATTTTTGGATCTGTCTTCACGGGCAAGGGAAACAAACACAAACATAAATGAATGGGACTACATCAAACTAAGAATCTTTTGCACAGAGAAAGAAACAATCAACAAGATGGAAAGGCCACCTACTGTGTGGGAGAAGATATTTGCAATGATGTATCTCAGTTCAGTTCAGTCACTCAGTCATGTCCAACTCTTTGCAACCCCATGAATTGCAGCACGCCAGGCCTCCCTGTCCATCACCAACTCCCGGAGTTCACCCAAACCCATGTCCATTGAGTTGGTTATGCCATCCAGCCACCTCATCCTCTGTCATCCCCTTCTCTTCCTGCCCCCAATCCTTCCCAGCATTAGGGTCTTTTCCAATGAGTCAACTCTTCGCATGAGGTGGCCAAAGCATTGGAGTTTCAGCTTCAACATCAGTCCTTCCAATGAACACCCAGGTCTGATCTCCTTTAAGATGGACTGGTTGGATCTTTTTGCAGTCCAACACTCTTGGACTCTCAAGAGTCTTCTCTAACACTACAGTTCAAAAGCATCAATTCTTCGGTGCTCAGCTTTCTTCACTGTCCAACTCTCACATCCATACATGACTACTGGAAAAATGATAGCCTTGACTAGATGGATCTTTGTTGGCAAAGTAATGTCTCTGCTTTTCAATATGCCATCTAGGTTGGTCATAACTTTCCTTCCAAGGAGTAAACATGTTTTAATTTCATGGCTGCAATCACTATCTGCAGTGATTTTGGAGCCCAAAACAATAAAGTCTGACACTGTTTCCAATGTTTCCCCATCTATTTCCCATGAAGTGAGGGGACCAGATACCGTGATCTTCGTTTTCTGAATGTTGAGCTTTAAGCCAACTTTTTCACTCTCTTCTTTCACTTTCATCAAGAGGCTTTTTAGTTCCTCTTCACTTTCTGCCATCAGGGTGGTGTCATCTGCATATCTGAGGTTATTGATATTTCTCCCGGCAATCTTGATTCCAGCTTGTGCTTGCTCTAGCCCAGCATTTCTCATGATGTACTCTGCATATAAGTTAAATAAGCAGGGTGAAAATATACAGCCTTGATGTACTCCTTTTCCTATTTTGAACCAGTCTGTCGTTCCATGTCCAGTTCTAACTATTGCTTCCTGACCTGCATACAGGTTTCTCAAGGGACAGGTCAGATGGTCTGGTATTCCCATCTCTTTAAGAATTTTCCACAGTTTATTGTGATCCACACAGTCAAAGGCTTTGGCATAGTCAATAAAGCAGAAATAGATATTTTTCTGGAACTGGAGTTAATATCAAGAATATGGGCTTCCCTCATAGCTCAGTTGGTAAAGAATTGACCTGCAATGCAGCAGACTCTGGTTTGATTCTTGGGTCAGGAAGAGCCACTGGAGAAGGGATAGGCGACCCATTCCAGTATTTTGGGCTTCCCTTGTGGCTCAGCTGGTAAAGAAACTGCCTGCAATGCAGGAGACCTGGGTTCAATCCCTGGGTTGAGAAGATCCCTTGGAGGAGGGAAAGGCTACCCACTCCAGTATTCTGGCCTGGAGATTTGGGGTTGCAAAGAGTTGGTCATGACTGAGCAATTTTCACTTTCACTATCCAGAATATATAAAGGGCTTGCACAGCTCAACATTAGAAAAACCAACAATCCAATTCAAAAAGTAGGCAGAAGATCTGAATGGACATTTTTCCTAAGAAGACATACAGATGGCCAATAGACACATGAAAAGATGCTCAATATAACTAATCATTAGGGAAATGCAAATTAAAACCACAAATTAGATACCACCCCACACCTACCAGAGTGGCTATCATCCAAAAGACAACAATAACAAGTGTTGGCAAAGATATGGAGAATAGGGGACCTTTGCGCACTGTTGGCGGCATTGTAAACTGGTATAGCCACTATGGAAGACATTATGAACGTCCCTCAAAAAATAAAAAATAGAGCTGCCATATGATCCAATAATTTCATCTCTGGACATTTATCTGAAGAAAACAAAAACACAAATTTGAAAAGATATGCACACCATGCTCATTGCAGCATTATTTACGATAACCATGACATGGAAGCAACCTAAGTGCCCACCCACAGACAAACGGATAAAGAAGATGTGATGTACATTTACAATGGAAAATTACTCAGCCATAAAAAAATGAAATGTTGCCATTTACAATAAAACAAATAGATCTAGAAGGTATAATACTAAGAGAAATAAGTCAGACAGAGAAGGAAAATACCATAGGATCTCACTTGTATGTGGAATCTAAGGACAAAGCAAAATGAAAACAGACTCATAGATTAAAGAAAGAAAATCTCTCCTTCCTAGAGCTTTCAGACAGACAGAAGTCAAGGAAGGAAGAAGAATATGTATATATGCATATCAGGACTTCCCAGGCAGCTCAATGGTAATCAGTCCGTCTGCCAATGCAGCAGATGTGGGTTCTACCCCGCGTCAGGAAGATCCCCTGGAGAAGGAAATGGCCACCCACTCCAGTGTTCTTGCCTGAGAAATCCCATGGACAGAGGAGCCTGGAGGGCTACAGTCCATGGGGTCACAAAGAGTTAGACGCAACTTAGCGACTAAACGCCACCACCACCAATAGATACAGAAAACAAAAGGAGGGTTGCTGTCCTGGGGGTGTGGGATGGGGGAATAGGAAGGCAAACTTAGGTGAAGAGGATTATGAGGTACAAACTGCCAGTTATAAAATAAATCATCCAAATGCATGTAATATGTAGCAAAAAAATATGTCAATATTGTAATAATTTTGTAGGGGATAGGTGGTTACTAGATTTATTGTGGTCATCATTTCATAATGTATGCAAATACCAAATCACCATGTAGTACACCTGAAATTAACATAATATTGTACATCAATTATATTTCAATTTTAAAAAATAAAAAATGTTTGCACGATGTATATCCACATTTTATTTATTTATTTATTTATTGTTTTCAAAATCTTATTTATTTTTTGATGAACATTTTGACTTTTTTCCACCTTTTGGTTATTTTCATTCCTTTTAAGGATGGACAATACTTTGATCGCTTTATCACAAAACCCCGTCCTGATTCAGAATTTAGGAAGCTTCGTTCACTACATTAACACTGCAATATTCATCAAAAGGCAAGACTTCCTAGAGGTCTAGCTTCCATACCTGCCAGGTAGGACCTCAACTCTCTGCCCTGGCATCTGGGCAGCTTCTCCTTACCCAAATCCTCCTGCCTTTCAGCACTGTGACTATAAACCACACCTGTCCAGGACTAGCTCAGGAAGGAGGGAAGGGAGAGGAAGACAGAGAAGTTCTTACGTGATGGTTTTGCACGCTCTGGACCCAGGTGCTATACTGCAACATTTCTGGGACTTCATCAGAGATTATAGCATCTGGATGGGGAAAAGTACTTCCTAAAGTCAGCCCTCTGCTCTGCAGCCACAGGCTGCCTTGGTTCCCTAAGGCAAGAGCCAGGCTCCAGTCTATGGTTCCAACCACTGCTGGAAGTCCTCATTACACTCCAAAGCTTTCCTTCAGAAAAAGTCCTTTATAGAATTATTCTATTTTCATCAAAATTTTTTTCTTGTGGTTAAAGTACATGACAATTTACTTTTTCTTTTTTTTAAGAAGGTTTTTGTTTGTTTGTTTTTGGCTGCACCAAATCTCAGTTGCCACACGTGGCAAAAGGTGGGATCTTCCCCCTTTGTTGCGGCACATGGGATCTTTCTAAGTTGTGGCATGTGGGGCCTTTAGTTGTAACATGTGAACTCTTCAGTTGCGTCAGGTGGGATCTAGTTCCCTGACCAGGGATCAAACCCAGGCCCCCTGCACTGGGAGTTTGGAATCTTAGCTACTGGACCACCAGGCAAGTCCCGATTGTAACCATTTTTTAAGTGTGCAGTTCAGTGGCATTAAGCACATTCACATTGTTGTACAACTGTCATCACTACATACCTCCAGAACTTTGACATCTTCCCAAACTGAAACTTTGTACCCATTAAACACAGATTGTCCATTTTTACTACCCTCAGCAACCCCAAACAAGCATTCTATTTTCTCTCTCTATAAATGTAGCTGTTGCAGGAACCTCATTTGACTGCAATCATGGAATATTTTCCCTACTGTTACCGGCTTATTTCACTTAGCATAATGTCTTCAAGGTTCCTTTCTGTTGTGGCATGTGTTAAAATTCTAAGTTCCTTTGAAAGGCAGAATACTATTCCATCATATGTGTACACTACATTTTGTCTACCTGTTCATTGGTCAACAGACTCTTGGGTTACTATCTTCTTTAGATTACTGTGAATAATGCTGCTCTGAACTTGGGTGTACATCTGAGTCCCTAGCTTCACTTCATAGAAATTTTTATCATAAATCTTCTTTCACTCTCTATTCTCTCCCTTTGGGATGAGGTTTTAGTGTCCTGAAATTGGTTCTGGATACTTGGAATATTTTCTCTTGCATTTTTAAGTCTCCATTAAAATGAACAGCTCAACATCCTGTTATACAACTGAAAACACATGAACTAATGTTAATCTCTTGTGGCAGTTCTTTAAGTATGAGTCATTGTGTTGACCTCAAAGAGGAAAGGAAACTCACCGTTATATAGGGACTGCCAAGTGCTGGGCCTCAGAAAGAGCTTTACATGTTTCTGTGTCATTAAATTTTTAATGACCCTGGCAAATGACGTTTCTTATTATCTTTCCAGATGAAGAAACAGCTTCACATAAGATAATAAGCTTAGTGTTTGTGAGGTCCCACAGCCGGAAAATGAAATCCATACACAGATCTGTTGGTCTTGTTAGGCAGGAAGTTAGGCATGAGCAATAAGGGGTGGCCTAGCCTAAAAGGATGCAAGCTGATGTCTAAACCACACCTGAGACCAGCCCAGGAGAGCTCACAGATATGCTACAAAAATAACCACAGAGACTTTTCTGGCTCCTGCACATGTCCCTAGGCACACACTGGATACAAACTAACTACAGGGGCTTCCTCAAGTAACCTTAGGCAGCTAGGAGCCTATTACTGGTTCATAAATATTCTATATCTACATACATCTGATTATAACAGGCTGAATTATGGGAAAGACATGTGCAACAGAACCTGCTGTTACGTAACTTGCAACTGTCAACCATCCTTGAGCCTCTGTCAATTTGCATTCCCTTTCCTGATTGGTGGCTGGTACAAGCCCTATTTTGCACAGGACAGAACCAAAAGGAGGAGACAAAAAGCATAAAAAGGGAAGCCAAGAGGGATTGTTACAACTCCTTTGAGGTCAGCCCACAGTCTTGGATTGCTGTTGGTCAGTTGCTAAATCATGTCTGACTCTTTATGACCCCATGAACTGCAGCACACCAGGCTTCCCTGTCCTTCACTATCTCCCAGAGTTTGCTCAAACGCATGTCCATTGAGTTGGTGATGCCATCCAACCATCTCATCCTCTGTTGCCCCCTTCTCCTCCTGCCTTCAATCTTTCCCAGCATCAGGGTCTTTTCCAATGAGTCAGTTCTTTGCATCAGGTGGCCAAAGTATTGGAACTTCAGCTTCAGCATCAGTCCTTCCAGTGAATATTCAGGGTTGATTTCCTTTAGGATTTACTGGTTTGATCTCCTTCTTGTCCAAGGGACTCTCAAGAGTCTTCCCCAGCCCCACAATTCGAATACATCAATTCTTCGGTGCTCAGCCTTCTTTATGGTCCAACTCTCACATCAGGGAGTGTTTGGTTAAACAAAAGATCTGTCTGCTTGAGCTGTGATTTGTCTGTTTAAAATCCTTTAGTCCATTGTTCCAAATCTTTGTGGTGATGAGACAAGAACTAAGGGAGAGAAACTCACCTGACAGTCTGAGAAGCGCTTCCTAATCTTTGCACCTTACACTAGTTTTTAGATTTAACTTCTGAAATATTAAATTATAGAGTACTGATCATATGGTAAATCTCAGGAAAGGAGAATACCAACATGGGCTCTACTAATCTGGGGTAGTCTATGCTTAGGATTGAACTTGGTCTTGAAGCATGAAGAACATTTGCTGCTTCTGCTGCTAAGTCGCTTCAGTCGTGTCCAACTCAGTGCGACCCCATAGACGGCAGCCCATCAGGCTCCACCGTCCCTGGGATTCTCCAGGCAAGAACACTGGAGTGGGTTGCCATTTCTTTCTCCAACGCATGAAAGTGAAAAGTGAAAGTGAAGTCACTCACTCGTATCCGACTCTTAGCGACCCCATGGACTGCAGCCTACCAGGCTCCTCCGTCCATGGGATTTTCCAGGCAAGAGTACTGGAGTGGGGTGCCATTGCCTTGGTGAACAGAAATTAGAATGGAGGGCATTCTTGGGATAAGAACTATACTAGGCAAATAAAAGGAGGAGGGACTTAGTACAGAATATATGAGGGACAGAGACTGGACTTTCCTGAGGCTAAGATGCCTCTCAGAGAACAGTGGGAGATAAGTTTAGATCAGAAGGGCCTGTGAACATTAGAACAGAACTGGAAATCCACGCGAGCGCTTTGAAAGCAGTGTGACATAGCACATACATGGTGGGGATAGGCTGGGCCTTGAATCTCTGCTGCCTTTGACTTGTGAGATCTTGGGCTAGTCATTTAAGCACACAGATTCTCAGTTTCTTTACCTGTACCGCAGAGACGAGTGCACAGCTATTGTAAGAAGTAAAGATAGTATGTATAAAGAGTTTTCCCCAGATCTGGCCTGTAATAAGCGCTTGATATTCAGTAGAGGTCGTTGCTACCATCACCACCATCATCATCAT
The DNA here is from genome assembly GCF_027580195.1 of Bos mutus. NCBI lineage: Eukaryota > Metazoa > Chordata > Mammalia > Artiodactyla > Bovidae > Bos > Bos mutus. The sequence continues at coordinate 11,649,010 of NC_091630.1, read as the reverse complement.
CCACATTAGAGGGAAGGGAAGCAACGCGGGTTCCTAAACACAAGCGTGGTTGAGCAGAGCCGCTGTTTCAGGAAGACCTCCTGCAACAGAATACAGTGTGGGCCGCTCAGGGTGGTGTCTGAGGCAAAGGGGTCTGTCGGAGGAGCCTCAGCTTCCTGGAAGGCAAAACCAGGGGCTGCAGCAGGTGGGAGCGCTGGAAAAAAGAGGCAAGAGCAAAGTAGAGGCTCTTCGAAGGAAGAGATGGCAGAGCTCGCGGCAGCCCGGAAGTGAGGTACCAGGAAGAGAAAAGAGCCCAAACACGAGCACACTTTCTAGTAAGAGAGCTGAGGGGGAGGATGGGAGCGCCAGGGCTGTGAACCAAAACTAAGCAAGGAGAACTGATTGCGGAGTGGGCATGCCCCCGGCGAGCCGCTATGGTCAGTTCTAGGCTTGCTGAGATATTAAAGTAAGACACACCGATACCAGAAAAAGTGAGGGAAGAAAAAAACAAACAAACAAACCCCAGAGCATCTGAGAGAGAGAGAGCAAAGCAAGAGTCAATTTGGGTTGGATGAACTGGCCACAGTCCTCTTCATACAAAGAATTCTTGTTGTCTGAAGCCAACAGCAGAGAAACAGTGCCCTCGATTGTCCCGTGGAGGCAGCCGCAGAGAGCCTGGAACCACGAGACCCTGCATGGCCGCCCTCTGCCCACTTGGCCCGGGGATGCTACTGCACTGGGCAGAGTGCCAAGTGGTCAGTGCTTGTGGCAGAAGTTCGGAAGATGGTGTTATGAGAAGTCGCATGTTTTCCCCGCTGGGGGACTCCGATCCTTTGTCCACGCATACCTCGTGTCTCAGGTCATTTGACGAAAAGGCAGTGCAGCAGCACCGGCTCCAATACCGGGATGCTGATATTCAACGTTTGTGTGCTTAGTCGCTTCAGCCGTGTCTGACTCTCCACGACCCTGTGGACCATGGCCCGCCAGGCTCCTCTGTCCATGGGATTCTCCAGGCAATAACACTGGAGTGGGTTGCCATTTCCTTCTCCAAATAGTCTGTTGGAAATTCCCTTAACACTTCTAGGTTGCTAGGATACTCTTTAGAACCACTCAGAACTTTGTATTTCTTGCAAGTGTTAGTGTAGATCCCCCAAGACGTTAATTGTGACCCATTATGTCTAAAAACTAAAATGGAATTCATTTGATTTCACAACAGTCACAAGGCTTTATCCTTCTTCGTTTTTTTTTAAAATTTATTTCAGCAAAATTTTCCTAATGCAAGAGCTATTTTCAGAGTAAAGGATTTCTTTTCATTTCAAATCATGTCTGATTATTTCTATGTAAATCACAGAGTTGACCATTTTTTCAAGGAACAAGAGCATCAGCATGTACATTTATTATTTGAGTGAAGTGGCAGGCATCATTAGTTGAATCCTAAATATGGGTTCCATCTGATCAGTATTCTGAATTCAAGCGGAATCTAAATTAAAGTCTTTAAACTGTATGCAAGCAATACAATATCTCCAGAAGTGCCTTCTGGGTAGAAAGGAGGAGATTTTATTCTCGGCTTTTGTTGTGGGGCTATGTGCAGACATCCAACGCCAACTTGACAACAAACGTCAAGCCTGAAATTGTCCTGCCACGAGCTTTTCCGTTTGGCCCATGTTGCATTCTCAGGAGCTGATAGCCCTGGTGACTTTTATTATAGAATTTAAGTAATAATGTTCAGATACACTGCTAATGCCTCTCCCATGTTCCCCTGGCATTCTCTAACATAGAAATACTGTGGAATGTTTACTTAGCATTAAACCGTCAGTTCTTTGAAGAAAAGACCACATCTGCCTTATTTACCATTGTATCCCCAGTACAGGTCCTGTGTCAAATTGGGAGCATACATACAGTCCATGGGGTCACAGAGTCGGACACGACTGAGCGACTGAACTGAAATGAACTGAACCGAACAGTACACATACTTGAATATCTAAACCCATGAATGATGGCAACAAGCTGGTTCATTTGACTAGTTACCTGAAATGCTAGGATATGTTCCTTGTTTGTGCCATTACAATTTTTCCCGTAACCTATTGTTTTACCTTAGAATTATGGAAACTTAAGAGTTATAGAGATCTTATAAGTCATTTGGGCTTCCCTGGTGGCTCAGATGGTAAAGAATCTGCCTGCAATGCAGGAGACCCAGGTTCGATCCCTGGGTCCAGAAGATCCCCTGGAGAAGAGAATGGTATTCTTGCCTGGAGAATGCCATGGACAGAGGAGTCCATGGGGTCACAAAGAGTCATACACGACCGAGTGACTAACACACACAATGTAAGTCATTTCCTGCACTGGTTTTCAACTTTAGATGCACAGTGGAATCATCTAGGAGCTTTGCAGACACTGATGCCTGAATCCCACTGGAGATTGTGATACATCTGGTCTGGGGTGTGGCCCAAGCACCAGGAGGCCTGCAAGCTCCTCAGACACGCTAATGTGCAGTCATAGCCGAGAGGCATTGCTCTGTTGCAATCTTCTAGAGATAAGAGAGTTGAGGTCCAGAGTAGTTAACTGGCTTGCCTCATATCACACAGCTAGCTAGGAGCAAAGGACGAAACCCAGGGGTCCTGGCTGTCAGATCAGCATTCTTCCCACTCATTCCTTTTTTCAACCTGGACTCACTCACAAACCACTTAGTCTACCATTTGATATTTTCCCTTAAAGGGACTCCTCGTTTAGCAGTTACCCTGTTTGTCATAAAAGAATATTTCATACCATTTGATAACTGAAAAATCTATTTCACTTGCTATACATAGATGAGAACTAAAAATAAAAATGTTACTGAGTTTCAGCTTGATGAAATTGCCTGCTGAAGAAGCCCAGCCTGAAATTTTTTTCTCTCTTTGAAAAGAACAGCAAGTGACAAGAAGAAATGACAGGTTAACTATCATTGACTTGAGCCTTTCTCCTTAACAAGAGGATTGAAAGGGAACTGAAATCGAATGACTTTTTAATGATATGAGTCAACTAATAAATTCTAAAAGAATGAATTCATTTATTAATCATAAGTTCCAGGTCTACACAGCACCTAAAGCTGGCTCGAAGGCCACAGTAGGCCACATCAAATCCTCTCTGAGATTCCAGAGTGTGCAGGAGCCCTGGCTGTTTCACTTTCTCTGCAAGGGCCATCTAATCCGAGCGGTTAGAGACAAAAACACATTAAGGGTAGAATCCTGGCATAAAAGGAACTGTATATAAAAGGGAGGAAAGAACTCCACAGCACCTTCTTTTGATATGCCAGAAAAGTAAAAACTCACTAAAAATTTCTTTTATTGAGTTTAAAGCTCTTGCGACAGAGGATGAGATGATTGGGTGGCATTACTGACTCAATGAACATGAGTTTGAGCAAATGCTAGGAGATGGTGATGGACAGGGAGGCCTGGTGTGCTGCAGTCCACGGGGTCGCAGAGTCAGACACAACTTACCAACTAATCAGAGAAGGCAATGGCACCCCACTCCAGTACTCTTGCCTGGAAAATCCCATGGGTGGAGGAGCCTGGTAGGCTTCAGTCCATGGGGTCGCTGAGAGTCAGACATGACTGAGCAACTTCACTTTGACTTTTCACTTTCATGCATTGAAGAAGGAAATGGCAACCCACTCCAGTGTTCTTGCCTGGAGACTCCCAGGGACGGGGAAGCCTGGTGGGCTGCCGTCTATGGGGTCGCACAGAGTTGGACACGACTGAAGTGACTTAGCAGCAGCAGCAACCAACTAAACGACAACAAATTATTCAGTTATCAAGGTCTGGTGGAGATTACAAACTGATACATTTACTAAGTGTTCTCTCCATGCAGAAAAGGGGAAAATACTAGGTGGAAAGGAAACAGAAGATAAAGCCGGGATGGAAGACCCTGCTGAATTCTCAGCTAAGTCAAGTCTGACTAGGCCACACTTTCTAAAGCAAATGTTTATTTTCTGAGGCAGAAGTTAACCTGATCAGACAAATGTGGCGTGGCCCAGTGGGTTGGGACAAATTATGAGGGCCACAGTTTGATGTCTGTTTCCTCAAGCATTATTCCATTCAGAGGAAATGTTTGCTGGAACAATCCCTAGGCTCTCCATAGCATTTGGATGTATGGGCACTCATCCAGTTTATTTCCTGGAGGCTGAAAATGTCTTTGTCTCCTCTGAGCTGCTTAAAAGTGGTCTCATCAACATTGTCCTTCCTGCAAAAAAAAAAAAAAAAAAAAAAACCACCCAGCTGGGATCTTTGGTTCTATCAGGGGGCGAGTTATAATACAGACACTTGCCTTTCAACACATTGGCTGAGAGATCTCCCCTGCCAGGAACTAAAAGGCTTTAATTTTATGAATCATCAAAGCTTTTTCTTATCCATGATGTAGAATAACCTTTTCTTTTCAGAAGGTCTAATCCCACAGCCTCGCAGACCTCAGGATGTCACCGAATGGCATGTGTGTGGAGCTCAAGGAGAGCAAAGCTGAGCGCTTATTCGAGGCCACGCTGTGTCTTGCATAACTCTCTGTATTAGAAAACCTCGACCCACAAAATGCTCACCTACTTTGCAGAGTTTAAATAAAGCAGAATGGTGTTCCTTTTTTTCTTTTTTTTAAACAAGATCTTTTCAGTTATCTTCCTGTCAGAATTTCAATTATTCTATGACTCAGTGGGTATATGTCTAGCTTTTTTTTTTTTTAATTCCTTTTTTGGGGTAAGAATGTGAAGAAGTTTTTAGGAGAAGTTTGTAAAGGAAAAGTTTATATAACAAGGCTGCTGCTGCTGCTAAGTCGCTTCAGTCGTGTCCAACTCTGTGCGACCCCATAGACGGCAGCCCACCAGGCTCCCCCGTCCCTGGGAGTCTCCAGGCAAGAACACTGGAGTGGGTTGCCATTTCCTTCTTCAATGCATGAAAGTGAAAAGTCAAAGTGAAGTCGCTCAGTCGTGTCTGACTCTCAGCGACCCCATGGACTGTAGTCTACCAGGCTCCTCCACCCATGGGATTTTCCAGGCAAGAGTACTGGAGTGGGGTGCCATTGCCTTCTGCAATATAACAAGGCTCAGTCAGTTCAGTTCAGTTCAGTCCCTCAGTCATGTCTGACTCTTCTCGACCCCATGAATCACAGCACGCCAGACCTCCCTGTCCATCAACAACTCCTGGAGTTTACTCAAACTCATGTCCATTGATTAGGTGATGCTATCTAGCCATCTCATCCTCTGTCGTCCCCTTCTCCTCCTGCCCCCAATCCCTCTCAGCATTAGGGTCTTTTCCAATAAGTCAGCTCTTCTCATGAGGTGGCCAAAGTATTGGAGTTTCAGCTTTAACATCAGTCCTTCCAATGAACACCCAGGACTGATCTCCTTTAGGATGGACTGGTTGGATCTCCTTGCAGTCCAAGGGACTCTCAAGAGTCTTCTCCAACACCACAGTTCAAAAGTATCAATTCTTTGGTGCTCAGCTTTCTTCACAGTCCAACTCTCGCATCCATACACGACCACTGGAAAAACCATAGCCTTGACTAGACGGACCTTTGTTGGCAAAGTAATGTCTCTGCTTTCTAATATGCTGCTTAGGTTGGTCATAACTTTCCTTCCAAGGAGTAAGCGTATTTTAATTTCATGTCTGCAATCACCATCTGCAGTGATTTTGGAGCTCAAAAAAATAAAGTCTGACACTGGTTCCACTGTTTCCCTATCTATTTCCCATGAAGTGATGGCAGAACGTGAAGAGGAACTAAAAAGCCTCTTGATGAAAGTGAAAGAGGAGAGTGAAAAAGTTGGCTTAAAGCTCAACATTCAGAAAATGAAGATCATGGCATCCGGTCCCATCACTTCATGGGAAATAGATGGGAAAACAGTGGAAACAGTGTCAGACTTCATTTTTCTGGGCTCCAAAATCCCTGCAGATGGTGACTGCAGCCATGAAATTAAGAGATGCTTACTCCTTGGAAGGAAAGTTATGACCAACCTAGATAGCATATTCAAAAGCAGAGACATTACTTTGCCAACAAAGGTCCGTCTAGTCAAGGCTATGGTTTTTCCTGTGGTCATGTATGGATGCGAGAGTTGGACTGTGAAGAAAGCCGAGCACCAAAGAATTGATGCTTTTTAACTATGGTGTTGGAGAAGACTCTTGAGAGTCCCTTGGACTGCAAGGAGATCCAACCAGTCCATTCTGGAGGAGATCAGCCCTGTGTGTTCTTTGGAAGGAATGTTGCTAAAGCTGAAACTCCAATACTCTGGCCACCTCATGGGAAGAGCTGATTCACTGGAAAAGACTCTGATGCTGGGAGGGATTGGGGGCAGGAGGAAAAGGGGACGACAGAGGATGAGATGGCTGGTTGGCATCACTGACTTGATGGACATGAATTTGAATGAACTCTGGGAGTTGGTGATGGACAGGGAGGCCTGGCGTGCTTCGATTCATGGGGTCACAAAGAGTCGGACACGACTGAGTGACTGAACTGAACTAATGGGACCGGATACCATGATCTTCATTTTCTGAATGTTGAGCTTTAAGCCAACTTTTTCACTCTCCTCTTTCACTTTCATCAAGAGGCTCTTTAGTTCTTCTTCACTTTCTGCCATAAGGGTGGTGTCATCTGCATATCTGAGGTTATTGATATTTCTCCCGGCAATCTTGATTCCAGCTTGTGCTTCTTCCAGCCCAGGATTTCTCATGATGTACTCTGCATAGAAGTTAAATAAGCAGGGTGACAATATACAGCCTTGACGTACTCCTTTTCCTATTTGGAACCAGTCTATTGTTCCATGTCCAGTTCTAAGTGTTGCTTCCTGACCTGCATATAGGTTTCTCAAGAGGCAGGTCAGGTGGTCTGGTATTCCCATCTCTTGCCTCTAGGTCCCCTTAAGAATTTATGCATCAGGAATTCCCAGCACTCCCAGTGGCTTGTTTGGGAGAGGGTCTTGTTATGGGCCAGGGTTCTTGGCCTCCTTAATGAAGAGAAATTGGCAAGAGGCCAGACAAGAAATCCAGGCAAGGCTTTACTGAGGCCCTGACTACAGTGGAGGGTGAGCAAGAACAAACAGGTTCCCTTGCTCACTCCCTCCCCAAGGGTGGGGGACAGGCTGGTTCCTTTATGTGGGGTGAGCATAGATGTGTCCGGGGATAGGGCCAGCTGGGCCAGGGGGTGGCTGAGGTGGCCTGCCCACCCCTTTGGTGGTGCCCTGTGTAGGGACATAAGTATTCTGCTTTTTCTGCTTTTGCTCCCAACACCCTGCTTTTGTTCCTGGCTGTTTAGAAGGCTTTATGTATCTTGTTGTCCATAATCTGCCCCAGCTGCACATACACAGAGCTGTTTTTAGTTCCTTATATTCTTTGTATTTTGTTGCTCCAGGTGCAAGCGTTGCGGCAGAGGGCCCAAGGTCCCAGGTCCCAGCCTGTTTCATATTCAGTCCACAAGCACTGGTTAAGGGTTCATCCCAAATCAGGTACTGTGGAAGAGCTATCAAGATGGAAGGTAAGATCCCTCTACCCTGGAAGACAAAGAACACAAATCAGCGTGATGAGGTTTACAATCGTCCCCTTCATTTGAACCCTTCTTGATCAGACCCTGGCATTGTCAGTTTCAGAAGAGATAGAAACTGGAGACACACTGAAGTAAAATGCCAGGAAGAACCCGGACCAGATGCCAAAGCTTTGCACCCAAGAGGAACACAGTGCTGACACGGGGCTGAGGTCAGATAGCCGTCAAACTGCTGGAGTTGGATGCCAGGACTGGCACGTGGGGGCACGGGCAAGCCTGTGGAACATCTCTGATGTCAGAAGTGAAAGCGGTGCAGAGAGACAGAAAGAAGAAACCTAAAGCTAGACACCTGGGAGAGCTTGTGGGAACAGCTTTCCATCGTGGGGACTTTCTCCTGGACCTAGTGACCACCCTCGGGGAATGGTCCACCGCTTGTCTTAAGGATACTGAAGGAAAGTTACACGGCTCAAAATAGCCTGGAGTTAAAACTGCCCTCTGGGTCCTCCCCACCATTCTATGCAAAACAAAGAACTCTCTCACCAAAGGGAAAAAAAAAAATGGATATTAAGGTTGATTATGCCCAGCTCCCAGCCGGTCCAACGTCTGGCCAATCCAGAATTCCTTGCCCCAGCCGTTTAAGAGATAATTACTCCGAACAACCTTAGAGAAGAACAGGCCCCCTTAAGACAGCAGATTTCCACATATATGCCTATATATACTTACTTTTTTCTTGCGTAGTGCGGCAGCTCACTAATCTGACTGCTGCCCCTTCTCGCCTCATTAAATGTGATCTGTTCCTGTAAAATGGGCCTCGTTCTTTTTCTGAACCTCGCCTTCTCTAACTCCCTTACCCTACAGATAGTATCACCAATCAAGTATCTAACTGTAGAGATGGGTACAAAGTGGTGGGGGGCTTACCACCCGGGATTTTCAAGGTTTCATGGAAGACATCACAGAGAACGTGGGCAGCTTGAAGGGTGGAGGATAGAAAGGAAATCCTTTCTATGCATTTCCTTAGGATGAGGAATGGTCGCTAGCTGCCCACAGCCAACTTTCACTCAGCACTTTCTACAGTACAGGCAGGGTGTAAAGCACTTCACATGCACAATCTTATTTAAGCCTCACAACAGCCTCGTGGGATGAACTCTATGACGAGCCCAACTTTGCACCTTCAGGAACTGAGATTTAGAAAAGTTGCATAACTTATCCAAGGTTTTACGTTAGAATGAGTGTTCTAGCTCCAGAGCTAGAATGTTAACTATTAGCTATTACCATTAACAACTGAAGACTCCCGGGGCCCTGTTAAGAGTGAGCTGTGTTTGAAATGCTCAAAGGTCTGCAACGGTGAGGGACTGAACGTGTCAAAGCCACGGACGGATGTGCGTTTGGTGGTGTGGTTCCCGTCATCTGCATGAACTTCAGAGTCTTTGGGTTCAAACACTAGCTCTTTTGACTTTCTGTGGATACCTGATCAAGATAATTTTCTGAGGCTTCAAATTCCTGTTCTAAATAAAGAAAAACAACGTCTTCTTGCTGCAACGTGGTGGTGCTACTTAAATATGACAATGTACATGAAAGCATTTTATTAACTGCCAAGCTAAAAACAATGATTAGCTATGATGATTTCTACCGTATTTCAGAAAAATCAGTGCAGTCAGGGGCAGAGTACTATGAGAGCCACTGGGGACTACTGTGATGGTCCAGAAGAAGGAGAATGATGAGGCCCTACACCAAGGCAGGGGTGACGAGGATGGAGAGGAAAGACCTTATAGTTATGGGATAGTTAGGATGGGTTACAAACTGGACTAAATGATTGGATCCGGGGGAGTGCGGGAAGTAACCGGGGATGATTCAGAGTTTTCTTTTGAGTAATCAGGTGGAGGTGATGTCATTCATGCAGGAGGAGGGTAGGCAGGATAGCACATTCTATTTCAGGAGCGTTGTGAAGAGGTGGCTGAGGCACCCAGCAAGTGGAGGTGGCGAAACACAAGTGGGACTGTGAGTGGGGGGTTCAGAAAAGAGATGTGCTGGAGCTTCAGATTTGGACATCTTTGGGCATTTGTATGACTAAAACTCTGAGAGTAGGTGTCATATCCAGGTGGAACGTATAACCCAATGTTTTCTGTAACTCTTTAAAGCGAAGGAATCTTCCCCACTCACACACAAAAATAAATGCTTATGCAGAAACCCAGTTTGCAAAACAGATCAGAATAATGCTTTTCTGGTCACAATCTGGAGTGAGTTGCCCAGAGCCCACTTCTTGAAACAACCTCTGAAAGGGCTTCCCTGAGCCCAGTTTGAGAGTCACCAATGTGGAGCAAGAAGAGAAGGAGGTGGGTGGGGAGTGGTTAATTGCCATATTGCATTTGAAAGAAAGCAGTCGCACAAGGTCAGATCGGAATTTTCATTTTGAATTTTTTAAAGGCCACTTTGAAACTTTGCTTCTTTTGGAAGCTCTCACTGCAGGACTGATACTTTTTCTGGCTTGCCTGACGCTGTGGCGGTGCCCACTCATGCCCGCTGGAAGTCCCAGTGCCATTCAAATAGAGAGTCAGCTGAGAGTGTGGGTTATATCCATTTCCAAGGCAGTTTTCCTCATCCGAAGGTGGTTGTCGTGTACATATCTGCGGGCAGCACTGAGATCACGCACCCTGAGGTGCTCACATAATTTCAAAATTGGATAAATGTTCACCATTTACCCAGTTGTTTAATAAAAATTATCCTAAATATTAATTTATAAGCTTTTTGAAGAGTTGAGTGGATTGAACTTTTTCTCCTAATTACGTTAACTGAACCTGCTTATCCTTTCAGCTTTAATCTCAAATCCAATAAAACCAGTTTGGTTTCATTATTACATCAGAAAGTCCTCATCACATGATAAAGATAGACAGCAGAAGCCAGGGAAAGAGGGGAGCAAGAGGAGACGAGAAGACAGTGAGTGATGTGTGGTTTTACTGCGAAAAACAATGAAAACTCTGAGCTCTCGGTGATTCAATGCAACGAGGGCTTCCTTCTGACTCTGAGCTCAGCGCTGTGCATCTTGGCAGTTGGCATGAGTCCATTCAGCTTGTGGCTTGGCCTCAGCATCCTTGCCTGCATCCTTGGCTGTCTGGTGATCACAGCAAGTTTCTATGGGCTGAGCCAGAAAAGCACACCACTTCTGTCCATGTGCCACTGGCCAGAGCTGGTCACCGGCCGCGCTAACCTGCCCAAGGGGTTGGAATGCCTTCTAGCTGTGTGTTCAGAGGGGGAGGTGGGTAGAGAAAGCCGCTGGCCAGGCTCTGCTGCGGATGAGAGAAAGGGTGGATGCTCTGGTTTTGTGAAAAGCAGGAGAAATGAATCCTTTCCCTGTAGGACATTTCGGCCTGACTCATCATCTTCTGTGGAAGTCTGAATCCAAAGGACAGAGACAGGGGAATATGGAATAACCTCAACTCTTGCATAAATGTCAGTTCATTCCCGGAGTGAATTACCGCGTTTTCAAAAGCCCTGAGCAAATGTTGATCACTTTAGTAGGTAAGGCTCAATTCTTCCCAACGTTGCTTTTAAAACGATGCCAGACTTCCCTGGTAGTCCAGTGGTTAAGAGCCCACCTGCCAATGCAGGGGCTCCAGGTTCAATCTCTGGTCCACGGAGATCTCAGATGCTTCGGGACAACTAAGCCCGTGCACCACAACTCCTGAGCCCACATGTGCCTAGAGCCTGTGTTCGGCAACAGGAGAAGCCACCGCAAGAGCAAGACAATCGCGTGCGCCACAACTCAAGAGACGCCCCCTGCAACCACAACTAGAGTAAAGCCCGTGTGCAACAAGGAAGACTGAATGAAGCCAAGAATAAGTAAATAAACCAACGTAAAAAAACCTACATTGTATTTCCAATAATGGAGAGAGAAGCTGCGTTTGTATTTGAGGCAGCTTAGCCGTGTTATTCAAGCTGGTTTTAGAAAAGGCAGAGGAACCAGAGATCAAATTGCCAACATCTGCTGGATCATTGAAAAAGCAAGAGAGTTCCAGAAAAACATTTATTTCTGCTTTATTGACTATGCCAAAGCCTTTGACTGTGTGGATCACAATAAACTGTGGAAAACTCTGAAAGAGATGAGCATACCAGACCACCTGACCTGCCTCTTGAGAAATCTGTATGCAGGTCAGGAAGCAACAGTTAGAACTGGACATGGAACAAGATTGCCGGGAGAAATATCAATAACCTCAGATATGAAGATGACACCACCCTGATGGCAGAAAGTGAAGAGGAACTAAAGAGTCTCTTGATGAAAGTGAAAGAGGAGAGTGAAAAAGTTGGCTTAAAGCTCAACACTCAGAAAACTAAGATCATGGCATCCAATCCCATCACTTAATGGGAAATAGATGGGGAAACAGTGGAAACAGTGACTGACTTTATTTTTGGGGGGATCCAAAATCACTGCAGATGGTGACTGCAGCCATGAAATTAAAAGATGCTTACTCCTTGGAAGGAAAGTTGACCAACATAGACAGCATATTAAAAAGCAGAGACGTTACTTTGCCAACAAAGGTCCATCTAGTCAAGGCTATGGTTTTCCCAGTAGTCATTTATGGATGTAAGAGTTGGACTATAAACAAAGCTGAGTGCTAAAGAATCGATGCATTTGAACTGTGGTGTTGGAGAAGACTCTTGAGAGTCCCTTAGACTGCAAGGAGATCCAACCAGTCCATCCTAAAAGAGATCAGTCCTGGGTGTTCATTGGAAGGACTGATGCTGAAGCTGAAACTCCAATACTTTGGCCACCTGATGTGAAGAACTGACTCATTGGAAAAGACCCTGATGCTGGGGATTGAGGGCAGGAGGAAAAGGGGACGACAGAGGATGAGATGATTGGATGGCATCACTGACTCAATGGACAGGAGTTTGGGCAAACTCCGGGAGTTGGTGATGGACAGGGAGGCCTGGCGTGCAGCAGTCCATGGGGTCGCAAAGAGTCGGACACGACTGAGCGACTGAACTGAACTGAACTGACTAGACAGACCTTTGTTGGCAAAGTAATGTCTCTGCTTTTAATATGCTGTCTAGGTTGGTCATAACTTTTCTTCCAAGGAGCAAGCGTCTTTTAATTTCATGGCTGCAATCACCATCGGCAGTGATTTTGGAGCCCCCCAAAAAAGGGAGTTATGCGTCTCAGAAGCGTAAGAAGGAGTTACGCATCTCAAAAGCTATAGTGAAGGTCTGAGGACGAGGTAAGGGAGCCGAAAAGAGGCAGACGGGTGAAGAGCCAGAAGCGGGCACAGAGGAGGCCCGCGCACAGGCGCCCCGCCGCTTCCGAGAGGCGAGCTCTTAGAAGGCCCGAGGCCCGGGATGAAACAGAAGCGCCCTCCGGCGCCACCTTCTGGTCACCGCGTGTGTGTGCACCATACCATTTTCTGCTCTTAGACTCCACTTGCTCTTCTAAACGGTTAGAAGACCTAGCGAAGGAATTATTATAGAAAATAACCAAGAGGTTCAACAGCGGAAGAGACTGAGATTTTTGTCTAGAAGACTGTTGCAGATGAAAGAAAGTAATTTTCCTTTTACTCTTGTAAGTTCTTAGCTGAGATCCCTGTAAAAAAGACATGAACAAGAGAAAAATAAATATTTTATTAATGTGTATTATAAAATATTTGTTTTACACATATAATATATATTATAATATATAACATGCATTATATGTCATGTGTGGGGCTTCCCTGGTGGCTTAGCAGTAAGGAATCCGCCTGCCAGTGCAGGAGGCTGGGGTTTGATCCCTGCATGGGGAAGATTCCCTGAAGAAGGAAATGGCAACCCACCACTAATATTCTTGCCTGGGAAATCCCAAGGACAGAGGAGCCTGGAGGGCTACAGTCCATGGGGTCACAAAAGAGTCCAACGCGACTGAGCGACTGAACAACAACATATGTTATGTGTGCATGGTAGGTGTCCAGGGAAAAATAAGTGACTCCTTGAGGTGGCTCTTGGAATTCAGACTTAAATGCCATTTGAATAGAGAAAGGGGAAGGGAATGTAGCCCTCTTAGCAACGAGTGAATGATTTTTAGGAGCGGTGACTAGGCAATTAGAAGAGCCTAGTAAGATGGTTTGTGACAAAGCTTGTCTGGTCTTCCCTCCTGTGTAAAAGTCAATCGTCTTTGGTTGATGAAACTCCTGGGGTGGGGACTTCTCACAGCTGAGTTCCTTTTGGAGGCTCTGTCTTTAGGCAGATAAAGGGAGTTCAGAGAAAGTGTCTTCTTGCATTTGTTGCTTTTCCAGTCTTTGCAGCTGAAAATAATCAACATTCAAAGTGGCATATTGTGGGGGTGGCATGTTCTGCCCTTCACTATTTATTAGCATGGAATGACATTCACAATATGTAGCTGAGTGAAAAAAAGCAGATTACCAAAAATGTGTGCATGTTTGCATGTGTCATTTCACTGCTATAAAAACAACAACATACATGTCATATATTGTAAACAGGCAGTCACAAACATGGAAAAGAAATATGCAATGGTACCTTTTCAGGTGTTAACAGAGTTCTAGGCACTGGGGTTAGATACTGAAGCAAATAGGTCAGACAAGGCTCCTACTGATGGGCATTCATTCTTGTGAAGAAATGTATAACCTAAAAATAAGCTTATACCTAAGAAATAAATTTAAAAAAAAAATGTGCTACAAACTGTTGTCAGTGTTGGGTGTGCAATTTTGTGTACAAATGGGTAGATGTGGTCCCTCCTGACAGAAGTCTCAGTCCTTGCGAGGAGGCAGACCCAAAGACAGGTTGGGTCCACGCCGCGGTCTATGGAAGGGGAAGTGAGGATGCTGTGGGGGTGAGGGGAAGTGATGCCTGACCTGGTTGTGGGGGTCAGGGGAAGCTTCCTGAGGAGGGACGTCCAAGCTGACAGCTGAAAGACAAGGTAGGATTTAGTTGAAATATGGAGGAGTTTTCCAGAAAGACGCCATTGCAGGTTGGAGGGCCCCAAGGACACAGGGGAGGTGGGAGAACAGAGAGACAGACGGGCTGGATGACGGACTGAGGCGTTCTGAGAACCAAATCCGGAGTGTCTGGTGCTGAGAGCTTGAGCTTGGACAGAGCAATGAGAAGAGAAGAAAACGGAGAGGCAAATAAGGGAAGACAGAGAAACCCTGTTAAGAGGTGTTAGGGCTGGACCTTGCATTTCCTCTCAAAGACCATCATCGGTAATTCAAGGGATCAGTAAATGAGGTTAGCCCTAGCATGTTTCTCTTTAGTAGGAAAACATCATTTTAAATAATGATGTTGTTGAAATCAATTTCTGAAGAATATTTAATCACATTTATTCAATGTAGTCTTTTAAAAAGTAGACTACAAAGCAATATGTAGCATATAATCTCATTACAGAAAAAGGTATAAATATGGTATCTTTTATTTAAAATACAAAGAAAAACATCTAGGGAAATAAAACTGAAAATGTTAGTTGTGTCCAGCTCTTTGCGACCCATGGACTGTAACCTGCTAGGCTCCTCTGTCCTGGAATTCCTCTTGCCTCTCCAGGCAAGAATACTGGCCTGAGTTGCCCTTTCTTTCTCCAGGGGATCTTCCCAACCCAGGGATCGAACCTGGGTCTCCTGCATTGCAGGCAGATTCTCTACCATCTGAGCCACCAGGGAAGCCCTTCTAGGGAAATATGTGTGTGTGCTTAGTCACTCAGTCTTGTCCGACTCTTCTCGATCCCTGGAACTGCAGTCCATCAGGCTCCTCTGTCCTTGGGGATTCTCCAGGCAAGAATACTGGAGTGGGTTGCTGTGCCCTCCTCCAGGGGATCTTCCCAACCCAGGAATCGAGCCCAGGTCTCTTGAATTGCAGGCAGATTCTTTACCATCTGAGCCCCTAGGGAAATATGCTATGGTTAAATTGTAATCTGTGCTTATCTCTAGTGATAGAATTTCAGGTAGTTTTTGTTTTCCTATCTCTATGCTTTTCTCTATTGCCTAAAGTTTCTACAAGGAACATGTATCATTTTTATGATCAGAAAAAAAATTTAAATACATTAGAAGTATGATTTGGAATTAGAGAGCAGTGTCCTAAGGGTCAGAAATCTCCAAGCATCCTAATGATGTGAAAGAGATACAGGCAGTGGGAAAAACTCAGGCTTACCACTGAGGAGCCATGAGATTTTACTCTCATTTTTTGGATAACAATTTGAATTGTAATCTGAGCAGCTCTAAAGGAAGCTGTTTATCTTTTGGCAATATAACAGAAAATTCCCTATTGGCAGATAAACTTCACCTGTACAACAATGTATGTGTGCATATTTTTTGCATGTCTAATAATGTCATTTGCATGAAGTTTAAAACCGTAAGTCCTGCTTGTAAGAATTTGAGCCTTAGTGGTTGTACTCAACAAGCAAGGGAAACAACTTAAATCATATTCTGTCTCCATCTAAACTATTATCAGACCAACAGTGGATGTTATGCATGCATGCCGTGCTAGGTCACTTCAGTCGTGTCTGCCTCTTTTCAACTCTATGGACTGTAGCCTGCCAGGCTCCCCCATCCATGGGATTCTCCAGGCGAGAATACTGGAGTGGGTTGCTGTGCCCTCTTCCAAAGGATCTTCCTGACCCAGGGATTGAACCCCTAGCTCTTATGTCTTCTGCATTGACAGATAGGTTCTTTACCACTAGCAACACTTGGGAAGTCCTAGGGAGGCTTTAATCTCAGCTCTCCATTGAGGGGCTTGCCAGTGACCTTGGGTCTACCACAGAACTCCTTAGGCTTCAGTTTTCTGATCCACAGATGAAGGAAGTGAGTTACCATGGCTAAGGTCCTCCAAAGGCTATGATTTGGGAACTTCTTTATCCCCATGGTAAAACCTGACATCCTAAAAACATTCTACAACTGAATACTCTTTGGATACTAATAATCTTTATTCTAGACGTTTTACAGAAAAGAAATAGTTGCTTATTTAAAAAAAGAAATGTTTGAAGCTGTTTTCTCATAGGTGGAAGAGACAAGGCTGATTTTTGTTTGTTTGAGGAATACTTGGAGGGGACTTTTGGGTTATAAAAGGTGGGCTCTGAAAGGCATATTCTGGAAAGAGGTATTTTGACAGAGAATCTAAAGTAGAGAGATTGTGGATTTGCAGTGTAAAATGAGTGTGACTATCAACAGAAGTGGCTTCAGTTGTCATCCTATAACCTCCAGTGAAAGTAAAGTTCGCTCAGTCGTGTCCGAATCTTTGCGACCCCATGGAATATACAGTCCCCAGAATTCTCCAGGCCAGAATACTGGAGTGGGTAGCCTTTCCCTTCTCCAAGGGATCTTCCCAACCCAGGGATCGAACCCAGGTCTCCTGCATTGCAGGCGGATTCTTTACCAGCTGAGACAGGAGGGTAGACCCTCCAGTCTACTCCAAGTAACATATAACAAAGGACACTTGGGCGGAGAGCCTTTAGCGCTCACCTCCGATCCAATTTTTCTCCCTAACCTCTTCTTCCATATAGTCTGAGAGTCACCACCAGCCAAAGGAAAAGATTTAGGAACCCTGGGGACTCCAAGAAGAAGATAAACAGGAGAAAAGTCAGGTGAAGAGGGAGGTAGGTCCCAGCAGAACACAGCAGGCCAGGGTCTGAAGTTAGGACAACAATCTAAATCCCCCTAGTGGGGAGCTGGCTGAAGGACTCTGAGAACCGCTAGGCCTGACATTCAACTTGAAGTTGTTTTCTGAACCATGCTATGCTGTAGCCCCGCCCCTGCTGTTCCAGACCTTCGGCAAAGTGTTAAAACATACAGTTGTCTGGCAGGGATCGAATGGATGCAGAAAGGTATTAACAGATATAATCAAAGAACAAAAATCCTCAAATCAAAGATTGAATCTTCTAAAATACACATTCTGCTTAAAGAAAGTTAATATCAGTATGTTTAACTCTAGGATAAGTGAACGAACTTTAAAGATAAAATTCTTTAAGCATCCAGGCAGAAAAAAAATGACCTACAAAAGAAGGAAGTTAAACTGCCCTCAGATTTCTCTATAGGATTATTAACTGTCCAGACACAATGGTAGAGTCTCCAAAATTTGGAAATAAAATTTGACTCAAGGGTGTTAGACCGAAGTAACCTGTCTTGAATTCAAAGTCTGAGACAAACATCTCCAGACATGAAGGAACTCAGTGTATATGACATTCACAATCCTACTTGAAAAAACAAAAAAAAACTAAAAATTATTCAATAATGAAATTCAGCCAAGATAATGCAAATGGTGAAAATATGATAAAAAAGGATTAAAGTTCAATTACAAACAATAATGTCTCTTGGTCCTGAACAAAACTAAATATAATTCAGTAGTTTTGTATGTAGTCAGACTTTTCTTGAGTCTAAACAGAACAAATATTATAAAATATGGAAGCTATCAAGCAATGGATCATCCATGAGACTTTTCTGGAAAGTACAATTTGCTAATGGGATTAATTCAGCTGAGAGACATATAGCGTGTAGACATCAAGAGTTAGATTTTGAGTATTAGAAATACTGCAGAATCATGGGAAGTTTCATATGTCTTTGCTGCTGCTGCTGCTGCTAAGTCGCTTCAGTCGTGTCCGACTCTGTGCGACCCCATAGATAGCAGCCCACCAGGCTCCCCCGTCCCTGGGATTCTGAGCTTAAATTAGTAAAATTGTTCTACGTAATAATTTTAAAAATAGATCTGAATATTTATATCCTCTATTCCAATAATTCACTTCTAGTCATTTATTCTGATGACATTATTAGGGCTTAAAAAAAATATATCTGATGAAAGACAGCGATGTCAACACCACTCGTGAAAGGGTAAAATTCTCTTTGGATCTGCTAAGACAAGAATAGTTACAGAACACCTACAGTATTACACATAAAATTTCTGAAAATGTATGCCTTGCAATTTTTTATTAGTGTAAATTATGTTCTTTCTGGATGTAGAAATAGTCTTGGGGGCTTTCCTGGTGGTGCAGTGGTTAAGAATCTGCCATGCAGTGCAAGGGACACAGGCCTGACTCCTGGCCCAGGAAGATCCCACACGCCAGGGGCCAACTAAGCCCAAGCGCCACAGCTACTGAGCCTGTATTTTGGAGTCGGCGAGCCACAGCTGCTGCGCCCACGTGTAGTAACTACTGAAGCCCGTGTGCCCTAGAGTTCATCTTTGACAACAAGAAGAGCCACTGCAATGAGAAGCCTGCACACAGCTAGAGAAAGCCCCGCTCAGCAACGA
Source organism: Bos mutus (assembly GCF_027580195.1). Taxonomy (NCBI): domain Eukaryota; kingdom Metazoa; phylum Chordata; class Mammalia; order Artiodactyla; family Bovidae; genus Bos; species Bos mutus. The sequence goes on along the minus strand of NC_091630.1, from coordinate 11,630,332 downwards.
AGACCCAGCACAGAAAAAATAAATATTAAAAAAAAAATAGAAATAGTCTCATACTCGATAGGTAGATAGATTGACTGATCTGAGAAACCCAGACATGTAGATGAGACCCCCCCCAAACTGACTATCACACATTCAACAATTAGATATATAGGGTAATAAACTATAGTAGTCTTTGAAATTTGAAATAGAGAAATTAAAACAATTTTTCTACCCTGATGAATTCTTTTAGATATTTTATATAAGTAATATAAATCTACCTGTAGTATAGTTGTTAGCCCAAATTTGTCAGCAGTTTGGGTTGCTGGAATGAAATAAACAGCTAAGGAAATTTATGAGTAAATTTATTTTTAACATATTTTCAAAAACCACAGTTTCAGTGTATTTTGTGTTTATAGAATATGTCAAAGGGCGAAAAAGGAACTCATGAGTAAATTTAGTTGCTATGTGAACTTCGTTGTTGTTGTTCAGTCGCTCAGTCGTGTCTGACTCTGCGACCCCATGGACTGCAGAGTGCTGGGCCTCCCTGTCCTTTATCATCTCCCGGAGTTTACTCAAACTCATGTCCATCAATTTGGTGATGCCATCCAACCATCTCATCCTCCGTCGTCCCCTTCTCCTCCTGCCTTCAATCTCTTCCAGCATCAGGGTCTTATGTGAACTAGTTGACTTAATAAAAAGGCTGGCAAATAAAACATTTGGAAATAAATAAAATACAAATGTCTAGTGTTAATAGTTGGAGAAGGCGATGGCACTGCACTCCAGTACTGTTGCCTGGACAGAGGAGCCTGGTGGGCTGCAGTCCATGGGGTTGCTGAGAGTCGGACACGACTGAGCGACTTCACTTTCACTTTTAACTTTTGTGCATTGGAGAAGGAAATGGCAACCCACTCCAGTATTCTTGCCTGGAGAATCCCAGGGACGGGGGAGCCTGGTGGGCTGCCAGACGTCTATGGGGTCGCACAGAGTCGGACACGACTGAAGCGACGCAGCAGCAGCAGCAGCAGCAGTGTTAATAGTACTTGGGAAAAGTTTGGAAGAGGGGTGGGGTCCCCAGAAGGGAGAAGTGATGGGAGCGAGACCTGAAGCTGGGGGAGGTGAGAAGAGGAGCAGGACTTCAGCAGAGCCACTTGGAGGGAGACGACTGAAGAGCAGAAGCTGGGGGGCTCCCACTCTTGTGGCCCCGCGGCTCTGACCCTCGTCACACACTCCAGCCCCTCACCAGTGCGCACTCACAAGGACACAGAAGGACCGGCCTGGTCCACCCCCACAGGCCGTCCCCCTTCATCATTATTGCTGTGTCTTCATTTAAATGACTGAGTTTTAGGATCGGATGTGGTGTATACTCAGAGAAGGCAATGGCACCCCACTCCAGTACTCTTGCCTGGAAAATCCCATGGACGGAGGATCCTGGAAGGCTGCAGTCCATGGGGTCGCACAGAGTCAGACACGACTGAAGTGACTTAGCAGCAGCAACAGCAGTGGTGTATACTCCCCATTCAGCATGTGTTAAACCAGGAACACTTAACATGTGACTCTAACAGAAGTAAATGTAGGAGAGGTGACTTGGGTCTCGAGGGCCTTTTTATCTGGATTGCTCTGAGTCAGCTGAATAAAAATGAACAACCTGAAAGTTATGAGTTAAATTTTATCTGGGGCCTTTACTGATGACTATAGTCTGGGAGACAGGCTCTCAGACGGCTCTGAGGAACTGTTCTGAAGAGATAAGGGAGGAGCCAGTATACATAGGAGTTTTTACTGGAAAAAAAAATGTAGTTAAACATCAAAAGATTACTGCTAATCACAAAAAACCAGACATCTCAAGTTAATAATTTCAGGGCTTCTCTATGCATGGGAAGATGGAGAGTCTGGGCTCATTAAATGATTTCTTAGCAAGGCATCTTAATGATTTAGGGCCAGTGTCCAGAGCCCAGAATGTTTCCTGGCTTTCTCCTTCCTGAGTTCCCCTCAGGGCACACCATCAGAGGGCAGCTGCTGTGGCTGATGACTTGCTGGCGGGCAACATGTGTTATTTCTTTGGAATGGCAGGGGACATTCCATCTCCACATCTGTTAGCTTCCATGACAACCGCAAGCTAGAGAAAGATCCAAACCCTCTGTCTGTACTCTTACCGTCCTTGTAAAAACCAAGTTTAAAGGACAAGACCATGAAGCCGTTCTGTGAACCAGAACATTCTTTGGTTATCCATGAACATATGTGAGCAAATGCCCTTCGGGTGTGAGGATTATAAGTGTCACAATAGGGGAGGAAAATTCTATTAGCCACTGATGCAAGTCCCCCTCCCAGGGAGAGCTTGCTTTTTCCTTTAAGAAAATGCCATTCTTGCCTGAAGTAAAAGCTGAGTCTAGGGTGGTGGGGATTTGTCTTGCTTTTCTGCAAGAAGCTCCTTGGGAGGGGTGTGGGGAGAGAAAGGGACAAGCACAGAGACAAAGTGAAGGAGGAGTTGCTGGGTGCTGCACCACGATTAGGACCTCCTGAGTCCTCAGAAAGCTGAAAGAAACCCACACACAGAAGGCTTGGTGTGGTTGCATTTTTCGTCGAAACTCTCGGGACTGAGACGCCAACCAGCTGGCGCCCAGGCAGTCACCATCAGAGCCGCTGAGCAGGTGACAGACAGGGTCGGCCTGCGAGGGGTGGGGGAGACGGAGGAGGAGCTTGGAGGACAGAAGGGGAGGTCCGCGGTGGGCGTGCATTCTCAGGGCACAAGCTGAGATGGTTGGTGAAAAGACACGCAGAACAGAAGAAGGAAATGCCACGATTCTGAGAGAAGGAAGGCGTGAGTGGAAGAGCTCATCCTGTCCGGCAGGAACGGAGGAGCCCAGTCCTTAGAGGAAGAAGAAGAATGTGCCTACTGTCTGCTCTTAAGTGGAATGCAGGCATTCCTGGAAACTGGCATAAAGTGGAATACTACGAAATAGAGTCTGTTTTCCCCCTAGGGAAAATTATTATAATAGAGGAGCATTCTCACTGAGAACTCAGCATTATATAAACCATACAACCAACACATATCACGAACAGATACACATACATTTACTTGAGCTTTAAAAACTGCAATGTTATTCTTGAGTTCATTAAAACAGGCATAAATGTAAGATACACAGAATTTTAGAAAAGACTCCAATAAGCTGACAAATGAATAGCTGTAAAAACAACTAGTGTAACCAATTTAACATAACATGTACTGGTTATACAGGAGGGCGTGGCAACCCACTCCAGTATTCTTGCCTGGAGAATCCCATGAACAGAGGAGCCTGGTGGGCTACAGTCCATGGGGTTGCACAGAGGACACGACTGAAGCAACTTAGCATGCACGCCCACGTCAGTTATGATAAAAATTAAGCAATTAATACTACTGTCTTTGCCTTCTTAGCACTGAAAAGTAGTTTTATGGAAAATTGTAAGCCTTAAAAGGGTTATTCAAGAAAGTTTGAGCTAGTGCCTTGTTTTCTCTGTTAAATATCACTGAATTAAGCCATGCTGCTGGCAGTCAGTCAGTCAATCAAAAGTTGCTTAAGGAACAGTGTTGATACTAACCACTTATTTACTGAGGGGCTTCCCAGGGGACACAGTGGTAAAGAATCCACCTGCCAATGCAGAAGATGCAAGAGACGCAGGTTTGATCCCTGGGTCAGGAAGATCCCCTGGAGGAGAAATGGCAACCCACTCCAGCCTTCTTGCCTGGACAATTACAAGGACAGAGGAGCCTGGTGGGCTACAGCCCACAGTGACGCAAAGAGTCGGACATGGCTGACCACACATGTGTGTTTGCTATTCTTTTTCGGTGAGGGTTATGCTGATGACGGTCTCTTGTCAAAAAAACACTGAACAGAATGTTTAGAAGAAAGAAGGTGTAAGAGGACGATTCTCCATTGTGTCACTGAGTTGACTGGGCTGCAGGTGGTTATAGATACTTTTAGGAGGTAGAGATTATGGAGGGTATCAAGTGAAATTCCTCCTATGGTTTAGTGTGGTTTAGGCTCAGTCATACCTGACTCTTTGTGACCCCATGGACTGCAGCCCACCAGGCTCCTCTGTCCATGAGATTTTCCAGGCAAGGATACTGGAGTGGGTGGCCATTTCCTTCTCCAGGGCATCTTCCCAACCCAGGGATCAAACCCTGGTCTCCTGCATTGTAGGCAGATTCTTTACCAACTGAGCTACAAGGGAAGCCCGCATGTAATGGATACTTATCTACAAATCGGGGTTTGTAGTTCCCAGTAACAAGCAGTAGCAGCAGGCCTGGGCTGACCTAACTGCTTGAGATAATCATCAAGGACCCCAGTCCTCTGTACTCCTCTGCTCTGCAACCCCATGCTTGAACCCAGGATGTTTTCAACATCTCCAGGCATCATGACCACACTCCAGGCAGGAAGAGGCAAAGGGCAAAAAGTGTGCTAGTTCAGTTTATCCCTTTTGATGAGAAAGTCAATGGCTTCTCAGAAGCACTACTTAATGGACTAGTCTCTCAGGCCACCATGAAACAGGGCTACATGCACCATGGAAGTTGAAAGTATTCCCTCCCGTATGAAACCAGTGTTCTACAGGAAGGAAGGAAGGGAGAATGGATATTCCATAGACAGCCAGCAAGTTCTTCAAAAGGTTGATTTATTTGGGGTAGGAATTTAGAACTTTTTGATGGCATATTTCACATTATAGGTTGTGTTCAAATGTCAAGGCCATTAACATCTTTCACACATATTGTGAGAATTCAAACCAATGTGCTTCTTATAAACCTGCCCACCTGCCACCTCAAGATGGTTGTTGTTCAGTCTCTAAGTCGTGTCCAATGCTTTGTGACCTCATGGACTGCAGCATGCCAGGCTTCCCTGTCCTTCATTATCTCTAAGAGATTGCTCAAACTCACGTCCATTGAGTCAGTGATGCCATTCAACCATCTCATCCTCTGTCATCCCCTTCTCCTCCTGCCCTCAATCTTTCCCAGCATCAGGGTCTTTTCCAGTGAGTCAGCTCTTCTCATCAAGTGGCCAAAGTATTGGAGCTTCAGCTTCAGCATCAGTCCTTCCAATGAATATTCAGGACTGATTTCCTTTAGGATGGACTGGTTGGATCTCCTTGCAGTCCAGGGGTCTCTCAAGAGCCTTCTCCAGCACCACAGTTTGAAAGCATCTGTTCTTCAGTGCTCAGCCTTCTTTATGATCCAACTCTCACATCCATACATGACTACTGGAAAAACCATAGCTCTGACTAGATGGACTTTTGTCGATAAAGTGAGGCCTCTGGTTTTTAATATGCTGTTTAGGTTTGTCATAGCTTTTCTTCCAAGGAGCAAGCGTCTTTTATTTTCATGGCTGCAGTCACCATACACAGATTGTTAAGATTATCATCTACCATTTAATATATACATATAATTAATTTTAGGCTAAATGGCTCACCCAAGGACAAGCGGGCTCAATGTGAACAATATCTTTATCCAGCATTTTACATGGAGAAAGTTATCAATTGTGGATCTTGTACTTAGAGATAGAAGGGGCCCTGGAGATTACTAGGATGACAGATAAGGGAACAGAAGCCCAGAGGGCATAACTGGTTTAGCCAAGGACCAGTTACCAACAAAGAGAGAACTAAACCCAAACCTTAAAAAAAATTTTTTTTTCTATTTATTTTTGGCTGCACTGGGTCTCTGTTGCTGCACACACACTTCGTCTAGTTGCAGAGAGCAGGGTCTACGCATCAGTTGCAGAGGATGGGCTGCCGGGGTCCAGCCCCGATGGATCCAGGGAAATTCAAAGGAGAGACCGCTTCGGTGAATACACTGGCTTTAATTAAATATTAGCTAGAGATATAAACAGTAAGAGAATAAGGATAGCTCAGTGAAAAAATTCAGTGGAGAAAAGAGGCTGAATAACTTGGTTTAAGTGGAAAGCTAATAAAATTCCAAAATAAGGAATTTATGTTACCTACATAGGCTGCAGGCATCCTCCCATTCTCCGGAAGGAGAGGAGACACTAAGGCCTCCCTGGTCAGATCTTAGAAGCCCAGGCATAATTAGTAGGCTTGACGAGCCTCCACGTTCCAGATGGGGATTCAGCCAGAGGTTGAGAGAAAGAACGACATGGGGAGACCAGTCTTTTGAAGAACTGATCCCATTTTTTATTTTTCCAGGGTCTGTTTTTATACACTGAGATGTTATACAAAAGTCACACGGGGTCAGCAGTCCTGACTTTTATTAAAGTCAGGTGCTTCATACAAATGTATACAGAGGTCTTAGGAGTGTTACATCATCTTCTGGCCAGGGGGCCTGCTGACAATTTATGACCCTCTCTTTGTGACAGTGGTCAGTCAACCAGAACACTTATTTCCCCAGGGGTGATTATTCTTAAAACAGACACCACCTTCCGAAGGTACCAGATAAAGTTACATTTCTATAGGGTGAGGGTGTAGTGGGTTTTAATTAAGGAAAGAATTTGCTTAGCCTAAGGTCTAACGTGATTAATATCAAAGGTTAATACTTATTTCTTCTATATATTCATTAATGTGTATAAGGGCAGGGGATGTGGAGACTTAGCAGCAAACATTGGCTCAAAAAATGAAAAACCCTTCACCAATACAATTTCTAATCAGCCCACTATACTATACTAATAGTTTTCTAACTTCTCTAAAGAACCTGTTTTTAGAAGGTTTAAAGCATCTCATGCCTCTCATGGTTGGGAGGCTGTGAACAATCACATGTGGCCGGACAAGCCTGTCAGGCAGGCTAGAGAACCCTCAGAGGAGTTTGTAGGTTGAAACACTCCTATCACGCCCAGGAATTATTATTAACTGGAGCTCTAAGTTAACTCCTTCTCCAAAAGAGGTGGTGGGGGACAGCCCCCCACTTTAGTCAGAGGTGTAGGTGAGAGCACAAGCTAGTAAAGTAGGCAGGCTCTGGTTTTGGGGGTAGATGCTCGAGGATTTCCAGGGGGACTCCTGAGGCTCGATCCCGCCTTTGCGTATGTCGAGCCTCCTTCCTCATGACCTTTGCCACGGGCTGAGTGCCTCACGCCCACCCCTCCTGGCGATGGGCTTCTCATTGTGGTGGCTTCTCCTGTTGTGGGGCACAGGCTCTAGATGCCCACCAGCTCAGGAGTTGTGGTGCATGGGCTTCGTTGTCCCGTGGCATGTAGGATCTTCCCAGACCAGGAATCAAACTCGTGTTTCCTGCATTGCCAAATGGACTCTTAACCACTGGACCACCGGGGAAGTCCAAACCCAAACCTTTTGACCTCAGTCTCACATATTTTCCAAGATCTGCCTGAAAAATATTCATCTAACCTTCAAGTTTCTTTCTTTTGTGAGGAAGAAGAAGTGAGTTTCAGACCTTTAACTTGATCTTCATCCATTTCAGACCCTCCTAAACCAGTTCTTATTTATAGAGACCTCCCCAAGACAACCCTAAGAACAAGGCTTGTTACTTTACGGACTTAGACACATACATCATGGGATAAATTCTACTTCCCAAAACAGTAGGACTATATAAATAATCCAGTTAGTCTCTTACCTTTGAATTTATGCTATGTGCAAGAATAACTGTTCTTTAGTATTTTAGTTCTCAAGGTCACTACCCAACAAGCCAAAGAGACACCCTCCTTTGATATGATGATTTTGTCTGGGAAGGCCTTTTTTTTTTAATTAATTTTTATTGGAGTACAGTTGATTTACAATGTTGTATTAGTTTCTGCATCTGGTCCCATCACTTCATGGGAAATAGATGGGGAAACAGTGGAAACAGTGTCAGACTTTATTTTTCTGGGCTCCAAAATCACTGCAGATGGTGACTGCAGCCATGAATTAAAAGACGCTTACTCCTTGGAAGGAAAGTTATGACCAACCTAGATAGCATATTCAAAAGCAGAGACATTACTTTGCCAACAAAGGTTCGTCTAGTCAAGGCTATGGTTTTTCCTGTGGTCATGTATGGATGTGAGAGTTGGACTATGAAGAATGCTGAGCGCTGAAGAATTGATGCTTTTGAACTGTGGTGTTGGAGAAGACTCTTGAGAGTCCCTTGGACTGCAAGGAGATCCAACCAGTCCATTCTGAAGGAGATCAGCCCTGGGATTTCTTTGGAAGGAATGATGCTAAAGCTGAAACTCCAGTACTTTGGCCACCTCATGTGAAGAGTTGACTCATTGGAAAAGACTCTGATGCTGGGGGGGATTGTGGGCAGGAGGAGAAGGGGAAGACAGAGGATGAGATGGCTGGATGGCATCACTGACTCGATGGACGTGAGTCTGAGTGAACTCCGGGAGTTCGTGTTGGACAGGGAGGCCTGGCGTGCTGCGATTCATGGGGTCGCAAAGAGTCAGACACGACTGAGCGACTGATCTGATCTGATCTGATCTGATTAGTTTCTGCTACATAGTACAGTAATATATATATTGTTACTATATATATATATACACACAGTTATATAGGTTTTGTGTGCACACACAGAAGTGGCAGACTGGGAAAGGACCATGGAATCCACATGGTCCATACTTTTCCCAAGGAAGGTAACCTCTCCCTGCATCCCAGACTGTTGCCATAGGCACCTGCAGGAAGACCTGAATGATGAGAAGCCACTGTTATTCAGGCAGCTCTAAATTATCTGAAAGTTCTTCCCTCACTTGAGCTGAAACCCACTGTTTCATAGCTTCCATTCACTGATTTCAAGTCAGTGGCTGGGAGCTCAGTGGAGGTTAACTCCATCTTCCAGGGGACGAATATTTGAAGAAGTATCTCACCGGGGTCCTGGTTAATCTTTTTCAGTCCCTTCTGTGATTCTTCCTGGGGCATTTCTAGATCCTTCATCATCCTAATCACCAGCCTCCAAATAAAATCCAGTTTGTCAGGGTCCCTAAGAACCGGGTACATTTAGAACTAGATGCCATGGAGAAGATGAGTGGCACATAGTAGGGCCATTTCCTCCTTCCTTTTGGACGCTCAACTGAAGCGGCCAGAACCTGCACTAACCACCTCCTCCCGGTGTTGCTGCCTCTGGAGCTTACTGGTCCATCTGAGCTCTTTCTCTTTTTCTGGAGTACCACTGTGTGGCCAGGTCTTGCCCTCTGGATTGTCGTCTCTACACTCACCTTAGATATACACAGAAGCATTCAGAGACGTGAACATGTCACATCAATTTGTCTTGAGGTTGTCAGGACAATAATAAAGTCAGAGTGATGTACACTCACTGTGCACTTACCTGTTCCAGGCTCTGTGCTAACAACTTGACATCTGTTACCTCCTTTGATCGTCACAATGACCCTCTTGAGACAGTGATCATCGAGTCTGACAGATGCAGAACAGACCCAAAGGGTCTACCTGTGATCCCACACAAAGGAGACGGAGGAGCGGGGAGTTCAGATTCAGATCACGCAGAATTCAAAGCTTTTGCTCTTTGCTACAATTCTATTCTGCCTCTTTATGCTAAGCACACAAAAAAACTAAAAAGAAAAAGCATTAAATGAGGGCTCTTTCTATCACTTTATGAGAACCAAAGGGAGAGAACATGATAAGAGAAATAGGTTTGAAGTCTGGTTTTGTTAGTATCCAGGATATATACTCTGGTCGTAATATCTCCTAATTCTCTACATGCTAGGGGTTAGAGCTCCAGTGGTCTAGTAAGTTACAGAAGTTTTGAAAATGTCAATTTAATGAGTTTCCTGGGAAGCTGGCAGTGCTGTTCTCTTATGATACAAGGCAGCTAAAAAGGATACATGGAATGACACCCAAATATTAATTAAAATATTGGGAATCAAAATGTCATGCAAACACTGGTTATAATTATTCCCAATGACAGCTGGCTTGAGAAAAGTTCAATAGTGATGTAAGGGGGAAAAGCTCTATGATTTATTTTAAAGCTATTTTTTAAATGCCCCGGTCTACTAATAGCTGTTTTTTCCTGCTGTGTCAGTTCTGTCCTTCAGAGACAGAGAATGGCTGCAAAAAGAAAAAGGCCAACACGAAAACATGATCAGAATAATAGAGCCCCAGCGAGGAGCAGACCATCCCCAAGTAGTAGTGGGGCCTTGGCTTTGACTTTGTGACCTTGGTCTTTCTCACTTCTAAGTGACAATAAACTTTGAAACTCTGTAATGATGGCTTCAAGAAAGGCTCCAGAAAACAAGAACTGTTCCGTGGATGGAATCATGGGACAAAAACAGGCAAGGTGGTCAGGTATTCCCATCTCTTAAGAATTTTCCACAGTTTGTTGTGATCCACACAGTCAAAGGCTCTAACATAGTCAATGAAGCAGAAGTAGACGAAGCTAGAAGTAGCTAGAATGAAGTTAGAATGAAGCTGCTGCTGCTGCTAAGTCGCGGCAGTCGTGTCCGACTCTGTGCAACCCCATAGACGGCCACCCGACAGGCTCCTCTGTCCCTGAGATTCTCCAGGCAAGAACACTGGAGTGGGTTGCCATTTCCTTCTCCAATGCATGAAAGTGAAAAGTGAAAGTGAAGTCACTCAGTCGTGTCTGACTCTTAGCGACCCCATGGACTGCAGCCTGCCAGGCTCCTCTGTCCATGGGATTCTAGCTAAAACAAAAACCCTGAAATCTTGTGGTGGTTTCCGCAATGGGAATGTAGATGGAATCTAGAACTTAGGTTTTTCTTCTTGGACTCTAAGCAAATCCTCTCTCTACCGCTGGTCAGTTCTGTCAAATGGCCAACCCTGAGCTTCTGTAAACAGTTACTCCTACCTCAGGGCCTTTGCTGACACTCTAACAGTCAGCAAAAGCAAGACTGGGAGCTGACTGTGGCTCAGATCATGAACTTTTTATTGCAAAATTCAGACTTAAATTGAAGAAAGTAAGGAAAACCACTAGGTCATTCAGGTATGACCTAAATCAAATCCCTTATGATTATACAGTAGAAGTGACAAATAGATTCAAGGGATTTGATCTGATAGACAGAGTGCCTGAAGAACTATGGACAGAGGTTTGTAGCATTGTACAGGAGGCGGCAATGAAAGCCATCTCCAAGAAAAAAAAAAATGCAACAAAGCAAAATGGCTGTCTGAGGAGGCCCTACAAATAGCTGAGAAAAGAAGAGAAGCAGAAGGCAAAGGAGAAAAGGAAAGATGCACCCATCTAAATGCAGTTTCTGAGAATGGCAAGGAGAGATATGAAAGCCTTCTTAAGTGAGCAATGCAAAGAAACAGAGGAAAACAATAGAATGTGAAAGACTAGAGATGTCTTCAAGAAAATTGGAGATACCAAGGGAACATTTCATGTAAAGTTGGGTACAATAAAGAACAGAAAAGGTAAGGACCTAACAAAGCAGAAGAGGTTGAGAAGAGGTGTCAAGAATACACAAAAGAGCTGTACAGAAAAGTTCTCAGTAACCTGCATAACCAGGATGGTGTGGTCACCCACCAAGAGTCAGACATCCTGGAGTGTGAGGTCAAGTGGGCCTTAGGAATCATTACTAGCAACAGAGCTAGTGGAGGTGATGTGATTCCAACTGAGCTATTTCAAATCCAAAAAGATGATGCTGTTAAAGTGCTGCACTCAATATGCCAGTAAACTTGGAAAACTCAGCAGTGGCCACAGGAATGGAAAAGGTCAGTTTTTATTCCAATCCCAAAGAAGGGCAATGCCAAAGAATGTTCAAACTGCCATGCAATTGCACTTATTTCACATGCTAGCAAGGTAATGCTCAGATCCTTCAAACTAGGCTTCAACAGGTTGTGAAACGAGAACTTTCAGATGTTCAAGTTGGGTTTAGAAAAGGCAGAGGAATCAGAGATCAAATTGCCAACATCCATTAGATCATAGAAAAAGCAAGAGAATTCCAGAAAAACATCTACTTCTGCTTCATTGACTATGTTAGAGCCTTTGACTGTGTGGATAACAACAAACTGTGGAAAATTCTTAAGAGATGGGAATGCCTGACCACCTTACCTCCTGAGAAACTTGTATACAGTACAAGAAGCAACAGTTAGAACCGGACATCAAACAACAGACTGTCTCAAAATTGGGAAAGGAATACATCAAGGCTGTATATTTTCACCCTGCTTATTTAACTTCTATGCAGAGTACATCATGTGAAATGCCACACTGGAGGAATCACAAGTTGGAATCAAGATTGCTGGGAGAAATATCAAACAATCTCAGATATGCAGATGATAACACCCTAATGGCAGAAAGTGAAGAGGAACTAAAAGAGCCTCTTGATGAGGGTAAAAGTGATGAGAGTGAAAAAGCTGTCTTAAAACTCAACATTCAGAAAACTAAGATCATGGCATCTGGTTCCACCACTTCATGGCAAATAGATGGGGGAAAAAATGGAAACAATGACAGACTTTATTTTCTTGGGCTCTAAAATCACTGTGGACAGTGATTGAAGCCATGAGATTAAAAGACACTTCCTCCTTGGAAGAAAAGCTATGACAAAACTAGACAGTGTATTTAAAAGTAGAGACATCACTTTGCTGACAAAGGTCCACATGGTCAAAGCTATGGTTTTTCCAATTGTCATGTATGCATGTGAGAGTTGGACCATAAAGGAGGCTGAGTGTCAAAGAATTAATGCTTTTGATCTGTGGTGTTGGAGAAGAGTCTTGAGAGTCCCTTGGACAGCAAGGAGATCTAACCAGTCAGTCCTAAAGGAAATCAGTCCTGAATATTCACTGGAAGGACTGATGCTGACATTTCAATACTTTTGGCCACCTGATGTGAAGAACGGACTCACTGGAAAAGACTCTGATATTGGGAAAGATTGAGGGCAGGAGGAGAAGAGGGTCACAGAGGTTGAGATGGTTGGATGGCATCACCAACTCAAGGGACATGAGTTTGAGCAAACTGTGGGAGATAGTGAAGGACAGGGAAGCCTAGCGTGCTGCAGCCCATGGGGTTACAATGAGTCAGACTCAACTGAGCTACTGACGAACAACAGGTCCTTTGCTCACGTTCCTTCTCTCTGCAAATCTTCACCCTCATCCCTACGCCATCATCCTGGCTGATTCCTGCTCATTGTTTATGTCCAAGTTAAAATATTCCTCCTACACAAGGCCTTACTAGGCTACAAAACAATTTTAGGTATTTTAAGTTCTATGTTCTTGTTCCCTATAGATTTAATTGTTTGTGGTAGGCAGAATAATGCCCCCTGCCCCCAAATATAGTCACATTCTAATCCCTAGAATCTCTGAATACATGACCTTACATGGTAAAAGGGACTCTGAAGATATGATTAGGTTAAGGACCTTAAGATGGGAATTATCTGGTGGGCCCAATAATCACAGGAGTCCTTATAAGTGAAAGAAGGAGGCAGGAGATTCAGAGTCCTAGAGGGATTTGAAGATGCTATGCTGGTGACCTTGAAGAAAGAGGAAGGAGCCAAGAGGCAAAGGATACGGGTGGCATTCCAGAAACTGGAAAAGGCAAGGAAGCAGAGTGTGCGTTTGCGTCTCCACAAGGAACACAGCCCTGCTGACAACTTTGTTTTAGCCTGGTGAGACCCATTTCAGACTTCTGCTGTCTAGAACTGTGACATCTTAAGTTTATGTTGTTTTAAGCCACTAAATTGTGGTAATTTGTTATAGCTGCTATAGGAGACTAATAGAATACTTATTACAGTTGTGTTTTGTTATTCTGCCTTTTTTGTTCACCTTTAAGTTCTATAAAAGTAGAGCCCAGTATCTGACATATATAAGCACTGGATAAATACTTGAAAATTGATTTTGCTCCACAGGGGCAAGCAGTAATGGCATCATGAGATCTTCCCCGGTCTTTGTGACAATAGACAATAACCCTGACCAGAATGCCCATTCATTCATTCATCCATCCATTTTCATCCCTTCACACATTTGCTATTATTTTCGAGGTGCAATGTCAGACAATTAGGAAAAGAAAGTAATCAAAACAGACCTGATCTTTCGCTTAAGATGAATTTAAGTGGTGCTTCTTGCTACCCAAGAGCTTTCTTTTATGTCTCACGGTTGTGCCCATGTAGCCAAAATAACTGATTGTTGGCGGGGAGGTAGTCCAGATCTTTGGTGAAAAAGCTTGTTTATATTTGCTATGTCATTTAAACATGGATTTGTAATTGGAAGATTACATAAGAAAGTTGTTTGTAAGTTCATACAGTTATAGGCTGAAGAATTGATGCTTTTGAACTGTGGTGTTGGAGAAGACTCTTGAGAGTCCCTTGGACTGCAAGGAGATCCAACCAGTCCATTCTGAAGGAGATCAGCCCTGGGATTTCTTTGGAAGGAATGATGCTAAAGCTGAAACTCCAGTACTTTGGCCACCTCATGTGAAGAGTTGACTCATTGGAAAAGACTCTGATGCTGGGAGGGATTGGGGGCAGGAGGAGAAGGGGATGACAGAGGATGAGATGGCTGGATGGCATCACTGACTCGATGGACGTGAGTCTCAGTGAACTCCGGGAGTTGGTGATGGACAGGGAGGCCTGGCGTGCTGCGATTCATGGGGTCGCAAAGAGTTGGACATGATTGAGTGACTGAACTGAAGAGTTACAGGATATAGTTTTAGTGAATGCAGTAAAATTATATCAATTATATATTGATGTAAACTCCATTATTCTCTCTCCATGGAAAAGAAACAGGTACAAGTTAAAGATGATCAAATTGGTAGAGATCAGGCCCAGTGACAGCACTGACCATGTCTCTCTCAGTCAGGTCAAGACTTTGTGTGATTATTTTTTTCTGATTCCATCAGGTAAAACAATATTAGATATAAAGTAGAAAACTAACAGTATAATAGTTTTCAGTTCAGTTCAGTTGCTCAGTCATAGTCATGTCCGACTCTTTACGACCCCATGAATCACAGCACACCAGGCCTCCCTGTCCATCACCAACTCCCGGAGTTCACTGAGACTCACGTCCATCGAGTCAGTGATGCCATCCAGCCATCTCATCTTCCGTCATCCCCTTCTCCTCCTGCCCCCAATCCCTCCCAGCATTAGGGTCTTTTCCAATGAGTCAACTCCTCATTAGGTAGCCAAAGTATTGGAGTTTCAGCTTTAGCATCAGTCCTTCCAATGAACACCTAGGACTGATCTCCTTTAGGATGGACTGGTTGGATCTCCTTGCAGTCCAAGGGACTCTCAAGAGTCTTCTCCAACACCACAGTTCAAAAGCATCAATTCTTCGGCGCTCAGCTTTCTTCACAGTCCAACTCTCACATCTATACATGACCACTGGAAAAACCATAGCCTTGACTAGATAGACCTTTGTTGGCAAAGTAATGTCTCTGCTTTTGAATATGCTGTCTAGGTTGGTCATAACTTTCCTTCCAAGGAGTAAGTGTCTTTTAATTTCATGGCTGCAATCACCATCTGTAGTGATTTTGGAGCCCCCCAAAATAAAGTCTGACACTGTTTCCACTGTTTCCCCATCTATTTCCCATGAAGTGATGGGATAATAGTATTAGAAAGTACAAATATTGCATAAGCAAAAAGTAGGGGGGAAGCATACACATGTCAACATGCTGCATACTTGCTGAAAAACCTCTCTTGGAGGAGGAAATGGCAACCCAGTCCAGTATTCTTGCCTGGAGAATCCTGTGGACAGAGGAACCTGGTGGGCTGCTGTCCATAGGGTCGCACAGAGTCGGACATGACTGAAGCGACTTATCATACATGCATGCATTGGAGAAGGAAATGGCAACCCACTCTAGTGTTCTTGCCTGGAGAATCCCAGGGACAGGGGAGCCTGGTGGGCTGCCGTCTGAGGTCGCACAGAGTTGGACACAACTGAAGCGACTTAGCAGCAGCAGCAGCAGCAGCAGCTTGTTATCTTGCTTAATATAGGGGCCTCACGTAAAAACAGTGGGCTGCACAATTTTGGAAACTATATTGCCTTTTGCTGAAGGTTTGACGTTGCCACAATTAAAGTATATAACATATATTATTTACATATGTCATATTTTACCTTGTGATATATCATATAGCATACAAGGAAAATACCATATAGAGTCCCATTTGATGAGACTGTACGTATAAAAGAGACCTTACATACTCTGGAAAATGGTTTGATTTTAAGATTTTAATGTGAAGGTGTAGCTTATTAAAAATGATGGGAGGGGGATTCTATAATCATTAGATTTTTAATGAGCTCTTTTTTCTACCCTGGAACATAAGCTGTTTTGTGAGTCTCTCCCTTCTATTTCTATTTTTAGCATCCAGTTCCTAAACCTGGGTTGGGAAAAACCTCAGCATTACCTATTCAGGAGGGACAGTAGGAGTGAGGAGCGGTCACCAGGTCGAGGCCGCGCAGCCCGCAGCCCCGCAGTGCGGACGCGCGCCGGAGGGCGGCCGGCGGGCCCAGCGTGCGCTCTGCCGCCCCCTGCGGGCGGCGGGGCTCAGTCCACCGGCAGAGACGTCGAGTCTCCACATCCTTGAGAGACTTGGAAAACAACCCAGTAAAACAAGTCCTCTCACTTTATATAATAAATATAGTGTCAACGGTCATTCGCTCCACTTCCTTACCGTGCTTGCTATTTTAAGGCTTAACCATTTTGGTGGCTTGGTAGCTGGTGGTACCTCCTTGATTTTATTTTGCCTTCTCATGATGACTACAGTTGAGCCCTGTTCACGTGTGCCAGTTGTTCACTGAAATCCCTCTTTTGGGAGATGCATACTTCAGTTTTTTTACCCATTTTTCCATTGGGTTGTCTGTCTTTTCCTTACTGGTTTGAGTTCTTTAATTCTGAGTGGGAGCACTTTGTTAGATACAAGTTAAAAAATTTTTTTTCCTCATACTTGAAGTTTCTCTTTTCATTCTTATAACAGTATCTTTTGATGAACAGAGTTCCTCATTTCAATGTAAATGGAAATTTTACATTTATTGCAAATAGGCACAGTTGTAAACTTACTGTAAATTGTGAAGTCCAACTTAACAGTGTCTGCCTTCACGGTCAGTCTTTTCTGGGTCTTGTTTAAGAAATCTTGGCCTACACAAATGTTATGAACGTATTGTCCAATGCTATTTTCTAGAAGCCTTATCATTTAACCTTTCACATTTAGATCTGCCATCTACCTGAAACTGATTTTCGTGTGAGTGTGACACTGGGGTAAAGATTCGATTTTTTCTGCTGCACTATTCAGTCGACCACTGAGGAACCACCCTTTCCTCACGGTGCTGCCCTTGTCATAAATCAAGTGACTGTACGTGTGCCTGTGGCTCTGTTTCTAGTCTCTGCCTCACTGTCATTTGTTTATCCTTGGGCCACAGACATGTATTTCTTTTGTAATGTAACTATAATAGAAGCAAAGTTATTTTTTAAGATCCATAGTTTGTCTGCTGTTACTTCTAGCATTCCCAGCAATGTGACAGTGTCTTAATGGAGATTCCTGAGGAACTAATCTAGGTCTTTCTTTCAGAATTAAATATTAATGGGATTTACTACTACTAAAGTGCTAAAGAGCCTCTTGATGAAAGTGGAAGAGGAGAGTGAAAAGGTTGGCTTAAAACTCAACATTCAGAAAACTAAGATCATGGCATCCAGTCCCATCACTTCATGGCAAATAGATGGGGAAGCAATGGAAACAGTGAGAGACTATTTTGGGGGGCTCCAAAGTCACTGCTGATGGTGACTGCAGCCATGAAATTAAGACACTTGCCCCTTGGAAGAAAAGCTATGACAAACCTGGGCAATGTATTAAAAAGTAGAGACATCACTTTGCTAACAAAGGTCCTCATAGTTAAAGCTATGGGTTTTCCAATAGCCACATATGGATGTGAGAGTTGGACCGTAAAGAAGGCTGAGTGCTGAATAACTGATGCTTTTGAATTGTAGTGTTGGAGAAGACTCTTGAGAGTCCCTTGGACTGCAAGGAGATCAAACCAGTCAATTATAAAGGAAAAAAGTCCTGAATATTCACTGGAAGGACTGATACTGAAGCTGAAACTCCAATACTTTGGCCACCTGATGCAAAGAACGGACTCATTTGAAGAGACCCTGATGCTGGGATAGATTGAAAGCAGGCTCATTTGAAAAGACCTTGATTCTGGGATAGATTGAAAGCAGGAGAAGGGGATGACAGAGGAAGAGATGGTTGGATGGCATCACTGACTCGATGGACATGAGTTTGAGCAAACTCCGGGAGTTGGTGATGAACAGGGAGGCCTGGTGTGCTGTAGTCCATGGGGTCACAAAGAGTTGGATACGACTGAGCGACTGAACTGACTACCACTACATAGTATTTACTATGTGCCAGGTACTCTTCTAAGCACTGTACACACATTAAACTCATTTAATCTTCCCCATAGCTCTATGAAATAGGTATAGATGAGGATGAGATGGTTGGATGGCATCATGGACTCGATGGACATGAGTTTGAGCAGACTCTGGGAGATAAGTGAAGGACAAGGAGGCCTGGCATGCTGCAGTTCATAGAGTCACAAAGAGTCAGACACGACTGAGCGACTGAACGACAGCTGAGGAAGCCATCCCAAATTAGCCAACTAGTAAGTGGTGGAGCCAGGACTTGAACACAGGCAGTAGGCCCCAGAGTCTGTATTCTCAACCACTAACTACCTTTAGTTAGGTTACGCACTCCAGTACTCTTGCCTGGAAAATCCCATGGATGGAGGAGCCTGGTGGGCTGCAGTCCATGGGGTCACGAAGAGTCGGACATGACTGAGCGACTTCCCTTTCACTTTTCACTTTCATGCATTGGAGAAGGAAATGGCAACCCACTCCAGTGTTCTTGCCTAGAGAATCCCAGGGACGGGGGAGCCTGGTGGGCTGCTGTATGGGGTCACACAGAGTCAGACATGACTGAAGTGACTTAGCAGCAACTTAGCAGCAGCAACTACCCTTTATGCCTTACCATCTCTCTTAGGCAATATATTTTCTTGTTAACATGCAGCCAGGCAACAGAGGGGCAGGAGCACCAATGTCCCAGCCCCAGAGCATCAATAATACCAGAGCAATCTGACTGTGGAAGGCCGTCTCTTGCCCCGTCCATTCAATCATTCGCTGGGGTGCTGAGTATTCATTTGAAGGCAGACGTGGAAACTTAGATTGGCTAACTCTCCACACACCAGGGCTTGATATAAAGACTTTTAGAGACACGGCTCCTGTTTTCCTTTCCTACCGTCTCCCTCCAAAATCCCCAAATGCACTGTCCTGGGTTCTTTTATGGGAATCAGTCAGGTTCAGCACCAAGAGGAACAGGAGAGGCTCAGGAAAACAGAGTTTATTGTACTCGCAGGTCCTAGGAACAGGACCCACGCCATGCAGAGCCATGTGGGGAAGCACCAGCGTCGGTCGGGAGACAGAGACCGACGGGAGGAGCAAGGGGTGAGCCTTTATCAGGTTCTGCATTCTGCAGGAAAGGCAAGGCAGGGCAGGGTAATGACTTGGGACTGGCCAGCTCGAATCATTCCAGCAGGCCCTAGGCTAAAGGAGTTCCCTGGTTGCCTGGATTATGAAGGCAGAGGGATGCTGCTTTCTGGGGGATTAGGGCCAGATGGTGCAGGTGTGGCTCTGGATTGGTGAGTTTTGCTATCAGAGGCCCGCTTCTGGCTGAGCCTTTTGCTACCTCTAAGAATTGGCTAGTCCCAATAGGGCAGTCTCTCCCTAGCCAGGAAAAAAAAAAATTAAGATGTTAAAATGTAATATACAGAGTATTTGTAAAAAGCATAAATATACCTATTCAAACTACCTATAGTACTCAATGGCCATGTGCTTCATCTCAGAGCTTATACTTTCCTTTGACTGCACTCGTCTAAACTTAGATCAAATACTTTGTCAGGTCAAAGCCCTGATGACCAGATAGACCTAAGAGCTTTCCCCACATCACATTCTGGTGGCTGTAGCACTTTTCAGATTGCTGTAATAATTGGTTAACATGCCTGTTTCCTCTACTAATTGTCTTACCCTTCTGAGCACCTCCGGAGTGGGAATGGGAAGCAGTGTCGCTTGAATGAACATGTTAAGAGAGAAACCCTCCTTTCCAGAGACGATATTCCACTCTCTACTCCTTTTTTCTAATGTGTACCACAAAGCACACTCACAACATGGTGTAAAAGCTCCTTCTTGCCTCCTTTCATTAAAGGCTGTGACATCAACCGAGGCCTCTTCCTCACTGAGGCTGGGGTGACTGAAGCAGAAGGCCCAGCATCTTCATTGGTTACTTACTGAAATCAGTAACCACAGTTTTAGTATCAAAGAATTTATTAGCAAGAAGGCACAAATTTCAAACTAAAGTACATAAAAATCCCAGTGTTTATGGTTATTATAAGTCTATCCTAATGAATTAATCGACACAAGTGGTAAGCAAAAGATATCATGTCCACTGTAAAGATGTGGAATGAAGCTCAAAGATGCCAAATGACTTGGTGTAAAGTCACAAAGCTAGTGAGTGACAAAGGGCAAAATTTTAATTCAAATATGTAGCATCTGCTATTAAATCTGAAGCATTTTCCATTAAGCCACACTGCTCTTCCACTTATATTTAATTCCTCTCAGCTTTTATTGTCAATGTTTACAGGCAACAAAAAAGTATCCGTTTACCTGTTTCATGCCTGCAAGCACTGAATTAATGGGCACTTTGAATGCTGCTCAATCTAGGTAAACAGCAGACGTTCTCAAAAGGCAGTTTGGTAGGGAAGCAGTCCAAGAAGGAAGCAAACGTAAACATCACATACTAGAGACTGTGTGCAGACTTCTTTTCAGGGCCTGTGCATTTCTAAGGAGGGTACGAAGCACACAGGAGCTTGTAAAGGACCTCTAGGTGAACCTAGGGTTGCTTCATGATGAAATGACCAAGAGATTTACCAAATGTTTCCATGTAATCAGAAAAATTAGGGATATAAGATACAAAGTACAGTGGGTGGGGAGCTTCCCAAGAATCTGCCTGCTAACGCAAGAGACACATGAGACGCAGGCTCGATCCCTGGGTCGAGAAGATTCCCTTGAGGAGGTAATTTCAACCCACTCCAGTATTCTTGCCTGGATAATCCCGTGGACAGATGAGCCTGGCAGGGTACAGTCCATGGGGTCACAAAAGAGTTGGACACAACTGAGTGACTGAGCACACACGCACAGTGGGTTGGTGTTACAGAAATGGACAAAAGACTACAGGTCTAGCAGAGAATTAAGCACGTGATCCCAAAGTTTAAATCATGCAATATGAACACAGTAGTCAACAATACAGGAAAACCCGAACGCACTCTTATATACCTAACCAAAGTAAAAATAATACTGTACAAAACTACTTCAAATGTCTTTTCTCTGCCTTAATTTATCAGCAGATGAGCCAACTGACCTGTTTTTTGAAATTTCCACTTACAAACATTCACATGAATATTAACTTCTCATATGTGGAATGAGAGTTGTCATTTTTTTCATAAGCTTCTGAGTAGGTGGCTTTACAAATCCAGGCTGTTATGTTTATTTATCTCTGAGCCTTTTAGAAAGGCATCTCTGTAAGCTGACCCTTAAGAAAGCGGAGTTTCAGATCCTCAACTTATTAGCCTCCCCTCTTTCTCCTCAGTCATCCTCAAAGTTCCAGTAACGCTTTTAAAGGATTCAACTTCAGCAGTGGCTGGGGACACCAGATCCAGCAGTGTATTCCTAAATGCTATTTCACAAAATATATACTAAATCAAACAGGAAAGAGAAACACTAAATGCTTTATTCTATATTTTCAATTTAGTAATATAAACAATATTTACATAGCAATACATTTAGGTATTTACACAGCATTAACCAGAAGGCAGAAAGAAATGTTGCTTTGGGCATTAATGACCATTATACTTGAATAAGGTGACTTTTAAGTTCATAGTATCCAATGAAAAGGATTATTAAAGAGTATTTTGAAAAAAAATGATATCAGAGAATTATTGGCTACATGGCTCAGGCCTAAGTTTGCTTTCAATAAACCACTTTCACATAACATGATAACTTACAGTTCACCTGTTACTTATAATCTTTAAACACAATTAAAGAGCAAAAGTTTGGAAGTGCTTTTAGAATGTTGAGTAATTAAAATATATAAAAAACTATCTTGGGGGAAATGTCACATATTACAGCTCAATAATATAAATGATATTTATATATTATAGATATAAATATACTTCATGGAAACAGCATATTGACCTAATAATGCAGAGAAACAAAGGAATGAGAATGTACCATTTCACAAACTGCCTATTAATCCAACAGTGAATCAGTTCGCTGCCAGGGTGAGCAACTGAGTCAGCCCACATACAATTTCAAATATCTAAGCAAACGTGAAAATACTTTCAACATTTATTTAACCATAAAATATGTAAAACAAAATGCACTGAAAACTAGGCTTGAATTGGAATCAATTTTTTTTTCCAATGTGAGAAAATATACACAAATCTAGTTATAAAATAATCTTACAGACACAAATGATAGGGACTGTTTTGATTATCATTTAAAAAATGTTATGCTGAAAGCAATTTAGACTTTTTTTTTGGTCCCATTGTCAGAGCTATCTAGTTTACGAGCTGGTAAATTAAATACCATGCATAACAGGAAAACAATATTTTTCATTGTATCATATTACATACTCACAAAGCAAGTTTATGTTTCTATGAGTTATAAAAATAAATCTTCCTGTAGATTAGAAAACAAATAAAAATAGAATAATTTGTATTACAAGTTTTAAAAAATATGGCAAACTAACTTGATAATCATGAGCTTTTTTTGCCATGATCATAATTGCCTTTATCTATTCAGTAAATTAAATCAGGAATCTTTGATCCACCAGTGTTTTGGATGCCAAATTCTTCTGTCCTACTGCATCACGAATAAATCTAAAAATCTGAAAAAAAAAGTAAAAACAATTCAGAGGGAAAATATATATAAAGGAAATTAAATGTGTATGTCAGTTAAAATATCTAAATTAAACTAGCCAATTCTTGCAACTATTTATTTTCATGTATCAGACACCTGAATTCTGTGGTGATACACAAAACTATTTCAAGACTATCATCTTTCATAATACTGAAGCAGCATATGTCCCTATTCAAAATATGTTTTAATAAATTAATACAAATTCCCTTATGTTCATAAGAATATACTTTTAAATATTTGGCAAGACAAGTTTCCCCTAGCTCTAAAATCTATGGAAATATCAAAAGAACTGTTATGAACAAAATTTGTTCATAATTCTAGGTCTCTATCAAGAACTAACCCATCACACCACTAACTCATACACTACTTTGACCTAAGTGGGGAACATGTGGGTGATACGAATGCTAACATTTCTAGAACAAACTTGGCTTTTCTTGAAGTCTCCGTTTCAGGTTCCACACTGATCCACGCAGCTGTTTTTTCATCCAAGCAGGCAGGTGATGTGTGAATTGAAAGTTACACTGGCTGAGCCCTGAGCTAGATCTCAGAGTTTGCCTTTTTGTAATGGTAACATCTGGTGCAGATGGTAAACGCAATTCTAATTCTGCTCAATGCTGGCATCTAAGAGAGAAAGGTAACTTAAATGTCTTCCTACTGGATTTCTTTCACATTTGCTCAAGCAACTTATGCCCTCCACGAGTCCTTGGTATTTCACTGACTCTGAAGGAGAGTGTAGAATGAACTTGGTTGAAATGTTTTTCCTTTCTTTGGCAGGGCTAATCAAATTCTAAATCTTTATAAATTCTGAGTGAAAGTAGACATTGTTACTCTCTGCAATAAAAATAAATATCTACTTCTCACATATTTCTCTTCAAAGAAATCCACAAAAAATTCTTAAATTTACCTCTTGTTGTAGGTATGTAAGGAAGGCTGCTAAAATAAAATTTTGGCAAGCCAAATCCACAACACAGAAGAACATCAGATCATAAATAAGAAGAGTAGCTTCATTTCCATAATACAGAACACTGCTGAAAGAATATCCTTCATCTATTAAAAAAAAAAGGCAATTTAGAAGGTGTAAATTAGAAATTTAAAAATAGAATAATAAACATGTGGTAAATTTCTGGTGATAAAACTTGGATATTTAAAAACAACTAGTTACTATAATACTCCATGGTATTATATGTCAATTATACTTGAATTTAAAAAAAAGAAAAAATACTTCATGACTTATAAAAAATAAACAAGGGGTATTAAATTTGCTAATATAAAAGGTTAACCAAGGAAAGTAGTTTTAACATTTGCAGCAACAGCTTGGTAACTGTTACTAATTTAAGTATACAGTCTATATTTTCAATGACCAGGTAATGGTCCTATCTCTATTTGTTTATATAACTAAAGGTTAAAGAATCTTAGAAAAATTCTTGAAGATAGATGAAATTTAAAAAGCAAAACACACTCTCTTGTATAGCACAGCATTGTAAATAAAAACACAGCATTGTAAATCAACTATATTTCAATTTTTTTTTAAGGCAAAACAAAACCAGCAAGGACTAGAAGAGTGTTACAATTTAGGTTCTGCTCTGAGACCTCTTTTCATTCTCCAAGCTGGGGTGGCTTCATCCTTTTGGGGATGTGAACACCCTTTTAAGATTCTAATGAAAGGTACAGGCCCTTTCACAAGAGGCAGTGGGGAAAGCACACACATATGATTCTCGCACACAATTTCAGGGAGGGCCAGAGCCTCTTCAGCGATGCAGCGGCCCACGAACACTCAGTTAGGACCCTTGTTTTTATACAAGAGGGCATCTGGCTTGTTTATAACACTCTTTTTTGATCAGGATGCTAGTTACAGGAATATATTCAGTTTGTGAAAATTCACTGAGCATTAAGCTATATCCTTACAAGACGTGCACTTCTGTACCTATACTTGTATACATATTCTAACAAACAAGCCAGCTCTGTAGACTCTTCCTGAGCAATCTTTCACTGCTGTTGCTCCAGCAATGACCTCCTCTGATGAGATTTCCCAACTTACTGTGCACTTTCACTTTCCCCTCAGATCCAGTCCCCCAGTCCCTTACATTTAATGGCTGACTGGACATCTCTTCCGAGATGTCCCAAAGGTACCATAGACACCACATACTCAAAACCAAACTCATCCTCTTCCCCTCACAACCTGATCCTCCATCTGCACTCTGTGTCTCGGTGAAGGGTGGCACCACCGCCAGCCACCTCGTCAAGCTAGAACTCCTCATCATTTTTGACTGCTCTTTCTCTCCTACCCCTTCTTTCCCTTAACATTTCTGGCCATCTCTTCCTCTTTATCCCCATCGCTACTGTCTTTGCTCATATTCTCATTTCCCAAAAGAGATGAAGATGGTGATGATGACTGTATTATTATTATTATTAGAAATGGTAACAACATCACTTTACTGAGTGCCCACCCACACCAGGTTCTTTACCCAATGATTACACATATGTAAACACAACAACCTTTAGAAGGTTATACTTTACAGAAGTTTAATAATTAAAGTTCAGAAAGGAAAACAACTTTCTCAAGTTCACAAAACTAGGAGCAGATTTCAAACCCAAGACCAGAAGACTCTGAAAGCTATATTCTTAATGACTAAGTTATATTATTATAGTCTTGCATCTGTTTAACTCCCGTCAAAATAATTCTTCCAATTTATGAATCAGATATGAAGGCTTTCTGATGACATCCATGTTCATTAGAAGTGGTTTCCAAATTATTTTGATCATGTATCCCTATCAGAATAAGATGTTGAGCATGCATCTCAGAATAGGCATAGTTTATGAATTACTACTGCATATAATTTTAAAAATATATAAATTAAGAATGATGGAATTGCAAATATACAAATAGACATTTTAATATTTTCTTCTCATACCTTCATGGAGCAACCAGTGCATGTCCTGTAGGACAAAACATTTTTTAAAAATGTTTTTGAAAACAAGTGCTCTACAGATAAAATAAAGCAAAACTCCTTAAGGTGTGAGACAAGGCCTTTGGGATTCGGTCTCTGCCTTCTTTATCATTCATGCAACTCTCTCACTCCATTCCAGGCTTCAATCATAAAGTTCGTTAAGTACATAATGCCCTTTCCCCCTTCTGCACAAATATCTTCACCTCTCTTCCCTGGACCCTCCTGTTTGACAACTAACTTATTTTTAAGACCCAGTTCAAACTTCACCATGTTGTCATCTGGCTTCACTCTGCATCTAGCTAAGTTTCCTTTCCACAAACTTCACCATGTTGTCATCTGGCTTCACTCTGCGTCTAGCTAAGTTTCCTTTCCACGCCCAGTATAACTCGTGTCTGCACACACTTCTATCCCAGCATCACTCCACTCATCCATCACATGCCTGCCTTCCACAATCTGCTATCAAAATGCCCAAGGGAGGGACCATTGGTCTGTGTATCCCAGGACTGGCACAACATGTACTTCTCAATAACACCAGGGTGAGTGATATCCAGGCCAGGACACTGGGTATAGCATACCATTTCCATTCTTCCAAGCCACACAAGCGGTTATTAACATATATATTAAAAGTGACATATATACTTTCTTTTTAATGATAAAATAACCATTTTAGTCACTACTCCTGTCATACATATGTGCCATTCTTAAGAAGCTGGATAAAATGAAAACTTAAGATAAATCATAAACATTCTTCTTCTTTAAATGTTTCATAAGTGTGCCACTGAATGAATATTTCAATACATAAACTTCTATGTATTTGTTTTACTATCTCTTCCATGTGGACAACTGATTTTAAAATTCAGCTTCATTTTTTACTTTTTTGTAGAATAATTATCTTGTATATATATATTTCTTCCTACATGACCTATAATAAAATGGGACATAGAAAACTCCTATAATTCCTTAAAGTTTACTAAGTTTCCTAGATAAAGGTATAAAATCAAAAGAAAATAACTACAATTATGTTCTTTCAAGCTTGGGAAATAAAAATAAAGTTCAGCAAAGGCATTTGAAGGATACCATTGTAAAAGATGCTTTTTTCCATTGGTTCCATGAATTCCATGCCAAGAATTCTTTCAAGAAGCAATTTATCTTTTATAAAGTAGTCCATTTCCTTATGAACCTAATAGAAAAAATAAGAGTCATTTGAAAATAGCAGTAAAATAAATGCTTCCCAATTTTTACAAAATCAGAAGGAAAGAAAAATAAAAATGAAAGTACCCAAAGAAAATCTTTGGGTTTGGTTCTTCCAAGACAATTTATTACACTGGACTTTATAACAAAATTCTCTTTAAGAATGTTTTAAATTTTAAATGCTGATAGTAGTACTTAGGGCTAGATGTACTGAAAATCAGTTTATAATGAGCTTTTCATGAATACAACCATAGCATATTTCTACAATAAATAATTGATAATATTTGGTAACTAACAAAATTCCAGTATAGACATATTTTAAGGTAATCATCATGCTAACAGACATGTAAAAATCTCGTTTTACTTTTACATAACCTAACTCCATCCACAAAGTATTAATTTTTTCAGCCAAAACAGTATTAGTTTTTACAGCAAAACAACCAACCAACCAACCCCACAAGGGTTCTAAGTTCACTGACTTGGTTGACAGAAGAAATAACTGACATTCCTGGTTACCCTTTTTAAATACTGCATTTTGACTCTAGCTTAAAAATAAATGATACATACATGATCGATGAAAGAGCCAAGAAATTTATTCATAGTATGATATGCTTTTACACTCTGCTCAAAAGTACTTCCTGAGGAACTCAATAGTCTAGCAGGGCCATTTTTCTAATGTGAAAAAGAGACAAGGGTAAATGAAACATGCCTTACGTTCTCGGTATCTAAATAATACGAAATATTGAGAAAATATATCTGAATTATAGTTATACAAACCCTTGTTAGTGTCTCATGAATTCTGTCATAGTGTTGCCTCATCTGGCTAGAAATTGCAATCTGAAAAGTCTGACCATCTGTATTAGGTACCAAACCTCTTTGGCTACATAAATTTTCCTGAAAAGTTAAAAAAAATTTATGTTAAGATTAAGATAATAAAAATTCTGCCTATCTTAAAAAGAAGATGCAATATTTAATATTATAAGACTTGGAAGCCAACTGAAGTTGTACGGAAACTCTATTTGAGACAAAGCAATTGTAACAGCACCCAAGGTTCACTACGCTCCAGGTCTTACTCATTTCTACTTCATTATACCCCTGTGCAGGTGGCTTTACTCCTCCCTACTTAAAAAAAAACTCCTACTAAGTTCACCATATATTGATAGTCTTAGCTTTCTTTATAATCAATTTATTGCTCTTTAATAAATGATAAAAAGTCTAGTCTTAGAATTAGCAACTTTTATAAATGGTCTTTTTTTGTTCTCTAAACAATGAATACACTTCCTCAATTAATTTCACTAAAAAGGTAGTGATACATGACCCAATGGTTAATGTTACAGAGCAGATATCTACTGCAAGTCTCTTTGACACAATTTGATTCCCGAGAACCATAAGTCTGTAACATTTTATCCTACCCCTGACCTAGCCAATTCTCATAGATGCTTCATGGTTCAGTTTAAGTATTCTTGCCTCCATTCTTAACTTTATTTGGCTGCTCTGGAGCTTAACATTCTCCTCCTTTGTCTAAACCTAAGCTGCAAACATGACACTTGGTTTTCTACTGACTTAAAGGCAGTCTATGTGTAGTGAATTTATTAAAAAAAATCCTGATTATAGAGAATTTATAAAACACAGAGAAATACAAAAAGAAAAAAATTCATCTATAATTGCAACACCAAGAGATACCAGTATTTTAAGGTATTTCATTAGTTGTTGTCTAGGCATATGCATAGAGATGGTATAAAATCTGGATCATACTGATTTCTTTTTCATGTAACATTATATTCTGAGCAACTCTTGGGATCATTAAATGTTCTATAAAACATGAGTTTTAATGTTTACCTAAGGTTTCACTCTTATGGCAGAAAGTGAAGAGGAACTAAAAAGCCTCTTGATGAAAGTGAAAGTGGAGAGTGAAAAGTGAAGTTGGCTTAAAGCTCAACATTCAGAAAACGAAGATCATGGCATCTGGTCCCATCACTTCATGGGAAATACATGGGAAAACAGTGGAAACAGTGTCAGACTTTATTTGTTTGGGCTCCAAAATCACTGCAGATGGTGACTGCAGCCATGAAATTAAAAGACGCTTACTCCTTGGAAGGAAAAGTTATGACCAACCTAGATAGCATATTCAAAAGCAGAGACATTACTTTGCCAACAAAGGTTCGTCTAGTCAAGGCTATGGTTTTTCCAGTGGTCATGTATGGATGTGAGAGTTGGACTGTGAAGAAGGCTGAGCGCTAAAGAATTGATGCTTTTGAACTGTGGTGTTGGAGAAGACTCTTGAGAGTCCCTTGGACTGCAAAGAGATCCAACCAGTCCATTCTGAAGGAGATCAGCCCTGGGATTTCTTTGGAAGGAATGATGCTGAAGCTGAAACTCCAGTACTTTGGCCACCTCATGCGAAGAGTTGACTCATTGGAAAAGACTCTGATGCTGGGAGGGATTGGGGGCAGGAGGAGAAGGGGAAGACAGAGGATGAGATGGCTGGATGGCAGCACTGACTCAATGGACATGAGTCTGAGTGAACTCCGGGAGTTGTTGATGGACAGGGAGGCCTGGCGTTCTGCAATTCATGGGGTCGCAAAGAGTCAGACATGACTGAGCGACTGAACTGAACTGAACTGAAGGTTTCACTGTATAGATAAGCCAATTTACTTAATATTCTTTCATTTTTATGTATTCTTTGTCCTTATAAATAACCCATGATAAAGATCCTGAACGTAATCACTTATTCACATTGTTAATTATTTCCTTTAGTTAGATTCATAGAATCAGTAAGTTGAAGATAATGAACTCTCAGAAAGCTCTTGGTATATACTGTCAAATGCTTTCCAGCAGGTGTATGAAAATGTATCCTAAGATCAGTGCCCATTACACCCTGTCCTTGATGCTACTAAGTATTAGCTTTTTAAAATAAATTTGGTAATTTGAAGAAAATAAATGTTATTTTCACATTCATTTCCTCCATGATTTGTGAGTTTAATATTTTTAGAGGTTTTTAGTCTATTCTGTTATTTACTTATTTTAAAAAATCTTTTTGTCATTGAAGAGTTTTTTTTTTTTTTTTTTTGCTTGCTTGTTTTTTCTTTTTCTTGGCTGTGCTCATGTGATAGGCAGAATCTTAGTTTCCCAACCAGGATCAAACCAGTCCCCCTACAAAGGAAGCATGGAGTCTTAACCACTGGATTGCCAGGGAATTCCCTCTATTAAGCTTTTAACTTAGTTTGCTTATTGATTTATATGATTTTCAGTATTGTGATCAATATCTTTGTCATATTTACTATGGAAATTTTACCCTATGTCCTTTATCTATATAATTGTGGCTATATAAGTGTTCTATACATTAATAAATATTAATAAATAATAAATATTCTATACAATAAATAATACTTTGATACTTTCTCTATTTTACACTTTGTCATCTCCCAAACTGAAATATTCTTTTCTAGGTTTTCATAGTTTCATTTTTAAAATTTAACTCTTTAATCCAGGTATAATTTCTCACAGTTAACCAACTGATTCAGTTCAATGTATTAAATAAATTGTTCCTCTAAAAGACGCTTACTCCTTGGAAGGAAAGTTATGACCAACCTAGATAGCATATTAAAAAGCAGAGACATTACTTTGCCAACAAAGGTCTGTCTAGTCAAGGCTATGGTTTTTCCAGTGGTCATGTATGGATATGAGAGTTGGACTATAAAGAAAGCTAAGCACCGAAGAATTGATGCTTTTGAACTGTGGTGTTGGAGAAGACTCTTAAGAGTCCCTTGGACTGCAAGGAGATCCAACCAGTCCATCTGAAAGGAAACCAGTCCTGGGTGTTCACTGGAAGGACTGATGTTGAAGCTGAGACTCCAATACTTTGGCCACCTGATGTGAAGAACTGACTCATTTGAAAAGACCCTGATGCTGAGGAAGATTGAGGGCAGGAGGAGAAGGGGACGACAGAGGATGAGATGGTTGGATGGCATCCCTGTTGCAATGGACGTGGGTTTGGGTAGACTCTGGCAGTTGTTTATGGACAAGGAAGCCTGGCGTGCTGCAGTTCATGGGATCGCATAGAGTCGGACATGACTGAGCGACTGAACTGAACTGAGACGTTATGACCATGTTTTAAATTCTTGCAAGTCACAGGCATAGTCTGTTAATCAATAAATCCTCTTGGTTTTTCCTCTTAGGTACATATTTTTCTTTTTGAAATTTTCTTATGGAAGTTTTCTAAAATATATAGTAGAGAGAACAGTGAACCATCCATCACTCAACTTCAACAATACAGTTTTACCAATTTTGTTTCATCTATCTTCCTAACTTTTTTCTTTTAAAGCAGACTCCAGATACCATGTCATTTCATTTGCAAATTAGTATCTCTAACCATTAAGACCTTGAAAAATATGCCATTTTCACACCTAATAAAATTGATCTTTCCTTAATATAATTTAATATTTAGCCCATTAAATCGCCAAGATTTTTTCCAAAGGTTTTTTTTTTTTAATTTGATAGTTGGCTCTTTGAATCAGGATCCAAAGTCTACACGTTGTATTTGATTTTTTTTTTTTCCCCTTAAAATTAACATCTAACAACTTTCTTCTACCACCACCATCACTCCTTTTCTTTTCATGCCTCTAATTTGTTGGGGACACTGGGTCATTTGTCTTATGAGACATCCTAACATTCTGCATCTGGCTAAACACTTCTGTGGTATTACTTATTTTGTCTCTCTATCCCCTCTATTTACTGTAAACTAGAGACTTGATTTCCTGTTAGAGCTAGAGTCTTGATTACATTCAGGCTCAATTTTCTTAGGCAAGAGTATTTCATGGGTGATATTAGGTATTTCCTCACTGCATCATAACAGGAAGTACATCATGTCAGTCTTCCTAATTTTTTCATGTTGTAAGATTGAGCCAGTGTGTTCAGAAAATGTCAACCTGACTATAAAGTTCCCTGTTATCCTTCATTCAATTGTTTTAGCATCCATTGATGATTGTAGCCTATATACATTAATTCATTAGTCAATACAAAACGGTAATTTTCTAACTTAGAATTCTTTTACTTGCTTCCATCAGGAAGATCTTTCCCTCGTGAACTATTCAGTTTACCTTGAAATACACTCCATAAAGGAACTGCAGGATGATATGTGATTTGTTCTCTTTTAATGTTCAGGGTAATGAGTCGATATTCTAGCAACTTTTAAAAGTAATCAATGAGGATTTTTTTAAAATACTACTACAAATCCCAGATTATGAAAACCTCTCAGCTTAAAAAAACAAAATGATGTAAAATATACCGCTTCTCTTTTAAGATTCATATTCATTTCTTCCATATTAGTATCAGCATGCCCATGTACTGATCTACCATGGATGTAGTAGCCAAAACATCGGTGGGATAACAGAAACACTGATATCTATAAAAAGAGAAGGACCAGTTAGCAATTCATCTGCAAAACAATAAAAATTAAGTTCTTCTTGAAATTGCTTCCTTTCTTTCAAAATAATGAGAGTTGAATTCTTAGACAACATAAAAAGGGAATAATAAGGTAATAAAGGATAATGAGGTTATTTTAAAAAGTAGATGGAAAAGAGACTGAAGACACTTCCAAGAAAAGAAGAAACAGGATTGATACATGAAAATCTTTCAGGGATTTCAGGCTAAGTCAACAATTTGGTAGCATAAGGGATTTATAATTAAGAACTTGCAAATAGAGAAGGAAATTTTAAGACAGCAAATATTAAACTTGTAGCTCATTATAACCATCTCTGGAATTAACCACCAGTGGAAATCAGACTAAAAATCCAATCATACCAAATCACTTTTAAAGCCTCTTTTAATGTACTCATGACCTTTAAAAAGAGAGAAATAACAGTTGCAAGATAAAGTCAGAAAGTACTTACATTACTCATACAGCACAAATCAACAAACTGTCGAATTTTATCTTCTATAAATCTCTCATAGAAGACAGCAAAGAACACAATCTGAAACATTAAGCCAAGTTCATGCTTATTAGATTTTAGGATTTAATTTTCTTTTATAGCCACAGTATAGTAAGAATAACTAAATTCTGAACAAGAACATAGGGGCCAATAATGATTCCTGTGGGATAAAATCCTACTTAGCATTTCCTATTCTTCTGTCAAAGGAAGAGTGTTTTGGAATTCTGTTAAGATTCACTGAGGGGGCTTATTTTGAATTTAAAAACTTTTCTGTGTCATTAAAATAAGATAGGACAAACACAGGGAGAGGAAGTAAGGGGCTTTGAAAACCTTAGGATAAACCAATGCATTATGGCCAGTTTAGGTCTAGTTCTGCAATTCTGCTCATCTCCTAAATTCCAAAGTCTACTAGAGAAATTGTTTGCTTTTCAAATTAATCTCGGATAGAGTAGCATATAAAAAGCATATGTCAAGTATTGTGTTTCAACTACAGATAGTGTGTTAAACATTCAGATGGAATGGTTTCAGGTGTTTTCTTAGATTTAATAATACAGCAAAGGGAAGTTATATAAATCAAAAGAGAAGAGTTTACACTGTAGAGCTTAGATATCCTTCAGAGAAAGACAGCACTTCCTAACCACCCTATTCAAAGCTGTCCCCACTCCTAACTTTCCTCCCCCTTACCTCCCTCTACTTGCTATCTCATCTGCCTGCTGACGCTCTTCACAGCACTTGTCACAACTTGTAACTTGTTCCTGTTATAGCGTATCTTTTGGCTCGCCAGTGCCTCCCACATAAAATATACTCAGATATGGGAATTAATACATAAATGAATGTACAGCAGCTGAATAATGAAAACCCTTTCCTAAATACACTACGCACATATTTTAAAGCTCCTTTAAATGACATGAAAAACAGTAACACAGTTTAAAAACTAAGAGATACCACTTAAAAATTGAAGAAGCTGGGCTGCAGAGTGAATAATAAAACCTAACCTTATGAGAATCAAGAAGTGTTTGTACAGACAAATTTATGGAACTGCTAAAAGTTAACTCCTTTAAACTTTATGGTTAAAGGAACTCTTAAGGATGCATAAACACTGATAATCTGAGGATGTGACCATAGAGAGACATATGTCTCTATCAAATGACAGCAGAGTGGAAAACAAAAAATGAGGTTAGACAGCAGTGCCCAGGACGGCTAGCTGCTGCTCCAATGAGCCTTTCCCCTCTCTCCTTGGGACAGCCCCCTTGTGTGGGCGCGCTGCTGCCCAGCGGACAGTGGGGGGAGTAGTGGCCACGTGACCAAGTTCTGGCCAAGGAGAGGTTGAAGACACTTCTGAAAAGGCTCTCAAGGAGGAGGGGGTGAGCGGTCATCACACTCCCCGGCTCAGCTGCCCTCCAGTCTGCAAGGAGGACCAGCCCCCGCCCCGCACAGCTCCCAAGCTGGGGCCCTTGCCCCATTCCTGCCCGCTCACCCCATCATGCCGGAGCATCTGGACTCACTGCTCACATTCAAGGATTACAAGGGCCAGACACTAACTGAACACACGTTTCAGGATCTGACTCTTTTCTACGGCACTTGGATTTATCTACGGGTATGTGGCTCAACAGTCTGGGTGGGCTACATAATTATGGCAGGATTTGCCTTATTGCATTTGCTGATGTTTCCTTCACGGCCCATTTATCGCCGACACCCCGTCAAGCGGTTACCTGTTCAAGACTCCGGCACACAAGACAAGAAACCAGGGGAAAAAGAAAATTAAGAGGCATGCTAAAAATAATTGATAGGGGTTTTCACGGTTCAGCTTTACTACTTCACCTGCTTGTTTCATGTGAATGAGCTAAACAGTTTTCTTACCTAAAATACGAGCTAAAAACCACCTACGCTCAGCTATATACAGATTCTGTTCTCCTTGTGTTTTACTTCTCAATTAGGTTTTGATTTATAAAACTTTTAGACTTTCTTCTTTTTTTTTTTGATAAGAATATTTTTATTGTATTATTAAATACCATCTTTTTTCCACTGTTACAAATTTGTAGATACTACATGAATGATGATACATAATTTATATTTTATAGTTTGCCGATATGATGTATTTACACATGCAGTTAGTACCAATGTCATGCTACATTTCCTTAGGAGATGCTTGTTCAAAACAAAAAACGTGAGCAAAATGTGAGCAGCTTATCTACTGTAGGAAAATATTTCTGGAGGGTGGAATGTATACCAACCTGCACCTGCATGTTCAGTATTAACAATATTAGATTAATTTAGACTCCTGGGTCATGTTCCCTTTTCTTTTAAAATAATACACATAATTTAAGCCACACACTTAGAAAAGTTTCCTTCTTTTTTTTCTACCCACCCCACCTCATTCTTCCCTTTTCGGTACTTAAGAAAGAACATAGATATACCAGGGTCCAGCAGCCAATAATAAGGGGCCATAATCTCAAAACAGAAGTGGCATTTAACCGTGATACCATTTAAAAAGCAAAACATTAGAAAAATATTTGGAAGCTAAACATGAATCAGAGTTCAGCAGTGATTTTTCTGGTTATTAGATATGTCATGGCATCACCTGCTGCACAGCCAAGAAATGAGACACTGCTTTGGGAAGAAAAAGGTAATGCTAAAATTATTTCAGCTGGAACTTGAGGTGCTAAAAGACCATTGAAGTCATTTATTTTGACAACATAAATAATCCATACACATCAAGTGTATTAACAGATCTGTAACTTTTGCCACAACGTTACAAATGTTGAAAGATGTACATTTATTAAAAAACTATATATTTACTGAGCCATGAAGTTGTAATGGGGCACGATAAGACTTTGTTTTCACAATCTTCCTCTGAAATGGAGAAAACACAAGTATGCAAAGTTTCTGCAGGTCTATAAAATAAGGAAGAATAAATGCCTCATAAATGATAATAATTTAACTACTAAAGATTCATAATTCAGTATGGGTAGTTAAGCTGTTGTAACGTTTTCAATTAAAATTCATAGTGGAAAAAAAAATAGAGCAAAGGGTGAGGTCTTCTCCCCTGGTTCACACCTGCAACCTCATCAGACATTATGGACCATGAGGTGACCTTCGAGGTAAAGTCCTGAAGGGCAAAGCAGAACAACAGGCCTCCAGGTCTGACAGCAGCCACGCTGCTGGGCCTGCACTGCTGACCCCTACTCTTCTTTCTCATGAGACAGAGAAAAGCTATTTTCATTACAGGCCCTGTCAGTCTGGATTTTTTTTTTAGTTGTTGTACTCAACCAATATGAAAAGCTTCAGATGGTATTCCTTTAAATTTTCTGCTGCTGCTGCTGCTAAGTCACTTCAGTCGCGTCTGACTCTGTGCGATCCCATAGACGGCAGCCCCCCAGGTTCCCCAGTCCCTGGGATTCTCCAGGCAAGAACACTGGAGTGGGTTGCCATTTCCTTCTCCAATGCATGAAAGTGAAAAGTGAAAGCGAAGTCGCTCAGTCGTGTCCGACTCTTAGCAACCCCATGGACTGCAGCCTACCAGGCTCCTCCGTCCATGGGATTTTCCAGGCAAGAGTACTGGAGTGGGGTGCCATTGCCTTCTCCACATCCAGATAAATCTGATCTGTTCACAAAAACTGTATTAGTGACATACAGTGACAAACAACAGTCACTGTCACTGCTGTATGTCACCAGGGATTCCCTGGTGGCTCAGCTGGTAAAGAATCTGCCTGTAGTGTGGGAGCCCTGGGTTCGATCCCTGGGTTGGGAAGATCCCCTGGAGGGGAATAGCTACCCACTCCAGTGTTCTGGCCTAGAGAATTTCATGGACTGTACAGTCCATGGAGTCACAAAAAGTCAGACATTACTGAGCAACTTTCACGTAAGTTATATCTAATAAAACTGAAAGGGAAAAAAAAAAATCAAACCCCATATTATTTTAATCTAATTTTATTTCAAATCCTAATTTCTGTTTGTCTTTCTTCTGTGACTGTCAAACTATCCCTCACTAGCTCTATTCTGCAACTTTAAGTTTGAACAACTCTTAACAATGACACTTAGATCCAATTCTGTAGGAATTTGGGGACTTCAATTCCAAAATCTTTTAAAATTCAGTTTTTAAGGCAAATATAAGCTCTCCAGTTTATAGGAAGTCCCACCTTCCTTTGCTTATAAAGAAGTTAAAGAAATCTTAATCAAACTGAAAGGCTTTTCCCACTCATTGGAGTGTCTGTAAGCAAGAGAAAGAAATGCAGAGACTAGAGTTAGTTAAGTGCTGTAGCTCCTGCTTCTCTCTTTTTCCTTTCATTTTCATTTTTTTTTAGCTATAAGAAGATAAATGAAATAAGCATAGCAAAGATCCTCTGCTAGAGCCGTGGGTCCTCAGATTTATTTTTAGTTTCAGCTATTTCAATTAATATTTCAAAGAAAATTTCAGCAGGGGTACTGGTAATTTGAGTGAGATTTAATGATATATAAATGGATGTAAACAAAATGTTAGTTTCAAAAGCAAAGATTGAGGGTACCTTAGAATTTCCTATCATTATATATAAACTAAATCCTGCAGACTCTGAAGGACCCTTCAGAGCCCCACTACTGATAAGAAATGAAATCTGAAATCAGATTGCCTGAGTTCAAATTTCTGTTCTGCTGGTTTCTTTTTCTTTTTTTGTTTTGCTGATTTCTAATTGTTCTGGGTTCAAATTCCAGTTCTGCTCATTTCTAATTGATTTCTAATATAATATTTGGGCAAATATTTAACCTTTCTGTGCCACCACATCCTCATCTATAAAATGAGGATATTTAAAAGACTCTATCTCTGAGGGCTACTAAGTAAGTTCATCTGTGTAATGCAATTAACACAGTGCTAGATTAGCATACTATGTAAGAAATTAGCTATTTGCTATCTTTATTATTAATACACTGACCCAATGCATGTAGCCTGCCAGGTTCCTCCGTCCATGGGATTTCCCAGGCAAGAATACTGGAGTGGGTTGCCATTTCCTTCTCCAGGGCATCTTCCCAATCTAGGGATTGAACCTGGGTCTCCTGCATTGCAGGCAGACTCTTTGCCGTCTGAGCCACCAGGGAATCTTTATTATTGTTCCTGTCACCTTCTTTATACTATAGAAATCCTGTTGTGGTCAAGAGCTGATGATCAGTATGTAAACAGAGTTAAAAATATAGACAGGTAATGTTACTTAAAAGTATAATCTCCTGTTACCTGTATAAGTCCAATGACCAGCCAAAGAGCAGAAGATACTGCGTATCTCAAAATGCGGCTGTAAGGAGCTATGTAGCTAGGTGGGCTTCTGGAAAGACTAGAGGATGAGTCCATTAATGCTAAGTTCTTGAATCCCACAACCTTAAATAAAAAGAACAAAATAATTTTAAAAGATATGGATAAAGAAAACCCCTGTAGTCTGAAAATGAGACACTTCTCTCTACTCCTTCCCTTGAAAAACTAAAGTATTCAAGTTTGTACAAACAGTAGAAAATCTAGATAAAAATAATTATCCAGTATTTTAATTATAAAGTATTTAATACAAAATTTTAGTTAGTCCATTAGGTAGTCTCTTCAATATGACTCAAGGCCAGTTCAGTTCAGTTGCTCAGTCATGTCCGACTCTTTGAGACCCCATGGACTGCAGCACACCAGGCCTCCCTGTTTATCACCAACTCCTGGAGCTTGCTCAAACTCATGTCCATCGAGTTGGTGGTGCCATCCAACCATCTCATCCTCTGTCATCCCCTCCAACTCAAGGCCAAATATAACTTTATTATCATATACACTGACAAAGCTTAAAAATTTCTGTCAAAAAAATAAAGCTGTGGCTCAGCTGGTTAAGAATCTGCCTGCAGTGTGGCAGACCTGGGTTCGATCCCAGGGTTGGGAAGATCCCCTAGAGAAGGGAAGGGCTACCCACTCCAGTATTCTGGCCTAGAGAATTTCATAGACTATAGTCCATAGGGTAGCAAAGAGTCGCACACAACTGAGCAACTTTCACTTTCAGTAAACTACCAATGAACAACCAGCAATCCATGCCAGGCACTACGCAAAATACTTTTTATACTTTAAAACACTATTTTCCAAAATGCCTTTTGAGGAAGATATCATGTTATACTCACCTCTATGCCTTCTACTCTCATAGATTAAAGGCTCTGGAAAGTTTTATGGTAAAGGAAGTTACATGATTTTATGGAATCCAGTATTTTCCAAACTTAGTTGATTATAAAATGACTTTCTCACACAATCCCTTTTAAGCTTTAAAAAACTGGACTATAAGTAAGTTTTTGAGATAATGTTCTTATGTCCCAGAGACACACACGTTCTTCTAGGTTCAGAAAATGGAAGGAAGGAGAAAAGCAAGAAAGAAGGAAAAAGGAAGGCAGACAAACAAAAAAGTCCAACAAAATTTATATCAAACCTTACTTAAGCAGTTAGTTCTAGAGAAAATCTGTTACTTATACAGTTTCCATATTTCAGTCTCATATTCAGTTCTGAATACTTCCTTTGATAATTCTACCCAGGTCCATCAAGTAACTGTAAAGGGATCATAAGCATGTACCCATTCAGTGTGTGTTGTTAGGCTGTAGCCCCAAATCCTAACACAGGACATGGTCCTTAGTAGGTATTCAAGGACAGAAAGAATGGTGGTTCCAGGTCTGGGGAGAGGGGAAAAGACGAGTACAGAGTTTTAGTTTTGCAAATGAAGAGTTCTAGAGATGGACTGTATGACAATACGAGTGTACTTAACAGTACTGAACTGTACACTTAAAATGATAAATTTCATGTTATGTGTATGTTTTAAAGGCTCGATAATAATAATATTTTAAACTTTAGAAAACTCACTGATAGGAAAACTTAGCTGGAATTACATTAACATTTATGAGGTACCCATAAGTTGCATATATCAAATAGTTTATACCTCCAAAAGGAAGAGGACAGTAAGTACTTGAAAGAGTGGGTTAATTTTTCTCACAGTCTGAATTTCGTTCCATTCATTTGCCACAAAATAAGTTCTCCATATGCTTACAGGAACAGTAGCACTCCGAACACCACCCTCACCTGGTTGGGAAGATAAAACGAATAAAACGTTTCACCTTCTCTGCTTTACAATGGTGGCAAAAGAAACTTGGTACAAATGGTTACTTTCATTACCTTCAACAGCTTTAAGAACCTTTCCTTTAGGCCGCTCCCAATCGATAAAGAATATGTCTATGGTAATCTGGGAGATGAGCTTATGCAAAAATTGCAGAGCCTGAGAATGACAAAAAAACACCTTAAAGTATTGGCATGAAGTCTGCTCATGAAACCAACACTGATTCTTTAAGAACCAAACATCTGCAATCACAAGAAGATATATGGGGCTTCCCTGATGGCTCAAATGGTAAACAATCTGCCTGCAATGGGGGAGACTCAGGGTCAACCCCTGTGTCAGGAAGATCCCCTGGAGAAGGGAATGGCAACCCACTCCAGTATTCCTGCAGAGAATCCCATGGACAGAGGAGCCTGGCGGGCTACGATCCATGGGGTCACAAAGAGTCAGAGCGACTAACATTTTCACTCTAAGTTTCACAAGTGACAAAGTTGTCATACCATCAGGGGCTCACCAGAAACTCATCACATAACAGTCACCAAATTCACAGACTTTTTACAGACATATTAATTTCACCTTTCCTTCTTCTGTCTTTCTTAGAAATAGGAATATGAAAGTAGACATACTACCTCCCTCCTCATGCAGGGATCTTGCATAAATGACTCTCTTTCCCAAGGTTTCCAAAAGCCTTTAACTTCTTTATAAGGAAAGGTATCTCCAACTGTAATTTGTTTGTCCTAATGAAAGTTTTAGGATGCTCTTACTGCCTTTTTCTCTATTTCTACTATTAAGATTTCTGGTGAAAAAAATATCCTTTTCATTTACAGAGTATGTTTAAACTGAGGCTTCTTCCGAGAAGGTGCATTATCGATCAAACAAGGTTAAAAATCTAAGTATGGGATGATTCCTCTCTTCCTGGGGCTCACAGGTCAGTGGGAAAATAGTCACTTAATAATCACAACACAACTGGATGAGATGTACGGCAGAGGCACGTGAAGAGCATCACATCCCCTGAAAGAACAGTGAAGCAGGGAGGGGGGCTCCCATGGGAAGAGGAGGAAAGGAACATGGAGGCAGAGAACCAATGCTAAGAGTTCAGCGCTTAGCCAGCGTGGTACCATTCACTCTTGATTAACAGTCTACATTAAATAATAAACAATTACTTAAGGCAGATCTTCAGAATGAGATACCTATTATAAATAAATGCAGACTTCCTAGTAAAATAGAACAATTCATACTTTCTTCTAAAATTAAACTAAATTTTGCACCAAAGATTTTGAAAGCATTTTAACTCTGAAGACTTACATGCTTATTAGCAGACTTTTTTTGTTTTTTAAGCAGACATTTAAAATTCAGTAACCTGTGCTCTGAGACTTACCTTCAGAGCAAAACCACATCCCACATAAGTAACAAAACGTTTTTCTTGAGCTGGCACTGGCAGCAAAACAGAGACAGACTTCTGTGCCTGGGATGAAAATGACACTGCTGAGTGTGACCGCACACAGTTTTTACGAGGCCCAAGTTATAACCCAAAGAAAGCATAGAATAAACACCACACGCTCAGGGAATGGGGAGTTTAGCACTTGCCCAAATACTCTTGATTAGAAACCCCCTCAAGTAAAAACAGTTGCTTCATAAAGAGAGCTTACAAGTTATTCAGGTTGTGGCACTAAGGTAAAATGCAGAAAATCACTTACTTTAAAGACAATAAGCCAGTAAAGACCTGTTCCTACAGTGATGATAAAGAAAACATTGGCCAGATCACCAGCATAGTAAACCAAGAATTTCGCAACTGTCTGCAATTTAAAAAGAGAATCAGAGCTGTTATAGACTCAATCCATTTATACTACTTTAATAACATATTATTATTAATAACATTATTATCAACCTGGTTTCTCAAGCTTGAAGTCTTATTTCATGTATCCATGGATCAGTCAGAAGGACTGACTGCAGCCACTTTCTAGATACCTTTTGATCCATTTCCAATAACTTCTATCTTATTCAACCCTTCTCATCTTTCACCAACTAAGAACTTTAGAACCGCTTTCTAATTTTCTTCAAGTTTGGAGTCCTTCTCCCCAACGTACCCTCCATACTACCATCAGAATTGGCTTTCTAAAATGTAAATTGGACCGTGTCACTCTCTTTCTTAAAAATGTACAGTGA
This sequence comes from Bos mutus, assembly GCF_027580195.1. Taxonomy (NCBI): domain Eukaryota; kingdom Metazoa; phylum Chordata; class Mammalia; order Artiodactyla; family Bovidae; genus Bos; species Bos mutus. The sequence continues at coordinate 11,588,223 of NC_091630.1, read as the reverse complement.
TGCCTCATTAAAATGTAAATTCCTGATCCACAAGGTCCTTTACAACCTAGGCCAAAGTTAAATTTTAGCCTCATCTGTCAGTTCCAACAACTTGTTCAATAATTAACCACTCCATACATTAATCCCAAATGTTTTGGGAATGAAATGAGTATTATTTCAACAGATATTCTTCTCTTCTTCTCTCTGGCAAACTCTCTGGAGCTCTGAGGGCAGAGACCATGTCTCCCTTTGCCCAGCATCACATCCCCCAGCGCCTCATAGAGCCTCTGGCACTCAGACAGCAGGCCATCAGTGACTATTTGTGGAATGCAAAGACTGCTGCTGCTGTTCAGCTGCTACGTTGTGTCTGACTTTTTGCAACCCCGTGAACTGCAGCATGCCAGGCTTCCCTGTCCTTCACTACCTCCAAGAGTTTGTTCAGACTCAGATACAGCACAGATAACCCAGATTAACTTCACTTCTTTTGGATGCCTTTCTTGACTCCCCAAACAGGAAATCAAGCCCCCTCCTCTGATTTCTAGGCACACTAGCTCTGGAGACAAACCAGTTTACTGTGTTGCCTTTCTCGTGTTCTTAATCAGCTAAATGGAAATACCACCTATTACTTTGATATGGTAAAAATTAAATGAATAGGAAATGTATTTAATCTCTACAATTTCAGCAAGTATAAAATGGGAATGATCATGATACCTAACTTCATAGAGCTATTGTGAGGACTAAATGAATTACACGTGTCAAGGTTAAAAAAGTATCTGGCTTATAGTAATACTCAATAAAAGACAGATGAAAATAAAAACAAGAACAAATGTAAAAACAATTAAATGAGAAGTGAAACCATAAAGTTAATAGAATAAAATATGGGAGAATATCTTTTTGATCTTGACATAGGGGAGGATATCTTAAACAAGATCCTAAAAGCACACACCATAATATGAAAACCTATTCAGATTTGACAGTATTAAAATCAAGAGTTTCTACTAAACAAAGTAACATATAGATAAAATAACAGATGGATTTACCCTTGGAGAAGAAACTTCAATGTCAAAAACCAAAAGAAGATTTACATTTAGAAAATACAAAAAAAAATAAATAAATAAAATATAAAAAAAACTTGTTTAAATAAACAAGAAAAATTGGAAACAGTAGAAAAATGAGCAAGTGGTATAAATAAGAAGTTCGCAGAAGGGGAAGCCCAAATGATTAATAAAGTATATGAAGAGTAATCAAAGAAATGGAAATTAAATCAAGAATGACATATCCCACCAGATTGGCAAAAAATGGGAAAGGGTGGGAAAACAGCAAGTGCTGGTGAGGATGTGAGGAAACAAGACCACTGCTGGAGGGTGCAGACTGGCCCCAGCCGTGGTGCGCACTGGAGGGAAAACAAGGGCACATTTCCTACTCATGTGTATCTCCTGGTCATATACCCCAGAGAAGCTCAGGCAACTTTTTACTCATCCGCTAGCTGTGTCTTATTAGAAGGATATAAAATAGTCAAAAGAGAAAAATAGACTTCAAAAAGCCCTGTGATTATACCTGTAAATCAATCATGGGACTCCCAATACGTCTCTTCCAACCTGCTGTCTTCAAAAGAGATGATAAAACAGCTAGTCCACCCAATACACCTAAAGCAATCTAAAGTAAAAAAAAAAAAATGGGGATTTATGTAATTTCATAATGCAATTTCATCAGTGTTCAAAGATACTGTAAATAAAAAGTAACAAAGTACTCAAAAACAGGCTCAAAAATTAGAAGGTACACTAAAAGGACATGGGCGCCAAACTGAAGAAACTCCCAACGGACAAATCTGGGACAATTTGAGCAAGAAAATAGAAGGTAATGAATTAAAATTACTAGAATAAATAAATATTCATGAGCCCATACTGATTTAACCATAAATGAATAAATAAATCCACGTGGACAAAGGGAGAATTCCTTTTTACAGAATTCTAATAAATATAGAAGAAATGATGGAAAAACACAACCACCACCAGACAAATATCACAGTAATATTGTTTATTGGCCAAGAATTATCAATGGATGCTAAAATTAGAGGGCAAAGGAATAATAAGGAGCAAGAGATTTGCATAATCTCAAGTATCTCCCCACAAGATACTTATTAATTATAAGTGGAAAAATACAATGGAAAACTCTGCAGATACCATCTTAGCCATACGATCAAAGTTGACATCAATGTTAATAAGATACGTGTGTGCTAAGTAGCTTCGGTCGTGTCTGACTCTTTGCAATCCTATGGACCGTAACCTACCAGACTTCTCTGTCCATGGGATTCTCTAGGCAAGAATACTGGAGTGAGTTGCCCTGTCCTCTTCCAGGGGATCTTCCTGACCCAGGGATCAAACCCAGGTCTCTTATCTCTCCTGCATTGGCAGGAGGGTCTTTACCACTAGCGCCACCTGGAAAGTCCATTAATAAGATATACTGACACCAAGTATCTTCTGATATGACTCACTGAGAAGGGTATAACATCACTTTCACGGTACGTATGCTAAAACTACATTTAATCATGGGAAAATACCAGATAAAACCAACTGAAGGACAAAATACCAGTGTTAGGGTCAGTCATGAGACAAAGAATGACTGACGACCTGTCACAGACCTAAGGAGACTAAGGAGACACACAATGGTTGGGTTCTGAAACAGAAAAGGATAGTGAAAAAAATCTGTAAAATCCAAACAGCATTTACATTAGTTAATTTGCTATTGTTTAGTCACTAAATAGCGTCCAACTCTTCGCGACCCCATGGACTGAAGCCCGCCAGGCTCCTCTGTCTGTGGGATTTCCCAGGTAAGAATACTAGAGTGGGTTGTCATTACCTTTTCCAAAGGATCTTCCCAACCCAGGAATCGAACCTGCATTGGCAGGTGGGTTCTTTACCACTGAGCTGCCAGGAAAGCCTAGATTAGTTAACAGGACTACATCAACATTAATTTCCTGATTATGACCACTGTACTACAGTATGCAGCCTGGCGTGCTGCCGTCCACGGGGTCACAAAGAGATACGACTACTGACGGAACAACAACTACAGTTATGTAAGATGTTAATGGTAAGGGAGACTTGGTGAGGGATATATGCCAAATCTCTTTATTTTGACAACTTTCCTGAACATGTAAAAAAAATTTGTTTTAATTAAAAAATATAATGTAAGTATTTTGACAGCTTAAAAGAAACTCACATCTGTCTGGACATGTGCTTCTCCTTGATCCATTTCGTATGTGACTGAGAAAGAAACCTGATGTTTAAAAGAAAGCAAATTAGCCATACTGAAGTTATATGATACAAACCTATTTTTACTATAAAAATACATTCACAGCTGCATTTTACTAAAAATATCATACTTTTAAACTATCAGTATTACTAGAGTTGACCTTTACTTATACATAAATAAATACACTTTGGGGAATTACCCACACTACTTTAAATATCCATTTAGAACATATATTAAAGAAAGAGGGTTTCATTAGAAGGTAGATTAGGTTCATTAACAGCACTCAAGTCAAATTAATCATATTTCATTTTCTGATAGGTTTCTGTAACTGAGGCATGTGACCTATCTTGTGTATCAAGAGTTCAGCAACTGGTTAAACAATCACATAGGAAGAAGGCAGATTAATCAAAGGTGTAAACAAGAATCTTAGGGACACAATTATACAGAGACAGGAGAGAGAAGAATCATAAAGGATTAAGAGAAACAGTAGCATGAGGAATAGGAGAGGGAAGACACCTAAGTCTTACCAGGGTCACAGAACAGGGGCAAGGAGGAGGAGGTCACGAGTAGAGTCAACTGTTGTACAACTGACCCTTGAACAATATAGGGGTTAGGGGCATCAATTACGATGCAGTCAAAAATTCAGATAGAACTTTAGAGTTGGTCCTCCACATCCATGAATTGGACCAACTTTGTGGAGTGCTGCCGTACATATTTAGTTATAAAAAAAAAAAAAATCCACATATAAGCAGAACCATGCAGTTCAAATCTGTGTTGTTCAAGGGTCAACTGTATAAGTGTAAAGTTAAAGAAATAAAGCCAGTGTATGTGGAATACCTTGCTGACTTCATGAAAGAGGTTTTCAAAGAGGCAAAATGGCAGGACCCAAACTGCAAATGATGAAAGAATAAATGGTTGGGAAATCAAGGAAAGACACATGATAGCAAGCTGAATTGTTGGCAGAGTTGACAGAAGATTTTATGGTTTGGTTGTGCTACTTTGTTTTTAAGACAGGGCAATCTGAAAGGCAAGGGAAAGGAACCAGCAGAGAAGCTGGCCGAATAAAAGGCTGGGGGCGAAACAGGAGAAAATACACATTAATATATTATAATAAAATATATAAAATTAAATAGAAGAAAATATCCTAAACAAGTAAGGGTTGAAAATTTGCTTAAGAAAGTGGGAAGGATTCTTCATTCTTAGAAATAGGAACCGGAGTCAAGAAAGATAATGAAACAGAGATACTGAAGTATTAAAGAGGAAGTCTGAGGCAATTCATATTGGATGGTTTTGATCTGCTCAGAAAAACAGGAAGACAGGTTATTTGCAGAGATGGTAAGAGAGCAGAGATACAGCTGGATGCTCAAAATGAATGTAGAACTTTTACAATAGCTGTCATGAGAAATTAAGAAATGATGAAAACTGCATTCTATAATTAGAACAATTGAGGTGGGCTTCCTCATAACAAGAGAGTTATGATTCTCTCAACTTTTTTCCTATTGCTTATTTTCCAATTTGTCAAAACAGTTTAGATATATTTTCGACAAGAAAAATATTTAAAGAAAACACCCAGAAGTGTTTTATATTAAGATAAATACACTCTTAACTACCCAAAAATGACATTCCAGGAAAATTTAAACAAGGCAGTCTTCTGTTGTTACTAAGCATGCTCCTGGATTTTCTCTTCTCATTACACTGTATATAAATTCAGGCAATAGAAACGAATTTCAATATCAAATCAGGTAATAAAACTGAGGATGGGAAACCTTTCAGAGAAAAGTCATACCATGTGCCTACTTTTCGCTTTATGAAAGCCTGAATCCAACAGTAGCCGAGTAGAAGTACAAGCTCAACAGAGAGGCCAAAAACACTGGCTGAAGAACTAGAATATTAAAATTCAGAAAAGTAAAACAGTAGAAATTAAAAGCTTTAGTGAGTCTTGGAGGTAAGGAGTGTTCACCTTCCAACTGTCATGCTTCTGGGGAGACAGGGGATGAGGAAGAAGTCTAGAACGGTTAGCTCCGGTCCCGACCTCCATCCTCTCTTCTCTACCCCTCCTCAGGCAGGGGCGCTTCAATCGCCTGGCGAGGCAGAGCGCGGCCTTTGCCAGGCTCCTTCTTTGGTACAGCCTGCTTTCAGTGTGTACACGGTCTCACTTCCACACACAGGCCCTTCCAGGCAGGGGAGGACTCGGGTTCTGGGGTTAAGTTTAACTGAGTTGGGAAACAGTCAGAAGACTGGTTGCAGGTCCAAACTACATTCTCTATTTCACTTTAGTGCTACTAGTTACAGAGCTAAAAATTAGATTCTCTTTCTGCCTGTTTAAGTATGTCTCTATCAAGTGGGCAAGACTGGTGAGAAGAGAAACACACATGCCCTCTTAAGGTTTGAGTTCCTGGTTTAGTTAGGCAAGGAGACAAAGTCTTAACAGAAGCAAGGTGGCCAAAGAGAACGAGAGGAGATGCCATATGGCTCAGCATGTCCTGGCATCCAGAACAGGGAGGCCCAGCGGCTGGTGACACTATCCGCTGACAAACTTAATTCTTGCCTTTTTATATGCAGAATCCATAAGAACTCACCTCTTACCAGCATTAGTAAAAAATAACTGTCTTGACTATATAAAGTGCTATGTTTATTTAAAACTCTGAAAAGGACTAATAGTCTTTTGATCATAATGCAAACTCTCTCAGTTTTGCACTAACACATAGACAGGCAATGGCCAAGAAGGACCTCACCTTCACAGACTGGCTGCTGGGATCTTTGATATCAATGTCACGGTAGGCAATGGTAATTAAGGGAGGGTAAATGTTTCCATTTTTTGTGTTGGGTACAAGGTGGATGCTGTTTAAAAGAAAATTCATTTTTAGTTAAAAATACACTGAGGCCCTTAAACATATATTTAACTTACTGTTTCTTCTGAATGTGATGTGAGTAGTCTTGGTGATCTCAGAACCAGCAGTTATTAAAAACTAGAGAAGGTTAAACATAAACTAATGGTACTAACACAGGATATCTGAAGTGGTCAAAACTTTATATTAAAATACACCCTCAAAAAACGCTTCTTGATCCAGGTCCTACAAAGCTTACAAATAAAATCAATGAAGTACTGTGTACCACTTTTGAGGACTTAAAGTACTGCCTAGAGAAAGGCAGATAATATCCTGATTTTGAAAAAAAGATGAATTCTTGGTGACTTCCCTGGTGGTCCAGTGGCTAAGATTCCACACACCCGACGCAGGGGCCAGGTTCAATCCCATCACGGAACTAGATCCCACATGCCGCAACTAATGATTCCACGTGCCACAACTAAGATCCGGCACAGCCAAATAAATAAATAAAATAAAAATAAATATTAAAAAAAGATGAATTCTTAAAGATAACACGTCATATCTGGTACTATTTATGGCACATAATAGGGTACATTTTGCTGAATTCAATGCATTAGTAACATACCGTCTGTAAACTCGGAAATGAAAATGCCAGTACCAGCGGCCAACATGGTTTCATCAGTATGAAGTCAGACCTGACTAGTTTCAACTTCATTTTCACTGAGGAATCTACACTGGAAGATTGAGGAAATGCTAAAAACAGCACAGGTAGATTTCAGAAGGGTATAGATAGGACAAAGCTTCTGTACTGCCTACTTCGTGAAAGACTGTTGTGAAAATCAAAATGAAAAAACAATGAAAAAGTAATGTATGTTGAAACACCATAAAGATGATGGTGTGGGTTTCATCAGTGTATTCAAGGTGCACATCATAAGACACTGAAGTGGAAAAGCCACATAAGGTTAGAGATAGGAACCTCACAGTGGAGAAGGGCTGCATGGCACTACCCTAAGGCAGGGCCATCATCCAAGTATCCGAGGAAGAGCGAGGTGTTGATAACTAACGAGGACCAACCTAGAGCAGTGGGTGCTAAAGGAGACGGAGCCATAGGAGGCCCGCCTGCTGCAAAGATCTGACGCACTCTAACACACCCGCGTCGGCCCGTGGATCTTCACTGCTCCCCACCTCTCAACTCATTCTAACTTGGCAAGTCTAGAGTGGGGCTTAGGATATGGATTTTGGCAAACTCTTGAAGCCCTTCTGAAGTAATTATCTCCTCTATTCAGATCAGATCAGATCAGTCGCTCAGTCGTGTCCGACTCTTTGCGACCCCATGAATCACAGCACGCCAGGCCTCCCTGTCCATCACCAACTCCTGGAGTTCACCCAGACTCACGTCCATCGAGTCAGTGATGCCATCCAGCCATCTCATCCTCTGTCGTCCCCTTCTCCTCCCGCCCCCAATCCCTCCCAGCATCAGTCTTTTCCAATGAGTCAACTCTTCACATGAGGTGGCCAAAGTACTGGAGTTTCAGCTTTAGCATCATTCCTTCCAAAGAAATCCCAGGGCTGGTCTATCCCAATCTACATAGACATCTAAGAATACATTATGTATCATTCCAGTTCAGGTGTTCTTACTGTTTTCATCTGACAATTACAGGTCAACACTTTCACTATGACATTTTTCCAAATACTCCAAGCCTCATTCAGTAAATTAGACATTTGTTTACCTCAGTGATATTTGGGTGGCGACTCTAATTAATCTTGGCTGGCTTCCTAAGTCATTTTCCCGTCCACTTAGTGTATCCACTAAGAAAATGCGCCGAGTCAGAAGCCACTTGCCAGAACTACTGTCTTTTATCAAAAAAAAAAAAAAAAAAGATGGGTTTAAAAAATACTTTCATTTGTTCAAGATGGCACTCAAAGTGAAGATTACTGGACAAATTTAAAACACAAAATTAGTACACTTTGTTTTAATAAGATGGTTGCAAAAACAACTCCTGCTGTGAGAAATTCCTAGTAATAGCCTTCCACAGCTGCACTTGATGTTTTCTGATTGTCTGGACTTTTCATCAGTTTGGAAGGATTTTCCCTGCAAATTACCTGAATAAACAGGATTTCATAAAATGAGAAACAACAAAAGAAACTAATTTGTCCAAAGAGCAGCTCAAGGATGGTTTGAAGAAGCCCTTATTTTATAGTTCTACTGTTTTTCTAGGATAAACTTTCAGGAATGATAAAATTTCTTAATAAAAAGCCTGATATGTTTAGTAAATAAGGCTTCCTTGGTGGTTTAGACAGTAAAGACTCTGCCTGCAATGCAGGAGACACAAATTTGATCCCTGGGTCAGGAAGATCCCCTGCAGAAGGGAAGGGCAACCCACTCCAGTATTCTTGCTTGGAGAATCCCATGGTGAGAGGAGCCTGGCGGGCTACAGTCCGTGGCATCGCAAACAGTTGGATACGACTGAGTGACTAAGCGCACTGAGTAAATCCACCAACACCCTTGCAGTTTACCGTGGGGCGTGCTATATAAAACCTTACAGTCAGGGACTTCCCTGGCGGTCCAGTGGCTAAGGCAAGACAGGGGGCCTAGGTTCGATCCGAGGTCACGGAACTTAGACCCCACATGCTGCAACTAAGGCCTGGCGCAGCTAAATAGATAAATATTTTAAAAAACAAACAAGCTTACCATCATAGTGAATCCATGACTTTTCTTATAATCTGTGGCTTATTAAGCTATGTTGGTTGACTTATTTATTGATTTCAGCTCAGAGAAAGAGTGGTGTGTATGGATGCCTTACCTTTGTTCACAAACATTTTCTTGTGCTGAAGATTTAAGTTTAACACAGGCACAGCCCAAATATATTGGTGCTGATTCTCATCAGTATATTCAAGGTACACATCATAAAACGTAGGAGTGGGAAAGTCAGTTAAGATCTTAGGGACAGGAATCTCACACTGAAAAATAAAATTAAAAATAAAAGTACCCAAATTGAAAGTTAGAAAGCATATTTATTATCTTTAAAAGATTTGTAATTGTAAAACAAAGTATCTTCCAGTTATGGTGTTTATACATATTTTCATACGTCTTTTAAAACATGAATACTATGTATGATTCTTTTATAAGGGCCAAAATAACAGTAAAGAACCACCTGAATCTTGTCCAACAACCCAGCTGGAGAGGCTATACATTCATTCTCAACTGTAACTGTACAGCAATAAAAAGGTTTAAAAACTCCTATCCTGTGGGGTGAGGTCCCAACTCTTTCTCCTGGTAAACACTGTTTATGATTTGACTCCCCTTAATAGTGCCAGGTTTATCTCCCACTGCTTCCTCTTTGTCTCTGGTTCAGTCACACTAAGCTACTTATAGTCTCTAAATATGCTATGCTATTCTACATCTGACACTGCAAATGGTGTTCCTGCCTGGTATTCCCTTCCCCCCTGTGCTCCCTGTAAACTCATATTCATTCTGCAGGCTCAAGTGTCACGCACCGTGTAAAGCCTTTCTGAACTTCCCTAGGAACTGTTAAGGACCCTTCTTTGAACCAACACGGTTCCTTGTTCATATCTTTAGACCAACACATCACATTCTTTTCAATTCTTTGTCTATATAGCTGTTTTCTCTACTAGGCTGTGAACTCCCTGAGAGGCAACTGGGTTCGATGGAAAAACCACGGTTTTCAAGCCTAACAGAACATTTACTTGATGAAAGAATTTGAACAAATTACCTAATATTACTGAGCAACATTTCCTCATCCACAAAACACGAGTGTGTATTTTACAAAGCTATTTCATGGATCAGATGAGATAAAAATGATAAAATGCTGAGGACAGAGCAGTGGGATTTATCTGGCCCAAAGTAGATACACAACAGTTTTTTAAAGTAACACAAGTCATTTCTGATAATAAAAGCAAATTTAAGTTCATGATAGAAAATCTGGAAAATGTAGAAAAGAAAGAAAATAATCTGTAATCCCACCATCCAGAGATAACCACTGTTAAAAATGTTTCTTTTTCTCATCTGTTTTCCCCAATGGTGCTTTTTGTTGTTTTAACAAAGCTGGAATCACAGTTTTGTTCTGTGGTGTGTGTACATGCATTTTATCAAGAAGTATTTTTGTAGACTATTGAAGGTCTTTCAAATGTTTAACAGCTCATAATATTGCTTTGTCCCATACTGTAGTTTTAAAATGCATTACCAAAGGAAGGAAGGTCAGGGAGGGAGGGAGACAAGCATGGAGAGAAAAGGAAGCATTTTGCTACTGGAGGGAGGAGGGAGGAGGCAGTGATAACACTTTATTGTTTATTAAAAATGAAGTACTTCTACTTCATTCTAAAATGCTCAAAAGTAGAGATTATTTTTAAGACCTATATGCCAGAAGCAAATACACAATTATGATGTTTAAGACTCTATGGACGACAAGGTACTGTTTTCATGCTGATTTTATTAATAAAAATCATTCATAAATTATTCATTAGCCCACAATGCAGGAGTCCCAGGTTCGATCCTTGGGTCAGGAAGATCCCCTGGAGAAGGAAATGGCAACCCACTCTAGTACTCTTGCCTAGAAAATTCCATGCATGGAGGAGCCTGGTGGGCTACAGTCCATGGGGTTGCAAAGAGTCAGAAATGACTGATCGACTTCACTTTCGCTTTCTTTTTGCAAAAAATTACTAATTTCAAAAATTTAATAATTATTTCAATTATTGCTGATGTGAAAAATGAAGCCAAAATGTAGACTGCCTAAAATAGTTCCAACTTACACTTTGTTGATAAGTTGTTCCAAAGGAATAAGCAGCATTTAGTCTCGTCTCTGTGTCTGGACAAAGCTACAGCAAAAGAACACAACTGATAAATAGCTCTCACGAATCTTTTCTTTGCTTATAGTCAAGGGTTCTCAAGACTTAACATGGATATATACTTTATATAATACTTATTTAATGTTATCAAGGGAGTGAAAAGTTAAGAGAGCATCTCTGTTATAACTTAAAGTACTTTTAAGAAATTCCAATTTAAAACAAAACAAGAAAAATCAACTCTAGCAAGCAAACTGATGCTCTATTCAAGCAATAATCTAGTTTTTTCCTCATCTTTGCCTCAGTCAAAAATAAGACATGTTAGGGATTCTCTCTAGATTCATACTCTCTAGAGTATTGTCTACTATATACTCTATAGTATATATATTGTATATAGTAAATACATTGTATATATATTGTGTATATATTATATATAGTATATATATTGTATACTATATACTATATATGGAGAAGGCAATGGCACCCACTCCAGTACTCTTGCCTGGAAAATCCCATGGACGGAGGAGCCTGGTAGGCTACAGTCCATGAGGTCACTAAGAGTCGGACACGACTGAGCGACTTCACTTTCACTTTTCACTTTCATGCATTAGAGAAAGAAATGGCAACCCACTCCAGTGTTCTTGCCTGGAGAATCCCAGGGACGGGGGAGCCTGGTGGGCTGCCGTCTATGGTGTCACACAGAATCGGACACGACTGAAGTGACTTAGCATAGCATAGTATTCTAGAGTATAGTAAATTCTCTCTAGAATCATACTCACCTGTAAAATCCCTCCTTCTAAAGTTTGCCACTTGAGAAAATTTCCTCTCACATCATAGGAAGCAGCAATAAACTTCAGTTTTGTACTCTGCTTAAAGAAAAACAAGAATAAAATAATGTCACATACTCTGAAAGTCTATGAATATATATAATGGTCTATAAAAACTTAGAGAGTTCAGACTTTCAGAGTATATATAATAGTCTATACAATTATGTAAAGTTTAAAAATAAAAATTAAAAGAAAAAAAAAAAATAAAAAAATAAAATAAAATAAAAGCTCTGCTGGTACAGATAAAAAAAAAAAATAGTCTATACAAATTTTTTCATTGCCAAATGATCTTTTCTTTTTCTAGAGACCAAATATTGAATTCATCAATCATTACTTTGAGGAAAAATTAATCAGTGTATCTCTCTGATTAAACACACTTAATATAAATGGACTGGGTTTTTGCACAAAAACTATTACTTCAGAATTGAGAGGCAGTGACAGATAACTTCTTTTCAAACCTGTTAAATGAGTGTGTGTGTGTGTGAATGGAGGATGAATAGAGGAGGAAATAATCTATTCTTTCATTCTGCTCCAGCTAAGTCACTTCAGTCGTGTCCGACTCTGTGCGATCCCATGGACTGCAGCCTACCAGGCTTCTCCGTCCATGGGATTCTCCAGGCAAGAACACTGGAGTGGGCCGCCATTTCCTTCTCCAAAGCATGAAAGTGGAAAGTGAAAGTGAAGTCGCTCAGTCATGCCTGACTCTTAGCGACCCCATGGACTGCAGCCTACCAGGCTTCTCCATCCATGGGATTTTCTGGGCAACAGTACTGGAGTGGGGTGCCATTGCCTTCTCCCATTCTTTCATTCTAGAAGGTCAAAAAAATGAAGGTAAGAATTTGGACCTGTGACATGCTGAGGAAACACATAGAATCCCACTCAATCTTTGGCAGCCGTTATGAAAAATGTGGAGATATAGGACAGAGGAGGCTTTGTGTTTGGTGATGAAACCCTTCCCAACCCACAAGTACTTCTTGCTGCCGTAACACAAAATCCAGAGGTATCCACACAACTCAAGTAAGAAAACTAAACTCTATATTGTTAGATTTAGTTTAGTCACTAAAATTTTTTAAATCTATCAAGAATTATGTCTAGTAATATTCTTGTTATCTTTCAAAATTATAAATCAAAATGTAGTTAACCTTCAATAATATAGAGATTTGTACCTGGTTTTCCCCTTTAAAACTGAAATTTGTAGGAAGAGGTGTAGTACTAAGTATTTGAGGTGCTAATCCTAGCTGGTCTCCATAGAACAGCCATGGAAGATTCTGTCTCCTATAAACAATCACAATTGTTTTAATAATGGGGGAACGGTCTTAGTACATATTTGTGAAAGTAACTGCACTGAATTCGGTCACAGTGACAGTTCATCAGTTAGAATAACCTTACCAAAAGGAGACAGAATGAACAGTGCCCAGTGCAGCAGTATTTTCAAAGATAAACTGAAACAATCCACATGCATCAAAAGTAGAGGAGTCATAACAGTTCATGTTCATTACACACATATTTCCGAGAGCTTGGCAAGATGTTAGATTGCCATACACCTACAGGAAAACAATGACAAAGAAATATATGGGCTTTAATATCCTAAACAAAAGTTGATACAAAAATTATGCTTAGTTTTAATTTAATTATGCTTAGAATTTGAATTCTGCAAATTCTTTTTTTGGATATTCTTTTGCTTTTAATACTTCTCCTTTAATTAAAGTAGAAAAGAACTTTCCATATGGCAGGTTAATAATTTATAAGTTTTACCTGAAATTTTAGGTGAAAATATAAAGACAAGCAACTGAACGAAGAAGAACCAACTAAAAACTTACAGCGTGACATTTAAAAAAACTAATACATGAAATAATTATATTTGAAAGAATAATCGGATCCTAATATTAGAATAGAAATCTAAGCTATTTTTATTTTATCTATTTTATATCTATTGCATATAAATCTAATCTATTTTAAGTAATTTGTTTTATGAACAACAAAATCTGTTGAGTTTGACCCTCAAACTTCTTTCTCAATTTTCTCTTTAAGGAAAAGACCACTTCATTTTTACAGTTATTCAAATAAAACATCATCACAGTAATCTTTCTCTCCCTTCTCATATTCAACTCATGACTAAATCTTGTTGGCTCAATTTTAAACGTATATATCCAGAAGCTTAACACTTCTTTCATTTCCATGGAACCACCCTTGTCCAAAGGTCCATTTTCTCTCACTTGGATTACTCTAATGACCTCCTAATTGGTGCCCCTGCTTGTCTTTGCCCTAACAAAGCCTACTTTCCATGTTAGAATGATCTTTTTCAAAACCTGAGGCCAACCACTGTCTACCTTTGCACAAAATCCTCTACATCCCTTCCAGGAAACTCTAGGTCTCATAGTCACTCCCTTCATCCTTCAACTCATTTCTCCACCGTCCCTGCTCACTGCTCTGGCCACTTAGGTCTCCCTCCTGTTTCTTTAGCATGAACATGCCAGAGAACCCCTGCTTTGGGACCTCTGCACTTGCTGTGGTCTCTGCTTAGAATTCTCTTCCCCTAGGTATTTTCATGGCTCACTTCCACTTCCAAGTCTTTGCTCAAATATCATACTCTCAGAGATGCCTGTCCTGACCACCCTCCATAAGTTAGGACCACCTTCTACTCTCTATGTTCTTTATCCCGATTTGTTTGTCTTTATAGCACTTGGCATCACCTGACAATTACTTACAATTCCACACAGGATTTTTCTCTGTCTTTTCCTAAAATAGATAACTTAAAAGGTTTCAGAACAGGGCATGGCATACAGTAAGTCATCAACAAACATTTACTAAATGATAGTACGAATCAGTTTCCCCTAACATTCAATTTCAGCTTAGTAAGTTTGGACATATTTAATTTATGAGTAATAAGTGTGAAATGAATAACATATTCTTTATTAGTCTCTTTCAGTCCACTTAGAAAGGGTTTTAATAGAATATGACCAAGGAGATATATCTACTTAGAAAAGTTTTATTAACTGGGGAAAAAAAAAATGGTACCACAGTTTCTTTGAAATGAAATAAAAACTACTTTCTAGAAATTCAAACATACCCAACAAGCAGCTGCTGATGACTGCAAATACTTTGCAAACCATTCTGAAGTGAAAGATATGCCCTATAAACAAAAAGATGAATTTTAGTTTTACGTTTAAATAGAAATTCCTTAACCCTACACACTTAGGAAGACATTACTGTGCACACTGCTGAGTGGGAAGTAACTAATATTACTTTCCCAGCGTTATCAGAAAAATAGACTCTAATAAGAATAAAAGAATTAATTCCAACCAATATCAGTAATTACAAGTAGGACTGAATTACAAAATCACATCGCTCAGACAAAAGATACAAGGAAATAAAGTATGTTTATAATAATAATAATAACAACTATTATGCCCATTTCACTAAAATGAAAATCAAAGTACAAAAGAATAAAAGAAAAATTAGATCTTGACTTAGATTTGGTTAATATTTGGTGATTTAGGATTATATTACACTGTATTAAATTGCAAGTAATAGAAATATTTGTGAATGATTTCTAAGCAACAGGAGATTGGGGATACACAGAGAAATTAACATTTAAAATCTCCACAGTGGTGATTCTCAAACAATGATGAATATCAGAATCAACTGTGTAATTTCCTGAAAACAGAAAATGCCTGGCTTCATTCTAAACCAAATGAATCAGAATCTCTAGAATGAGACCAAGGCACGCATGTCCTCTGAAAACTGCAGATACAGGTCTCCCTCTAGTTAAGAACCACTGCTGTAAAGCTCATCTGCATATCCTGCTAAAAAACGAGACACAGAGAAACACCATCCGTAGTAAATTCTCTGAACATGGACAAAGGTGATAAAACCAAATTATATGAAATATGGCACCATAACTGTCCAAGAAATCTAAAATAAAATTATTATGAGTCACTATTTTCATCTCTTCAATAAGCAAAAATTCTCATTTTGTAAGAAAAAAACATATGTGTAGAACGTTGGCTAACACACACAAGAAACCTAGTAAAAATGGAAAGTATCGACAACAGTACTGGCCAATGCAAAATGAAGCCACAGACAAATGCCAGGGACAAAGCTGCGTGATTCTTTATGAAACAATATCCACATACTTTAACCCAGGAATTTAAAAACACTTAGGACATGTGCCTTAAGTCAATAATCTCTCCAAAAGGAAAAACACATCTATGTGCATAAAATGGTTGACAGCAATATTATTAACAAAAAACCTAAATATTCAATAGACATACAATTACATGAATTTCAATGCATAAACTAGAGTATTATGTGACAATTTAAAATTATAATTATTGGTTGGGCCTGGAACATGGTATAGAGAAACCAAGGTAGTGCCTGAAGATTGAAGGAGACATGTTAAAATAACACAGAAGCTATACCAAAGGGAAGTCCAAATTTGGGACAATTTGAGCTTTGAAAATTTGGCCACTGCTGAGCAAATCTGGAAAGCTCAGCAGTGGCCACAGGACTGGAAAAGGTCAGTTTTCATTCCAATCCCAAGGAAAGGCAATGCCAAAGAATGCTCAAACTACCACACAAATGCACTCATCTCACAGGCTAGCAAAGTAATACTCAAAAATTCTCCAAGCCAGGGTTCAACAGTACATGAGCCATGAACTTCCAGATGTTCACGCTGGATTTAGAAAAGGCAGACGAACTAGAGATCAAATTGCCAATATCCACTGGATCACTGAAAAAGCAAGAAAGTTCCAGACAAACATCTATTTCTGCTTTATTGACTATGCCAAAGCCTTTGACTGTGTAGATCACAACAAACTGTGAAAAATTTTTGAAGAGATGAAACTACCAGACCACCTGACCTGCCTCCTGAGAAATCGGTATGCAGGTCAAGAAGCAACAGTTAGAACCAGACATGGAACAACAGACTGGTTCCAAATGGGAAAAGGAGTACGTCAAGGCTGTATATTGTCACCCTGCTTATTTAACTTCTATGTGGAGTACATCATGAGAAACGCTGGGCTGGAGGAAGCACAAGCTGGAATCAATATTGCCAGGAGAAATATTAATAACCTCAAATATGCAGATGACACCACCCTTATGTAATAAAGCAAAGAACTAAAGAGCCTCTTGATGAAAGTCAAAGACAGTGAAGAAGTTGGCTTAAAATTCAACATTCAGAAAACGAAGATCATGGTATCCGGTCCTATCTCTTCATGGCAAATAGATGGGGAAACAATGGAATTGTTGGAAATAAAAGGAAATAAAAATGAAGTGACAGACTTTAATTTGTGGGCTCCAAAATCACTGTGGATGATGACTACAGCCATGAAATTAAGACACTTGCTCCTTGGAAGAAATGCTATGACCAACCTAGACAGCACATTACTTTGCCGACAAAGGACATCTACTCAAAGCTATGGTTTTTCCAGTAGTCATGTATGAATGTGAGAGTTGGACTATAAGGAAAGCTGAGTGCCGAAGAATTGATGCTTTTGAGCTGTGGTGTTGGAGAAGACTCTTGATAGTCCCTTGGACCGCAAGGACATCAAACCAATCAATCCTAAAGGAAATCAGTCCCAAATATTCATTGGAAGGGCTGATGCTGAAGTGCAAGCTCCAATACTTTGGCCACCTGATGCAAAGAACTGACTCATTGGAAAAGACCCTGATGCTGAGAAAGATTGAAGGCAGGAGAAGGGGACGACAGAGGATGAGATGGTTGGATGGCATCACCGACTCAATGGACATGAATTTGAACAAGCTCTGGGAGTTGGTGATGGACAGGGAAGCCTGGCGTGCTGCAGTCCATGGGGTCGCAAAGAGTCGGCCACGACTGAGCAACTGAACTGAACCAAACTGAGCTTTAAAAAGAAGAATAACAGTGACAGTTCATAACATACTCATGATACCAGGGGTTTGCAGTAAAGCTAAAGAGAGAAAAAAGCACAGAGAGAAAAGAAAGCACTCTATAGAGGATTGCTAACTTAAAAATATAAAAAGGAACAATAAAATTGTGAAACCATCTTGATATAACCAATTTAGTAACTGATTCAGATAAGGTTCATCAATGACTGCTAAAAAGGATATGTATATAGTCTCACAGTAAAATCTCAGACTAACTTATTAGTCACAGCACCTTTACAAGGGGGAGGAATGGCAGACAGCACCATGCCCAGCCAGTCAAATTTAGCATCACCAATAACTGGATATCCTGACATTATGTGCTCCATGTTATGATACAATGGGCTATACACAGCACCGATGTCAGATTTTCCCAAAAAGATGTTTCACAGAGTCTAATCATAAGAAAAAAATGAGAAAAATGCAGACTCTGGGATGCTCTACAAGAAAGCTGGCCTTGACTCTGCAAGAGTCAATGACCGTAAAAGAAGAAAAAAAGAAAAAAAAAAAGAATCCAAAAAGCAAAAGAGGATAAAGATCTCTGTTCTAAATTAAAGGAGACCAAAGAGATTTAATTTCAATGTGGGATCTTTTGCTGATCCTGGGTCCCTTTGCCAAAAAAAAGTGGGCAGGGATAAAAGACTTGATTGAAACAAGTAGGCATATTTGGATATGAACAGTATATCAAATAATTCTATTAATCTTTTTAGGTGTGATACCAGAAAAATGCCATTTTCCTTAGGAGCTACAAAATATTTAGGAGTAAAATGTTACACAGCTACAACTTATTTTCAAGTGGTTCAGAAAAAAATATGAATGTATGTGTTTGTATGCATGTTTACATACACAGAGAGAAAGCAAATTTGGCAAAACATTAATAATTGGTTAAACTAGTAAAAGATACATGCACAGTCATTGTTTTTTTTTTTTAACTTTTCTACAATAAAAATTTTTCAAAATTAAAGCTGGGAAGGCAAACCAAGATGTAAGCTCATTGTCTTTGGGGAAAGGGAATGTGAAGACACTGACTCAAATATGTGGAAATTCTTTATTGACTGTCTGATATATTACTATAGAGGATTGGCTATTTCTCTTAGAAATTACATAAAACAATAAGATAAACACAGAAATAGTTATAGATCTGAGTATGTATACGCATGCCCTTCCCAGGTGGTACAGTGGTAAAGAATCCGCCTGCCAATGTGGCAGACACAAGAGCAGTGGGTTCAATTCCTGGGTCAGGAAGATCCCCTGGAGTAAGAAATGGCAACCCAATCCAGTATTCTTGCTTGGAAAATTCCACGAACAGAGGAACCTGGTGGGCTTAAGCCCATGGGGTCTCAAAGAGTCAGACACGACTGAGCAACTGAGCACACACTCATACACACGTTTATACATAATGTGTGTAGATACCTTCTAGCTACGTCTGCTAATTAGGGCATACTAAGCATGGTAATCTTTGTTTCTAAATATTATCCTTAAGAGCTTTTTAGAGAAATAGCTGTTTCCAGGACCGAAGCAGGAAAAGTATAAGATGAGCCTGGAAATCTTGTGGTGCCAGACAGGAAATGCTCCAATAAAGATACAGTTATGTCCAAAAGACATAGGAACAAATTCGAAGGGCTTCTAATGGCCAAACCTATGACAATTGGGGAAACAATGAACTGAAGCTCATTTTAGTCCCAAATGAATTACCAAAGGAAGAAAAGCAGAAATATCCTTAACTAGTAGAACAAAAAAACTGAAGCATACTCACAAGCTCTCCATAACGTGCAGTTGAAATCATACGTAGAGGAAAATTCCCTGTGCTGCTCAAACACAATCCCCCTGTCTTCATAAATAAATAAGAAAAAAAAAAAAGGTTTATGTAAGAATATCAGCAATTCAATTTTAAAATATATACATTATCAATGTAATTAGCCTTACTAAAATGTTAGGTTCTGAACATGCACAGGACTTGCTGGTATTAATGAACGCTGGTTCACATCGGACACACCTGTCAATACAACAAAAATTATTTTTAAAATGTTAATGAATTAGCTCTAATTTAATTGAGAGCTTGTCTTTCTAACTTAATAGATTAGAATAGATTCATTCAACTAAGCAATTACTTGCAATAAAGTAAACTTATCAAAAGTATACACTACTCTGTATTATAAGGCAAGGTATAAATAAAATCAATAATATATATAAATATAGTACCTAGAAAATACTAAGTAGATTGCAAATAAAATTTATTATTATATACTATATATTATTGGAGAAGGAAATGGCAACCCACTCCAGTACTCTTGCCTGGAAAATACCATGAACTGAGGAGCCTGGTAGGCTACAGTTCATGGGGTCACAAACAGTCGGACACGACTGAGCGACTTCACTTCACAATATATTATAGATTATGTACAAATTATATAACATCAATAATAAAACAAAAATAGCTAAAAATAGCTACCTTTTACTGAGCACTTACTCTATACTACTTAGCTAAAAACTTTAGGTATGTAAAGTATGTTTCTGAGCTGTGGTAACAGCCTATGAAGTGGATGGTATGTCCTGTTTCTGAAGATAAGAACACTGGCTTAACAAACAAAGGTCAAACAACCAGCAAGAGACAGAAACAAGATTTAAATCTTCTTTGCGACCCCACGGACTGTATAATCCATGGAATTCTCCAGGCCAGAATACTGGAGTGGGTGGCCTTTCCCTTCACCAGGGGATCATTCCAACCCAGGGATTGAACCCAGGTCCCCACAATGCAGGCAGATTCTCAACCAGCTAAGCCACCAAGGAAGCCCATTTAAATCCTGTTCTGTCTCATTCTTGGACCTCAGCTTCTTTACCTGTTAATGCCTACTTCTAGCCTAAGGAATATGATACAAAAGACACAAATTCTACATAAATATTAATGAAGACAGCACCCAGCATACTGCTTACCTGTTTCCTAAAGCATTTGCTACTGTAAAAGAGTTTTCACTTTCATCACAGAGCTCACAAGTTGCTTGAGACAACAATGTTCCATTAACATTTCTTTCCACTAAACAATTTAGAAACAATAAGATGTAATTCATAATCAATATATAAGCTTCTATACACTTAGTAAAACCCACTTGTAATTATTCCAATTCTCAAAACACCTTGTTAGAACAAAACATATGTCAACTCCTTACATAAAGTATTGAAAAGTGAAGGCTTCCCCATTCCCACATTAAAAAAAATAATAATACAGAAATTTCTAAATCATCATAATAAATTAATATAGTTTCCTTAAAAAATTTCTTTCCTCTTACCTGCATACTCCTGTTACACTGGCTTTGGGGAAACAAGTATTTTCACAGACTTCTGGTAAGTTTCTCAACTTAAGAGGACTTTTGGTGGTATGTATTATAAATTCACACACTCTATAATACTATAACTTCATTTTTAGATACCTAACCTACAGAGACACTTGACTATGTACATAAGAATATTCATCAAAACATTACTAATTAGAAAACAATCTAAATATTTAAAATAGCAAAAAGTTATAAAATACCACAGAGTGGATTAAAAAGAATGAGGTAGATCTAAATGGTATGATCTTAATCATACCATTAACTGAAAAGAGTATGCTAGAGAACAGTCTTTGCCTATGAAATAGCTACATAAAAAATACCAGTTATATTTCCTGTGGTTACAATGTATACATTAAAAACAGAAAAAAAAAAAAGAGTCTAGAAGGACACATTCTAGAATCTACTTCTCACCTAAAATATGGCCAGTGGGACAGTGGCATTTTCCTTCTGCAGTTAAACCACCAGGGCAAGAAATACAGTTCCAGCCATCTTCAGTAACACCTTTCTAAATTTAAAAAAAAAAAAAAAAATTATTTCCCTTTTCTTAATTAATGTTCTCCTTAATTGATCACGTAATAGGGTAAAATTTGTAGGCAATATGTAAATAAATTATATACATATGAGCTACATAAAAATTTCCTGGAAAGACAATTTGTGCTTATATTCAAACATTAAGCTATATATTATAACTATGTACAGACTACTATTAACTACTAAGAACTAAAGGCAATAGTTCTTTGTGATTTTCAATTCAAATGAGCTTTTATTACCATGATTAATGGTAATAAATTATTTTATTAATTATTTTATTAATTTATTATTTTATTTAATAATTAATAAATTATTTTCAATTTACCAAGATAAAATGCAACAAAAATTCAACAGTATTGAATCAACAAATAGGTAATTAATAGTTTAGCCTTACCTGTTCTAAAATAATTATTCTAATTTTTAAAAATTCAAATAATTAGCTTTTAGCAATTAAGTTATGACCCAAAATAGATGAATCTTATGGTAGATAAACATACTTAAAGTTGTTTAAATTGAGATCTTTTTTAATCCACTAATAATTTGTACTAGTAAAGATTTGATAAAATATGACATCATCCAAAACTGGACTTACATGATTTAGAAAAAAAAACCTGGGGTAAAAATATAGTAATTTTATTACAAACATGGATATAAACAAAATAAATAGAAAACAATGGTAATAACAAAACAATGACACAAATTATGCTAAGTTTTGGTTGAAAAGAATGGATATATCAAGAAATGCCCCTGTATTTGTTAATACATTTATACATATAGGACTATTTAAAAATTATGATAGCTTAGCTGTGTGTGTCGGAGAAGGCAATGGCACCCCACTCCAGTACTGTTGCCTGGAAAAGCCCATGGACGGAGGAGCCTGGTGGGCTGCAGTCCATGGGGTCGAGAAGAGTCGGACACAACTGAGCAACTTCACTTTCACTTTTTCACTTTCATGCATTGGAGAAGGAAATGGCAACCCACTCCAGTATTGCCTGGAGAATCCCAGGGACAGGGGAGCCTGGTGGGCTGCCGTCTATGGGGTCGCACAGAGTCGGACACAACTGAAGTGACTTAGCAGCAGCAGCAGCAGCAGTTGCGTGTGTGTGCGTGCTTCATATCTGATTCTTTATGATTCAATGGACTGTAGTCCGCCAGGCTCCTCCATCCATGGGATTTTCCAGGCAACAATACTGGAGAGGGTTTCCATTTCTTACTCCAGGGGATCCTCCCAACCCAGGGACAG
Source organism: Bos mutus (assembly GCF_027580195.1). Classification (NCBI taxonomy): domain Eukaryota; kingdom Metazoa; phylum Chordata; class Mammalia; order Artiodactyla; family Bovidae; genus Bos; species Bos mutus. The sequence goes on along the minus strand of NC_091630.1, from coordinate 11,565,524 downwards.
AAACTGCATCTCCTGTGTCTCCTGTATTGTAGGTGGATTCTTTACCACTTGAGCCATCAGGGAAGCCCCACAAGCTTAGTGACATCACTGAAAAATTAGTCTGCTTTGGCACCATTTCATATTAGTAGTTTTGCTCATCATAATTCAGCTAGGGTTAATATTTCTAAAAACATCAAGTATGAAAATGATCATCAAACCTATAAGTACTAGTCATAAACCAGGACAAATGGGTAAATACTAAATTCCCAAATTAAATTTTTTTAAATACAATAATGAGAAGAGGTAATACTGCATTTTGAAAAAAAGAGAAGAAATATTACTATGAAAGTTAGAACTGCCACACTAAGACTCTTAATTATTCAAAATGATTGGAAGATACATTTCTGTTAATCAAGAATCATATATAGTAACTATTGATACATTAATTTTCCAAAAATTATGATATAATGAAATGATTAATAAAACAGCATCAGATATTTAATTTAGTGATGAAATTGGCATTTGATGAACTTATCACTCAGCTATCATTATGAACATGAATCATTACGTAAAACTGTTGACATAGTAAGTCTAAGACACTGAACTTACTCTATATATCATTCATTCATCTATTTCCCTTTATAAAGTAGTTTCTCTATGAAATAGAAATAAACAAATTATCATGGCTTTTTTTTTTAATTTCAGATTTTAAAAATACCTTTCTATTTTCTCCAAGTATAGAAAATTTCACTGATTTCCCAAGATTAACTCTAGTAAAAACAAAGCTGGCTTAGTAATTTTAAAATCTGTGGGAAAATATATGAGTACAGCATTAAATTACAGTTTAAAAAATAATGATATTTGCTATTTTTTACAGTAAGATTTTCTAAAAAAATAAATACTCCATACCATGTGTTCTGGGCACTTTTTACAAGTAATATCAGGTCCTCCATTATTAGAAATCATCTGAAATCCTGGTAGACACACACATGAAGTTCCTAAAAAGAAGAGCCAATTTTTACCTTGATAAATGAAATTCCAAGATAGGAAAATTTTAATAACTCTTAAGATCTTGAGAAGCAGCAGCTAAGAGCAAGACAGTGGAGTCAGTACTGCCTGGGTTCTAATCTTGATTCTGCTGCTTAGTTTTGTGACCCTGAACAAGGAACTGTTCTTTGCCTTGGCTTCCAATTAGGAACAGTACGTACCTTGTGGGGTTAATATGAGTACTAAATTAGTCATTATTAGCGTATAAAAAGTGTTATATTTACATCTTACAATGTGTCTGGCATACAGTAGGTATTGTGTTTGCTGTAATTTTAAGTGCAAGCATAAATAAATTATTAAATTATAAATATTAAACTAATAACCAAACTACTGACTAACCGCTATGGGAGATTTTACATGTCTATTTCACCCAACCATACACATATACTTACTGAATTCAAATTCTGTCAACACAAAATCTTATTAGGAAAGTTATCTTGATTCAAATAAATCACTGTTTTCCTCTGGAAAGATTAAAACAAACTGTATAAGATAGTGAATATTCAACTTGCTGGCTAGGTAAGGACAGCATTCTCTAAGAAGGCATTAAGTGGATACTTAATAGGAATCCATGTAGTAGAATGCTTATGATAACAGGGTGCATGACTATGAACCTTACATTTTATAGAATGAGTCTGGGAAATGCTTTCTTCTTACTTCCTCACCTGAGAAGCCTGACTTGTCCTACACAATGACTTAAAGACAAATCAAATTTCAAGATGGAAGAAAGTTAATACCATGGGTGACCAAATTGAGATTAAAAACATCCTAGACTTTAGAATATGGGCAAAGTCTTATCCTGAGCAGTTTCAAAGGACAACTAGGACCAATGATGAACATCTCAAGAAAAAAAAAAGTTTAATATAAAGAGACTTTGGAGGGAATTAGTAATATTCAGCAATGAAAGGGCTAAGTCCTAAGGAAATCTATACTATTATGGACATTTTGTATAGTGGAAATACAGAGATCGAGAAAGAGGGCAAAGAGATATAGGAGTTCTTCCTGTCTCCAATTTACAGGACAAAGAAGACTTGACCTCATCTGGACTTTCATTTTTTAATCCATAAATTGAGAAGGCTGGACCATAAATGGTTAAGGTCCCTTCCAGCTCTATATTTCTAGATTTGAGAAGATTTTTAAAAAAAAACTACCGAAGTTTACAAGCGCTAATTTGCATTCCTTCCCAAACAGGTCCTGTCACCTGCTCTTAGCACCTCAGACCGTCGTGGTTGTTGTTCAGTCGCTCAGTCGTGTCCGACTCTCTGCGACCCCAAAGATTACTTCTTTTCGCTTTCTTAGTCAGCTTTCCACGGGCCTCCCTAAAGCCCTCCTGATGAGGAGGAGGGGACTGGAGCCAAGAAATTCATTACGAGGCCTCGCGGGTGGCTGACTCAAGGTTTCCCCAACCTCCTTCGTTGTGTGTTTAAGCCTCAATCCTCCAAGGAGACCCTCCTCTCAGGCGTTGGCAGTTAACCTTTCTGAAACATTCTTTCCGCAGGGGCGGGGGATGTTTCAGCGACGCCGGGATCAAGGCGGGACTGCTCCTTTGGCCAGGGCCCGTCCCGAGACGTCTCACCTCGGGCATCCTGCCTCTGATTGGAGCCACACGCCACACAGGAGAGCGCCGAGATATCGAAGTACTGGTTGTGGCCGCACGTCTCCGGCTGCCGGAAAGGGAAAAAGAAGGTCTGAGCTTGTGAGACGCGAGGGAGGACCAGCAAGAGGAACAGAGTCACACTCGCAGACGACAGGGTGGACCCAGCGGCCATCGCAACCACAGCCCCGCGGCCTCCCGTCGCCATGGTGCAGACGCCAGCGGCCAGGCCGTCTCCCGCGGCCCGTCAGCCTCAGCGGCGACTCTGCAGAGCTGATTGGATCGCGGCGCCCCGGTGTTCCGGAAATGTCGGCCGGCTTCGCCTGGTTGCTAGGTTACGAAAAGCCGCGGGAATCTGGCGATCTGGGAAAGGATGGGATCGGTTCACTTCAGTTCTGTCGCTCGGTCGTGTCCGACTCTTTGCCATCCCATGGACTGCATCACACCAGGCCTCCCTGTCCATCACCAACTCCCGGAGTTTACCCAAACTCATGTCAATTGAGTCGGTGATGCCATCCAACCAATCTCATCCTTTGTCGTCCCCTTCTCCCGCCTTCAATCATTCCCAGCATCAGGGTCTTTTCCAATGAGTCAGTTCTTCACATCAGGTGGCCAAAGTATTGGAGCTTCTGCTTCAGCACCAGCCCTTCCATTGAATATTCAGGACTGATTTCCTTTAGGATGGACTGGTTGGATCTCCTTGCAGTCCAAGGGACTCGCAAGAGTCTTCTCCAACACCCAAATTCAAAAGCATCAATTAGAGGCAAGCTAACCCTGTAGCCTGGCAGACACGACCAGACTTCAGACTATGAATTGACCCGTTTGCGGGATGTGAAATCAATTTCAGAAGTCGGGAAATCGGTAACCGCAGCCAAGAAAATATCTGATTTTATCACACAAATTAAAAGTTTTTTTTCATTAAGTCGTTAAATGATATTTACAACAAAACTTATGGTCATTTTCATGTTAAAGGACACAGCCCAATAATGTATTTGTCAAGATAAACTTGTCCAAAAAGTAGGGGAAAAAAACACAGATTTGAAATATGTAAAGGCAATGCCAAAGAATGCTCAAACTACCGCACAATTGCACTCATCTCACACGCTAGTAAAGTAATGCTCAAAATTCTCCAAGCCAGGCTTCAGCAATATGTGAACCGTGAACTTCCTGATGTTCAAGCTGGTTTTAGAAAAGGCAGAGGAACCAGAGATCAAATTGCCAACATCCACTGGATCACGGAAAAAGCAAGAGAGTTCCAGAAAAACATCTATTTCTGCTTTATTGACTATGCCAAAGCCTTTGACTGTGTGGATCACAATAAATTGTGGAAAATTCTGAAAGAGATGGGAATACCAGACCACCTGATCTGCCTCTTGAGAAATTTGTATGCATGTCAGGAAGCAACAGTTAGAACTGGACATGGAACAACAGACTGGTTCCAAATAGGAAAAGGAGTACGTCAAGGCTATATATTGTCACCCTGTTTATTTAACTTATATGCAGAGTACATCATGAGAAACGCTGGACTGGAAGAAACACAAGCTGGAATCAAGATTGCTGGGAGAAATATCAATCATCTCAGATATGCAGATGACACCACCCTTATGGCAGAAAGTGAAGAGGAACTAAAAAGCCTCTTGATGAAAGTGAAAGAGGAAACTGAAAAAGTTGAAGCGCTTAAAGCTCAACATTCAGAAAATGAAGATCATGGCATCCAGTCCCATCACTTCATGGGAAATAGATGGGGAAACAGTGGAAACAGTGTCAGACTTTATTTTTCTGCGCTCCAAAGTCACTGCAGATGGTGATTGCAGCCATGAAATTAGAAGATGCTTACTCCTTGGAAGGAAAGTTATGACCAACCTAGATAGCATATTCAAAAGCAGAGACATTACTTTGCCAACAAAGGTCTGTCTAGTCAAGGCTATGGTTTTTCCTGTGGTCATGTATGGATGTGAGAGTTGGACTGTGAAGAAGGCTGAGGGCCGAAGAATTGATGCTTTTGAACTGTGGTGTTGGAGAAGACTCTTGAGAGTCCCTTGGACGGCAAGGAGATCCAACTAGTCCATTCTGAAGGAGATCAGCCCTGGGATTTCTTTGGAAGGAATGATGCTAAAGCTGAAACTCCAGTACTTTGGCCACCTCATGTGAAGAGTTGACTCATTGGAAAAGACTCTGATGCTGGGAGGGATTGGGGGCAGGAGGAGAAGGGGATGACAGAGGATGAGATGGCTGGATGGCATCACTGACTCGATGGACATGGGTCTGGGTGAACTCTGGGAGCTGGTGATGGACAGGGAGGCCTGGCGTGCTGTGATTCATGGGGTTGCAAAGAGTCGGACATGACTGAGCGACTGAACTGAACTGAACTGAACTGAATGTTGGACAATTGGCTCAAGCACTGAAAAAGAGGGCTTCCCTGGTGGCTTAGATGGTAAAGAATCTGCATGCAATGTAGGAGACCGGGGTTCAATCCCTGGATCAGGAAGATCCCCATAGAAGGAAATGAAACCCACTCCAGTACTCTTGCCGGGAAAATCCCATGAACAGAGGAGTCTGGTGGGCTACAGTCCATGGGATCGCAGAGTGGGACACAACTGAGTGACTTTCACTTCACTGAAAAAAGATCTTTCCTGACAGACCTTTTTTTGTGTTTCTATGTTCTTTGTTTTGAGCATAGAAATCATGTTCATAAAATGAGATCTTTAGTCCAGTTGTAAATAAAGAAGGAATCTATTTTTTAAGTCAAATATACACATACATGATTGATGTCTTTCAAAATGGGCACTCTTAGAGGCTGTTGGGCCCCAAAATTTTAGAATTAACTTCAAAGCCAGTTTCTGGGTCATAAAAAGAAAAAGCTGTTTCTCAATATTTAAATTTCATTTCTGCTTTTGTTGTATTCTGTTTGTTTTATTTTGTCCTTCCTCCCCAATAAAACTGACATATTTTGAAACCACCTTATTCATCAGTATACCTTGAAATGACTTTCAGATTTTCCAAAAAACCACAAACTTTGTAATGAAAATGATGACTTATTACTATTAAGGAGAATACACACACACACACATAATATTCTCAGTACCTGTGGGAAAGTATGTCTAAGAAATTTAGATAAATTTATTAACCATATTTAGGCTTAGTATTTGTCATGTGAGCATCTGCAAAAGACCAACATTCATTCTGTCACTAATATTTACGACAGAAAGAGGTGTATGTTCTGAAAACTCTTCCTTAAATAGGCATTATAAAAAATGTTTTTGAGTAATTAACATGTTGTTAGAGTCTATAATTTGAAGTAGAAGTTACTTATCTGAAATAATTTTTGAAAAACATATGACTGTACAAATGTTAAAAGGAGCTCAGAAAGGGTATGGTTAGAATAGTTGAGATTAATCTACAAAAGCTTCTTATGGGTGAATTTTAACTCGTCTTTTTTAATGCTCTGTGAGAGGCTTCAGGGTGGTGATATTTACTCACTGTCTACTATATAATTGAAGCAATAAAAGAGCAGGTTATTTGTGTTCCACACTGTGCACTATGCTAGGCACTTGGCAGCATTAACATTAACTCTTCATAATAACCTTTTGCAGGAATATTATCCCCCCTTTTTTGGATACCTTATAATCAAAGAAACTGAAGATTGAAAAAGTTACATTTTAGGAAGTGGTGAAACCAAACTTTATCTCCATCTGTCCAACTCCAAAACCTGTTATCTTTTCAATCTACTAAGTGGCTTCTTTGTGGAATAGTTAGAGAAAAAAATCTGGCATATTGTATATGTAGGACAAACCTGTTGTCTTTAGTTAACAAGATGATACCGCCATTTTACACCACAGGCAGGGGAAATATGGTTGTCTAAGACCTTTGGGCATTTCACCTAAAAAACATCTTTCCCAAAGAGCTAAATAGAGAGTTTATTTGTAGCAGAAGTATTCAAAATAGATGTAGTTAAATTTGAAATAACTGTGGATACTCTGGGTTCATCTTTATGAACTGCCTAAAAGGATAACAGAAAGACTGTTAGCTAAAACCATGAAGCATAAATTGGGACTGTATCATTAGGAATATTTTCACTGCAAGTAATAGCAAATCACATAGTTTAAGCCAGTTCACAATGGCTTAACAAAAGCAAACATGAAAATTCTGACATAGAGGCTGCTGATGTTTATTCAACGATATCAGATGGTCATCTCTGCAGTTCTCTTGGTTTTTCTCTCCTAGTTGCCATGTGGTTGCCTTATGCCAGAAATCAACATTCAGATTTAAGACAAGAAGAAGGAAAGTTACTGAATCAGAGATGTTTTCTCTGTCTCTTTAGTCAGGAAAGCCAGTGTTTTCTGAATGCCAGATGTTATGCTAAAGTTACACTTCTTACATGCATCATTTCAATCTTTTATGAATAAGTAATAATCTCCATTTATCAGGCTTAAAGACATGCCCAATATCACCCAGCTAAGAAGTTAAAGAGTTATAGATAGAAGTGGATGAGAAGAAGAACATGGTTTAAATAAGCTTAGGAAGAACTTTACCCCCCTAAAGTGAAAGGGTGAATTCAAACACACTTGCAATTGCTCACTGAACATCTATAATGAGATAGGCACTGCAACATGCCTTACCAAGATTATCATCCACTCAACAACCTTATGAAACCTATACCGTTATTCTCATCTCTTCTTATAGAAGATTAATGGAGCAACAAGGAGATTTTTCAAACTTACCAAAATACAAAAATTTCAATCTACAGAGGTAACTTTAAATTATGGCAGTTTAACTCTCAGGGCTCCTTAATCACAATGCTGTGTGTCCTAACAATATAAATGCTACAGAAAGGCAAGGGGCTGAGGATGGAGAAAAAGTCTTTGGATTTGGCAATTAGGGGATCATTAGTTATCTTTTACAGCACAGCTTTATTACAGTGATAAGGGTAGAAGTAAGTCACAGAGCAGTATTAAGAGTAACCAACAGATGTAGATTATTTTGACAATGAAAGGAAAGCAAAAGAAGGGACTGAGCTAAAACAATTTAAATTTTTTCTTAGGATAAGAATATGTCTATAAGTGGAGAGGAAAGTAAAGGAGTAGTAGAAGAGAGATTCAAAATAAAGAAGGAATAATTGACTCTCTTGAGCTTCTGGGAAGTGGTCAAAGACTTAGATGTAAGACTGGGAGAAGGATCACGTAATCGGAAGAGAGTCATTCTTTCTCAGACTAGAAGAAAAGAGAAAGGTGAGTGAAGCCATCCAGAAATCTGGGACTAAGGATTAGAGAAGTTGAGTAAGATCAGTTTTCTAAGTAAAGAACATAGGTAAAAGTAAGAAATTCTTTGAAAAGATAGAGTAGACAATTGGAAGGGAAATCATCTAGAGTTGAAAGTTGGCAGCAACTCTAGATCTTACCTACAAAGCTGAATCATGTCGGAGTGGGAGCAGATAGAGGGTAGGTTAGGAAGGTTCTAGGGTCAAAATGAATAGTTTACGGAGAAGATGAGTGTAGTTTGATTATGTTGAGCAAGTTGCCTACTCAGGTAGAGAGGTATAACAAAAATGGGTGTGATGGTCTCGGGCTTGATAAAGAGTTTGGAACCAGAAATGAAAATCATTTTGAGTATCCCAAAGACTATTGTGTATTTGAATCCTTAAACAGAGTTAAGAGAGGCAGAATCGCGAGGCAAGAGAGCCTGAGGTGAGAAGTCAGAAGGCAGCTCTTCTTTGGTGGAGAATTTTCCAAACATATGTTGAGCACTTCTCGGATCCCTGAGTCAGGAAGATCTCCTGAAGGAGGAAATAGCTACTAACTCCAGCATATTTGCCTAGAAAAATTCTATGGACAGAGAAGCCTGGTGGGCTACAGTCCACAGGGTCACACAGAGTCTGGACACAACCAAGTGACTGAGTGTACACATACATGAGTAGATACTTGTTGGGGACAAGAGCTATCCCTGGTGCTTTCGCTCAGCGGCTTCATAATCTTGTAGAGAAGCAGACACAGAAACAATTACTTTCAAACAAATGCTGTCTTTGAGACTGTGCAACTGGCAGATGTTATTACCCCTGCCTTACTGGGCAGGAGGGAGATCAGTGAAGATACAAAGGACAGGACAGGTCGCGGCTCCACCAGAGCAGAACCAGAGGCACCAGTGAGCAGGCACACCGGCAGATGACAATTATGTCAGTGTGCCTGAGGTGTGGGGAGTGTGTGGTCAATGGCAGGAGATGAAGCTAGAAAGGTAAGAAGAAATAAAAATGAAGGTTCTTAAATGTTTGTTATTTGTCTTCTACTGTTGATCAGCTTTGCATTTTAGAAAATATCCTAGAGAAAAAGCATATGGAAACCTCTACGTCTACTTCCAAGATGTAGAGATGCCTTGGAAGGTTAAAGCAGAAATCTAGGGTCTAAGGCCAGGGGAAGAAGGAAGAAGCAGGAGAAGATAAATGAAAGAGCTGTTTTAGGAGGAACTATTGTGAGAATTTTAGGCTTGGATGGAGGAAGTAAAGAAACAGGAACAAGGATCATTTCCAGGTTTCCTGATTTAGGTGGCTGGGTGGATGGTGACATTAAAGGAACATCGAAAATACTTGGGGCAGATAAAGGCTTTTCACCAAATGAAAAAAAAATTACAGTAGAAATTCAATTTACAGGAATTTTCTAGTATGTTGGTGGGAGTTAGGACCATGGATAATAATCGAAATAATTGATATTAATCGCTTGCTTTCAATGTGCCAGGCACTGCAATATCTCATTTAACACTAAATTGGAACCATTATCATCACCTTTACTTTACAGTGAGAAAACCAAGGCATAGAAAGATCTGTGATTTTCTAGGGTCACACTCACATCATGATTCTAACCCTGGCAATTGACACCAGAGCCCATGCTTTTAACTCTGACTCTTTACTCATGCTTCTGAATCCCTGGCTGTGCTTTCCTGGGCATTAATAAACAAAAGGAAAAAGCAAGTGAGCCCATGAGAGGATTAATGAATTAAAATATTGCAAAGAATGTGAAGACCAAATTCAAAGTGCAAAAGTGGAGGTTGTGGTCCAAAGAGGAATTAGGTCAAGATCCTTCAGCTGGGGCATCTTGTGTGGTGAGTACTGCACTCTTTCCCAATCTCCAGACTCTTACTTATAAACAAATAGATATAAACAACTGCTGCTTTGCATTCAGTATGTTCTAAATGGAACTTGACTTCCATGATAGAACACTCTTCTGGTTTTCCTCCAGGTTATTCCTAGAACAAACTTTCTGGTTATTCCTGCTCTCTGACTCCGTTACCTAGCCATTAGATATGGAATCCCTGGGATCGCAGCCATAGACTTTTGACTCCTCTCATTCTTTGATTTTCCCCTCCTGGGGAAAGTTATGTCCAAGATTTAAATGACTACTTTTTGCAGATGACTCACATATGTATGTAAATTCAGGACAAATAACTTTTCTGAGCTCTGATTCAGTATTTCCACTGTTTTCTTGAAAAACTCCATTTGGCTGGAATGAAGCATTTTTAAACCCAGATGTCCAAAAGCAGCTCGTGATCTCCACCCCGTTCCCCAGCCCCCAAACTTTCCCTCTTCTAAGTGTACTCCATCTCAGTTGATGGCAATCATCAAACTATAAAAAAGGCCACAAATCTAGGGGTAGCTTTTGATGCTTTTCTTTTCTTCAACTTACCATATCGGCACACTGGCAAGACTTCTTGGTTTTTATCTTCTAAATATCTCTTGAATTTATTGTTCAAATATCCTTTGGAATCTTACTTTTCTTAATCTCTATCATCACTGCCACCCTAAGTGCAACCTTCCCCTCCTCTAAATTACTGCAGCAGCCTATTTTAAACTTAATTTTTCAGCTGTAGGCATTCTCCATTGTCTGCCTGCTATGAAAGATGAAGATTTGCTTTTTATCACGTTTTCTGAACCTCTCCATCTTTCTAATATATATATTATTTATTTTACATTTTCAGTTGGAGTAGTAATCACTTTTTACACTACTGTTACTACTTAAATGCTATTCACATTTGAGTCATGTACCATACCAGGGCTTCCCTGGTGGCTCAGACAGGAAAGCCTCTGTCTGCAATGCAAGAGACCCAGGTTCGATCCCTGGGTCAGGAAGATCCCCTGGAGAAGGAAATGGCAACTCACTCCAGTACTCTTGCCTGGAAAATCCCATGACGGAGGAGCTTGGTGGGCTACAGTCCACAGGGTCACAAAGAGTCGGACACGACTGAGCGACTTCACCTCACCCACCATACCATGATGTTTATCGTCCTCTTATTTGAATAAGTGTCTTCTTTGCTTCTTTTGGAGAAGGAAATGGCAACCCACTCCAGTATTCTTGCCTGGAGAATCCCATGGACAGAGGAGCCTAGCGGGCTATAGTCCACGGGGTCGCAAAGAGTCGGATACGACTGAGCGACTTTATCTCACCCACCATACCATGATGTTTATCATTCTCTTATTTGAATAAGTGTCTTCTTTGCTTCTTTAATGATCTTTTGCTTCATTAAAAAGTCCTCAATTCTTCCTCAGGACTATGATTCTCCTTTAAGTATATTCAGTACCGTTACTCTGTGCCACATTCTCCTCCAGTGGTTTTGATCTTTATTAGTAGCCCTTTGAAGCAGGTCTTGTTATCCCCAATTTACAAATGAGGAAATTTAGGAACAGAGCAAGGCAATATCCGGGCATCTATATTCTTTTTCTCTTTTTAGGAAAATAAATTTATTTTATTTATTTATTTTTATTGAGGTATAACTGACACATAGCTTAGATTAGTTTCAGGTGTACAACATAAGGATTCAATATTTATATGTATTACAAAATGATCACCATAATAAGTTTGGTTAACATCTGTCACCACACAAAGGTACAATTTTTCTCTTGTGATGAGAACTTTTAAGATCTACTCTTTTAGCAACTTTCGAATGTACAATACAGTATTATTAATTCTGTTCACAATGCTATTGGAGAAGGGAATGGCAATGCACTCCAGTGTTCTTACCTGGAGAATCCCATGGACAGAGGAGCTTGGTGGGCTACAGTCCATGGGGTCACAAAGAGTTGGACACAACGGAGTGACTCACACACACACACACAATGCTATATATTATATCCACATGACTTATTTTACAACTGAAAGTTTGTACCTTTTGAAGCCTTTCACCCAGTTTTCTCACCTCCTGCCTCTGGCAACCACCTATTTGTTCTTTGTATCTATGATCTCTGTTTTTTCTTAAGATTCCACATATAAGTGAAATCATATGATTATATGGTATTCTCTGTCAGACTTATCATTTAGTATAATGCCTTCAAGATCCATTCATGTTATTGCAGATGGCAAGATTTCAGTCTTTTTGATGGCTGAGTGATATTCCATTATGAATAAATAAATATATATCTATCTCCCAATTTCTTTATCCATTCATCTCTTGATGAATGCTTAGGTCATTTTTTATATCTTAACTATTGTAAATTCTACAATGAACATAGAGGTGCATACATCTTTTTGAACTAGTGTTTTCATTTTCTTCAGGTAAATACCCAGAAGTAGAATTGCTGGATCATATGACAGTTCTATTTTTAATTTTTTAGAAACCTCCATGCCGCTTGCCATAACGGCTCACCAATTTACATTCCCACCAACAGTGCACAAGGGTTCTCTTTTCTCTATATGCTGGCTAATGCTTCCTTCTTGTCTTTTTGATGATAACCATTCTCACAGATATTAGATGTTATCCCATTGTGATTTTGACTTGGATTTCCTGAATAATTAGTGATGCTGAGCTCCATTTCATGTGCCTGTTGGCCACCTGTATGTCTTCTTTGGGAAAATGTCTATTCAGATCTTATACCCATTTTTAAATCAGATTATTTGGGGGCTTTGCTATTGAATTGTATGAGTAGTTTATATATTTTAGATACTCTTATTAGATATTTGTTGTTCAGTTGCTCGGTCGTGTCTGACCCTGAGACCCCACGGACTGCAGCATGCCAGGTTTCCCTGTCCTTCACCGTCTCCTGGAGCTTGCTCAAACTCATGCCCATTTAGTCGGTGATGCTATCCAACCATCTCATCCTCTGTCATCCCCTTCTCCTCCTGCCTTCAGTCTTTCCCAGCATCAAGGTCTTTTCTAATGAGTCAGTTCTTTGCTTCAGATGGCCAAAGTATTGGAGCTTCTACTTCAGCATCAGTCCTTCCAATGAATATTCAGGTCTGATTTCTTTTAGGATTGACTGGTTTGATCTCCTTGCTGTCCAAGGGACTCAAGACTCAAGACTCCCAAGAGTCAACACCACAGCTCAAAAACATCAGTTCTTCAGCACTCAGCCTACTTTATAGTCCAACTCTCACATCCATACATGACTACTGGAAAAACCATAGCTTTGACTAGACAGACCTTTGTTGGCAAAGTAATGTCTCTGCTTTTTAATATGCTGCCTAGGTTTGTCATAGCTTTTCTTTCAAGGAGCAAGCTTATTAGATATATGATTTGCAAATATTTTCTCCCATTTGGTAGGTTGCCTTTTCATTTTATTTTGTTGATGGTTCCCTTTGTTGTGCAGAAGACTTTTTAGTTTTATCTAGTCTCACGAGTTTATTTTGCTTTCAGTGTCTCAGGCATCCCATGTTCTTAACCACTGTGTTATGTGATTCCTCCTCAAGGGAATAAACCAAGACTAAAAAGAATACACAATCTATTAGGCTGGAAGAGGAAAAGAGAGATCTCAAATTTAGTGGATTATATATATCCTCTCTTTTTTGGTCCACTTCCTTGTTTGGGCAAAGTACATACTTCAGCAGCTTCCTGAGAGGGTACATAGCATGTAAATTTTAGAGAACTTGCGTGTGTGAAAACATCTTTACTCTTCCCCCACACTTGGTAATTTCCCCGCTGTGTGCTGATCGAATTCTCCAGAAATAATCTCCTCCCTGAAGGATTTATGTCTGGCTGCCAGGTTTAGTGGGGAAATAGAGTGTTTCATCATTCAATTTCATCATTGACACGATATCCTCTTTTCTATATCGAGCCCCTGATCTCATCTATACTCATTGTCCCCTAGTCGTACTCTCTCCAGAGAATAAACCTTCGATCTTCAGCTATAGTCTGGAGAGAGAGACAGGTTTCTTGTAGCAAAGAGCCTTGAGAGTGTGTCTTCAGTGCTTTATAAATTATGTTCAATCAGCTATCTTCACCTCCTTCCCCAGTGGAAGATATTGAAGCCTCTTAAGCCTCTGAGAACTTATTTGCTGAATATCAGGTCATATCTGAGCTTTCTCCACTGTCAATTCAGATTCCTCTTGGATTCACAAAAGAAATGATAATCTATCCATCTGCTTCCAGCTTGCAAAGTTTTATTGCTGCTGTCTCCTACCCTATCTTCTTCATTCTTGTCAGAAATCCTGTAAAACTTCCTTTCCTGATGTTTTATTAGGACTTCTGAAAGGAGTGAAAGTAAATACAGTTCAAACTGTCACCTTAAACTGGAAGTCAAAATAACCTGTTAACCTCTCTTTACAGGTACGTACTCTTGCCACCGTCTAAACCATTCTCCGGAACTCAGCGGGAGTCATCTTTTGAAATGCAACTCTAACGGTGTCACCTCTCTACTGAAAATAGTTCACTGGTTTTCCAGTGGGAAGCTCAAAGTCTTTACCATGAACCACAACCCCTAGCAGGGCCTGACTTCTTCCTGCAGCCTCTCATTGTCCTGGACACTGCGCACACTGGTCTCTCAGTTCTCTGCAGCCACTGAGCCTGTGCACTTCTCTGCCTGCATCACCCCTCCTCCTCTCCCCTTCCCAGCGAGTTCCCTTTACCGTATTAACTCATCCTTTTCTTCCAGCTCATCTACTGCCTCTCTTCCTGCCTTCCACCACCAGGCCAGGCCTTCTTATGAAATGCTCTTAGAAGAACATGTAGTTCCCTTTCGTAACTCTTATCCCTGTTGTAAATTTACATTTAGCTGAGTAATTCTTTCATTAGTTTGTCTCTCTTCTCCTGGACTTACAGACTTCACAAGAGCAATGACCATGTCCATTTTTGTTCACCATTGTCTTATGAAATTGGAGAAGGAAATGGCAACCCACTCCAGTATTCTTGCCTAGAGAATCCTGTGGACAGAGAAGTCTGGTGGGCTGCTGTCCATAGGGTCGCACAGAGTCGGACACGACTGAAGCACTTACCATGCATGCATGCATGTCTCGTGGAATTGCGTGTCATACATTATAAGCATTTAAAGCACATTTGTTGAACTGAAAAAGAATAGATCAAAACTCGCTTCTTTTCCTCAGTCTCTGGTTTATTGTCACCTTCCAAACTCTAAGGGGAGCTCGGTGCTCTCTCCTCTCCTTTCATCCCTGGGAAGGGGCCAGAGGACGGACGTGGGTTAGACCTAGACCACCAAGCCTCTGGTCACAGTCCTTAGGGATAGAATTTTTGGTGTCCACACGGCATGGTGTTAAGCAGAGCATGGTGCCCTGGTGATGAATCCTAGGGGAAATCTCCAAACACTTCAGCCCCTTGCATCTCGGTATTGACTGGACTTTCCAAAAAAAGATACAATGCAGTCAAGCCCTAGATGGGACAGCATTTTAGTTACACAGAGAAGAGGCAGAATGAGATCAGCTTTAATAGTGGGCATCTGTACCCCACAGCTAGCGGGTCTCTCCCAGCTGCCAACACAGGGCAATTAGCCAGGCACTGCACCCATTCATGCTCCAGTGAAAGGAACCCTGTTCCCTCACCTCAGAGGACGTCATAACAGTTAGGATTGGCCAGGTATCATGCGACACATGTGTTTTAAGCAGAGATGAGAGTACTCATTGAGATTAAAACAAAGAAAGATTTTCCCACACAGGTAATAAACCAGACATAGTCTGTATGAGCTCTTTAGCAGTTGATAAGGAAGTGTTCCAGACCCAAGATTCATTTTATGCAGCTGAGTGGGGCTCCATGAGACTGCCTTTTCCATTTAAAGTTCTTCTGGATTCTCTCTCTCTCTTTTATTTTTTGGTTTTCTCCTTATGTCCTCCCTTTGGAATTTCAATATAGACTCTTAGATCTTCCTCTTGTTTCTTCCTTTTGTTTCGCATTCTTAGGTCTGGATGGAATCCAGGGGAAGGAAGCCTAAGGAGAAGGAGACATCTTGTTTCACACATGGTTTTGCCTATTTACTAGAAATAGGTTCTACAGTGAGATTCAGGGTTGAAGCTTCATCAGTAAAACCCAGAGATTTTATCCAGCACCCTTTCTGCATGACTCCTTGCAGAGTTAAGCTATAGCATCTACGGACTATTTAGAACTCAGTCACCTCCATATTTCTACAGTGGAGACAAGACTCTCACTTACATCAGGCAAGAGCTTATCCAAGTTAGAATGCAGGGGTTCTCCTCAATTCTGATTGACCACACGTCATCCATTGATTCTGTTAAGTCTTTCGGATCTGACTTCGGTCACACACAACTGAGCCACTTCCTTCATTGAATCAGTAGTGTCTAAACAGTGCTCCAGTGATCCCTAGAGGTTGTGTAGTTGTGCTTCTGAGAACTACAGCAGGGGACAAACTGGAAAGGAACATGCAGGCCACCAAAGCGACATGTAAGATTTCATGTTATATGCTTTTCTTGGTGCTTTTATTTAGACAGCTACTCTACCCATTTTTATTGCCATCTTCATTTGATGGGTGAAGAAACTAGAGAGGTTTAGCAACTTAAATGATACAGTTAGCAAGTGTTGGATTTAGGCTTTGAACTGTGGTATTCTGATTTCTGAACCTACCTTCTTGATATGTAAGTTATAGAGTTGGCCCTTTGTATCCATGGGTTTCACATCCATTGATTCAACCAACTGCAGACTGAATTAATTGGGGGGAAATTCCAGAAAGTTCCCAAAAGCAAAACTTTAATTTGCCACATATTGGCAGCTATTTAGCTTCCCTGGTGGTTCAGCGGTAAAGAATCTGTCAGCAAGGCAGGAGATGCAGGAGACTCGGACTTGATGCCTGGGTTGGGAAGATCCCCTGGAGGAGGAAATGGCAACTCCAATATTCTTGCCTGGAGAATCCCAGGGACAGAGGAGCCTAGTGGGCTACAGTGACATGGGGCTGCAAAGAGTGGGACATGACTGAGCTACTGATACACATGCACGGCAACTATTTGCATAGCACTCATACTATACTAAGTTTTTGGAAGAAATATCAATAATCTCAGATATGCAGATGATACCACCCTTATGGCAGAAAGTGAAGAAGAACTAAAGAGCCTCTTGATGAAAGTGAAAGAGGAGAGTGAAAAAGTTGGCTTAAAACTCAATATTCAGAAAACTAAGGTCATGGCATTTGGTCCCACCACTTCATGGCAAATAGATGGGCAAATAATGGAAACAGTGAGAAACTTTATTTTTGGGGGCTCCAAAATCACTGCAGATGGTGACTGCAGCCATGAAAATAAAAGACACTTGCTCCTTGGAAGAAAACCTATTACAAACCTAGACAGCATATTAAAAAGCAGAAACATTACTTTGCCAACAAAGGTCCATCTAGTCAAGGCTACGGTTTTTCCAGTGGTCAGGTATGGATGTGAGAGTTGGACTGTGAAGAAGGCTGAGCGCTGAAGAATTGATGCTTTTGAACTGTGGTGTTGGAGAAGACTCTTGAGAGTCCTTTGGATTGCAAGGAGATCCAACCAGTCCATTCTGAAGGAGATCAGCCCTGGGATTTCTTTGGAAGGACTGATGCTAAAGCTGAAACTCCAGTACTTTGGCCACCTCATGTGAAGAGTTGACTCATTGGAAAAGACTCTGATGCTGGGAGGGATTGGGGACAGGAGGAGAAGGGGAAGACGGAGGATGAGATGGTTGGATGGAATCATCAACTCAATGGACATGAGTTTGAGTAAACTCCGGAAGTTGGTGATGGACAGGGAGGCTTGGCATGCTGCAGTTCATGGGGTTGCAAAGAATTAGACACAACTGAGAGACTGAACTGAACAGATGATTTAAAGTATACAGAAGGATGTGCATAAGTTATACACAAATACTATGCCATTTCATATAAGGGACTTGACTTAATATCACTGTATTAGGGCCTGGAACTAATCCCCTGAGGATACTGAGGGACAACTGTACTAGAGTTTACTGTGTGTTAGGGACTGTTCTCGGAGAAGGCAATGGCACCCCACTCCATGGCACCCCACTCCAGTACTCTTGCCTGGAAAATCCCATGGATGGAGGAGCCTGGTAGGCTGCGGTCCATGGGGTCGCTGAGAGTTGGACATGACTGAGCGACTTCACTTTCACTTTTCACTTTCATGCATTGGAGAAGGAAATGGCAACCCACTCCAGTGTTCTTGCCTGGAGAATCCCAGGGATGGGGGAGCCTGGTGGGCCACTGTCTATGGAGTCACACAGAGTTGGACATGACTTATGCAACTTAGCAGCAGCAGCAGCAGGACTGTTCTAAGTGCTGTACAGGGATTATTTCATTCATTATTTCATAATGGCCTTGCATGGTCAGTACTATTAGCTTCCTCTACAAATGGAGAAGCTGAAGAATAAGGAATTTGTCCACAGTCTTGAAGCAGCAGAGCTGAGATTTTGACTTGGATCTGCATCATCCAAGAGCCATGGCCTTGATAGTCTTATGCTCTCCACGTCCTCCTGATGACAGGCTGCCCATGTGGGCTTCCCTCTCCTGCTACAGTAAGAGCTTCTTGAGAAAAGAGGACTATGATTTATTCAGCTTTGTCTTTCAGGAACTGTGGCAGGATTCTTGACACACAGTCCATGCTCAATAAATGTCGGTTGAATTACATGGAAGTCAGGATTTGCAAGAGGGTCCGTGGAGTGTAGAAGATGGAGGAACTCTGGAGACCAAGTGATGCAAGGCTGTTCTTGTGGATGTTGAGAGCTAGGAGGGACAACTGAAAACTGTATGATACTAAAACCATGCAGGAGGACTCTCTCTCCCGCGTGCATGCGCGCTCTCTCTCTGTCTTTCTCTCTCTCTCTTTCTCCCTCCCCACGCACTTCTTCACTCTCTTCTCTTCAAGTCTTGGATTCTCCTCCTATCTTATAAATAAAATAGAGCTGTAACACTGATTTGCCTAAAAAAAAAAAAAAAAACATGCAGGAGGGTAGGGAGAGCTATCATGGTGGCAACATGCTTAGCAAAGCTGACTAGTTGGCCAGGCAGAGCCCCAGAATGGCCATGCCTCTGTGTGCTTCCTATGTTTCAGGGGATAATTACTTTCATTTTGTTGTTCCAGAACCGTCCTCTCTGTTCTCAAAAATGATTACGTTTTCATGTTGATACACTAAAGGCTCATGGAACTGTTCAATAACCAGAGTCCCATATCAGTCAGTCAGTTCAGTTGCTCAGTAGCAACTATGACTACGACCCCTATGGACTACACAGTCCTTGGAATTCTCTAGGCCAGGTACTGGAGTGGGTAGCCTTTACCTCCTCCAGGGGATCTTCCCAACCCAGGGACTGAACCCAGGTCTCCCGAACTGCAGGCAGATTCTTACCAGCTGAGACACCAGGGAAGCCCCTGCCTATAAGAAATGAAGGACAAAAAGGCTTCCATGTCCAGGCGTTCCACAGGGCCCTGCTCAGCGTCAACCCCACCTTTTGTTTTGTCACGCAAGTGTATGTTCCTCAGTTCTTTGTCTCGTCACAACAAAGATTTGGAGCGACGGACATTAAAGCCCTTGGCGTGTTGCAGCTCTCGAGTCTTGGACAAAGCGTGTTATAGCTCTTAGCAAATCAATGTTACAGCTCTATTTTATTTAGAAGATAGCAGGAGAATCCAAGACTCGAAGAGAAGAGAGTGGAGGAGCGCGCAGGGGAGGGAGAGAGAGTGAGAGAGAGAAAGGGTGCACCACTGGAAGAGAAGAGAGTGGAGGAGCACGCGGGGGAGGGAGAGGGAGAGGGAGAGAGGGAGAGAGGGAGAGAGGAGAGAGGGAGAGAGGGAGAGAGAGAGAGAGCCCGCTTTGGCTCCTCCTTTTATATGTTTTTTCCTCCACCTGGGCCTGCCCTATGCAAACTGGGCTTAGCCAGGAGTGCTGTTTGTTCTGCCTGAAGTCTTCACTCTGGTCCTCCGACCTTCCTTTCACCTTCCTTGTCTTTTCAGATCAGATCACATCAGTCGCTCAGTTGTATCCGACTCTTTGCGACCCCATGAATCGCAGCACGCCAGGCCTCCCTGTTCATCACCAACTCCCAGAGTTCACTGAGACTCACGTCCATCGAGTCAGTGAAGCCATCCAGCCATCTCATCCTCTGTCATCCCCTTCTCCTCCTGCCCCCAATCCCTCCCAGCATCAGAGTCTTTTCCAATGAGTCAACTCTTCACATGAGGTGGCCAAAGTACTGGAGTTTCAGCTTTAGCATCATTCCATCCAAAGAAATCCCAGGGCTGATCTCCTTCAGAATGGACTGGTTGGATCTCCTTGCAATCCAAGGGACTCTCAAGAGTCTTCTCCAACACCACAGTTCAAAGGCATCAATTCTTCGACCCTCAGCCTTCTTCACAGTCTGACTCTCACATCCATACACGACCACAGGAAAAACCACAGCCTTGACTAGACGAACCTTTGTTGGCAAAGTAATGTCTCTGCTTTTGAATATGCTATCTAGGTTGGTCATAACTTTCCTTCCAAGGAGTAAGCGTCTTTTAATTTCATGGCTGCAGTCACCATCTGTAGTGATTTTGGAGCCCAGAAAAATAAAGTTAGCCACCGCCATTTTGGACTCCTTTTCCCTATTCTACCTACCTGTTTGATACTCCTCAGTCTTGAGGAGCATAGAATCTTTTCCCTTTTTCTTCAAGTTGCTGCTTACACATTGTTCTTTTCCATAATTTCTGCAGTTCCCAGTCTCCTGCTTTGAAGGGATGTTAGGGAGCATCCAGGAAAGGGAGAGACCCATGGAACACAAACTCATGCATAGTGGTTAACAATTGTCCAATTTGTTGGAATACGCTGCTTAATTGTACTTCCCATGTTAGAAAGGTTTCTCTTCTTTATTCTGAATGTTTTTTACTATTTCTGTTAGCTTTAATCATATGCTTAAATTAGAGTCTTCATCTCTTAAAACCTTAAATTCTTGTGAAAACTAAGAAGTAAGCAATTATGAACTATCGTCTATATTAGTATGTTGTAGATTGGTAGGCAAACACCAGTGATTATTTCTAAAAAACAACAACAACAACAACAAAAAAAACACAACAACTTGCTTTCTGACTGAGAACATCTCAGAATGGCACCAAACATTAATAATTCTATTTAATAATAATCTATAGTTTCTCTGTAAGAGGAAGCCAATGTACAGTCATTTATGTTTCAGTATCTTATTTTCTTTGAGAATGACCTGGCTTTTCAATAAATTTCCTTCACTTGATTTGCAACTCTAAAATTTCAAGTTACTAATATCTGGAGAGACAGACATTTCCAAAACATAAGTATTCTTAACAGTTTATCTATAAGCTCTTATCGCATTTAGGGATTCCCTGGTAGCTCAGATGGTAAAGTGTCTGCCTGCAACGCAGAAGACCCAGGTTCGATCCCTGGGTCGGGAAGATCCCTTGGAGAAGGAAATGGCAACTCATTCCAGTACTCTTGCCTGGAAAATTCTATGGACGGAGGAGCCTGGTGGGCTACCGTCCATGGGGTCACAAAGAGTTGGACACAACTGGGTGACTTCACATTACTCACTTTATCCTTAAAAGTTTCTTTACATCACCACTCACTGGCAGCAGGTTACTTAGCTTGCTGATCTGCTGATCTGTTACAAAGAGCAAGGACTAGTAAACTATTTTGGACCTACTTGCTTCTAATCAGTCTATGTCATGTCCTTAGGCTATGTCATTTCTTCAAAGTTTGTGCCTTCCCCCTCTCTCTTGCTTCATTTCCCTCTGAAGATATTTGACCCCCATATTCCTATGGGAAGCAGAGGGGTGATATCCACCTTCTGTAACTGTTGCAAGGCTGAGTAGAGGCATCGATGCTGCCTGTCAGGGAATAAAAATCTCTGGATACCTGATTTAGGAGCCTGAGGCACAAGACAGCTCTTGAAGATCATGGCATCCGGTCCCATCACTTCCCAGCAAATAGATGAGGAAGCACTGGGAACAGAGACTTTATATTCCTGGGCTCCAAAATCACTGCAGATGGTGACTGCAGCCATGGAATTAAAAGACTCTTGCTCCTTGGAAGAAAAGCAATGACAAAACTAGACAGCATATTAAAAAGCAGAGACAATACTTTGCTGACAAAGGTCTGTCTAGTCAAAGCTATGGTTTTTCCAATAGTCATGTACGAATGTGAGAGTTGGACCATAAAGAAAGCTGATGCAAAGAACTGACTCCTGGAGAAGACCCTGATGCTGGGAAAGATTGAAGGCGAGAGGAGAAGGGGACGACAGAGGATGAGATGGTTGGATGGCAACACCGACTCGATGGACATGAGTTTGAGCAAGCTCTGGGAGTTGGTGATGGACAGGGAAGCCTGGTGTGCTTCAGTCCATGGGGTCGCAAAGAGCTGGACATGATGGAGCGACTGAACTGAAAAAAGAAGTAGTGACAGATTTTATTTTCTTGGGCTCCCAAATCACTAAGAATGGTAACTGTAGTCATGAAATTAAAAGATGATTGCTTCTTGGAAGGAAAGCTATGATGAACCTTGCCAGCATATTAAAAAGTACATCACTTTGCTGACAAATGTCCAAGCTATGGTTTTTTCCAATAGTCAAGTATGGATGTGAGAGTTGGACCATAAAGAAGGCTGAGCACTGAAGAACAGATGCTTTCAAACTGTGGTGTTGGAGAAGGCTCTTGAGAGTCACCTGGACTGCAAGGAAATCGAACCAGTCAATCCTAAAAGAAATCATTCTTGAATATTTATTGGAAGGACTGATGCTGAAGCTGAAACTCCAATACTTTGGCCATCTGATGCAAAGAGCTAGCTCTATAATAATTCTAGGGGGCCCTCTAAAGTATCCCAAAGATAGAGGGAACTCAAAAGAACTTTAATTAAAATTTGATATTTGGGAAGTTTGTCAAAAAGTTTTAAAACACTTGATCAAGATCAGTCATTGTGTAACAATACCCATTCCTTAACCAAAGTAACCAGGGATCTCAAAAGCAAATATTAATACAAATTCCTTAAAGGCAAAGAAACTCATCTCATACAGATGTAGTTAACATCTCAAGAATACTAGAGGAAGAAACCAAAACCAGTCTTGTTCTTGCCCATTTCTAATAAAATCCATTTACCTAACTAAACAGTCCAATCTTACAAATTCTGATAAAGCATAATTCAATCTTTTATTCCTTGCATTTTCTACTGAAAACACATATATTATTTTCCTAAAAATTTGGTTTCTTACATTGAGTTGCCTTTATTGTTAACAAATATGTAACAGATGGAGTAAGGTCTTATTTAACCTCTAGCAAATCTAAATTCAACAGAAACACTATACTTAACACTCAACACTCTAATGACATGTCTATATTAATCAAACCAACAAGCCTAAGCCACCTTCAATAGCAGATATCAGTTCAGTACAGAATATTTCCCAGATCATGGGTTCTAAAACTTATCTTGGCCAGTTCTCTATAGATTTAATTTATAAGCACTTACTTTCAAGTCAGTTAAAATAGTTCATTTACAAGTTAACTTTTACATAAAGACCAATCCAGAAATCTCAGTTTTTTTCCACTTGAGTTCAAACAATGAAAGATCCCACATGAAGCAATGAAGATCCCACATGCTACAAGACCTGACATAGCCAAATACATAAACTAAAACAAAAGGATTAGGAGATGGACCCCCTAGGACCCTCAGTTCACTTAAGTTCAGTCGCTCAGTCATGTCTGACTCTTTGCGACCCCATGGACTGCAGCACACCAGGCCTCCCTGTGCATCACCAACTCCCGGAGCTTACTCAAACACATGAATTGGAAGGTTGGAAGATTTCTGTGAGGTCAGGCCCTCAGGGTTCCCCTGCTGTAGGGCTGTGCCAGGGTCACACCCTGTCTGGGCTATAGAACTCCAAGTTTGCTGCAGAGAACAGAGGAGAGGTCCCCTAGGAACTTGCACACACCCTAATCTTGTCAACAGCCCCACCCTTTTGAAACTGGAAAGAATATAAGAGTGTTACTGCCTTGATCCTTATCCCATACTCCTGCCTGAGTATATAAACTTTTCTTACTCACCATGGAGAAGTTCCTGACTCCAGGCACTAGCTAACCTACTGTGTTCCTCCTTTGCCTGGCAAAGTAACAAAGCCACTCTATCTCCTCCATAATTCTATCTCTGTATTTCTGCTTGGCATTGGTGCACAGAGAGCTAAGATTCTGACTACAAATTTGTGGACTCGTCCGGGATCTGATCGTGGGCAGGTGGCCCCGCAGGGCCACTCAGCTTGATTGGACACTTTTGGATCTCTCCCCACCCCAGCCTCTCTCCTCTAGGAGAGTTGGAAGATTTCTCTGAGGTTAGGCCCTCAGGGTTCCCCTGCTGTAGGGCTGTGCTGGGATCACATCCCCTCTTCCTTTTGGGCTACAGAACTCCAAGTTTGCTGCAGAGAACAGGGGAGAGGTCGCCCTAGCAGCTGCCCAGGCTTTCTTTGCCTTTCTTTGAAGACTTCTACTCTGAGAAGACATTAACTTTTGGAGGATTAGAAAGCATGCCTTTGGTACATTGCAACACACCTGCCAGCAATTTGGTAAGTCTCATGGAGTGTACACCAGGACCTCTTTGACCTTGCCTCTTCTGGGGAATTTTGGTGGCAATCTGGAGAACTTTGATTTCAACTGGGGGAGTTCTTCCTGTGAAGGGGAACTCCTTTTGTAAGGCACACCTTGGACAAGGTCACAGGTCTAGAGGGAGTGGTAAATCTTGTTTGGGGCATTCACGCCATTTGGCTTTGATTTCTGAGCATCTCTTTGCTGTCCTCTTGGGGCATTTTTACCATTTGGCTTTTTGATTTCTGGGTATCTCTTTGCCATTTATTTTGAGTATGACTTCCAGCTGGTGAGGTTTCACTTTTGTTTGGTTGCTTTGGTTTGAGCCTGCCGATTGGTTTGAGTGTGCAGGCATCTGGTACAAACTGCTTGAGCTAAAATAGGAAGCGCTTCCTCTAAGATTCTACCCACCCCCTTACCAGGGAACTCTTTTGGAAAAGTTTTAAATGACTGGTCAACCTATAGGCTTCCCTGGTGGCTCAGACAGTAGAGAAATCTGTCAGCAATGTGGGAGACCTGGGTCCGATCCCTGGGTTGGGAAGATTCCTTGAAGAAGTGAGGTCTCTGGGTTGGGAAGATCCCCTCGAGAATGGAATGGCTACCCATTCCAATATTCTGGCCTAGAGAATTCCATGGACAGAGGAGCCTGGCAGGCTAGAATTCATGAGGTCGCAAAGAGTCAGACACTCACTCAAAGCCAAAAAATTGGTCTAAAACTAACAATTAGACCTTTACTGGCACAGGATGTGAAATTGGACTGAAGTTTCTCTCCCCTTGTGCCCAGGCCCTTTGGGGAAAAAGTGGGAAGCAGGAAAAAGCGTTTAGAACTCAAGCATAAAAAACTGAGATTTCTGGTTTGGCCTTTATGTAAAATTTACTTTGTAAATGAACTATTCTAATTGACTTGAAAGTTGTTCAGTTGCTCAGTCATGTCCAACTCTTTGCGACCGCATGGACTGCAGCATGCCAGGCTTCCCTGTCCTTCACTATCTCCTGAAGTTTGCTCAAACTCATGTCCATTGATTGGGGGATGCCATCCAACCATCTCATCGTCTGTTGCCCACTTCTCCTGCTTTCAATCTTTCCCAGCATCAGGTTCTTTTCCAATGAGCTGGCTCTTTGCTTCAGGTAGCCAAAGTATTGGAACTTCAGCATCAGTCCTTCCAACGAATATTCAGGGCTGATTTCCTTTAAGACTGACAACAACAAGGGCATTTGCCATCTGCCTCTGTGGAGACTGAACCCTGTGTTGCTGCAGCTGTTGACCTTCAACACCCTCTGAAGGAGTTCAGGGTGGAGTGAGGCCCTCTGTGCTCCAGGGAATCTGGTGGAACAGGTCTTTAGATATTTTTAGGAACTGATTTCATGATCCCAATGTTTGCACCTCTTCAAATCTAGAAAATCACTTAATCCCTTCCAGATCAGCTCCTTGTGACAAAACTTTTGTAAACTAAGCCCTTGATTGCACTCAGCTCCCCTTCACTGAAATCTTATATATTGACCTTCCCTGACTCCTTCTTTGGAGTAATCTCTCAGAGCTATCTGAGGTGTTGCCTCCTGGGCTGCGGTCCTCATTTCACCCCAAATAAAACTTAACTCACAAATCTCAAGTTATATATATTTTTAGTTGACAGTGGTATCATCTCCATATCTGAGGTTGTCAATATTTCTCCCAGCAATCTTGATTCCAGCTTGTGCTTCATCCAGCCTGGCATTGTGCACAATGCACTCTGCATCAAAGTTAAATAAGCAAGGTGACGATATACAGCCTTGTCATACTCCTTTTCCAGTTTTGAACCAGTCAGTTGTTCCATGTGTGTTTCTAACTGGTGCTTCTTAACCCTCATACAGATTTCTCAGGAGGCAGATAAGGTGGTCACCCATCTCCTTAAACATTTTCTGGTTTGTTTTGATCCACAGAGTCAAAGGCTTTAGCGTAGTCAATGAAGCAGGTTTTTCTGAAATTCTCTAGCTTTTTCTATGATCCAATGGATGTTGGTAATTGGATTGGTTCTTCTGGCTCCTCTGACTTTTCTAAATCTAGCTTGTACATCTGGAAGTTCTTAGTTTACATACTGTTGAAGCCTAGCTTGGAGGATTTTGAGCATGACCTTGCTACCATGTGAAATAAGTGCAATTGTGCAGTAGTTGGAATATTCTTTGGCATTGCCTTCTTTGAGATTGGAATAAAAAATGACTTTTTCCAGTCCCATTGCCACTGCTAAGTTTTCCACTTTGCTGGCATATTGAGTGCAGCACTTTAACAGCATCATCTTTTAGCTTTTTAAATAGTTCAGCTGGAATTTCATCACCTCCACTAACTTTGTTAACTTTTTTGCCCACTTAACTTCACACCGTAAGATGTCTGGCTCCAGGTGAGTGACTACACCATCCTGGCTATCCAGGTCATAAAGACATTTTTTGTACTGCTCTTCTGTGTATTCTTACCATTCTTAATCTCTACTGAGTCTGTTAGGTCTTTTCCATTTCTGTCTTTATTTTGCTCATGTTTTCATTAAATATTTCCTTGGTATCTCTAAGTTCTGAATTTTGATACTTGAAAGCAAGCACTGAGAAATTAAATCTAAATATATAGAAAATTGGCCAAGATAAATATTAGGACCTATATTCTGGGAAATATTCAGTACTAAATTGATATCTGCTATTGAAGGTGGCTGAAGCTTGTTGGTATGATTAACATAGACATGTCCTTAGAGTTATCTATGTTAAGTTTAATTCTGTTGTACCTAAGTTTCAGATCAGATCAGATCAGTCGCTCAGTCGTGTCTGACTCTTTGCGACCCCATGAACCCCCGCAGGCCAGGCCTCCCTGTCCATCACCAACTCCCAGAGTTCACTCAGACTCATGTCCATCGAGTCAGTGATGCCATCCAGCCATCTCATCCTCTGTCGTCCCCTTCTCCTCTTGCCCCCAATCCCTCCCAGCATCAGAGTCTTTTCCAATGAGTCAACTCTTCGCATGAGGTGGCCAAAGTACTGGAGTTTCAGCTTTAGCATCATTCCATCCAAAGAAATCCCAGGGCTGATCTCCTTCAGAATGGACTGGTTGGATCTCCTTGCAGTCCAAGGGACTATCAGGAGTCTTCTCCAACACCACAGTTCAAAAGCATCAATTCTTCAGCGCTCAGCCTTCTTCACAGTCCAACTCTCACATCCATACATGACCACAGAAAAAACCATAGCCTTGACTAGACAAACCTTTGTTGGCAAAGTAATGTATCTGCTTTTGAATATGCTATCTAGGTTGGTCATAACTTTCCTTCCAAGGAGTAAGCGTCTTTTGATTTCATGGCTGCAGTCACCATCTGTAGTGATTTTGGAGGCCAGAAAAATTAAGTCTGACACTGTTTCCACTGTTTCCCCATCTATTTCCCATGAAGTGATGGGACCAGATGCCATGATCTTCATTTTCTGAATGTTGAGCTTTAAGCCAACTTGTTCACTCTCCTCTTTCACCTTCATCAAGAGGCTTTTTAGTTCCTCTTCACTTTCTGCCATAAGGGTGGTGTCATCTGCATATCTGAGGTTACTGATGTTTCTCCCAGCAATCTTGATTCCAGCTTGTGTTTCTTCCAGTCCAGCGTTTCTCATGATGTACTCTGTATACAAGTTAAATAAGCAGGGTGACAATATACAGCCTTGACGTACTCCTTTTCCTATTTGGAACCAGTCTGTTGTTCCATGTCCAGTTCTAACTGTTGCTTCCTGACCTGCATACAGGTTTCTCAAGAGGCAGGTCAGTTGGTCTGGTATTCCCATCTCTTTCAGAATTTTCCACATTTTTTTTTTTTTTTTTAGTTTTTAAATTTTATTTTATTTTTAAACTTTACAATATTGTATTAGTTTTGCCCAACATCAAAATGAATCCGCCACAGGTATACCCGTGCTCCCCACCCTGAACTCTCCTCCCTCCTCCCTCCCCATACCTTCCCTCTGGGCCATCCCAGTGCACCAGCCCCAAGCATCCAGCATCGTGCATTGAACCTGGACTGGTGACTCGTTTCATACATGATATTACACATGTTTCAATGCCATTCTCCCAAATCTCCCCACCCTCTCCCTCTCCCACAGAGTCCATAAGACTGATCTATACATCAGTGTCTCTTTTGCTGTCTCGTACACAGGGTTATTGTTACCATCTTTCTAAATTCCATATATATGCTTTAGTATACTGTATTGGTGTTGTTCTTTCTGGCTTACTTCACTCTGTATAATAGGTTCCAGTTTCATCCACCTCATTAGAACTGATTCAAATGTATTCTTTTTAATGGCTGAGTAATACTCCATTGTGTATATGTACCACAGCTTTCTTATCCATTCATCTGCTGATGGGCATCTAGGTTGCTTCCATGTCCTGGGTATTGTAAACAGTGCTGTGATGAACATTGGGGTACACATGTCTCTTTCCCTTCTGGTTTCCTCGGTGTGTATGCCCAGCAGTGGGATTGCTGGATCATAAGGCAGTTCTATTTCCAGTTTTTTAAGGAATCTCCACACTGTTCTCCATAGTGGCTGTACTAGTTTGCATTCCCACCAACAGTGTAAGAGGGTTCCCTTTTCTCCACACCCTCTCCAGCATTTATTGCTTGTAGACTTTTGGATCGCAGCCATTCTGACTGGTGTGAAATGGTACCTCATAGTGGTTTTGATTTGCATTTCTCTGATAATGAGTGATGTTGAGCATCTTTTCATGTGTTTGTTAGCCGTCTGTATGTCTTCTTTGGAGAAATGTCTATTTAGTTCTTTGGCCCATTTTTTGATTGGGTCATTTATTTTTCTGGAGTTGAGCTGTAGGAGTTGCTTGTATATTTTTGAGATTAGTTGTTTGTCAGTTGCTTCATTTGCTATTATTTTCTCCCATTCTGAAGGCTGCCTTTTCACCTTGCTAATAGTTTCCTTTGTTGTGCAGAAGCTTTTAAGTTTAATTAGGTCCCATTTGCTTATTTTTGCTTTTATTTCCAATATTCTGGGAGGTGGGTCATGGAGAATCCTGCTGTGATGTATGTCGGAGAGTGTTTTGCCTATGTTCTCCTCTAGGAGTTTTATAGTTTCTGGTCTTACGTTGAGATCTTTAATCCATTTTGAGTTTATTTTTGTATATGGTGTTAGAAAGTGTTCTAGTTTCATTCTTTTACAAGTGGTTGACCAGTTTTCCCAGCACCATTTGTTAAAAAGATTGTCTTTAATCCATTGTATATTCTTGCCTCCTTTGTCAAAGATAAGGTGTCCATATGTGCGTGGATTTATCTCTGGGCTTTCTATTTTGTTCCATTGATCAATATTTCTGTCTTTGTGCCAGTACCATACTGTCTTGATAACTGTGGCTTTGTAGTAGAGCCTGAAGTCAGGTAGGTTGATTCCTCCAGTTCCATTCTTCTTTCTCAAGATTGCTTTGGCTATTCGAGGTTTTTTGTATTTCCATACAAATTGTGAAATTATTTGTTCTAGCTCTGTGAAGAATACTGTTGGTAGCTTGATAGGGATTGCATTGAATCTATAAATTGCTTTGGGTAGTATATTCATTTTCACTATATTGATTCTTCCAATCCACGAACATGGTATATTTCTCCATCTATTAGTGGAGCACAGCAATCAGAGCAGAAAAAGAAATAAAAGGAATCCAAATTGGAAAAGAAGAAGTAAAACTCTCACTATTTGCAGATGACATGATCCTTTACATAGAAAACCCTAAAGACTCCACCAGAAAATTACTAGAACTAATCAACGATTATAGTAAAGTTGCAGGATACAAAATCAACACACAGAAATCCCTTGCATTCCTATACACTAATAATGAGAAAACAGAAAGAGGAATTAAGGAAACAATTCCATTCACCATTGCAACGGAAAAAATAAAATACTTAGGAATATATCTACCTAAAGAAACTAAAGACCTATATATAGAAAACTATAAAACACTGGTGAAAGAAATCAAAGAGAATTTTCCACAGTTTATTGTGATCCACACAGTCAAAGGCTTTGGCATAGTCTATAAAGCAGAAATAGATGTTTTTCTGGAACTCTCTTGCTTTTTCGATGATCCGGTGGATGTTGGCAATTTGATTTCTGGTTCCTCTGCCTTTTTTAAAACCAGCTTGAACATCAGGAAGTTCACGGTTCACATATTGCTGAAGCCTGGCTTGGAGAATTTTGAGCATTACTTTACTAGCGTGTGAGATGAGTGCAATTGTGTGGTAGTTTGAGCATTCTTTGGCATTGCCTTTCTTTGGGATTGGAATAATAACTGACCTTTTCCAGTCCTGTGGCCACTGCTGAGTTTTCCAAATTTGCTGACATATTGAGTGTAGCACTTTCACAACATCATATTTCAGGATTTGGAATAGCTCAATTAGAATTCTATCACCTCCGCTAGCTTTGTTCATAGTGATGCTTTCTAAGGCCCACTTGACTTCACATTCCAGGATGTCTGGCTCTAGGTCAGTGATCACACCATCCTGATTATCTGGGTCGTGAAGATCTTTTTTGTACAGTTCTTCTGTGTATTCTTGCCATCTCTTCTTAATATCTTCTGCTTCTGTTAGGTCTATACCATTTCTGTCCTTTATCAAGCCCATCTTTGCACGAAATGTTCCTTTGGTATATCTGATCTTCTTGAAGAGATCTCTAGTATTTCCCATTCTGTTGTTTTCCTCTACTTCTTCGCATTGATCGCTGAAGAAGGCTTTCTTATCTCTTCTTGCTATTCTTTGGAATGTTTATATCTTTCCTTTTCTCCTTTGCTTTTCGCTTCTCTTCTTTTCACAGCTATTTGTAAGGCCTCCCCAGACAGCCATTTTGCTTTTTTGCATTTCTTTTCCATGGGGATGGTCTTGATCCCTGTCTCCTGTACAATGTCATGAACCTCATTCCATAGCTCATCAGGCACTCTATCTAACAGATCTAGGCCCTTATATCTATTTCTCACTTCCACTGTATAATCATAAGGGATTTGATTTAGGTCATACCTGAATGGTCTAGTGGTTTTCCCTACTTTCTTCAATTTCAGTCTGAATTTGGCAATAAGGAGTTCATGGTCTGAGCCACAGTCAGCTCCTAGTCTTGTTTTTGCTGACTGTATAGAGCTTCTCCATCTTTGGCTGCAAAGAATATAATCAATCTGATTTCTAGATGTCAAATAAGACCTTATTCCATCTGTTACAGATTTGTCAACAAGAAAAGTATCTCAACATAAAAAAATCCACAAAACTTAAGGAAAGCAAGATATGTGTTTTTGTTGCAGTCAGTTCAGTTGCTCAGTCCTGTCTGACTCTTTGGACCGCAGCACACCAGGCCTCCCTGTCCATCACCAACTCCTGGAGTTCACCCAAACTCATGTCCCTTGAGTCGGTGATGCCATCCAACCATCTCATCCTCTGTCGTCCCCTTCTCATCCTGCCCTCAATCTTTCCCAGCATCAGGGTCTTTTCCAACGAGTCAGCTCTTCACATCAGGTGGCCAAGGTACTGGAGTTTCAGCTTCAGCATCAGTCCTTCCAATGACTTTTCTGGACTGATTTCCTTTAGAATGGACTGATTGGATCTCCTGACAGTCTAAGGGACTCTCAAGAGTCTTCTCCAACACCACAGTTCAAAAGCATCAATTCTTTGGCACTCAGCTTTCTTTATAGACCAACTCTCACATCCACACATGACTACTGGAAAGATCATAGCTTTAACTAGATGGACCTTTGTTGGCAAAGTAATGTCTCTGCTTTTTAATATGCTGTCTAGGTTTGTAATAGGTTTTCTTCTAAGGAGCAAGCGTCTTTTAATTTCATTGCTGCAGTTACCATCTGCAGTGATTTTGAAGCCCCCAAAAATAAAGTCTGTCACTGTTTCCATTGTTTGCCCATCTATTTGCCATGAAGTGATCGGACCAGATGCCATGATTTTAGTTTTCTGAATGTTGAGTTTTAAGCCAGCTTTTTCTCTCTCTTCTTTCATCAAGAGGTTCTTTAGTTCTTCACTTTCTGCCATAAGTGTGGTGTCTTATCTGAGGTTATTGATAGTTCTCCCGGCAATCTTGATTCCAGCTTGTGTTTCTTCCAGTCCAGCATTTCTCATGATGTACTCTGCATACAAGTTAAATAAGCAGTGACAATATACAGCCTTGATGTATTCCTTTTCCTATTTGGAACCAGTCTGTTGTTCCATATCCAGTTCTAACTGTTGCTTCCTGACCTGCATACAGGTTTCTCAAGAGGCAGGTCAGGTGGTCTGGTAGTTCCATCTCTTGCAGAATTTTCCACAGTTTGTTGTGATCCACATAGTCAAAGGCTTTGACATAGTCAATAAAACAGAAGTAGATGTTTGTCTGGAACTCTCTTGCTTGTTCGATGATCCAGTGGATGTTGGCAATTTGATCTCTGGTTCCTCTGCCTTTTCTAAATTCAGCTTGAACATCTGGAATTTCATGGTTCATGTATTGCTGAAGCCTGGCTTGGGGAATTTTGAGCATTATTTTGCTAGCATGTGAGATGAGTACAATTGTGCAGTAGTTTGAACATTCTTTGACATTGCCTTTGTGTTTGGAATGAAAATGGACCTTTTCTAGCCCTGTGGCCACTGCTCAGTTTTCCAAATTTGCTGGCATATTGAGTGCAGCACTTTCACAGCATCATCTTTTAGGATTTGAAATAGTTCAACTGGAATTCCATCACCTCCACTAGCTTTGTTCATAGTGATGCTTCCTAAGGCCCACTTGACTTCATATTCCAGAATGTCTGGCTCTAGGTGAGTTTTTGTTGTAGGGAGGAAGCCAGTTCTGACTCCATGTTGGAAACTGTTCCTTTGACTTGCTTTTATTATTATAATGATACTTAGTGACTTGCCTGGAAGATGCTAACCCTCTGCTTGACTGTAAGCTAAAGTGCCTTTGTCCAGCTGATGGATAGATAGTCTGTCCCTGCCCATGTGTGAATAGAAGAAATTAACACACCCCTTCTGAAGGCTTGCCATTCCCTTGGAGTTGTTTTGTAGAACAAAGACCCTTTCACTTTAGTTGCCCACTGCATCTCCCTCTCTGTTCTGCCTTTTGTCTTTATTTCCTCATTGCTTCTTTCTCTCTGATTGATTAAAGAACTTGGCATCCACACCCCGATAAAATAGTTATTTTGAGGTGCTAGCTGGCCATCTTCTCGGTCTGCTGACTCTCAATTAAAGTGTCTTCCTTGCCTCAACACCTTGTCTTTCGGATTCATTGGCCTGTTGTGTGGTGAGCAGATCAAGCTTGGATTCCTTAATATTTTCAGTGGAAGGTATAAGGAATAAAAGATACCAAATTATGCATGATCAGGATTCTCTAAGACTGGCTTGAGTTTAGTTGGTTAAGTGGATTTTGTTAAAAATGGGCTGGAACAAGACTGGTTTTGTTACCAAGTTCAAGCTTGTTTCTCTCTTTCTCCTAGTCCCTGTTTTTATCTCTGTCTTTTGACTTTCTGTCTTTCTATACATTTGCTCTGTCTCTGTATCTTTTTTAGCATTAGAGTCAAACTGCAGTACATATTTTACTAATATTACAAACCACTGGTAGGAGATCCAACCAGTCCATTCTGAAGGAGATCAGCCCTGGGATTTCTTTGCAAGTGTTAGGTAGGTAGAAGAGGGAAAAGGAGTCCAAAATGGCGGTGACTAAAAGACAAGGAAGGTCCGAGGACCAGAGTGAAGACTTCAGGCAGAACAAACAGCACTCCTGGCTAAGCCCAATTTGCATAGGGCAGGCCCAGGTGGAGGAAAATAACATATAAAAGGAGGAGCCAAAGCGCTTTCTCTCAGACTCTCTCCCCCACGTGCATGAGCGCGTGCTCTCCTCTCTCTCTCCCCCCTCTCCCCTCTCTCTCTCTCTCTCCCCCCCTCTCTCCCTCCCTCTCTCTCTCTCTCCCCCTCTCTCTCCCTCTCTCTCTCTCTCTCTCTCTCTCTCTCTCTCTCTCTCTCTCTCTCCCCCCACTCTCTCTCCCCACCTTCCCCCATGCACTCCTCAACTCTCTTCTCTTCAAGTCTTGGATTCTCCTGCCATCTTCTAAATAAAATAGAGCTGTAACACTGATTTGCCTAAGAGCTGTAGCACTGTTTGTCCAAGACCCAAGAGCTGTGACGCGCCGAGGGCTTTAATGTCCGTCGCTCCAAATCTTTTTGTGACGAGACAAAGAACCGAGGAACATACACTACTGTGACAGAAGGAATGATGCTAAAGCTGAAACTCCAGTACTTTGGCCACCTGATGCGAAGAGTTGACTCACTGGAAAAGACTCTGATGCTGGGAGGGATTGGGGGCAGGAGGAGAAGGGGACGACAGAGGATGAGATGGCTGGATGGCATCACTGACCCGATGGACGTGAGTCTCAGTGAACTCCGGGAGTTGATGGACAGGGAGGCCTGGCGTGCTGCGATTCATGGGGTCGCAAAGAGTCGGACACGACTGAGCGACTGACCTGATCTGATTATATAATTATCTTAAAACTTGCCAAATTATGAGGAAATTTTTCTTATATAACTTATATCAATTGATTATTTTTCTCTGGTTATTGGCCCTCAGTATTAAAAAATGTCCTCTCCACTGGGTGAGACTCCAAATATAATGCTGTTTCCTCTTTCTGGTCTTCTTTATCTGCTCATAAGCCCTTGTAGCATTTCGTTCCAGTAAGGCCAGGATCCCAGCTGGGTTTGAAGCCACCATGTCATTCATTCAGTCTTGGCTTCAGTGATCTTTCCTGCTAACAAGGATGCTCCCCAATTTCCCTCTCAAGTCACCTGATGTATGGGACATCTCACTATCCCTGCCTGGCCCCACTTCCACCTGGGAAAAGATAAAGTGTGAGATACCATGGTCCCTCTACTCATGATGAAGCTGCCTTCTTTTCTAACTTTTCTCCTTTGAGAACGCCATCAACCCTGAATCCCTGGTTCTGTCATTCTGTTACTGAGTTCAAGCTTGCTCTGCTTGCCGCACGATAGGCCAGTAAGTTTGAGAGATGAGGGGTTAAGACAAAGGAGCCAGCTGACCAAGAAGATGGCAGGTTATTGCCTCAAAATAACCATCTTATTGGGGTCTGGATGAGAAGTTCTTTTCATAGAGTGAAAGAGAAAGAAGCCAGGAGGAACTAAAGTCAAAAGACAGAATAGAGAGGGAGAGGCAGTGGGGAAGTAAAGTGAAAGGGTCTTCAGTCTAGCAAAACATCTCCTAGGGAATGACCAGCCTTCGGAAGTGTTAATCTCTTTTCATTCACGGGTGGGCAGGGTCAGATCATCTGAGAACTGAACAAAGTCACTTCAGTTTACCCTCAGGCGAGAGACAGAGTCCTCTGAAGCAGGCCCTTAGGTATGATCATAATAACAAAAGCAAGGAAAAGCAAGTCAAAGAAACATAGAGTCAGAATTGGCTTCTTCTGTAAAACAGTTTTTGTTTTTTCCTCCAGTATTGTTGAAACACTGCTTTTTACTACAGACTATGTAAATATCTTTGCCTTTATGGTATTTGTATTAATATTTGCTTTTGAGATCTCTGGTTACTTTGGCTAAGCAATGAGTATTGTCTTAAAATGATTTAGCTTGACCAACTGTTTTAAAACTTATTGACAAGCTTCCCAAATATCAAATTGTAATTAAATTTCTTTTGAGTTCCAGCTAACTTTGGGATACTTTCGAGTGCCCCAAAGGTCTCTTACAGAGAAATATTTAACTAGAATTATTTTGTAGGTTAAATGTAATGATTCATAATTCTGGTTACTGTAACAAAGTTTCTTTATCTATCAGATGTTTACCATATCTTTTGTTATTTACATACACTTTTGTACTCTGATGCTGTTACAAAAAGGGATTCATTACTAAGGAGATTCAAAAGAGGGCTAAGGAAGCAGTCACAACATTTCCACATCACAATGATGGCTAGGAGAGGTTTCCATCACCCCTCGGCTTCCCATAAGAATGTGGGAGTAAAATATCTGAGAGTGGGAAATAAAACAGGAGGGGAGGGGGCAGGGCACAATTTTTGAAAGAAAGACATCACCCAAGGACCAAGAAGCAAATAGATCCAAGATGGTTGAGTAGTTCTAGAGCCTCAGTGTATGCTCTTTGTAACAGATCAGCAAAATAAGCGACACACCCATCAGCTCAGTTCAGTTCAGCTGCTTAGTCATGTCCGACTCTTTGTGACCCCATCGCAGCACGCCAGGCCTCCCTGTCCATCACCAACTCCAGGAGTTCACTCAGACTCATGAGTCAGTGCTGCCATCCAGCCATCTCATCCTCTGTCGTCCCCTTCTTCTCCTGCCCCCAATCCCTCCCAGCATCAGAGTCTTTTCCAATGAGTCAACTCTTCACATCAGGTGGCCAAAGTACTGGAGTTTCAGCTTTAGCATCATTCCTTCCAAAGAAATCCCAGGGCTGATCTCTTTCAGAATGGACTGGTTGGATCTCCTTGCAGTCCAAGGGACTCTCAAGAGTCTTCTCCAACACCACAGTTCAAAAGCATCAATTCTTTGGCGCTCAGCCTTCTTCACAGTCCAACTCTCACATCCATACATGACCACAGGAAAAACCATAGCCTTGACTAGACGGACCTTAGTTGGCAAAGTAATGTCTCTGCTTTTGAATATGCTATCTAGGTTAGATATCCATCAGCTGGTGGTGGCTCTGCTGCTGCTGCTAAGTTGCTTCAGTCGTGTCCGACTCTGTGTGACCCCATAGATGGCAGCCCACCAGGCTCCCTCGTTCCTGGGATTCTCCAGGCAAGAACACTGGAGTGGGTTGCCATTTCCTTCTCCAATGCATGAAAGTGAAAAGTGAAAGTGAAGTTGCTCAGTCATGTCAGACTCTTAACGACCCCGTGGACTTCAGCCTACCAGGCTCCTCTGTCCATGGGATTTTCTAGGCAAGAGTACTGGAGTGGGGTGCCATCACCTTATTCAATATAAAGAAACTTTTAGGGATAGAAAATGTAAATGAGATTAGAACGTTTAGATAAACTGTTAAGAATGAATATGCTTTAGAAGTCTCTAAAATAGTCTTTGCAATTTTGCTAACTTAAAATTCTGGAATTGCATTAAATTAAGTGAGGAAAGTTTATTGAATAGCTGGGTCATTCTCAAATAAGATACTGAAACATTAATTACTGAACATTGACTTACTTTTACAGAGAAACTAAAGATATTTAAAACTATTAATGAATGTGTTTGGTGCTGCCCTGCGATGTTCTCAATCTGAAAGTATTTTGGTTTTTTTTAGAAATTATCACGGTATTTGTTACTAGTCTCCAAAATACTAATGCAGAGGACATTAATTGCTTACTGCTTAGTTTCCACAGGAAATGAAGGTTTTAAGAGATGAGGATTCTAATTTAGGTATGTGATTAAAGCTAACAGAAATAAAAAATTTTCAGCAAACAATAGGAAAGCAGGGTGTAAGTTATCAGTAAAGATGGCATGTGGAATGGAGTTGAATTTTATCGAGGGAAAAGGAAATCGGTCTGACTTACAGTAGCTGACTGATTGGAAAAAATAAAGTTGTTGTACAGAAAGTGGTGAACCGTTTTGAGGAAAGCAGACCCCAAGAAAACAGCTTTGTGCATGATCAGGAGTGACGCGGGGCTTCCCTGGTGGTCAGCGGCAAAGAATCTGCCTGCCAATGAAGGACGCAGGAGGCACAGGTCCGAGCCAAAATATTCCAGTCTCCTAATCTTGGTGAGCTTCTCTGGTCCTTAAATCCTGCCTGTGGTGATTTCGTTGCTGTTCCTCCTTTGATTAGGAACTGTT
This sequence comes from Bos mutus, assembly GCF_027580195.1. NCBI lineage: Eukaryota > Metazoa > Chordata > Mammalia > Artiodactyla > Bovidae > Bos > Bos mutus. The sequence goes on along the minus strand of NC_091630.1, from coordinate 11,527,390 downwards.
CCTGCCTTATACAGTGCAGGAGAAAGCAATCTGCCTGCAATGCAGGAGACCTGGGTTCCATCACTGGCTTGGGAAGATCCTCTGGAGAAGGAAATGGCAACTCACTCCAGTACTCTTGCCTGGAGAATCCCGTGGACAGAGGAGCTTGGTAGGCTGCAGTCCATTGGGTTGCAGAGTCAGACACGACTCTTAATTGTTGATGTTGACGGCTGCCTTTTGGAAGTGAGAGATCATGGAGGCTGGAGTCTTGCCTATAAGAAACAAAGGGAAGTCGCTCAGTCATGTCTGACCTTTTGCGACCCCACGGACCATATGTAGCCTGCCAGGCTCCTCTGTCCATGGGATTCTCCAGGCAAGAGCACTGGGGTGGGTTGGCATTTCTTTCCCCAGGGGATCTTCCCGACCCAGGGATCGAACCCGAGTCTCCCACATTGCGGGCAGACGCTTTACCGTCTGAGCCACCAGGGAAGCCAAATAAAAAGGGGACAAAAAGGCCTCCGCGCCCAGAAGTCCCATGGGGCGCTGGTCAGCATCCAAAAGTGTTTCCTCTGCTTTTGCGACTCTTTTCGTAGCCCTTGGGAATCACGAACGTTCGTCCAGTGTACTTCGGCTGTTACACACGTTTCCCATCACAGCCGTGTGCTGACCGCAAACTCCTGTTAACGGAAGCTCTCCGCCGGCACTGTGGAGTCCCACGCAGTGCGGGCTTTGACCATGCGCAAGAGCTCGATCCCGCTGGCCCCGGGCAAGCGCGCGCCCTGACGCCTCCTCCCTCCCGCTTGACAACGGGAAGTCTGCGAACGTTAGGGCGCGTGCGCAGACGGGGCCGGGGCGGCGGGAGAGGGGGTGGGGGTGGGGGGGACGCCTGCAGAGCGCATGGGCAGAGCCACCGTACGTCCGTTTGTCCGGATCGGAGGGGAGAGAGTGGGCGCCATCTTCTTCTGGGTTCGCTGAGGGCTCTCCCGGCTCTGGGGAGGCTGCTGCGGACGAGGAGTGCTCCCCGCCCCCAGCCTTGGGGTTCCGACTCGGCGGCAGCGGTGTGTGTTTGATCGCCCTAGTGCGAAGCAGTTACCGCAGGGGCGTCGGGCGTGGGGAGGGCTTGGCGGCCCGGACCGAAGCACAGGGAAAGGCGGGGCCGCGCCAGCAGCGAGCTTAGCTTCTGCCGTCAGGGCACCCTCTTTTCCCCTGCTAAACGCACCCAACTTCCCCGGCAGCCTCCATGTGGTGTTGTGCGTGCCCTTGTCAGTCGGCTTGAGAGAGTGGAGATCTGGAAGGATTCCATAGGTACTTGTTTTTCTTTGCTATGTCATCGTAGTCAGTGGTGGCAGGAAAAGCGCTTGGAGGCCCTGCTAGTTTTAGGCTTGAGGGGAGCCCAAGCGTTTAGATGTAGGGACAGCTCATCCTTGGGCGAGTCGGGGTGGAATGTTTGCCCTTGAGCCGGTGTAACGGAAAGGCACGGAGGTTGGGTGGTCCAGGTTGATTTGAAGGCTGATTTGGCTGAAGGTCTGGCAAGAGCATCGGATCCCACGTAGGAACTTTGGCCTGGAGCAAAAGAAGGAAGCTCTGACCCCTGGGAGTCTGGACAAAGGCTTTTTGAGCTATAGAAGCAATGCCTTCGGATGATCCCCATTTGAGGAGGATGGATGTTAATGGGAATTCCTGTGCCGTGTGGATTCGCCTTCATTTCCAGTTTCTACTGGGGACTTGGCTCTGTGTCGTCATGCCTTTGGCTTTTGATTTTAATCATCTACGTTATAAAAGGATAAAGAGGCAAATCGTCATAAAGAATCCTTACGGAGTGGGGTAGATTATTTTCTGCAGGGTTCACTCTTGCATTTTAAATGCACTTCATCATAACTTTAGGTTTTAAGAAGTAGCAGTTATCTCTCTCTCACCATGTCTGGCAAATGACTTGCTATTCTCTAGTTAAGATGAATGGATCGGAGATAATACCATTTCAAGTTAGCTTTCCTCCCTTTTCCCTCTAAGGCTTGATTAGAAAATAAGCATTTCATGGGGTTTTTGTGATAATGATTAAGTGGGATGAGTCCTTGGATAAAATCAGCTAAGTTATTTAAAATGAGCTTGTTAATTTCAGCCACTTACCCGTAAATGAGCTTTTAAGGATTCAGTTCCCTTTTTTTTTTTAATAAGTTAGAAGTTCTAATAGCTCAGTCTTTAAATCAACACAGCTATAACGATGGTTTTGTTGCATTCGTAAGAAATATTTTAAGTGTAGAGTAGGGTTTTTTGCTTTTTGTGTAGCGTTCTAAGAATAGAATTTCTGGGGTATTTGCTTAGGCAAATCACGTGGAAACCACAGGAAAGTTGCTCATTTTGATATCTGGTTTCTTACAGGTGATCTCCTAAGTGTATTTCTGTAGAGGGATAAATAGTACATTGCCCTTCTGTTTCAAGGGCAAAAAAGTTTAAGCAATAGTTATGTTTCTCTGTGGCAAATTAGAAGAAAATTTTTTTTATATTCTTGAATTGGAATTCATGAATTTGTACTCATGAAACTACTTAGTTAAAATATTGTTTTCAAATTAGGATAAATTATAAGACTTCTTAAAATTTGATGGTAATTATTTTGTGAAATGTTCTCGACTATTTTTGTAGATATGTTTCACATTTTTAAAAGTTTAGCAGGGATAAAATGTTTTACACGACTTTCTAAAAGTAACAGGAGCTAAGTCATTTTGCATAGGAAAGAGTCTTGGAATATTAATGTGAACATCCAGAAGCCATTTGTAGTTTTTATTAAAATGTTGGTGTGGGTTTGTTGAAGAAGTTAAGCTTATACTCATTTTTGGGGTGGTTGGGGGGTACCAGGCAGATACTGTCTAATAGACTAAGTTTTAGAACTATTTTTTATGTTCACAGTAATATTGAGTGGAAAGTACAAAGATTTTTTTATATGTCCTATGTCCGCCCCACCATTTTCATGCATTAATATTATATAGTAAACCTCACTAATTGGAGAAGGTGATGGCACCCCACTCCAGTACTCTTGCCTGGAACATCCCATGTAGGCTGCAGTCCATGGGGTCGCTAGGAGTCAGACAGGACTGAGCGACTTCACTTTCACTTTTCACTTTCATGCATTGGAGAAGGAAATGGCAACCCACTCCAGTGTTCTTGCCTGGAGAATCCCAGGGACGGGGAGCCTGCTGGGCTGGTGTCTGTGGGGTCACACAGAGTTGGACACGACTGAAGCGACTTAGCAACAAATCTCACTAATACTTTTAATATCAATTTGGCATTGATAATTCAAATGCGTAAAAAATGCCAGTTAGTTTCTTGATATCATCGTTGTAGTTTGAAAAGTAGTCAGTGGACCTTTTTCAAAGGAAAATAGACCTTGCAGACCTCAAAGACCATGTTTTCAGACAGCACTTTGTGGATGAGTGTTATTTAAGTGTAAGTACTGAATTAAAACATTTGTTCATTAAAGACATAATTTATAATCATTAACAGGTCTTAAAAAACATATTTGGTAAGAATACTTAGTTTGGGTATCTCTGAAAGTATTTGATGTAAGGAATTTTGAGATTTTTCAATAGTTAATACTGATATCCCCAAATATTCCAAATTAATGTATTACTATGTTTCTACCTTTCTGTATAGTCATTTGGGTTTCCCCAGAAGGCAGGACAGTTATTCAAAATGGGGTAAACTTATTAGCGTAATAAAATTTGAGTTTAAGATACAGAGTAGCAATAGTTGAGTATAAGTAATTGAGATTTTAGATTTTAGGGATATTTTACTATTTGTCTTAGTGGAGTCAGGAAATTGGGTTCCATGTTTGGAAGTGTGAGGTGTTTATGTAGAACTTAAAATTGTGTCCAGATGGTAGCCATTGGTTTGGATTTATTGCTTTAAAAATGGTTTTCTTCATTTATTGTATCATTTATTAATTTGATTTGCTCTTATGATTTGAAAGATTTACAGGAGAGTTGGAAATGATGAATTAGATATTGGTTTTTTCAAGTGGAAGATAGGGTTTCGGGAATTTTTGGTGTTAAATTGTCATTTTTACTTGTAGAAAAGATTTTTAAAAATTGGTTGTAAAATTCACATACAGTCAAATGCACAGACCTTACTTAAGGATAGGTTCATTTAGCCTTGATAAATTTATACTCCCAGGTAACCAATAGTCCAATCAGAATATATAACATTTCTGTCACCTTTTTCTGGGGCCACTTTCAATTAAGGACCAGTTGTTAAGTTTTCAGGTTTTTTGTTTCTAAATAATTTGCAGAGGTCTCCTTGGAATTTCTACCTTTTTGCTAAAAGATGATTATTTTCCCCTTGGAACAAAGACAACCATTTTGTAATACTCTTAGCTGTGCCTTTTTATATTGCTTCACTTTTAATAGGTAATTGTGAAGTGAATATCCTAATCTGGCGTTGTTTAAGGTCAATTACAGGGTCCAAGGATTAATTATATTTCATTTTCTTTCCACAGTTAAGTTGCTTTTACAGAATTAACAGGTCTGCAAGAAATAAAAAGGTAAGATATCCAGAGCTTAAGGCTTTTCACAGAGGCTTGACAAAAAAAAAAAAAGTAGAATAGTACACCTGGGTATGCATGGCTTCTGTACTTTATGTCTGGCCAGTAATGCACTAGTGGTAGGCAGTTTATTATCATGAGCAGAAATTATATACTGTCCATAGATGGCTTTTATAAGTATGTAAAATTTGTTGTGGTTGGTAAAATTCTTTAATCTACAAAGCTCTCTCTCATGTTTCACTAGCAGATATGTCTGAAAATAGTTTGGTCTTGTTGTGAAGTAGCACTTGGCAGATGTACAGAGATGTGACCTTTTTTTCTACTCAACACTGTATAGGATAGGTGATAGGAAATGTTTCTTCAAAGTAGCTGGTTTATTTGTATGTTTAGTTGGGAGAAAATTTATTCCATTTGTTTAAAGAATTAGATACAGTCAATATCGTTGTGAACGCATATCTTGTTTTCATTTATAAATGCTGAAGAAGGTAGGGACCAGTAATTATTAAGTTTAGTTTTGGATTAGGTACTTCAAAAATAAGACTTGCTATTATGTGTACCTTTCTGTCTGCAGGTCATTATTGCTGTGGTTTGCGCTCAGCATGGCTGTAGTCATCCGTTTACTGGGGCTTCCTTTTATTGCGGGGCCTGTGGATATCCGTCACTTCTTCACGGGATTGACTATTCCTGATGGAGGAGTGCATATAATTGGAGGGGAAATTGGGGAGGCTTTTATTATTTTTGCAACAGATGAAGATGCAAGACGTGCCGTAAGTCGTTCAGGAGGGTTTATCAAGGATTCATCTGTAGAGCTCTTTCTTAGTAGTAAAGCAGAAATGCAGAAGACTATAGAAATGAAAAGAACTGACCGCATGGGAAGAGAGAGACCAGGATCTGGGGCATCAGGGGTTGGCAGCTTATCTAATTTTGTTGAGGCTATTAAAGAAGAAGGAAGTAATTCTGGATATGGTTCTCCGATTAATCAAGATGCTGGGTTTCATACTAACGGTACAGGACATGGTGATTTAAGGCCAAGAAAGACACGGCCATTGACAGCTGAGAATCCTTACTTGTTTCTACGAGGCTTGCCGTACTTAGTAAATGAAGATGATGTACGTGTCTTTTTCTCTGGTTTGTGTGTGGATGGAGTAATTTTTTTAAAGCATCATGATGGCCGAAATAATGGTGATGCCATAGTAAAATTTGCCTCATGTATTGATGCTTCAGGAGGTCTTAAATGTCATAGAAGTTTTATGGGTTCAAGATTTATTGAAGTAATGCAAGGCTCAGAAAAACAGTGGATTGATTTTGGAGGTAATTTAATTAAGGAAGGTGACATTTCTATGAGGACTGAAGAACATACACCACCAAGAGGAATTAATGATAGACATTTTCGGAAACGATCTCATTCAAAATCTCCCAGAAGAACATGTTCCCGTTCTCCTCTGGGATTTTATGTTCACTTAAAAAATCTGTCTGTAAGTATTAACAAAAGAGATTTAAGAAATTTTTTTAGAGATACTGATCTGACAAATGAACAGATTAGGTTTTTATATAAAGATGAAAGAAGAACAAGATATGCCTTTGTGATGTTCAAGACTCTGAAAGACTATAACACTGCTCTGGGTTTACATAAGACTGTTTTACAATATCGTCCAGTTTATATTGATCCAGTTTCTAGGGAACAGATGCTGAAGTTCATTGAATGTTATGAAAAGAAAAGACCAGCATCAACAGAGAAAGAGAGACTTGGACAGGTCTCACAAAAACACTCTCAAGAAGGCTACTCTGGCCAGAAATTGTGCATATATATAAGAAATTTCCCATTTGATGTTACAAAAGTTGAAGTGCAGAAGTTCTTTGCTGACTTTTCTCTTGCTGAGGATGACATTTGCTTGCTTTATGATGACAAAGGAGTTGGTCTAGGAGAAGCGTTGGTGAAATTCACATCAGAAGAACAGGCCGTGAAAGCTGAACGTTTAAACCGACGGAGATTCTTGGGGACAGAGGTGTTGCTAAGGCTCATATCTGAGGCACAAATGCAGGAGTTTGGTGTAAATTTTTCTTCAATGTCTAGTGAAAGAATGCATGACCATTCACAGTCTTGTGATAGAGATGATCATTCCCATTCGTTTGACCCAAATGATCCACCAGTATACTCAGGTGGCCCTTCGGAAAACTTTAGGCATCAGCAAGAGGACTTGAGGCAACTGGACAATTTCAAGCATCCTCAGGGGGATTTCCGACCACCTGAAAGACGCCCTCCAGAAGACTTTAGGCATTCCCCAGAGGATTTCAGGCGGTCCCCGGAAAACTTCAGGCGCCTTCAGGAGGAACACTTCAGGCGGCCTCCTGAGGAGGACTTCAGGCGCTCTCGGGAGGAGGATTTCCGGTACCCAAGGGAGGAGGACTGGAGGCGGCCACCTGAGGAGGATTTCAGGCGACCTCCCAAGGAAGACTTCAGGAGACCCCAGGAGGAGGACTGGAGGCACCCCCCAGAGGGAGACTTAAGGAGGCCACCTGAGGAGGATTGGAGGCGGCCTCCTGAGGAAGACTTCAGGCGGCTTCCCCCAGGGGAATGGAGGCGACAGCCTGAGGAAGACTTTAGGCGGCCCCCGGAGGAGGATTTCAGGCGCCCTCCTGAGGAGGACTTCCGGCGACCCCACCAGGAGGACTTCAGGCGGTCTCCTGAGGAGGATTTTCGAGGTTCTCCCGAGGACTTCAGACGGCCACCCCCGGAACACTTCCGGCGGCTGCCCCCAGAGCACTTCCGACGGCCGCCCCCAGATCACTTCCGTCGGCTGCCCCCGGAGCACTTCCGGCGACCACCTCAGGAGCATTTCCGGCGGCCACCGCAGGAGCACTTCAGGCGGCCATCCCAGGAGCATTTTAGACGACCGCCTCAGGAACTTTTCAGGCGGCCACCCCAGGAACATTTCAGGCGCCCCCGAGAGGAAGATTTTAGGCACCCACAGGATGAAGATTTCAGGGGCCCTCCGGATGAAGACTTTAGGCACCCTTCTGAAGAAGACTTCAGGAGTTCTCAGGAGGAAGATTTTAGAAGCCCTTCTGATGAGGACTTCAGGCGGCTCCCGGAGGAAGACCTCAGGGAAGCTCCAGAGGAGGACTCCAGAGTTCCTGACAGATTTAGACTTCCTGGTGAGGAGTTTAGGAGCCCCCCTGGTTTTAGAAGTCATCGTCCTTTTGTGAATTTTGGTCGCCCAGAAGGTGGCAAATTTGATTTTGGAAAGCGTAATATGGGAAGTTTTCCTGAGGGGAGATTTATGCCTGATCCGAAATTAAATTGTAATTCAGGTAGAGTAACACCTATTAAGATAATGAATCTTCCATTTAAAGCTAATGTTAATGAGATTTTAGATTTCTTCCATGGTTATAGAATCATACCTGATTCAGTTTCAATACAGTATAATGAGCAAGGATTACCCACAGGGGAAGCCATTGTTGCCATGATAAACTACAATGAAGCTATGGCTGCTATTAAAGACCTGAATGATAGACCAGTTGGCCCCCGCAAGGTTAAGTTAATTTTGCTCTAGAGAGCATTTCTAAATTGATAATTATCTCCCCACAGTATTGATGCAGTAAAATGCATTTTTAAGTGTTTATTTTTAATTATCTAATGAAAAGAAACATTTTAATTTTGACCTGTGAACAGAAGAAATGTAAATAGTAGAATGTGAATCTGGTTTTCTTTTGCTTGCAAATTGCCATTCACTTTTTCTAACTTAAAAATATATATGCTTTTTTTTTTTTGATGGGGGTGGGGTGGGTTGGGTTGGGGGGAGAACTAATTCCCTGAGTGCAGTAATTTTTGTTGATGTCATGGGTAAATGTCAAGACTTGTATAAAGTAGAAAACTGTGTTTGGGGAAGACAAGTTTTATGTTTACTTTTGTTTCCATTCTGTAGTCTACATTTCTACTCCAATTGTATAAGGAAATGGTCAGTGACTGATTGTTCAGGGTTAGCATTTTTATTGCTAACTGCCTGCAGAATTAATGCCCTCTTCTTTGTCTGAGATATTACTGTGTTAAGCCTCCCCTTAATCATAAGTAGCTCAAAATTGACAGACTGTGAACTTGAAGTTTACTTATGTAAAAGGCTTAGGAAATTAACTTTCAAAGTTTTTATAAAAATAAAAAAATTGCAACTGAATAGATGAACTAATTAACTTGTATTTGTATATATAGAAAAAAGAATTACAGCTTCTTTTGTGAAGGTTTTCAACAGCTATATTAAATAATATGACAGGAGGGACCAGACATTCTATAATAGTATATGAGTTCTTTGTGTAGTTCTGTGGTTTATTCCAACATCTCATCAACCAGACTGATAAGATTTACTCAATACTTAAAAGAGAAAAAAGTAATTATAGGTACAAGGGGACCTTCAGGTTCTTGCTGGGAAGAATCTGATAAATGGACATAGTTTGTGTTTATAGGAAGAATTTACTTATGATTTATATAACTTGTGGTTGTTTATTCATAATTTCAAAACTTTTTTTATCTGGAGATTCAATGACTAAATATAACAAGAATTCTGTGAGATTAAATTTTTACTTCTTTGATATTTGACACTGTAGAGATTTTGCAAATACTGGATTTGATTTTTCATACCATAATAATAATGCTAACATTGGGTACTTTCTATACGCTAGGCAGTTTAAGTGCTTTACATGCATAATGTCATCTTAATATGCCTTAAGAGGCTTACAAGTATTTATTTCACAAATGAGATAAATTCGGAGTTTAAGTAACTTGCCTAAAGTCATAGTTAAAAATCATGAAGCCAATTTCAACCCTGACAGACTTACTCACTCCAGTTCATGCTGTTAATACTTTGGCCTACCAACTTTGTTAAATGGTAGTTTTTAATTTTAGTAAGACCATGCTGGGCTTTCTTGGTGGCTCAGTGGTAAAGAACCCGCCTGCCAGTGCAGGAGACATGGGTTCAATCCATGGGTCCAGAAGGAAATGGCAACCTACTCCAGGATTCTTGCCTGGGAAATGCCACAGACAGAGGAACCTGGCAGGCTATGTCCATGGGGTCACAAAAGAGTCTGACACGACTTACCGACTAAAGAAGACCATGCTAAAAATATAATTCAAGAGTAAAGGATATTTTTTTACCTCCATTGTTGCTTTAAAAATAGCATTAAAAAAAAGATAAAATTAATATGCCCAAACATTGTGAATAAAAGACAAAGTAACTAGAAGTTACTATATATCCAGGGATTCTTTATGAGACAGACAATATATATTGGCTTCTAATTTAAAATTGTTCATTTTATCAAACATGATTTGATTTTGATTGGTCTTTTATAATTTACATAAAACAGTTGATTTCCCTCAATTTTGTGATAGATACTTCCCCACACTGAGCAAATAATAAAATTTGAATTTATATACAGTACTTTGGAGGGTATTGTAGAACACTTTTTAGTATTTAGCCATTTAGTACCGCAATACTCATCTTTAGTGATCTAAAGAAGTCTAAGAAAAACCAACTGAAGTTTCTGTGTTTTTAATTATGTTGAACATCCTACTTGGCAGTAAAATGAATTAACTGGTAAATTTGGTTCAAAAAAGCACATCACTATGGCACTTGAAACTAGTAAGCTCACAAGCTAGGAAAATGACACTAGGAAGAAAAGATTTTTTAAGTGCTCAGATTGTATGGTTGATTTGATCAATCTTACTGAAGTGTATTGGAAGACCTAAAAATGCTTCTCAAATACATATAAATAAATGAAAGCTATGATGAAACTTAAGGTGAAGTATAACTTAATATGGAACTGCTTCTCAGTCTAGGCTAGGGTGGAATGGTGGTGATAATTAAAAGGCTAACAATAAGCACAGGCTTTGTATTTTGATTGTAAAATTACTGGATTGATAAGAATTCTACTCCATGATCTTCAGTTTAGTATATTTTTTAACTTTAAGTTTGCTACACAAAACTGGCTTCTACTGCTTGGGAGCCATTTCTCCACATCTGTTCACAACTTTGCCTTCAGCAACATGTTGGTAACTTAAATGGGCCATGGTAGGAGTATTTACACTATGGAAACTGGTAAGTGCAGAATATTAGGGTGTTTTCCACCGCAGTGAGCCAGTTTACCAACACACCACCAATTTCAAACACATAAAAGAGAACAGTGCACTACATCCTCATTAACCCATTGCCCAGCTTCAATAATAATCTCATAGCCAGTTGTGTTTCCTCTCCTAGATTTATTAGGTATTATAGTGGCATATTGGTTATCAAGTTTAATACCCAGTGGCATTTTAATTATCTTAAAGCCAAACATTTTTGATTTGAGGCATCTGAAAAATATAGATCATGCCTAGAAAGTAAGCTTAATCTCATAACCAAGAGATAGTAAGACTCCTTAGGAGTGCACACTTACACACTTACTGACAATACTGTCATGAGCATTGGCTCTTGGTCCATATATCACCTATTAAGCAGTGACCCCATCACCTCCATCTCCGCATAAATGTTAGCTAATATTTAGTGAACTGTAATAGGTACTACATGATCTTTATATATGAATTAACTATAGTTCCAGTAACCCTAATATATCTATTTTGGAGACAAATGGAAGCCTATAACCAACTAACTAGTCAGACTGGTTGCCTGTCTTTTTATAAAGAAGCTAAAAAGAGGTTTTTATATTTTAAAATATGGTTACCTAAGTATCTATGTAATAGCCTTGATTCTGTCCCAGCTCACAAATTGTAGAAATAGTTACTTTATAACCCTTTTAAGACTTTCCCTTGTGGCTTTAGTGGTAAAGAACCCCCCTGTGAATGCACCTGTGAATGGAGGAGATATGGGTTTGATCCCTGGGCCACGCAGATTCCTTGGAGAAGGAAATGGCAATCCGTTCCAGTATTCTTGCCTGGGAAATCCCATGGACAGAGAGCCCTGGTGGGCTACAGTCCATGAGTCACAAACACTGGACACAACATAGCGACCAAACAGCAACGCTTTCAGGTTGGCCAACCTATTGCTGGCCTAAAAATTAATTATACAGTTAAAGTATTACATGTAATAGTCCTTTTGTTCTTAGAATATTTTTTTAAATAGAGCATACATTTTATATCATAATTTGATTGCTTTAAATATCAGACACTATTTTAATTTTACAAATAGGGCAACTGATGCTCAAGTGAGTTGCGATCATAATCTGCAAGAGAAATACTACAACCTTGTTTTTTTTGCCTAGTTACAATACCAAGATTAAATACAGAAAATGCAATGACATCCTCAGTTTTTTATGAATGTAAATTATTTGTGCATGCTGTGTGCTAAGTCACTTTAGTTGTGTCCGACTCTGTGATGCTGTGGACTGTAGCCCTTCAGGCTTCTCTGTCCATGGGGTTCTCCAGGCAGGAATACTGGAGTGGGTTGCCATTCCCTTCTCCAGGACATCTTCCCAACTCAGGGATCAAACCAACCTCTCTTAGATCTCCTGCATTGGCAGGTGGGTTCTTTACCACTAGTACCACCTGGGATATTTATTTACAGTTTTAAAATGTTTTGAGTATTTTATTAAGTAACTATATCACTTAGGGCTATTTTCAGGAAGCAATGCTTTGTTAAGAACAGACCATGAATAACAAAAGTCAGAAAAGCATTCTAGAAAAGTATTTTCTGTTATGAACAACTGCTTTTTGTGGTAATCCCAGATAATATCAATTTCCTGATTTTTATATGCCAGACTTGGATCTATGAAATAATGAGAAGTACAATTCTCCATCCAAAGAAGTAAAAGCATCAGATATACTGAAAGGCTCTGATTAAATTGTTTTCTATTTTCAGGAAAGAGAGTGACTGTGTACTCTTACTGATTATATGGTAGGCTGATAAAATATATAATTTTTTACCGATTTATGATTGGCTATATTCTTTAAGGGAAATATTCCACCAAATTCTAGCTTTCCAAAAGTTGTGGTGCCATATATAGTGGTTTAGTTTGACAGTGGTTTTGTTTTAAAACCAGAATTAAGCTGAATGTAGCTTTTTAAAGCTAAAATTTATGCTTATGTATAGTTGTAAAACACTGATGGTGCCCTATTATTTGAGAGTGACTGTAATACTCTTGTTGAAGAGTAAATTTATATACTGAATAATGAAACTTTAGGTTATAGTAAAAGTGAAAAAGAAAGGAAAAAGAACACTTGTCTTTTTGATGAAAGCTTTATGGAATAAAATTTGTATTTAATCAGAATGACTACCTAGGACCCTTTTCTGATGTTGAAAGCATGGCGTCTTAATCTAAAGGAAGTGGAATCGTTAAATCTCTTTTTGTGATTTAACTCGGTTAGTGTATGTGAAATACTTCCAAAATACATTGTTTTTTAAAAACAATGGAACCTATAAAAAAGATAGTATGATGCTAGATAGAAATGTTGAAATGACTGATGTTTTTTAAAACTTCCATTTTTGGTTGGCATAAATTTCCTTTAATAATTTCTACATTTCCAATAGGATTTAATTTTGAGGTTTAACGTATCAAGCCAGTATTATGTTTTGTAATTTTAGTAATTCTGGATTCCAGGTCATTTAAGATGAAAATGGAAATGCAAAATTTACTTAAGTAATTTAATTTTCTTCTTCTGTAACATCTAAGTCTTCATCCTCTTCATCATCATCTTCTGTTTGGTGATCCTTTCTTAGTCGACAGGTCAATACCTGTTAAAAGTTAACATGTTTTAAAAATCACTGACTTAAAAATATTTTTACATGCCTGGTATCTTTTTTAATGCCCTGATAGATAAGAGTACATAGAACAAATATCAGAAAAATGTCCATAAATAATAATCTTTAGTAATGAAAATTCTAAATTATGAATTGTCCTTAAAGGTTTAAAAACAATCACAAAATTTTTTCATTCATGTTATTTTTTTGAAGAAAAGTGTGAAGTTAGCTATTTGAACTCCAGTTGGATATCAGTACTTTGATAACATACTTCCAGAGAAAAGTACATTATAAATATTAAAAATATTTTAAGTTAAATAATTCTTAGGTCACAAAAACATGAGAGTCCTCAAAGGGATGGCAGAACACAAGGATATTTCAACTAGGCAAAAATATTAAACGTTGAACCTAGTGTGATTTAAAATTAATGAGATGAGAATCTGAATTCATGACATGGCTTTCATTTCTGATTGTTGCCACTTGGGTCATCCTGCTTCGCACTTTTCAGAGGGTGACTATGCCTCCCAGGGGACATCTGCAGTGTCTGGAGACACCTGATTGTCACGACTGGGGGAGGGTAAGGGCATTACTGAACTGTGGGTAGAAGCTGGGAATGCTGCTCAGCATCTGTACAATGCACAGGACAAGATCCCTCACCGCGCCCCGGCCCCCTCCGCCCCAAATCATCTGGCTCAAAGTTAACAGTGCTGAGGTTGAGAAACCTTGGCATTATGTAGTCTAAAGTGTTACACAGATCTTGGCTAACCTAGGTGATACTGTTAGCTCTAAATAGTCAAAATTCTCTATGTACTATATACTATAGATTTATGGAATTTATGTGCAAGGCACTTAGTACTGGAATAATAAAAGTATAATTTGGTTAGGGGGAGAGAAGTGTAAGTTAAAAGCAGTAAATAAGTGCTTAGAAGATAAAACAACGTGCTGGGTCACATTACAACTGAATGCTCAATTTTAAATTCTGAAGACTAGATATGCAAAAGATCATAGCTTTCTAAATCAGAAGTTGGCAAGCTAAAGCCCAGTTTGTCTTGTTGCTATAAATAAAGTTTTATTACAACATGTTGATTTGTTAATGTATTATTTGTGGCTGCTCTTGGTTGGGGCAGAGACTATGTGGTCCACATAACCTGGTATTTTCTCTGTGGCCCCTGAGAAAAAAGGGCCTACTATCTATCCTACTCTAGATATCAGGTACCTCAGGTTTTCTGGATATAGAAGAAAAGAGAAAATTGATGCTTTACCTAAGGATACGTGCTTCTGGATCTATGATAACATTCAGGAAAGGTCCTTTTTAGGTATAATTTCCAGTAAGCCATGCTAGTGGGATTCAAATCCTAGGCAGCTTGATTTCACAATCTGTGATCTTCACATTATAGCACAGAACAAATGTAAATTAGCATTCTCCTATCCCTTCTACCTCTGCTCCCAAATGTTCTGCTTCAGAGAGTCATTTATCTTTCAGATAATAAAAGAAATATCAATAATAGAGCAGAACCTAATGCAGTTTTACATCATTTTATATAGAAGAGGGGAAGAGCAGGTTATTCAAGATCCTATGATTTAAGGGAAACATTTTTAGTACTGAACAATTCAAAAGGCAGTAGCTTACATTCCTTAAAATTACTGTTTCTAGCTCACCTGTCCTGTTCCAGATACACACTTAGCAGACAATGATCTTTGAAGAGGTGACTTCGAATTTGCTCTTACAATATCTAAACGGGATGAATAATCTTGCGGATACAGAGAATGTCGGAAAACCTGTTGCAATGATAAAACAATGTTATACATTAGATAACTAAACTGGAAATCTAGAAAGTCACATTCCCTTTAGTTCAGAATTTGTTTAAGCAACTCCCCTCCCCAATCCTGCCCTGGGGACATTATTTAATTTATTGTAAATTTAAAACAAATATTAAAAAAATATTTTACATTGAAAAGATGTAAGCTAGAAAATTCTACTGAACCACGTAAAATGATGGGTCCTGAAACAGTCACTTAAGAGCTTTTACTTGTGAAACGTGAAAAGTTCCTGCCTTCAAAGAGCATGCAAGCCAGTGAGACAGTAAGTCACACCTTTGATTCTTTCTGTTCTGCCTATCCTCAACTCAACAGTTTAAATTCACTACAGTGCTGTCCCAGTATATCACAGAAGAGTAAATGAAGCCATTCTATGAAATTCCAATCTCAGTAGCATCTGGAATGCCATTGCTTGTCAGTTCTTTTTCCTGAAAGTAGGTCCAACTATTACTGCACTCTTAAGCTTCCTTATCTTTTATACCACTTTGTAACATAAAACAGGCAAGTCTATCAAATGTGAATTTCTTCATATTCCCTCATTTTCCCCTCAACTCTTTATGCTATCATTTTGCTTTTTTAAAGCAAATGTGATTATGACTCTCCAACAGTGCATTTTCCCCTTAGCTAAAACTTCAACAAACAAAAGCTTGCTCTTTTTTCTGCCTTTTTTTTAAACATTAAAGAAGTACAGCATATAAAAGCAATCAAGGGATGAAACTTAACAAAAGAGGTTAAGACTTGTGTTTTAGGGCAATTCAGGCATATTGATAATTAGGTTATTTAACAGTTTTACTGAAGACCCAATTATATTTTGGTGCTAGACGTGGACCCTGCCATCCTGGTATGATATCAAAAGTGGATGACTGAAGTCACTGGTATTTGGAAGAAATACATTTTTGTTAAAACAACATTCTTTGGATTTTCTAACAAAGATAAAAGTGGGAAATGGAAGATAATATACCACCCTTGGGATAAAAGTCTAAACCAGTTAAATATTAAATCTATTGCAAAAGAACATATTTACAGGAATATTTATTGGCAATACTGCATTTTCCAATATATGGTCCAAGATCTTTTCTAGGAGTGAGTCTCAAGATCTGAATATGCTCTGAACTGAATGTACAGAGGTGATCTTTTGAAGGGGAATATGATAGTACTTTTAATGTGAAGAACAAATCAGTTAAGATGGTTTCTGATATAACTGGATGTAAAATACTAGCTGCTATCTGAATAAATCAGCAATTCTCATGTAGTAAGGACTACTACCTAAGAATAGGAAATTATTTCTCTGTCCCTCTCTGCATCTTTTCTCTACTTGTTTCCAAGAGACTTTGTATTTAAAGGGTCCTTCCTCTCCTTAGTAGCTGATGTAATTTTACTTTGGCTTATCCCACACAACTCTTCCCCAGACTGCTTTCCTCTCCTTTCCACAAGTTACGGTATCATAATGCATTATACCTCAGGACCTTTGTATAACTATCTGTACTCTGCCTGAAATTGTAGACAGGGATTCGACATATCCCTCAAACTGTCCCTCAAACTTCTGATTAAGAGATCATTCTTTGATTCTCCAGATAGGATCCTCCATCACATACACTCATTTGCACAACAGTATGTTATCTCTCATTTTTTCCTTCATATTATGAAACATCTTTTTTTAATGCCTGAACTCCTTTTTTAAGTTTCTGCTTTTTGACAACTTGGACCAACTCTATAGTGCTGAAGCCTCAGCACTCAGAACAGTGTCTGGCATATAACAGATGCTCAGTAAACAGTTGACGAATGTACACAAGTGTCTCCGTTTTAGAGATAAGCAATGAAGTGTGAAGAAATTAACTTGCTCAGTAGTGCCCCATTGGAAAAAGGGGGCAAGTTGATACTCAAAAACACATCTAGACAACACTGAGATTTTGAGTGTTTATGGATCTCTCCTACAAGCTACCTAGCTAGCTGATGAAGAATAGTGTTAAGAGAAGTGGTAAAGGAAATGCTGTGACAAAAAAAGATACCTAAGACCTGTGGAACGAGAAAGAAAATCTTTGGGTCCAGAGGGCTTGAGGAACTTGAAACTGCATTAAGTCAAGGGTGTTAGAAAGTGGAGAATGAAAATACTTGTAATGGGAACTTTAACCTTATAGGGAAAGTAGGGGATCAATTTTAAACCTGCCACTCAATGCAGTGTTTCTTACAGGAAATAGTTCATCTCACTCACCAAGAACCATGCTTCTGGCAGCACAGATAGGATAAAAACAGTGTCTGTAGTCAGACTACTGTTTGGCTTCCAGCTATTTTACTAGCTATGGGATCCTCTGGAAAGTTCCTTAGCCTCACTGCCTCAGTTTTTTCATCCGTAGAAATGAGGACATAAGTACTTTTATTAAAATTCATGGTAGGATTAAAATAATACAGTGAAAATGCACAGGTCAGTAGCTGGTTAAAGTAATCACTATAAACATTTGCTATTTTATAAATTAACAGTTAAAAGCTTGATGATAATTTTTAAAAAAATAGGATGTAAAAAGTGAAAATTAAGAAAGCTTTAGTAGGGAATAGAAACCATTCTATTAACAAATAGAAATATGATTGTGTATGCTTTACTGAGGTAAAAGTGAGATCAGATTTTGGCATTGGAAAACATATACTAAAACATGTACTTCATTTTGGCCAAGCTGTATAGTCTGGTTTTACTGAATTCACGTTTCTTGAAACCAGTGGAGTAGTGGGAAGTGAAGCCTTGGGGGATCTCGATAGATAGAATTACTTAAAAAATAAATGGATCCTTGAAAATTATGGAATTAACTTATATAATTAAAAAATTTTGGCTGTATCTTGAGAATACATGGCTGTTCTCACTTCTACTGTAGAGATATATGGACAAAGTACATCTTGAATATTTAAGAGTTAATATTTGCATTTAACTATCAATACAAAGGAAGCCTGGAGAACCAGTATTGCCTGGAGAATCCCAAACATTGGAGCCTGGCAGGCTACAGTCCATGGGGTCACAAAGAGTTGGACACGACTGAGTGAAACACACCCACCCCCTGCCTACACACACACAGCCACACACAGACACCACCTCCCCTCCACCTATATACAGATCTACACATTTCATAGGTTACAGATTAAGTCTCACAAAACTAGTTAGAAGCCAGATTCTGCTCTCTGACTAGCTAAGTGGTCAAGGGCAAGTTGTTACCTAAAGCCTCTACACCTGCTTTAGTTGTAAATGAATGAATGCTCACAGCACTTGAGTTACAGGAGTGAGTGAGAAAATCCATGCAAAGCTTTCGGTGTTGTGCGTGGCATAAACACTCAAATTTTGGCTTAAATCAATAAAGAGTGTTTTTAACACACATAAGTGACTTACACCATTAGTCAAAACGATACCTTATTTCACATTATGGCTTTGTTTCTATGTTTTACTAGATATTAATTCTTCGAACTTAACTATGGTTAATTAGAAAAGTTAACTAGAAAGTCATAAAGGTTCAGCTATTTGGAACTGCATAAAATGACATCTAAACCACAAAGTGTAATTTAAGACATTTTTACCCACACTAAAATGGTTTCTTTTAAATATTTCCATATCAATAGAAGAACTGAGCTTAGATAGACACAGTCCTACCTCTAAATCTTCTTCTTCATCAATCTTTTGTATATTTTGGTAGGCAGCAGTGTAGACCTCTAAAGCTTTGCCGTGAAATAACATTTCAATAGTGATGAATTCTGAAAATATAGTCTGAAAAAACAAGGATTTGAATGTAAACAAATTGCTTCGTGAATTTAGTAGAGTTATTCTCTACTATAGTCTTGACATTTTATTAAATAGAGGTTTTTCAACAGGGAAAATGAAGTACAAACGATAATTGGAATAAAAATAGTTGCAAATATCTTTTGCAGCAAAACTTTAAAATTACACAAAATATTTAGTATCTTATTATTTACTTCCATTTTTAAGTATGTTCTTCTATTAGATATTTACGTTTAAAAAAGATGTTTGTCACTACATCACTAAATGTCACTATTAGCTAAAGAAGTTCAGTTCTGAACCTGTTTTTTTAGCAACTCCAACTGGTGTTTAAAAGAATGTTTTTAGGCAAGAATTCCATCCTAACATATTTATATGTTGCTTGTATTCTCCAGCCACAATTCCTACTCCCGAAAACAGCACGATACATTTGCATAGAGCTTTCCAGTTTACAAATATATGACATGCTCAGTATTGCTCATAGCTACAATATTAAGACTTGGGTCTGATTCTTCAAGGCCATAGCTCCTGCTCATTGTACTGTGCTGTTTTCCCTGGACTCAATTATTTCCTTGGCAAATACACTGCAGGTAAACTCTTATCAGCAAGATGTTGACAACTTTTGGTCGGGAAGGCTATGAGAAAAGAGAATGAATGAGGATGTGCACACTGATCTAAGCAGGGGTGAGAGAACTGGTAGGCAGGGAAAGTATGTAAGCCAGATACGTTTTCAAAAAATTGGATCTCATGCTTCTATCATCTTGTCTCTTATCAAAATAAAAAAATTGGAGCATTAACGTGGAGAAGTGGACAGAATAAGAATAGGATAGAAAATATGCAAGCATTGTCCTTAAAGGGGCAGTACAGATGAAATGGGTTAGGCTCAAAAGCAATAGTCAAATACTCATTTCCTTCATTTCTGCTCTCCTGTCTTAACCACCCAGATAGGAGTGGTCCTGCACCTTGGAAGATAGCCATACAGCTATCTTGTAGTATCATGTTTAGAAATAATTTTCCGCAAATAAATACACCTTTCAGTGATCACATGTAATGTGCTAATCAGCAATGGGTCAGTATGGTAAGAGACAGGCATTCAAGGAGTTTCGTTTCTCCGCTTTTCAATTTTATTTTGTTTGACAAGAAGGCCATTTGGGTGGGTACTTCAATTTTATTGGTGGGGGGTGGGGAAGTTAATGGAATTCTCTACTCATTGGCAAGTATTCTGTAAAGCAGGTAGTACAATAGTTAAAAATAGGGGCTCTGGATTAAGATAAACCTGATTTCAAATCAGGGGTTCCCAGATGGCGTTAGTGGTAAAGAACTCGCCTGCCAATGCAGGAGACATAAGAGATGCAGGTTCAATTCCTGGGTAGGGAAGATCCCATAGAGGAGGTCATGACAATCCAGTCCAGTATTCTTGCCCGAAGAATCCCATGGACAGGAACCTGGCGAGCTAGGTCCACGGGGAAGCAGAGTCGAACACGACTGAAGTGACTTAGCACGACTTCAAATCAAGACTGAAACAAATCAGCTGTGTAATATTAAGCACTTTATCTGTTCTTCTTCCTTAATTTCAAAATCATAGGTTTTGCCGTAAGGATTAAATGTAATCCAAGTAAAAGTATAGTATGGTTACTGGCTTAGAGTAAGTGCTCAGCACAAGTTAGCTAATTTTATTGCTAAACAAGTAAGCCAGATAAATGAGAAACTGTTCCTTATGTAACATTAAAACCTCCATCCTGGTTTAACTGGAAAGCAGAATATTTAACAAAAAAGTCATTAAAGGTCTTGTTAACAATTTTTGCAAATAAAGGTACAATGACAGCTCTCCAGAGTAAAGGCTATTCATTGAATGATTTCAGGAGAACTTTCTATTCATTTGAAAATAATAAATTTAGACATAGCTGCTTCAGACCATATGTAAAATCCAACTGCATAAGCTATTTAAATATTTAAAATACTAAAAAATCATACAAAGACTAGAAGAAATTACAGCAAATAGTTATATAAACTTGGGGATGAATACTTCTTTCTAAACATGACACCAAGGCAGAAAGAGAAGACTAATAGATCTGGCAGCAAAAATAAGACCATAAGGTGGCAAAAACATACCATAAACAACAAAATGGGAAAATATATTTCAACATATCTTCTCTTGAGTATAATGGGTTAATTTTCTCAGTCTGAAGAGTTTTTAAAAATTAACCAAAAATGCCAACACACTAAAAATATAAGCTAAGGTCAAGTGAGAGTAATTTAGTGTCATTAAATATATGAAAAAACACTCTTCCTCAATAGTACTAACTGCAAATTAAGATGATACTGATTTTTCACTATCAGATTAGGTACTATTAAAAATACTACTACTCAACATTGTTACACTGGGTGCTCGTGTAATGTTCTGCAGAATTGTAAATTAGTCAAAAGATTTGTGGACAGAAGTTATAAATAGCTATCCAAATTGAAAGTGTGTATGCTCTTTGAACAGAATGCTACTTCCGGTAATTTATCCCCCCCACCCCAAAACAACTGAACCAGCAAAAAGGCCGATGTTTAATGATGCAATGAGATCTATAATAGCAAAAATAATCTTAGATGTCCATCAACAGGTGATGGTTAAACATATGAATATATCCATATAGCTATACTATTCTCCATATAGTATAGCAAAATACTATATGGGAATATCAAAAAAGGACAATATGGATCTTTCTTAGCACAAACATATCCACGATATATTAAATTTTAAAAAGAGATGCTACATATAGTGTGGTCCCACTTAAATATAACTGTATAGGGGTAACAGTATTGCCTTTTTCATAAGACACTGTGAGGAAGAAATGAGTTTATCCACATAAAATGCTTAGAATGTGTGGCATAGGTAATGTCTTAAGAAATATCTGTTGTTGTCATTCTCCTTAGTATATTTCTTGTGTATGTTTCATAGAAAAAAGGTCTGGAAGGATATAAACCAAGATGCTGATTATTTCTCAGTAGGGAATTATGTTTTCTTCCACAATTTTATGAAAATTTATGGTAATTTTATAAGAAAAATAAAGCCGATAAAAACTAAATCTTGAAGATGTTTCTTGTTCACATCAGCTACTTTACCAGTACTGAACTGCTATCCCTATCTGTCCCTGGAATGACTCCTGATCAAGATCCTTTTCATAGGTCAGAAAATTCCCTTGACAACATATATAACTCATGACTTTTCCTATTACATGGGAAACAAATAGAACTCTGAGTTTTCTTCCACATTCTGTACAACTAAGTTCATAGCAACTTCTCTCAGAAAGACAAACACTTTGCAAGGTTTGTATGAAGTCTTTTACTAAGAATTGTGCTACCTTACTAATTAACGCTGCTACTAAAATTCAGATGGACTTGTTGATAAACCCCACCTCATAATTAATACATTATGAGCAGTGTTCACTACTGTCAATCATTTCTATCCTCAGAGAGATTTAAGCACCCACAAGTTCTGCTTCCATCTGAAACAGTTGCCTGAAAACAGGTAACAATAAGAACACTCTTTAAAAAAAAGAATGTTCTGTGTCTGTTTCTCCCAAAATATGAGTGGCACCAATGATTTTTTCCAAGAATTTGTCTCATAAATAGAAGTGTTTGTCAGAGATGCTAACATCAACATAGCAGTACCTGAATACTGTTTTTATCAGAACTAAGAGTGTGGTAAAGTAGCCCTTTTTATCTGATTTTTAAGGCTTTTGGGTGTAGGATTTGTGCATCCTTATCATAAAACATCTCAAATGAGGCTTAACTTTGAAAAGGAACAATTTGACAGATAAGGAGGAAAGATACAGAAAATGGAGATTCATAATCCTAACAGACTGGACTGGATTTCTGGAACTCGTAATTCTGGGATTTTGATAGAGTTTGTATTAAAAGTGTACATTTTCACAGATGACATGATCTTATATATAGAAAATCCAAAGGAATATGCAAAAAACTATCAGAGTTAATAGAAGACTTCTACAGGGTTGTAAGATATAAGGTTAGTAAACAAAAATCAATTAAAATTCTGTGTATTTGCAATGAACAACTGAAATGAAATTAAGTAAACAATTCCATTTATAGTAGCATCAGTAATTATGAAATACTGAGGAAAAAGCTTAAAAAGCACAAAACATACATTATTAAAGTCTTTAACTAAACGGAAAAACAGCCCATGTTCATGGATTAGAAGAGTTCATCTTAAGAAGGCAGTACTCCCTGAACTGATCCACAGAGTTGACGCAATCCCTATCAGAATTTGGTGGCTCAGACGGAATCTACTTGCAATGGAGGAGATCTGGGTTCAATCCTCTGGAGAAGGGAGTGGCTATGTACTCCAGTATTCCTGCCTAGAGAATCCCAGGGACAGGGGAGTCTGTCAGGCAACAGTCCATGGGGTCACAAAGAGCAGGACATGACTGAGTGACCACGCATGCACATGCGCACGCTGTCAGAATCCCAGCTGACTTGTAGAAACTGCTAAGTTGATTCCCAAATTCATATCAAACTACAACAGATTCAGAATAATCGAAAGAATCTTAAAAAGGAACAAAATAGAGAATTTATACATCCTGATTTTAAAACTTACTACAAAGCACTGTTAAAACAGTATGGTACTGGAATAAGAAGAAGGAAATGGCAAACTACTCCAGTATTCTTGTCTGGGAAATCTCATGGACAGAGGAGCTTGGCAGGCTACAGGCCATGGGCTCCAAGAGTCAGATATGTTAGTGACTAAACCACCACCATACATAAATAAAAGAAAATGGAAGTTCAGAAATAAAACACATCAACTAACTTTCAACAAGAGTCCCAGGACTTAAAAAACAGTCTCTTCAATAAATCATGCTGGAACAACTGTGCTGACAGATGGAAAAGAATGGGGTTTAACTTTCAGTTCACGTGATAACATAAAAATTAACGGATCAAAGACTTAATAGTGAAAACTATGACAGTGTTAGAAGAAAACCAGGATAAATCTTTATAATCTCAGTTTTGGCAATGGATTCTTAGATAATGACACAGTCCACAGAATTCTCCAGGCCAGAATACTGGAGTGGGTAGCCTTTCCCTTCTCCAGGGGATCTTCCCAACCCAGGGATTGAACACAGGTCTCCCACATTGCAGGTGGATTCTTTACCAGCTGAGCCATCAAGGAAGCCCAAGAATACTGGAGCGGGTAGCCTTTCCCTTCTCCAGGGGAACTTCCAGACCCAGGAATCGAACCACGGTCTCCTACATTACAGGCAGATTCTTTGCCAGCTGAGCTATTTGCTACTGCTACTGCTAAGTCGCTTCAGTCGTGTCCAACTCTGTGCAACCCCATAGACGGCAGCCCACCAGGCTCCCCCGTCCCTGGGATTCTCCACGCAAGAACACTGGAGTGGGTTGCCATTTCCTTCTCCAATGCATGAAAGTGAAAAGTGAAAGTGCAGTCGCTCAGTCGTGTCTGACTCCTAGCGACCCCATGGACTGCAGCCTACCAGGCTCCTCCATCCATGGGGTTTGCCAGGGAAAAGTACTGGAGTGGGGTGCCATTGCCTTCTCCGAGCTGAACTATCAGGGCAGCCCAAAGATAAACCGGACTTCACCAAAATTAAAAAGCTTTGTGCTTCAAGGGATACCATCAAGATAGTGAAAAGAACTCACAGAATGGAAGGAAAAAACTGCAAAACATTCGATAAAAGATTTGCACACAATATAAAAAGAACTCTTAAAAATGAAATAAAAAAGAAATCCAATTAAAATAATCTGAATAGACATTTTTTTCTCAAGGAAGATATACAAATGGCCATAAACATCAGCAGGAAAATACAAATCAAAACCACAATAAGATACCACTCTACACTCATTAGTATGGCTATAAGGAAAAAGCTTGGTGAGCAACAAGTATTGGGGAGCATGCAGAGAAATCGGAAGCCTCATATAATAGTGGTGGGAAAATACAGTGGCATAGCCATTTTGGCAAACAGTCTGGCAGTTTCTCACACAATTAAAGACAGAGTCACCTTATGAGCCAGCAATTCAACAGGGTATATGGTTGAACTAAAGTGAAAAATGTCTAAGAGAAATGAAAATATGTCTCAACAAAAACTTGTACATGAATGTTTATATCATTAATAATGATAGTGAAAAGGTAGAATATGGTAATATCCATACAATGGAATATTATTCCACCATACAAAGGAATGAGATAGATACTGATACATGTTATACCATAGATAAACCTTGAAAGCACGCTAAGTGAAAGGAACCAGTTATGAAAACCATGTACCTTATGATTCCATTCATATGAATTGTACATTCAGAACAGCCAAGTCCAAAGAGACATGAGATTAGTGATAGTTGCTTAGGCCGCGGGGCTGTGGGAGCAGGGAGGTAAAAGCTAAAGTGTCCTATGCCTCACCCTGAGATGATAAGAATGTTCCAAAACTGAGTGGTGATGGTTGTAGGTATCTGAACATATTAGAAACTGCTGAGCTGTATGGTGAATTGTATGGTATATGAATTATCTCTCCTTTTTTTTTGGTTTTCTCCTATTTTTTCTTTTTTTTTTTTGTGACTGCCACAAGACCTCCCTCTTCTAGGAGCATGAGACTGCAGGCAGAGCGTGGAAGCACGTTTTTCCTCCGTGCACCCTCCACCGTGCAGTGCCTTACGCCCTGTCCTGCTGTGTCAGGAAATCCCAGGTTGCAGTCGGGAATTCTACATTCACTGTCTCTGCTCCAGTTTTGTAACTAGTGGTGCTCATGGGATTATAAACCCCCTGTAGAGTTGGCCAGCATGCAAGCAGAACATGGAAGTGAGCCCAAAGATCAAAGATTGCCATATGTGAAAGAGAAGTGTGCAGGCATGAAGAACAGCGGTAGGGGGAGGAATCGGGCTCCCAGGTCGCTAAAGAAGCCGTTAGGTGGCAATGAATCAGGCATATCTCACAAGTCTCCAATCTCCTTTTTCAGATTAAAGCTAATTATTTCAACCTTCCTTCCCTTCTCCCTCAATTTAAGAGAGGATGCCGGCAGTTACGTTATGCCCTGCCAGTGCTCCCCAATGTCAGCAAAAGGGCTGTCTCAGGACAGCCTCCTACAGAGCTCTTCCTCAGTAGCGATCTACATTACACTCTGAGTGCTGAATTGACAGGCTTACTTTTTTTTTCTTTGACCTTCAGGACCAAAGTAGAGATCTTTGAGACTGGCTATCAGAAAAAATCAAAGTTCTGGAATCCTATGAAACTATGATAGGAAATTAAAAAATATAAAGGGACAAATAAATATTTCATTGATTGCAGAGAGGAATGGTGCAATTAAGTGGCAGATAATGCTAATTTTACTGATAAGGGGATTTTATTGATAAGGGCATAACTTTTGAAAGAAGGATAACTTGTTAGTAAGTTATAAAAATAACAAAAAATACTTCTCTTTAAAAGCTGTTCCAGAAGAACTTGCAGTGAGTGAAAAGGGATCCTTAGATGACTTTTTTAAAGGACACAACATGGTCTTAAGTAATCCTCCAAATCCTTCCAAAATATTGATGAAAAAGTCACTGAAGACCATCTTTAGGTTTGGGGATTTAGGAGGGAGGCTCTGGAGGAAGGGCATATATATATAATTATGACTGACTTGCATTGTTGTATGGTAGAAACCAATACAACATTGTAAAGCAATTATCCTCCAATTAAAAAAATACCATCTCCAGTCCAGTAACCTGAATGTCTACTGATGTGTTACAATAAAATAAGGCTATTCTTCCTGTGACACTCAACTATGGTGGATGCAAGTTTATGTGGTTAGCTACTCTTATTTATTTGATAATGTAGGAATTAGAAAGCTACAAGCCAAAAAAAATTAGTAATAGTGTTAGGGGAAGCACACTGACTGAAACTGCCCACTCTGGCCAGGCACCATAGTAACTATTTGCATGAGTTGTTTTACGACAGGAGGTCCTGATAAGGAATAATAATAATAAGCCACCACAATAGGAAGAGTTCAGGAAAAGACAAAAGGAGATACCACATGTCTGACCACCTCCCAGAATCCTTCTCTCTAGCACCCATCTTGGCTGAACAAGGCAGGCACCACCAGGGAGTACTCTGAGTCCGAATAAAAAAGACGACCTGGACACTAATCCCATCACCATAAAACGTGAGACTGCAAGCCATGTCACAGAGCTGTTCTCCTGGGTTCCCTTACCCTGCTGCTCTCCACCCGCGGGCCCCTTCCAATAAAACTTCTTGCTTTCCCAGCACATGTGTCTCCTCAGACAGTTCTTTTCCGAGAGTTAGACAAGAGCCCAGTTTCAGGCCCTGGAAGGGGTCCCTCTTCCTGCAACAATACTGTATAGTCATGGAAAGCACAGGTTTTTAAAATATGTAATTGGCTTATAGTTCAGACTTTGAACTGTGGGCTGTGATACTGCCTTATATCTTTGCTTAATCACCTCACTTTCATGGTAATATCCACACAATGGAATATTATTCTACCATTAAAAGGAATGAGATAGATACTGGTACGTAGTATACATAGATGCTACACTATGGGGTTGCTATAAAGATTAAAAGGTAATTTATGTAAAGTGCCTGGACTAGTACCTGATACATAAAAACATAATAGACTTTATTTTTCTGTGGTTAATAGTATTTTTGATAACATCTGAATATCTGGCCTCTGGTTGGGAATGTAGTTCCTTTATATATGGTTGTTTCCATAAGAAAATAACATTTGATATATTTTGTTTATATCTTTCTCACACAGACTTATGTGCTAAAGAAAATCAGTAATTTAAATTTTTCATAAATTTAAATAAAAAATTAATTTAGAATACATATTTTGGACCTTAATAGTTATTTTGTTACCTTTATATCCTTTATTTTCTGCTTTTCAAAATTGTCAATAGTTTCCTCCAGATGACGAGTTGTTCGGGTAGCATCCATTGTAGCTCTTTGTAATTCGGTTTCTGCCTACAGAAGTATTCCCCAACCAAAGACACAAAAAACAAAAATCGTCAGAATCCTTTTGATTGAGTCTTTCTGTAAATGCTACCTTTGTAAATACAGTGTTGGCTTTTTGTAAATGTAGTACTATAAATGCATTTGTAAATGCAAGACTGGCTTTTTGCCATAAGTGTATATCACTCAAAAATACATATTACTACATAAAATAAAGCGATCTATATGATAAACACAGAATAAAAAACTTTAAATTTATCAGATTATATGATTCATGATCTCAAAATTCCTTCCCTTTCTTTATACAAACCATTTTTTTTCCCGCTATCTCCCTTGTTTGATTTACTGTAAAACTATTTTCTATATTTTCTACTGCTTTCCCATATTTCCAGTCTCTGCCATTTACTATCCTCTCGTTTTCCTCTATCTCTCTCCCCTTTAACCCTTTGTCCTGCCAAAAGACCTGTGACTTTAGTATTTTCAAATACTAATTCTAGTTCAAATTCTAATTTCAAATTCTAATTTTCAAATACTATTTTCAAATTCTAATTCAAATACTAATACTAGTTCCCCAAATGCATGAAATGTTTCTACTGCTATAATATCCTAATCAGGTAGAGTAGAATATACATGTAAAGAAGGTTGAGCACCAAAGAACTGATGCTTTCGAACTGTGGTGCTAGAGAAGACCCTTGAGAGTCCCTTGGACTGCAAGGAGATCAAACCAGTCAATCCTAAAGGAAATCAACCTGAATATTCATTGGAAGGACTAATGCTGAAGCTCCAATCCTTTCGCTACCTGATGTGAACAGCCTGATTGGAAAAGACCCTAATGCTGGCAAAGATTAAGGGCAAGAGGAGAGGGGGTGACAGAGGATGAGATGCTTGGATAGCATCATTGACCCAATGGACATGAGTCTAAGCAGACTTCAGCAGACAGTGAAGGACAGGGAAGCCTGGTGTGCTGCAGTCCATGGGGTCACGAAGAGTCGGACATGACCGAGTGACTGAACAACAGCAGCAAAGAACATACACTACAAATGCTTATTTCAGTATGAATATTCTTATAAGCTAGTAACATTGCACTATTACTACTTAGTTAATGCTTATTACAAAATATAGACATACATACACACCAATAACTAATAAATTAGATGGAAAGTCTAATTACAAAATATAGACATACATACACACCAGTAACTAATAAATTAGATGGAAAGTCTAATGCTTTGCTCCAAAGTACTCATACTGGTTAGATTCACACTGTACAATCAGTATGGTAGCCACTAGCAACATGTAGCTATTTACGTTTAAATTAATTAAAATTAAAAAGCTGGTTATTTTAGTTGCCATTTCATGAGCTCAACAGCCATATATATAGCTGCTAAGTCACTTCAGTCGTGTCCGACTCTGTGTGACCCCACAGACGGCAGCCCACCAGGCTCCTCCGTCCCTGGGATTCTCCAGGCAAGAACACTGGAGTGGGTTGCCATTTCCTTCTCCAATATATATAGCTAGTGGCATGTATTTCTCTTTAAAATATCTCTTCCTTAATGACAACAGTTGTCCAGAAATATTGAAAATTTTTTGTTGAATAAAACATGTTTTAAAAACATGGCCCAATTTTCTGATTAAGTTCTAAGAATGTTTTGTTTCCTATGTTAGTATTATGTTCACTTAAAAGTATCACATATCATCATTTTAATAATTATTGCATAGAAAAAATCTGCAGTTGTAAGTAAAGTTTTGTGACACATAATATTATAACATTTACACTCTTTCTTTCTTTTTAAGAAAATGTATAAATGGAAATAAAGTAAAAGGGTTTACTATGGGGATCCATCTCTTGACACATCACTTTATTACCCACCTGTGACTGAAATTTTTCATAAAGGAAAAACACATTTCAAGTAGAACAATTTATTCCAATAAATTAAAATCATATGCTCTGACAGAATTATATCCTCTTGCAATCAGACTATACATTAATTGTAACTTATATTGATTATATACTCTTAAAACTAGGTTAATTCAGATATACAATTTCAAGAAACTAAGCTTTAAAACATATTCATATATATCTGTGTGTGTACATTTGCTGTAGAGGGTGTAAAGTTTTCCTGCATAATTTTACATGCAAACTTTTAATCATAACCAGTAATCGAAAACAGTTCACTTTATTACTGGGCTTCGGATTTTTAAAAATATAACTATCATAGGATTTATTATTATGAAAAACTTTCTAGATGTTATGATGTGTATTAACCTTTTACTAATGAAAATATTCAAGCAGAGTATTTTTCTAATACAGTTCAATACATGTGACTCATGAAATTCTTTACCATGACCACTTAATTTTGACATGTGTTTTCCTTCCCCGTTTTTTGACAGTTTCATTTTAAAATTTGGAAGGGTAGGTTGAGCTGGTTAAACTAGGGAAGAGTAGGAAGCAGAAGCCACAGCGGCGACATCTGTATCTTAATCTCCTACCACCCTCCACAACGGTTTTTCATTCCTTGAAGTCTCAAATCCTTTCACTCCACATAACTACTTGCCCAAAGTTACACACCTATTTTTAGGAAAGTGGACACAGATCTGTATTCCTTCCTTTTGTTGAAAATTCTTCAAAATCATATAACGTACTAATTTGGGTAGGAGATAGTTTTGATTAAAATATTATAATGCTTTATGAATAAAGGTATCAGTGTATTTAATGAAATTGGTCTGAGTGCAAAATGGCCTATAAAAGAGTGAGCCAGATTGGTGTTTTTCAAACTGTGCTGCAGGAAACTTTTCAGAAGCTGCCAGGGGCCTTGGGAGGGGTCCAGGTAGTGTACTAGGATTCTTCTTCACCCCAGCCTCTTATACCTCTTTATTTTACATACTGAACTTTAATGTGTTTCAATAGTCAGAGTAATTTTAAGGGTCATCCTGGTAAATATTCTCTGATGCTATATAGTGGATGCATTTATATGTAGACTGTCCTTTATTTTCTAGTATCAGGTTGTCAAAATCATGAGACATAAGAAAGCATGGGGAAAGGAGGCAGCAGGGTAAGCTGAAAGTGAAATGAAAGTCGCTCAGTCCTGTCTGACTCTTTGCGACCCCACGGTCTATACAGTCCATGGAATTCTCCAGGCCAGAATACTGGAGTGGGTAGCCTTTCCTTCTCCAGGGGATCTTCCCCACCCAGGGGTCAAATCCAGGTTCCCTGGATCAAACCCAGGTCTCCCACATTGCAGGCGGATTCTTTACCAGCTGAGCCACCAGGGAAGCCCCACAGTAAGTACTTTCTATACAGTTGTACCTATCGCAGTTGCTTATAATTAATCAGGTGCTATTTTTCTTTTTTTGTTTAGTTTTGAATAGGCTCATTCTAAGTTTCAGAAATAATCATTCTTAACAGAAGAGCCCTGTAACAGTAGACAAGCCTATTAAGACTTGTGTCAAGCTGTGAATCTCAATACCTTGGAATATCCTAAGGGTCTTTGGCTGGAAGTTATAACTGCAGTTTCACAAAGTAGTTGTTTTTTTAAGACGAAGAGAATTTTACTGGGAAAAAAATAGTTTGTTCCTTTTCTCAAATGCAGGGCTGAGAAGGCATTGATATATTAGGATTAATAACAGATCTTTAAGTTACTTTTATAATTAATATTTAGTCATCAATCATTTTTAATGTAAAAGATCTTAGAATTTTGTATGTACTCTTTATAAAACGTCTATACGTATGAGTGTTTTAAATTTTGAATATCTATTGTGGAAAACAACACAAGAGGACTGATTTAGGTTGTATATTCTCTTTAACTAACTTCCATAGTAAGCATTTTAAATGTCTGTGTTTCTTTTCAAACTTTATATTCATATTCTTTGCACATTTAAAGTATAAATGCATAATTTTCATATATATTTACTTTTGTACAGCATACCTTACAAAATATTTTTTTAACGACCAAAATTCAAAGGATACAATAACATGTCGATCAGATGGGTTTCTCTGACGTGTTCTTTCTAACTGAGTTAACTGTTTAGCTTCTCGATTCCTTGCTGTTAATGTTGCTTTGAGATCATCCTGCAAAAAGACATTTTTTTTGTTAATAAATATCTCTGACTTAAGAATAAAATACACACTTCTTTAAGAATGCAAAAACATTCCCTATTTGATCCAGGCATCATTACCACTGGAATTATTACTACATTACCAGTGTGTGTCTTTGTATGTAAGACTATCTGCATGTATGTATTTAATATCCTATTAAATAGTGACAGAATTGCAGTGCAAAATTATATATATATATACACACACACACACATACATATATATGTATATACACACATAAAAATTTTTGCTTGTGGTGGTAGTTACATGTATATACACATTTATTAAAACATTTAAAACAGGAGAATTTTACTGCATGTAAATTATACCTCAATAAAATTGATTTTAAATACAGAACTTTTGGAATGTAATATCTACCATGGTAACCAGAATTAATAGTACTGTACTGCATTCTGAAAGTTGTTAGGAAACTAGGTCTTAAAAGTTCTCATCACAAGGAAAAAAATTTTTTAACTATGTATTGTGACAGATGTGAACTAGACTTATTTAATCATTTCACAATATATACAAACATCAAATTGTTGTGTTGTACTTCAAGAAAAAATTTTTAAAAAAAGCTTTGTCACATTGACTTTTAGTTTGCATGTTACTGCTTGCTTTAAAACAAAAATATAAGAATATTTAGTAAAACAATTTCTGTCCATATATTCTTCATGACTATAAATATTAAATACTTTAAAGTTTCCACAATAAACAAAATAATGCTATGATGCTATAGTAGTATATAAAAATACTTCATTATTCTCAAAGTTCTAAGAAATAATGCTTCAGTGTAATAAGAATCACTGAACACTACTCTGTACCTTTTACTAAGTAAGTAGACTATGGACTGAGGTTTGTGATCGTGACATTGTACAGGAGACAGGAATCAAGACCATCCCCATGGAAAAGAAATGCAAAAAAGCAAAATGGCTGTCTGGGGAGGCCTTACAAATAGCTGTGAAAAGAAGAGAAGTGAAAAGCAAAGGAGAAAAGGAAAGATATAAGCATCTGAATGCAGAGTTCCAAAGAATAGCAAGAAGAGATAAGAAAGCCTTCCTCAGCGATCAATGCAAAGAAATAGAGTAAAACAACAGAATGGGAAAGACTAGAGATCTCTTCAAGAAAATCAGAGATACCAAGGGAACATTTCATGCAAAGATAGGCTCGATAAAGGACAGAAATGGTATGGACCTAACAGAAGCAGAAGATATTAAGAAGAGGTGGCAAGAATACACAGAAGAACTGTACAAAAAAGATCTTCACGACCCAGATAATCACGATGGTGTGATCACTCAACTAGAGCCAGACATCCTGGAATGTGAAGTCAAGCGGGCCTTAGAAAGCATCACTATGAGCAAAGCTAGCGGAGGTGATGGAATTCCAGTTGAGCTATTTCAAATCCTGAAAGATGATGCTGTGGAAGTGCTGCATTCAATATGCCAGCAAATTTGGAAAACTCAGCAGTGGCCACAGGACTGGAAAAGGTCTGTTTTCATTCTAATCCCAAAGGAAGGCAATGCCAAAGAATGCTCAAACTACCACACAATTGCACTCATCTCACACGCTAGTAAAGTAATGCTCAAAATTCTCCAAGCTAGGCTTCAGCAATACATGAATCGTGAACTTCCTGATGTTCGAGCTGGTTTTAGAAAAGGCAGAGGAACCAGAGATCAAATTGCCAACATCCACTGGATCATTGAAAAAGCAAGACAGTTCCAGAAAAACATCTATTTCTGCTTTATTGACTATGTCAAAGCCTTTGACTGTGTGGATCACAATAAACTGTGGAAAATTCTTCAAGAGATGGGAATACCAGACCACCTGACCTGCCTCTTGAGAAACCTATATGCAGGTCAGGAAGCAATAGTTAGAACTGGACATGGAACAGACTGGTTCCAAATAGGAAAAGGAGTACGTCAAGGCTGTATATTGTCACCCTGCTTCTTTAACTTCTATGCAGAATATATCATGAGAAATGCTGGGCTGGAAGAAGCACAAGCTGGAATCAAGATTGCCGGGAGAAATATCAATAACCGCAGATATGCAGATGACACCACCCTTATGGCAGAATGTGAAGAGGAACTCAAAAGCCTCTTGATGTAATTGAAAGAGAAGAGTGAAAAAGTTGGCTTAAAGCTCAACATTCAGAAAACAAAGATCATGGCATCTGGTCCCATCACTTCATAGGAAATAGATGGGGAAACAGTGGAAACAGTGTCAGACTTTATTTTTCTGGGCTCCAAAATCACTGCAGATGGTGACTGCAGCCATGAAATTAAAAGACGCTTACTCCTTGGAAGGAAAGTTATGACCAACCTAGATAGCATATTCAAAAGCAGAGACATGACTTTGCGAACAAAGGTCCGTCTAGTCAAGGCTATGGTTTTTCCTGTGGTCATGTATGGATGTGAGAGTTGGACTGTGAAGAAAGCTGAGTGCCGAAGAATTGATGCTTTTGAACTGTGGTGTTGGAGAAGACTCTTGAGAGTCCCTTGGCCTGCAAGGAGATCCAACCAGTCCATTCTAAAGGAGATCAATCCTGGGTGTTCTTTGGAAGGAATGATGCTAAAGCTGAAACTCCAGTACTTTGGCCACCTCATGTGAAGAGTTGATTCATTGGAAAAGACCCTGATGCTAGGAGGGATTGGGGGCAGGAGGAGAAGGGGACGACAGAGGATGAGATGCCTGGATGGCATCACTGACTCAATGGACGCGAGTCTGAGTGAACTCTGGGAGTTGGTGATGGACAAGGAGGCCTGGCGTGCTGCAATTCACGGGGTCGCAAAGAGTTGGACACGACTGAACGACTGAACTGAACTGAAGTAAGTGTTGGTTGCTCAGTTGTGCCTGAGTCTTTGTGACCCCATGGACGGCAGCCCTCCAGGCTCCTCTGTCCATGAGATTTTCCAGGCAAGGATTCTGGAGTGGGTTGCCATTTCCTTCTCCAGGGCATCTTCCCAACCGAGGGATCGAACCCGGTTCTCTTGCACTGCAGGCAGATTCTTTACCAACTGAGCTACAAGGGAAGCCCCCGCTAAAAGGACAGTTATTGGAAACCTTGTATGTTTTGCCAGAATACCTAATAATAATTGAAAAAAATGAATTTACTTACTCGCTTCATTTTTACAATGGTTCCATAAGCTTTCAAAGGTTCAACTACTTTGGCTTCAAGTCTTTCAACCTATTGAGAATTATTATAAAATATAACTGGAAAGAAACATAGACATATCAAAATTTAAATTGTGAAATAAAACCTATGCTGTCTAACTGGACCATAATCACTATATTGATTAATATTTGAAATTTTTAAAATTTCAATAACATTTATAAGTAAAAAAATAATTTCTGGAAATTGGTAATACTCAGAATCTAAACTCAAATACATTAAAAACTGTGAAGGTGTGCAGCAGCAATCAGAGCTTTGTTAAGTTTTAAGGTGTCTCAGATTTTATTGCAGCTATAATGTTCAGTGTGTTTACCACTTGAATGGATACTTTACATACATTATATCTGAAACGTAACAGCCCAACCTTCCAGATAAGGAAATCGAAGCTGAAAAATATAGCATACTGGAAACATTTAAAACAAGTGAATCCTGAAAAGAAAAAAAGCCTAGAGACCACTGTATTAACTGTAATTTTTTTTTTTTTCTGGGAAGACATTTGTAAATTATCAAAGCTTAAAGAACAAGATAAATGGTCTCAGTGTTACTGAGCTGTCAAACTATGTGGTCAATCTCTCTTTTATGTAGAACTAAACAGTTTTCTTAAACATTGCAATATTTATGAGTTTGAGTAATTTCTCCTTTTACTAATAGCACTAGTGGGAGGCACTAAAGAAATGGATTTTTTTAAAAAAGGGAAGTATATAGCTATTTGTATAAATATAAGAAAAACAAGTCCTGGACATTAAAATTTTCTTTTTCAGGATAGGTAATACAAGATGACATATATTTAATTGTTTAAAATGAACATGTATTACTTTTCTAGCAGAAAAAAAGCTTTATTTTGCTGATACATGTTTTTATAATCAGTGAGTATATATATCACTTTAAAATGACTTTTGTTTAGTTTCTATAAACAGAATGTATATGAATACTTCATTTTAAAAGATTTTAGGAAAATAGAGATCAAGTTCTCACTAAGCATTTAAATATTAGGAATCCTAAAAACAAATCCATGAATATTCAGGATTATTTATTCCATTTCAAATAATCCATACACTGGTTATTCAGTGTAAAGATTAGCTAAATCTTTTTCTGTTCTCCTTTTTGTAGCCTACCTTTTTTGTTCATTGTTCTTTAGCACCTCCACCATTTGGTAAGCAAGGGAAATAAAGAGGAGAACACATGTAAATCAATTCACTTTGCTATTCGATAAATAGCATAAAGATTTTCTAGCAAGGGGCACTGAAATTATTGGCTAAAGTAGGAT
Organism: Bos mutus; assembly: GCF_027580195.1. Classification (NCBI taxonomy): domain Eukaryota; kingdom Metazoa; phylum Chordata; class Mammalia; order Artiodactyla; family Bovidae; genus Bos; species Bos mutus. The sequence goes on along the minus strand of NC_091630.1, from coordinate 11,491,097 downwards.
TTTAGGATTATCTGTGAGCATAAACTACCTAGGAAACAGTCAAGTTCCCAGTTACACGTAGCTGAAAGTTTATTACACACAAAACACCATATGAGAAGAACCCACAAGTTTCCCCAAAGTAATTAATACTCAAATTTCTGTATCATTGGCAGTTATAGCTTCAAGTTATAGCTTCATTATCTTCTTTTTGATTTCAAGGGTTTTTTTTGATAACTGAAATTTGTTTTAGGCTTTTAAAAAGGACCAAACGCACAAAAGAAGGAACACAGCTCAAAAGCCCGGCAGCTTCTGACAAGTTAAAAGTTAAAGTGAAAACTTCTGACCTGAGTCTTGAACCTTAACATAAATACAGGTGAAAGTGCTAAGGAGGTGTTACAGTCATGGGCTGGGCTTTCCTGGTGGCACAGGGGATAGATAGGGGTCCAGGCGCCAATGCAGGGGACACGGGTTGCATCCCTGGAGTGGGAAGATCCCACACACAGAGGAACCACTAAGCCCACATGCCACCAACTTCTGAGGCCGCCTGCTACAACTACTGAAGCTCTTGGGCCTAGAGCCCCATCTCCACGACAAGAGAAGCTACTGCGTGTGATAAGCCTGCTGGCTCCAAGGAAGAGTAGCCCTCCTGGCCCCAACTAGAGAAAACCCAGGGAGCAATGAAGACCCAGCACAGGCAAAAATAAATAAATAAATAAATAAATAAAATTTTAAAAAGTGAATGGGATTTAACAGTTTAAACAATTACAACGCCATCTTTTCCCCCCTGTCCTTTCTGGGTGGAGTGGGGAACTTCACAAAATTTCACTGTTGATTGTAGAAGAAATCAGTGCACTTTTTTTTCCCCCTCCTCTCAATGAAACAGCTCAACTTTCCAGTGCACGGAAGCAGCAACAAAGATCTCTTGTCCAGTTACTACTTATCTATACACAGTACCACTCCCAATATCTTCCATCTCCAGATATACTACTTTAAAATACACCTACCTGCATACAAGACACAAGCCATGCTCCTTTTATTGCCTCGGGTACTATGTTTACTATCCCCTGTAAACAGCCACCCCTTTGGCTAAAAGCTGGCAAATGAGGTGGGGAAATTCAGGACTTCAAGACACCCTAGAGGTTAGTTTGAAAACGGTAAAAATTACAGGAAGCTTCCCTTAAGACTCACACAATGCTACCGACATGACAATGCACGTTTATCATCAAATGTGTGATCGCCACTGCAGTTAGGTAGATTACACGTCTTCACGGCTCCGTCCACCACTTCAGGGCTCACTCATTAACAGGACGCTGTGACCTCATTCCATACCTCGGCTTGTCGATAATCTTGAAGTTTGGCAAACTCGTCAGCAAAGTTTTTCAGGCCCTGCTTTAAGTGCGGGGTCTCGGTAGAGGCATATACGTTGATTTCGTTCACCAGGAGGTCCGCTTTGTCTCGCAGTCGGGCGGTTTTCCGCACGTAAGCAGCAAAAATCTGGCACAGCTCTCCGAAATGTTTCTCCACATTGGTGACAGCATCTTGCAGTTGTCTGGTCTGAGCGTCCCTAGAGAGAAAGGAGACACAAAAAAGGCAAATCATTCTCATCTGATGAGATGACTTCATCTTCGTGTTACACGTGATGACGCCAACATTCCCGGGGGGCGCAGTTTGCAGCTTCGCGGGCGCAAACCTTGAAGCAACCCCTGCGTCTCCTCCGGGCCCCCATCCCGGGCCTGGCCTGCACATCCCGCAGTGCAGGCGCCCCGAGCGGCCCCGCTGGATCAGCGGCAGAGTTGGGCCGGCGCCCGGGGACCGTGTTGGGGAGGCGCCGCCAGGGCCCGCCGCGGCCCAGTGTGGTCGGCCCAGAGCGTGGCGGGCGCTGCTTGGAGCCCGATGTGAGGGCCCTAACTCGGTCCGGTGGCTCAAGGAGGAAGGCTCCGCGCCCCGACCCGAGCCCTCGCGTGTGTGTGTGTGTGTGTGTGTATGGTCGGGGGACCCCGGGCCGCTGCGGGCCCCGGCGGCGGTTACCGGTTTTCCAAGCTGCGCCTCAACATGCTGCCTCGCTCACGGCCGGAGACCCCGGGCTGAGACCCAACGACAGGGTCTCGGCGCCCGGACGTGCGCCGGGGCGCGAGAGCCCGCCCCGTGCGCCACCGCCGCCTCCGCCGCCGCCGCTAGGGCCTCGGAGTTTCCACGGCAACGCGGCGCGCGCCCCCGCGGCCGGCATCCGGAAGCGCGGGAAGGGCCCGGATGCGGGCACGCGCGGGCGCGCCCACGCGCGTCCACTGACCCCCGGCGTCCCCCGCGACTCGCGCCCGGAAGCGCGGGAAGGGCCCGGATGCGGGCACGCGCGGGGCGCGCCCTCCCGCGTCCGCCCGGGAGTCCCCCGCGGGCGAAAGCCTCTGGAACGTTGGCGAACGGTTTGTGGCGCCGGGCCTCTGTCCCTCCTGAGGTGCCCCGCCACCAAACTTCCGCCTCTGTCCCCGCACTCTGGGCCGGGAGCACGACCCGGTAACGAGGAGGGAGATGAACCGAACGCCGGTGGGGCGGGTTTCGGCTGAGTCGTAGAACCTGCGCTCCGCTTGTCCACGTCTCCGTGTGGAGGCCGAAAGTCCGAAAGTGTAGGCTCTTGCAAGGAGCAGCGCTTTCCGCCCTGTTCATTTCTTCAGCAAATGTTTACTGAGCTGCTTTTGTGGGAAAGAGAATGTTCCACCCTGGGAATAATAATCAATACAAAGATAAGAATCCGCCCCTCACACCCCACCTGCCCTAAAGGGCCTTAGAGTTTAATGAAGAGACAGATAGACCTTAGCGATATACCCCAAGATAACAAACTGTGGTGTTGGAGAAGACTCTTTGAGAGTTACTTGGACAGCAAGAACCAATTGGTCCATCCTAAAGGAAATCCGTCCTCAATATTCATTGGAAGGACTGATGCTGAAGCTGCAGCTGATGCTGAAACTCCAGTACTCCGGCCACCTGACGCGAAGAACTGACTCATTAGGAAAGACCCTTGATGCTGGGAAAGATTGAAGGCGGGAGGAGAAGGGGAGGACAGAGGGTGAGATGGTTGGATGGCATCACCGGGCAGATGGACATGAGTTTGGGCAAGCTCCGAAACTTGGTGATGGACAGGGAAGCCTGGCGTGCTGCAGTCCATGGGGTCACACAGAGTCGGACACAACTGAGTGATGGAACTGAACTGAACAAACAAAACCCCATGTCCTTGGCCTTCGCTTGTTCTCCTCTTCCAAATAAACACTAGGAGACTAAATCTCGGCTTTCTGTCTTTCAAGAACCCTCCTGTGACAACTTGGACACCTCCGTCTTGCAGGCAGCGTTAGAGCCCCTTCCAGGGCGGTATATTCCATTGATTTTGTACTGTCTCCCAGTTTAGACTTTGAGCTCTTGGACGCAGAGGAAAGGTAATCTTGGTCTTGTAATCCTCAGCAATATGTGCTGATAAAAGTTTGTTTTGGGCAGAGGGATGTCCCCAGTCTTTTGTTACCTTTCTTACAGAACTTTTCTTCTCTCCTGTTAGGAAGTATGCCTCTTCTCCCCCTGCATTCATTCAGCAAGTTGTCCTTTGAATACCTGATGTGTTTCAGATATTATGCTGGCTCTGAGTATGGCGTGGTAACTGAAAACCGGAATAACAGAGCCCACAGTCTCCTCCAAGGGACAGACTAATCAAACAAACAGATGCATGTATGTGAGATTGCAACTAAGATTGCACCATAACATTGCAACATGTAAGACTGCAACTGTTGTATGCAGTTTTTGTACATAGCAACTCACTGCAAAACCTAGCGGCTTACAGCAGTCCTTTGGCTAACTCAGAATACTGTGAGTAGGTTGGGTGGTTCTACTTTTGAATCTGCTCAGCTGGGCTCTTTCATACCTTTCTGGTCAGCTGGTGGGTCTGCTCCTGGTTGGATGATCTAGGATGGTCTCATGCCCAAGTGTTCTGATGGGAAGGCTGTTAGTAGGGGCAGTAGAGACAATGTGTTAGGGGCCACTTTTGCAATGTGACACAAGAACTAAGAAAAAGTACAGGATACCAAGCAAGCATATACTGAATATAGAAGTTTGTTTTGAACTATTGGGGAAAAGGACTACATTGCTAAAATGACAAGCTGAGATCCAAAGATTGGAAAGGGGGTAACTAGTTGAAGAAAGAGAGAAAGACAGTCCAGAGAGAGGATATAGGCAAATACCCACCTCCACCCCCTTTCCCACTTCCCATTTCGACCTCAACTTCCATGTTTCAGAAAATGGTACCACCCTCCAGTTGACTGTTCAAGTCAAAAACCCAGCAGTCATACTTTCTTTTCCCCACTGGCAGTTCTCATCTGTTCTACCTCCAAATCGTATCCTGAACCACTCCTTCTTCATTTCTACATCACCATTATCCAAGTTCCTGTCATCATCCACCTTTATTGCAAACCATCCCCACTGATCTCTCTGTGTCTACAGTCACACACGGCAATGCAAAATAAAAAGTGTGGGTCGGATTGTGCCAAGCTTTCAAAGCCTATACTGGATGGGTCCGAGTGTTTGTGTCTCCTCAAAATTCATTTGTTGAAATCCTACCCTCTAAGGTAATGATATAAGGATGCAGGGTCTTTGGAAGGTGCTTAGGTCATGAGGGCAGAGGCCTTATGAATGGGGTTAGTGCTCTGATAAAAGAGACTCTGGAGAGCTTCCTTGTCTCCTTCTGTGCACCGAGAAGACAGCATCCATGAGGGAGAGGCTCTTAGCAGGCACCGACTAGGCCAGTGCTTGTATTTCATAGCCTCCAGAACTTAAATTTATGTTTTTTTATATCCTACCCAGTTTGTGGCATTTTTGCTATAGCAGCTCAGTGGACTAAGACTCACTCCCAGTATGCTTAAAATAAAATTTTGAATTCTTACTGTGGCTATGAAGGCTGTATCTTGCTCTTACCCATCTCCCTCCTCTCACCACCCCACTGTGCTATCCCTAGCATATATCAAACTCATTTCAGAGTCAGTCTTGTTTTTGTTTTCTTTGCCTAGAACACTCCTTTCTTACATCTCCATATGACTAGCCCTTTTCATCATATAAAATTCTACTTAAAAGGCACCTACAGAGTGAGACTCTCTGGTCACCTACTTATTTCCATATCCTCCTTTTTTGTTTGTTTCCTTTGAGGTGTGTGCTACTCTCTGAAGTTAACCTATTTGTATGTTATTTGCCATGACTAGAATATATTCTCCATGAAACCAAGCACTTTGCTATCATGTTTATATTATGTTCCCTATGCCACCACAGCCTTTGGCTCATAGTAGGAACTCAGTAATTAGTTGAGCTTGTTAATGAATAAAGGGGTGATTGAAAACCCCATGACAAAGGAAGCATGATGCATGTGAGGATGTGGGAGAAAACTAGTGAGGCTAGAGCGGAGGAAGTGGGTGATGTGCCTAATGGTGGGAGACTAGGTATGACCAGGTCTTGTAGGGCATTGGCCATGCTAAGGAGGTTGGTCCTTGTATTAGGCTTCTCCAGAGAAAGCCATATATATGGCTCTATTATAAAGAATTGGGTCATATATTTATGGAGACCATGTCCCAGGATACATAGTCAATAAGCTGGAGACCCAGGAGAGCTGATGGCATGAATTCCAGTATGAATGCTGTCAGGCTCAAGACCCAAGAAGAGCCAATTTTCTGGCTGGGTCTGAAGACTGGGGAAAAAAACCCCGAATCTCAGCCCATACAGTCAGGCAGGAGGAATTCCCTCTTCTTCAGCCTTTTTGTTCTAGTCAGACCTTTAAGTGGTTGGATGAGACCCACTCATGTTAAGGAAGACAATTCATTTTACTCAGTCTACCAATTCAAATGTTAAGCCCGTCCAGGAACACCCCTACAAACTCACCCAGCATAATGTTTGGCCAAATGTGTGGGCATCCTGTAATTTAGTCATAGTGACACAGATTGATCATCATAGTCCTTATCTTGGTATCTGTGTGAAGATATTGATGGCAGCAGGGACTGTCTTATTCATCATGTAACTCAAATCTTTTGGTAGATGCCACATACATAGTATAGTAATTGTTGAACAAATATATACTGAACTGCACTTTCTCAGTCTCTACCCAACATATGTGTTCTAGGAACTCTTCCCCTGAGATCTGGACTCTTTGATCTTACTCTTCTGTCGACAGACATTTCGAAACATGCATCAGCACAATTGTTCTCAAGTCTCTTTCACTGTTTGGAGGCACTTTTTTTCTTATAGGCTATATTTTATCTCAGGACACATTTCATAGAAGAGGAGCTGGGGACCTGGGGAGGCCAAGTGCCATAGCCAAAGTCACATGATAAGATAGTAGGAAAGTTGGAATTAAATCCTTTGTCTTCCCTCTCTTTCCAGTGTACCAGGACCCACTCCTCTCATTATGCTTTTTTTTTTTTTTTTGCAAAAGTTGCTAAACAAACAAACATAAATTACTGAATAGTCAATGAATGTCTTTTCTTGTTTGGAATAAGCAGAGTGTGGATCCATCATTGGGTATAGCATTCCAAAATCTCTCAGTATTATTGTTCCAGGTTACAAGCAGTATAACCTGACTTCTCATAAACTACTATGTGATATTTGTATATTTATTGTGAAAATAGCACAATCTTTTTTTGTGTAAAGTTGAATGAATTCTAATGTGGGATGGCTTAAGAAAGGTCCAGTGAAGGCAACGAGTTACATTAACTCCATTTACTCATTTATTCAGACCTACGTACTGAGAACTCACCATGTACCAGATGCTATATTTACCAATCTTTAACCTAAGTTCTCTGCATAATGTGGAAAGGGAAAGCTATGCACATAACTGAATCATTCAATTTTTTTTCTATTCTCATTTCTATGGAACTTTAGAGGTGATGATGCTTGAATTAGATCATTTTATTTAAATTATGTTATTATTTTGTTATTCTCTTCCACTAAGCTTTTGCCCCATTTTAGAAATGAAGAAAGATGTTAAGTGACCAACCATGATATATTTATTTGCTAGTATTTATGCCTAAATAAATGGGCTTCCCTGTAGCTCAGACAGTAAAGAATCTGCCTACAATGCGGGAGACCTGGGTTCAATCCCTGGATCAGGAAGATCCTCTGGAGAAGGAAATGGCAACCCACTCCAGTATTCTTGTCTGGAGAATCCCATGGACAGAGGAACCTGGTGGACAGAGGAACCAGTCTGTGGGGTTGCAAAAAGTCAGACACAACTGAGTGACTAAGCAATATAACTTAAAATGCAGCTGTCCCATGTTAAGAAGCTTAAGCAAATTGTTTTAATGATGATGCAGAGAGATAAAATCTCTCTCTAGTAAAATTTTGTTTTTTGTGTGTGTGTGATTTTTTTGTTTTAAAGATTCAGTACTTATGCCTCCCAGGCGGCTCAGTGGTAAAGAACCTGTCTGCCCATGCAAGGAGACATAGGAGATGTGAGTTCAATCCGTGGGTGGGGAAGATGCCCTGGAGGTAAAGATGGCAGCTCACTCCAGCATTCTTGCCTGGAGAATCCCATGGACAGAGGAGCTTGGAAGGATACAATCTGTGGTGTCGCAGAGTTGGACACAACTGAAGGACTAGACACGCTCACACTTGAGGGGTATAGGGGCTCTCTCTAGTGGTGAACTGAGTACTTAAAATTATTTGGTCATGCAGTAGAAGCCCAGAGTACAGAATGAAACTACCCCAGAATCCTACCTCATTTAACACCAGTTTTTAAATAGAAATCACTATAACTGATTTTCTTCTTAGCAATTAAGGGGGAAATATTATTAAGTGGTAAAGCACACAGACTTTAATGGAATCTAACACCTGGAATTAAATTCTGACTCCATCATTTCCTCAAGAATTGACTCACAATCACTTAGCGTGCAGGATGTGCCAAGTTGCTTCAATCTAGTTCGACTCTTTTCGACCTATGGACTGTAGCCCACGAGGATCGTCTGTCCAGAGGGTATGTTAAAACACAACCTTCTAAACCCTACCCCAGAGTTTCTGATTCAGGAGGTCTGGAATGACAGCCAAGAATATGCATTCATAACAAATTCTCAGGTGTTACTGATGCTGCTGGTACAGGAACCCCACTTTGAGAAGTGCTGTGCTTGACTCCTAGAGTGTGAATCTAAGCCTTGTATTAAATAAGGTTAATACTAATCTTATATTAAATATTCCTCAAGGTTTAGCCATAGAGTTATTGTGAGGATTAAATGGAACAGTAGATGAAGTGCTGACATAGTAAGTACTCCACAGAGGTTAGCTGTTAGTAATCTGTCAGTGTTTTCCAACGTGAAAAATTAAAAAAATAAGCTGGAATTTTAAAAAAGAATATTGTTGTTGAGCTATTATTGTTAGCTAAGTTCAGTTCAGTCTCTCAGTCCTGTCCGACCCTTTGCAGCTCCACGGACTGCAGCACGCCAGGCCTCCCTGTCCATCACCAGCCCCCAGAGATTGTTGAAACTCATGTCCATCGAGTCGGCGATGCCATCCAACCATCTCATCCTCTGTCGTCCACTTCTCTTCCTGCCTTCAATCGTTTCCAGCATCAGGGTCTTTTCCAGTGAGTCAGTTCTTCACATCAGGTGGCCAAACCAGGGTCTCCTGCATTGCAGGCAGATTCTTTACCAACTGAGCTATCAGGGAAGCTAAGTTATATCAGTAATTTTACTTATGTGTGCTTGACAGTGTACTATGCATTATTAATATATCTATAGCACCATTAATGTACACTAATCTTTATGCATATTGCTCTGAAAAAATTGGTACAAAGCAAAAACCACACGGTGAAGGGGCTATGTCAAAGGGACACAGGGGCCAACCGAAAGAGATTCCAGTGGCCAAAGTTGGGATAATTTGAGCAATAAAGTGATTATAATTCATGTTAAAAAGTAAATATCCCCGAGTTCATGCTGAGATAAATAAATGCTTGGAGGAAGGAAGGAATAAATAAATAAATGGAGAAGAGACAAATCTCCCATGCTGAGGATTCCAAATATTTTTTTTGCAGATATTCTGCCCTCAAAGATGTGGAGGATAGCTACCTACGTCTTAAGTGTAAGGAGCACATGGTGACTTTCTTCCAAAGAGGGAAAAAAGGGTAACTTTTCAGAGGAGAGACACGACAAACACCACTCAGCCCGGTGATTAAGGTCGATATCAACAGTGGTAAGTCACGTGATTAGTACGTGCTCTTTATGTGGTGTACTTACCCTTGTGGGCTTCCTCCTCAAAACCTGTAACCCCACTGTAATCATGAGAAACCCATCGGATAAATCCCAGTTCAGGGACACTTTGCAATATATGTGACCATTGTTCCTAAAATTTGTCAAGGTCACACAAAATAAGGAAAGTCTGAGAAACTGGCGCAGCCCAGAGGACCTTAAGGAGACACGACAACTAAATGTAATGTGGTCTAGTGCATAGGGTGGGTCCTAGAACAGGGAATGGAGTTAGGTAAAAACCAAGGAAATATGAATAAGGCATGGAAAAGAGTAAGGCAAAACTCTGACTTTTAGGGGGGAAAAAAAGGTATGTATTTGTTATTAGAAGTGCCATCCAAACTTTAGAAGCATAGTAAAGAAAATAAATGCCAATACTGTATGATAAAATGTTATGTTAATTTTAGGTGAACATTTTTCTAGGTTGATATATCTACAGAGGTAGAGCATATATATGTTTATATATACACACACACACATAACACGCACACATATATACACTCAGACACACATACATACATACACACATATATAGTAGGCATGCAGACAAGCAATCTTATAAAAGCAGGATCTTTGTATGTGTTTTAAAATTTTATTTTAGGCACAATTTGATTCTTTTACATTATGAAGTATATCAAACATACATAAAATAACTAACTGACCCCTACCGCATATTTAGGGCTTCCCTGGTAGCTCAGTTGGTAAAGAATCTGCCTGTAATGCAGGAGACCCTGGTTTGATTCCAGGGTCAGGAAGATCCCCTAAAGAAGGGAAAGGCTGCCCACTCTAGTGTTCTTGGGTTTCCCTGGTGACTCAGATGGTAAAGAATCCACCTGCAATGTGGGAGTCTTGGGTTCAATCCCTGGAGGAGGGCATGGCAACCCATTTCAGTATTCTTGCCTGGAAAATCCCATGGACAGAGGAGCCTGTCTGGCTATGGGGTCATAAAGAGCTGGACACAACTGAAGCAACTTAGCATGCGGATTTGTACATTATTACCACAATCAATTTTAGAACATTTTTATCATCCCCCCAAAGAAATTACACACACATTAGTGTTCACTCTCTATTTCTCCTCAATCCTCTCAGTCCCAGGCAATCAGCAATCTACTTCCAGCCTCTATAGACTTACTTCTTTGGAACATGTCACATAAATGAAATCATACAGTATGTTGTCTTGTGACTGACCTTTTTCACTTAGGATACTGTTTTCAAGGGTCCTTCATCTTAAGATATGTATTAGAACTTTGTTTTTTTTTTTTTTTTACTGCTGATTAATATTCCATCCTATGGATATACCAACTTGAATTATCCATTCATCTGTTATAGACATTTGGGTTATTTTCACTTTTTGGCTATTACAAATAATGCTGCTATGAATGCTTGTATACAAGTTTTTGTGTGGGCTCACGTTTCCATTTCTGTTGGGTATATACCTAGGAGTGGAATTACTGGGTCATTTGATAATACTGTGTTTAACATTTTAGGGAATTTCCAGGCAGTTTTGAAAAATGGCTGCACCATTTTATTAATACATTCTCACTAGCAGTGTGTGAGAGTTCCAGTTTCTCCACATCCTCACCAACATTTGTTATTATCTGACTTTATTGATTTTAGCCTGTTCTAGTGCTTTTACTTTTCACTTTCATGCATTGGAGAAGGAAATGGCAGCCCACTCCAGTGTTCTTGCCTGGAGAATCCCAGGGACGGAAGAGCCTGATGGGCTTCTGTCTATGGGGTCGCACAGAGTCAGACACGACTGAAGTGACTTAGCAGCAGCAGCAGCAGTGAGCATGAAGTGATATCTCATGATGGTTTTGATTTTCATATTCCTAATGGCTAGTAATGTTGAATATCTTTTCATGTTCTTATCGGTCATTTGTATATCTTCTGTGGAGAAGTAACTATTTAGCTCTTTTGTCTATTTTTAAAATGGGTTATTTGTCCCTTTTATTACTAAATTGTATGTTCTTTATGGATTCTAATTGTAAGTCCCTTATCAGACATATGGATTTGCAAATATTTTCTCCTAGTATATGGATTGTCTTTTTCACTTGATAGTATTTTTTGAAGCACAAAAGATTTTAATTTTGATGAAGTTCAGTTTGTCTAATTTTTCTTTTGTTTCTAGTGCTTTTGGTGCTTAAGTTAGGCAAAGCTTTCTAAGGTCATGAAGAATCACTCCCATATTTTCTTCTAAGAGTTTTAAAGTTTGGGCACTTACATTTATTGATGGTCTAATTTGAGCTAAATTTTGTGTACGGCGTGAGGAATTGTCAAATTTCATTCTTTTGCATGTGACTATTCAGTTGTTCCAGAGCATTCATAGAAGAGACTATGTTTTCCCTCCCTGAATTGTCTTGTGATCCTTGTTGAAAATAATTGATTGTTAATGTAAGGGTTAATTTCTGGATCTTAACTTCCTGCCATTGCCTTATATGTTGATCCTTATGCCAGGACTATGTGTGCTAAGTTGCTTCAGCCTTGTCTGATCTTTGCAACCCTATGGACTGTAGCCTGCCAGACTCCTGTGTCCATGGGATTCTCTAGGCAAGAATACTGGAGTGGGTTGCCATGCCCTCCTCCAGGGGATCTTCCCGACCTAGAGACGAAAACCATGTCTCTTGTGTCTCCTGCATTGGCAGGTGGGTTCTTTCCCACTAGTGCCGCCTGGGAAGTCAGCACTATACCGTCTTGTACTTTTGAAATTGGGGGAAAGAGAAGATATTTTAAAAGTCATTGTTTTAAACTATTAACTTTATTAAATTTAATAACAGAAAAAGAAATAAAATACAATATAAGGATTCTTGAAATTTAGAAAATATTCTTGTTGCATAAGTTGTCAATTCCTAAAATAGCTAAGATTTAAAAGTCATCAAGAATGGGAATTTTGATATTTTGAAAACATGTAGTTATATTTCAGATTCTATGACTAACTCTGCTTTAAAAAATAAGCAAATTAGCATCTTCATAATTCCTATCACTTCCCTTTTCTCACATTTTATTTTTACTAATAATATTTTTATATCATGTTATCAATGTTACAAGCAATATATTTAAAACTATAACCCATACAGTGGTGTGGTCTTGGTTATACATTTACATCAACTCAGTACTCCCTACCAGTCCATGTTATCTAGATTGTTGACTATAGGTTCAAAGTTGGGTGTAATATTTTCTTTCTTTATTGAGTTATGGTTGATGTATTCTATTGTATAAGTTGTAGGTGTATCATGCAGTGGTTTACAACTTGTAAAGGTTATACTCCATTTATAGTTATTATAAAATATTGGCTACATTCCTTGTGTTGTACAATCTATCCTTGTAGCTTATGTATAATACTCTATTTCTTAATCACCAAATTGTATTTCCCCTCTCCCCAATGCTATTGAAAAGCTTGTTCTCTATATCTGTGTTTGCTCCTTTTTGTTATAATCACTAGTTTGTTATATTTTTTGTATTCCACACATAAGTGATATCAAACAGTATTTGTCTGTCTCTGTCTGATTTATTTCATTTAGCATAATAACTTCCAAGTTCATCCATGTTGTTACAAATGGCAATATTTTCATTTTTAATGGCTGCATGGTATTCTATTGTGTGTGTGTGTATATGTGTGTATATATATATACCTCACATCTTCATTCATCTGTTGATGGACACTTAGGTTGCTTTCATACATTGACAGTTGTAAATAATACTGCTATGAACATTAAAAAACAGAGATATGACTTTGCTGACAAAGGTCTGTCTAGTCAAAAGCTATAGTTTTTCCAGTAGTCATGTATGGATGTGAGAGTTGAACTATAATGAAGGCCGAGGGCTGCAGAATTGATGCTTTTGAACGGTGGTGCTGGAGAAGACTCTTGAGAGTCCCTTGGACTGCAAGGAGATCTAACCAATCAATACTAAAGAAAATCAGCCCTGAGTATTCATTGGAAGATCTGATGCTAAAGCTGAAGCTCCAATACTTTGGCTACCTGGTGTGAAGAGCCGACTCATTGGAAAAGACCCTGATGCTGGGAAAGATTGACGGCAGGGGGAGAAGGGGTGACAGAGGATGAGATGGTTGGATGCCATCTCTGACTCAATATACATTTATTTGAGCAAACTGTGAGAGATAGTGAAGGACAGGGAAGCCTGGCATGCTGCAGTCCATGGGGTCACGAAGAGTCAGACACAACTTAGCGACTGAACAACAACAACAAAAGCAATGAACACTGGAGTAAGTGTGCCTTTTGATTTAGTGTTTTTGTTATGTATGTATGCCCAACAGTGGAATTGCCGGGTCATATGGCCGCTCTATTTTTAGTGTTTTGAGGACTCTCCATACTGTTTTCCAATGTGACTGCACTAATTTATATTCTCACCAACAGTGAACAAGGCTTCCCTTTTCTCCACATTCTCACCAGTGTTTGTCATGTGTGTTCTTTTCGATTATAGGCCATTCTAACAAGTATGGAATGAAATCTTTTTGTGGTTTTGATTTACATTTCCCTGATGATAGCAATGTTGAGCATCTTTTAAGCACAGTGCCTGTTGGCTATCTGTATTTTCTTTCTGGAAAAATGTCTATTCAATTCTTCCCATTTTTAAAATTGGTTGTGTTTTTTGATGTGAAGTTGTATGAACTGTTTATATATGCTGGGTATTAATTCCTATTGGTCATATCACTTGCAAATATCTTCTCTCATTGAGTAGATTTTCTTTTTGTTTTGTCAGTGGTTTTCTTTGCTGTGTAAAACTTTTAAGTTCAATTAGGTCTCGTTTGTTTATTTTTGCTTTTGTTTCCTTTGCTTTAGGAGACAAATCCAAAAAATAAAACAAAAGAAAAAGAAAAACTACTATGCTGAAGTTATGCCAAAGTGTTCTGCTTATGTTTTTTCCCTCTAGGAGTTTTATAGTATCTGATCTTACATTTAGATCTTTAATTAATTTTAGTTTATTTTTGTTTATGGCATTAGAGAATGTTCTGATTTCATTCTTTTCCATGTAGTTGTCCAGTTTCCCCAGCACCACTTATTGAAGAGACTGTCTTTTCTCCTTTGTATATTCTTGCCTCCTTTGTCATAGATTAATTGACCATGAAAGTGTTGGATTTTGTCTGGGCTCTCTATTCTATTTTTATAATTAATCTTATTTATTTATTTTAATTTTGGCTGTGCTGGGTTTTGTTGCTGTTCGGGCCTTCTGCAATGAGTGGAGGCTCCTGTAATGTGCAGGCTTCTCATTGTGGTGGCTTCTCTTGTTTCTGAGCATGGGCTCTAGGGGACACAGGCTTCAGTAGTTGGACCGGGTGGGCTTAACAGTCACAGCTTCTGGGCTCTAGAGCACAGGCTCGGTAGTTGTGGCATGCAGGCTTAGTTGCTCCATGGCATGTGGGATCTTCCCAGATCACGGATCAAGACTGTGTCCCCTGCGCCGGCAGGTAGATTCTTTATCTCTGGACTCTCTATTATGTTCTCTTGATCTTTGTGTCTGTTTTTGTGCCAGTACTGTACTGTTTTGATTACTGTAGCTTTGTAGAATAGCTTGAAGTCAAGGAGCATAATTTCTCCAGCCCTGTTCTTCTTTCTTCAAATTGTTTTGGCTACCAGGAGTCTTGTTTTGACTACCAGGAGTCTTGTTTTTCCATACAAAATTTAAAATTGTTTGTTCTATTTCTGTGAAGAATGCCATTGGTATTTTGATAGGGATGGCATTGAATTTGTTGATTGCCTTGAGTATTATGCTCATTTTAGCCATATTAATTCTTCCAGTCCATGATTATGATATATCTTTCCATCTTTCTGTGTCATCTTCAATTTCTTTCATTGATGTCTGTTTTTTGGCTGTGCTCCATGGCATGCAGGATGTCAGTTCTCTGACCAGGAATCAAACCTGTGCCCCCTGCCTGGGAAGTGTGAAATCTTAACCACTGGACCACCAGGGAATTCACAATCAATGTCGTATAGTTTTCAAAGTACAGGTCTTTTACCTCCATAAGTAGGTTTGTTCATAGGTATTTTATTCTTTATGATGTGATGGTTCCTTAATAGGATTGTTCCTTAATTTCTCTTTCTGATAATTTGTTGTTGGTTCATAGAAGTGCAGCACATTTCTATATATTAATTTTGTATCTTGATGCTTTAATGAGCTCATTGATGAGCTCTAGTAGTTTTCTGGTGGTGTCTTTAGAATTTTCTATGTGTAGTGTCATGTCAGAGAAGGCAATGGCACCCCACTCCAGTACTCTTGCCTGGAAAATCCCATGGACGGAGGAGCCTCGTGGGCTGCGGTCCATGGGGTCGCTAAGAGTCAGACATGACTGAGTGACTTCACTTTCACTTTTCACTTTCATGCATTGGAGAAGGAAATGGCAACCCACTCCAGTGTTCTTGCCTGGAGAACCCCAGGGATGGGGGAGCCTGGTGGGCTGCCGTCTATGGGGTCGCACAGAGTTGGACACGACTGAAGTGACTTAGCAGCAGCAGTGTCATGTCACCTGCCAACAGATACAGTTTTTACATCTTCCTTTCCAATTTGAGCTCCTTGTATTTCTTTTTCTTTTCTGTTTTCTGTAGCTAGAACTTCCAAAACTATGTTGAAGAGAAGTGGTGAGAATTGGCCTTCTTGTCTTGCTCCTGATCTTAGAAGAGATATTTTCAGCTTTTCACCACTGAGATATGGGTTTGTCATATATGGTCTTTATTTGAGGTATGTTCCCTGTGGGCTCTCTGGTGGCTCAGCAGTGAAGATTCTGCCTGCCAATGCAGGAGACATGGGTTTGATTTTTGGGTTGGGAAGATCCCCTGGAGAAGGAAATGACAACCCATTTCATTATTCTTGCTGGGAAATCCCATGGACAAAGGAACCTGGTGGGCTACCTGTCATGGGGTCACAAAGAATCAGATGTTACTTAGCAACTAAACAATAATAACAACATCATCAACAACAACATTCTCTCTATGCCCACTCTCTGGAGATTTTTTAAAAATAATAAATGATGGAGTTGAACTTTACCAAAAGCCCTTTCTGCGTCTGTTGATATGGTCATATATATGCATATCTATATGTCTTCTTTTGAGAAAGTGTACTCAGGTATTCTCATTTAAAAAAATTGGAATTGCTTTACAATATTTTGTTAGTTTCTGCTGTACAACAACACAAATCAGCCATAGGTATACATATATCCTCTCCTTTTTGAGCCTCCCTCCCACCCCCTTATTCCACCCCTCTAGAAAGCAGCAAGCTGAGCTGCCTGTGCTATATAGCAGCTTCCTGGTAGCTATCTACTTTACACGTGGTAGTGTTTATATGTTAATGCTCTCGATTTGTCCCACCCTCTTCTTCCCTCTCTGTTCTACAAGTCCATTCTCTACATCTGTACCTCTGTTCTTGCCCTACAAATAGGCTCATTAGTACCATTTTTCTAGATTTCATATATGTGCTTTAATATATGATATTTGTTTTTCTCTTTCTGACTTACTCCACTCTGTATGACAGGCTCTAGGTTCATCCACATCACTACACTGATTCAATTCATTCCTTTTTTTATGGCTGAGTAATAATATTCCATTGTATGTATATACTACATCTTCTTTATCTATTCATCTGTTGGTAGACATCTAAGTTATTTACATGTCCTGGCTATTGTAAATAGTGCTGCAATGAACACTGGGGTGCATGTGTCTTTTGAGTTATGGTTTTCTCAGGGTATATGTCCAGTAGTGGGATTTCTGGGTTGTTTGATAGTTCTACCTTTAGTTTTTTGAGGAACCTCCATATTGTTCTCCACAGTGGCTAAACCCATTTACAGTCCCACCAACAGTGTAAGAGGGTACCCTTTTCTTCACACCCTCTGCAGCATTTACTGTTTGCACATTTTTTTATGATGGTCGTTCTGACTGGTGTGAGGTGATACTTCATTGTAATTTTTATTTGCATTTCTCTAATAGTGAAGTTGAGGATATTTTCATGTGCCTCTTGGCCATATTTATTTAAGTCTTCTGCCCAGTTTTTGATTGGATTGTTTGTTTTTTTGATATTGAGTTGCATGAGCTGTTTGTATATTTTGGAGATTAATCCTTTGTTGCTTTGTTTGCAGATATTTTCTCTCATTTTGAGGGTTATCTTTTCCTCTTGTTTACAGTTTCCTTTGTTATGCAGGGGCTTTTAAGTTTAATGACATCCCATTTGTTTAGTTTTGTTTTAATTTTCATTACTCTAGCAAGATCCAAAAAGATCTTGCTGTGGTTTATTTCAATGTTTTTCCTATGTTTTACTCCAAGAGTTTTGTAGTGTCTGATCTTACATTTAGGTCTTTAATCCATTTTGAATTTATTTTTGTGTGTGATGTTAGGTAGTGTTCTAATTTCATTCTGTTACATGTACTGTCCGGTTTTCCTAGCACCTCTTATTGAAGAGATTGTCTTTTTTACACTGTATATTCTTGATCCTTTGTCGTAGATTAGGTGACCACAGGTGCGTGGACTCATCTCTGGGCTTGCTGTCTTGTACCATTGGTCCATATTTCTGCTTTTGTGTGAGAACCATGCTGTCTTGTTTACTGTAGCTATCAAGTTGAGGGCGTGCTCCTCCAGGTCTGTTTTCCTTTCTTAAGATTACTTTGGCTATTTGGAGTCTTTTGTGTTTCCATACAAATTGTAAAATTTTTAGTTCTGCTTCTGTGAAGAATATCATTGTAATTTGATAGAAATTGCAGAAGATTGCGTTGGGTAGTATATTTTTCTAATCCAAGAACATGGTATATTTCTCCATTTGCCTATATCCTTTTTGATTTATTTCATCAGTGTTTTATAGTTTTCTGAGTACAGGTCCTTTACTTCCTTAGGTAGGTTTATTCCTGGGTATTTTATTCTTTTTGTTGCAGTTGTACATGGAATTATTTTCTTAATTTCTCTTTCTGCTTTTTTTCATTATTAGTGTATAGGAATGCAAGACATTTCTGTCATTAATTTTGTATCTGACAACTTTGCCAAATTCATTGATTAGGTCTAGTAATTTTCTGGTGTCCTCTTTAGGATTTTCTATGCGTAGCAACATGTCATCTGTAAACAGTGACAGTTTGACTTCTTTTCCAACTTGTATTTCTTTTACTTTTTTTCTTGTCTGATTGCTATAGTAAGGACTTTCAAAACTATGTTGAGTAAGAATGGTGAGAGTGAACATCCTTGTCTTGTTCCTGTTCTCAGGGGAAATGATTTCAGTTTTTCATCATTGAGTATGATGTTTGATGTAGGTTTGTCATATATGATATTTATTATGTTGAAGTAGGTTCCCTTTATGCCCATTTTCTGGAGAGTCTTTGTCATAAATGGATATTGAATTTTGTCAAAAAGATTTTTCTGCATCTATTGAGAGGATCATATGGTTTTTATTCTTTAATTTGTTAATATGGTGTATCACATTGATTGATTTGCATGTGTTGAAGAATCTTTGCATTCCTGAGATAAACATGACTTGATCATGGTGTATGATCCTTCTAATGTGTTGTTAGTCTGAATGCTAGTTTTTTGTTGAGGATTTTCACATCTATATTCATCAATGATATTGGTCTGTGATTTTCTTTTTTATGATGGCTTTTGTTTTGGTATCAGGGTGATGGTGACCTTATAGAAAGAATTTGAGAGTGTTCCACCCTCTGCAATTTTTTGAATGTGTTTGAGAAGGATAGGTGTTAGTTTTTCCCTAAATGTTTGATAGAATAGTACGTGAGGTATATGGTCCTGGACTTTTGTTTGTTGGAAGATTTTTATTCACAGTTTCAATTTCTTTACCTCTGATTGGTATGTTTATATTTTCTAATTCTTCCTGGTTTGGTCTTGGAAGAATTTGTTCATTTCTGAGAATGTGTTCATTTCTTCCAGGTTGCCGGTTTTATTGGCATATAGTTGCTGTGGTAGTCTCTCACGATCCTTAATATGCCTATGGTGTCAGTTGTGATGTCTCCTTTTTTATTTCTAGTTTTATTAATTTGAGTCCTCTCCCTGTTTTTTCTTGAGAAGTCTGGCTAAAAGTTTATGAAATTTCTTTATCTTCTCAAAGAACCAACTTTTATTTTATTGATCTTTGCTATTGTTTTCTTCATTTCTATTTCACTTATTTCTTCTCTGATCTTAGTGATTTCTTTCCTTCTACTGACTTTGGGTTTTGTTCGTTCTTCTTTCTCTGGTTGCTTTAGGTGTACGGTTAGATTGTTTATGTGAGATTTTTCTTGTTTCTTGAGACTGAATTGCTATAAACTTCCCTCTTTGAACTACTTTTTCTGCATTCCGTAGGTTTTGGTTATCAAGTATTCATTGTCATTTGTTTCTATGTATTTTTAAATTTCTTCCTCAATTTCTGCCGTGATCTCTTGGTTATTTAGCAGTGCACTATTTAGCCTCCATGTATTTGTGGTTTTTACCATTTTTAATCCTGTAATTTATTTCTAATATCATAGCATTGTGGTTGGAAAAGATGCTCAATACAATTTCATTTTCTTAAAATTTTCAAGGCTTGATTTGTGTCCCAAGATGTCGTCTGTCCTGGAGAATGTTCTTTGTGCACTTGAGAAGAATGTATTCTGCTGCTTTTGGGTGGAATGTCCTGCTGCTGCTAAATCACTTCAGTCGTGTCCAACTCTGTGCGACCCCATAGACGGCAGCCCACCAGGTTCCCCCGTCCCTGGGATTCTCCAGGCAAGAACACTGGAGTGGGTTGCCATTTCCTTCTCTAATGCATGAAAGTGAAAAGTGAAAGTGAAGTCGCTCAGTCGTGTCTGACTCTTAGCGAACCCATAGACTGCAGCCCACCAGGCTCCTCTGTCCATGGGGTTTTCCAGGCAAGAGTACTGGAGTGGGGTGCCATTGTCCTAAGAATATCAATTAAATCTATCTGGTCTATTGTGTCATCTAAAGCTTGTGTTTCCATATTGGTTTTCTTTCAGATGATCTGTCCATTGGTGTAAGTGAGGTGTTAAAGTCCCTTGCTGTTATTATGTTACTGTAAATTTCTCCTTGGTCATTAGCATTTGTCTTATGTATTGAGGTGCTCCTATGTTAAGTGCATGAATATTTATAATTGTTATATCTTCTTCTTGGATTAATACCTTTATTATTATGTAATATCCTTTCTTATCTCTTATGACAGTTTTTATTTTAAGGTCTATTTTGTCTGATATGAGTACTCCTACTCCAGCTTTTTTTTTTTTAATTTCCATTTTCATGGTATAACTTTTTCCATTCCCTCACTTTCAGTCTGTATATGTCTCTAGCGTTGAAGTGCATTTCTTGTAGGGAGCATATACATGGATCTTATTTTTGTATCCATTCAGTCAGTCTGTGTTTTGGTTGGGGCATTTAATCCATTTACATTTAAGATAATTGTTGATATGTATGTTCCTATGAGGGGCCTCCCAGGTGGGGCTAGTGGTGAAGATCCTGCCTGCCAATGCAGGAGACATAAATGATGCAGGTTCCTTCCCAGGTTCGGGACAATCGCCTGGAGGAGGGCAGGGCAACCCACTCCAGTATTCTTGCCTGGAGAATCCCATGGAGAGAGGAGCATGGTGGGCTATAATCTCAGGGGTCACAAAAAAGTTGGACACAACAGAAGTGACTTAACATATATTTCTATTACCATTTTCTTAACTGGTAGTTTTCTTAATTGTTTTGAGTTTGTTTTTGTTGGTTTTTCTCTTTGTGTTTCCTGTCTGCTACTGCTACTGCTGCTAAGTCGCTTCAGTCGTGTCCGACTCTGTGCGACCCCATAGACAGCAGCCCACCAGGCTCTGCCATCCCTGGGATTCTCCAGGCAAGAACACTGGAGTGGGTTGCCATTTCCTTCTCCATTGCGTGAAAGTAAAAAGTGAAAGTGAAAGTGAAGTCGCTCAGTCGCGACTGACTCGTGGCAACCCCATGGATTGCAGCCCACCAGGCTCCTCCGTCCATGGGATTTTCTAGGCAAGAGTACTGGAGTGGCTTGCCATTGCCTTCTCCAGTGTTTCCTGTCTAGAGCAGTTCTTTTAGCATTTGTTATAATGCTGGTTTGGAGATGTTGAATTCTCTTAGCTTTTGCTTGTCTGTAAAGCTTCTGATTTCTCCATCAAATCTGAATAAAATCCTTGCTTTCAGCACTTTCACTGTTTGTGCCTGGGCTTGATTCCTGGTCAGGGATCTAAGATCCTGCAAGGTATGTGGCACAGCCAGATTTTTTTTTTTTAAAGCAACAGATTTCTGCACATTAACCTTGTATTCTGCAACTTTATTGAATTTGTTTATTGGTTCTAATAGTTTCTTAGTGGATACTTTAGAGTTTCCTATATGCAATATCGTGTCATTTGCAAATAGTGACAGTTTTGCTTCTTCCCTTCCAGTTCGGATGCATTTTGTTTATTTTTCTTGATTATTACCATGACTAGGAGTTTCAGTACTATGTTGAGTAAAAGTGGTGAGAGTGGCCATCCTTGTCTTATTCCTGAACTTCAAGGAAATTCTTTCTGCTTTTCTCCCTTGAATATGGTGTTAGCTGTGGTCTAGTCATATATAGCCTTTATTGTATTGAGGTATGTTCCCTTTACACCTTATTTTCTTGAGCATTTTTATCATGAATGGGTGTTGTTTTGTCAAATGCTTTTTCTGTATCTATTGAGATGATCATGCATTTTCTTATCCCTCCTTTTGTTAATGTGAAGTATCACAGCAATTTATTTGCAGATATTGAATCATTCTTATATCCGTGGAAGAAATCAAACTTGATCATGGTGTATGGACCTATTTATATGTTGTTGATTTTGATTTGCTTTTATTTTGTTGAGAGTTTTTATATTTGCATTCATCAGGGATATTGGCCTGTAATTTTCTTTCTTTTTTTATAGTATCTGATTTTAGTATCAGAAGAAATTTAGGAATTTTCTCGCCTATTCATTTTTCTGGAATAGTTTGAGAGATGTATATAATAACTATTCCTTTTATGTTTGGTAGAATTCCCCTGAATGGTCTTGGACTTTTAATTGTTGGGAGTTTTTGATCACTGACTCAATTCCAATACTAGTAATTGATCTTTTCAGATTAGCTATTTCTTCCTGATTCAGTCTCAGAAGATTGCATGTTTCTAGGAATTTATCCATTTCTTCTAGATTGTCTAGTTTGTTGACATATTTTGTCCAGTTTGTTTACAGTTCTCTTATGATTATTTGTGTTTCCTTGATACATTTGTAACCCCTCCTTTTTCATTTCTTATTTTGTTCATTTTGTTCCTTCTCCTCCCTCCTTTTTAAATGAGTTTGGGTAATGGCTTATCAATTTTTTTTATCTTTTCAAAAAACCAGTTCTTGGTTTCATTGATCTGTTCTATATCATTTTCTTGTCTCTATTTTATTTTCTCTTTGATCTTTATTATTTCCTTCCTTCTGCCGACTTTGGTATTTTCTTGTTCTTCTTTTTCTAATTCCTTTAAGTGATAGGTTAAATGGTTTATTTGAAATATTTCTTGTTTCATGAGATAGCCTGTATTGGTATAAACTCTCTTAGAATTCATTTTGCTGCCTCCCATAGATTTTTTTGAAGGTTATGGCTTTATTCTAATTGGTCTCAAGGTATTTATTGATTTCTTTTTGATTTCATCATTGACCTATTGGTTTTTTATTGACTTTTATTGACTTCATCAGTTTTTTGTTAGTATGTTATTTATTCCCATTTTTCTGCCTGTAATTTATTTCTAACTTCACACCATTATGGTCAAAAAGATGCCTTAAATAATTTCCCTCTTAAATTTGTTGAGACTTGTTTTGAAACATTCCATGTGCATTTGAAAAAAATATGTATTCTGCTCATATTAGATGGAATGTCCTGTGTTAGGGAATGTTTAACAGGAGGATTCCTATGTGCTGTTTCTCATAAATTCTCTGTTCCTTATCAGTTCTTAGAATGAGTAGTGCTGCATGCAGCTCTTAGGACTGAGATCATGAGAAACGGTATCTGCTTGGATTCCTTTCAGTAACTCCCTTCAGTGACTCTTTTCAGTGTCAGCGACCTTGTATGTATTAGACTATCCATATTGTGACTATTGATAAAATTTCATCCTGTGTAATAGCTGAGTAATCATCTTACTAAAGATATATAAGCCTGCATTTCTGCTAATAAAATACCTTTGCTCCATCAGAACTTAGGTCCCTGTGTCTTTTTTGTTTCTCTCTCTCCCCCGCCCCCTCCGGCTAATTCTCTGGAGCTTAGAAACCCGTTGTGCTCACTCTCCTGCCCGGGCTTCTAAGACCCCCTCAAGAAGGTGCCCTGTGCCTTCATGAACAATGCAAGCCCTATGTCAAGGGCTTTATTGGTTCTCTGCGTAAACCAGGGAATATCAGCCTCTTTTTCTCTTTCACTTTCTTATTGTTGACTCCGGAAGACCAGGTTCTGGTCCATTAAAGGACCCTAGCAGTCCTGTAGATATCTACTAAGTCTAACTGGTATAATATGTCTTTTAAGGGCAGTGGTTTTTTTTTTTTTAATTGATTTTCTTTCAGATAATGTGTCCATTGATATAAGTAAGGTGTTAAAGTCCCCTATTATTATTGTGTTATTGTTAATTTCTCCCTTCATGTCTATTAATATTTGTGCATATGTTTATAAACATTATGTCCTCTTCTTGTATTGTTCTATTTATCATTATATAATGCCCTTTGTCTTTTATTATAGACTTTGTTTTAAAATCTGTTTTGTTTGATATGAGTATTGCCATTCAGCTTTCTCTTTGTTTCCATTTGGGTGGAATATTTTTTTCCATTCCCTCACTTTTGATCTGTGTGTATCTTGTATGTGATGTATAGATGAATCCTAGATTTTCATCCAGTCAGCCACCCCATTTCCTTTCATTAGGCATTTAGTCCACTGACACTTAAAGTGATTATTGATAGGTGTGCACAGACTGGTTCCAAATAGGAAAAGGAGTTCGTCAAGGCTGTATATTGTCACCCTGCTTATTTAACTTATATGCAGAGTACATCATGAGAAACGCTGAACTGGAGGAAGCACAAGCTGGAGTCAAGATTGCCAGGAGAAATATCAATAACCTCAGATATGCAGATGACACAACCCTTATGGCAGAAAGTGAAGAGGAACTCAAAAGCCTCTTGATGTAAGTGAAAGAGGAGAGTGAAAAAGTTGGCTTAAAGCTCAACATTGAGAAAACGAAGATCATGGCATCCAGTCCCATCACTTCATGGAAAATAGATGGGGAAACAGTGGAAACAGTGTCAGACTTTATTTTTTTTGGCTCCAAAATCACTGCAGATGGTGATTTCAGCCATGAAATTAAAAGACGCTTACTCCTTTGGAAGGAAAGTTATGACCAACCTGGATAGCATATTCAAAAGCAGAGACATTACTTTGCCAATTTGTTGGTTCGTCTAGTGAAGGCTATGGTTTTTCCAGTGGTCATGTATGGATGTGAGAGTTGGACTATGAAGAAGGCTGAGTGCCAAAGAATTGATGCTTTTGAACTGTGGTGTTGGAGAAGACTCTTGAGAGTCCCTTGGACGGCAAGGAGATCCAACCAGTCCATTCTGAAGGAGATCAGCCCTGGGATTTCTTTGGAAGGAATGATGCTAAAGCTGAAACTCCAGTACTTTGGCCACCTCATGCGAAGAGTTGACTCATTGGAAAAGACTCTGATGCTGGAAGGGATTGGGGGCAAGAGGAGAAGGGGACGACAGAGGATGAGATGGCTGGATGGCAGCACTGACTCAATGGACGTGAGTCTGAGTGAACTCCGGGAGTTGGTGATGGACAGGGAGGCCTGGCGTGCTGCGATTCATGGGGTCACAAAGAGTCGGACACGACTGAGCGACTGATCTGATCTGATCTGATGCACTTATTGCCATTTTGCTATGTGTGTTCTGATTGTTAATAGTTTTTCTCCTTTCTTTTTTCTTCTTTTAGTCCCTTGTTTTGTGATTTAGTGCTTTTCTTTATGTTACATTTGTATTCCTTTCTTTCTAGTTTTGTATATCTATTGTAGGTTTTATGATTTGTGTTTACATGTTGATCTATAACTATTTCTATTTAATACTGGTGGTCATTTAAGTTCAAACACATTCTAAAAGCTCTACATTTCAGTTCCCACACAATGTTTTATGTTTTTGATGTCATATTTTACATCTTCATGTCTATCCCTTAACTGTTTATTGCTGTTATAGTTGATTTGACAGCTTTTGTCTTTGAACCTTTGTACTAGCTAATTTAAATGGTTGATCCACAGTCTTTATCAGCAGGATTTTCCCTTTTCTATAATTTCTTATACCTTGTTGTAGCCTTTTCTTTCCTCTTAAAAGAACAACCCTTAACACTTCTTTTAAGACTTGTGTACTATTGATGGACTTTCTTAGTTTTTGCTTCTTTGAGAAGTTCTTTATCTCCTCTTTAATTCTGAATGATGACCTTGCTGGATAGAGTATCCTAGGTTTCAGGTTTACTTCTGCTTTTAAGCACTTATATAATGCCACCCCCTTCTGTCCTGCAAAGATTCTCCTGAAAAAGTTAGCTGATAGCCTTTGGGGTTCCCTTGTATATAACTCTTTTCTTTTTCCTTTTGCTGCCTTTGTACTTCTTTTTTTAATTTTTAGTTTTGCCGTTTCAATTATGATATGTCTTGGTATGATTCTCTTTTTGTTCATCTTGTTTGGGACTCTGTGCTTACTGGACCTGGATATCTGTTTCCTCCTTCAGGTTCAGGAAGTTTTAAGCCATAATTTCATCCAATACCTTTTTAAACCATTTCTCTCTCTCTTCTCTTTTTCTGGGGTTCCTATGGTGTGACTGTTAGTATGGTTGATATTTTCTCAGAGGTCCCTTAAACTATCTTCATTTTTGAAAATGTGTTTTTCTTCTTGTGCTCTGGTTGGGTGATTTCTTTATTTTGTCTTTCAGATTGTTTATGTGTTCTTCTCTATCACCTAATCTGCTGTTAATTCCCTTTAGCTGTATTTTTCATTTCAGTTATTGCATTCTTTAGTTCTGACTGGTTCTTAACAATTTTTTTTCTTCTAGTTCTTTGTTCAAATTCTCTCTGTGTTCATCTGTTATTTTCTCCATTTCAGCTTATTATTACTTTGAGCTCTTTTTTTGTTGTTGTTGTAGTAAATTATTTCTGTTTCATCAGGATTTTTTTCAGGTTTTTTTTTTCATTTTCTTTCATTTTAAATGCATTCCTCTGTCTTCTTATTTTGTTAACTTTATCTCTATGAAATTAGGTGACTTAGTTACCTTCCTTGATCTTGAAGGCATGTCCTTGTATGGGAACATGCCTATGCAGTCCATCTGTGTCCAGTAGCTTTGGTCAGAGAACTGGAACTGGAGTAAGCAGGAGTCATGTCTTCCCCAGGATGTGCTGGCAGCCACCACTCTGGTGGGAAGTAGGACTGGAGATGGAGTGGTTAGAGCCAGGTGCAGGCGCTTCAACCTGATATGGCTGTCACTGCCATATCAGGGCTTGGGGCAGGGCCCACAGGGCAGCAGTAGGAGTTTTGAAGGAGCTGGATTTCTCTCAGATGTGATAGTAGTCTTTGGTTTGGGATGTGGTCTGAGCCTGAGAACTTGGGGTGCACTTCTGTGTTGATTTCACTTTTCTTTTTGGTGTGAGAACCCTGGTTAGTTTCTCTGTGTGAGCTGGAGGGGTTGGTGTCAACACTGAGCTAGACTTATCCTACCCCAAGTGTACACAGGGATGTGTGCTATGGTGATGGTGGTCTCTGCTCTGGAGTTAGCCTCATTCCCTTTCAGTAGCATGTGATCAGAAGGTACGTGCTGCAATGGCTGTCTCCATGCTGATTAGAGGCAGGGCCAGTGTGCAAGTTGGCTCCATTTCCTCTAAGTTTGCGCACTTTTGTTGGCTATGGCCGTCTCCCTCTTAGTAGGGAGCAGTGTTGGACAAGAGGGGCTGCAGCAGGAGCCCAGTGTGGGTAGGGGGAGTGCTCTGGGGCGGCCTTGGCATGGGGAGAGCCCCAGGCAATTTTCAATCTGCTGCCTCAGCACTGTGATTGCGAGTAAGCAAGTCTGTAGGCATGCTCTTTAAGAGTGGAGTTTCAGTTTCTTACAGCCCTCTGATAAGCTCCAGTGGTTTTTAGACCAGCTAAGGGGCTTCACCTTCATGGCGTCAGACCCCAGGGTTGGCATGTCTAACATGTCAACTGCTGCTGCTGCTAAGTCGCTTCAGTCGTGTCTGACTCTGTGCGACTCCGTAGACGGCAGCCCACCAGGCTCCCCCACACCTGGGATTCTCCAGACAAGAATACTGGAGTGGGTTGCCATTTCCTTCACCAATGCATGAAAGTGAAAAGTCAAAGTGAAGTCGCTCAGTCATGTCCAACTCTTAGCGACCCCATGGTCTGCAGCCTACCAGGCTCCTCCATCCATGGGATTTTCCAGGCAAGAGTACTGGAGTGGGGTGCCATTGCCTTCTCTGCTAACATGTAGCTCAAACCCCTTATTCCCCCAGGGAGGATCCCTGAGTCTGGAATATCCTCTCCTCTCTGTCCCCTGCTAGGGGTGCAGGTTCTGACCAGATTGCTTCTCCTCCCTTCCTACCAGACTACATGTGGGTCTTTCTTTATAACCTTGGTTGTAGAAGAGTTGTTCTGCTAGTTTTCAGGTCAATTTCAGCAAGAGTAATTCTATATATAGTAGTGGTTTTGATGTGTTCATGAGGGAAGGTGAGTCCAGCATTATCCTGATCTGCTAGCTTGATCTCTTTCTTTTGGAAAATGCTATGCTATGCTAAGTCGCTTCAGTCGTGTCCAACTCTGTGTGACCCCATAGACGGCAGCCACCAGGCTCCCCAGTCCCTGGGATTCTCCAGGCAAGAACACTGGAGTGGGTTTTCATTTCCTTCTCCAACGCATGAAAGTGAAAAGTGAAAGCGAAGTCGCTCAGTCATGTCCGACTCTTAGCAACCCCATGGACTGCAGCCTACCAGGCTCCTCCATCCATGGGATTTTCCAGGCAAAAGTACTGGAGTGGGGTGCCATAGAGTGTTAGATGGTATATATATGTGTGTGTGTGTGTGTGTGTGTGAATGTGTGTGTTTATGGTAATTATTTTATATAAAACTCCAGCCAATAAGAAAGAAATATATATTTATTTCTATTACTATAAAAATACAATAAGTCCATTTTTAATGGGATTGTACTATATAGGTTATTTTGTAAATTGTTTAAAAAATATTGACAATGTACTTGAAAAAATTTTTTTATAACAGAATATACACCTAGCTCATCCTATCTAGTGGTTTTATAGTACTCCATGGTATGAATGTTTCATTATGCATTAACTATTAACCTATTGTTGGATATTTAGGTTCAGTTCAGTTCAGTTCAGTTGCTCAGTCGTGTCCAGCTCTTTGTGACCCCATGAATTGCAGCATGCCAGGCCTCCCTGTTCATCACCAACTCCCAGAGTTTACTCAAACTCATGTCCATTGAGTCAGTGATGCCATCCAACTATCTCATCCTCTGTCATCCTCTTCTCCTCCCACCTTAAACCTTTCCCAGCATCAGGGTCTTTTCAAATGAGTCAGCTCTTTGCATCAGGTGGCCTGTCAGGGAATGTTTAATTTTAAGGAATCCTATATGTTGTTTTCTGTTTCTTAAGGGCCCTCTGTACCTTATCAGTTCCTGGAAAACAGGAACCAGCAGAGGTGCCTGCAATTCTCAGGACTGAGGTCATGAGGCAGAATGCATACATGGATTCCTTTCAGTAACCTTTTACTTTTCTGTAAAACTACTTAGTCATGTTCCTATTTGTAATACATAGATTGTCTTCTGGCCCTGCGATGATTGTTATTCCCCTAGTTACTGTTGTTATGGCCTAATGACTGTTGTTATTCCCTTAGTCACTGTTGTTATGTATCTGGTTTCGGTGTTTTTTACTCAACTTGATTTTTCGCCTAGAGCTTCCTTGTATAACAATATATAAGCACACACTGCCATGAATAAAGTACCCTTGTCCCACTAGAGACTTGGGTCCTCCGCATCCTTTTTTTCTTTGCCTTCTTTTCATCGACTCCTGTCCCCAGGTCCTGGTCTATCAAGAAGACCATTATAAGTGACACCCGAACAGGGACCTGGAGTATGCCCTTGGCAAGCGGACGGAGTGACTGTGGACCTACTGAGGTTGGTAAGTGTGGGGTTATGGGACAAACAGCTGGAAAGCCCCACCACTTTTCTGCTTTGCTTCCATATTTATTTAAAGTTCAAGGACTTTTGGTTTCACATCAGCAAATAGAGGCTTGTCTCCAAACGGTAGTTGAACATAATCCCTGGTTCCCTGATGAAAGCAATTTTGATTTAAAGATTTGGAACCAGGTTAGAGAGAATGTTAAATGAGCCACAAAAAGGGGAAAAAGTATTCCAATAGATTTCTGGCCCTTATGGGCCCTCATGAAAGCCGTGATTTTGCCTTTTCAAGGAAATTCTAGCCCCCTGATATTCGACAACAGGCAGAACACTTGTTACATGAATATGAATTAGATGATAAACCTTTACAAAAGGCCCAATTAAAACAATGTAAAATATTTCAAAATTATCCCACCAGCTCTGCTCCAGCTGCTCCAAGTGCTCCTCCTCCTCTTGCAATGGATGCCAAGCTGAAAGTCCTCTTAACTCAAGGACAAAATGACTCTGACAATGACTTTTCTGAGGTCTTTTTTGACACTAAAGCTGACAATACTTTTTAAAATGACAATGATAAGCCTTTAACACACACATTTGTAAGAAAAAACTTTCTACTCATTCTCCTTTACAACAAAAGCTTTATGGGTTACTAGACTGGGACATGGAAAATGAGCTCTTTCTAGCCTTCACCACGTCAAACCTGCCCTTAGCTGAACAAAACCTTGCCAAATATAAACTCCTAATAATTGAGCCACCGAACTCTGACAAAGATGGTCCATATTTTGAGCCGAATCTATGGATGTGCATAAACCCCAACATCGTATTTCCCCCTGGAAAGTAAGAAGTCAATAAAACCTGAAGACAAGTACACAAAAATATTTCAAGGACCTGATGAAGCCTATGCTGATTTTTTAGCTAGATTGGAAGTTGCTATTTCCTGTAATGTTATAGGAGAAGAGGCCAAAATGCAGCTAGAAAAACTGCTTGCTTATAAAAATGAAAACCAAAAATGATAAAGAGCTGTCACTCCAATTCATGAGACTGAGACTATTATTGATTATTTGAAGGTTTGTAGCAATTTAGGATCAGAGCTTCAAAAAATGCAAATGTTAGCTGAAACAATGGTTGCTGCCTTTAAAAAAGGAAATGAAGGGTGTTTTGCATGTGGGGATAAGACCCATTTGAAAAAGAGATTGTCCTAAAAACACACACAGAAAAAATTAAAACTATTAAAAAACCTCCAGGAATTTGCCCTCGTTGCCATAAGGGCCAGAGAATATCAATCTAAATATGATATTGAAGGGAAGCCTATTTTGGGAAACTCCAAGCTGAGGACTCCCCAGGTCCCCATCAACAAAAACCAGGGGCAAACTCCATCTTTTCCCTCAAACCCTCAACATCTGGCAGTGCTGCCGTCGATATACCAGCCTTAAATGATTTTCTCCTTTTTCCTCAAGTAGTCCCTTCTAGAATACCTACTGGACTTTTTGGACCTCTACCTCCACAAACCTTCAGTCTTTTACTTTTACTGATCTAGTTTGACTTCTAAAGGAATTACTGTTCACCCTGGAGTAATTGATTCAGATTATAAGGGAAAACATTCAAATTATGATGTCATCTCAGATACTATGGCAATTCAAAAAGGGGAACAAAATTGCTCAATTACTTCTTTTACCTTACATTTCTATTAACTCCTCTGATAACATACAGACAGGTGGATTTGACAATACAGATAAAAAACAATCCTTATGGACATCAATAGTATCTGAATATGCACGACCAAATAGGAATGTCAAAACCAATGGTAAAAAATTTTCTGGTCTTCTTTATACTGGATCCGACATTACTATTATCCACAAACATTTATGGCCCGAATCTTGGCCTATACAGAGAATTTCTTGCCAAATTGCAGGAGTTTCTCAAACCAAAGTACAAGAGGTTTATCAAAGTGTCCAAATATATCCATGTGAGGGACCAGAAGGCCAGCATGCAACATTATGATCTTATGTGACAGATGCACCCCTTAGTTTAATAGGAAGAGATTTACTTATGCAATGGCAAGCCCAAATATGTATTCCACATTTTTCCTAGGGGCCACTGCTCACTTAACAAATGGTGCAATTATTAAAATAATTTGGAAAAGTGATGAGCCTATTTGGACAGAGAAATGGCCCCTTACAAAAGACAAACTAGAGGCTACTAAGGAACTTGTCGATACACAATTGAAATGAAAACATATTGAGGAATCTTATTCCCCTTGGAATTCTCCCATTTTTGTAATAAAAAAAAATCTGACAAATGGTATCTCTTAATAGACCTCCGAAGAATTGATGCTTTTGAACTGTGGTGTTGGAGAAGACTCTTGAGAGTCCCTTGGACTGCAAGGAGATCCAACCAGTCCATTCTAAAGGAGATCAGCCCTGGGTGTTCTTTGGAAGGAATGATGCTAAAGCTGAAACTCCAGTACTTTGGCCACCTCATGCGAAGAGTTGACTCATTGGAAAAGACTCTGATGCTGGAAGGGATTGGGGGCAAGAGGAGAAGGGGACGACAGAGGATGAGATGGCTGGATGGCAGCACTGACTCAATGGACGTGAGTCTGAGTGAACTCCGGGAGATGGTGATGGACAGGGAGGCCTGGCATGCTGCGATTCATGGGGTCGAAAAGAGTCGGACACGACTGAGCAACTGAACTGAACTGCAGTGAACCGAACAGACCTTCAAAAAGTTAATGCATCTATGAAACCTATGTGTACATTGTAACCAGGAATTCCAGTTCCTACCACTATCCCTCAAAACTGGCATATTAGTATAGATTTACAGGATTGCTTTTTTACTATACCTTTACACCTTCTAGACTGAAAAAGATTTTCCTTTTCTTTTCCTTTTCCTATTCCTAATCATATTGGGCCTGATAAATGATATCAATGGACTGTATTACCTCAAGGAATGATGAATTCTCCCACCATGTGTCAATATTATGTAGCCAAAGCCCTTGAACCTGTGAGAAAACAATTTCCTGACTTTCTTGTTATTCATTATATGGATGATATATTGTTTTCAGCTCCATCTGTTTTAGAAACTCAACATATGTTTGACATAGCTCAACAATGT
This sequence comes from Bos mutus, assembly GCF_027580195.1. NCBI lineage: Eukaryota > Metazoa > Chordata > Mammalia > Artiodactyla > Bovidae > Bos > Bos mutus. The sequence goes on along the minus strand of NC_091630.1, from coordinate 11,458,613 downwards.
TTAAAAGACTCTGGATTAATTATTGCCCCTGAAAAAATTCAAACCTCTACACCTTACCATTGCTAATGCTAATGCTAATGCTAAGTTGCTTCAGTTGTGTCCGACTCTGTGCGACCCCATAGACGACAGCCCACCAGGCTCCGCTGTCCCTGGGATTCTCCAGGCAAGAATACTGGAGTGGGCTGCCATTTTCTTCTCCAATGCATGAAAGAGAAAAGTGAAAGTGAAGTCGCTCAGTCGTGTTCAACTCTTATCGACCCCATGGACTGCAGCCCACCAGGCTCCTCTGTCCATGGACTTTCCAGGCAAGAGTACTGGAGTGGGGTGCCATTACCTTACCATTACTTAGGATCTATTGTTAATAGACAGCATATTACTCCCTAACTAACACAAATTCGTGTTGATAAATTATCAACCTTGAATGATTTTCAAAAACTTTTAGGTGTTGTAAACTGGATTAGACCCTCTTTAGGCATTACAAATTATCAACTGACTATTTAATACTTTGAAAGGAGATCCTGATTTAAATAGCCCTCGTTCATTTTCACAATAGGCACAGGAGGAACTCTGTTTAGTACAAAATAAATTACAAAAACAGTTTTTACTTGTATTAGACTTGAATTACCTCTAGAGTTGTTTGTACTTCCTTGTCTCCATTCCCCCACAGGACTTCTTGCCCAACAAGAACACCCAATTGAATGGATCTATACCCATTTAGGAGAGATAAAGTCACTTACACCCCATCTTGATTTGATTGCTCTAATAACTATCAATGGGAGAAATAGAACGAAGACTTTATTTTTTTTTTAAATATAAATTTATTTATTTTAATTGGAGACTAATTACTTTACAATATTGTGTTGGTTTTGCCATACATCAACATGAATCCACCATGGGTGTACACGTATTCCCCATCCTGAATCCTGCTCCCACCTCCCTCCACATACTATCCCTCTGGGTCATCCCAGTGCACCAGCCCCAAGCATCCTGTATCCTGCATCTAACCTGGACTGGTGATTCATTTCATATATGATATTATACATGTTTCAATGCCATTCTCCCAAATCATCCCACCCTCTCCCTCTTCCACAGAGTCCAAAAGACTGTTTTATACATCTGTGTCTCTTTTGCTGTCTTGCATACAGGGTTATTGTTACCATCTTTCTAAATTCCATATATATGTGTCAGTATACTGTATTGGTGTTTTTCTTTCTGGCTTACTTCACTCTCTATAATCCAGTTTCATCCACCTCATTAGAACTGATTCAAATGTATTCTTTTTAATGGCTGAGTAATACTCCATTGTGTATATGTATCACAGCTCTCTTATCAGAAATAGAACTAAGACTTTAATTGGCTCTGATCCTCATGAAATTATATTACCTATTAATAAAGCTCAATTTGAAAATGCATTAGAAACTTCTACCAATTTTCAAAAGGCCTTCTTAGACTATTTTGGAGAGATTTCATTTCATTATCCTTCTAATAAACTTTGAAATTTCTTCAAAAATACTAAATTTATTATCTCTCGCATTGTTATATCACAACCTATACCTCAAGCTGATGTTTTCTATATAGATAGGATAAAAATGCTAAAGTCTCATTTTGGTCTCTCAAAGAATATAAAGTCTTTTATACTAAATTTCATTCTGCTCAACAAAATGAATTATATGCTCTTATTCAGGTTATTCGCCTACATCCTTACCCTATTAATATAATTTCTGACTACTCATATTCAGTTTTTGTATTAAAAAATATAGAAACTTCTACCATAAAGTCTTATCAGTCTATTATTCAACAACTTTTTCTTGAATTACAGTCTATTATTAGGGACCACAGTTCGCCCATTTCACACACTGAAACTACAAATAAAAAAATTAAAAAAGGAGGAATACACAAGAACAATTCTATCTTCCCTATCCAGAGCAGACTTTACTAGATTCCAACGTAAGATATTCTTTAATCCTATAACTATTGTTAATACAGCTTTATTTGTTTTAAAATTTTTAAACTTACCACAAGGAGTTATCTTGACATAAGCACAGAAACATTTCTAGGAATTGAAAGATACTTCTCTTCCTCTGCTCATTTGGTATCAAGATGGGCTAACTAAACAATGGAAATCTGGGAAATTAATCTTACAGGGAAAAGGATATGCTTATATTTATCCAGATAGATCCAATGAAAATCAGTTGGCTCCCTCTTTGGAAGATCCGCCTCAGAAGATCCTCCGGCATTCAAAATAAAAAAGAAATGACAAAATTCCCGGGAAGAAAAAATTCCAACACAAGCCATGGTGACTCTAAAAATCTCCAAGAAACAATGCCCTTAATGTCATCGACCTTATGATCTCCTTGCTGCTGCTGCTGCTAAGTCGCTTCAGTCATGTCCGACTCTGTGCGACCCCATAGACCAAAGCCCACCAGGCTCCCCAGTTCCTGGGATTCTCCAGGCAAGGACACTGGAGTGGGTTGCCATTTCCTTCTCCGATGCATGAAAGTGAAAAGTGAAAGTGAAGTCTCTCAGTCGTGTTCGACTCTTAGTGACCCCATGGACTGCAGCCTACCAGGCTCTTCTGCCCATGGGATTTTCCAGGCAAGAGTACTGGAGTGGGTTGCCATTGCCTTCTCCTACCTAGGGACAAACAAAAACCCTTACTAATCAAGCTAAAAATCTGGTTTCTCAACAGAGAATGCCTCTGAATCTGGAAAATATTTTTGTTGCTATGCTTGCTTTGCTTGCTTCTGCTTTCCCCACTCAAGCTGAATTAATTAATCATACTTATTGGACCTATATACCTAACCCCCTTTTTCACTACAGGTATTTTAGACAACAGACTGGTGGAACCCATCCTTATTATAAAAATGTCTCAGAGCAACTGCGAACTAGTGGTTGACTTTCTCTCTTACAAGCTTTTCCAGAAAGGATACAGCAATGCCATCAATGGCAACCCATCCTGGCACTTGGAGAATAGCCCTGCGGTGAATGGAGCTCCTGGCCACAGCAGAAGCTTGGACGCTGGGAAGTGATCCCCATGGCAACAGTAAAGCAAGCCCTGAGGGAGGCAGGCAATGAGTTTGAACTGAGGTACCACCAGACATTCAGCGACCTGATGTCCCAGCTCCATATCACCCCAGGGACAGCATATCAGAGCTTTGAACAGGTAGTGTATGAGCTCTTCTGGGATGGGGTGAACTGGGGTGGCATTGTGGCCTTCTTTTCCCTTCGGTGCAACACTATGCATGGAAAGCATAGACAAGGAGATGCAGGTATTGGTGAGTCAGATCACAACTTGGATGGCCACTTACCTAAATGACCACCTAGAGCCTTGGATCCAGGATAACGGCAGCTGGGACACTTTTGTGGAACTCTTTTTGTGGAAACAATACAGCAACCCAGAGCCGCAAGGGCCAAGAGTGCTTCAACCGCTGGTCCCTGACGGGGATGACTGTGGCTGGTATGGTTCTGCTGGGCTTGATCTTCAACTCATAGTAACTATTCCTTTCGTTATAGTCATTCATAGTTTATACAAGCTTACGTTCCTCTTCCTTTTGTTATAGCTATAGAGAACTTACAATTTAATAAGACTCTACGTTTTGTGACTTGTATAGATTACAAATTATATACTTGTCTTAATTCCTCTGTTTCTTTAAAAAATGAATCCCTGGAAAGAGGGTCCCATGGCAGGACTTGCCTCCTGGCTACTCACTAAATGACTCCAGCGATCTAAACGATTCATTGGATGGTTAATTCTTGGCATTTTGGGATTAATAGCCATTTGCATCACTGCTGCTATCGCAGACATTGCTTTACAAACCTCAGTTCAAACACATAATTTTATTCAAAATTAGACCAAAGATGCTCGTACTATGTGGGCCACTCAGGCTCAGCTAGATGAGGAAGTTGAAGATGAAATATAGAAACTAAAAACAGCCATCAAAGGGGTCAAGATTGATTCATAGATTTGCAGAAGCAAATAATACTAAAATGTGATTGGAATTCTGCTCAATTTTGTATTACCCCTGTTCAATTCAACTATAGTGCCTACAACTGGGAACAAATCAAATTTCATTTGCAAGACACACACGATAGAAATCTTTGAAACCTTCTCTAAAAGTCTGCCCTCTTCGAATAATTTGGAAACTTTAGCTGAACAGCTAGCTGACCAATTAATTATCTGGGCTAGACCCTCGAGGATGGTTCCAAAGTATTACTCATAGTATTGGGTCTGGTGCTGTAACATTGGTAATTGTCCTGGTAATTATATTTGTTGTATACCGATGCCTTTCAACAAAAATTGTTCAAACTAAACAAACTCAATTGGTCAGGGCCTTTTTGACAAAAATAATAAAAAAGGGGGGATTTTCAGGGAACGTTTAATTTTAAGGAATCCTATATGTTGTTTTCTGTTTCTTAAGGGCCCTCTGTTCCTTATCAGTTCCTGGAAAACTGGAACAAGCAGAGCTGCCCGCAGTTCTCAGGACTGAGGTCATGAGGCAGAATGCATACATGGATTCCTTTTAGTAACATTTTACTTTTCTGTAAAACTACTTAGTCATGTTCCTATTCGCACTACATGGATTGTCTTCTGTCCCTGTGACTATTGTTATTCCCCTAGTTACTGTTGTTATGCATCTGGTTTCAGTGTTTTTTACTCAACTTGATTTTTCTGCCTAAAGCTTCCTTGTATAACAATATATAAGCACACACTGCCATGAATAAAGTACCCTTGTTCCACTAGAGACTTGGGTCCCCAGCATACTTCTTTTCTTCGCTTTCTTTTCATTGACTCCTGTCCCCAGGTCCCGGTCTGTCAAGAATACCATAACAGTGGCCAAAGTATTGGAGTTCCAGCTTCAACATCAGTCCTTCCAGTGAATATTCAGGACTTATTTCCTTTAGGATGGACTGGTAGGATCTCCTTGCAGTCCAAGGGACTCTCAAGAATCTTCTCCAACACCATAGTTCAAAAGCATCAATTCTTCGGTGCTCAGCTTTTTTGTAGTTCAACTGTCACATCCATCGGAGAAGGCGATGGCACCCTACTCCAGTACTCTTGCCTGGAAAATGACCACTGGAAAAACCATAGCCTTGACTAGACAGACTTTTGTTGGCAAAGTAATGCTTCTGCTTTTTAATATGCTGTCGAGGTTGGTCATAACTTTTCTTCCAAGGAGTAAGGGTCTTTTAATTTCATGGCTGCAGTCACCATCTGCAGTGATTTTGGAGCCCCCAAAAATAAAGTCTGCCACTGTTTCCACTGTTTCCCCATCTGTTTTCCATAAAGTGATGGGACCAGATGCCTTGATCTTAGTTTTCTGAATGTTGAGCTTTAAGCCAACTTTTTCAGTCTCCTCTTTCACTTACATCAAGAGGCTCTTTAGTTCTTCACTTTCTGCCATAAGGGTGGTGTCATCTGCATATCTGAGGTTATTGATACTTCTCCTGGCAATCTTGATTCCAGCTTGTGCTTATCCAGCCCAGCATTTCTCCTGATGTACTCTGCATATCAGTTAAATAGGCAGGGTGACAATATACAGCCTTGACATACTCCTTTTCCTATATGGAACCAGTCTGTTGTTCCATGTCCGGTTCTGTTACTTCTTGACCTGCATACGGATTTCTCAAGAGGCAGGTCAGATGGTCTGGTATTCTCATCTCTTTCAGCATTTTCCACAGTTTATTGTGATCCACACAGTCAAAGGCTTTGGCATAGTCAATAAAGCAGAAGTAGATGTTTTTTTGGAACTCTCTTGCTTTTTTGATGGTCCAGCGGGTGTTGGCAATTTGATCTCTGGTTCCTCTGCCTTTTCTAAAACCAGCTTGAATATCTGATAGTTCAAGGTTCATGTATTATTAAAGCCTGGCTTGGAGAATTTTGAGAATTACTTTACTAGCCTGTGATATGAGTGCAATTGTGTGGTAGTTTGAGCATTCTTTAGCATTGCTTTGGGCATTTCTTTGGGACTGGAATGAACACTGACCTTTTCCAGTCCTGTGGCCACTGCTGAGTTTTCCACATTTACTGGCATATTGAGTGCAACGTTTTCACAGCATCATCTTTTAGGATTTGAAATAGCTCAACTGGAATTCCATCACCTCCACTAGCTTTGTTTGTAATGATGCTTCCTAAGGCTCACTTGACTTCACATTCCAGGATTTCTGGCTCTAGGTGAGTGATCACACCATCGTGATTATCTGGGTCATGAAGATCTTTTTTGTACAGTTCTTCTGTGTATTCTTCCCTGGAAAAGGAAATGGCAATCCATCCCAGTACTATTGCCTGGTAAATCCCATGGACAGAGGAGCCTGGTAGGCTACAGGCCACGGGGTCACAAAGAGTCTGACATGACTGACTGACTTCACTTTCACTTTCACTATCTGTGTATTCTTGCCACTTCTTATTTAGGTTATCTACCATTTTTTGCTATCACAAACAATACTGAAGTGACGACCTTATATTTCCTTGTCAATATGCATACTGTATGTAATTTTAAAGGAAAATTCCTAGAAGTGAACTTCTGGGTTTAAAAGGTTAAAGGGTTAATAGATTAAAGTGCTAAATTATCCTCTAAAAGGATTTGTCAATTTTTGTTCCTTTGAACATTATGTGAAAACAATATTACTTTCTCTACACCTTTGCCTTTACTGAATACTATCCATCCTTTAAATTTTTGCTAATAGTGAATAGTGTTTTCTCATTGGTTTAATTTGCATTTCTGTGAACAGCAGTGAAGCTGAGCATCATATATATATACATTTGTACTTTTAAAAACATTTCATTTGGAAGTAATTTCAAAACTGCAAACACAAAAACAGTACAAGGAATGTATGCACACACTCTTTACCAGGTTCATTTTGCTTTATTATTTGCTCTCTCCATGTATGTTTACATGGGTATTTACATGTGTGGTGCATGTATGTTCATGTATGTGTGTGGACATAATTTTTTTGCTGACCTATTTGAATGTTACATATATTATAATACTTTAAGGTATCTCCATGTATATCCTAAAAATAGGAATACTTTTTTACATAACTATAATGAAGTTATCAAATTCATAAATTAGCATTAATACAATACCTTAATCTATCATTCATATTCCAGTTTTGTCCATTGACCTAATAATATCCCTGATAGGAGTCTTTCCACTTCAGTAAAAGATCCAGTCCAGGATAAGGTATGGCATTTAATTGTCATGTTTCTTTAGCTTTCTTTGATATAGAACATTTCCACAACCTTTCTTTGTCTTTCATGACATTAATATTTTGTAAGAATGTAAGCCCCTGTGCCCCACTTTCTTAGTAGAATGTTCACCACTTTGTGCTTGTCAGATGTTTCCTAATAACAGACTGAGGTTATGCATTCTTGGCAAAAATACTGCAGAGCTGATGCTGTGCTCTTCTCAGGGTATCACGTCTAGGGCATGGCTTGTCCATCTCTTCCTTATTGGTTATGATAATAGCCACATGTCAAGTGTTCAACATGCATCTCTTGTTTGTTAAGTACTGGATTCAAAGATGAATAAGATAATCCCTTTGCCAAGGAGATTACAGTCTAGGCAGGAAGCAGAAATATAAACAGAAAAAATGTGTTGAATGTAATAGAGACATGAACAATGGAGTAATTAAATCTACCTTTAGGAATAACTCTGGCCAGGGAAGCTTCACAGAGATGAGTTACCTAAGAACAGGAACTATCCCAATGAATGTTTGTTTCCTCGATAGCACCTTTCCTTAAACTCATTATATAAATGTTGAATAAGTTAATGGAAAAAATCTATGTACCTCAAAATAAAACTGTCAGAATATGGTGCAAAATATGATTTTATTTCTCTTTGTAGTTCACTATCCATTATAGAATTGAATGTTTTACACACTGAATAAATTTATTTACATGCTGAGAGAAAATGTTCATAGTAAATAATGTGTAAAAAATGTGGTTTATAAATTTATGATATAAGTTTTTCTAATATAGTTTTATAGCCAGTTAGAGACTTTGATTACAAACTTGAAATATGTACAGAATCACAGATCTTGATGCAGAAAAGAATTTCAAGAGTGCATTCATTCCGATCTCTTCTCTTGAGGCAAGGTCAATTATACACATGAAGCCATGGTGCTCAGAGAAATTTAATGCTTTGACAAGGTTAAAGTTGTACAGTTATCAAGGCTCTGTATAGTCCAGATCTAATGCCAGGCATGTTCCTGGCAATAATTGGTGCTTAATCCATATTTGCAGAATGAATAATTCTTTCTTCCCAGTGTATTGTGTAATCTACTGTTCATACTGAACTTTTATGAATCCCTATGATTGCAGCTTTTATGTGTGGTCTCCAAGAGTCACAGCTAATCCTTCAGGTCATGTCCTAAAGTTACAAGTTCTATTGCTGTGAACTGATACGATGGTCTAATAGCAATACAAAATGAGACATGTTTGTAATTATGAGTCTTGCAGTAGCTACATTAAAGAAGTAAAAGAGAGAATAAAGTAAATTTTCATAATATATTTTATTTAATGAATATACACAAAGTTTAACATTTTGATGTGTAAATAATATAAAAATTATTGAGATATCTTACATTCTCTCTTTATAGTTTCTTAGAAAAGCAGTGTATATTTTCCACCCCAATCTTGTTTTGGACTGTCTACATTTCAGGTGCTTGAGAGCCACGTGTGGCTAGTGATTTCTGTACAGTCCAATACCAATGGTATGGAGTGCGTGTTGGACAATGCAGATCTAAAACATGACCTTTGGTAATCCACTTTATGCTTCGCATTGCTTAATGACAGATGCCAAAGGACAAATGTCCCAGTTAAGGGTTTCTTCTCCCACTAGACCTGACTGTGACGTAGTCTCAGGATTGTGAGTACAGATCTTTATATAGTTCTTTCATAGAACTGCAGAATTTTAGGAAGGGACAACGCAGTATGGCAGGACTTTGATAAAAATACTCACAGGACCATTTGTTTCTCATGCTTATGGGAGCAGCAGCTAGTTGTGATGCTCTCAGAATTAGACCACGAATAATGTGTTTATCTAAATTGTTCTCCATGTTCCTTTTATAGATTGATACATCACAGCATCAAGATAAAATTGCTTACTCCTAGATTTGAGGGGAGGAAAACAAGGTAGCTTTGATGAAAATTTGACACTCAGATTTTAAATTCTTTATTTTATATGTTGATAGTGAACATTTTTCTTTGCTATTTTTAGAGACAGAAACCTTTGTAGAAGATAATATTTCAAATTAGTGGGTAAAGATAAATGGACTTAATAACGATCTTGAGATAACTGAGCACACATCTGTAGAACTGTAAAATAACAAAGCCGGGTCCCAACTTTGCCTCTATGTCAATCAGATGTTTTGGCTGATGCTGTTGGTGGAGTGCAAGATTGGAGGGCAATTTGGCAATGTCAATTTATTTATTTATTGTTTTTAAATAAATTATTTGCTTTTATTTTTGGCTGCTCTGGGTCTTCGTTGTGTGCATGCCAGGATATCTCTAATTGCAGTTAGCAGTTGTATGAGGTAGGCATTGTTATTCTCATTAGCTTCTTTAACATGGATTAGGACAGTTCAGAGAGAGGTTTGACTAAGATCACACAGCTAGTACATGGTAGGCAGTCTGATCTAAAAATGTAGGTTCTTTATCAGTATTAATTAGTACCTTGATATATTTGGGAGGTCATAAATTTTATTTCTTTTTTAAATCTTTTGGCTGTGCTGTGCAGTATGCTGCTGCTGCTGCTAAGTCACTTCAGTCATGTATGGGATCTTATTTCTCCAACCAGGGATTGAACCCACACCCTGTGCATTGGAAGAGTGGGGTCTTAACTCCTGGACTTCCAGAGACATTCCAGATTTTATATATCCTCCCCTTTTCAACATACAATAATTTTTTCTTTTAAAGAAAATAATTTTATTCAAAGATAAGGAATCTCTTTACAGCCAGGGGGCAGCAAATGATTGCTTTTGAACCATGTGTAGGGCAAGTGAAAAAATGCAGATAGATTTTTAAACTGCTTAACTGTAGTTAATAAGCCCCAAAATAAGAAAATGAAAGTCTTGCCTGGGCTTTTCTTTATGCTTTTAGAAAAAGTTACTTTCATGTTAAAGGAATATTTAAAAATATTACTTTGAGGTCATAAATTTATACAAAGACTATCATCATCTTGATCTGAATCTTGATCTAAATATCAGTATCTCTAATATTTATCCACTTTGATTTTATATTTTAAATGCCAGAATATGTCTATTCATTACAAATATTGTAATTGCTGTTTTCATAAGAGAGTGAAATAAAATTAGAAATGGAATTTAAATTTATGTATACAAGATATTTTTTAAAGATTCAAGAAGGAGGAAAGTGATAGGGAAACATGAGCATCAACTGAAATATTAACTTAGGTTTTCCGTGTTGTAAAAAGGTACAATTGTTAGATGCTGTAAATGAAGATTTGAGGGTGCTTTTAGATCTTTTTAAAGGGATAATACAGAGAATAGCAGAATGGGACATTTACTAATAAATAACAACTCAATAATCTTTGATAATCTAATGGGAAAACTGATACTTAAATGTTGTTTCTCCAAATCCATAGAAAGAACTGGAATTGGGACGCAGGATTCTTAACATTCTGATGGACATGAGTTCTAAAACTGAGGGGAATTCATATTTAATTTATTTACCATCAGGCAGATACCAATCCAAAATGAGGAATGCAAGCGTTCCCTTTGGAATGACTGTGGGGTGAGAAGAGACAGAGAGAGGCAGGTGGCCCGTGCCCAGCAGGGGTCGGGGCAGGACTCAGGTGAATTTTGCTCCCTAGACTGCTGGGTCTTGCTTCAGCTCCTCCTTGGACTGGCTTGCCCGCCTGAGGCCTAACCCCCCAGGCTTACTGCTGGGAAGGGCTCCAAAGACCTCTCTCCAAGAGCCTCTGCTCAGCAAGCCATCACCCGAGGTTCGTTCCTTTTATTCAAAGCAGCCTCTTAAAAATAGTAGGTGTGCTTGAGGGAAAACACATTATACTACCAGACATTACTAGTGCTTTTGGATGACTGATTTCCTTGGCTAGTTTCCTTTAGGATAGGGAGCAGGATTCAGCCTTTCCCCCAGGGCTCAGCCTCCTGGTCTTGTTTTGTAAACCCTTCCTCCTGGTGCCTGCTCTAATCTCCCCACATGGAAGCCTTTTTAAAGATTTTTTTTAAACTTTGTATTGTACATTGGTGTATAACTGATTGACAACGTTGTGATGATTTCACAGCAGAGCAACTCAGCCACACATGTACATGTATCCTATACATATACATGTATCCATGTACATGTTCCCTAAACTCCCCTCCCAGTCAGGCTACCACATAGCATCGAGCAGAGTTCCCTGTGCTCCTTGGTAGGACCTTGTTGCTTATCCATTTTAAATGCAGCAGTGTGTACAGGGACACGTCTTGCTCTTGCTTGACTCCTTCTGACCCTGGCATAGACTGAGCCTAGAAGAGAGGGGAGTGGGCGTGGGCATGTCCGGAGGAAGATGTTCCCAGAGAGGGCCTGTGGCCAGCAGGCAGGGCTTAGACCCCCGGAAGGAGGACGGAGTGGCTGAGGCCTGCAGCTGGAGGCAGGGCGAGGAAATGTGTACATTTCATGATAGCACTGCTGAATGGTTGTCCTTTGCAGAGGTGAGAGAAAATAATCATCTGAACTCCTCTGGGTTCTAAATTAATGCTGTATCCCACCTCCATTAATAAGGCTTTGCATTTGACAAAGAATTTTCTACTTCTTTGTCTCAAACAACAAACATAAGAAGAGGCCCTTTTGATATATACATCTGAGGAATCGCGGGAAGTTCTATGCACAGGGAAACATTATGTTTTTAGTGTTGTGTCCAAACGTAGTTTGCATATAATATAAACATTGTGTAACTTTTATAAATTTATATCATATTCATGATATATGATGATCATGATATTCATGATATATCACTTACATATCTACATAATATTTATATTTCCCCTTGCTATGGTCCTAACTCTAGTTGGCATCATGCGTGCTGCGTCACTGGCCCACATTTTTTGAACAGAACTCCTCTCAGATTTGAACTCATTTAGGGACACCTTGTCCACCAACTCCAGCCCCTCCTCCCCCTGCCTGCTGAGGTTTCTTCCCGACTATATTGTTTTTATGGAATCTAAACTGCTGTGGATCATGTTTGCATCTCTCTTCCAGCTCTTCTCTGGTGGCTCAGCTGGTAAAGAATCCGCCTGCAAAGTGGGAGACCTGGGTTTGATTCCTGGGTTGGGAAGATGCCCTGGAGAATGGAATGGCTGCCCAGTCTGGTATTCTGGCCTGGAGAATTCCGTGGACTGTATAGACCATGGGGTTGCAAAGAGTCGGACACGACTGAGCACCTTTCACTTTCACTTTTCACTTTCCAGTTTTTAAACAGTTGATTTGCTATTAGCTTTAGTACATCTGTATCACCTGCTTCCTTACATGATTTCCGCATCTTCACAAGGTCTGTAGTGCTCAGCACTGCAGTACATGTGTCAGTGTTCCTGCTTCCAGGCCTTTGCACTTGCCACCCCTTTGCGAGGAGCATTCGTCCCCCAGATAGTCACTTGACTCTACAATGTGGGAGACCCAGGTTCGATCCCTGGGTTGGGGAGATCCCCTGGAGAAGGAAATGGCAATCCACTCCAGTACTATTGCCTGGAAAATCCCATGGACAGAGGAGTCTGGTAGGCTACAGTCCATGGGGTCACAAAGAGTCGGACACGACTTAGCGACTTCACTTTCACTTTCACTTCCTTGAGACTCAACTTAAATATACCGGTCAGTGCCTGAAATCCTCTTCCCTGCCCCATGGCATTTTGTAGCTCCCTTTCCTGCTTTGTTTTTCTACTGAGTACAAAATACACCTAGTCTTCTAGAGATTATATTTTACTCATTAATGTGGTTTGTTTTCTGTCTAAATTACATGTTCCAGGAGGACAGAGACTTTGGTCTATTTTGTTCAGAATTGTATCCTCAGTGCTAGCACACAGTAGGTGTTTAATTAGTAGTAACTCATAAAGGAATGAATAAATAGCAGCATTAAATAAATGCAGTAGAAATGAATCAGAGTACTCAGGCGTTGGATCTGAGCCTAGAACTGATGTCAAGGGAAATGAGTGATTTTTTTCCCCAACATGTGTAGAAGGGCACTAGCTAAATTAATTCAGTTACCTGGATCTGCTAAGTTTGTGAAATGCCAACTAGTCATTTCACTGTTTCATATATGTGTGTGTATATACATGAAATTAAAAAATAAAGAGTGGGAATCTATAAAGATTTCCAACTGATTTTTACAGACCAAAGGGAAACATAGATCTTTGTCTCTGGATTGTCAGAGACATCGTTATGCTTCTAAGACATCTGTTCACCTCATCATTTTTGTTTCCTCCTGTGGTTTGTACAATTGAGCCTATTGGTACATGTTTGTTTACATAATATGGCATATGGTATTGGTCAGTTCTGACCATAGAAATGTCCTGAAGATTTGCGGTGGCACTGGGCCTCACAGTGTATGGTTTTGTCATTGAAAAATTAGATTTTTACTCTGGTAAACAAAATGAGTACTGAGCAATTTGACAGGAATTTTGAATAAAGCTATTTAGATTTTTCATCCCACTGTACAATACTGAATTGCAAGATTTAGTGAGCTAATACTGAATAAGTAATTTTTTTTTTCACTTATTAAATGTAAGCTTGGATCTGGGCAAATTGGGACACCTTGATATTCCAGAATGAACTTGGAAAAAATTGGGACTTTTAGTATAATTTGTGAAAAGATTTCACTATTCTTGTGAATGCAGATATTTTCCAGAAAGCACTGCCCTTGAAAAGTTGTGAAACTTTATCTGAGCAAAGAAAAAAATATGAGAAATATGTTTACCCTCATGAACATTGTATGATTTTGCTTCTAGAGCCAGAAAACTTTATCATCCTGGTTTGCTTTATTTAGTAGTCAATGTTCCTCAGCTTTAATTAGAATTCTTGATTTTATCAAACAAAAAATGGACTTAATAAGGAGAGACTTTAACTGCAAAAGGGGGAAGGCGCTGTTACAGTGTTGTAAGGGGGCTATTTCTGTAGAGAGAATAGTGACCATGGGACTTGAAGTGTCTTTGAGTTAGGCAAAAGGGCTCTTATAAGAGGAGTCATTTTTCAGTCGCTAAGTTGTGTACGACTCTTGGTGACCGCATGAACTGCAGCACACCAGGCTTCCCTGTCCTTCCCTGTCTCCCTGAGCTTGTTCAAATGCATATCCATTGAGCCAGTGATGCCGTCCAACCATCTGCAGTGTCTTAAGAATTAGGCAAAAGGGCTTTTATGAGAGATGTAGTCAAAGCTAGAAAGAGCCTGCTGGGGGGAAGTGGATTGAAAGGATGGCATATAGGACAGCAGATGAGAGAATGGTTTGTCTTGACATCATCCAGGAAGGACCCACAAATAGAGGCTGTACGCTGTCTCAGGCTGAGAGAAGGCACAAGGCCAGGGACCTGAGAAAAGGAGAGGGGTTTAACCAGTGTTCAGTTACCAGACATTTTGTTCTGCTTGGTCAATGGGGACAGGGGATTGGGCTGATCATTTATGAAGCCAAGGCTGACCTTGCCATAGGTAAACACAGGAGCATCTACGAGTCTCATCTATGTTGAGTCATTTGGGAAGGCTGGTTCTTCACAGGAAACTGTTTTCCAGAACACAAAGAATGGGAGAACTCCTGTAACCTCTGTTTGCCAGGAGCACAGGGCTCAGTTCAAATTCAACATCATCGGTTTCTTTCCTTCAATGATTTTGGACAATATTCTGGCTTTATTTTCTTTATAAAAAGATTACAATGAATTTTTCATTGGTGAGAAGTAACTGATGGTTACTAATTTTAACATTTGAGAGTCCCTCTCCAAGATGTTCTTGGGGGTGGGATGTGAATACGTAAAATATCTCGTTAAAAAAGAAAAAGGTGTTTTTGAAGCTTTTTACTTGCAGATATAGTAATATGTATTAAAGGATGTGATTTCCTGGTTTATATGACAGCTGACTTACAGAGGCATTGCATATTTAACTGTTGAAAATGAGAATTGTAGGAGATATAAATCTTTAAAATATTGATTAATCAAACTTAATATTTAAAAACTTTACCATAAAGGTAAACATCTAGGTCACCCTAAGCTATTTCCTTTACAAAAATTTAAAGACTACTTCCTGACCCTCTAGGAAGTTTCATTCTACAGTGGATGACATTATGGCAAAAAGTTGCATACAAATAGAAGGAATTAAAGATAAAAAAAAGTTGTGTTTCATTTGTTGTACCATGTTAAAAAAGACCATAGAAACACAGAATTTATATTTAAATCAGTTCATTCTTTACTGAAACAGATTGGATACATGAACTTAGAGATAACTGCCCATTTTATTTTTTCTTGTAGCTATGCATTTATATTAAATTCTGATTTTCTTCAAGGTATCTCAAAGAAAATGCGGAAAATATATAATTTTATTAAGCCTCTGAAATTCCAAACATATGCAAAACAAATAAAAATAGGCTAGAGGTGGGAAAACTTTTGAGGAACATTTTATAGTGTGCCCACCTGGCAGGAAAATTCCTTCCCATTGGGCCCGGTCTATGAGGAAAGCTTGTATTCAGTCTGAGTTCTGTCATTCACCACCTGGGTGACTCCAAGGACACCTAAATTTTCCTAGCCTCAGTTTCTTGCATTCCTTAAATACGGACTAGATGGTCCATAAAGGATAAGCGTAGTTTTAAAAGTTTGTTGTATTGTCTTAAAGCCAGAAATTCTTTAATTTATGAGGCAATTTAAAAAATCTTGTATCATCAACAGATTTCCAGTCCTAAAAGATTTGTCCATGGGATCGCAAAGAGTCGGACACGACTGAGCGACTCAACTGAACTGACTGAAAAGATTTGTAGAAGGTGCGATTAGGGAAAAGGGTAAGAAAGAAGAAAGGAAGATATATACAGTAAAAGGCACAGGAGAGAGAGCTTCCCTGAAAAGGGCTGAGTGCTCAGGGTAAAAGTTCTGTTTGCTGGTAACACCCAGGATCTTGCATTTTTCCTCACCTCATCCTGGCCATGAATTTTTACAGGGTCACCACCTATGCCAAAACAACCCCCCTCTTTGTTTTTCTTCTCCCTCCTCAGTCTCTGCAGAATACTCACCCTCACATCCTGGTTTCCAGAATCAGCTGCACCTGTGACAGCCTCATCACTTTTCCCCGCAGCCTTCTGCAAATCGCGTATAAAATAGCTTCTGTTGCTATTTCCATTTTCAGGCACTAGATGGCACTGGTTTACCACTGTGGCGGTCTCAGCCCGTTGTCATCGTTGTTCCCAGGTCTTCTATATCAAGTTATGTGTTTAACTACCTTAGAGTAAGAAATATTTTATTTTCACTTGTTTGTAATCATATCTTCTAGGCAGTAATTTTATACATTTATGTAAAATTCGCAAACAGTGCTTCCTCATTTTGGATATTTCTATAGAAGAGTTATTTTCTCATTGTGATGCTGGAGGATGGGAAAACCAGCTTTGTATCTTAGAGATCTCATGAAAGCATGCCATCTTCCATGAGGTGTTGAGATGTTGCCTTTTGGAAAAAACATAAAAAAAAATCTTGTGTAGTTGACAATATCTTCCAGCTAAATGTTTGAAGTTCTATTTCTAATGAAAAAAAAAAACAAAAAAACTTTTCAAATTGTATCACCCATTTGATTTTTATGCCTTTTGTATATTTCTTTTTCTTTAAGCCAAAGACATTTAGTCTTAAAAGATGCAGTTCAGAATCAGTTTTCTGGAGACAGATTGTCATTTTTCTCTCAATGCTGTGCCAATAAGCTAAAGGGAACAGTATAGAGCGGATACACACATCATCATGACAGACATCTAAAATATACTTACGGTCTTCAGGAGGATATGCCTATCATTTGGAAAAATTGCAAAAATGACTTCATGAGAGATGTCTTAAGAATTTCCATGGAAAACAAAGTTATGGAGAATCTGAATAAACTTTATCTATTAATTAATAACTTTATAATTTTTGTAACTCTGGTGATTAATGTTACCAGCATACAATTCTATTTATTTCATTGAATGGATATTTAAAAATTTAAATTCTTTCTTTCTTTTCTTCTTGGTATTTGACCAGATGCCACATAAGACCAAAACTGTAAATGTATAAAATAAAATAATTTTAATTTCCAACGAAAAGGTCTCTAAAACTCAGTTTTTCTGCAAAATCTTGATTCATATAGATTTTTTTCTAAATGTCTTTTTAATTAAAAAATTAATCAGTTCTTGGTGCTGTTGTTTAAGAAGGTAACCTAAATATTTTTAGGGCTTCCAAGTGGTGCCAGTGTTAAAGAATCCACCTGCCAATGCAGGAGACACAAGAGACTTGGGTTCAATCCCTGGGGTGGGAAGATCCCCTGGAGTAGGAAATGGCAACCCTCTGCAGTATTCTTGCCTAGAAAATTCCATGGACAGAGGAGCCTGGCGAGCTACAGTCCATGGAGTTGCAATGAATTGAACATAGCTGAGCATACATGCACACACAACCTAAATATTTTAGGAATTGAATTACATTTTTGATGAGCCCCCCGATTAGCATTAAAAATAATTAAAGATCTTCTATGTATTCTCAAATAGGATTTTTTAGCAGATTATAATTTAAAAATGATCTCTGATATCTTTTGCAACAGTGGAGTTCTGTCATTTCACAGTTTTCCTCTTAACTATCCCATTACCTGAATGCCTACACTGTGGACGCAGTCCTTCCCAACTTGATGGTGGCTTTGTGTAGCTGTCAATTCTAGATTTATTGCTTAGTTTGGGAAAGCTGTTTCAATAGCACATGCCCTGTAGATCTCTCTGAACCAGCAAAAACAGTTTGCCTAAAGCAAAATATTAGTCGATACCTCACATGTCTGTAATTCTGAAATTATGTAGTTTATTTTTTTTTCCAAATAAAGTTAAAAATCTAAAATGACAACAAAAATTTCTTAACTTTATTGTAACTCTGTGATACTGCTGTCTGGCAATAGCCACGGCCAAACCCACAATTTAAATTTCAAACTTAGTAAGTGTGAAATCATCTTTGCGAGCCAGAATACACGAAGCAGCAGTTGCAACAATATCCTTCTACAACACATGTTAGAAAGGACATCACAAAACACGTTGCCAAAATTATTAATTTTCTAGAAGAAAAACACACGAAGCAAATGTTCTTGTAGAACTAATATGGTTCATGCCTTGAAAACTGCTTTAACTAGCAATAATATATTGCTGTTGAATTATATGTTCAAGACATTGGAATTCTTGTTAATTCATACTTTGTTTCATAACTACACATACTTGAGAAAGCCGGATATCTTTAAAAGCTGAAGTTTTGAGGACTCAGACAGTTTTCTGGGACCCAATCCCAGTCTTTTTATAGGTACGAATGAAAAAATGAACAGTAAAGGCAGGGCCCACTGCTTCTTGCTCCTTCCTCTCCTCATGCCTCCTAACCTGTCCTGATTTGATAAAATAACTTCACTCATGTGGTCTGTGCTCAAGTTCAGTATTCCAACCAACCTTTCTCTCTTCCAAACGGTAGTATTTTTAACCCCCTTGTTTTTGTCTTTCTTCAGGGTCAGAAACCACGGGCCATTGAAATCTTCTCCCTCTTTCTTGTTTCTCTTCTAAATTCTTGTGGTCTCTGGGTTCTTTCTCTGAAACATTTCCTCTTCTCAATTATTGAAATATTTTCATTCTCTCCTCATCACATCTGGATTTGATGGGTCAAAATTCAAATTAGCCTATTTGCAACATTGATTTTTACATTTCTCTCTCATCTTCCCCAGAACTTAAGAGTTTAGACTCTGCTTCCCAGGGGGTGCTAGTGGTAAAGAACCCACCTGCCAATGCAGGAGCCATGTGGGATGTGGGTTTGATCCTTGGGACTGGAAGATCCCCTGGAGGAGGGCATGGCAACCCACTCCAGTATTCTTGCCTGGAGAATCCCATGGACAGAGGAGCCTGGCGGGTTACAGTCCATAGGGTCACAAAGAGTCAGACACGACTGAAGCAACATAGCATGCACACGCATGCTGGTGAGAGCAAAGACAGGCTTTGCTGGTAGATTATAACAGATGCCGCCTTACTGGCGTGATCCTTGTTACCAGCCCCACAATGGCAGCACTTGTTGCTGCCTCTGCAATCCTTTCCTTCATCATTTCACCTCTTGCTCTTCTTCGTGCCTTCTTTGATCCAGCTTTGTTTTGCTATTTAAATTCAGCATATTCTTCATTCAAAGTGTGGAACAAATCCCAGGAAAGCTGCACCCCAAAGAGCACCCCTGTGGCCCCCTCCCTCCTGCAAGTTTTTTTTGCTGGCATTTCTAATGGATAGCCCATGACTTTCCTTGTGTTCTTACTATGGCCTCATGTGACCACTGCAATGTCCCAAGAATATTTCAGATTCCTGAGGCTGAGAATATTATAATTTTTGTCAAATTATCCACCATATGTTCTTTGTTGTTGTTGTTGACAATTGCATTTGTTCTCTCCCTCAGGATTCTGATGACTGCTCCTCCAAGTGATCTTTGCCCCTGAAACTACGGTTGTTATTCATTTGGCAATCTCTCATTTCTTCAGAGAGGACTGGTGTGTAATTTCAAATGCTGCTTCCTCTTTTGGCTTTAAAATAAAACAGTTTTATTTATATATAATTTGCATACTATAAAGTGCACCTGTTTTAAGTATCAGATCAGATCAGATCAGATCAGTCACTCAGTCATGTCTGACTCTTTTCGACCCCATGAATCGCAGCACGCCAGGCCTCCCTGTCCATCGCCAACTCCCGGAGTTCACTCAGACTCACGTCCATCGAGTCAGTGGTGCCATCCAGCCATCTCATCCTCTGGCGTCCCCTTCTCCTCCTGCCCCCAATCCCTCCCAGCATCAGAGTCTTTTCCAATGAGTCAACTCTTCGCATGAGGTGGCCAAAGTACTGGAGTTTCAGCTTTAGCATCATTCCTTCCAAAGAAATCCCAGGGCTGATCTCCTTCAGAATGGACTGGTTGGATCTTCTTGCAGTCCAAGGGACTCTCAAGAGTCTTCTCCAACACCACAGTTCAAAAGCATCAATTCTTCGGTACAAATCCATAAATTTTAGTATACCTACAGAGTTATGTAACTTCCACCACCATCTAACTTTAGAATATTTTCATCACCTCCAAAAGAAACGGTGTACCATTTTCAGCCACTCCACTTGGTTGGCATTTAACCCACCAGTGTTTTAAAATACTGAATGCATTAGGACATCTCTATTCAACAGTGTGGTTATTATTGAGGAAAAGTTATCAACTAATTTTTAATGGATTAAAAAAATACATTTTCCTGGCACTCACTTATGATTAAAGATCCTTGATTAGGCACTCATTTGAAATTTTTGTTTGTTTTTTGGTGCATCGAACTCCAATGCAAAAGAACATTTGGCTTTTGTGCAATGGCAGATCATTTTTTATTTTGAAAGAATCTGTGTCAACGGAACAACTAATTCATTCATCTTGATTGAATTGATGAGTCAATTTAGTTTTTCCAACACTGTTAAAAGCGATTATTTGATCAAGAACATTTGTTATTTTATTCAAGTTTGTCAAATAATTTGAGTGTGTGGATAGTCTTATATTTACATTAATTAATCTAAAAATGGGTGGGAAAGGAATAAGACCTAATGCAAAAAGAATTTCAATGGAGCACCACTTTGGAATCTAGCTATGTGTCTAGTTCCAAAGCCCCATGTGCTTGTTAAAACTTGACAATAGAAATTTAAAATATTTTATTAAACAGATGTTCCTGGTGTAGAGAGTAATAACTGCATTGATTTGTAGATCACATATCAGGAGCTACAGTTACTATGGGTACCTTGTGTCCTTGTGGCCATTTCCAGTATTTAGAAAATGGTAGTCAAAGTCTGAGTGTTCCCAGGTGGTGCTAGTGGTAAAGAACCCACTCGCCAGTACAGGAGACACAAGAGGCATGGGTCCAATCCCTGGGCCGGAAAGATCCCCTGGAGGAGGGCATGGCAACCCACTGCAGTACTCTTGCCTGGAGAATCACCATGGACA
The DNA here is from genome assembly GCF_027580195.1 of Bos mutus. NCBI lineage: Eukaryota > Metazoa > Chordata > Mammalia > Artiodactyla > Bovidae > Bos > Bos mutus. The sequence goes on along the minus strand of NC_091630.1, from coordinate 11,437,448 downwards.
GAGGAGCCTCGCTGTCTATAGTGCATAGGGTCACAAAGAGTCAGACACGACAGAAGCGACTCAGCATGCACCCACACACACACACACAGTCTGACATTTTGATATTTGCTTTTACCTTTATTATTTCTTCAAGGTTTTACGTGTACCTTGTCGGTTTTGCTTTCTAAATATTCCGGGAACCCACTTGTAACATCTCTCAGGGGAAGAACTGGGACTCACTCTTGGAATTTCGCTGTCCATACCCGGCTTGTATTTCTGCTCCCCTTGCGGGCTCTTTCCCTGTCACCCCATCCTCAAGCCTGTGTCTTCACCCCGAAGCCAGCATGATCCCTCAAGACCAAACCCAGTCGGGCGGGCCCCTGCGACGTGCCTCTGTCCCAGGGAGAGCCAAGGGCAGGCTGCTCCGCGGGCCCTGCTTCCGCACTGTCTCCCACCCCTCGGATGTTCCAACACCTTGCTGGATGCTTCTCCACACGTGCTCTAACGCTTCCTGCCTCCCTTCAGCAGTTTGCTCTGCCTGCAGTGGTTGCCCTCCTATCCTTCTTCACACAAGTCACTTCGATTCATTTTTAAAGACAGTTCAGGTGTCGACTTTTCTGGAAAGCCTTTCCTTGACCACAGATTAGGGGAAGGGTCCCTCCCCTTTGCTCCCTGAAGCATGTCACTCATTCTGTCATTTTCTGAAGCAGTTAGGTATGTGTCCCTCACTGGTGTGCAGATTCCTCGAGGGCAGAGAGTGTGTTTTAATTCTCTCTCTATTCCCGGTGTTTGGCAGATTCTTTATGAAAGTTGGCTGACCTGAAGTGAATTTTGCTGAATACATGGCTACATTTCTTGGATATTGGAACACTTCTGCTCTTTTTTTGTGCCTTTTTCTAAACACTTGTTCATCTCAATATTGTTGCTCTGATTTACAACCAAGTTTTTCTAGAACTTTATGAGTATAAACATTTTTTTTCCATAGTGTTTTTGTGAATGACTCAAGTCTGACCTTAGGATGAAAAATGCAAAGTAAAGTTTCTAAAACATTATTCTGTATTAACTCTTCATATGTTTACATTTATTTGTTGGTAATTTTCCAAAGTGAAAGTTAGATTAAAAATGCTAAGTATTATTATAGCTACCACCTTTATTTACCAAGTGCTTACTGTATGCAGGGGACTTCTCTGGTGGCTCAGATGGTAAAGTGTCTGCCTACAGTGTGGGAGACCTGGGCTCAGTCTCTGGGTTGGGAAGATCTCCTGGAGAAGGAAATGGCAACCCACTCCAGTATTCTTGCCTGAATCATCCCATGGATGGAGGAGCCTGGTAGGCTACAGTCCATGGGGTCACAAAGAGTCGGACACAACTGAGCGACTTCAATTCACTCACTTACTGAATGCCAGCCTCTATAAAATATCCCTTCACAGTAAGTTTATTATACTAAAGCATCCTAACAAAAGATGCATAAGAAATTATTATCCCCACTTTTACATCCAGGGAAACTGGGTCTCAAAGAGGGTAAGTAAGTTGCCCAAAGTCACACAGCTATAAGTTGCACAGCTAGGATTCAAACTCAGAGGTGTTAACTCCAGAGTCTACTTTTCTACTGAGTCGCAGTGCCTTCCAGAAAGGCAATTTCTGGAAAAATGAGACACAAGGTCAGTAAATTATGAAAATAAGGCAGTAGAGAGGAGGCAACCATCAGACACTACTTTGGGAGGGTAAGCACTGTAATAATAGTCAAAGCAAAGTTAGAATGGGAGAGTGGGTGTCTCTACGGGGAGGAGGCAAGCCTCTGACATCCGGAAGGAGGATGTGGAAAGGTGGGGAGGTCTGCCAAAGACACAGTGTGCCCAGGTCCCCATTTTTCAAGTGACCGTTCTTGACAGGAAATGCTTTGGTGCTTACGCCTCATCACATGACCCAGGAAAAGCTATGGATAGAGGAATCCTTCCCTCGCTCCTAAGTCTTTCTTTCCTTTTCTTCTTGTTCCCTTCTTCCTCCTTATTTTTCACAAAGCAATGAACAAGAGGAGAAAGAAATTAAAGGAAAAAGAGAAAACTATTAAGTGGTAAAGAAATAAAGAGAAAGGGTTAAGAAATAAAATATATCAGTGCTGGGGTTGGTCATCAGATAGTTTTCTATGTAAACATCATTATCCTCAGATAAATTATTTCTTTCTTTTGGGAACTTAAATTATATCTGCCACAAATTATTTTTCAAGAAAATCCATTTGGCTTGATTTTTAACTTCAGTATTTAAAAGACCTGCAATCATCATTCTTTTTTCACAGTTTATGATTCTTTTGAGGTCCCATTTTCTTAACATTTGACCAAATTATTGAAACAGAAATGGAAAAACATGGATTTCTTCCAAATAGTGTGAACATTGCTTTATAACTTTGTTAGCATGTAGAGGTGACAGAATGCTCAGCAATTTTGTCTGCAAAATCTGAGTGTGGACATTCCATTTTAAAATGAACATCAAAATAAAACGAATGTCATTTGTGAATGTTATTATGTCACTTTCTTTTAAAATTATGACAATAAATCAGTTTCTTCTCTCTTTGTGGTATTGAGTTAAAACTTTCTAGTAGCTGATCTTCTTCCCAGTATGAAGACAGATTTGAATTAACAGTCCCTTTGAAATGGAAAAAAATGGTAAGCTGTATTGATAAACTGTGTGATAAATGGTTGTGTAGAAACCACTGACGTTGTATGGTGGATCAGAATTTAAAATGACTTAATTCATATATATATATATATGTATGTATACATAGTCATTCTTGTAAATTAGTCTCAATCACATGGCTTGGCTTTTAGCCATATATCTATGTAAAATAGTACATTTAAAAATATTTAATTTTACAACGAGACAAAATAAAAAACAAATTGACTCAGAGGAAAATTGAACAACAGGGATGATGAACTTCCTCTGACCTGGCATAACTGAAAAAGTGATTTCAATCAAAAATAACTTTTTTCCCTGCAGAGTGGGAGGCTAATATATGGAGATAACTTTGCAGTATCCAGACCTGTGATTTCAGGGTTCTGCCAAATGTTGTATGTGCGCCAAGAGACCTCACAGAATTGGCTAGGAAGCATGGACCTTGCTGCCTGAGTGACACGCAAGGAGGACCATGGGCCAGTAGGGAAAGGCTGTGCCCAAACCAGGACCCCAAAAGCTGGTGGGGGAAGGGCTTAATCAGGTGCTTGTCTTGTTTTGTCCCCATCAAACAGGAAGCAAGGCTGGCTGGGGTGGGGAGAACCAGATCCAAGACTTGGTTCTAATCCCTTTCATTGTCCTCTTCCCCTAAAATGTAGGAGGAAAGGGCATGTAAAGAAACTTCAGATTATGCAGAATTCCCTTCAATTTAAATTTCAGGCTGTAATGTCCTGAGTCCAGTGGTGAAGCCTACTTATTGTACATGTTCTCCTTTTATGCCTTGTTACAAATGGACTGATGAACTTATTTAATCTCTCATTTCTTCCTTTCTTCATTTGCTTATCTTTTTTTAAATTGAGGGGTAATTGCCTTATAGTATTGTGTTTGTTTCTACCAAATATCAGTATGAATCAGCCATAGATTTCTTCCTTCTGTCATTTAGCTACAACCATTAATTGTGTTATCATTTTGCTGAAACCTAATGGTGAAATAAGGCAGGTTCATGGTCCACAAGGAACCTGTGAACAGGCATTAGCATCACTGCTCATGGAGCTCAGTCTAGTTGGGGTACAGTCAGTAAAATCAGTAAGTGGAATAAACCACTTTGTGATGGCTGCTGTGAAAGAGATGAACAGGATACAGTGACAGCGAACAATGCTGGGGGAAAAAACTACTTGGTAGGGTGGTCAGGGACAGGTTTTTGAGGAGAGGGCATGGAGGCTCAAATTTAATATGATGAAGGGCCAGCTCTGCAAAGTCAGTGAGTTGCATGTGCAAAGGCCCTGAGGTTTGCACTCCTTGTGGTAAGAAGGAGCTGGTGTTTTCAAGGCACAGAAGGGCAGGTATTTTCTTTCTCAGCTGCAGCTTTTGTGAGTCAGAGAGAGGGGCACAAACAGGAGAATGGGTTTGGCAGAGTTTTTGAAGGCAAGGAGCTTCATTTTTCTTTGAAATAAAATGTGAAGTCCTTGAAAGGGCTTAGACAGGGAAGAAATATGAGCTAGTCTATGTTTTAAAAGGAATTCTGGGGCTTCCATGTGAAAAACAGATGGAAGTGGGCAGGGGAAGAAGCAAGGGCATCTGTAAGGGGCTTGTGCACTGGTCTGGGTGAAAGGACAGTGCTGGTACCCGTGGTTACAGAGGTGATGGATGGGATGGGGAAGATGGGTAGGTAGAGTGGGCCGGGCTGAGGGTGAGAGATCTCTGCTTGTCCTCTGGAGTTCTGCGGCTCTGAGAACACAGCTTGAAAATCACTAATCCGTACAGTGTGAAGATGAATTTGACTGACGTTTTCATGAACATAAAAATGATTTGACTGAACTGACCAGATTCCCTAGTGGTTGAAGCTTTAGTTCTTCTAAAGCTAAGATTCTAGTTCATTTTATTCAAAAGCTCCAAGATGGCTTTTGATGATGGAAATGTATTTATTGAGGTGTATAAAAACTGTTTACCACACATGTTTTATTTAAAATGTTCTGTGGAGGAAATAATTTCTAAACCCTTGACTTTCAATCTTATGATTGAAATCTCATGATTGAAAGTCAAGATTGAGTGGGTAGCATAAACAAGGGATGAGGCCATCAGGAGGAAGAAACAGCAAAGATGAATGGACTCAATGATTTAAATGCATACAAAAAAAAAAAATCAACCTAAGACTGCTGTGCTCAATCTTAATTTTTTTTTTTTAATGATACCCCTTCTTTCAATGAACAGTGTTTGGAAGGTTAAGACAATGGTTTTGTGATTTTGAGGCCTCAGGCAGGTTGTGCTTCTGTACTTAATTTTGCTGCAGTAACACACGCCCTGACGGAGCTCTGGCTTGATTATTGTAATTCCCTTTTAGTAGGACTTCCAGCAGGGCTGTGCCGTCACTCGCAGCTCACGCAGTAGCAGCGGCGCATCTGCGGGCTGATTTGAGAACGGGCAATCATATTACCCCATCCTGTATAATTTGATCTGTGCGGGTCACCGAGGACGCTGGCAACGTTTCTTTGTTTTTCACTCGCTCTCCCTCTTTCTTTTTAAAGGATGAAAATTACATTCCTCTGTATCCACACCTGTCTTTTTTCACCATCGTTTATCTTTTCTTGGGGAGAATTGTGTGCCATTTTACCTACTCTCAAGTCACATGTCATTTTAGGTAGCCATGCTGCTTATGACATGAATGACAAGGGGAAAAACAACAACAACAACAACAATGAGATAAGATTATGTGAGGTCCTGTTTTCATACATTTTGTTTCTACTTAATCAAAGAGGCTTATATCCCCTGGAAGGATGAAGAGCGATTCGATTTGATTCGATTCCGTTCCATCCTTCTACTCACACCTTCTTGAACCTGGCAGCAGCCTGGAAGACAGAGGCAGCTCCTGCTCATGCTGCAGCTTTGTCTGTGGTTGGTAAGGTAGGTTTTGACGCATGTGGTCAGTAAATGTGAGAAAAGCTGTGGACGCAGAGGTCAGGTCAGGAGCCATAGCGCTGGATTGCCAGGTACCCCTGTTTGTTGTCCAGTGAGTATCCTAGTTTAAGGTTGTTCAGAATGGTGGGAAATTGGATTGGAAAAAAGATGATCCATGTGTGTGCATGACTTGGGACTCCTACCCAGAGGGGATGTAAGCCAAGGTACACAGGTAGGGGATACACATCCTGCCGTCAAGGCCAGGTGAGCACCAGGCCTTCCTTCCTTCCTTCCAAATAGAACAAATAATCAAAGCAGATGGACACAAACAAAGACATTCTTTTATAATTGGTGTAAAGATCAGATTAGTGATTATGTGGCTATTGTCAATGGATCAAATTCCATGAGAAATCTGTTCATTTTGACACTGTTTTGTCTTTTAAAACATCAAGTACTGCATCTGAAGATTTATTGTGTACAAACACAGTGGAAGCAATATGTGTAAGAAATTCAAGCCTCCCTCCTTCAGAGTGAGGTCTAAGAAAAGTCAAAGAAGAAGGAATCTAACCAACAAGCATTTTAATAGATGGATAGTCCTGCTGGGAACAGAGAGTGGTTTGTAGAAAGAAGTCAGATGACTATAATTAGTGCTGGATGCAAATGGTTAAACAAGGAAGTCTGCCTTCATACAGCAGTGAAAGCCATTCTTGCTGTGAAATAGCTTCCCTTCTGCTGAAATAAACTGCACAGTGTCAGTCTCAGGCTGGTGATTGGAGAACCTAATTCTTGTGACACTTCTCAACCAAGGAGTACTAAAGCTTTTGAGATAGTGCAGATGTTCAAGGTTGCCCTTGGCTTTACAGACTTGCAGTGATATATAGCTGAGCTCTGTTAGGTCATAGAATTGGTTACCGGCTTTCAAAGGGATTTCAGTTTAAGTTTGAAATCTCCAAGTCAAGAGTGGGATGCTTTTCCTGCTAGTCATTATAAAATAAGTCTTCGATTAAGCCATGTCACAGGACATATGGGACAGGGTGAAGTCAGTGAAGGCTTTGTTTCTTATGGATTAAGGACAGGTAACTCTAGGACACTACTCTACAATATTTTTAAACAGGTGAAATTATCCTATGACTTGTATTTGGAAGTAACAAATTATAAATATTTTGGGTGCATATACTGGAATCAGTTACTTCACGAATCAGAGTGTGAACAAAGAGTTGTGCTCTAACCTGTGGCTTCGGCTGTGGACAAATCCAATGGGGGAAACTGACAGACACCGTCAGTGTTACTGACGTATCTAAAGGAGACATTTCCTAAAGCCAACCTTGAGAACAGAAAGCAAAATGCAAGTGGTGGTGGGACTTGAGAAAAATACTTTCTCTTGGGATCTGGGAAGGAAATGCCAGAGAAGATAGAAACCAAGCCTTGGAAAAATGGTGTGAGCTAAGAGGCATCCTGGACAATTTTCAACATTGTTTGCTTAAAATGTTCTGTGGATTATTATTATTTTTAACAAAAACTCCTCTGAGGACCCCTAAGGGGATCCCTAAATGTAATGTACATCACATTAAAAATTTGCCTATTAAGTTGTTCTTCAATTTGTGATATCCTAGGTGAATCAAGTCCACATGATCTTTCAAGTGATCAACATAACCTTAGAGAAATAGCTAGATTCATGGGGAGTTTTGATTTTGATTTTGATTTTGATATTTAATTAGCCAGGTTTTAAAAGTGTGCACATGAGTATTTTATATTAGGGAAATGGCCAAAAACCTTATTGAAAAATAGAGAGTACAAGATGGCTTATACATTCTTGTGACCGTGGGGAAGTACTATGCTTTTTTGGTCCTCAATGACTTCATTCATAAGATGAGAGAACTGCTGTAGGTTCTTGGAAGTGTATAGATACTTATAAAATACATGATAATGCTTGCGTGTAAATACTCTTTTAATGCACATTGACTGTTGCTTATCTTTTTTGCTAACTATTATGAAGTGGGCTTAGCTGGAGGAGTGGAGGAGGAATATAAACAGGGATGAGGAGAGGCTCCTCGTGTGGATTGATGATGCCAGTACTCCATGGGCTGAGGGGTCACCCATGGCCCGAAAGATTAAAGCAAAGAAAGGAAGCTGAATCAGAGGGCAGTTCCGAATCTATTTAATTTCATCAGCCAGGAATATTTCAAAGACAATATTTGGAGATTGACCATTATATTTTGTAAGGATGTTAAAAAATCTAATATGATGTGTTACCTTCATTTTATAAATAAAATGACATTCATATCTGTAAAATACAGGAAGCATATGAGAAAAAAACCCTTTTCTTTAACAAATTTGTCTTTTGGAAAACTTATCCTATGGGCCCTATTTTCCTCATTTTTCATTGGACTGGTAAGAAAGGGTCACAGGTCCTAGGAATGGCATTTAGAAATCAGTCTTTCCAGAATTCATTCTATGATTCTTTTTTTTTTTTTCTGGAAGAGAGCTAATAAATGAGTGCTCTCCTAGACTCAAAGTCCCCAGAGCCTCTGTTTAGTGGTGCTCGTGATGCAGGGCTTGGAGGGAAGACCAACTCTTTGTCATCTTCTTAGGGGACCAGTGAGCTGCTGTGTGTGTGGGGAGGGCTTGCAGGAGTGTGCGTGCATTTGGAAACAGTGGGGAGTGCTGAGACGGAACCTTGGAAACCCTGCTGGGATGATCATCTTTAAGATCGAGTTTTACAATTAGCATGGTACGAATAACATAAATAAACTGATGGTGATTTACCTTGCTTTTTTATTTCATTTCCTGGAGTTTTATGACTTGAATTTTGTGAAAATCTCCATTATCAGTCAGCGGGTAGTCCACCCATCTAAAATTATTTGTTGATTGTCTGAGAAATAATTTTCCCCCAAGAAAGTCCAGCATCGGCAAACAGTCTTAATTATTACACAATTCTGCTTATCTTTCCATAGCCTTTTGGTCATGTGTAGCTTTTTGGTGTTCTGAGGGTGCTCCTAGCACTGCAATGGTGCTGTCTGCATGCATCAGTCTACACTTGATAGGAAAACCTGTTTTCAGGGGACCTGGTTTCCCCCTCTATGTTGGGGGATGGTAATAGTGAGACTGTCATCTCCTGGAGGCAGAGATAACAGCATCCATCCATCCACCTGTCGTGATTTCCTGATGTAACTGCCCTCGACATCCATGTATCTTTAGACTAGGAGCTTCCCACTACCTATAGCCCAAATTCCTCCATGTGAAGCTGCAGTATATATACTGGCAAATAATCAGTGTCCCTTAAGAGGACACTGTTAATGGAAAGCACTTTGGAGTATTTCTATTAGAGCATGTAAGACCTCTAAGCTTTGGCAGCTTTCTGATCAGTCCTCTCGTCAGGCAGGAGACCAAAGCAGCATTGGCCCAGAAGCCACTAAAGTCGGAAAGAGTAAGTAGAGGATGTGTCTCCCTTATTTAGAGTCACTCAGGGGCCTTCAAAGAAATTCCTCTGGTGTTTAGAACAGGTTCGGAAAAGAGGAACCTGGTCTACTCGTCCCCTACTGAATGTTGTATGTAACAGCTTTTTTATTTTTTAAGTTCTGGTAATGAAGTAGCTTTGAAGATGAGCCTTTCTGTTTTGTGAAGACACAGCCCTCTAGATGGTATAGCAAAGAAAGGGGCCTGGGATAGGGTGAAGAGGTGGTAGCCTGGGTAGTGATGTGTGAATGACTCTCATCTCCGCAGGGACGTCTTGTGGAAACCGGAACTCTGCCCATGAAGAGTCTTCATTCCGCCATTCTCTAGGTCTCAATCAATGAAACCATTTAACTGCAGCCATCCGCAGTAAAAATTTTAGCCCATTAAAAAACTTTATCAATGCTCTTGACTTTTCATATTCAATCAGTTGCTAGGGGAGGGTAATTTTTTCCCTAAATAGTTCTCTCCCTCCTCATTGTAATTACTTAATCCAGGGCTCCCACGTTCCTGCCTGGACTTCGACATGGTCCTCCTCTCTGCTTCCTTGGACTCTGTCTCTTAGCCCTTCCGGTCTGTTCTCTGTGCCTGTTTGAGGACTTATCTTTCCTTTACCCCCACTCAGACCATCACCTCCACCCAGTGCATCCAGTCTCAGCTCTACTGCCTGAATTTCTCCAGGATTCACCTGCTCCACATGCATTTATTGAACACCAACAATGCACTAGGCAAGTGCTAGGACCTGGGCATAAGGAAAAGATAAAAGCCTTACTGTTGAGGACAGTGGTTCTCGTCAAGGAGAGAAAGTGTGGGGGAAGTTCCGGAGTCAGGGAAGGCTTTGCCAAGGAGGTGATCTTGGAACCTGGTCTTGAGGGAATGGAATTCATCACACAAAAGGGATTTCCAAGGAAGAGGAACTGCGAAGAGAGATGAAAGGGCACCAATTTGCGAGGTGGCATGAATTCTGAAGTTAGCTCTGGACGGCCTGAGGGTGGTGAGCCTGGAGGGGTAGGGCGGAGACAGGGGCTGCAGCCAGGCCTCATCGCGGTGGTCCTGCTCTCCCCAGCAGACAGCCTGGACTCTGAATGGGCCGTCTCATGCCCTTTAGGTCCTTTCCCCACCCAGGCCCCCCACCCAGGCCCTCCCTTGGGTGCTCCCCTCACTCGGAACACGCCATTTCCCCAGATCTTCCTGTCTTCTAAGATGCAATTATTGTGCCACCTGTTCTAAGGAGACATCGTAGACTTCTTTAACCCTCTTTACATGCCGTCTGTTTCTAAACTTTTTTGTGTGGTAAAATTACAGGCTATGAAATTTACCATTTTAACTACTTTTCAATGTACAGTGTGACATTAAGTACATTTGCGTTGTGTCTATCACCACCATCCATCTCCAGAACTTTTTCACCTTCCCCAGAGACTGTATACCGCATCCCTTCAGCTTCTGGAAGCCACTTAATTACTTTCTGTTTCTGTAAATATTACTTCTCTCGATACCTCATGTAAGTGAGGTATATACAATATTTGCCCCTCTGTAAATGGCTTCTTTCACATAGCATAAAGTCTTCAGCTTTCATCCATGTTGTACCATGTGTCAGAATTTCTTTTTCAGGCTGAGTAATACTCCATTATATGTATGTACCACCTTTGTTTATCTATGCACCTGTAGATGGACACCTGGGTTCCTTCTATCTTTTGACTATTGTGAATAATGCTGCTATTAACATAGATGTACAGGTTTGAGTCCCTGTGTTCCGTCCTTTGGGAGTGTTTCTTTAAAAAAATTATTTTAGACTATATAACATAATTTGATATGAAATAGTTTCTTATTTATTACTGATATTATTTTATACGACTTTGAATATCTACTAAATGGTATGATATAGGCACTTTATGTAGAGAAACAACCTGAGCCACTAACATCAGTTGAGCTCTTATGATGTATCAAGCACTCTTCTGTATGTTTTACACCTAATAACACATTTAATCTTCAGAATAACATGAGAAGAACACTTACAATCCCCATTTTGCAGACTGAGGAAATGGAGACACTGAGTGGTTACGTAATTTACCCAAGGGCATATAGCAAGTAAGAGGTATATGTTACTAACTCTCAGCTACTCAGAAAGGCACATATTATCATCTTCACTTATTCAGATGAGAAGATGATTGTTCTGAGAAATTAAGTGTCATACCTAATACCACACAGTTAAGAAGCAGCAGAGTTCAAACATAACCCTGGTTTACTTGACTCCTGGGTTCCCTGGATTGGGAAGATCTCCTGAAGAAGGGAAAGTCTACCCATTCCAGTATTCTGGCCTAGAGAATTCCAGGGACTGTATGGTCCATGGGGTTGCAAAGAGTCGGACATGACTGAGCGACTTTCACTTTCACTTTCTTTTACCTGACTCCAATTCTCATGCTCTGCAGTGTATTTTTATTTTACTTTAAAACCAGATTGTACATTCTCGAGAGGGGAAAACATCCTAAGTATGACACATTTCCAAGTATATAATCAGTGATCACTAAATATTTGATTTCTCATTGTTAGGTTAATGAGTGGATGAATGCACAGGATTTAAGGAAAGGACATCACATTTTTGAATGGAGACGAGGCATTTGAGGACAGGGGATTGGGAAGACATCATTTAAAACAATACTTTCATGAAGACGTTAGTGCTCAATAGCTGCTGTTTTTCCAAATCTGTAAATAAGTCATAATACATGGAATGCAGTGTTTCAAATGCTGCATCCCATGAAAAAAAGTCATTGATGATTCACAGAGTTACACTGCTCTCGTGAATTATTAATGTCTGCTAGTGGGATAAGAAGCCCCAAACTCCCACCAGGCTGCTGCTTCTGCTCCTGCCATGGAGGGGGGCCTTTTCTGTGAAGAGGGGAGACCTTGGGGGAAGCCAGGCTGGGAGGGGATGGCTGACAGAGAGTCAGTGTGAGGATGGACGGCCCCATTGGGAGGAGGGCACGCGTGAATTGACAAGTAGGATCCATCCATTATATAAAAATAAACAATAAGCAACTTTTGAATCACGGTGCTGTATTTCCTTCTGGGATTCAAATGACTACACAAACCACTTGAGCTTCATTTTTATGGTTTATGAAGCTCAAGGGAATTATATGCTCATAATTTATAGCTGCTGGTTCCATGTAGTGTTTATGGCTCCGTATGCTATGTATGATGATATCGTGTGCATGCCTGTACACAGGCTTTAATTAGTGACCTAGAGATTATCCTTGGCTTGACTTATTGATGTCTCTGTGTTGGAAAACATGTGCTCACATGCTGAAAAATAAGAGCAGCTCAGGGCCACGAGCAGTAGCCTTGACATTTGGAGTGAAATTTCACGCCACTCTATGCTTATCCCAGCTGCAGATTCAGTATTTGGAATTCTTCATAGGTTGTGCACCTTTCAAGCTCATCCTATAAGCTTCTACAACAAGTGAATCAATTGAAATTTGAATTAGGTTCTAAGTCCCTTTGAGTCTGTTCTTTCCTATATATTTTGGAGAGTGCAAGGGGCATAAAAGTTGCCATTGCTTTCTTAGTTATTCTGTCTTTGAGAAGCAGAGAGTCTTCTTCATTCTCTGCAGTTGGAGGGATGGTGTCCTGCTGTGAAATTTGCAGAGATGTCTTTAGGGCTCCATGTGTAAAGAGAAGAGGGAAGATGAGGGATGCAATTTTACTTTCTCCTTTAGAGTAGCTCTGCTAAAGCTATATTTTAGACTGTTGAAGTGACTTAATTAGATCTAGTTCCACGATTTTCAAACTTTAAAAAACTTAGAGACCCCCTCTTTAAAGAAAAGCAAGTGTAGATACCAAAAGATAAAACAGATAAATGAGCAACTGCCTTTGTCCCTTTGGCCAGGTGACAGGCAGTGTGTACAGCGGTTCAAGTATGAACTGTGGCATTGGATGACTTGAGTTCAGGTCCTGGCTCGTCACACTTACTTAGAAGGACAAGTTATTTAATCTTCTTGTGTCTCAATTTCTCCATCTATAAAATGGGGAAGATAAGAATAAAACTTCTCTTATGGGATTGTTGATATAAGTTACATTTTTAGGTCATGCCTTGAAAATGAAAGTCACTCAGTCGTGTCTGACTCTTTGCGACCCCGTGGACTATACAGTCCATGGAATTCTCCAGGCCAGAATACTGGAGTGGGTAGCCTTTTCCAGGGGATCTTTCCAACTCAGGGATTGAACCCAGGTCTTCCTCATTGCAGGCAGATTCTTTACCAGCTGAGCCACCAGGGAAACCCAAGAATACTGGAGTGGGTAGCCTATCTTTTCTCCAGTGGATCTTCCCCACCCAGGAATCGAACTGGGATCTCCAGCATTGCAGGCAGATTCTTTACCAACTGAGCTATGAGAGAAGACCCCAGGCCATGTCTTACAAGTGGTATTAATACTATCAGCTACTGTTATTGTTATGTAAACTGTTCAAGCCTTGGTGAAACAGCCTGAAAACTTTGAGTTCTTCAAATATTTATTGGACACCTGCCTTGTGACCAGGTCTAAGTACTGGAGGGAGAGTGGTGAACTAAGCAAAGTCTGCTTTACTGGCTCTTATATTCAGGTGGTCTAGCCCAGGGGTTGGCAAATTTTTTCTGAAAAGGGTTGGGAATGTAAACGTTTTAGGCTCTGAAGACTGTACTGTCTCCATTACGGCCCAGCTCTGCAGTTGCAACACTAAGCAGCCCTAGACAATATGCTAAGAACAGGAAGTGGGCTGGATCTGGCCTCAGGGCAGAGATTTGCCTCTTCCTGGTCTAATCTAACCTCTCCTTTTATAAACAAGAAAATCAAAGCCCAGGTCACACAGAAGTGGCCAAATCAAGACTAGAATCCTGTTTCAGACAACCTAAACTGTACTCTGAGACATTACTTTGCCAACAAAGGTCCATCTAGTCAAGGCTATGGTTTTTCCAGTAGTCATGTATGGATGTGAGAGTTGGACTATAAAGAAAGCTGAGCACCAAAGAAGTGATGCTTTTGAACTGTGGTGTTGGAGAAGACTCTTGAGAGTCCCTTGGACTGCAAGGAGATCCAACCAGTCCATCCTAAAGGAAATCAGTCCTGAATGTTCATTGAAAGGACTGATGCTGAAGCTGAAACTCCAATACTTTGGCCACCTGATGCGAAGAACTGACTCATTTGAAAAGACCCTGATGCTGGGAAAGATTGAAGATGGGAGGAGAAGGGGATGATAGAGGATGAGATGGTTGGGTGGCATCACCAACTCAATGAATGTGAGTTTGAGTAAGCTCCAGGAGTTGGTGATGGACAGGGAGGCCTGGTGTGCTGCAGTCCATAGGGTCGCAGAGTTGGAGACGACTGAGCGACTGAATGAAGCAAAGCTGTACTCTTCCACTCTGCCATGCTCTCTGGTGCACTGGCTCTGTAAGGGCCCTGTCTTCTTCCCTCCTATCTTCTATTAAGCACAGAGAGCTGGATGAAGAAGGCGACCAGGAGCCTTACCAGCAGATGCTATGATTTACTAGCTTTTGTATCTGTTTTCAGATTGGTGTATTCGCTCGCTCAACAAATAATTTATCAAGTGTTTATTGTGTCCTAGGGTAGTTAGCAAAGCAGGCAAAGATCCCTGCCCTCAAATAGAGACACAGACATAGAGAGCAGACTTGTGGACACAGCGAGGGAAGGGGAAGGTGGGTTGAACTGAGGGAGTGGCATTGATATATAAACACTACCATGTGTAAAATTGGAGAAGGAAATGGCAACCCAGTCCAGTATTCTTGCCTGGAGAATCCCACGGACAGAGGAGCCTGGCAGGCTACTGTCCGTGGGGTCGCAAGAGTCAGACACGACTTAACAACTAAACCACCACAAACCATGTGTGAAATTGATCCCTAGAGCAAAGCTGCTGTATAACACAGGGAGCTTAGCTTGGTGTTCTGCAATGATCTAGAGGGGAAGGATGGGGGTTTGGGAGGGAGGCTCATGAGGGAGGGAATGTATGTTGGATGGCTGATTCATGCAGTTGTATGGCAGAAACTAACACAGCATTGTAAAGCAGTTTTCCTCAAATTGAAAAAAAAAAAAAAAGATCCCTGCCCTCTTAGAGCTTCCATTCTAGGGAGACAGTAAACAATACACACCACAGATAAGTAATTAGGTGATGAGGATCGGGAATGTAGGGGTAGACTGTAGGGCTTCCTGGTTGGTTAGAGTAGACCTTACAGAGAAGGTGAAATTCTTACCAAATCAAACTTGGATCTTCTCCCCTGCACACAGTAAAGCCAATTTACGGACACTACATTGTGGTGGAGGAAACTGCAGCGTTTATTGCAGGTCCAAGGCAAGGACCTGCAAGGAGCCCAGGCAGCTGGTGCCCCAAACACCTAAACTCCTTGCTGGGTTTCAGTAGTGAATTTTTAAAGGCAGGATGGGGAGGGGCATCCCAACCAGCTCATGCACGGTTCTCCAGTTGGTTGAAGGTGAAGTAACAACGGAAGTGACATTATCAGTCCTCAGGCTCCAGGATTTCCAGCAAGGAGGTCCAACCAGTCCATCCTAAAAGAAATCAGTCCTGAATATTCACTGGAGGGACTGATGTTGAAGCTGAAACTCCAATACTATGGCCACCTGCTGCGAAGAGCTGACTCATTTGAAAACACCCTGATGCTGGGAAAGACTGAAGGCTGGAGGAGAAGGGGACAACAGAGGATGAGATGGTTGGATGGCACCACCTACTCAATGGACGTGAGTTTGAGCAAACTCTGGAAGTTGGTGATGGGCAGGGAGGCCTGGCATACTGCAGTTCATGGGGTCCCAAAGAGTTGGACACGACTGAGCAACTCAACTGAACTGAACTGAGGCTCCACGAAGACTGGGGGCTATGTGCTCATGGTCATCAAGTGGTTAACATTTTCCATTTGGTGAAAGTTTTTGAATCAACTCAGAAAACATGCATCAGATGCTATTGTCTAGGTCCTTCAGAGAGGAGCTAAAGCAGAGGATATGGAGGAGGGGTCTGTCCCAGGAAGGCCCTGTAAGTTCCTGCTCAATGACAAAATTTGAGAAAAACCTTGAGGGAGTCAAGAATATCACCAGAATGAAACCAGGGCAAGGGCCTTTCTGGCAGAGGGAACTGCTGGAGAAGAGAGAGGGTATCCAGGCAAGAGAGTTGGAAGAATGGCAGATAGGCCAGAAGTGCTGGAGAGGAGCATGTGAGGAGGCATAAGCGTAGTGGAGGCGACGTGGGGCAGAGGCCGTGTGGTGTCTGTGAGCCCGAGGGCAGTGGGGAGGCACCACAGCATTCTGGACAGAGGACGGCCATGCTCCTGGATCATGGACTCACTCCTGTTTCTCTTGAGGCTGCAGTGTAAGAAGCAGCCTGGTGAGGAGGCTGTAGCATCAAGGCAGACAAGAGGGGACGTTGGCTCAGCCCCAGGGATAGCTGTGGGTGGGGAGAGCGAGAGGAGGTCAGAGTCTGGATGTCTATTTTGAATGATAGGCATTCCAGCATTTTGAAGGTGGAGTGTGAAGAATGAGAGGAGTTAAAGACGCCCCTCTGCTTACAGGATTCCCAGGATTCCCGAGCTAATTACACAACCCAAGACACTTCTCTGAAGCCTGGGACAACTGAGGTCCAGAGAGTCATCCCTCTGGTCGGGGCAACTCTACCTCCCTCTTCTGTTCCCCATCGCCTCCGTGTGCTTGTCTTCTTCCTGCTTCCCTGATGCTGCAGAGCTAGGTGCCCCTTCTCTGTCCTTTCACAGTCATTCTGTTTTTACTTCCTTCTGCCACAAAAGCAATGGCACCCCACTCCAGTACTCTTGCCTGGAAAATCCCATGGACTGGGAAGCCTGGAAGGCTGCAGTCCATGGGGTCGCTGAGGGTCGGACACGACTGAGAGACTTCACTTTCACTTTTCACTTTCATGCATTGGAGAAGAAAATGGCAACCCACTCCAGTGTTCTTGCCTGGAGAATCCCAGGGATGGCGGAGCCTGGTGGGCTGCCGTCTATGGGGTCGCACAGAGTCAGACACGACTGAAGCGACTTAGCATCAGCAGCAGCCACGAAGTGTCCATCTCTGTTTAAGGACTGCCGGTGTAGGTTAGCTCTCTGAGGCTCCTACCATAGTGCTTGATACACTGTAGGTGGCTAGTTAATGCCTGTTGTGTGGATATGAGTTTGGGCAAATTCCGGGAGATAGGGAAGGACAGGGAAGCCTGGCATGCTGCAGTCCATGGGGTCGCAGAGTCAGACACGACTTAGTGACCTAACAACAACAATGAAGAAGTAAATTTTTTCAAATAGTCTCCAAATTTCTGGCCATTCTAAAGTCTCCTTTATAAGTTATCCTTTTATAGTTCTTTCACTGACTTTCCCTTCAGTGTTGTCTTTCTTTCATTTCTCATGGAATCTTTACTTGGATTTGCTTCATATTTTCCACTTTAAGAGTTTCCCCTGGGCCTGTCACATTGAAAGGAAAAGTCCTTTGATTTTCATTTTAAATTACATCCGTTAAACAGTAACACATCAGGCAGTAAGGCATTTGATATTTTAAATCTCTCTTTTTACTTTCTTTTGGTTCCTCAACAGGTCTCTCGGGGGGCATTCAAGCTCAGAGTGTCTTGAAATTCTGCCAGGACTGGGGCACGGTTGCTGCAGTGTGTGTAATCCATGCATGTGTGAAGTGCAGCTGGAGAACGCAGCGCTTACTCACGCCCAGAGTGTAATACATCTGTCTGCACCCGGCCCTCTCCTTTGCCATTACTCTTAGTTGAGCATGTGCTATAAAAACCACCAGGTGTTAACCATCTAGGCAACCGAGCCCTGACTAAATCTTCTCAGGATGAAGATGCACCTGCTGGAAGCATCTTCCAGAACTGCAAATTCAAACAACCCTTTGCTTTTAGCTGAATTATTGCTCCAAATTCTGCAAACTACAAAAAGACAGCATCAGGGTAGAGTACGGAGAAGGAAATGGCAACCCACTCCAGTGTTCTTGCCTGGAGAATCCCAGGGACAGGGGAGCCTGGTGGGCTGCCGTCTATGGGGTCACACAGAGTCGGACACAACTGAAGTGACTTAGCAGCAGTAGCAGCAGGGTAGAGTACACAGTGGGTAAAACACCCATTATCTGCAGTAACTTCAAAGAATTTTATTCTTATTGCGTATTTTTATTTTTTGAAGGATGTGTGAGTCTTTTTATTGCCTTAAAAGGGCTGTGAGGCAGCAATAGATTATTGGTTGCCATACTTTGGGCTTTATGACTCACTGATCGTAGTCTCATTCTTTTGAGTCCAATGATAAAATAATAGATAATATTTATTGACTGGTACCATGCTGAGTGTCCTACATGTGTGTTTAATTCTCACAACCCTAAGATAGGTGCTATTATTATTATTATTATTATTCCCATTTTACATTTGAAGCATGAAGTTAAGGCCCCGTGACACTATCTGTGGAGCCCAAGACACACTTGTTCTCACCAAATGGTATTTGCATATCTACAGGCTCTCTGGTCTCATGCAGGCTCATATTCAGGTTTTCCCTCATTTATATTTTAAATTCTGATCCTTTGGGGATACAGAGTAAATCTCAGTAAACCCTAAAGTTAATTTGTGTTTAATTTGGTATATGATATTTTATAAAAACTTCCAACTTTTATGTATCACTATAGCACTTACAAAATATTTTAAACATAATATCTCCCTTACTTTTAGTGTTCTTTGGACACTTACTCTTCTATAATCAGAGTCATACTGATCATCTTAAGTGCAGAGATAAGCTTCCTTGTCCTTCTTTTTCCTTTTAATTCTCCCCAAGTCCCACCTCTCCTCACATCTATTGCTTCACAGTATTCAAAATAATTTCATATCTATTATTGCATTTAATCCTCAAATCAGTCATCTGAGGTAGATGCTATTTTCCTTATTTTTCTGTTGAAAACATTGAGTCTCAGTGACTGATCTGACTTGTCAGAGAGATGACTTGTCAGAGGGATGAGGCAGAAGGGAAATCAGAGAGATTTGAAGTCTGGGAAAGATTCAGCCTACCATCTCTGGCTTTGAAGGTGAATGGCCCCAAGCCTGGGAAGATGAGCAGCCTCTAGAAGCTGAGATCAATCCCTGGTAAAGAGTTGGCAAGGAAATGGGGATCTTAGTCCCACAACCTCAGGGACTTCACCCCTAGCGCTTCCAGAGAGGAAAGCAGTACCTTGATCTCAGCCTTGTGAGACACCTAGAGAGAACCAACTGAGCTTTGCTGTGTCTGGACTCCTGACTCATGGAGCTCATTGGAAAATAAATATGCAGTTTTAAGATGCTAAATTTGTGATGATCAGTTATAATGATGATAGAATACAAATACAGTCCCATATTGTTTGCCAACAAAGGTCCATCTAGTCAAGGCTATGGTTTTTCCCATGGTCATGTATGGATGTGAGAGTTGGACTATAAAGAAAGCTGAGCACTGAAGAATTGATCCTTTTGAACTGTGGCATTGGAGAAGACTCTTGAGAGTCCCTTGGACTGCAAGGAGATCCAACCAGTCCTTCCTAAAGGAAATCAGTCCTGAATGTTCATTGGAAGGACTGATGCTGAAACTGAAACTCCAGTACTTTGGCCACCTGATATGAAGAATGGACTCACTGGAAAAGACCCTGATCCTGGGAAAGATTGAAGGCAAGAGAAGAAGGGGACGACAGAGGATGAGATGGTTGGATGGCATCACTGACTCAATGGACATGAGTTTGAGTAAACTCTGGGAGTTGGTGCTGGACAGGGAAGCCTGGCATGCTGCAGTTCATGGGGTCGCAAAGAGTCAGACACAACTGAGTGACTGAACTGAACTGAACTGAACTTATTACTTCCATGGGCTTCCTGGATAGCACACAGCACTGTGGTCTCTGAAAGTGAGAATATTATCTGCCCTGGGTGTGCTCAAGATAATCCACTTGGGTCACAAAGAAAGCTCAACTCTTACATTTATAGTTTGTGTCATTTTTATAGTGTAATTAATGTATTGGTGTAGTAGAATATTTATAATGCATATATGTGTTGTCTGCTCAATTGTTTTTTATTGATAGGGTAACATGATCAAAGAAGGATGTTGAACGGTGACCTGGGAGAGAGGCAAGTGGAATGTCAAGTCAGAATGTTTTAGTGGAAAGCTCCCTGTGTTTGGAGTTAGAGAGATGGATTTCTTTTCCACCTATCATGGGATCAGCCTGGTGGCTTTGGCTCAGCCACTTCACATCTGTGGCTCACACTTCCCCATGGAACCTGAGGGAGATTTCCTGAACTTCCTTGAGAGTATAGTGATGCCATGTTGATGTCCAAATTAGTAACTACAATTCTCGAAACATGTATTTGTTCTGATTGAGGAAAAAAGAAACATAGACCAAAAAACAGGTTTTACTGAGTTGGCTGATTGTTCGAACAAACTGATCACTGTGTTTGACTGAGTTTACTTAATACAGTAAGCTACTTCTGGTAGTATTTTTCTGATTCACTTCCTACGTTTACCAACTTCTAATCTGATACTTAACACCAGATTAATAAGATTTTGCAGAATCAATGGATGGACTTAATTAGGTAGAAAAAAAATTTAACAAGAAGCATTGATAATGTAATTTTAGTGATGTATCTTTACTTATTACCAGGGCCCAGTAATAATGATGGCCTGCTGGCTTCTGTTAGACCCCAGAATCTCAAGGAGATTGGCAGTAAAATTGATCTCTCTAGGCATATTCTAACAGGACTGTCAGTTTCATAATATGGCTCCATGTATATAGTATATATCATGTGCCAGATGTTACTCTAAGTACTTTCTTTTTCTATATTAACTCAGTGTTCACGATAACAATATTGCTTTAGTGCAATATTACTCCTTTATTGCAAGGGGGTAAAGCAAAGGACAGAGAGGTTAAAGAACCTACCACAGGTCACACAACTAGTTGGGAGGGCAGGGATGGAAATGCGGGAGGCTGACTTCAGGGTCTGTGCCCATCACCACTATGTGCTGTTGCTTCTCCATGGCAGGAGGTTATGAGGTAGGCTCAGGAGGACTCTTCTCCTGAGTTCTGTGAGCACAAGTATTTCTTAAACTTCTAATCAGGAAAAATTGAGGACCTTTCTTCCCCAAGGGCTCAGAGCATGAGACTACATTGGGAGAACCCAGAGTGGGGTGTCTAGGGTTGCTATAGAGATAAGTAGTGAGGAGGGCATGGCACAAAGAACTCTCTGGCCTTGGGAAAATTAGTTAAGCTTTCTAAGCCACAGTTTCCTCATATGTCGACATGGAGCTGACAAGCCTACAGGATGAGGCTGTAGAGGATGAAGTGAAATAATGAATGTTTAGCATTGCTTCAGGCATGGAACACAGCAGGTGCTTAATGAGACTGTTGAACTATACTGCACCCCTGTCTGAATGGCTCTTGAGCCCAAAAGGTGTTAATATACAGGAAAGAGGGTACGTCCTACTGACCGTGGGGCAACTTCGGCTACACGGAGCTTGAGTGTACCATGGCCGAAGCCTCTCCCATGAGCTTCCTCCCTCCTGACCTTCTGTCTTCCTGTGTTCTGACCTCTTTCCAGGATTTCACAATCCCCCAGTGTCCTAGGCTGGAAACCTCACCTGCCTCCAAAGAACTGCTGAGATGTTTCCAGTCTGCCTCTTTACAGTCAGCAGGACTCAGCTTCCTCTTTGCTTCCTCATGGTTAAAGATTTAGCTATGGAGAAGGAAATGGCAACCCACGCCAGTATTCTTGCCTGGAAAGTCCCATGGACAGAGGAGCCTGGTGGGCTTCTGTCCATGGGGTCGCACAGAGTCGGACACAACTGAAGTGACTTAGCATGCATGCATGCATTGGAGAGGGAAATGGCAACCCAGTCCAGTATTCTTGCCTGGAGAGTCCCAGGGGCAGAGGAGCCTTGTGGGCTGCCGTCTATGGGGTTGTACAGAGTTGGACATGACTGAAGTGATTTAGCAGCAGCAGCAGCAAAGATTTAGCTCAGGGTCTCATCACTAGGCTTAGATTACAGGCACAGTCTCTTAACCCATCTCCCCAACTCCATGTCCTCTGTATTCCTGCTGGTTATCTGTCCAAAACACAAGCCAACATGTTGCTTCCCCTTGAAAACCTCATTTTCTCTTTGTACTGCTCTCAGTGAGGCTGTATGTAATCTGGAGCCTTTCATGGTCACATCCTGTCCAGGAACAAGATGTGCGCTTGGCAAAAGTGCCTTATTATCTCCAGATAAATGAGTGTGATGTGGCCGCTGGATAGGGTGCTTCAGCAACTGGGTAAGGGGGCTGCCAACGTGGGTTGCTTAGAATAAGTGGTCAAACATAGAAGGTGACTAGCGGCAATCTTCACCAGGGCCATAGATTTCTCCTTCTTTTTGACTTTCCACCTTTTAAACACTTTGTCGTCACCAACTCTCCCACCAAAGTGTACATAAGAAGAACAAAAACAAGCTTTTGAGAATTTGCTGAACCCTGGGAAGGGCTCTGAAGACAGTCTCCATGTTCAGAATCTGAGAAATACTCACTATATAAGCTTTGCTTCTCCATACACAGTTTGTAGGCCTGAGATCCTTTTGGTCACTAGGCTATAATTTAATGTATTTAAAAGGAATGTATTAGTAAATATCTTGGTGACTTCTCAAATATAGATACCATAATCTTCATCATGACTTTGTTTACAACTAAAAAATACGTTTAAATGTTCATTTTCTTTTTATTAGTAGAATCTAATCATATTCCCTGCTAATTTCTTCCTGTCGCTTAGCAAGAGATTAAAAGTTTACTTATTTGTTAAATTAAAATCTTTTCTATAATACTAACTGCATGTTAGTCATTATTCTAAGAACTTTACAAATCATAGTTCATGAATAGTCCCAGATATGTACTATTATCATCATCCTGATTTTGCAGATGCAGAAACTAAAGCCCAGGAGGGGTAAGTCACCATCAGCTGTAACACAGCTGGTAAGACTTCATGATTTGGCTCCTGCCTGGCCCACAGACCCCATCTCATTGCTCCCTCCCACTCTTTCTTTCTGGTCATCTATATATTTTGTGCACACATAATCCTAAAAGATGATGCTGTTAAAGTCCTGCACTCAATATGCCAGCAAACTTGGAAAACTCAGCAGTGGCCACAGGACTGGAAAATGTGTTTTCATTCCAATCCCAAAGAAGGGCAATGCCAAAGAATGTTCAAACTACCACACAATTGCACTCATTTCACATGCTGGCAAGGTAATGCTCAAAATCCTTCAAACTAGGCTTCAACAGTATGTGAACTAAGAACTTCCTGATATACAGGTAGATTTAGAAAAGGCAGAGGAACCAGAGATTAAATTGCCAACATCCATGGGAAAAAGTAAGGGAATTTCAGAAAAACCTCTACTTCTGCTTCATTGACTATGCTATAAAGTCTTTGACTGTGGGATCAAAACAAACTGTGGGAAATTCTTAAAGAGATGGGAATACCAGTCCACCTTACCTGCCTCCTGATAAACCGGTATGCAGGTCAAGAAGCAACAGTTAGAAGCAGACATGGACCAACAGATTGGTTCCAAATTGGGAAAGGATTACATCAAGGCTGTATATTGTCATCCTGCTTATTTAACTTGTATGCAGAGTACATCATGCAAAATGCCAGCCTGGATGAATCACAAGCTGGAATCAAGATTGCTGGGAGAAATATCAATAACACCTCAGATATGCAAATGATACTACCCTAAAGGCAGAAAACGAAAAGGAGCTAAGAGCTTCTTGATGAAGGTGAAAGAGGAGAGTGAAAAAACTGGTTTAAAATTCAACATTCAAAAAACTAAGATCATGGAATCTGATCCCCTCACTTCATGGCAAATAGATGGGGAAAAAAATGGAAGCAGTGACAGATTTTATTTTCTTGGGCTCTAAAATTACTGCAGATGGTGACTGCAGCCATGAAATTAAAAGATGAAATTAAAAGCTGTGACAAACCTAGACAGCATATTAGAAAGCAGAGACATCACTTTGCTGACAAAGGTCCATATAGTCAAAGCTATGGTTTTTCCAGTAGTCACGTATGGATGTGAGAATTGGACCATAAAGAAGGCTGATCACTGAAGAATTGATGCTTTTGAACTGTGGTGTTGGAGAAGGCTCTTGAGAGTCCCTTGGACTGCAAGGAGATGCAACCAGTCCATCCTAAAGGAAATCAACCCTGAATGTTCATTGGAAGGACTGATGCTGAAGCTGAAGCTCCAATACTTTGGCCATCTGATGTGAAGAGCCGATTCATTTGAAAAGACCCTGATGCTGGGAAAGATTGAAGGCAGGAGGAGAAGGGGACGACAGAGGATGAGATGGTTGGATGGCATCACTGATTCAATGGACATGAGTTTGAGCAAACTCCAGGAGATTGTGAAGGACAGGGAAGACCAGCCTTCTGCAGTCCATGGGGTCACGAAGAGTCAGACACTAGTGAGTGACTGAACAACAAATGATGGGCCTGGAATATATTCTTTCCCACTTTCCATTAGTTAGTTCCCAGAAGTGGAAATATTATATTATGAACATACTTGGAAAGGGCAGAATTCTAACAGCTGCAATTCCCTGGACAGGCAGAATAGTAAATCTTAATCAAAGGGTCTAATGTGGTTTTCGCTTACCTCCGTCACATCCGTGCTTCCTTCAGTCTTCCCTGTCTCTGTTGGCAGACCCCCATTCTCCCTTATGTTCTTTTTCCTGCTTTGTGTTGGGAGGATTGCTGTTCACCTGTCTGGTCTCTTTTCACTGTCTCTAGGACCACTGTTCACCCTGTGTTCCGGCTCCCCATCCGGGTATGGAGGACCACTGCTCATCCTTGTTTTCTCTTCCCATCACTGCTGGGAGGACCACCATATATCATATGTTGAGGCTTAGTCCTTTGGAGCTTTCCTTGACTCTTCTCTTTCTCCTTTACTCCACATCCCATCCTGTCTGTTCCAGCTTCATAACCTGTCCTGAATCTAACCATGTCTCTTATCCTAACCACTGCCAGGTTAATCCCAGCCATTAGCACCTCTTGTGGGCTTCCGCTTGGACGCTTTGTGTTCACTTGCTAATCCCTCTGAAGCGTTCTTCCCAGATCTGCCGTGGCTGCTCCTTCTTACTCTTCATGGTCCTGCTCAGACTTTATCTCCTTAGAGAGGCCTTTCTGTCCCCAGTGCTCTCTCTTTCATAACCCTGTTGATTTTCCTTCATGGCATCTGACTTATTTCCTTTTTTTTTTTTTAACTATGTATTTATTTGCCTTTTTGTTCTCTATCTAGGATGTACAGGGATTCAGCACCTGGAAAAATACCTGATACATAGTAAACGTTTGCTAAATATTTGGAACAGTGGGTGAATGAATTACTGTAGAATTAAAAATGAATATGGGGGAAGAGGGAGTTGGATATTTCCAGGAAGATTTCTGCCAAGAGCAGCAGGGAGCGAGAACGCATTCCGCCATGCGGTAATTCCCTTCCCTTCGTAGCAAGAGGGAATGCAACCTTCAAGGAACACAGCCTGGTTGGGTGAGCCCTCCCCACCGCTCTCTGTTTTATACGCCCGTTGCTGGCCCACTGGGTCCCCCATCCTGCTGGCTAGAGGCTCAGGGACGCCTGCTGCTTTGCCGTCACTAGCAGAGCAGCTGTGCTTTTGTCCCTTCCTTGGTGCGTGGGTCTCGCCGCTGGGCACGGGCTTACAGAAGCTCGGGGCCTGGGACGTTCGTCCCC
The DNA here is from genome assembly GCF_027580195.1 of Bos mutus. NCBI lineage: Eukaryota > Metazoa > Chordata > Mammalia > Artiodactyla > Bovidae > Bos > Bos mutus. The sequence goes on along the minus strand of NC_091630.1, from coordinate 11,411,706 downwards.
CCGGATGGTCAGGGAGCAGTGCAGAGCCTGTTTGTCCACTTGGGAGTAAGGTCCTGGGAGAGATAAACACAGTAGTTTGGCTGAATAGCAGAGCCTCTCAGCAAAACCCTCCAAGGAGTTTCTGCTCAGGCCTCCCAGGGAAGAGCAGTGATTTGCAGCCATTTCAGGCCTCTTTATATTCCAGTTTCATCTCTCCCCATTGATTTTGCCATTTGCGGCTTATAATAAAAATGAGGCGAGTGGGTACAGATGGAGCAGTTACTAGACGCATCTCTTTTCTGTAGCTGGGGCACTCCTGGGGAATCAGCTGCATGGGTGTTTGCTTCCTTAACTCTTCTCTGGGTTTCTCCAAGTCAAGGTCGCCCGGAAGATAGTTCTCAATTTTGTCGACTGGTTCATATTGTACAGAGCGAAATATGATGAAAGAGTTAGGGCTGCTCCTAACATAAAAGCTGAAAGGAGAACATAAGTATATGAGTGGTGACCATTTGTACTAATTTTATGAATGTACTTTGCTAAAACTGGTGAAGAATACATTACGTTGGAAAAACTTCCCTCTATAGAGTTCTTAGGAGGCAATAAATTGTTTATTTTGTTGCAGCTTGATCATGATGCTGGCATCATAAAGAAGGTTGGTATTTATTTTGCTGTAAGAAAACTCGAGATACATATGGTGATATGTCATTTATGTAGAGGCCAGTGTGGAACGCAGCTTTGGTCTAAAAAGGTAAGTGGAAAAGGCCTTAAAGATATGAGTCAGGAGAGTCATGTTTGTGCATGAAATCAGGGGCCCTTCATTACTTATTCTCAGTTCCCACTTAGTATTCTAGCCTCAACATTTGCAGGTGTCTTTTGTCCCCAGCCCAGAGCAGCTAAGAGCAGATTGGGAGAGGGCAGGGAAGTTACAAGTCACAATCATACTCATGGAAGAGGGAGATGACAGCTGACAGCAAGGGAGGGGACAGCAAAACTCAGCTAGCAGTGCAGGACTGCTGCAGACTAGTTCAGAACTGTTGACTTGTGTCTGCAAGTCCAGGAAAGACTGTGTGGGGATTGCCTTTAGGCACTACATGCAGGAAGGGGACATCGGAGGGAATAACTCCAGGAGGACGTGAATCTCTAAATGTTCATCAATTTGCCAAGTCAGAGAGCTCTACCTGGGAAGGAAGCTGGGATAGGAAACTGGGCAAATGTTGCTTGGCTCAAGATAGATGCTGGAGGACCAAGGGTTGGTCTCCAAGGTATGTGGGCATGAGTGTTGAGGAGAGGTGCATTGACGTCCATGTGGGTGGTCAGGCTGATTCAGAAGCTAAGTTGAAGAGTTAGGCTTGTGGTGGCTGAGTTCCTCTCACATAAAGTAATTAGCCTCCAATTAAAATAAATCTTGCCTGGAAAATCCCACGGATGGAGGAGCCTGGAAGGCTGCAGTCCATGGCGTCGCTGAGGGTTGGACACGACTGAGTGACTTCACTATCACTTTTCACTTTCATGCATAGGAGAAGGAAATGGCAACCCACTCCAGTGTTCTTGCCTGGAGAATCCCAGGGACGAGGAAGCCTGGTGGGCTGCCGTCTATGGGGTCGCACAGAGTCAGACACGACTGAAGTGACTTAGCAATAGCAAAATAAATCAATTTATATTAACAAAAATTAACTGCTACAGACTGGTACCTTCCACATGCTTGCTCTAGGGAGGGAGCACAGTGACCCTAGGGCATGTAGTGTATGCAGTATACAATGCCTTTTAATCTAGATCCAGAAAGAAATTAAGCTTTAGTTAAATAAATATTGACAGAGGCATTAGTGTGACATATAAATAGATATATGTATTTTGAGGGGGTGCTCAAATCAAGTACAAAATGAAAAGTGTTTGAAAATGACCAGTCTACAGAATAATCTGGCTCTCTCAAGCAGTCAGCATGGATTCTTCCGGTTTCTTGCCTCTGCACACTTATCTGTATCCACAGCCTCATTTCCACCTTCACTCCTGCTATTGAGAGATCTTTCAGTGGAAGGGATGGCCTTCTTTCTGAAGGTGATTCTTTCTCCTGCATTTAGGTTCCCAGTCCTACCAGTCAATATTGAATACTTCCTCCATAAATCTATTCTCTTTGTACTGACACATTTAATCTTTTGTGCTAAACTTATGAATAGTCCCACAACTCTTGCATTTTTAGAAACCTTCTCCAGTTCTTCATCCTGAATCTACTGTCCTTCTGCCCTGCCACACCCTATTCCTGTCAGGAGTTTTCAAGAGGAGCCCAGGCTCCCTGCATGCACTCTCGCTCTTCCTTGACTTCCCCCTGCTGCTGCTGCTGCTGCTAAGTCACTTCAGTCGTGTCCGACTCTGTGTGACCCCATAGACGGCAGCCCACCAGGCTCCCCCGTCCCTGGGATTCTCCAGGCAAGAACACTGGAGTGGGTTGCCATTTCCTTCTCCAATGCATGAAAGTGAAAAGTGAAAGTAAAGTCGCTCAGTCATGTCTGACTCTTAGCGACCCCATGGACTGCAGCCTACCACTCCTGAAATCTGGATCCTGCCCCAGCATCCCAGGGAAGATGCCTTGGCTTTTATGCTCTGACTCTAACCACCTAATGCCAAACCCAGCGTGCACTTTTACAGTTTTTTTAAACCACTTTTCTTTTGACATCTTAACCATTCCTTCTTTTTGAATGTTTTCTTTCAGTTTATCTCTACTTGTTAACCCTCATGACCAGCTACCTGGGAAACCATCTCTTTCAGGTCAAAAATGAAAAACATCATCTTTGGCCTAACCTGGTTCCTCTGTCTGTATCTCCCTTTCTTGCTGAATGCCAACACCATCTGCTCTGTCACCTGAGGCTGAGCTTCCACTCTCTCTACTGATGAAAAGACATTCTTTATTTCTATTCTTGTATTATGATTTCTATCATTTCTTTCTGTTTCTTTTTCTTTGAATTTCCATCTTCTTGCTTACATTTCCCATCTTTTCTTGTATGATGTGAAGTGAAGTGAAAGTTGTTCAGTCGTGTCTGACTCTTTGCAACCCCACAGACTATACAGTCCATAGAATTCTCCAGGCCAGAATACTGGAGTGGGTTGCCTTTCCTTTCTCCAGGGGATCTTCCCAACTCAGGGATTGAACCCAGGTCTCCCACATTGCAGGCGGATGCTTTACCAGCTGAGCCACCAGGGCAGCTCACCAACTTTTTTCGTTAGTGCCCTTTACATGTTATGTACTCAGTTGTTCAGTTGTGTCCGACTCTTTGTGACCCCATGGACTGCAGCCCGCCAGGCTCCTCTGTCCATGGGACTCTCCAGGCAGGAATACTGGAGTGGGTTGCCATGCCCTCCTCCAGGGGATCTTCCCAACCCAGGGATTGAATCCAGGTCTCCTGCTTTGCACGCAGATTCTTTATCGTCTGAGCCTCTAGGGAAGCTCAAGAATACTGTGTGGGTAGCCTTCCAACTCAAATATGAGCTGGAATTTGAGTATGGTTCTGATGATTTTTTTTCCTGTACAGACTGTTTTTTTCTGGTCTTTTGTCACACCTAGCAATTTTGTTGAAAGACAGGCATGTTGTTTTGGGAACTATGAATTGAGAGAAATAGGTTTTTAGGGGGAGGATTTATGTTAATCTGGGTAGGAGTTGGGCTGTGTTTAACCTTTATTTCAGCTATATGTGCCAGAGGCTTCAGTTTCCTTAGTTCTTATTTTTGTTCTCCTTTGGCTTTGAGGCTTCCCTATGTTCTGCTCCTTGGAGGGAGTTTTCATCTCTCACCTCTTTAGGTATCAGTTCAGTTCAGTTGCTCAGTCGTGTCTGACTCTTTGTGACCCCATGGACTGCAGCACACCAGGCTTCCCTGTCTATCACCAACTCCCGGAGTTTACTCAAACTCATGTCCATTGAGTCGGTGATGCCATCCAACCATCTCATCCTCTGTTGTCCCCTTCTCCTCCTGCCTTCAATCTTTCCCAGGAACAGGGTCTTTTCAAATGAGTCAGCTCTTCGCCATAGGTGGCCAAAGTATTGGAGTTTCAGGTTCAACATCAGTTCTTCCAATGAATATTCAAGACTGATTTCCTTTAGAATGGACAGGTTGGATCTCCTTGCAGTCCAACGGACTCTCAAGAGCCTTCTCCAACACCGCAGTTCAAAAGCATCAATTCTTCAGCACTCAGCTTTCTTTATAGTCCAACGCTCACATCCATACATGACCACTGGAAAAACCATAGCCTTGACTAGACGGATGTTTGTTGGCAAAGTAATGTCTCTGTTTTTTAATATGCTGTCTAGGTTGGTCATAGCTTTTCTTCCAAGGAGCAAGCATCTTTTAATTTCATGGCTGCAGTCACCATCTATAGTGATTTTGGAGCCCCCCAAAATAAAGTCTGTCACTGTTTCCATTGTTTTCGTATCTATTTGCCATGAAGTAATGGGACCAGATGCCATGATCTTAGTTTTCTGAATGTTGAGTTTTAGCCAACATTTTCACTCACCTCTTTCACTTTCATCAAGAGGCTCTTTAGTTCTTCTTCGCTTTCTGCTATCAGGGTGGTGTCATCTGCATATCTGAGGTTATTGATATTTCTCCCGCCAATCTTGATTCAAGCTTATGCTTCTTCCAGCCCAGTGTTTCTCATGATGTACTCTGCATATAAGTTAAATAAGCAGGGTGACAATATACAGCCTTAAGGTACTCCTTTCCCGATTTGGAACCAGTGTGTTGTTCCGTGTCCAGTTCTAACTGTTGCTTCCTGACCTGTATACAAATTTCCCAGGAGGCAGGTCAGATGGTCTGGTATTCCCATGACTTTTTAAGAATTTTCCACAGTTTATTGTGATCCACACAAAGGCTTTGGCATAGTCAATAAAGCAGAAGCAGATGTTTTTCTGGAGCTCTCTTGCTTTTTTGATGATCCAACGGATGCTGGCAATTTGATCTCTGGCTCTTTAGCTGTAATCCACTAGTATTATACTGGATCCTACTGGTGCAGTGGTAGGGGGAGGGGGAGGGAGGTGCTCTGTGGTATTCAGTTCAAGTCTCAGTCAGAGGCTCATAGGGAACCTATGTCTCGAGGTCGTGGCCTTCACAAAGGTTCCTGTCCTTTCCCCAGTGGTAGGTATTTTCCCTCCTTGCCCCCTACTCCATTCCTGGGCTGCGGCTTTTCCAATCTATTTTCTTGAAACTTGATTCTTTGTGAATATGGGATTTCTGCCCCGGTCCGCCTTAACCTTAAGTGTGACAGGAAGACTTGAGGAGTCTGGATGGGAAGGAATTCCTTTCCCCAGGTGAGATAAGGTTTCAAAATTGTGTTCAGATGAAGCCCTTTCCTCTGGAGATGCGGATTTTGTTGTGGAGATGGCTCCGGGTAGGTTGCACAGCAGTTACTCTTTCCCTGACCGTGCCAGGGCTCAGAGAGGGAAGAGGTCTTTCTCAGATCCTCAGTGTGAGAACCTGGTGGGGTTCCTGGAGGGGAAGCTCAGGAAAGTTCTCTCCCCCAGGAGGCTCTCACTCTCACACTCGTCTGCACTGAGCCTCCAGCAATTTGTCAACATTACCTGTGAAGTGTTGCACAAGTTCATGGTTCCTGTGGCTTCTGCTCCAGGGAAACTGATTTTGATCATTTTACTTCCCTGGGATGTGCCTATCTCTCTAGATGGAAGGGAATTGGTTTACCCTACTACCTCAGTTCTATGGCTTCCCAGGAGGTGCTAGTGGTAAAGAACCACCTGCCAATGCTGGAGAGGCAGGAGACGTGGGTTTGACCCCCGGAAGATCCCTTGGCAAACCACTCCTGTATTCTTGCCTGGAGAATCCCATGGACAGAGAAGCCTGGCGGGCTACAGTCCATAGGATGACAAAGAGTCAGACATGACTGGAGCGACTTAGCACACACGCATTACCTCTCTTCTATGAAAAATCCAAGAAAATAGACTGTCAGTTTGTTCAGATTTTTCTTGTTTAAGGATGAGAGTGATGACTTCCGAGATTTTTATACGTCAGGGCGAAGGTTGAAGTCTGCCTCGTTCCCAGAACCTTAGTGTCCATATCGAAGTCCTATTACTTCTTTTTCCAAAATATCTCTTGAAACATCCCCAGCATTAGTCAAAGCATCATACTTTCTTGTCCGGATCCCTGTGGCCGTCTCTTGACCATTCTCATCTCCAGTAATGCCCTTGTTCAGCGACTCCTTCAAGAGGCATTGTAGGACTGTCCTTGCTCACATCTTCTGACAGTCCACCCACCTTAGTAGAGAACACAGTGTCCCTCTAGGGCCCCTGCCTTCTGGTCCTTTACAGTTTAGTTAGAAAAGATGAAAGGTTCAGAGTCTGAACCCAGGGATATGGATACATTTTATGAGAATTTTGAAATTATTCCTTTAATTTCTGCTGCTTTAGTTAAATAATTCCTTTAAATTGGGACATGTTCATAGAAGTAAGAAAACAGATTGAAACAGATCAAAGAGAAATAAAAGTCAGAGAGCACAAATTTTAACAAATGGCCTATTATTGATGCAAAATATGTTTCTCTGTGATCACACTGACATACCCACACTTGTACAGAGGAAGGGACTGGGTTGAAAGATCTCCTATTTTGACCCCAACTGCAGCTCTGAGGGCTGTGATGTTGATGCAGACTTTGTCAGAACATGCCTGAGCCTGCACATGGGTAAGATGAGGGGCCCCCACATAAGCATTTGACCTAGTTTCAACCTCAGGGGCTCTTAATTCACTTCCAAGGACCAGATGAAGTGATAACCGTGAGGCGCCACCAGTCTGGAATTTAGCTGGCCCTGGAGGCGTGGCATGTGCGTCCTGTGGGTGAGGTCTAAATTAGATGGCAGGCAGGTATGTACACAGGAGTGGTCATTACTGCGGGCAGATGTGCACGGCTAATGGCTGGCAGTGGTGATTGCTGCAGGGGGAATTTCTTGATAAAAATGAGTTAAAATGAGACAATGGATTATCCGGAAGGGTGCTTTTCTACAGACTACCCTTTTATTGGTGAAAGCAATCCAAGGAAAAAAAATCAAGCCATTAAAAATGAAAGCCACTCTAATGTATTTATTTAATATCATCTATGTAGCTCACAACTGTATGCATACATAGGAGTCTGAGTAAATTAAAGGAAATACTGTTTTTATTTTTTTCCCAAATAAATGGAAATGGGAGGCTGGTACGTTAAGGTGATAAAGGAACCTAATGTACAGGGGCAGAGGGACTGCTTGCAAAAGAGCTAAATTTTTATCCATGTAAGCCAGACTGCCCACCATCTCATTACACTGCAGAAAGCTTACAAGCATTGCTCCCAATCACAAAGAAAAATCAGCATGCAAGTGACCTGTGTATTAGCATCTCTGCAAATCTCAGGCAGGAGCTGAGATTTATATACCCTTTACACACCCCTGAGGAAATACCCATTTTATGCCATTGATAGGCCAGATGTATTTTCCTCTGTGAAATGTGATCGGAATGTAATTAGAAGAAAATACACTGTGTATTCAAAAACAAATGCACTGTATTCTTTAAAACTCCATGGTCTTTAGAACAGGCAGCAATATCAAATTAGAGGAGCTGTATGGAAGGGTTGTAATTGTGTGATCAGTCCTGTGTGGTTACATTTGTGACAGAGCACTGATTTACTTCTGCAGCCACTGAGCTGAATTGAAAATTTCACATGTCTCAAAAACTTTTGTCTGAATATGATTACCAATGTGATGAAAATATCTCACATTAGGTAGTGTGATTCCCTGAAAATGACAATGTGGCTTTGAATCTTTTTTCCTTTTCCAGAACCAATTTTACATGGAAGGAAAAAAATGAAGATGGCTTTGGGGGAAAAACATACACATTTCTAATAAAACTTGCTAGAGCAATTACACAGACTGCTATTATTCTATCGCATCTGTGCATTTTACTGTAACAAAGTGATTAATATGCTTCGGAATTTGAACTTATGGACTCAACTATTTTAGTGTCATATTATCAAAACATACAAAAACTTGACACATCTAATTTCTATGTAATCCCAAGTAGTATAAAATTATATATTTATTTATAATATTTAGGCATTTGAATGGTTGTGTGACATACGCGTGGACAATTTTATACAGGAACATGAATGAAACATTTTCAAGTGCATGAACAAGGCAGTCACTAGCGAAAAGAACTGTATACATGCATGATTAATTAGGATGAAAATTCACCCTTTAATCTCTTCTAGACTTTGGATCACAATATTTTATACAAGACTGAGTACTTTATAGGAAACATCTGGGAAAAAAGTCATCATTTATAACCTGTGTACTACAAGGATTTTAATTTTTAGTTTTATGTGAACCAAAAAGGTGAGTAAAGCATTGTTAGTGTTTCAGAACTTCTCTGAAGAGGCCCAAAGAGAAGATGGATTAATGGCACTAGCTTAAAAGACAGGTTTAACAGGAGCTGCTTCTGAATTGAAGGCATTAGGAAGCAAGTTTGCAAAGCAGAATATTCTCATAATCAGATTCAGGCATCATCTGGGACTACTGCTGGGTTCCAAGGAGCCAGTAAGGCCTAGCCTTGCTCTGGTATTTGTTAAAATGTTACACGTGTGAAGAACGTCTAAAGAAAAGGACAGTTTTTTGCGGTGTACATTAAGGACTAAAACAAGACACGGTGGTTTAGAAACACAGCCCCTAATTCTTTCATATTCTTCCTGTTGAGAGGTGGGGCCATGTCCCTTCCCTTTGAATCCAGGTGGATCTGTGGCTGCTTCAACGCACAGGATGTGGTGGAAGTGACGCCATGCGATTCCGAGGCTCAATCAGAGGGGCCTATAGAGAGTCACCCGGTTCTTTTCAGATGCTCGCTCAGGGAGAAACCGGCCACTTTGTGAAGGAATTTCTGCTGGCGGCACCTCCCGGCTCTGCAGGCCCTGGGGAGCAGAGACAAGGCGTGCTCCTTCCCCTTCTCGAAATTTCTGGTTCCCAGAATCTGTGAGGATAATAAAATTGTTACTTTATACCCCTTAGTCTTGGGTATTTGGTTCTCAGCAGCAGTAACTGGAACAAACTAATATTTCCCAAGTTTGTTTTTTTGGATAATTATCACTTGGGCAGTATGTCAAAAACAAGAGTCCCACGTTTCACCCATGGGTATTCTGACTTACTAGGTCTGACCAGGGATGGAGAAACTATTTTTTAACAGACAATGAGGAAAGTTATCTGTAATAAAGTGACTCCAAGATGCGGCATAATTTGTTGGCCGCTTTTGACACATGACATTTCCATAACAAATGTATTCCTTTGTTTACTTGGAATAGCTCCTGGGTCCATTCTCTTCCTTGTTTTAAGGTTGTAGAACACACCGCTTACAGGCCGATCTGTTGTTCAAAGCCCACTTGTGAAAAAGCAGCGAACAAGACAAGATGCTTTCTTTCATTCAGCACTAAACTGGAGCAGTGAGGGGCCGAATGAGGTTTGGATGGGAAGGAGTTTTACAGAGGAGGTACGACCAGTATTAGGCCTTTAATGCTGACAGTGCTGGGGCCGGCTTGGGGGAGATATGCGTGTCACAGGCAGGGTACGGAAGCAGGCCGGAAGGTGGGACGTGAACGAGCTCCCAGATTCCATGGTCACTCCACTGTACTTATTGCCATTATTATTTCTAACAACAGCAGCAATCACCCAAACCATCATTTATTGTCTCCTTTGTGTGCATTGCCTGCCTTTGCTCACATCTGTCTCCTGCCTTTCCCATGTCGGCATTACATACTACTCCTCTTTTTCTTTTTTTTAAATCCTGTGTTTAGTATGTACCTAGTGCAGGGTGGGCAGGCCCATGCATGTTTGCTGAATAATAATAAAATGATAAATGATAAGAGGTAATCTTTACAGGGTTCTTACCACGTGCCAGACTATGTGCTGCCTGCGCTTAGTCGCCCAGTTGTGTCCAACTCTTTGCGACCCCATTGCTGTAGCCTGCCAGGCTCCTCTGTTCACTGGGACTTTCCAGGCAAGAACACTAGAGTGGGTTGCCATGCCCTCCTCCAGGGGATCTCCCAAACTCAGGGATGGAAGGTCTTCTGCACTGTGGGGGATTCTTTACCGTCTGAGCCACCAGGGAAGCCCAGACTGTGCTGGGCAGTTTAAACAAATGCTCCTGTCAGTAGGAAGTCTGTCACAGAGTAGGATCATGATGCCCACTTGATGGAAGTGAGAACCTCCGCTGATCTGTGACTTGCCCAGGGTTGCACGGAGCAGGCATGGTGTCTAAGCCTGCGTAACTGCGTAACTAGGTAACTGGACGCGAGAGCCTGCCTCTGACTGCCTTAATAAAGCTGTAAAAGAGAGTGGACAGAGTAGGTCACTCTTGAGCCTCCACACCCTGCCTCTGCTTGGGGCACCCTTCTTGCCTTCCTTGCCCAGCTGACCCTGCTCATCCTGCCCTTATGGGCCCAGCTGTGACAGAGCCCCGAGCTCTACTTGTCCAGAGCCCTCCCTCTGCACCTCCTGTTATTCACACCACAGTAGAAAGGACTGGTTAAATGTCTGTTTTTCCCTCTGGACACAAGGGAAGGGCCCATGTGGGTCTTCTTCCCAGAGCCTAGCACGTGGCAGGCTCCCTGGGCATTGCTCTTGACATCCTTTATGCATGGGACGCCCTAGTGGAGTATGTTGTATGCTCCAGTGCACAGTGTTAAGTACTGAGAAATCAGAAACAGGGAAGCCAAACTATTTCCAGAGATCCCAGTGGTTAATGGAGGGTGGGAGGAGACTGATCATGAAACACACAGGAGTAAAGTCTCTGAGTGGCGGCTGAGCTGGACACACTGTCAGGACATGCAGCCAGAACAAGGAGATCCTTGAGCTGTCCTTGCAGGGTGGGTCCCAGTTAGTTGGGTAGATGTGGGATGCAGGGACTGGAAGGACATCTAGGCAGAGGGAGCAGTTATGAGTGAAGGTCTAGGGACAGGGAAGAATAAGGCATCTTTGTAACGATGACAAGGAGCTTGGCGATGCTGGAGACTAAGGTATGTGGGGCCACAGATCAGATTAGTCGCTCAGTTGTGTCCGACTCTTTGCTACCCCATGAATCGCAGCACGCCAGGCCTCCTTGTCCATCACCAACTCCCGGAGTTCACTGAGACTCATGTCCATTGAGTCGGTGATGCCATCCAGCCATCTCATCCTCTGTCATCCCCTTCTCCTCTTGCCCCCAGTCCCTCCCAGCATCAGAGTCTTTTCCAATGAGTCAACTCTTTGCATGAGGTGGCCAAAGTACTGGAGTTTCAGCTTTTGCATCATACCTTCCAAAGAAATCCCAGGGCTGATCTCCTTCAGAATGGACTGGTTGGATCTCCTTGCAGTCCAAGGGACTCTCAAGAGTCTTCTCCAATACCACAGTTCAAAAGCATCAATTCTTCAGCGCTCAGCCTTCTTCACAGTCCAACTCTCACATCCATACATGACCACAGGAAAAACCATAGCCTTGACTAGATGAAACTTTGTGGGCAAAGTAATGTCTCTGCTTTTGAATATGCTATCTAGGTTGGTCATAACTTTCCTTCCAAGGAGTAAGCGTCTTCTAATTTCATGGCTGCAATCACCATCTGCAGTGATTTTGGAGCCCAGAAAAATAAAGTCTGACACTGTTTCCACTGTTTCCCCATCTATTTCCCATGAAGTGATGGGACCAGATGCCATGATCTTTGTTTTCTGAATGTTGAGCTTTAAGCCAACTTTTTCACTCTCCTCTTTCACTTTCATCAAGAGGCTTTTGAGTTCCTCTTCACTTTCTGCCATAAGGGTGGTGTCATCTGCATATCTGAGGTTATTGATATTTCTCCCCGCAATCTTGATTCCAGCTTGTGTTTCTTCCAGTCCAGCGTTTCTCATGATGTACTCTGCATATAAGTTAAATAAACAGGATGACAATATACAGCCTTGAGGTACTCCTTTTCCTATTTGGAACCAGTCTGTTGTTCCATGTCCAGTTCTAACTGTTGCTTCCTGACCTGCATACCGGTTTCTCAAGAGGCATGTCAGGTGGTCTGGTATTCCCATCTCTTTCAGAATTTTCCACAGTTTACTGTGATCCACACAGTCAAAGGCTTTGGCATAGTCAATAAAGCAGAAATAGATGTTTTCTGGAACTCTCTTGCTTTTTCAAAGATCCAGCGGATGTTGGCAATTTGATCTCTGGTTCCTCTGCCTTTTCTAAAACCAGCTTGCACATCAGGAAGTTCACGGTTCACATATTGCTGAAGCCTGGCTTGGAGAATTTTGAGCATTACTTTACTAGCGTGTGAGATGAGTGCAATTGTGCAGTAGTTTGAGCATTCAGCAGTAAATAAAACTGCCAAAGGCTACAAGGTAAGTCATGAAGGACTTGATCGGATTTGATTAGGTTTGAACTGAAATGCGGGAGTCCTAGATACTGACTTGGTAAGAATTTAGAATCAGTTCTGACGGGGAGTAATAAGTGAGGATGTCTTGGGAGGTCGCGCTGGACAGTACCTTTGCATTGAGTGGGGACAGGAATTTTATGTGTCCCGCAGGGCTGAGAACCATCCCCAACCAACAGTTTGGTGCTCTATTGAGGAATAGTGCATGGTAACACTAACACAAACTGGAAGGAAAGCACCCTGATATTTACAGGGTTCAGGTGGTGATTAACTTCTTGTTGATAAGGAGAGGACCCTCTTGAAATACCAAACATGCAGGGAACAATTTATTTATGGGTGGGTTCCATAAAAACTCCACACAGCAGCATTTTCACTTTTGGATCTGCATCCAATGGTATTTTAGTCCTTTAGCTCTTAAGTGAAACTATTAGTCACTCAGTCATGTTTGACTCTTTGCGAACCCATGGACTGTATGGCCTGCCAGGCTTCTCTGTCCATGGAATTTTCCAGGCAAGAATAGTGGAGTGGGTATCCAATTTCCTTCTCCTGGGGATCTTCTCAACCCAGGGATTGAACCTGGGTCTTCTGCATTGCAGGCAAATTCTTTACTGTCTGAGCCACCAGGGCAACCCAAAGTATTTAGCGCTTAAAGTCTATTCATTTATCCATGTGGCCATTCATTTAATCAACAAATATTTATTGAATACTTTTTACAGGCAAAGAACTGTTCTAGGCTTAGGTAATCCAGTGTGAAGATGATGCTGTCCTCATGCAAGAAGGAGTTTGCAATCCCCCAAATTCCAAGGGGGATAAAGCTTGAGAGAGATGACTCAATTGCTTCTTTTGCAGCCAAAAGTTATTTATGTGGGATCTCTGAAAATATAACTAGGGCCACATTTCTTCATAACTAGACAAGCTTGTAACCCCAAGGGTGTATGCACTGTCCATGCCTTGCAAGAGAGGTAGATGGAAACTGTGTCATTAAAACCAACTGCTAACACATATCCAGGGCTGCTCAGGGAATAAGAGAATTGAAGATTTATTTAAAATTGGGCAAATAGAAGAGTTGGTACTTGTAGGAAATCTTGCCAGTGCACTTATGTTAACTGCTGTAAATATTTCAGTAAAATCAGTGGTGAAAGGATATCAACATTGGCTTAATTGGTTGCAAATAAGGCAAAACCTGAAGATTGACAAGAATCCTTTTAAAGCAGACTTAGTTTCACTTTCTTTTGGCTCATTTCTCCAGACTTCTTTGTTGAGGCTGTCCAAGCAAGAAGAAGAAATATATGTAGGTTACAAAGACAGTGTTAACTGTCGTCATCATCATCATTATTTTGTTTTATTTTTTTGTGGTGGTACTTCAGATAATGTTCTTAATTTGATGGACTCCAAGAAAGAAAGCTCAGATTGTTTCCTTCCCATTGGCTTGATGTAATTGAGGGAGAGAACAAACGACGCATTCCTATGTACAATTAAAGCCAAAGATACAAAAAAAGGGGGAGGGTAAAGAGAAGTCACTGGTAGAAAAAGTAAACAGAATCGCAATGAACCGCCCTACATGGTGACCGTTATGGCAGAATCCTTCAGTGAGACACGAGCTGCGTTGTGCCTTTCCTGCACTAGAGAGAAGGTGGCCACTTAATTGGGTTCACTTACCTCTGAGGAAACTTGGCCCAGAAGGGGACTTCTCGTCCTGTCTTTGGTTGAATCTGCAACTTGTTGAGGTGAAGAAAGAAATATGACACTGCTTAAAAAGAGTCTTTGCAATAAGTATTATGTCTAATATGCTAAACACAATATGCCAGGCACAATGCTAAGGCTTTATGTGATTGATCTCATGGAAGAGCAAGGATTTTGGAGTCAGATGGACCTGAATTCAAATTCTGTTAATCACTTCCTGAGAAAATTGTTTAACCCTCAGCCTCAGTTTGCTCACCTGTGAAATGGGGATGATTTCTGCCTCAGAGATGTGAGGAAATAACAGGATGATGCCTGGGAAGAGTTTTGCCTGTTCTGTGGCAGAGGGTAGGCACCAAAAGTTTGGGAGCTAATAAGCAGATCCGTATAGTCAAAGTTATGGTTTTTCCAGTAGTCATTTATGGATGTGAGAGTTGGACCATAAAAAAGGTTGAACGCTGAAGCATTGATGCTTTTGAACTGTGGTGTTGGAGAAGGCTCTTGAGAGTCCCTTGGACTGCAAGGAGATCCAACCAGTCCATCCTAAAGGAAATCAATCCTGAATATTCATTGGAAGGACTGATGCTGAAGCTGAAGTTCCAATACTTTGGTCACTTGATGCGAAGAACTGTCTCATTTGAAAAGACCCTGATGTTGGGAAAGATTGAAGGCAGGAGGAGAACGGGGCGACAGAGGATGAGATGGTTGGATGGCATCACTGACTCAGTGGACATGAGTTTGAGCAAGCTTTGAGAGATGGTGAAGGACAGGGAAGCCTGTGTGCTGCAGTCCATGGAGTTGCAAAGAGTCAGACATGACTGAGCAACTGAACAACAACAACAAATATTATTTAAAGTTACACAATTTAATAACAATAAATATATGTGGGAAACAAATAATGGAAGGTAGGAAGAGAGAAGCCTTGTTTTTCAAGTCTTCTACCTTATCTCTGAGGTTCTCATTCTTTTGAATTGGAAGGCTTTTTGAACGGACAACTTAGATTTTAAGAAAATTCAACTTTTCCACATTTTACCTACATCCCTTACATCTTTCTTTGAGTTGATGTACAATATAGAAGCATTACTACTTTACAGAGAAAACCAGGGCTAAAGAATAGGAAGGCCTGGAAGTCTGCTGCTACTGCTGCTAAGTTGCTTCAGTGGTGTCCAACTCTGTGCGACCCCATAAACGGCAGCCCACCAGGCTCCGCTGTCCCTGGGATTCTCCAGGCAAGAACACTGGAGTGGGTTGCCATTTCCTTCTCCAATGCATGAAAATGAAAAGTGAAAGTGAAGTCACTCAGTCATGTCTGACTCTAAGTCGACCCAAACACCAGCCATTAGACTGATGGACCCAGAAGCCAGCTAGCCCCTTATGGACAGGCTGTCCAAAGAACAGGCATGGATGCAAATCCTGAATGCATTACCAGTGTACCCAAATAGTGGTTCCCTAAGCAAGAGTGTGGCTGGGGAAGCATCTGGGGTAACTAGAGGTTGGTTCCTGGACCAGTCACCTCTGACTGAGAATAAGCTTGGTGACTATAGTTAATAATACCATATTGCATTTTTGAAAGCCACTGAGGAAGAGATTTTATAAGCTTCATCACACAAAAGAAATTGTTGTAACTTTTTGAGGTGATAGATGTTAGCTAAACTCACTGGGAGGATCAAGTCAAAATATATATAATATTGACTCATTATGTTGACCATCTGAAACTAATATAATGTAATATTTCAACTAGCCCTACCATAGAGCCTCCAGGACAGACAGAAGAAGCAAGGACCACAATCCCACATCCTCCAGAATGAAAACCACGATCACAGAAAGGTAACAAAAATGACCACATGAATCACAGCCTTTTGTAACTCAATGAAGTTATGACCCTTCCCATGCAGGGCCACCCAAGACAGGTCACAGTGGAGAGTTCTGCCAAAACGTGGTCCACTGGAGAAGGGAATGGCAAACCCCTTCAGCATTCCTGCCTTGAGAACTCCATGAACAGTATGAAAGGGCTAAAGGATGTGACACTGGAAGATGAGCCCCCCAGGTCAGTAGGTGTTCAGTATGTTACTAGGGAAGAGCAGAGAAATAGCTCCAGAAAGGATGACAAGGCTGGTCCAAAGCAGAAATGACGCTCAGTTGTGGATGTGTCTGGTGGTGAAAGTAAATTCTCATGCTGTGAAGAACAATATTGCATAGGAACCTGGAATGTTAGGTCCATGAATCAAGGTAAATTGGAAGTGGTCAAGCAGGAGATGGCAAGAGTGCACACTGACATTTTAGGAATCAGTGAACTAAAAAGGACAGGAATAGGTGAACTTAATTCAGATGACCATTATATCTACTACTGTGGACAAGAATCCCTTAGAAGAAAAGAAGTAGCCCTCACAGTCAACAAAAATGTCCAAAATGCAGTACTTGGGTGCAATCTCAAAAACACAGAATGATCTTGGTTCATTTCCAAGGTAAACTGTGTAACCTCACAGTTATCCAAGTGTATGCCCCAAACACTGATGCTGAAGAAGGTGAAGTTGAACAGTTCTATGAAGACCTACAAGACCTTCTAGAACTAACCCCCCAAAAAGTCCTTTTCTTCATAGGGGATTGGAACACAAAAGTGGGAAGTCAAAAGATACTTGGAATAAGAAGCAAGTATGGCCTTTGAGTACAAAATGAGGCAGGGCAAAGGCTAATAGAGTTTTGCCAAGAGAACACACTGGTCATAGCAAACACCCTTTTCTTCAACAACACAAAAGATGATTCTACATGTGGACATCACCATAGATGTAGAATCTATTCACCATGTGTAGAATCAAAGATGATCAATACCAAAATCAGATTGATCATATTCTTTGCAGCCAAAGATGGAGAAGCTCTATATAGTCAGCAAAAATAAGACCTGGAACTGACTGTGGCTCAGATCATGAGCTCCTTATTGCAAAATTCAGGCTTAAATTGAAGACATTAGGGAAAACCACTAGGCCATTCAGGTATAAGATAAATCAAATCCCTTATGCTTAAAAAGTGGAGGTGATGAATAGATTCAAGGGATTGGATCTGTAGACAGAACACCTGAAGAACTATGGGCAGAGGTTTGTAACATTGTACAGGAGGCAGTGATCAAAACCCACCTCTCCACTTTGTAGTCCTGTATGTAACAAGCCACCAACCAGGACTGGGGTTCTGGATGTCTTTTATAGAGAAATCAATATTTAAAATGTAAATTATTTAAACATTAAAATTACCTGGGACATGGTCACTTTATTAAGTGTTTTGAATTAATAGCCAAATAAGATACTTACAGTCTAGTAAGATAGAAACCATCTTTGTAGTTTGTCAGTTTCTTTTATAAATTACTGATTTTTTTTTCTAGATTTAGTTTCAGGTCCCACCTTCTGTTGTGCAAATAGAAATTTCTAAACTGTTGTGTGGCTTGCTTTGAAATCTTCAGGTCCAAGTCCCAACTTTCTGCCCTGCCCTGTCCTTTTTTCTATGTTCAATCTATTATTTTTATTTTTCACTTTACTGTGTGGCCAGGATGCCAAATATAATATTGAATTAAAGTGAAATAATAAACATTTCTTCTCTCCTCTGCAATTTTGGGTGAAAAACTTTGAATATGTGACCAATATTACCTGTTATTGCTTTACTGTAGGTAAATAACCTCTCTCTGATTAAATTTCTATTTACAAAAAAAAAAAAATAGCAAAGAAAAAGAAAGGCAAGAAGGCAAAATGGTTGTCTGACAAGGCCTTACAAATAACTGAGAGAAGAAGAGAAGTGAAAGGCAAAGGAGAAAGGGAAAGATATACCCATCTCAATGCAGAGTTCCAAAAAACAGAAAGGAGGGATAAGAAAGCCTTCTTAAGTGAACAATGCAAAGAAATAGAGGAAAACAATAGAATGGGAAAGACTAGAGATCTCTTAAAGAAAATTGGAGATACCAAGAGAATGTTTCTTACAAAGATGTGCTCAATAAAGGACAGAAATGGTAGAGACCTAACAGAAACAGAAGAGATTAAGAAGAGGTGGCAAGCATACACAGAAGAAGAACTGTACAAAAAGGGTCTTTAATGACCCGGATAATCATGATGGTGTGAAGTCAAGTGGGCCTTAGGAAGCACCACTGTAAACAAAGCTAGGGGAGGTTATGGAATTCCAGCTGAGCTATTTCAAATCCTAAAAGATAATGCTGTTAAAATGCTACAGTCAATATGCCAGCAAATTTGGAAAACTCAGCCATGGCAACAGGACTGGAAAAGGTCAGTTTTCATTCAAACCCTAAAGAAAGGCAATGCCAAAGAATGTTCAAACTACTGTATAATGGCACTCCTCTCACATGCCAGCAAGGTTATGCTCAAAATCCTTTAAGCTAGGCTTCAACAGTATGTGAACTGAGGACTTCAGATGTACAAGCTGGATTTAGAACAGATAGAGGAACCAGAGATCAAATGGCCAGCATCAACTGGATGATAGAAAAAGCAAAAGAATTCCAGAAAAACATCTACTTTTGCTTCACTGACTATGCAAAGCCTTTGACTGTGTGGATCACAACAAATTGTGGAAAACTCTTAAAGATATGGGAATACCAGACCACCTTACCTGCTTCCTGAGAAATCTATATGCAGGTCAAGAAGGAACAGTTAGAACTGAGTGTGGAGAAATGGACTGGTTCAAAATTGGGAAAGGATTACATCAAGGCTGTATATTGTCACTTTGCTTACTTAACTTATATGCAGACTACATTATGTAAAATGCCAGGCTGGATGAATCACAAGCTGGGTTCAAGACTGCTGGAGAAATATCAATAACCTCAGATATTCAGATGATACCACTCTAATGGCAGAAAGTGAAGAGGAACTAAAGAGCCTCTTGATAAGGATGAAAGAGGAAAGTGAAAGAGCTGGCTTAAAACTCAGCATTCAGTAAACTAAGATCATGGCATCTGGTCCCATCACTTCATGGCTAATAGATGGGGAAAAGTGGAAGCAGTGGCAAGTTTTGTCTTCCTGGGCTCCAAAGTCACTGTCGACAGTGACTGCAGCCATGAAACCAAAAGGTACTTGCTCCTTGGAAGAAAAGCTATGGCAAACCTAGACAGCATATTAAAAAGCAGAGACATCACTTTGCCAACAAAGATCTGTATAGTCAAAGCTATGGTTTTTCCAGTAGTCATGTATGGATGTGAGAGTTGGACAATAAATGGGGCTGAGTGCTGAAGAATTGATGCCTTCAAATTGTGCTGGAGAAGATTCTTTGAGAGTCCACTGAGCAGCAAGGAGATCCAACCAGTCCATCCTAAAGGAAATCAGTCCTCACTATTCCTTGGAAGGACTGATGCTAAAGCCGAAGCTCCAATACTTTGGCCACCTGATGTGAAGAACTGACTCATTGGAAAAGACCCTGATGCTGGGAAAGATTGAAGGCAGAAGGAGACAAGGACAACAGAGGATGAGATGGTTGGATAGCATCACTGACTCAATGGACATGAGTTTGGGCAAACTCTGGAAAGTAGTGAAGGACAGGGGAGGCTTGGTGTGCTGAGGTTCATGAGGTAATAAAGAGTTGGACATGACTTTGCAATTGAACAACAGCAATATCAATTATATCTCAAAAAAGAATGAATCTTGTTTTCTATGTGTTCCATGACATATAAAATTTTGGAAACACTGATTTAAGGACTGAACACTTTTGATCCACAATGGGGAGGATTGTCAGTGGAGGTCAGAAGAGATGGGGTAAAGGATCATTATTTAAAAGGAACTCAAGATTTGTCAAACCCAAGCAAGAACAGGATAGGTGAATCCCAAGATTCCAGGAAGGCAATGTTTTTACCATGGGGTTGGGAGTCAGTCACATGGGATTGGGTTCTGGGGCTTATCTGTAGGGCAAGATGCTGCCACTTGGTTACAAAACAGAAAACTATCTGGGAGCTAGGGTGTCAGTGCCAAAATGAGCCCAGATCAGAAGGAAGTCCTACCAACCATCTAGGCTATTGGCTTAAGGCTCCACATACTTTGTTAGCTTAGGGCAAGTGGGCAAGCTTATTGCCCTAGTGTGGAGCAGGGCCAGATATTAAAGTAAAGGCTTAAGTGGGTTTAGATTTGAATGTTAGGAAGGAAGCCAGGCAAGGAGCCGAGCAGACCACAAAATCACCCTCTCTTTGGGCTCTTGTGGTGGCTGTGCTGTCAAGTCTGGAATCAACCAGCTGACCACCCCACTCCCATGATCAGAGAATAGCTTTGTTCCTTGCTGAAGTTAAAGAACATTTTGGTTCTGTTATGCCACATCAGATCGCAGACTTTTTTTTAACTGAGTGGGTTAAGTAATAAACTCAGACAATCATGCTCAGCCCTTGCAGCAGCATTTGGAGTCATTTATTAATGCAGGGACATTAATCTGCTCCATTATAAATACGAGATAATTACCCAGATGATGTGCGAAGCTCTTTCTAAATTTCTTCTCTTTATTTAGTCCAACATAAGAACTGACATATGGTGCCTTTGCCATGGGTAAATGTGGATGAGGTCAGTTATAAAGAAAACAAAAACTGATTGATCAGTGAGTGTGGGTTTGAGAATCAATCAATCAATAAGGACACTAAGGCCTTCTAAGACTTGGAGTGGGTAATGGGGGCACAGGGTCACAAAAGTAAAGACTGTAGGCATGTGCCCCGAAGGATTCTAATTGAGCAGGAAAAGACAGGCTAAGATGTGGAAGTTAATCAGGGTGGGTGAGAACTTGGGAACCCCTGGATGGGGAACCCTCCATTTGAGGAGGAGCTTGGAAATGTTGATCACACATTGGAAGAAGGTAGGCCCAGAGACAATAGTTGGAAACTTGGGTATTATCCTGGATACCCTTGTAGTTTCCAAAGACAGCAATAGTCCTCATGTGCTATCGACCCCCAGAGAAGGTGCCACCTGGCAAGGCATGCATTATAAGTTCAAAAAAGCAGGCAAGCAGAGTGGCAGAAACTTCTTGGTGAGCTCTGTCTTTGGTTTGATTATGAAGAATGAGAGGGATTTGGCTGGACAAGGAAGAAAAGAATTGAATGATAGCTCCCATCTCTATGTATTTCCCGTATGCCAGGCCTGAGCTATTTTGCATATGTTATTTCATTTAATCTTTGGAAGTAAGTGAGAAAAGTGAGGTTCAGAGAGATGAAGCCCATTTTCTGGTCAGTTGGTGGAGCTGGGTTTTGCATCTGAGGCTCTCTGGTGCTACTGTTTTTGGCCACACTACTCTGGGATCTCATTAGGCCAGACTGTGGGGTTTAAAACCCATTAGTTCCTCTGTTTACCAGGCTTCCCTGGTAGCTCAGATGGTAAGAAATCCTCCTGCAGTGCAGGAGACCTGAGTTCGATCTCTGGATTGGAAAGATTCCCCCTGGAAGATGGCATGGCAACCCACTCCAGTATTCTTGCCTGGAGAATTCCACGGACAGAGGAGCCTGGCGGGCTGCAGTCCATGGGGTTGCGAAGAGTCAGACACGACTGAGTGACTGAGCACGCACAGCGCAGTTCCTCTCTTGAGAAATGCTGAAGGGAAGAGAAGGACTGTGGGAGACGAGGCGTGGGAAGGGGGATTGCCAGTAGTCCTGGGAGGAGTGGGATGGAGATTGGTCCAGTCAGTGCACGGGCTCAGATTGGCCAGATGAGATTGCTTCTCAAACATTCCAAGTACTTCCCACTTCTTCCAGTGATCCCCTTAACCTAATTTTCCTTTGCATAGTCATTCTTGTTCTTCAGGTCTTGGAGCAAATATGATCTCCTCAAGCAGTTCTTCGAAAGCCATGACCCGATTCAGTTCATCATCCCTGTAATCTAACAAACTGCCCCAAATCAGCAGCTTAAACCAAGACTTCGTGTCCATCTCACATTTTCTGTGTGTCAGGAATCTGGGAGCTAGTGGTCTGGCTCAGGGGCACTCTTGAGGTTGCAGTCAAGCTGTCAGTTAGGTACAGTTCCCTGAAGGGCTGGAGGATCTGCTTCTAAGACGGTTCACCCCTTGCCAAGGGGTCTCAGTGTTCTATTGAGGACAGTCAGTTGCCACGTGGGGCTCCCCATAGGTTGCCTAGTGTCTTCGGTACATGGCCATTGGCTTCTCTCCCAGAGTGAGCCAGAGCATGAGAGGCTGACCAGAACAGAAGCTATAGTGTCTCCTCTAATTTAAACTTGAAAGTGACAAACCATCACTTCTTCCACATTGTACGGGCAGTCGGACTAACTTTACACAAGGGAGAGGGAACTACACAACGGTGTGAATAGCAGGAGGAAGGGCCACTGTGGACCATTTTGGAGGCAGTGACCACAGTCTTGCTTATTTTCTTCATAGCATGTATCTCAATCTTAGATTCTCTTGTTTGTTTACTTGTTGATAGTTGGTCTCTTTCCCACTAAAATGAAATCTATGCTAGAGCAGAGACACTTATCTGGCCCACTGCTGAATCTCCAGCCTCTGGAAGAGTGGCTAACAAAATCAGTGTTGTTGGATGAATGAAGATGTCACCGAACCTCATGGCAAAGTACAGGAAGTCACTAACCTGCCTCCATTTCTTCTAACTATTTCTTATCACATTACTTTGTCATTATGATAAAGTTTGGCTTATAAGATCACTGACTGGCCTAAGAGGCAGGAGCATGATATGTCTGTCTAGTTTGACTTTTTTTCACTTGATGAGTCATTTATAAATGACTGTTCCTAGACTTTCTTTTGCATTCTACCAAATACATGCTCTAATAATCAAAATAGTCTGGTATAGTATATCATTTTATAGTTTCAAAATTGCTTTGGTATTCTATGCTCCATTTGATCTTAACAGTGCCATGTTTAAGCTGATAGAACTGACATCTGTAGATGAGGTCTTAAGAGATTTGGAGAGTTCAATGACTTCCAAAGAGATAGTGATAACTGAAAAAAGCCTATCTCCAAATTAAGGACTGTCCCTCTGTCCCTGAGCCCAGAAGGCCTTGTTTAATGCTTGCATAATACTTTTCTCATGATAATTTTAATAGTCTTATATGCAGTGATATTTTCAGAGTAGCTATTCTCAGAACAACTTTCTTTCATATGTGCACGGACTTATGTGTTTCTCACACACCAGGGTGATTGCACTAATATTAACATATTATTATTATTATCATATTAAGAAAACCTATTCTTACTGAAAGAGCTCTGTTTTAGGGTGCAGATTAATTAGTCTAGTTATAAGAGGCTGGTGTAGGAAATAGGTGGTTAAGGGATAGAAAAGGAGTCTGAGAAATTAACATAAGTCACATCAAGTTGTTTTATTGTCACATAAGGCTTTTCAGGCGACTCAGTGGTAAAGAATCTGTCTGCCTATGCAGGAGACACAGGTTCAGTCCCTTGGGGGGTGGGGAAGATCCCCTGGAGGAGAAAATGGCAATCCACTCCAGTATTCTTGCCTGAAAAATCCCATGGGTTACAGCCCATAGGAGAGCAAAGAGTCAGACAAGATTGAGTGAGCACAGGACTTCCTCTGGTGGCTCAGCAGTAAAGAATCCTCCTGCAATGCAGGAACTACAAGAGACATGGGTTAATCCCTGGGTCAGAAAGATCCCTTAGAGAAGGGCATGGCAACCCACTCCTGTATTCTTGCCTAGAGAATTCCATGGACAGAGGAACCTCATGGGTCAATGGAGTCTCAGAGAGTCAGACATGACTGAAGCGACTTGGCACGCATGCACAATGACTAAGCACACAGCATAAGGTATTAAAGACAGGCCTCACAGTCAGGAAATCCGTATTCATAAGCAATTTTGGGGACTCGGACTCCACGAAGGAGAGGGCATCTGGGTACTTGCAGTGCACACCGCCCATCTGATTTGGGAAACCTGGGCAGATGACATCACCCTTATGGCAGAAAGTGAAGAAGAACTAAAGAGCCTCTTATTGAAAGTGAAAGAGGAGAGTGAAAAAGTGGGCTTAAAACTCCACATTCAGAAAACTAAGATCATGGCATCTGGTCCCATCACTTCATGGCAAATAGGTGGGGAAACAGTGGAAACAGTGAGAGGCTTTATTTTTGGGGGCTCCATAATCACTGCAGACTGTGACTGTAGCCATGAGATTAAAAGACTCTTGCTGCTTGGAAGAAAAGCTATAAACAACCTAAACAGTGGTATTCAAAAGCAGAGACATTACTTTGCCAACAAAGGTCCGTCTAGTCAAGGCTATGGTTTCTCCAGTGGTCATGTATGGATGTGAGAGTTGGACTGTGAAGAAAGCTGAGCGCCGAAGAATTGATGCTTTTGAACTGTGGTGTTGGAGAAGACTCTTGAGAGTCCCCTGGACTGTGGAGTCCATCCTAAAGGAGATCAGTCCTGAAAATTCACTGGAAGGGCTGATGGTGAAGCTGAAACTCCAGTACTTTGGCCACCTGATGTGAAGAACTGACTCATTTGAAAGGACCCTGATGCTGGAAATGATTGAAGGCAGGAGCAGAAGCGGGGAACAGAGGATGAGATGATTGGATGGCATCACCAACTCAATGGACATGAGTTTGAGAAAGCTCTGGGAGTTGGTGATGGACAGGGAGGCCTGGCATGCTGCAGTCCATGGGAGTCTCAAAGAGTCGGACACAACTGAGCAACTGAACTGAACTGAATGCAGCTATAAAAATAGATGGATTAACAGAAGAGTAAATTCAGAAATAGATGCAGCATGTATCAGAGTTTATAATCTGATAAAGCACCTCAAAACAATAATAAATAACAGAATATTTAGTAATGATGGAGACTCTGGCTAATCATTTAGGGAAAAAAGTTAAGTGTCTAACACATACTCTATACTGGAATGTATAAAAACATTCCAGTTTGATTAAAGATTCAAAAAGAACAGTGAAGTAATAAAAGCAGTGATGGTGGTTTAGTCACTAAGTCGTGTCCAGCTCTTTGCAACTCCATGGCTGTGGCCCATCAGTCTCCTCTGTACATAAGATTCTCCAGGCAAGAATACTGGACTGGGTTGCCATTTCCTTCTCCAGGGAATCTTCCTGATCCAGGGATCTAACCCAGGTCTCCTGCATTACAGGCAGATTCTTTACCAACTGAGCCACCAGGGAAGTCCAATACAAGCACTAGAAAAAAACATAAATGAGATTAATAAATTCTTGGGCTAGTAATTACACCAAAGATAGAAATCATGAAGGAAAGGAATGGATAGATTTGATAATAATCATTTTGTAAGTTTACGTTTGACACAGAGAACCATAACAAACAAAGTTCTTAAAAATTCAGTTGGCAAATTCAAGGTTAGGGGAGAAATTCATGATGAAATAATTAATATGCTTATAAGGGATTTTAAAAATCAATAAGGAAAATATAAACAACTCAATAGGAAAAAATGAGCAAAATTTATGAAGAGGAAGATTATAAAAAAGGAATACAAATGACATTCATGTGCATAAAACATAACTATCTTATTAGTAATAAAATAAATGTAAAGCAGGACAATGAACTGATGATATATTTAATTTAACAGAATGACATATATATTTTTAAAAATACAAAATGTAATGTTGGCAAGAGTTTGAGAGAACATAGGCATTCTCATACACTATTAGCAGGAACATAAGTTGATTTAACATCCTTAGGTGACAATTTGGCTGTGTGCTCAGATGCTCAGTCATGTCCAGCTCTTTGTTACTCCATGGACTGTAACCCACCAGGCTCCTCTCTCGGAACTCTCCAGGCAAGAATACTGAAGTGGGTTGCCATTTCCTCCTCCAGGGGATATTCCCCACCCAAGGATCAAACCTGGGTCTCTTATGTATCCTGCATTGGTAAGTGGATTCTTTACCACTAGCACTGCTTGGGGAGCCCTATAGCTATCAGCATCTTTTCCCAGAAATTCTATTTCCTAATGTAATTTGTCAAATGTGGGGGAAAAAAGGATTGCAAGGATATTCAGCATAGAGTGTGTAGCAGAATAGAGGAAACAAGCTAAATGTCTATCTGTAAGGAATCAGCTTAATACTAATGATAAACCCATACAATTGAATTACAATGTGGTTATTTAAAATTGTGACATGGGCTTATTGTATAGACACAAAATAATGACCATGGTAGTATCAAGTGAAAGTAGTAGATTATGAAATGATGTGTGTGATGGTCCCACTATTATGTAAAAAGCTCAACTGTAAGTGTGATGGGGCTATACATGCATAAGAAACAGTATGAAAAACACACATCAAAACGCTGACGATAATTACCTCTGGATGATGATATTATAATTCAAAGATACTTCATTTCTCGTATATTTTTTCAACTTTTTCTTTTTTTAATGAGCATATTTTACTTTTGCAATTAAAAGACAAAAGTGATGGTACTTTACAAAAGTGAAGCTTTGTCATTTTCTGAGATTTTTCTCCTTCAGAGCTTTTATGACACTCGTTTGTGATTTGCTTGCTTACCAAAGTGAACAAGTGCGTGCCTGTCACTGGAAAGGATCAAGCCTGGCACTTTCGTGTCCAGGAACCAAAAGTGGGAGCAGGCTCCTGAGGGCGCATTCATTGTTAGCAGCAGTTTTGGACGCTATGCCGATAGGTCATTTGAGTGAATGCTCCCTGGTCCTTTGCTCACGAAAGCTCCGTAATGAATAAGGCATTTGCTTCATCCTCATGTATTTTCTGTTTGCCCCCAAGTTGTTAACTGGTGGGTGGATTAGCAATGAGCTTTGAATTGTTCAAGAAGAGTAAAAGACAGAACTCTCAGGTTATTCTTATTCCATAAGTGTCTCAAATTTAGAAAACAAAGGAAACGTTCATGAAACATTTTGTGACTCTCAAATCTGCCGCCTGCCGCCATCCCTGTTATCCATACACCCATCAGTATATATCCACGAACATCATTACGTTTCCCCATATACCCATCAGCAATACCCACAAACATCATTACATCCACTTCTTGAAAGGCTCAGGCAGAAAAAGCCAAAGAAGTCAGAGCGAATCCTCTCTGGGAATAACACGTGTGTTTAAGCAATTCCAGCCTTGGGTAAGTCTAGCCTGGACAGGCTGACCTTGTCCCTTAAGTTTTCCTCACTCTCCTGTTGTGTATCTTCGAGGATACCCCACGTGTATCCTCACGCAGCTGGACAACAGCTGTTTCATCCTTCCTTCTACAATCTCTGAGAACACTAAGGAAAAACTACCGACTGTGAAACCCGGATGATTGGAAACACCCTGAGTGCTGGATGAAAAAGAAGAAAATTGCACCAAACCTCAGAGAGATTTTTTTCTATGCTTCACACTGAGGCCCCCCACCATCACTGACCCCTGGATTAAATTTTAAGAGTTTAATGAAGTATTACCGTGTTCCTGTGGAATACAATAACTTGAGACTTTTCTGTTTTTTGTTTTTTTTTTTACTACAAGCTCTGTGTACTAGTTGGCAATTTTTCTATCAATACCGATTTTAAAAAAGAACACGTTTTTCATATAAAAATGTCCCCTCACCCTGATCACTACATTCTTCAGGCATTACTTCACTCAGATTCCAGACAAGGAATGTTACATTTCACCCTCCTATCAGCCACTGTTGCATCAAACAGAAAGACAGAGACATAACTAAATGAACCGCACAGAGAAAGCCTCTTGGGTAGGAAGACACTGCTTTCATTTGCACATTTCTATAGCTCAAGAATCTACTAAAGGGGATAAGACACAAAGTATAAAAACTTGTTTACCCATTTTTTTCCTGTTAGAAAACTTTCATTAAAAAAAAAAGGTAAAGCATAAATCGCTGAGTGGAGAAGACGCTATGGTGAATTATTCATTCTAGCTGGGCCATTCCAGGTCAGCAGACAGGAGACTTTTTATCATCTTTCGCATAATAGAGATCCAGGATGACAGAAGCCCTGTTAAATCCACCCGTGCTGCTTTCGGTTCTTCAGAATGCCGCACTGAGAAGGCATCGGCAGACCCAGGAGAGACACATCTGAGACGAATTGTCAGGTATCAGAGAAAAGCAGGTCAGAACGGAAGCCTGTCCTTTAAAGCAATTTGTCCAGAAGGCCAGACAAAGGGAAAATACTGTAGGAGATTCACGATTCCATGCCTCCATTACTAAGATGACTGAAATAATGGGCCAAATAGTATATTTTTAGGGTAGAAGGGAAAGGAAAAAATCAAGCCCATGATTGGTTTTTCAGAACATTTTATTTTTACTTTTATTTTTTTTAGAACATTTTAAATGACTACAAAAATTTTATATGTGTGTAGGGTCAATTTTGAAAAATATAGAAAAGCAAAATGAAGATCTCTCCTCTTACCGCACAGAAATAAAAGCAATCACTAACACTTGGTATAAATTATTTTGGTCTGTTTTATGTGGAGATACATGTATTTGATAGTGATGATCATCTAAAACCACAAACTGTGTGTGTGTGTGTGTGTGTGTGTGTGTGTGTTAGTCACTCAGTTGTGTCTGACACTTTGCAATCCCATGGTCTGTCCTTGGAATTCTAAAGGCAAGAATCCTGGAGTGGGTTGCCATTCCCTTCTCCAGATATATATGTATACACACACACATATATATACACCCACATACATATATAATTCTCTCTCGAATTGCATTTTTATTACATGAAGCATTTATAACCTGCTTTTTTTCACTGAACATCCTTGAGCATTTTAATTATAATGTTACAGTGTTTTAGATTTAGTTACAGTCACCATCAAAAATGGTTTTTGGCACACGTTTGATCCTTGATGGGGGAACTAAGATCTTGCATGCCATGTGGCACAGCCCAAAATAAATAAATAAAATAAAAATTCAATGGGAATATACCCAAACAATTCAATTCCAAAAATAAAATAAAATTTGAAAATGATTTTTGGCACCAATATAAAGTTTAAAACAATCTCGACACAGGATCAAGCAGTTCCCTGACATATAAGACATGTATACCCTAGTTTTGCACTATCCCATGGGATATCAGTCCGGAATATTCATTGGAAGGACTGATACTGAAGCTGAAACTCCAATACTTTGGCCACCTGATGCAAAGAACTGTCTCATTGGAAAAGACCTTGTTGCTGGGAAAGATCGAAGGCAGGAGGAGAAGGGGACAACAGAGGATGAGATGGTTGATGGCATCACCGACTCAATGGACATGAGTTTGAGTAGGCTCTGGGAGTTGGTGATGGACAGGGAAGCCTGGCGTGCTGCAGTCCATGGGATCACAAAGAGTCGGACACGACTGAGAGACTGAACTGATGGGATATCATGAATTGTCTGGGAAAAGAAGACAAGTTAAATAACTTATCTAAGCTTCAGTTTCCACACCCATAAAATGCCACAATTGTTGCGGGCTCCTTATTCTGCATCATTTATGCCTGGAATTAGTTACACAAGCAAAATGTCAGTTAAAAGGGGAGTGCTACAATGATACAAATAAACCTTAATTATTTTACAGTAACTTAAAACATACAAAGAAACATTCACCAAACTTACGAAATAGTGCCAAGGCCTTTATTTTCCTCCTTGTGTAAATCACACAGACAATGTTTCCATAATTTCCAGTTTTACTTTCTTTATAGAGAAACAAAACAGATATTTGTAAAACAATCTAAATGCAAAACCCTTCTAGATTTTCTCCTCACATTGAATTTAACAGCGACTTATTTAGTCACTAAATCGTGTTTGACTCTTTAAAACCCATGGACTGTAGCATGCCAGGCTTCTCTGTCCATCACCATCTCCCAGAGTTTGCTCAAACTCATGTCCATTGAGTCAGTGATGCCATCCAACCATCCCATCAGCATCAACTCATCTCATCAACAGCGATTTCATAGTGACTTATTAAGACCTTGTACACATTCAACTTCATCTTCATTTTAAAAAGTCTTTCCCGTCTATATATCATTTTATATAATATTTAACCAATGATTATAACTCCAATAAGACAAACACTGGAAAAACAGGTCTGAGAACAAATTCAACCTACCCACTGGAGCCCACCCCTTCACTGAGGGCAGCTGAAGGACTCAGCCCTCCAGAGAATAATGCAGTGGCCTTGAGCACTCCAAGTGCTATAAAACCGTTCAACATGAGTTAGAAGGAAGGCAAATTTCAGATACAATAATCATGGGCTAAGTGCCCAAGGTTACTGTAAATATTAAATGAGGCAATGCATGCAAAGCACTTAGCACAATGCTTGGCACTTAATTAGCCCTTAGCTCCAAAAGACAGAGAGAGAATTGTTAAAATTAGCAAAACCCTTTCTACTGTTTGTTCACAACCACTGGAATGTAGTCGAGTTTCAACCAAAAGCCAGCAAAGAGAGCCTAAATATTGAGAATCTGATGTCATGTCATCAGATCTTAAAGGATCTGGTAATAATCAGATGCACCAAACTGAAAGTACTTTCTAGAATGCAAGTTTTCTGGCTCTGATGACAAGTTATCATTGAATCCTTGGATCCTGGAGTCAGATGAAACAGTATAGACATAGAAGCTCAGAAAATGTTGGATTGAAGAGGCTAATAATCAGGAAAAAAGAAAGTAACTGGGAACATTAAATATCGGCTGCCCTCTTAGACCTAAAGTATCTGCTTCATTATCTCTGGAATTTTTTTGTTTATAAATGACTGTTTAGTGTGCTTATTTCTTACTTCAAGCCAAGTGCCTGTAAAGGAAGTGCCAGTGAAGATTTAGTTTAAAAGAAATTATAAACCTGCATCAAACTAGCTCTGTGTGGATGTGTCATCATCCTCTCTGTCCCAGAAAATTCATCTCTCATCACC
Source organism: Bos mutus (assembly GCF_027580195.1). Lineage (NCBI taxonomy): Eukaryota > Metazoa > Chordata > Mammalia > Artiodactyla > Bovidae > Bos > Bos mutus. The sequence goes on along the minus strand of NC_091630.1, from coordinate 11,380,887 downwards.
AGCCTAAGCAGAACTGTTTTCTTTCAAGTTTTCCCTGGAGCAAAAAGGATGATGGCTAGCTATCCTTTGAAAACATGGGGACTATAGAGCAAGAGCAAGTAGGAAGACCTTAACTTTGTATAAAGCATAGGATTAACAGAGCAGACACTAGCAATCAGTAGATGGAAAGTCAACAATGTAAATAAATAAGGATGGTGTGAGGAACGCAAAATCCTTGAGAGCAAGAGTTATTGCTGATTTCTCTTACAAATGTTTGAAAGACTGTAGATGAATAGGAGTTAGGCGAGTCCTAGGATCAGGACTGTGAATGATGAGGAAATGTCATCAAAGAACCATTACTGAAGTTTTAGTGTGAAATGCCCATTAGTAGTAGAAGAAAGAATGAGAAAAGAGAAGTTTCCCTACTTGACAATTTGGAGCAATTTGTAACTGGGTCACAGGCCAAACCTGGGTCATGTCAATTTGGTTCAATCTTCTTAGAGTCATAGCTCTCTTCGATACTCTGTAGGAAAGCTGTGGACCTCAAAAGAGTTTCCCAGTGTCTTATAAAACTACATACACTTGACACATGAGCCAACAATTGTACTGATGGACACTTATCCCAAAGAAATGAAAACCTTTGCCCATGCTAAAATCTGTATACCAGTGTTCATAGCAGCTGTATCCATAATAGCCAAAAAATGAAAACATTTTAGATGTTTTTCAATAGGCAAATGGCTTAAAAAAATTGTGATACATTTCCACATACTGCTTAGCAATAAAAAGGAGTGAACTATTGATACATTCAAAATCATGGATGGATCTCCAGGGTTTTATGCTGAGTGGGGGGAAAAAAGAGAGAACCCCAAAAGACCACAGGTAGTCTAATTCCATTTGTACACCATTCTTGAAATGACAACATTACAAAGCTGAAAAACAGGGTAGTGGTGGCCAGGGACTGGAAATAATAGGGAGAGAGGTGGACGCGGCTTCAAAAGGGTGAGAGGAGGGGTCCCTGTGATTAAGGACAGTTCTGCACTTTGATTGTGGTAGTAGTCAGGTGAACCTGCGCATGTTACAACTGCACAGAACTATACACACACACCACACACACAACACACAGGTACATGTAAAACTCATGAGATGGCACTAAGCTCTCCGGTCAGTTATCAGCACCAGCTTGCTGGGTGTGATATTGTCATCTCTGACTCTTTGCAGCCCCATGGACTGCAGCGCCAGGCTTCCCTGTCCTTCACGATCTCCTGGAGTTTGCATAAACTCATGTCCATTGAGTAGGTAATGCCGTCCAGCTACCTCACCCTCTGTTGCCCCCTTCTCCTCTTGCCCTCAATCTCTCCCAGCATCAAGGTCTTTTCCAATGAGGTGGCCCTTTGCATCAAGTGGCTAAAATATTGAAGCTTTAGCATCAGTCCTTCCAAAGAATATTCAGGACTGATTTCCTTTAGGATGGACTGGTTGGATCCCCTTGTTGTCCAAGGGACTCTCAGGAGTCTTCTCCAACAGCACAGCTCAAGAGCATCAATTCTTCAGCACTCAGCCTCCTTTTATGGTCCAACTCTCACATCCATATGTGACCACTGGAAAAACCATAGCTTTGACTATGCAGACCTTTGTCAGCAAAGTGCTGTCTCTGCTTTTTAATACGCTTTCTAGGTTTGTCATAACTTTTCTTCCAAGGAGCAAGTGTCTTTTAATTTCATGGCTGCAGTCACCGTCTGCAGTGATTTTCAAGCCCAATAAAATAAAATCTGCCACTGTTTCCATTTTTTCCCCACCTATTTGCCATGAAATGACGGGACCGGATGCCAAGATCTTTGTTTTTCAAATGTTGAGTTTTGAGCCAACTTTTTCACTCTCTTCTTTCACCTTCATCAAGAGGCTTGACTGCAATTATGAAATATGATGCCACTGGTCCTTAAACACAGGACTATTCTAATATATTTTTTAACTTGCTATGAATCTATAATTATTTCAAAATAAATATTCTTGAAAGGTAGGTCTTTATATACTGATAAGGTAATATGACTTTATGTTATTAAAGTCAGGTATCAAATAGAATGATGATATGATCCACTTATGAGACTGAGAGTGTAAAGAGTGAAAAGTGGAGAAAAATGAATTCTAACTTTTTACCTGATATGCTTCTGTGCTGGTTGACTTCTTTACTTGATATTCCTCTGTACTGTTTGAATGTTTTACAGGGTAAACATATTACTCTTATCATTTAAAAGGCAAATAAGAATAATATAATAAGGTAAACTATTTTTAAAGAATCTATAGATCGTCTGCCTGAAACAATTTATGCAATTATGTACGCAATTTTAGCAATCTCATGGGGACCCCAAAATCTATCTGTGGATTTCCTAAAGAAAGATATATCCCCTGGACTAGGTACCCCTGCTTCGAAAAATGAAGGCCTGAATGAATGTAAAGAAGTAGGGTCAGAGGAAGTATTAAAGGCATTCTGTAGTCACCCTGGGTTCTGTCTGCTATGATACCCAACCACCCTCAAGTAGGACATAACGATTAATTTTTTTTTCTTTGAAAGTGACTAGATGTGAAACTCTGAATCACGACTTTAAAAACCACAGCCAGGGTGATCATAACAAATGTGAAGGAATAAATTAACATATAAATAACTTATTACTAAGAGTACTTAAACTGACATGAGAAAACAGAATGGTTCTTTGAGCATTTGTTTCCTAGCCATATTCCAGATGATATGCTAGGCACTGGAAATAAAGCAGGGAGTAAAACAGGCTTGTGTTCCACCTAGAGACTACTGAATGCCTAGAGGCAGAGGACTGTTCTTGGTCTGCTTAGTGCAAGACATTCCATCTTGTTGAGAATCTTCAGTATATGAACATGTATAAACGATATAAAGGAAGACAGAGCAGGGTGACATCCTGGAATGTGAAGTCAAGTTGGCCTTAGGAAGCATCACTACGAACAAAGCTAGTGGAGGGGATGGAATTCCAGTTGAGCTATTTCAAATCTTAAAAGATGATGCTGTGAAAGTGCTGCACTCAATATGCCAGCAAATTTGGAAAACTCAGCAGTGGCCAGAGTAATGGAAAGGATCAGCTTTCATTCCAATCCCAAAGAAAGGCAATGCCAAAGAATGCTCAAACTACTGCACAATTGCACTCATCTCATACGCTAGTAAAGTAATGCTCAAAATTCTCCAAACCAGGCTTCAACAGTATGTGAACTGTGAATTTCCAGATGTTCAACTGGATTTAGAAAAGGCAGAGGAACCAGAGAACAAATTGCCAACATTTGTTGGATCATCGAAAAAGCAAAATAGTTCCAGAAAAATATCTATTTCTGTTTTAATGACTATGACAAAGCCTTTGACTGTGTGGGTCACAATAAACTGTGGAAAATTCTGAAAGAGATGGGAATACCAGACCTCCTGAGAAATCTATGCAGGTCAGGAAGCAACAGTTGGAAATGGACATGGAACAGCAGCCTGGCTCCAAATAGGGAAAAGAGTACATCAAGGCTGTATATTGTCACCCTGCTTGTTTAACTTATATGCAGAGTACATCATGAGAAATGCTGGGCTGGATGAAGCACAAGCTGGAATCAAGATTGCTGGGAGAAATATCAATAACCTCAGATATGCAGATGACACCTAGCAGAAAGTGAAGAAGAACTTATGGCAGAAAGTGAAGAACTAAAGAGCCTTTTGATGCAAGTGAAAGAGGAGAGTGAAAAAGTTGGCTTAAAGCTCAACATTCAGAAAACCAGGATCAAGGCATCCAGTCCCATCACTTCATGGCAAATAGATGGGGAAACAATGGAAACAGTGAGAGACTTTATTTTTTTGGGCTCCAAAATCACTGCAGATGGTGACTGCAGCCATGAAATTAAAAGATGCTTGCTCCTTGGAAGAAAAGTTATGACCAACCTAGATAGCATATTAAAAAGCAGAGACATTACTTCGCCAACAAAGGTCTATCTAGTCAAAGCTATGGTTTTTCCAGTAGTCGTGCATGGATGTGAGAGTTGGACTATAAAGAAAGCTGAGCGCTGAAGTATTAATGCTTTTGAACTACGGTGTTGGAGAAGACTGTTGAGAGTTCCTGGACTTCAAGGAGATCCAACCAGTCCATCCTAAAGGAAAACAGTCCTGAATTTTCATTGGAAGGACTGATGCTGAAGCTGAAATTCCAGTACTTTGGCCACCTGATAGGAAGAACTGACTCATTTGAAAAGACCCTGATGCTGGGGAAAGATTAAAGGCAGGAGGAGAAGGGGGCGACAGAGGATGAGATGGTTGGATGATGTCACCGACTCAATGGACATGAGTTTGAGTAAACTCTGGGAGTTGATGATGGACAGGGAGGCCTGTGTTGCTGCAGTCCATGGGGTCGCAAAGAGTTGGACATGACTGAGCGACTGAACTCAACTTAGAGCAGGGTGAAAATACTTTATATCAGTCCCTAAATGAAATGGGTAAATATGTGATGAATATCTAATATGTACATACAAAGACAGAGAGAGAGTGTCCACTATCACATAGCTAACCTCATCTAGAATCTTGTCAGACAACCACTGGTTTCAATATTTGAAAGATTTCAAACTTGGAAGTAAAGGTTAAAAGATTCAATAATCCAGAAAAATGGTCTCTGATTTTTTTGATGGAAGACTTGGTAGAGAACTACAATAGTACATTAATAGGAACAAGACTGTTAAAAAAAACTCATGACATATTTAAAATTTTGAAATTGAAAAGCAGCATGGCATAGAACACATGTGGTCAACAACACACATCCTGCCAGACCACCTGAATTGCATTCCCAAATCTTCTACTTAACAGCTCTGTGATCAAGGGAATTACCTAACTCTCCACACCTCAGTTTCTTCATCTTAAGAATGGACACCTGCTACAAGCCATAAGGAAGGTTAAATAAATAAGAGCTCCATAAATGTGTTAGTCAAATAAACTTTTCAGCAACATGGAACCAACTGCTATGGCTGATCAGAGGAAAAGATTCCTATGCAAGGACTTATCTGATGGGTAGGAATCCACCAGGAGATAATGTGGGGAGGCCCACTTCCTGTAGGAATCCAGGCCAAGCCAAGGCAGGGCAGGGAGAGCAAGTTTTGGGGAAAAGCAGTCCTGGAGATGGGCCACCAAAAGACAGAGACTGGCCTGGATGGCTGATTAAAGGTTCAGCAAAAAAAGAAAAAAAAGGGCCTGCTTGCCAACAAATGTCTTGGGTTTTACTTGATATGTAATGCTAGCCCTTTAAGGACCTTGAACAAAGGATAAATCTGGCCCGTGCTGTGCTTTAGGAAAATCAACTTGTCCCATGGTTAGGATGAGGAGATAAGGAATCCAGTTAGGAAATCATTGTATAATAAGTGGTTATACACCAGGAGAAGTGTAATCGAGGCCAAAGCAAAAAGATGACAGTGAAGACAAATAAGGGACAGAATGAACAATAAATGAGTAAAAAGACAGAGAGATTGAGAAAATACCTGGGCCAGTAAAAGAAACAGAGAACCGTAAAAATAGACCTGAGAAATTACTATGTGCGATGGCACCCACTCCAGTCCTCTGGCCTGGGGAATCCCGTGGACGGAGGAGCCTGGTGGGCTGCAGTCCATGGGGTCGCGGAGGGTCGGACGCGACTGAGCGACTTCACTTTCACTTTTCACTTTCATGCATTGGAGAAGGAAATGGCAACCCACTCCAGTGTTCTGGCCTGGAGAATCCCAGGGACGGGGGAGCCTGGTGGGCTGCCGTCCATTGGGTCGCACAGAGCAGCAGCAGCAGGCATGCGGTGCAATTTCCCACAAATTCTCACATGTAACAAACCAAGCAATTATGTGAAAATAGCTTCAGAAATTGGCAAAACTATCCCCTAGTTTACGCGTGAGAAACTGAGGTTCAGAGAAGCTCCATTCTTTGTCTGGGTCACGTGGCCAGTGAGAGGCAGAATCAGGATTCGAACCCAAAGCTTCTTGACCCTGGGTCAGGCTCCACGCTCCCTCCGCTACTCCGTGTACTGTGGGGAGATGTCAGCTCCATTTGCGGGCATATGGCTGGGCCTCCAGATGAATCTTTTGAATGGGCAGTTAGAAAGGCGTGACAAAGTCAGGGGGAAATCAGAGCTGGAGAATGGAATTCAGAAGCTTCATGGAGGTTTTGGAAGGATTAGTGAAGTCACTGAAGTGAATAATCAATAACAGATCATTTATAATTATTAACTTGCACGTTCATGTGCTGGGATGTAATCATGTTTGTCTGAAGAGCCAACACAGCAGTTTAAAGGGATTCGCAAACAGAAGAAAGCTGCTGTTCTCTCCAGTAAGCAATATTTTAGTGGCAAACCACCCTGTGAATGGTTTGTGAGTACAAAGCAGCAAGCCTGTGAATAGCTTTTTACAATGTCACGTTCTCTCCTTCCACTTGGAAAGGAAGCACAATGCTACCATAAGCAGATACTAACAGCACAGATGCTGGCGCTGATGTGAGCATAAATGCTGTCCTGCACCAAAAAAAAATTCCCAAAGTACCATGCCTGCATAAATCTTATATTTTTATGAATCACTGCCATTACGGCAACCACACACTGAAAATTTGTGTCTTAGGATGTGAATGGATCTTTCTAGATAGTTTAGCTTATCTCAGACTCCTCATAATTTATACTAGTCCCTGTATCATATCCAAACAGGGCTTTGCTTCCCTAGATTGCTCAAGTGGCAGCTTGCACCTTATATGGCTGAAGTTCGAAAATACAGTTTAATTGTAATAAGAGGAGCAAAATCTTTCTGATGCCTCTGTGGCTATGTTGTAAACATCCAACTACAGATTCAGTATTCATTCTTCCTTTCTTATCAACAGTAGTTTTTCAGAGCCCACAAATATATTCTACCGTACAATTTTATGCTTTGTAAAAGGTGACCTATACTTTCTTTTCAAATGCAGTTTCTTTAATGAAAATATTGTAATGTCAGTCCATGCAAAGCAAATGCATATTAATATGCGTTTACATCTGTCTCATATTAATATTCATGCCTGAATCCACATCCCTACACAAAGCCAATTTTCTGACCATCTGTGTGATGGCTGGTGGATGCAATGAATAAATTTTATTTGTGAGGGGAGTGATAAATCATGTATCTTCAGTTTTTCACCCACAATCTTTCCTCTTAGGTGCAAAAATGTTTTCATCGTGGTTTGGAATACTTAAGTAAACGAAACAGATTAACCCTTTAATATTCCTACAAATCAAGGCAATTTTATGCAATTTCAACACCTCTAACCAAAAATAAGAAGGAACGATGGATTTGCTCGGTTGAATCTGACATCTCTGTTCCTATGTGTGTTCCAGTCTTTTATAGTAATTTTCTGTGTTGTTTAAAATGTACTGTAGCTGTTTCTGAAAAGAAATTTTGAAAAGCTTCTAGTCAGAAATAAGGCCTCCAGAATAAGTGTATATTCCCAAAGAAAGTCCTTACAGCCATCAAATATCTTAAAAGTTGTATCAAGTATAACCTTACACAATGGAAAGATTTCAAACAGGGAAAGTTATCGGTATTTAGATAATGATCTCCATACTTTCAGTTTTACCCAAGTGAAATATCAAGATTTCAGTGTGTTTGTAAATTTGGGGATGTTACAGGGAATATTGCATCCACATGTTAGAAACAATTGCCTTTAAGGATATGAGACATATACAGTTAATCAACCAGGTAAATAGAACCCAAAAGGAAGGATGAAACTGAAAATCATATCATGGTAGGGAGGATATGAAAAGTATTGCGCACTGAAGGAAGAAGTTATAATGTGATGATCTGAATAACGAAAACCGTGTCAGGTGGTCTAAGATGCTTCCTTTGCCTCTTCTTAAGGGATGCTTTCTATGAATTCTAATGGCTGGGCTAGTAGGTTGAATCCAAATCCAAGGTTTCCATCTGGTTGAATTTACCTTATCTGAGTTAACGGCTTCTCTAAGGTCCCTAAGAATGTCACAAATAGCACAAACCACGTCTTTCAGGTCAAAGCACAAATTAGGCTGCTGAAACTTTCTACTTCTGCTGCAACGGCCCTGAAGAGAGTGGCAAAGTAAATCAGGAACCCTGGGAGCTATCAATCTCCTGTAGATACAGTCGCTGTTAGCACATGAATTTTCAAACCACAAATAGAGCAGAGTCAGAGAAATTTCATCTCAAAGCAACAGTTACTGACTGAACACCTGTTCCTTGCAAGGGCACCAAACCAAGAGGGAGCTTCTGGTATTCTGCTGCCCTCAGAAAGCTTACCCACCTGCTGGTAATGAAAACACATTCCCCTACAAGAAGATCCTCAATCACCCATTAAGTTGGTGTATGATACATACGAAGTGAATGCTGTAAAAGGAACTTAAAAGAGGCTGAGGTTTCCATAAACCTAGCAAATCAAGGAGCCTCACCCAGAGGTATTTAGAGTCAGTCTTAAAGGCTGAAAAGATTCAGACGGTCAGAGAAGTCATGTCAGATGAAAGAAGCTTTACCCTGTCTCAGAGCAGGAAGTATTTAGCTGGAGGATTTACAAGTAATGGGGGAAATTGTGGGTAGGGCACTCTCATTACTTCTGAGAGTTAATGTTCAAAATTAGGGGCGTTTAGGGAAATTATTTAAAGTAGTACATGTCTAGGCATTAAATAACATTAAATTACAAAGTCAGAAAAATAATCCCTTAGTAACTCTGTTAATTCTCCTAACTACCTCAGGAAAAGAGTCTCGGTTTGGTGCCAATCTATCTTTCACACCACTCCAGTACTTGCTAAATCTCTCTTTTTAACAAAGAGAGAGCAAGCCTCAGGCTCCAAGGATAAAGACTAGAATTTAATAAGTTAGTTTGGTTTTATGGTGTTCATTTTTTGTAATACTTTATCTTATACCAAGTAGAACTTATTGGTCTTCTATTTGTGGTACTAAGATAACATTTATTTTTAAAGAAAATGTATTTAGGGTTTTTAATTAATTATTTTTAAAGATAAATAATAAATTAATGAATGTGATGGGAAAAAAATGACCAAAGTTTGGAATTAATCTGGCATAGTGATTGACAAGAAGATAAGAAGGGTCAGACTCAGTTCAGTAACGTGTCAATATAGAAGCTGGCTGGATTAAATTACAGCCTTTGATTTCAGTTGTATTTGTAATTCTAAGTGTCTCTGTTTCCCTTACATATGGGCATTGCTAAAGTCAGGTTTGTAAAATTTCCTTAAGACCTAGAATTTTTTCAAAATATCTCATTTCTTTTCACATAAATGCAAAAGGAATGTTATTTAAGGAGAGGTGGCGAAAAAACAGAATGGGTCACCAAGCTCAATCACTTGGAGATTTAACATAAGAGATATAAACATAAAATACTTCAGCTGCAGCAAAAGGATATTCCCTTTCATTGGATCACTTAGGATTTCACACCATATACTTAAGTATGATTTAGTGTAATATTGACACTTGTTTATATTTACCACCTACCTATTTCACAATGATACTGTAAGGGTTAGTGATATAATATTTCTTAAGCTTTTTCAGCTCTTAAAAGAAAATACACACTATAAAATCAAGGTAATAGTAATAACAGTCATCATCATAATAGCAATGACTGCTCATGCATTTTCAAATCCAGGCTCTTGTTTGTTGGAAAAGGAAATTGGGCTGTAAGAAAAGTATGCAGGCTTATCAGCTGGCTAGAACACAAAGACCTAGGATAACAGTGATGCCATCAACAGTTTATCAGGGTCTAGAGTGGGGTCTGAGATTCTGCATTTACAGCTGTTCCCAGGTAGCTGATGCTGCTGGTCTAACGCCACTCTTAGGGAGTAAGGGCTTAGACCATACCACTCATTCAGGTTTGCACTGACTGTCAGAGGACTTAAGGAAGAAGGTCTAAACACAACCTGTCAAACCCATCACCACTGCCAATGCCTTTCTCATTTTTGTCACCTCATGCCCCGTATTCTGTTTCCATTGTCCAATCCACCACCCACATGCAAACTCTCTCTCATTGTCTTCCTGTCCTACCACGCCAGAGTGAACTCCTTGAGTGCAGAAACCCATCATTTATTCTAAAAATTGATCATAGATTTGAACAGATTTATGCTCAAAAATGTTGATTTCAGAACACTTTGTAACATCAAAAAGTAGGAAAACTCTGATTCTTTTAAAGTATTTTAAAGTGTGGGTTTTATGTTCATGATATAGCATCAAGTTAAAAAGCAAGAAACAAAACTGTGTGCTTATGTATCGTTTAAATTTAAATACAGGTAGAGAGCAATATTGACAGCATATGTAATTAATAAGTTAAATAGCACCTTGTCTTTTTCCTACTGAATAATCATTACCAAGGGGATGGAAATGTAATTTTCCCCTACCCTCTCACTGCTGAAGAGCCAGGCTTGTGAGATTGGAGACCCCTGCTCCAAAATGGATTGATGTCTTTGGTATTTCAGTCATAGCAAGAGTGAGCAAACTGAGCCTTTTGCTTGACTGCAGTGAAGAGAGGATTCAAGGGTGACAGAGACCCAGGGAGAGAGTTGGATTTCTTAAGACTAAGAGATGGAAGAATCAAGTGATGGGTTTCTGCTCCCAGGTTCTGTTCTAAGAGCCCCACAGGTGTGCAGGGACCTTGAAGATCTAAGCCTGAACATTAGGCCCCTGTGTGTCCTGACCCCAGGGAGCTCCACCACTGAATGATCTGTGAGGGCTGGGACCACAGCTTCAGGTCAGAAGCTTTCCCAGCCTTCCCAGGTTGCAAAAGCCTTTGAGGTCTTCAACAGTCGCAAAGGAGTCATTGGCCAGCCCCCAATTCAGGTACGTTAAGGGCTAAGTCATATTTAATGGAATGTGGAAGAAACAAATTTTAATGTGAACTAAAATTCACATTAAAGAAAGGAAAGAAAAAATTTCCTTTCTTGCATTAAAATATTATAGAGAAGAACATACACATTTAGATAGATAGGCAGATACACTTATTCATGAAACACTAGAAGGAAATAGAGGAAAACAACAGAATGGGAAAGACTAGAGATCTCTTCAAGAAAATTAGAGACACCAAGGTAACATTTCATGCAAAGATGGGCTCGATAAAGGACAGAAATCGTATGGACCTAACAGAAGCAGAAGATAGGTGGCAAGAATACACAGAAGAACTGTACAAAAAGATCTTCATGACCAAGATAATCACAATGGTGTGATCACTCACATGGAGCCAGACATCCTGCAATGTGAAGTCAAGTGGGCCTTAGAAAGCATTACTACGAACAAAGCTAGTGGAGGTGATGGAATTCCAGTTGCTGCTGCTGCTGCTGCTAAGTCTCCTCAGTCGTGTCCGACTCTGTGAGACCCTATAGACGGCAGCCCACCAGGCTCCCCCGCCCCTGGGATTCTCCAGGCAAGAACACTGGAGTGGGTTGCCATTTCCTTCTCCAATGCATGAAAGTGAAAAGTGAAAGTGAAGTCACTCAGTCGTGCCTGACTCTTAGCGACCCTATGGACTGCAGCCTACCAGGCTCCTCCGTCCATGGAATTTTCCAGGCAAGAGTACTGGAATGGGGTGCCATTGCCAGTTGAGTTACTTCAAATTCTGAAAGATGATGCTGTGAAAGTGCTGTGCTCAATATGCCAGCAAATTTGGAAAACTCAGCAGTGGCCACAGGACTGGAAAAGGTCAGTTTCATTCCAATCCCAAAGAAAGGCAATGCCAAAGAATGCTCAAACTACCGCACAATAGTACTCATCTCACACTATAGTCAAGTAATGCTCAAAATTCTCCAAGCTAGGCTTCAGCAATATGTGAACCATGAACTTCCTGATGTTCAAGCTGGTTTTAGAAAAGGCAGAGGAACCAGAGATCAAATTGCCAACATCTGCTGGATCATGGAAGAAGGAAGAGAGTTCCAGGAAAACATCTATTTCTGCTTTATTGACTATGCCAAAGCCTTTGACTGTGTGGATCACAATAAACTGTGGAAAATTCTTCAAGAGATGGGAATACCAGACCACCTGACCTGCCTCTTGAGAAATTTGTATGCAGGTCAGGAAGCACCAGTTAGAACTGGACATGGAACAACAGACTGGTTCCAAATAGGAAAAGGTGTACATCAAGGCTGTATACTGTCACCCTGCTTATTTAACTTCTATGCAGAGTACATCATGAGAAATGCTGGGCTGGAAGAAACACAAGCTGGAATCAAGATTGCTGGGAGAAATATCAATAACCTCAGATATGCAGATGACACCACCCTTATGACAGAAAGTGAAGAGGAGCTAAAAAGCCTCTTGATGAAAGTGAAAGAGGAGAGTGAAAAAGTTGGCTTAAAGCTCAACATTCATAAAACGAAGATCATGGCATCTGGGCCCATCACTTCATGGGAAACTGGGGGGGCTCCAAAATCCCTGCAGATGGTGATTGCAGCCATGAAATTAAAAGACACTTAGTCCTTGGAAGGGAAGTTATGACCAACCTAGATAGCATATTCAAAAGCAGAGACATTACTTTGCCAACAAAGGTCTGTCTAGTCAAGGCTATGGTTTTTCCAGTGGTCATGCATGGATATGAGAGTTGGACTGTGAAGAAAGCTGAGCGCAGAAGAATTGATGCTTTTGAACTGTGGTGTTGGAGAAGACTCTTGAGAGTCCCTTGGACTGCAAGGAGATCCAACCAGTCCATTCTAAAGGAGATCAGTCCTGGGTGTTCATTGGAAGGACTGATGCTAAAGCTGAAACTCTAATACTCTGGCCACCTCATGTGAAGAGTTGACTCATTGGAAAAGGCTCTGATGCTGGGAGGGATTGGGGACAGGAGGAGAAGGGGATGACGAAGAAGGAGATGGCTAGATGGCATCATCGACTCGATGGACGTGAGTTTGTGTGAATTCCAGGAGTTGATGATGGACAGGGAGGCCTGCCGTGCTGCGATTCATGGGGTCACAAAGAGTTGGAGACGACAGAGCGACTGAATTGAACTCAACTGAACTGAGAAGGAAATACTCCAAAATGTTAATCGTATTAATATTTAACATTTGGCGGTTGTTTATAGGCAATTTTTTCCTTCTTTATATATTTTATGTTTTTCAAAAATTCTAAAAAACACCTAAGTTGCTTTTAAAAGTAGGAAAAATACAAAAAATGTCATTTTTTAAAATCAAAGCACATAGCTTATTCACCTCTTTTATATGCAGCATCTAGTCCACTTCTGGTACACACAACAGGCAGTCAGAAATGACCAGTTCAATTCAGTTCAGTCTCTCAGTCGTGTCCAACTCTTTGTGACCCCATGGATTGCAGCACGCCAGGCTTCCCTGTCCATCACCAACTCCCAGAGCTTGCTCAAACTCCTGTCCATTAAGTTGGTGTTGCCATCCAACCATCTCATCCTCTGTCGTCCCCTTCTCCTCTCGCCTTCAATCTTTCCCAGCATCAGGGTCTTCTCCAATGAGTCAGTTCTTTGCATCAGGTGGCCAAAGTATTGGAGTTTCAGCTTCAGCATCAGTCCTTCCAATGAATATTCAGGACTGATTTTCTTTAGGATGGACTGGTTGGATCTCCTTGCAGTCCAAGGGACTCTCAAGAATCTTCTCCAACACCACAGTTCAAAAGCATCAGTTCTTCAGAGCTCAGCTTTCTTTATAGTCCACCTCTCAAATCCATACATGGCTACTGGAAAAATTATAGTTTTGACTAGATGGACTTTTGTTGGCAAAGTAATGCTTCTGTTTTTTAATATGCTGTCTAGGTTTGTCATAGCTTTTCTTCAAGGGAGTAAGCATCTTTTAATTTCATGGCTGCAGTCACCATTTGCAGTGATTTTGGAGCCCAGGAAAATAAAGTCTGTCACTGCTTCCATTGTTTCCCCATCTATTTGCCATGTAATGATGAGACCGAATGCCATGATCTTAGTTTCCTGAATGTTGAGCTTTAAGCCAATGTTTTCTCTCACCTCTTTCACTTTTATCAAGAGGCTCTTTAGTTCTTCGCTTTCTGCCATAAGGGTGGTGTCATATGTGTGTCTGATGTTATTGATGTTTCTCTCTTCAATCTTGATTCCAGCTTGTGCTTCATCCAGCCCAGCATTTCTCATGATGTACTCTGCATTCAAGTTAAATAAACAGGGTGACAATATACAGCCTTGATGTACTCCTTTCCCTATTTGGAACCAGTCTGTTGTTTCATGTTCAGTTCTAACTTTTGCTTCTTGATCTGTATACAGATTTCTCAGGAGGCAGGTCAGGTATCTGGTATTCTGACCAAATGTGGTCCACTGGCAAAGGGAATGGAAAATCACCTCAGTATTCTTGCCTTGAGAACCGCATGAACAGTATGAAAAGGCAAAAAGATAGGATACTGAAAGAGGAACTCCCCAGGTCGGTAGGTGCCTAATATGCTACTGGAGATCAGTGGAGAAATAACTCCAGAAAGAATGAAGAGATGGAGCCCACGCAAAAACAACATCCAGTTGTGTCTATGACTGGTGATGGAAGTAAAGTCCGATGCTGTAAAGAGCAATATTGCATAGGAACCTGGAATGTTAGGTCCATGAATCAAGGCAGATTGGAAGTGGTCAAACAGGAGATGGCAAGAGTGAACGTCGACATTTTAGGAATCAGCAAACTAAAATGGACTGGAATGGGTGAATTTAACTTAGATGATCATTGTATCTACTACTGTGGGCAAGAATTGCTTAAAAGAAATGGCATAGCCCTCATAGTTAGCAAAAGGGACCGAAATGCAGTACTTGAATGCAATCTCAAAAATGACAGAATGATCTCTGTTCGTTTCCAAGGCAAACCATTCAATATCACAGTAATCCAGGTCTATGCCCCAATCAGTAATGCTGAAGAAACTGAAGTTGAATGGTTCTATGAAGACCTACAAGACCTTCTAGAACTAATACCCCCAAAAGATGTCCTTTTCATTATAGGGGACTGGAATGCAAAAGTAGGAAATCAAGCGATACCTGGAGTAACAGGCAAATTTGGCCTTGGAGTACAAAACAATGCAGGGCAAAGGCTAACACAGTTTTGTCAAGAGAACGCACTGGTCATAGCAAACTCCCTCTTCCAACAACACAAGAGAAGACTACACGTGGACGTCACCAGATGGTCAATACCAAAAAATTATAACTAAATTAAATAAACAGTTCAAAGCCCAGGCTGTAAAGGTACGTTAATATTAGTGCAATCACCCTGGTGTGTGAGAAACACATAAGTCCATGCACATATGAAAGAAAGTTGTTCTGAGAATAGCTACTCTGAAAATGTCACTGCATGTAAGACTATTAAAATTATCATGAGAAAAGTATTATGCAAGCATTAAACAAGGCCTTCTGGGCTCAGGGACAGAGGGACAGTCCTTAATTTGGAGATAGGCTTTTTTCAGTTATCTCTATCTCTTTGGAAGTCATTGAACTCTCCAAATCTCTTAATACTTCATCTACAGATGTCAGTTCTATCAGCTTAAACATGGCACTGTTAAGATCAAATGGAGCATAGAATATCAAAGCAATTTTGAAACTATAATATGATATACTATCCGGGAGTTGGTGATGGACAGGGAGGCCTGGCGTGCTGCGATTCATGGGGTCGCAACAAGTTGGACACGACTGAGCGACTGAACTGAACTGAATACAATGTTTATCTCTTGTTCACTATTGGATAAATTGGGAGATTGGGATTGATATATATACACTACTATACATAAATAGATAATTCTTAGATAACTAATATAGCACTGGGCACTCTACTCAATACTCTGTAATGACCTATATGAAAAGAACCTAAAAAGAGTGGAGATAAAGATGTATATAGGCTTCCCAGCTGGCACTAAAGAGGTCTTCCCTGGTGGCTCAGATGGTAAAGCGTCTGCCTGCAATGCGGGAGACCCGGGTTCGATTCCTGGGTTGGGAAAATCCCCTGGAGAAGGAAATGGCAACCCACTTCAGTACTCTTGCCTGGAAAATTCCATGGACTGAGGAGACTGGTAGGCTACAGTCCATGGGGTCGCAAAGAGTCGGACACGACTTAGCCACTTCACTTCACTTCACTGTTGGATAAACACTACGAATTCATGTTCTTTGGCTTTCCTTTTCCTTTTTTAAAGTTAATTTTATTGGAATATAGCTGATTTACAATGTTGTGTAAGTTTCTTCTGTACAGCAAAATAAATCAGGTATATACATATGTGTGTGTGTTCATGCTAAGTCGCTTCAGTCATGTCCGACTCTGCGATTCTATGGACCGCAGTCCACCAGGCTCCTCTGTCCATGGGATTCTCTAGGAAGGAATACTGGAGTGGGTTGCTGTTTCCTCCTTTAGGGGATCTTCCTGATCCAGGGATTGAACTGGCATCTCTTACATCTCCTGCACTGGCAGGCAGGTTCTTTACCCCTAGTGCCAGCTGGGAAGCCTATATACATATATATCTCCACTCTTTTTTTTAGGTTCTTTTCATATAGGTCATCACAGAGTATTGAGTAGAGTGCCCTGTGCTATGTGGTAGCTTCTTATTAGTTATCTAATAGTTATCTATTTTATGTATAATAGTGTATATATATCAATCCCAGTCTCCCAATTTATCCCTCCTCCCTACTTATCCCCTTAATAACTGTAAGTTTGCTTTCTGTGACTGTATTTCTGTTTTGTAAATAAGTTCATTTGTACTATATTTTTTAGATTCTACACTTAAGCTATATTGCGTGATATTTTCCTTTCTCTGTTCGACTTACTTCCCTCAGTATGACAATCCCTAGGTCCGTCCATGTCACTGCAAATGGCATTATTTCATTCTTTTTCGTGGCTGAGTAATATTCTGTTGTATATCTGTACCACATCTTCTTTATCCACTCCTTCACTGATGGACATTTAGGTGG
Organism: Bos mutus; assembly: GCF_027580195.1. Lineage (NCBI taxonomy): Eukaryota > Metazoa > Chordata > Mammalia > Artiodactyla > Bovidae > Bos > Bos mutus. The sequence goes on along the minus strand of NC_091630.1, from coordinate 11,364,011 downwards.
CTTCCATGTCCTGCTGTTATAAATAAATACTGCTGAAATATGCACTGGGGTGCATATATCTTTCCAAATCATGTTTATTTCTGGCCTTCCTTTTCCTTGACTACACATCATCTTCTGTTGATACTCCTCTTCTTTACAGATGAGATAAATAAGGTTGGTTTACATTCTGACTTCAATTCCCTACGTTCTATCCCTTAGCTGTTGGGCTTGGTGAATTCCCAAGTCTGTGCAGCAGCACATTTACAACATGGACTCTTAGGACCACTAATTATGTTGACCATTAATTATCTCTTCTATATTGACTTTTACCATTCTTGGTTACAATGGGTGGTTATTTCCCAACTGCCTCTGAATTTAAAGGGTGTAGATTCTTGAGAACAGCCTCCAGATGAGCAGTGAATTCTTTGACGTTTCTTTGACGTTACTAAAAGGAAACTTGTGGCCTCATCTTTGTTCTTTTTTCCTTAGGTGACACAAGATGAGGGAGTTTCAGTTTTCACGCCTCGTGTTATCTGTCTATACCATAATAGCGGGATTGTTCTAAACTGCTGTTGAAAGAGACAACCACTACGAAACCATTACCTATATATATTTTTACCACCCACTATTCATTATAATGCCTTTGTGGTCTGTCAGCGTTATCAGAGGCAACCAGTATTTATTAGGTATCCGCTGGATGTGTGATGCTGTGGCAGTTGCTGCCAAGGGCACTTATTTACAATGAAGCATTACGTCGGAGGAGGGTGACAGTTTTTCTCCGTAGGCCACCACTCTACCTTTCTCTGTGGTTTAGGCCGCCAGGTTGGTCAAATTACTCATTATATCCCATGGGCTCTGTCGGGATTTCCTAGAAATGTGTTGGTCATATATTTCAAATGGGCTCACTGCAATATGACCGTTGGGTGAATTTGTAAATATATAGAGAAAAGATAGTCTTTCCCATTACATTTACACTTTAACACACAGTAAGCAAAAAACAAAACAAAACAAAAAAACAACTAATATTATGCACCTGACTTGGAAAACAGCAAAATTTTCTGAGGAGAAATTGTGTGTGTGTGTGTGTATGTCTGTGAGTGTAGATCTCAATCTCAAGTGGCATAAAAACTTCTGCTTTCATTTTAATATGCATGCTGTGGACCTGGGTTAACATGAGACTTGTAAATATTTCTAGGCCTATTTGCCTAAATAAACAGAGCTCACCGTAGTACATATCATGTCCTGGAGAGGCCTGAGTGCTCTCTTCTGGGAACCATTTCTGATCCTTGGCTTCTGATCGTGTAGATTTTGAACTCCCAATATTCTTAGGCTTTGCATCCGTCAACCATAGTAGGTCTCAGAGAGCAGATGTAGCTGTAACAGTCACCCTGCTGCCCTGGTGGTTCTGAGGTCACTTTCCATTTCAGTGCATGTGGTAGGCCCTTGAACCCTACACTGTCTTGGTCTCTGAGGTATCTGACATTACATCATGGAGTCCTGCTAGATACAAGTGACAAATCTACCAAGATCTTTTTGAGCTTTTGGATGTCTTTTTTACTTTGAGATTTAAGATGGCTTGGGTTACAGCTCATTTCTTGTTCTCTGCCCAAATTTTCATTTCAGAGCTAGAACTGTGCAGGTGTTGTGATCACTGGGCACACAGGTAGAGGGTTGCATGGCATTTTCTTGACCTTGAGAGAGAGTTGTATTAAACACAGAAGCAGACTAACTCACTGCACAAGGCATTTCAGTGTGGTGGAATCCACTTTATAGACACGATAGTCATTATTTTTATCAATAAAATATTGATAAGAAACTGAAATGCATGCAACGCCATCATTTTACACAGATTCCAGATGTTTATTAGGCTAAAAATAAATACCATTGCCTTGTTTGGGGAAGCATTTTGGGGAATTGGAGAACCAGACAGCCCAAGAGTTTGATTTCACCTCAACTCCTCTAAATCAACTCAGCACTGAATGTGAGCAACTTACTTTCTTCTCTGAACTGAGAGTTGTACCACTCGGGTTCCAGTCAGGAGGCGGCAGCTGTATCAGTTGTATAAACAGAAAGAGTTTAATATAAGAGTTGGTAATCTGGTATTGGACAAATGACAAAGTTAAAAATGAATATCTAGAAATCACGGAGGTGATGATGCAGGAAGCAGCTACCACTCCTGGGCTGGGGAAACCAAAGGAACAAGCTGGACTTCTTAAAACTCAGAAGACTGGAGGAGGGGCCCTGCAGAGCTTGGGTGTGGGCCTCCCGGGAGGCTGTGCCCGGTGGCTGGGCGGGGGTCGCTGAAGGAGGGCAGCATCATGCGTCTGGTTCTGTAGGTGTTAGAAAAACCACGTGGTTGACTCACTGTTGCCACTGGGATGGAGACTTCCACCGCAAGCTGGAATGAGCTGCCGCCACCAGCGCTAGGAAGTGTTGCTGAGCTGATGCTGACAAGCACAGGAAAGAAAACAGAAGCTTCACATCTCCCTTCCTCCTGCAGCCTTGCAAGTCGCTCTCTGGTGCCCTATATGGGCAGAGCCTAACAGGCAGCAGCTGGCAAAGCAGAAAAGAGGTCTGCGGAAATGAGTCTCAGCCCCAGCATGGAGAGTGGAACAGAGATGGGTGATTTGAAACTGAGAAGCAATTACTTAATAACCAGTAGAAGGATGACATTATACTCCACTGACTGCTTATTTATTTTAACATTATTATTACTATTGAAATTTATGTAAAGAATCTAGTATGATGACTGGCTCATAGTAAGAGCTCAGCAGCTCTCTGCATTTTGCTAGATACACCAAGCCTTCTGCCAGCTTAGTTATTGAAGATGACAATTACACTTGGATAATCCATTTTGATTTTTCCATTTTGGCCCCAGTCCCACTCTGGTAGCATTCACATGTACAGATTACTAGTGTTGCCTCTGCAATCTCTTGGTTTTTAGCTGTGAACTGTGGGCATGTTAATTACATTCTCTGAGCCTCAATTTTCATTACATGAGATAACACGTGTTTAGTGCTGGACTCAAAGCCTGTCAAATACATGTCTACATACTAGTTCCATTGTTATCATCATTGTCACTATCATTATTTTAATGAGTGAGGAGCAATGGGTGCAAAACAATATCAACCTAAAACGCAACATGTAAGGCACCAACTTTCACCAAAATCACAAATACCTTGATCCTCTGAAACTTAATCATCACTGTGCAAAGTAAACATGATTCAGTTTGCTTGTTAGCCATCTCTTTCATTTTTGACTCCTTAAAAGATTCGTACTTTTCTCATCTTTTATCTGATATTCTAAAAGAAGCTAACGTTTCCAATTCTGTTTTGTATTAGAGGCTGTGGAGACATGAAGTCCCCGTGACTTTCCATGAGTCATGCATGTGTTTGTAAAAAGGCCTGGAAGGGATGTGAAAAAATCCAACATGCCACTATCAGGGACTCTTGAATTCTGAAGCCTTCCTGGCTGCCACTAGCTCAGGGATATGGAGATTGTCAGTAGAAATTCAGAGTAAGTGTCGTGCATGGTAATACGGTACATCACAACTAGGTCCTGAGGCAAGCTGAGGACATCGTGGAGCTGATGCATTATGCATGAGACGGTGTAAGAAATAAAGGATCAATCATCTTCTCCCTCAGATAACATTGATCATTTGCTACACATTATTTGGCTGGGTTCTGTGCAGATTTATTTTCTCCAATGAGAATGAGAAGCAGATTGCCTGTTTCCTTAATGAGCAATGACATCAATCCAGCCAAATCTATCCAAGGCATTGGATGACTTCCCCCCTCTCTCTCTCCCTGCCCCCCTCTGTCACAGTCAGAAGAAATAGGGACAGCTTCTCAAGAAGGTGCCAGCCCCTGGGAGAGTGGTGACAGAATGGGAAATTGGGTCTAATTCAGGGTGATGAAAAATCTCTTTCTCTCTCTTTACATTTTTTTTTTTTTGCTTTTTAATTTAAAGCAGTGTGTTTCCACTCTCCATTCTTCCAGATGGCATTCTGAGGGGCTGATCTGCGGAAAAGGCCAAGTGAAAAGTCATCCAATAACAAGGAAGGAAGAAGACAGCATGCAGCATGAATGAGGAGGGTGTGTTTCTGGGACTCTAGGCGGGCTGGAAGGGCGCAATCATGGGGAGAAATAGCAAGCAGCATCAGAGACTACCATCGCAGGGCTCCCCAGTCAACACCAGTGACTTTAATAACACTGGAGCCACGGGTGGTGTTACCTGAGAAAACAGAGCTGGAGCTCGTCTTCTGTTGATACAACATTCCTCTTGTGGTAGTGAGTCGTCAGGAGAAGGAAATGGGAGGTAATATGTGATCCAGGGTTTGGGAAATAAGATGTCTTGCTGGGGCACGCTCCCTGCTTCAATCAGACATGTGTCTGCTGAGGCAGGCAGGGGCGGTGGGGCGTGGATGAGCTGAGGACGGGCGCCTGGGGGACTGGTGGAGCAGGTGACCAGTAGCAGGTCCGGGTTGGCATGAAATCCTGGCAGACCGGGTCCCCCTGCAGGCTCAGCTCACAGGGAAGGCCCCTGCCTAAGGGACAGCAGAGATTGCAGGTGCCCCTCAAATGGGATCCCAAGAAATGCAGAGTGTCCGGACAGGTGTATGAGGCCCGGGGCTGGGCCACATCCTGGGGGTCCTGCCAACAGAGGGCCAAGGCTCAGGCCTTGGAGGGTAGAATGGCCAGGACCAGGCAGGATGCCCTTGGAGGAAGGGTCAAGGGGGTGGATTCAAGGCTTCCCACGTGAGAATGTTCCCACCACATGGCCATGTGCCCACTCCCACTGTCTCAAAGTCATAGAGAAGGAAGCCTTTTTAAAACTGTTGGAAGCTAATCATGAACCATCCTAGCACACGGAATCAGTATTGCAAATTGGGAACTGTGAATCCTGGTCCTGTTTTTTTCCTGCAGAAATGTAAATATGGGAGCGTTTCCACTAACAGGAAAATGAAGACCAAAGCAGATTCGGTGAGGGTTCTTTCATGGAGTGCACGGCTCTGCTAATCAGGCTTGCTTCCCACTCTGAAGACCACCGAGGCAGGCTCCCAGACCCGGGCCTCCGGAGCAGGGCTGGGGGAGACCCAGGTACAGAAGCAGACTTCCAATGATGGGGGACGGAGAGGCTGGGAGGGTGTTGAGGTTCCCTTGTAATAACAGATCACTCTGTGGTTGTGCTAAGTCTACAGTTTCCCGTAAACATAGGTGTTATTAGCAGCTTCTTTCCTGTTCTTTTCTTTCTTCCCTCCCTTCCACCTTCCTTTCCTCTTTCCCTCTCTCCCTTCTTTTTTTTTTTTTTTTGACAAATGAGGGAACTGTAGCAGACAAATAAACTAACATCTCAAGCCAGTGGCGGGCAGAGAACTGACCTATGATCTGCTGCTTTTTGTCCAGAGCTTGATATCTTGACCACTGTGCCACATGACGTCCCAGTGACCTCATCTGGGCGTCACGTCAGGGTCAGCCCTGCTCAGAGGTCAAATCGTCACTTTGCTCATCCTAGACGGTCCTTTACTGCTTCCTCTAGATTGGCTTCTGTTTGGGGAGTTCAACCTCAAGGCTGCGTTGATGGTGTTAACGTGTAATCAGCTCCTAAACTTCCTTTTATTTTGTACCCAAATGAGATCATTATCTTGCAGATCTTATTCAAAGCCGTCTCTTTGTAGTTAGCCCATGGCTGTAGCCTGTCCAGACCGCTTTAAATCCTTCTGATAATAGCAGATTCTTCTCTTTTCTCTCTTTTCCAATCCAGTGCAACGTGAAACAAAAGCCACAACTCTCTGAAAATCCCTCCTGTTTTTAAAAGCTTTGACACATTCAGCAAAGATCTGTTCCTTGGTGTCTCTGTGTGCTGTGTTTATTTTTCACTTTGCTGATTCTTGGAGAATAACTGGGCCCAAGTGTGCCTTTAGACGGCAAACTCTTGGGGGCAAGGGCTCTGCTCTCTGCTTTGGCACACGCTACCTGTTACAGTGTACACCTGGGGTCCCAGATAAATAACAACAATCCAGGACTATTTCTTACCTTGAGAGCTGCATGCCCGTCCCCGTTAGCTTTCTTTAAGGAATATCCGAGTGACTGATCTCACCTTGATGTTGGAGGTGCCTGTCTCTCTGCTGCTTTGTTCTTTGCTCTTTCTGCTCTGTTCTTGGGAGCCGTTGCCGAGCAGTCGCACTTGAGCTGGCAGAGGATGCTCACCTTTATGGATGTTCCGGTTCTGACCCCGGCCAGGCAGCCTTCTTCCTCTCTTCCCTCCGCACCGCAAAACCCTCCTCTCCCCACCCTGTTGGTGCCCAAGTGTGAATCCTGGGTGATTGCCGGGGGAGAGAAGCCAGAACAGGAGGAGGCAAAGAGGTGGGAGGGGACACTTATTTGCTTTTTGGCACGAGAAACGACTAACCAAAGCCTCGCTTTTACAGGTTTTTGCCAAAGGGTCTTTGGTCTTTGGTTTTCTCACGAGGGGGGAAGTGGGCAGGGCTTGCAGCTTTCTTTTGTTAGCTCTGGAAAGAATAGCTTGAATATAGTTAACATGCATGTTATCATCTTCAAAATCTCCAAGGAAAGACATCCTGGTTGGCTCCAATGGATCTGGAAGCAAAGTTGCCTGCTTTGGCTGCAGCCAGATTCGATTACTGTAATTCTCTCAAATGGCTCTTTTGCCAACAAGTAAAGTGCATCTTATGGAGGGGCTAGGACTCAGTTGAGAGGGAGAGGCCCATAAATCATCTATACTTGTTCTCAAATTTAGAATAGCAAATCCACTTTTAATTCCTCCCACTTGAGTTGCTGTCATGTGAGGAGGGTAGTTCTTTAGCAGACTGACACGTCAAACTCTTGAATCACCTGGCTCAGTCCTGTGCCTCCTGGCCTTTCTTGGCAAGCCAAATGTCGTCTTTAAACAGTGCTTATATTCTCCATTAAATAATCCTTTTAAACATTCCTTTTTATCATGCTCATGTCTCGTTCACTCACTTCCAAAGCAGTCAGGCCAACATTTTTGTCTAGGAAATTACTACATTATCCTGTGCTGTGTGATATATATATATATATATATATGTGTGTGTGTGTGTAATTGGTATTGACTGTATGGTCAAACATTTTTATTTCAAAGAGTAGCTTTATCTCTAAACTGATTTTAATTTCTGCCTCTAAGTCTTGTGCTTGTTTTCAAATAAAGCCTTGCCAATGCAGGAATTTCTTGATCAAGATCTACAAAACGGCCATGCTCCAGTTCATGCTTTAATTAGTTCAGTGTTCAACTGTATCAAGATTGTTTTCTCTGTGCAAAATTTCTTCCTCTCCATTTCTCCTGATCTAACTTCCAAATACTCTGAGGGAAGGATAAGTCACTCTTGTGATGTTGAAGGCTGGGAAGTCCTCATGTATTTTCTGTTCTGCTATTGTTCTAGGCTGGATGAAGCACAAGTTGGAATCAAGATCGCTGGGAGAAATATCAATAACATCTGATATGCAGATGACACCACTCTTATGGCAGAAAGTGAAAATGAAGTCGCTTAGTTGTGTCTGACTCTTTGCAACCCCATGGACTATAGCCTAACACGCTCCTCCATCCATGGGATTTTCCAGGTAGGAGTACTGGAGTGGATTGCCATTCCTTCTCCAGAGGATCTTCCCGACCCAGGGATTGAACCCAGGTCTCCCGCATTGTAGGAAGATGCTTTACCATCTGAGCCACCAGGGAAGTCTGTAAGTGAAGAGGAACTAAAGAGTCTCTTGATGAAAGTGAAAGAGGAGAGTGAAAAAGCTGGCTTAAAACACAACATTCAAAAAACAAAGATCATGGCATCCAGTCCCATCACCTCATAGCAAATAGATGGGGAAACAACGGAAGCAGCGACAGACTTTATTTTCTTGGGGTCCAAAATCATTGCAGATGGTGACTGAAGCCATGAAATTAAAAGACACTTGCTCCTTGGAAGAAAAACAATGACAAACCTAGACAGCATAATAAAAAGCAGAGATATTACTCTGCTGACAAAGGTCTGTTTAGTCAAAGCTATGGTTTTTCCAGTAGTCATGTATGGATGTGAGAGTTGGACCATATAGAAGGCTGAGCACCAAAGAACTGATGCTTTTGAACTGTGGTGTTGGAGAAGACTTTTGAGAGTCCCTTGGACCACAAGGAGATCCAAGCAGTCCATCCTAAAGGAAATCAGTCCTGAAAATTCACGGGAAGGACTGATGCTGAAGCTGATGCTCCAATACTTTGGCCACTTGATGCGAAGAACTGGCTCAGTGGAAAAGACCCTGATGCTGGGAAAGATCGAAGGCAGGAGGAGAAGGGGACTAAAGAGGATGAGATAGTTGGATGGCATCACTGACTCAACGGATATGAGTTTGGGCAAACTCTGGGAGATGGTGAAGGACAGGGAAGCCTGGCATGCTGCAGTCCATGGGGTGGCAAAGAGTCGGACACGACTGAGCAACTGAACAACAACAGCAGCAGCAATGTTCCTGTCGTCTGTTTTCCTACTCTGGCTGACACCTGGAGGAATCACACAAGAGCAACCGTCCCTCCTCCCGCCCCACAGGTGGCTGCATTCTCCTCTCCCTCCTGTTGAAGTTCCCCCTCAGAGGGGCTCTTACAGTTGCTCGTTGCTGATGCTGGTGGGGGCCCTGTCTCGTGCATGTCTGTGTGCACAGGCCAGCATGTTTTCCTTCAAGTCTCACACAAAGACTGTCACTCTCCAACTGTACCTGGAAAATGTATCAGCAGTTTTGTTTTTTCCCCAGACACTGAACATCACAGGAGAATGCCCTGGTACCGCTCAAGCCCCTAGTTTGGTCAGAGGTGGAAGAGAGTAACAAATTCCCCACTGCTCATTCTTTCCATTGTTGATCTTGGTGGGATTCCTCCATCTCTCCTTTTCTCATGAGCTCAAGCCCTTTAGGAATGGCAGAGCAGAATAGGTGGTGGTGTTAGGGGTGGGAGGTCAGGTGAAGACTGGCTCCTGCTTTGCAAATGTGTACCTATATCGACTTTCTTACACCAGAGGTCTTTTATCTCAAAGACAAGACTTGGGAATTTCTTTTTACTGCCTCCCATATATATCAGCTATATGTATTTTCAGATTTAGAATAAAACAATCAACTTTTCACGCCCTCCTTTGGATTGATATTGGGTTGATGAAGGGAACAACGACTTCCCCATGGCAAACGGTGACTCAGTGTCTCCTGGTCTGTATGCCGATGTTACTGGTCATGAATCCTACATTCTGCTTGATGCCATAGGCACTTCATATTTTCCCCTGCTATATATATATGTGTGTGTGTGTGTGTTTGAGTGTGTATATTTGTGTATTTTGGCAATTATTAGTTCTCAAAATACACATGCAAACACACACACATACTCACACATCCAGACAAATTTTATTCATATAATCTATTCATACAAATAAAATTCTCAAGTAAAAAAATTATGATATTAAAATGACAAATGTAGATATATTTAGGTCTATTAACTATGAGAACCATATATAAGAAAGAACTAACATAACATCTTTGTTCCTAGAAGAAAATATTCATGGCTTAATCAAAGCAGAAATGAAATGATTAAACGTAGAGAAATACGTGACTACATTTCCTTGTTTCAGAGGACTTGGAAGCGAGATGATAACCCTTCTGTAATATGAGGCCAGATGATGCTGGAGCTGGGGAGGGCACACACAGGCGTGGTGGGGTGAGGTGTGGTCCTCAGGATCGGGGGGAGACAAGGTGGAGTCACCCTTACTGGACGTGGCTTGTCTATCTTGTAGATTACCCACAGCAAGCATGCAACTCCAAGACTGTTTTCTGGGCCTCTTGTCCATACTCTTACCGGATGGTGAAGGAGTTACCCTTAATTCCTTCTCCAGTGGCTCTGCATCCATTCAGGTGGCAGAGAGTGATCTTTTCAGAAAGCAAAACTGATCCAGTCATCCTTCCACTGGAAACTCTGCTCTTTCTTCCCACTGGTCTTAAAATTACAAACATATTTCTTTTTTCTTTTCATGGCTAGCAAAGCCTCTTGTGATTTGGGCTTCACTGGCTCGCTCACACCCCCTCACCGTTGTGCGGGCTTCTCCCAGCCTGGCTTTTTTTTGCTCTCTGCTATTTGTGGGGCGTGCCTCTCCCAAAGCCCTTTGCCCCTTGTGTTTGCTATGCCGGAAGCAGTGACTTTTTCAGACTTGCCATGGTTTCAGTCTTACACTCGCTTGTGTGATTACCGTCTGATGCCTGCATCTCTCACTGTGCTGTGAAATGTGAGTGCCAGTTCTGCTGATGATGGTAACACCAGGGCCAGACATGTGACTGGGGCTTAGTGAAGGAATGCACGAGTGAATGAATACATCCCAGAAAAGGTGTCTTTTAACTCGGATCTGGATGGATGAGCAGGATTTCATCATAGGATTGGAGAGAAGGGCGTCCCAGAAAGAATGATCTGGAACAAGGGCCAGGGGAAACTTGTGCATCGTTTAGGCTTGGATGAGCAGCCCTGAGGAGGTGGAGAGGCTGCAGGTGTGGCTGGACACATGACCTGGGTCACGTGACCTGGGAAAGGCCTGTTGAGTCTTATTGGAGACACTGGGGCTTTAATTCAAGCCATGGAATCACTGAAGCTTTTGTAGAAAGGGACTGAGAAGATGAGAGAGAAACTCAACGCATGTGACAATGCCGGGAAAAGAATGGGCAGCTGGGAGCCCGCTCAGGAGGCTTTTGCTTAAGATGCTGGGACTTGGCCTCAGGAGGCTGTTGTGAGTGTGCAGAGAAGGCAGCTAGGGAGGTGCCAGGCTGGCAAAGACCTGGACGCCCAGGTGGGGAATCCGGAGGAGAGGCATGCAGACAGCACGGACCCCAGGACCCCAGGGTGGCAGCGACCCTCCGGGACAACTTGGGCATGAGGTCTTGGATAATACATAGCCTTCCTTCTTGTCCTTAACACCAGAATGTGGAAACAGAGCGTCCGCTCTGAAAGAGGGGGTGACAAGGAGAGGTCGCGAGGGGTGTTGAGGTTTGTGGAAAGCGACAGTCTAGCGTGGGTGGTTCCGCTGACTCTCTGCTGAGGGCACGAAGACACTTGGCTGGGTGTCCTCAGTGATGTCCTGAGATGTCTATTAGATCGATAATTTGAAATGGAGTCCTTTTATTCTGATGCATTTTTGGGGAGGCACTTCCTGTGGTTTAATTGTTTATTCGGATGTCTAAGTTATGGTTAAAATCCAGAGGAGAGAAAGTGGAGAAGTATATGATGGCATGGTATCAAATCAGCAGTTAATTTAATCCAGAGTGTTTGAACCAAGGGAGAGTCTCAGTCAGGACTGGAACCAGCCTGTGGGGTACGCAGGCACGAAACACATTTTAAGAAATGTGTGATGTCACCCCCAAGAGACAGGCCATAGACGATAACTGGGTCAGACAGTGTCTCTGAAATTCACACAGATCTGAGTTACAATACTACCTCATTCATTTCCTAGGTCATGACCTTGTTATTTCTGATTCTAAATGTGTATTGTTACTGTAAACAGCAAAGTGTTAAACTTTACTCAAGAAATACAGTGGGAAACTCCAGTCAGCGAACCCATATTAAGAAAAAATAAAAACTTTTCTTAAGCCTTGACTGTATAGCAAAAGGTAAAATGATAAATTTATACTTGTTTAAGTTAAAATGGGCTTCCCTTGTGGCTCAGATGGTAGAGAATCTGTCTGCATTGCAGGAGACCCGGGTTCGATCCCTGGGTCAGAAGATACCCCTGGAGAAGGGAGTGGATACCCACTCCAGTATTCTTGCCTGGAGAATCCCATCGACAGATGAATCGGGCAGGCTACAGTCCATGGGATTGCAAAGAGTTGGACATGACTGAGCAACTAATGCTTTAAGTTAAAATAAATGATTCAAGTTATGTATGTTTTATTTTGTTATGAGTCTTTGCTTTAATGGAGTAATGAACCAAGTAACTAAAGATGGGTCCTGGATTTTATTTGAGGTCATATCATATGAAAATCTACATTTAACTATTATAATCAGGCAGTGTAGAAGAGAAGTGGGAACCGACCGACTGGGGTAAAAGCAGATTCTTCTCTCCCACGTCATATTTGTTTTAGAGCTTTGCACTCACTGAGTGGAATGGTTTGAATTATGGGGACATAATTTATTTTTTCTCTTGTGCTCAGGCTTATTCTCTCTCTTTTGCTGAGATCATAGAGTTAAATTCACATTAAGTGCACATTGACACTTTATTGTTATTTCCTTTTCACAGATGAAGAAATGACGCTTAGAGCAGTTGAGAAACTTGTCAGCTTCCAGAAGCTTTTACAACCAAGGAGAGCACTTTGAAAACAAGCCCTGAGGAATGTTTAGGCTTGCGTCTGGGTATGAGAGAGCTGTCTCCCTCAGTATTTCTTATCCATTATCACCCAACTCTTTGCTCAAAGTCAAAACATAGTTGTCATTCTTGATTCCATCCCCCTAAGAGCCAGCCTCACCCTCCAAGCGATAAATATTTAAAAGGTATCCATTTCCTTAATTTAGGCTGCTGTCATCTCTCACATGGAGATTAGGAATATAGGTAGTAACAAGTAGATGTGTGTGTATGTGTACAAAACACTATATACCAAGCATTATACCTAGCACCCTCTTGTATTAACTTATATTTGCTGCTGCTGCTCAATTGCTTAATCATGTCCGACTCTTTGTGAGCCCATGGACTGTAGCCCGCCAGGCTCCTCTGTCCATGGGATTCTCCAGGCAAGAGTACTGGAGTGGGTTGCCATTTCCTTCTCCAGGGGATCTTCCGAACCCAGGGATCGAACCTTTGCCTTTTGTGTCTCCTACATTGGCAAGGGTACCACCTGGGAAGCCAGACTTATATTTATTAATAATTCTCACAATTTGTCCTTGAGGTGAGGGCTGCTGTTCTTCTCCTTTTAAAAAACAAGAGAACTGAGATGCACACACAGAGATTAGAGGCAAAGATGACAAACAGCATCCCACTTGATTTTCCTACCTTAGTTTTGCTTTCTCCAGTTCACTTTCCACAACACTAGATAGCTCTAAAGTAAAAATCTTACTGTGTTGCTCAAGGAATCAAAGTCTTTTCCTCTCTTCCTGGCTTCTTGCTTTCATTTTGAGCCCATGTTCTGTACCCCTCTCCCATGGCTATCCTTGCCTAGGTAGGAATATGATGGAAAATTAACCGTGGAGGATTTGTACTGTGGATGGCTTGGGGGGGAGCTGTCTTTGGACCAGCACCTTCTTGATGCCTTCAAAGGACTGTATGTTCCAAAGATGGCCACAACAATATCTCTCCCTCACATGGTCTTCTTGCAGTGTGACACTGAGAGGTAGGATCTACGTTCCCTTCTCTTGAATCTGGGTGAGCTCATGGCTTTGGTTATTGTGACATTATGGAGCTTCCACTGCTAAGTCATAAACGGTGAAGCTGCTCGTGCATAGGTCACTGAAATCATTGCTCTGAACACTTAGCTTCTGGGTAAACACTCAAAATGATTTGAGGCCATTGTGCTGTGAGGAAGGGCAAAGGAGCTCATGGGGAGAGACCACAGGGAGAAGCCTGGATACGACTGAGGACGGAGGTGCCTGGCTGGCCACCAGCTGTTCCGTTGCCAGCCATCACGTGACTGTAGCCGCCTGAGCGACTTGGAGCCAGCATCAGCCAGAGAAGGCCTTCCTGAAGGATGACCAGAGATAGTAAAATGATGGTTGCTATTTTAGCCACTAAGCTTTGGGACAATCCTTCATGCTGCCATTGGTAACTGGAACTGTGTCCTTCAATTCACACCACTTGAGAGTGCGGCTATGTGCATGAGGAGGCCCTCTAGTGTTCTGATCCCTGGTTTGTGTGGGAAAGGGAATCCTGTACACTCCCAGTTTTTGCTGTTCAGTTGCTCAGTCACGTTGGCTCTTTGAGACCCCATGGACTGCAGCACGCCAGGCTTCCCTGTCCTTCACCATCTCCCAGGGTTTGCTCAAACTCATGTCCATTGAGTCGGTGATGCCCCCCAACCATCTCATCCTCTGTCGTCCCCTTCTCCTCCTGCTATCAATGTTTCCCAGCATCAGTATCTTTTCCAATTAGTTGGCTCTTTGCATCAGGTGGCCGAAGCACTGGAGCTTCGGCTTCACTCCCAGACTGCCACGTTTGAGGATGAGTTGAGGCAACTCCAAAAAGTGAGTGGCTGAGACAATTTTGGGCACTTGAATTGTGTTTCTTCCTGAACTTCCAGCATCTTGGAGTGTCACAGGTGAGGAGATACACATTTGTGAGTTGATTACCTGGTGGCTGTCTCCTGCTTCCATTAGGTGGCTTGGTAGGGAGCTCGCTCATCAGGAGGAGATGACGTCACCAGAATATATTTGCCCTGACCCCCTGCCCTTGGTGGCTCAGATGGTAAAGACTCTGCTTGCAGTGCAGGAAACCCAGGTTCGATCCCTGGGTTGGGAAGATCCCCTGGTGAAGGAAATGGCAACCCACTCTAGTATTCTTGCCTGAAAAAATCCCGTGAACAGAGGAGCCTGGAGGGCTACAGTCCATGGGTCACAAAGTGTCAGACAGGACTGAGCGACTAACACTAGCTTAGAAGTTCCCTTGTTAGGTGGTCGGGGGTGTTCTCTGCCCTCCTCCCAGCTTCTAGGTAAATATTTCCAGCAGCACTGGAGTCCATGCCCCTCTTTGGAGCATTTTCCCCAGAGCATCCACTGTTCGGGGCTGACTACACTCTCTGGGATGTCAGGGAATTATCAGTACTCCATCGCTGCTCTGCTTGTATGCTTTTCTCAGTGAATCTCCTCTTAGGCTTATTCTGTGTGTCACCGCTGGTGACTTATGCTGACTTGTGCCCAGTACACACAGAGTAAGATCAGTGGCCAACCTATTCTATGGATTTAACCAGCCCAAGCTGGATCAAGACACAGAATGGGAGGTCCCTTTCCTGATTAGCTAAGAGAATATTTCAGCAAAAGCATCTCACTGGATGCCTGTCTCTATGCCTGATAATTCAACATTAGAGATTTATCCAAACAATCAAGATTTTTTTGATCACCTTCTATATGCTGTGCTGTTTATGAGAGATATAATGTTGACTAAACATGATCTCTATTTTCAAGGATCCTAGAGTTTGGAGCAGGAGACAGACAAGGGGGCTGGTAACTGCAGTTCAGGACGATCAAAACTGGGACAGGACTATGCCAAGAGCATCTTGAGAGGAAAGAGATCTTGGGGGAGACAGGGGGAGTGAGGGATGGACAAGGTGTGAGTTATGTCAGGGCTGAAGATGGAGTTGGCTGGTGAAGAGGAGGAAAGGTGAGAGAAAAACCTGCCCTCTTTCAGGAACTGAGAAGCTGTTTTTTTGCTTCTGGGGATTGAGGAGCCGAAAGAATGGGGAGGAGAGCTTCAGGAGGGGCAGGAGAGGCTAGGAGAGGCTAGAAAGTAAAGGGAGGTGTTAAAGCCATACAGGGGAGCTGAACTCTCTTTTAAGGGCAATAAGGAGCTGCTCACCGCTGTTTGGTAGAGGAGTAAGTGTGTGCTCAGTCGCTTCAGTCGTGTCTGACTCTTTGAAACCCTATGGACTATATAGCCTGCCAGGCTCCCCTGTCCATGGGATTCTCCAGGCAAGAATACTGGAGTGGATTGCTGTGTCATCTTCCAGGGGATCCTCCTGACCCAGGGTTCAAACCCACATCTCCTGCATCACATGCAAATTCTTTACCGCTGAGCCACTGGGGAAGCCCAGTTATAGGAGAGACAGGATGATATTTGTCTTTTAGGAATATCACCTTGGCTGTAGAGTAGAGTGGATTGGAAGGGGCCGTGGTGGTCATCCAGGTGAGAGATGCTGGTGGCCTCAATGGGGATAGTGACATTGAGGATGGAAAGAAGTGGACACATTTTAAGATGCTTTTCAACGCGATCTCAGAATTTTTGTCCATCCTTATCCTCTGTAATTCCCAGGGCTCTCCCTAAACACTATGCTGCATCCTACTTGTCTTTAAGCATATCAGTTCTAGTCTGTCTCATGTTGTGTGTGTGTGTGTGTGTGTGTGTGTGTGTGTGTGCGTGTCTACCTGCATATGTATACACAAACCCATTACTGAAAGTCAAAGATCATGTAAGATGGTAACATCTGGGAAAGCTGGATCAAGGGTGCGTGGGAACTCTCTGCACTCCCTGAAATCTTTTTGTAAATCTAAAATTGCACCATAATAAAGAGTTAAAAAAATACATATCAGCTCTTCAGCAGGGTTAGGCACCTAGACTTTTTCCCTTCCACAGTTTTCCCATCTGTTGCGTCCTTTGTCTTTTGACTTCTTCTCTATTAGGTAAACTCACACTCGTCCTTCAAGACCCACCTCCTCTGTCTCTCCCCTGACTTCTCTAGGAATGTGATTATTTCCTCCTTGATTCTGCCATGGATCTGTATCCCTTTCTCCATTATACATTCTGTATGCTTCTGTTTTCACCCTCGCATCCACTTTTTTTATCCTCGCCACGCAGCTAGTTGCCTGAACAGTCAGCCTGGATGGATACCATCTCTTGCTCTCTGGCTTCTGATCAGGTTTGACCATTGTCAGGAGAAGAGAGGGAAAAGGAGAAATACATCTGGGCTCTCTATTCCCTCAGTTTTCTTTCTGTGGATTTGCCCTGGGCTATTGCTTCTCACAACAAATATTGATATTCTGGTCAATGGTTAATGACCAGCTTGGAGCCTGAGGAAGACTTGAGTTTGCCCACTTGTGTGGTGTAAATAGTCCTACCATGGCCGATTTCAGACAAACAATGTAGGTCACGCACTGTAGAGTGGGAAAGAGATGTACAGTCCTTGTACATGGAGTGGAGTGCACTCCCCGCTGTTGCATTCTTTCCTTCCAGGAAGCTGTGTGTGCTCCTCCTCCAGCCTGTCGCGGGCTGCATCACACAGGTTTTTAGCCCTGGGACACCATACTATCTCCTGAGGTTTTCTCACCATAGCCATACCTTTGCAAATAGTTCCTTTATTAGACGCTCCTCAAATTATCCAATTTGAGGCACCATCTGTTTTCTGATGAGAGTCTGATTCACCAAGTTATTCTGTGTGGAAATGAGTCATTTAGAAATCTTTTCTCCTCCTGTACGGTAAATATCTAGACTGCAAGGATGATGATTTATTAATTTTTGTATCTCTAATGTCTAGCCAGTGGAGAGTGTGGGCAGGAAAAGAAGAAGAAACTAAGTTTTGTTGAGCATCTACTAGGCACCGGATACTCTATCAAACACTTTAGAAATACTCTGTCTTTAACCTTAAATCAAGTTAATTCTAGGCCCTATCGTTCAAGGCATTTACAGACGAGGAAATTGAGGCTCAGAGTGGTTAAGTGACTGTTCAAGGTTGTGCTCTTAAGTAGTCGAATGGATTTGAACCTGAGTGTCTGGCTCTAAAGTCTATTCTTTTTGCACTATTGCCTCAATTTATTTTTATGAAATGAATGGAAAAGATAAAGTAAATGCCCTCAGCAATGCCTGATAAGAGGCATCTTCAAGTGTGAGAGAGAGGGAAATTGGCTTCCTTCTGTTCCTGGGACAAAGTTTCTAGTAATCTAACAGTTTATAAAATGCAAACTATCCCATGTGTAAGCATTCCCTTTGAACAGGGTATTTTAGAGAACATCAAGAAATTCATGTATTTGTTGTAAATCTGGCAGATAATTTCATTAGTAGCTTAATCATTTGATATCTTAAAATAGTACTCAGCTACTTATCATCTCCTTAAGGTTTAAAATTAGCTTAACACTCTGAGAAGAGGAAAACCATGTCTGTTTAGTTTTGCCTTAAATGATGTGGGGAAATGGTAAATATGATCCATTCAGGAGAAATTTTATAAAAGAAAATCATGTTAAGTCATCATAGCAGCTCAAATTTTGGGCTCTAATCTTTCCATCTAGAAGATATCAGTGATTTTAGTCAAGCCTTGGAACGATCTGTGGGAGGTCTGCTTTAAAGATACATCTGTAATATATTTCTGCTCTCTTAGGAGGGTTGATACAACTAGTATTTTATTTTAATAATGAAAAACATTTGCTGGAAAAATTGTTGCTTGTTTGGGGAATTTCAGCCTAAGATACCATGAAAAGGAACCCGGTAGGTATAATGGACCTATTAGAAACCTGAGTGAGAAAATTATATATCTCATTCTAGCTTGATCACTTGCCTAGTTTTATAACTATAGCTATGTCACTTAAAAGTTCTGTGCCTCAGTCTCCTTATACATGAAATGGGTAGTTAAATTCAATGTAGACTAATATCTTCCTAGCTTAAGTAAGGTTATAAAATGCTTAAGAATTTTTTCTTTTTAGTAAAGCTATTATTTTTCTACATTTATTAGCCATATCTTTATTCCAATTTTATTTTTTGTTATAGTAATAATTTAATTATTCAATATTTTCCCTACTTATCTATTTACCATCTATCTATATATCTATAACCACCAAAGAGAAAGGGTATTCAATGTCCAATATGAAGATACAAAAAAACAATGCCTACATTATAGTCTTATGTAGCCTCCTATTCCCTAACATGTATATTGTATCTGTGTGTTTGCACCTCTATACACATACACACACACACATACACACAGAGCTATGTTCTTGTAAATGTTTATCAATCAGCTCTTCTAGGGAAAAATAAGCTCTGATTTATAGGATTTGCCAGTTTCTGTGGTATAACTTCACATTAATGGCCAGTTTCAAGTTACCTGTAGTAAGTTGCTGAATGTGGAGGTGAGAAAAGACACACAAAGTTGGCTGTTGCAGGCTAGCACAAGCTGACTCCAACACGTCTCTGAGTATAGGCAGTCTGTAGCGTGCTAACTGTTCTCTACCTATTATGTACTTTGAGAACTAACCTACATGAAGCATGTGATCACTCACCTAGAGCCAGACATCCTGGAATGTGAAGTCAAGTGGGCCTTAGAAAGCATCACTACGAACAAAGCCAGTGGAGGCAATGGAATTCCAGTTGAGCTATTTCAAATCCTGAAAGATGATGCTATGAAAGTGCTGCACTCAATATGCCAGCAAATTTGGAAAACTCAGCAGTGGCCACAGGACTGGAAAAGGACCGTTTTCATTCCAATCTCAAAGAAAGGCAATGCCAAAGAATGCTCAAACTACCACACAATTGTACTCATCTCACACTCTAGTCAAGTAATGCTCAAAATTCTCCAAGCCAGGCTTCAGCAATACATGAACCGTGAACTTCCTGATGTTCAAGCTGGTTTTAGAAAAGGCAGAGGAACCAGAGATCAAATTGCCAACATCTGCTGGATCATGGAAGAAGGAAGAGAGTTCCAGAAAAACGTCTATTTCTGCTTTATTGACAACGCCAGAGCCTTTGACTGTGTGGATCACAATAAACTGTGGAAAATTCTTCAAGAGATGGGAATACCAGACCACCTGACCTGCCTCTTGAGAAACCTGTATGCAGGTCAGGAAGCACCAGTTAGAACTGGACATGGAACAACAGACTGGTTCCAAATAGGAAAAGGAGTACCTCAAGGCTGTATATTGTCAGCCTGCTTATCTAACTTATATGCAGAGTAGATCATGAGAAACGCTGGGCTGGAAGAAGCACAAGCTGGAATCAAGATTGCTGGGAGAAATATCAGTAACCTCAGATATGCAGATGACACCACCCTTATGGCAGAAAGTGAAGAGGAACTTAAAGCCTCTTGATGAAAGTGAAAGTGGAGAGTGAAAAAGTTGGCTTAAAGCTCAACATTCAGAAAATGAAGATCATGGCATCCAGTCCCATCACTTGATGGGAAATAGATGGGGAAACAATGGAAACAGTGTTAGACTTTTTTTTGGAGGGGGGCTCCAAAATCACTGCAGATGGTGATTGCAGCCATGAAATTAAAAGACACTTACTCCTTGGAAGGAAAGTTATGACCAACCTAGATAGCATATTGAAAAGCAGAGACATTACTTTGCCCACAAAGGTCCGTCTAGTCAAGGCTATGGTTTTTCCAGTGGTCATGTATGGATGTGAGAGCTGGACTGTGAAGAAAGCTGAGCGCCAAAGAACTGATGCTTTTGAACTGTGGTGTTGGGGAAGACTCTTGAGAGTCCCTTGGACTGCAAGGAGATCCAACCAGTCCATTCTAAAGGAGATCAGTCCTGGGTGTTCTTTGGGAGGACTGATGCTAAAGCTGAAACTGCAATACTTTGGCCACCTCATATGAAGAGTTCACTCATTGGAAAAGACTCTGATGCTGGGGCATGAGGAGAAGGGGATGACAGAGGATGGGATGGCTGGATGGCATCACCACCTCGATGGACATGAGTTTGGGTGAACTCCGGGAGTTGGTGATGGACAGGGAGGCCTGGTGTGCTGCAATTCTTGGGGTCGCAAAGAGTCGGACACGACTGAGTGACTGAATTGAACTGAACACGAAACATGAGTTTTCTCTTTGTTTTCTGTTCATTATGCTCTTAACCTTAAATTATTCTTAATAGTTCTCTCCCTCACCCTCATACCAAACATAGTATATGCATACACCCACAATTCTGTTAACTTTTTTGATGATATCTATGCATTATAATGGACTTTCCTCGTGGCTCAGAAGGTAAAGCATCTGCCTACAATGTGGGAGACCTGGGTTCAATCCCTGGGTCGGGAAGATCCTCTGGAGAAGGAAATGGCAACCCACTCCAGTATTCTTACCTGGAGAATCCCATGGACAGAGGAGCCTGGCAGACTACAGTCCGTAGGGTCGCAAAGAGTTGGACACGACTGAGCGACTAAACTTTCTTTTTCATGCATTATAATAATGTATAAGTAGACAATACTAAAATATTTTGTGCATTTTTCTTCCCACGTCATCTATCTTTCAAATTTAAAGTTAAAAGAGCTTCCTTAAAGAAATATGCATTTTAAAGGGTTCTAAGCTTTTAAGTCCTTCTTCATGAGTGTGTCTGTATTTGTGCCCAAGATTTTCAATGATTAGTTATTTCTCAAAGGAGTTAGGGCTGGAAACACTCCCAACTATTAAATCATCAAGTCTGGGAATGATATAAATTTGATATACTCAGAAATCCAAAAAGCTACACACAGTAATTTGGTATTTAGTGAATCACAGAGAGTCTACAATGAGTTGACTGTTAACTGAATGATGAGCATCAAACATAGAGTGTAATTAACACAGACAGAAGCTTACTGCCAACAACAGTTTGAAACAATTTTAGTTCTCTCTTTCCTGCCAACTTTGATATGTAAAGAACCCTTCATAGCATGACTGAGAAAATTTGTTTTTGCATGGGACATTCAGTTTGTACCCCACAGAGCCTCCGGAACAGTGGCTTTTGCAGGGTGGGAACTTAATGAGTATTTGTTGGATTGAACAAGATCTATATTTTTCAAATTGGTCCTCAGATACCGCAATTCTTGTTAGTAAATTCTCATTGAATTTCATGAGCCAGTGGTAACATATTCTCAGTGCTCTTGTGTAGTGAGCCTTTGCTAAGCTAGTGAATGTTTTCTAAAGTAGAAAAGTCAATGATGGATACAGATCTTATTTAATCCAAGGAAACCTTTTATAAAAATTGTTATTGGGAATAAGAAGTGTGTGCTGATCCCAGAACTGATCTGTGTTGATCAAGTGCGCAAGAAGGAATATCAGCTCCAAGTTATCCATTAGCAGTTTATCTGCTCAAACAGAAGCCATGCTTGCCTTGATACCTTGCTGAGTCCCAGGCAATCAACTTGAGTGCTGAACTGTGGCTAACTGAGACTGGACTTAGAAAAAAGTATATGGCTGAGTGAGCTGCAGTTACAGATGTGTGTGTGTGTATGTGTGCATGAGAGAGAGTGAGAGAGAGAAAGAAAGAGGTCAAACATTAAAAAATGTGAAGGATTTACCCACATTGATAGAGATAATTGTCAGAACGTAACCATTACCTGTGAAAAGTGAAAGTGAAGTCGCTCAGTTGTCTCTGACTCTCTGCAAACCCATGGACTATAGTCTACCAGGCTCCTCCGTCCATGGGATTTTGCAGGCAAGAGTATTGGAGTGGGTTGCCATTTCCTCCTCCAGTGGATCTTTGCAACCCAGGGATCGAAGCCAGTTCTCCCACATTGCAAGCAGACGCTTTACCGTCTGAGCCACCTGGGAACCCCAACCATTATCTGTAGCCCTTGATTATCTTTAGGCTAACAGTTCAGACTCAGGAATCTGCCTCACCTCTTTCCCCTTCCTTTCTTCGCCCCACAGATCAGTCTTGCTGACGTACTTGCAGATCCTCAAGGCAGTCAGGCTCCTGACACCTCTGTGCCACAGAGATGCCCTATTAGCTTGGCAGCTGCCTCTCCCCATCCTGACACTTCCCTCCACCCTTGACTCAGACTGTTTACTCTAACTCATTCTAAACCCAGTTCTGGCATCTTTTCTTCAGGATGTCACCTTAGTCTCCATTGAGTGCCCATGTTTCAAGGCTGACTGTGTGCAGTAAAACATTAATCAGGGTCTACCACACTGCCTGTCTGTCTCTCCTGAAGACTGTGTGTTCTTGAGGAAGAGACTGATTCTTCTTTCCAGGACCTAATGCAGCCTCAGCAAATAGTAGGTGCTCATTAATGTTGGGGCTTCCCTTATAGCTTATTGGTAAAGAATCTGCCTGCAATGCATGAGACCCCAGATCGATTCCTGAGTCGGGAAGATCTGCTGGAGAAGGGATAGGCTATCCACTTTAGTATCCTGGGGCTTCTCTTGTGGCTCAGCTGGTAAAGAATCTGCCTGTGATGTGGGAAACCTGGGTTTGATCCCGGGGTTGGGAAGATCTCCTGGAGAAGGGAAAGGCTACCCACTCCAGTATTCTGGCTGGAAAATTCCATGAACTGTATAGTCCATGGGGTCGCAAAGAGTCAGACATGACTGAGTGACTTTCACTTTCACTAATGTTGAGTATTCCAGTATACAAACAACTATGAATAAACAAATGATTTATCAGTTGAGCAATCATCTGTTCAATCTTGAAGTGCTTTGGTTAACAGGTTTTTGACACAAAATGACACAAGTTACATAGGTCAAAGTCACTTAAGAAAAACCAGGAATTTACCAGTTCAAATAACTGAGATTCCCCAAAGAGGTGCTATTGGCTTAAGGTCACAGACGACACCATTAGAAATTTCTCTCTTTCCATATCTATTTCTCTCTCTCTCTCTCTTTTTTTTCTGGGGTGTTTATCCAGGAAGCTCTCTCCATTGGAAAAGATGGTCCTTATGGTTCTAGGCTCACATAGCTTAATACAGTTCGCAGTTTCAGAAGCACACTGAGTATTTACACCGATCCACCAAAAATGATTATGCTTGGCTGTTTGGGTTCCACACTCACCCTTGGACCAAATATTACCAAGTCTAAGTTCTTCCTGCTCACCACACGGCAGTAAGTCAAGAGATGAGGTGTAAGGGCAAGCAGAGGGAGAAGATTGTGGACTAGTGTCCCAAAGAATAATTCAGGCTTCTTTTATACTAAAAGGGGAAGGCAGGTGGCTGGTTGTTGCAAACTTCTTGGTGCCAGCCTGGAGGGCTGTGACCCTGGAGAGGATGTGATAATCCTTTGTTCTTGTGGTTGTCTCCATAGGTCTGATCGTGATATTCCTGTAAACCTCCAACAAGGCAAATGTCACTCTCTGTTCTGCAACTTTTTATCTCTGCATGCAGGAAAAGTGCTATACTTTTAAAGGTCAAACCTGGGAAGTAGAGCCTTCAGAAAGGGCTATTATGTATATTTCAGGCTCTAGGCAACATTTCTTTTATGAGGGTGCACAGCCAGCATGACTAACCTCAGGGAACAGAGCACAAAGGTTAGAGCTAAAGGAAGAGATCCAACAAGCCAGGTTTTTCTTCTGTTACATAGCCACTGTGCTTGGGGTGATGGGGCATTCTGACGGGTCCTACGCTTAGGTCATATACAAACACCTGTGGAAGGTGGGACTCCTTGCAAAAGGAAGTGATATGGGAAGTCAAAAATACAACAGGCATCTATGCACTGTTGATTTTGCAATATGATCAATCAATATGTATTTTGAGAAGTCTCCACGGGTCCAGACGAATTTAACTACTTCATGCATCTTTTCTAGGCCCGCCGAGATATCCCAAGACACATTAAAGAAATGTCCGAAGGATGTTCAGTTTTCAAGTATTTAGGGGCTGGACTTACGTGTATAATTCTATGCCTGTACCTTGCTTCTCACTACTTCCTTTTATTTACTGCTTTTGAAAAAACCTTTTTATTTTGGGATAATTTTTGATTTACAAACAAGCTGCACAGATAGTATGGGGAGTTCTCATCTACTCTATCACCGAGTTTTCTTTACTGTTAATATCTTATGTTACTATGGTACATTTATCACAGCTAAAGAACCAGATCAGCAAGTTAGTATTAATTAATCAGAGTTTCTTTGACCTTCACTGTTGCTGCTAAGTCGCTTCAGTCGTGTCTGACTCTGTGCGACCCATAGACGGCAGCCCACCAGGCTTCTCCGTCTCTGGGATTCTCCAGGCAAGAACACTAGAGTGGGCTGCCATGTCCGTCTCCAATACATGCATGCATGCTCAGCTGCTTCAGTTGTGTCTGACTCTGTGCGACCCCACGGGCAGCAGCCCAGCAGGCTCCCCTGTCCACGGGACTCTCCAGGCAAGAGTACTGGAGTGGGTTGCCATTTCCTTCTCCTGACCTTCACTAATTTTCCTTAATATACTTTTTCTGTTCTAGGATATCATTCAAGGTACCACATTATACTTAGTCATCATGTCTTCTCAGCCCCCTCCTTTGATAGCTTTTCAGGCTTTCCTTATTTTTGATGACCTTGACAGTTTTGAGGAAAACTGGTCAGGCACTTTGTAAAATGTGCCTCATTTTGGGGTTGTCAGATATTTGTCTCATGGTTAGACCATGGTAATAAGGTTTTTGGAGGAAGACCTCAGAGTTAAGGTGCCACTCTCTTTGACATTACATAATGTCAAAGGTGCATACTCTCAACATATCACTGTGGATATTAATCTCGATCACCTGGCTGAGGTCGTATTTTCCAGTTTCTCCACTGTAAAGCTCTTTTTCTCTCTCCTCTTATACTCTGCTATTTGGAAGCATGTCACTAAGCATAGGTTACACAAGTTGGGTGGTAAACTTGACTTTTTTGAGGGGAGGAGTACTTACATAAATTTCTTGGAGTTCCCCTGTGTGGGAGATTTGTCTCTGCTCCATTTACTTATTTTAGTGTTAATATGAACCTTTGGACATTTATTTTATTCTTTGGGTAATGAGCCAATACTATGTTATTTTGTTCTTTAAACTGTTCCAGCTTCAGCAATTGGGATCTCTCAGTTGCTCCTCTGTCCCTTTCCTATGCTTCCATCCTTTTGTTTCTTAAGCACGTCTCTACTTTCTAGTTTTACAAGAGACTCCGTTCCCACTTTGTATGTTCTGCCCCAGTTCTTGAATCATCCGTTTCTCTAAGGACCCCTGGTTTCTTTCACTGGAGAATGGTATTAGAAGCCAGGGTCTGGGAGCTGGTTGTGCTCCTTGATACTGGGCATCAGTACCTCTAGGCCCTCTTGATGGGTATATGCATGTATGTTTATTTCATTGCTTCCTTTTAGTTTCTTTTTGTTATTGACTTTCCCTCTTTCATTGGTGCATGACTTCACTTTGTCCTCCAATTTGATTCATAATCTGTTTTCTCCTGGCTTCCAAATTTGGCTCTATTTCTTGGTTATCCTTTTATTAAAATTTCTCCTATAATGTAAGAAATAATGTGTTCAGCTTTATCCATCTCTTGACATAGCTACTCTGTTCTTGGAGACTACATGTTCTACTCAGGACTTACTGGTGATACCCAAAGGTTTTAGGACAAACAGACAAGGTTTTCTTTCAGGAATATGCTTTGAAGAGCTTATAATGTAATTTTATGACTCTGAAAAAATATATATTCTGTCTGAATATCCATTTTCAACATGCAACAAAGTGATAAAGTAAATGCTTTGTTTCAGTAAGTTGGATCAGGTTATAAAAATTTCTAGAATTCTGCCACTGCAAGGATAAAGCATTCTGTGTAAATTATGGTGCTACTGGAAAGGAGGATAAGCTTTCTGAAGACATGTATAATGAGATCACCTCAGGGTTAGAAGCAGATATAAGAAATTTTCTGATGATGTTTTTTATTTCTTTTTCTTAGTTGAATGGATTTGATGTATAACGCTATGTAAATTTAGGGTTTACCTCTTTTTTTTTTCTTTCTTCCTTTTACTCCCCTTTCCTTTTTGTTGTCTGCTGTGAGTAGGGTGAAAGGATTTATGAAAGACTTAAGGGGAATATAAAACACTGAACCATAGTAAACATGTGTGAGGAAGAAAGTGAAGTTTGTTCCCTGAGAAACTGGTTAGAAGGGAAACCCTTGAAGAAGGAAGGAGGGAAATGCATGCCCACATTCTTGTAAGATGAAAGCAAGTGTTTTAAGACTGAACATAGGCTCAAGTCCCCAGAGTTAGGTATCAGCAGAGCGTACGTCACAGAAGGGCTCTGCTTGGAGAAAAGACTCAGGTTATATTTGCTACGTGTATCTGGAATCTAAAGCTTGAATTAGGTCAAGTCATGCTCAGTGATGTGAAGTTTAGTGAACAAATTATTCCCTTAAATTTACCCACTTAAAGAATAATAACAATTTATTTCTTAAAATAAGTACAGAATTAGTAAACATTAGTATTTATTTGTATTGATATTGTTACATTCCTCCAACTTTTTTTTTTCCTTAGAAAAAATATAACTAGAACATATTATCTACTCTCATTTATGCTTCTTGGTAAAAGCTGGTTTATTTCAGACATTCATTAACTCACTCAGTCGTCAGTCACTTATCGAACATGAATGAGCCAGACATTATTCAAGGTTTCGAGGATACGGTTTGAAGTCACTTATGGTCCTTATTAACCACTCTTTAATCCAAATTTTGGGAATCTAAAGGAGACCACTATGGAAGGAATAAGGTGTTATAGGTGCGATGAGAGAGGTGACTATGTATGCAGTTTGGGGAAAGGGGAAAGATGAATCCTTTCTAATTTGGCAGCTCCCCCACTGCAGGCACAGTGCTTGAGAAAGAAGCCAAAAGCTACTCCAACAGATCAGATAAACCCAAAGCCATAAAACACAGGACAAGGATGCTGGAGTGTTCTCTCTCCCCTTTGCACTCACTCTCATCCTCCCCTCTCCACGCTCATTCTGCTTCTTACCCTCAGATCAGAGGTCAGGGGCTTCAAGTTTAGAAATATTAACACCATTGAGCACTTTATACATCCTTCTCAAGGGAATGTCCTTAGAGTTCATGATCGTGGAGTAAAAAACCGATCAGGACTCTAAGATTTAAGATGAGCAGGGTGTGAAGGATGGGGGTGGGGAGGAGGCATGCAGGAAGGAGAAGAATGATAAGGAATGAATCCCAAATGATCTAAATTAGCAGGCCTGGTGAGTAGGAATGAATGAAATTGACAGAAACAGGAGTATGACAGTCATTCAACACAGGTGGTAATAGCCAGCTGGCATAGGTTCATGTCCCTGCACAAGCTGCTTAACTCCTCTGTTCCCCTCCTGTCCTCAGCCTGAGGCGAACTTTAGCCAGACAATAAGTTTAATTAGATAAATGAGAAACCTCAGAAACAAAGGAAAACAGTCAAATAAGACCAAATAATCATAGTTTAGTCTTTGATTAGGCAAAGTCAAGGAGATCAGTAGTTAACATCATCTGGTGGGGGTTTTCAATATCTCTAAGACACAGTTCAAACACGCTCAGAATATTATCTGTACTTACAGGGCTTCCCAGGTGGCACCAATGGTAAAGAACCTGCCTGCCAATGCAGGAGACTCATGGGTTTGATCCCTGGATCAGGAAAATTTCCTGGAGTAAGAAATGGCAACCCACTCCAGTAATCTTGCCTGGAAAATTCCATGGACAGAGGAGCCTGGCTGGCTACAGTTCAGGGGTCACAAAGAGTCTGACACGACTGAGCATGCAAACAAGCTATGACAAACCTAGACAACATATTAAAAAGCAGAGACATCACTTTGCTGACAAAGGTCTGTGTAGTCAAAGCTATGGTTTTTTCCAGTAGTCACGTGCAGGTGTGAGAGCTGGACCATAAAGAAGGCTGAACACCGAAGAATTGATGCTTTCAAACTGTGGTGCTAGAGAAGACTCTTGAGAGTCCCTTGGACTGCAAGGAAATCCAACCACTCCATCCTAAAGGAAATCA
The DNA here is from genome assembly GCF_027580195.1 of Bos mutus. NCBI lineage: Eukaryota > Metazoa > Chordata > Mammalia > Artiodactyla > Bovidae > Bos > Bos mutus. The sequence goes on along the minus strand of NC_091630.1, from coordinate 11,335,729 downwards.
ACCCTGAATATTCATTGGAAGGACTGATGCTGAAGCTGAAGCTCCGATACTCTGGCCACCTGATGTGAAGAACTGACTCATTGGAAAAGACCCTGATGCTGGGAAAGATTGAAGGCAGGAGGAGAAGGGGATGACAGAGGATGAGATGGTTAGATAGCTTGGATAATGAAGAACCTGGTTTACTTTGCCCAGAAGGGAATGAAATAGTTATACGCCATTTTATAACAACAATATCTTCAGAAGCTCTGAGGGTCTTTAATTATGATTGTCAATTGTTAAAACTATCAAAAGCACACATAAAGACAGCTGTAAACTGTCTATAAAGTTGTCTATAAACTATAAACAAATCAGCCATAATGTAGCATTTTAAAAAGTTGAGCTATTTTAATTGAACATACCACTTAAAAATAATAAAAAATGCTGACGGTGTAGTCAAAAAAGAGTGGCCACTCATCAGTTCTTTGAATTTATAAACTGGGGTTGAAAGTCCAGCACTGCTTACAGGCCTGGTTTATAGTTGTAGGCCTGGAGGCCCATCAGTTACCTCTTTTTCTTTAGTGGTAAAGAATCAGAAAGGCAAAATTATTACATTTTTACTTTTCAGGAATACTATAAGGTTAAGATAGAGAATCCTTTTCAAACTCTCTGAGACCTCAAGTGTCAATAGGTTTCAAAATAAAACTAATATTTGAGTTAGTAGCTAAAAATGAGCTCTGTAAACTATACTCTTAGGACCTACTGTGTGCACCCTCAGTCGTGTCTGACTCTTTGAGACCCCATAGACTGTATCCCGCCAGGCTCCTCTGTCCATGGGATTCTACAGGCAAGAATACTGGAGTGGGTTGTCATTTCCTTCTTTAGGGGATCTTCCTGACCCAAGGATTGAACCTGTGTCTCTTGCATTAGCAGATGGATTCTTTACCAACTGCACCACCTTGGAAGCCCTTTCTTAGGGCCTACATCTGCATATGAGAGAATCAAGAAAGTAGTTTTAACTTTAAGTAAAAATTGGTATCATTTAGAAGTTCAAAAATAGAAATTTTGACTGGTCACGATTCTAAATTAGTAGCTAAAAAGATGTTTGAATGCCTAAATGAACTATAAGGAATTGTTGCATTTTAAAAGATTTTCATGTTATCAAGAAGCTGAAAAACACCAACACAAAACCTTCTTCTGGCCCTTTATTTACCTGGATTAGTTTTAAGGTACAGTTTTTAAAAAGCTAGATATATGCTTTAGGACATTTCACTGACTTTTACTATCTCTGAAAGTTCCTTGCTTCTTAAGAAGACTTTCAATGGCACTCATTTCTAAATTAATTCAGGCATTTGAGGGCAGTTGGGTCCTCTGCGCTTGAATAATTAAGTGAGTACTATTAGAGGAAAAGCTACACATTAGTAACTTGGAGGAACCGGAGTGGATGAAGCACTTTTCAGAACCTGCATGACAATTTTGAAAATTAAACCCAGTTAATAGAAAAAAATGCTAAATCAATGGCCATAAAATTTAATGGGTTTATAGCAGCCTTAACACAGTAGGACTGAATTATCATGTTAATTTAATTTCCATTTCTAAATGAACCAGAAGGCACAATAAAGGTCAATTAACCAGCTACCTTCCCTGCCTTCTTTTTCTTTTACTGCTGGTTTTAAATCACTTTCGGCCCCAAAGCACTCACACTGCTTCTGGAAACTCATTAGTTTTTCCTGAAATTAAAACAAAAAAGAAAAAAAAAAAGAAACAAAAACTAACAACTAACCATGTGCTGAGAACAACCGCTGAGATGTGCTACAGTTATGGGGATATATGTATTCAATGACAAATCTTTTACTCTTGTTACATCGAGGCTACAAACTTAGTTACAGTAGGCCTAGGGAAACACACTAGTGAAAGGTCTGCTTGATAGTTTTACCAAGTGTTCATCTACAGTGAAAAAGCTGTGTGTGCTGCTCTTAACGTTTATGAGGCGAATAAGGAAAGGAACTCCATCTGTGTAATGTGGGTCTGTTGTCAGTACAGTGAGAACCTCACACTTTGCACAGCCTGCATTTTTCACGCTGAAATGTGTCATTTTGTATTAATAGGCTTTTATTACTTCAAAAACATAATAGAAGGAGGAAAAAGTCAGTTTCTTCCCCCTCTACAGCAAGAAAATTCAGCCTTTATTTTTGGTGCAATGGGTTGCTTGTAATTTGATATGTTTATCAAAATCTTCAAATATTCTGATGTTTTCTAGTGATACAAAAGACGTAAAGGGTACTATGTTGGTGAACAAAATATACATTTTGGGGGGCAAAATTTATAATAAAAATGAAAATGGGTTTCTAATTTGAATGTTTGCTATAATAAGTGATATGGAGATATTGGAAATGATCATAATTTTGATTTCAGTAGAAACCTCTTTAAAATAAAGTAAATAATGGTTGTGAAGTATCCAACACTAGGTTTCAGATAGCTGTCCATAAAGGTTAATCTTTTCCTTTCTCCTCTTCAGTATAAAGTAGAAAAATAAAATATTCATTATCTAAAGTTTATTTGGAATTATTTCTTAGGATTATAGAACTTTAGGGGAACAACAGTCCCAATCAGATCAGATCAGATCAGTCGCTCAGTCGTGTCTGACTCTTTGCGACCCCATGAATCGCAGCACGCCAGGCCTCCCTGTCCATCACCAACTCCTGGAGTTCACTCAGACTCACGCCCATCGAGTCAGTGATGCCATCCAGCCATCTCATCCTCTGTCGCCCCTTCTCCTCTTGCCCCCAATCCCTCCCAGCATCAGAGTCTTTTCCAATGAGTCAACTCTTCACATGAGGTGGCCAAAGTACTGGAGTTTCAACTTTAGCATCATTCCTTCCAAAGAAATCCCAGGGCTGATCTCCTTCAGCATGGACTGGTTGGATCTCCTTGCAGTCCAAGGGACTCTCAAGAGTCTTCTCCAACACCACAGTTCAAAAGCATCAATTCCTTGACGCTCAGCCTTCTTCACAGTCCAACTCTCATATCCATACATGACCACTGGAAAAACCATAGCCTTGAGTAGACGAACCTTTATTGTCAAAGTAATGTCTCTGCTTTTGAATATGCTATCTAGATTGGTCATAACTTTCCTTCCAAGGAGTAAGCATCTTTTAATTTCATGGCTGTAGTCACCATCTGCAGTGATTTTGGAGCCCCCAAAAATTAAGTCTGACACTGTTTCCACTGTTTCCCCATCTATTTCCCATGAAGTGATGGGACTGGATGCCATGATCTTCGTTTTCTGAATGTTGAGCTTTAAGCCAACTTTTTCACTCTCCACTTTCACTTTCATCAAGAGGCTTTTTAGTTCCTCTTCACTTTCTGCCATAAAGGTGGTGTGATATGCATATCTGAAGTTATTGATATTTCTCCCGGCAATCTTGATTACAGCTTGTGTTTCTTCCAGTCCAGTGTTTCTCATACCTTTGTTTATGAATATCCATGGAAATAATCAACAGACAATTTATAGTGGGAATAGAAAAGAATTTCATTCTAGTCAAACTGAGAACTCCAGCCTGGGAGACAAATTCAAGAAGCACTTGAACTGTGTTCCAGCAGTCTACAAAATGGGGGAGGCTTGTCTCCAAAGTTGGGTGTGGGCTTCGCTGCAGCTCAGACAGTAAAGAATCTGCCTGCAATGCAGGAGACCTGGGTTTGATCCCTGGGTTGGGGAGATCCCCTGGAGAAGGCTACCAACTGCAGTGTTCTTGCCTGGAGAATTCCACGGACAGAGGAGCCTGGTGGGCTACAGTCTACGGGGTTGCAAAGAGTCAGACATAACTGAGTAACTAGCAACACTTGTATAGACTAATAGCACAAAATTATATAAGCTGTTTGTCAAGACGTAGGATTTGAGCTGGCAAGAAGTGAGGGTACTTGTTAAGTAAGGGTTGATTGGGGTCCAAAATGGTTGCATTTTGCGTACATTTACAGTGGCATCTACCAGCTGATACTGTTTTGAAAATGGCTGGTAGTGACTTTGAGTTCGATATGGTTCAGAAAATTCAAGTTCCCGGTGATGAAGGAATGAGTCTGAAACTGTATCCACAAAGGCCACTCAGCTCCATCTCGGATGCCGGAAACATCTGTCAGAACAAAGAGCGAACGTCAAACTCCTCCAAGGTTTCCAAAGAGGCAGAGAGCATGTACACGGCGCGTCAGCAGGACCCTGGTGGCCGAGAAGGAAGCCTTGTTTTTGAAGGAGTGACAGCCCTGGTGCCCTGGGGCGTTTATCACTGTCTTCAAAGTGGGCATTCTATACTGCCTGGTAAATGCATTCTTTTTAATGATTAAAGCAGATGTACAATGTACGTCAGACAAGCCGTGAGATAGGCCATTCCAGTTAGCACTATGTTCAAGCCAGATCATATATAAGCCAGAATGACATCTCCATAACTCAGTATGCAAAAATTTCTTCTATCACAAGATAGTTACACGTAATTTAGATCAGAAGTCTAAGCATTTTACTATCTGGCTAATTATCTATGTTTTTCTTTAAAATGAAAACATTTAGCTCACTTTTCATTGAATAAAAACTTGCCCCTTGTCTCTCCTTCACACCTAAGATTATGTGTCTATCCCTACCCTCTCTCTGTATCATTTCTGGAAGCTGTAAGTAGGATTTAATGAACTTATGATAATTTCTGTGAAAAATACATTGTGTGGAAATATTGATGTAGGAGTATATGTTCACAACACATATATTTGATAAACAAATGTATAGTCTAGATGTGATTGGTTTTCAGAGGCATCACTTTTCTCTGAAAACTTATGTAGGCTAGTGACAGAATCTAACCTTTTTTGGAATGGCAACCTATTTCATCTACTTTTAAAAGTTGGGTAATAGAATGGAAAAAAATCCTGAAATGTTGTGACTGAAATTCTTTAGACATAAATACATTTAAATGATTTTGTAAATTTCATGTGTGTACTAAGCAATGCTTTTAGGAGATGGAGGAATTTGTGCTGTTTTACTCCTGGTTTTTCTTCAGAGTGTCATTGGGGTTTCACGCGTGGAGCACCCACTTTGTCACGTGTGCAGGGGAGCTCGTTAGTGACCGCCCTCTCCTCCCTTCCCTTCCTCCCCCTGCAGCCCCTTCTCTGTTCTCTGAGAGCTCTGGAGGGTGAACCTGACCTCCGAGTGAGGGTGAGCCCCGTGCCTGCTGTGGCCTTTCGCCGCTGCTGTTCTCTACAGTCGATGAGGATGTCCTCCGAGAGCAGATTCTCAAAAATTATTGCTGATTAACTGGACAATATCACATCATATGACGTAATGACCCTGCCCTCCGCAACCTTATCTTGAGACTGAAGGGGTCTTTCGAACATTAGGCCATTGTGCTACCAATTATGTCACTGAACTGTTGCTATAATTTAGTTGTTGGAGTCACAGAAGTCCCTGGACTTGACTGACCATGTGCAGGCAGGAGACCTGGAGGAGCGGTTCAGGTGCCTGGGAGGAGAAGGGAAGAGGGGAGAATGGCAGCGGAGGGAGAGGGCGAATGAGGAGAGGAGGAGGAGGCCAGGGCAGGCACGCCCTTCAAGACCTCATTCGTGGGGCCGAGTTCCCCATTCCCAGCTGTGCCTACACACACACACACACACACACACACAAGCACACACAGACACGAATACACATACAGACATGAACGCACACACACAGGAAAACACACAGACACAAACACACAGACGTGAACACACACACAGACATGAACACACACACACACACACACACACACACACACACTGCTCATTGACCCCTGCCAGCATCACTGCTGGTATGTCCTTGCTATGTCATGATCAGGTCCAGAGGACTACTGAGTTTGGAAATTTCCGTCTTAAAGATTTTAAGGAAGGAACTTCTTTCAGGCAAGAGGCTGACTGGTGTCTCTCCCATATCTCATAACCCAGTTCTCTGAGGAGTTGTCTTACTAGAATCTATGTAGGTTTTTTCAGCTCTCCTGCCAGCTGGCTGTGTGCTCTGGGGAAGTCGCTTGACTTTTCTGGACCCTGGTTTCCTCACTAGTGAGAAGAGCTTGCTCTTTGATCTTGAAGGAACTTCTGGCCCCAACACTCCATGCTTCTTTGAGGTCCCATTTCAAGCATGAAGTAAGAATGTCAGGCAGGATCAAAATGTCCCAACTTGCCCCCTTTCCTTCAATTTACCTGTCTTGAGCAGGTTAATTAATGAAATGAATGGATTTTTCTCAAGAACATTACGTGTGTGTATGCATATGTACATGTAAACATGTACATACATACACATATACATGTGACAATAAAGAGAAAAAAATCTGATTCTTGACTTCTAAATTTTTTGGACTGTCAGTGGTGGTTGTCACTCAGTTGTGTCTGATTCTTTGCGATCCTCTGGACTGTAGCCCGCCAGGCTCCTCTGTCCATGAAATTCTCCAAGCAAGAAAACCGGAGTGGGTTTTCATTTCTTTCTCTAAATTTTCTGGACTGTCAGTTATATTCTTAATATTGAGATGGGTCTAGTTTACGTAAAAATGTGTGTTTGTTTTTAGCTTCCGCCTGTTAGGAAAGCTGGAGGAAAATGGTACTCATTACTCACTAGGAAACATCTATTTCTGTAGAACAGTATCTATATTTTTAGTGGCAATATTTTATATTATTAATACACTTAGACTTCACCATGAGTCCTCCAAACACTGGGAGATGGAGTCTCTGATGCCTCATATGAAATGGGCCTGGTGGCTGGCTGGCAAAGGAAAATACCAATTTGGTACATAGCAGGACTTGCATTATCTTATTAAAATGTATTTGCTAAGAATGTTGATTGGAAGGGAAGTTCTTAGAATTGTTACTTTTCTTTTCTAACCCTTGGGAGGAATGAATGAATATGTGGTGTTAATATGGCGTGAGCGTCCTTCTCGCTCATAGCCGGGCCACCGTCAGGAGGGGACAAAATGAATGAGAAAAGTGGGACATGCCAGCTGATAGCAGAAGGGACATCCTTACTGGGGGCAGAGCCGTTCGGTTCCCTCTGGGCCTCCCCCTGCCCACGAGCAGCTGGAGAGGGGAGGACACAGGTGGCAACTCTGGGCCTGATGGCCCTCTGACTATCTTTATTTCTCAGCTGAGGGCCGAATGTTCTCATTTTATGGTCACTTGTGGAAATCAGTCCTGAGTGCTCATTGGAAGAACTGATGCTGAAGCTGAAACTCCAGTACTTTGGCCACCTGATGCCAAGAGTCGACTCATTGGAAAAGACGCTGAAGCTGGGAAAGGCAGGAGGAGAAGGGGACGACAGAGGATGAGATGGTTGGATGGCATCACCGACTCAATGGACATGAGTTTGAGTAAACTCTGGGAGTTGGTGATGGACAGGGAGGCCTGGTGTGCTGCAGCCCATGGGGTCTCAAAGAGCTGGACACGACTGAGCGACTGCACTGAACTGAACTGTCCTTTTGTTTATCTATTTACTTGTGGCTGTGCTAGGTCTTTGTTGTGGGGCAGGCACTTCTCACTGCCGGGACTCCTTTGGTTGTGAAGCACCGTCTCTAGGGCATGTGGGCTCCAGTAGGCGTGGCCCACGGGCTCAGCTGCTCCATGGTGCGTGGAATCTTCCTGGACCAGGGATCGAACCCATGGCCCCTGCACTGGCAGGCAGATTCCTATCCAGGTACTGCTAGGGAAGTCCCCAATTGTTCTTTTCAACTCTGAGAAGAGATGGTTTCTCCCTCCCCCAATTCTATTGTCTGCATTTCCTGTTTTCTGTTCCAGAAAGAAAAGACGACACAAATCACTAAGATTATTTCTTGAAGGGGTTTCTTACATTTAGTAAACCGTGCATGGATGGAGTTGAGTGCAGACCACCCCAGTCCTACCCAGAGTTTGGAGAGGCTGCCAAGGATGCTTGCAACCTGGGTGCCAGGGAGGTATGGCGACGGCTCAGGGAGGCACAGAAAGATGAGTGTGATGTGCCCAAGGAACAAGGAGCTAAGCCTGAAACCCTCAGGTGTCGCCCTGGATTTCCGTTGCAATCTGTAAAAGAGCGGCCGGTGCTCCCATTCCCCCAGCCACTCACTCCTCTGTCCAGGGCTCCACAGGAGCAGCAGGCACCGATGAGTCCTCTGTGTCGGGCACAGACGCCCTGCAGGTGAAGCGGAGTAAGTCCACAAGGGGAGGCGCAACAACACCGGCTCTGATTCTGAGGTTTATAATTTGCCAAACATCGTGCAAAGTACTTTCTAGGCATCATTGTTGTTTTAAAAAATTAATTAATTTATTTTAATTGGAGGCTAATTACTTTACAATATTGTGGTGGTTATTGCCATACATTGACATGAATCCGCCATGGGTGTACATGTGTTCCCCATCCTGAAACCCCTCCCACCTCACTCCCCATCCCATCCCTTAGGGTCATCCCAGTGCACCGGCTTTGAGTGCTCTGTTTCATGCATTGAACTTGGACTGGTGATGTATTTCACATATGGTAATATACATGTTTCAATGCTAGTCTCTCAAATCATCCCACCCTTGCCTTCTCCCACAGAGTCCAAAAGTCTGTTCTTTACATCTGTGTCTCTTTTGCTGTCTCGCATATAGGGTCATTGTTACCATCTTTCTAAATTCCATATATATGTGTTAATATACTGTATTGGTGTTTTTCTTTCTGACTTACTTTACTCTGTATAATAGGCTCCAGTTTTATCCACCTCATTAGAACTGATTCAAATGCATTCTTTTTAATAGCTGAGCATTTCCTCTTCTTTATGACCCATTTTTCAGATTAGAAAACTGAGACTCTAAGGACCTTGCTCAAAATCACAAGCTTGTAAGTGACAGCGCTAGTCAGTAACAGAGACAGATTTGAATTTGGGATTGTCTTATTCTCAATCTTCCCATGAAGAAGTTGCTGCAGCTGAAAATGATAAATGCAATGATGAGGCATGCCTGGGGACTGAGGGAGTCAGGCAATAGGGATTTGATCCAGCTTTGGGGGTCAAAAAAGGCATTTTGGACATGGTTCTAGAGTGTCACATTAAACCATGGATGTGAAAAAGCAGATTGAGAGACTGTTGGAGATTCTAGACAGAAGGAATAACCTGTGAAAACGTGTGTGTGAGGAATTACAAGTGCTTTGGTGTTTCTGAAACATGAAGGCAAGGAGCCGTGGGAGATGAGCCTGGAGAAGTGGGATAGGGCCAGACCATGGCAGATCTTTCAGTGACTACAGTGTAGACAATACCACCTGATGAACTTGGCTCTTTGCAGGAATCCAGGAGAACGGCCATGGCAGGTGCAGTAGGATGGGAAGGAGGGAAGAGAGGGGAGACCTGGTGGCTAATTGGGTGGACAGAGTGGATGAGAAAGATGGAGAACGTATAGGATGCTTCTCAGACTTCTAGCTTGGTGGTTGGGTGGATGGGAATGCCAACGGTTGATACAGAGGATTTAGGAGAACAAGGTTCAGAAGAAGGATGCTGAGCAGTTTTATTTTTCACCACTCTAGAGCTATAACAACATATTATTTTGAAGTTTTTATAGCAGGTTAAAATGGTAATGCATAGATTTCATACTTAACTGTGACTTAGAGCTAATCATTAACTGTTATAATTTCATAAATAAGAAACATCTTTCTTACCTGAATAAAATTAAATAATTTTCTATAATATCAAGAAATAAAACACAGCTAAGTCAGCCATGACTTTGTGGATACTAATCATAATAACAATCACCACACATAGTCCAGGTATTTTTCTGTGGACTTTACTTAAGTTAATATCATTCATCTTGCCTCCAGGAATTTCAGTTTTAAACCCAGTGGCACTACCCTGGAGTTCATTCATGTCCTGTTGTGGATGGAAGCCTAGTGGTGTGGGTCTGCCAGGGGTGAGTTTGAGCATGGCACAATCCCCATGGCTGGAGACTGAAACACAGGAGGATAGCTTTGTGAAAATAAGCCAGAGAAAGCGGTTTCACTCCAAGCAGCATACAGATGAACTGTGAACGTTCTTCCCACTGTCGAGGTTTGTATTCCAATAATGCACCTAGCATTATTCATCATAGCCCAAACTGGGAACAGCCTAAATGTCTATTGACTGATGAAGGGAGAGACAAAATTGGTAGATGTTCCACGGAATACAATAAAATGGAAAAAAACTACTGACACATGCGCGCTACTTCAACAGCAAACACATCGTGTTAAGTGAAGGAAGCCAAACACAGCCACATATTGCATCATTCCATTTATACGGATACCCAGAAAATGCAAGTTTTTGTAGAAAGAAAGTAGGTTAGTGGTTGCTTGAGGTTAGGGATGGGATGGATTAACTGTAAATGAGCAAGAGGGATCTAATTGAGATAAACACGTTCTTAAACTAATTTATGGTAATGGTTGCAACCATTCAGTAAACTTACCAAAAATCATTTAATGGTACACAAGAAATAATGAATTTTATAAAATGTCAAATGTTTTTCAATAAAGCTGTGTGAACTTTGGTCAAGTCATTGAATCCCTTTTTGTTTCATTTCCCTTACCTGTAAAACGGGGTGGTGATTGTTCAGTTGCTCAGTCGGATCCGACTCTTTGCAACCCGATGAACTGCAGCACGCCGGACCTTCCTCCACTGTCTCCCTGAGTTTGCCCAAACTCATGTCCATTCCTATTTAATCTCCAGCAGCATTTAACTCAGTTTATTGTTGACTCATTGCCCCTGCCTCCCGGCCCACATTCCTTTTTGGAGCTACCTTCTGCACTTGGTTGTCCTGGGTTCTCAGGGAGGGTGGGGCTGGCTCATTCGTCTCACTCTGCAGTCAGGCATGCCTGTGGCACGCTTCCTCACACAGCCTCATTTCTGGTTTGGGATTATTTGGCATTCTGCCTGAGATTTGGCAGTCTGTCTTTGTATCTACCGACTCTTGAGAGTCCCTTGGACTGCAAGGAGAGCCAACCAGTCCATCCTAAAGGAGATCAGTCCTGAATATTCATTGGAAGGACTGATGCTGAAGCTGAAACTCCAATACTTTGGCCACCTGATGCAAAGAGCTGACTCATTGGAAAGACCCTGATGCTGGGAAAGACTGAAGGCAGGAGGAGAGGGGACGACAGAGGATGAGATGGTTGGATGGCATCACCGACTCCATGGACAGGAGTTTGAGTAAACTCTGGGAGTTGGTGATGGACAGGGAGGCTTGGCGTGCTGCAGTCCATGGGGTCACAAAGAGTTGGACACGACTGAGTGACTGAACTGGACTGAGCTGCCTGAGATATTTTGGGACTTGTTTGGGATATTTCTCCGAAGCTTGAATATCACTTCAGTTCCTTTGTTCTCTTGAGTAATTCTATCGATCCTTTTCCACCAACTTTTTCCAGAAAGTCTTCCTTATTCAGTTTTGCTAGAGACACCTCTCCTGATATTCCAGATTCATTGATTCATTACAAATCCATTTACATTTTTCTATTTTTCCCGTTATTTCAATAGTATTTTGTGAGGAAAGATGTAGAGGATGCTGGGTACGCTGTTAAGATCCTATTTGAGACTGAAGGGCTTATTCCTCCAGCTGCCCAAGGCTGGCCCCCTTCCTGGGAGAGCCTTCAAACAGTGACTCATCAGCTGGAGGCTCAACCTTTTCACCCAGCTTGCTACAATTCAGAAGACCACCCGGCCTCAGAGCTTCCTGTAGGGTCAGCAGAGGCCTACATGGTGAGTCCATCCAGCCCAGTTTCTCCTTCTATTTTTTTTTCCTTCCCTTCCTTTCCACAGATGTTGACCCAAAGAGTATTCCCTAATAGACCTTGTTCACGCTAACCTCCAAATCCGAGTTGGCTTCCCAGAGAACCCAAATGGTGACAGAGGAGATGTGAATGCATGTATTTAGCCAGTCAACTGGAAGGCCTTTTACAGTACTTATTTTGAGATCATGGGCCTTTTAAAATAAGCAAATTAAGTATATGAATTCTTTCTATCCAGAAGGTGAGGTTCACGTCCCTCTCCAACATGAGCTCTCTCCTCTTGGCCTTTGATCAGACGTCAAGCTCCTCTGGGCTCCCAGCATCTCCTTCTCCCCACAGCTGGTTCCATGAGACCCTTACTTGTGGGCCCAGCCTGCTCCTTCTCAGGGCCGAAATGGGTCTACAGGGAAAACTCTTAACAGCTTGTCTTAAGTCGGATTTTCTTGAAGCAGACTGTAAGATGCAGATCTGTGAGTGAGGGCTTCATTAAAGAGGTGTCTCTGGAAGAAGGGAAAAGGAGGGGCAGGGCAGGGCAGAGGGGGAAGCCAGGGGAGGCTGCAATCTCAGTTAGAGTCCTTTGGAGGTCGTGTGATGGTTAATTTTAGGTGGCGACTTGATTGGCCACAGTGGGCCTGGATTAAGCCTCATTTCTGATTGTATTCATACTTGTGGGTTGTTTGTGGATGAGGTTAGCACCTGGACTCAGTTAAGGACTTGCCCTCCCCAAGATCATGTGGCTTGGGTATTGGCCAGTCCCCTGAGGGCCTGAATGGAGCCAAAGGCAGCAGGAGAAGGAATCTGTTCCTTTCTCCCTGCGTCCCTGCCTGATCCGGGGCATCTCATCTCATCTGCTCTGCCCTCACGTGGCATTTGCATCACGATTCCCCCTGGTTCTCAGGTCTTCAGCAGCAGATTGGATTATCCCACTGGATTTCCTAGGTCTCCTAGGGCAGAGGGTAGATTGGGGCACTTCTCAGCCGTCATAATCAAATGATCCAAGTTCTCATTGTCTGGCTAAGCTATCATCTCTCATCTATGTAACCTAGTTCTGTTTCTCTGGAGAATTCTGACTAACATGGGTAGCATCACCTGAGCCACAGAAGAACTCTGGGCTGTAATTTATACACCAGAATTTTCCTACCCGAGGCAGAAGAGTTGGGCTTTTGTATCCTGCACCCATTATTCAGATTGATTGTCAGTGATTCCCTGCGGTGGGGCTGTGAGATGTGATGTAAACATCCAGACCCTTACAGCTCTCTGCCCATGCAGCTGCTCTAGTACCATGAGGGTTTTCCTCCAAAGAATACACATGAGTGCTGGTCATTGGTAGCCAAAGCACATAGAACCTAGTACGGGGACGTTCAGGGATGGTAGGAGCGGTCTGATGTGGTCTAGGTGGATCAGTGACCTCACCTTTGGCATAGTTCTATCACCAGCATTCTCCTTAGTCTGGCCGTGGAGCCAAACTCCAGTTTTGATGATATTCGTTTCTGGCATAGTATAACTTATAGAATATTTGGTTTTGTGTAGGGCTGTATTCCAATGACTCTGTTTGGATGAGTTAATTGCAAAATTCTCTGTTAAATAATGAAATGAGTTAATCTTTTCATAGAGTTGCTCTGTATCTAGAAGCAAAATGCTGAAGCGTGTTTATGAAAAGCAGCAGTCCTAGCGTTGGTCTAATTGATATTGATCTGTTCCTCATGGTAGTAATTGCCCCCAAAGCTTAGTGGCTCTTTGAGACCATTCTCAGAATGATAACAGGACTATGTCATCACATAACAGAAGAGGCTATGAGAGGAGATCATGTATTTGGGTTATCAAAAAAAAATCTATCAAATGGTCTGGGTGAAAATTAAAGAGTGGGCAGGTTAGGACATTTGTGCCATTTGGGGCCGAGTCTGTTCTGTCAAGAGCCCATTTCCCATCAATTTTTGATCCATCCTTTTTGATATTACAGTAAAGGCTTTAAAGGACCATTAAAAACCAGGGATCAATATCAAGATCATGTAACCTGATCTCAAAATAGTTTCTGTCTATAAAATCTAAGGCTGACAATAGAGAAATAAGTGCCACATGTCTCAAATTATTTTTAACCATTTTGTCTAACAGAAGAATTAGAGTGTAGTAAGAGTGAGTGATAGAAAAACTCTCTCTAAGCATTTGTGCCACTTTCTATAGGGTATTATATTGAGACATCCAGACATGCAGTGTGGGAGAGCATGATGTGCTGGGTTTTTTTGAAAGGATATTCCAAAAATTGATTGGTGGTAAGAAAAGATAGAAGGCTGTCTTTTTTCTCTTTCATAGAAGACTGTACTTTTAGTCTGTTTTATCTAAATTTTACTTAAGGGATTAAGTCAATAGTTTTCCATGGATTGGTACCTACCATGTAGAATAGAATTTGTAGTAGGAAAATTTTCTGCTGCATAGTTTGGCATGAAGGCATTGTTTGAATAAATGAGTAGGGACATGGGATTTGAGATATAGTTCTAGAGCTCTTAAATCATGGGGTAACTGTAAGGGCTTTTAAAAATAAAAACAGAGCATCAATTACTGAATTCCTTTAATGACAGGAGTATGGCCAAGCAGGTAGCTGTATGCTGTGGGCTACAGAAGAGTAACTTGACCAGAGAAAGGACCAGAGAGACAGAAGATTCTTAGAGAATGCTCAGGGTAAAAGGGTAAAATCAGGGAAACTAAAAGGCAAGAACCAAGAACCACATAGCTAAGAAATTAGTATTATTATATCAACAGCTTGAAAAGAGACAATCTTAGCAGATGCCAAGCATATATTTGCACTCCGTCCTAATAACCCTCCCTAATTATGCTATAGAGGACACTTCCTTAACAGGATAAAGAATCTGTAAAACCAATAGCCAAGATTATGTCTGTAGAGGAGACACTTGAGGTTTTCCCATCAAATTAGAAAAGAGAAAGGCATTTGCCACTTCCAGTCGTCTGGAAGTTGTAGTCAACAATGTCAAGAAAAAGAAAGGAAACATAAATGTTGGGACTTGGATGATGTGGGAGCACGGAGATCATGGAGATCTGCTTGGGTCACCTCCCAGAGAGAATTTGCTATGCAGCTGCAAGGGGGGCAGTTTACTGACAGTCCTCCAGCTCTTAGCAACTTCAGAGTCACCTCAGCTTCACAGAGTGCTCTCAGCCAGTGACCGACCATATCTTGCTCCGTGAGGGATGTTCCTTGCCCCAGGAGCTCCTCACTGGGTTGGCTGAGTCTTTGTTAGGTCTGCATTGCAGTCAGCCCTTCTTGCCCCCTTTTTCTTCCTCCCCTGTTTATCCCACATGCTTCTTTCCTCCTTACAGCCATCTGAGCATCTGCTTCAAGACCCACCTGACCCTGTTGCTGGCATACATAAATGTTGGGACTTGGATGATGTGGGAGCACGGAGATCATGGAGATCTGCTCCATGGTACAGGAAAGCAGGAGGTGAGATGTATTTTGGGGACTGGATCCACTGAGACTTGGGGCACAGACACTCTGGTGCAAAATGGCAGTCCAATTGCTAAAACTAGTGGAATTACCTGCTTGTTACTAAGTTGCACTGATGACCTATGGAGGCATAATGACAAGTTGAGGGCAGTTAAGAAACAAAAGAATATTGCCAGAAAGGCTGCGGTTTGCAGAGTCCCTTATTTCCTACAGTGTGGGAGCAGATCAAGCTGAAGACTAAACTCAGGGTTTAATGGAGTTGCCAAGCTACTAAGATGATTGAATATAAACAAAAAATCTGTTATGCTAAAACCAAGGTTCCAGGTGGGCAAACTTGGAACCCTAACACATCAAACGAAGACATCAGGATTGAAGCTGCCAAAGATTTTGGCTCTCCATATTCCATTGAGCCCTCAGAATCGCAGAGGTGGCCCACTCCTTCCATTAAGAGACAGCATTGTCCCCTGGTGGGAAGACTCTGTGATGTCTTTTTTTTTTTCAAGGCAATACACCTCCCCCTCAGGATCTGCCCTTACCTCTTTTCCTGACCACTGGGTTGATAACTTGGGTTAAGTTGCAGCAAAACCCAATTAGGGACATGCTGATAAGAGAGGAAATGGAGCTGTAAGAATCAGCCAGCATTGACTGAGAGTTAAGCATTAAGCTTGGGAGTTCCCAGTGGGCTGGATTTGAGGTTGCTTAATCAAAAGGTTTGGAACATAAGACTGGATAAGAGTGAGTTTGCGAACTTGGGGACAATTTTTTCAAAATGCAGGATTTAATACCCTGGCAAAGACCCCAAAACACACTGAGAACAATGGCCCTTGGTTGAAAAGCTTGAATTACTGTGGCAGACAATGGAAGAAAGGAGGTGGGTATTCTAGACTAGACAAATTATGCAAGGCCAGAAAACACATCTTCAGAAACTTCTCAAAATATGTTTCACAGAAAAGGCCAGGAGCTACACCAAGCCCAGGACAGAGAGACACCAATGTTGCCAGGAAATTCAGTGGTGGCAGAGGGACCGAATATACAAATAGTCAGACCCACAACCTCTCCTGCAATTGGCCCAGAGTCAGCACTCAGCCAATAATGGGCAGTTTCATTATTTTTTCTTGTTTCCAGCTCAGGACCAACCACCAAAAGCCAAATATGCTCCTTATACCAATCTCAGAAGATGCCCTCCTGGCTAGCCTGCTCCAGCTTCCTTGTGCAAACCACTTTCAGTCAGAACATACCTAAAGTCTGCCTTTATTTTTCACTATAAAGCTTTTCTACTCCCCTGCCTGCCTTTGAGTCTCTGCCAAACATGAGTGGTGGTGGCTGACTTCCTTGCTGTAGCGAGCTCTGAACAAACAGTCTCTGTTTCTTATCATTCAGGTGGTCTTCATCTGTTTCCACCTGGCTTACTTCTGTAGGTAAGAGCTGATAGTAGGAGAGGCTGTCACCAAGCTTGGCTCGTTGATTCTAATGAGGATCGTGGAGCTTCAATGTTGTAGAGGCCAGGTGGCTACACTTAACTGCCAGAAGCCAGCGGGGTTGTGATTTTTGGGACAACTGCCAGAACTGAGTGGCAGCCAAGGAGGCTTAACCTACAGAGACTTGCAGAGAGATAGTTAACATAAGATAAATAACATTGCTAGGGGTAAAATAGAAGAGTCAATGATGATATTCTCAATACACATGTTTAATCAAAGAAAACAATCATGAAAGAGCAGGAAATTGAGAATGGTCACCCTAATGGAAAGTCACAATTCCTTTCTCAGTGTTCAGACCCAAGTCAGTTTTCAGACCCAGAATCCAAGGCCTGGAGAGGTAGTTGGGTTCCAGTGGAAAGGATTCTGTATCACCGTGGCAAGTATATGTGGTAATGGTTCTTCCAGCCCCTCTGCAATGGGACCTATGGGTATTTACTTGAGTGATTGCACAATAGGGAAAGGGAAATATTAGGACATTTCAGGGATTGTTAGATATAGGATCTGACATCGATACCTGGGGATCACCATTGCAGCACCATTATGGTCCCACTGCTAGATCTGGGATATAGGGAGAGCACAAAATAAACAGAATCTTGGCTAAAGTCCAGCTTGCCGTGGATCCACTGGGTCTGTGGACTCGCCAGGTGGTCTTTCTCTTAGTTCCTGAATATATAACTGGAGCTGAAGAATTTGGAAGCTTATTCTTAGCCTGCAGAGTAAGAGCTCTGATAGTGTAGGGGGCCAAGAGGAAATCTTTGAAACTGCCTACCCACAGAGAGTGAAGATTAGTGCTATTCCTGATGTTCATAAGGATATAGTGGTGGAGATCCTTATCATATCACCATTTAAATTAGCAATCTGGCTCCTGCCGAAACTGGATGGATCTTGGAGAATGACCGGGGACCACTGAGACTCAATCAAGTAGTAGCCTCCATGGCAGAGACTGGCAGAGTGCATTTAGTTTGCTAGAGCAGATTAACATGGCCTTATTATACAATCTGCAGTTGTTGATTTGGTAATAGGGCTCTTTTCTTTCCCTATCAGGGAAGAGGTTAGAAAAGGTTTGCATTTACAAGGAGGGGAAAAAATATACATTTATAGTTTTGTCTCAAGACTATATTAAGTCTTAGATCTCTTTTGTAATGTATTCTGAAAATATCTAGACTGTTGGGACATCCTGTAGAATATCAAGTGATTTATCAGATTGTTGATATCATGCTGATCAGACAGGATTTGCAAGAGGAGTTAGCATGCTGAAGATTTTGGTCCTTGGTCTACAGGGTGGAAGATAAATTCTACAAATACTTTGGGACCTTCCACTCAGGCAAAGTTTTCAGGGGTCCAGTAGTCCTGGGAGTGTGTTGAGACATCTCCAAAACACAAGGCAACTTGCCTCAACCTTTATCCCTTCTGCAAAGAGGTCAGCACAGTGTCCACCAGGCCTATTCAGGTACTAGAGGAACACATTCTACACGTGGGAATACTGCCAGCTCACATATCATGTGACCCCAAAGGCTGTCAGTTTTGAGAGGAGCCTGGAACAGTAAAAGGCTCTGCAGCAGGTTCAGACTGTGGTGGAACATGATGAATCCAAGCTCTGTCACTTGGGTCATATGCTCCAAGAGACCTAAGTGACCATACATCAAGCACTGCTTCTGGTGAGTTGGGTTCTGCTGGACACATCAAGTCATAAAGTTGAGTGGACCCAGCAGCAATCTATCATAGACAGAAATTTCCAAGATAGAAATGGCATACCCAAGACTGAGCACCATGCCTATGAATACATCCCCCTCACATCACCCACAATGGTTGTACCAGCACGTCTACTTCAGCCAAAACCTATCAGGAGGTTGAGCTGGGAAGGGAGGTGCATACATCTAGTTGAAAGGAGAGGATAACCCTGAGGTTGATTTATGGATGGGTTGAAAGTGAAGAGGAACTAAAAAGCCTCTTGATGAAGGTGAAAGAGGAGAGTGAAAAAGTTGGCTTAAAACTCAACATTCAGAAAACGAAGATCATGGCATCTGGTCCCATCACTTCATGGGAAATAGATGGGGAAACAGTGGAAACAGTGTCAGACTTTATTTTGGGGGGCTCCAAATCACTGCAGATGGTGACTGCAGCCATGAAATTAAAAGACGCTTACTCCTTGGAAGGAAAGTTATGACCAACCTAGATAGCATATTGAAAAGCAGAGACATTACTTTGCCAACAAAGGTCCGTCTAATCAAGGCTATGGTTTTTCCTGTGGTCATGTATGGACATGAGAGTTGGACTGTGAAGAAAGCTGAGTGCCGAAGAATTGATGCTTTTGAACTGTGGTGTTGGAGAAGACTCTTGAGAGTCCCTTGGACTGCAAGGAGATCCAACCAGTCCATTCTGAAGGAGATCAGCCCTGGGATTTCTTTGGAAGGAATGATGCTAAAGCTGAAACTCCAGTACTTTGGCCACCTCATGCGAAGAGTTGACTCATTGGAAAAGACTCTGATGCTGGGAGGGATTGGGGGCAGGAGGAGAAGGGGACGACAGAGGATGAGATGGCTGGATGGCACCACTGACTCGATGGACTTGAGTCTGAGTGAACTCTGGGAGTTGGTGATGGACAGGGAGGCCTGGCGTGCTGTGATTCATGGGCTCGCAAAGAGTCAGAGACGACTGAGCAACTGAACTGACTTAGTATATATGGGTGCAAGCTAAAAACGGATGGTGGGTGCAATATAGCTACATGCAGGGTGACCTTGAAAGATAACACTGAGGGAAAAACAATCTTCCCGTAGTAGAGCTTTGAGCAGTGTACCTGATCATCCACTTTACCAGCAAGAAGAAATGGTCCATTTATCTGGGTCATGACGAATGACTGGCCAGTGTGGTCAAGGTCAGAGACTGGAAGATCAGAGATAGAGTCTAGGGTAGAGGTGTATGGACATATGGAAGTTGGCATATGGAAGTGTGACTTTTGTATCACTTATCAATTTATGCTTACTAGAAAGTCTTTACCATTCTATGCACTAAAATGATCTAGGAGACAATTTAAGTCAGACAGTTGATGTTAGCCAGCCTTTTTGTCTTTCCCACTGCAGAACTACACACTAAGCATATGAATGAAGGGGACACAGAGGCAGAGGTTAAAGCTACTCAAGGGTTTAACAGCATAGATTCCTACTTTCAAAGGAAAATAATTGCTGTTGCCAACTCTGAGTGTCTAACCTACCAGCAACGAATCTCAAGGCTGAGCCCTTGACAGAACGTTATTTCTACAAGTAGCTGAGATCAACCAGCTACTTGGTGACAAGCTGACTACATTGGGCTCTTTTTATTCTGGAAGTGCCAATGCTTTGCACTAATAAGAACTAATACGAATTTTAAATTTAGTTTACCTTTCCTTCCCACGGAAGTTCAGTCAGCACCACTATCTGGTCATGTCTGATCCACATCATTTGTACAGTGAAAGAAGTGGGGGAGTGGGCTTAGTAGCACGGAATTCACTGGCTGTATCTCATGCTGCACTTCCCAGAGGCTGTCAGTGAAACTGAGTGTTGAATTGACCTGTTGAAGGCGCAGAAAAAGTGCCTCCTTGGGGGAAAAACTGTGCAAGGATGGAGTCTCTTGATGAGAAATGTAAGGGAACATTCTCAGGTTGATATTTTGCAGTGGACTAGATTGTTGACATTCTCAAGGGTTATAACCTCATTATTACCCCTCTGGAAAGTTCCCTTGTGAAATGTAATCAAGTATAACTCAAGATTAAATGGTCTGTTCACATTCAGTGATAAGAACAACAAAGCCAAGCTCACTGCCCTCATGTTCCATCATAGAGCTTCTCTCTGCCAAGTCCTCACACTCTTCTCTCCTGCTTCTGCTTTAGGAAGGACTGTCTTACAACATGTGCGGATCAAATTAACATATGAACATCATTACAAATGATGACATGTTTTGGAATTTTAGCATCACTTTGAAGGGTTCACAACCATAAATGTTACATTTGCCAAAGTGAAGTTTCTACCGAAATTATTTGTAGTTGTAAATTATTTTGATTAAATGCTGGTCTTTTCAATTGCATAACTTTCCCTAGAATCACAGTGATCTTCTAGCCAGTGATCCAGGGAAGATCACAGTGGTCTTCCATACATCCCATGTGGGAGAATTATTTGCCATTCTTGTATCCAGGTCTCTGGTAATATTATGTCCTTTAAAGGATAAAGTAAATATGCTCAATGCAAATAATATCAAGTGGGACAATATATTTCATACATATAAATGAATTTATGATATAATATATTTATGTATCTAAGGCAAGCTTGGTCTGTCTTATTGGGAAGCAGAACCACTTACTGTGTGATAGGAAGTACCATCTCAAGTATTCATTTGGATGCTAAAATCCTTAGAAATATATTCTTACTTCCAAAATGATTGCCTTATTTTGGACCCAGCTGCATGTGAGTTATTATTAATCCTATATCCAAAGGAAACACTTCTCTTTAAATATGAGGTTATTTGATTTGAAACGGATAGAATCAGTATCAGATGGTTTTTAAAGAGAATGATTATATTCTTAAAGGCATCTGAAACAGTGTAATATTGCAAAGAGATATAAAGACCCGTGTAAGGAAAATGATATATTAACTAGTTCAGTTCAGTCACTCAGTCGTGTCTGACTCTTTGAGACCCCATGAATCACAGCACGCCAGGCCTCCCTGTCCATCATCAACTCCCGGAGTTCACTCAGACTCACGTCCATCGAGTCAGTGATGCCATCCAGCCATCTCATCCTCTGTCGTCCCCTTCTCCTCTTGCCCCCAATACCTCCCAGCATCAGAGTCTTTTCCAATGAATCAACTCTTCACATGAGGTAGCCAAAGTACTGGAGTTTCAGCTTTAGCATCATTCCTTCCAAAGAAATCCCAGGGCTGATCTCCTTCAGAATGGACTGGTTGGATCTCCTT
Organism: Bos mutus; assembly: GCF_027580195.1. NCBI lineage: Eukaryota > Metazoa > Chordata > Mammalia > Artiodactyla > Bovidae > Bos > Bos mutus. The sequence continues at coordinate 11,314,132 of NC_091630.1, read as the reverse complement.
GCAGTCCAAGGGACTCTCAAGAGCCCTCTCCAACACCACAGTTCAAAAGCATCAATTCTTCAGTGCTCAGCCTTCTTCACAGTCCAACTCTCACATCCATACATGACCACTGCAAAAACCATAGCCTTGACTAGATGAACATTTGTTGGCAAAGTAACGTCTCTGCTTTTCAATATGCTATCTAGGTTGGTCATAACTTTCCTTCCAAGGAGTAAGCGTCTTTTAATTTCATGGCTGCAGTCACCATCTGCAGTGATTTTGGAGCCCCCAAAAATAAAGTCTGACACTGTTTCCACTGTTTCCCCATCTATTTCCCATGAAGTGATGGGACCAGATGCCATGATCTTCATTTTCTGAATGTTGAGTTTTAAGCCAACTTTTTCATTCTCCTCTTTCACCTTCATCAAGAGGCTTTTTAGTTCCTCTTCACTTTCTGCCATAAGGGTGGTGTCATCTGCATATCTGAGGTTATTAACTAGTTAAGTTAGTATTTTAAAAAAAAAAGTAAAGAGGCTAAACTTACCTCTTACCTTTTAAAAATATATTTATTTCTTTATAGGTTTTATTGAACAGTCAGAGAAAATTTTATTTGCTATTCAATGCTAAGTATTTCTCTTTCCCTCTGTTTTTGGCCACACCACACAGCGTGTAGAACTTCCTTTCTCAGGGATGGAACCTGTGCCCCCTGCAGCGGAAGCACAAAGTCTTAACCACAGGACTGCCAGGGAAGTCCCAATGTTTTGTATTTTCATTTGAGTTCTTAAAGCAATTTAACCTTTCAAAATTGTGCTATTATCCTAAAAGAGAAGACAGTGAAACAAAACATTTCATAAATGTATTTTCACACACAGAAAGCATGCACAGAAGAGTGAGAACACAGTATTGGGTTCAACTTAGGGATATTCTAGAATATTTTCTTACATGTTAGTTTAGACTATCAGTAGCAATATGTAAGGTGCCTTGCAGTCTGAGACCAAGACTTACACCAGCAAAGCAGACTTTCCCTGCTCCACCAAATGCCTTCTTGCTCATTGGACACTGCTCTGTGAAGATCTAGGTTCCACTCTTTTGCTGAGGACTCATCACTGACAGGTTTACACTGATGGCAGTAAGAATGAAGGATGAAGAACATGCAAAATTAGAATTGTAGTTTGGTTTATGATGCTTTAAAACAGTGATTTTCAAACTTTTGTCTGAAATTTACAGTAAGAAATACAGTTTTCAATGGAACTAGCGTTTGTGTGCACACACTCTAGTCAAAGGTTTTATGAAGCGGTATTTACCTTATGGGGTAAACTCTGATACTTTCTATTTCTTTTCTATTATACCACTCCATGCTACTCCATCCTATTAAAATGCTGATCACAATCCACTAAATCAATTTAATAACCCACTAAGTAGTCATGGCCCATATTTTGAAAGAAACGTTTCTTCAAGACATTTAAAATGCAGGGCACTATATCAGTTTTGACCTTCTACAGTGCCTAGAATAGTACCAAAATAGGGCTGGGTAATCTGATGCGGTAGTTGCTGATGTGCTCCGATTCATTCCCCCGCACCCTCATAGCCACGTGCTTGCCGTGTAACTTTCTAGTGTATACCTATTTTGATACACATGGCCCAGGCCCATGTGACTTGTTTCAGATGATGGGAGTTGAGTAAACATGATACATTCAGAAGCTTGGAAAGTGCATGTACACTGGAGCTTGTCTGTTCTTGCCCCAATGTCTTGTTTATAACATACCCAACTCTCTGCTGGAGACACAAGAACCGGATCAGAGATGTGATCAAAGCTGAATTGCTCCAGATGGGAGCTGAGGCTATCCTCTATGAGTTGTCAGCCAGCCCACACTGGCATATGAGTGAGCCCGGCCAAGACAAGCAAAGGCATCTAGCCATCTAGCTAACCATTCCAGACAAGTGAGCAATGAACATTTATTGTTAAATGCCACCGAGGTTTTTTGGTTTGTTACATATTATTACCGTGGCAATAGATAATCTGCACCTGGCTGGGGCCAATCACGGCCTGTTCATGCTTGAGTACATGAAGTATATCCATGTGACTTGAAGACTAGCAGAGTCAAAACCTCTCCCATGCTGCCTCACTTCCATTACAGGTCAAAATACTACTCTCTCCCTTTAATGACCTCATCACAGGAATTGCCTGGTTTTCTTAGGAGGTTGTCCACAAACATTCACAATATGTTCACATTTTGGCTTTTGGATATAGGGCCACTGATACTGTTAACATTTAAGAAGATTATAGAGGTATGATAATCCCAAAGAAGGGTAATAGCAAAGAATGTTCAAACTGCTATATAATTGTGTTCACTTCACATGCTAGCAAGGTAATTCTTCAAATCCTTCAAGCTAGGCTTCAGCAGTACATGAACTGAGAATTTCCAGATGTAGAAGCTGGATTTAGAAAAGGCAGAGGAACCAGAGATCAAATTGCCAACATCCATTGGAATACAGAAAAAGCAAGAGAATTCCAGAAAAACATCTACTTCTGCTTCACTGACTACACTAAAGCCTTTGATTATGTGGATGACAACAAACAGGAAAATTCTAAAGAGAGGGGAATATCAGACCACCTTACCTGCCTCTATGTGTAATGCCCAGCTGGATGAATCACAAGCTGGAATCAAAATTTTCCGGAGAAAAAGCAACAGCGTCAGATGTGCAGATTGTTATTGTTCAGGCACTAAGTCATGTCAGACTCTTTGTGACACCAGAGACGGCAGCACACCAGTCCTCTGTCCTTCACTATCTCCCAGAGATCGCTCAAATTCATGTCCATTTAGTTGGTGATGCTATCTAATCATCTCATCCTCTGCTGCCCCTTTCTCCTTTTGCCTTCAACCCTTCCCAGCATGAGGGTCTTTCCCAATGAGTCAGCTCTTCAGGGAGCCAAAGGATTGGAGCTTCAGCTTCAGCATCAATTCTTCCAATGACTATTCAGTTTTGTTTTCTTATAGGATTGACTAGTTTGATTTCCTTGCTGTCCAAGGGACTCTCAAGAGTCTTCTCCAGCCTCACAGTTTGAAAGCATCAATTCTTCAGTGATCAGCCTTCTTTATAGTCTAACTCTTATATCTGTATATGACCACTGGAAAAGCTAGTTTTGACTACATGAACCTTTGTTGGCAAAGCGTTGTCTCTGCTTTTTAATACGCTGTTTAGGTTTCTCACAGTGTTCCTCATATATATATATATATATATATATATGCAGATGATATCACTCTAATGGCAGAAAGTGAAGAGGAACTAAAGAGCCTCTTGATGAGGATAAAAGAGGAAAATGAAAAAGCTGGCTTGAAACTCAACATTAAAAAGATTAAGGTCATGGCATCCAGTCCCATCAGTTCATGGCAAATAGATGGGGAAAAGAGGAAGCAGCGACAGATTTTATTTTCTTGGGCTCCCAAATCACTGTGGATGGTAACTGCAGCCATGAAATTAAAAGATGATTGCTCCTTGGAAGGAAAGCTATGATGAACCTTGCCAGCATATTAAAAAGTACATCACTTTGCTGACAAATGTCCAAGCTATGGTTTTTTCCAATAGTCAAGTATGGATGTGAGAGTTGGACCATAAAGAAGGCTGCTGCTGCTAAGTCGCTTCAGTCGTGTCCGACTCTGTGCGACCCCATAGATGGCAGCCCACCAGGCTCCCCTGTCCCTGGGACTCTCCAGGCAAGAACACTGGAGTGGGTTGCCATTTCCTTCTCCAATCCATGAAAGTAAAAAGTGAAAGTGAAGTCACTCAGTCATGTCCGACTCTTAGCAACCCCATGGACTGCAGCCTACCAGGCTCCTCCGTCCATGGGATTTTCCAGTCAAGAGTACTGGAGTGGGGTGCCATTGCTTTCTCCAAAAGAAGGCTGAGCAATGAAGAATTGATGCTTTTGAACTGTGGTGTTGGAGAAGACTCTTGAGAGTCCTTTGGACTGCAAGGAGATCCAGCCAGTCCATTCTAGAGGAAATCAGGCCTGAATATTCACTGGAAGGACTGATGCTGAAACTGAAGCGCCAATATTTTGGCCGGCTGATGCCAAGAACCAACTCATTGAAAAAGACCCTGATGCTGGGAAAGATTGAAGGCAAAAGGAGACGAGGGTGGCAGAGAATGAGACAGTTAGATAACATCACTGACTCAGTGGACATGAATTTGAGCAATTTCTGCTAGATAGTGAAGGACAGAGGAGTTTGGTATGCTGCAGTCCATGGGGTCGCAAAGAATTGGACATGACTTAGCAACAGAACAACAGCAACAGCAACAACAACAATGTTAATATGGAATGGCATACTTTATACAGAGCACAGAAGTACTTTGGCTTGCAAGTGTTAGGAATTTGACATTATTTTAAGGCAAAACAGTATGACAGTCTACCCTTTTTCTTGTTCTTTCTAATTTGCCAGCTCTTTGTTTTAGACTCTTGCCTGGAAAATTCCATGGACAGAGAAGCCTGGCAGGCTACATCTCATGGGGTCGCAAAGAGTTGGACATGACTGAATGACTTCCCTTCCCCTTGTTTTAGAACTTCTCTTCTAACTATTCTTGCTAGCTTATTTCATTTAGATTTTTATTATCCTCCCAGGACTAATGCTGAAGCTGAAGCTCCAATACTTTGGCCATCGATGCGAAGAACTGACTCACTGGAAAAGACCCTGATGCTGGGAAAGACTGAAGGTAGGAGGAGAAGGGGACGACAGAGGATGAGATGGTTGGATGGCATCACCAATGCGATGGACATGAGTTTGAGCAAACTTCGGGAGTTGGTGATGGACAGGGAGGCCTGGTGTGCTGCAGTCCATGGGGCTGCAGAGTCAGAAACGACTGAGTGACTGAACTGAGCTGAATTGATCCTCCCAGTAAGTACCCATTTTCCTTGTTTGTCACTCCATGTATGTATATGTGTGTGTGTGTGTATAGTAAAAATTACAGTATTTGGGATCTACAAAGGAGAGATAATATTGCACTAGAAAATCTGAAATAGGTGGAAAGAACTGGATGTGTTATTTGTCATGGATATCATCGAGAAAGTCTAACTGCTAAAGAAATGGTTATTAAAAAAGATCAATGACCACCTGTCACTCCAATATCAGAGCGATCTCTCTGGTCCACTCTCTGGACCAGAGTGCACTCCTTTAAAACAATCTGGAGATGTCTCACTGCCTTCCACCATAGAAGCCCTGACATGGTCGCTTTATTTATTACCAAGCAGCATAGGCTTCATCTTTCCTAAGTGAGCTGAGGATACAAAAGAGGCCAGGATTCCTAGAGGGTCCTCATCTCCAACAGAAATTCCTGGTCATACCATCTTTGCAAGATAGATCTCAAGGATAGAATGAAATTTACTCTAATCTTCACATCTTTGTTTTCTCTGACTTCTGGGTATTAATGATTCCTTGGCTTGTGGACTCTTGAGTCTCAATAATTCCTTTAGCATAGTGGTTTTCAATTTTAGCTGCACTTTGGATCACCTGGGAAGCTCTGAAATATCCAAATGCTCAGACCATGCCCAGATTAATTATTTTAGAATTTCTAAGGGTGGGTCTCAGGCATCAGTAATTTTTTAGAACTCTTGGAATAGTTTTCTTGTGTAGCAAAGCAAAAAGCCATTGCTCTAGTCAATTTCTTATATCATGTTCCCAATTCTGTATTTTCAATAAGTTGGGATTACTAAGCTTTCATACTTCCTTCATTTGTGGTTGAAAGACAGATTACACACATTTTGCCAATAAGAAAACTGTCCTCTCAAGCTCTCTTTCTCTTTTTCATTTTTCCCGTTTTTGAAAAAAAATTCATTTCTCTCTATTCCATGCCCCCTTCCACCACCCCATGGCTGTTAGTCAAAGAATAAAGTAGTTTCACTTAAAATGTAAAGTATGTGGCTTATAATCAAACCACCAGTATCCCAGCAGAAAGTTCTTTCTGTATTAGTATGAAACTCTAAAGTCTTTTAAACCTAGTGTATAGTATGAAGTGAATATATAATTGTTCGATGAGACTAAAACATGATTTTCTTTCTCCACTCATAGCAAGTATGTTATTCTAACTGTATCTCTTTCTTTCTGAAATTCTCAGGTAAGTTTGTAAATTGCCAGGACTAAACAGGCTCTTTCCTTCTTTCCAGTCTGTCTAGTTCCAAGTACTGACTGCCAGTATGTTAAATCTTCTGTGAATTCTTAAACTCAAAGGATGAACACAATATTATTTTGGCAGGGAACTGTTTATATGCGTCTGGGTAGGGGGTTTTACTTGTGCTTATATATCTCTTTAACATGAAAGAAGCTTGGTTTAGTTTGCTTCTATTTTATTCTCATAGGACCCAGGAAAAATGCTCAAGAGGAAAAAAGATATTATTTCACTCTAAGAGCTCATAGTGATGGAAACTTGGAAATGAAAGCAAGTATGCATAGGTACATAGATCACAAATTTTAAAAGTCTGAATTACCTCTGGTTTATTCATCTAAAATGAAAATATTCTTCAATCATCAAAATCATGTTTATGGCTTATTTGGGAAAATTTATCTTAAAACCAGATACAGATTTTGGAAGGAAACCAGAAGCTTGGACAGTACAATTCACTTGGGGTCAAAGGCAAAATTGCTGGGAGATTGAAGTTTTCCTTATTAAGCCTGCAATATTGATTTGGGGAATATAAAAGAAATAACTGAAAATATCTTGCTAGAAGTAACTGTATATCATCAGCTTTAGATGAAAAAACTAGGAGCTGGCTTCATTTGAAAGAATAATTACTCAGCTCTCTAGAGTTTTCTTAAATGACTTCAAGGACCAAATGTATAACTTATACCATGTGCTATTAAATCCTTTTTTTTTTTTTTTTTTGAGAATCTGTTCAAGATGGAATACTTATTAGATTTCTGCTTGTTTATTCACTTGGTATGTGCTTATTGAGTGCTTACTATATGCTGGGTTCTGCTAGGTCCTCAAAATACAGTGATGGACATGATAGCCCCTGTCTTCATGAAATTTATAGCTTAAAAGGGAAGAAAGGTTGTCATTGAACAAATAAATGACATATAGTGATTTAATTACAGATGTGTTAACAGACAAAGTGTACACTATGCAATGGAAGTCATTAATATGGGAACTGCCTTGTCTCAGGGGTTAGAGGTGATTTTCCTTAGGAAATGATATTTTAGCTGGCATTCATAGAATTAGTAGGCTTTAGATCACATGTGCTGTAATAGTACATTTTAATCAAATCATTGAAATCAGATATTTACTTGTAGAAGAACCAATTCTATGTGATCAAATGTGTAGAAGGTTTATGTGAAATTTAATTTAGGAAATCAGTGTCTCTGTGTATTCATAGAAACCAAAGGTTAACAGGCAAAGTGGCAGGAATGACTCAGAAGGTCATATCCATTCACTCAACAAACATTTGCACAGGGGAAGCAGACAAAAACCCTTGCCCTTCTGGAAGCTGTGCTGTAGTAGAGCAGACAGTCACCAATAAGGTAAGTCAGAAACACAGGGAACATGGTCAGTGGTTGGTAACTGCAGTGGGGGAAAATAGAGCAGCCAGGGGCTTAGGGAGTGTTGGGGGTTGTAAAGTTACTGACGCCTACTTTATACATAATGTCTTCAGTCTCTGGTTCGATGCATGGACCAGCTACTTGGATCGCAGTTGGCTGGAATTGGTTCCATATTTGAAAGTTTGCTGACATTCCTTAGAGCTGTCATCCCTAAGTTGTGTAATTTTTTACAAGGTGAATATTATTATCATTCCCATTGTACAAATGTCATTTTTTGCACCATTGTGATTGGCAGACTTCAGAGAGGGAAAGGTGCTGGTGTAGACGTTTTTGACTGTGGTCAAGTCAGAGCCTCATCTGTTGTCTGAGGGCCTTTGTGTGTGCAGAAGAATCAAGACATTGATTCTGGCTTTACCATTCATTCATCTGGAAAATGAATCAACCTCTTTGATCCACAGTTTCCTTATTGTAAAATACACTCTTGCCTCCGAATCCATGGAAGATTGTTCCCAGGACTCAGATATCCTAAATCAGAGTTGGTTGACCCTCCCTACCTGCAGGTTCAGTATCCTTGGATTCAACCAAATGAGGACCGATTTTCTCAGATTTTCTGAATTGTTCCCAGAATTTTTGATCGGTTGGTTCCTTGGATGCTGAATCTATGGAGAGGAAAGGTTGACTGTGAATGGCTTGGACCAGATTCTGTAAAACTCCTTTAAATCTGGAGACTTTCTTCTCTGAAAGGCTTTTTAGTTTTTCTAGGGGGATTTTTATTTTCAGGAACATCTACCCCAGCCTTTGAAAGCATTCAGTAATATGGGACTTTGCCTGTGGTGGCATGTGGGCCTTCTGTCAGGCAAGTGTAGAAGACACTGCACTTGCACTGGCATCATTGGAATAATAATAACAAGTATTTGCACATTCCTAGCTATTGGAGGAGCCTGGTAGGCTGCAGTCCATGGGGTCGCTAGGAGTCGGACACGACTGAGCGACTTCACTTTCACTTTCATGCACTGGAGAAGACAATGGCACCCCACTCCAGTACTCTTGCCTGGAAAATCCCATGGATGGAGGAGCCTGGTGGGCTGCAGTCCATGGAGGAGCCTGGAAGGCTGCAGTCCATGGGGTCGCTAAGAGTCGGGCATGACTGAGTGACTTCACTTTCACTTTTCACTTTCACGCAGTGGAGAAGGAAATGGCAACCCACTCCAGTACTCTTGCCTGGAAAATCCCATGGACGGAGGAGCCTGGAAGGCTGCAGTCCATGGAGGAGCCTGGAAGGCTGCAGTCCATGGGGTCGCTAAGAGTCGGGCATGACTGAGTGACTTCACTTTCACTTTTCACTTTCACGCATTGGAGAAGAAAATGGCAACCCACTTCAGTATTCTTGCTGGAGAATCCCAGGGATGGGCGAGCCTGGTGGGCTGCCGTCTATGGGGTCACACAGAGTTGGACACGACTGAAGCGACTTAGCAGCAGCAGCAGCAGCAGCTATATGTCAGGCACATTTCTCAGCTTTTTACCAACAATCCTCATGGCAGTTTTACAGGATGAATACTATTATCATTCTCATTTTACAAATGGCAAATTCAGAAAGATCAAGTAATTTGTCCAAGGTCACAGAAGTGGTAAGACACAGAATTAGGAATCCAGTTCAGGTAATCTGTGTCAGTGGTCTCCAAACATTACCTGAAACCCTTACAGCAACAAAACAATTTTGAGGATTCACCCCAGTATGTTTATTTATTGATTTAAAATTACATGTGTAAGAATCATAAAGCATTCATAAAATAGAAAATAAAAATCTAAAGAAGAAATATTTAAAATTAATTTTAAAGTTTTATTAACAGTAGTAAATTTTTTTTCTTTTCATAAAATGTGGTTGAATATACTTCATTATTTTGGATTTGAATCAAGGCCTATACTTTGTGATTAAGCTACTCAAAGATCTGGTTCTAAATTCTTAGCTGAAAAAGATGCCTCACAGATGAACTTGGGTCCTTATGGAAGAGGTAGATCAGGCAGTCAGTTCAGTTGCTCTGTCATGTTCGACTCTTTGCAACCCCATGGTCTGCAGCACGCCAGGCTTCCCTGTCCCTCACCAACTCCCGGAGCTTACTCAAACTCATGTCCACTGACTCAGTGATGCCATCCGACCATCTCATCTTCTGTCGTTCCCTTCTCCTTCCACCTTCAATCTTTCCCAGCATCAGGGTCTTTTCAAATGAGTCATCTCTTCGCATCAGGTGGCCAAAGTATTGGAGTTTCAGCTTCAGCATCAGTCCTTCCAAGGAATATTCAGGACTGATTTCCTTTAGGATGGACTGGTTGGATCTCATTACAGTCCAAGGGACTCTCAAGAGTCTTCTCCAACACCACAGTTCAAAAGCATCAATTCTTCAGCACTCAGCTTTCTTTATAGTCCAACTCTCACATCCATACATGACCACTGGAAAAACCATAGCTTTGACCAGATGGACCTTTGTTGGCAAAGTAATGTCTCTGCTTCTTAATATGCTGTCTAGGTTGGTCATAGCTTTTCTTCCAAGGAGCAAGTGTCTTTTAATTTCATGGCTGCAGTCACCATCTGCAGTGATTTTGGAGCTCCAAAAAATAAAGTCTCTCACTGTTTCCCCATCTATCTGCCATGAAGTGATGGGACCAGATGCCATGATCTTAGTTTTCTGAATGTTGAGTTTTAAGTCAACTTTTTCACTCTCCTCTTTCACTTTCATCCAGAGGCTTTTAATTCTTCTTCGCTTTCTGACATAAGGGTGGTGTCATCTGTATATCTGAGGTTATTGATATTTCTCTGGCATTCTTGATTCCAGCTTGTGCTTCATCCAGCCTGGCACATCGAATAATGTACTCTGATGCTGCTGCTGCTGCTAAGTCAATTTAGTCGTGTCCAACTCTGTGCGACCTCATAGACCGCAGCCCACCAGGCTCCTCCCTCCATAGGATTTTCCAGGCAAGAGTACTGGAGTGGGTTGCCATTGTCTTCTCCGGATGTACTCTGCATGTAAGTTAAATAAGCAGGGTGACAATTTACAGCCTTGATGTACTCCTTTCTCAATTTGGAACCAGTCCGTTGTTCCATGTCCAGTTCTAATTGTTGCTTCTTGACCTGCATACAGATTTTTCAGGAGGCAGGTCAGGTGGTCTGGTATCCCCATCTCTGGAAGAATTTTCCACATTAGCTGCCTCTTTGAATCTAGTCCTATTTTCAAATAAATTTGAAGCCCTATTGTCAAATAACTAGTTTCAAAAGAGTAGATCATTATCTGCTCTTAACTATGATATGGGTTTGTCAATTCTCTGCACTTTATAAAAAAGCTTTTTATTGCTATTGCTTAAATTCTGCAAAAAATATCCTATAATTTCTATATACTCCTTGGAAAGGGGCACATTTTTGCATTTTAATGCGTGAGATTAAAATGGATGTTGAAACTGGTTATAATATTTTATTTCTACTTTTTTTTTCTTTTGTACAGATAAGGGAGACTTTAGAGGGGACATCCTGCCTTAGCCTGGGTTTGCCAGGAAGCAGAACCTGGCTTTTATTTAGAACTGTCCACTCCTAGGTCACAGGAGCGAGGGACATGGAGAGGGAGAGCCTGTTAAGGATGTATTATTGAGTTAGCCTTCGTCTTGTATGGAGCATGACTGATTTTCAATTTTGAGAGTTGATCTTCGCAAAGGCTGTATAAATGATTGCTTCTCAGGACAGTCCCTCTGGGGAAAGGAATGGGGAAAACGTATTGTCTCGCTTCCATTTTTTCATAAATTCACTTTGGATTGCACTTGCGCAGGTTCAAAAATTGGCTGTGGATTGTGTTTTTGTGGGTGCTCAGCAGGAAGCCTTTCACCCCTCCCAGTCAATAGGAAAACCCTGGGGTGAGAGGCAAAAAAGAAGCACCTCAAATAGGTATAAGCCTGGGTGCTGTCAACTTGGGTCTGCTTGGAGGACGCCAGAGTCTGTGTCCCACCCAGAGACTGGACAGGAAAGAGGTGGACGTGACCAGAGGGGTGACTGATAGACACACAAGTTACATCTTTGGCAACAGAAACTGGTAACTACACAAACATTTTCAAACAACTAGTTTCAAAATGCTGTCCTAAGCAAATTTTTTAAAACAGCATTTACTTTATATTCATTGTTAAAATATCACCTGTATCTACCCAAGTACAGTGAGCTGCAACATATTGCAATATATTGATGTAAAAGAACAAGGGATGGTTCCATTGAGAACTGCTAATTGAATGTCCGCTTAAGAGTTGGGACTAATACTTTCTCTATTGATAGCTCCCTCCAGGCAATAGTAGCTCTCAAAGCAATGGCGGTGTCCCCATCTTTCTGCTTGTCGCAGTAAGTGCTGACCTTTATCTGATACACAAGGACGGAGAGATGGTACTTTAACCACCTTTCCATCCATACCAGAACTTCAGCCAGCAGTTCTTACAGGAAACTTAAAATTGTTTGGATCTCATCGCCTTTCCCAGAAAGACCCTTTATAGTTAGTGCATGCCCCCTGATGCCACACGACTCTCTGTTTTCTGTTACAACTTTTGCCAGTCCTTATTTGCATGTTTTACATGCCCTTGCTACCAGCCTGTAAATTCCTGTTCCCTGTATGTTACCGAGGCATGCGCTACATCAGACTGCACTCTGGATAAAGCAAACTGGCTGTATATAAATTGTACCTTCGTGCATTTGTTAAATGTTCAGGAAATTCTTTAGCCTTATTCTTCAAAAAATGTCTTCAAGCATATTTCTTTTATTTAATGACTGTCTTTCATATCATGCATCTGTAAAAATGTGCAAAAACATATCTAGGCCTGTATTGAGTATTCCTGACTTCCTGGACTGCTGTTCCAAGAAACACAGCAAGAAGGCATATTGATTTTTATTTCTTCTGGGCTTTAGCCACACACATTTCCACATAGCTTCAGACATTAATGACTGAGGCAGGCCCCGGCATTACAGTCTGGGGAATTTTGATGACAGTTTTGCTCCACGTAGCTCATTCGTCTTAGGATACGTGTGTCCATCTGCCAGGTCAGGTGCTTTTTCCAAGAAGCTTTCAAATACGTTGAGCGTGTGTTTGGGTGTGGGGAGCTTGTGAGTGAGAGTAATACTCCAAGCTGATGCCTCAGTAACAAAGAGGACTGAGCAGCACTCTAAGGCAGATTTAGCAGAAGTAATATACTCTCAGAGACGAGCAGTGACACTTTTGATGAAGGAAAACAAACTTCACACATGCCTAGCAGCTTCTCCCTTGAGAAACCCATAGCTTAGCAAGAGCCAAGGAAAGGACTGAAGGTCCAGAGCCATGTTTGCCGACGTCTGTGGGAATGAAAAGGGTATACTCCAGTGAGTAATCTTCTCGAATGTTCCATAGCATTTGAGCATTTGCTTTCTCTTTTCTGGCATGGAGCCGGTTGTTTGGCCTGATCCGAAAGCCATTGAATGCATTTCTCTGAGGATCTACATTTGGCTACATGTGCACTGGAGGACTATATGATGTAATTGCTTCCTCTTTTCTTCATTTTCTCTCTTAATTAACTATTTTCCCTTTCCTTCTTCTGGTGAAGAGAAGGCCACAAGAAACAAAGCTACCTTTCCCCCTTCAGCCTTAACTTGTGTTTAGTAGAAGAAGAATCTAACACGTATAACCAACCATACATGAATGAAACCACTTGTTTAGTGCTTGGGGTCATATTGGATGCCATCTAGAGGTGAGAGCTGGAAAGTTTACCCAGCTTTCAAAATAGCACAATATTAAACTCAGAGGGAAAGCTTCTTTATTAAAATTCTCATAGGAAATAGGCAGGTGAATGATCTGCTTTAGATCTCGCTTAACTGTTTGGTGTTGTGGTGGACTGCGGCGTTGTTTGTAGCTCCACCTTAGACCATTTGCCTGCCAACATTTTCAGAGAATCAGAGCAGGGAGGTCAGCCTGGGAAACTCATCTTACCACGTGATGGATGCAAAACACACACATCTTGCTCAGACTGTTGCTTTGAGCCTCCAATGTGTTTGCAGAAATTTATAAACTTAAGTCCCCATGCAGGATGCAAAAACTGTCTTGGAAAGTGATTTACATTCTTCAGCTTGCAATTGGACTATAACTTAATATAACATAGTTTGTTTTTTCTTTCTCATCTCAATTTTTTTATTGCCATAAAATGCACATAATATAAAGTTTAACTCTTCATCATTTTTAAATGTACAGTTCAGTGACATTAAATGCATTAATGTAGTGCAACCATCACCACCATCTATCTCCATTACTGTTTTCATCTTGTAACTAAAACTCTAAAACACCAACTCTGGAATAAGAAATGGCAACCCACTCCAGTATTCTTGCCTGGAGAATCCCATGGACAGAGGAGGCTGCGGGCTACAGTCCATGGGGCTGCAAAGAGTCAGACACGACTGAAGCAACTTAGCAGCAGTGTTCATTATATATATTAGCACACACACATATATGTGTATATATATATATATATAATATTTTTCTTTATCCATTAATCTGTTGATGGACACTTAGGTTGCTTCCATGTCTTGGCTGCTGAACATTGGAGTGCATTTATTTTTTTGAATTAGAGTTTTCATTTTTTTGGTATATGCCCAGGAGTGGAATTGCTGGATCATATGGTAACTCTACTTTTAGTTTTTTAAGGGACTTCCATACTGTTTTCCATACTGGCTCCATTAATTTACATTCCCACCAACAGAGGAGGAGGGTTTACCTTTTCTTTGTAGACCTTTTAGTGATGATCATTATGACCAATGTGAGGTGGTACCTAACTGCAGTTATGATTTGCATTTTTCTAATGATGCTGAACATCTTTTCATGTGCCTATGGCCATCTGTATATCTTCTTTGGTAATGTCTATTTAGATCTTCTGCCCATTTTTTGAGTGAGTTGTTTTTCTGATATTGAGCTGTATGAGCTGTTTGTATGTTTTGGAAATTAAACCCTTGTTAGACTCATCATTTGCAAGTATTTGACCGGGAGACAGATTCTTGATGCTTTGTACTTCACCATCTTCCCAGAATCCTTGACATAATGAAGATGAAAAAAATGAAGTTTCTGGTGTCATAATGTTTGTGTTGCTGGCTTTTAAAAATATTAGAATATATAGCTTCTTTATGAATCATGAAGAATTTATTGCATGCATGATTTTCAAAACTCGAAAATCTTCATTGTTTTATTACCATGGCCGCATTAGTGTGGACTTTGTTTTCTAAAGGTAATTTTGAGATGCAAAATTTTAACATTTGTGTCCTACCAGTACTTCCTCTCATGGGTCACGGCCCAGTGATGTAGATTGTTGAAGTTTCACTATTTGGTAGGAGTTATGCTTAGATGTGAGAGCGTAGGAGCCGCCACAGAGACCAGGTTCTAATGCTTGCGTTGGACTTCCTTTTAGGCACTTCTTAAAACCTGGTGAGGAGAATATCGAAACTCTTTGTTAAAAGGAAGTTCGGAGATTATCCACAGATTTGGCTAATCTGTGGCAATTATAGAAAGGGAGAGAAGTTAAAAGACATTAAAAAGGATGCGGAAATTGATGATGAGGGCTCCCAAGTAGAGATGAGGGGTAATGGATTCTGTTGGCATTAACTCAGCCTCTCTTCTTCTCCTTTTCCCCTCTCTCCCTCTTTCATCCATGTTTTCCTTTCATTCTACTTCTCCCCACTTCTCACTCTTTTCCAAATGGAAAGATATATCTGGGTGTATACCATGGTCTATTGGCCATTTTCTCTGCCATTTGTTCAGTCTCCTCTATATCTTGGGGAGATAAATTGCCTCTAGTAAGACTGAAGTGTACAAAACAACTTGGAAGTCTTGATTTAAAGCACACACGGGAAAATTTAAAACTGTGGGGTGCTGTACAGGCTGTGTGTATTATTACACACTAATCATTATTATTTAATGAATGCTTTCTACATGTCAGAAGCTTTATTAAGCACTGAGACTACACAGTGGAAAAGATCCAGTCCCTAACTCCTCAAGTAACTCATTGTCCAATGGAGGAAAAATGCACACACAAGAATTTAAATGCCACGGTTATTATCACGGTTATTATAATAGAAATAGACCTGTATAAGGCACTGTTGGGAGTGCCAAGAATGAGCTTTGAAGTGTGCTTGGGAGGAGTGAACTCAAGAGACAAGCTCTTAGTTAAAATTTTAGTAAAAGTTTGTCAAGTGGAGGTGGGCCAGGGGCATGCTAAGCAAAGGGAGCCCCGTGTGCAGAGAGGAATGGCAGACATTCACTGTGGATGGAGTGTGAGCTGTGAGGCTAGCAAAGAGCAAGAGACGAAAAGGCAGGAGGGAGAAAGACCACAGTGAATGTCATACCTCAGAGTTCTTCCCTTGGGTAACGGGGAGCCACGAAAGGATTTTAAGCAAAGAAGAAATAGAATCGAAGCCAAATTTTATTTAGGATGTTCTGTGTATAAGACTGAGTGGAAAGGAGCTATTCTATAAACAGAATATTTAGGAGCTGTGAGAATGCCCTCAGCAAAGCATCACTGAACCTAAACCAAGACAGTGTTTTGATAAAGAAGAAGATGTAGCTTTGGGACACATTTAAGAGACTAAAATGTATAGGACTTATAAACTAATTGGGTATACTCAGGATTTTGTTTTAAGTGAAGCACAGAAAATGGTTTTATTTATTCATTCTGTAAGTATTTATTATATATCTACCAGGCCCCAAGAGAAGTGTTGAGTGCTGAGGATACCTAGACAAGAAGCCACAGGATTGCCTTTAAGGAGCTTGAACTTTAGTAAAAGAGACAGACACCACCATCGACAGGTGAAATAGGACACTTGCATTGTGGAGTTGAGACTGTTACCTCCAATAAGGACCTCAAAAAGGGTTGTAGGTGATGTCCTCACTTATGGACATGCTGAGCTGAGGGAACCTGCAAGACATCCAGTAGAGATGCAGTAATCCTTCTTCAAGGGAAAAGATGCCAGCAAGTAAGACTGAGAAGAAGCTGTCATAAAGATCAGGAACAATTGCATCTTATCTCCTATCTTTCTTAAAGTCCTTCTTTGGTGGTATTATTAATAATACATAGAGGAGAAGCACCTCTATTATTTCTAATGTCTATTTTGGTACCTGGTATAGAACAGGTACTAAAAAATGATTTTGTTAAGTGTAATACAGGGATTAAGAAATTGATTCTATCCTAACAGTGTGATGGGGCTTCCCAGGTGGCTCAGTGGTGAAGACTCCGCCTGCTGATGTGGGAAGTGCAGGAGATGAGGGTTCAGTTTCTGGGTTGGGAAGGTCCCCTGGAGGAGGAAATGGCAACCCACTCCAGTATTCTTGCCTGAAAAATCGCACGGACAGAGGAGCCTGGTGGGCTGCAGTCCATGGGGTTGCAAAGAGTTGACATGACTTAGCAACTCAGCATGCATGTATGCAATAATGTGATTAAGGAAATAGAGGAACAATGTAATAGACAAAATTTGAAAAGAATTCTAGACTTTATCACTAACTACTGGGAAAATTACTTGTCCTTATATATTGTAATTGTGCTATGTACTTCAGGGTCTTCCTTAGTAAAATCAGGGGGTTGGGGGTGGAGATAAAATCCTTTTTGGTTCTAAAACTCTGAATGCAGAGACATAATTAGAAGATCAAGCTGAGGAGACGATGTGTTATCCAATGGAGGTGTGCTGTCAGTTTTCACTGATCTTATAGGGACATTAAATATTTGATGGTGGAACTCTGTATATTGATTTTTTCACCCCAGTTGCAAATGACCTTTGCTTCTGAAGAATAGTAGGTAGGCACTGCAGAGTTGTTTATACCAGTAGACTGCGTCCCTGTAAAACGAATGTCAAACACTGCATCTGGGTATTGTCTTGATAAATTACATGGCTCAGTGATCACTGACCCACATTTTGTAATATGATTTTATAAAACCCATGTGACAACATTAATGGAGATGGATGCACTATGGTTCTTATACAGTAGAGGCCAACAGTGCTCTTGGAAAAAAAATGAATATAAGAAATGTAATCACAGATTTGTTATTATAAGATTTCATCTAAAGAAAGAATATTAGGTGGGTGGATATTCTATGCAGGGAAGTTGTTAGAATTCCAAGCAAATTTACTGCAGGCCAACAGATAATACTGCTTTGTCAAAATAACTGTTTATTTCTTTGCTTCTAGAATCCACACTGGCATAGCAGCAGGTGTGGAATAACAGGCTTGCACTCTGTACATATGCTGAGGTGCTTGATACTTTGGCATACGCAGTCCTGGTCTGGGATTTCCTTTTTATGACTTCATTTTCTGGTGGCAGCCTACATCTGAGGATTCACAGCAGAAAAAAAGACGCTGACCTTATCCGAGAAGATTTTAGCCTCACTTATGAAAGGAAGAAGAGTACCTCAGACAACAAATTCACCAGTGTTTGTAGAAAGAGCATTAGGGGAGTTTTAAAGATTTTTTTTCTTTTGAAACACAGCAGCTTATGTTGTTTTGTCATATAAACTGCCAAGATAGGAGGAATTTAGTGAGCTTCAGCCTACACGACTTATTCACAAAATCCCTTTCTAAACTGAACATCTGCATTCCTACAGTTTTGTGTGTCTGTTCCAGTTTGGGGTGTGAGTTTTTGCTTGTTGAAAAAAATCAATTATGGACCGGCAACTGCAGGTGATTATAGCTCCTCTTCTAATTTTGTGTCTTTTAATAACGATAGGAATCTGAAGAAACACTAACTTGGTTTTTGCGTACTTTTTAAGAACAGAGTTGCTAGTCTCTATCTGCTGAATATTCTTAATATTCTATTATTTTGTATCTTGGCCATTCATTGTCAGAATGAAAGTGGTGGCAGAGAGGTAAAGCCAATACAATATAGGTTTTTAAAAGGACTTTTCCCTCATTTTTTTTTTTTTTTTTGATGGGTTGGGGCAAGAAAAATGATGAGGTTAGTTCTGGTCAGTTTGAAGTCATAAGCCTATTGCATATGCAAGCAGAAGTGTTGAGCCTAGAGGTCAGATGTCACCATCTGCAAGCGTTAGTTGAAGTTTGTGCATGGATGAGATTACCCAAGGGAAAGCGTGAGCCATGAGATAAGTCAAGTGCTGGGAGTAAAATCTTGATAAAGATCAATTTTTAAGTGGCTGTTACAGAGAGACAAGAAAACTTAAAAAAGAAGAGCCAGTCAGTCACGAGGAAAATATTGAAGGTTAAGGCAGAAGAGAATTTTAAAAAGAAAATGATCAACAAGGACAAACATTGGAAGGAGATAAAGAAATAATTGCACAGGAACCTCTCCATCCTATTCATCAACCAGTATGGTGAGAGCCAGTTTAGTTGAACAGCTGTGGCAGAAATCCAGACTGCAATAGATTGAGGAGTAAATAGGGAAAGAACAAGTACAGCAGATACTATTTTCCTTTTAGAGAAACTAGTTTTTCTTCAATAAAGTTATAGTATTCTGTGTGTGTTGGGGGGAGGGGTTGTATATCAATACTTCAAGGAGAAGAAAGGGTTTAAGTAGGTTGTAGTGGTGGAAGGGAAAGTCAACTGTGATCTCTGCCAGGACCAGGGCTGGAATTTTACCAAGACAATACAATTTGACCGAATATGGTGTTGCGTAGGTTTTTTTTTCCAAATTATTTATTTATTTATTTTTGGTGGCTCTGGGTCTTCAGTGCTGCTCATGGGCTTTCTCAAGGGTGGTGCTCAGGCTTCCCATTGCCGTGGTTTCTCTTGTTGTGGAGCATGGAGCAACTACTGAAGCCTTGTGCAGGGGTACCAGCAAGGGAACAAGGAGGAAGTCCAGGGGATGGAGGTCGGACGGAGTTTATGGAGTGAAGTTCTTTAAACACTATGGTTTTGTATTGTAGTCTGTATTATAATGGAATTCCAAGGTCATGTGTATGGAAAGATTATCCTCAGAGCCCAAAGTAAAATTCATCAGTAGCCTTGAGCACTGCAAAATTTTCAAAGAGGACCCTGGAGGTCAAAAGCTATAGAAGTGGCACAGGAATAGTTTGCAATGGGGGTAGGGGGTGGGGATGTTTGAAATGAGCGGCCCCGACAAATACCAGTGGCTGGGCTGGAATTTATGCTCCAATGGGGAGGTCAGAGGTGACTAGAGAGCCACTTTTAAACTTGTTTGTCAAAAAGCTTGTAACAGTGGCATGAATCTTGTAAAGAGAATGTGACTCACGGCTCATGACTAAGATGGACAGAAAGGAAATCCTGGGTTGTGTCAAAATTCCTTAGAAGAAAACTCATGTCCAAAGCTTTGATATCCTTGCTTATTTATATTGCAACATCTGTGACAACCCATGTGTCTGAAGTTTTAAAAGGACATAATGACTGGCGAAGAGATGTTAGGGACCTTTTAAAAAGAACATCCAATAGGAGGAGGAATCAGTTCCTGAACTTGTGGGTTAACTACTAGATTAAAGAAGGCAAAGATGAATGTAAATTGGCAAAATTGGTATAAGTCAGTATTCTCCATTAGTCCTTTAGTGACATAGAGGTAGGTGTGGTTACGATAAATTAATAGAGTCTCAAAGTGGGAAGAGTGAAATATTTCTTCCAGTTTAAAAACTCCCTTTCAAATATCCCCAAGAAACTAGGTGGACATCTCCAATATCTTGAGTAAACATCTTTAGCAAACATCTCTGAGAGATGGTGTAAACTTCTCTAGTGATAGGAAGATCACAAGCCATAAGGCAGCCCATCCATTTATAAATTCTAAATTTCTAGTCACCCAATGCCCTACAATTCCCTCAATCCCCTAAATTATCTTTTCTAAAACTGTTTACCTTATATAGGGATTTTCCTTGGTGGCTCTATTTTAATCCTCTGAAGTTAATCTTTTAAAAATTTAAGGGCCTCTAATTTTTTTTTTTAGCATATATCTTTATACTTTTTTTTTTTAACATCATGTGCCTTTCAGGTAGTCAAATATCTTGACATTGAATATCAGGATCTAGAAGTGGACATAGTTCTCCAAATGTGAGCTGGTGGAGCCATTGCCTACCTTGATTCAAATACAACAGTATCACTGACAGCATTTTATTTTTTTTTAATTCTGGAAAGAGGGTCATAGAGTTCTCTAATATGGTGGCTTTTTTTTTGACCTTAGAATTTATATTTTCACATGAAGTATTATATAGTGGGGCTTGCAAATTTTATTCTCCTACAATAGATTATTTTTTAAACATAATTCAGTTTAAGATTTTATCTTTCTGGGTTAGGCCCTTCATCCTATCCTGCTGAAAGCTTCCCAGATCTTGATAATGTTGAACACCACACTAATCTTCTTCTTAGCTTTGTATCACCTGTGAAAAGATTTTGCTCCAATTCTTGACTCATTTGCTGAATGAAGTAGAATTACGGAAAGGGTGTAGAAAAATGCTAACAAACTTCTTCCTATTTACTAACAATTTTATGCACTGACATTTTATAGGACAGTTTCTCAAGTGGTTACAAGTCTACTTACTGTATTGTTGCCCAGTCCATAGTTCTCCACATATCCGCCATAATATGATGTTGTTATTTTTCAGTCACTAAGTTGTGTCTAACTCTGTGACTCCATGGACTGTAACACACCAGGCTCTTCTGTCTTCCACTGTCTCCTGAGTTTGCTCAAATTCATGTCCATTGAGTCAGTGGTGTTATCTAATCATCTCATCTTCTGCTGCTCCCTTCTCCTTTTGCCTTCAAATTTCCCAATATCAGGGTCTTTTCCCATGAGTTGGCTCTTTGTATCAGGTGGCCAAAGTATTGGAGGTTCAGCTTCAGCAACAGTACTCCCAATGAATGTTCAGGGTTGATTTCCATTAGCATTGATTGGTTTGATCTCCTTGCAGCCCACGAAAGACTGTTAAATGTCTTGGTGAAATCAATGTGCATTTTCTGGCTTAATATCTTTTCAAGGTTCTCCAGTACTCTCAGAATAAAATCCACACTCTTTAACATGACTTTTAGGTCTGACTTTTGCCTGTTTCTCCCGCCTTTCTCTCTTCATGCCTCACTCTACACTTTGAATTCTATGTCCTGTCTTCCTGAACTTCCTGCAGCTCCTTAAGCCATCATGCCCACTGTCATGAAGCTTTTCACCTGTTTTCTTCATCTGCCATGTTCCTGGTCCCCTGTGCCCAGTCCTCAGCTCTTTTGACCTGAGAAATAAGTCCTCTTATTTCTCTTTGTCCTGATCCTCATTGAGATGCTAATCTCTTCAATTATTTTCCTTCATCTAAGACTTTCCTTTCACTTTCTGTCTTATACCCATGTTTTACCCCATGAAGAATGACCTTGTTTTCTTACTCTCCTTCTAGACTGAAATCCCCTTGAAGGCAACAACTGCATTTTCCTGGGTATTTCATCATTAAGACTTTTGCAGATGAACTGAAAGGACTCAATATATTGCCTTTGAATCAATCATGACTGGTTTTTGAATGAATTTTGCCTGTAATATTCTTTCCATCTACTCTCCTTCTAATATAGTAATCATATAAAAATCGTTTGCACTGAATTATTTTTGGCAACCTCATTCTCTCTAATGATCAGCTCTTTCCCTACTAAGTGCATATAAATTATCTGGTGAAGAATATACTTTAGAATGTTGCTAAATATGAAAGTCAAACTCATCAAACTCATCTAGTTCTGGATTACGAAATCCCCTTTTTTGAAATCTGAGGCATTTGCTTAGCTCTGATCTTTTGGCAATTTTCCCATTCTCTCTGATTTTTTTTTCCCAGGACACTAGCAGCTGCGATAACAGCTGCAAATTGTTTTAACTGTCTTAGATGCAATGCATCTGGACTTGAACACATTTTAAAGCTGCTAGACACCCTATCTCTCCTACTAAGATTTGTGCTTCATCCATTACAGTCTGAATATAATTCTCTTTTATGGAGGAAAAATAAAAGCAAACAAGAGACAATCGTTCTGCTTTTTTATTTCATCATCTTCACCAAGCAGTTAACTTATCCATGCCTTTGTCTTATTATTAAAAAAAACATAGGTTTAAAACAAGAACAAAAACTTTCTTATTTTGCTCTCATCTAAGTTGAGATCTGAAAGGTTCTACCAGCCAGGTTGGTGAGGTGGGAGAAATATAAGTGGATAAACTAGAAACACCAGTCATCTATATGTGTGTATGTAGTTGGTGCTAGACACTGTGATAGATGGAGATCTTGCTACAGATACGACTTATTCTTAAGGAGCTCATGGTCAAGATCAGGGCCTTGATGACCACAGCATTCCACTTCAGTTAGTGGTGCATCAACCTTGGGTAAAAAAAAAAGAGGTGTTGATAATTATTTTGTATGACTTAGTTTTATATCCATCCATTCACCCATTCATTCATCTAATTTTTAAGTAATGTTTCTGAACCATAGAGGGTGAAAAGATTAGTTGCTCAGTCATGTCCAACTCTTTGTGACCTCATGGACTGAAGTCTGCCAGGCTCCTCTGTCTATGGGGATTCTCCAGGCAAGAATACTGTAATGGGTTGCCATGTCCTCCTCCAGGGGATCTTCCCAACCCAGATATTGAACCCAGGTCTCCCACATTGCAGGCAGATTCTTAACTGACTGAGTCACCAAGGAAGCCCAAGAGTACTGGAGTATTCTATCCCTTCTCCCAGCCCTTCTCCAGAGGACCTTCCTGACTCAGGAATCGAACTGGGGTCTCCTGCATTGCAGGCAGATTCTTTACCAGCTGAGCTACCAGGGTTGTATGTTAAAATCACCCAGGGATTCTGGATTGGGTAGCAATAAAGTAGGTGGATTTGTAACCATTTGGAACCATTTATAGATACAACAAACTAACCCAATCAGGATTTCTGAGAGTTGAGGCCCAGGGGGCAGTGTCTGTTAAAGACTTCCTTAAAGAGTCCATATTCAGAGAGCTGAGAATACTGTCTGAAGCACTTACCATGTGTTAGGGCTGTGCTAGGACCTGGGGAAGGTATATACTATCTTATGTAACATACATCATTGGTCTTCAAGAGGTAATACTTTATAAGTAGAGAAGACATTCTTATAGAAAGGAACAAAGAGAAAATGCAAGGTAGTTATTGTATGATTAAGAGTCAAAGTAAGAGGTAGAAGCAAATAATAATAATAACATGGAAGTTATAGATAAAAGGAGAAAAATCCTTTTGGACTAGAGGTGTGAGAGAAGAACGAAAGCACATGGATTGAAGTTGGACTTTGAAGTAGGTTATAGCTGGGTAGTAGGACAGGGCCATGCAGTTCTGACAAGGAATCCATAAATGAGCAAAGATTTGATATCGGGAACAAGCATGGCATATCCTGGGCATTTTATGGACCAGATCTGCCAAAACTGAGCAGAAGCTTTATTTTCGTGAGCAGTCAGACTAAGGTTATAGAAATAAAGCCAAATGTGGGGAACTCTATCCTATTTTGAGGCATTTTGACTTTAAAGTGTAAGCAATATTTTTCTTAAAAAAAGGGGGGGGGAATATAACCATAATCCTTAAGCATTCTCAAACCTCTTTTGAATGAGTTAATATATATCATTGATCAGCCTCAGCTTTGGTATTGAATGAGTTGAGAATAAGCAATACAAAGTTGGAAAAGAAGAGAAGAAGCTGGACCTCATGGCCAAATGGAAGTATTCTCCAGTGCTCAGACTCACCTGTGCCAGCAGTGTCCTGGTAAATGTGTAACAATCAGTTCTTTGAGAAGAAAAAGCCCTGATATATATAGTGTGATGCTTTTGAACTGTGGTGTTGGAGAAGACTCTTGAGAGTCCCTTGGACTGCAAGGAGATCCAACCAGTCCATCATAAAGGAGATTAGTCCAGAGTGTTCATTGGAAGGACTGATGTTGAAGCTGAAACTCCAATACTTTGGCCACCTGATGCAGAGAGCTGACTCATTTGAAAAGACCCTGATGCTGGAAAAGATTGAAGGCAGGAGGAGAAGGGGACAACAGAGGATGAGATGGTTGGACGGCATCACTGGCTCAATGGAAGTGAGTTTGAGTAGACTCCAGGAGTTGGTGATAGACAGGGAGGCCTGGCGTGCTGTTTTCCATGGGGTCACAAAGAGTCGGACATGACTGAGCGACTAAACTGAACTGAACTTCCATGATGTAAATACTACCACTATGACCAATATCAAGTTATCAGTGGTTTAAAAACCAGTTAGCAAAACTCCTTAAGATTTGACATGGACTTTCATGAGCTGGTATGAGCTGGCTTCAGCACACCGCAGCTCGTCTTACTTTATGAATTCTCTCCCAATAATTGTTTGTCTCTGGAAGCATTTTGCAACATTCAGTTGCAACATTCAGTTTAACCTGAATTTATGTAGCTCATTAAAAAATGGGGGTGGTGGAGAAAATTCCTAACACGTCCAATGTAGGAAAATTGAAAGAATAGTTGAAGACTCATGTCTCAGAAAATGTGATTCCAGAACCATCTACCCCAAATGAGCCCTCCCCTCCACTCCCAACCCCCTACGCCCCCAGCAGATTCAGTGTCTGGGAGAGGGGGTGGTTGGTTCTTCTCACCTTAGTTTGATGGTGTTTCCCGCAGAGGAGTTGAGGGTTTAGAAAGCCTGGGGGAAAATATGAAAATGTTGGATAAACCAGATTTCCAGGTGTTGTGTATGCCCTTGGAGGAGGAATCACAGGCAGGCGAGCTCCCACCACACTCACTCCTGCTTCACTGGATCCTTTCCAGCTTTGGCTCCTGAATACCCTGTCCCGCTTCGTTCCCAGATAACAGACCCTGCGTGGCCTGTGAAAACTCTTTGCAAGACTTCAGGCACCCTCAGGCCTGGTCTGGGTGCATAGTTGCCTCTCCTCAGCCGCCATCTTCCACGGTGCCCGTCAGCAGCGGTCCTTCCGGCTGCGTGAGGGTCCAAGCGCGGGATCAGTTCCGGCGCCCAGACGCCACCTGGGGCCCGCACCCCGCGGACCGCAGCCCTCACAAGGCCTTCCGTCCACCCATATTTCCCTATTCTCCCCCGACCTGCAATTCAAAAACAACTGATGTATGGGTAGGAAAGCCATTTAGTCAAAAATAAAGACTAAAATGGTTTTTGTTTTTTTTTTCTCCGCTTCTGATAATCCTCCTGGTTCCATCCCTCGGTATTATGCTCCATAATGCGCCGCGTGCAGCCATTTTGTCATTGCTTTGGGTCATCCTTGCTCACAATTGGTTATTTACTCAGGGGCTTTTGAAATTATTGACTTGACACATCTGTCAGACGGCAAAAGCAGAAATGCTAAAAGGTCACTTGGAGAGAAACCAGCTGCTCCAGACAAACCTTTCTGCCTCCAAATAGCACAATCATTACAGGCTGGCAGATGGGGCCTCCGCTTTCATTTCAGGCGCCCCTTGCCTTCAGGTATTTAGCGACACTACCTCATTGCCAGGTCAGCCAGGCCTCTCTGTAATTACCCAAACAATAGGCATCTCTCTGCTTAAGAATAACGGCTCCATTTTCTCTAAATAGGAAACCGGTTTCCTCGCAGATATGAGCGACTCAAGGCTTGCCACAAACTTTCCTATTAGCAGATTAGTTTTGACAGTGGCAAGGATGTTTCTATTACTTCTGCAGCCTTCATTACACCCCCGGAAACATGAGGCCTGGTCTGATTTAAGTCTGGAGGGCTTTAGAGGGTCTCTGAGGGCGTCCAGAGAGAAGGTCTGGGATTTCCTTTTCCCTCCACCTAATCCTTCCTCATCCTCACCCTAGCTCACCGAGGTGGGAGGAACAGAGCAGGTGATGCTTGTTTGTGCTGCTCCAAGGGGAGGTTTCATTTAGAGGACTTTTCAGTCAGCCTGGCTTGCCTGAGGCTACAGAATCTGAAAGGTGTGTGTGTGTGTGTGTGTGTGTGTGTGCGCGCGCGCGCGCGCCTGTTTGCGCTTGTGCCCCTTTGTTTATGGCAGTTAGAGATAATGTAAAATAAAAACTAAAAATTAAAGCAAGCTGATGTTGAACCTCAATCATGCAGGGAGGAGGTTCATTCTTTCTTAAAGAAAGTTCTTACAAACTCCACTTTGGGGGACAATTATTATGTCAGCAGCTGTAAGAACAACATTTTAACCTTTCTGAGTAAAACAAATAAGCTGATAAATGTAAGACTGTGTCTCTCAAACTTAGTGGCTATGGGGGTGGCTTTTAGAAATCCTAGTTTAAACTTTTTTTTGTTGTTCCCCTGAAGAAGTAATAAAGAAAGCTGAGCAATGAAGAATCGATGCTTTTGAACTGTGGTGTTGAAGACTCTTGAGAGTCCCTTAGACTGCAAGGAGATCCAACCAATCCATCCTAAAGGAAATCAGTTCTGAATATTCATTGGTAGGACTGATGCTGAAGCTGAAACTCCAATACTTTGGCCACTTGATGTGAAGAACTGACTCACTGGAAAATATCCTCATGCTGGGAAAGACTAAAGTCAGGAGGAGAAGGGGACGACAGAAGATGAGATGGTCGGATGGAATCACTGACTCGATGGACACGAGTTTGAGCAAGCCTGGGAGCTGGTGATGGACAGGGAAGCCTGGTGTGCTGCAGTCCATGAGGTTGCAAAGAGTCGGACATGACTGAGTGACTGAACTGAAGTAGTAATATTACCAGCAGCAAGGTAAAAGTTTACTTTCTGTCATCAGGGATACTTCAGTGGATGTATCAAAAAAGCACCACATTAGGGTACATGCACAAGGCTGGGAGTGGAAAGTGGTATGGGAGTTGCCTCGCAGTACAGAATTCTAAAATCATCACATAATTGGGTAGATCACTTGACCTTAATCTCTCCTTTTAGCCTGCTGGGGCTTCCCATATAAATGAACATGAACTTGAGGACGTCACTTGGGAAATGCTACCAGAGAGCATCAAACAGAAAAACAATAACAAAACCTTCAACAACACAATGTTATGGCAACCGATGATCGATATCCTAAAAATCAGTGATTTCTCTTTAGTTTCCCCCGCTGCTACCTTGCCCATTAGTCTTCAGAAATTTCCATCTTTGCATTCACTTCGTTCTTTTATTCTGGGGGGTTAAAAAGTAACTCTGCAGTGAGTTGGCGCTAGGGTTGGTGAGCTCCAAGAGTAACTGCTATTCAGAAGTGGAAGTGGAACTCTCTGCTCTGTATCTCTGTAGTCCTGTGAGAGCTCAAAAAGCTGTGTCATATACCATAGCAGAGTCTAGCAATGAATTAGGAGCTGGTGAGACCTTGGTGAGATCACCTATGTCAGCATGATCTCATGGTTCTGGGAAATACTTCTTCAATAGATAACACTGTAAACCAGTAAATAACTTTACTGTTTGCTTCAGGAAATTCTTGAAGATGTGGGCAAAGAGTTTGGTCACATGGATAAACAGTTCTATCAGGATGAAAAGTTGCTTATTTAGGTAACAGTTCACTTATCAGATAATATTTTATTTATCACTACTTGCTTGAAGATGTGTGTTGCTATATTCATCAATCCAAAATTACTAAGTCATAAAATTTGTCAAACTCAATCATTCCCTACCTTAAAAGATTCTCCTTTAAACCACATCCCTGAATTCTATAAATGTACTCTTCTGACTTCCATCCTGGAGATATTACTAAGATACTGTCATGGTGTTATTCTTCACCATTGTGGTAAGTCTAATAAACTTAATTTTGCTCAATCAACAGGTTTTCCTGGTGGTCTGATTGTGGGGAGTTGGCAACTCACTCCAGTATTCCTGCCTGGAGAATCCATGGGCAGTGGAGCCTGGCGGGCTACAGTCCATAGGATTGCAAAGAGTCAGACACAATTGAAGCGACTTCACATGCACACACGCACGATAGTCAACAAAGTGGATTGATGTCAGTATTGAAACAAATTACCACAGGAAGAGAAAACACCCTGAAGAGATCCCAGGAGAGTTCTGATATAGCAGTCATTCAGAACATGGGTCATAAGATAGATTTGGAGCATGTAAGGATTCTACATAGTTCCCAGAAATTATATATGGAGGGAAACTGGTAGAAAAACAGATTCCCTGTGATTCACGGGACAGGACTTGGAGTTATTATAATTTTAATATTAAAAATAAATAATTTTACCTCGATATCTCCAGCTGTTGAAACCTGAGGGATTCTTAGGCAGAAAAGACATATTCTGGAGCTTCAGAAGAGGGGGAACACCTAAAGCAGGAGGGATGGGATCAGGAAAGACTGTATGCAGGAAGTAGCTGGCATTTGGAGTGGGTCTTGAAGGATGGTAGAATTTCCATGAGCTTGTGACATGGGGGGTGATGAGTGTGTGGTTATGTGGAGGTGGGTAGTAAGGACATTTGGAAGAAAGCAAGGTGAAGGAGGTAGTATAATGCAGTGGTTAAGTGCATGGCCATACAATTCAGATGTCTGTATTTGAAGCCTTCCACCACTAAAATTGTGTAGGTGATTTTGGGCAAGGTGTTTGACTTCTCCAAGCCTCATCTGTAAAGTAAGGATATGATACCTACTTTATTAGGATTGTTATGATAGAAATGAAATAAAGTATGTAAAGTTGTTAGAAAATTATATGTATTTAGTAAAGACTAAATAGATGGTAGCTATTATAATTATTATCACATTATTATCATCTTATTATAGGTTAGCATGAGAAGGAAGAGACTGGAAGGAAAGTTCAGGGAATATTCTGGGAAAGATTGAAGCTTGGGCTATGCATATATGAATAGCAGAAAACAATCTAGAAATGTTAGGGCCAATTGTAAAAAGTCTTGCATATATGCTAAATCACTTCAGTCGTGTCCAACTCTCTGCGACCCTATGGACTGTAGCCTACCAGGCTACTCTGTCCATGGGATTCGCCAGGCAAGAATACTGGAGTGGGGTGCCATGTCCTCCTCCAGGGGATCTACCCAACCCAGGGATCCAACCTGCATCTCCTGTGGCTCCAGCATTGTAGTTACCGATGAGCCACTGGGGAAGCCTTGCATTTATTATAAAAATATATTCAGTCAGCAGAGGGGAGCGCATGAAGAATTTTGGACAGGGGACAGGTATGATCAGAACTATGCTGATATGCTGATAGGTTGGGTGAGAGGAGAGAAAAGACCAAAGTTGCAGAGACCCATGAACTAGTAGGTTAAACAACGTTGAAAGGGTCAGAGCATGGTAAAGTTTCGGGTTAAAATTTCCTTTTGTGCACTCAACTCAGGATACACAAGTCAATACAGAGCTCTAAATCCTTAATCTAAGACACACCAAGTAAATTTTAGTCTGATGTTTAAAACTAGCTCATCATGCTGGTGTTACAGTTTATGCTCTGACCCTCACTGCTGTCTGAAACCTGATCCCAAGAACACGGGGCGTGTGAGATGAATGTATAGTGAAAGCAACGAGCTAATGTATCTGAACTCTGTCCAGTTTCTATCACACTTACATTGCCTAAGAAGTGACTGTGGGCCTAGGGCCTTTTCAGTAGTAGAGTGTGTCGCTTAATTTTACTTCAGTCCTGTTAATGCTAAGCTACTCTAACGCTTTATCATCCAGATAGCTAAATTTGATGCCCTCCCCTTCCTTTTCAGTTCATATCAATTTAGGAAGGAAGCATTAACAAATGCACTGAATATAGTACTTTTTGAATCAATTCTTGCCCTGCTTTATCTATTGGCATTCAAATTTATTTAAACAGTAGGCTCTCATTTCACTTAACCAAAAAGCCAGGATTCAGAGCAAGCATCAGGTGACACTAATGTCAGCTTAATTAGTCAATCTGTGTTAATTATCAGGTAACTTGGCTAAATAATAAAGCCATTCATGTCAGGGACAAAGTGATTTTAAAAGTCTCTCTTTAACAAGGCCTTACTTCCCTAGGACAGTTTAGCAGCCGTCAGAGCCACAACTGTTATTTACAGTGGCTCTCTTTTAGAGATTCTATTTTCAGACAGAGGATGAGACTTAAGGATCAGGATTTAAGGTCAGAAGATACAAATCAGAGTTAGTGGAAGCCTCACACAGGAGGGGGATCGCTTTAAGGGTTTGGATGATATTTAGAAAGGAAGCAGCATCATATGTTTCACTCTTAATTAATTAAAACTTTGAAAAGTATGAGAACAATCTAGATAAAATTCAAACCACCTTCAAAATTAATCAACCAAAGGTTGAGAACCTATTGTGTATATGGGTGCTGTTTTCTGATCTTTTTACTTATATAATGTGAGCACTTTTTCCCCCGTAGTGCTAATTATTCCTCAAAAACATGTGTCTAATTTTACAATTAAACTGGATACATCCTCAGTGACATTTTAACCTTCTGAGATGAGAAGGAAGATTTGAGTAAAATCAGGCTGGAGAAGGTTCTGCAGGGTCCAGTGGTTAATTGAAGAGCCTCAAGTAGAGAGGAGGGTGGGTGGCCCCTATATCCTTCAGTTGTGCTGGGAAGTTAACGTAAGAGGGTGCTGGAAGGGAAAGGTATGAGGCCATACTAACCCTAATTGTCTCTTCCTCAAATCTCTTAATCCAAAGAAGATCGTATTCAGTCACCCTTTCTAAGTTTAGGTGTTAGGACTGTTAATACAAGAAAATTTAGCCTGTGGGTCAGATCTGTTCCCCCGCATGTTTGTTGACAGTCCATGGGCTAAGAATGTTTTTATACTTTTGAATGATTGTAAAATATCAAGAGAAAAAATATTTTGTAACACAGGAAAATTTATGAACTTCAAATTTCAGCATCCTTAGAGTTGTATTGGAACACAGCCACATCCACTTATTTACGTGTTATCTCTTTCTGTTGTCCTGGGCTGCTTTCCTGCAGCAGAGGCAGAGTTGAGTAATTGAGACAGAGATTGTAGGGCCAGAAACATCTCAAATATTTATGGTCTGTCCTTCACAGGGAAATTTGTCTTTCCTTGCTCTAGAAGGTGAGTTTTTATACTCATTCTTCCTGGAACTTTAAAAGGAATTCTAGGCCCTTAATAACAACTTCCTGACATGGCAACCTTGTGTCTACTCGTTACTCAGCGTGTTTGCTTCAAACAATTATTCCTCACTAATAAGAACATTGCAGCCTGGACTAACTTTCCGTGAAGTGCTAACACCACTCTAGATTCTTCTGCCTCACTTCTAACTTGTCAGAGCCACATGTTATCACACAATTAGAATCACTCATTAAGGGAAGAACAACGTTCATTAGTTATTTCATTAACTTGAGAAAGAAATTTTAAATATTACATTAACATAAAAATAATAGAATTTTAATATCTTTGCACAGCCTCTTGAGAGATCTTGGAGATAATGAGAGCTGAATGTGTAGTGAGTAATACTACATGTCAGTCAGCTGTTTGCTCAAACACATATTCACACACTAGAAGGTCAAATTACCTGGCGATTGTATCACACTCTCTCTCTCACACACACTCAACAGAACACATGCACATACACACTCAACTCAATACACTAAGTCTAAACTGGCTACTGTATAAATAGTAGTGTTTGTTGCCCATGCGATGTAGTAAGTATTTTCACAATGAGTCAGTTGAACGGTGGCTTAATATACATCAGATCTTCCCTTTGTTCACTATTTGTATCATTTATTAAGTATGGGGAGAGCAACAATTTCACTTTTAGTATGTAATAAGCGCTTAATAAAAGTTACCTATAGTTATTACTAGCTATGTGAGTAACTTGAGTATGTCTCCTATAATATTTTGGAGGCCAACTAATAGAATGCTATTTCTGACATTTAGAGGCAAAATGAGAATATTTCAGAGATTAGAATCTGGATTGTGATGACGTGTCTCCAAGAATGTTTTGCTATATGGAAGACCAAAAGGGAGGTGTTTCATGGTCCATTTAGAGCAACAGAGACAGAAAAACAGAATGTGGAGTCTTGATAGAGGTTAGTTGCAGGTAACACAAACTTGAACTCCCTATTTGAATATGGCTAGAGATAGCTTTTTTCCCAGTAGTCATGTATGGCTGTGAGGGTTGGACTATAAAGTAAGCTGAGTGCTGAAAAATTGATGCTTTTGAACTGTGGTGTTGGAGAAGACTCTTGAGAGTCCCTTGGACTGCAAGGAGATCCAACCAGTCCATCCTAAAGGAGATCAGTCCTGGGTATTCACTGGAAGGACTGATGTTGAAGTTGAAACTCCAATACTTTGGCCACCTCATGTGAAGAGCTGTCTCATTTGAAAAGACCCTGATGCTGGGAAAGGTTGAAGGAGGAGAAAGGGACGACAGAGGATGAGATGGTTGGATGGCATCACCGACTCAATGGATGTGGGTTTGGGTAGGCTCCGGCAGTTGGTGATGGACAGGAAGGCCTGGCATGCTGCAGTCCATGGGGTTGCAGAGTTGGACGCAACTTAGCGACTGAACTGAATAGCTTTAATTACCAAAAATAGTATTGATGAAAAATAAATCTGAGTGTTTTCAAGCAGAGCATGTGCTCTCAGGTTCGTCATGGTCTTTACTGTTCCGTCGGTTAACGTTAACATTGCCTTATCTCTAGATGCATCTGAATTTATAACACTGGATTAGAAATATTGTTGAGAAATACATTAGAAGGGTGTTTTGAGGGTGTGTGTTTAGGTGTGTGAGTGCATATATCAGTAAATAATTAGTTTTGTTGCTAGATTCCTAATTCCAAAGTAATATATTGAAATAAAGCTTCTCAACTGAAAAAACTTAGGGCAAATTCTGCACTACATTTCTTGTGTTTGGTAGTGAAAATAAATTCCATCCTCTCCTTTTTCTGTAACCTCATCTTCTTACTATTTACGATGCTCAAAAATAAAAGTGAGAGGGCATCAGCTCACAGAAAGATGGCATTCCTCTGAAAATGTGTCTTTGGGTTACACCAATTTGCTCTGCTGATCTGACGGTACTACAATGCCTCTTAGGGAAAGTGCAGAACATTTTTCTGTCTCGAGCAGTTTGAACAGGAGCTGAAATAAATGGTTGTCCTCTGGCAGAATGAAGAGGCTCAGATATCGTGTAGACACCTGTCATTTAACTACTTGTTAGACACAGTCCTTTGGCTCACCAGTGACTTTAGGTAAATCTGCCTTCTTTTTCTTGTGGGATATTCTGAGAAAGTGACTTGGTTATCTTAGAGTTCCTAATGGTAAAGGAGGGAAATTTTGGATAAAGCTGGACTAAATTAGAAAGAGAACTTTGAAGAGTTGACATAATGGTTTTTTACAGCCAGAGACCATAGAAGAAAAGGATACTCGGGAGGGAAAAGAAGCTCTAAAAATGAAACATGGACTCTGACCACGGTAGGGCAGTTCAGGAACACATCTGCCCTTTGTGGGGGCACCGCCTCTCTATGACAAGGCTGTTGCTCCCCAGAAGTTAATTAGTGCCACTTACCTCTGTGTATGGACTTTTGATTTTAACCTTGGTTCAGCACCTGCCCACTTGCCTTCTGGTCTCTGACATTAGTCAAAGCTTGTTGAACACTCATCTGCCTGTTTTTTCATCTGTAGACCTTGTCTTTGCCTGGTCTGGCCTCTTTTCTCTCTGCCTTCTGTTGTAGAGAACCAACTTTTAGATCACATACTGTGCAAAGTTTTAAGATAAATAAAAGGATAACAGCTCTTACTTTTTCAGAGTTTACAGTAAAAGAGAAAGAGCCACATGTAGGTACTAAATTAGAGATAGAATGCAAACAGCTATGGGAAAATGAAGGAGGACTTTATCCCTGGTATTTGCATAGCAAACTATACTTTTAGGGGCTTCCCCGGTAGCTCAGATGGTAAAAAATCTGCCTGAAATGCAGGAGACCTGGGTTCCATCCCTGGGTCGGGAAGATCCCCTGGAGGAGGGCATGGCAATTCATTCCAGTATTCTTGCTTAGGGAATTCCATGGACAGATCTTGGGGTGGCAAAGAGTCAGACACGACTGAGTGACTTTCACTCGCTTCACTCACTATATTCTCAAGTACCATCCTGCTTAATTGCTTCACTTTCTTGTGATGCAGGCAGTATTTTCTCTCATTGGAAGGTGAGGAGATGAAGGATTAGCAGTGAAAGAAGAAACAATGTATGGAAGGTTAAAAAGCCCAAAGTGAATCCAAGATAGAAAAATAAGTCCTCTAAAACCAAAAAAGAGAGCACAGATAGTCTCATTACCAGAGGATTTAATGTTAAGATGATGGAAAAGAAATTACTGTATCTCTGTTTGACTTCCATATTCTCTAAAAAGGAAAAAAATCCATCAGCTGTTAACATTTTCTGAAAAGACACTAAGAAGACACCTTTGATAAAACAAAGCAGTAAGGAAGATTACTGCTGTGAAGGGAAGAGGGCAAAAATAGGGATATTTATGAGGTTTTTTGGAGAAGGCTCCAGTACTCTTGCCTGGAAAATCCCATGGACGGAGGAGCCTGGTAGGCTGCAGTCCATGGGGTCACTAAGAGTCAGACACGACTGAGAAACTTCACTTTCACTTTTAACTTTTTTGCATTGGAGAAGGAAATGGCAACCCACTCCAGTGTTCTTGCCTGGAGAATCCCAGGGACCGGGGAGCCTGGTGGGCTGCCGTCTATGGGGTCGAACAGAGTTGGCCACGACTGAAGCGACTTAGCAGCAGCAGCAGCATGAGGTTTTTAGGAGTCATTCTTTCAACAGCAGGGCCTGATTGATACTGGGCAAAATTCATGATGTAATTGTTCAGGATGGATGGCCAGGTGGATTTTAAAGGGTAAACAATTGTGCAGTGAGCCTGCTTGGGAGGCCTATTGTCTGGGAAAGGAGTGACTAACTCCTGGTGAGTGTAGTACACTTGTTCACTGCTTGGAGAAATGGATTTTCAGAACGTTCTTGAGACAAAAAGCAACACAACTTCATTTTCTTAGAAAACATCCTGACAGAATTTTCATGGAATAATAAAGTCCTATTAATGCAGACCATAAGGCCACTGCCTTGCAGATGCTTCCATTCTGGTACAAACAGGAAAGGTCACAGATACTATTAAGAATACACGGAAGTTAAGCTGAACAAGGAGAATAAAATGAAAAATCTGCATTTAAAAGAAATACACCTTCTTGATAATGCAGAGGAATTATATAGACTTTTTTTTTGTAGACATGTAAACATACAGATATTCAGATATTTTCCCAAACTTGCTGCCAGTAGTACAAGAAAAATTAAAATGTGAGGCAGATGGCAGAATGCCAGATATGAACAGAAGTTTCCTGGATTTTGAGAAAGCCACACAGCATGGCCTGGTAAGGATGATCTTGAGCCCATATAAGATTCTAGATTGCACGGAGAAATGCCTGATTTGGATGGATCACAAGGCATCGAGAATTCCTTGGTGAGCAAGGAAGACATAATCTTTTCCCACAAATCCTGTTGATTCCTTCTTGAAAATAAATTCAGAATCTGACACTGTTTTCAAAAACTCATGTCCTTTCTGTTACTCTGGCTCGAGCCAGTGCTTCTTGTCTAGATCACAGCACCAGTCCCCTCCCTAACTAGCATTCTTGCTTTTGCCCTTGTCCCCTGTTCTCATCACAGATTTCAGAGTGATCCTTTTAAATACTTTTGTCACTCAGTCATGTCTGACTCTTTGGGAGCCCATGATCTGTAGCCTGCCAGGCTCCTCTGTCTGTTCCAATCCTCTGGGATTTCCCAGGCAAGAATACTGGAGTGGGTAGCCATTCTCTTCTCCAGGGAATCTTCCTGATTCAGGGATCAAACCTGGGTCTCCTGCATTGCAGGCAGATTCTTTACCATCTGAGCTACTAGTTCAGTTCAGTCGCTCAGTTGTGTCCGACTCATTGTGACCCCATGAATTGCAGCACACCAGGCCTCCCTGTCCATCACCAACTCCCGGAGTTTACCCAAACTCATGTCCATTAAGTCAGTGATGCCATCTAACCATCTCATCCTCTGTCATCCCCTTCTCCTCCTGCCTTCAATCTTTCCCAACATCAGGGTCTTTTCAAATGAGTCAGGTCTTCCTACCAGGTGGCCAAAATATCGGTGTTTCAGCTTCAATATCAGTCCTTCCAATGAACACCCAGGACTGATCTCCTTTAGGATGGAGTGGTTGGATCTCCTTGCAGACCAAGGGACTCTCAAGAGTCTTCTCCAACACCAGGGAAGCCCTTAAATACTCTCTGAGAAACCTCAAATTAGATTCTATTACTCAACTGTTCAAAATCTTCCAAAGGTGCCATCTCAGAGAAAAATCTGAAATCCTTACATTGTCCTACAAGGTTCTCCAACACAGTCTACATGATTGGGTTCCCTGATACCCTACTGACCTCATTTTCTGATACTTTTCTCCTGCTGGCTCCCTCCAGCCATACTGATGTCTTGGTGCTTCTGTGAATGTCAAGCAGTATCTTATCCCAGGACCTTGGTACTGGATGTCTTTGTGCCTAGGACACTTTTCCCTCATTTCCTTCAGTTCAGCTCCGTTGCTCAGTTGTGTCCGACTCTTTGCGACCCCATGGAATGCAGATCACTGCCTTCAGATCTCTGTTAAAATATCACTTTATAAATGAATCTTTCCCTTCTTAGTAAACAGAGTGGTATTTCCTGTTCTTCCTGCTGTTAGAGTCAAATTGTAAGGACCTTGTTAATATCTTACACTGACTTTTATACCAATTGAAATGAGGAGCCCTTGTAGGATTTGGAAAAGAGGAATGACATACTAACTCATGCTTTAGTTGGAACCCCTAAGGTTGTTGTGTTAAAAATAACTTGTAAGGGGTAGGAATCAACGTAGAAACAGAGAGTGCATTTAAGAGACTATTGTGATAATCCAAGCTATAGATGATGGTGGCTCAGATCAGGATGATAGTAGTGGGAAGTGACTGGAATTTGGATATATTTTAAGGTAAACCCAACAAGATTTTGTGATGGATCTGATGTAGTATATGAGAGGGAGAGGGGAGTTAAAGATAATTTCAAGAACTCTGACCTCAGAAACTTTTAAGTATAAAGATGCTTTGCATTGAGATATGGAGGACTGTGGAGGGAAAAGATGATGAATTTTGAGATGTCTATTAGATATCCAAGTGGTGATGTTGTCTAGAAGATAGTTATACAAATCTGGAGTCTTTGAGAGAGGTATGGCTTTTAGATACATATATTAATATTTGAATGTGACTGGCATATATATGGTGTCTTAGCCTCAGTTTCCCAGAAAACAGAGTCTGATGATAGTGAAATTGGAGGGAACGGGGAAGAGCACTACCTTTGACAGAGTGACATAGCCTGAGGACAATGACATAAACTAATTAGAACCAGATGGGTCCACGGTGGCAGAGAAGTCAGCTTCTGCTGGACCTTGAGCCTCAGTACATACAGATTATAACACACCAGCAAGCTAAATGACCTGAATGACACACCCACAGGCACCATGACAGTTCCAAGGCCGACCAGAAAGGTCAAAAAGTGGGTTGTGGCTCAGTTTCTGGAAATCCATATGTTTCCCACCAAATAGCTAGAATACTCTTCCCACTCATTTGTCTACGAAATTACCAACTCCTACAAAAACTGGCAAGCCCATACCCTGGGGCCACTGTTGCCTTCTGAGATGGCCCTTGATCTTTTCTGTGGAGTGTATTTCTCTCTAGATAAATCCATTTCTTACCTATCACTTTGTCTCTCACTGATTTATTTCTGCAACGAGACATCAAGAACCCGAGCTTCATTAAGTCCCAAGACCAGATGTGTAATCTTAGTTTAAAGACCATGAGTTCAAGTCCCAATTTGAGATACAGGGTTTCACTAGTAGGAGGTGTTATTACAGAGAATAAAAATGAGGGCCAAGGGGAGTGATGTGGGGAAGAGTAAGAGCTAAAATGAAGTAAGTTATCAAGCTAGTTGTCTTGAGATGAGGCTGACTGCTTGATTTCCTGACTGTCTTGCAAGAAGTTATGTAAGGTACATTTTAGGGCAATTTGCTTGCAGGCTGTTTCAGTTGGCTTGGACTGCCATAACAAAATACCATAGACTGGGTGGCATAAGCAACAGAAATTTGTTTTCTCATACTGCATCAGGGTGCCAACATGGATGGGATTCTGATGAAATTTCTTTGGATATCATCTTGTTGTGCCCTTACCTGGAACAGGGAAACCTTTGGCACCTCTTTCTCTTCTTATAAGGGTACTAGTCCTATGGGATTAAGGTCCTTCTGACCTGATTTAACCTTAATTACCTTCTTACAGAAGAACTAAAGAGCTTCTTGATGAAAGTGAAAGAGGAGAGTGAAAAAGTTGGCTTAAAACTCAACATTCAGAAAACTAAGGTCATGGCATCTGGTCCCATCACTTCATGGAAAATAGATGGGGAAACAACAGAAACAGTGAGAGATTTGATTTTTTTGGACTCCAGAATCACTGCAGAGGGTGACTGCAGCCATGAAATTAAAAGACACTTGCTCCTTTGAAGAAAAGCTATGACTAACCTAGACAGCATATTAAAAAGCAGGGACATTATTTTACCAACAAAAGTCCGTCTATTCAAAGCTGTGGTTTTTCCAGTAGTCACATATGGATGTGAGAGTTGGACTATAAAGAAAGCTGAGTTCTTAAGAATTGATGATTTTGAACTGTGGTGTTGGAAAAGACTCTTGAGAGTCCCTTCGACTGCAAGGAGATCCAACCTGTCCACCCTAAAGGAAATCAGTCCTGAATATTCATTGGAAGGACTGACGCTGAAGCTGGAACTTCAATACTTTGGCCACCTGATACAAAGAACCGACTCAATGGAAAAGATCCTGATGCTGGGAAAGATTGAAGCTGGGAGGATAAAGAGACAATAGAGGATGAGATGGTTGGATGGTATCACCGAGTTGATGGACAAGAGTTTGAGTAGGCTTTGGGAGTTGGTGATGGACATGGAAGCCCTGTGTGCTGCAGTCTATGGAGTCACAAACAGTTGGATATAACTTAGTGACTGAACTGAACTGAACTGAATTGAACCTTCTTACAGGCTCTATCTCCAAATACAGTCACATTGAGTGAGAATGTCAACATAAATGAGTTTTAGGAGAACACAGTTCAGTCCATAGCATTCTGCCCTGTCTCCCACCCCATCACACCCTTCTTACATGCAAAATAAATTAATTTTATCTCAACAGCCCCAAAGTCTTAATTCATTCCTGCATCAGCTCTGAAGTCCAAAGTCTCATCTACATATCCAAATCAGATCTTCAAGTCTGACTCAGAATTCCACAGCAGAGACAGAAGTTAGGATTTATCTACAAGTTCCAATTTCTTTTTGTCCATAGTTTAACCCCTGGGCTATATATTGTTTTCAATTTCCTGATTATGCATTCTTATATGTCTAGTAAAGAACAATATTGTACAGGAACCTGGAATGTTAGGTCCATTCAGATCAGATCAGATCAGATCAGTCGCTCAGTCGTGTCCGACTCTTTGCGACCCCATGAATTGCAGCACGCCAGGCCTCCCTGTCCATCACCAACTCCTGGAGTTCATTGAGACTCACATCCATCGAGTCAGTGATGCCATCCAGCCATCTCATCCTCTGTTGTCCCCTTCTCCTCCTACCCTCAATCCCTCCCAGCATCAGAGTCTTTTCCAATGAATCAACACTTCACATGAGGTGGCCAAAGTACTGGAGTTTCAGCTTGAGCATCATTCCTTCCAAAGAAATCCCAGGGCTGATCTCCTTCAGAATGACTGGTTGGATCTCCTTGCAGTCCAAGGGACTCTCAAAAGTCTTCTCCAACATCACAGTTCAAAAGCGTCAATTCTTCGGCACTCAGCCTTCTTCACAGTCCAACTCTCACATCCATACATGACCACTGGAAAAACCATAGCCTTGACTAGACGGACTTTTGTTGGCAAAGTATGTCTCTGCTTTTGAATATGCTATCTAGGTTGGTCATAACTTTCCTTCCAAGGAGTAAGCGTCGTTTAATTTCATGGCTGCAGTCACCATCTGCAGTGATTTTGGAGCCCAGAAAAATAAAGTCTGACACTGTTTCCACTGTTTCCCCATCTATTTCCCATGAAGTGATGGGACCAAATGCCATGATCTTCGTTTTCTGAATGTTGAGCTTTAAGCCAACTTTTTCACTCTCCACTTTCACTTTCATCAAGAGGCTTTTTAGTTCCTCTTCACTTTCTGCCATAAGGGTGGTGTCATCTGCACATCTGAGGTTATTGATATTTCTCCCGGCAATCTTGATTCCAGCTTGTGTTTCTTCCACTCCAGCATTTCTCATGATGTACTCTGCATAGAAGTTAAATAAGCAGGGTGACAATATACAGCCTTGACGTACTCCTTTTCCTACTTGGAACCAGTCTGTTGTTCCATGTCCAGTTCTAACTGTTGCTTCCTGACCTGCATACAAATTTCTCAAGAGGCAGATCAGGTGTTCTGGTATTCCCATCTCTTTCAGAATTTCCTACAGTTTATTGTCATCAACACAGTCAAAGGCTTTGGCATAGTCAATAAAGCAGAAATAGATGTTTTTCTGGAACTCTCTTGCTTTTTCCATGATCCAGCAGATGTTGGCAATTTGATCTCTGGTTCCTCTGCCTTTTCTAAAACCAGCTTGAACATCAGAGAGTTCACGGTTCACATATTGCTGAAGCCTGGCTTGGAGAATTTTGAGCATTACTTTACTAGCATGTGAGATGAGTGCAATTGTGCAGTAGTTTGAGCATTTTTTGGCATTGCCTTTCTTTGGGATTGGAATGAAAACTGACCTTTTCCAGTCCTGTGGCCACTGCTGAGTTTTCCAAATTTGCTGGCATATTGAGTGCAGCACTTTCATAGCATCATCTTTCAGGATTTGGAATAGCTCCACTGGAATTCCATCACCTCCACTAGCTTTGTTCGTAGTGATGCTTTCTAAGGCCCACTTGACTTCATATTCCAGGATGTCTGGCTCTAGGTGAGTGATCACACCATCGTGATTATCTGGGTCGTGAAGATCTTTTTTGTACAGTTCTTCTGTGTATTCTTGCCATCTCTTCTTAATATCTTCTTCTTCTGATACCATTTCTGTCCTTTATCGAGCCCATCTTTGCATGAAATGTTCCCTTGGTATCTCTGATTTTCTTGAAGAGATCTCTACTGCTGCTACTGCTAAGTCACTTCAGTCATGCCCGACTCTGTGTGGCCCCATAGACAGCAGCCCACCAGGCTCCCCCATTCCTGGGATTCTCCAGGCAAGAACACTGGAGTGGGTTGCCATTTCCTTCTCCAATGCGTGAAAGTGAAAAGTGAAAGTGAAGTTGCTCAGTCATGTCCGACCCTTAGCGACCCCATAGACTGAAGCCTACCAGGCTCCTCCACCCATGGGATTTTCCAGGCAAGAGTATTGGAGTGGGGTGTCTTTCCCATTCTGTTGTTTTCCTCTATTTCTTTGCACTGGTCGCTGAAGAAGGCTTTCTTATCTCTTCTTGCTATTCTTTGGAACTCTGCATTCAGATGTTTATATCTTTCCTTTTCTCCTTTGCTTTTCGCTTCTCTTCTTTTCACAGCTATTTATAAGGCCTCCCCAGACAGCCATTTTGCTTTTTTGCATTTCCTTTCCATGGGGATGGTCTTGATCCCTGTCTCCTGTACAATGTCACGAACCTCATTCCATAGTTCATCAGGCACTCTATCTATCTGATCTAGGCCCTTAAATCTATTTCTCACTTCCACTGTATAATCATAAGGGATTTGATTTAGGTCATACCTGAGTGGTCTAGTGGTTTTCCCTACTTTCTTCAATTTAAGTCTGAATTTGGCAATAAGGAGTTCATGGTCTGAGCCACAGTCAGCTCCTGGTCTTGTTTTTGCTGACTGTATAGAGCTTCTCCATCTTTGGCTGCAAAGAATATAATCAATCTGATATCGATGTTGACCATCTGGTGATGTCCATGTATAGAGTCTTCTCTTGTGTTGTTGGAAAGGTAAATTGGAAGTGGCCAAACAGGAGATGCAAAATCAACATCAACATTTTAGGAATCAGTGGACTAAAATGGATGGGAATGGGTGAATTTAATTCAGATGACCATTGTATCTACTACTGTGGGCAAGAATCCCTTAGAAGAAATGGAATAGCTCTCATAGGCAACAAAAGAGTTCAAAATGTGTTGCCTGGGTGCAATCTCAAAAGTGACAGAATGATCTTGGTTTGTTTCCAAGGCAAACCATTCAATATCACAGTAATCCAAGTCTATGCCCCAACCACTGACACTGAAGAAGTTGAAGTTGAATGGTC
The DNA here is from genome assembly GCF_027580195.1 of Bos mutus. Lineage (NCBI taxonomy): Eukaryota > Metazoa > Chordata > Mammalia > Artiodactyla > Bovidae > Bos > Bos mutus. The sequence continues at coordinate 11,271,435 of NC_091630.1, read as the reverse complement.
TATGAAGACCTACAAGACCTTCTAGAACTAATACCAAAAAAAAAAAAAAAAGATTCCCTTTTCGTCATAAGGGACTGGAATGCAAAAGTAAGAAGTCAAGAGATACCTGGAGTCACAGGCAAATTTGGCCTTGGAATACAAAGTGAAGTAGGGCAAAGACTAACAGAATTTTGCCAAGATAACACACTGGTCATAGCAAGCACCCTCTTCCAACAACACAAGAGAAGACTCTACATATGGGCATCACCAGATGGTCAATACTGAAATCAGATTAATTATATTCTTTGTAGCCAAAGACAGAGAAGCTCTACACGGTCAGCAAAAACAAGACTGGAGCTGACTGTGACTCAGACCATGAACTCCTTACTGCAAAATTCAGACTAAAATCAAGAAGTAGAGAAAACCACTAGCTCATTTAGGTATGACCTAAACTGAATCTCTTACAATTATATAGTGGAAGTGACAAATAGATCCAAGGGATTAGATCTGGTAGACAGGGTGCCTGGTGAACTATGGACAGAGGTTCATAACGTTGTACAGAAGGCAGAGGCCAAAACCATCCCCAAGAAAAAGAATTTAAAAAAGGCAAAATGGTTGTCTGTGGAAGCCTTACAAATAGCTGAGAAAGGAAGAGAAGCAAAAGGCAAATGAGAAAAGGAAAGATATATCCCTCTGAATGCAGAGTTCCAAAGAAGATCAAGGAGAGATAAGAAAGCCTTTTTAAGTGTACAATGCAAAGAAACAGAGGAAAACAACAGAATGGGAAAGATTAGAGATCTCTTCAATAAAATGAGAGACACCAAGGGAATATTTCATGCAAAGATGGGCACAATAAAGGACAGAAGAGGTATGGACCTAACAGAAGCAGAAAAGATTAATAAGAGGTGACAAGAATACACAAAAGAACTATACAAGAAAAAGATCTTAATGACCAGTATAACCACGATAATGTGGTCACTCACCTAGAACCAGACATCCTGGAGTGTGAAGTCAAGTAGGCCTTTGGAAGTATCACTATGAACAAAACTAGTAGAGGTGATGGAATTCCAGCTGAGCTATTTTAATCCTAAAAGATGATGCTTTTAAAGTGTTGCACTCAATATACCAGCAAGTTTGGAAAACTCAGCAGTGGGCTACAGGACTGGAAAAGGTCAGTTTTCATTCCAGTCCCAAAGAAAGGCAAAGCCAAAGAATGTTCAAACTACTGCACAGTTGCACACATTTCACATGATAGCAAGTTCATGCTCAAAATCTTCCAAGATAGGCTTCAAGAGCACGTGAACTGAGAATTTTTTTTTTTTTTTTTGAACTGAGAATTTCTAGATGTTCAAGCTGGATTTAGAAAAGGCAGAGGAACCAGAGATCAAATTGCCAGCATCCATTGTATCATAGAGAAAGCAAGGAAATTCCAGAAAAACCTTTATTTCTGCTTCATTAACACTGCTAAATCGTTTGACTGTGTGGATCACAACAAACTAGAAAATTCTTAAAGAGATGGGAGTACCAGACCACCTTATCTGCCTCTTGAGAAACCTGTATGCAGGTCAAGGAGCAGCAGTTAGAACTGGACATGGAACAATGAACTGGTTCCAAATTGGGAAAGGAGTACATCAAGGTTGTATATTGTCATCCTTATTTAACAGACATGCAGAGTACATCATGGGAAATGCTGGGCTGGATGAAACACAAGCTGGAATCAAGATTGCTGGTAGAAATATCAATAATTTCATATATGCAGATGATACCACCCTTACAACAGAAAGCAAAGAGGAACTAAATGACCTCTTGATGAAGGTGAAATAAGAGAGTGAAAAAAACTGACTTAAAATTCAACATACAAAAAACTAAGATCATGGCATCTGGTCCCATCACTTCATGGCAAATAGATGGGGAAACAATGAAAACAATGGCCGACTATTTTCTTGGGGTCCAAATCGCTGCAGCCATGAAATTGAAAAACACTTGCTTCTTGGAAGAAAAGCTACGAGAAACCTAGACAGCGTATCAAAAATCAGAAACATTACTTTGCCCATGAAAAATCAGAAACATTACTTTGCCCATGAAGGTCCATGTAGTTAAAGCTATGGTTTTTCCTGTAGTCATGAGTGGATGTGAGATTTGGACCATAAAGAAGGTTGAACCTTGAAGACCTGATGCTTTTGAACTGTGGTGTTGGAGAAGACTCTCCAGAGTTCCTTGAAGAGATCAAACCAATTAACCCTAAAGAAAATTAGTTTTGAGTATTCATTAGGAGGACTGATGCTGAAATTGAAGCTCCAGTACTTTGGCCACCTGATGCAAAGAGCCAATTCATTGGAAAAGACCCTAATACTGGGAAAGATTGAAGGTGGGAGGAGAAGGGGACGACAGAGGATGAGATGGTTGGATGGCATCACTGACTCAATGGACATGAGTTTGAGCAAGCTCCGGGAGTTATTGATGGACAGGGAAGCCTGGCGTGCTGCAGTCCATGGGGTCACAAAGAGTTGGACATGACTGAGCAGCTGAACAAAAACAACAAATATGCCTACTAGGCATCTACTAGATGCCTGCCAGCATCTAGAAGAAAGCCCTGGATGTGAAGTGAGAGGCCCACGTGTGGCATGAGACAAACCTCTGCAGGCTGGACCAGCATGAAATTGTCTGCAGCCCATGTGGGCCTGGTTGGTGCAGTGGTGGTTGAAACAGAGGACTGTCAGCCAAAGGGATCAGAAATGACATGTAATAGGGCAGGATTAGTTAGGAGAGACACTGTTCTTTGTTTTTCCCATCTCTTAGCCAACTTAAAAGTCCTGTGTTTAAAAATATTTCTGAATATTTGTTTACGAGGCTGAAGTTTAATGTGGAAAAAGCACTTTATTCCAAAATTAGAAATGAAAGTTAGAATTGTAAATTGATATGTTAGGAAATGCACTGACCAATATTTATCTCAGTGAAGAGTCGTTGTTGTTCAGTCGCTCAGTCATGTCCAACTCTTTGTGACCCCATGGACTGCAGCACGCCAGGCTTCCCTGTCCTTTACCATCTCCTGGAGTTTACTCAAACTCATGTCCATCGAGTCAGTGATGCCATCCAACCATCTCATCCTCTGTCACCCGCCCTTTCCTCCAGACCTCAGTCTTTCCCAGCATCAGGGTCTTTTCCAATGAGTCAACCCTTCACATCAGGTGGCCAAAGTATTGGAGCTTCAGCTTAAGCATCAGTCCTTCCAAGGAATATTCAGGGTTGATTTCATTTAGGGTTAATTGGTTTGATCTCTTTGCAGTCCAAGGGACCCTGAAGAATCTTCTCTAGCACCATAATTCAAAAGCATCAATTCTTCAACAATCAGCCGTCTTTGTGGTCCAAATCTCACATCCATACATAACTACTGGAAAAGCCATAGCTTTGAGTATATGGACCTTTGTTGGCAAAGTAATGTCTCTGCTTTCTAATATGCTGTCTAGATTTGTCACCTTGTTTCTTCCAAGGAGCAAGTGTCTTTTAATTCCATGACTGCAGTAACCATCAGCAGTGATTTTGGAGCCTAAGAAAATAAAATCTGCCACTGTTCCCACTTTCCCCTTCTATTCACCATGAAGTGATGGGACCAGATGCCATAATCTTAGTTTTTTGAATGTTGAGTTTCAAACCAACTTTTTCAGTCTCCTCTTTCATCCTTATCAAGAGGTTCTTTAGTTCCTCTTCTCTTTCTGCCATTAGAGTGGTATCATCTCTGTATCTGAGGTTTCTGATATTTCTCCCAGCAATCTTGTGCTTCATCCAGCTTGTGCTTCATCCAGCCCAGCATTTCACATGAGGTACTCTGCATATAAGTTAAATAAACAGGGTGACAATATGCAACCTTGATGTACTCCTTTCCCAATTTGGAACCAGTCCATTGTTCCATGTCTGGTTCTAACTGTTGCTTCTTGACCTGCATACAGGTTTCTCAGGAGGCAGGGAAGGTGGTCTGTTATTCCCATCTCTTTAAGAATTTCCTGGCTTGTTGTGATCCACACAGTCAAAGGTTTTAGCATAGTCAATGACGCAGAAGTAGAGGTTTTTCTGGAATTTCCTTGCTTTCGCTAATCCAAAGGATGTTGGCAATTTGATCTCTGGTTCCTCTGCCTTTTCTAAACCCAGTTTATATATCTGGAAATTTTTGGTTCATGTACTGCTGAAGACTAGCTTGAAGGATTTGGACTACTACCTTGATAGCATGTGAAAGGAACATAATTGAATAGTAGTTTGCATGTTCTTTGGCATTGTCCTTCTTTGGGATTAGAATAAAAACTGACTTTTTCCAGTCCTGTGGCCACTGAGGAGTTTTCCAAATTTGCTGGCATAGTGAGTGCAGCACTTTCACAGCATCATCTTTTAGGATTTGAGATAGCTCAGCTGGAATTCCATCACCTCCACTAGCTTTGGTCATAGTAATGCTTCTTAAGGTCCTCTTGACTTCACACCCCAGGATGTCAGCAATAGGCGAGTGACTGCTCTGGGTCCCCTCCTCTAACTGCCCTTGTTTATAAACCACTGCCCTCTCTTTCCTCGTTGTGAACTTCTCCTCTTCCACTGCTACTTTGTCCTTATCTTTGAGAAACGGTGAAATCTTGGCCATCTTATAAAAACTCCCCCTACACCTAAAAAGCCCCCTACATCTGATGACAAACTCTTGCTATCATCAGTGTCTTTCATCTCACCCATAGCCAATACCGAGAGTTAGCTCTACTTGTGGCTTACGTTTTTCTATCACTTTTATCCCCCTCCAGTCTTGATTCCACACCACCTCTCCACAAAACCTCTTTCTCTCAATTTGACAGTGATTCACTCTTTACCAAAACTGACTCGTACTTCTCAGTTTTCATATTCTGCAACTTCTCTGAAGTTCCTTTCCACAGCTCTTCCCCTTCCTAGCCTCCATGATGGCATTTGTTCCAATTTCCTTCCTGCCTCGATTTCCTTCTGTCTTTTTCCAGTTCCTAAATGTATTCATTCTCTAGGACTGGATTCCCTATCAGCATGAATAGTGATCCCCACAGTCCTTGCAGCGGCCAGAGCCCACAGGCTTGCTGCCTACAGACTTGAGCTGCCTCGTCTGTTTAACCTCAGTGAACTGCACAAAAATGTATGTGGCCTCACATGAAAAAAGCTGGAAAGAATTGCCTTGGGATTCCATCTTCAGTCCTCCTCATCTTGTATTCTAGGTAATTTTAGTGATCTCATTCACTCAACTATTCCTTATATGGAAATGAATTCTGAACACATATGTCTGGCTATCATTCCTCTGTTGAATTCTGTATCAATACAGTCTAACCAAACGTCTCTTCCTGAATGATCTGCAAGCCAGCTCTTGTCCTAAATATTAATCTTTTTAGCTCCAGTTCTGGTCTTCTCAGTGTATGATATCACCAACAATCCACAATTGTGGAAATGATTCATATTTCACTTCATTGCTCTCACATGTAATGAGCACCAAGTATGCTTGATCTTGGCTTTATTCTGTCCCATCTAGTCTTTTCTTGTCATCATTCTGGTGCCACTCCAATTCAAGTGTTTATAATTCTTTACCTGACATACTGTGGTAGATTGTTCCTTCTTGTGGGAGGACCAGGTATCCCTGCCTTGATGAATTCAGACAACATGGTCTATGATTTGCTCTGGCTGAAGAAGTGGGAATGGAAGCTACTCAGAGTTAGCCCCACCCTGTAAGGTTTGAGGGCACAATCCACCAGGCTGAGAATCCTGCTTAAAACTTCTGATGCCAGCTATACATTTAGAGGGAAGAGTTCACGCAAGACCACCCTCACTTCTAACACTGAGTGCAAGTTCAGGGTTTCCCCAAATCACTCTCAGTTTTCATATTTGCTAAAAAGACCCACAGAACTCCTGGAAAGCTACTATATTCTTGGTTATAATTTATTATAGGAAAAATATATAGATGAGAGATCAGTGAAAAGAAGCCATGTGTAGAGCAGAGTTTCTGAGAGTTCCTTTCTGCTCGGGATGCATCACCCTCCCAGCAACAGTGTGAGCCACATGTATATGGCATTGTCCACCAGGGAAGTTCACCTGAGCTTTGAGTTCAGAGTTTTTATTGAGGGTCCATGACATGGGCATGATTTATTCATTGCCCAGGTGATTGACTCACAGCACCCATCTGAAGTCACACAGTTAGTTTTCCTGGCATGGCCACCCCCACCTGAAGACTATCAGGTGCTGCTGACCACTCTTTAAGATTCATGTAGCCAGCCCTTGTCCTAAATGAAGACACTCCTGTGAGGTGGGACATAGACGGTCTCCCAGAAGCTGAGGGCAAAGATAAGATGGCTCTTTGGGCAAAGCCAGATTCTTTACTACACAGAAGTGAAGTAGGTCCCCTCTGAACAGCAGCTTTAAACACCAGGATAGGATTTGCTAAATCTCTCTCCCCTCTGCCATCTGGCTGGCAATGTCTCAGATAAATTAACTTGGTCCTGGAGTCGGGAGGGGGTGCAGAGCTGAGTTGTAGCTGACTCAGCATGACTCTGTAACATGAGGAAGAAATAACCTTCAGTGTTTGTAAGCCCCTGAGATTTTGAGATTGTTCGTGACTACCGTATAACTTCTAGGACAGGATCAGCTCATGGATGAAGTATTTGGCATCTGCCTTTACTATTTAGATTTGCTTGACCTGTCGGAGCTCTTTGTGGAAACCTGTATCTCCACTCTTCAGTGGTAAGCAGACCAAGAACTATACATCCCCACCAGATCTGACCAGGTCTCTACTCACGTGGTTCCGGCTTCTCCTCTGGCCATAGGTTGCTTGAGTCAGTGGCAGTTAGGACCCACTTTTCAGGAGGGAGGAGAGAAGCCTTGCCATATTCTCCAACCCAGCTCTCAAAACGGTAAATCAAGAGGAGAGTGGATGCATATACACTAACATATGTAAACGGATAGCCAATGGGAATTTGCTATGCGATTCAGGGAACTCAACCTGGGGCTCTGTAACAACCTAGAGGGGTAGGAATGGCGGGAGGTGGGAGGGAGATTCCAGAGGGAGGGGACATATGTAACACCCATGGTTATTCATGTTGATGTATGACAGAAATCAAACCAATATTGTAAACCAATCATCAATTAAAAATTAAAAAAATCAAGGATTCTGATTCCTCTCTGGTTGCTCACATCTGCTCTCACATGGTTAAGAACCCAGAAAGGGAGAGATGACTGCTTACCAACCCCAAACCCCAATGCTGCGCCCAAGGAAAACCAAATCTGCTGATCTTAGTACTTGCTGGTGAGCAGGACCAGAGCAGAGGAACTGAGAGTTCACGTAGATCTCACTGTCAATCCATTTTGATACAGAGACTATTCCAAGAATGGAAAAGGGACAAAAATCTGCTTGCTATTAAGGCCAACAGGAAGGAGCTAGCAGGGTGTTCCAGGAAAGAATAAATACTTTGGCTTCATCATTTTGGTCATTTTCTAGGATGGACTCAGTTAATGGATGAGGCAGTTGGCATTTTCAATGAAGCCGAGGCTGTCGTGAGCACAGACAGGGAAGCCAGAAAGCAGCTGATGGGCTGGCCACAGCAGGGCTTGTCAAGAGGGCAAGAGAGCCCCTGAGAGTGCTGGAGTGCTGGGCGGCCCTGAAGAGGAAGCCAAGAGTCTATGTTTGATCTAGGGGGTAAAACGACAAAGTGGTTGAAGCGATTCACAGAAGAATTAATTTCCAGGGAAACAGGATACTTAGCAAATTGTCTCTTTTCTTGAATTGACAGATATGATAGGAACTGTAGTAATACATCTCAAAGGATGAGCAGTTTATTCCCAGGGGTACTTTATTTACTGAAAAATAAATCTCACTGAGAACCCAGCTGGAAATATCTTTTCATTTACTGTGCTCTCTGCCTGCCTTGCCTTTAATAGAAAACAAGCCAAGAATGTTCTCAAATAAAACCGAAGACCATACGGCCACTAGTGAGTTCCAGAGGAACATTTATAACAATAACTGTAGACAGAAGATCATTCTTTCAGGGATCTTGGTTCCCAGGCCTCCTTGATGAAGGGGAATAGAAAAACATTGGGCAACACTGGGCTTGATGTTCCCTATAAAGGTCAAAGGTAGTCCCTGGGGACTTAAGGGCAGAGGAAATGTGGGCAGAAGGAAAATATCCAAGAGAAGGATCTCTTTTAAAGGGTAGGAGGACCTTACAGGAAGTATGCTGAACAATTTAATGAAGTCTTGAATAGCTATAATTTTTTTCTCTATGTTTTCTTTTTTTTTTTTTTTTTCCCTTCTTTGGCACCAAACTCTCTCCTGTTTCTGTCTCCACAACCTTAACAGCCCCAGTAACTATCCCTGGACAGAGACCAAAAACAGAACTGCCTCTAGGAACACGTGGGACTTCTTTGCAAAACCAGCAGAGGAATGACAGTGGTGAAGGCAGGATAGTCATAAGGAAATAACCACATAGGTAGAGGAACTGCCTGCCTTTTACATGGTGAGCTTTGTGTACTTGGCGCAGAATGTAGGCTTGCCTTCCTTTTCTATGGACAGACAGAGACAGTAGCTCTTGAGATGGTTGTGGTGGGTTTGAAGCCATTGAATGGATCCTATATTTCAAGATATCCCCTTTCCAGGCCTCAGAATCTGAAAGATTCTTTTCTTGCTACTAATATGATTTTCTGAGTGTCTGCTGAAGACATGCAACTTGAAGCCAAGCTGTAGGACTATGGCCTTTTCTGGAGGGAGTGAATGCAAGTGTAGAGTATGATGTGGGCAGAGTACTTCCTTCCCCCCTTTGGCATCTTTTTGTGAGGACAGCAACTGTGGGGAAGTGGAGCATAGGGTGAGCAGGTTTTTATGGGCAAACCAAGGTCTGGAATACAGATGAAGTCCTGTTAGAAGGATGGTGGATGGCTCTGGTCAAGCACAGGGTGGCAGGAGGATGATGTGTGTGCATGTTGGGAATACAGAAAGGGGATGGAGAGAGAGACATGAAAAGGACCAGTGTGTGAGACAAATATTTTTAATTTTTGGCAATGCCACTTACTTATTGATCATATCATCTTAATTTATGAGGTTTTCTCTAGTGGTTCCTCTAGGAGGAACACACACACACACACACACACACATATATATCATTGTTCAGCAACTCAGTCCTGTCTGACTCTATGCAATCCCATGAACTGCAGCATGCCAGGCTTCCCTGTCCATCAACTCCCAGAGCCTACTCAAACTCATGTCCCTCAAGTCAGTGATGCCATCCAACCATCTCATTCTCTGTCATCCCCTTCTCCTACTGCCTTCAATGTTTCCCGGCATCAGGGTCTTTTCTAATGAGTTGGCTCTTCACATCAGGTGGCCAAAGTATTCAGCTTCAGCATCAGTCCTTTCAATGAATATTCAGATTTGACTGGTTTGATCTCCTTGCACTCCAACAGATTCCCAAGAGTCTTCTCTAGCACCGCAGTTCAAAAGCACCAATTATTCTATGAGAGTTCTGACAAAATGTGGTCACTGGAGAAGGAAATGGCAAACCACTTCAGCATTCTTGCCTTGAGAACCCCATGAGCAGTATGAAAATGCAAAAGATATGACATATATATATATATATACACACACACACACATGCCCCCACTCCCGAGGCCAGGGGCGGTGGCCGGGAGGACCAACCCCACGTCCAAGGAGCCATGGCTGCGTGGGCGCAGGAGGGCCTAGAGGAGCTATCCCACGTTGAAGGTCAGGAAGGGCGGTGGTGAGGAGATACCCCTCGTCCAAGGTAAGGAGCAATGGCTGCACTTTGCTGGAGCAGCCGTGAAGAGATACCCCACGCCCAAGGTAAGAGAAACCCAAGTAAGATGGTAGGTATTGCAAGAGGGCATCAGAGGGCAAACACACTGAAACCATACTCACAGAAAACTAGTCAATCTAATCACACTAGGATCACAGCCTTGTCTAACTCAATGAAACTAAGCCATGCCCGTGGGGCAACCCAAGATGGGCGGGTCATGGTGGAGAGATCTGACAGAATGTGGTCCACTGGAGAAGGGAATGGCAAACCACTTTGGTATTCTTGCCTTGAGAACCCCATGAACAGTATGAAAAGGCAAAATGATAGGATACTGAAAGAGAAACTCCCCAGGTCAGTAGGTGCCCAATATGCTACTGGAGATCAGTGGAGAAATAACTCCAAAGAATGAAGGGATGGAGCCAAAGCAAAAACAATACCCAGTTGTGGATGTGACTGGTGATAGAAGCAAGGTCCAATGCTGTAAAGAGCAATATTGCATAGGAACCTGGAATGTCAGGTCCATGAATCAAGGCAAATTGGAAGTGGTCAAACAAGAGGAGGCAAGAGTGAATGTTGACATTTTAGGAATCAGCAAACTGAAATGGACTGGAATGGGTGAATTTAACTCACATGATCATTACGTCTACTACTGTGGGCAGGAATCCCTCAGAAGAAATGGAGTGGCCATCATGGTCAACAAAGAGTCCGAAATGCAGTACTTGGATGCAATCTCAAAAACAACAGAATGATCTCTGTTCGTTTCCAAGGCAAACCATTCAATATCACAGTAATCCAAGTCTATGCCCCAACCAGTAACGCTGAAGAAGCTGAAGTTGAACGGTTCTATGAAGACCTATAAGACCTTTTAGAACTAACACCAAAAAAGATGTCCTTTTCATTATAGGGGACTGGAATGCAAAAGTAGGAAGTCAAGAAACACCTGGAGTAACAGGCAAATTTGGCCTTGGAATACAGAATGAAGCAGGGAAAAAACTAATAGAGTTTTGCCAAGAAAATGCACTGGTCATAACAAACACCCTCTTCCAACAACACAAGAGAAGACTCTATACATGGACATCACCAGATGGTCAACACCGAAATAGGATTGATTACATTTTTTGCAGCCAAAGATGGAGAAGCTTTATACAGTCAGCAAAAACAAGACCAGGAGCTGACTGTGGCTCAGACCATGAACTCCTTATTGCCAAATTCAGGCTTAAATTGAAGAAAGTAGGGAAAACCACTAGACCATTCAGGTATCAAATCCCTTATGATTATACAGTGGAAGTGAGAAATAGATTTAAGGGTCTAGATCTGATAGATAGAGTGCCTGATGAACTATGGACTGAGGTTCGTGACATTGTACAGGAGACAGGGATCAAGACCATCCCCATGGAAAAGAAATGCAAAAAAAGCCAAATGGCTGTCTGGGGAGGCCTTACAAATAGCTGTGAAAACAAGAGAAGCAAAAAGCAAAGGAGAAAAGGAAAGATATAAACATCTGAATGCAGAGTTTCAAAGAATAGCAAGAAGAGATAAGAAAGCCTTCCTCAGCGATCAATGCAAAGAAATAGAGGAAAACAACAGAATGGGAAAGACTAGAGATCTCTTCAAGAAAATCAGAGATACCAAGGGAACATTTCATGCAAAGATGGGCTCGATAAAGGACAGAAATGGTATGGACCTAACAGAAGCAGAAGATATTAAGAAGAGGTGGCAAGAATACACAGAAGAACTGTACAAAAGAGATCTTCATGACCCAGATAATCACGATGGTGTGATCACTGACCTAGAGCCAGACATCCTGGAACATGAAGTCAAGTGGGCCTTAGAAAGCATCATTACGAACAAAGCTAGTGGAGGTGATAGAATCCCAGTTGAGCTATTCCAAATCCTGAAAGATGATGCTGTGAAAGTGCTGCACTCAATATGCCAGCAAATTTGGAAAACTCAGCAGTGGCCACAGGACTGGAAAAGGTCAGTTTTCATTCCAATCCCAAAGAAAGGCAATGCCAAAGAATGCTCAAATTACTGCACAATTGCACTCATCTCACACGCTAGTAAAATAATGCTCAAAATTCTCCAAGCTAGGCTTCAGGAATATGTGAACCGTGAACTCTCTGATGTTCAAGCTGGTTTTAGAAAAGGCAGAGGAATCAGAGATCAAATTGCCAACATCCGCTGGATCATGGAAAAAGCAAGAGAGTTCCAGAAAAACATCTATTTCTGCTTTATTGACTATGCCAAAGCCTTTGACTGTGTGGATCACAACAAACTGTGGAAAATTCTTAAAGATATGGGAATACCAGACTGCCTGACCTGCCTCCTGAGAAATCTGTATGCAGATCAGGAAGCAACAGTTAGAACTAGACATGGAACAACAGACTGGTTCCAAATAGGAACAGGAGTACATCAAGGCTGTATATTGTCACCCTGCTTATTTAACTTCTATGCAGAGTACATCATGAGAAATGCTGGGCTGGAAGAAACACAAGCTGGAATCAAGATTGCTGGGAGAAATATCAATCACCTCAGATATGCAGATGACACCACCCTTATGGCAGAAAGTGAAGAGGAACTAAAAAGCCTCTTGATAAAGGTGAAAGAGGAGAGTGAAAAAGTTGGCTTAAAGCTCAACATTCAGAAAATGAAGATCATGGCATCCGATGCCATCACTTCATGGGAAATAGATGGGGAAACAGTGGAAACAGTGTCAGACTTTATTTTTCTGGGCTCCAAAATCACTGCAGATGGTGACTACACCCATGAAATTAAAAGACGCTTACTCCTTGGAAGGAAAGTTATGACCAACCTAGATAGCATATTCAAAAGCAGAGACATTACTTTGCCAACAAAGGTTCGTCTACGTAAGGCTATGGTTTTTCCAGTGGTCATGTATGGATGTGAGAGTTGGACTGTGAAGAAGGCTGAGTGCCAAAGAATTGATGCTTTTGCACTGTGGTGTTGGAGAAGACTCTTGAGAGTCCCTTGGACTGCAAGGAGATCCAACCAGTCCATTCTGAAGGAGATCAGCCCTGGGATTTCTTTGGAAGGAATGATGCTAAAGCTGAAACTCCAGTACTTTGGCCACCTCATGTGAAGAGTTGACTCATTGGAAAAGACTCTGATGCTGGGAGGGATTGGGGGCAGGAGGAGAAGGGGATGACAGAGGATGAGATGGCTGGATGGCATCACTGACTCAATGGATGTGGGTCTCAGTGAACTCCGGGAGTTGGTGATGGACAGGGAGGCCTGGCGTGCTGTGATTCATGGGGTTGCAAAGAGTTGGACACGACTGAGCAACTGATCTGATATGATACATGTATAAAAATATATGGACATGAATTTGAGCAAACTCTGGGAGAAAGTGAAAACCTGGGAAGCCTGGTGTCCTTTAGTCCATGGGGTCACAAAGAGTCAGACCTGACTTAGCCACTGAGCAACAACAACAAGAACTATATAATATGCATTATCTATATATAATTTATACTAACTCGTAGACTTTATTTTTAGAGAAATTTTAAATTTTTCAGAGAACTTGAGTATGTAGTACAGAGATTCACACCCACCCCACAGAGTTCCCCCATTATTATCTTGTATTTATGAGGTTTGTATGTTAGAATTAGTAAACCTGATATAAATCCATTATTGACTAAAGTCCGTAATTTATATTGCTTCACTCTTTGTTTTGTAAGATCAGTGGGTTTTGTCATGTATCCACCATGTATCATACAGAATAATTTCACTGCCTCAGAAATCCCTGTGCTTCACCTAGTCTTCCCTCTCTCAAGATTCATTCTTTAATTGAATATTGGAAGAGTCAGTTAAATGTATGTGTATGTGATACGTGAATATGCAAGTATATGTGTGTATATACACACAAACATGCCAACTTGTGTTTAAGAGACACAATTTCCTTCTGGCTGATTTTAAATGATCTCTAATAAAATAAGAAGCTGCATATATACATATATGCTCTACCTTGAGTCTAAGGTGTTTTCTTTGATGGGACAGTACTATAATCTATCATTAAATCCATTGGAAGATCACACTTATCACCTAGACACCATCACTGTGATCTTCAAGATGTTCTTGTGAAGGCTGGGTGCCATGGAAACCAGTGTTATATATTGGGATCCAGTGGTGCTGAACTCCTCTTAATAAATCAGGCATAACTGGCATATATGCATTATAATTAATTAAAAGTTGTTCAAGTGGAATAATTTTATATCGTGCAATATCATGTCATTAAATTTGTAGGTCCTGATCTTCTTTCAATGTTGGCTTTTTGTTTTGCTTAAGAAAAACCTCATGTTTTACTACAAGTGCTTTAAAAATAGATAGTTATAATAACATATTGTGAAATAACTCAAAACATTGTTTATGTATTTATATATATGTATATGTATATATAAACACATGGGCTTCTATATATACGGGCTTCCCTATTAGCTCAATAGTAAAGAATCCACTCACCAATGTAGGAGATCTGGGTTTGATCCCTGGGTTGGGAAGATCGACTGGAGAAGGAAATGGCAACCCACTCCAGTATTCTTGTCTGGGAAATTCCATGGACAGATAACTGGCAGGCTACAGTTCATGGGGTTGCAAATGAGTCAGACATGACTTAGTGACTAAACAACAAATAATAACAAATATATATATATGTATGTGTGTATATATATACATTTTTTTTTCTTTTAAGGGTTAGGGTTAAATCCTGGTGGGTTTAGTTCAGAAGTGAATGAGTTGCAAGCTGTCATTGTTGTCTTCAGTGACCGCTGGGTGGTCAGTCATGGTGCTAGTTATCCCTGTGGGTAAATAGCTCATGGAGTGAGTGCGTGTGCCAGAAATGATTCACCACCACTATGCTCTCATCTTAGAGAAGATAAGGAGTGGTCGGCTACAAACCTGAAGAGGTGCCCAGAAGAACTAGTTTTTCAAGCCCTAAGTGCATGGCAGAATTTAGGGAGCATGGATGGCTAGGGGCCCTGCTACTCCAAGGGTAGTCAGAGGTCAGCACATCCATCTTCTGGGGGCCTGTGAGGAATGAGGGATCCCAGGCCCCTCCCCAGATCAACTCCATCAGGACCTGCTTGTAGTCATGACCCCCAGGCAATCTGTGTGCACAGTAGAGTCTGAGAAGCACTGGCTTTGGTGTTAAGAGCATGCCTTCCGGAATAGGAAGACCGTGGACTTGAATTACAGCTCCATGACTCTTTAGTGGTAGAAATCGGGCAAATCTCTCCATTTTTGTTTCTTAGTCCATCAACATGGGAATCGCAGTGTACTTACTTGTTAAGGGCAAAATGACATCATGAATGTAGTGTCCAGCAGAGTGCCTGGTCCACAGTGGCGCTCATGTCAACTGTGATTACAGCTGGTGGGAGGGGCCATGTAACTGGGGAATCCCAACATACGTGGCAGAGAATGAGCCCCAGCTGGGAAGTGTGAAAATCAGTTTAAAAAAAATGATGAACAACCTTAGAATTTAGGGGATGCCGAGGGAGGGGAAACACTCTAACCAAGTTCTCTGGTGACTTACAGGGCCAGGGTCCACCTGACTAGTACATTTTAACTTCCTCAGTCTGCGTGAAAAGTCTCAAGTATTCAGGAATTCAGCATCACTGAAGGTTCCCAGGCTCTCAGAAAATAGGAAGAAGGTGAATGGGCAGATGAGAAAGGATACATTCCCTTTGAATTGCGGGAGGCCATATCTGGAAGGGCCTGAAAGGTTATCTGGCCCAGACGTCCATTTCATGTTTCAGTTCCCAGGGAGGCATTGCCCAGTCTGTGACTGTGTGCTGCCTGTGACTGAAATGCCACCACTTCTGTTGAATTCACCGAGCCATGGCTGCCGTCTGTGGGCAGAAAGGTGTTTTAGAAGTTGGCTGACTCAGGTATGTAATATCTAACACACAGACAAGACAACCAGAGAATTTCAAACACTTTATCCACGTTTGCACTCACATCTATGGAAACATCTACTCATTTCAGGCATCAGGTTAGGAGCTGGGGACAAAAATCTGAATAAGGCAAAGAGATCATATGTTTGTTAGTTCATAATCTAGATGACAGATAGACATATAAGTAATAATTATAATGCATGTATTGGAGAAGGCAGTGGCACCCCACTCCAGTACTCTTGCCTGGAAAATCCCATAGACGGAGGATCCTGGTGGGCTGCAGTCCATGGGGTCGTGACTGAGCGACTTCACTTTCACTTTTCACTTTCATGCATTGGAGAAGGCAATGGCAACCCACTCCAGTGTTCTTGCCTGGAGAATCCCAGGGACAGGGGAACCCAGTGGGCTGCCATCTTTGGGGTTGCACAGAGTTGGACACAACTGAAGTGACTTGGCAGCAGCAGCAGCAAATGCATGTGTGTTCAGTCGTGTCTGACTATTTGCGACACCATGGACTGTAGACCTTCAGGCTCCTCTGTCCATGGGATTATCCCAGCAAAAATGGTAAGAATGCTGGAGTGGGTTGCCGTTTCCTCCTTCGGGGGATCTTCCTGACCCAGGAATTGAAAGCTGCGGCTCCTGCATTAGCAGGTGGACTCTTTTACCTCGGAAGTACCCAGGAAGCCCAGATTATAACGCAATAAAGGCAATCACAGAAGAATGGATAAGTGGGCAGGGTAATTGAGAAAAGGGTCATTCATTTTGTTGAGTCATGTTAAGGATTTGTTGATAAGATGATTTTTTAACTGGGTCTTGATTATAGACCGCTGCTGCTGCTAAGTCGCTTCAGTCGTGTCCGACTCTGTGTGATCCCATAGATGGCAGCCCACCAGGCTCCCCCATCCCTGGGATTCTCCAGGCAAGAACACTGGAGTGGGTTTCCATTTCCTTCTCCAATGCATGAAAGTGAAAAGTGAAAGTGAAGTCACTCAGTCATGTCTGACTCTTCATGACCCCATGGACTGCAGGCCACCAGGCTCCTCCATCCATGGGATTTTCCAGGCAAGAGTGCTGGAGTGGGGTGCCATTGCCTTCTCCATATAGGCTGCTCGTGTCTGCTGCATGAGTAGACAGGCATTTGAATTCTGTGGATGTGTGCGTGCATGTGCGTGTGTTTGTGTTTGGAATTGTATATGTGCTGGGATTCCCCGTGCTCAGTGGTGAAGAATCCACCTGCACTTTAGGAGACAAAGGAGATGCAGGTTTGGTTCCTGGGTTGGGAAGATTCCCTGTAGGAGGAAATGGCGACCCACTCCAGTATTCTTGCTTGGAAAATCTCATGGACAGAGGAGTTTGGTGAGCTACAGTTCGTAGGGTTGCAGACTCAGACACATCTGAGGGGACTGAGCACACGAGCACCCAAAGGGAACAGAGCAGATGTCTAGTATCTTGTAGTCTAGTGTCTAGTATTCTGTAGATTGGCTCTTACTCCATCCTTCCTTTACCAGGTGATGTTGGAAACATTATTTCTCATCTATGAATGTCAAGTGTAAAAAAGAACATTTCTTAGTGTTTTCTAATAAATAATACTGCTTTAACACACTCAGTGTGTGATACTAGAGATTCATGAGACATAAGTGAGAATGTGATTAGACACAGAAAATCATTCTCCATTTTATAGAAAGATTTATTTCCAGACTGCTATACTTTCTCTTTGGTACATTTCAAATGTAATTTAACTTTCACTCTCCAATATTTTTCACTTAACTTTTTTTCATTTTTATTGCTCTCCAATGTTTTGAATCTCTGTACATTATCTTGTGATATGCTAGCTATTTTCAATGCAAATATTTTATAATTCATTTGATACATTTCAGTATGTTTACCTAAGAAAAACTTGTAAATATCTGAATCCTTATAAGGTTGTCTTTGACTTTTTGGACATCAACTTAATACAAAACAGCACTTTATTACAAAAGGTGTGAATGACTTAGAAACAGATGGATTATATTTCTGTGAATAAATACAATTAAAGGTTTAAAAGCTTGGATAAAAATAAATTATCAGAACCAATGGCTGAATAGATAGGTTGGGAGGTGTGACCAATCTCAAACAGTTTCGGATTTCCTTTCAAGTTCATCTCAAAGTGTTCTTTGGTTACTCATGTCAGTTTATCCACATATGGTTAACGTTGGGTATGGTAACCCACTCGTGTTCTTGCCTGGAGAATCCCAGGGACAGGGGAGCCTGGTGGGCTGCCGTCTATGGGGTCACACAGAGTCGGACACGACTGAAGCGACGTAGCAGCAGCAGCAGCAGCAGTAGCAGTATTTGTAACTAACTTGGAGCTCCTGGCACACACAGGAAAGAAACTGTATTTTAAACCACTTCATCGGAACTTAGACCTACTAGGTATGGCAGGCAGTGATCACTTGTCATTTCTAGCTCTTATTGGTGAGTGCACTCTTGTTGTGTCCAGTAAGTGATTCCTTTGTGTCTCTGGAGTGGGTGTGATTGAATCAGGTCCAGAGTTTGCTCAATTAAATGGGACCAGTAAGCTGAATTCCTGAGCAGACCTGATGTTTGCTATCCAGAAGAGGGCAGTAGGACACAGAGATTAAATCCCAGGCAACAGCCACTACAAGGAAGAACGGCAGCTAGCAACTCTCCGGCATTAGACCCAACACTCACCTTCCCTTTGGCACACAGTGGGCAGCATGGTGTTACTAAGAGAAGACACTAACACTTTCTGCAAGCCTAGTATGTGTCAAGCACTAACTAGGTATTTTTCATATGTGTTAAATCCAAACCATCTTGAAACCTAGGGTATATAAATGAGAAAATAATATAAATGAGAAAATGAGAAAATCAATGCTCAGAGAACTCAAGCAACTTGCCTGAGGTCACACAGCAAGCAGTAGAACCAAAATTAAAATCCAGACCTAACTCCTTAAACTCTGTTCAGCTATATGAGAATTTGGTTAATAACTCCATTAGTCATAAACTTACTGACCTTGGGCAAGTAATTTGACCATTTGGTCCAGTTTCTTAATCTTTGAGGTAATAGTAACAATATACTCTGATTCTTTAAGAGTTACTGTCTGAATCAATTTTTCCATGATAATCCTGAAATCCAATTTTTCCATATTTATCCAACAGGATAGGTTTTGTTCATTGATATTATTTTCCAAGTAGAATAAAAAATTACAGAAGATTAAGTCTAAAAGGAACATAGGAGAGCAATCCAACACTTTCATGTTAGAGATGATGAAAATAAGCCTGGAGTGTTTAGATAAGCTGCATGTGATCAGAAAACTTGAGCGTGACAGACACTGGAACTGAGGACTGGCCATTCTTAGGCAGCTTTCTTCTCTCTTCGTTCTGTGTCCTTTGTTAGGGATATTGAACATGTGGAGATGATGATAGTAATGTTGTTGATGGGGGGTGGTGCTGAAGATAACAATAAATGTGCCTGAGGAAGTTGTAGTAGAGTTACTTCATTTTAGAGGGAACTCATTTTGTTGTAAGTCTTGCTTTCATTGCTCTGTTCATGAGGAAGGCTAACATATGTCCAAGACTACTGATTGACGGGGCATCCCGGGATAGCTCAGCTGGTAAAGAATGACCCGCAATGCAGGAGACCCTGGTTCAATTCCTTCCTGGGTTGGGAAGTTCTCCTGAAGAAGAGATAGGCTACCCACTCCAGCATTCTTGGGCTTCCTTCATAGCTCAGATGGTAAAGAATCTGCCTGCAATGGGGGAGATCTGGCTTTGATCCCTGGGTTGAGAAGATCCCCTGGAGGAAGGCATGACAACCCACTCCAGTATTCTTGCCTGGAGAGTCCCCATGGACAGAGGAGCCTGGCAGTCTAGAGTCCACGGGGTCGCAAAGAGTCAGGAACGACTGAGCGACTAAGCACAGTGCAGCACTGATTGACAGGAGAGTAGAAAAGACCAGGGTATGTGCATTCACGATACTCTCTAAATAAGAAATGATAAAATGCAGGCTCCAGTCAATGCTTATTTTGGATTTACATGATTCTCTACCAGTCGATCTTGCGGGCTTTCCCAAGAATACATGATGGAGAAGTTGTCTCTTTGGAAACAATGTGGGAGATTGATCTGATGTAGCAGTGACTCCTCCAGGAGATTTTTAGGTAATCCACCATATTTTATTCCATTTCTTATAGTCTCTTCCTTTTAGAATTTGGTATAATCTTTCTAGTCTTTCCAGTCTTACACTCATAAAAAAATTGGAAAGGAGGAAGACAGAAAGAAGAAAGAACTGAAAGAAGAATGGGAGGGAGAAAGAAATGTTATAGTTTTTATCATCAAGAGACTTAGAGACCAAAGCAACCTTGTATAAGTGAACAATTTCCCAAGTTCCCCTGGCTTCTGGATTTACAGACTGGAGCTGGGAAAGAGGATAGCCGATTAAACCAATGCAGAGAGGTTTCTATTTAAAGTACCTGAAATCAGAATGGCTGGTTTCCTTAACTCACCCAAAGATGGCTTTTTTGTGTTAAAATTGTTTAAAAATAGAGATTTATAATAGTTGAAGTGATGTATCCCATTGCTCACTCTGGGAATAGTTTCCCGGGTCTCATTCACTTCTTCCATTCCATCATGTCCTTCTTTCCTTGTAGTGCCAGGAAAAGAGCTTCTCAGGTGTCTGGAGAAAGGCAACTTGGGTGGTGAACCATGAACATGTTTCTGGAGCTATTGCAAGGCTCTTCCGGAGGTCAACGGGAAGGACAAGTGGAGACCAGTGATGTTATCGATTCCAAATTCAGCACTTGAACATCTGCATTGCTCATTGTCTGTTAGTCATTCAACGCCTCCTGTTATCGCTGGCCAAATGTTGTATGTGCATACCTCAGAGATATTGCAAGTCTGGTTCCAGACAACTGCAATAAATCTAATAGTGCAATAAAGTGAATCACACAAATTTTTTGGCTTCCCAGTGCGTAAAAAAGTTATACTATACTGTGTCTATTAATTGTGCAACAGCATTCTTTCTAAAAATGTACATACCTTAGTTAAAACATCATCGATTACATGTGCAATAGCATTATGTCCAAAAAATATACATACCTTAATTAAAAAATCCTGTATTGCTAAATATTGTTAACCATCATCTGAGCCTTCAGAAAGTCATAATCTTTTTGCTGGTAGAGAGTCTGGCCTCGATGTTCATGGCTGCCGACTGATGAGGGTAGCTGGACGTGGCAATTTCTTAAAATAAGACAACAAGGAAGCTTGCTGCATCGATTGACTTTTCATGAATGATTTCTCTGTAGCTTGCCATGCTATTTAATATTTTATCCATAGAACTTCTCTCAAATTTGGAGTTAATTCTTTTGGCCTCTGCTGCTTATTTATCAACTAAGTTTATGAAATATTCTAAATTCTTTGTGTGTCTGACTATTTGTGACCCCATGGACTATAGCCCATCAGGCTCCTCTGTCCCTGAGATTTTCCAGGCAAGAACACTAGAGTGGGGTTGGCATTTCCTATTATTTCAATAATATTCACTGCATTTTCACCAGGAGTACATTCCATCTTTACTCATCCATAGGAAGCAACTCCTCATTCATTACAGTTTTATTACGAGTTGTATTTTCAGGCTTCACTTCTAATTCTACTTCTCTTGCCATTTCTACCATATCTGTAGTTTTTTCCTCCACTGATGTCTTGAACCCCTTAAAGTCATCCACGAAGTTTGGAATCAGCTTCTTCCAAACTCTTGTTAATATTGATATTTTGATCTCTTCTCATGAATCAAAAATGTTCCTAATGACATCTAGAATGGTGAATCCTTTCTAGGAGGTTTTCAATTTACTTTGACCAAATCCACCAGAGAAATCACAGTTTATGGTGGCTATAGCCTTATGAAGTGTTATTTCTTAAATAATTATACCTGAAAGCCAATATGATTCCTTGATCCATGGACTACAGAATGGGTGCTGTGTTCAGTTCAGTTCAGTCCAATTTAGTCTCTCAGTCGTGTCCGACTCTTTGCGACCCCATGAACTGCAGCATGCCAGGCCTCCCTGTCCATCACCAACTCCCGGAGTTCACTCAAACTCATGTCTATTGAGTCAGTGATGCCATCTAACCATCTCATCCTCTGTCGTCCCCTTCTCCTCCTGCTCCCAATCCCTCCCAGCATCAGAGTCTTTTCCAATGAGTCAACTCTTCACATGAGGTGGCCAAAGTATGGGAGTTTCAGCTTCAGCATTAGTCCTTACAATGAACACCCAGGACTGATTTCCTTCAGGATGGACTGGTTGGATCTCCTTGCAGTCCAAGGGACTCTCAAGAGTCTTCTCCAACACCACAGTTTAAAAGCATCAATTCTTCTGCGCTCAGCTTTCTTCACAGTCCAACTCTCACATCCATACATGACCACTGGAAAAACCATAAACTTGACTAGACGGACCTTTATTGGCAAAGTAATGTCTCTGCTTTTGAATATGCTATCTAGGTTGGTCATAACTTTCCTTCCAAGGAGTAAGCATCTTTTAATTTCATGGCTGCGATCACCATCTGCAGTGATTTTGGAGCCCCCAGAAATAAAGTCTGACACTGTTTCCACTGTTTCCCCATCTATTTCCCATGAAGTGATGGGACCAGATGCCATGATCTTCATTTTCTGAATGTTGAGCTTTAAACCAACTTTTTCACTCTCCACTTTCACTTTCATCAAGAGGCTTTTTAGTTCCTCTTCACTTTCTGCCATAATGGTGGTGTCATCTGCATATCTGAGGTTATTGATATTTCTCCCAGCAATCTTGATTCCAGCCTGTGCTTCTTCCAGCCCAGCATTTCTCATGATGTACTCTGCATATAAGTTGAACAAGCAGGGTGACAATATACAGCCTTGACGTACTCCTTTTCCTATTTGGAACCAGTCTGTTGTTCCATGTCCAGTTCTAACTGTTGCTTCCTGACCTGCATACAAATTTCTCAAGAGGCAGGTCAGATGGTCTGGTATTCCCATCTCTTTCAGAATTTTCCACAGTTTATTGTGATCCACACAGTCAAAGGCTTGGGCATAGTCAATAAAGCAGAAATAGATGTTTTTCTGGAGCTCTCTTGCTTTTTTGATGATCCAGCGGATGTTGGCAATTTGATCTCTGGTTCCTCTGCCTTTTCTAAAACCAGCTTGAACATCAGGAAGTTCATGGTTCACATATTGCTGAAGCCTAGCTTGGAGAATTTTGAGCATTACTTGACTAGTACGTGAGATGAGTGCAATTGTGTGGTAGTTTGAGCATTCTTTGGCATTGCCTTTCTTTGGGATTGGAATGAAAATGGACCTTTTCCAGTCCTGTGGCCACTGCTGAGTTTTCCAAATTTGCTGGCATATTGAGTGCAGCACTTTCATAGCATCGTCTTTCAGGATTTGAAATAGCTCAACTGAAATTCCATCACCTCCACTGGCTTTGTTCATAGTAATGCTTTCTGAGGCCCACTTGACTTCACATTCCCGGATGTCTGGCTCTAGGTGCTGTGTTAGCAGGCATGAGAGCAACATTAATCACATTTTGCATCTCCATCAGAGCTTTTGGATGGCCAGGTGAATGTCAATGAGCAGTAATGTTTTGAAAGATACCTTTTTATCTAAGCTGTAATTCTTGACAACAGGCTTAAAATACTCAGTAAACCATGTTGTAAACAGATGTGAACTCATCTGGGCTTTGGGGATGCGTTTGTAGAGCTCAGGTGGAGTGTATTTAGCATAATTCCTAAGAGCCCTAGGATTTTCTCAGTGGTAAATGAGTATTGGCTTCAACTTCAAGTCACCAGCTGAATTAATCTCTAACAAGAAAGTCAGCCTGTCCTTTGAAACTTTGAAGCCAGGCATTGACTTCTCCCCTCTAGCTATGAGATTTACAGATGGAGTCTCCTTTGAATATCAGGTGGTTTCATCTCCACTGGAAACTCACTGTGTAGTGTGGCCACTTTCACTTACCATCTTAGCTGTATCTTCTGGATAACTTGCTGCAGCTTCTGCCATTTGGCGCCTCACCGTGCGCTTTCATGCTTTGGGAGTAAAGAGTCAGGCACGACTGAGCGACTTCACTTCACTTCATTTCACTTCTTTCCTTAAACCACATGAGCCAACCTCTGCTCGCTTCAAACGTTTCTTCTGCAGCTTCTTCACTTCTCTCAGCCTTCACATAGTTGGAGAGAGTTAGGGCCTTCCTCTGGATTATACATTCCTTTGGTTTAAAGGAATGTTGTGGCTACTGGATCTTCTATCCAGGCCATTAAACGTTCTCCACGTCAGCAATAAGACTGCTTTGCTTTCTTATTATTTGTTTTGTTCCCTGAAGTAACACTTGTAACTTCCTTCAATTACTCTGCCTTTGCACTCACAACTTAGCCGTTTAGTGCAAGAGGCCTAGCTTTCAGCCCGTCATGGCTTTCTACATGCCTTGCTCACTAAGCTTAACCGTTTCTAGCTTTTGATTTAAAGTGGGAGACATGTGACTCTCCCTTTCACTTGAACACTTAGAGGCAACTGTAGGGTTATTGACTAGCTTAGTTTCAATACTGTTGTGTCTCAGGGCATAAGGAAGGCCAGGGAGAGAGAGGGAGATGGGGCAATAGCCTACCTGTGGATCAGTCAGAACTTACACTGTGTTTCTCAAGTTCACTGTCTTATCTGGGCATAGTTTGTGGTGCCCTCAAATAATTACAATAGTCATTAAAGCTCAGCATCACAGATCACCACAACATGTATAATAACAAAGAAAAAGTTTGAAATATTATGAGAATTACCAAAATGTGGGGCAGAGATGGGAAGTGGGCAAAAGCTTTGGGGAAAAAGCTGCCAATAGACTTGCTCAATTTACAGTTCACAAGCCTTTAATTTGGAAAAAAAAACAAAAACAAAAACAGCAGTATCTATGAGTAATAATAAAGTGAAACACAATAAATAAGATCTGGCTGTACTTTGTGTTCTATGAGTCAATATTTTGTCTTCATCATAGGTGTGCCCAACCTCAACCCATGCCCAGCACCTAGAATGGTGCCCTAGATACAGGTTCGCTGTTCAGTTGCTGTGTGTCCGACTGTTTGTGATCCCATGGACTGTAGTGCTCCAGGCTCCATGGATTCTCTAGGCAAGTATACTGGAGTGGTCTGCCATTTCCTTCTCCAGGAGATCTTCCTGACCCAGGGAGCAAACCTGCATTTTCTGCATGGGCAGGCAATTTCTTTCCTGCTGAGCCACCAGGGAAGCCCAAACATGGGTTATGATAATGCTTATTAATAGTTTCGAATGACCTTCTTATTAGGACAAAATTTCTGTTTCTGTCCCATCTGTATGGACTGACTGGGAAAAGGGGTTTGCAGGTGTGAAATATAAAGAAATAGGAAAAAACCCCCAGTGGATTGATAGTTCAGTTCAGTCACTCAGTTGTGATCAACTCTTTGTGACCCCATGGACTGTAGCATGCCAGGCTTCCCTGTCCATCACCAACTCCCAGAGCTTGCTCGAACTCAAGCCCGTTGAGTTGGTGATGCCATCCAACCATCAAGGTAACTCAAATCTCTGAATGCAGAATTGAGCATATCAACAAGTAACAGTATTGCCTCTGAATTGCTGAAATAATTCCCCGTATGTTGCCTGCTGAACAGCAGCACACTGTCGTACTGTGAGAGGGGACAGGTCCTGGAGGACGGAAGCTGCCCATTCTTCACTGCTTTGAGGGCCTGCTGCTGCAGGACACTATTATTTTAGCATGATAGATTTACTGAAAGTTATAACAACTTTGTCTTCCATAGCATTCTGCAAGGAAGTTGATAAAATACATACATACACTCATAGATGCATGCGTACAAATTTTCACTAGAATGTCTTTGGTTACCCACAGAGGTGCTGAAATTTTAAATATTAGAATGACCATAGAAACTAAGAGATAATAGAATATGAGAGTGAAATGATCACAATAAATATCAAATATTTGTATTATCTATGATAGTGAATAAGGTGCTGTTTCTCCCTGAAACATGGTCACTCCCATAAAAGGTTAACATAGCCAGTGGTATTTAATGCAGGTTAGTGGTGTGGTGAGTTATGAGAAGAACAAAGGTCTGACTTTGCCATTTGTACAGTAGGCCCAATGATGGATATTCAGAATATCTTGTGTCTCATCATTCTGTAACACCACTATCATTTTTATCATAAAAGAATTATGTTACTCTATATATGAAAAATGCATTCTTGAACCACCGTGAATTAGCTTTTAATGTACTGTGACCTTGGATTGCCCTGGGATATTAATGCTAAATGATTACTTCTGAATGCTTTTTGAATAGCTGCATAGTGCAATTAAATGTGCAATACATCATGGCTGACATTGCTAAACGCCTCTTCTGGTCAAGGAACCCACAGAGGTCTTGGGAATGATGGTAATTCTGCCCTGCTGAGGATGGGAAAGAAAATAATCTCTTGTTAGTGCTGAAATAAGTACAGATAGAAGTAGATGATAACCTTTTCCTGGGGTTAGTCAATGAGAAATAAATTTTTGATTAAGAACTATAAAGGAAAATGATTTTTGATCACTGCCCAAGTAGTGTCCCATTATATCTGCCAAGTGCCCAAGGTGAATAATTACCATTAGTCTTTCTGAGTGATGAGTTGCCAAACGGTATGTGTGGATATGTATATGGGCATGCCTGTGTGTGTGTGTGTGCGTGTATGTGTGTGTAAAGGTGTAGATAAAGGAATAAAGAATTGGGTTCATATTCCAGCCCTTTTTTGAGAATGGCTTCTATTGAATTACAATTTGTCTCAGGATAGAACCTCATAAATCTTATACTTAATCAAATCTCTTTTCATTCAATTATTGGGCCTGGGGCAACAGTGACAGATGAAAGGGTGTTGTGGAAGAGCCAAGGCGCGGTAGAGGGCCTTTAACTTATTGGTCAGTGCTTTAAATCCAACCTTGTTGGCCAGTGGCTGAAAGTGATTTACACTCCTGCTGGTTGTGAGCTGGTGGCCAGAGCCTAGTTGTTAGCTGACTACTTGTCTTCGGAAAAGCCCTGAACCCAGCCAGAACTGGACTTACTTGTCTAGCAGATGATCTTTATCTTTAGGCGAGGGAGCTATTCTATGAAAAGGCCGCTTCAGAATGGCCCGTCACTAATGCTGCTGGGTGAGTGATTTGTGGATTTCAGTCTCTGAGCTAGCAACAAGGGGAACCCTCAACTAATGGAGAACTCAGTTTCTCTTTAACTGGAGCTATTTTAAAAATAAAGCATTAAAAAGGGTTTTGGTTCTGTTTCATGAAAATGAGCTGCAGCGTGCAAGTTAGTTTGAGTTCAGAACTCAGCCCTAAGTGTATCAACCCCACTGGGTCCAGTCTCTCCATGGCCTCAAGCAAGACCTACTGGAGGCGCTGAATCAATTCTGAAATGTTCCAGTGATTGTCTCCGAGTGATTCCCTGGGTGTTACAACTTCTGGGAGTCCAGAGACGGAAACCACATTTCCCAACCCCAACTCCCTGGCCCTACAATTGTAGGCCTTTCTCACTGTTAGGAAAATACAATCTTGTGTTTTAAATGCTAGTGTTTTGGGGTAATTGCACCAGCTTAGATGTAGCAATTTTTCTTTTCTAGAATGAAACTGATGTAAATTAGATGTGAACACATTAATGCCCCCATCTCAATTGATTGACTTCTTGGGTGAGCTTGTTAGGACATTTCTATGAGTATACATGCACAGCTACTATTCTAGAGTTCAGTATTCTGTTGCTGTTTATTCATAGATATTTGCATTTTATAATTATTTATTTGTTTGTATATTTATCATGTGTTTCCCCAGTGGACTGACAATTCCAGAAGGCAAGGATTTTGTTTTGTGTTTTTTTAGGTACCCTGTATCTCTGCAAGCGCATGCTACATAATACGATAATACATACTCAGTAAACAGTTGTAGGATAAATGAATGAATGAATGAAAATCCACTTATTAGGAACATATTTACTTGCCTGTGTGAATGGAGAAAGGGGTCTAAGAAGAGGAAAAGAGTGGGAGAATAATTTTATAACTAATAAAGTTGTGAGTATGGGAACTTAGTCACAAAAGATACAACATTCCTGCAAAGAATTCAAAACTCTTCAGTGAGGCAGAGTGGAATCAGAAATGCTTCGGTGCTTCCTTGCTGGTTTTGCTGTTCACTAGCTATAAGCTAATTCTCTCCTTAAACGTGTTTGAGAAGCTTTATTTCCTTCATACTTTAGAGTAGGGAACAGTCTCCATCTCAGTTCACACTCTCACAATTTCTCAGCTGGGTTTCTGAGAGAGCTTTAGAATTCACATCCCTGATCCAAGATCTGCCAGTCCCCCTTTCGGATCCCTGCTTCCTGGAGCTGCCAAGGGAATCTTTGCAAAATGCAAATCTAATCTTGCCACACCCCCGCTTAAAAGCTCTCAATTGCATCTGATTGCCTTTAGGATAAAATCCAAACTTTGAGTGTGGCTTACAAGGCCTTTCTCGATCTTCCCCTTCTCTTTGGCTCCACTTGCAGGCCTCACTCCTTCTGGCCAAACATAGCTCCCCCAAGCCTGGCTGGCCCCTGCTCTGTGCAGATGACAGTAGCTTACTTCCCTTTGTCTGATTGACCCTGCTCCTTCCTTCAACACTGAGTTAGGTTTCCACTTCTTCCAGGAAGTGTGTCTTGAGACCACTCCTCCTCCTTCCCATGGCCAACTCCCCCCAGAGACCTTTCTCTCCTGCCTCATTACTCTGTGGTAGCCCAGAGTACGCAGATAAGTCTCTTGTGATCGAGGGCCGCTGGTCTTAGCTGTCACCTGCGGTTCAGTACCTGCAGGTACTCTTTTCTTCTGTCTCTGATTCCCTGGTGCTCATGGAACTTACACAGAGTAGATGCTTAATGAGTGTGTGTTGAGAGAATCAATGGCCTATTCACCCACTGGTGGCACTTCAGTTGGCAGCTGTTGACAGACTCTAAAGTGTGTAGGGATCGAGGGTCAAGTGTAAAGGAGAGAAGGAGGGAAGGACAGCTGATCTGCTGAGGTCAACTGATGAGTTAGTTGTCAAGTCTTTGTTTTACTCAGTATCAAATCTAAAGCCAAGCTAAACAAAAAAGCCACTAGAAGAAAAGTGTGTGTAAGTTGCTCAGTCGTGTCTGACTCTTTGTAACCCCATGGACTACACAGTCCATGGAATTCTCTAGGCCAGAATACTGGAGTGGGTAGCCTTTCCCTTCTCCAGGGAGTCTTCCTAACCCAGGGATCAAACCCAGGTTTCCTGCATTGCAGATGGGTTCTTTACCAGCTGAGTCACAAGAAAAGGTGAATGTTTTTTGGCTGGGCTGCTGCTTATGTGACCTTGAATGATTTAAATGATCTCTACTTACTTTGAAATCCCATATTTCTCTTACAGACCAGACCTTATATTGTGGTTACATATGCTCTCAGTTAGTTGTAGCAGTCAGCTTACATTAAATTATGCTGTGTAACAAACAACCTCAACATCTTCTTGGCTTACAACAACAATGTCTGACGTTTTGCTTGTGTTACACTTCCATCATGAGTTGTCATGACTCTGCTTTTTGTCAGAACCCAGGCTAATGGAGAATAAGCCTGACTTCTCTCTGGGATATTGTTGGGCTCATGGCAGAGGAAAAAGGGAAATCAAGATAAAGTACACATTTAGTTTCAAAAAGATCAAAATATAATTGACATCAGTTTCAGGCAAATGACATGATTTGATACATACACAATATTATGAAATGATCACTGCAATTAGTCTAATTAATAACCATCCTCACATATTACAAAATACAAATTTACAGATTTTTTTTCTTTTGGTGAGAACTTTTACGATTTTTCTCTCTTAGCAACTTTCAAATATACCATACGGTCTTATTATCTATAATCATCAAGCTATACATTACATCTCCAGGGCTTATTTATTTTAAAACTGCAATTTTGTACCTTTTGGCCACCCTCCCTATCTCCTACCTCCGGGACCCACCAATTTGTTCACTGTATCACTTTGTTTGTTTTTAGATTCCACATACAAGTGAGATCACATCTGACTTGAATTCTTCTGCCTGGAAACATTGCCTTTGCCTGCATTTCCTTAGCCAAAGCAAGATGTAAGTGGAGATGTATTATACTACCATGGGAAGGAGGGGCACCAAATACTGAGAATAGGAATGCAGTTTTTCATACTCTCCCACTGAACTGTAAACTCTTGTAGGGCAGGAGCTTTTGTGTTCTCTGACTTACAAACTTGGAAACTTGCAAAAGCATATTACTTTTTTTTTTTTTTGGAAATAAAGAGCAGAGGTGGTATGCTTCAGAAATAATGAAGATTTATTTGGAATACCTCTCTCTTTAGTCATTAATTACATTTCAGTTTGTGTGATACCAATTATTTAAAAGGCCTATTTTTTAAATGAAATATTAAATGATTGACATGACTTTGAATATGCTAATCAGTTGCTTGCAATAGAATTCTACATCATTGACAAAGGTATGTCCCATTTCCCCAACTAGTCTTAACCAGTTGCTTGACGCTAGTTCTCCATTTGGAGAAGGTGATGGCACCCCACTCCAGTACTCTTGCCTGGAAAATCCGTGGATGGAGGAGCCTGGTGGGCTGCAGTCCATGGATCGTGAAGAGTCGGCCATGACTGAGTGACTTCACTTTCACTTTTCACTTTCATGCATTGGAGAAGGAAATGGCAACCCACTCCAGTGTTCTTGGCTGGAGAATCCCAGGGATGGGGAAGCCTGGTGGGCTGCCGTCTATGGGGTCTCACAGAGGCGGACACGACTGAAGTGACAGCAGCAGCAGTTCTCCATCACTTCTTCCATAACAAATCCCACAGCTTGTACTTAAGGCCCTGTGATCTGGAACTGAGAGACATTTCTAACTTTACTGCTGGCTCTTTATCTGTCCCCTGTGGCTCAGGTAGTAAAGAATCTGCCTGCCAGTGCAGGAGATGCAGGAGATGTGGGTTTGATCCCTGGGTTGGGAAGATCTCCTGGAGAAGGAAATGGCAATCTGCTCCAGTATTCTTGCCTAGAAAATTCCATGGAGAGAGGATCCTGGAAGGCTAGAGTCCTCGGGGTTGCAAAGAGTTGGACATGACTGAGCACACACACGCACACCACGTCCAGGCACAAAGAGCCGCCCCCTTTCCCTATGTGTGTTTCGTGCTCTCCCACCTTAGTGTCTTTGCTCTGGTTGTTCACTCTGCCTAGAATGACTTGGTCCCATCAGCATATGTTCAATTCCTTCTCAGTTTTCACAGCAAAGCTTAAGTAGTACTCTCATAAAATCTTCCCTGATCACTTAAGCAATGTACTCAACACCCATATGCATACTCTTTCTATTCTTTTTGGCAATTAATTTGCTTTATCTTGTCAAGGAGGATAGGACATAGACTTTGCACAATTCAAATAGAGGGTCTGCCACTGAAACGCTCCTCAAAACTTGGTGAATTTCTTATCCTATGAGTCTTAACTACTTCATTGTAAATAGAGAGTAGGAATAATAACATAATAGATTATTGGATACATTGTGTGAAGTGATTTATCATCATCCCTGACATAGAGGAAGTAATAAATTAAAGTCTTTATCTAATATACTTGCATACTTACAGGATTTCTTGGCTTCACCTTTCTATCTCCCTCAGTGACATCACACAGCATAGGTGCAATGTAGATAATTGCTGAGAGAATGAATGAATGAGTGAAATGATGTTAGGAAAATGACCATGAGGCTCGTTTTTTCTGTGAAATCAATGATGCTAGCCTGAGTCTTGGGTCTTTTCTCTGTGGCTGAGTTTGCCTAGATTTTTAATAACTTAGGTCCAGTGGTGGCTGTCCCGTAGGGAGAGAGGTGCGGAGAGAGATGAAAAGTTGCAAAAACACTCAGAAGATTCCCCTGGTGGGGGATCAAAGAAAGTGGAATGAAATATTCTCCCAGCATGTTGGCAATAAGAAATTACTGTCTAGTGAACCCAGATCACATTGTTTTTGTGTCATTAAATAGTTGATTAAAAGTGTCTTGTTTTTTCCTATCATTATGGCAGACTGAATAAATAGTTATATCAAAGACGGGACCAAAAATTTACCTTGTAAGTCCTTGATGTATTGCAGACATTTATTGAATGGTAAGTGGCAACTCTGGAGCAATCATTAACCAGGTCAAGAGAATGTTGTTTGGAAAATCACAAGCTATATATTTTGGAAATCTTGTAATACATGGAAAGTGAAAGTGAAAGTCACTCAGTGGTGTCCAACTCTTTGCGACCCCATGGACTACACAGTCCATGGAATTCTCTAGGCCAGAATACTGGAGTGGGTGGCCTTTCCCTTCTCCAGGGGATCTTCCCAGCTCCAGGATTGAACCCAAGTCTCCTGCATTGCAGGCAGATTCTTTACCAGCTGAGACACAAGGGAAGCCCAAGAATACTGGAGTGGGTAGCCTATGCCTTCTCCAGGGGATCTTTCCGACCCAGGAATCGAACCAGGGTCTCCTGCATTGCAGGCAGATTCTTTACCAACTGAGCTATCAGGGAAGCCCTGTTAATACATTAAAGTTTTCAAATAAATGCAATTTTTCTTTTACAAGCCATCAATAATATCATAGCTCATTTTAGAACACTACATTCAACTCTCCAAAAAGTGACTCTTTTAAATCAAGATAAATTTCACTCTTTTCTCAAACTGACAATGTTGTCAAATGTTTGGATTACTGTCTCCCAACAAGGACAACTATAGAGACTACCTAAGTGCCAGCAGGAGTCTAGGTCCTAATTAAGCTGGAAGCCTCAACTCAAAGCCAAAATGGGGCTCAGCCCCCGAGTTGGATCTCAAGTTATCAAGAGATAACTTGATCTTCAGACACACTTTTCAGTAAATCAGGTTCTTTACCTGTTTTAATTTTCTGTTGTCAGTGTAACAAATTGCCATAAATATAGTGGTTTGAAATGACACAATTTTATTCTCCTATCGTGGAGATCAGAAGTCTGAAATGGGTCTTACTGGGCTAAAATCAAGATGACAGCAGGGCTTGGTCCTTCTAAAATCAAGAAGGCTCCGGGGGAGAATCCTCTTCACTTCTTCCACTTTGAGAAGCTGCTAGCGTTCCTTGGCTCCTCACAGCTCTCTAATCTCTGCTCCTGTGGTCATGTCGCCTTCTCTTCGGCTGTAGTTAAAAATTCCTCTACGGTCCTCTTATAAAGACATGGCGATTACATATAGGGCCCACTCCAATAATCCAGGATATTTCCCTCTGGCAAAACCCTTATATTTAATCGCATCCACCAAGTCCTCCCCTCTTTGCCATGTAAAATAGCATTCACAGGTTCCAGGACATCTTTGAGGCAGCATTATTCAGCCCACCACATGTTGCCTTTCAAAAGCTTTTCTGTATCCAGACTGTCATATTGACTTTTTGAAAACAAAGGAAAAGTACTGGCTTTCCCAGAAGGGAAAAATAAGGCATTTCAAAAGGTTATCAATGAGGAGATGGGGGGGTAGGTTGGGAATATTCTGATTTTACCTCTAGAGAAGTGTGACTTATGCGGGTTGGCTATCACAGCATGGTTTGTTCCTCTTGTTGTGTGAATTTGGATTTGTTTCAATACTCACATCCACGGGGCACAAATCCATTCATGTGATGTGGAGGTATGAGAAGCATCCCAGGACTCATCTGGCACAAAACAGACCTGCCAGCACTTAACGGTCTAATCAGGTATTTATACAGTCCCTCCCCCATACCAGCTGTGGTCACCTGTAATCCCAGGGGACTAGGATCATGGTGCAAACCTAGTAAATTACTGTCCAAAGTGGAGCTGATTCTTCATCTGCTTGAAATTAGAAGTGGAAAAATTCATCTCCAACTTCTTTAATTATTGTATCTTTCCTTCTAACCCTGGGTAAAGAATAGCTTAAACCTTAATTCTAATGCTTTGGAATTTTATGAGTTTCATTAAAACCCCAGAGAGTCATTTAATTTTATGGGGTTCAATGCTAATATTCAAATGCATTTCTTCTGCAATAGATTTTTACCTTGTATTATAGAGACTGAGCTCCCATTTTTAACACATATGTTCTTAGCGCTTATGCTAATTTCACTGCTTATCTTTAAAATTGGCATATCATTGTTATTGTTATTATTGTTATTGTTATTATTATTATTGTGTATTGACCAAGTTGAATGCCTCATTCTCAAGGGATTGCTGTCAGAGTTATATAATACGTGAACAATGGGTGAATGTTGTTCATTTTAAATGTGAAATTATAAATCAATTACATTGGTGGCTAAAACCCCTTCATGACATGCCACAATTTACTTCCAGTGACATTTAAACCTATCTCACATGCTGAACAATCTGTAATAAATTATGATTTTTTTTTTTTTTGCTTCTGAAATGAAGCTATAATTATGACAGTTGAATTCTTGCTCTGGGAAATAAGGTGGCATTTAATTCCTTGAGAACAAATGACACTCACAAAAGAACAGTTAATTATTCTCAGCTGCAAAGGAAGGGAGGAGGGGAGAGAAAAATTATGAAAAAGAACATGGTAGCACTTTATGTGAAGTATCTATTAACTAATCCTTAACTAAGGCTGAACTACAATTGAACTTCTGGGCTACCCCTGAGCCCAGGTAACACTTTTTGTTATTTCAGTTCTCAGTAAAACCCAAACAAGAAGAATTAGCAATCTGAAACTTTCTCTGTTCTTTGTACATGATAATAGAAATATCCACACAATCAGCCTTGGTTCCACGAATGCAGGTCTACATTCTAACCCAGTTAAATCAGACCCAGAGGGGTGGCGTGGCGTTAGTTTTCAATTATAGCCATTCTAATTCAGGTCTTTAACTGTGGTAGTCATTCCATCCATATTGCAAATAAAGGGAAAGGGAAGCATTGCACCCCCAGAATTTGTTGTATTGTTGTTTGTCTCTAGTTTAAACAGCAACTGTGCTTCATTGGCTTTTCTCCGCTGGCCCTTTCCTGTTCATTCTGGCAGGAAGCCCCAGTGGCAATTGAATATGCCAGCAAACAGGAGGCTGCTCTTCGGTGCTACCCTGACACCATCAGCTGCGATGTTAGCAGCCTGCTATTAGAGATGCCTCTTTCTTTGACTTCCCTTTCTTCCTGGGGAGGAACAGATACTCTAGAGAAGGGCTCTGCTGAGTGGAATTCCCCATTTTGACTGCAATTAGGGATTGTGACTTGATTGATTTGGGGGCTCTCTGAAATGTAGCAGGATCAACACAGTTGCACACAAAACAAGGCATAATCCACTGGGTTAAATTAACGTTAAATCAGAGATGATTGGATTAATTGCTATTACATTTTATCTTCTCTGCACATGTGCTGTTGGCAGGCTTTCAGAGCCTTTTTAAAATTAGCTTAGAACTGGATGAA
This sequence comes from Bos mutus, assembly GCF_027580195.1. Taxonomy (NCBI): domain Eukaryota; kingdom Metazoa; phylum Chordata; class Mammalia; order Artiodactyla; family Bovidae; genus Bos; species Bos mutus. The sequence continues at coordinate 11,236,325 of NC_091630.1, read as the reverse complement.
AATGGTACAGGTGCAAATGATTTGTGCGCTGGGTCTTTCAAGTACACAGTGGGCTCATAAGAAGGTGCATTTTTTTCCAAATCTTATTTTGGATGTGATTTACAAAAAACTGCACCGAGAATAAACTTGGCATCGCTATACAAAAGCTATAGATGTGTTAAATGGCAAAAGGACCCTGTTGGCTAGAATATAACTTGGAAAATGGATCTCCTGCCTGTTGTGGCCTTGGCACTATCCCTCCGTTCAGTTTGCTTCCCTTACAGGCTTTTCTGTGCTCGTGGGAGTCTGTAGGGTCCTGGAGATGAATGCATCAGAGCCCTTAGTATGGCATCTGATCCTCTGGAATGTATTCTTCAAAACCTACATCCCTTCAACAAATATTAAAGGTGGAAGTGGACATGATGGTTGTTAACAGGATGAATCTGTTTAACAGAGAGTGTGGAATGATCAGGTCAGGGGTAACAAGGCAAAGATAATCAAAGCCTTTTTTATGAACTGGTTTGCCCATCAGTCAGTAGCTCAGGCTCACTGCCAGGCTGATGGTCTGAAAACCTGCTGAGCCACTGGGAGGAAAGTTTATTTTTTGTACTTTAGGAAATGGGGTGAGTCAACAATTTCTTTTCAAGACCGCTGTGTGCATAACCCTACACACAGGTACTGTGGAGGAGACACAGACTTCGTTCAGGGGTGGTCGTATTTTGGATCAATACAAGTAAGAAGGTGAGAGAATGGTTTTTTCTTTTCCTGGGCTCGTTTCATTCTGCCAGCAATACCTGGCTCATGAGAGTGAGCAGTGGACTTCACAGGCATTTCCCTGCCCAGGCACGTCTCCTTTCTGTGGGCCCTGTGCGTCTCACGTGTTTGCTGTTGTCTAATTTCCCTGGCCTGAGCATCCTGGCTTCTTCTCTGTCCTTGCCTGGCTCATTCCTGCTGCAGGCTCTGTTCAGACAGGTTAACTTCTCCACGTGCCCTGGCTTCTCAGACCTGTCTCTGCTTGGCCCCTGTCTCTCAGCTTCCCTTGTTACTCTTCATAGACACTCGTTCCCAGTCTCTACTCCAGGCTGTGGAGTAATTTCCCCAAAAAAGGGCATTTTGATCCATCCAAATGCAACAACAATAGGGAAGTGGGCTCTCAAGATTATTTCAGCTTATTAAAAATATATCTTACCTTTTTACATATTACTTTGAAAGGTAGCATAGTTGGGACTGTGTTCACATGATGCCAAGAGGTACGCTGAAAAGAGAGTTTCCTTCTCATCCATGACCTCTGGTGTCCTCACTTCAGAGACAACCACTGCTGCTGGGCTTTATTTTTCACCTGTTCGTCCAGAAACATTATATGCATATAAAACACACATACATGTATCCTCCTCTTCAGTTTTACACGCAAATGAAATGATGTGCATGGTTCTACATCTCTTGCTTAATGTTTGCTTAAATCTGTGTTGAAGACAGTCCCATATCCATACCATTCTTTTTCAAGTGTCCTCAGTGTTTCTGGATGTGTCATAATTTATTGAACCTGTCATCTACTCATGGACATTTAAGCTGTTTTCCGTTTTCTGCCTTCATAATGCTTGAACCTGATTGTTAATATGCTTATGCATTGTATCTACCTACAAACAAAATTCATGGAAAAAAATTAAGGCTATTATTACAAAACTTCAATCTCATTGTATGTGAAGTTATCACACTAAAGGAAAGGGCACAAAACACATGTGCAGCTCAGCAAATCTTCATCAGTGGAAAGCCTGCATCACTACTGTTGGGGTCAAGAAACATTGTTGCCACCAGCTCAGAAAGCCCCTTCCTGGTCCCTTCTATTTCTCACCTGGTTCCCTCCTCCATGTCCTTATCCTCAATACTATAGGCTTTCTGGCTTTTGAACTCTGTGTAATCAATTTATAGTTGGTGATGGACAGGGAGGCCTGGCGTGCTGCGATTCACAGGGTCGCAAAGAGTTGGACACGACTGAGCGACTGATCTGATCTGATCTGATCTGATAGACAATGTTTGGAGAAGGTGATGGCAACCCACTCCAGTACTCTCGCCTGGAAAATCCCCTGGACGGAGGAGCCTGGTGGGCTCTAGTCCATTGGGTCTCGAAGAGTCAGAAACGACTGAGAGACTTCACTTTCACTTTTCACTTTCATGCATTGGAGAAGGAAATGGAAACCCACTCCAGTGTTCTTGCCTGGAGAATCCCAGGGACGGGGAGCCTGGTGGGCTGCTGTCTGTGAGGTTGCACAGAGTTGGACATGACTGAAGCGACTTAGCAGCAGCAGCAGCATAGACAATGTTTGTGTCCCCCTAGATCTGTAAGTTGAAACCTAATCCCCAGCATGATGGTATAGGAGGCAGATCCTCTGGGAGGTGACTATGTCATAAGGATGAAACCCCTGGGAATGGGAACAGTGCCGTGATAAACGGGGCCAGAGGGTGCTCTTTCACTCCTCTGCCATTGGAGGACACAGTGAGAAGAAAGCCCTCTAGGGACTGGAAAGAGGAATCTGGCTCTGAATGTGCTAGCAACTTAATCTTGTACTTCCTGGCCTTTCAGTTCAGTTCAGTTCAGTCACTCAGTCGTGTCCGACTCTTTGCAACCCCACGAATCGCAGCACGCCAGGCCTCCCTGTCCATCACTAACTCCCAGAGTTCACTCAGACTCACGTCCATCGAGTCAGTGATGCCATCCAGCCATCTCATCCTCTGTCGTCCCCTTCTCCTCCTGCCCCCAATCCCTCCCGTACGTCAAGGCTGTATATTGTCACCCTGCTTATTTAACTTATATGCAGAGTACATCATGAGAAACACTGGACTGGAAGAAACACAAGCTGGAATCAAGATTGCCGGGAGAAATATCAATAAGCTCCTGGCCTTTAGAACCTTGAAAATAAATGGTTTCCATTTAAGCCACGCAGTCTAGGGTATTCTGCTATGGTAGCCTAAACAGGCTAAGACATAAAGTGTACAATTTTTGTTTCTGGTTTCTCTCATTATATTTTTGAGGGTTGTCTTTGTTGTTTCATGTAGCTGTAGATTGGTCATTTTTATTTGTGTGTATTATTCCATTGAATGAACACACTACAAATTATCCATTCTGTTGGGGAACTTTGAGTTCTTTTCAAATTTGGCTAATTTAAATAGTGCTGCTGTGCATATACTACTACTAGGTATAAGCTCTGGGAATGGAATTGTTGGATGATGGGCTTTATATAAGTTCAACTTTAGCATATGATGAGAAGCTGTTTTTCAAATTTATATTCATAACAGCGTGCATAAGAATGCCCATTGCTCTACATTCTTGCAACTGATCAATAGTCATTCTTTTCTTGTTTAGACATTCTGGTAATTGCACAGTGGCATGTCCCTCGGGTTTTAGTTCATATTTTCCTGATTATAAAGAAGCTGAGTGTGTCTCCTTACATAGAAGTTCTCTTTGTGAAATGGCTGTGATAGTCTCTTGCCCACTTTTCATTTGGACTGTAAGAACTCTGAGTGTTTTATATACTCTTGCCTTTTATTGGTTTTGTGGATACGAAACAAATATTTTGTTCCAATCTATGGTTTGCCTTTTCACTTTCTTAAGGTTGTATTTTTTCAGTGAAAACAGTTCCTAGTTTTAGTGTAGTCCAATCCAAAGAGTTTCCCTTTAGGGTGATTTTTCTTTGCTTTTTTTTGGTGTGTGTGTGTGTGTATGTGTATTGCTTAAAAAAATATATTCTTAGTTCAATGTAGTGAAGACTTTTCTGTTATATTCTAAAGTGTTATTGTTTGCCTTTATCTTCTGGGAATTGGTATTTTCCTTGGCAGGAGGTAGGAGTCAAGTTTCCTTTTTCCCATAAAGATATCCAACTGACTCATCACTGTTTACTGAAAAGACTAGCCTTTACGTCTGGCTGCATTGTTATGTTGTCATAAATCAAGTGACCATATATTTGTGGACCTATTTCTGGACTTTCCTTTTTATTCCATTGATCTTTGTAAAAGTGTCACCAATACTGTGCTTCTTAAGATAGTAGTTTTATAATAATAAGTCCTGCTATCTGGTGGAGCAACTTGTTTTTCTTCAAGACAGCTTGCATTATCTTAGCCACTTGCATTTCCCATATAATTTTAGAAAAGGCTTGTCAGTTTCCTCAGAAATGAGTGTTGGGGTTTTAAATATGATTTCTTTGACTCTATAGAAAATTTGATGGAGAACCAATTTTTTCATAATGTTGAGTCTTGCTGTCTCTCTGTATTACTGGAATCCTATGCTCATGAGCAAGATCGGTCCATAATTTTCCTTTCTTGTAATGGTTTTGTCAGGTTTTGGCATCATGATTGTGCTGGTCTCATAAAAATGAACTATTTTTATATTCCCAAATGGGCTTGTGTAGATTTGTAGTTATTTCTTCACCAATACAACTTGGATCTGGAGTTTTATTGGTAGGAAGATTTCTATTTACTGATTTAACAAATTTGATAATAGAGAACTATTTTTATTTTCCTGTTTCTTAGGGTTTTATCTAAGGATTTGTGCATTTCACTATATACATTTAAAGATTTATTTTTAGAGCAGTTTGAATTTCATCGCAAAATTTAGAGGAAAGTATGGAGACTTCTGGTATACCTCTGCCTGCTCACATGCATGGCTTTTTCCACCTTCACTCATCAGAATGGCACATTGATTATCAGGATGAACCTACACTGATGCATCATAGTCATCCAAGTCCACAGTCTACCTTAAGGCTCACTTTTGGTATACTCTGCATAGATTTGCACAGAAGTATGATGATATATATCCTGTTATAGTATCATAGAGATTATTTTTACCAACCTAAAAATACTCCATACTCTTCCTACTCATTTCTCCCCCACCCTTACCCGCTGGCAACCACTGATCTTTTTACAGTCTCTATAGTTTCACTTCTTCCAGAATGTCATATAGTTGGAATCATACAGTATGTAGTATTTTCAGATTTGTCTCTTTCATTAAGTAAAGTGCATTTAAAGGTTTCCCAACTTCTTTTCATGGCTTGACAGTTCATTTCTTTTCAGCACTGAATAATATTCCACTGTCTGGATGTACCACAGTTTATCCATTCACCTATTGAAGGACATCTTGATTGTTTCTGGATTTTGGCAATTATGAATAAAGCTGCTATAAACACCCATGTGTAGGCTTTTTGTGTGGACATATATTTTCCACTTCTTTGGATAAATACCAAGGAGTGCCATTGCTGGTTTGTGTGGTAAGAGTATGTTTACTTTGGTAAGAAACTGCCAAACTATCTTCCACAGTGGCTGTACCACTTTGCATTCCCATAAACAGCAAGAGAGTGTCCTCTTGCTCCAGATCCTTGCCAGCATTCGGTATTGGCAGCATTCCAGACTTCGGCCATTCTAAAGGTTTGTGTATGTGTGTGTGTTCGTCACTCAATTGTGTCCAACTCTTTGTGACCCCATGGACTGTAGCCCAACAGTCTCTTCTGTTCATGGAATTCTCCAAGCAAGAGTACTGGAGTGGGTAGCCATTCCCTTTCTCAGGGTATCTTCCCAACCCATGGATCAATTCAGGTCTCCTACATTGCAGGCATATTCTTTACTTTCTGAGCCAGGTTAAGTCCCATAGTAGTATCTAATTTTTGTCTTAATTTGCTTTCCCTGATGGCATATGATATGGAACATCTTGTTATACATTTATTTGCCATCCATATTGTCTTCTTTGGTGAGGTGTTTGTTAAGATCTTTGGCCCATTTTTTTAACTTGCTTGTTTGTTTTCTTATTGTTGAGTTTTAAGAATTCTTTGTATAGTTTAGTTGACAAGGTATTTGGCTAACATCCTTTATCAGTTCTATTTCTTGGCAAGTATTTTCTCCCAATCTTTGGCCTGTCTTCCAATTTCTTTAATTGTCTTTTGCAGAGAAGTTTTTAATTTTAATCAAGCCTAGATTTTCAACTATTTCTTTCATGGGCTGTGCATTTGGGGTTAGATAAAAAAAGGTGTCACTGGAGCCAAGGTCAGCTAGGTTTTCTCCTCTGTTACTTTCCGTGAGTTTCATAGTTTGCATTTTACATTTTGACCTGTGATATATTGTGAGTTAAGCTTTAGAAAGAGAGGTTTTTGGCTAGAGTCTTTTTGTTGTTGTCATTGTGTGACTCTCTCATTGTTACAGCACCATTTATTTCCTGAACAGGTCATCCTTGCTTTGTATAATACAATACAATAAAGATTGTATTATCCTTTTGCCCTTTGTAAAAAATCAGTTGTTGATTATATTTACGGGAGTCTATTTCTGGGCTCTCTATTTGGTTCCATTGATCTATTTGTGTATTATTTTGTCAATACCTTACTCTTCATTATTATAGCTTTATTAATGTTTTGAAGTTGGGTAGCATCAGTCTTCCAACTTTGTTCTTCAGTACTATGTTGGTTATTCAGGGTCTTTTGCCTCTTCCTATAAACTTTGGAATCAGTTTGTCAATAACCATAAAATGACTTTCTGGGATTTTGAATGTGATTGCACTGAATGAATTGTGAAGAACTAACATTTTGACACTACTGAGTCACCCTATCAATAACATGAAATATCTCATTTACTTTAGCTTTTTATTTCATCAGAGTTTTATAGTTTTCCTATAAATCTTGAACATATTAGATTTATACCTAAGTATTATATGCAGAGTACATCATGAGAAACGCTGGACTGGAAGAAACACAAGCTGGAATCAAGATTGCCAGGAGAAATATCAATAACCTCAGATATGCAGATGACACCACCCTTATGGCAGAAAGTGAAGAGGAACTAAAAAGCCTCTTGATGAAAGTGAAAGTGGAGAGTGAAAAAGTTGGCTTAAAACTCAACATTCAGAAAATGAAGATCATGGCATCTGGTCCCATCACTTCATGGGAAATAGATGGGGAAACAGTGGAAACAGTGTCAGACTTTATTTTTCTGGGCTCCAAAATCACTAGATGGTGACTGCAGCCATGAAATTAAAAGACACTTACTCCTTGGAAGGAAAGTTATGGCCAACCTAGATAGCATATTGAAAAGCAGAGACATTACTTTGCCAACAAAGTTCATCTAGTCAAGGCTATGGTTTTTCCTGTGGTCATGTATGGATGAGAGAGTTGGACTGTGAAGAAGGCTGAGTGCCGAAGAATTGATGCTTTTGAACTGTGGTGTTGGAGAAGACTCTTGAGAGTCCCTTGGACTGCAAGGAGATCCAACCAGTCCATTCTAAAGGAGATCAGCCCTGGGATTTCTTTGGAAGGAATGATGCTAAAGCTGAAACTCCAGTACTTTGGCCACCTCATGTGAAGAGTTGACTCATTGGAAAAGACTCTGATGCTGGGAGGGATTGGGGGCAAGAGGAGAAGGGGATGACAGAGGATGAGATGGCTGGATGGCATCACTGACTCGATGGACGTGAGTCTGAGTGAACTCTGGGAGTTGGTGATGGACAGGGAGGCCTGGCGTGCTGTGATTCATGGGGTCGCAAAGAGTCGGACATGACTGAGTGACTGATCTGATCTGATCTGATTCCATTTTGGGGGATGCTGATATAAAAGATATTGTATTTTTGACTTCAAATTCCACTTGGTCACTGTTGGTTTATGGAAAAGCAATTGACTTTTATTATTATTATTATTTTTACTTTACAATATTGTATTGGTTTTGCCATACATCAACATGCATCCACCACAGGTGTACACGTGTTCCTTATCCAGAACCCCCCTCCCACCTCCCTCCCCATACCATCCCTCTGGGTCATCCCAGTGCACCAGCCCCAAGCTTCCTGTATCCTGCATTGAACCTGGACTGGCGATTCATTTCTTATATGATATTATACATGTTTTAATGCCATTCTCCCAATCATCATGCCCCTCCCTCTCCCACAGAGTCCAAAAGACTGTTCTATACATCTGTGTCTCTTTTGCTGTCTCGCATACAGGGTTGTTGTTACCATCTTTCTAAATTCCATATATATGTGTTAGTATACTGTATTGGTGTTTTTCTTTCTGGCTTACTTCACTCTGTATAATAGGCTCCAGTTTCATCCACCTCATTAGAACTGATTCAAATGTATTCTTTTTAATGGCTGAGTAATACTCCATTGTGTATATGTACCACAGTTTTCTTATCCATTCATCTGCTGATGGACATCTAGGTTGCTTCCATGTCCTGGCTATTATAAACAGTGCTGCGATGAACACTGGGGTACATGTGTCTCTCTCAATTCTGGTTTCCTCAGTGTGTATGCCCAGCAGTGGGATTGCTGGGTCGTATGGCAGTTCTATTTCCAGTTTTTTAAGGAATCTCCACACTGTTCTCCATAGTGGGTGTACTAGTTTGCATTCCCACCAACAGTGTAAGAGGGTTCCCTTTTCTCCACACCCTCTCCAGCATTTATTGCTTGTAGACTTTTGGATCACAGCCATTCTGACTGGCGTGAAATGGTACCTCATAGTGGTTTTGATTTGCATTTCTCTGATAATGAGTGATGTTGAGCATCTTTTCATGTGTTTGTTAGCCATCTGTATGTCTTCTTTGGAGAAATGTCTATTTAGTTCTTTGGCCCATTTTTCGATTGGGTCATTTATTTTTCTGGAATTGAGCTATAGAAGTTGCTTGTATATTTTTGAGATTAGTTGTTTGTCAGTTGCTTCATTTGCTATTATTTTCTCCCATTCTGAAGGCTGTCTTTTCACCTTGCTTATAGTTGCTTTCGTTGTGCAGAAGCTTTTACTTTTAATTAGGTCCCATTTGTTTATTTTTGCTTTTATTTCCAATATTCTGGGAGGTGGGTCATAGAGGATCCTGCTGTGATGTATGTCAGAGAGTGTTTTGCCTATGTTCTCCTCTAAGAGTTTTATAATTTCTGGTATTATGTTTAGATCTTTAATCCATTTTGAGTTTATTTTTGTGTATGATGTTAGAAAGTGTTCTAGTTTCATTCTTTTACAAGTGGTTGACCAGTTTTCCCAGCACAATTTGTTAAAGAGATTGTCTTTTCTCCATTAAATATTCTTGCCTCCTTTGTCAAAGATAAGGTGTCCATAGGTGTGTGGGTTTATCTCTGGGCTTTCTATTTTGTTCCATTGATCTATATTTCTGTCTTTGTGCCAGTACCATACTGTCTTGATGACTGTGGCTTTGTAATAGAGCCTGAAATCAGGCAGGTTGATTCCTCCGGTTCCATTCTTCTTTCTCAAGATTGCTTTGGCTATTCGAGATTTTTTGTATTTCCATACAAATTGTGAAATTATTTGTTCTAGCTCTGTGAAAAATACCGTTGGTAGCTTGATAGGGATTGCATTGAATCTATAGATTGCTTTGGGTAGTATACTCATTTTCACTATATTGATTCTTCCAATCCATGAACATGGTATATTTCTCCATCTATTAGTGTCCTCTTTGATTTCTTTCATCAGTGTTTTATAGTTTTCTATATATAGGTCTTTAGTTTCTTTAGGTAGATATATTCCTAAGTATTTTATTCTTTTCGTTGCAATGGTGAATGGAATTGTTTCCTTAATTTCTCTTTCTATTTTCTCATTATTAGTGTATAAGAATGCAAGGGATGTCTGTGTGTTGATTTTATATCCTGCAACTTTACTATATTCATTGATTAGCTCTAGTAATTTTCTGGTGGAGTCTTTAGGGTTTTCTATGTAGAGGATCATGTCATCTGCAAACAGTGAGAATTTTACTTCTTTTCCAATTTGGATTCCTTTTATTTCTTTTTCTGCTCTGATTGCTGTGGCCAAAACTTCCAAAACTATGTTGAATAGTAGTGGTGAGAGTCGGCACCCTTGTCTTGTTCCTGACTTTAGGGGAAATGCTTTCAATTTTTCACCATTGAGGATAATGTTTGCTGTGGGTTTGTCATATATAGCTTTTATTATGTTGAGGTATGTTCCTTCTATTCCTGCTTTCTGGAGAGTTTTTATCATAAATGGATGTTGAATTTTATCAAAGGCTTTCTCTGCATCTATTGAGATAATCATATAACTTACATTGGTTGATTTGTGGATATTGAAGAATCCTTGCATCCCTGGGATAAAGCCCACTTGGTTCATGGTGTATGATCTTTTTAATGTGTTGTTGGATTCTGATTGCTAGAATTTTATTAAGGATTTTGCATCTATGTTCATCAGTGATATTGGCCTGTAGTTTTCTTTTTTTGTGGCATCTTTGTCAGGTTTTGGTATTAGGGTGATGGTGGCCTTTTAGAATGAGTTTGGAAGTTTACCTTCCTCTGCAATTTTCTGGAAGAGTTTGAGTCGGATAGGTGTCAGCTCTTCTCTAAATTTTTGGTAGAAGTCAGCTATGAAGCTGTCTGGACCTGGGCTTTTATTTGCTGGAAGATTTCTGATTACAGTTTCAATTTCCATGCTTGTAATGCGTCTGTTAAGATTTTCTATTTATTCCTGGTTCAGTTTTGGAAAGTTGTACTTTTCTAAGAATTTGTCCATTTCTTCCACCTTGTCCATTTTATTGGCATAGCAATTGACTTTTGTTTATTAACCTTGTATTCTGCAATCTTGCTATAATTGCTTATTTGTTGCTGAGGATTTTTTTTTTAATTCTTTGAGACTTTTTTACATAAATAATCATGTCATTTGTGGAAAAAGACAGTTTTTTCTGTCTTTCTTCTCAATCTAAATGCCTTTCACTTAGTTTTCTTGACTTAATGCATTAGCAAGAATTACCAATACAACTGTGAAAAGGAGTGGTAAGCAGTTTGTTATAGTTTCAACAATATCTTCTTAAGATCTTTTTTTTTACAATATCATCTTGTCATTTTGTTAATGTCTTGTAATGTTTCCTATTTCTAACCTAAATTGGTTATTTGTGTTTTCTCGCTCTTTTTTTTTTTTTAATCTGCATCATGGAGAGGTTTATAAAATATACGGATTCTTATAATGTAACAACTTTTGGTCCTTTTATTGCATGTTTGTTCAGTCACCAAGATGTGTCCGACTCTGCAACCCCAAGGACTGCAGCACACCAGGCTTCCCTGTCCCTCACAATCTCCCAGAGTTTGCCCAAATTCATGTCTATAGCATTGGTGATGTCATCCAACCATCTCATCCTCTGTCACCCTCTTCCCCTTCTGCTTTCAATCTTTCCCAGTATCAGGGTCTTTTCCAACAAGTCAGCTCTTCACATCAGGTGGCCAAAGTGTTGGAGCTTCAGCTTCAGCATCAGTCCTTCCAATGAGTATTCTATTGCATTTATGTTTTCTATTATATCAATTTCTATCCTTATCTTTCTGGTTTCTTTTCTTTTATTTAGGTTTACTTTACTGTCCTATTACTAACTTCATGAGACGGATGCTTAACTTTTTGATTTCATCTTTTCTTTTTTGTAATGTATACCCTACATTTCCCTCTGAGAATGGGCCTTGCTGCAGTCTTTGATTATCATAAGTTAATCAAATAAGTATGCTTATTAATTCCCATATAAATATGGAGAGTTTTCTAGGGCTTTTTGTTGATGTTAGTGATTTTTAAGTTTAACAGAATTGTAGTTATTAGAACATATTCTGGTCATTGCAATCATTTGAAATTTGTTGAGTTTCCTTGATGAATCAGCCTGACCAATTATTAACAAGGCAGAGTAGTGTGTGCCTGAAAAGCATGTGTTTTCGGCAGTTGCTGGGTACTATTTTCTACAAGTCAATTGGTTACAAGTGTATTAATCATGTTGTTCAGATCTTCCAAATATTTCCTGATTTTTTCTCTACTTCTATCATTTGCTGAGAAAATTGTGATTTTGTTTCTCATTGCACTTATTGGCTTTTCCATTTCTCGTAGTTCTGTTTTTTTCTGTATCTTGCGATTGTGACATCAGGTAAACACAAACTAGGAATGGGTTAAGATGACTGACATTTTCTTACAAGCTTTCCCTCTTTGCCTCTTTATGTGCTTTATCTGCTTTGATACTAGTATAGCTTAATCAGCCTTTTTTGTATTAAACAATCATTAAGATGGCAGGTTGTGTGCAGCCGTATGTGGTGATGGTGGAGTCTGCTGCACCCCAACTTGCTACTCTCTAGGGGCTCCATAGATGGGCTGGCGAGAGAGCCCCTGCAGGCAGCCAGATACCCAGCAGGACGATGCCAGCAGCCCGGGTCCCTCCCACCCTGGGGTGGCACAGGCACCGGGACCCGAAGTGCAAGATGGGAGGCAAGTTGACATCTTGCGGGACAGAAAAGGGAATCCCGAAGGAAAAAAGAGATCTAGGCGCTGCGGAGACCGCAGGGGAAGCCGGGGAAGGAAGCCCAGGATGCTGCCAACAAGCCGGAAGACAAGGAAGGCGAGAAAGACAATGAGACGCAGAGGCGGCCAAGGAAGACGGCCCTAAGGCAGAGCAAAAGCAGACAGAGGTGCGGAGGAGCCGGCGGCCACCTTGGGGCCTGGGTGCCGGGGGCGAGGCCTCCAAAGCTTTGGAGATCCAGGCAGCAGAGCCCGCGGCCCCCACCCAGACCCCACTAGCTTCAGACTCAAAATCCAGCAGTAGCGGGACTGCCCCGTCCTCCTAGGAGACTCCGGCAGGCACAGAAGCGCCCAGTTCCACGCCCCGAGACCCTGGCAGCTAACTCTGATCAAATGGTAGCAGTGACAGAGTAACAGCCCACAGAAAAAAAACAATACTGCTTAACAACCGTCTATCTCTATGTGTGTGTGTCTCTCTGTCTCCTTTGTGTATGTCTCTCTCTCCTATACTCAGTTCATTTCAGTCGCTCAGTCGTGTCCAACTCTTTGCGACCCCATAAATCGCAGCATGCCAGGCCTCCCTGTCCATCACCAACTCCCGGAGTTCACCCAAACTCACGTCCATCGAGTCAGTGATGCCATCCAGCCATCTCATCCTCTGTGTCCCCTTTTCCTCCTGCCCCCAAGCCCTCCCAGCATCAGTCTTTTCCAATGAGTCAACTCTTCGCATGATGTGGCCAAAGTACTGGAGTTTCAGCTTTAGCATCATTCCTTCCAAAGAACACCCAGGACTGATCTTTAGAATGGACTGGTTGGATCTCCTTGCAGTCCAAGGGACTCTCAAGAGTCTCTCCTATACTAACTTGTTTCAAATTGGAAGTAATGATATTATTGCACAGGAAAAAGGATGTGGTCTCATAAAGGCAGGGAGAGGGTGGGGAAAATGGAAATAGTAACTTTGTGGGGAAGTATCTAATATACCTTCAGCCAACTCTACCACTCAGTCCTGGATTTTAAAGATCAATATCTGAAAGTACAGTACACCTTCTGTACCTGAATTGCTGTTATACATGCATGTCCACCACTAGGATCTGAGTATCTTTTTTGCAAGCGGAGTTGGGAGTGATGCCTTTGATTCTGCCTGCAGGGCCTGTGCTGAGGGAAACGGATGTTTATGGAAGCAGTATTTGCTGTGTTTTCTTTTTCATTTACAGCCTTTCTTATTTTGATGTTTTTTAATGTTGTGGATGAATGCTAGCTTTCAGACAGCCCGTGGTAGCCTGTCCACATGTGTCTTGATGCCAATATGCCATTCTTCCTCCCCAGGTCCTTCTGGGGGTAACAAGCATTCATCCTACGCTTCCTTAGATTTCTCACTGCTAGTCAATGCATGTCCTTGGTTGGGTGTACCAGTAGTTCTGTTTACATGTCAGTGGAAATGAAAAAAGGCACGTTCACTGCAGTTCCAGTTTTTCCTTCCATTCTGTGTCATAGACATCAACACACCACATGCTGGAAACTGGAAAAAGAATTTTAAAAAAGTACAATGGACACATTGAAATGATACGCAATTGTATAAATGATACAACTGTAATCAGTTAAACAATAAAAAAATTAAAAGATTGCAGGTTGTATCTCTTCCATCCTTTTATTTCCAACTTTTTGTTTTTATTTTGAGATGTATTACTTACAATCAGTAAATAGTAAATTTTACAAGTTCAATATGACCGCTTTTGTCTTTTAATAGGAGCATATAATTACTGATATTTTGGGTTTAAATGCTCCTATTTTATATTCATTTTCAATTAACCTAACCTTCTTTATGTTCTTATTTTCCTTCTTTCTTCCCTTGTTTTTTGGTAGATTTTTCTTAATAGCCTATCTTTGCCCTCCTCCCTCCAATCAAAATCAGGTTGGTAGCTATACAATTACTATTCTTTCAGTAGTTATCCTGAATAATACAATGTACATCTTTAAATTATCAAAGACTATTATTGCTTGATTCTTTTATTCATTTTCATGACATTATAATGGGCTTGAAATACTTTAACTCCACTTTTGTGCTGTTTTTCTCAAATTTTGTGCTTTTTTTTGTTGTATCTCAATTCCATACACTGCTCCTTTGACTTTCTGTGTTTCATCTTTATTATTTTCTTATTTTCCTTTCAAAACCAGAAAAACCCTTATCTTTACAGAACTTATATTCCTTTTTGAGACTCAACATACAAATAAATAACTAAAATATATAAATAACTAAAACCATCAGACATCAGATGGTGATAAATATTTCAGAGAAAAACAAAGCAGAAAAGGAAAACATGGAAAGTTGGAAAGCACGGTTGAAATTTTAAATGAGGTGATTAGGGAAGACCACCCCAGACAGTTGAGGTTTGAGCAAAGGTCTGTAGGGATTGAGGGGCTAAGCCATGAAGACATGCATAGAAGAGTATTTGCAGACACAGAGAGCTGCAAATAGAAAGCCTCTGAGGTACAGCTGTAGTTGACATCTTCCAAGGTCAGTGAGGAGGCTGGCGTGGCTGGAGTTAAATGAGTGTGAAAGAGTAGAAGTGAGATACCCCACTATCAGAGAGGTAGTGAGGGTGTTTATAAACAGGTGACAGGCGGGAGTCAAGTGATTTCACTAGGGCTTTCATAGACAGAATTTTGGCTTATTATTATGATATAAAACCCAAGGTAAGAGAAGCAATTGTATTTGAATGCAAAATGCAATTTTTAAGCTTACAGTTTTAGAGGGTTTATTATATGCCAGGCACTGTATTAAGTTCCTTATGTGTAAGATTTTATTTCATACTCAGTGTATAAGAAGAATGTAGATTTCACACAGGTTAATTAAGTTACCCAAGCTCACAACTTATATGCAGAAAAATCTGAGTCACATCCCTGTGGTCTCTTAATTCTAATTCTGTGTTCCTCTGAGTTGTCACTGAATGACTGAATAGTTACCAATCATCTGGAGAGATCTAGCTCCGAACTCTGTGAATGAGTTTTCTACTTCCTTTTCATTTAGTACACAGGGCATTAGCGAACGATCCCAAGAGGCTCGATTGGTTTATCATGTGGGTCATTTTTGTTCTCTGTTTTACTGACACATGCTACACACTTAAATTGTGGGCTGTTTTTTTTTTTTTCCCCCCAGAAGTGCCTATTGCCAATCCACAAGGATGGAAGAAGATACTATAGGTGTTTATATACAGATTAAACATCACCATTGAAAAAAAATTGTGTTCCATAAAGGACATTGGTATATGAGTCATTTTAACAGATTATATGATCTTTCAGCTACATTTGAGTGACCTGTTAAGTTCCCTTTACACTTTATATGATATAAAATATGAATTAAATGAATAGACTATACAAGAAAAACTTTACTTGAAATAATTCATTTACTTGAAATGGATAATCATATTCATTCTTTAGACTATCATCTTTATCTTCATGCCTGATTAGCCCCACTCAGAAGGAAGGATCCTGGCTGACTCAACCCCTGTGGAACAACCAGGAGGCTGTGTGATTCATTTTATTTTGTACACAGTTTGGCTAGAAAGCTGAAGATTTATTGATGCAATGTAAAGTATTAGCTGGCAGGTAAAAATAAGCCTGTTAATTAATGTGATTAGAACAGCAGCTGGAATGAATTGCAGTGTTTGCAACATCAATGGAATTAATAGACCTTAAAATATTCAGGGAATCAATTAAAAGTCTTCTTTGGGATTCAAAAAGTGTGTGTTCACGTGCTTAACTTTAAAATGAGCACTGGGAGAAGAAATGGCCAAACCTTCTGTCAGAAAAGTGTTTAAAGATTCTCAGGGTGTCTGGCTGTTTCTGGGTCCAGCCAGCTTCTGAAGGAAGCCCTGGTGGGCTGAGCAGCAGGCAACTGTAAACGCAGGCTCCAGACTGTGCTTGCAAGAATTAAACAAGAGAAGCACGTGAGAGCAATTGAAATAGGTGTCCTGGCCGCATTCCCTGAGGTTCTGCAACCTCGTTAACCTTTGAGAAGAGCACAGCTTCCTACCAGGATGAAAGAAGAAAAGAAGGTGATAGTTTCTTAAACATATTCTCTAATGGTCACCCCAAAGACCTTGAAAAGTTTCAAGCCAGAAGTTTTAGGATGAATAGTCTTGTAGAAAAGTCTTTGGGAGGAATTAATCGGACAGCATCATGTACAAGCAATGGAACGTAGATATTATCTAGCATTCCCCAAACTAGATTCATTAACCCTTACTCCCCCCACCAACAAACACATTAAATAGACTTTTTAGTTACGCCTTTATGCCTTTACCTCTGGGGGAAAGCACTTATTGTCCATATAATTGTTCTATAATGCAAAGTTAAAAGTTTCTCTTCAATATAAAGTAGGAGCCCAAAATAATAAAATGGGGAAGATTATTTAGTTCAGACTATGATGGTCTAAAACCCCATTTTAATTTTGGAAATATTCACACCTTATTCCATGTCTCGGTCCAAAGGATGTCTAGTCGTTTACAGGTTACTTAGATCCTGCAGTATCTATGGTGTTTTCTTCTCATTGCATCAGTAGGAAGCTGGGTAGAGTCTGAAATCCTGCAGCCATAAGGACTGGTTTTGTGAAGATGACTTTGTCCTCTGGACCTGAGAAACTTCCTACCGGTTTCTTAGTGTCCATGGCTCCAAGCTTCAGTGGTACCCTTAGACCCAAGCAGCCGGGGTCCTGCCTTGGCCCCACACAGGCTCATGATCATCTGCTGGCTGCTCTTCCTGGGGACAGGAGTTTTCACTCCTTTGGGGAAACACCAAGGGGCATGATTGCTGGATCGCGTTAAGAGTATGATTACTTTTATCAGAGGCTGAAAAACTACGTTCCAATGTGGCTGTACCACTTTGTGTTCCCACAAGCAACAGAGGAGTGTTTCTCTTGCTCCAAATCTTGGCCAGAATTTTTTTTTTTTTTTTCTTCAGGGAGATGGCTGTGGGGATGTGCCCACTCAGTGCTAGACTCCTGTTCTAGACTATGCTCTGGGAAGCGGAACCCCCAAATTCCTGCTTAAATCCGTGAGCTGGCTTTTAGGGTCACAGTGTGTTCTAACAGGAGTGGACTGTGAAGCTTTGGGTGTACGTATCTGTAAATCTAAGGGGTAGATGGTGGGTGGCTGTTTATGAGGGAGACTGCACGTGGTGGGTGAATGGAGTTTAGACATGAAGATGCAACTGGGTCCATGGAGGACAGGGGGAAAATCGAGGCTGGCCACATGCTTAGGGAGTCTCTATTTGTGTGTGTGCCCCAGGCCCCTCAGGCCCTGCCAAGCAGCTGCAGCTAGCCAGGGTCATAACCATATGAGGAGTTGAGCTGTCTGTGCCCTGGGTAACCAGAAAGGACCCTGAAGACGCACTTTGCCTTCTCATCAATTTTCTCTAGTTGTTTTTTTGGGCAACTGAAGCGCCCACTTGAAATTTTACTTCTGCGATGATCAGAAGCCATAGGGGTAATCTGTTTATTTGACCATCCTTCTGGTCTCAGCAGCTTGGTTCCTAATTTTGTGTCTCCTATGGCTCCCCTCTTTGCAGATATATGACTTCACTAGCAGAGTCTCACTCCACGATCCAGCCACCATACTTACCCTCATCCCCGTCACCATCCATACAGGTTTTTTCTCACACTATCACTCCCTCTGATCTTCCACTTTGGCCTCACAAGTGGCTTCCATTATCTTTTCCTTGGTCTAATCCACAGTTTGCAGTGGTGAAATTTTCAGGTGGAAGCGGAGTGTGGTGTAGTCCTACTGTGGGTAGCAGAAGGAAGAGGGAGGGGGAGAAAGCACTGTGTATATTTAGCAATGGATACCTTGAAACCACAGACTATTGAGGCTACATATTCTTCTAGGATTTATGATATTTGTCAATTAACCATTTGAAGACCCATAAAAAGAAAAATGCATTCTCTTTGAAAAGCACTAAGGAGAACAAATTATTTTTTTTTTCAGATAAAAAAGTGAAGAATTAACATGTAAACCTCTTAGTCAAGAGCTCAGATGCTGATCTGGGGACAGGAGGGATATGTAGGTATCGATAGAAGGTAGGTTTAAATCCCACTGATTCAGGAAAAATAAAAGACAAGTTGGGACCAAGAAAGTACATGCATCATTGAGTGGTGAAAACAGCACATTGCACTGTCACCAGGGAGGAGAACTTAATCTGGGCTTTTATCATCCACTACCTGTGGATTTTGAACACTTTACTTTCACCTTCAGGTTCCTCATTTGTAAACGTAGCATATCTTCCTTGATACCGTGCAGGGTGGTTGTGAAAAATGAAGTGAGACATTGACCATGAAAATGCTTTGTCTGCTGGCATGTACTATACATACATGTGGGCTCCAAGTTCTCTCTCATGTTCAGATATGTCTGAGACCTAGACCCAGTCAAGGCTTGTAAACTTAGCTTGTGTCTTTCCCACAAGCTGCTATGCTCGGTCATAAAAGCTTGTTGGAAAAATGAAAATAACAGAGATAATATTCTGCTTCTGTCGCACAATCCTTTATTGCATTTTTTGTTTTGTTTTATAAATAGAAATATGCATATGTTATGATGAGCCAACAAGATCATACCAAGGATCTCCCAAATAGATCCTTACGTGGGAAGGAAAGCTGTCTTCCCCAAGGAGGACTAATTCTATAAGACATCAGTGATTTAAGAGTTAGAACAGCAATGGACCTTGGGCATCATATTATCTACCTTATTGGAAGCTAGTTTCCTCGGCTATGAAATTAATACATTACCATAATTTCTAAAATCTCTTTCAGCTCTGATTTCTGATTCTAAGTCTACCATACACATACTCAGTTTTTTTCTTTTTAAAATGATGAATGCTGTTGCTGCTGCTAAGTCACTTCAGTTGTGTCTGACTCTGTGTGACCCCATAGATGGCAGCCTACCAGGCTCCTCCATCTCTGGGATTCTCCATGCAAGAACACTGGAGTAGGTTGCCATTTCCTTCTCCAACGCATGAAAGTGAAAATTGAAAGTGAAGTCGCTCAGTTGTTTCCGACTCTTCACAACCCCAGGGACTGCAGCCTACCAGGCTCCTCCATCCATGGGATTCTCCAGGCAAGAGTATTGGAGTGGGTTGCCATTGCCTGCTCCAACATGATGAATAAGCAAACGCAAAGCCAATCAGAACCTAACTCATCAAAATCATTAACTGATTAATTAAATATTCTATTTGTTCAACAATTGTTTCTTAAATGTCCTCTTCATGCCAGTTCTAGGTGCTGGGACACCCGGGAAAATAAGAGACACATGACCCATGCTCTCATGGTGCTCACTGCCTAGCAGGAAGGAAAACAAAGAAACAGATAGTGAAAAAGGAAAATGCTGAACAGAGACATGTGCTATAAAATGGGAAATTTTACTTTCACCAACTAACCCTGCCTCCTTCCTCCCATAAATCCCAAGATTTCTGATGAAGTAATGCACAAGCTGGAATCAAGATTGCCGGGAGAAATATCAACAACCTCAGATATGCAGATGACACCACCCTTATGGCAGAAAGTGAAGAGGAACTAAAAAGCCTCTTGATGAAGGTGAAAGAGGAGAGTGAAAAAGTTGGCTTGAAACTCAACATTCAGAAAATGAAGATCATGGCATTCGGTCCCATCACTTCATGGGAAATAGATGAGGAAACAGTTGAAACAGTGTCAGACTTTATTTTTGGGGCTCCAAAATCCCTGCAGATGGTGACTGCAGCCATGAAATTAAAAGATGCTTACTCCTTGGAAGAAAAGTTATGACCAACCTAGATAGCAGATTCAAAAGCAGAGACATTACTTTGCCCACAAAGGTCTGTCTAGTCAAGGCTATGGTTTTTCCAGTGGTCATGTATGGATGTGAGAGTTGGACTGTGAAGAAGGCTGAGTGCCAAAGAATTGATGCTTTTGAACTGTGGTGTTGGAGAAGACTCTTGAGAATCCCCTGGACTGTATGGAGATCCAACCAGTCCATTCTGAAGGAGATCAGCCCTGGGATTTCTTTGGAAGGAATGATGCTAAAGCTGAAACTCCAGTACTTTGGCCACCTCATGTGAAGAGTTGATTCACTGGAAAAGACTCTGATGCTGGGAGGGATTGGGGGCAAGAGGAGAAGGGGACGACAGAGGATGAGATGGCTAGATGGCATCACTGACTTGATGGATGTGAGTCTGAGTGAACTCCGGGAGTTGGTGATGGACAGGGAGGCCTGGCGTGTTGGGATTCATGGGGTCACAAAGAGTTGGACACGACTGAGGGACTGAACTGAACTGAATACCTTTTAAGTAGACTTAGAGATTTGGTTTGCCTGTATGGTGACAAAAAGAGAAAATAAATTGAGAAGGGTTTAGGGAATTCTGAATCTTTGAAATTTGTAACTCTTTCCATTTGGAGAGCAGGAAATCTAGACCCCAAATGAACTTGGGCTTAGATACAGCATCAAATAGGTAAGATTTGTCTGTGGGGAAAACACTAACCCACATAGTCATCGAGCTACCATGGGTCAGAATCTAGGCAGACTTTGGCATCTTAGTCGAGTTTAGTGATAGGAAAAAGATCCCAAATGTGATGGAAATAATTTGAAAGCTTGCAAAGCCTTATCAGTAGTCACTATATATTTGCAATTTAAAAAAGAGAGAGAGAGAGAGAAAGCCATCAGCTATAGTGCTAAAATACAAAGCGGAAAACTTAAAAATAGGTAAGAAATAGTTTTGAATTTAATTGAGTATCAGCTCTAGAGAAATTGGTCAAACCAGAACATATGACCTTCAGTTAGAGAGAAGTCTTTGTGAGTGTTTTAAAGCTCAGTGGTTGAAATGCTGGTCCCTTATTACACCATATTTCTTGTCTAAATATATGGCTTTCTTTTCCATTGATTTAGCGATGCCATGAATGCTACGCTTGTGCTTGACAGTCATGACCACAGTCATTTTATTTGACATATAAATGGAACAAAGTAAGAAGGGAGATGAGTAGGAAAGTTTTCTGAAGAGAGGAGTGTAGGTGGACACTTCAGAAAGAAGTCCTGACAACCAGTAGATAACCAGGTCCTGGAGACGTAGCACACAGCACAGTGAGCGCAGACCACAACGGCATATTATAAACATCAAACTCAGGAAGGGACAGGATGCTAATTATTCCTACCGCAAACTAGAAATGATCATTATTTGGTGAGTGGAGATGTTTGCTAATGCTATAAGGGCAATCATATTGCAATGCAGAAATGTATCAAATTAACGTGTTGCAAACTTTAAACTCACATGATGTTACATGTTAACTATATTTCCATTAAGGAAAAGGAAGACCTGTTTCAAATTCACCCCGCTGTGAGGGGTGAAAGGCAAGAAACGTAAGTGAGGTTGGCGGAAAGAGGGTATTTATCTCATGGCCAGGAAGGAAAAGGCAGAGGCTGTAGCCAGCGTGGTGGAAAACAGTTGTGAGTAATGTCATGGAACTGGTGACAGACTGCAACCTGCGATCTATGTTTGGGAATCTTTGTCAGTCAGCTATTGGTGTGTTAAGATGTGCCTATTTTTGAACATTTACCTTGGATATACCAGTGTTCTCAGCTAGGCTTGTGTCTACTTTTAAGACAAGCTTAATGCTCTTTTTCATCGTTCAGCACAGCTACTGTCAGAAGTGAATGACTGGCTGACATATTAGCCAGTCTATCTATCTTCCAGTCTATCTTCCTCACTAAATGCTGAATTAGAGACTTTATGCACACAAAAAATATGGATTTCAAGAAATTACTGAAGTGGTTAAAGTGCTTAAAGGTCAATGAAATAAGGTGTGTTTTGGAAGAATATAATCTAAAGCATTAAAAAAATAAAGACTTGAGAGTTCTTTTGCAAGTTTTACAGTCTAAAATGCAATACTTCGTTTCTATGAGATTAATACACCCACAAAAGAAATCGTTACTTGTACTTTGGGTTGTTTCTGAAGCCACCGTAACACCAAGTCTATACTGAATAGAATATGCGAGGGTAACAGTGAAAGTGTAACTCAGCCTGGTGTGATTATGATGTTTAAGTAGAAAACAAGATTCAGGGAGAGTGTTTTGCAACAATGTCTCCTCCAAATAACAGAGTATTTACTGATTCACGGAGAAAACGCCAATTTTCAAAAGGGCTGTGGATGTCACAAGCAATTAGTGTGTTTACGAAGGATCTTCTGCAATTGTGAGAGGAGACAGGAAAACGTTATATAGAATGTGACATGCAGGGGTCATTTCAAAAGTAATGGATACCGACACAGAGCTACAAACAATTTTAAGGTTTACACATCACTCAAAGAGATTGGATTAGAGCCAGAGAAAAAGATGCTTTATATTACAGTTTGCAAAAAAAAGTCTTAAGGTCATTTGATACAAGACAGGATAGTATCTACCGTCTTTTGAAATGGAATGTACGTGAAGTCAAAGGGTTGTATGTCATTTCTGAGGTAAAATGTTACCATTTTGAGCATATTTCTTTCCAAAACACTTCATACCAATAATAGCCTATACATATTAAAATAGTTTACAAGTGGCATGTAAATAAAGTACCTGAATCCTAGTGTTCAAAAGTCTTATCATCTGCTGAAAGAAATGGTCATCAGCTGTTTCATAGACTGTCTACATTCTCAAATAGGAGCCAACTGCCATTTGCTTTTCTTATTAATAGAAACATAGTTTAGTGCTTTGACTCAGAGTTGGGATGACTTTTGCACACACTGGTTGGGAGAGTGGTTGATCCTTTGAGAAGAGTTCTGGTAGCCGTCATGAAAGTTACTTTTATTTCTGTGGGCCTTGAAGTGGTTTGAATGGTGGCCTTCAAAAATTCTTTGAATGGTGGCCTTCAAAAACATATGCTTACATCCCAATTTCTAAGATTGACAGATGTTACCTTATTTTGGAAAAAGAGTTATTGTAAATGTAAGTCAAAGGCTTTGAGATAAAGAGGTTATCTTGGACTATGTGAGTGGACCCTAAATCCTTATGATGTTTTTTATGAGAGAAAGACAGAGGGAGGTTTCAAACAGAAGAAAGGACACAGAGAATAAGGCACTGTGAAGACACAGAGGATAGTGGCATGATGTGGACACAGGAAGTCAAGAAATGCCAGTGGCCAGCTGACACTGGAAGTGCCAAGGAAGGATTCTTCCCTTGGAGCCTCCTGAGGGAGAGGGGCTTGGTGGAGACCTTGAGTTTGGACTTCTGGCCTACAAGAGTGTAAGAAAATAGTTTTTTATTGTCTTAAGCACCAGGTTTGTGGTATAGTTTATCTACAGTGGCCACAGGAAACTAACACAGAAAGCTTTATCTCCTATGGTTCCTGAATAGCAAAAAAAGACGAGGGTACCAAGCAGAAGGTGGTCTAACTTGCCCATCCTCCACGACTCATTCTGCGCCCAGGTGAGGTCGTAAACACACTGGGAGGTGACAGCAGAGATAGAGCAAGTAGTTCTAAATTCCAAACGTGAGGAAAGATAGAAACCATTTCTTACCACAATACAGCTCCTTGTCTCCTTTTTACTTGCCTCCTCTCCACCTTTTCGGTCTTTGGAAGAGGAGGGCAGGTGAGGAATAGGAAGAGGAAGGGATTAACAGGAAACTAGGAATAAGCTGAAAATAGTAAGGACTCTTCTCTGAGAAGAAAGTGCAATTATGGAAAATAAACTGAAAGATAAATGCACAAAGAAACAAAGAAAACAGACACATAGGATAGATATAAATTAACACAGAGAATAATGTGACTTTTTTTCACAATCTTAACATTTGACAAACTAGGTGGATTATACTACCAAACTAGGAGATAGAATATTTCTATGTTTTGCCAAAGTTGCTGAATTGTTGTTCAGTCGCTCAGTCATGTCCAACTCTTTGCAACCCCATGGACTGCAGCATGGCAGGCTTCCCTGTCCTTCAGTATCTCCTGGAACTTGCTCAAACTCATGTCCATTGGGTTGGTGATGCCATCCAACCATCTCTTCATCTGCCATCCTCTTCTCCTCCTGCCTTCAATCTTTCCCAGCATCAGGGTCTTTTCCAATGAAATGGCTCTTTGCATCAGATGTATCTGGTGGTGAAAAGTCTGATGCTGTAAAGAACAATATTGCATAGGAACCTGGAATATTAGGCCCATGAATCAAGGCAAATTGGAAGTGGTCAAACAGGAGGCAGTAAGAGTAAACATCGACATTTTAGGAATCAGTGAACTCAAATGGACTGGAATGGGTGAATTTAATTCATATGACCACTGTATCTACTACTGTGGGCAAGAATCCCTCAGAAGAAATGGAGTAGCCCTCATAGTCAACAAAAAGAGTCCAAAATGAAGTTCTTGGATCAGTCTCAGAAATGACAGAATGATCTCGGCAAACTCTGGAAATCTCATTTCCAAGGCAAACCATTAAATACCAAAATAATCCAAGTCTATACCACAACCACTAATGCTGAGGAAGTTAAAGTTGAATGGTTCTATGAAGACCTACAAGAACTTCTAGAACTAACACCGAAAAAACGATGTCTTCATCATAGGGGACTGGAATGCAAAAGTAGGAATTCAAGAGATACCTGGAGTCACAGGCAAGTTTGGCCCTGGCGTACAAACTGAAGCAGGGCAAAGGCTAACAGAGTTTTGCCAAGATAACACACTGGTCACAGCAAACACCCTCTTCCAATGACACAAGTTGCTGAATAAAAAACACAGAAGTGACTTTCTAACACTTAGAAACATTTTATTTTTTTATTTGGCTGTGCCAGGTTCTAGTTGCGACATGTGGAATCTTTAAGTACAACATGCCAACTCTTAGTAGCGGCTTGTGGGATATAGTTCCTCAGCCAGGGACAGAACTTGGGCTCCCTGCATTGGGAGCATGGAGCCTTAGCCACTGAACCACCAGGGAAGTCTCATAGCATCATTTAATTTTACACAGAATTTGGGGGGGGGTCTGGAACAGCTAGGAACATATTGTTTTAGACCTTACTGAAGTCAGAGACTTTGTTCTTGGTCTCTGGTTTCTTTTCTGTCTATCTCTCTCTTTTGCCCTACCTTTGAGGCATGGTTCCTCAAATTTCCCTTAAAGGGGATAAATCTTCTTGATCTTATTTCTAGATCTCTTCAGTCAATTCAATTTAGGATGTTAGTTCAATAAATTAACTTATCTCTTAACTAGTATGTTTTGGGTTTTGGCCCCTTGGCTTTAAATATTGGATTTAAACATTGATGGTTCACTAGAAAACTTTGACTTCATATGAGCTTCGTAAGGGGCTTCCCAGCTGGCACGAATGATCAAGAACCCGCCCGCCAATGCAGGTAGACATAAGAGACACAGCTTCGATTCATGAGTTGGGAAGATCCCCTGGAGAAGTAAATGGCTACCCACTCCAGTGTTCTTGCCTGGAGAACCCCATAGACTGAAGAGTCTGGCGGGCCATAGTCCACGGAGACACAAAGATTGGACACAACTGAAGCGACTTAGCACACAATGCACATGCTTCATAAAATAGCAGTCCAGCCCTCTAATGTCTAAAGTAGTGGAGGTTCCTCCCATTGAAAAGAAATACACATAGACAACCCTGCAGGCTCACTCAGGCCAGCTCATATTCAGGTTCCATGAAGGGACTGGGAAGGTCTGGGGTTACTCCAAGGTAATGGCTCAGACAGCTGCTGCTTGTGAGGAAACTCTTGTCTTCTCTGGGTTAAGGAGAAGAAGGCAACATGAAGACAGATTTGATTTGCTTCAATGCAAACAGCTGTAGGAATAATTGCTGAGTCAGCAGACTGCAACCGGCTTTGTGGGACACCGCTATGTGGAACAGAGTTGCTTCGGAGGATGTCCACTCAAACAACTCAGCTGCTGTAGCCTCAACCTGGATCTTCCCGTCTTCCTGATTTGTCCACCATTTTTCTTTCATCGACTAGGTCTCCCTGCACCCTTCCACTTTGACCAAGCCTCGACAATTAACTCCAGTACTCTTGCCTGGAAAATCCCATGGACGGAGGAGCCTGGTCGGCTGCAGTCCATCGGGTCGCTAGGAGTCAGACACGACTGAGCAGCTTCACTTTCACTTTTCACTTTCATGCACTGGAGAAGGAAATGGCAACCCACTCCAGTGTTCTTGCCTGGAGAATCCCAGGGACAGGGGAGCCTCGTGGGCTGCCGTCTATGGGGTTGCACAGAGTCGGACACGACTGAAGCGACTTAGCACCAACAGCAGCAGCAGACAATTAACAATGATGTCATGCTCCTGGGACTTTGTCAGAGACACCTATCCCTTCATCTCTGCCTAACTGAGATCCTGGGCATTTCAAGGCCCTGCTTAACCCAAACCTCTCATAGTTATGGACTTCCTCCTCTCCAGTCAAGTCACACTGCTGGAGCCCCTTCTCTCATCTGTCCTGTTTCACAACTGATGCTCTTTCTTTCTCCCACTGAACTGTAACTTCCGAAGGCGTTATGTCTTGCTTGTCTTTGTACAGCTAACAGAGGACTTTTTCTCTTGTATCTGTTCAATAAACATCATCTAATGATTTAAAACGGCAACAATAACAAAAAACAGAAGGGGCTTCTAGAGAAAACTGTGATTTGGACAGTCACAAAATAATTTTAAAACTTCCAGAGTTGCTGGAGAACCTTGAAGGAATTGCCTGGAATACCCAGAAATCAAGTAAACATTTGAGAATTAAGAAAGTAATTCATTATCCATAATTAGATAGACAAAAAGTTTTGGAACTAGCTCAGCAGTTGCCTTGTGCAAGTTACTGTAGATGGGAAAACCAAAGATCATTGCTGCCAAACTCTTAATAGCTTAGAATGTCTTGCTTGGATTGTGGCAACAGCCTCCTAACTGGTCTCTGTCCTTCATGTCGCCCCCAAACCACAGTCTTTACAAAGTAATATTTATAAAAGGTGACGCTGCCTTGATCCTGCCCTTAGAATGATGTCCAGACACCATGGACTGGCACGCAGGGTCTTTTGTGACCTTTCTCCTCCTGCCTTTCCAGTCGTGTCTCGGTAGATTGTTTATGTTCTTCTTTCAGATTCATTACTTCTTCTCTGATTCCATGCTCTCTCAGGTCTATGTTTTTTTGAGGGATTTTTTTTTTTCTGGAATTTTATCCCTTTTTTCATCTTTCAAAACAAATTCCTTTTTTTTTTTTTAAATTAATTTATTTTAATTGGAGGCTAATTAGTTTACAATACTGTGGTGGTTTTTGCGTACATTCACACGAATCAGCCATGGGTGTGCATGTGTCACCCATCCTGAATTCCCGTCCCACCTCCCTCCCCATCCCATCCCTCAGGGTTTTTCTTATTGTTTCAAATCCATTGAAGCAAATTCTTCAGGCTTAGTGTGCTCCAGGTGAAAATGTTATCCTAGCACATTTCAGGACAGCATTTTCTACACTCTGTCCTAGTAATTGATGTTTGTTGTTCTTTTTCCTAAAGAAAGTCAGGATCATGTCTCACTCATGAGTCTGGGGCTTTGGGAATCCCTACCACAGAAGAGCTATTTTAGGCAATGATGCCAATGAGGTTCCCCAGGAAGAGCCCACAGACTGAAGAGAGCATCAGGCTGAGGATGGAGACCCAGGGAAGACCAGCTTTCACAGGGTCAACAGAGGAAAAGCACCCACTCAAGGAGACTAAAAAGGAAGAGGAGAATCTGACAAGAAGCATGTTTGGAATCCAAGGGAGAAAAAAGTTTCACATTGAAAAAGTTTCCAGTTGCGAGGAGTAATTAAACATGGAAAGGGACTCATTGGATCTGGTGTTTAGGAGCTCACTGGGTGGCCTTCACAGTAGATCACAAGGTCTTTGGCGAGGGATTAGAATTTGCATGGAGAGTCACACCCAGTGATCTGCCTTGAGACCATAGGATGTCCGATATACTTCTGTAATTAGGGTCATGGTCCCGGCTCTCAGCACAAAGAGATATTTGGCAAAAGCTGACGAAAAGGAGGATATATTTCTGGGCTTTGGATATAATTTTAATTCCAGCTCCTGCTGTACAGTATAATCTTACATACCCAATCAGATTCTCTAAGGCTCACCTGCTTGCCACTGAGACTGCGTGGTCCCCTGTGGGCCCGGGCACTCCTGCCACCCGAGGCTGGCCAGCTGCCTCCCCAGCCAAGTTCAGGCATGGATGCAGCTGGTCACTGATGCACAGGGCTGGGCTTCCCCACCAGCCATCGAGCGAGCTGGGTGCTGTTTCTGACTTGGAACCTGGGGAGGGAACTCTGTGCATGGTGAAGCTGAGGCAGAAGATGGGAAGGGGCTGAGCAGATAAATTGGCTCTCCTTCCTCTTGAAGAGACGGCGTTGAGCAGCTTTTCTGCACAGGCTGTCTGGAGACATCCCAGGGGGCTGAGTGACTGCACCTGCTGAACCGCCAGCCGTGTGTCTTTGTGGCATATGGTGAGGTGGTGGTCAGTGCAGGGACATCCTGTGGCTTCCCAAACTTGTCGTGTCACAGTCCCATCTCATTAACTCTTCACCGCCTAGGGACCCACTTTTCAAATCAATTATGCCTCTTCAGGCTCTGTTTCCAGGCTGAGACATTTATCTTCCACATCTCTAAGGATGCTGGTGATTGTGGCAGTACCAACAGCAAAGCCCAGAACGTTCTAGTCAAGAGCTGAACTGTCTTTTCCAGGGAAGAGTACTAGAGTAGATTGCCATTTCCTACTCCAGGGGACCTTCCCAACCCAGGGATGGAACCCACATCTCTTGTGTCTCCTGCTTTGGCAGGAGGCTTCTTCACCACTACATCACCTGGAAAGCCACAGTGGAATACTACTCAGCCATAAAAAGTGAAAATAATGCCATTTACAGCAACATGGATGCAATCAGAGGTTATCATAGTAAATACAGTAAGTCAGAAAGAGAAAGACAAATACCATATGATATCATTTTCGTGTGGAACCTAAAATATGGCAATTTGGGGTTTGTAGATGCAAAATATTACACTTAGAATGGATCAACAACAAGGTACTACTGTATACCACAGGGAACTATATCTGATCTTCTGGGATAAACCATAATGGAAAAGAATATTTTTTTGAAAAAGAATGCATGTATGTGTAAAGCTGAGTCACTTTGCTGTACAGCAAGGGTTGGCGCAACATTGTAAATCAACTATATTTCAAAATAAAAAATACCTGATTCTTTGAACTTGGATTCCTTTCCGGTAGCAGGCAATTCACCTGTGGACTGGAGAGACAGGCCAAGGCCTTGGAAGGCCAGTAGCTGAGCATCAGGGAGTCAGACCACTTGGGTTACATGCATTTTATGTCAAAACACAGGTTCAAGAGCCATGTATAATTCACTGAACAAATTTAAAATGTAGTTGCAACAGAGGTAACCTCATTGGGTTATTAAAAGATGTGTTTCTTTTTATTTTTTTATATTATTATTATTATTATTTTACTTTACAATATTGTATTGGTTTAGATGTCCATCAGCAGATGAATGGATAAGAAAGCTGTGGTACATATACACAATGGAGTATTACTCAGCCATTAAAAAGAATACATTTGAATCAGTTCTAATGCGGTGGATGAAACTGGAGCCTATTATACAGCATGAAGTAAGCCAGAAAGAAAAGATATGTTTCTATAGCTTAGAAAACTACATTCTAAATTTCAAAGCTAATTTCTGTCTTCTCCAGATCTAAACCATATGTGTCCTGAAACCATGTCCAAAGGGCTTTTTGGAGAATAGGTTAGTCTGTGTCCCATCTCCCAAGGTCCACTTTAAAACAGAATCAGCTGGGTACTGACCAGTGCCGCTCTGGAGGAGAAACAAACAAGATCTAAAGCCAAAGTCTAAGATTGCTCTGACATTCCAGAAGTTCTCTGATTTGGGAATAATTTGAAACTTTTTTGTGATCCTGATAAAATCTGTGGATTCTCTCTCTAGGAAAAGGCACACATAAATGTGTAAATAAAATGTTGCTTGCTTTTTTTTTTTTTTAAGGAACCACGGACCTCAGGTTTCATAATATATCAAATCTAATTTTATAGTAATAAAAAGCTCTGACCTTTATTTAGCGTTAACATCTTTCCTCCCAAAATGTGGAACCAGAGCCTGGGTCTCTTTCAAACTGGAGGCCAAAGCTTATGGCAGGCAAGGGTTTTGACTAGCTCTTTTTTTCTTTCCTCTGCACACTCATTTATTCTCTCTGATCCTGCCAGCTCTGGTTTCTGAGCTTGTGAGTGTTGAAACAGGTGAAAAAGAAGAAGAGGAAGGCCAACAGGGAAGACCCTATTGGCAGGTACTGCTGTGGTTTGGCTTTAAGTTGATAATACTATTGCTATTCCACTCCTTATAAGATTTAGTAGACTCCAGAAGAGTAACTGAGGTAACTTTTGGGCAGCAGAGGCTGCTGGTAAAGATTTGGTGAATTACTATCCCTGTGGTTGAGGATCGATGAACTTCATAAAGAAAAGGAATCCTATTGATGTCTCTGGCTTGCTTGGACCATTGCCCTTAGTAATTCTGAACATTTACTAATAGTACAATCTTTCTTTGAAAGAATGGGCATATTTCAACTTGACTTTCCCCATCATTAGCTTGGGATTCCCAGGTGGTGCAGTGGTAAAGAACCCACCTGCCAATGCAGGAGATGCAAGAGAATCATGAAGATCCCCTGAAACAGGAAATGTATTCTTGCCTGAAAAGTTCCATGGACAGAGGAGCCTGGCGGGCTACAGTCCATGGGGTCGGGAAGAGTCGAACATGACTGAGCATGCCGCCCCATCATTAGCTTTGGAGACGCTAGTCAACTTTAGCTGGAAATTCTCTGTACATATCTTAGCCTGATATCTACTCTCTTTCTCTCTCTCTGTTTACACACACACATGCACACACATACTCCTCACTCTCTTTCTCTACATATACAATCCTTGACACAGCCTCTGGCTATGCTCTAATTAATGGAGTTGAGCAAACACAAGGAGTCAACACTTGTCACTTTGTACCTTTCTAGATGGATCGGGGGAGAAAGTTTAAAGAGCAGAAGGACTGTAGGCCTTGAGACAAAAGAAACCACTTTCCCCGAATTGTCTTTACCCTTTACCAGTCATGAAACCTTGATGAGTCATTTATTATCTTAGTGGTTAGTTTTCTAATTAGAAAAAAATGAGCACAATAATAACCACTTTGTCGCCATATTGGATAATCAGGGATAATGTCTATACAGTGTCTGACCTTTGTAGGCACTCAGTGAATGATAGCTATGAAGGTTACTTTGAAAACATACCTCAAGTCCCTTTGGTGCAGATGTTCACAAGCACAATATATCCACACCCCTCCTCAGTCTGTATCAAATATTCAGCGTGGCCTCCAACACATTTACTGCTTTGAGAAACAAAGCGATGCTAAAGCTGAGGCTGTTTTTCGCTTGCACATGTGGTTTCTCATAGTTCAACATGTGTGGCTTGGTTCTTGGATTCCTCTCAGTTCATTATGCAACATCCTGATGTTCCCAAGATGCTGTGTTGGAGAGAGAGGTACATTTAAAACAGACAGAAGGAACAGAGGCTGGCTCAGTGGTGGTGGCAGGAGATGAACTTGACCAGATGTTCCCCAACCTCCCACAGGCTGTGACTTACAGGTGGCCCCTGGTGCTGTGTGCAGGAACTTGGGAGATAACCTGTTCTCCCAGCTGAGTCCTCCATCGTGGTTAGGTCAGAGCCCAGATTTATGAGCTCCTGGAGAGGTAGAGTACAGATGGAGAAAATGTCAACTTTAGCTTTTGTGGGAGGATCAGGAAGGACCTTGAGGAATTGCCACCGCCATGACTTATTGGAGACATTATACTCCTGAACCCTGTCTCTTGTGCGGCTCCCCTCCACTGCTGACTTCTTCCCCTTCTGCCTCTGCACATTAACTGATTATGCCTATGGATTCAATCCTTACCCTTGACATCCTTCTCTATTGATATTTGTTGGAAGCTTCTTTTATCTTCCCTTCTGGATGCATCTGAAATTCCACATGACCATGCATATTCCAGATTGATGGCAGAATGCAGAATATGGTATTGCCTAACTCAGAGAGTTTGCAAATGGAAGTTGCCTTTGCTCTCTTCCCCTCAGTGACCTTGGTCTTGCATCAGAATTGTTCTTCTTGGGTGTGCCTTGTGATGCTGACGAAATGTCCTGGTATTTAACAATGTGTCTTGCCACACATTTCTGTATCCTTTGTCTAGGAAAAGGAAGAGAGAGAGAAGGAAAAAGATACAAAGGAACTTATTTATGAACAGAACCAGACTGACAAGCACAGAAAACAAATTTATGATTATGGAGAAGGCGCTGTGGAAGTGATAAATCACAAATTTGGAATTAGCAGATACAAACTACTACATATAAAATAAAAAAAACAAGGTCCTACTATATAGCACAGGGGACTATATTCAATATTGTGTAATGACCCACAATGGAAAAGAATATGGAAAAAAAAATATACGTACATACTTTGCTGAACACTAGAAATTAACCCAACATTGTAAATCAACTATACTTCAATTAAAAAAATAAGAAAATATTTAATGTGAGTTGCCTGTTTTTCAATGGAAAACAAATTAAATATTCTAAATTGTTCCTAGAGTGAAAAAAGGCTCAGTTTGGGAAGTAGAACTCACTTTCCACCAAATTCAGACACATCTCTAGAGGTGGTTCTGTTCCACTGCTAGCCTTTTTGGTGTGTGGACTCCCCAGCCTTCATTCTAGCCTACAGCTGCTGGCAATTTTGCAATGAATCTCCCCTTTAATTAATCAATTGGGGTCCACATGGAGGAGGTCTGTATTTATTGTGTCAAAATTTGACAAAAGCATGCATGAAAGGGAATCAGGCATGCACAAAAAATCCAATTTCTTTTTGACTGTATTCAAATAGCAATCAGAAAGCTGCATACAGGAAACACACAACTGCCTTTGCATAGACAATGAATGCGATTTTTTTTTCTAAAAAGGGGGGCATGATTGGTTACTAGAATAAACACAATGGTACTATAAGATCAAGAATAGAATAATATGTTTAGGGAAGAAAAACAAAGGTCATAAATCTAAGAACTGGAATAACTCAGAGTTGTTAGGCAATGAGCACTATGGTGAGGAGGGGGGGCGGTTACCATTCGACACCAACATAAGCAGAAACACAAGCGGAAAATATGTCTTGAAGTGCCATTAGCTCGGAATTGTTTTGCTGACAGAGAGTGAAGGACAGCTGGGGAACAAGGAGGATTTGAAGCCCACTTCCTGACGCACTCTAAGGCATGTGTAATGTAGGACAGTGAACATGCTTATCTGAAACGGTAGCAGGGGTGGGGTGGCCTCATGTGAGAGCCAAATGCCCATGAAGATGGGCAAGGAAAGGGCTGATCCATGACCAAGGTCAGCACAGAAGGGTGTTTAACAGGGGGAGGGCTTCCAGAAGGAGCAGCTACACCATGGAATGCATTTTGCTTTATTATTTGCTACATGCCACATGCCAATATATGTTGCAATATTTGTGTGCCAAGATGTATGTTGCCAATATGTGTGTGTATGTGTGTAAATATATATGTTTGTGTGTGTGTGTGTATATATATATATATAGCCTATAACCTTACAAGTTTATCAGTTTTAATAAAGAAGTAAAGTTTCCACAACTCAAAGCATTTGCAAAGGCTAGAAAATCTCTGTAACCAAGATACCTTTTTAAACTATAAATTGGCTGAATGAAACCAAACTGAAAAGGAAACTGAAAATGATACAAAACTCTCTCTGGATAAATGAGTATGAGTGCCGTGCGTTTACACACACACACACACACACACACACAAATATGACAAGTCTGGACAAAATAAAAGAAGGCAGTCGGAAATTGATGGGGTTGTGCAGAAGCGTCTATCTAGATTCCCAGGGCTCCGCAATAACCTGGTTTCTACTTTTTCTAACCCTGACCTCCAAGGTCAGACAGTGCCACTAGCAGGGCCTCTCGGCCGAGCTCCTGGCGAGAGGGTCAGGAGGAGAGAGAGGGCGACGACTCCCGCCAGGATGATCAGGGTACAGCTGGGGTGGGAGGGTTTTCTCTTTTTTTTTTTTTTCCCGCCTCATCTACTGCTTCTCCCTCGTTAGAAATGACGCTGCTGACAGTGTTCTTTCTCGGCAGTTTGCACGCCCTGGAATGTGCTGAAGTCGTCTGGCAGCGCCCGCGAGGAGGGCAATCATCTTCGCAGACGCCCTGTCTCCGCACCTGCGCCTGCTCCAGCGCGGAGTCGGCGGCCCTCACCCCGGCGGCGCCTTCTCCCCTCGCTCCGCTCAGCCCCGGGTCAGGCAGGGCTCGTCCCCCTGCGGAGCGGGCCCTGAGGGGCGTGGGGTGAATGTGCGGGAGACCGAATCCTTGCTGGCCCGTGTACCCTCAGTTCCGAATGTACTGGGCTCCTGGGAGGGCCTGAATGCTTCTTCTAGGAAGAGTTATGGGCTATGTCACGCAGAGAGCTGAGAAAACAGACCTCTTGGCTCTGTCTGGTAGAACCAGAGGTGAAGTCCAAACTGCAGGGTAGAAAGCAGCTGCCACGTGCAGGACTAACTTCTCTTTCTTGTGGACTATTCTCAGAAACATCACCAAAGGTGTATTCCAAATGGGGAGCAAAGCCACTGCTTGAAAGACAGTCCATCAAGTGTGACAGGCAGTGACTGATGGACTGAGTCCTCTCTGCGCAGGGACACTGCTGACGGGACGCCTAGGCCGGCTCCCAGGAGCTCCCAGGGGAAAATGTAGGAGACAAGCACTTATTTTCTGTTACAGAAAACAGGTGCTCCAAGAATTAAGGGGAGGGTTTGTTAGCTGAGGGACGTGGATAGGATGTCAGATGGGGAACGAAAGGTAGGGTCAGCTCAGAGGCAGAGAAAGAAGGATCACGAGAGAGCATGGATTTTAAATTCTTCCAGCCCACATCGGATTTGTTGGAGTGAAGGAGACTTGTTAAATTGGGAGCCTCCTTCACCAAGACAGTGGAAGGGGCAGGTTTGCAGGGGAAGAGGAGTTACCCTACCACTCGGGTTCTTGCCCTGCAGAGAGATTCAGAGAGTAGGAACAAATATGAAAAGGCTGGAGAGGATGAGCTAGAGATGGAGGGAGGGATTAATGATTCCCCCAAAAGGGGAAATTAGATCTTGAAATTTCAAGAACTGAGACACTGTTGTTCTTAGAAAGCTTAAGAAAATGTTACACCAGTGTTTTAACAGGTGTGATTTCACCTGCTTAACAGCTGGAAAGAAGCCTGGAAAGGAGTCCCTTTCTTGGTCTGCGGCTTGAAGAAGAGGAGGTAAGGGAAATCAAAGAGCAAGTGAGGAAATGACTTCAAGGTGAACAGCATCACATAGCCTTCCTTTTTGCTGCTGGGACTTTAAAAAAAAAACTATCTGTACAGTGATTCGAATTATTTGGAATCTTTTAAAATGAGTTAGCTGCTTTGTTGTCCTGTTGCAGCAAGGAATACTTTTCCCTGATGGAAATGCTAGTGAAGAGGCTGTACGGCATGGAGCTGCTATTGTTCTCTTAAGGAAATTCAATCCTTACATCTCTGATACAGTAACAAGCCCCTGAAAGCATTTTTGGGAGATGGGAGGGCATTCTCAGCCCCCAGCTGCCGTGCTGTACTTTGGCCTCTCCCACTGGCCTCCAGTGAGCTGTCCTATCTGAAAGGTCCTCTTTTTGCTGCACACCACAGCTTTCTACTCCTCTCCACACCCATGGCAACTGTCCACACTAAAATGCCCCACATCTTTCACCTGGGCACTAGCGTTTCCTCTTTCACCCCAAACAGCATCATTTAAGTATTCATGTAAGAGTTGGGATTGCAATGATGCATGAGACACAGTCCCTGCTTTTAAGTTGCCCTTAGTCTAGTTAAAGGAGCAGGACAAGCAAGCTGATAAGGGAAGTATTATTTTAGTGCCAAGAAATGGAGAGGTTTTCAGGACACATCAGAGGGCCACCCAACCCAGGCAGAGGTTCAGGGGTGATTTTCTGGAGAAAGAGGGGTGCCACATTAGTTACAGGAAGCAGGTGAAAAGGAAGGGACCCATACAGCAGCCTGGAGGTGTGGGTGAGCATGGCACATGGAGGGAACTGTGAGAGTTTCTGAATAACATAGTCTCAGGAAAGTGGGTAACAGGAAGATAGTAGCTGAGCAAGGAGACGGGAGCCGGCTGTGTTGGGTCTGTGTAACATTCATTTGTCATTGTCATTCATCTGTTCATGGTTTTGGGTATTTGCTATGCACAAAGCAAGAGACTAAGCACCATATCATTAAGGGAGCTGAGAATAATTTCAAAAATTTGTTGATGAGAAAGATCACAGGTGAGGTGATGGTTCTGGATGCAGAGAGGAGAAAGCGGTTGATGCCTATGTACTGACCAGCTTCCTCGTCTTGCCCCGGCTGTCCCCAGAGCCCATCTGCAGAGTGCAGCCTCCATGACCCTGCAACTGCATGACAGGTTATCTTTCCTCTTCCCTTATGAAAATATAACTGTGGGAAGGACGGCGGAGCATTCAGTAGTGAGAAAATGAGTCAGGGACTGAGTAGAAGCAAGCTAGATGGTTGAGCAATTTTCTTAAATGATATATGAAAGGAGAATCTTGAAAAGGAATAGGATTTGACTTGACTCCTTACTCAGAACTAATAAACATGCTGGGCGACGTGCACTCGGTGGACCATCAATGCATTAGGAGCTATAATCTAGTTGGGTTTCTACAAAGTAACTCCAAGAGAAATGAAAAATGAGGGTGTTCGATTTCTGCAGAATCAATTTTTGAAAAAAAAAAGTAGTGAATAATGGATGCAATAGAATGGAATAACTGAATAATACAATGGGAAGGAATTAAGAGCCAAAAAGGGAAAAGAGTGTTCGAAGATAATCTGATCCATGGCAAAGGGTTATAAACTACCCTTTTTAGCAATAAAGGTACTTGGCTGGGGAAAAGAATAAGAAAAATAAAAAGTAATTTAAGATGAAAAAGAAGCACGTGAAATATTAAACACTTGGGCCATGCAAAATTGAAAAGATGGAGCAAAATTAAAATAATATATAAACTTGACAGTTCCCACTTTTTAAAAAAAGCCATGTTGCTTCAACCTGGCTCCAAAAGTACTGCTACCTTCCTGATGGCCCCGCTCAAAGCCCCTTGGCGGAAACGCTGAGATCTGCTAGGCTTTCCTTTCTCTGTCTCCTCAGGCAACTCAGAGTTACCCCTTCTCTCTGCATCCACCAGGCCAGCCGCTCAGTTGGACGAATTCCTGCTCCTGTTCTTGGAATTCTGGGATAAGAGAGTGCCTGCTTCTGAGAGAGCTGGCCAAGGTTCTGGAGATAAGACAATGAAGTGTGTTAATGGATAATGAAGGCTCAAAAGAGTGTGATCCTCTTCTTCCGGACTCTGTGTTCTGGTGCCATCAAACTCCCTTTGCCTTTTGATCTTTTCTCTCAAAGGATTTCTCTGTCTCAGTAGTCCTTGAAGTATAGCTCCCAGATCAGCTGCGTCTGCGTTACCTGGGGACTTACTGGTGGTGGTGGTTTAGTCGCTCAGTCGTGTCCGACTCTTGCGACCCTGCAGACTGTAGCCTGCCAGGCTCCTCTGTCCATGGGATTCTCCAGGCAAGAACACTGGAGCTTATTAAGAATGCAGATTTTCAAGTCCCACTCCAGCCATACCAAACAAGAAGCTCATTCCGGGTGAGGCTTAGAAGTCTGTGTTATGGGAGTTCTGACATAGGTGCTTCTGATGTTCATTCACCTGTGAGAAGCCCTGCTCTGTCTTCAGCCCAGCCTGTCCTGGCCCCTTCTATCCCCACCGAAGCCCACTCCAAAGCCCAGGGCTTGACACACGTGCTTTTTCTTAATCCTCAAAACAACCCTACAAAATATGTCTTTGTTATTTGTCATTTGCTCAGAAGACAAAACTGAGACTATTTAGAGAAAGTGCTTTCCCTTGGAATAAGTCATATGTTAGAAAAGAGCTGAAATTTGAGTCTATGTCTGGTCAATTCCCAAGTCTACCCTGCTTTCTCTACATGTTGACATTTTCTCTGAGCATCACAGACTCCTTTGACTTTTCATTTTCCAATCAACAATTTCTCCTTTTAAAGTCTCCTATATCTACTTCAAAATACTTCTGTACTTGTCTGCCCTTTGCCTCCTCCTGTTTAGAAAGAGGGAAGGAGGCTGTTTTCTAAAGGCAAGTCTTCCAGTCTCTGCTCTTCATGGAGATTCTTCTTCCTCCCTTGTCTCTCTGATGTTTCTCTTTCCCTCTGCTTTCTCTTCATTAGCCCTTCTGATCCTGTTCATCTCTTCCCCAAATTAGTTGTCTTTTTCCTTCTTTCATTTGTAACCATCAGACTCCCTTGTCTTCCCCCCTCTTTTTTTTTTTTTTTAATATTCTCTCACTGAGTATCTCACCCATTCCCAGGATTTCTTTTTGGATGAAATTCACATCTATTTCCAGTCTTGCTTCTTTCCCTTGGTCCAGATCCATGAATCAAGCTTCTTCCTGGACTTTGTATTCATCCTCAGCCCAATGTGCCTAAAACAGAGCTGATGGTCTTTCTCCAGATCTGCTCCTGACCTGCTTAGCGAGATCATTCTCTCTCCATTCTGTCAGGAGGGGAAATTTTATACTCAGCCTTCTCTTTCACACTGTTTATCCAGTCAGTCTTCTCTAAATGGTCTTCAGATCCTGTCCTCTTACTTACATCTCCCAACCAGACTGCAAGCTCTTTGAGGGATGAACAAGATCTTATTCCCCTTATCTCTCTACATCTACCTCATTGCTTTGCAGGTTAAAGGTGCTCAAAAATTATCAAGTGAATGTATAGAAAAATTAAAGGATTAAAAAGTAACACGTTATTCTCAGAGGGAGAGGGGAGAAATAGACCCTCTAAAGGTAAGTTAAAATGATTTATTGACGGCCAAGGTGACTGTTAAAATGCTTGCTGAATTATTAGTCCCAGAGAGCAAGAGGATGGAGACCTGAAAGACATATCAAATAATGAATCAAAGGATGGTCCCTGTAGCCTTCTGTTAAGAGGCAGAGATATTTCAGCATCTTAAGAATCAAGTATTACAATCTTTTATGAGACTAGAAAATCATTGTAGGTCTCATAAATTTCCCTCTTCTTATTGTTCCAAAGCCTTAATTTAGGATGAGTCACTCCATAAATCTAGGCAAAGATGACTAATGATTATAATAACAATATCATAAATTATATAGTGTCTTTCCTCCAAAGGAAAACTGGATCTAATTTATTCTTACAGTATTCCCTATTGGTTTCTAGGGCCTGGGATCATTATTTCTGTTCTTCAGCTGGAAGGTATGGAAACTTGCCTTCCCGTTTTTCCTCATTGCCATTCCATACACGATGGCTGTATCCTTATGCCTAGCCAAGTTTACTTCCAATTGGATTCCAACTGTTTCCTCACCTTCTTCAGTCGCCAAGACTTAGATGAATTTTCTTTCCTTCTGTTTGTCATATCACATTCCCAAGCTGATATAAGAACAGTATTATAACTTATTAATTGCCTAACGTTGCCTAAGAAATTCAGAAAATTTAACCAAAGGTGAATAAAAAAAGTAAAAATCTATGCAAAATAAATAGTAGGTCACTTCCCTAGTGGCTCAGTGATAAAGAACCCAACTGTAATGCAGGAGATGTGGGTTTGATCACTGGGTTGGGAACATCCCCTGGGGAAGGGAAGGGCCACCACCCCTGTATTCTTGCCTGGAGAATTCCACGGACAGAGGAGCCTGGTGGGCTACAGTCCATGGGGTTGTAAAGAGTTAGACATGACTGAATGATAACACACAACACAACAACACTTTCTTATAATAATGATAATGTAATCCTCTTTTATAACAGATTTTAACATTATTGCAATTGAAATTTTCCTGTTTGATATATTTATTTCAGATAGCCCAGCCTACTCTTTTCTATTGGCTATTAACTACAGTGAAACAGGAATTAGGCACTTCAATCACTATTTATCAAGTTGTACTTTGGCCACCTGATGCAAAGAGCTGACTCATTGGAAAAGACTCTGATGCTAGGAGGGATTGGGAGCAGGAGGAGAAGGGGGCGACAGAGGATGAGATGGCTGGATGGCATCACCAACTCCATGGACATGGGTTTGAGTGAACTCCGGGAGTTGGTGATGGACAGGAAGGCCTAGCGTGCTGCGATTCATGGGGTGGCAAAGAGTCAGACACGACTGAGCAACTGAACTGAACTGAACAAGAAGAATACTAAGCACATATTTACTAAGTGATCTGGTTAAAGTCACAGGTTCAATAATACTTATAATAGCCTTGAGTCATTAGAGCATGGATCCATATCTTTTGACATTGTTTTATATTTGGCCCATAAATCTATTATTTTATAAAAATTTAAGCAGAACTTTAGAACATTTTCCCTAGTAAACACTAGTAATGAGTTAATCTTGAATAATTATCTTAGGAATATAATGGCAAAACATAATGCCTTGGATTTTAAGAATTATTTCTTTATGATTCAATTTACTTTGCATATATTATTTTTAAACAACTTTATAAGATAGGAAAAGACATATTCTTATCTTTCCCATCAGAGATGGAGTTGATAATACTTCATTCATCCATTCATTTGTTCTAAAAATATTTGTTGGTTGCCAGTTGTATGCTAGAGGTCTGCTAGGTGCTGAGTATGTAATGTGTTAGTCACTCAGTCATGTCCGACTCTTGGTGACCCCATGGACTG
Source organism: Bos mutus (assembly GCF_027580195.1). Taxonomy (NCBI): domain Eukaryota; kingdom Metazoa; phylum Chordata; class Mammalia; order Artiodactyla; family Bovidae; genus Bos; species Bos mutus. Next base: position 11,195,330 of record NC_091630.1, on the reverse strand, counting down.
TAGCCTGCCAGGCTCCTCTGTCCATGGGATTCTCCAAGCAAGAATATTGGAGTGGGTTGACAGTCCCTTCTCCAGGGGATCTTCCTGACCCAGGGATCGAACCCAGGTCTCTGGCATTGCAAGCAGATTCTTTACCATCTAAGCTACCAGGGAAGCCCAAGTATGTAATAATGGACAAATTAAGTAGTCCTTTTCCTTGAGGAGCTTAGAACAAGATCCAGACATTAAGTGAAGAAACACATAAAATGATGCATACCTTCAGATTATGATATGTGTTGTGAAGCAAAGAACTGAGAGGTATTCAAAAAGGTCCCTTTGATAAAGAAAACTTTGCTGTGAGATGAAGAGCAGGAGTTAGGCTGAGTGTCGAGTAGATGACTCAACATGTGTAAATGGCTGGAATGCAGCTGAGAACCTGCAAAGCAGAGCATGGACTGATGGCAGTGAGAGGGGAGGGAAGTGTCTCAGGAGGAGGCAGAGGAAGAGGCAGGAAGGGACCCTGCCAAATAGGACGTCATCTTATTGTTCATAGTAAGGGAAATCAACCCTGAATATTCACTGGAAGGGCTGAGGCTGAAGCTGAAGCTCCAATACTTTGGCCACTTGATTTGAAAAGCTGACTCATTGGGAGAGACCCTGATGCTGGGAAAAACTGAGGGCAGGAAGAAACAGAGGATGAGATGGTTGGATGGTGTCACTGACTCAATGGACATGAGTTTGAGCAAACTCCGGGAGATGGTGATGGACAAGGAAGCCTGGCGTGCTGCTGTCCGTGGGTTGCAAAGAGCCAGGCACGACTAAACAACAACAACAAAGGGTTTGAGATGTTATTTTAAGTGCAAAGGAAAACCACTGAAGGATTTTAAGCAGAAGAATAGGCAGAATCAAAATTTTGTTTTAAAGGAGCCTTATGTTGCTTTGAGGAAGCACAGATTAGAGAGGTGTGAGAGTGAAGGGCCAGTTAGGAAGCTCTCAAGTCAGTCTAGATGCGTAAATTTCAGGGCAGTCACCAGAGCGGTGGGCAGATTTAAGCTATATTTTCAAGTCACTCGAGTAGAACTTAGTGGTGAATTGGAAGGAGCTGAGGTGAGCAATGTGGGAAAAGGAGGTGCTCTAAGTTACTGAGTCTCCGAGGTTACAGCAAGAAGGAGCCTTGGATGCTATTGATTTCATGCCCGATTTCAGAGAAAACAGAATTGAGTTTCCATGAGGTGAGGTGATTTACCCACATAAGCAGTGAATTTATTATAGTTAAAGAAATAAATGTTGTTCAAGGTCGAGAGGAATAGGCAGGGGAATTAAATATAGTCTGTTTATATCTAATTCTTATCTCTAAGAAAAATACTTTGACAACTATGATGAGAAATGCACCACTGATTTTATAAATATTTGCAAGGGGTCTGAGCATGTAGGAAAACGTTTCCAGTTCCTTTCCCTGAACTTCTAAGTGACTCATTGGTTGGGAGAGTGGTCTCCTCAAATGATACTTAGTCCTTGATATCGGCTTCCCTGCTGGCTCAGTGATAAAGAGTCCACCTGTAATGCAGGAGATGAGGGTTTGATTCTTGGGTGGGAAATATTCCCTGGAGGAGGGCATGGCAACCCACTCCAGTATTCTTGCTTAGAAAATCCCATGGATTGAGGAGCCTGGTAGGTTATAGTCCTGAAATTGCAAAGGGTCAGATATGACTGAAGTGACTGAGGACGAGCACAAATTCTTGATATTCAGCCCAGGTTTTCACTTGTGCGATGTTAGATGCTGTATTTTATTTGAAAATATAATAGAAGCTAGTATTTCCTGATCTGCCTCTTAAAAGAAGACAGGGAGCTTTATTCTTTATGTGAGTTATGTTCATCAATGCAAATTTTAATTTTTGTGTTTCTTTCTTGCTGATGCAAAAAGAATTGACTGCTGAGAAGTGAGTCACAGCCCTTAGTCCTGCTTTGGTTGATGTAGCCTATTCTTGGAAAGTTTGACTATTTGTTAAAATAAATAGTAATTTTCAATGATCCTCTTTGGCAGCATGAGGCTCATATTCAATGATAATAATAACTATTAATGTTTTAATAATAATAGCTAAAACAAACAGAGCCATTTCCTATACGCCAGGCTCTGTATCAAGACTGTTAACATACACTCTTTGCAAAGTCATACAGCTAATGTTGACAGAGCTGACATTCAAGCCCCAGTCTTTCTGATTATAGATCCCACGTGCAAACCCATTCACTCGTACATCCATTCATCCATTCAGTAAATGTCAAGCAACTGTGTGCTTGGACTGTTCCAGGATCTGGGAATAGTGCCATGAAAATATGGACAAAAATCCCTGTTTTCATGAACTTACATTCTACTTGGGGGCAGAAATGGGTAAGGTAACTAAGCAAAATAAATAAGCAAAGTATATAGTGTATTAGAAAGCCATGAACGCTATGGAGAAAAATAAATGCAAGTGAAAGGAGGTGTTGAAAATGTAAATTGAAGGGCTGGAGAGAGCATTTCACTGAGAAGGTAATAGTTGAGCAAGGTCTTCAAGGAGAAAAGGGCTGAGTTCCGTGGCTCTGGAGAAGAAGAGCATTCCAAGCAGAGGGAATAGCAGTGCAGGGCTCTCCCTTAGGAGCTGCCCGACATGTTTGGGCATGAACAGGGAGGCCAGGGTAGCGGCAGGGGGTGGAGCAATTTGTTGGGAGTAGATGCCGTTAGTGATGGAAGGCCAAACTGTCCTGTCGGGTATTTCAAGCCAGGGTAAGTTTTTTTTTTTTTTTTTTTTAAACTATATAAGATATACAAAAGTCTTGTATCAGAATTCTATTTGTCATGCTGGTATGAGGTTAGGCTTGTTCACATTTCACTGGGTGTCTCTGAGAGGCTTGCGGTTCAAGATGGAGGAGTAGAGGGACCAGCGATCATCTTCTCCTGTGAGAACACTAGCTGTCCAGCAACTAGCTGTTGAACAACCATTGGCAGGAGGGCGCTGGGACCCACCAAAAAAAGATAACCCACGTCCAAAGAAAAAGAAGAAGTCAGAGCGACGCGGATGTCTCTGAGAATTGACAAACGACGATGACACTGCTCTCTGGGCTTTTCTGATATCCTGAGGAAAGCTATGGTTTTTCCAGTAGTCATGTATGGATGTGAGACTTGGAACCAAAAAGAAAGCTGAGCGCTGAAGAATTGATGCTTTTGAACTGTGGTGTTGGAGAAGACTCTTGAGAGTCCCTTGGGCTGCAAAGAGAGCAAACCTAAATCCTAAAGGAAATCAGGCCTGAATATTCATTGGAAGAACTGATGCTGAAGCTGAAACTCCAATACTTTGACCACCTGATGTGAAGAACTGACTCATTGGAAAAGACCCTGATGCTGGGAATGATTGAAGGCAGGAGGAGAAGGGGATGACAGAGGATGAGATGGTTGGATGGCATCACAAACTCGATGGACATGAGTTTGAGTAAACTCTGGGAATTGGTGGCGGACAGGGAGGCCTGGCATGCTGCGGTCCATGGAGTCACAAAAAGTCAGACACGACTGAGCGACTGAGCTCAACTGAGGAAGCAGGGTTGATGTAGGAAGTTAGTTGTGTGGCCGAAATTTTGGTAGTCAAGTGGAGGGTGGGTTTTAGTCAACTTTGCAATTTGTCTGTCAATCCAATATTTATAGTGCTTTAGAGCAGTGTTTTTTGAACTCAAACGTGCACATCCACTACCTTGCTAGTGTGAACAAGCAGATTCTGATTCAGTACATCTGGGGTGGAGTCCAGGAGCCTGCATCTTTGACAAGCTCCCAGGTAAAGTCAGCGCTGCTTAGGTTGTGGCCCATACCTTGAGAAGCAGGACTTTTTAGAGTCTGCAGAGACTTTTCTATCCATCATCTCATTTTAATTTGGCTCTTCATCAAAACCCTGAGTTAATTGGTTCAAATATTATCATCTTCATTTACAAATGAAGAAATTGAAGCTCAGAGTGGGGTGAGATGACCTGGTGGAGGTCATATGGCCAAATGGTGGAGCCGTGACTTGAATTAGTTCCCTGGCTTCCAGACAACAGCTGCCCTTGATGGCTTTTAAGCTCTGATACATAAAAGCACGCTAATGAATGTTTTTGGCTGATGCTCGCACACACTCACACACACACACACACACACACACACACACACACGTGCGAGGCCAGGGCTGGGGAGGGGTAGAGAGGGGGATGATATAGCCTCATTGAAGCTGCAGCTGCCCAGAGGCCCGCCTTGGCAGCAGTCTCTGGAAATGATCCAGTCATCGCACCATGCCCTGGAAAAATGTCCTCCCATGCGCTTCTCTTCCGTGCAAGGCTGGCCCCCACCTCTGGCTGGGAACATTTTCTCCACGTGTACTTTACCCATGAGCTAAACTGCATGGACCTCTGAGGTAATCTGGTCCCATGCTCATGCCCAAGTCGCAGAGTTATTTACTGTCAAGCTGGAAAATACTGCTCTTCTCACCCAAGGAGAGCACTGTTCTCAGAGCTGAAGCACATCGCTTCATACTGAGCTCCAGCTTTCGGGGATGAGCGGAAATCTTTGAAGCGTTTCCAACCAAATCCGTGGGGAGGTGAACAGATTTTTCAGCTGCAGGATTCCAGGTGAAGGAAGTGTGTCCCCCACTTGTTTACAAAGCAGTGCAGCAGCTGTTTGGAGGCCCCCACTCCCCTGGACACACAGGCGTTTGGAAGCTGTATGGAGCCCTCCAGACAGTCTGCTCGGGCACCCCAAAACCCCACCCTGAGCCCTCATCACTGTCAGCCACCATCAGCGCCGAGAGCTCAGTGCCGGAATGGCACGAGGGCCACGCCTGGCTTCCCAGATTCAGTTTCGCTGGGCTCTTTTTATTAATGTTAAAAAAACATCAGGCTGCCTCTCAATATGATGCTTCAAGAAAAACGACTCACACCCTTTCTTGCCTCCTAAGCCCTACTGAGAAACTTGGCTTCAGAGACACGAGCATGAGTTTCCTGGCCGCTGCTGTGAGAAGAGCTCTATCTGCCTGCCTCTGCCTGTGTGCCTGCCCTTACAGACTCAGCCCCTGTCCCGTGTCCTCTGCTGGGTGTTTCTGGGACACGCTGCACAGCGATGGCTCGCTTTCCTAATTCCTAGGACTGGAAGGGTTTTACTGCTATGGGACATCCATCCTGCACTGCCTTGGATGTTTACAGTAATAATGGAGATGGCAACAGCTAGCCTCTACAGTGTAATTCCCATTCATTCCACATTGTGCTAAGCACTTTGCATGAATTGTCACATTTATTCTCAAAATGGACCTCATCAGGTTGGTACTATTATCTCCATTGTAAGATGAGAAAACTAAGGTGTAGAGAAATTAGGACTGGAGTTTACCCAAGGTCATATAGCTCCCAAATCTGAGTCCAGACTAGAATTAGGTGTGTTTGGATACTTTTTATCTTTCAAATATGTAAAGATAATGCCACTTCTGTTATTATGCTGCTAACTCTCTCTGATGAATAGCAGTCTTTAATAAACCTCCCTGTATGTCAGCAACAGCTACTCTGAAGGCACTTCACCTTAATGCTACTACTTAATACTACTGCTATTGTTAGCAATTACAGGGACTCAAATGATTAGGTAGCTGTAGTGGAATGTATTGTGTGTATGTATGTTTGGTTGCTTACTTCAGATATCTTTGGAGAAACCACCATGTTTCCATCGTTAGTCCTTGTGATGGGGTTTAGTGTGAACTTCTCACCCCCTCACTCCAAGCTGGCACTTGGTACTTGACAATTAGAATAGTCCATACCACTGGATCTGCTGGAGAAGGAAATGGCAACCCACTCCAGTATTCATGCCTGGAGAATCCCATGGACCAAGGAGCCTGGTAGGCTACAGTCCATGGAGTCACAAAGAGTTGGACACAACTGAGTGACTTCACTTTCACTTTCACTTTCACTTTTATACCACTGGACATAGGGATGCATAAGGAGACTGATACAAGAGCATCAATTTGAGACTGTGGGTACAATGAATTATATAAGCCTGAGTCTACCTGGGGCCTCCTTTGCCCCCATCTGAGTACAGCCAGCCTAAGAAGAAAGCCAGCATCGGAGAGAGTAGGGCTGAGACACACAGAGATACAGTTTTAATGAGAAATTTGAACCCTGGGACCAGCTGAGATTTATTCCTAGATTTTTTCAGTTATAAAACAAATGCCTCTTCTGTTTTTGCTTAAGTTATTTTTGAGTTGGGTATTTTTCCCCTTATAGTTGGATGAGTCATGACTAATACAATCCATTAGGGAAAAACTTCACATTAAATGACAAAGAAGACATAACTAGATACATTATTTGGTCCTGGATGGTTGCATCCTGGTCCAGGAAAAGTGTGACATTAGTGGCCCAGTTGGCAGAGTTTGAATATGGCCAGTAGATTAATTAGTGGTGTTTATTGGTGTTATTTGGAGAAGGAAATGGAAGCCCACTCCAGTATTCTTGCTGGGAAAATCCCATGGACAGAGGATCTTAGCGGGCTACAGTCCACGAGGTCGTAAAAGAGTTGGATGCGACTTAGCAAGCAAACAGCGAGTATCAAAGCACATGGCCCCTTTTTCTTTAAATAACAGTCATTGACCAGCAAGGGTTTGCTCTTTTTAAATCTAGATTTTAGATTTTAATCTAGATTTTCTGCAATGATTGGGGTGTTCTAGACATGGTCAAGATCTGTACTGTGACACGCACTACTGAGCACTTGAAAACTGGCTATTGCAACTGAAGAACTGAATCTTTCATTTTACTTACTTTTACTTAATTGAAATTTAAATAACGACATGTGGCCAATGGCTATCCTATTGGGTAGCAAAGATCTAGACCATCTTTGCGCTCATGAATGAATATACTGACGCCTGATGACTGCAATAGGTGGAATGACCAAAGAATCACAACTTCTCCACCCTGTCTCTGGTGGCTTCCCAGGAGTCCTTTCTCTGTTTCTGAATCCAAAACTCATGTTCTTCCCTCTGGAGAGAGCTCAGAGAGGTGAATTACTTGTGCAAGTCTTCTTATGGCAAAGGCCTTATCAGCTCGGCTTGTGCAATGGTAGGTGAAGGAAAACCCCCACATAGCTATCCTGCTCTGGTTCCTCCACCCTGAGAGGTGTGTGAGACAGGCCCTGGGATGTCATTACAGCTCCTCATGGTCTAGATCACGCTAACTCTTTTGGTAGAAATGAATTAAGAAAAACAGACACAGCAATATGCAGATTATTCTTATTTGTCACCTACATCATCTAAGTTTGCTGAAAGAAGGTGGAGACAAGTCTTAAGATATTACTTAACTAGAAAGTCGTCTAGTTAAGAGTTTCGGGCATTTAAATTCTGATTCCATCATTTAGCACATGTGAGACCTCTGTGGAGCTATTTATCCTCTATGAATGATGGGTTTTTGCAATTGAAACAAGGGGATCGGTAGTCTTTATCTCATGGTGGCTTAGTGAGTACTAAGTGAGACAGTACATATGGAATACAGAGCAGAGTGCTCCATAACCATCCACTGTCCTCACTGTTTCACACTATTGCTGACATCCACAGGATAATGAAAGTAATAAAGTGCACAATGCACAGTGACGATTCCCTAACAACTTCCCACACTAGGGCTCTGCACTAGCTGCGGCATCTTTGATCTGAAATTTTGCTGAAAGTCTGAATGGAGATTCTTACCACAAATGGCTGAGTATTGACGAAAGTAAAGTAAATGAAGATCTATGGTCAGAAAGATGAATGTCTGTCTGGCCCTGTTGCTGCTTTTCACTGGTTGGCACCTTCCTTTTCATCTTTCAAATGTGTCAAGGGTTCTTGCTGGTGGAGTTTCAAAACAGTTGTTGCTCTTCTTTTCTCTAAGGCTGAAGCACTGAACACGTTGAAACCTAGTGAGGAGGTCACGTCCTTGCTCAGGGTGCCAACCTAGATGCTGTTCAAAATAATTTGATTGGAGTTCAGGAAGCATTTATTCTAAAAATTATTGCACACCTCCTGCATTATGCAGGCTGCTGAAGACTTAGTAATGAACAAAATGGACACAGGGTACAGCTACCCTCATGGAGTTTGTGATCCAAGAGGTTGCCTGATGACTCGACATGGGAGATGGTTTAGCACCTTCTTTGTAGGATACCGGTCATCTTCCCCAAATCATTTTCTCATTAAGTCAACACCACGGATGAAGCCTGCATGTATGGGTACATGGGTTGAGAGAACATTATTTGTTTAGAAGCTGAAGCTTCTCTTGAGTTTTTTATTCTCATCATGCAAAGGCAACACTTCCAGGTTTACATGCAGTAATTTAATGGCTGGATTCATGTGTAACAGTGCAATCCCATCCATTAGAGGAAGGAGGAGCCTTATAAGGTCATATTGTCACATATTTTAGTCCACAAATTGTCAGCTTGTCTTATCCAGATTTCTGTCATACTCACGTTAAAATAGAGAGGAAGCATTTCAGCATATAAACGTTGGGAAGCATGTTCACTGGCATCGAATATCTCAGTCGCTAGAGTATCCATTTAGAGTACTCCTCCTGTGAGCATGAACACAGTACCCCTGCTATGCCAGAAACGGGCAGGATTTTGGAAGCACTGAGTTTACTTGGTTCTCTGGGAGGCATCTGTTTTCACTAGTTTGAGAGTAATGTGGTTCTGTAAATTTATACGTTCACAAAAATTCTTTTAATGGGACCCTGTTCCCCGTTTCCCAAAACTTCTGTGTTAGGATTGCAATAAAAGAATTAAGGGATCAGTGGTGTACAAAATCAGGCTTTCATGTCTCATGATCTCTTTTGACTTAATTCCATCATGGGTGACTGCAGTGTACAACTGTGATAACTCAAGAAGACAAACACGTGGAAGTTTTGACCTCCCTTAGCTCCTTTTACTTTAGTGGACACATTGAGTCATGTGCCCTATTAAGCACCATGAACAATAATGTGCGTTTGCGTGGATTGTCTTACATCCTTCCAACCCTATTCCTCTGACATAGGTATTATATTTGTTGCCATTTTATAGATGAGGATATGGGGACTCAGGTTTTAAAATGACCTGCCCTGAGATGATAGACCTGGATTGCATTTTAGGGTATTTGACCCCAAAACCCATTCCAGAAACGTGTATACCTGAGAGCATGCTTGCATGTTCAGCTTATTTATAGTCACTGCTAGATGGACAGACATAGTTAAGATCTCAATAAATACTGGTCAGTTGTCAGTTTGAGGCTCTATGGCAGAGTGCAGTAGGGCATGGGAGAATTGAGATTTAATTACAATTTTAAAATATTTGTTTTCTATACCTACTTGATCCTGCTGTGACCGGCCATTTCTCTGTACATTTGAAATTCAGATAAACTGGATTAGAATCACCAGCTCTATATCCTGGTTAATGTCTCTTCTGACCCTTAGTTTTATTCTCCTGTCTCCAAACAGGTTCTGTTTCTGAGCCAACTTGATGCAAAATTCACCCCCTGCAAGTTTCCAAAAAGACATCTAACCTCACAATGCCATGTTTTTCTACTACTTCTCCTGACAGTTTTGAGGTCACATTGCACAGTTCAAATATTTTGCTAGTAGCCTGCTGGCAGTTGGGGCTCTCAAACTCACTTTCCCCTTCTGCTGCTCTCCGGCCCCAGACACCCATGTCACACATTTCCCAAGTCTATCAGAAATCAATGCTTGAGCCCCCATCGGGAGACCTCTTCTCTCACCTTCCCATGAGGCAGTGTCTCTTCTCCCTCTTTATTTTTCCTTTTTTGGAAAACTGATGAGTAAATTCCTCTGCATTTCAAATCTTAACAATTTTATGCACATTCTCTTACGCTCACTCTTTTTTGTCCTGATTTTATGATGAAAAAACAGGCTCAGGAATGTTGTGGATTTTGTCCAAGTCCAGCTGTCACCAGGGGAGCTGTGTGGGGAGCCTTCACCCTTGACCTGGATTCCTTTGCTCTCTCCTTTCCATCCTGCTTCCCTGGTCTGATGGAGGCGTAGTGGAGAGCATGAACAATTCTGCCTTAGCTAGTCAGCTCTATTAGTGCTTCTCAGTGGAGGGAACTGATATTTTGGATGGGAAGGTTTGCTTCAGGGAACTCTCCTGGGCTTTGCAGGATGTCTGGCATTTCTGAAAAGTGAAAGTGAAAACGCAAGTCGCTCAGTCGTGTCGGACTCTTTGTGACCCCATGGACTTTACAGTCCATGGAATTCTCCAGGCCAGAATACTGGAGTGGGTAGCCTTCTCCAGGGGATTTTCCCAACCCAGCGATCAAACCCAGGTCTCCGGCATTGCAGGCAGATACTTTACCAGCTAAGCCACAAGGGAAGCTCAACAATACTGGAGTGGGTAGTCTATCCCTTCTTCAGCAGGTCTTCCCAAGCCAGGAATCGAACCGGGGTCTCCTGCATGGCAGGCAGATTCTTTACCAACTGAGCTCTGAGGGAAGCCCCTGACATCTCTGGTCCCACCAATAAAATGCTCCAGTCATTGTGGCAAGTAATGAAATGTCCCTAAACATTTCTGAAGATCACCCTTTGGGGAGGGGTGGTACCACCCCCATAGAGAAGAATAGACCATTCCTATGGGTCAGTGGACTGATAAATCATTTCAGTGTTAGTCGATGAATTGGAGGCGGGCATGAATATATCCAGCCATACTAGTGTAGAAGTGGCATTGTGAAACAACAAGGTCAGAGGAGAACAGAAGACAGTAGGGAAGCAGTGGCCCTCCTCTCCTCTCCCCCAGCCCCCTTAACACAGAGAGCCCACGGAAGGCCCAGACTACAAGCTCATTCTCCTTCCCTGAAAGTAAACCGTGTGTGGAATCCAAAGCAGCAGGGGATGCAAGACCCAGGAAGTGGTGTTTCGGAAAGCAGCAGGAAGGGAGTAGCCGGCTTTTAGTGGTGGAGAAATCACTTGGCTAGGGGAAGGAGGCCTGGATCCAGGGATGACTACAAGTCCTCTTGGCCATGTTTCCCAGTCTGGGGACCTTGGGAGATCAGAAATGCTGGTCATTTTATTTACTGAGGGTTCTTAATACTTTGATTGTTATGTACAGCTTAGCCTGCTAATGATTTCCATGTTTCCCAGATGCTTCAGCCTGAATCATCTTTATCCCTTAGAATAAGGAAAGTCCAAGGCCATGATTTGATTCTGTTTATAAACCATAACCCTAGGGCCCAGGCTTAGGACTTGTGCTGCCCTCTTTATCCCTGCTGGCAAGTCACAGGCTCTGGGTTAGGGAGATGCATGATCTTAGATGTTAGCAGAGTCAGATGTGCCCAGTGGAAACAGTCTGGCTAATTCACAACAGATTCTCAGCCCTCTTGGCTCTTCTCCAGAAATCACGTCTGCTAGGATTTCTGCAACAGATCTGGTAGTTGCTGACTTGGAGAACTTGTAAGCTGTTTGTGAATTCACAGTGAATGGCCCTAACTCCAGACACAAATTCCCATTGACAGTAAGGGACTGGAAATGTACAGAAAATGCATTGAAAGCTTTTTTGGTGAAATGTGTGTGTGTGTGAAAGAGAGAGAGAGGGAGAGACACAGAGACAGAGAAAGAGAGAGACAGAAGCAAGGAGAGTGTGTGATATAAAAATAATTTGGGTTGGTAGAGGCTGGACAGTCTCTAAATGGAACATTTTGCATAAATGGCTACATTGGGAAGGAAGTCAGACTGGAATGATAAGTTCTAATGATTTTCCTAACACTAAACATAACTTAACCTCTCAAGACATTCTACCAAAACATGGCATACTCTACTAAAAGGCCAGTGTATAACTTTTGATAATTGAGAGAAACAGGATAGGCAGACATAGGATATAGGAAAACTGATAAAGCTTACCAGAATTCATAGATTGTGTGTGTGTGTGCATATGTGTGTTATGGCATATTCTGTAAACTCTTTTGGTAGAAGATCAGATTATTTCTAAGAGCTTTTCCTTTTTGAAGCACCAGTGACTTCTTGTGTTTTTTAAATTTATTCAATACATGCTTCTTAGATTCTGACTCCATCTCAGATACCACTCACACACTGCTTTCGTGTGTGTGAGTATGCCTGTGGTGTGTGGGACAGATGGTAAGTTATAGAATTAGGAGAATAGATAGGAACTGGCTGTTGCAGATTTACTGCTTGTTGGCTAAGCAATGAATCCAAAAGAGCAGAAGAAAAATCATATTTATGCCTAATAATTGATTGCATGATATCATTGATCGGCCAGATTTCTGCTGGTACTTTCTCTCTGGAAACAGCGTCTTAGGATGGGCAGATGTATGTAAATAATTGTGTGAATAAATACAGCATTGATTCTTTGTAGACCAAATAGTGTTTGAAGAGCCATCTTAAATCTTAGAGTGAGTCTAGAGAATTGAAATTGTGGGGGTCAACTCTTAGATGAATGATGTTGGTAAGTTAATTTTGAGAACTAGAACTTGGGTTTACTGGTAGGACATGTCTTCCCAGCCATTGTCACTTGAAGATGATGTTAGGAGCCTTTAGAAGGGTCTTAGCTCTTTCCAGTGGCAGGTGAGCAGTGAACATGTTTATCTAGTATTAGTAACATCTGAATAGAACCTTAATGACCTGAAGGGGTTAAAATAGCTCCTCCTGTTGCTCAGTCAAGTGACCTATGATATACGGACTGACTACTCTGAGTCAGTAGAACAAAGTCCAGTGAAAAAAGATAAGAACAACAAATCAGGAATCAGTCATTTGTTTGAGTGTCTGCATACTGTTCTGCTTAGCTAGTATTATGTGCCAATCATCTCTAAACGTAGTGGTTCAAGATAATTTATTATTTTTTTCTCATAGTTCTGTGGGTTGATGGGGCTCAGTTGGATGCTTCAATTTCTCCTGACTGAAGGCTTGATCAGGCTGACTCACTACACGGCTGGCATGGTAGTGGCTGTTGGCTGGGAATTTAGCTTGGATTGTGGACTGAATGACATCTGCACATGTTCTAAGGGCATTGCCATGTGGCTTGAGCATCTCATAGCACGGAAATTGGGTTCCCCAAAGAAGGATCCCTTGAGCTAGCATTCCAGTAGCTGCCAGTCTCCTTGTGACCTCATTTCCCAAGTCCCAGGGCGTCACTTTGGCTGTGTGGCATTGGCCAAAGGCAAACGAGGCAGGCCAGCATAAGTTTAAGGGGAGGGACGTTAGATTTCACTCTGTGGTGGGGGAGTGTCAAGATCACACTGCACAAGAGCATGTGGAATGGGTGATATTGTTACGGTCACTTGTGAAAAATGTGATTTGTCATTATACTTATAACTTGATACTCATATTATTTCATATATACAGTCATACTGTCCTTGTTAAGACATTTTTGGGAATGGATGATGGTAAGAAGATACAACCCAGTGAAATAAAAGCAGAACTGTGGAGTGTACTGACATCAGGCTCACTTGGTTCTGAATCCTGATTTCACTCCTCTGAGACCTGTGGGACACTGGTCAAGACTGGCAATATAATTTGTGGGGTCCAGTGGAGAATTAGCTATTTTTTTCAAAATAAAAATTTTAAGGTAGTAGCATCAGATCATTAAACCAAACATGCGTCCCTTTAAGTGCGTGGCCCTCTATGACTGCACAGATTACTTGTCTAGGACCGCCCCTGGTCATCATCCATAACCCCTCTGAACTTCATTTGTATTTTCAAATTGAGGTAATACTAACCCACCTTGCAGTATGGTCGTAAAGGAAACTTGAGATGAATTCATGTGACAGTGTTTGTTAAGAAGAGGTCATATAAAAAAGGAAGGGGTCATTAGGGTGGGCTGTAATTCAATAAGACTGGTGTCCTTTTAAAAAGGGGAAACGAGGTAGATTCAAATATAAGGAAAATGCCATGTACACATTGAGATGGCCATCTGTGAGCTGAGGACACAGGCCTGGAGCAGACCCTCCCCTCAGAGCCCTCGAAAGAGCCAACCTGCTGACACCTTGACTCCAGACCCCCAGCCTCTGGAACTGAGACAATAAATTTCTGTTGTCGAAGCCAATAGTTTGTGGTACTTCGTTTTGGCAGACCTAACAAAGACAACCTAGACAGCATATTAAAAAGCAGAGACATTACTTTGCAAACAAAGGTCCGTCTAGTCAAGGCCATGGTTTTTCCAGTGGTCATGTATGGATGTGACAGTTGGACTATAAAGAAAGCTGAGTGCTGAAGAATTGATGCTTTTGAACTGTGGTGCTGGAGAAGACTCTTGGGAGCCCCTTGGACTGCAAGGAGATCCAACCAGTCCATCCTAAAGGAGATCAGTCCTGGGTGTTCACTGGAAGGACTGATGCTGAAGCTGAAACTCCAATACTTTGGCCACCTCATGCGAAGAGTTGACTCATTGGAAAAGACCCTGATGCTGGGAAAGATTGAGGGCAGGAGGAGAAGGGGACGACAGAGGATGAGATAGTTAGATGGCATCACCGACTTGATGGACATGAGTTTGAGTGAACCCCGGGAGTTGGTGATGGACAGAGAGGCCTGGCGTGCTGCAGTCCACAGGGTCACAAAGAGTTGGACATGACTGAGCAACTGAACTGACTGAACTGAACAAACTAAGAGAGGCCTTTCCAGCACAGCACTTACCCCTTTCTCTTAGCTCCTCCTCAGCATCGAAAGGTGCAAAGCTTGTGTCAGGACAGTCCTTCTTTTCATGCCCCAGAGCACATTGTCATCCACACAGGAGGTTTACTTCCAGGTCCACAAACACACAACCTGCTGAAGAGCATCTGGCTTGAGCTTTGCAGGCATCTTGGCTTTCTTGAGACTCTCACTGCTGAAGGAGCTCCTGGGCTGAAGGCCACACCTCCAGTTGTGTCCAGATGGTCTTTCCTTTGCATAAACAGCATTCAGTCAATTACTTCAGACCATCCTTTCCTCCCGTCACCGGCTTCCTCCTAACTGGAAGGAGTGAAAGCAAGTCCGCCCTCAAATCCCCTCCAGTGAGGAGTTGCCAGTGGCTTCATCACTAGGGTGAGTGGGACCAGTCATGCCATCGGGGCCACAAATCAAATGTAGCCGATTCTTCACAGTCAGATACAATATTGTTTCCTCTTGCCCTCCCTACGAGCAAGTGGTCAGAGCCGTAATGACTCCTGATGGCAGGTGGCAGGACTACATCACATCTTGACATTAGCTTTTAGCTATTTTTTTTTTTTTTTTTTTTATGGCTGCCAGCATGCTCAGTCAAATACCTGTCTGTCATCACAATCAGACAGGTCTTAATGTCTCTGCATTACAGAGGAGGACCTCGGCTCCCTTCCAGCCCATTTATTATGGTCCCAGCGTAGCATTTTATCACACATTCCTCACGCATAGCCTCCTCTCCACCACCACGGAAATCTTCCAAGTTGGCAGCTTTAGTGTCTACTGCCATTAATCTTCACTAGGCTGGGATCACAGGGCAAGGGATGATTTATTGCAATTACCTGTTCTAGTGCAGAGCTCAGGTGAGCCAGGCTCACATGCATTTACTGGGTTCCCGTCCATTCTCCCACAGCCAAGGAGTAAAGCCTGCCTGCTTTGTTTCATGTGTATCTTTTTGCATTTAGCTCATGAAATGTTAGTTAATTAATGGAGAAGTGAGGAAATAGATTCAGATAGTAGTAGGGTTATGTATAGACATGGTGAAGCCTGGCCGTTCAAAGCCAGAACTGACACTGACATTTGACAGTCCATTTAATTTCTTTGTTGTTTCTGCATTTTAAGAAACATCCAAAGGAAATTCGAAACTGCGCTTACCTGCCACTTTCTGCACCATCTGTTCCAGGTGATTAAAACCAATCTGCATATCATGTGTTTCATTTCCAATTTCTCGCTCCCTAGGATGGCAGGGGGCAGTGCATGAAGTGGGGATAATGTGTGCTTAGGTTCTGCTGGTGAGGGAGAAGGGGGGTAAGGGTGGAATAACAGGGGAGAAGAAGTTCCATGGAAAGCCCTTTGCGGCAGAAACAAACGTGTTCCTGAAAGTGGCCCTCTGTTTCTCCATTACCAGCTCTGATGGCGGCTCCTTGTCTGCTCTAAGTAAAAATGTCCTAACACTCTCATGCCCCTGGCCTGATGAAAAAGTGACTATTTTCAGGATAGGTTAAAAAGCTTGTTTTATAACCGTATCTGGGATCTGATTCATTCATGAGCTGGATATAATCTGTAGGAGACACCATTTGGTGTCTGTATGATGGATAGTGATTCATTTGTTCCCTAGTGGATGGGGTTTGGGTTAAATGATCCACCTCCCTCTACTCTTCCCTTCTTTCCCTTGTCCCCTTCCCTCTGATGAAGCTTGCTGCTGTGGTTGAGCTGCCCAATGAAGAGACCTACGTGGCAAGGGACTAAGAGTGACCTTTGGCCAGCAGCCAAGGAGGAGTTGAAGTCTCCTTCCAAAGTCCTGTAAGAGACTGATTCTTGCCCATCATGTGAGCTTGGAGGCAGATGCTCGTCCAGTTGAACCTTGAGATGCCTGCAACCCCAATGGCACCTGGATCAAAGCATGGGAGTGAAAGACGCTGAGATAGAGCATGCAGTTAAGCCTCCCCTGGTTCCTAGTTCAAGGAAACTGTGAGAGGATGTGTTGTTTTAAAACTTTTTTGTGTGTGGGGGGCATTTTGTTACATAACCATAGATAACTAATACAACATAGATAACGTCAACACACAGGAATATTTCTAAATTCTCTTTGCTATAGAGAGGAATCTGGAGAAAGGTATATTTGCCTTAGAGTTCTGTAAGGAGTACAAAATGAGCCCAACAAAGTAACGATGAAGATATTAAACAAACCTGGATGGCACAGACACCCACCGAGCGGAAAGTAGCCTTGTCACTGAGCAGGTGCTGGAGGCCTGCCCTGGTGCCAGGGCTATGGTGCTCTCTGGTTATTAACTTGTTGGGGGTGCGGTGTCCATGTGGTTCTGGGAGAAGGCGTGTGGCAACTCACAGGTACTTGTGGGGCCCAGAGACGGGCTGAAATATCTCCCGGGATGAGTATGTCTGTGTTTTAAGTATGTCCAGCGTGCCTCTCCTAGTGTCCCCCTCCTGGATACCAGCCCTGGGCCAGTTCAGAGAAACTCGTTTCAGGTCATGTCATCTGAATCAGAAGGCGTGGAACCTATGGTGGGGGAGTAGGGGCGGGGTGGGAATCCTCTTTTGTTCTTTCTTCTGACTTACTGAGGAGACGCTTAAAGGGTTCCAAGTCTCCAAAAGGCCAAAAGCCGCCGGCTTTTCCATTTGGCTTATCCGTAACTCATCTATGACAAGCCCAAAGGTTTCAGAGAATATCCCCTTCCCACAGCTGGAAGCCCAGGCTTTGCTTGACATCTTGTCTCCCGTTTTCATGCATTAGTGACTGTAATTCTACAGCCGTGCAGGAGCCTGGGCAAGGCAGGCCTCTTAAACATTCAGCTGCATGCTTGAACTGGGGGAAATCACAGCTGCTCCTCGCTTTTGATAATGCCAGGGAAATTGGTAAATAAATAAATAACCGGGGCCCAGGGTTCATTTACTAAATACCCCAATATGTGCAAGCAAACCACATCAGGGACATCAAAGGAAAAGAAAAGCCTAATTTAGTAATAACATGGTCTCCTGCAGCCTCCTGCTTAACTCAAGTGTTAAGTTAAAAGAGGTAAATCAAGGGTTTTGAAGCACAATTTTATACTTAGTCTTCTTTTTTTCTAACCCAAAGAACAGGATCTGGGACCACTTCCTCTGTTGGCAGGGTCTGGTGTAGCTTTCCTTCCTGTGAAAGGGGAGACTTTTTGAAATAATTGTTGCTAATTATTCCTTATTTGCCCTTCCACTAGGGAATCTCCCCTCATGGAAGAAGCATGCCCATGTTTAAAGCGTTTGCAAGTTTTTGAGGAGACTTCACATTCTCCATGTCAGGGACTGGTTTTCAGCCTGGGTGTGGGCGAAATAGTGCAGAGCCCAAACCCTGACTAAGTAGGCTGGTCTGTTGGGTAAAGGGAAATGGATGGTGTGCTTGGGGAGCGAGGTAAACACAGTGTCTCCTGAGATGCCTTCCAAATTGTCTGCCTACCCCCAGGGACATCCAAGACTTCGGCTCCCGAGTATCAAGCAGGAGACCTGGAGGAGGGCATGGCAGCCCACTCCAGTATTCTTGCCCGGAGAATCCTGTGGACAGAGGAGCCTGGTGTGCTGCCGTCTACGGGGTCGTACAGAGTTGAACATGACTGAAGCGACTTAGTGGCAGCAGAAACCCTCCATCTGAGGGGTCTTTTCACTTCTGGCATGCCTTATGGTTTGATAATCAAAACTGCTTCTTCTGTACCTCCTCCAAACTGAAAGGACACTTTCTGTTTCCTTCACTCAATGCGTCCACCAAATGGAAATGCGTGGCCTCTGGGGTCAGGTTGCCTAGGCTCAGATGCCAGCCCTCCTACTTATTAGCTGCATCAGTTCAGTTCAATTCAGTTGCTCAGTCATGTTTGACTCTTTCCCACCCCATGGACTGCAGCATGCCAGGCCTCCCTGTCCATCACCAACTCCGGAGCTTGCTCAGACTCTTGTCCATCAAGTCAGTGATGCCATCCGACCATCTTATCCTCTGTCGTCCCCTTCTCCTCCTGCCTTCAATCTTTCCCAGCATCAGGGTCTTTTCAAATGAGTCAGATCTTCACATCAGGTGGCCAAAGTATTAGAGCTTCAGCTTCAGCATCAGTCCTTCCAGTGAACACCCAGGACTGATCTCCTTTAGGATGGACTGGTTGGATCTCCTTGCAGTCCAAGGGACTCTCAAGAGACTTCTCTAACGTCACAGTTTAAAAGCATCAATTCCTCAGTGCTCAGCTTTCTTTATGGTCCAACTCTCACATCCATACATGACCACTGGAAAAACCATAGCCTTGACTATACGGACCTTTGTTGGCAAAGTAATGTCTCTGCTTTTTAATATGCTGCCTAGGTTGGTCGTAACTTTTCTTCCAAGGAGTAAGCGTCTTTTTATTTCATTAGCTGCATAATCTCAGGCAAATCACTTGGCTTTTGCTAAGCTTTGGCTTTCCATGATTAAAATGGAAATTTCTCCAAGCCTCAATTTTTTTTTTTTCTTGAGAACTAGTAGTCCCGAACTCATAGAGTTGTTGTGAGAATTAAATGACACAACACGTGTAAAATGTTTCACATGCTGACTGGCAACATAGGGTGCGCTCCGTGACTGATACGTATGCATGTGATTTAATTCTTCTCTACACTGCAGATCGGAAGTTACCTGGGGCTCTTGTCATGTGTGAAAACCAGAAGCATGCAGATATTACCTAGTTTGTGTGGCCTAAAGAGAGTTTAAAAAATAATTTGAGTTTCATTGCTGATGTTGATAACTCAGCAGGTTTCATATGAAAGTTTAGATTTTTTGCTTTTGTTGGAAAACAGGAAATTCTGGTGACAGGGGACCTGCGTTTCCATAGGCAATAATTCGTCAGGGCTGTGTGAACACCAGCTCCTTAGACAGAGGCTGGGCTCCCCAGTTCTACCTGCTCCTGGGTAAGACACTTTACACCGTCTCTTGGCTCTCAGAATTAGTTCATCTGCCACGCATCTTGACAGTCGCTTTGTTGTTTGTCTTACACTCTATCATTTTTTTCCTATTCTATGCTGTTTTCTGTTGTTCTTGTGCTTGACACCTTTGCATTACTGCAAGCTTGCTCTTTAATTTGTGATCCCTGCTTTAGATAAATACCAACTACACATCATTCAGCAGTTTAGAGTTGGCATAGCCGATCAACTGGGAAGAAGACGTATTCTACAGAGTGGGTTACTTACTTGGTCAACCCAATCGGGGTCCAAAAACGTGGTTCTAAATGTCTTTTGGGTTGTCATCCGGTTCAGCTCTCTCTCCTGAACATCTGAAAGGGTTCTTTTAATTTAGGACTTTTAAGGACAACTACACGTGTGAGCGGAGAATACAAAACACAATACATGGAGTAGAATGGCTACCTGGTCACTTGAATGGTATCTATCTGTAATACTAGTATTGACTTGTGCCTGGCATTGCACTAAGCATATCGCATCCATCACCTCATTAATTCTTCATAATAGCCCTGTGATAATATTGTGATAACTGGGGATATTGATATTAGGGAGGTCCCCATTCTAGCCAACATTTTACAGGTGCAGAAACTGAGGAACTGACGGAATTAGTGGTCATCCACATCACCAGCTGCCAAGTAGCAGAACCAGGGCTTCCAAGCCAGCAGCCTAATTCTGGAGCCCGCTTCCTTAATCACGGCCTGCCCTCCCCTGCCTTCCTGTCTGCCGGGGAGGAGAAATCAATAGCAGCTCTTCAGGTCGTCTCCTCAGGTGTGGTATTTGTGAAGAGTGAAATGAGGGTCAAATGAGTACCTATCAGAAGATCCCATGTTGGGATGACTCATTTGAAAAGACCTTGATGCTGGGAAAGATTGAGGGCAGGAGGAGAAGGGGACGACAGAGGATGAGATGGTTGGATGGCATCTCTGAGTCAATGGACATGGGTTTGGGTGAACTCCGGGAGTTGGTGATGGACAGGGAGGCCTGGTGTGCTGTGGTTCATGGGGTCGCAAAGAGTCAGACATGACTGAGCGACTGAATTGAACTGTTGGAGTGAAAAATAACAGCCCACAGCCTCCCCTGGTAAATCAGATTGTGTGTGAGCCCCGGGACTTTGGCGACAGCAGATAGCAACGTGGGCTGAGTTTCCAGCTGCCTTTAGCCAGAACCTGGGGAAGACTGACGCCATAGGTGCCGGGTCCACGTGGGACTCTAAGGCCACATTTCCTGGCTCTGGCGGCGTTACATGCAGTGACCTCTGACTGCTTCTGCCACGCAGTTTGCGGCAGTGCCAGTGCCGGCAGCAGCTTCGGCATCGAGGATTAGAGACTGCAGAGCTGCCCACCTAAGGACGGCTTGTGAGAGACACAGCCGCTGTCGTCCTGTGTTCTGCTGTGGATGTGGAAGGCCTCAGACTCAGCGTTGCTAGGCCGGGGAGTATGTGCTATTTGGATTAAAAACACTCTCTCAGGGCTTGGGTGGGACCTGCGTTGGATCCTAGCTTTGTCATTTAATAGCTGTGTGGTGTGGGGCTTGTTAATCTATCTATCTGAGTGTCAGCTTCCGGCTTCCCTGGTTGCTCAGCTGGTAAAGAATCCACCTGCAATGCAGGAGAGTCTGGTTCGATTCCTGGGTCAAACCAGGAATACATAAAATATTTTCTATCTTTGTATATATATCTTAACATCTATCTTATATATTCTTATTATCTTATATATTAAAATATATAAGATACACAAAAAGATATTTTATATATCTTTCTTGGGTCGGGAAGAGAGCCTCTGGAGAAGGGATAGGCTACCCACTCCAGTATTTTTGGGCTTCCCTGGTGGCTCAGACAGTAAAGAATCCGCCTGCAATGCGGGAGATCTGGGTTCAATTCCTGTGTTGGAAAGATCCCCTGGAAGAGGGCCTGGCAACCCATTCCAGTATTCTTGCCTGGAGAATCCTGATAGACTGAGGAGTCTGGCGGGCTACAGCCTATGGGGTCTCAAAGAGTCAGACACGACTGAGCAGCCAAGCACAGCGGCACAGTCAGTTTCATTGTTCCTAAAATAAGGACTAATGTCAGTATCCACTCTGTAGTATTATTTTGATGATAAATAAGATGATTAAAAAAATCACTCAATGTAATATCTGGGTACATAAGTAAATGCTTTGTTGATGTCAGTTTTATTTTAAACATTATTAGGAGCAGATGGAAAACATGTGTAGGTCTCTTTTACCCAGCATCATAAGAGGAAACATTAAACCACATTCTGATTCCAAGTCACCTTTGATTGTAACATCCTAAATTCGGGGGAGAAAAAGAAACACTAACACACAGAACTGCTTGCAAAGCTCATCTTAATTTCATGTGTGAAACTATGAAAAAAATTTCTTAGAATCACATAAATGTAATTTATTAAGTCTGAGTTGTACCTGATCAAACAGACCTTGCTTTCTTATTCTCCCAGAATAATGTCCAAGGGAACTGAGCCCAAATGAAGACTTTGTTTTTGTCGTTTCTCTCACAAAGTCTTTGATGTGC
The DNA here is from genome assembly GCF_027580195.1 of Bos mutus. Taxonomy (NCBI): domain Eukaryota; kingdom Metazoa; phylum Chordata; class Mammalia; order Artiodactyla; family Bovidae; genus Bos; species Bos mutus. Next base: position 11,173,255 of record NC_091630.1, on the reverse strand, counting down.
CATTGTCCATTCTCTTTCTCACACTGTGCTGTAGCAGAAAGAACCAAAGTTTTTTCTGTGTATGGACACTTTCTTTTGATGAGCCTCAGTTTTTCCATCCATAAGATGGGATACTACCTGCCTATGAGGTTGTTGTGAGAATTAAATGCGATAACATAGACAAGTCACCAAGTCTAATACCTTGTCCAGAGAAGGAGTATGTATATTTTTATCTGCTCCTTCTTGCTTTTACACAGCTGTGTGCTACATGGATTAGATATAAGTGACTTGTACACAAAGGAAGTGGCATGGAATGACACATTTCTGAATTTTTTTAAAAAGTAGATCACTGATAATTCTCAGCCTGTGTGTTTAGCCAGTATTCATCATGTAATAAACACCGAAGTGATAAGCTGGCTGCAAAGATTAATTAATTTATTTCACCCCAAGTTAATTTTACTCCCTGCTGGGAGGTAGCCTAGAGAATATGTTTCTAGCTGGGGTCAGCAGAAGAGGGGCTCCTCTGATGAACTGGTGAGTGTACACGCTCTCTGAGGCCAAAGCAAGCATGAGAAACGGCACCCCTAGAGCTGGACTATTCATTCATTTGGTCAACTGTTATTTTTAAAAGTACCTCACCTTTGCATGCAGTACTATGCAAGGCTGGGGACAGATTGATGGATAACAGAGCACGTGGCCCTTGCCCTGTGGAGCTTAGAGTTGAAAGGGAGAGACAGGCAATGGACAGGAAGACAAATCAACATAGAATTATAAGCTGGAAGAGTGCTGCGAAGGAAAAGAACAGGATGCAGGGAATCGCAGGAGAGTGTGGGATGGCCGAGGAAAAGCCTCTTAGTGGCCCTGACATCTAAGCTGGAAGAAACGCCAAGCAAAGCACAAAGAGAAGGGTGTTCTGGGCCAAGGGAACTGCATACGTGGAGCCTCCGGGACGACAAAGAGCTTGGCACGCTTTGTTGCTTACCGTTTCAGTCGCGTCCAACTCTTTTGCGACCCCATGGACTGCATCCTGCCAGGCTCTTCTGTCCACGGGGATTCTCCAGGCAAGAATCCTGGAGTGGGTTGCCATTTCCTACTCCAGGGGATCTTCCTGACCCAGGGATGGAACCTGTGTTTCCTGCATGGGCAGGCGGATTCTTTACCGCTGCACTACCTGGGAAGCTTTAGACCTGAAGAAAGGCCACTGGGCAGTAACACTGTGAAGAAGGGGCTGGTCTCAAGCAACTGATTTGCTTATTACTCCAGTCATGTGTTGAGCTGAACCTAAAATAATAGTTATAATCCGAATAAAATACTTGAAATTCTAGGAAGAGCATGCAGGAAGTGGCAAGCGCAAGGGAGACACAGCGGGGTTGGCCACTTTTCCTCTCATGGTGCTCCAGTCAGTTGACATGTCCTGCGCCTGTCACCTGTGCGGCAGTCCAGGGACACTCTGCTCTCCAGAAGTGAGGTCCCCCGAATGAAGCCAAGGCGCCCCGGGTTTGGTTTTTCCAGCTGGTACTTACATCCTCCCAGCTGCACAGGGTCAACCGGCTGCTCACCTGGATCAGACCATCCTGGAAGCAGTGTGTTCAGAGCCCAGCAGAGAAGTTTTTCTTCTACTGCAGGGATTGGAAATGGTTTCTTTCTCTTTTTCTCCTAGAGCAGTGCATTTAATAGGTGCTGTATCCTGAAGTGTTTTAGTTCAGTTCAGTTCAGTCACTCAGTCGTATCCGACTCTTTGCCACCCCATGGACTGCAGCATGCCAGGCCTCCCTGTCCATCACCAACTCCCAGAGTCCACCCAAACCCATGTCTATTGAGTCGGTGATGCCATCCAGCCATCTCATCCACTGTTGTCCCCTTCTTCTCCTGCCCTCAATCATTCCCAGCATCAGGGCCTTTTCCAATGAGTCAATTCTTCTCATCAGGTGGCCAAAGTATTGGATGTTTGTGTCCCTCCAAATTCATACACAAAATCTTAACGCCCCCTGTGGTGGCATTAGGAGGTGGGGCCTTTAGGAGCCACGTAGATGGTGAAGGCTGAGCCCTCATGAATAAGGTTAGTGCTCTTATTGAAGAGACCCCCGGAGAGCTTGCTGGTACCTTCCACCCCGAGGAGACACAGGGAGGAAGTGCCAGCCGTGAACCAGGAAGAAGGCTCTCACTACAGTGCCATCGTGCTGGCCCTTGATCTTGGGCTTTGCAGCCTCTAAAACTGTGAGAAATAAATTTCTGCTTTTTGTAAGCTACCCGCTGTCGGGTATTTTATTATAGCCTCCTGAATGAGCTAAGCAAATAAGCATTGTATTAAAAGAAGATCTATTAAAAAAAAAAAGTTTGGGAAATTTGGGGGCCACTGGTGGTAAACAAATTAAAAATTATTTTATTTCAAGACTTTCTGGAGGCTTTCATAGTCTTCAGTTTCCTTGAACAGTGTAATGAACATTTATATTTCTGTTAGGGTAATATCAAGTAAAAGGAAAGCTTAAAAAATTGTATTTAAAATTCATTTAAAAAAAGATAGTGAGAAAAGATTGAATTTATTCTAACATATGTCAGCCTCAAGATCAATAGCAATTAGACAATGAGACAATTAGAAGTACAGAGCAGATATATGTCACAATATAAGGAATTAATGGAATGGAATTTAAGCTGGGGCATTAAAGACAATAGTATTTATATAAGTTTTGAATTAATTCCCTTTGGAAATAAACTCCATCAATCATGATCAACAAGATACATCCCAGTGAGTATGTGGGTGCCAAGGGGCGCTCATCTACTTGGAATCAAGGCTATATTTGAGAGAATATAGGGTTGTTCAGGGGAACGTCTGTAAATAAAATGCCCTCCACGAAAGTAGTCTGAGCTGAACAGGAAGGGAGATAGAATTATTAAGAGAGAGGGTGGAGATGAGCCTCGCCATATGGTCAGTGCCACAGCCGGGCAAGCCTGTCAGGGTTGGAGCACAGGCGAAAGGGAATTGTCCTGAAAGAATCGTGTACATTCCGCCACGAGGAAATGAGGCCAGAGGGCTGTGGGCAAGAAACCGCTCAGTGACTGACACTTGTGCTGATCGGAGCCAACACCGGATGCTGAATCATGTCCACACGAAGTTGATTAGGATGGATGGGAGCCTTCTAATGCCCCAAAAGCACTCAATCCAGGGCAAACCATGCTCGTCCATAGTGCCATGTACGAGATTGGCTTCTGTTCTGCAGTGTGTGTGACTAAATTTGCTCAACCGATTAGAGGCATACGAATAGAAAAAAGTCTACCAAGAAAGTCCTCTTTCTCTAACCGCTCCTCATCCCAAAGGTCTCGCTATAGCTCTCATTTCTCCGTTAAAAAGTAATGTTGGTTATATCACAGCTTCATGTTTTCTGGATTAGATGGAAAACAATATTTTGCCTATAAATACCCTGTGCCTTGTTGCTATGAATACATTACAATTTGCTAACAGTATTGGTGAAAAAAATTTGTTTGCCTTCTGCTTCCATCCCATTGGGAGACCTGGGTTTGATTCTTGGGTTAGGAAGATTCTCTGGAGAAGGGAAAGGCTACCCACTCCAGTATTCTAGCTTAGAGAATTCCGTGGACTGTATAGTCCATGGGGTCGCAAAGAGTCAGACACGACTGAGCAACTTGCACTTCACTCACTCCATGCCATCAGCAGGGGTTAAGTGTGGGGTTGTTACGAGAGGCTTGGTTGATCGTCCCCCTCATTCTCTTTAATACCCATGGAAATTCAGCCAGATACCTGGAAGACATCTCTGGGTTTTCACGAAGCCTCTTTCTAGGAGTAACGGATACATATTGATTTCCATGCTATCCATCCAGACTTCTAACATAAGAAGCAAGAAAAAAGATTTTAGCTCATCCAAGGTTTGCTTTGCCTCCTATTCTCCACCACCCATCCACTGTGCTTTGAAAGACATGCCTGTTCATGACAAATGGCAAACTCCTGAGATTCTCAAGCTAACCTCATGGGCTTAGCCTCCTTAGTGAATTAGCCCCTTTCACTCACACACACTCACACACACACATTATAATCTTTTAATGTTCTGCTGGAAGGATTACTTGAAATATTTGCACAAAAGAATAATTATCACAGTCATGGTTACTTTATAATATGCACAAATGACCTTAATGTCATATAAAAATGTATATCCCCAGGAAAACTCTTGTTTCAAATCCTAATAGTAAAATTGATATTATGAAGCAAGGTATTTTATGACATAATAATGGGTTAATTTACTCACAATCCTGTAACAGTTGCTAAAATTAAACTATCCTTTCGCTAGGGATAATGGTTTAAAATATCTTGCCTAAATATATTTTGTTATATTAGAATATGTGATGTCTGGCATACTTTTCTAGATCCATGAATTGTTTTCTTTCAAATATAGGCAGCTATGAGAATTCTTTTTGCAACAAAATCTAGTTCTTCTCTTTTGACATATGTGGTCTTTAGGAGCGGACCATGTTATGACATTCCAATTTTCTCCTGTGATGTCTAAGATGTCTTCTTAGAAGGAGACCCAAGGAAGGGGACTAGTTTGGTATGAAGCATTCAAAATGGCCTTGGCTGATGCTCTAAATTCTTTGGTTTTGGTACATAACTTGGGACAATAAATTGTGTTCTGGTGTTTGGATTGGATGCCAGATCCCTTTTAGATGGGAAAATGCATCTCCTTTGTCTCACTTGTCCATACATTTTCTTTTTGGCCAAGAAGCTGTCTCTCACTTTTTTTCATAAATTCCTTCTGGATCCTTGTTGCTTTGGCTTTAGCAGGCTTTACTGAATTTGTCTAACACTAATGCTACTATTCAACTCTATACTTGTGTATGAATAGAAATATTAAAAACTTGGCACCCTAAAACAGGTTTGGGCAAGTATGTCACTTAATCAGTACATAGCCACACATAAGAAGGGAGGTGGAAGAGGGTTCAGGATTGGGGGGACATGCATACTTATGGCCGATTCATATTGATGTATGGCAAAAGCAATCACAATATTGTAAAGTAATTACCCTCCAATTAAAATAAATAAAGATTCTCATGTAGTCTACACAATTCCCTGACTCTAAAAGAAAAAAAAACACTCTAACTTACTCAGAGATTGGGACCTGATCGCATGTTACTAAACCCATAATTTGACTATATAGTGGCGGGCTTAGGGATTGTAGAATACAATTATATGACTGATAAATATTTTGAGAAGATGCTCGAGAAATTTCTAGGAAAGTACATGTCATTTCTAAGTTATCAAGGCTGTACTTTTTTTCATATTGAATTTCTAATGTAGACATCTAGAGATTATTGCATTAATATAGACATCTAGAGGTTATTACATTATTCGAATGTAGACATGCAGAGATTATTGGTCTCCCACTGAGCTTTTTCTGGCTATTCTTTGTGGCTTTATTGAAGTGCCTGTTAGGCACAGTAAGAATGAAGATCAAGGTTTTACACTGATTCTTTATTCCCAACCTGAAATCTAGAAGTTTATTGCCATTTTGCATTGAATTCTTCAATTCAACTTGTGTTTATAAAGCACCAGCTGTATATTCAGTCTTTGGTGATGTGAGGAGTTCCCAAAGGCATTCAAGACTCGGTCTCTGGGAATTCACAGGCAAGTTAGGAGGCAAGGCTCACTAGCATCAAACAACCGAGAGATCGTCACTGTGATGTGGAGCCAACACATCTGATGAGGTGACCTTAGTCCTCCGAGTGTGAAATGTGCACTAGCAGTGTAGCATCACCTGGGGGTTTGCTACCGACGCAGTCTGCATTTAAACAAGATCTGTACATTAAAGTTTAAGGGGCTCTCGTGTAAATAGTGAGCACCAGAGAAAGCTTGCTCTGGGTGAGGCTGGCATAGACTGTAGTTGTGGGGGAAGGCTTGGCAGAAAAAAAACAGAGATTCTTGGAAGGAGGTTAGGGGCTGGGTGATATGGACCAGTATTAAATATTCTCCTGCACAAAAGCCACTCCCCGTGGTTCTTGTTTGACAATTCCTAAAACTCCCAGCCCCCTCCAGAATAAGAGTCTGTAGGCGGGCCCTAGGAAAATGTGTGTTTAACAAGCTCCACAGGAAACTTTCTAAACTGATTTCCATAAATGTAGAAGCAGGTGGAAAGGAGTGCATCCACGCAGGGAAGGCTTGCACGTTGCCCGCTTCATCTCTCACCTGTCGGCCTTCGCGTATACCCTCCTTACTGTTGCTGAAGTGAACCATCTAAAAACAAGTGAGAACATGTCTTGCCCGTTGCAAAGCTCTGCTCTTGCCTAAAGCTCGATTCCTGCTCGGTGTGGCAAGGCAGTCCAGCCAGCACTGGCCCTGACGTCCTTCCCCTTCAGTTCCCAGCTTTTTACCCTCTTGTCCAGGCAAACCATGCTTCTCACCTTCCCAGAATGCTGGGCCCTTCCGCGCCTGAGCAATTTCCTTTCGATGCCCTTCTATTCCTTCTCTGTCTGGCAAACTCCTCATCCCTCACCCTCAATAGTTCCTCTAGTAGAAATAACAATAAGTTTTCTTTTTGCTGAGTTGTTTGATGTCCCTGTTCTAAAGCTGGCAACCAGATGAAGAGGTGTTGCTTCTCTTTGGGGTGGGGGACAACTGAACAGGGTTTTGATTATGCAAAGGCCTAGAGGGAGAGTTGGGACAATGAGCTTAGCTCCTGTTTATATAAAATCAAGTGTGAGGATCTTCTTCAAAACTAGAGACTGTTGTCATGTCACCTTTTCGTTTGTGTTTGCTTGCTTTCTCTATGTGGCAGAAAAAGCTAACCAGACCACTCTAGGTGAAGAGATGGGAGAACAGGAGTATCCTGACATCCCACTAGCTCTGTGGCAAAGCCAGAGATGGAGACAGAGAGGCAGCTGCAGATGCCCCTGGAGGGCATGGGCCAGAGTCCCATGATAATCTGAGAGCCACTTTTCACTCAGGTTTTTCCAAGCCATTATCCTCATGTTCTCGGGTAAGCTGGTCTACTTCCATTGCTCCCTTTGACCTTAAGTTAGAAAACTAGGTGGCACATAAAAGGGACCCGCTGTATCCATGTTTCAGAGCTACAGCAACATGGAGAGAGAGTGAGGAGTCAGCAGACTTTACCATGGAAAAACTCTGATCCTTGGTCTGGAGACAGAAAACTCATGGAGTAACAGAGCAGGTATACACTTGTCATGAGTCTTCAAAATCATTCATTTATTCAGTAAACATTTGCTGAGCCCTCACTGTGTCCATGGAGAAAAGAACACAATTCTTAAAATCGTTGTCAAACTGAGGATTTGAAGCTTAGCAAATCGTTTACTCATCTCTGAGCGGCTTGAGTTTTTAGTCCCCTATAATAGTTAAAAAATATGACTATTCTTATGAAACTGCCTAGTCTCTTGATTCTTGCCTTGTCCTTCACTGAAAGGTGAAGAAGAATTTCTCCTGATGCCTGTCCTTCTGCTTCAGAGGTTTTCTATGTCTTTTCCATCTCTATTTCTTCCTTCTTAAGGAAAAGGGGATTTTGGAGTCACAGCTAAAATCAATAAGAGAGGACAAACAGCTCAACCAGGAGTGGGCAAAAGCACAAATGGGCATTTCTCATGTGGGGAGCCCCATCTGGCTCCTTCATGCATGAAGCGGCCACAGCAGCCACGCCCACTTTGCCGGAGTCCCACTGCTAAGGTCTTTGGAGACTTTGCTCCCATCCTCTGTGGCCTCTGGCTTTCAGTCTCTCCCCTACACCACTGGCTCCTCCTCACCACTGTACCACCCCCTCATCAGCAGATTGCTTCCCAAACACTACCAAGAATTCTCTGCATTTCTGCTACCACAGTTCTTGAAAGCCCAAACACGTTGCCTGTTTTCTTATGACCTTTACAATCCCCATCCTCCTGCAACCCGGCTTCCACCCCAATCAGTCCCAGAAAATTCTAATGACCCTCTCACTTCCAAATCCAAAATCCTTTTTAAAATCCTCGTATTACTTAATCCTTAAATCTTGATCTCAAAACATTTGTAACTGTTGGCCCCTGGGTCACAACCTTCTGAATTTTTCTCGTCTTAGTGTTCTTCCTGCCTCTCTGCTATTTCCCTCAGCTTGTTTCAGGCCTCTCTCTGCCCTCCTTTCCCCAAGCTGTGCCTCAAGATGCATCCTTGGCCCTCTGCTTTTATCTCTGTAGCTCTCTGTCAAATACTTTCTCCAAGTATGTTTTTTTTTCCCTTCCTCTAGGTTTGGGCCACCACCCGTATGCATTTGGTTCTCAAAAGTCCAACTTTCCAGCTTTTGAAACAGCTAGGTCACATTTTCAGCTGCAATGAAATTAGCTGTAAATATAAGAATAACTGCAACTTAAAGTTGTTGTTGGGATGGACTGAGATAATGACCATAGAAAGGTTAGCACGATTGCTGGCATATTGTGAGCCCTCCATAATTGTGACCTGTCTTATCCTTCACAAAAGCAAGAGGATGACAAAAGTCATCACCGCCCATGATGGCTACCAAAGGAGGTCAAAAGACGTAGGGCAATGTCAGATAGATTAAAACTCCAAGTCAGCTGTGGGCATCAGAGCAAACCATCAAGGTCCACTGAAATGGTCTTTCTTGTGATGTGAAAACTAACTCTATTTCCTGAATGTGTCCAGATTTCTGCCTCTGGGCACTGATCTAACAGCATTTCTGAGGGGCTGGTGGGGCTCTGTTGACCAGCTGTGGCTGATGAGTTCTGCAGAGGTGATGTATATCATTTCCGGAGTGAACTTTTAATTGCTGATGCAAGGCTTTCCAGAGCGTGCTTCCAGATGATGAACCAGATGATGAACCAGAAAGTTCCAGATGATGGTGGCTCTCAGCCAGGCTTCTTGGTTCTTAGGGACAAATGGCATGCCTTTCCTTTAGGAGGTGGATTCTGACCAATGACGAGATTTGGTCTACGTGAAGTAATATGAGTGCCTCCCTGGGACTTGAGCAGCAATTTACTGCTGCACTGCATGGCCTGGCTCCAAGTTCACAAAGCATCCCTTGTTACTGGTGTGACTGAGCTGGTTGTTGCTGTCAGTTTTTATTCTAGCTTTATTCTAGGTGTTAATGATTAATTATTGTTAACTTGGTTTCTTCATATTGTTTTCATTGGTTGTGGCTTGTTTAACCATACAGTGCGTAAGATATATATTTATTTCAGCAGTATTTTTGGCTTCTAATTTTCTAATAATCTGACTGGAAGGTTTAGTGATGTTACAATTCAAATGTAAATAACCTGTGTATTTTTCTTAAAGAAAATGTATGTATTCTCCATCAGAAATTTGCTTGCATCGTAGCACTTTATTGGGACATGCTCCTTTTATTTCATGATGATTCTGAAATATAAGCATTCCTATTTTTCAGAAACATCTACAGAGACAGAGGCAGGATGGAAATTTTATGTGTAAGATCATATTTTTCTCTATGGGTTAAAAACTGAGCAATGATGCTGTTGACAATGTTTATTAACTTAAAAATTTTTGTCCTCTGTAAGTGTTCTTTATTACTAAGTTCTGAAACTGCAGGAAGGATCACTGGTCCTGAGATAAGGGCTGGAATAAAAACACATAAAAGTCACTGACAGGTAACTGGTTAGTAGTCTGGTGAAGGGCTCAGTCTCTGGTGTAATCTTGTTTAAAACATCTTCAGGTTTTAAGGATGTGAAGGGGAGAAGGGTTAGATTTATTTTATGTGGCCCCAGAGAAATGTTACAAACAAGTGACAGCCACAGTGAATAAGGAGATAGTGTACACGACTGAGTCGTGGACTGGGTGAAAAGAGAGAGTCCTGGGCATTTCATGAAAGACTCATTGAAAACCATTAAAAAACCAACTGAACAAACAAATTGACCAAAACACAGCACAACAAGCACGCAGGCTGAATTCAGTTCATGAAACCAGAGTTAGTACTCTGATTCAGAAATTCCAGACATAAGTCCATCAAGAGAGAGAATGTTGCAGAAATGTTGGCCCTGGTTCAACATTAAATGCAGTTTCTAGTTGTAAATGCATAAAGTTAAAAAGAAGATGCATGTAATTTTAGTAGGTGTAGAGACCAAGGCCTACTCATCCACAATCCTAAGTCTCCTTGAAAAGATGAATTTTGATACATTAATTTAGCAATTTTTTTTTAATAGTTTCTGCTGTCCCAGCCCCTTCTCCCTTTTGGTAGCTCTGCAGGCAGCATTTGACGCTTCTGGAGAGGCAGGACAGACTTCGATACACTTATTTGGCTCAGCTGGTAAAGAATCTGCCTGTAACGCAGGAGACCTGAGTTCAATCCCTGGGTTGGGAAGATCCCCTGGAGGGGGGCATGGCAACCCACCCCAGTATTCTTGCCTGAAGAATCCCATGGACAGAGGAGTCTGGCAGGGGTCACAAAGTCCTCCAGTCCATGGGGTCACAAAGAGTTGGACATGGCTGAGCAGCTAAGCACAGCAGAGCAGCAGCCCTAAAAAGCAAGTACAATTATAATTCTCATGTTACCGTGAGGGAAACCAAGGACTAAAGATGTTAAGCAACATGCTTAAAGTGGCTGAGTCCAGATCCAAACCAATATGTACCTGACTTTGAAATCTGTGCTCTTGATGTTTGGTGACCCTTGTCAATAAATTGTCTGCCAGGTTGGCCATGGCTTTTGGCAAGCTTGTCCACCGTTTGGAAGGTCTATGCTATACCTAGTGATACTGCTGCTATGCTTCCCTGCATTTGCCTGACTCTCTTTCCCCACGGTTTCTTCATCCTCTCCTCTTAGGATGTGCATGCGACTAGATACCTCTGAATTCTCAACACATGACACTTCCCTAAAAGTTTATCGTTTCCTATGCGGTTACCATGCTGATGTGTTGAACTCCCCTTTCACACTTTGACGTATCTTAATGACATCTTGGTCCAGTTCCACAACTTTCTAGTCCCTCCAGTGATTAATGCAGCTTCACATTCAGTAATTAAGTTTTAGTCATGCTGACGTCTAAACTTGTCTTCGATTTGATCCAAAGCTGTCTTCTATCTCGGGACAGGAAAGAATTTGTAGCCTGAATCCAGAGCAGAGTAGGGGTTGTCCTCTCTTTGCTCTCCCTTTGTTCTTTCTTTGCTGAGGTTTTTAGGGTGGGGCTAGGAAGGAAGAAGAAGGGAGCAGCTCGCCATGTTGCTTGACTGTCTTTGGGGTCCCTCTTTCCTATCTAGGGGTCACCATCACAGCCAAGTGCATAGGAATAGATGGTGATGGCTAATTTTAGGTGTCAGCTTGGCTAGACTGTGGTTAGCAGTTATTCAATCAGGCAATAGCTTAGATGCTGCTGTAACTGTATTTTAAAGATGTGATTAACATAGACAATCTGTTGATTTTAAGTAAAGCAGATTGCTTTCCATAATGTGGGTGGGGCTCCTTCAATGAGTTGAAGGCCTTAAGACAAAAGATTGAGGTTCCCCAGAGAAGAAATTCTACTTTCAGCCTGCATGATAGGAATTCCACTTGAGTTTCCAGCCTTCAGGAATGCACCATCAACTCTTATCTGAATCACCAGCTTTTCTCTCTCACCTCTCCTCTGTGTGTGTGTGTGTGTGTGTGTGGAGACAGAACTCCTGTTGTTTCTGTTTTTATGGAGAACCCTGACTAGTACAGTAATGATTCCTCAAATGGGCTATATAAAATGGGAGGTTTTTGTATATCAGGGGAAGCTCAAGACTCTTCATTGGGACGTTGCAAGAAAATATTAGAACTTCTATCCATAGATTTTTTAAAATTCAAAGAAATAAAAAAAAATCTACTCTCGAATGTTTAATATGACATTAACACCATCACCTTCCCTGGATCCACATACCAGATGGTCACATTTTACATATGTGGCCTGAAGCTTCATGGGCAAGAAGGAGCATTCTGCAAAGCGAAGAACTTACTGGTGGCGCCTTCATACATTCATTGGCCTTCAGTGTATTCAGGCACTGTGCGATTAACTAAAAATGCATATATTTAAATGCATTTATGGAAAATATTCAGAGAAGGCAATGGCACCCCACTCCAATACTCTTGCCTGGAAAATCCCATGGACGGAAGAGCCTGGTAGGCTGCAGTCCATGGGGCTGCTAAGAGTCGGACACGACTGAGCAACTTCACTTTCACTTTTCACTTTCATGCATTGGAGAAGGAAATGGCAACCGACTCCAGTGTTCTTGCCTGGAGAATCCCAGGGATAGAGGAGCCTGGTGGGCTGCTGTCTATGGGGTGGCACAGAGTCGGACACGACTGACGCGACTTAGCAGCAGCAGCATGGAACATATTATCTAATTTTATCTTAGCCAGCTCTGATACAATGGGCAAATAGTTTCAGATGATCTTTACAAGGAATCCACACCCAGGCTGAAGTAAATGCTAACAGAGCTGGTGCACACAGCCAGGAGTTTTCATGCCCCCGGTGTAGGGTTTCATCATCTCTATTTCAAGATAAAGATAAAAAATCAGAGACATTCCAATCAGATATGACAAAACGGTCACCAAAAAGTTTCTTTTATTCTCAAGAAGACTATTAGAAATATGAATTTATAGTCACAACTTTAGTTTACATTATTATGTAGTTGCTTCTTATATACTCAGATAAGGAGTTGAAAAATAAGTATGTTTTGACCTAATTCTGTTGCTTACTTCCTTTATTCTCTGATATTACATAACTAAATGGAAGGAAGGGTAGTACTCCAGGATAATTTCAAGGTTTTAATCCTGGATGAAAGGATGAGATGTGTTGTGGAGAGTTGAGAACTCAAAGTGGATGATGTGTTTTGAACACATTAAGTCTGAGGCTAAAGATATACAAGAAAAACCTGAATAATTCACAAACACACACAATGGTACACATAGAGAAAGATACACAAAGAAAGAGTTCCATTTTGAAGAACCTGGAAATATTTGTAAATTCAAATGTGCTATGTATATATTTTTAATATAGATATTAACTTTGTGTATATTTATAGATAACACATTTTGAGAAATTGTCAGTTTTAAAGTGGTGGTACACAAAAAAGTACAGATACCATGTCATTTTAATTGTTCATTTTGCAAATAAAACACATGCATTTCAGAATGTTATTTGTTGCTCGTTTATGAATTTCATGGATCTGATACATATTTCAAGTGCTCTCTCACTATAGATATACAGACTGATGAGAGCATAAGGTGAAAACAGCACTGTCAGCTCAGCACGGGGAGACCAGAGGACACTCAGGCCAACCAGCGTATTTTGGCTGAGCTCCATGCATTTCATGACTGGAGCCTGTGTATTTGTGTGTGTGTGTGTTTGCTTAGTCATTCAGTTGTGTCTGACTCTGCGACCCTATGGCTCCTCTGTCCATGGGATTTTCCAGGCAAGAATACTGAAATGGGTTGCCATTTCCTCCTCCAAGGGATCTTCCCGACTCAGGGACTGAACCCTTGTCTCCTGCAGCTCCACATTGGCAGGCAGACTCTTTACCACTTAGCCACCCGGGAAGCCCATGAACCACCTACAAGGCAACCCCTTGATGCTAAAATCAAGCCTTTTCCCCCCATGGTCCTCTCCATGGCCTTCGCCTCTCCCCTGCCAAGACACCATTTCCTGCCATGTACTCATCTACTGATGAAGTGCTGAACAGCAAGCAAATAAAATGAGTTGAATCAGTCTGAGTTGAGGGCTTTTGGCCCCATGAGAGTTAACTTCATCTGACTTCATCTCACTCATCCGCTTGGTCAAAATTTTGCAAATGCCCTATAGCGGCAGTGAGAGATCAGTGTCCCATGTCGCTTACGTGTGGACCGAGAACGCGTTAATTGGGCAGATCTAGGCCTTTAAAAAAAAAGAAAACATCCCAAATCACACAGTACCATGAGGCATAATATCTGATTACAAAGTCTAAAACTGCTTTATGTATGTAATTTTTGAAAAGAAAAAAAAAATTACAAGCCAGCAGCAATGAAGTGCTTAGTGCAAGATTTCAGTTCTCAACCTTGCAGCTATTACATTTCAATCTCAGCAGCAGGAAGATTCTGCTGATCCTAAGCTAACGAATGTCAAGAAGGAAATGGCTTTCTTTCTTCTTTTAGCAGGTGGTTATTGTTTTAAAAATGAAGAGCCTTAAACCTGGCTGGAATCCAAGGCATGTCACATAATCCTGATCTAGAGATATGCAGTGAGAATCCCCAGCCCCCAAATATTTGATTAGAGCATATGTAAATCGTCCTGTGTTCTTGGCATGGGCTGAATCAGGAATGACAACATGGATTATGATGTTCTTATACAATCAAAGGTTATTATTACTATCCTTTTTCCCCAAAGGAAGCAAAACTTGTTTAGTTGGGAGGTTTGATGCTTCTTGGGGTGGCGGAAATTTTCTGCTGATAGTCAATAAGGGAATAAACAATGAATGTAACAGTTCATGACACTCGGTAAATATAACTTGGCTCTCTTGAAAAGTTAATAGATTAGCTAACACTGAAGTATGTAGTCATTCAAAGGACTCTGAGCAATTTTCTTTATTGACCCCAGTTTCTGAGGGCTGTGGTAACTAACCCTGATGCCAAGTCAGAAAATTAGATTTCAGAGCTTCAAATATGTATCAAAACATTTAGAGACAGTGTTGTAGCTGGAATATACTTTTTTTTTGTTGTATAATTAGTGGTCAAGGAATTTCAACATTTTATCTACTATGTGTACAGGACAACTAAGAAGCTAAAATTGCTGTTACCTTAAATGTTTAAATTTGAGAATTTGCAGAAAACAGCTCTATCCTCTTACTAATGTCCCTGATTTGATCCTACGGATCTAGCTACACAGAGTGCATGCCCTCACCCCAATCCAAACACAGTTAAAGTAATACTTGGCAATGCTTTTCTTATCATAGTGATAAAGACACGCAGGAGGCTGAATTAACCAAGAAAATGACTTTGCTGGGATTTAACACAATGAAAAAATGGAATTATACATGTTTAACACAACGTGCCATCTACAGAGAATTACCGTTTGTCTAGAGAGCATTTCACGTGGGCATTTCATGTATATCTCATGCATGATTGGGAACAACCAGGAATATGTTTATCAAAAGTTGCCAGTTTTTTTAAAAAATGCAGGTGAAATCTTTTTGGATGAGTTCTGTGAGTAGTTAAATTATTCGATTAAAAGTGTTTCTTCCTCATAAGAATTAAAAGGAGGAAGGGATGGAAACAGTGCAGACAAGGACCAGTCTTGCCTGGAGGTACAAATGGATGCAAGGCCTCCAAACAGACAATAGAAAGCTAATGAGGCAAAAAGTCTGGCTTGATTGTGATCTGATTTTCACAGATTAAACTAATGTCAATGAGGAGAAAAGAAGAGTGAATGAGCCTAAATGGCTTCGAGACACCTGCAAATAATTGTATTTCCAGCGTTAGGTCGTTCGTGCATTGTTTTACAAAGCATTTAACAATGGAAGGACTGGAATGGGAATTTGGATGACGGTATTCTTTCCTCCGCACTCCAAATATGCACAAGTCCCCACAGCAACTGTGTCCCAGGAGGGAGCTGCCCACCATCGATCCCTCTGCCGGTTTCATAGATTATATGATTCGACTGATAAGAAAATCATTGAAGCTGGAAGCTGTACCCCGACCTTTAGGAAAAAATATTTCTAGTGTTAATATTTTATAGCACATCTATACAGTATAGGGTTGCAACCCTTGGCAGTATTCTAGGGACTAATTTTGATTCACTCATTTTATTCTGTCTTCTTTGGGCCCTTGATCAGATATTTCTGGTACAAACTTTACTCAGAATTCAAATGAGCTCCTTTTGTAAGTAACTGAAAATTTAGACTCACAGCCCCATAGGAGGGGACATATTCCCATTCCAATAGGCAACACTTAACGAAACGAAGTTTTTAACAGTTCTCTAAGGGCTAGATGAGGAGAGAGGGGATGTAAAATCACCATGACTATGCCTAAGACTTGAAATTTCTTACTTTCATCTGGGAAACAGTAAAAATGAAAAGCTGATCATTGTAAGGCAATCCCACTATTTGGACTCTGGTAATTAATCACTGTTGTAGGTATGTGGTGAAAACTTTATTTCTAAACTTAACCGTATTCAACTAAGTGTCTAATTAGCTTAACGTGACTTCATCTGCCTAGAAAACAGTTTGTATTGTTGTGAAAATATAATTTGATTTTAAAGGAAGAATCATAATCCAAGCGGACTTTTCCATGATTCTTTTATTTTTTAGTGTCAGATTTATTTGACCTATAATTTGGGCTTCCCTGGTGGCTCAGACAGTAAAGAATCTGCCTGCAATGCAGAAGACCTGGGTTCTATCCCTGGGTTAAGAAGATCCCCTGGAGAAGGGAATGGCAACCCACTCCAGAGCTCTTGCCTGGAGAATTCCGTGGGCAGAGGAGCCGAGCAGGCTGCATTCCATGGGAGCACAGAGAGTTGGATGCGACTGTGTGACTAACTTTCACATACTTTGCATGTGTGAAAATACCTGCCTTGAGTGTGAACTTTGACGAATATACAACCATGTAACCTCTGCCTGCAAGGTGGGAGACCTGGGTTCGATTCCTGGGTGGGGAAGATCCCCTGGAGGAGGGAAAGGCTACCCACTCCAGTATTCTGGCCTGGAGAATTCCATGGACGGTACAGTCCATGGGGTTGCAAAGAGTCAGACAGGACTGAGTGACTTTCACTTTCACCCACTGCCACAGCCCAATGTAGCACTGTTCTCTTACCCCCCAAAATTTCCTCCTGTCCCTTTGGCATTAGTGCCGTCCCTTTGACCTCCAACTCTGGTAACTGCTGATCTGTTTTCTGACCTTTAGTTTACATAATTTTGTCTTCTCTAGCAATATCGTGTGAATGCAATCATACAGTATTCGGCTTTTTGAGTCTATCTTCTTTCTTTCATTTAGTGTAAATGTATTTGAGATTCATCTACGTGTTGTATGAATCAATGGTTCATTCCTTATTTTTTTTTGCTGAATAGTATTCCACATGGATGTGTTTTAAAATAGGAATACATGTGATGGCCAGTCCTTCCACTTGGTTTATGGTGTAGTCAAGGGCAGAGAGAGACTTATCAGCTAGCCGTGTGAACCTCCTGGCAAATTCTCCAGTGAAAAACCACTGGACAATACTGTTTAGCCTAGGAGAACCCATACCAATGAAGCATGATGTTATGCATGTGAACTGTGCTCTCACAGCATTTGTGGGGTGATTTTGATAATAGAAGAGTGGCTAGACTGACATAGATACCAAACCAAAGTTCCCATGATACCAGGGGTTGATTTTTAAAAAATAGTATCTGCAAATAACTCAACATTTGTGGTTTTCTAAACACACACACACACACAAACATATATAGAAAGCAATTGGAGAACGTTATTAAACAATGATATTTAAGATACTACTTTTCAAAAAGCCAATGCATGTATTTGTCTGGCACTTCATAATATTTAAAGCACTTAGCACATATGCTATCTCATTTAATTCTCACAGCAACCCCAGGAGGCTAGCAGGGAAGATGCTGTTATTCATAATTTACAGGAGCAGAAGCAGAGTGTCCAAAGACACTGTGCCTTGCTGAAGGTCAAATAATGGGTAATTACTAGCCTAAATTCCTGGCTCCCAACCTAGTAGAAATTGGCAAGGCCAATTCTGAATAATGAATTTAAACAGAGGCAAATGTTGTCAGAGGTTAGTATTTAGGGCTGTAGTAGCTAAACTCATAGGAAAATCCAGCCAGCAGCCTCTGGTTAATTCATAAAAGATTGAAATGGAAAAAATACAATCTCACCATGTTATTAGGTTAAGCACTTCTAAAACAAACAAGCAAACAACGATGTATTGTAAATTAGACCATTTTGGAATTTGTGCAATTTAAATGGTTGAGTTATTTTATGTTAGGGAAGTGGCTGCACAATATTCATTAGCTAATTTTCTTGATGTTTTGGTTTTTTTAAAAACACATTGGGCCAAATTACACTTTCAGCGATGCCCACAGAATTTTAATTAACGTAATAGATCTGATTTCAGTTCTTTATGTGGTGGTTTCCTTTTGATTCAGGGAGGTGTTGAGCATTATATTAATAATTCTCCCTTTTGTAAGGGAAGAAAGTGAGTTTTTGCAGGTTGAGTTTCATACCCACGGTGAGACAATGTATCGTATAAGAGTTTGTCACTGGCATGCATTTTATGAAAGTTAAATTTCTGCCCTAATAATTTGGCCAAAGGTAGTAAAACTGATAACATCCACATCTGTCACACTGAGTGGCTTAATTATGCTAACATCCCCCTTTCCCCTAGCCCAGTTGCCTCACTTGTTCTCTTTTTCGTTCTCTTGTGGACATGTAAGAATCATGGAAAGGACAAAGATCTGAGTATATTAAATGAATGTCTTAAAATATCCACTAGAAAATATTGCAATAAAAAAAAATCCACCAAAGCTTTGCTAAGACTTTAGTATCAACTGTCACCATCCTCCTGAGAGGTAAGTAGTAATATCTATAAGCCAATGAGTTTATTTGAATTTAGTTTTTCATATGCATATGATTTTTGTACTCAAAGGAGCTTGATAATGAAAGTCACACTCTATAAAAAATAACCTAACGTATGTCATTTTCATGTCTGAGGGTTTCAGGATTTGAATATAAATGTTTAGCATCTCACAAACTGTATACTAGGGTTAGAAACTTCCAGGAAAATGGAGTCACCTTTAGCATCTTGAGCTAAGATGGATCTATAGTTAAAAATATATATGGATATGTATTAGCAGGAACTAGGGAGCACTGACTGCTTAACACAAGCAGCTGTTAATTATAAAACTGCAGTCATTTGTATTTTACTAAAAATGTTGATATGGCTCTCAAAGAATTTTTAAGAAGACATTAAACCTCTTTCATCTCTGTATCTGATTTCTACATTTGCTATCTTCTTTCCCCTGAAGAATGCCTATTCTCCCTTCAGAGTCCTATGCAGGCTCATAAAACCAATAAAATATCTTTTTTGGAAGAAGCCAAAATGTATTTGAAGGAATTAGGGTTGATCTGGGAGATGCAATGCTGGTGTTATAGCAAATTACTTCTGTTAAATATGAATAGGACGAGTGTTCTGAATACTGCTCTGCAGTAAAATTTACGGTCATGGGTATGCATGTAGATGAACTTAGTGCACGTACGGAGAAAGCTGCTTGCAGGTATCAGTAGGTGTTTAATCGCAGTCGTGCTGCAAGGAAATAAAAGACTGCCCAAAGACAATCGATTTTCCTGTAGAAGCTATAGACACCAGTACAGTATAAGATATATTTCTCATATTCAAGCCTGTCTTTTATTTTGTTTACACAACAAAGTTATTATGCTAATTACACGGTAATATGCTGCCCCTGAGGACTTTCTATGTTGATAGCATCTACTTGAGGATGCAGATTGGGAGCCAATATGTGATTATTACTATTGCAAAATAATATGATCGGAATGACAGTTTTGCCTTCTAGGGGAGTCCTCACTAGGCTCTTTGTTGCTGAGTGAGGTGTGTAATAGTGAACAAGAGGAAAAGTTCAGGAGAGTGTGGGGAATTTTTTCATACTGTTTTAAAAGAATGTGGGGCTGGACAACATTTTGGATTAGAGTCAAGAGTGTGTGTGTGTGTGTGTGTGTGTGTGTGTGTGTATACACAGGAGACCTCACGCAGCAGCAATCTGATGCTAATATGTGTGCAGCCTCACTAGGGGGAGCTCTTGGCTGGCTGTTCAGAGGCTTGACCATTGTCTGCAGGAGACAATTTTTCTTTGTTTGAAAATTTACAAATCATCAATGAAAATGCCACAGATATGGCAGAAGCTTTGGGGTTAAGTCACTGTCTCCAGTTGTGGCTTCAGTGGGATGGTGCTGGGGATGGTGAGGATGGTGGTCATGATGTCTTTGCCCCCTCTGCCCAGCAATTATTTTTGGGTTCTTATCATTTAACAGATTTCAGAACTATTGTAAATATTTCTTCTTACCCAGAGGTAAAGCTTCTCTGAAGCCTATTCTTTTTGAAAGGCTCCCCACTGAAGCTTGATGGTAACAATGAAAAAGTATAAATTTTCGCAAGCCTTTTCTTTTCAATCTATACTCAGATCAATTAATTAAATGAAGATAGAAACATGATTGCCATGGATGACATTGTCATGCTGGTTTAAAAACCGGGAACTTTATGATTACAAATACATCTGGTTACGGGAGATATTGGGGGGAAAAGGGTCAGCTGAAGAGACTCAAAAATTATTTGAAAATCTTTATAATGTGATCATTTTGGAGAGGAAAACAGACGATGCAGCACTAAGATAATGGTGACACTGCCTCAGGCAATCTGTGGACAATTTTACTGTTCTTATTCTCCAAATGTTCCCTTCCTACCCCTCACCAGTTTTTCTTTTTGTCTTTTTAAATTGGAGGAAAAAAAAAAATAAAGCAAAGTGCTTCTTTCCCTACCCATGTTCCTTCCCTTTTTTCTCCACTCTAATGACATTTGGCAGGCTCGGCTGTGTAATGCTTGACTGGTTTTATTGTTGTCTGTTCCCAGTGGGGAATAGTTGACACTGCTCTCTGTTTCCAATTGATATCCATTTTCAACAATATTGCTTTCTATTAGATTCCTGCACAGTTTGTGCCAAGCAAACTGAATATTTACTGGGCTGACCGCAAAACCTTCAAATCAACAAACACTAGAATAAGCAAAATACGCATTTTTAAGATCAAATGTTTTCAAATGCTTCTTTCAAAATTATTATTTTTAAATGCACTGTGAGCTGCAGATTAAAGGATATTATATTGCCACTTCTGTCAGCCTATTTTTATTTATTTTCACACATTAAATAATAGGATTAAACATTGAAAGAATAGTTGTATACACTACCTAGGCAAAGTTAAAAGCAATTCAGTTTTCTCATATTTAGCAATTCCTCCTTCTACGCAATAAAGTGTATTTGCTGGTTGCTTTTTAATGCAGACATAGTTAATAGTATCGTAGTGAGTAGAGCAACTGGGTCTGACAAACCAGAGGACAGACAACCATTGCAATCATCCTTGGTGGCTAGGGGCTGTGTGTCAGAACTGAGGGGTAGAAGATTGCATTTTAGCCATCAAGAATATCAAATGGCCAGTAAATGACAGAAAATTTTCAATAATTTTCCTTCAATTTGCTAGCAGAGTTTTCAGAATCTTAACTGTGTACCCTACCTACCTCATAGTGCATCTGGCATATAAGAGAGAAAGGTGTTTGGTTTTGGGAGATTATCAAGGAAAAGATTAAAAAATAGAAAAAAGAGGTTTTACAATAAACAACCTCAGAAACTATTGCAATATAGTCAAACCTGTTTAGTTACTTTTAAAAAAGCTGTAATTCTTTCATAATAAAGTTGAAAGAGATCATAATAGATAGAATGTGTTTTTGCATGAAATTTATTGGTTAAGTTGATGCAATTGTTGGTAATTCAAACAAAGAAACCTGCACAATGAGGTAGAATTGGCTTATGTTAAGGGCAGTCTTAAGAAATGTTACCACCAAAATATACATTTTCAAATGATGTTTTAGACCACCAAACTCCCACGATACAGCAGATAAAACTGTTTTACAGACTAACAAGTTGCAGGAAAAGTATTGTGAACCAGATGTTCCATCTAAAGAGTTTTCTCCTTCTCCAATTCCTTTCTTCCTTTCATACTGAGTATCTACACCAGCAGCCTCATTTCTTTCCAGGCAGAGACCAGTTTCCCTGTTACCATTTCTTGTGGCCACAGTACCTGCCAAGTGCTTTCCAAATATATCCTTTACCCCTCACAACAATGTCACGCTCTGAAACCTTTTTTACATCTCAAACTATATGTGCATTGCAGTTGAAACACATCGGAACCTGTAATGACTGCCATTTGAAGCATCTTAGAAAATGTGGTCAAGAAGAGATTGTGCAGGCCCGGCAAATAGCGGCCTGAGTCTGATATGCTGGTTGGTTCTGGGAAAATCCCTTACTCAGCTTCATTTTTCACCATCTGTGTCTCAGTTTTTCTATTTGTAAACCAGGCATAATTAAAACTGCCCACTGGGCCTTTCACAGGCATGTAGGGAGGATTAGCAAGAGGCTGCAAACCTTCCTTAGCTCTTTGAAAGAGAGGCACTACAAGAAATTCAAGGCAGGTATCTTTCATGCAAGACCTTGGCTGCATTTACACTTAAACCTCCCCTTTTTGAAATGAGATGTGGCATTCTTTGGCTAGAACACAGAGTACAATTCATCAACGGGGTCTCAATCAAAAAGACAATTTTCACAGATCCAGGAAATGCCTGGAAGCTCCTGGCTGAAACTGAACCAGCATAATATAGGTGGATGATGTTGGGTGTTCTCAATGGGTGTTCATCAGACTCAGGGTTCAATCCAATACCGTCATTAACTAGCTGTGTGAACCTTGGCAAGAGGCTTTCCCTCCTTTAGCTTCCTCACTTGCAAAATAATGCACTTTCTGATAGTCTCACAGGGTTGCAGATGGAATAAAAGTAAGAAACATGTGAAACTATTCAGAATGATACAAAGCATTATTTGTGTCAAATGTGTGCTATTGGTGACTTTGGAAAACGGGATGAGATTGTCCCAAACTTTCCCCTTCGACTAATTGGAATTGCATTAAACTATTGCAATACAGATTATTTAAAGAGTAAATAAACCCCATTCTTCCCATCATTCCTTATTCAGCTTTTCTGTCATTAAAGTTTGATTGTCTTTCTGGTTGAGTATAGAGGCAGCTATTGGACAGCTATTTCTTCCAGCACTTTGTTCCTGAAAAATGCCATCAGATGGAAGATGCGTTTCACTCTTGTGGAAAATGTACATGACTTTTGATCCCAGAGTGTTTTCTGTCATAAACCTTGTCCAGGAATCTGCAGATAAAATCTACAGTGTGCTAGCTGCACAAATGATTTTCTTAGTGTCCCTGGCACCATTTTCATATCCTTGCACCTAAGACCATATGTCCCTATGGTCAGAATTCAATTATGCTTTACTTGATTCTACTCCTTTCCAAATGCAAATGATTATTTATCAAAGCAGTGAGTGTATAAATGATAAGAGAGATCAATTCCATTGAGATCTGTTACTTTGGTGAATATTTCATTTAAATTGGATTGGTAAGCTCAAACTTCCATTTTCTCTCCATGAGTTGCAAGTCACCCTTGGGAAGTGGACTTGAAGCCAAGTCACCAGGGAAGACTGATGACCCTAAGTGTTGCAATCACCTTGGTGGTGGATACTGTAAGTGCTAGTGGGTGCAAGCTGGTTACACAGAGAAAAGCATTAGGCAAAGAAAAAAAGAGTGGAAGAAATCACAGTCTGTTCCCTTAATTCCACTTGGGTGAAATTAGGTTAAAACAAATTCCTCTATCATAGAAGAGGAGAAAAGACAAAAAAATTTTGTTTTAGCTTTTAAAGACAAAGGGCCAGTTACGTGCCAATTCTCTTCCTTTCCTTCTTGTATACCATGAGCCTCTGTTACTCCAGATTGTTAAAGAGAGGTATTAATCCAAGGCACTGGGCTTACTTTCATGTCATGCTTGTGTGGGGTTTAGAATCCTCACACATCCCTTGGAATTATTCAGAATCTGGGACTGAACCATGGCCGGGGTATGCTACCGTGTATCTGGAGCTCTGTAGCCCAGCAAGGAGGGAGCCCAGAGGTAGATGTTGCAAGAGATGAGACGCTAGATGGGAGACGCTGTTCTGGGGGCTCTGAGTGATGAACTGCACTGTGGGGTGGCAGAGGTTAGATGGAAGTCAGGTTGAGGAAACCAACACAGGGTGAAGGAGCCTGCAGCTGGCCTGGACCAGTCACCCTGTGGTCATGCTAACCGACTTAGTGAGGAACTGTCTGTTGGTTAGGAGCTCAGGCTCTCTGTCTCTAAAGAGGGTTTAGAAAAGAGGGCAATCTTCAGAAAAGTTGGAAGTAACAAGTAGAATAGAATGTGTAAAACCATGTTGTTCAAACCATCAAACAATAGACAAACCTAGAGGCTTCTTAGGACCAACTGTGAAATTGGCACAGCTACGGAAACAGGAAGGCAGTCTGAAGGTTTTGAGCTGTGGTGCTGGAGAAGACTCTTGAGAGTCCCTTGGACTGCAAGGAGAGCCACCCAGTCCATCCTAAAGGAAATTTGTCCTGAATGTTCATTGGAAGGACTGATGCTGAAGCTGAAACTCCAATGCTTTGGCCACCTGATGTGAAGAACTGATGAAAAGACGCTGATGCTGGGAAAGACCGAAGGGGGGGGGAGAAGGGGACGACAGAGGATGAGATGGTTGGATGGCATCACTGACTCAATGGACATGAGTTTGAGTAAACTCCAGAATTTGGTGATGGACAGGGAGGTCTGGTGTGCTGCAGTCCATGGGGTTGCAAAGAGTTGGACATGACTGGGCAACTGAACTGACTGATGGAAGCAGGAAGGCAGTCTGAAAGGTCTTCCTCGGCATGCAGCCCGGTGCCCCTTCCTGCTCCACGCTGAGTCCGTCCGCGCTGCCTGGCCCAATGCCTCCTCAGCACTGCTAACCCCACGTGGAGCCTCAGTTTAGTAAGGGCAGAGGGACTGTGAGCACGTAACTCACACGCACATAAAACAATGTTTAGGGGTAGAGCTTTCTAGATCCAACCCCTGAAACAGCCAGCCAGCCAGCCAGCAGGACCCTCCACCCGTGAAGTGTCTTGAGAAAGAGGCCGACTTTAAAATGTCTTCACAAAGGAATAAAATGTAATCAGCCCAGAGACAGATGCTGTAGAGTCCTGGTTTATTGTCTGCGGTCGGCTGAATTTCATAAAATGAAGAAAATCAAACCAGAGGTCTGTTTGCGGAGTCGAGGCGTGATTGTATTTTTAGTTTTCTTAACTAAATAAATCCATCAGTTGACAAAGAGGAGTGTGTAGTGGATTAGACAGAGAAGGTATGATTGAAGACTTGAAGGCAGGGTCAGCTCCAGATACATTGATCACAGTCTCATTAGGGCTGGAACAGACGCAAAAATGAATTTGAAACGTGGAGAGGGGGAGCCAGGGTTGAGAAAAGGGAGACCAAAGGGAAATATCGCTACATTTTCCAACAGTATGATGTGTAATACACAGATGAACTCAGACACTGAGATGTGATTCATCGGTTACATTCCTGACAGATACTGATCCAGGGTAAGCTGTTTCTATCATCTCAGTTTCTCTCTCTCTTCTTGTCTTCCTTGGTAAAGCACCATGAAATAATTTTTATTACATAAAAAAAAGGTTTCCACTCTTGATAAGTGTCTTTCATAGTGTAAGACTGCAAAATATATTCCAAGTGAAGTCAAATAAAGTAAGGATGCTGTCAGAGACAGATGAAATGGGCATGGGACCATTATTACCTTTGGGAGGTCATTCTTCTGATTCAGTTATTAAGAAGCATATATTAACAATAAAAAAAGATCTCTGAAAGAGTTGATGGTGTATTTCATTAAACTGGAAGTGAAGCTGATCACTAAATTGAATATTAGGAGAAAGTAGAATAGGCAAAAATTTAAAGTAACTCTTATTAAAAACTTAAATTTTGTCTTCAAGGCCCTTCATCAACTGCTCCACGGTCCTGTCCCTTGTCAAACTTCATCCCTCGTTATTTTTTGCTTGAAAAACTTTGTTCTTCAAACTCATCTTTCATTCCCTGTCCCCTGCGTCCTTTCTTTGCTCTTATAGTTTCCTTTGCCTGTCTTCTCACTCTCTTTTGTTCTGTTGCTATTACATCCTTTATGAGCTGGGGGAGAGCTGCCTTATGTCTCCATGAGTAATACACTCTGGGGTTCAAGGGAGCCTAATAGAAAGCACTCCCCTTCCCCTTTTGAGGTCTGAACTAGTTGAGAAATATAGGGAAATAGGACAGGTAAGCCTAAAATATGGTCTTTATTCTGATAAGGCTGGAGAATGTGGCCAGTGGATCTCCCAATCCAGGATCAGAAGGCCATGCCCACCCCACCTCGGGCAGAGCCAGCCCACTGCAGAGACCCCACCATCGAGCTTAGAGCAAGCTTACCCTGTGCTTTCGGGGGTGGGCTCACTCCTAAGAGTAGGAAGCAGGGATGGGCGTGCAGAGCCACCTTCTTTCCCCAAGCTCATCAACCGGTAAGATATGAGCAGGTGGGGGAGAGGCCGGGAGGCTTTCACTGGTGGGGCTCTCCTACACGGAAAGACATCAGGAGTAGGGAAAGAGCTATTCGTCAACAGAACCGATTTTAGGAACATTTCTTCAGGGGTCGTTCTGTCTGCGATGTCCTATTTTCATTTACTTTGGTTCTGTTGAGGTCACGAGTGTTAGGAGATAAGAAATTTATTACAGACACCAGGGCATTGCACAGTAGTGGGAGGAACTGAAGTCTCAAAGGGAGAGTCGGGTGGTCAGAGGATCATGAACCACGGGTGGACAGTCTGGGGAGGAGAGCTGAATATCCGACCACTTCCGGCTGCCACTGTGAGACCGTGAAGGGCAGAGTGTGAAGATTTTCTGGGAGGCTGTTGCCCTGAGTAGCTCCCGCCTTTGCAGTCCTGTTGCTAAGAATCTGGCCGTGGGCCGGGGGGCTGCTGTGAGCCGCAGTGCCACAGTCGGGGGGCGGGGGGCGGACCTGGGGGTCCTCCCAGTCCTTGCCATCAGCCTGTCGTCTCGTCGGTGAACAACTTGGGGAGTAACGGATGCCGCTTCTCTTTCAGTTCCTCCTTTGGCCAATTCCCGCCAGATGGAGAGGGGAGGCGATTCAAGGAAAAGTAGTTCTCAGCTTAAACAAGCTGGCGATACAGCAATCCAGCAGTCAACACCTTGACACCATGATATCCGTCTACTCCTAACCATGCTTAAGTCAAAGTGAAGACGAGATAAATCCTGCTTCCACTTAATACAACTAAAAATACTGTACCCGTCCCCCTAAAAATCTTCCATGGTCCCAAATGTCAATTGCCTCATCACTGGGGGATATTTGTTCCTTTTCCAGCCCAATCATATTCACCCATTGGTATCCTGTAACTTAAATATTGATATGTAATGTTAACCGTTGTGAGTATGTCTCAGGTTTGATAGTTTGGGAATCAGAAAGGAAAAGAAAGAACATATATAATATATATATTCATATCAAAATAAGGAAGAAATGCTAAGTACTACAGTTCTCTTTTTGGCAACTGGTCACCATGTCATGTTCCCTTTGACCTAGGCAAGTACCTTAACTCACCACAGTTTTGCCTGATGATGGGAGGCAACCTTTAAACCTTTACTCCTGCAGCATCTGTGCTATTAGCAGTCCATCTATACTGGGTTACTGTAGCTTCCTTTTTACTTTTATCCCAGCGCATAAAATATTCAAAGGCCTCTGCTTCGCTGTGGAGTAGTGTGGTATAATAAGAAAAATGCTTAGTCTTTGTCCGATTCCTGGCATAGATCTCCTAAAACCCTTGAGATTTCCTGAGTGATAAGAGCATTTTTGTTCAAATAAGGGGACTCTTGATGAGAAGAAGCTTCAGGATGGGGGTTGGTGGTCGGAGGAACCGTATTTTAGAGGGTTGGACATTTCAGCCCCACCCCCAGTCTCTTGGGAAGGAGAGTGGCCAGAGAATTGAGTTAATCACCAATGACTAGCAATTCAATCAATCACGTCTATGTAATAAAACCTTCATTAAAACTCCAGAGATTCTGAGTTGGCGAACTTATATTTATGTTGGGAGGGTGGTACACCTGAACTCCATGGGCAGGAGTGACTCCTGCATTCGGGACTCTTCTGGGCGTTGCCTATGTGTCTTTCCACGTAGCTGTTCATTTTCACTCTTTGTGATGATCTAATAATGTGTGCTCAGGCGCTCAGTTGTGTCTGACTCTGTGCGATCCCATGGACTGTAGCCCACAAGGCTCCTCTGTCCACGGGATTCTCCAGGCAAGAATACTGGAGTGGGTTGCCGTTTCCTCCTCCAGGAACTGATCTAATAGTAAGAATAGCATTTATCTGAGTTCTATAAATTTTTCTAGCAAATTATCTAGAGGAGGGGAGTTGTGGGAATGCCTTTCTTTGGAGTCAAGTTGGATATAAAGGTAGGTAACCTGTGGAACTGGCATATGAAGTGAGGGGAGTCTTGTGGGACTGAACCCTTAAAATTGTGGGGTCTGAGGCTCATTCAGATACTGTCAGAATTGAATTGAATTGTAGGACACCCATCGGTGTCAGAATTGGTGGGAAGGAAATTACCTCATAAGTAGTGAACCAAATTCTTCTTTATAGAATCAATCACTGAAACAATGAAGTAAGTGCCTTCTGTGACTATTGGTTTGCTGACATGCCCAACACTGTGAGGATAAGATGCAAATTTTTCACTAGTAGGTGGTTAGCGGTAATATGAGAGGAGTTCTTCTGTTTGCATCGCTTGGTTCTCAAACCCCTGAATCCTGTGTAGGGGAGAAACAGCACAATGTAACAGTCACTATCATCCTGGAGAACATCACACCATGCCCATAGAGGATTGGCACTCAGCTGGCACCGAGTCTTCAAAGGCATTTCCACTTCTTTCAAGCCAGTTGCTTCAGAAAGATGAGGACCAGGGTCAGCCCAGTAAATTTCATGAGCATGAGCCCACGATCCACTTTTTGCTGAAGAACAATTTCCCTGATGAAGAGTAATACTGAGCAGAGTGCTCTAGTAGTGACATGGGATCCTGTAGGTCCATGGGTGGGGCTCTGGCATAAGTATTATGAAAAGCGATGGCAAATTCACATCTAGAGTAAGTGTCCATTCCATGAGAACAAAGTCCTGCCTTTCATGGAAGACCACACGGAAGTAGTCCGGTGTAATTCACCTACCGTCAGGCAGCTGGTGGATTCCTCAGGAAATGGTGCTCTATCAGGCGCTAAGCGTTCATCTCTGCCGTTGACAAATTGCATGTTCAGCCCAACGAGTGTGCTGTTGGGCCCAGGACAAATTGTTGACCCACAAAACCATGAGAAATAAATGTTTTAAGCTGCTAATTTTTGAGGTGGTTTGTTGTGCAGCAAAGGCAGTTTAAATAAAAATGTGTGCCTAGAAGCGGAGTGCTGCTGTTGCAAAAGCCTAAATGCATGACACTGGTATTGGATCAAAACAGCTGGCAAGACTAGTGCATGTGGCTTAAGTCAGAAGTTCAAAAACACACCTAATGAACTTGTGAATCTGGTTAAAGAAATTTCCAGGCAAAATGTGGATGATATATAGGAAGAAAGAGAGGAACTAAAGAAAAAAACTATTTGGTTTGCAAGCAGAAAGTAGAGGAAATAGACAGTACCCAAGATTTTCTAGATTAGAAAATAAAATTATTTTTAATTCCCAGTCTTTCCAGTTTGCAAAAGATTCTTGCAAAAATTAGCCAAGGTACTTCTGTAAGGACCTTGTGAAGACCTCTGAAAGATTTATGATGGTTTCTACAATATTCTCTTTACCATACAAGACAATTTCTAAAGTTTTCTTAAGGACTCAACCCAAAGCATCCGGATTTGCTGCCGAAAGAAGAAAGGAGATATCATCAAAAAGAGTTGCATGTATATCCTTTGTATAATTAAATGACTACAGTCTGATACATAAGAAACTCGCAAAAGTTTTAAAGGGGGTTGTATAAGCCTGTAAAAGGGATGAATACAGTTCAAAGTGAAAAGATTTTGGGACCTCAAATTTCTTCCCTATGAGCAAAGTGTGTATGTGTCTAGATTCTTGAATTCCTATGGATCAATGAATCCTGTGTGCTTCCCACTTCTCCTTTTCTTGAATGGAAAATTTTATTATAATTATCTCACTATCATATGTTGGGTATATTGAAGAAGGGAGCAAATAGACTTGTCTAGTAATCCACAGATTTCTGGACTAAGAGGAGTCACATGCAAGCTGAACCCAAGGGATGTCATTGACTGCTGTGCCAGATGCAGTTTCTGAGATATTGGACTCAGGGTTCAATTTTTGGCAGACTTGTAAAACGGTGAATTCTTTTGACATGTGCCTGTGTGTGTGCAAAGTTGCTTCAGTCACCTCTGACACTTTGTGACCCTGTGAACTGTAGCCTGCCAGGCTCCTCTGTCCATGGGACTCTCCAGGCAAGAATACTGGAGTGGGTTGCCGTGCTCTCCTCCTGGGGATCTTCCCGACCCAGGGATAGAAACTGTGTCTCCTGCATTGCAGGAGGATTCTTTATCAACTGAGCTATCCCTATCTCATCTTCTTCCCAAGGGCTGTTCAAACTCAGAGGGAAGGGATGTCCCTTCCAAGTTCGTCTTGTTTTTTCTGTGAGGACACCCTCAAGAGATGCTGCAGAAATGAGCAGAGGTGGTTTGGGACCTAGGGAGTGACTCCATGTCCACTGCTATATCTCCAGGCTATTGGGTCTTGGAAGTCGTTGGCTCAAGTCAAGGCTGGCTAACCAGACAAAGGGAAAGAGAATACTCTGCTTACAGTTGCAAACGAAATTCCTTCCTGAAATCATCATGAAACATACCCAGTGTGTTTTTTTTGCTAGAGTTTGGAGAGATGACTCCCAGGCCGTGTACACCTTAGCACAGTGGGTGTCTGTAGAGCCCAGCTGAGGGTTTTTTTTCCTTTATTCACCAGGCAGCATGCTTTCATTCTGCTGTAAATATGGGTGATGCTTAGGGGGACCCTGTCAAAAGATTCCACTGGATTCAACATAAGGCTGAAATACAAGCTCACATCCTTCCTAATTTTTTAACCTAACAACTTTAAAGGCCATGTTTTAACTTTGAGTTCTGTTGTAAAGTCACAATGTGACTTGTTCTTTTAATGGCTATTTGCAGAATCACACGTGAATCTCTATAAAGTGATAGAAAAAAAAATGAGGATGGGCAGAGACAGCAAATGACAATACCACCTTTCTGGGTATGAGGCCTCACCAATAATTCAACATTCACCCAAAGAGAGAAGGGCGTGTGTCCCTCAGTTCCCTCACCTCCTGATGTGTGCCTGCTGGATGACTGCAGGTGTGCAAGAGCTTTCCTGTGTGAAGCCATGTGTCTCTGCATAGAAGCTTGGGTTTGGGAGTGCATTTATCAATGCAAGCCAGCTCCTGCAAAACTCCCTGAGAACACAGTAGAACACCTGCATACTAATGGTTTTTATTGTTGGAATTATTTTATTGCACAATCAAAAACCTAGTCGTATCATAGAAGCATGCTACATGGCTCCAGCTACAGAAATTGGCTGTGAACTTCACTGCCGACACTTTATTTCTTGTAATTAAACTTTTACTTTTATTTCACCTATTTTATCCCATAAACAGGGAAAGAAAATAAAACATATGGAGGGAACGGCAGGATGTTGTGGTTTACTCCATGTATTGGTATTTTTAGCTGTTCCCAATGAACCTAAAGGTCTGAAATTTGTACTTGAAGTATATTAAAAAATAAGTTCATTACTTAAGGCATATTGAAGAGGTGGCTGAATATTTAGGCTGGAATCTTCCCCATTTCCTTGTCTTGCAGAAAGTAACAAACCACCATTGCCTGTATTTTCTTTCTTTTCAAAACCACTTCTGCTCCAAAGACCATGAACCTGAACTGAAGAAACAACTCTTTCCTGCTGGCGTGAGATAATTCAGTCTCCATGATGTCTTAATCCTGAGCCTGCCTTAATTGACTTCTAACTGTGCTGAACTGTGGCTGCTAGGAGTTGCAATGTGGATCGCAATTTATGAGGCACTGGAATCGTTTCTTGTCCTCAAATTAGTCCTGAGCTATACTTGAGAGAGATTAAAAAAAAAAAAAAAAGGCTTTACCTTGCTGTCTGTCTTGACACCTCAAGTGAGACTGTCTTACCATCTGAGAATGGTTAGTTGTCTTTTAACAATTTAGTTGGGCACAGAAAGGAAAAAATACTAGGGCTGTCAATACCTCATCAATTTTGTCTTAATAAAGTTGCCTTATATGGCCTATCTTGTCCAGGGGAATTGGAGAACTCCTAATGCTTGTAGACCTCCATGAAGGGTGGTAATTATCTTGAAACCATGTCTGTGAGTGAATCCAAGGTAGAGTAAAGATCATCTCATTTTATTCCCCAATGAATGTCTATAAGATAGATTTATTAAGTAAGAGGTTTTCTAAATTTAGGCAGCGAGAAAAATAAAATGAAAGGAAGTTTTTTCTTTTATGGATTCTTATGGATGCTAAAGCTGAAACTCCAGTACTTTGGCCACCTCATACGAAGAGCTGACTCCTTGGAAAAGACTCTGATGCTGGGAGGAATTGGGGGCAGGAGGAAAAGGGGATGACAAAGGATGAGACGGCTGGATGGCATCACTGACTCGATGGACCTGAGTTTGAGTGAACTCCGAGAGCTGGTGATGGACAGGGAGGCCTGGCGTGCTGTGATACATGGGGTCACTAAGAGTCGGACACGACTGAGCGACTGAACTGAACTGAACTGAACTGATGGCTGCAGTCCATGGGGTCGCTAAGAGTCGGACATGACTGAGTGACTTCACTTGCACTTTTCACTTTCATGCATTGGAGAAGGAAATGGCAACCCGCTCCAGTGTTCTTGCCTGGAGAATCCCAGGGATGGGGGAGCCTGGTGGACTGCCGTCTATGGGGTTGCACAGAGTTGGACACGACTGAAACAACTTAGCAGCAGCAGCAGCATGGCTACTTAACATTTACTTCTACCTGTTCAATCTAATTTCTTCCTTTTCATCTTGGGATCCCAACTTAGAAAGGCACGATATATATATGTACATATACAGTGGGTGTAGGCATTTTGTCATATCTTGAGATAAATAAGACATGGTTAGAGTCCTCAAAGAACTCATGGTCTGAAAGGGAGACACATACATAAATGATCACCATGATGCCATTTAGGAAAATATGTGTGAAGAGTGTTTGTGGGAGCATGGAGGGGTGGGTTTCTGGAAGAGATGGCAACAGAATCAGCTATTAAAGAACGAGTCAGAACCAGACAGGGAAAGAATGTACAGAAAGGATTTTAGGCAGATGGAATTGATGAGAAATACATGGGGAAGGGAAAGTGTAGTGCAGGAACCACAGCAGTTATGTGTCGGGGGAATACATTCGAGGAGTGGGAGGTAATTAGACTCAGAGGTACATAAGGGCCAGTTATGGGGGTCCCTACGTGGCCTACCAATGCACCTGGACTTCGTCCAGTGGATGAATGTAAATGGTCAGATTTGTGCCTTATGTAAGTTGTTCTGGCAGCTGGGTGTAGAGTGAATTCAAACACCAGAAAAGGAAGGCTGTGGTCACATAGGAGCCTAATGTGAGTGTCCAAGATAAAGCCCTGAACTAGGGTGGTGAAAGCAAGATACCCAGTGGTTACAGTCAAGAAATAGCTTAAACTGGCAGGCTTTAAACTAAGTGCATAGACTGTGACTTACTGTCTATTCAGTTCAGTTCAGTTCAGTCCCTCAGTCATGTCCAACTCTTTGCGACCCCATGGACATGCCAGGCCTCCCTGTCCATCACCAACTCCCGGAGTTTACTCAAACTTATGTCCGTAGAGTCAGTGATGCCATCTAACCATCTATTCTCTGTCGTCCCCTTCTCCTCCCACCTTCAATCTTTCCCAGCATGGGGGTCTTTTCCAATGAGTCAGTTCTTCACATTAGATGGCCAAAGTATTGGAGTTTCAGCTTCAGCATCAGTCCTTCCAATGAATAGTCAGGACTGATTTCCTTTAGGATGGACTGGTTGGATCTCCTTGCAGTCCAAGGGACTCTCAAGAGTCTTCTCCAGTACCACAGTTCAAAATCATCAATTAGGTCTATAGAATTGCCACAGAAGGTACTCTGACTTCAGAGAGACTGGAGCCTCAAGACCAGAAGCACCTCCATCATGCAAGGGTGACTGTAAACCTTTAACAGAGTGGCACGGCTGGTGGGGCTGACCGTAATAAACCAAGGGTTATGGGTGGATGTTCAGCTATAAAATCAGTTCTTACAAGAATTCCATGAAGTCTGGTCTTTCTCATTCTCAGGAATTTTGGAACATTTGTAGGGTAGCTTTTATGGAGAACTGAGAATAAATGTGGCTGGGAAAGCTGAGACCCATTTTTGGCTATGCAGCCTAGGATTTCTGTTTCTAAATGTTTCCTGATTGAGAGCCATGTCTTTTGTGCTGGGAATGTCTTTTGGCTCCCAGAAGGGCCCTCAGCGCTTTTAGGAGAAAGCTCGTGTTCTGGGCTTTGTACCCAAGCTCCTTTGATGGACTGCCTCAGTTTTTTCATCCTTGTCTCCTGCCACCCTGCACATGATCCTTCCTTCAAGCTTGCCATTTGATAATTCATGGATCTTAGAAAATATTGTTCCTATTTCTGAAATTTTCTTCCAGGGATTTTTTTTTTTTTTTAAATCTAAGTACCTTTACCTCACCTTCAAAAAGCATCTTGTTCTTTGGAAACCTTTTCCGAGTCTCCATTCTGATTTATTTCCATTAAATGCTAAGCTTGTCCACACCCTGATCTTGCACTTACCATACTGCTGCATTTTTCTCTAGTTTTTCTGTCAGTCCTACTAGATGATAAAGCCTTTAGAGGGGAAAAAAAACCCCTGCATTCGTGTTTACATTTATGTATATTTATTTCCAGTGATTAGCAGAATGCTTAGCAAATAGAATGGATCATTACAAAGCCATAAAAAAGAATGGAATCTTGCCATTTCCAACAACATGGATGGATATAGAGCATATTACTCCAAGCAAAATAAGTCACACAAAGAAAGATAGATTCCTTATGATTTCACTTATAAATGGAATCTAAAAAAATGAACAAACAAAAGCAGAATCGTAGCCACAGAGAACAAGTTGGCAGTAGCCAGAGGGGAGAAGGTGGGAGGAATAAATGAAATAATCAAGCAGATTAAGAGGTACAAACTTTCAGTTATGAAATATATCAGGATGTAATATACAGCATAGGGAACACAGTCAATAATACCGTAATAGCTTTGTGTGGTGGCAGATGGGTGCTAGCTTATCATGTGATCAATCTGTAATGTATATAAATGTCGATCACTGTACTGTACACGTGAAGCTAATATAGTATTGTTTCAACTACATTTCAATAAAAATAATAAAAAATGTAAAATGATGTGCCAATGCTTCCAAAAAATGAAAATGATTTATCAAAGTACATTATATGCTAATAAATGCCATGCTTATCCAGTTATTCATTTATTTAATACTTCCCTGGCAAAATTGAGAACAACATACAAATAGGACAAGTAGGGTGAGTTTGGGAGTTTTGCCTGATTGAAGTCCAGATCCTCTTTGGAAGATCAGAAGTTCAACTGTAGCATTGGAGATTGTACTGACCTACAATATGTATGTCTACAAGATGTATATTGTGCATATCCTCTCCATTATGTGTACTGTAAGGAAGCTGACTCTGGTTGGGGTGCTAGAAAGTGCTTGTCCTATAGGATGGAGATCTGAGCTCTAATTAGCTGACTGACTTGAGTAAAATACCTCTCTCAGCTTCAGTGGCCTGGCTGTAAAGCAGGGGTAACCCCTCCTGGGTTGTTGTGCAGCTCAGTGAGACCATGGGAGCTGATGTGGGTGTGGATATAATGTGAGTGTGGCACCAGGGTCAACTGTGAGTGTGTGAATGTTCAGTTGCACGGGGTATTATCCTTGGTTTAACATTTTTCTGTCGCCATATTGAAATTCTTTATAATCATTGAACAAGGGGCCTTGCGTCTTCATTTTTCTCTGGGCCCCTTAAGTTATGTAGACAATTCTGCCTGACATATAATAGGCACATACTAGCACTCTTAGAATAGTCCTGTATCCTCAGCCTGAGATGAGTCAGGAAGCTGAGGGCCACCTCTAAAGAGTGTTGGGCTTTGATGACATCTTCATTTGTTCTTCCCCTGAAGGTGAGCTGTTGCTCCTTCTTCTAGTCCCACACGGCTTCCTGTGGAGTATATAGA
Organism: Bos mutus; assembly: GCF_027580195.1. NCBI lineage: Eukaryota > Metazoa > Chordata > Mammalia > Artiodactyla > Bovidae > Bos > Bos mutus. The sequence goes on along the minus strand of NC_091630.1, from coordinate 11,137,304 downwards.
TTTTCAATTGTGCCATCCACTTTCTCTCATTTATTTAAAAATTCCATACTGAGATCATTCTTTTATCGTAACTACTATTTTTATCTCCCACCTGCCCCCTCTCCCTACCAAGATAAACACATTGGCCACCAGCTGTACATAAAATAAAATAAAAAAACTTTAAATTCCTTTCTGATTTCATCAAGGTTCAAGTTGCAGCTTTTTTTTTTTTTCCTGTGGTGTTAAAACACTTTCAAAAATGTAAATTAAAAAAAAAAGTCACTGAGGTAGTTTGATTTTGGCACCTGCAGTATAACTTTAAGGTTTTTATATATTTCTTGATCATAAATTGACTCTGAGTTTTGCTCTCATGAAAATTATTTGAGCCAGAAAGCTACACTGGGTTGAAATGTTCTGCCACAATAATCCCGATGGATTAGAGCATATTGAAGTACAATCACGGGAAATAGAACGCTTCTTTTAAACCAATGAGCCAACAAATGAGGTCATTTGAAACTGAGAGACTATGAAAATCCACAAAGGGGCTAGTTCACAGGTAACATTAAGCTGCTTTGGGTTGGTCCATTCTTTAGTTGGTGGTGGGAATATTAAGGGTTTATTTTTCATCACCCCCTTTGCTTTTTATTTTTCCAAGTTGTGAGTTGTAAGATAACAAACTAAAAGACTGTTGAATCTCTACATTAGTTGGCTAAAACTAAGTCAACTTTTGTACAGATTTTACTTCCTTAAAATTTTTCTGCCTAAATTATTTTAAAATGTCAACATGTTAAGGCATTCTAAGTGGGGGAAGATTTCAAGTGTCATTTCTAAATGACAATTCAGAAATATTTACTTTGCATCCCCCTCAAAGGCTTTAAGATGGAAAATTGAATGAAAAGAAAAATGGGAAAACAAAACAAATTGGAATCATGCCTGGCTTGTTTACTTTAGGAAATCTCTTAACACTCATTTTAATCAATTGAAAAGAGATGGTTCATCAGATCATAGAATTTTAGAGCCGAAAGGAGCCTCAGAGCTTGTCTCATCCGGCTCTCTCATTTTATGGATGAGGAAACTGGGACCCAGCTAGGCGAGGATGCCTTCCTAGCATTCCATGGCTAATTAGTAGCTGGGCAGAGAAGCCAAGTCTCCAAATACCCAGCCTGGTGTCTTTTCCAGTCTGGATAACTGCCTCACTTTCATACCAGTTTAAAGTCTTTACATATTTCCAAATTCAAAAGGCTTATAAAAGTAACTGAATGAATATCTCAGTTAGATAGAAATAATATCTTTGTCAATTGAATGAGGGCTTTCAAGTATACTTCTGAATATTGACTGTATAGGATTTAAATCTATTTTGCACATGTGATGCATGCATACTAAGTCGCTTCAGTCGTGTCTGACTCTTTGTGACACTATGGACTGTAGCCCACCAGGCTCCTCTGTCCATGGTATTCTCCAGGCATGAATACTGGAGTGAGTTGCCATGCCCTCCTCCAGGGGAATCTTTCTGGCCCAGGGATCAAACCCGCGTCTCCTGCATCTCCTGCATTGGCAGGCAGGTTCTTCACCACTAGCCCTACCTGGGAAGACCACTTTGCACACAGTAGACAATAAATATTTGTGGATTGATAGAACTGCTCAGTTGTTATTTAAAAAGCCTAAACACATATATCTAATATCATATAAGGAAAAAAGCTTATATCTAATGTCAAAGAAAATAAGTTCCCCAAGGGAAAAAAATCCTAACTTCATTTTCAGATGCCCTTTCCAAAAATAAAAAGAAACCTAAATGGGATATTCACAGATTCATCAAGAGAGTGGACCATACAATTTATTGTCCAAGCTAGTTTATTTTTGAGAGTGGAAGTGGACATTATAAATATTTTTGTTGAGGCCGAAAGGGTAAACGGACTTTTCAGGGCAGTTAGGACACGTGGATCCCCTTACACAGGAAATGATAAGAAAGCTTATATTAATTAAGCAGTTACAATGTGCTAGGCAAGACCTTAGGGACCTTCATACTTCAGTGTCTCTTTTACTGGTCAAGCAGGGGAAGTTTTCAGGTTTTTATTATGAGGTTCAAATATTATATTAAAAGGCAGAGGTGTGAGAGCTCATCATTTTCGTCACCTACAATGAAAGGCCCAGACCCTCAAAGTCTCTTCTGTTCATCTGGGTAGAAAGCAACAAAGATCAAAGTTCTTCCAACTCTCTATTCCCCTCCCCTCCCCCCACTGCAATTTATTCCACCAAATCCCCCTTTCTAAGACTTCTCTGAGTGGCAAAATTCAAATAGGATTATTTGGTATTGAATATTTCTCTAAAAACAGTTTCCTGGTGAGGAAGTTTTCTTTGTCTTGACAAGAGAGGTTGCTGCTGAATTTGCCTTTCTCCCTTTTAGCTGGTTTTATAATGCAGTTGTGGAAAGCAATGAACGGTTTAGAAAAATACCCTTGGTGCTGGGAAACAGGATCCATCACCAAAGCTTGTTCAAAATCTGATTACATCAGCAGTTTCTCAAATCCACTGTATTAGCTTTGTAACTTTGCTTCCATGTCCCACAGAATCTATTGATGTGGGCAGTGACTTTTTTTTTTAAAGGAAGAGAGAACGACCTGCCTCTCTTTGGAAAATGCAATCCTGGAAGAACTTGGAGACAAAAGATTTCTACATTGGCCTAAAGAGTCAGATCCAAATCGATCCAATTTGTTTGTCATTAGCTGCAGTGTGGAGAGCTGGGATGTTAGCCTTGATAGCTCTTTTGGGTTTTAGACAGTCCTTTAAAGTAATAGGTACAGGCTGTGCTCCTAGAAGCTCTTTCTTTCTAAATGTAGAGGAGAAACCTTGACGTTGAAAATAGCTTATATGTTTTTTGAATCCAAAACGTGCCTAGTCCTTAATATCCAATGTTTCCCTTATATGTTCTCATCTCACCTCCAAACTATCCTATGAAAATGTTAACCATGATTTGCCCCAGTTTGCAGGTGGGAAAGCTAAGGCTGAAAGAGGAAGCCTCACCTTGAAGAGGCAGAACTGTGATTTGCAGGCGATTTTGCCTTGTTTCAAGGCTGTTCACTTGGCTCATAACTAACCACTCTGCTGGGCAGTCTTTCAGGACTCTCTTGGATTTATCTCAATATTGAAAGAATTTTCTCCATAACTGAGTGAAGGTCAACCTCTCTGTTATCAGAGCTGGACCATTTGCCAGCTGTTATGGATTGAACTGTGCCCCCTAAAACGATCTGTAGAAGTACTGAACCTCCACACCTCAGAACGTGACCGATTTGGGCAGAGTCTTTTCAGGGGTAATCAAGTTAAAGCAATGTCATTAGTGTGGGTCCTAATTTATTGTGACTTTTGCCCCTATTAAATGGGGGGATTTGGACCTAGAAGGAAGGAAGGCAATGCAAAGAGATGGAGGAAAAATATGGCCATTTCCAAGCCAAAGCTACAAGCCACCTACAAGGAGAGAGGCCGGGAACAGACCCTGCCCCAGCTCCTTCAAGAGAGCATAGCCTTGCCAACCTCTTGATTTCAGATGTCTGGCCTCTGGAGTTGTGAAAGAGTACATATCTGGGGTTCCAAGCCACCCAGTTGGTGGTATTTTGTTCCAGCAGTCTGGCAAGCTGATACACACGTTCTCCCACATTGTGGGTGACGACTTGCTCCTGGGGACCAGCCATCTCTTCTGTTCTCTCCACCGACTCTTGGCTGGTTCAAGGAGCAGGTGTAGACCAGGTCTAGGAGGAAAGTGTCTGAGTTAGAGCTCCAGCCAGCTGACACTATTCTAGGCTTCAGGGCTAAGCTAGACCCCAGCTGCCCCACCATGGACAGCATAGGAAGCTGAGAGGGGCCTGTTGGTACCTCTGAACTCACACCTCTTAGAGCAGACAGCAGTGGTTCTGAGCAGACTCCTTTCTCTCCTTCTCCTACCCTGGGTGGTTTCTAATTCTAACTCTAGTGACTTTAATTGATGGGAGAATGATCTGTCAGAACTGTTGAATAATGCACACATTGATGATTTCTTATTAACTTAAAAGCCCTTATGATGGGGTGAGGAGACAGAAGAAAACAAGTTTCACCTTCTGCAAAGGGAGAACAAAGACTTTCATTCAAATCATTCACAGGAAGAACCCTAGACAGGTCAGGTGAGCCTTGACCATCAGCTTCTGGAGGAAGTGACCTGGTTTTATCAAACTCTCCACTGCCTCCAAGTGCCACCAGAAACATAAGTCTACTATTAGCTAGAAATAATAAAATGCTCAATAGACCCCAAATTATGAAGCCAGCCAGGAAACTCGCAAACACTCATGTTTACAGCACACCTGGTGAGAATTTTTACAGTACAGTATAAAATCTGGCCTTTAAAAAATGGCATAGAATTGGTGGCATGTCGCCTTTATGCCCTTTAAGCTATAAGCCAGAATCTGCAGAGTTTATAAATTCTTCATAACCCTTTGCTATAACATAAAAGTTTAGAATAATAATAATACTAACTTGACGAGCTGTAGAGGTCACAATAAGCAGCTCCAGTTTCTTGGCTGAAGAATAGAAAACTAAAAGGGGACTAAGTGTTGTTGTGGAATTGTTTTGGCCCAGGGGAAAAAGCTGATAAAGAGAACTCAAATCAGATAAATTCCATCTTCCCTTTGATTTTCACTGGAGAGTCGAGGGCAAACTTCTAAAGAAAACTGTTGCTGAATGAGATATTAGCCTAGTGGTAACCCACCTTAGGCTGACATGGCATCACACCCATGCAGCTGGACCAGGTGGGCGTGACTGTGAGCCCTCCTCTCTCTCTGAGCTTGAGTTTCCCCTAGAGACGTGTACTATTTTGTGGGCCTTTTGAGTCTGGAATCTTCCACGCTCACACCAAGTCACCTCACATTTCATCCTCTGAGTTCTTCTGTTGGCCCACCTCCAGCTTTATCACAATGATGACGTTAGAGTCAGGGACCCCTGGGACATGCAGGCACCCACCACTCCCCAGATCCCTCTCTTTTTCCTCTCTGCAGTCCTGGGGGTCTCTCTCCAAAGGCAACTTTCCTCTGAAACCCTCTGTCCCTGCTTGGGTTGTGGGAAACAAACTCTGAGATGGAGCCTGGGACAAACTCTCAGGACCACCCTCTGGGGTGTACAGAAGCCAGGCTGGGGCGGAGGAGAAGCAGATGACAATTCAGTCGCAACAAAAGCTCAGCCCATGTGGACCCTTCTGAGTTGCTCCAAATGGAGGCCAGGGCGGCTGGGTCTTTGTAAACTGATGACAAATTGTACTAAGCATGGGTGCTCTGGGCAGGGCATGGCCTTAGGTAAGGCAGCTCCCGTGACTGAGGGCCACTCTCTCCTGGGAAGGGTCTTAGCTGGGGGTCTTCAGCTGCCCACAGGCCTGGCAGCTGGAGGAGTGAGCGTCGGGTCATACAGGGGTGCATCTGGGTGGGCACACTGCATCCACCATGCCCTCACTGTAGAATTCCCATCGGAGGAAAACAGGACCTTATGGAGAAATGGAGGTTGCAAGTAAAGGTAAGAGGAATCTCATACCTATTCTTTACCTTTACTGAAATACAACAATAAAACAGATGTTGTCAGTGCTATTTTCCACATCCTAAATAAGTAATAATTAATGCTGTACCATAAATTTACTATTTACCTCCTTCAGGGTCTCCCTCCTGCTAAGCTTTAATAAGCTACTGATAAATATGTTTTTCTTTGTTATAAGTAGTACAGAAATAACTGCTATTATCTGAGCACATGTTGCATTGCAGACATTTATTATTTCCTTCAATTATCATAAAACCCTGTAAGAAAAATACCATTATCCCTATTATGGATGGAAAATGCAGGACTAAAGAGAACAAATTCCTTGTCCAGCTCACACACACATGTCAGAACTGGGGTCTGAACCCAGCTGACCCTGGAAGCTCTACTCTTTTAAATCTATCAAGTTGCATTTTATCCTAATATGTAACTTATATTCCTTTTTGCTCCTCTTTCCAGATATCTGACGCCTCTCTGTTTTTTGTTTACCCTCCTAGTTATGGAAATCCATTTCTGAAATCTGACTGTTGTTGTTCAGTCACTCAGTTGTGTCTGACTCTTTTCAACCCCATGGACTGCAGCACGCCAGGTTTCCCTGTCCATCACCATCTCCTGGAGCTTGCTCAAACTCATGTCCATCAAGTTGGTGATGCCATCCAACCATCTCATCCTCTGTCGCCCCCTCTCCTCCCGCCCTCAATCTTTCTCAGCATCAGGTCTTTTCCAATGAGTCAGCTCTTCGCATCAGGTGGCCAAAGTACTGCAGTTTCAGCTTTAGCATCATTCCTTCCAAAGAACACCAAAGACTGATCTCCTTTAGAATGGACTGGTTGAATCTCCTTGCAGTCCAAGGGACTCTCAAGAGTTTTCTCCAACACCACAGTTCAAAAGCATCAATTCTTCGGCACTCAGCCTTCTTCACAGTCCAACTCTCATATCCATACATGGCCACTGGAAAAACCATAGCCTTGACTAGACCGACCTTTGTTGGCAAAGTAATGTCTCTGCTTTTGAATATGCTATCTAGGTTGGTCACAACTTTCCTTCCAAGGAGTAAGCATCTTTTAATTTCATGGCTGCAATCACCATCTGCAGTGATTTTGGAGCCCCCCAAAATATTGGAGGCTCAGAAAAAAGACATGGAACAGATAGTAGGAGCACATACTTGACCTCTCTGGAGTAGCTACGTGAGGGTCCTCAGAGAGCTCCCCCAAATCTGAGACTGCAGCACCTGCTGAGTGCCCCGGCTCCTACATCCATGATGTGGACAGTCTCTGCTAGTTTTTCCTTGGTCCCCCAATCTCTCGAGGCTTCCCCACTATGACTTTGATCCTTACCTCACCGTCCTCTTCTCCTGCCGGTCCATTCAGTTTCTTCTGGTTATTAGTAGGAATTATTACTGCTGTTTACAAATTCAGATCTAAATTTCTCATGGCAACAGAAAAAGGAATAAATAGATATATCCCTGTTTCCTAGAATTTCAAATGTGGACAAGAGGGATTGAAAAGAGACTAATGTATATATAGTGGCTTAAAGAACCATCTTATCGCGTCCTTTTACCATCACGTTTCACACCTGAAACCTGGTTTGGTCATATGTTCTTTTTATACATATAATTTGTAAGATCATGATAAAAGGAATCTTATCCAGCTGGTGCTATTGTAACTTAAAATGTGTGCCAGGTGGACTTTAGAGAAGAAATCAGGATGATATGCTTGGCTGAGGCCTTTTTTACACTAGAATGGGGGAATTAAAATCTCATTTTTTGAAATAAAGGGAGGATAGACTTTCATCTGTCTGAGATAATTTAATATAGCCTACCTGGAGGCAGGGCAGACTTGAGCAAATGATTCTTCTAGTCCTCTCTAGCTTTGTAATTATATTTTCAGAGGATGAGAATAAAGATTCCTGCTGCTCCACACATTATTATACATCTTGAAGAGGATTCAGAGTCTAATATTTGTCGTTTTTAGCCGCTTTTCTAATTTTATGTCTAATTAGCCAAGAAATTGGCGATTCAAAGACATCCTTGCTTTGCAAAGTTCCCATATGTCTTTCAATTCACAAATATGTTTTTGATATTCCTTCTAGGTGTGCAGCACTTAGGGAACAAGAGAAAGGGACTGAAAGAGGTGGGCAGAGGCCAGTCTCTGGGTGCTTAGAGTCCAGGGAGAAGGGAAGGCATATTCACAGTCAATTAGAACGAGATGCTGAGTTCAAAGTATTGTGTTAGAACTAGGTTTGCAGTAAGCAGAACCTCACCCAGGGCACCTGAAGGAAGGAGGGAGGGAAGGGGGAAGGCAGGAATGGAGGGAAGGAGGGAGAGAAAGAGGTAGCGGGGAGGAAAGGCTCTCTGAGCCACCTCTTCACTGAGACCCTCCCTGGGCCCATTTCAACGAACCTTCATCCTCTGTGTCTGCTCTGCAGGATCTGAGGACACAGGATGAAAACCTGAGGCTCTGTCAGGATTCTTCATTTCAGGACCATCCCATCAGTGCTCCCCATCCACTCCTCAGAATGGGACATAATGCATGACTCTACTCCCAGCCTATTCAAGTGTTTGTATATGAGGACTGTACTGCAAAGCACAGATTCATCAACACCCTTGTCAGATTGCTACTTCCCAGGGACCCCAGCACTGCAGTGGATTCCTGCTGAGAATGTGTTTCCTTCTTCCAGGACTAACTTGTCTCGCTGATCTCTGAAAACAATAGAAACACTTCTCTTAAGACTGCTATTCCCATAGAGGTAAACCTCTCCTCCCACATTAGCCACCCTGCCTTTTTTTTACAGGATGTTGTTAAAATATCTTTTCATAAATAACTAGTAGTATTTTTCCCTTTCAGAGGCTTGACTTCCATGGGTACTGCAAGGCTGCAAAGGATGTATGCTTTGTGAGGCTTATTACAAACAGCCACATGCCCACCACCCCACACCCAAGGCCAGCACAAGTCTCCGTATGAAGGAAGTGAACTTGAACTTTAAGACAGTTTATCTTCTCCTGGTTTCCAAACCACAGTCACACTCTTCTGAGGCTCAGCCCACCCTTCTTGTCTTCAGCTAGTTGTCAACTAATCCCTCTATACTGTGAGTTCTCAACCTGAAGTGAGGGAAGTGAAGTCGCTCAGTCGTGTCCGACTCTTTGAGACCCCATGGACTGTAGCCCACCAGGCTCCTTCATCCATGGAATTTTCCAGGCAAGAGGACTGGAGTGGGTTGCCATTTCCTTCTCCAGGGAATCTTCCTGATTCAGGGATTGAACCCGGGTCTCCCGCATTGCAGGCAGATGCTTTACCATCTGAGCCACCAGGGAAACCCAACCTGAAGATGTCACCTAATCACAGAGACACATTCTAATGGTGGAATCACAGGCACCGTAACCATCCTATGAAGAAACGTTGCAGTGAGAGAATTACTGGTTGTATATCAAGGAGATCAAAGAGCTACTGGGACTACTCTAAGAGGACCTTTAGTCAAAATTTTTCAAAGGTGGTGGAAGCTGCCTTTGCCACACACAGAGACCCTTGCAAAGAATGTCTGGACTTCCTCACTTACAGCTACTGATGGATGGTGGCTTCTTTGACCCTGTGCACTACCCTGTCCCTCACCTTTCTTGACTCTTCAGATGTACAGGTACCTAATATACAGATATACAGGTACTTAAGGCCCTGCGGCTGTGAAATTAAAAAACATTTGCTCCTTGGAAGAAAAGCTATGACCAACCTAGACAGCATATTGAAAAGCAGAGACATCACTTTGCCAACAAAGGTCTGTCTAGTCAAAGCTATGTATCCAGTGGTCATGTTTGGATGTGAGAGTTGGACCATAAAGAAAACTGAGTGACGAAGAATTGATGCTTTTGAACTGTGGTGTTGGAGAAGACTCAAGAGTCCCTTGGACTGCAAGGGGATCCAATCAGTCCATCCTAAAGGAGATCAGTCCTGAATATTCATTGGAAGGACTGATGCTGAAGCTGAAACTCCAATACTTTGGCTACCTGATGCAAAGAACTGACTCATTGGAAAAGACCCTGATGCTGGGAAAGATTGAAGGCTGGAGGAGAAGGGGACGACAGAGGATGAGATGGTTGGATGGCATCACCGACTCAACGGACATGAGTTTTGAGTAAACTCTGGGAGTTGGTGATGGACAGGGAGGCCTGGGGTGCTGCAGTCCATGGGGTTGCAAAGAGTTGGACATGACTGAGCGACTGAACTGACTGAACTGACTGAAGGCACTGCTTCTTGTTCACAGACCAAAGAAAGCTTCATCAGCTCTGAATTTCCTCACCATTACACTTGTCCGTTTCTGAGATCAGTCTCTGTGACACTGAGCATTCCTCCTGCTTCTCTGCATTCTCACACCTAAAGTGAGTCCATTTCCCTGAGTTCTGAATTCTACACTACACCTGTCAGGAATCTGGTTTCAGTGAGCTATGTCTCTCTTTCTTGCCTGTATCTTCAAAGGTCCCTCTCTTTTGCTTCTGTGGGTTCTTCCCATCACTCGATGCACAGATCCTTACACCTGAACTGCTTTTCTCTTTCTCTTGAATTCTTTGCAAGTTGGCATACTTCCTCTCCAGTCTGACATAACTTCTAATGCCACTAATGATCCTCTGATGGTCAACTTTTGTGGACACATCTCAATCATCTTACTTGGTTTCCTTGCAGCATTTGCCCTGCTGACCTCTCTATCCTTCTTAATCTTTCCCCTTAATAAGTTTCTTCACTGAGCTCCTTGGTCTTCTTTTCAAGTGTCTCTCTTTCCATAACATCCTTAAATACTGATATTTACTTAAATGTTGATATCATGGGTCTTTGATCAACCTTTCTTTAGCCTCCTTCCTGAGTTGTCTCATTTACTCTCATAACTTAAAATCCATCTGTTGACTCTGAGCCCACATGTCCCACTCAGATATCTCTCCCATGTCCCAAACAGAAATGTTACAGTGCCTAATGGGCAACTGCATCAGACCACTCTTGACACATCAGACTTGCTCCGCTCCAAGTATGTCTCCCTTTCAGCTTCCTTTACCCTCTCTGATCTTCCTTAAGAGGTGCCTGGTGCTGCTCTGCACCCATCGACCTCCCGAATTTATTCACCTCCTTTAGCTCACATACCTAATTGACAAATATCATCAGCTGTACCAGCCCAAGGGCTCTCTTGCCCACACCCTCTTTTGCTTCCTTCTGCCACTGCCTCCCTGTGGGCATCCATCATTTCTTACGCATGGTCTTCCCAGGTGGCACAGTGGTGAAGCATCCACCTGCCAGTGAAGGAGATACAAGAAATGTGGCTTTGATTCCTAGGTAAGGAAGATCCCCTGGTGAAGGAAATGGCAACCCACTCCAGTACTCTTGCCTGAAAAATCCCATGGATGGAGGAGCCTGGTAGGCTACAGTCCACAGGGTTGCAAAGAGTCAGACACAACTGAGTGACTTCACTTTCTTTTCTTTTTCTCTTGCCTCTCACCATCCCATCTACCACAAATATCATCCACCCACCACAAGTCTGAAAATTCAGTGCTCAGTCAGAATTCTCCAAGGTCCTTCATTGCTTATAGCAGAGAAAACTATGACCCGTGAATGAAGTTTGGCCCATCACCTGTTTTTATGCAAATAAAACTCATGTACAGGCTCAACTCTTCCATACATGAAAAAAAAAACCATGAACAATGAAGAAGCATTAGATATTTGTAGTTAGTATAGGGTCTATAAAAGCTGAAATATTTACTATCTAACTCTACAGAAAAACTTTGCAGGCCTCTAGGTTAGAGGACTAACCCAGCTTTCTTAGGATGGCACAAAATACCCTCCAGCATACATTCTCTGTCTTCCAAACTCATGTTCCTTAACTCCTTCTTCAATAGACAGCAATGTTCGATTTTTTGTGTGTATGTGGATAAGGTTGTATAGCATTGTGGTTTAAAGTGGAAAGTATAGCCAGGATATCTGGGTTGAATCCTGACCCTGCCACTGGTTAGCTATGTGACCTTCGACAATTTATGTAACCTCTTTATAATTTAGTTTTTTCGTATATAAAATGGAAGGTCCTAATTCAGAGGGCTTTGGAAACACACTGCCTTCGAGTCTCATTTTGTCTGTAACATAGAGGTCATAAAATTGTGCTTTGGATAACATTTATGGTGGTAGAGAGTACAAAAATGTATTTCTGAGAACAATGTTAAGCATATAAGAATATTCTTTCTTGAAAAAATCAATTTTCTTAACTGACTTATCTGACATTTGGTAGGAAAAAAAAATTCACATGTCAATGGAAATAGCAAAGAAATGAGAAAAGGAAAATAGAAGTATCTCTGAGGAATTTTAAAATTTATTGAAAGAAAGTATCCCTCTTTAAAAAGTAACTATCCCACACAATATAGGAGTGTTAAATACACTGAGAAGGACCATATATATGTAAGGTGTCACGTGTAAGTGCTCACCCTTGTCAGATTCTCTTCATTTACTCTGTGGAAGAACAAGGTTCTCTCGCCCTCTGACAGGTGGGTGGTATCATGTGACTAACGGCCAGTTCCTGTGCCATGTTTCTTCCTGGATGAAGCACTGAAGTGCTAGTGTGAGACTAGCACTTTCTTCCCCTCTTGGATAGAACAAAGAAGGCAATATTCCAGACGGTGTACTGACAAGATGGCAGTCCCTCTCTCAGGAGGAATACACAGTCACTTTGTGGGGGCAAGTTTCTCCAGCGTGTTGCCTCCATCCACAATGGATTTTGAGGCTGTGGGAAATGCACTTCTGTTGGAGTGAAGCACAGAGATTTGGTTTGTTTTTGTCATAAGCCAGTCTACCTTGGATCTCCCGTCATGTTCTTAAGCCAGTAGAATTAAGTGAAGCCCTGGCCGGGTAGAGCTGGCTTCCCAGGACTAAGCCTCCTGTGAGGAGGCTCGAAGGAGCAGGCCCATTGTTCTGTGCTGATGAGGAAGGGATGTCCTTTGTGATCACTCCTGAATGTTTTCCCTCTTTAATTAGCAGTTTTTGTTATTGTACTTGGGAGGCAAAGCTCCAGGAGCAAAGGCCACGGCTTTAGTGATAAATGCCTCCTCAAACATTTCTAACCAGAAAATAAAATAACATAAAACCTCGCAAATGAATGTGGTCGTGAGCTGCAAATGTCAATTCTGCCATTGTATGGATTTAAAATCAAATGTAAACAATGTTTGAGGAAACACTGACCTGAATCGAGTCTTTTTTTCACACTGGTAATTAGTTCTGCAGCAGCAGGCTCTGGCTGAAAGCTGGGTCAGGGCTCCCTCCCCTTGGAAGCCGAGAACATTCTTACAGCCTCCAACCACAAAACAAAGCCCTTGGGAGGTTGTCTGCTGAGGCTGCCCCTTTGCCCACTTCTGGTGAAGGGCAGGTTTCTTGGCAAATGCTCCCTTACCTTGACTTATGGGCAGTGGGTATACATCTTTTCTTCAGTGTGGGTGGTAACTGGGGTGGAGACACTGGAGTAGGGCCAACGGAGGCTAAAATTCTAGAAATCAGATGACAGGCAGACTTAACCAATGCTGAGAATATAAGAACTAGAAAGATATTTTAGCCAGAAAAAAAGGTTAATGGCCATAATGTTATAAATACATATCTTTTTTTTTTATATTCTGGAGCACAGTATTGATTACTGAAGTCAAATTATTGGAGGGTTCCTTATGTTTGAGGTTTATTCTGCAGTTTCTTCAATAATCAGAACTTTTGGTAACACAGTTTCCTGATTCATAAAAATAATGGGTAAGGATGGATGTTTTTTAAAAACTTGGGACTGAATGGCCCATTTAAATTTCCCACAATGAGTACCCTCACTTTAGGCCAAAGGAAGAAATATCAAACTGTGTAAAAAGCACAAACCAGTTAATAAATGAGAATTTGAATCTGTGCAGCTTTTGCTCAGAACTTACTACAAATGCTGACCTGTTCTTGTTCCTGGCCATGCCATTTCAAGTTCATTTGAGAGGCTTTGGTTAGGAAAATATTCTTAGACCATCAAGTTTACCTTCAACTCACAGAACCAAAAGAAAATAAGACCACCTAATGACGCGGAAAAATCATTTAAAAATCAGATAAATCCCAAAGACTTCAGTGTTAACAGTTTATTATAGTATTCACTAACCTTACACAGGCTGGATAGAAGTGTTCTCTAAAGTGCTAAGTAGAAAGAATTTAATGATTTCAGTTTAATTCCCTGTTGTACTGAAGTCCATTCTGGAATGAAAAAATAAAAACCATCAACATACATTATATTAAAGGTCTGAGTCTCAAAAGCAACTCTCATCTTTAGCTGGAAAAACAAAGCATCTGAAAATGCCTCCTGAGTTTAGTGGAACTTCATCATTCTTGAACCAGTCTGCCTTTATCAATAGCCAGTTCCTCTGTTATGACAGTAAATTAAAATACCATTCTTTGCCTTAACAAGAAAAATGAATAAGAAGAATGAGAAATTTAAATGACTTTGTTGAATCAATTCTTTGGCTTGCTTTTTCATATCTTCTTTCTTTGCTGAGGTCTTAAATCTGATACCCTTCAAATAGGCAGGGCAGAGAAGAAAATGGCTCTTACCTGCCTACTCCCTTTTTCTCTCTTCTGATCCTTCTGGTCTTTGCTCATCATTTTTTTCAGGTCATTACATCCCTTCTGGATTAATTTCTTTAATATCCCATTGGCTGGGCTGCCAAAACTCATTTCTTCATTACTGTTCTTTGCTTAAGGGTGGCAGTTGCTGAATCCTCTGCCACATCCCCTTTGATCTGCCTTGGATTTTATTTTTTTATAACATCTATTTCTTTTTCCTCCTTCTTTGTTTATCCCAGTGGCAGAAAAATGGGGATTAATTATTTCTATGAGGCCGGCACTTCTCTTTGTGTCAAGTACTAGGAAACAGAGCACATTTATCTGAAGAAAGAGCCTGTCTCCATCCACTGCAATTGAGGGATCTAAACCTGGACTTTGGATTCACTGAGGGTGGTGTCTCTGCAGACTCTCTTGGCAGAGCCTGTCTCATAGTTACAAGGGTCTGCAAGCCTAAGTCCACCTTCTAAATAAACCTCCTTGTTTTTAACCCTGTATGCCTCCAAACTCATCCCAGGGTAATCTTTCTAAAACACAAAAAAGATCTGTTACTTCTTAGCCCCAGATATTCTGTGGGCTCTCCACTGCATTAGGGAGAACTCCACGCTCTCAGTTCAATTCAGTCGCTCAGTCGTGTCCAACTCTTTGCAACCCCATGAACCGCAGCACGCCAGGCATCCCTGTCCATCACCAATTCTCAAAGCTTCCTCGAACCCATGTCCGTCGAGTTGGTGATGCCATCCAACCATCTCATCCTCTGTTGTCCCCTTCTCCTCCTGCCCTCAATCTTTCCCAGCATCAGGGTCTTTTCAAATGAGTCAGCTTTTCGCATCACGTGGCCAAAGTACTGGAGTTTCAGCTTCAACATCAGTCCTTCCAATGAACACCCAAGACTGATCTCCTTTAGGATGGACTGGTTGGATCTCCTTGCAGTTCAAGGGACTCTCAAGAGTCTTCTCCAACACCACAGTTCAAAAGCATCAATTCTTTGGCACTCAGCTTTCTTCACAGTCCAACTCTCACATCCATACATGACCACTGGAAAAACCATAGCCTTGACTAGACGGACCTTTGTTGGCAAAGTAATGTCTCTGCTTTTTAATGTGCTGTCTACGTTGGTCATAACTTTCCTTCCAAGGAGTAAGCGTCTTTTAATTTCATGGCTGCACTCACCATCTGCAGTGATTTTGGAGCCCCCAAAATAAAGTCTGACACTGTTTCCACTGTTTCCCCATCTATTTGTCATGAAGTGATGGGACTAGATGCCATGATCTTAGTTTTCTGAATGTTGAGCTTTAAGAAGAGCATAAAAAGCACTGTTCTTATGTTTTACATTTTTTAATCTTTTTTCATCTCTTCCTACTCTCTCTGCATCGTATCTTACATTCTAGTCATTCTGAAATATTTGGGTTCTCAGACTGGGCTCATCCTCTTTTATCTCTGAGCTTTTGAACCTATATTCTCTCTCTTGGGAATGCCTTTCTCTCCTTTGTCTACCTGGTAAAGTCCACGCACTTTTTACAACTCAGCCCAAATGGGGAATCTTTTCCCATTTACCCAAGACCTACAGCATCCCTGTCTCCAAAGCCCTTGATGTTTGACTCAGGTGTTTGCGTCTCACATTCAACATCAGTATCTACTTGCCTGGATCATTCACTCTGTTTTGAGCTGCTTGGGGACAAGATCTCTGTCTTTATCTTTGGGGTCTCCATGCCTTATTAAACAGCCAGGAATATCATAGTGGTTAGAAAATACTACATGCTCAGATAAATGAATGAATGAATGAAAAGTAGTAAAGTAATTCAATACTTCTCATTAGTTGCATTGCATAAATTATGAATCACTCTAGTTCTGTTTTTCTTTTGAGTAGGCAATAAGAGAATTCCCGAATGCAGGTACTTAATAGTTGTTACTGCTGTTATTGTAATTAATTAAGACTCATACTTTTAATAATAGAAATTGATTGTGTACACGGTCTGAATTTATCAGAAAATCATGGCTTCCTTTTTATAATTTTATAGAACTTCTCATCTTTTTCGCTCAGTCGTGTCCAACTCTTTGCAACCCCATGGACTGTAGCCTACCAGGCTTCTCAGTCCATGGGATTTTCCAGGCAAGAGTACTGGAGTGGGTTGCCATTGCCTTCTCCAGGGGATCTTCCCGACCCAGGGATCAAACCCGGTCTCCAGCATTGTAGGCAGACGCTTTACCCTTTGAGCCACAAGAGAAGCCCAATTAATTAAGACTTACACTTTTAATAATAGAAATTGATTGTGTACATGGTCTGAATTTATCAGAAAATCATGTCTTCCTTTTTATAATTTTATAGAACTTCTCATCTTTTTTCTTGATAAGCCATACTTCTGCTGGTTGTCGATAGAGTAAGTAGGATTTGGATACTGTTCACTTCCTTGGTGGTTCAGATGGTAAAGAATCTACCTGGAATGCAGGAGACCGAGGTTCACTCACTGGGTCAGGAAGATCCCCTGGAGAAGGGAATGGCTACCCACTCCTGCACTCTTGCCTGGAGAACTCCATGGACAGAGGAGCCTCACGGGGTGTAGTCCGTGGGGTCACAAAGAGTTGGACACCACTGAGTGACTAATATTTTCACTTTAAGTAAGTCCTTTTCCCTTCTGAGTCCTAAAGAAAAATTGAATTAATAATCTGAAATTATCAAAGTAAGATTGGTTTAAAAATCGAGGTCATACAATTTGTACACAATTGCTTGCCTATCTTTTCCTTTATTTCACTTTATTGTTTTATTGTCAGTATGGTACCATCTTATGAAATATTCTAGGTAAATATAACTATTAACTTCATAATACACCACTTCTTGGTTAAAGTTTTCCTTTATTTTTATTCCTACAGTCATCATCACCTATTAAAGTATCGTTAAAGTTTTTACCTCTCTGTGTGTATACTTTTGTTTATATATTTATTTATTTGTACTGTGTTATGATATAAAGTTTTTTATTATGGAATTTGAGTCAAAAAAGTTTGAAAGCCACTGAAAAATACTTTTAAAAGTATTTTTGAAACTACCTTTCATCCTTTAACATTTTCTTTTTACAAAGGCAAATCAGGGTGAGATGAACATCAAGGACAGCAACTTTGAAAGATTTCACAAGTCTAGGGTATGTGAGTAGAAATTAGAGTAGCCCTACTACAGCGTAAGTGTATTGATTTCCTTGTGTGACTTATGGAAACTATCCTTATTTTTTTTTTTAATTTTATTTTATTTTTAAACTTTACATAATTGTATTAGTTTTGCCAAATATCAAAATGAATCCGCCACAGGTATACATGTGTTCCCCATCCTGAACCCTCCTCCCTCCTCCCTCCCCATACCATCCCTCTGGGTCGTCCCAGTGCACTAGCCCCAAGCATCCAGTATCGTGTATCGAACCTGGACTGGCAACTCGTTTCTTACATGATATTTTACATGTTTCAATGTCATTCTCCCAAATCTTTAAACTCGCTGTCCCTACCTGTGTTAGGCCTCCTGATTGTTCTGCCTCCCTGAGTCCCTGTCCCTTTGCCACTCACCACAGTTGACTGGGGATTTCTTGAACGAGGGGCCCAAGACAATAAGCTCAGTTCAACTTGCTCAAGTGTTACTTCTACCTTTGGCCACCGGGCGTGGACACTCTGCTATCATCTCCATTGTTTTCCATCCATTGCCAATACTGTGCCGTGTCTCAGGATGAGTGGCTTCAAATCAGGAAAGTGGTGCCTACTTTAAAAAATGTCATCCAGGTTCCTGCACAGCAGTATGATCACTGATTCAGAAGATAGATATCTTCAGAACCCTTGAATCTTATATTCCTGCATTAATACCTAGCACCTCCCACAGACACATAGCCTAGTAACTCCTCTCGTATACGTTTTCCACAATTCATCTTCGTGATTCACCATGCTAGCAATTTACAGTAATGAGCTGTGAGCTGACACCCAGGGTGGGTGAGACAGAGACAACATTCAGTCTACAGTGAGCAGCAAAGAGTACTTGAGGGATACATTCTCTGCATTCTGAAAGCATCTTAATGATCCTAAGTGCTTTGGATGTTTAGAGGAAGTTCAAAGGCACTGAATCAATCGTACATCATTTAAAAAATACAATACAGAAAACTTGGGAGCTGTAGGAATGGTATCTGTTTTTCTGCAAAGGCTGAGGAGGTGGCTGGATAGAAGAGTGTTAAAGTAATGCTTTTGTTTCCTGGAAGAAGAGGGTAAATGCCTGTTTCCTTACGTGTTGATGGTTGGTTTTCAGGTGTACCTGGGCCAGGATAAGTGCATCCAGGCCTGCTTGGGAATCCTAGAGCATCCCAGTCTGTTATTTTTTTGAATGTCTTGCATTCAAGAAAAGCATCAAACATTTTTAGCTGAACACTATATTTAGCTTTAAAATTGATTCATATATGAGAGGACACAAAATATACATGATTCTAAAGCCTTTTACATCTTCTTTTGACAATAAGGGTAGGTGGATAACTTTTGAACTGTTTTTTACAACAAATTATTTCTTTTATGACAGTGAGAATGAAAATCTATAATTATTAGAACACATGCATCATTACCCGGTAGATTGAAACACTTAGTTCAGAAGGTCAATTTCTTATTATAGGATCCAAGCCAATAATTTGATGAATTGCATTTTCCTTTCTCTCAAGGTAGCCCTTTAATACGGCTTCACTGTTGCATAGAGTAGAGAATTCTAGTGCTGCCAGCTATGTTCAGATCCATACCCGTGTGTCTCTCTGGTACCCACAGAAGGCAGCGGCAAAGTGGAGGGGACATGGCCATCGGCTCAGCCAGCACCGGGTTGAGTCCTGGCCTTGCTGCTGACTGGTTGAATGGCCCTGGGCAAATCTCTTCACCTTTTTAAGACCTACTTTCCCTGACATGTGGAAAGAACTCAGTACCATTCTTGGTGGTGTTCTTGTGAGATCTAAATGCTCAGTACATGCAAAATGTCTCATGCAGGGCCGGCTGGAAGCAGGGACTTGGTGCATAGTGGCGATGGCTCAGAGGGGCTGCCCTGAAGGCTCTCCTCAGCGGTTTTCCAGAGATCCAGGCAGAAGGAGCACTGCTTTCCTCATCTTGGGCTCTGGGGTCTGTTCTCTGACCTGCTGCTATGCTCTTTAGGTAGCAGACAGACCTAAAGCCTGTTCAAAGTCGGCTGTCCCCTTCGGTGACCACACAACAGGGCTGCATTCCCAGCTCTGCTTCCTGTGCCTTGCTGTGGCTTCCTCACTGTGCTTCCCACTCTTGTCTTTTTGGCAAAGGACCGCCTGAGAGGGAAGGCAGTTCTTTGTATGAAATACATTCCCCTCTCATTTTATACTGGTCCAGGGCCTACAAGTATCATAAAAATACAAAAGGTGTGGAGGCCAGAAGTTAAACTATGTCTATGTGGTAGGCAGAATGGAGACTGAAAGCAGAAGTGGAGAAGTGTTGGATGTCGCTGTGGCCTACCAGGGGCAAATCCCAAATCTGGACTTCTTCCTCTCCTCAGGAGACCAGCCCGAGGGAAAGGTCATTCCGATATGATCTGTTGAGCCTCATCATTCACCGATTTCATATTTGTGGATTTGCCTCCTCATTGGAATTTGCTTGTAATTTCAAATCAACACCCTGGTGCTTTCACTGACATTCACAGATGTGTTCAAGTGAGAACACTTTTGAGTGCCCCTAAGGACAAGTTTCCAGCTGGGGCCCAACATGGCGCCCCTCTGTTCTGGTCTCCCTCACGCCCAGAAGGGACCGGGGCTGGAGACAGGAGGCGGCCATGCAGGGCGGCGTGAGAGGTACTGACGCTGAAGTCACCGGATGAGGTTGGAATCCCACCTCTGGCACATGTATGTCCATGGAGTGACCGTCGGCAACCACTCAGCACTTTCAAGCCTCGTGCTCTCTTTTGTAAATAAATCAAATGGAATCTACTGATTGGAGATGTGTTAAGAATTTAAGATTATGATCTATGTGACATGCACATATGTATACATTTCCTAGGAACAATGGTTCAGTATTCACTAACTCACTAATTCAGTGTTTGCAGAGACTTTATAGAACATAAAGTGGCTCAAATGGGAAAGCATCTGCCTGCAATGTGGGAGACCCAGGTTTGATCCCTGGGTCATGAAGATCTTCTGGAGAAGGCAATGGCAACCCACTCCAGTACTCTTGGCTGCAAAATCCCATGGACGAAGGAGCCTGGTAGGTAATAGTCCATGGGGTTGCAAAGAGCTGGACGCGACTGAGCAACTTTACTTTCACTTTATAGAACTTAACTACCACAAATAATGAAAATTGATTATTATATGTACAGCGTGCGTTTGTGTATGTGCATCTCCCAGGGGAAGCAGTAGACAGGGAGTGATAGCTAGACCTTGGCTTCGGTTCCATTTCTATCAACAGGCTCCACCGATGCATGAACAGAGACAAGTTTACTTTATTTCTGTGCCTCCTAGTTCCCTAAAAGGTAAAGTTAGGGTCAAGGTGTCTGCCCTGCATAACAAGACCTTGCTGTAGAGATAAAATGTGTTTAGGAAACATGAACTTCCTTAGTGCCTTTTAAAGCACTCTGATAATGGAAGGCAGTGTCACCATCTGGCTCCTGTCTGGGCAGCAGGAGCAATTAGGAGGCTGGATGGTCATTCTACGGGAGCTCTGACGATGGTGGACTGTTCTGGTCTAGTGTTCATGCATTCATTGATTTATTTATTCAGTCTTTCAACAAAGTTGTATTGAAAACTGATTGTGTGCCCAGACACAAAGGAGATGCGCAGGATGCAAATGAATAAGCAAGGTCTATCTCTTAAGATTCTTACTGGAAGGAGACAAATATGCCGTATGGATTCTAGGAGGGGTACTCCAGGCTTCCATTCTTCCCTGACCCAAATTCTTCACATGGCCATAGCTGTGGGACTCTCCTGTGTTTGTATCAGCTGTGTATTTGTGCTTGTGTGTATGTGAATGGATGTATGAAGGTGCTCAGAGACAGTAATGGGCGTGCAAATATCCTGGTCCTTGAACCAAGTGCAGTCTGACATCTATCACAAATCCTCTTTCATTAAGACTCGTTCCTGTTGACGCTCATGGACCGTGTAGTCTTTCCTCTGGGGTCTTGGTCATATTCTTTCATGCTAGAGTTACCAGCATATGGAAACTCATATGTGTCCACATGATGATTCCTGAGAATTAAATGCATCAGCTGAACAAACTGCATGCATTTCAGATGTGCTTTACGTGAGGCATATTGGGTTCTTTTTGCATCCAAAGTCCAGAGGTCCCAGGATATGCAAACCCACTCACATGATTAATTCTCTCATTTCATTATTTATCTAGCAACTTTAGTTCTCTGATCTTATGTGAAAGCAAGTCTTAGACAACATAAGTATGTAAGCCAAAAACTTGTTTTAAATGTCTATAATATTACAATTGCTCTTTAAAATTGTCTTGATGATATACATAAAATAGAACATTACCGACTTCCTTGGAAGTTGCTTTGACACAAAATTTGAGTGGGGATAGTACCTGTCTTAAAAGAGCTTCAAAAAAACTTAGGACTCATGAGTCAAATCCTTTCCTTCACAAAGAAGCTCTGGAGTGATGAATGGAGGTCCTTTGTGGATTATCTGTGTGAAAATATAATGCAATTGGTTAGTATAAAATATACTTCACATGTCTTCCTCCATGCTTCTTCTGCTTTCTCCCTCATTCCTTTGATGTGGCAAATCCTTCCTTCGTTCATTTACCCATGTGACCTCACTTCTGGAATTGGTGGTATTAGGACACTAAGGAGAAGACATTCATTGAAGGGCTGTTGTAATTCGTGTGGATATCCATTGGATATGGAATCCTTGGAACTTCATTATAGAGCTTAGAAAAGGTCTCACCTTTCATCTTTTAACAATAGTTCCTGATTTTATTTGGAGAAGCTCTAGCAAATATGTGGTTCATGGTTAGACAGAAAATACTGGGTACTAAAAACCAGAAATAAAAATTTTAAGTAATAGACAAGCCACCATCGCCTCAAGTAAACAGCTTGTTTGAATGTCTGAGGCGCTGCATTTTGTAACTGAGAATGTGGCCCTTTTTGTGTTGACTGCTAGAAGGCTCAGAGCCGTGTTTATGGTTCATTTTCCACAAACACAGTTGAGGACGGCTCTGCCAAGCATTTTATGTATCCAGCTCATTCTCGGACTCTTTACTCAGTTTTTTCCACCCTTATTTACCCTTTGCCATTATTTCTTCAGGTACCTATTTTTTATCCTCTTGTACTATATACAGCATGAAGCATACAAAATCATTTTTGGAACAAATTGGGATTTGAACATATAGACAAACATATGGTCGGCAATTGGCAATAAGGTATTATTCCATCACTAATTTACACAATTTAGTAGCCAGAGAGTCATAGAAATACATAAAACAAATTACAATGCCATTTTCTAAGTGCTATAAAGTTGTTGTGGACACAGTGCTATAAGGCAGATGATGGAAGAAGCGTCACTAATTCTTTCAGCAGCTTTTGCTCTGGGCTTGTTACGTGCCAGCAATTCTTTGGACCCTGAGTATACAGACTCCCTTAGTCCCAAGGAGTTCAAACTCCTTGGAAGACAAATGCATAAGCAAATAAGTGTACTAGAACGTGAGTCACTCTAAAACTGAGTATGTGTAAAATGCTATGAAAACACAGATGAGGGGCAATTAATTATATCTGGGAAAGGAAATCTCAAGGAGAGTTATGGAGAGGTGATGACATTTCAGCTTGATCTCGTGCATAACAAATGACTTCCTATAAGGTATTTCCCACCTGTTTTGAATTAACTAAAATGATTAGATCTTAGAATTTACAAAGGTCATCTCTATGAAAATGGAAAAAGTAGATCATTCACGTAAAGTAACAATTTAAAAAATGCCAGACTGATTTTGGATGGCCACCAGAAGCATGTAGGTGCTAAAGTCTGTAAGAAAGAAGGTTTTTGAAACTGAGAAGGGGATAAAATTTTCCCGGATTTGATAAATATAGTGTTAATAAAGACATGCAGTTAATTCTATGCACTATAATTAAATAATCATAGCTTCCTGCTGCACCACAGTGTTTCTTGGTTTGTGTTTGACTGATTTAGGAGATGAACAGAAACCTTGCTAACATTCATGGACAAATAATGCTACACTTTCTCCAAATCTACCTCATTTTCCTTCCAGGTCCACTGACAGCCTGTTGCCCTGGCTGTCACCTGCCACTTTCGGAGCTGGTCTCTACGACTCATTCATGCTTGCTTTTCTAGTCTCTGACTTTCCTTTTCATGGGGGACGCATGTTGAGGACGATGGTTCAGTAGACGGAAAGAGCTCGGGTGCCTCAGGCTCACCGAGAAGCAAGTTCCCTAGGAAAGCTGTGTCACTAGGAATCTCTGCCCTGGTTTTTGAACGAACAGGGTACTACTGTATATTGTGCAAGACCACTGAAAATTGGCATTGCTTGTCGTGGTTACTCCGTCCTAGTACATTCCAGTGAAATAGTAAAAATGCTTTCACTTTTATACTTACCTCCTTTTCTCATCCATTTTCATAATCATGCAAAACACTGTATTTAATTCAATAGTTGTTTACAAAATCTTCAATATGAATTAAGGTTTTAAGACCTTGAGCAAGGTGGTTGGTGTTGCAACTTTAATCCATCAGGTATTAGGTCGTCATCATTCAGTTCTCTAAGGGGCTACAGTATGTGGTTCATGTAACACTTGCATGGGACCCCTCAGAGTAGTTTCCCTGTGTTAGACCCAGGCAACAGACGTGTAACACGAGAAGAACCTGCTCTGTTCTCCTGGTGTGAACGTGTTTGGGAAGGGCCATCCAGTCTGAGTCAGGAACTTGGCCTTGGTCTTTGGAGGCCTGGGTTTGTTTGCCGGAACAGTAGGGTTTTAAAATAGCTGTTTCTAGTTGTGAGTTCTGAAATTATTTCTATGACATTTTAATGTACAATTTAGTCAATCAAGAGTATTTCGTAAGCATTTCCTGTATGTCAACTAGGTGCTGGAGCTCTAGTTATTGAGATTAACACAGTGAACAAGACAGATTTGGCCTCTGCCCTAAGGGATCTTATAACCTAGGAGGGAAAACAGCCATTTAAAATACAGCGATGGGGTTTTTTTTAACAGGCAAGACAGGGTAGGCTGCATTTATTTTCAGCGTTTCCTCCTCTTTCTGGATAAAAAGATATGGTTATATCTTTCTGTGTTTTAAAGCCAGTGCAACACCAAAAAGAATTTTCTTCTCTATGTGTAAAATGAAATTCAATTATTAAGATTCCTAATTTTTTTCTCCTTGATCATAATGGATGTGGTGTGGGTAGAGAACCAGGAATGAGTGGAGGAGGTATTTTTGTATTAAACATGCTGACTGATGTTAAGACTCTGGTGTATATGCATTTATTTTTGTATAGGTGGCCATGTATGTCTATGTAGGCAACCACACAGAGCTGAGAATTTCCTTTACTATCTCTATCACTAGGCTGTTGACAGCCAAGGGCTTATTAATTTCTTAGTTAATTCCTCAATACGGTGTCAAATAGTGAATTAAAGCGTCAAATGGTGAAATACTGAACTTGCATGTTTGCCTGCTTTTCTTGCATTCAAATTCCCATGCCCCTAATACACCACTCATGTTGCTCTGAGATTAGTTTCTCCAGGTTCATTTTCCTGTCCCTATTCACCTTCTGAAAACACCTTCAGGAGCTCCTGTTTTTACTGAATTCTGTCTCCCTAGCAGCATTTCCCTGCCCTCCCTACTTGTCCCACGTAGATACCTGATTCCATCAATGCCACCTCTCCTCCTGCGCCACACGTGAGTGCTCACCAGTCCCACAGTGCCCTTCCTTACTTCTGCTTCTTCACAGGATCCCGAGGCTGTCCCAGCACGCCTCACCCAATGTGCTTCCAGCTCCGGTAGTTCTGCATAAATGCCTGTTGTCAGGGGTTGGAGCCGAAGGATTGGGCGCCTGAGCTCAGTACCCACAGACCGGTCACTGGAGGAGATGACTGCAGTGGTGACAGAAGGCATCTGTGGATCTTAATGGAACAGATGGTCAAGGGGACCTACTCACTTCTACCTTGTTGGACTTTCCCTAGAGGGTGTCTGACAATCCTTCAAAGTCAGTATCTTCCAGTCAGCTATCTTCAGAAAAATGGTATGGAAGAATGGAGACTGGGCAAGAAGACTGAGGATTCAGGGTCTGGAAGTCTAGCCTCTTCATTATGGCTGCCATCACTTACCTGCCTCAGCACCATGTGGAAATTATAAAATGCAGAATACCAGACCCACAGGAGGCTAGCCAAAGCAGAATGTCCAGGTGGATGGGGCAGAGCTCAGATATCTGTATTCTGTGTAGGTGACTGAAGTCTGAGAGCCATTCTATACAGATGGGCAGAGTGTGTGAGAAAATCCTTGGGTCAGTACTGTTACTGCCACAAAATTAGCGTGTATTGGCTTTCATTTCTGTTTGTTCACATCGGTGTTTGGCCTCCCAGTGGCCATGTGGATGGCAGAAAAGTGGAGTCCAGGAAGTGATGGGATGAGGGCAAATCAAGACTATATACCTCTCTGAGGTTACAAATCCTTGACAATCACAAGAAAAGGGATAAAGTATTATTTGGAGGGGTGAGAAATTATACTGATAGCCACTGTATATTTTCACTATTTTCCTGAACATTAAGTACTGGCGGTTCTTAGTCACTCGGTCATGCCTGTCTCTTTGTGACCCCATGAACTCAGCCCACCAGGCTCCTCTGCTCCATGGAATTTTCCAGGCAAGAATACTGGAGTGGGTTGCCATTTCCAGGCAGGTGAACCTAAAATGTCAGCAGTCCGATGCCACCTACTTCTTGTCTCCCACCCCATTCCTGATCCTGTTTCTACCACTTCCCCCATCTCTAAATCTTGAAAACATTGCTTTAACAATGGTGAGATAAATGTTGTTATTTAGTTGTTAAGTCGTGTCTGACTCTTTGTGATCCCATGGACTGTGGCCCACTAGGCTCCTCCATCCATGGGATTTTCCAGGCAAGAATACTGGAGTGGGTTGCCAATTCCTTCTCCAGGGGATCTTCCCTACCCAGGGATCGAATCCATGTCTCCTGCATTGGTAGGCGATTCTTTTATCACTGAGCCACCAGGAAAGTCCAGTGAGATAGATAGAAGAATATAAAGGAACATATAATTATATTTCTCTTTCATTGTTTTTTAAGTTTTTATTTTTTCTTGTATTGTATAATGTATATGATATGTTGTTGTTGTTCAGTCACTAAGTCGTGTCCAACTCTTTGTGATCCCATGGACTGCAGTACTCCAGGCTTCTCTATTCTTCACTA
The DNA here is from genome assembly GCF_027580195.1 of Bos mutus. Classification (NCBI taxonomy): domain Eukaryota; kingdom Metazoa; phylum Chordata; class Mammalia; order Artiodactyla; family Bovidae; genus Bos; species Bos mutus. Next base: position 11,110,823 of record NC_091630.1, on the reverse strand, counting down.
TCTCCTGGAGTTTGCTCAAACTCATGTTTGTTCAATTGGTGATGCAACCCAACCATCTCTTCCTCTGTTGCCCACTTCTCCTTCTGCCCTCAATCTTTCCCAGCGTCAGAGTCTTTTCCTATGAGTCAGTTCTTTGCATCAAATGGCCAAAGTATGGGAGCTTCAGCTTCAGCATCAGCCCTTCCAATGAATATGCATGTAGTGGAACATATAGAGATAGACAGACAGATATAGAGACACAAGTGACAATATGAATCTTCACATAATACCCATGGTCACATTTCTTTAACTGATTGTGTATACCTTCAAAAACTTTAGAACTTTCTTGACAATGCAGCAACCTGGCTCCTTTCTCGATGACTCTCTGAGGCCTGGGAATTTCATACTTTGGACTCTCCCAGGGTTTAATGGGATTTCCTTTTGATGCTCATCCAGTGGAGCCAGTCTTGCTATTTGACATTTGAATTTTTCATTTCAGTATGTGACCTTGTAGGGTATTGTTTTAAAGTAACCAAATCCTGATCTCGTCAAGTGAGTTTAACCCTTGCCTGTTTCCTTACCAAGGTCATGGCCAATTAAATGCTCCTGTATTCATGAAAAGCACCAGACGATTAAAGCTAATTCTTAATTAAAAGTCCATCCTCTTCCACCCATGGCCTAGCTCAAATTATTTTGTGTGGCCTTAGGAATTTGAGATACAACATGTTTCTATTTTTAGCTTCTTGAAACTCAACCAATTAAATATGTCAGAATATCCAGTTATTATTAAATAGCAAATACCTGTCTATACATATAAAGTGCAGCATGCATTTGTGCTATCCAGAGGCATTTAATTTCTTTCTATGTTGGGCTTTTCTTGGTCCAAGAATCATTTCTTTAAATAATAGGTCTAAATTTATACCAGTTGGTTACGGTTTTCAGGACAGCCTTGTCACCAACATAAATCATCTCATTTCAGCAGCTACAATAAATAATTGGGCCCCTGAGACATTGTTTTCCATCTTCTCTGCAGAGAGCTCCCTGTAACCTCTGGGTTCTCCCCTGAGTGTTCACGGTGATGGTGCTGTTGCCTCTGGCCTTTTCATCTATTATTTATTTCATTTATTGCAGGACTCAGGACAAATTAGAATTGGCAAAAAATGGAAAGAGAGTCTGTGGAATGATAATATCCAAAGTTTTCATGACTACCAGAAACCATAGGGGGAGAAAACAGGGAAAAGAGCACAAGAGAAAAACATAATAAAATATTTCAAATCGGAATGCTTCACAAAAAGATACTTGTAACCTAGTGAATTTTCAGGTCTTAGTCATAAGAGGCTGTTTAATAAGGTTTTGTTGTTTTGTTTTTGTAAGTCACACATAGGCTCAACTGCTCGAAGGCCAGGGTAGTGCTGGGTCCCGGCCAGGAGCTCTATCAGGAAGTCGACAGACTGGCAGTGTTGCCCCCCGGGGCTAAGCTTCTCCCCTCTAAGCTTCCTTTTTTCCGGTTGTAAACACCCAGGGATTGATTACTTTTCCCTGTCCCCAGAGTATCATAGGGTCAGCTCACTGCTAGGTTATAATAAAGCTTTCCTATTGGTTTCTGGTTGATGGAATACTTTTCAGGTTTTGCACGAGGATTAATTTGCCACATTTGAACTTGAATTCAGTAGGTTTTAGTCATTCAACTTTCCTCTTGGAAAGATTCTTCTAAAAATGAGCTTTTAAATGATATGATCCCAATTGATATCAAGTAAAATTTTACTCAAAGGTAGCCTCAAATATGTAAGCTACCTGTCTGGTTCAATAGCCAAAATAGAATAAATGCTTCATGATAAACAGTGTCTTTCTTGTCTTTTGTCTCTCCTTTTGTGTTCCCACTATCTGTGTTCCATGTCTTTTTTCTGGGGCTTCAATATTTTTTTGGGCTCCAAAATCACTGCAGATGGTGATTGCAGCCATGAAATTAGAAGACGCTTAACTCCTTGGAAGGAAAGTTATGACCAACCTAGATAGCATATTCAAAAGCAGAGACATTACTTTGCCTACAAAGGTCTGTCTAGTCAAGACTATGGTTTTTCCAGTGGTCATGTATGGATGTGAGAGTTGGACTGTGAAGAAAGCTGAGTGCCAAAGAATTGATGCTTTTGAACTGTGGTGTTGGAGAAGACTCTTGAGAGTCCCTTGGACTGCGAGGAGATCCAACCAGTCCATTCTAAAGGAGATCAGTCCTGGGTATTCATTGGAAGGACTGATGCTGAAGCTGAAACTCCAATACTTTGGCCACCTCATGCGAAGAGTTGACTCATTGGAAAAGACTCTGATGCTGGGAGGGATTGGGGGCAGGAGGAGAAGGGGACGACAGAGGATGAGATGGCTGGATGGCATCACCGACTCTATGGACATGAGTTTGAATGAACTCCGGGAGTTGGTGATGGACAGAGAGGCCTGGCGTGCTGTGATTCATGGGGTCACAAGGAGTCGGACATGACTGAGCGACTGAACTGAACTGAACTGAACTGAACTATTATTATCCATCTTCTGCAGATGAGGAAACTGAAGTCTAGAAAGGTAAAATAACTTACAGGATCATCCAGCTTCTTAAGTCACACTTAACTTTTGTATCCGTTTGAAATGACTAGTCATCAACTGCTCTGTAACAAATCACCCCTAAAATTAGACACTTCAGAGAACAGTAGTGACTTGTTTCCAGGCAGTTTCTGTGGGTCAGGAATTCAGGGGTATCAACTGGGCAGTTCTCACTCAGGCTACCTCGTGAAGCTGACTCTCGTGAGTCAGATATTGGCTGAGGTGCCATCTGAAGACTTGACTGGGATAGTATGGTGGCTCATTTATGTGTTTGACGGTGGGGTACTGCTGTTAGCAGGGTCTTTTGCTGCCTTCCACATGGATTTCTTCACAGGGCTATTGAGTATCCTTCCAGCATGGTGGCCGGCTTCCCCTGTGATGCGTGAGTCAAAAGATCAAGGCTGAAGCAGAAATGCCTTTCATTATCTAGCCTTAGAAGGAACATACTCCCACCACATTCTATTGGCCACACAGTCAACTCTAATTCAGCGTTTGAAGGATAATCCAGGGGTGTGAATGCCAAGGGTGTAAAGAATGAATCCCTTGGGGGCATCTTCAGGTTGTTACCACAGCGGCCCATTACTTACTCTCATTTTTCATAAGCTCCTTCCAACTCTGACCCTGTCACTCTTAGGCTACGTTGGCCCATCACAGATGCTCAACAGATATTAGTCTAGCTGACGAACTCAATAAATATTTGGACTTAGGAAAGTGAAGAAACCCAGTATTTTGAGATGTTGCTAGATGACATAATGTAATTTGAGCCTTCACCAATGACTCACTTTTTCCACCTGCTTTTTTATAAGCTGCTGATGTACCTTCCCTGCAAAACTATAACTAGTGATTGTGTAGAGACCCTCACAGCTGAGGCTACTCTATCTGACCCATTGAGAGACATAAGGATAGGTTTGGAAGACTGGTGCTTCCCTATGGATCAGTCTTCTCCCTGATGGTGTCTCTGAGAGAGCTCCAACAGTCATTTCTAGTCCTAGAGACAGTCATGAATCAGGTTTCTTAGATAATCCATTTCAGAACCAATCATGAGGCAACTCTATAGTGTATAAAGAGCTATAAATAACCCCATGCATTAATGATGCTCTTTTGTGGATATTTATACAGCATATTGAAGAATGTTTCTTTTGGAAGAAGGCCATTTTATTATCTCATCTCTAACTTACTAATAATATTCTTCATCCTATATATTACTTTAATGAAGATAAGTCACTGGAACAGTAGTTAAGACAGGAACTCTGTCTTTGCAGAGATGATGTTTGGAGTGATGTTTAAAAATACAATGCTCTTTCAATCCTTGCTCCTGTCTTGTTCCAAGGATGTCATTATCAATACTAATATAAATTTTTCATCTCTTGAGCCATTATAATACACAGGGAATAGATTTTTCAATTTTTCAAGTTCCACTGAGTATATTTTCAAAATTATCCCTGTCAGCAGGCGCGTGGTGATGCTGGTAGCATCGCTGATTTTGATTTTTTGAAATCTTTCTACTTTTACAGCTCTCAGGTAGAGAGAAGTCCAAGGAATTATTTGAAAACTCTCATCACCCATTTCTTTTTATCACTCTCTCTAATATCTTTTATTATCTTGCATCTTTAAAAGGATAAGTACTAAAAGCAATCTAAGAGAAAGGGACATGTATATTTCATTGGTAAGATTAATAAAATTAAAAAAATCATGCTTTAAGGATCTTTATTTTATTAGTTATTTTTAATACCCCTATAAGTTAGGGCAGAGAATTTATTAAGAAGGAGGTTCCTGACCCATGTAGATTTTACTACACCTTAGAGGCCGACTCTGAGTGGAGCCAGGTTCTAACACTCAGTTTACTGACTATTCTGGGCTCAAGCATGAATGACCTATGACAGCTTGAACTTTCAACTCTTTTGTAATTTTCGTGAACTACAACTGATGTGCCTACCTTTATAATAAATTTTAGATTTCAGTGTGGGCAATATGTAAGAAGAAGCCAGGTCATGGTAGGAGAAACATAGACTATAGCAAGCATTTTTTATTGAAAAAGTGAAGTCCTTCAGACCTAGTAAAAATATCATGGGACTGTAGAGTAGTAGATTAGGGAAGCAGCTTTAGGTTCTGCTTCTTGACTCCGCTAATATAGTAATGGGAAAAAGAAGGCATTTCTCCTATGTGACAAAGGGGCACTGCCTGATGTCACATGGCTAAAAAGTGGTGAGTGGCCTTCAAGTCAACATCTTCTGACTTTTAGCCAGGGACTTTCCCCAATATGTTGCTCTATCTCAGAACACAAAGATAAGATTAATTTTCCATGGATTCTTCTTTCTTTAAATATACATTATTCAGAGGTACAGACTAAAGAACGGGTTTTTTGTTCATCTATTTGAAATATCTGTTTCGAGTAATTACTTGCACAGATAATGTTCAGCAAACGGTCCTTTATTGTTGTGTGTTGTGTGTGGTTTACATCTATCCACTGACCTTGACCTTGCAGCAAAATGGCAATGGCACATCACCTTTGCATCGTCACCCAGACGACCTTATCAGTGGACCTGAGGTTATTAACATCTTGGTGCTGTGAATAAGTTTCCACAAACTTGGTAGGCCAAAACAAAACAACGTAAGTATACTATCATAAAGTTCTGGAAGTCAGAAGGCTGAAAGTAGGTCTCACATGGCTAAAAACAAGAAAGTTGTCAGTAGGGCTGGCTCTTTCTGGAGACTCTAATAGGAATCCATTTATTTCCTCCTATCTCCTAGAGGCTGCCTGCATTCCTTGATTTATGGTCTCCTTCGCACGGGCATTGCTCTGACCTCTTCTTGGCCATCACATCTCCTTCTTTGACTGATACTCCTGACAGCATGTTACTGTAGACTGACTTGTATAATGAGAGCTTATAATGAAGAATTTGATCTACATGCGAGCTTGGGGAAGACTCTCCTAAGGAAATGATTTCTGAACTGAGATCTGGAGAATATGCAAGAGTTAGGGAGGCAGACTGGGGAGGGAAGTGCATTGCAGGCAGAGGGACCAGCAGTGCAAAGGGACGGGCGAGGAGAGTGTGTGCAGAGGACCTGAATGAGGCTATCATGATGAAGCGGGGGAGAGTAAATGTATGCCGTGGACCCATCCAAACTCCCACTTCTTTAGGCAAGTTGCCTCAAGCAAATCCCTTTACCTTGCCAAGCCTCAGTTTCCTCCTTGGTAAAAATAGAAATAACAATTGTAGCTCTTAGGGAGTGTGCAGGTTGGAAGATAGGAAAGGGCACATAACTGTGCACACAGCGCTAGAATCTTAGCAATTTTCCTAATGATTAACTTACATTATTGTTATGATATATATATATATATTATTAGTTCCATTTTATAGATGAAGAAATCGAGGCAGAGAACAGTAAATAGCTTGTCCAGGATCACACAGCTTCTCAGTGGCAGACCAGAGATTTGAGCCAAGGTCCAGCTGCCTCACCCCAGAGGGTGACTTCAGAGATAACACAGGTGTTTTGTAAAGTAAACCTGAATCCATAAATAAAAAGTTTGTGATTATTCATATTACCTTCCTATTATTTTTCCTTCTATTATTACATTTTAACCAGGGAAATGTAAACTGGCTGAAGCTGATCCATTTTATTTCTCTTCCCAATTTATTTTCTCACTAAATAAATCCCAGGAAAAGCTGAAGAGAAGAGGAATAAGTAGGAGATGCAAAGTGCATTTGTGTCTCATTGAGTCGGTGGCCTTGTTGCTTTGGCCTGATTGCCAGGGCTTATTTCTCAGGTTATAGTCAAGATAAGAACTGCTTTTTGTCTGTAATGCTCTTGTATTCTGGAAATCAAGTGGGCAATGAAATAATCTGGTAAATTAAGATAACCAAATAAACCATTTTAATTTACCTAATTTGAAAGACTTAGAATTCAAAAATATATTTAACAACAAAACCGTATATTCAAACTTTCATTAATAATTTCAAAGATACTTCAGAACCATGCTGTTTCTCAAGATTTCTATCATCATGTCAATGATCACTGCCCTGATAAAGTGCGGGAGTGACGGCTTAATAGTTATGTTTAGTCAGTAGAATGTCAGATAATCATCCCTTACATGGAAATTGTCTTAGACTGAAATGTGAATTACATTTTTAGATTAATTCTGCAAATTTAGAATGATGCAATGATTGTTTTGAAATAGTCTCCATTGAATTTCATCATTAATGTGAAACAATAAAAAGGATTATGTCTTAATGCTTTCCCAACCAAAACCAGCAGATATGGAATGAAAAGAGGGAGCTTCCAGTAGTCTGCTTATGGATTGTTATGTCATTGACACAAATTTCTGATGGGTGCAGAACACAAGTGCTTGGCAATTACGATGCCATAGAACCCGGGACTCCACCCTCTCTGGTCCCTCATGACTGCTCAGGGTGCTACGTCGTGACCTCATTTGTTTTCTGCCTCGGTTTCTTCATCTATAAAATAGAGTTAATAATATTCAGATCATAACATTAATGTAAAAGTAAATGAGTTAATCATTAGGAAAACTGCTAAAATTCCTGTGCTGTGTGCACTGTGATTATGTACGCTTTCTTATCTTCTAACTCGCGTGGTGTCAGGACGATTTTCATAAACTCCCACAAGAAATACATTTGTTTTCTTGTTGTAGCTGTTTTAAGATTCTTCGGCATTTAAGAAGAGTCTGACATTAACTGATGCTTCATAATGTCTATAATCCGAGATCTCTAACCCCTTCTACAAATTCATGGCCTGAATTCAGCTAATGAAAAGGTACGATATGAGTTATGATGATCACATGCATTGTATTGTAAATATATGGATTTTGAATCTCTGGTCATTGAATAGCTGAAGAAGGCGCTGACAGCTTGGAGCCCAGCTCTCAAAGGCTGGAGCCAACAGCATATCTTATGCATTGACTGAAATAATGCAGTGAAATTCCTTTCTCTCTTAACAAGCTTCCTCCAGTCATGAAATTCCCTTTGCTCTGCTGCAATGGAGAACATGTTCAGATATTGAAAAACCATAAGCCATTACCTACTTTATCACTCATATCAAAGACACTGAAAAGATAGCACATGTACAGTTGATGGATTATTCTCATCATGAAAGTCTGATGACCCCACTTGGGTTTTCAAACAAGGCATTTAATAACCACTGCCTTGTTAAAAGGTGGAAAATGATCTGGCTGGTGGCCTGAGAGGACGAGGTTTTATTGATTTTACTGAGGCCCTTGACTTGGGAGATCACAGGCTTCTTAAGGGCAAACTTAAAAGGAAGCATTAAGATGGATGAGTAATTACCTGTGTGATGGATGTCATTCTGTAAACATCAGGATTGGGGAGCTTCTCCTTTGGGTATTAATTGATGGAGAAAGGAAAGACCATAGGCAAAGTCTCATTTCAACTACTTGTAGTCTTTTTGCATATTTATGGATTAGCTTTGTTCTGTTAGAAGTATTGAGCATAGATGATTTGAAAAAGAGATAAACCTTTGGTTTTTTCATTTAAATGCTGGTTGACAAGGAGGAACAGATTGTTACAGGTGCTAGGGTAGCAGAATGATCTTTCAAATGTTACTGGAAAACAACAGGGAAAGAATTTCGTAAATGCCTTTAGTGCTCGTGGTTCTGTGACCTCCTGGGCATGAGGCTCTCTGAAGCCTGGGGCTCCCCAAGGGCCAGGGTGAGCTTGGGATGGTACCAGAGGAGACTACTGGGGCGGTGGGCCGGGAAGGGAGTCCTGAGTGGGTATCAGTAAAGAGATCTGCAAGGTTGCACAGTGGGTCGGAGGGCAGGGGGGTCACGGTGGAGCACTCTCAGCAGTCATGAGGGAATAGACAGGGTGCAGCCCTGAGTGCTCAGCATCCTGTGCACTGGAGAGGGCTGCCCCAGAGACGGTGGAGCAGGGTTCTCAGGCCCTTCTCCTTTGGCCGTCTTCCTCTTTCAGATGATGTCACCAACTGTGACTGAACAAGGCCATCCTCAGGGTCAAGGGGGAGAGGAGGGGAAGGTGGAGAGGGAGTCGAAGGAGACGATTATGTTCCCTGGAAACTCTCGGGCTATTGAACTTGGGTGATGCCCGAAGTCCCTTTAATGTTGAAATGCTGAACGGAGCCATCTTTTTGAAGTATGGGTAAGAATAAGTTTTATCTTATATGTTGGATATAGTAGAAAGGGTGTGCATTTTTGGAGTCAAACAGATGGGGTCTGGTTTCCAATTCTGGCTTTGTGTCCTGTCTGGAAGATCTTCCTAATTTCTTTAGCCTCACTTTTCTCTCATTTATCATTCATTTATTTATCAAAGTTCTATTGAGCAAATACTATATGCTAAGTCCTTGTAACAGAGATAAATGATAATTTAAATGTGATTATTGTTCTCAAAGAGATTTTAGTTAGATATGGACCGTCATGTAAGTAAATACATACATGCAATATTATCCTAGATGCTTCCATATCCTGGGTAGATTATGCACTGGACAGAGTGAGGGCATAAAAAAGAGTGACTGAACTTTCCAAACAGGGAATGGAGCTGGAAAAAATTCAGAGAGGAAGTAGAGCTTAACTGAGTCCTAAAAGATGATCACAGGGAGTGTGGTAGTAGAGGGGGCAGATATCAAGTCCTGGAGGGGCTGGAATCATCGAGAGGAAACTCCTCATCAGGGGTGTCTTTGTGGGGAGCTGAGGGGGTGTTCATAAACAGTCTAGGTGGGGGAAGTGGGCAAGAGAGCAGGTACCTGCAAAGCAGGTTTTCCTTGTGAGAATGGTCATGTGAACTTGTTGCTGAGATTCCTTGTAAGATTCTGAATTCTATTGCGAAGAATAAAGTGTGGTCTTATTTTTGACATTGCTTTGCCCATTTTATTGATCTTGGCACCAGGTTTTTTCCTCCTTGTGGGGATCCCGATTGAATGTTGTTCTGTAGTGGTTAAATAACATCTGGGTCTCTTCTGCTAGGAGGTCTTACTTAGCTGTTAGGTCGTACAGCCTCCAAAAACACAAAGGAGAGACGATCTTCTGCAGTCATTTCTGTTGTAGGAGATACAGAATCCTCATTCATATAAACAGGAAGTTTGATCTGCATGCTGGTGTGATTCTGCTGGCTTTCATTCTGTGGATTAAAGAACACAGTTTTGTGTATCATATAGCAGGATAAGCCAGCCACCAAAAATCTCACTGTGATATGTGAATTGTTTGCCAAATAGCATACAGGTTTCACTTGATTTACAGTAGATGAAAGCATCACCACAGCATGTGTGAGCCTTAGAAGAGGAGAGGAAATCCCTTGTTTTATTTCCTACTTGGAAATACATTTTTAAAAGGTTGGATACAAGAGTAAAATTATGGAAGTGAGGGGCTAAAAATATATATCGATTTCACCATGAAATGAACTAATCATTTTTGTACAGAGAAGAAAAATGGATGGAATAGCACTCAGGAAAATAGTCTGCTAAGTGTTGTAATCACTACATTGCAATTATATTCCAGTGGTATGGTATTATATCTCAGAGGAGTATTTGGGAGATTGTATTTCTATGTGGGGAAGTACTCAATAACTAGAATGTATGTTTTGTTATATGGATTTTTATATATTTGTGTAAATTGGCTTTATTGCAGAGAAAAAAATAATATATTCCCTATAGATTGTCAGAAGCAATCTATAGGAGTGAAGTGAAGTTGCTCAATTGCGTCCGACTCTTTGTGACTATAGCCCACCAGCCTCCTCCATCCATGCGATTTTCCAGGCAAGAATACTGGAGTGGGTTGCCATTTCCTCCAGGGAATCTTCCCGACCCAGGGATCAAACCCCGGTCTCCTGCATCGCTTTACCATCTGAACCACCAGGGAAAGGAGAGTATTGTTATAAACAATGAATGGTATGTTTGGGTGTTTGACCTGTTTTTCTCTTCTTCTCTCTTGTAAATGTTATCAAGTATAACACTACCACAGGATAACCTATTTTGGAACAGGAAGCTGCTGGAAATTTCTTGATGTCACAGAGAAAAGAAGAGGGATATCAAAGACCAATTTAATGTCTCTTTCTGATTTTTATTGTTCCTCTGCTCACTCCTGGGCTTAGGGCTCCACTTCCAGCGTATCTGTGGCCTCTTTCCTAATTGTTCATATTGTGGGGTAGGATTGACTGGAATGCCTACTCCTATGGCTGTGACTCAGTCCAGGAAACTATTTTTCTGCAGTGGGATGTTTCATGTTTTGCCAAAGTGGACATAGTACGCACGATTGAAAGACATATCTTCTATTCCAAATGTGTTCCTGAGTACTAGTCCAATTGGGAGGACAGCTTTCTAATGAAGGTGTTTTGGAGAACAATTTTCATGAACAAAACTTAAATTTGAGCACATGCAAGGTTTTTATTAATAAAATTATCTATATCTTCTTTTTTTCCTCAAAACATATCCATGAACTGTTGGCAACTTTTGAGTAGTGAAATACAAAGCTTCCTAAGATGAGTGAGGATTATAAAATGGAGGCACTCAAATAACTTGACTGGGAGCAGTGTGGGCCTTTTGAAAGGCCCAGAGACTTTGCAGTACGTAGGCCTGAGCTCAAATCTTGGTGCCAGCATCTGTGTGACGTGTTATATAACCTTGTTAGCTCTTTCATCTTCATCAGTGAAATGGAATTATTAATATCTAATCAAAGGATATTTATAAAGGTCCCTACCCATTGCCAGTCACATTGTGAGTTTTAATAAACAATGGTTATTATCAATAAGTGTTAATTCATGAGAAGCTTTGAAAGAGTCTCATCTCTTCCATGGAAGTGAACTGCCTAGATTATTTGTTAACAACCTAATTTATTTGATGGATCAGTGGTAAAGAATCTGCCTGCAGTGCAAGAGACTAGAGACGTGGGTCTGATTCCTGGGTTGGGAAGGTCTCCTGGAGAAGGAAATGGCAACCCACTCCAGTATTCTTGCCTGGGGAATTCCATGGACTGAGGAGCCAGGCAGACTGTAGTCCATGGGGTCGCAAAAGAGTCAGACATGACTTTGAGACTAAACAGCAACAAAATTTATGTTCAGGATAAGCTTTTTTTTTTTTTTTTAATCTTTTGAACTTTTTATTTTTCATTAGGTAGAGCCAATTAACATTGTTGTGATAGATTCAGGTAAACAGCGAAGGGACTCAGCCATACATGTACATACATCCATTCTCTCCCAAACTTCCCTCCCTTCCAGGCTGCCACATAACGCTGAGCAGAGTTCCATGTGCTATACAACAGGTCCCTGTTATCCATTTAAAATATAGCAATGTGCACATGCCCATCCCAAATTGCCTAACTATCCCTTCCCCCCAGTCTTAATGTGAGGGTTTCTACAGGCCTTATTTTCACATTACCTGCTTAGATAGCTGTGGTCGTTCACCCAGCAGCCCAGCAGGACAGTTTTCCACGTGGTAAGTTGACTTGAGCCATATCACATTGACCTTTAACAACCTGAGCATCAATGATTAAGATATACCAGACCAAAAGAGAGAGAAGAAAATTCACTTAAAAATTTAATACGAAACTCAAAACATCATTACATGATTTTAAAATAATTTCTATCTTTTCTCACAATATGTGCTCAGTGTAGAAAATTTTGAAAATACCAACATCAAAATAAGAAAGGTCCCTTGTTTCTGTTGCTCAGATATACTTTACAATGGTTAATATCTCAATATATATCTGCCTAGTTCTTTTTCTGAACGTGTACCATTATTTTTTCTGACAAAAATGGAATCATGTTGAACATAGTGAAGCCTGTTTTTTTTTGATTTAGTGGCTTATTATTATTATATTTTCAAGTCTTTGAAGTACTCCAGCATGTTCTTATCGCTATATAACAGCCCAGCACACGTTAATCAATTTTCTATTTTGTGTATTTATGTGGTCCCCAGAACTCCTCATTGTTCTTCTTCTGATAGATGAGCCCCAAATTGAAAAGTCACAGGGAATAGAAGTATACCAACTGAACTAAGTCAAGACAGCAACCTGCTCAATCACTGCATATCTAGTTCTATGAGTCCATATAGTTCCTCATTTCTAAAGCAGGCTGATTGGGGGTATGTACACTTATGTAGCCCAATGAGCATCAGCTATATGTTAGTCAGAATTAAGCTTACTACAAAGCTTAAAATTCTGATTTAAAGAATGTTAAAAGTATAAATTCAGACCCCCCTCCTCCCAGTTCTAGAATTCTTTCTCCTACAAGCAAAGGGTGCAGCACTTGACAAATATGCTGAAGTTTATTTTGTGCTGCGTGAAAATAAGCTTGTCACTGAAGTATATGGCAGCCTATGGCTCTTTTCTGTTACTGTTCTGGGAGATGCAAGTTATCTTTTTTTTCTAAACAAGTGCTGTTCATGGCTGTTCCTCTTCCTCTTGCCTGTCTCTATTTGCATGAAGGGATTGAGCTAAAAGAACCAGAGCTGGTTACCAAGGATCCTGTATTCACATTCTCCCATCTGCCATTCATTCTCTCTGGGATGTTATGTAATCCATTAACTCTCTCTGACACTCACTTTCTTCCCTAGCCCTCTCTAACTTACTGCATACTTATGTGGACAACAGGAATAAGCAGATTCAAAAGTTATCTGAAAGAAATACACATAACTTCTATCCATTTTGGTTTCCTTTTTAGCCCTCATTTCTATAGTTCTTTTTTCTGTTTTTCTGGCTTTGCTTTAACTTTTAAAAGACTTCAGCTTCAGATCTTTAAATACCAGTTGTTCTGCCTTAGAAGATGACACATGAGTAAAATACTGAAGGAAATGAGGGATGTCTGAGTGACAAGCTTTACAGGCAGAAGAAACAGTGGATGGAAAAGCCCTGAGTCACAACCAGTAACTGTAAATTGCTCAGGTGGGTCTCTGCTGTCTCCTACATGGCATCTACCATTCTTTGTCTCCTCTGCTTTGGCCCATTGTAGCCATGTCAGTCATCACTGCTGATACCCAGGTCACCGGTGTGACAGGGACACATACCAGAGGATAACGGAAGTGTTGTCCTCACCAATGCCCAGGAACTGCGGTCATGATACTCTTCCTTGGAAGGAATTTGATGTCTGATTTTGAGAATACAGGAGGTGTGGCTATCATTGCCATCACATGCTGATAGCTCAGATAACACAGCACCAATTCTGCTGGGCCATCTCACATGTTTTGGCTCTAAAAATTCTTTCTGTCACATCCCCCCTCCCCAGACCCATTTAGCCCTTTGGAATTCTTGGTTTTTTCTCAAAGTCTCAACTTAAATGCCCCTTCTTCCAATTGCAAGCCTCTGTTCTATCTCTGACCTGTCATTCCTGAGATCATGTCCCATCTCTGCTGAGTCAGTTCAGTCGCTCAGTTGTATCCGACTCTTTGCAACCCCAGGACTGCAGCACGCCAGGCCTCCCTGTCCATCACCAACTCCCGGAGCTTACTCAAACTCATGTCCATTGAGTCAGTGATGCCATCCAACCATCTCATCCTCTGTCGTCCCCTTCTCCTCCCACCTTCAATCTTTCCCAGCATTGGGGTCTTTTCCAATGAGTCAATTGTTCGCATCAGGTGGCCTAAGTATTGTAGTTTCAGCTTCAGCATCAGTCCTTCCAATGAATAATCAGGACTGATTTCATTTAGGATGGACTAGTTGGATCTCCTTGCAGTCCAAGGTACTCTCAAGAGTCTTCTCCAACACCACAGTTCAAAAGCATCAATTATTCGGCGCTCGGCTTTCTTTATGGTCCAACTCTCACATCCATACATGACTACTGGAAAAAACATAGCTTTGACTAGATGGACCTTTGTTGGCAAAATAACATCTCTGCTTTTTAATATGCTGTCTAGATTGGTCATAACTTTTCTTCCAAGGAGCAAGCATCTTTTAATTTCATGGCTATAATCACCACCGGCAGTGATTTTGGAGCCCGAGAAAATAAAGTCTCTTACTGTTTCCATTGTTTCCCCATCTATTTGCCTTGAAGTGATGGGACCGGATCTCTGCTCAGACACTTCAACAGCTGCCCCTCAAGGGAAAGTGGATTTCATCAGGTTGGCTGATTGGGTCCTTCCTGCCCTGCCTTGCCCTGTCCTTGCCCTTTCATTATGACCTGCTTTCCACTCTGCTTCACCTACTCACTCTACTGCTCCTTGAGAAAACCACACATGGTCCTCACTCAAGGCCTTTGCATTTGCTGACCCTTCTGCCTGCAAAGCTTTCCCCTCTCTATTCCTCATTTCTTTCAGTGTTTTACTCAAGTGTCACCTCGGAGATGATAGAACTGGCCAACTTACCTAAAATGTCAACCTACGTCCTCAGTTTCATAGTCCCTTCCCTGATTTGTTTCCTTTAGAGCTATTAGAGCTATTTTAAGCTAAATACCTTATAAATATGGAGAAGGCAATGGCACCCCACTCCAGTACTCTTGCCTGGAAAATCCCACCGACAGAGGAGCCTGGTAGGCTGCAGTCCATGGGGTCGCTAAGAGTCGGACATGACTGAACGACTTCACTTTCACTTTTCACTTTCATGCGTTGGAGAAGGAAATGGCAACCCACTCCAGTGTTCTTGCCTTCAGAATCCCAGGGACGGGGAGCCTGGTGTGCTGCCATCTATGGGGTCGCACAGAGTCGGACACCACTGAAGTGACTTAGCAGCAGCAGCAGCAGCATCTTATAAATATGGGCTTCTCAGGTGGCACTAGCAGTAAAGAACCCACCTGCCAATGCAGGAGACATAAGAAATGCAGGTTTGATCCCTGGGTCAGGAATATCCCCTGGATGAGGGCATGGCAACCCACTCCAGTATTCTTGCCTGAAGAATCCCATGGCCAGAGAATCCTGGCGGGCTACAGCCCATAGGGTTGCAAAGAGTCGGACACGACCAAAGCAACTTAACACACAGCACAGCGCCTTATAAATATATTGCCTATTTTATTTAGATGCCTTCTCTCCTCACAACTCCCCATGCCCACCAGGTTAAAAAATACAGGTGAGCAGGGATGTCTGTGTCCTACATCAATGTAATTACAGTATTCTCAGTGCCAAGAACTCAGTGAATCCTGAATGATACAACATTGCATCTAGGTATGCATTTGTGTATGCATTTATAATCCACTTATTTGTTAATTTTACTTTGTTTTATTGCAGTTTCCCTTTCTCAGGACGCATGCAGGAGCCCAAAAAGCCTGAGGCAGAAGGTAATCTGAATTAGGGTTGTCTTATTGAACTCAGAATTGCTCTCTTCCACTTTCCATCTCCCAATGTCATTAAAGGAAGCTCTGGATTCTGTCACCTTGTCTCTGTAATTCTCCAGACATTTTCAGGAACATCCATAAGCCAAATTCTGGGGCGTAAAGCTACTGAGGACCCTGGTGCATTAAAATGCATAGAAATGAAAAGACCCTTATGTATGGTATGAATAGACTTCTGTTTCTATTGTAACAAGATTTAGACAAAGGATAGTAATTGACTCTTACATTCTCATCAAACTCATAAAAAGAGTACATATTGCGATATATGTATGAAGGGGAGGTCTTTTTTTACCTCAAATGTTAAAATATTTTTGTATAGTGAAAAATCAATACACCAGGACTTTACTTTAAAAAGAAAAAAATTACTATACAGGAGATATATTAAAATTTATAAAAATATTTTTTAAAGGCCTGAGCCATAGACTTTTCCATGGATACGGGCAGGTTGTATCTTTCAAACAGAATTAGTTTTTAAAATTCCTGTGATGTTAGTGGGAAATTGCTCACTACTTTGTTCTTCAAATGGCATCCTTGGCTCTTGAGAAAGATTTCTGAAAGCCTTCATTTGATTCCTGACAGCTGTGCATTCTTCTGGGCTGCCAGATGAGACTCTATCTTGTCTAAATGTAAATACCTGGTTACCTGACTCCCTGTCATGGAGGGCAGTTTATTCTTTTTGTAGGAAGCCTTGATTTTACAGAAGGAAGAGACCAAAGGCCTTCATTAGCAGGCAGGCTTCAAACTGTTTCCAGACCCTGTGTTTACTCCTATAGAGCAGACTTTGTTTTCATGCCCAATAAGTTTGAGGAAGCAGTAAAATCGGTCCGGTAAATGGGTCACTGACGCAGAGTGGGAGCGCACTCTGGCCTTGCAAAGTACCAGGCTGCTGCTGTGCCCAGAATCTGGCTGGGAGCACACAGCTTCTTCTGGGGCCCAAACAATCAGGCTGCAGGGTGCCCCTCAGCAGGTGGGGGCTGGCAGGAGGAGGAGGGGCTGCGACTTCTTCTTGTGCAATCTTAAGGTCTAGAAGGAGGGAGCCTTAGAAATGCTGCTGATAAAACGCACATGCACACATCACACACTCCTAAAGCCATTAAAGGCTTCTTTTCTTTTCCTTTTCTTGGTGGGGGGAGCCCAGAGTGAAATGGCACAGTTTATGCTGTCATTTCTGCAGCTCTTCTGGTGAAGGATCTAGGTGTTTCTTCTAATATCTCCTCTGCAACTTTCAAATCATAGTCTTCCTGTGTTAGCTGAAAGCATTAAAACCAGAAATTACCATAATGGTGCTATTTACCCCTCATTTATGGAACTACTCGTGTTATTTTTCCACTGACTTTACAGAATGCATTTCAACCCGCAGTATTTTTGGTCTGGTTGATGAAACTCAATTGTACTTAAAAAACGCAGTTGGGCGTTGTATCCGAAGACTAAGCCAGCAGGCTTGTCATTTCACAAAAGGGACTCCAGAGGTTGCGGTGCCTGTAATGGGAGAGTATTTCATCTGGTGTTTGCGGCTGCAGACTAATGCCTTATTTCGCAGCTAATCATCTCCGTGTGCTTATGTAACTGGACCAGTGTTTGAAAGAAGACTGCACATTTCAACGGCACCACAAACTAGATGTAAGAAATTCTGTTTCAATTCATGTAAAAACAGACCTCAACGTGGAGGGTGAGTGAGATATAAACCCTGAAAGTGTTGCTTAGGCTGAACCGAAAGGTTGAAAGAACAAAGTGGTGTGTGTACACACACTCTTGAGCACATATGTGATAACCCAAGGTCGTTAGCATGGTTTTACTTCATTGCTGTTTTATTCTCAGGCATAGCACTTGGAGACTCTCTGAACTCATGAACAGCCCTGATTACGGTGTTTGTGACAATGCTACAGGGTTTTTGCATTATTTATCCCAGTCTGCTTTACTCATTCAGCTTTCTGGGAATATTTTCAGATGGAATCACTAATTAGCACATATGTGGGAACTTCTCAAAGCTGTTTGGCCCCTTCATCATTACTTTTTAATGTTTTTTTTTTTTCTATTTTTGCTTAAAGTCTGTCAAAGATGAAATTTAGAATGATGGGTTGGAGGAATTTTCAGACTGAAATACATACATTTCATAGAGAAAAATTAGTCAAGCAAGCGTTTTTTTATATGATCCCCCCATAAAAGCAGTACAGCTTCATACTAAAGGAGAATGGTATTGGTTTGGTCCATAGGTGTTCTATAGAGTATTTTATTAGTTAACCTTTAGGAGAGGTTTCTAATATTGCCTCATAACTATTTTAATAATCCTGTAAACCGTGCCTTTATTTATCAGTGCACATCCAGACTGTGTTAGATGACATCAGGGCCTCCTTCATTAACTTTTTCATGCTTTGAATCCTGTACACTGTGAGCACAATATTTTCCCAGTTAGATCACAATCCATGTATGTTATAACTAATTTTTCTCAGTTTGAAACTCTAAGAGCAATTAAGGCCTCTGAATCTTTGCATCTCCTTTCCTAGGTTTCTTCCTATCATTCTATATCAAAATATAAATTATTTCCCATATCATATAGTAAATACCTAGCACAAAATATGAATTCATAGGCAATGGCATCTTTAAGATATCAAAACAATCTGGGTGCAGTCAGAAAAAAACACTAAGAGAAAGAAACCCTGCTGCTGCTGCTGCTGCTGCTCAGTCGCTTCAGTCATGTCCGACTCTGTGCGACCCCATAGATGGCAGCCCACCAGGCTCCCCCATCCCTGGGATTCTCCAGGCAAGAACACTGGAGCGGGTTGCCATTTCCTTCTCCAAAGCAGGAAAGTGAAAAGTGAAAGTCAAGTCACTCAGTTGTGTCCCACTCTTCGAGATCCCATGGACTACAGCCTACCAGGCTCCTCCGTCCATGGGATTTTCCAGGCAAGAGTACTGGAGTGGGTTGCCAAAGAAACCCTAGTGTGCGGGATAAATTGCTTCAGTCATGTCTGACTCTTGGCAATCCTATGGACTGTAGCCCACCAGGCTCCTCTGTCCATGGGATTCTCCAGGCAAGAATACTGGAGTGGGTTTCCCTGTCCTCTGCCAGGGGATCTTCCTGACCCAGGGGTAGAACCTGAGTCTTCTGCGGCTCCTGCATTGCAAGCAGATTCTTTACCGCTGAGCCACCTGGGAAGCCCAAGAATTCCATGGAGGTATTTAAAAATGAATGATCAAAATAAAACAGATCTCTTAACCAAAAAATTCAGACTCAGCGAAACTATATCGAATCAGGTATATATTATTTTTTGAGTCATATAGGTATACTAAAAATATATTTTGTTAGTAGAGCGACAGTCCGTGAGTGTGAATTGTTGGAGTGTGTCTTTATAGGAACCTGCTACACAGCTTATTTTCAGTGGCTTTTACTTTCTGAAGAACTCAGTGTAACTATGTTGAAGACCATCAGTGTTCTCTGCAGAAGTTTAAAAAGTCTTTTAGATGGTGCTTAACTTCAGATATAAAATGTATAGTCATGCAGTCAAGTAGCCAAGTTAAAAATGTCACCTAGAGGTTCTAACAAATGATATTAATTGAAGAGTTTTTTAAAACTTACTGCCCTAATTTCTTTTGCATTATATTTCAGGTGTCCTAAAATCTACTGTCTAAAGCTTAGTTAGGAAAGGAGACAAGGTTTGCGTATCTGGGAAACGCACAGCATATGGATTCACCTTACATGCCAGTTCCAATCTTTGAGAGTGGCAGTCTGCAGACTTAGCAGGAAGGTGTGCTGGGGTCTAGAAGCAGTATCTGTAATTGTTACAGTAGGGAGTTTGTGGCAGCAACAATACACATGCCAAGCATTGCCATCCCTCCTCTAAAAACTTACATTCAGTTGTGCAAGCTTGGTATTTTAACAGCTGATTTACAGATGAGAGAGCTACATAGCATTTTGTCCCAAACTTAAGCTAATTCAAGATGTTCTAAATCTGTTCTGTCCAATAGGGCAGCCATCAGCTAAGGGTAGTATCGAGCACTTGAAAGGTGTAGCTAGTACAAGTGCAGGTATAATGTAACTATAAAAATACATGTTGAGTTTCAAGGACTTAGTATGAAAAAGGTAAATATCTTACTACTATTTTTATATTGCTACATATTGAAATGATATTTTTAATATATTGAGTTAAATTATATCATTAAAATTAATTTCATCTATTTCTTTTTACTTTTTAAAAATGTGGCTATTAGAAAACTTAAAATTACACGGGTGGCTCACATTTCTGTCTCATGTTATATTTCTGTTGGATCATGTTGCTCTGTATTAACAAGTCTTCTCATCTTTCACTACCTCTAATGTTTAAATATTTTCAACTTTAAAGATAGATCATGGTTTCTTTTCTACAACTGTAGAAACCCTTCATGTTTTTAAAAATATTCAGCATATTTTCCATGAAGCATTACTTTATGCCTTTGGGCCTTTGCTCTCCCTTGGGAATGTCAGTCTACACTTGTCCAGCCACCGGGTGGCTGACCATGTATTTTTCAAGACCTGTCTCTGGTATCACTGTGACATAAAGCCTAACATTAAAGTTCAACATTGTGAACTGCTTTGGTTCTGGTGAACCTGGGTGTCTGGTGAAACTGGGAAGGCCTCCAATGGTCTCCTCCAAGACGCCCTCCATATTCTGCTGCTATAGATAAACTCCCCCAAATAACCTTCCTTATCAAGTGGACAATGTAGTGTTTGCTTAACTCTGAGTAGTGGGTTTCAATCCCTCACCAGTCACAGAGCTACTGAAACAAGCCAATTGCAGCCTCTTGTGGGAACCAGGGGTTCCCTGGTCTCACCCTCTCGGGACTAGAAAGCTTGCTTCTCACAGTCCCTGGTGGTTCACTTCACTCCAGATTCCAAGCATAGTGTGACCCTGTACAGCCTATGATATCCTTTCCCTCTCCCAGGATATGAGGACTTGTGACTAATAAACTGCTGTCAATCTCTCCTGTCTAGTGTTCAGTGTTATATGTTTGGCCATTTCCATAAGCCTGGGGTGGAATCTCTCTGTCATTAGTTCAGTTCAGTTCAGTTGCTCAGTCGTGTCCCACTCTTTGTGACCCCATGAACTGCAGCACGCCAGGCCTCCCTGTCCATTATCAACTACCAGAGTTCACCCAAACTCACGGCCATCGAGTTGGTGATGCCATCCAGCCATTTCATCCTCTGTCGTCCCCTTCTCCTCCTTCTCTGTCATCAGCAGAGTGAATAGAAGGTGATTAAAGCAATTGTGTTTCCTCATAAGCCATACTCCTCTCTCAAGGTAGAGCTGACCATCCCCTTTCCTTCATCACACTTAGTGCATATATTTATCTTGGTGACCAGACCTCTCATTTGCAATAATTTACTTCTACATCTGCGTCCTTCTATTAGAAACTAAAAGCTGATGGTAGCAATAATTTCTCATGCTTTTATATTTCTGGTTCTGATGACAGTGCCTGGTATACTCAGTAAATGTTTGATGAATAAATGGCTTTTGAAAACCATTACATAGCTTGTGCTGGTATGGGAAATTTCCTGAATTTGAGCGCAAAGAACTAAAATGAAATTTTATCAGTCTAATAACTGCCTGTAGAAGGGTAGGGGAGGTATCTGCTTTATGCAGCAATTTGCTGAGGAAGGGAGGGAGTAATTTGAGGTAGTGAGACAAGAACTAGTGGCTTATATCTCTTTTCCACTTGGAAACTCTGAGCAGTAGAAAGCAAAGAATGAAATGACCTGGGGAATCAATTCAGAGAACTATCACGTAAATCACAATTATCTTATTAACCACAATCTGCTTTTCAGGGAACCATAGTTTAAATAAACAGATATTCTTTTTCAATTTAAAAACAAGGAAAATGCTCAGTGTGATTGTGGATAACTCAAACTTGTTTGAAAGGAGAGGAAGTCCATATCAGTGGAGGTAGGAGACCCAGAGTAGATGAGCATTTGGTGGGAGAGCAACGAGATAAATCTAATCTTGTCGCACGGGACTGAACCCAGTGGAATTGGCAAGACAGGGCCTGTGATTGATAAAGCTTTCACAAGGCTAAGTCTTGCTCTGGAGTCCCCATGCTGCTTGAACTACAGGGACATTAAGACCTGCAGAGCCATGGGTGGAAAGAGTCATGCTGGACCAGTCTGCAGCCTTGCTATTGGCCCGCTCCAAGGCTGGACATCTGGTCTCCCTCTTCTCTTCCATAGACTTTACCCAGAAGACAGAGGAGCGTGCAAGGCCAAGAGCACCGCAGTGCTGCTATGTCTCAGTTCTCTCAAGTTCCCCAGCTGATGAAACAGTGATGACCTACTGTCTCTTTGTAATCTGATTTTCTTCCATTACTTGTCAGAACAAACTGGCCGTCTCCAATCAACAGTGAAAAGTAATTGAAATCTTAAGATAAAATATGAAGATTTGCTTAACTGCATTGGAAATTATTATTAAGATAGCTCATTTAAAAAAAAATCAGCATGTACTGATTAACTACCTTAGTTAAGAAAGATTTCCTTTTGGTTTTTATTTTTACCTACACATATATTTTGGTGTTGAATTGTCCTACCCTTCACACAATTAATATAATAGATTGCAGGTTGTTTTTAATGGCCTCATGTAGCAACAATCACTTTTATCATCTGTCTCTAAACGGTTTCAGAACCTGGCTGATCTCTGGCCATAAGTCTGGACTCACCATTTATAATGGAACTGATTCTATAGAAGGGAGGATGTGACAAAATAATAAGCACACCCTAGAAGCCAGAAGCGGAGAAGGCAATGGCACCCCATTCCAGTCCTCTTGCCTGGAAAATCCCATGGATGGAGGAGCCTGGTAGGCTGCAGTCCATGGGGTCGCTAAGAGTTAGACACGACTGAGCGACTTCACTTTGACTTTTCACTTTCATGCATTGGAGAAGGAAATAGCAACCCACTCCAGTGTTCTTGCCTGGAGAATCCCAGGGACGGGGGAGCCTGGTGGGCTGCCATCTATGGGATCACACAGAGTCAGACACAACTGAAGGGACTTAGCAGCAGCAGCAGCAGAAACCAGAAGGGATTTAGTAGCTGGGCTCTTCTCTGGCCAGGTTTCAGTTCTAAAACAGTCTGTTTCACTGATATTCATGGCCTTGGGCCCTATGGATCGTCAGGGTTCAGAAGACGGAATTCACGGTTTATATCTCTCAGCTTCAGTTTATATCTCAGTCTGCAGACTGTCTTCCATTTAGAATTAAATTAACTGGAGAAGAGAGTGCAAGTACCTTGTTTGAAAATCTTTCTGACTTACCTAGTGATTTAATTTTCAGCCCAGATATGATTGGTCCTCCTTGTTGGATTGCGTCTGCTTTTCATTTTCTGGGTGTTGTTCACAGGTCCTAGGGCATTGCGGGGGCTGCAGAAGAGCAAGATCTTGGAAGGCCAGGCGCCATGCATATTGTAACTTCAGAGTCACGGGACTGGCCTCCTCATCTGCTGTGATTGCTCTGGCTTCAAGAAGGAAGGCTTGTTTTCTGTTCTGCAAAGCATCTTGCATTATTTTTTAAACATTTTGCCTTTGATACATACCCAAGCACACACATTTCCCCCTTAATTTTTAAACCCACGTACACTTCAAGGGAAATTGAATCCATATGTTTCTGATTCATTTACACACAACTCATCAAAATGTTGTTTTAAAAGAACTAAACTCAAATCCCACAGGGGCTAAGCAGGATTCAGACTTGGCTGAAGCCTCTCCTGTCCCTGGTCATGGACGAATGTGAGCAAGCCAAGCTCTAGTGAAATTAGAACCCTCACACATCCCAGAACTTGCACGAACAGCACCTCTCTTTGAGGTGCAGCTGGAACACGGTGACTTCTGAGCCTGCCGTCAGCTTTCATTTGCACAGATGTCATGGCCTGTGTTTGCTTTAGTCCAGGCTGTGTGAAGAAAATGAAAAGATAAAGTCAGTCTTTATGTTGTTCTGGTCAAATTGGTATGATCCAAAATCTTCTAGGGAGACTATTTGTGTATATTTTCGGCCCAGTTGTGGACTCATAAACTCATGGAGCTGGCAGGGACTCCTGCAAGTCCATTTTCCTGCCTTCAAACAGGCCTCACAAAATTCCTAAACAAACAGTAAAGCTATTTCAATTACTACCACAAATAATGTTATATAGCAAAAGTTCTTACTTCCTTCTAGGTAATTCTGACCAAAGCTCAACAACTCTCAATGTCAATAAATTCATCAAATTTAGGTATATATATATAAAACCTTTGTATACTTGCCCTCAAAGAAATTCTTGAGGTTCCACTAGTTCTTAGATAATGAACTGTGAAATTATCCCATTGTGCAATTTGGTTCACAATCACCATTGAAACCAGTGTGAGACTGGCAGGGCAGCCAGCAGTGAGAGGCTTTGACTGTGGTTAAGGACTGTTCCCTTTTGCCTGAATGGATCAGGAAGCTTGGTTGAAAGAGCTGTCAACATCTAGACATTTCCACCATGAAAATTTCCAAAGCAATCATAGCATTAAAAACAGTGTTTTGGATTCCATTCTCCCATACTGGCACCACTGAAAGGTGAGCCAGGTGACAGATGCTCAGAGGTGAGCAGAAATTACTAAGCCTCCTCTAGGGCTTAGGACTGTGAAAGCAAGGCCTTTGCTATTTGACAGAGGGGCTCCCAAACACAGTGGCCTCTGACGGATATTCTGAAAGAAAGGGTGAGCTTTCCAATAGATGTTTTGATTAATGTCAATTAATGTAACTGCTCTGAAATGGTGAAGCCTCATTAGTATCAAGAAGTTCTGTTAGTTGGCACCAAAATGGCATCAGGCATCCAGCTAAATTCCTGCCTTCCCAGGGGCAACCAGCCTGCTCAATCTGCCTGGGGCTTTTGGCTCTACAATCTATCCCTACATTAAACAAGTGAATTCTGGCACTCTGGTGGGTTCACAAACCCTGACAGATGTTTCTTTACAAAAACACGCAGGCCCAACATCCCTTGGAAACATGAAATGAATGATATTCTCTTTCTCTTTTTGAACTTTCTCCATATTGTTTATTTACTTATTTTTACTAAATGCTAAAAACCTATTATGTCAAGCTTGGCCCCAGAATAACACTATGGATGTAGTGGGGGACTTAAAAATTTTGTTTACTGTTTTTTAACTTTTCTCTCAGTTACTTAAGTGTTATAACAGTTTAGCGGTCATAGACTATTCCTCTGGGTGATTCTTTTCTGGTATTCTATTATGACCTAAATTTATTATGACTTGCTGGTTAATGTAGCTGAATATAAAGGTATAGCTGGTGTATCACAAGGGCACATTCTGTTTAGGCTCTAGAAGGCAGATTTTGAAATCAGCTGAATCTCTTGGCAACTGTATTAGAAATGAAACAGGCTCCTTCCTGAGTATCCAGAACCTGGCGAATAGATTTTTTCCCGCAAGATCTTAGTGTGATCAGGATATAGTGAGGCATGTGATTTGTCTCCCAGCCTTGCATCTGCAGAGTTCTACTGCTAAAACGTATCAGCAGTTATCGCCCATGGTACTCTGATATGTGTACTGCCTTATTCTTAGCATGTTATTTACATTATCTGATTAGAGGAAGACAAACAGGTGAAGTGGGCATCGTATCACACCCATTATACAGATGAGGACACTGAGGCTCGGAAAAGTAGGGGCCATTTATCCAAGACTGTAGGGCTAGTAACTGAAAGATTCAGATCAAAGCTCATCTGATTGAAATCTTCAGGGAAATGAAAAATAAAAATGAAATGAAAGAAAATGGCCTCAATGCTATTTACTATATTTTATTTGAAAATACTGTATAAGAAAAAAGGACTTGTGCAAATGTTGGGTGTTCTGTTTTGGGTGAATATCACGTGGTGAATAGCCAGGATGTAACTCGGCAACCTGGAGAAGGCAATGGCACCCCACTCCAGTACTGTTACCTGGGAAATCCCATGGATGGAGGAGCCTGGTAGGCTACAGTCCATGGGGTCGCACAGAGTCAGACACGACTGAAGCAACTCAGCAGCAGCAGCAGCAGCAACTCGGCAACCACTTCCTCTGTGATATCCTCATTGGTGTCCAGAAGTGCACACTCTTTCTCCTCTACAGAGTAATGTCTTCTTTCCTTTTACAGTACCCTTGCTGGGCTGCGGGGCTTTCCTGATGACTCAGGAGGTAAAGAATCTGCTTGCAATGCAGGAAACTCAGAAGATGTGGGTTCAGTCCCTGGGTCAGGAAGACCCCCTGGAGAAGGAAACAGCAACCCACTCCAGTATTCCCACCTGGATAATCCTATGGACAGAGGAGCCTGGCAGGTTATAGTCCATGGGGTTGTAAAGGGTCAGACACGACCGAACGACTAACACTTTCACTTTCACTGCTGGGCTGTGTCTTTGTTCCTGGGTCTCTCTCCCCTGCCAGACTGTGCTGCCCTCCAGGGAAGGGACTGGGGTCCTGCGGTGTTCCCAGTGCCTGGCGCAGTGCTCAGCCCAGTGAACTGCACTGTACTGAAGAGCTGATCAACAACCCACAAAGCATCAAGGCAGCAGACAAGGAAGAACATGGGCTCAAGGTTTTTGGTGTTAAATCAGCAAACCTTGAGAGCTGAATATACTGAGGACTTTCATGAGATGGGAACCAGTGAAAGAATCTTATGACTCAGTTCAGTTCAGTTCAGTCACTCAGTTGTGTCCTACTCTTTGCGACCCCATGGACTGCAGTACGCCAGGCCTCCCTGTCCATCACCAACTCCCAGAGCTTGCTCAAACTCATGCCCATCCAACCATCTTATCTGCTGTTGTCCCTTTCTCCTCCCACCTTCAATCTTTCTCAGCATCAGGGTCTTTTCTAATGAGTCGGTTCTTCCCATCAGGTGGCCAAAGTATTGGAGTTTCAGCTTCAGCATCAGTCCTTCCAATGAATATTCAGGACTGGTTTCCTTTAGGATGGACTGGTTGGATCTCCTTGCAGTCAAGGGACTCTCAAGAGTCTTCTCCAACACCACAGTTCAAAAGCATCAGTTCTTTGACGCTCAGCTTTCTTTACGACTAGTTTAACATAATTATACTTATGACTAGTTTAGCATAATTATTTTTCCATTAAAAAAAAAACTTTGTAAGTGATGTGGAGGGTTACTACTGGGAAAAGGAGGAATTAGCAAAATCAAATATTTCTGAAACTTTCATTTAAAGGAAAAAAGTTCACAAGAACCCTCATTGTTGACTTAAATTATTTTTTAATATCATATTACATGAATACAAAAAAGTATTTGTAGTTTTATATTTTTTGTACTTAGGCCCTAATAAAGCTATAAAATCAAACTGAATTCTCCAATGAAAGATAAACCAAGCTTAAAAAATCTGAGCAATCTAACTCAACATTAACTTAGGTGATCGATGATATTTTGCTGAAACAAAAAGAGCGTTCATAGTATGAATTTGGCCCTGCTAGCCACGGTGTAATTCATTCTGCTGGTGATATGGGGAGCTGTGTATGCAGGGTCACGGCCATGGATGCTGTAAAACATCAAGGAAGACACACTTGTTTTCTAACCAGGACCTGCAGACTGGACCTTGTGTGGCCAAGACATGCCAGGGTTGGAGGCCAGGCAAAGCCTTCTTGGTCCATGGGCTCCCACAATCAGGGCCCACACAGTGGGGAGTTCTCCTTTCTAATTCCTGACCGAGAGCACGTGGTCCTGGAAGTCAGTGCTCTTCAAGTGGGTGCCTTAGGTGCCAACTCCCCAGGGACACCCTCACCACCACCTGCCTGAGATCCCAGGCTATCCTCTTTTATTTCCCCAGGAGAAATTCAGAAAACCCCTAGTAAGTCTTCTGGGCTTTCTTCTGCAGGGGTAGCTGATGGCTGGTAATTGAGAGAGGCTGAAGTGTACAGTATTTAGGGCACAGTGCTGAAGAGTATAGTCCCGGGGGCACTGGTTTTGGAGACAGGCTCTCTGCATTGTGTCTCAGAGTGTATCAGATCAGATCAGATCAGTCGCTCAGTTGTGTCCGACTCTTTGCGACCCCATGAATCTCAGCACGCCAGGCCTCCCTGTCCATCACCAACTCCCGGAGTTCACTCAGACTCATGTCCATCGAGTCAGTGATGCCATCCAGCCATCTCATCCTCTGTCGTCCCCTTCTCCTCTTGCCCCCAATCCCTCTCAGCATCAGAGTCTTTTCCAATGAGTCAACTCTTCACATGAGGTGGCCAAAGTACTGGAGTTTCAGCTTTAGCATCATTCCTTCCAAAGAAATCCCAGGGCTGATCTCCTTCAGAATGGACTGGTTGGATCTCTTTGCAGTTCAAGGGACTCTCAAGAGTCTTCTCCAACACCACAGTTCAAAAGCATCAATTCTTCGGTGCTCAGCTTTCTTCATAGTCCAACTCTCAGAGTGTATACTGGTAGCCAAAGGGCAGTGGGAAAATTCCAGAAGGCCTTTTGGCCTATCTTGCCTATAAAGCACCTCTCAGAGTCATTCTGAACATTAAATGAGTAGAGTGCCTCAAACAGTGCCAGGCACATCATAGATGCTCAGTAAAAAGCTATTTTATTGTATTTTCATAACTTGGGGCTTCCTCTTTTCATGAAAAAAAAAAAAAAGATGTAAATATTCTAATTTTTACAGCTAGGGGACCCTCTGTGCTGAGATTCTACCATACTGGCTCCTTTCTGTGGGACCAGTCATGGGATGTGGCATTGAATTCGGGATAATTTTCAGCAGCTGGCCTAGAGTGACAGGCCAAGGGAGCTTCCACGAGTAGGGATCTGTCACAGCCTCAGGGATGCCCTGTGTGATAAGGTGGGTTTTACCACACAGGTCACCAGCGTTTGAGTTCTATTGCGCATGTTACTGGCGGCGAGGCTTAGGACCTGGCCACATATAGTAAATTTTAGAGATTTTTGCCATCCCAGACCTGGGGCACAGAGAGGCATTGGAGCAACTCAGGCCAATTTCTTTTCCACTTAAACCAGCCAAAATGGTGTGTGGCCAGTGGGGCTTGTGTGTTCTGCCGTATCAATCACATCTTCCCAGGGTCCTGAACACTGTGAGGATGGTATCTTGTGATCTTTTGTTAGACTATAAATACCCAAAGGCAATGGCAACCCACTCCAGTGCTCTTGCATGGAAAATCCCATGGACAGAGGAGCCTGGTAGGCTACAGTCTGTGGGATCGCAAGGAGTCGGGCATGACTGAGCAACTTCACTTTCACTTTTCACTTTCAAATACCCAGAACAAAAATCTTGCCACGTTAACCATTTTTAAATATCCAGGTCAACGGCATTATGTACTTGCACAATAACGTGTAACCATCACCGCTGTATAGTTCTGGCACGTTTTTTATCCTCCCACACAGAAACCCCATAACTGTTCGACAGTCACCGCCACTTCCCCTTTCCTTTAGCCTCTAACACCCACAAATCTGCTGTCTGTGCCTCCATGGCTTTCCCTTTTCTGGTTACTTCCTATGGACGGAATCATACAATAGGTGGCCTTTCATCTCTATTATCCTCCCCATAGTACAATGTTTCCAAGGTTCAACCAATTCATAGTATGTATCAACACTTCTCTCCTTTTTGTGGCTGAATAATGTTCCACTGTATGGATGTACCACATTCAGTTTATCCAGTCATCATGGTTGGGTCTGTGGGGAACAGGCCAATCTTTCTCCTAAGACAAAAGCAGCCCACGGTTGCCAGGTGAGCCCGTTATTTCCACACCTTTCAAGTTTTTAAAAATTTCAGGAAATGTACACATTTTGGGATATTTCTTAATACTTAAATGCTGTCTATGATTTTAAATTTTTAGGAAAACCACAGTATGGACCATGTTGTATACCAAAAAAGAAACTTTAGGTAAGACCTGGCTCTTGGGTGACCATTTATGAGTTCTGGTCTATCTTTTAAATAAATAGCCTCTTCTGATGATATATTTAGTGCCATTTGTTTTTCTTTTTAATATCAGATAGAGTTTTCAATCATCTCCCCATGTAAATGATTTAATTGTTGTTCAGTTGCTAAGCCGGGGCCAGTTCCTTGTGACCCCATGGACTGTAGCATGCCAGGTTTCCTTGTCCTTAACTATCTCCCTGAGTTTGCTCCAAGTCATGTTCATTGATTTAGTGATCCCATTCAACCATACCATTCTCTGTTGCCCCCTTCTCCTCCTGCCTTCAATCTTTCCCAGCATCAGAGTCTTTTCCAGTGAGTCATTTCTTCACATCAGGTGGACAAAGTATTGGAATTTCAGCTTTAACATCAGTCCTTCCAATGAATATTCAAGATTGATTTCCTTTAGGATGGACTGGTTTTATCTCCTTGCAGTCCAAGGGACTCTCAAGAGTCTTCTCCAGCACCAGTTTGAAAGCATCAATTCTTTGGTGCTTAAGCTTGTTTATGGTCCAACTCTCACATCTGTACATAACTACTGGAAAAACCGTAGCTTCGACTGTACAGAATTTTGTTGGCAAAGTGATTTCTCTGCTTTTTAATATGCTGTCTAGGTTTGGTGTAGTTCTTCTTCCATGGAGCAAGCGTCTTTTAATTTCATGACTTAATATAGTACCTGTAATATAAAGCAGATGTGATTTTTGCAGGGAAAGTTCTGACTAACCTTTGGGTTCTGTGGACAATTACAAAAATCATCAGTGCGTATTAAGAACTTATCTATTTAGACAAAAGAGATCAAAACCCTGCTCTGGTGTGCTTTGTTCAAAGTGGATTGCTGTTGGCTAGTCCCAGCACAGTCTTTGGTACAATCCAGTTGACACCCTTCTACTTTCAGAACATACTACATGACACAGGCAGACAAGCAAACATAATTAAACACTGGCCCAGATAGAATTTCCCTTAATTAGTTGTGAGTTTCTATAATAAAAATACCTGGAGATTTATCTGACTTCAAAGTCCCATTAAAGCTGTGCTGGTTTTGTTGCTTTGAAAATTTGGGAGTTTAGGACTCCTTGCCTCGTGCTTCTTAATGATGATAATTATATGATATGCTTAAAAGTGCTTTTGATCTTGGCCTCTCAAAGCACTCGAGTGAAGCATCAATTCCCTCAACCCCACTCTGCGGCAGGCCTTCCTTGTTTACAGGCAATGCGAGCTGCCATGGATGTCACAGCTATTGCTGCTTCAGAGAGAATCTGCCAAGAGCATCAGTGAAAATGCACAGTTACACATCGAAACTCTCCAGATTTAATATTAATCTGTGGGAATAATTGTAACACCTCACATTTTATGGTGTTTCATATAGCCTTTCATCTCGTTTAACAATAACAAAAAATCCACAGAGGACAAATGATACAGTACCCACTGCACCTGTAGACTGGGTAATGGAATTTTTATTCTTTCTTTTCCCTTTCCCTTTTCTAGTGGTTTCTCAGAAATCAGTTCACTACCCAGATGACAGGTGTTTTGGTTAAATCTCAGGCTAAAAGGAGCAATTCTCGACCTTTCCTACACTTCCTCAACTGTTGACTAAACAATTCAGAGGACAATGGATTTCTTTATGTATCTGGAACTGATTTTTCTCACTTTGTATCTTGCTACAGTGTTAGCTTCTAGTGTTTCTGCATCTATGCGGCAGGCTATAGACAGAAATTGTGCACACTCAGTTGCTCAGTTGTGTCTGACTCTTTGTGACCCTGTGGACTGTAGCCGATGGCTACCAGACTCCTCTGTGCATGAAATTTTCCAGGCAAGAATATGGGAGTGGGTTGCCATTTCCTACATCAGAGGATCTTCCTGACCCAAGAATCAAACCTGTGTTTCTTGGGTCTCCTGCACTGACAAGTGGGCTCTTTACCACGGTGCCACCTGGGGAGCCCAGAGAGAAATTACAAGTTAGGAAATTAAACCTTGGTTCTGACACAAACTTTTCCAAAGGAGTAAGCTCTATCATGAACAAGTTAAAGTTAGGTGAGATTCTCTGCTAGATACTACTATATATCTCTTTACCTAAAATGATTGAATAAACTTTAGATTTGAACAGATGGCCCATGAGTCTGATTTGGAGAGGCCTCTCGAGATGCATACAGAAAAGAATTGATATTTTGACTTTAAAAGTAAACACAAAGAATATACGCCCTTGTTGACAAGTAGATCCTAGGGTATCATGCCTTCACCCTGTTACTACCTCAGAAACAGCAAGGATTAGGATTCAGTGATGTCACTAGTGAGTATTAAAGCCACATGTAACTGTAAACTTCTAGCACATTTGAAGAGATATTTGATGTCATCACAGCACACTTATTTTATGGACCCAGATTCGTGGAGAAGCTACAGAATCAAAGAAAATGAAGAGCAAAATAAACAAAAAAACAATGAAACAACTGAAAATCAAGGGTGGGAGGTGGGAGGAAGGTTCAAGAGAGGGGACACATGTACAAATATGCCTAATTCATGCTGATGTATGGCAGAAATCAAACAATATTGTAAAGAAATTATCCTTCAATTAAAGATAGATAGAGGAAAAGAAAATAATTGCTAATATTAGACTGAGTAGCAATGTGGTTGTCTTAACTACACTGAACAACCATATAAAATATATGTTTTTATCTTGAAGACCCTGGTGTACTAGTTTTTTCCATTGGTGAGTGGGTTTATAAAGTTTAGAAGAGGGAAGACCAGCTAATATTTATTATACTGTTTCTTATGTGCCAGAATTGTTCTGAGGTCTTCAGATGCAATTTTCGCATTGGCCCTACAACTGTAGGTGTTGTTTCTCTAGTTTAGAGAGGCAGAAACTGAGATTCAGAAAGGTTAACTAACTTGCTAGGAGACAATGTTAATAAAAGAGCCAGGACTATTACTCAAAGCTTTCTGAAGCCAAAGCTCACGTTCTTATCCAGCAGATTATTCCGCCTAGAGGATGCAATTTTAAATGGAAGACAGGGGACTTGGAACCAATAATGCTAGGACAAGAAAAATCCATCTCATCACCTCATATATTGCTCCTTCTGTGAAGAGGTAAACACACACAAACACACACACACACACACACAGAAAGAGAACCAGAGAAAGAGACAGGCCATACATACATTTTGTAAGTCTGGGAAGGCTTTATATTTTAGCCAAAGGTTTTAAAGGTATCACTGCTGCTGCTGCTGCTGCTAAGTCGCTTCAGTCGTGTCCAACTCTGTGCGACCCCATAGATGGCAGCCCACCAGGCTCCGTTGTCCTTGGGATTCTCCAGGCAAGAACACTGGAGTGGGTTGCCATTTTCTTTTCCAATGCATGAAAGTGAAAAGTGAAAGTGAAGTCATTCAGTCGTGTCCAACCCTCAGTGACCCCATGGACTGCAGCCTACCAGGCTCCTTCGTCCATGGGATTTTCCAGGCAAGAGTGCTGGAGTGGGGTGCCATTGCCTTGTCCAAAGATATCACAGTGGGTGTTAAATGGGTACTCAAAATATAACCAGTAGACAAGCATTAGACATAGTAATTTGCACATATATTTTTAAAATTGCTTGGTCACTGTGGTCTTTAAAAAAGCAAACCCCGTGTTAGCAAAGATTATTTAAATTTTGGAAATAAGGTATATGCAAGTCCTCGCATTGTTATTCTGGAGCATTGTTTAACAGGCTTCCTTAACCATTAAATCTTTGTTTCACCTCCTGTCTACTGCTGGTTAGGGCCAAGACTCTGTGAAGATATGTCAGCTTGGAGAGTCTCTTCAAGGGACATGTAAATGATTCTGTCCACAGGGAAGATTAACCCCAAAGGTTATTTTATTGTCCTGATGGACCTTGACCAGGTTTGTCTCTTACTTAGCCAACTTACTTAAACATGACTTACTCAAATTTGCGTCTGAACCAGCTTTACCAGCCTGCTGGTTCCCTCATTAACAAGTCAAAAGAAATTTTGATATGTGCTAACTTTTTATTTGTATAGCAGTCAATTTTTTTACTTGTTACAAAATTAAACTTTGACACCTGAGAAGGCTGAATAGGTGAACTGGATACATCTGAAATAGGAATTTGTTGTTGTTCAGTTGCTCAGTCATGTCTGATTCTTTGCGACCCCATGGACTGCAGCATCGGAGAAGGCAATGGCACCCCACTCCAGTGCTTTTGCCTGGAAAATCCTATGGACGGAGGAGTCTGGTAGGCTGCAGTCCATGGGGTCGCTAAGAGTCGGACACGACTGAGCGACTTCCCTTTCAATTTTCACTTTCCACTTTCATGCATTGGAGAAGG
The DNA here is from genome assembly GCF_027580195.1 of Bos mutus. Taxonomy (NCBI): domain Eukaryota; kingdom Metazoa; phylum Chordata; class Mammalia; order Artiodactyla; family Bovidae; genus Bos; species Bos mutus. The sequence goes on along the minus strand of NC_091630.1, from coordinate 11,076,828 downwards.
AAATGGCATCCCACTCCAGTATTCTTGCCTGGAGAATCCCAGGGATGGGGGAGCCTGGTGGGCTGCCATCTATGGGGTCGCACAGAGTCGGACATGACTGAAGTGACTTAGCAGGACTGCAGCATGCCAGACTTCCCTGTCCTTCACCATCTCCTGAAGCTTGCTCAAACTCATGTCCATTGAGTCGGTGATGCCATCAACATCTTGTCCTCTGTCGTCCCCTTCTCCTTCTGTCTTCAATCTTTCCCAGCATCAGGGTCCCTTCTAGTGAATCCGCTCTTCATATCAGGTGGCTAAAATATTGGAGCTTCAGCTTCAGCTTCAGCATCAGTCTTTCCAATGAATATTCAGGGTTGATTTCCTTTCAGACTGAAATAGGAGTAAGACAGATCTAATAGAGGAGACTCCAGACAAATAAAAGATAAAGTTAATCAGGTACATTAGGAACCACTTGAACCTTATAGTTTAGTTTCCAGTACAAAGCAGACTTCCATGTCTGCTTGGGTAGGAAATAGCTGGAGAAGCTGGCAGGGTCTGGTATAGCCAGTGTGTCCCAACAGAAGAGGCAGACTGAACTTCTAGTTTCTTTTCCAGGCACACCAAAGAGGATCAGATTATACTTCTACCATCCCTTACCCGTGAGAGCAGAATCGATCAGAACAAGGCTGATTTGCTTGTACTCCAATGAAGAGGAAGAAAATACTGAGTTGTTTCAGGAAGTCGAAGGTCAAGTTACGCCAGCAGTTATCTGCAACGATCTAGGTGGTATGTTTTAGATAAGTGTTTCTTAACTATGATGTGTGGCCCATGGTTGAGCAGCAATTACCCTCCTAATAGGCTGTAGGCTGATCCAAAAATATCAGACATTTTCAGAGTGTGGATGATACATAAATCTTTTTTTTTTATTATTTTATTTTATTTTTAAACTTTACAATATTGTATTAGTTTTGCCAAATATCGAAATGAATCCGCCACAGGTATACCTGTGTTACCCATCCTGAACCCTCCTCCCTCCTCCCTCCCCATACCCTGCCTCTGGGTCATCCCAGTGCACCAGCCCCAAGCATCCAGTATCATGCATTTCTCTTTTATATATGGCTAAGACTACGCAACAGAAGCCTATCATGTTTTAATATTAAAAACAAGATTAGATTTACCAGAGTTCACTGAGGTCTCAAAGTTGAATACGTATTACACATGTTCAGAAATATGTAAGCTCTGTGAGAGAAAGGACTTGGTTTTCTTCACTGCTCTATCCCCAGCATCAAGAAAAATGCTTGATGCACCTACAAGACACTTGATTAATATCTGGGTACATACTGAAATGTTTGAACAAATGGCAGCTCCTTCTTCACAGGTGCATAGGCATCAAGTCAATTTAATTTCTTACAATTTGGGGGAAGGATACAATGTTATTATTACATCAAGAGTTTGTTGTGATTTTCAATTGATGCTAATCTTGCCTTAGAATTATAAATTGCTGTTAGCTTAGCTCATCATTACTAATTTTAGTAAGATGTGGGTTGTTTGGCTAACCCTACAATATGTAGCTCTGCACATTTGCATCAACATTATTTTGGTCTATAATTTTCCAATAACTACATTTGAAGGCATGTCTGCAGTGAGTTTCGGAGGAATCGTCTATACATCTAGAGACAAAGCAGACACACACACACATTATCTGCCCAAAGATGCTGCCTTCACTCATCATGTGCTGTCTATACATTTGCTCTATTAAATAAAATGTATGATCACAATAATAACAAAAGCACCAGATTATTTCTAACTTTATGTCACTGTTTTATAATACAAAACTACATGTAAGCTTAAAAATAACTTGTGAATTTTGTTCATCATCTTTTTTTCTTGACCACTGGGTTCCTTATTTATTTACTTATTTTTAATTTTTATTGACATATAGTTGATTTATAATACTCTTTTAGTTTCAGGTGTACAGTAAAGTGATTCAGTTATACATATATACATATAACATATATGGGGCATCCCTGGTGGTTCAGATGGTAAAGAATCTGCCTGCAACGCAGGAGACCTGGGTTTGATCCCTCCAGGGGTTGAGAAGATCCCCTGGAGAAGGGAATGGCAACCCACTCCAGTATTCTTGCCTGGAGAATTCCATGGACAGAGGAGCCTGGTGGGCTAGAGTCCAAGTCCATGGGATGGCAAAGTGTCGAACATGACTGAGTGACTAACGCTTCCCTTTTCATTACAGGTTATAACAAGACATTGAATAATGTAGTTCCCTGGGCCATACAGGTCTTTGTTGGTTACCTGTTTTATATATAGCAATCTGCATATTTTAACCGCAGACTCCTAACTTATCCTTCAATGTCTTCCTTTTCCCTTTTGTATTCGTAAGTTTGCTTTCTATGTTCATGAGTCTGATTCTGTTTTGTAAATAAGTTCATTTGTATCTTTAATTTTAGACTCCACATATAAGCGATACCATATGCTATTTGTCTTTCTCTGTCTGATTTACTTCACTTAGTATGATGACTTGTAGGTCCATCCAGGTTGCTGCAAATGGCATTATTTTATTCTTTTATTCATTGAAAGTTAGGGACAGGCAGGAATGGAGGGCATGAATCTTCATCCCACCTAAGCAATCTGTGTTCACCAAAGGAGTGAGAATCACTCTTTCACAGCCCAATGCTTGTAGGTTAGACACTGGTCACAAGCACCAGCTAAAGAGCCACGTATCTTCAGAGAACACCTTCAAGCTCACCATCCTTCTACCTAATTCAGTCCCTCTTTTGTTCACTTCCTAGATCTGCTTTAACAAATCACCACAAACTGGGTGGCTTAAAACATTAGAAATTTATTTTCTGACGGTCCTGGAGGCTGAACGTCTGATCTAAAGGTCCTGAAGCCTTCTTCCTAGAGGTTTAGAGGAAGAATCTATTCCAGGTTGCTCTCCTGGTGAGGCTGATGCTAATCTTCGACTTTCCTCAGATCAGACGCATCACGCCTGTCTCCACTCCTGTATCCTATGGTGTTCTCCCTGGATGTCTGAACCCCGCCAGTATCCTCTGCCCACACATCTAACATGGAACTATGTTGCACAGAGTAGGCCCAGAACAAATGTCTGCTGGCATGATTTAGTGTCTCCTAAAGTCTCCAAGTGCTGCACTCAATACGCCAGCAAATTTGGAAAACTCAGCAGTGGCCACAGGACTGAAAAAGGTCAGTTTTCATTCCAATCCCAAAGAAAGGCAATGCCAAAGAATGCTCAAACTACCGCACAATTGCACTCATCTCACACGCTAGTAAAGTAATGCTCAAAATTCTCCAAGCCAGACTTCAGCAATACGTGAACCATGAACTCCCAGATGTTCAAGCTGGTTTTAGAAAAGGCAGAGGAACCAGAAACCAAATTGCCAGCATCCACTAGATCATTGAAAAAGCAAGAGAGTTTCAGACAAACATCTATTTCTGCTTTATTGACTACGCCAAAGTCTTTGACTGTATGGATCACAATAAACTGTGGAAAATGCTGAAAGAGATGGGAATATCAGACCACCTGACCTGCCTCTTGAGAAATTTGTATGCAGGTCAGGAAGCAACAGTTAGAACTGGACATGGAACAACAGACTGATTCCAAATAGGAAAAAGAGTACGTCAAGGCTGTATATTGTCACCCTGCTTATTTAACTTATATTCAGAGTACATCATGAGAAATGCTGGGCTGGAAGAAGCACAAGCTGGAATCAAGATTGCCAGGAGAAATATCAATAACCTCAGATACGCAGATGACACCACCCTTATGGCAGAAAGTGAAGAGGAACTAAAAAGCCTCTTGATGAAGGTGAAAGAGGAGAGTGAAAAAGTTGGCTTAAAGCTCAACATTCAGAAAATGAAGATCATGGCATCTGGTCCCATCACTTCATGGGAAATAGGTGGGGAAACAGTGTCAGACTTTATTTTTGGGGGGCTCCAAAATCACTGCAGATGGTGACTGCAGCCATGAAATTAAAAGACGCTTACTCCTTGGAAGGAAAGTTATGACCAATCTAGATAGCATATTCAAAAGCAGAGACATTACTTTGTCAACAAAGTTCGTCTAGTCAAAGCTATGGTTTTTCCAGTGGTCATGTATGGATGTGAGAGCTGGACTGTGAAGAAAGCTGAGCGCTGAAGAACTGATGCTTTTGAACTGTGGTGTTGGAGAAGACTCTTGAGAGTCCCTTGGACTGCAAGGAGTTCCAACCAGTCCATTCTGAAGGAGATCAGCCCTGGGATTTCTTTGGAAGGAATGATGCTAAAGCTGAAACTCCAGTACTTTGACCACCTCATGTGAAGAGTTGACTCATTGGAAAAGACTCTGATGCTGAGAGGGATTGGGGGCAGGAGGAGAATGGGACGACAGAGAATGAGACGGCTGGATGGCATCACTGACTCGATGGACGTGAGTCTCAGTGAACTCCGGGAGTTGGTGATGGACAGGGAGGCCTGGCGTGCTGTGATTCATGGGGTCACAAAGTGTCAGACACGACTGAGTGACTGAACTGAACTGAACTGACTGAAAGTCTCCAAATAATGTTTTTTTTTTTTTTTAATTTGAAAGAATCAATACTGCAGTACGACTGCTCCCCAAATGACTGTTAATCACAACAATGCTAAGGACTTACATATATATATATATATATATATATATATATATATATATATTTTCACTGAAAATAGCCAGATTCTAATGGCTGCTGGGCAAGACAAAGCATGTGTTATTGGTCCATTAACGTACTTCTGTGTAGGTTGGTGCTTCACAAGCTTCCCAAAGGCATGCGTGATGGCCCAGTCACAGGACACACTCTACTGTATCTCTTTGTGTAATTGTGTTCCAGACAAATCAGGTTAAACCATACATACTGCTTCTTAATTTGTGGCTTAAGGGCATTTTTATTTCTTATGTTCACTGATACTTTTTTAAAGGATGTCTGAAAAGAAAGTGAAAGTGAAGTCGCTCAGTCGTGTCCGACTCTTTGCGACCCCATGGACTGTAGCCTACCAGGCTCCTCCGTCCATGGGATTTTCCAGGCAAGAATACTGGAGAAGAATACATTTCCTTCTCCAGGAGATCTTCCCAACCCAGGGATTGAACCTGTGTCTCCCGCACTATAGGCAGATGCTTTACCATCTGAGCCACCAGGGAAGCCCTGTCTAAGTTCATCTAAATGAATCTGTCAAGAACCCAGAAAGTGGCTACAGGGATGAAGTTGGACCTTTAGGTGATTGCCTTCCATATGCCAATCAATGTGCAAAGAGCCTAGATTTTTTTTTTTTTTTTGAAGAAAGTTACTAGGACTCTTCACCAGACACTGTAGGGAAACAGTGAGAGTTAGCCTCAAAATGAGATATTATCAAGTGCATACCATTGTCTTCACATTTGGCCTTAATACTGGAATTGTCTACTTATAATGATCTATAGACTAGTTTTGAAGGTATTTAGGAAAAAAAAATCATATCTTATTCAATTTTGTATCAGTAGTAGTGTCTAGTGTGTGAGTCACTTAATAAGTGATTGTTGACGTATTATACAGGTACCTTCAATGCATTACTCTACATGAAAGAGAGCAAGGGATTATGCAAAGAGACAAAATAGCTTTCCATATGTTATTTTATCTGAACAAGACAAAATCAAGAATAATGATTAAAAAAGCTCGAGGGTAAAGCTGTGAAAAATATATACTAGATGAGACCGAAAGCGTTAGTCCCTCAGTCTTGTCTGACTCTTTGCGATCCCACAGACTGTAGGCCGCCAGGCTCCTCTGTCCATGGGATACTCCAGGCAAGAATACTAGAGTGGGTTGTCATTTCCTTCTCCAGGGGATCTTCCTGACCCAGGGATCAAACCTGGGTCTTCTGAATTACCATCTGAGCCACCAGAGAAGCCTGTATATACTAGATAAATATGAGCTAAAAGAAACTTGGGTACACTATAATATTAAACATACAGACTTTGTAGTAAAACAGTATTCAGTTCACATTGAATTTTTAAAGATAGAATCTTTGAACAATACAGGTAATAAGGCTTTTATGATGAGCAGATAAGAAGACCTCTAACTAGCAAATTCAGAAATTCACAATCCTTGTCAAGCATATATGGAACATTTCCAAATACTTACCATAGAGTTGTCAAAAAGGCAAATCTTTAAAAATACCAAAGAATCAGAATAATTCAAACCACATTTTTTACTATGATGAAATTATATTAGGAGTTAGAAATGGGAAATAAATACAGAGCCAGAAGTATATCATACATTTGGAAACCACACTTCCAAATAATGTGTGGATTAAAGAAGAAATCATAATGAAAATTAAAAAGTATTTAGAAAGAAAACAAAAAACCTTCCAAATATCAAGACTTGTAGGATAAAGCTAACTTAGTGCTTGAAGGCTATTTATCATTTTACATGTCTACATAAGAAAAGTAGAAAATAGAAAATAACAAGCTAAGCTTTCAAGTTAAGAAGTTAGAAGAAGGGAATCACAGTCAATCCAAAAAAATAGAAAGATGGAAATGTGCATCAGCATAAGTTGAAGCAATAAACATACCTTTAAAACAATGGAAAAGACTGACAATAGCAAAAGCTTATTTTCTTTGAAAAGACTAATAACATTAAGAAACTTCTAAAAATCAATCAAGTAAAAAGGCAAGAAAGTAGAAACAATAATGTTGAAATTTAAAAATGGAACACATAAGAATAACTACAATAGAGATGAAAAATGCAAAAGAAAACTATCCGTGATTTATGCCGATAAATTTGAAATTCATTACATTTGTTCTTGTTCTGTCACTAAGTCATGTCTGACTCTTTGTGATTCCATGGACTGCAGCACACCAGGCTCTTCTGTACTCCACTGTCTCCTGGAGGTTGCTTAAATTCAGGTCCATTGAGTCTGTGATGCTATGTAACCATCTCATCCTCTGCTGCCCTCTTCTCCTTTTGCCTTCAATCTTCCCAGCATCAGGGTCTTTTCCAATGAGTCGGCTCTTACTGTCAGGTGGCGAAAGTATTGGAGCTTCAGCTTCAGCATGGACCTGCCAATGAATGTTTAGGACTGATTTCGTTTAGGATAGACGGATTGCATCTCCTCACTGTCCAAGGGACTCTCAAGAGTGTTCTCCAGCACCAGAAAATCATCAGTTCTTCAGTGCTTGGCCTTCTTCATGGATCAACTCTTATATCATCACATGACTACTGGAAAAACTATAGCTTTGACTATACAGACTCTGATTGACAAAGTGATGTCTCTGCTTTTTAATATGCTGTCTGGGTTTGCCATAGCTTTCCTTCCAAGGAACAAATGTCCTTTAATTTCATGGGTGCAGTCACTGTCCACAATGATTTTAGAGGCCAAGAAAGAAAATTTGCCACTGTTTCCATTTTTTTCTCCATCTATTTGTCATGAAGTGATGGGATCAGATGCCTAGATTTTAGATTTTTGAATGTTGAATTTTAAGCCAACTTTTTGATTCTCCTCTTTCACCTTCATCAAGAGGCTCTTCAGTTCCTCTTTGCTTTCTGCCATTAGGGTGGGATCATCTGAATATCTGAGGTTGTTGATTTTTCTCCCAGTAATCTTGATTCCAGTTTGGGATTCATCCAGCCCGGCATTTCACATCATGTACTCTGCCTACAAATTCAATAAGCAGGGTGACAATATACAGCCTTCTCATACTTCTTTCCTAATTTTGAACTAGTCCTTGTTCCATGTCTGGTTCCAACTATTGCTTCTTGACCCGCACACAGGTTTCTCAGGAGACAGGTAAGGTGGTCTGGTATTCCCACCTCTTGGAGAATTTCCTACACTGTTGTGATCCACACAGTCAAAGGTTTTAGCATAGTCAATGAAGCAGAAGTAGATGTTTTTCTGGAACTCCCTTGCTTTCTCCTTGACTCAGTAAATGTTGGCAATTTGATCTCTGGTTCCTCTGCTTCTTCAAAATCCAGATTGTGCATCTGGAAGTTCTCAGTTCATGTACAGGTGAAGCCTAGCTTGAAGGATTTTGAGCATTATCTTGCTAGCATGTGAAATGAGCTCAATTGTTTGGTAGTTTGAACATCCTTTGGCACTGCCCTTCTTTGAGATTAGAATGAAAACTGACCTTTCTTTATATTGTGGCCACTGCTGAGTTTTCCAAATTTGCTGACATACTGAAGGCAGCACCTTGATAGCATCATCTTTTAGGATTTTAAATAGCTCAGCTGGAATTCAGTCACATCCACTAGCTTTGTTTGTCATAATGGTTCTTAAGGCCCACTTGACTTCATACTCCAGAAAATGTGGCTCTAGGTGAGTGACTATGTCATCGTGGTTATCGGGGCCATTAAGACCTTTCTTGTATAGTTTTATGTATTCTTGTCACATCTTCTTAATCTCTTATGCTTCTGTTAGATCCTTACTGTTTCTTTCCTTTTTCATGCCCATCCTTGCATGAAATGTTCCTTTGATATTTCTGATTTTCTTGAAGAGATCTGATAATTTTGTGAAAAATGATAATTGCCACAGAGGACCCAAGAAATATTGAAAAATTTGAATATACTAAGGAATCAGTAATAAAAAATCTACCATGAAAAGTTCAGATGACTTTCCTTAGAAGGAATAAGTAATCTGTATCTTATACAATTTTTTGTGTAAGTAATAAAAGCTGAAAAATCTTTTTATGATGTTTACATAAGCTTGATATTAAATCCAGACAATACAAGGAAGGACATTTATAAACTAACATCGTCTACAATGATGAAGATCTTGTGTGCTCAGTCATGTCAGAGTCTTTGAAGGCCCATCAACTGTAGCCTGGCAGGTTCCTCTGTCCATGGAATTTTCCAGGCAAGAATACTGGAGTGAGTTGCCATTCCCCACTAAAATCTACATTAAAACTGAGCATTGACTATATAATAAGCACTTTTTTAGCATTATCTTATTAATACTAGGGACAATCTTGTGAAGAATGTAGAAGTTATACTCTTGACTCTAATTTCCAGCTGAGAAAACTGGAACATATGTTGGTTACATAACTCATCCAAGATAACAGCTGGTAGGTGTCAGAACTTGAATATAAATACAAAATCAGGACTTCCCTGGTGGTGCTAATGGGTAAGAATCTGCCTGCCAATGCGGAGGACAGGGGTGCATCCCTGGTCTGGGGAGATTCTACATGCCATGGAGCACTAAGCCCGTGTAGCACAGCTACTGAGACTGGGTGCCTAAAGCCTGTGCTCCGAAGCAAGAGAAGCCACTGTTAGGAGAAGCCTGCACGCCACAATGAAGGGTAGCCCAGCTTGCCACAACTAGAGAAAGCCCAGGCAAAGCAACAAAACCCCAATATAGTAAAAAATAAAATAAATGATTTTAAAAATAAATGAAAAATCATAATTTAAGTGAATCACACTGGGATCTTTATGCATGTATGTATAATCTACAGCATTAACTGACTAAAGATGGAGAAAGAACTATGTTCAAGTCAAAAAATAAAATATGATGCCTATTATTTTCATTATGAATTAAGAATCATACTAGAATTTTTCCAATATGATAAAATAAGGAAAAGTAATAAAATGTATATAAGCTTCAAGTTAAAAAATAAAAAGTTGTTATTCACACAGAAAAACTAAGAGGATCTACAAACCTGGGTTGAGAGGGATGTTGGAAAAGCAGTCAGGATCAAGAAAGTCCAGAAGGTCCCTGCAATCCAAGTAATGATGAGTCTTGAAACCAAGCATACTGAATCAGCTTGAGGACATGCCCAGAAAAAGGAAGCAAAGCCAAAGTGTTGGGAGCCAGACAGCTTCTGGAAACAATCAGGGACGAAAGCAGGTATGGGAGCAAAGTTAGAGGTTCTAAGTGCAGCTAAGGATGCTTGGCCGGCTGGTTCACTGATTGACTGGTTGATCACAGGCTTTGGTTTTACTGTGAATCTGCCTCTTCTGAAGACTCTGAGTAAGACAGACAATATACATTTCTAATAGCTGTTATGGACTTCCATGGTGTCTTAGATGGTAAACAATCTGCCTACAATGCAGGAGACCCAGGTTCCATCCCTGGAGAAGGGAATGGCAACCCACTCCACTATTCTTCCCTGGAGAATTCCATGGACAGAGGAGCCTGGCAGGTTATAGTCCATGGTGATGCAAAGAGTCAGACACAACTGAGCAACTAACACTTTCAATAGCTCTCAAATATGCACGTTTTTGAAAGAAAAAGAAAATCAAGTCAATAGCTATCATAATCCAGAAAAGAACTGCTGTGGTCCAAATGACAATAAATATGAAATGGCTAAAAGGCAGAGTTTTATACTTCTGGTCTTTGAAGGAGAGAAGTGAAATCAATGGAATTAGGCAAGAGGCTTTAACAGAGTTTTTTTGGTCAATTTCAGATTCTTTTCTCTATAGGTTATTACAAAATACTGAATGTACTTTTCCGTGGTATAAGTCCTTGTTGGTTATTTTATATATATATATATATATATATATATATATACATACATACACTAGTGTGTATACGGAGAAGGCAATGGCACCCCACTACAGTATTCTTACCTGGAAAATCCCATGGACAGAGGAGCCTGGTGGGCTGTAGTCCATGGGGTCGCTAAGAATCGGATAAGACTGAGCGACTTCACTTTCATTTTTCACTTTCGTGCATTGGAGAAGGAAATGGCAACCCACTCCAGTGTTCTTGCCTGGAGAATCCCAGGAACGGGGGAGCCTGGTGGACTGCCGTCTATGGGGTCGCACAGAGTTGGACATGACTGAAGTGACTTAGCAGCAGCAGCAGCAGTAGCAGCAGTGTGTATATGTTAATCTTAAACTCCTAGTTTATCTCAACCCCACATTTCCCCTTTGGTAACAATAATTTTTTGGTCATAACTTTCCTTCCAAGGACTAAGTGTCTTTTAATTTCATGGCTGCAATCACCATCTGCAGTGATTTTGGAGCCCCCCAAAATAAAGTCTGACACTGTTTCCACTGTTTCCCCATCTATTTCCCATGAAGTGATGGGACCGAATGCCATGATCTTCGTTTTCTGAATGTTGAGCTTTAAGCCAACTTTTTCACTCTCCACTTTCACTTTCATCAAGAGGCTTTTTAGTTCCTCTTCACTTTCTGCCATAAGGGTGGTGTCATCTGCATATCTGAGGTTATTGATATTTCTCCTGGCAATCTTGATTCCAGCTTGTGTTTCTTCCAGTCCAGCGTTTCTCATGATGTACTCTGCATAGAAGTTAAAGGAGCAGGGTGACAATATACAGCCTTGACGTACTCCTTTTCCTATTTGGAATCAGTCTGTTGTTCCATGTCCAGTTCTAACTGTTGTTTCCTGACCTGCATACAAATTTCTCAAGAGGCAGGTCAGGTGGTCTAGTATTCCCATCTCTTTCAGAATTTTCCACAGTTTATTGTGATCCACACAGTCAAAGGCTTTGGCATAGTCAAGAAAGCAGAAATAGATGTTTTTCTGGAACTCTCTTGCTTTTTCCATGATCCAGCGGTTGTTGGCAATTAGCCGTGGCTGCGCAGGCACAGGAGGGCCTAGAGGAGCTATTCCACATTCAAGGTCAGGAGGGGTGGCAGTGAGGAGATAACCCTCGTCCAAGGTAAGGAGCAGCGGCTGTGCTTTGCTGGAGCAGCCGTGAAGAGATACCCCACGCCCAAGGTAAGAGAAACCCAAGTAAGACAGTAGGTGTTGCAAGAGGGCATTAGAGGGCAGACACAGTGAAACCATACTCACAGAAAACTAGTCAATCTAATCACACTAGGACCACAGCCTTGTCTAACTCAATGAAACTAAACCATGCCCGTGGGGCAACCCAAGATGGGCAGGTCATGGTGGAGAGATCTGACAGAATGTGGTCCACTGGAGAAGGGAATGGCAAACCACTTCAGTATTCTTGCCTTGAGAACCCCATGAACAGTATGAAAAGGCAAAATGATAGGATACTGAAAGAGGAACTCCCCAGGTCAGTAGGTGCCCAATATGCTACTGGAGATCAGTGGAATATATTATGCAGCCATAAGAAGGAATGAAATAATGCCATTTGTGGCAATAGGCATTGGCTGTTGGCATTTTGATAGGGATTATGGGATTACTTTGGCCACCTGATGAGAAGAGCTGACTCATTGGAAAAGACTCTGATGCTGGAAGGGATTGGGGGCAGGAGGAGAAGGGGACAACAGAGGATGAGATGGCTGGATGGCATCACTGACTCAATGGACGTGAGTCTGAGTGAACTCCGGGAGTTGGTGATGGACAGGGAGGCCTGGCGTGCTGAGATTCATGGGGTTGCAAAGAGTCGGACATGACTGAGCGACTGAACTGAACTGATGGGATTATGGCTTTTTGATAGGGAGTGCATTGATTATGCAGATTGCCTTCTTGGATTGTATGCTCGTTTTAACAATATTGATGCTTCCAATCAAAAACATGATATATCTTTTCATCTGTTTGTGCCTTCTTCATTATCTTCCATCAGTGTCTTTCAGTTTTCTGAGTACAGGTCTTTTATTTCCTAAGGTAGGTTTATTCCTGGATATTTTATTATTTTTTGATGTAGTGGTAAATGGGATTGTTTCCTTAATTTCTCCTTATAATATTTATTTCAGTATTAGTGTAGAAAAGGGCTGCCCTGGTGGCTCAGATGGTAAAGAATCCACCTGCAATGCAGGAAACCTGGGTTCAATTCCTGGGTTGGGAAGATCCCTTGGAGGAGGTCATAGCAACCCACTCCAGTATTCTTTTCTGGAGAAGCCCTGGAGAAGCCCTGGTGGGCTACAGTCCATGGGGTCGCAAAGAGTTTGACACGACTGAGTGACTAATCACAGTATATAAAAATGCAACCGATTTCTTATATTAATTTTTGTATCCTGCAACTTTACTGAATTCGTTGATAAGCTCCAGTAGTTTTCTGGTGGCATCTTTATGATTTCTGAGGTATAGTATCATGTCATCTGCCAACAGTGACAGTTTTAGTTCTTCCTTTCTAATGTGGATTTCATTTCTTTTTAGTCTTTGATTGCTATGGTTAGGACTTTTAATGCTGTGTGGAATAAAAGTGGCAAGAGTGGGCATTCTTATCTTATTCCCTATTTTAGAGGATTTTTTCAGATTTATACTGCTGCTGCTGCTGCTAAGTCGCTTCAGTCGTGTCCGACTCTGTGTGACCCCATAGACAGCCCACGAGGCTCCCCCATCCCTGGGATTCTCCAGGTAAGAACACTGGAGTGGGTTGCCATTTCCTTCTCCAATGCATGAAAGTGAAAAGTGAAAGTGAAGTCGCTCAGTCGTGTCTGACTCTTCGCGACCCCATGGACTGCAGCCCACCAGGCTCCTCTGTCCATGGGATTTTCCAGGCAAGAGTATTGGAGTGGGGTGCCATTGCCTTCTCTTCTGATTTATACTACTGAGTATAATATTTGCTGTGAGTTTGTCATACATAACATTTATTATGTTGAGGTATGTTCCTTCTATGCCCACTTTTTGGAGAATTTTTATCATAAATCAACATTAAATTTTATCCAAGACTTTTTCTATATCCAGTGGTACAGTTATATGATTTTTATTCTTCAATTTCCTAATGTGGTATATCACATTGATTGACTTGCAGATATTAAAAAATCTAGCCCAAGCAGTTAATTGTTTCTGCTGTTATATCTCATTTTTTTGACCCTCATTTCATTAAATCCAGCAGTCTCTTCTCCACCTGGTGTTACTTGGTGACACAGCAGCTCACTCTTGACTTTAATCTGACTGTCTTTATTATTTAAAACATATTCTTCTCTTGATCCCTGAGACAGCACACTTTTCTGATTCTTCCTCATCCTCCTCTAGTGCATGAAATAATAGACTCCTCCAGGGCTCAAGTCATGGGTCCTATCCACTCTCCATCTATGTTCTCTCTGTACAGAATGTATCTCTCTGAAGGCCATGGTTTTAAACATCACACAACACTGCTGCTGCTGCTGCTAAGTTGCTTCAGTCGTGTCCGACTCTGTGCAACCCCATAGAGGGCAGCCTACCCGGTCCCACCGTCCCTGGGATTCTCCAGGCAAGAACACTGGAGTGGGTCGCCATTTCCTTCTCCAATGTATGAAAGTGAAAAGTGAAAGTGAAGTCACTCAGTCGTGTCCGATTCTTAGCAACCCCATGGACTGCAGCCTACCAGGCTTCTCCGTCCATGGGATTTTCCAGGCAAGAGTACTGGAGTGGGGTGCCACTGCCTTCTCCGATCACACAACACTAAAGAACCCCAAATTTATGTTTCCACCCAGACCTGTCCTCAGGGCACCAGACTCATGTATCCGAATGCCTACTTAATATCTTTAACTTTGTCTCCTAAGTGTCTCAAACTGAGCAAGTCTATAATGAAACTTTTGAGATTTAATCTTGATTCTTCCCCATTTTTTTTACAAGTAAATTAGTAGCACCATTATAAACCATTCTCTCAGGTCAAAAATTCAAGAGTCATTGTTATTTCCTCCTTATCTCTCACTCTCCGCATCGCGCGGAATGAGAGACCATATCGCTTTCCCCTTCCTTTTCACTCCGTGAATTAGCGCTAACAGGTGCGTGGCTAGTGGACAGCCGACTTTAAAGGTGAGAGAGCCCCGGTGGCACTTTTGCAAGTCGTCGGGCAGGTCCACTTGTCTTTCTTTGTCCAGTAACATTCACCACTGCCTCCTTACCATTCTCCCATCTTGCTATCCTGCCCCCCACAGCAGTTTGGATGCAAATTGTAAGACCCCCGTGGCCTGTGGCAATAGCTGATGCACAGCTGGTGTGTTGTTCTCAGGCCAATAATCCAAGCGTTATTGTTACTTCCCCTTTATTTAATGTACCAGCAGAACATGTCAGCTGATGAGTAGACGGGTGGATCACAAGGACTGTCTGGGTATATACTGGGAAGGCAGTGTCAGAATCTACCAAAGCACAAGCCAATATTCATTTAATAAATGAAACTGGGAATCCTGGTGCTTCTTGCCAGTCAAAATCCAAACAAAAGCACACCCTCAGGCTTTAACAAAACCAAATATTCGTGGACCTGATTAAGATCAGGGAGCTTCCTGTCTAAATTGCTTTACATTATACAAGGGACCTAAGGAAGAAAAGTTATGAACTTGCACAGAGTCACACACCAGGCAGGACTCCCCCCAACCCCGCCACCATGTGACTGATCAGGTACCAACGCCGACACCATGGTGTCTGATGACAGGCTTTCACCAGACAACTTTCCATGGGAATAACATGCCTCTGAAATGCGATTCCTGAATCTGCTACAACCCTCATGTTTATTTCATGTTAACTAAATCAGATTAATTTGATTCCGGATTTCATTAACATAGATTCACAAGACGTGAATGAAGTTGTTTGCCCTGGTCTTCATTTCTACAGAAATAGTAAAACACCATCTTTTTCATGAGGTATCCAAAATTCTTAGTCATAGTGAGTTGGTGTGGAATTTCTTTCAAACTTACAAGAAAAAGAAAAAAATGGCTGTACTAAATTAATCTTTACAAATGATGTCAGCTACACCTCCATTTCCATGTAACCAGCTAACAGGCAGTATGGCGTGATGACAATGTGCTCATTATTTCAACATTGTTGGGAATACCTTTGAACGATTTGGAAATGGAATCCTGTTTACTATTTTGGCAACAATACAAAAAGTAGTATTAATGCACAATTGCCAACTCCTCAGAAGATTTTAGTAGAGGAGTGATTTGACATTTGACAAATTTATGCCTATGCTTATTCCAAGCAAGAGTTTAATAGAATAATAAATTACTTAAAAAACTCTTGTTAGTTTGCTAATACAAAGTGCAAGGAAGTCCCATTTTACAGAAAGAATGTAAGAAGAGAAACTGAGGCACAGAAAATTCAGAAACTTTTCTAAATTCTTATCTTCAGGGAAGGAATCAGATCTGGGACTTAGAAAGCCAGGCTTGTTTCAGAAGTGTGATGAACTGGAAAAAGCATGGACTCTGAAGCCAGAATCCCTGCCTTCAAATCCCAACTGTATGACCTGAAACAAATTACTTAATCTCTCTGCCTCAATTTACAGGAAAGCCTCCATTTCCTTTCCTGTAAAGTGAAGATAATAATAATAACACCCATATCTAGGGTTGGTTTGAGGATTAATACATGCAAGTCACTTAGAACAATATTTGATAGTGAGTGTTCCGTAAATCTTAGCTCTCACTAATTTATTGATTTATATGCCATAAATTTATCCTTCAAAAGAATTCAGGTGAGAAACTACAAGATAAAAGAGGAGAAGAAGAAAAAGAAGAGGAGAAGGAGAAGGAGGAGAGGAGGGAAACAGGAAAGGAAGGTCCAAGGTGTCTTCTGTGATTGAATTCCCCAGCAGCAGACCCCTTGCAAGTAACTTACTAAGAATATGCTCCAGGACACACTGGAAAGAAAGGGGAGGAAGCTGAATAAGGGTGTGATTCCAGGGAAAGTCCAGTCTCAGTCTGATCCTGCAAGGGAGATAGACAGTATAAAGTATACTCCTGATTCTGTCCCAACTCAGGCAAGAGCTTTCCTCCTCTTCTGTCAGTAATTGATTGACATGTGGGATATGTTACCACTACTGCTGCTGCTAAGTTTCTTCAGTCGTGTCCGACTCTGTGCGACCCCATAGATGGCAGCCCCGTTGTCCTTGGGATTCTCCAGGCAAGAACACTGGAGTGGGTTGCCATTTGCTTCTCCAATGCATGAAAGTGAAAAGTGAAAGTGAAGTCACTCAGTCGTGTCCGACTCTGTGCGACCCCATGGACTGCAGCCCACCAGGCTTCTCTGTCCATGGGATTTTCCAGGCAAGAGTACTGGAGTGGGGTGCCATTGCCTTCTCCGTATGTTACCACTAGGCACTTTTAAAAGCCCTCTGTGTAAACAAAGCACTCCAGTAACCAGTTCTCTAAATTCTCCAGAGTTGGAGGTGGGCAGTTAGAAGGAAATGCTCAGAGAGAAAGCCCAGAAGTATTTTAAAGGCCCTGGAGGACGAGGGTGGAACACGACAGGGCCTGCTAGATGGTGTTCGCCCCAGTCCTCCCAACAGGAGGCCAGGGATGGGCTTGCAGCTTGAATGTCAGTGAAGGTCAGACACACAGAGAGAGAGAGGGCCCAGCTGAAAAGGTGGGTGCCAAGCGAACTTTTCCACTTTTCTGCCGCAGAGACACCTACACCCAAGCATGTCTCCAGACACAACCCACAAAGAGCAATTTGAGTGATTTAAATGATTTCTGTGTTGTGTCAGAACAAAGAGAATCTTTCAGAAGGAAACCAAGCTATATGTTGCTTGATTTTCAATGGGAAGTTTTAGTTCATTTCATTCTCCTATTTTTTTTAATAAGCTCAGTGAGGGAGTGATGCTAATTTTTGTCTTGTGAATAACATGGATAACATTTCACCAGGCGGTCTGTCACAATCCTCACACTCTTCGTAGTAACAGACTCATGCAGACTGCATGTTTTGGTATTTAGGAAGTGGCATCTATATTTACATATTACTATATATATATAAATACATATGTGTATAGATATAAATATACATGCATCTACATACTTGGTATTTGCGTACACATACACGGATATGTGGAGAGACACATCACAGCCTAGAGTGCAATTCAAGATGAACTTTTTGGATTCGGCTTCTGGTTATCAAGCTGCTTATCAGATTACAGATACATAATGTTCTGCACTCTAACATTCCTTCCCTAACCTAGACATTCACCAGGCAAGTTCAGGGAGAAGTTAGTATTTGCCTTTATGCCTGAGTGTTTTTGATAAACTCTAAAATGTCAAGTCATAAATAGCTAATACTGTCCCCTTTGAATTGAAATTATCTGCCATCACCTTTAATATGTGATTAAGTTTAACTTTACTGAAATCATATAAAAATGCTTATGTAAGTGGTTTTATCATCAGAGAATAAATATGTTGTGAACTATCACAAACATGGTTATAAGCATAATAAGTTAGCGGAAGCAGAGAACGTAGGTTGGAATCCTTGCTCTGATACCTATCATAGATGTGACTTGGGGCATGTCCATTAATTTTTGGAGATTTTCAAAGAAACAAAAGCAATTTAGGGGAGTTATTAGAATTTAATGAGATGATATGAAAAAGAACTTTGTGCCTGTCAAGTGCTACGTGACTGTCAAGTGCTACATGATTGTAAAGTTCTAAGATCACGGTGGCTACGTTTATAATCAAAAGTCAAAACGATAATGGAGATAGAAGTCACCCAGCTCCTGACATTAACTTGCTTCTATTCTTTAGCAGGCAGCTCTGATATGGTGAGATACATTCATTCTATCTGAACAGAATGGTACTGCAGATCAATAAATTCAAAGTGAAATATCCTTAAAGTTTTAGGTATTTGTAACATTTGCTAGTGTTTTGTGCTGTTTATGCAGTTTATACAGTAATTCCAAAGTACTGTAACATATCTCTTGGTAATGACAGTATCTAAGTCTATTTTTTTCTTAAACACTAAAAGACATTCCAGAAGAGTTATAGTTGCAGTACTGGTTAACTAATTTATCTTGATATACATAAAAACTCTTCTATTCCATATAGCAGGAATTTTGGGCATTACTTTCCCTTATTTTGGTGCTATAAGGGTTTTATTTGTTAACTTAAAAAACAGTTGCACAGGTTTCAAACATCAAGAATGCAAGGCCTTGTAGTATTTTTCTCAACTTCTGTAAACCGTTACCCAAATCTAACCTTTTCCTGCTGACTTTCTCAGTGCGAATCCAGTGTGGCAGAGGCAGGTGTTCAGTAACTGTGATACTCAGGCATGTTAGCCTCTAAGCTTCCGTTTCCCCATCTGAAATCACGGGACAATAAGTGTGCTCCTCATGAGATTAGATGCTATGAATAAAAGGATTCTCTTGGCTCTTCACACACAACAGGCATTTAATAAGTGTTCTTCTCTTTCTCCTCACTCCTACTTCTTGTCCTTCTCCACCTCATTCTTTTTCTTTCCCTTTACTCTGGTTGGTTTTCAGCAACCCTAGATCCTCACCTATTTGCTCATTTATTTCAAGCCAGATATTTGCTCATTTATTTCAAGCCAGATATTTAAATCTGACATGTCCCCAAATCAGAAGCTCTCTAGGATACTGTGGCTTATGCCCTAGTTGCTGTCTAGTTGAAAGGTCAAAGATAGCTTGCACTTATTCAGAGAAGATAACAATAGTGAATGGGTCAACAGCGCTCCTTCAAAGGGCAGTTAAAGTGGCATGGCAACAAGCACTTCTCTTCATAGGCTCAGAGTCCCTGAGAAGAGTGACAGTGTCCATGCCAAATTATGAGAAAACTGCCTAGCAACCTCAGGGATTATTCCAGCCATGTATCAGATGTCAGCTGTCACAAGCCACTGGTCAAGTGTTGGTTGCCAGCTTTAGCCCTGAAATGGATCTTACTCAGATGGAAACAACAGAAGGCTCTGAGGTGAATAAATGAAGACGTTTATCACAAGGTGGAAAGCAGAAACATTCAGAAGACTTCACTGCTTGCTAAAATGTCAGTCAAGAAGAAATTCTTTGGGTTGTGTATGGAACGTCTTTTATAATGAGTTTTATATAATTTAGGCAACGAATTCCTAGTCCCTCAGGGCAAGGAAGAAAATATATTCTTACTCTGATTCATTTGCTGATTTTTTGTGGGTCTGCCTTGATTTCTTTGTCTTTGGTCCTGTATTTAATACAGTGATGATATCCATAGAATCATAGCATCTAAATATCAAGGGGCTTGTGAAGTTCCTTAGTTCATAGCAGTTCTAGAAAATGGTCCTGCAGCTTACCAATGTTTCCATAATTATATTCTCCCTTATATTGGTCCATAATTTGCATCTCATTCAGGAATGGATCTGAATACTTGGATTTTAGAAGAGAAAAAAACTTCAGAGATGATGTGTATCTGCACATTTCAGTCTTTTTACTGTCAGGTTTCTCTTTCTCTTCCTCTTCTGCCAAATTCCCCTCTTGATCATATTAATACTTTGCTTGAACCATATTGTGTGATTTAGGTGGTGGCATCAGCCATTAACCAAGTCAGAAATTTGCCAGTCTCCTGCAAGTCTTTTTGACTGATTTTCACATCCAACCAAGGTATGGACAAAAGTTTAGAAAATATTGACACAAATTTTGAAAATAAAATTTGGGGAGTTAAAGTATGAAGAGGAACCCAAAAAAGAAGAGTAGGAGAAAAAGATTAGAGAGAAAGTAGATCAATGAAGAACAAGCAATAGATGGCAAAGACAGCAAGGGTGGTTAGCACTGTGAAGTGTTGCCAGTAACCATTGTTTATGAGAACTGCCTGGTATCAATCCATTGGAAACCATGAGTGATCATTACTAAAACAGTTGTTGTGGAGGAATTCAGTCAGATGTCAGATCCAAGGAGCTGAAGAGTAGGGAAATAGAGATGGAAAAAGTTTGACTCTTCTTACAAAAACTTAGCTGAAAAAGGAAACAAATTAGGTGATTCTACAGGGGCTTCCCAAGTGGCTCAGTGGTAAAAGAATCTACGTGCAATGCAGGAGCTGCAAAAAATGTGAGTTCAATCCCTGGGTCAGGAAGATCCCCTGGAGGAGGGCATGGCAACTACTTCAGTGTTCTTGCCTGGAGAATCCCATGGACAGAGGATCCTGGTGGAAGCCTGCCACCTGGGTGGCCCACTCACCCCTAATCACCGTCTTGGCTCCTAGAGCAACCTCACCCACCAGGTAGCAGACATCAGAAGCAAGAACTAAGGTTCTGCAGCCTGCAGAAAGAAGACCACAAATGCAAGAAGTTAGACAAAATGAGATAACAAAGAAATATGTTGCAGATGAAGGAGCAAGATAAAAAAGTACAAGAACAATTAAATGAAGAGGAGACCAGCAATCTCCCTGAAAAAGAATTCATAGCAATGATACTAAAGATGATCCAATATGCTGAAAAAAGAATGGAGGCATAGATCTAGAAGATAAGAAATGCTTAACAAAGACCTAGAAGAACTAAAGAACAAACAGAGATGAACAATACAATAACCGGAATGAAAAATGCACTAGAAAGAATCAATAGCAGAATAATAGCAGAAGAATGGATAAGTAAGCTAGAAGATAGAATGGTGAAAACCCTGCTGTGGAACAGAATAAGAAAAAAAAATGAATGAACATCTCAGAGACCTCTGGGACAACATTAAATGCACAAACATTCCAATTATAGGGGTCCCAGAAGAGAAAGGGCCTGAGAAAACATTTGAAACGATTATAGTCAAAACGTTTCCTAACATGGATAAGGAAATAGTCACCCAAGTCCAGAAAGTGCAGAGAGTCCCATATAGGATAAATCCAAGGAGAAATACACTGTAAAAAGCACAAATACATGGGTTAAATAATTTGCTACTAAATAACCAATGGATCACTGAAGAAATCAAAGAGGAAATTAAAAAACACCTAGAGAAAAATGACAACAAAAAACATGACGATCCAAAACCTGTCAATCCAGTTCAGTTGCTCAGTCGTGTCCAACTCTTTGTGACCAAAACCTATGGAAATCAGCAAAAGCAGTTCTAAGAGAGAAGATTATAGTGATATAATCCTACCTCAAGGAACAAGAAAAATCTCAAATAAACTTAACTTTACAGCTAAAGCAACTGGAGAAAGAAGAGCAAAAAATCTCAAATTTAGTAGAAGGAAAGAAATCATAAAGATCAGAGTAGAAATAAATGAAATAAAAATAAAAAGACAATAGCAAGGTCAGTGAAATTCAAAGCTGGTTCTTTGAAAAGATAAAAAAAAAGATAAGATAAAAAAATGATAAATCTTTAACCAGACTCATTGAGAAAAAAAGTGAGGACTCAAATCAATAAAATTAAAAATGAACAAGAGGAAGTTAAAATGGATACCACAGAAATACAAAGGATCATAACAGGCTACTACAAGCAACTGTACACCAATAAAATGGACAACCTTTAAGAAATGGGCAAATTCTTAGAAAGGTACAACCTTCCAAGACTGAACCAGAAAAAGATGGGAAATATGAAGAGACCAATTACAAGTACTGAAACTAAACTATGATATAAAACCTTTCAACAAACAAAAAATAAATGTCTAGGACCAGATGGCTTCACAGGCAGTTTCTAGCAAACATTTAGGGAAGAGTCAACGCCTAACCTTCCGAAAATTCACAGAGGCAGGAACGCTCCCAAACTCATGCTACTCTCACTCTAATACCAGAGCCAGATAGATACATCACAAAAGAGAAAACTATAGTCCGTATCACTGATGAACATAAATGCAAAAACCCTTAACAAAATTCTAGCAAACTGAATCCAACAACACATTAAAGGGTCACACATTATGATCAAATGTGGCTTATCTCAGGGATGAAAGGATTTTCCAATATCTGCAAGTCAATCAGTGCAATACATCACATTAAGAAACTGAAGGAAAAAAATATATATGGTCATCTCAATAGATGCAGAAAAACGTTTTGACAGAATTTCACACCCTTTTCTGATAAAAAACTCTCTAGAAAGTGGGCATAGAGGGAACCTCAGTTCAGTTCACTTCAGTTCAGTCACTCAGTCGTGTCCGAGTCTTTGCGACCCCGTGAATTGCAGCACACCAGGCCTCCCTGTCCATCACCATCTCCCAGAGTTCACTCAAACTCACGTCCATTGAGTCAGTGATGCCATCCAGCCATCTCATCCTCTGTTGTCCCCTTCTCCTCCAGCCCCCAATCCCTCCGAGCATCAGAGTCTTTTCCAATGAGTCAACTCTTCGCATGAGGTGGCCAAAGTACTGGAGTTTCAGCTTTAGCATCATTCCTTCCAAAGAAATCCCAGGGCTGATCTCCTTCAGAATGGACTGGTTGGATCTCCTTGCAGTCCAAGGGACTCTCAAGAGTCTTCAACAGCACAGTTCAAAAGCATCAATTCTTTAGCGCTTAGCCTTCTTCACAGTCCAACTCTCACATCCATACATGACCACAGGAAAAATCATAGCCTTGACTAGATGGACATTTGTTGGCAAAGTAATGTCTCTGCTTTTGAATATGCTATCCAGGTTGGTCATAACTTTCCTTCCAAGGAGTAAGCGTCTTTTAATTTCATGGCTGCAGTCACCATCTGCAGTGATTTTGGAGCCCCCCAAAATAAAGTCTGACACTGTTTCCACTGTTTCCCCATCTATTTCCCATGAAGTGATGGGACCAGATGCCATGATCTTCGTTTTCTGAATGTGGAGCTTTAAGCCAACTTTTTCACTCTCCTCTTTCACTTTCATCAAGAGGCTTTTTAGTTCCTCTTCACTTTCTGCCATAAGGGTGGTGTCATCTGTATATCTGAGGTTATTGATATTTCTCCTGGCAATCATCTTGATTCCCGCTTGTGCTTCTTCCAGCCCAGCATTTCTCATAATGTACTCTGCATATAAGTTAAATAAGCAGGGTGACAATATACAGCCTTGATGTACTCCTTTTCCTATTTGGAACCAGTCTGTTGTTCCATGTCCAGTTCTAACTGTTGCTTCCTGACCTGCATATAGGTTTCTCAAGAGACAGGTCAGGTGGTCTGGTATTCCCATCTCTTTCAGAATTTTCCACAGAGGGAACCTATATAAACATAATAAAGGCCATATATGATACATCCACAGCAAACATCATTCTTAATGGTGAAAAAGTTAAAAGCATTTCCCCTAAGATCAGGAACAAGACAAGCCTGCTCACTTTGGCCACAATTATTAAACATAGTTTTGGAAGTCTTACCCATGGCAATCAGAGGAAAAAAGAAATAAAAGAAATCCAAACTGGAAAAGAAGTAAAACTGTTACTGTTTTTGGATGGCATGGTACTATACATAAAAAAAAATCCTTAAGATGTTACCAGAAAATGACTAGAATTAATCAATGAATTTGATAAATTTTGGGATATAACATTAATACATAGAAATCTTTTCCATTCCTATACACTAACAACAAAATATCAGAAAAAGAAATTAAAGAAACAACCCCATTTCTCACTGCAACAAAAAGAATAAAATACCTAGGAATAAACCTATCTAAAGAGATACTCTGAAAACTATAAAACACTGATGAAAGAAATAAAAAATCATAAACAGGGAGATATACCATGTTCTTGGATCGGAAGAGTCATTATTGTGAAAATGACTATACTACCCAAAGCAATCTACAGATTCAATACAATTCCTATCAAACTACCAATGGGACTTTTCACAGAATTAGAACAAAAATTTTACAGCTTGAGTGGAAACACAGAAGACCATGAATAGCCAATGCAATCTTAAGAAAGAAAAATGGAGCTGGAAGAATTGGGCTCCCTGACTTCAGATTAAACTACAAAGCCACAGTTACCAACACAGTGTGTATGGTACTGGCATAAAACAGAAATATAGATCAATGGAACACAATAGAATAAATCTATGCACCTGCCTTTTGTTGTTGCTTAGTTGTTCGGTCACTAAGTCGTGTTCCACCCTTTGCTATGCCATGGACTGTAGTATGCCAGGCTTCCTTGTCGTTCACCATTTCCCGGAGTTTGTTCAAACTCGTGTCCATTGAGTCAGTGATGCTATCTAACCATCTCATCTTCTACTGTCCACTTCTTCTCCTGCTTTCAGTCTTTCCAGGCATCAGGGTCTTTCCCAATGAGTCAGCTCTTCATATCAAGTGGCCAAAGTATTGGAGCTTCAGCTTCAGCATCAGTCCTTCCAGTGAATATTCTGGGCTGGTTTGATCTCCGTGCATTCCAAGGAACTCTCAAGAGTCTCATCCAGCACCACAATTCTATGACTAAGTAGGCAAGAATATATGGTGGAGAAAAGACGGTCCCTTCAATAAATAATGATGGGAAAAGACAGTTACATGAAAATGAATGATATCAGAACATTCCCTAACACCATACACAAAAATAAACTCAAAATGGATAAAAATATAAATGTAAGGCTGGATACTACAAAATTCTTAGAAGAAAATATAGGCAGAACATTCTTTGACAAAAATTGCAGCAAGATCTCTTTTGATCCACATCTTAGAGTAATGGAGATAAAAACAAAAATAAACAAATGGGACCTAATTAAACTTAAATCCTTTTGTACAGCAAACAAAACTATAAACATGATGAAAAGACAGCCTTCAGAATGGGAGAAATTGTTTGCAACTGAGACACTGACAAAAGATTAATCTCCAAGACACGAACAGTTCATGAAGTTCAATATAAAAAAAAAAATACAGCCCAATCAAAAATGGGCAGAAGATCTAAATAGACATTCCTCTAAAGTAGACATACAGATAGACAATAAAAACATGAAAAAATGCTCAACATCACTAATTAATAGAGAAATGAAAATCAAAACTCCAATGGTGTATCACCTGACACTGGTCAGAATGGCCATCATCAAAATAGCTGCAAACAGTAGATACTGGAGACGACGTAGGAGAAGGGAATGTAAATTGATATAGCCACTCTACCAACTGGTTTAGCTTCCCAAGTGGTACTAGTGGTAAAGAACCTGCCCACCAATGCAGGACACTTGAGAGACATGGGTTTGATTCCTGGGTCTGGAAGATCCCTGAGAGAAGGAAATGGCAACCTACTCTAGTATTCTTGCATGGGAAATCCCATGGACAGAGGAGTCTGGTGGGCTACAGCCTTTGAAAAGGTTGCAAAGAGTTGGACATGACTAAGCACACACACACAGCCACTATGGAGAACAGTACAGAGTCTTCTTCTTTTCTTTTTTTAAATAGTGCTACCACATGATCCAGCAATCCTGCTCCCGGGCATACATCCAGAGAAAACCATAATGTGAAAGGCTATATGCATCCTAATGGTCATTGCAGTACTATTTACAGTAGTCAGAACACGGAAGCTTCCTAAATATTCGCCAACAGAGAAATGTATAAAGAAGATGTGATATATACACAATGGAATATTACTCAACTATAAAAAATAACAAAATAATGCCATTTACAGTACTGTGGATTGACCTAGAGATTGTTATATTGAGTGAAGTAAGTCAGAGAAAGACAAATAGCATATGATATCCCTTATACATGTAATCTAAAAAAGAGGTACAAATGAACTTATCTACAAAACAGAAATAGAGTCATAGACAGATGGAGAAAACGAACTTACGGTTTCCAGAGGGATAAATTAAGTGATTGGGACTGACATATATGCCCTACTGTACTTAAAATCGGAGAAGGCACTGGGGACCCACTCCAGTACTCTTGCCTGGAAAATCCCGTGGGCAGAGGAGCCTGGTAGGCTGCAGGCTGAGCAACTTCACTTTCACTTATCACTTTCATGCATTGGAGAAGGAAATGGCAAACCACTCCAGTGTTCTTGCCTTGAGAATCCCAGGGACGGGGGAGCCTGGTGGGCTGCCGTCTATGGGGTTGCACAGAGTCGGACCTGACTGATGTGACTTAGCAGCAGCAGCATACTTAAAACAGGTAACTAATGAGGACTTACTGTATAGCACAGGGAATGCTAGTCAATACTCTATAGTGGTCTATATGGGAAAAGAATCCAGAAAAGAGTGGATATATATTTATGTATGACTGATTCATTTTATTGTATACCTAAAATTACCACAACATTATAAATCAACAACAAAAGTTGAAAAATTAGATGAACTTTTATCAGTTTATAAGCGGAAGAAAATAAGAATAGATAAGAAACTAAGATATAAAAAAGGAGCAAGTATTTAAGGATGATTGTGAAAATAAATAAACTAGCTGACAAAGTTCCATCTAGTCAAACCTATGGTTTTTCCAACGGTCATGTTTGGATGTGAGAGCTGGACCATAAAGAAGACTGAGTGCTGAAGAATTGATGCTTTTGAACTGTGGTGTTGGAAAGGACTCTTGAGAGTCTCTTGGACTGCAAGGAGATCCAATCAGTCAATCCTAAAGGACATCAGTCCTGAATGTTCATTGTAAGGATGATGTTGAAGCTGAAACTCCAATACTTTGGCCTCCTGATGCAAAGAATTGACTCATTGGAAAAGACCCTGATGCTGGGAAAGATTGAAGGCAGGAGGAGAAGGGGACAATAGAGGATGAGATGGTTGGATGGCATCACTGACTCAATGGACATGAGTTTGAGTAAACTCTGGGTGTTGGTGATGGACAGGGAGGCCTGGCGTGCTGCAGTCCACAGGGTCGCAAAGAGTTGAACACGACTGAGCAACTGAACTGACTGATTGATGAAAAT
The DNA here is from genome assembly GCF_027580195.1 of Bos mutus. Lineage (NCBI taxonomy): Eukaryota > Metazoa > Chordata > Mammalia > Artiodactyla > Bovidae > Bos > Bos mutus. The sequence continues at coordinate 11,049,576 of NC_091630.1, read as the reverse complement.
AAATGGTATGAAATGAGACTGAGGACATTGCTATAAGAATTGACTGGAATGAGGATCCTTATTAGTAAGTGCAGAGGGTAGGAATAAAATATATTTAGAGCTATATGCCAGCAAATTTGGAAAGCTCAGCAGTGATCACAAGACTGGAAAAGATCAATTTTCATCCCAGTTCCAAAGAAGGGCAATGCCCAAAAAAGTTCAAACTACCACACAATTGCACTCAGTTCACATGTGAGCAAGATTAACCTCAAAATCCTTCAAGCTAGGCTTCTGCAGTGTGTGAACCAAGAACTTCCAGATGTACAAGCTGGATTTAGGAAAGGCAGAGGAATCAGACATCAAGTTTCCTACTGGATCAAAGAAAAAGCAAGGAAATTCCAAAAAGTTCCTACTTCTGTTTCACTGATTACATTAAAGCCTTTGACTGTGTGGATCACAACAAACTGTGGAAAATTCTTCAAGAGATGGGAATACCAGATCACCTGACCTGTCTCCTGAGAAGCCTGTATGCAGAACAAGAGGCAACAGTAGAACCGGGCATGGGACAATAGGATGGTTCAAAATTGAGAAAGGAGTATGGCAAGGCCTTTTGTTGTCACCCTACTTATTTAAATTATATGCAGAACACATCATGTGAAATGCCGGGCTGGATGACTCACAAGCTGGAATCAAGATTGCCAGGAGAAATATCAACAACCTCAGATATGCAGATGATACCACTTAAATGGCAGAAACTGAAGAGAAACTAAAGAGCCTGTTGAAGGTGAAAGAGAAGAGTGAAAAAGCTGACTTAAAACTCAACATTCAAAAAATGAAGATCATGGCATTTGGTCCCATCATTTCATGACAAATAGATGGGGAAAAAGTGAAAATAGTGACTGATTTTCATTTTTGGGGCCCCAAATCACTGTGGATAGTGACTGCAGCTGCAAAATTAAGAGATGCTTGCTCCTTGGAAGAAAATCTGTGACAAACCTAGACAGCATATTAAAAAGCACAGATATTACTTTGCTGACAAAGGTCTGTATTGTCAAAACTATGGTTTTTCCAGTAGAAATGTATGGATCTGAGTGTTGGACCATAAAGAAAGCTAAGCACCAAAGAATTGATGCTTTCAAACTATGGTGCTGGAGAGGACTCTTGAGAGTTCCTTGGACTGCAAGGTGATCAACCAGTCAATCTTAAAGGAAATCAACCCTGGCTATTCATTGGAAGGACTGATGCTGAAGCTGAAGTTCCAGTACTTTGGCCATATGATGTGAAGAGCCAACTCATAGGAAAAGACCCTGATGCTGGGAAAGATTGAAGGCAGGAGTAGAAGAGAGTCACAGAGGATGAGGTGTTTGGATGGCATCATTGATTCAACGGACATGGGTTTGAGCAAACTCTGGGAGACAGTGAAGGACAGGGAACATGGTGTGCTGCAGTCCATGGGGTAGCAGAGTAGGACACAACTTAGTGAGTGAGCAAAGACAAGGGCTATAGATTATTTGGCTTTTAGCAGAAAAAAAATCATACACTTATTTTTTATAAATTCTGGAAAATTTTATTAATTCATACCAGAAGAATTGAATGCAAAAGGAAAATGCTTTGACTTTCAAATGGAAAATTTTCAAAATGAAGAGGCCTCTTGGAAGTAAAAGATGGAAATCTGACAGCATGGCCTGAGTGGTTTTCAAACTGTGGTTCCCAGGACCCTTGATACTCTTGAAAAAGTATCAAAGGCCTCCAAGAGTTTCTGTTTATGTGGGTTGTAATTATAGGTGTTTACCATATTAAAAATTGAGATGGAAATTTAATACAAAATTTTATTAAAAAAAACAAGCCAATAAAATCCTAATGGTTTCTTTTAACGAAAAATAATTGTATTTTCAAAAATACAATTTAATTTATAAAAAACTGTTGTTTTTCATTTTTGCAAATCTCTTTCTGGTCTCTGTTAGTACAAGAGAGCTGGATTGCCATATCTAACTCCACATTTTATGCATCTCAATATCCCATGTCATGTAGCTCCTGGAAAACTCATTATACACTATGGAAACTGACAGTGAAAAAAGCAAATAATTTCTTAATTTATATTACAAAAATAATTTTTCCTTTGCAAATCCCTTAAAAAGATCCTAGTGACACTGCAAGTGTCTCTAGACCACACTTTGAGAATTGCTATTCTATGATTAGTCCAGGATAGACTAGAATTACTCTGCATTACAGAGAAGGAGAAATGTGAAGTTTCTGGAAGCAACATTTCTTCAGAGAAGTGAGAAAAATAGAAAAACATATCAAAGATTGGTGATGGTCAGGCATTGAGGGTATATTAGAGATGGGGTGATGGCAATAGGTGTATGAGAGAGGGGACATGTTGAAAAATATAGGATATGGTTGACAAAGAATTACGGGCTGGAATTTGACAGCACGTGTTAGAATGATTCAAAATGATGACCAATTCAAGAAGTAGAGTGGCTTTGATGGCACTGGAGTTGTGGATGATAAGGAACTGTGAGATTTGAACATGGAGTGGGTCTTCCACATATTAACTGGAGATATGTAGAACAGCAGCTAAATTTGGGCTAAAGCTGTGAGTCATATGCTAATATTTATAATTAACGAGGGACATAAGAAAGTTGGGAGAGATAGTGATTAGGGTTAGTCAGTGGTATGTGACCAGATGCCAAGTATTTCAAAGATGGAGTGTGCAAAGTATTATAATTTGGAAATAGCCAGGCAAAGCAGGAATAATGCTGGATCTCCTCATGAGGCCTGTGGGTTATGAGTGTCAGGAGAATAAGATATTTCCATCAGGGAAGGTGTAAGGAAAACAGGATGATGATTTTGGTAAAGGCTAAGACAGGGAAAAAGTATCTTTTAAGAAGTTTGAGGATATAATTTAGTTTTCATGAAATGAGAGCTTGAGAAGATGCACTTAAAATTTGTCAGAGCAGTAGAAGTTCTAGAATTTCCATACAAGAGGGGGTTACAGGTAAAAAATTGGTTGCAAGTGGGGCCTTGAAGACTTACCTGGAAGCTGCATTTGCAGAATAAGTATCTTGCTTCCTTAGATGGCTGAATACAGAATCCTCGGTAATCCATCCCTTGACTTCTCTGCTCATTTGAATGGAGGTAGGAGATGGGGAGGCCAGAGGAGTTTGGGATGAAGGAGAGGATGATCTCTAGGGCTAATATTTCAGCTAATGGTGATAGAGGATCAATTGAAACGAACTGGTATCCAGGTTTCAAGAGTCTTCCGTGACTGTTGAAAGAGAATCACAGCAGATAAATTCATGGTGTGGAGGGGACACCGCTGAGGTCATGATGAAGTAGAATCAGGTTTAGGGCTGGAAGTTCAAAGGCATGGACAACTGCTTCATTCCTATTCATCTTCTAAAACTCAATTCAAAAGTCAATTTATAGAAACTTATTTTCCTAATCCTCCCTCTCATATAGGAATGATTGTTTTCTCCTTCACCCCGAGCATGCTTTTATCAGAGCTGTTGTGGCTGTTGGTGTTCACCACTCAGTCGTGTTTGACTCTTTGAGACCCCATGGACTGCAGCACACCAGTTTCCCTGTCCTTCACCATCTCCCAGAGTTTGCTCAGATTTATTATGTTCATTGAGTCGGTGATGCCATCCAACCACCTCATCCTTTGTCGTCCCCTTCTCCTCCTGCCCTCAATCTTTCCCAGCATCAGGGTCTTTTCCAATGAGTTGGCTCATTGCATCATATGGCCAAAGTATTGGAGCTTCAGCTTTAGCATCATTTCTTCCAATGAATAGTCAGGGTTGATTTCTTTTAGGATTGACTGGTTTGATCACCTTGCAGTCCAAGGGACTCTCAAGAATCTTCTCCAATACCATAGCTCAAAAGCATCAATTCTTTGGTGCTTCTTTATGGTCCAACTTTCACATCTGTACATGACTACTGGAAAAACCATAGCTTTGACTACACTGACCTTTGTTGGCAAAATAATGTCTCTGTTTTCTTAATATGCTGTCTGAGGAGGCCTTACAAATAGCTGTGAAAAGAAGAGAAATGAAAAGCAAAGGAGAAAAGGAAAGATACAAGCATCTGAATGCAGAGTTCCAAAGAATAGCAAGGAGAAATAAGAAAGTCTTCCTCAGTGATCAATGCAAATAAATAGAGGAAAACAACAGAATGGGAAAGACTAGATATCTCTTCAAGAAAATTAGAGATACCAAGGGAACATTTCATGCAAAGATGGGCTCAATAAAGGACAGAAATGGTATGGACCTAATATAAGCAGAAGATATTAAGAAGAGGTGGCAAGAATACACAGAAGAACTATACAAAAAAGAGCTTCATGACCCAGATAATCACGATGGTGTGATCACTCAACTAGAGCCAGACATCCTGGAATGTAAAGTCATCCAGTCATTAGAAAGCATCACTACAAACAAAGCTAGTGGAGGTGATGAAATTCCAGTGGAGCCATTTCAAATCCTGAAAGATGATGCTGTGAGAGTGCTGCACTTAATATGCCAGCAAATTTGGAAAACTCAGCAGTGGCCACAGGACTGGAAAAGGTCAGTTTTCATTCCAATCCCAAAGAAAGGCAATGCCAAAGAATGCTCAAACTACCGCACAATTGCACTCATCTCACATGCTACTAAAGTAATGCTCAAAATTCTCCAAGCCAGGCTTCAGCAATATGTGAACCGTGAACTTCCTGATGTGCAAGCTGGTTTTAGAAAAGGCAGAGGAACCAGAGATCAAATTGCCAACATCTGCTGGATCATTGAAAAAGCAGAAGAGTTCCAGAAAAACATCTATTTCTGCTTTCTTGACTATGCCAAAGCCTTTGACTGTGTGGATCACAATCAACTGTGGAAAATTCTGAAAGAGATGGGAATACCAGACCACCTGATCTGCCTCTTGAGAAACCTATATGCAGGTCAGGAAGCAACAGTTAGAACTGGACATGGAACAACGGACTGGTTCCAAATTGGGAAAGGAGTACATCAAGGCAGTATATTGTCACCCTGCTTCTTTAACTTCCATGCAGAGTACATCATGAGAAATGCTGGGCTGGAAGAAACACAAGCTGGAATCAAGATTGCCAGGAGAAATATCAATAAACTCAGATATGCAGATGACACCACCCTTATTGCAGAAAGTGAAGAGGAACTAAAAAGCCTCTTGATGAAAGTGAAAGAGGATACTGAAAAAGTTGGCTTAAAGCTCAATATTCAGAAAACGAAGATCATGGCATCTGGTCCTATCACTTTATGGCAAATAGATGGGAAAACAGTGAAAACAGTGTCAGACTTTATTTTGGGGGCTCCAAAATCACTGCAGATGGTGAGTGCAGCCATGAAATTAAAAGACCCTTACTCCTTGGAAGGAAAGTTGAGACCAACCTAGATAGCATATTCAAAAGCAGAGATATTACTTTGCCAACAAAGGTCCATCTTAAGGCTATGGTTTTTCCTGTGGTCATGTATGGATGTGAGAGTTGGACTGTGAAGGAAGCTGAGTGCCCAAGAATTGATGCTTTTGAACTGTGGTGTTGGAGAAGACTCTTGAGGGTCCCTTGGACTGCAAGGAGATCCAACCAGTCCACTCTGAAGGAGATCAGCCCTGGGATTTCTTTGGAAGGACTGATGCTGAAGCTGATACTCCAGTACTTTGGCCACCTCATGCGAAGAGTTGACTCATTGGAAAAGACCCTGATGCTGGGAGGGATTGGGGGCAGGAGAAGAAGGGGACGGCAGAGGATGAGATGGCTGGATGGCATCACCAACTCAATGAACATGAGTTTGAGTGAACTCCATGGGTTGGTGATGGACAGGGAGGCCTGGCAGGCTGTGATTCATGGGGTGCAAAGAGTCAGACACGACTGAGCAACTGAACTGAACTGATAGATTTGTCATAGCTTTTCTTCCAAGGAGCAAGTGTCTTTTAATTTTGTTAAAAGAATGAAATTAAAAGTGACTGATGGCTGCAGTCACCATTCACAGTGATTTTGGAGCCCAAGAAAATCAAGTCTGTCACCATTTCCTTTGCTTCCCATCTATTTGCCCTGATGTGATGTGACCATATGCCGCAATCTTAGTTTTTACAACAGCTTTTAGTTTATATCTCTATCTCCTGTCCTCAACTCTAGGTTATTTTGAAAGCAAAGGTACTATTTTATGTGATGTTTTGCCTATGATGCTGAGTGTCTGATATTTATTGTAAGCATGAAAGTTATCGCTGGCACACAGTACCTGGTAAAGATAAGTTAAACTCAGTAATACCTTCATCTGATAAAAATGTTTTGAGAACCTACTATGCTTTAGTACCTAGAGAGGTGATCATGATGCAAATTGGTTTGTACCCTCGCAGTGCTTACACTGAGATAGATTCTGACTTTCTTGATCTCATTCGAGTATGAAAATCATGAAAATATACCAATGATAATGCCATACAGAGTTCAACTTTCATTCCAGTCACCCTAGAATCCCAAGGGCAGGGGATTTTCTGATGTCAGTTCAATAGGTCTCTTTCAAGCAGCATTATTTATTGCTTTACCTCTCAGCCTCAATCTGTGCATCTGCCCTGATTTTGTTATGTTTGTTGTGTCTGAATCTTTTACAGCCCCATGGACTGTAGCCCACCAGGCTCCTCTGTCCATGGGATTTCCCAGGCAAGAGTACTGGATTGGGTTGCCATTTCCTTCTCCAGGGGAATCTTCCTGATTCAGGGATAGAACCTGTGTCTGTTGCCCTGGCAGGTGGATTCTTTAGCACTGAGCCACAAGAGAAGCCCGTCTGGCATGACATGCCTCAGCAAAACCATGACAGTGAGCACACGGCTCTGTCTATATCAGAACAAGGCTCATGGTCATGGACAGCAGGCTTCGCTTGGTTTGAAGTGTGGTTTTAAAACTAGAAGGGGCTGTCTGGAGAAAGAACAGACTGGGTTAGCCAACAGGCTTCTGGGGAGTTGGTCAAAGAGAAAGGAACTGTCAGCACTCATGATGACTATGGGAGAAAACTGCCTGGTGCATGTTAGACGATAAGTCAACAGAGCTATTTAAACAGCACGACTGAGGTAGTTTGTTTGGTGGAAGAAAATGAGGCTCGTGTCCCACGGGAACTGAGAGCAGTTACCTGCCTTGCTCCATTGACGCTTTCTCCCTCCCCACTTTCCTTTCCCTTCTCTCCTTCCACTCAACGTGTGCAGGTCTTCCCTATTTCTTCTCCATTTTCATAGAAAGAAATACCTTAAAGTTTGACAAACTCAACCATCTACCTGTGCCGGGCCAGCAGGGCCTGTCCAGTTCCCGTCACCGGGCAGAAAAGGGGCACAGAGGCGAGTGTGCCTTCTCCGTCCCTTCAGAACCAGTTCATTCCATGAGTCTCTAAAGGGGTGAGCTTTATGCGCTATTGTTGGTGCCTTTCGTCACGATTCTATTGTCAACCATGTGAGCTCAGCTGGTAACTGCTCACTTAAAAAAGTGATCCCTCCCCACTCCCACCCTCATTTTGTCCCGTCACAGCCTGACAAACAAATAGCACCTGCCATCGCTCACAGAGAAAAATACAAGAAAATGGAAAACTAAAGGGGCGAAGCTTGAGAATCTCACTAATGCCCGATGACTGATCTTGTTAACGCACATAGTGCATGCTCGGATTTTTCCAGAACCTTAGATCTCTCTGCTGAACAACCAGAAATGCGCCTGTGCGCTCACACGCACACACACACACACACACACACACACACACACACAAAGGCACTTTGCAGCAGGCTGTGTAGCTGCCCCCACCCTCTGCCTGGAGCTTGATTGTCAGTCTCATACACAAACCCAGACAATGCTCTCAATAGGCGTCTTTTGGGGAGACAATTGCCAAAAGCATGATAACGGGATTTGTCACCCTGATGTGGCTGCTGTTTCAGCAAGCATTTCAATAATGAAAGAAAGTTTTACTAATTGTAAATGGGGATGAATTTCAGCTGTCTCCTCTTAAAAAAAAATTCTTTTGGAAAAAAGCCAATTAAGATCATCTGTCTACGGCATCTCTTCACCCCCACTGCAACAATATGTCAGTTATAATAGATGTCTAATAAACTCAGACTTCTCAGGGCAGGGTGCTGAGCATGCCAAAAGAAGGGAGCAAAAAGGTTTGGAGGGGACTGATGAAACTTCTCTCTGGGAAAGCTTAGTCCATTGGGTGGTAGAGCTGGGGGTCATTTACAATACATCAGTGCACCAAGACAGATTGGATTTCAGAACAATGATCTGCCCTACCGGTGGCCTGGTGCACCAATTGTCCTCTTTCCAGGAAACTGGAGTAGCTTATTGTCAAAATCTGTGGTGTGACTCCTGGATGCCTGAGGTCTTACATCAGAGGGGAAGCATTTGGAGACTTCAGGAGAATGCACAAGTGCTTTCAGAAACTGGAACACTGGCAGTCATGTTGGCAAATTCCCTTTCATGAGGAAACCTTTATGTAAATCCTATTCCCCTGCAACTGTGAGACTTTTCTCTCTCACTGTCTCAGCTGCTGCTCTAAGTTGCTCAGCTAGCTGACATTACTTGCTGAAAGACAAGCTGATAGCTTGGTTAGTCCATTTAGGGCACTGTGTTCTGTCCTTTGGAGTTAGACTCAAAGGTGCTGTTTGCCCTGTGGTGTCCAACCCACCATCGAGACTAACTCACTTTCATTAAAGTCCCCAGTCCTGCCATGATGCTCATGTTAACCTCACCATTGCCTTTGCTAGCATCAACATCACCTCCACTATCACAGCTTATATTAATAGCATGGCATTTGTTAACATTTCTGCTATTGTCTGCAGTAACATCATTGCCATCTTCATTATCTCTGCCATCAGAACCATTAACATTTCTGTAATAAGCTGCATAATAGCATCCCCCCCCCCCAGAGATACCCAGGTTCTGACCCCTGGAATCTGTAAATATTACCTTATCTGGCAAAAGGTATGTTGAAGACATGATTACATTAAGAATCTAGAGGTTGGGAGATTATCTTGGACTATCCAGGGCTTCCAATGTACTACTAAGGAATACAGAGTTTATATTTCCCAAAATGGCATTTTGACACTGTTCTCTATACTTCCCTGGTGGCTCAGACAGTAAAGCATCTGTCTACAATGCGGGAGACCCAGGTTCGATCCCTGGGTCAGGAAGATCCCCTGGAGAAGGAAATGGCAATCCACTCCAGTACTATTGCCTGGAAAATCACATGGACAGAGGAGCCTCGTAGGCTACAGTCCATGGGCTCGCAAAGAATTGGACACGACTGAGCGATTTCACTTTCTTCCAGGGAGGAAGTCAAGAAGAGAAGTTTAGATACCTGTGCAGAAGTGGTAGATAGTGTCTCTTCTCTTTTAAATCCCAGATTGTTCCACGAGGAGAGTATGGGATTGATCACAAGTTGCTCTGTAAATAGGCAAACTGAAAATAGATGACGGGCTATTCATTTTCTTACCTCAACAGTTCAAATCTCAAACAGGAGGAAAAGTATCTTCTCCAATTTCCCTTGACCTAAGGTCCCGGTCACCTGTGGCACATGCAGATGATTTTGAGAACATTTAGTTGTGGGTAAGTTACATATGGTAACTTACCTGTAACATGTAGAAAGGAGTACCACTGGGCTGTCTGCTGTCGCCCTGTTTATTTAACCTATACACGGAGCACATCATGAGAAATACCGGGCTGGATGAGACAAGCTGGAATCAAGATAGGCAGGAGGAACACCAACAACCTTTGATATGTGGATGGTGCCACTCTAATGGCAGAGAGCAAAGAGAAACTAAAGAGCCTCTTGATGAGGGTGAAGGAGGAGAGTGAAAGAGCGGGCTTAAAACTAAATATTAAAAAAATAACAAAAAACACCAAACTAAGATCACGGCATCTGGCCCCATTCAGTTCAGTTCAGTTCAGTTCAGTCACTCAGTCATGTCCGACTCTTTGCGACCCCATGAATCGCAGCATGCCAGGCCTCCCTGTCCATCACCAACTCCCAGAGTTCACTCAGACTCACGTCCATCAAGTCAGTGATGCCATCCAGCCACCTCATCCTCTGTCGTCCCCTTCTCCTCCTGCCTCCAATCCCTCCGAGCATCAGTCTTTTCCAATGAGTCAACTCTTCACATGAGGTGGCCAAAGTACTGGAGTTTCAGCTTTAGCATCATTCCTTCCAAAGAAATCCCAGGGCTGATCTCCTTCAGAATGGACTGGTTGGATCTCTTTGCAGTCCAAGGGACTCTCAAGAGTCTTCTCCAACACCACAGTTCAAAAGCATCAATTCTTCAGTGCTCAGCCTTCTTCACAGTCCAACTCTCACATCCATAAATGGCCACAGGAAAAATCATAGCCTTGACTAGACGGACCTTTGTTGGCAAAGTAATGTCTCTGCTTTTGAATATGCTATCTAGGTTGGTCATAACTTTCCTTCCAAGGAGTAAGTGTCTTTTAATTTCATGGCTGCACTCACCATCTGCAGTGATTTTGGAGCCCCCCAAAAATAAAGTCTGACACTGTTTTCACTGTTTTCCCATCTATTTGCCATAAGGTGATGGGACCAGATGCCATGATCTTCGTTTTCTGAATGTTGAGCTTTAAGCCAACTTTTTAACTCTCCTCTTTCACTTTCATCAAGAGGCTTTTCAGTTCCTCTTCAAAGCTTTCTGCCATAAGGGTGGTGTCATCTGCATATCTGAGATTATTGATATTTCTCCAGGCAATCTTGATTCCAGCTTGTGTTTCTTCCAGTCCAGTGTTTCTCATGATGTACTCTGCATAGAAGTTAAATAAGGCTATCTTTATTTATATAGAATATATATATAGAATATATATATAGAATATATATATATTCAGCCTTGACGTACTCCTTTTCTTATTTGGAACCAGTCTGTTGTTCCATGTCCAGTTCTAACTGTTGCCTCCTGACCTGCATACAAATTTCTCAAGAGGCAGGTCAGATGGTCTGGTATTCCCATCTCTTTCAGAATTTTCCACAGTTGATTGTGATCCACACAGTCAAAGGCTTTGGCATAGTCAAGAAAGCAGAAATAGATGTTTTTCTGGAACTCTCTTGCTTTTTCCATGATCCATGTTGGCAATTTGATCTCTGGTTCCTCTGCCTTTTCTAAAACCAGCTTAAACATCAGGAAGTTCACAGTTCACGTATTGCTGAAGCCTGGCTTGGAGAATTTTGAGCATTACTTTAGTAGCGTGTGAGATGAGTGCAATTGTGCGGTAGTTTGAGCATTCTTTGGCATTGCCTTTCTTTGGGATTGGAATGAAAACTGACCTTTTCCAGTCCTGTGGCCATTGCTGAGTTTTCCAAATTTGCTGCCATATTGAGTGTAGCACTTTCACAGCATCATCTTTCAGGATTTGAAATAGCTCCACTGGAATTCCATCACCTCCACTAGCTTTGTTCGTAGTGATGCTTTCTAAGGCCCACTTGACTTCACATTCCAGGATGTCTGGCTCTAGGTCAGTGATCACACCATCGTGATTATCTGGGTCATGAAGCTCTTTTTTGTACAGTTCTTCTGTGTATTCTTGCCATCTCTTCTTAATATCTTCTGCTTCTGTTAAGTCCATACCATTTCTGTCCTTTATCATGCCCATCTTTGCATGAAATGTTCCCTTTACTCTTTGGCAAATAGAGGGGGAAAAGGTAGAAATCATGACATATCTCATCTTCTTGGGCTCTAAAGTCACTGCAGATGGTGACTGCAGCCAAGAAATCAGAAGATGTTTGCTTCTTGGCAGGAGAACTGTGATAAACCTAGACAGTGTGTTGAAAAGCAGAGACATTACTCTGGCGACAAAGGTCCATATAGTGAAGGCTATGGTCTTCCCAGTGCACGCACAGTTGTAAGAGCTGAACTGTAAAGAAGGCAGATCTCTGAAGAAATGATGTCTTCAAACTGTGGTGCTGGAGAAGACTTCTGAAAATCCCTTGGACAGCAAAGAGGTCAAACCAGTCATCTTAAGGGAAATCAACCCTGAATACTCATTGGAAGGACTGAGGCTGAAACTGAAACTCCAGTATTTTGGTCATCTGATGAGAACAGCTGACTCATTGGAAAAATCCATGATGCTGGCAAAGATTTAAGGCAGAAGGAGAAAAGGGCATCAGAGGATGAGATGGCTGGATGGTATCACCAATGCAATGAACATGAACTTGGGCAAACTTTGGGAGGTGGTGAAGGACAGGGAGGCCTGGTGTGCTGCAGTCCATGGGCTCACAGAGAGTTGGACACCACTGGACGACTGAACAACATGTTACATGTATTAAAAATCAGTCGATATAGGAATGACTTTTCCAGTCTTTTCTTTAATTTAAATAAAGCCATTGATGAAATTATCTGATGTTTCATACTCCCACAAGTAGAAAAAGTGGTTAGAATAGGAAGAACATTATCAATTTTGTTTTTTTTACCATTGGCAGGATTTACTAATGGTCTGTTTGCACATGGCTGGGTCCTGGGCAGGGTGTCCTTGCTTTCTTGGAGCTACAATGAGCCTGAATAATTTAGATTAGGTGGCTACACTAATTGAATTTACCACATAATTAGCTCACGGTTTTCACTTCACTTTGCCGTGCAAGACCATTTTAAAAAAGGAAAACTCATTTGAATTTAACTGTTTTCTAAATACTTCAAAGCTAGGTTAATCAATTTGTATAGTCAGGAAAAGAATATACCTCCCTTGAATTATATTTTTGAAGCTATTTTTTCCTTTACAAAATAATGTAATTATATTAATAACACTTTGACAAAATACACAGAATTTTATCCCTCGGACATCACCATTTGTATGAATTTGCCATTTTTTCATTCTTTTTTTTCCTATGCCAATAACTGTCACATAATTAAAACTGGAATGTAGGCACCATTTAAAATACTTTAAATAAAATATTTTAAAATTTTTGCAATATTTTTCATTGAAAGTTATAAATAATCATCATAGTATATGAAATATTTACCAATATGTAAATTATAAAAATCAAAATTATTATTTTAAAATGTGTTTTTTTTTTTTTTCAGATAATATTCTGAAAATCAATCTTACAAACTTGAAGGCACACCAAACTTCACTTATTTGTCTCTTCCTGTGGTATAATAAACTTCTTTATTGCCTTTAAGACATGAATAACCATCACCAATGGTTATATGTAATAGTCTTGTCTGGGTGAACTGGAGCCCTCAAACTGTCAGTAAATCTAATAACTTGTCAATAGTGGACATGTTTAGTACACATCAGTACAAGCTGAGAAATAAAATTCTTAAAGCTAAACTTATGAGCATTTCTACCAGCTCTTAGATGATGATGAAGTTTTACGCTACTCAGACAAACTGCAAATGAAGCTTAGACTTCTGTAAAGTGGCTTTGACGCTTTGTGCATTGTAGTGAATTAACATTATTAAGGATTAAAATATTATTTGTGTGCACATAAGTGAATACTTACTCTTGTCCTCTAAGACAACCCACTTAATATAAGTGATCAAAATTATTTCCATTTCTAGGCTTGCATATATAGCTTTAAAATGTCTTCAGTTAAAGCGGATACAGAATTCACTGTTTAGGTTTTCTTCTTTCTGTTTCAGTTTCTCCAACAATAAAATGGTAATATCTATTACTCCTTGGAAGGAAAGCTATGACCAACCTAGACAGCATATTAAAAAGCAGAGACATTACTTTGCCAACAAAGGTCCATCTAGTCAAGGCTATGGTTTTTCCAGTAGTCATGTATGGATGTGAGAGTTGGACTATAAAGAAAACTCAGTGCTGAAGAGTTGATGCTTTTGAGTTGTGGTGTTGGAGAAGATTCTTGAGAGTCCCTTGGACTGCAAGGAAATCCAACCAGTCCATCCTAAAGGAAATCAGTCCTGGGTGTTCATTGGAAGGACTGATGTTGAAGCTGAAAGTCCAAATCTTTGGCTACCTGATGTGAAGAACTGACTCGTTTGAAAAGACCCTGATGCTGGAAAAGACTGAAGGTGGGAGGAGAAGGGGACGACAGAGGATGGGATGGTTGGATGGGATCACCGACTCAATGGACATGAGTTTGAGTAAACTCTGGGAGCTGTTGATGGACAGGGAGGACTGACATGCTGCAGTTCATAGGGTGGCAAAGAGTCGGACATGACTGAGAGACTGAACTGAATTGAACTACTTATATAAATTTTTTATTTGAAAAGAATTATCTACAAAGCACTTGGAGCTATACAATTTCCTTAGGAAGCAAGATAAATGGAAAAAGTAAAATTTTATGAATGTAAATTAGCAAACATAATACAAACATCAGGCTCCTCTATCCATGGGATTTTCCAGGCAATAGTACTGGAGTGGATTGTCATTTCCTTCTCCAGGGGATCTTCCTGACCCAGGGATCGAACCCAGGTCTCCCACATTGTAGACAGACGTTTTACTGTCTGAGCCACCAGGGAAGTCCAAAATACAAATTTTTTTTTTTTTCTTCCCACCCTCTCCCTCTCCCACAGAGTCCATAAGACTGTTCTATACATCAGTGTCTCTTTTGCTGTCTCGTACACAGGGTTATTGTTACTATCTTTCTAAATTCCATATATATGTGTTAGTATACTGTATTGATGTTTTTCCTTCTGGCTTACTTCACTCTGTATAATAAGCTCCAGTTTCATCCACCTCATTAGAACTGATTCAAATGTATTCTTTTTAATGGCTGAGTAATACTCCATTGTGTATATGTACCACAGCTTTCTTATCCATTCATCTGCTGATGGACATCTAGGTTTAAAATACAAAATTTTAAAACTACAGAGATGGAACTCCCTGGTGGTTAAGACTCTGTGCTTCCACTGTAGAGGACAGAAGAGGCATGGGTTTGATCCCTGACTGGGGAACTAAGACCCTCCATGCTGTGGAGTGAAACAAAAGAACCAAAACCCACCATTACCACCATCAACAAAAATCCATCAAATACTCATATCTGCAGCATCTCAGAGCAAGAGTAGAATGATGAGCACAGAGAAGTTTGGAATCAATTATTTGGATTTGTGAGCGTGCCTGTTAAAGTCACTTTGTCATATCTGACTCTGCGATGCTATGGACCTTAGCCTGCCAGGCTCCTCTGTCTATGGGATTCTCCAGGCAAGAATACTAGAGTGGTTGCCATGCCTTCCTCTAGGGAATCTTCCAAGCCCAGGGATCAAACCCATGTATCTTAAATCTCCTGCATTGTCAGGTGGGTTCTTTACCACTAGTGCCATCTGGGAAGCCCTATTTGGGTTTCAGTTCAGTTCAGTCGCTCAGTCATGTCCGACTCTTTGTGACCCCATGAATCGCAGCATGCCAGGCCTCCCTGTCCATCACCAACTCCTGGAGTTCACTTAGACTCACGTCCATCGAGTCAGTGATGCCATCCAGCCATCTCATCCTCTGTCGTCCCCTTCTCCTCTTGCCCCCAATCCCTCCCAGCATCAGAGTCTTTTCCAGTGAGTCAACTCTTCACATGAGGTGGCCAAAGTACTCGAGTTTCAGCTTTAGCATCAGTCCCTCCAAAGAAATCCCAGGGCTGATCTCCTTCAGAGTGGACTGGTTGGATCTCCTTGCAGTCCAAGGGACCCTCAAGAGTCTTCTCCAACACCACAGTTCAAAAGCATCAATTCTTTGGCGCTCAGCCTTCTTCACAGTCCAACTCTCACATGCATACATGACCACAGGAAAAATCATAGCCTTGACTAGACGAACCTTTGTTGGCAAAGTAATGTCTCTGCTTTTGAATATGCTATCTAGGTTGGTCATAACTTTCCTTCCCAGGAGTAAGCGTCTTTTAATTTCATGGCTGCAGTCACCATCTGTAGTGATTTTGGAGCCCAGAAAAATAAAGTCTGACACTGTTGCCACTATTTTCCCATCTATTTCCCATGAAGTGATGGGACCGGGTGCCATGATCTTTGTTTTCCGGATTTAAATCCTTGTTCTTTTCTCACTTTGTGGTTATCTGTAGTAAGTCACTTGACCGGTTTGACCTTGATTTCCATGTAACCATATGATTGTTACATAGTGGCCTCCTCAAAAGTACATCCTTTGCAGTCGGCATTGCTCTAGAGCTGTGCTGTCCAATATGGCAGGTACAAGCCCTGTGACTATTTAAAATTATTAAAATTAAATACCATAAAAAATTCTTTCTCTCAATTGCACTGGCCACATTTCAAGGACTCACTATGTAATCAGTGGCTACCATATTGGACAATAAAGACAGAGGAAACATTTCCAACATCACAAAACGTTCTATTGGAAAACACTGATCAGAGCGTAACTATTGTGTGGGGAAACAAGCTGTGTGTTAAAAGATTTTTGAAATAGTGATTAAATAAATTAATAAATTTAATAAATTAATGAATTAAATAAGTAAATTAAAACATATTTCTATACTGGTGTAGCATCCAAAATGGTGACATTCTGACAGAAACTGATAAAAATCCTTCTGCCTCCTTTTTTTCTTGCAAATATGACCCAAGTTTTGCTATAATTTGGGATTATTTGTCTGATTTACAAATTATTTGTATGTGACTACATTATATATTTAAGAAAGAAGATGTCTTTGAAAAAGATCCTTTGATCTCAAGGTAAGTGCAGCTCCTGATCTAACAATGTACGTGACACCCAGTTCTGAAATGCTAAGAGAAATCTTGTACATTTTCAGAAGAATTTCAATTCCTGATGAAAGAGATGTGCCTGATGATAGGACTTAATCTAAACGGTAACAATTATTTTAAATTGCTCATTACTAGTACATAGAAATAGTACTGAAGGCCCTATGTGTCCAGTGTGATGGTTCCACTCTGGCTATCCAGAACATGAGCATCTTTCATTCTTGTGGGCTAGCAGAGAACTAGCCAGCTGACCTCCCTGGTGGCTCAGGGGGAAAAGCATCTGTCTGCAATGTGGGAGACCTGGGTTCAATCCATGGTTTGGGAAGATCTCCTGGAGAAGGCAATGGCAACCCACTCTAGTATTCCTGCCTGGAAAATCCCATGGACGAGGGAGCCTGGTAGGCTACAGTCCACGGAGTCTCAAAGACTTGGACATGACTGACCGACTTCACTTTCACCCAGCTTACAGTTTTCCACTGGCTGCTGTTTCTCCAACAATTGTTTACTGCCTATGCCTGGCTTCCTGGAGTCTTACCATGTCTGGGTGGAAGGTGGATATTTAGCTAAAGATTCGAATGGACCCTTGTGCAGGTCTCTGGAACTCTTTCCTTGTGAAATTCCTTTCTCTTTGTTTCTCTGTCTCCTAAGTTTTAGCTGTCTTAGCTTCCGATGTCTGAGCCCTCATCTCAGTGAAACTTCTGCCCTTGGTGAGATGTTTGGGCTTCTCCTTTTTACGCACAATGGCTCAGGGAGTGCCTCCATACAGGGATCTGTATGTGTATGTGTGTGTGTGTGTGTGTGTGTGAGTATACATGTGCTCAGCTGTGTCCAACTCTTTGCGACTCCACAGACTGTAGCCGCCAGGCTCCTTTGTCCATGAGACTCTCCAGGCAAGAATACTGGAGTGGGTTGCCGTGCCCTCCTCCAGGGGATCTTCCCGACCCAGGGACTGAGCCCGCGTCTCTGTGTCTCCTGCTCTGGCAGGCAGTCTCTTTACCACTAGCCCACCTAGAAAGCCCGGGAAGCCCATAGTCTCACCTTATTGGTTTCCTTTCTTTCAGGGATTACAGTCCTGCATTGCCTATTATCTAATGTTTCTAAAAATTATTATTTCATGTATTTTATTTAGTTTTCTTATTTGTGCTAAAAAAAAATGACTTGGTACTGAGTGGGAGCAGAATCATCCATTGACTTTCCCAATGTACATCATGTCAGCCAAGGGGGTGTATTCTGTGAGTTTCCCACGTTCTTGGTTCTTCTAAAAAGGGTTATGTTATTGCTTATTATGGAATTGTTTATTGACAGCCATATTAATTGCTTAATAATGAAGTGGTGTTTTCAGTATCTTGCATTCTAATTTGGTAATTTTTATGTCTTTATAGGTGTTTTACTATTTTTAGTGAATATGAAAAGCTGGTTTGGGGATTTGGGCCACAGTAAAATGCATTGTAATTTTTCCTATTTAAAATAATGAGAAATAGGCTCTTTCTTATCTATATCATGGACAAGCTCTAAATTTCAGAAATTTCTGAATTACTAATATTAACTGAGAGATGGCTATATAAATATAAGGCACCAACTGTTCTTGATACACTTTGTCCTTTTCACAACTATATCCTAAGGACCTAGAATCGTTCCTCGCATACAGTGGAGGGCTATGAAATATTTGCTGATTAAATGAAGTTTAGGTGTTCAAGATTGAACTTTCTATGATGATAAGAAGAATTAGCATCATAAACATTATAATAAACTTGTATAATTATCATAACCATACCTTGGATTATTAGTTTCTGTTTTAATTGAATGAATCACATTGAATCATTCTGTGTTCTGGGCTGAATTAACTAACTTAAAAGGGAGCCATGTTCCTTCTCATGAGGTATTGGGTACTGAGAATTGATAATATGCACATTTAGCAAGATTTAACAAAGTATTGATCAAGTGAGGTGGGGCTTTTGGTTGTATTATTTGACTAAACATTTTTAGGGTATGTCTGGACTACAGTCAACTATATCAACATCTACCCTCTCAAAGTGTGCAGGTACACTAAACTAATGCCAGTTTAGAGATAAGAACTCATTCTCTCAAAACCCATGAACTGTTGGCCCTGTCTGTCCCATCCCAACATGTGTGTGCTGAAGATAAGAGTACAAATGGAGACCCACACATCATACGTCTAAATGTAAGTTCCAAATAAGTTACTTAATGTTTTAATAAAATATATTATCCTGTAACTTTGATAAATATATTTTCACAATGCCTGGAAAACCAGGCTTGAATTTAGAATTCTTAGACTTCTCAGTGTTCATGTTTCAAAGTAGTGGGTCAATTTAGTCTCACCCCCTTTCCCCCGACTTTGGCCCTCCTGCCCTGCAAGGATTTTTGCATACATACTTGTAAACACCCAGCCTACATATCCAAGCTTTGTCCGCACCCTTTGTTGTCTCTTGGCCACTCTTAGTCATAGGGGCATTTACACCGATGGTGAATTCAGACTTCAGAAGCACTCACAAGGACACCCACCCAGGCCATGGAAGCGTGGCCAAGAAGTCATTTGGGCAGGGGATTTCTTGGCCTAAGCATCAAGGCATGATCTGGCAGGGTGGGAACACAGCTTCGATGAGATACCTCCCCTGGATCCAGTAAACTCCCCTCCCATGGCACTGGGGAACCAGAGCAGGTTCTTCAAATTCCTAGGCCCAGAGCAGGGTCCTTCTTAACTGGATTGACCCAAAGCATAGGAATGTCAAAGTTGGGACGTTAAGCTACTCATGCCATGGATTTTGATGGTGCACACTTCTAAACTGTTTAACCAATATCCACATTCCTATTCTTTCTTATGAATAGTGCCCTGATTTTGTTTAGGGCAGCAATACTTCTAGCTTAGAAGCTGTATCTCCAAGATAAACTTGCAATCAGGGATGACCACGCAATATGGTTCTAACCAATGAAATGGAGCAAAGGTTTCCTGGGGATTTCTGTGAGAGCTTTGCTTTCTTAATAAGAGTCTCTCCTGCTCTTCTTGGGGCTCTCTTCTTATAATCTTTTTATAATCTGAAACACATGTGTGAACTTGGAGTGGTGTGGAATGGCATCTTTATAAGATAGACTCAGAGATGAAAGTCATATGGTAAAGATGACATAGCAGAAACATAAAAGAATCCTGGAACATTGATGATATTAAGGAATTGCATCACCAGCCTTCTCAAGTTAAAATAAATCCCAATTTGACTAAGACATTATAGGCATGGATCCAAAAGTAATTCCTAATAAATGCAATCGTCTGATTTACATAATCATTATTCCTCAGAAAAAGGTGCATGTTTGTATGTTGCTTGTTAACATATACTAATAATAGAAGATGATCAAATTTATGTATTAAATTTATGAATTATCTTTTTGTCTGTCCACGAAGCTCCTTGAATATAGGGACTGGATTTTATTTATCATTCTCCCCAGCTTTTTCCACATAATCTGAAACACAATTACATTAATAGCATAAAGACAGAGGGTTTCCCTCTTAGCTCAGTTGATAAAGAATCTGCCCGCAATGCAGGAGACCCTGGGAAGATCTGCTGGAGAGGAGATAGGCTACCCACTCCAGTGTTCTTGGGCTTCTCTTGTGGCTCAGCTGGTAAAGAATCTGCCTACAATGCAGGAAATATGGGTGTGATCCCTGGGTTGGGAAGATCCCCTGGAGAAGGGAAAGGCTACCCACTCCAGTATTCTGGCATGGAGAATTCCATGGACTGCATAGTCCATGGGGTCACAAAGAGTCAGACACAACTGAGTGACTTTCATAGAGATGTGCTGAACATTTAGATAAAAGTTTAATTTGTATATACTGAGCTCTTTCTATTTTTTAATAAATGGTTTATAATCAAGGTAGATAGTAAAGCAACAGCATCTTGAAATAAAATGTAAATGGAGGGATGCTTTTCAATTTCTGAATTGTTTGTTCACTGTTTATTCTCCAATATTTTTCAAAAAGGGAAGGAAAAGACAAGAGAACAAAAGCACACACAAAAAAGAGACCTAAGATCTATTATTCTGAGAAATTTGAATTGTACTGGTGGAAAAAACAGTGGGTGAAGAACTTCCCTGGTGGTCGAGTGGTTAGGAATCCGCCTGCCGACGCAGGTGACACAGGCTTGATCCCTGGTCTGGGAAGATTCCATATGCCGTTGGGCAGTTGAACCTGTGCACCACAGCTACTGAGCCTGAGTTCTAGTGTCCCTGAGCTCAGACTACTGAGCCTACGTGATGCCAGTCCTGAAACCCACATGCCTAGAGCACCAGCTCCACGACCAGAAAAGCCACAGCGATGAGAAGCTTGTGCACCATAACGAGAGGGTAGCTCCGGCTCCTCACCACACAGCAGCGGAGACCCAGCACAGCTGAAATACATACACACATAAACAGGTAACAAGGAAACATGCCTATCAGAGTCAATGACATTTTTAAAAAGATAATGGATGGATATTTTCCTTTCTTGGTGATTCACTAACAATTTTAAAGAAAACTTTAGACTAAATTTGTAAATATTTAAATCATTCTCAAAAATGAAAAAATATTTTCAATTATGATTTTGTTCAATATCTTAGCTAATGTCTTTTTGGTGATAACAGAGGCACTCAATATTTAGGATTATGGATCTGATGCATTGACATAAAATGAGCCTCCTAAAAACAATTTCCTATGGAAAAATATATAGAATTTTAGTGAAAGATCAGCATACACAATCACAGAATTTAGAATCTGATATATATAGGAGATTTATCAAAAAATACTTCTTTTTTTACCTAATTTATCATGTTCTTCACCTTTTGAGAAGGGAAAGGCTCTATTCTCTGATTTTCCTTCAGTGTCTAAGTACGTGTACTGCTGCTGCTGCTAAGTCGCTTCAGTCGTGTCTGACTCTGTGCAACCCCAGAGATGGAAGCCCACCAGGCTCCCCTGTCCCTGAGATTCTCCAGGCAAGAACACTGGAGTGGGTTGCTATTTCCTTCTCCAATGCGTGAAAGTGAAAAGTGAAAGGGAAGTCGCTCAGTTGTGTCTGACTCTTAGCGACCCCATGGACTGAAGCCCACCAGGCTCTGCCAGCCATGGGATTTTCCAGGCAAGAGTACTGGAGTGGGGTGCCATTGCCTTCTCCGTAGTACGTGTACACATTCGGAAAATAAAAAGACAGATTCATATTTTTATTTAAGGTTTCCTCTGCCTACTCTAAGATCCAAATAACTGTTTGAAAAAAATAAGTATCATTTCCCCCTAGTTTTGGAAGTAAAAATATTAGATTAGCAAAGAAAGTGGGTTTGAAGTTGGGCAGACTTAACATTTAGATTTTTTTTTTAAGGAAAAGTACTTGAACATGAAATCATTGGTCCTTTGTAGATAGAATTTTTCATCTTACTTTTCTTTGAATGGAACACAATTGGTTCACTAATTTTAGTTTCTTTCTGAAATGCACTCTATGAACACATGCCATAAATTTCAACATATTCAGCACTGCATGACGAAGATGATATTCGCTTGTAATAGTGTTCTGCTTTCTATTGACAACCACAAGCTTCTTCTCACCCTTTCCTCTTCCAAATTAAAGGTATAAGAAATACTGTGAATATGATTTATTACTTACTTCCCCAGAGGATCTAAACAGAAACTATTATCTCTTTCAAATCTTTTGTGCTATCACTATTGAAAATTTTCAGGGAGACCTGAACTAGTGTTCTTACTGTTGACATCAAAGCTATGGTACTACAATTTTTGTGCTGGGAAAAACAAAAACAGAAACAAATAAAAGAGCTGGAAAGGAAGGACACACATTTAAAGTTCCTAAAAAAAAGAGAAGCTTGCACTATGTTCTGATTGAAAGTATTCAACATTGTATCATCTGAGGCACAGCTAGCTTAAAACAGAAAATAAATGATGCATTTTTCATATTTGTTATTATATTCCATAGACATGACATTAGCATGTTTGCAAAGAAGGAAAGCTAGAATAAAAATAAGCTATTTTTCTATATGCCTAAACATATTAGCACTTATAGTAAATTGTATTAAAATTGAAAATGGGTTTAATCTGGAGGTGAACATTATCAATATTCATTGGTATGCTTATGTTAATTAACTGGGCATTGATTCTGCAAACTTAAGCTAGGAAAGAGAAAACTTAGCTCTGTTTCTTCCTATCAGGATTGATTGTTGTATTTATTCATTTATTTGGCTGTATCAGGTCTTAATTGTGGTGTGTGGGCTCTAGAGCATATGGGATCAGTAGTTAGGGCACATGGGATCTTAGTTCCCCAACTAGGGATCAAACCTATGGCCCCTGCATTGGAATGCAGATTCTTAACCACTGGATCACCAGGGAAGTCCCACTGAGAAATAATTTTTAAAGCCTCTTTATGAAGTGGTTGCTACCAATACATGCAAAACCCTGATAATGTAAAATAATATTGGTATGTGCAATGTATAATGGGGTCTCAATTCTCCCTGGGGAAGCAAGACTACCGAGTCCTGGCTTAGTATGTTTCAGAGTTGAACTGGAGAGGACGCCAAACCAGAGTGGAAGCAGTGAAGATAAGAGGTGTGAAGACGTCAGATGGGGAGTCAGCAACTGACTTGCTGTTAAGGGGGAAGGGGAGAGGAACTCTTGACACAAGCAACTCCTTGAACAGTCTTTTTGTTTACTGAGAGACCATGATCTGAGAGAGCAGATGATGAGATAACTGGGCTTTGTTGCATTTTAATTGCCTGGGGCACATCTGAGAGGAGATTCCACTAGCAATTGGATCCACAGGGCTGGAGCTCCTAAAGAAAGGTGGTACTGGAGCTAGAAGTTTTTAGCCAAGGGATGCTCTCTGAACTCTTCTAGTAGGAAAGCTCCCTTGGAGTGAGTGCGTAGAGAGAGAAGACTTGAAGAGCAGAATGGTCAACGGCTTTGTTAGACTGAAGCATAGCCTGGGCAAAAGAGAGGAAGGATTGGAATCACGAGATCCCTGAACGTCAGGCTAAAGAAATTGGATTTTATTTCCTGGATTCTGTAGAATGATAGTACAGTGTCTTTGTTAAAACTTGGTTTCAGAGAATTCATTTGGAGTAAAAAAAGTAGGTGAAAGCCAAATGACCCAATCTGGAAGCAACTGTCAGTGAAATATACCAAAGATCCATGTTGAGATGATTCATATCATAAGACTTTGGAGAAGGTGTGGGGTCAGAGACATTCCAGTGGCAGATTCTACAGACCTGGGCATCTGATAGGGTTTGGGGAAAAGACTTATGTGACCAAGCAGACATCAAGCACCATTTAGAAAACAGAATGCTGAGTTTGAAAAGAAGACTGTAGGACATATATCAAGTAAAGTTCCAAATTTAAACAGGTTGCATTGGAGGGGAGGGGAGATCGGCCCACAGGCCTGGACACTTGACTCCAGCTCTGATCAGAGCCAGGAAGGCTGTCCAGGATGGACATGAAAAATTGGGAGTCATCTGAAGGGAGGTGATAGCTGACTCCGTGAGAATATTTCCTGCTAGAGAAATTACCATCCGCACTGAGACCCAGGAATAATAGAAGATGCATTTAAAAGAGATTCCCAGAAGCTCTTTGTGTTTCTATTGTCATTGGATACCCCTGGTCTATCCACGAAGTACCAAGAGGCTAGGTACCTTTTTTGGATTTGTTGGTAATAATGTTAAACCAAACACCAATCCTGAACTTTTGTATACTGTCCTTCGCTCATGAGCTTAAAATGATTATTGAAAGTAGTATTTTCTTTAAATTTTTAGGTTAAAAAAAAACTAAACTCAGGTTTGGCAGTTCAAACAAATTTCCCGATCACACAGGCTGAGAACACAGTCATTTGAAAAGCTAGAGCAGTCTTCCAGTAAGGCCAGTAAAAGGCTACCAGTTTCCCACCATGACTTCAGAAACACACACACAGTGTCTAATGTGTTATTAGCTACTCAAAATGTACTCCGGTTCCTGCTGTTTCACAGAACAAGTATGGCAGCCTGCATTGTTTTGCAAAACACCTTTCAAAACTGACTCCCAGTTTTGCCTTACCTGCTGACATTTAAAAATAACTGAGCTGTTTACTTTGTTTTCATTTCTTGGAGCAAACAAAAGTAAAAAAGATAGTGTTAGCATTTGGGTCCTGGAGCCACAGTTGGAGATGCATTTTTTTCCCCTCTCTTTCCTTCTTGCTGTATTTTTTTTTTTTTTAATGAAAGGTTGTTATTTTTGTTGATTGGCCAATTAGACGAGCTGGTGGCTGCTACCTACTTCTAAGATTTGATTCTATTATAAAGCCTCAGAGGCTAATGCTGCTTCAGTCTTGCCCTAAAAAGACATAAAAGGATACACTTGCCGTTAAGTCTCCCGGCAGATGAAGGAGCATAAACCATTGATCACAATGCGAAATGCTGAAAACTGAAAAGGAATCCAATTTATTTTAAATAAAACTACTCTGTTCTCCAGTGACAGATTCCAGAATCAGACAACAGAAAGGAACTGACAGCAGATGTTTTAGAGCCAAGACACAGAGAGACTGAGTAATAGTATAGAAAAGAAATTGCTTTGAACTTCACCCCTGCTTTAAATACTTCAAATCAATAGGGTCACAGAGCTCTTTAATAGAGTGATGAGGTCTCGCCCTAGCAGATCTGCACAGTGACAAGTTGATGTGCGTCCTAGCAGCAGGGTCATAAAAATGGCAGGCTTCTCCCTGAAAGGGGGCTTTGTGTGAGCAGGGTCCATTGGACTGACTCCCCCGTATGGCCACTCTTGAGAGCCAGGCCCTAATAGTCTCCATCTAAATGGGACTGACCTCATGAATTACCTCAGGAAACTTAATCTATAAACTGGCTTCTTCTCATGCAGACTGATGAATTCTTGTTTATTCCTAAATGGCTGTCACAAGACCTATTCATCAAACTCTTAAGGGTGGGGGGTGGGGGGGGGAGGAGACTTGCAGAATCCAGCCTCAAGTGCGGCACCGTTAAATAATCATTAGGCTTCACGGCTGGTCTTGAGACCCACTCCAAATCCACAAAGCGGGTTTCTTTTTTATTTTTTAAACTATTCATCCGAAGTGCATTGAGATGAGATTCTGACCTGATTTAAAGAAAAAAAAAAGTGCTTTTTGTCACTATCAGTTTCATGGCTGTGTTCTTTCTCTTTCGAGAGTTTCTTTTTTTTTTCAACAAAAAAAGTAAAAGAAAATAAAGGCAGATGGCCAACTCTTTTCAATATCCGTTTGCTTTATTTGAGCAGTTTAATGTAGTGAAACAGAGTGAAATGTTGCTGCTTGCTAAATGGTAAACAACACCATTACCCAGAATTCTGCTGTAGATTGGTACAAAACAGGGTGTTGGTGATTAATTAAACTGTTGTTGTAATTGTAATGCATGATACATAATAGATAGTGTGCCGTGTATTTTAAAAGCAGCAAATTAGCGAATAATAACTTTCCTACATAGCACATCTCCATTGCTTGCTGCTAATGCATAAATAATCAAAAATAAAAGGCTATTATGCAACTACCTAATAAAATGAATGTTTCTGATGTTCACCAATCTGTAAACATGTGCTAGTGAAGCTACCTACCATGGCTGCTGTAGGTCAGGTGCCCCTGGAGGCAAGGGGAAGGAATTTCTCCCCAGTGGACTTTCCATTGTCTCCTGAGTTATATATAATCCCCCCTATTCTCTTAATAGTCATACATGCAGTGGTCTACTTTACATGTATTCTACTTTTGTAGACTACCGGTCTGGGTTACAGAAATGGCTATGCAAATACTTTTTATCGAGGAAACATAAAATGATCAAGAGTCGTTTTCTGATGCCATGTTCGTGTCTTGCCTGCTTTTTCACTGTGACAATTAAAAAAAAAAAAGATGGAATGTAAAGGTGGTCATGTATCCTCCCCAATTCTTTTTACCTAATGTTCTCTAACATTTGATAGGCAAACAAAATGACTCAAAAGAAGGTAATGGAGCAGAGTGCACGCTGGTCACGCATTTGGGATGACTGAGGTGAAAATGCACAGATGGAAAGAAAGGGCTCAGGTGATTTCCATGAACAGGAGACACTTTCATCACCATATCTTTTTTCCTTTCCCTTATCTTATTTACACTGAGTAATAAACCTTGGATATTTTTACTTAAATAGCTTTATTGAGGTATAATTTACATACTATAAAATTCATCCATTTTAACAGCACAACTCAGTGATCTTTAATAAATTTACAGAGTTGTGCAGGTATCATCACAGTTCAATTTTAGAGCATTTCTGTCACTTTCAAAAGATTCGTTGTCCCCTGTTCCAATCCCAGGATTTAGGCAACGAGTAATCTTTTTTATATCTTTAGAGACATAAAGATTTGCCTTTTCTGGAACTTTCACATAATTAAAATTATACAAGAGTCTATCTTTTATGTCTGGTGTCTTTTGCTTTGCACAATATTTTTGATGTTTACCCATGTTGTAGCTTATATCAGTATTTTCAGACCTCTTATGGCTGTATAGTATTCCATCCAATAGATACACTGCCTTATGCTTATCTGTTTGCCAACTGGTGAATCTTTGGATGTGTTCTCATTTCTCTTGGGAAGATTACTTGAACTGGAATTGTGGAGTCATATGGTAAATTGATTCAACCTGAACTTTTAAAATGATCTCTCTCCATTTGCAAAATGAAACTGAATCCCGGGACAAGAACAGTTAGCACCCTGTACCTGGGTGGGACTGGGAGACACTTGGTCTGCTTGCAAGCCCACTGTTTCCATCCACATGACCCTAGGCAAAGTCATACTGCTCACTTTCCCTGCAAGATAGCTTCCTTTCCTTGAGTTCCCAAAGACAGTTGAGCACAGTCAACTCAGACTCGGTCCGCACGGCTGTTTGGTTGACTTGATGAGCAGCTCACAGAGACAGATAAGATTCTGGCACACTGTTACCAGCATGCAGACCAGAGGCAGCACCCCGATGTCTGGAGGTGGGGGGTGGGGGTTGAAGTAGGCGTTGATGAGTGTCTCCTCCTTGGTTGAGTGCTATTCCACAAGAAGAGAGTGAGTGAACCACGGGAGGATTCTGCTCCCTTTATGTGTTATTATTTGAGTGGGCTTTTCCCTTTCAATCACATAAACGTACTCCAGGAGATAAGGCGTCTGGGGCTCACATATTTCACTTTGTTCAGCCATTTACTACCGGTGATGGAGAAGGTCTCTGCCTTTTCTGCTGCTAGGGATTCTTAGCAAATACATGGCCACCTCTGTGCTGTCTCCTACCAGCCTTTGGCTTGGAGTCCTGATAAACCATGCTCTGTCTCACTTGCCCTCTCTGAAAATAAAAACAAATGATGACTTCTCTAAGTGTAGTCTAGTAAAACTCTGATCAATGCTATAAAGCAAAATGTAGTTGATTGCTGCCTGGCACTTAAGCAATGCATTTCGACACTCACCATTCTCCTTCAACAGTCCAGGCAGCGTTTAGTCAATAAGGACTCTAAGCACGTGTGTGTGTGTGTGTGTGTATTCTTCCTTTTTTGCCAGACATAAGAGTCTGCCTTCTGCCCCACAGGGGGATTCAGCAGAGCTCAAATAATTTGCCAAGTGAAACAAGGACATCCTGGGAGCCGAAATGGGTGTAAATCCCACAGCGTGAGCTGCCCAAACTTCTGTGGGATTCAGAAGTTTCATGGAGCACAGACAACTTCCTGGTGGGAGATGAGAACATTATGTACAAATAACTGTCTGCACAGGGTGTGTGCCACGCACAGGTTCTGCTCGTTTCTTTCTTCTCTGAGACAGCATGATTTTTTAAATTGCATAAGGGCAGGCAGGCTTCTGTTTTAACTTACCTAAGATTGTGCATGCTGGGGAGCTGGAATACGGCAGAGAGGGTCCCGTGGGGAACACACACATATAGAATGGTGCAATCTGGCAAGGGCAGGGGTACTTGAGTTACAGCGATGGCAGGTTTGCAGCACATGCCTTTCAGGTGTCTTCCTACTGTAGCCTCTGCAATATAGCCAAGGACTGGAATGTACTTGGGATGAAAGTTGTGCCAAAAAGCTTAATTAGTTTCATTCTTTTGGTTGCCAGGATCTGGGACTCACATATGCTACTCTAAGTAAAAGGAAACTTATTTTAAGGATAAGTGTGATGAAGAATTAGAAGCGAAGGACCACCCAGAGCCTAGGAGAAAAATAAATGAAAAGTGAAAGTGAAGTCGCTTCTGTTGTGTCTGACTCTTTGCTACCCCGTGGACTGTAGCCTGCCAGGTTCCTCCATCCATGGGATTTTCCAGGCAAGAATACTGCAGTGTGTTGCAATTTTCATCTCCAGGGGATCTTCCTGATTCAGGGAAAATAAGAACTAGTTATTTGCAGCCAGTCTTGTCAGTGTCCCTGCATGCCCCACCCAATCTCTACCCATTGCTGATTGGCCAGTTTCTCCATTTTCTGCAGGACTGCATAGGAAAGAGTACGTCTGATTGGCCATGTGGAAACCATCACCCGTATGGAGGAGAGTGCTTCGCTCCAGGTTACTGTGTAGACTACTCGACAAACTATGGCTGATGCTTGCACCACTTTTCATCCTGAATGTTCGCTGGAATCTCTGCACAAAGGCTGGACAAGCACTACCTCCTTGAGTTTGGAAATAAAGCTGTTCTTTAGAGAGAGGCAAGTTAAACAGAGTGAAAAGTGGATTAATAGCTGTGTGGAAGTTAAATAAAAAAGGAACAGACTCTGTTCTTGCATCAAACAAGTAAACAAACAAAGACTGATGTATAGAAAAGGATTTTTTGATTTGAACCTGTGGAAATTATTTACAAACTAATTCAACACTCATTAACTGAGTTCTTTGTTGTGCAAAACATATAGGTCCTGATATTAAGAAAGGAATAGGGGCGCATGAGTAGAGTACCTAGTAGTACAAGGAAGTGTTTGTTCATCTACAAATGAAAAGCCCACAGGTCAGAGAATTTGAGACCTGCCCCAAACCAAACAGTTGCAACAACAGATGACATAAATGTGTTTCCGTGGCTCCAAAGTCTATGTTATCAGACGGTTTCCAGAGATGTATATGGTTGGTTTTCTCCACGTAGGAACTTAAATATGATTGGAAAAATAAAGAGAACTTTCAGAAAAGAACATAGGTTTTCCTCCTGAGAATGTATGTATCAGAAATGTTTTTGTTAACAGTAATGTGAATTGTTACTACATAATTTTGTGTATGCGTCTATACACATTTCACTTAATAAGAATTTGCTGTTCCTGTTCAGTTACTCAGTCATGTCCAACTGTCTGCAACCCCATGGACTGTAGCACGCCAGGCTTCCTTGTCCTTTACTATCTCCTGGAGTTTGCTCAAACTTACCTCAATCGAGGTGACGGTGCCATCCGAACATCTCCTCCTATGTCGTCCCCTTCTCCTCCTGCCCTCATTCTTTCCCAGCATCAGAGTCATTTCCAATGAGCTGGCTCTTCACATCAGGTGACCAAAGTATTGGAGCTTCAGCTTCAGCATCAGTCCTTTCAATGAATATTCAGGGTTGATTTCCTTTAGGATTGACTGGTTTGATCCCCTTGCAGTCCAAGGGACTCTCAAAAGTCTTCTCCAGCACCACAGTTGGAAAGCATCAATTTTTCAGGGCTCAGCCTTCTTTATGGTCCAACTCTCACATCTGTAATTGACTACTGAAAAAACCATAGCTTTGACTATACGGACCTTTGTCAGCAAAGTGATGTCTCTCTTTTTTTTTATTATGGTACCTAGGTTTGTCATAGCTTATCATCCAAGGAGCAAGCGTCTTAATTTCATGGCTGCAGTCACCGTCTGCAGTAATTTTGGAGCCCAAGAAAATAAAGTCTGTTACTCTTTCCATTCTTTCCCCTTCTATGTACCTCACAATTGCACTCATCTCACACGCTAGCGAAGTAATGCTCAAAATTCTCCAAGCTAGGCTTCAACAGTACATGAACTGAAACTTCCAGATGTTCAGGCTGGATTTAGAAAAGGCAGAGGAACCAGAGATCAAATTGCCAACATCCATTGGATCATAGTAAAAGCAAGAGAATTCCAACAGAACATCTACTTCTGCTTCATTGACTATGTGAAGGCCTTTGACTGGGTGGATCACAACAAACTGTGGCAACTTCTCAAAGAGATGGGAATAGCAGACCACCTGACCTGCCTCCTGAGAAATCTGTATGCAGGTCAAGAAGCAACAATTAGAACTAGACATGGAACAATGGACTGTTTCCAGACTGGGAAAGGAGTACGCTAAGGCTGTATATTGTCACCTTGCTTATTTAACTTATATGCAGAGTACATCATGCAAAATGCCAGGCTGGATGTCTCACAAGCTGGAATCAAGATTGCAGGGAGAAGTATCAGTAACCACAGATATGCAGATGACACCACCCTTATGGTAGAAAGTGAAGAAGAACTAAAGAGCCTCTTGATGAAAGTGAAAGAGGAGAGTGAAAAAGGTGACTTAAAACTCAACATGGAGAAAACTATGATCATGGCATCTGGTCCCGTCATTTCATGGCAAATAGATGGGGAAACAGTGGAAACAGTGATAGACTTGATTTTCTTGTCTATCTGAATGACTGAACTGAACTGATGTGCCCTGAGGTGATGGTATCAGATGCCATGATCTTAGTTTTTTGAATGTTGAGTTTTAAGCTAGCTTTTTCACTCTCCTCCTTCAACTTCATCAAGAGACTCTTTCATTTCTCTTCACTTTCTGACGTTAGACTGGTGTCATCTGCATATCTGAGGTTATTGCTATTTCTTCTGACAATCTTGATTCTAGCTTGTGAGACATCTAACCGGACATTTTGCATGATGTACTCTGCATATGAGTTAAATAAGCAGGGTGACAATATGTAGACTTGATGTACGCCTTTCCCAATTTTGAACCGGTCTATTCCATGTCCAGTTCTAACTGTTGCTTCTTGACCTGCTTGCAGATTTCTCAGGAGGCAGGTAAGGTGGTCTGGTATTCTCATCTCTTTAGGAATTTTCCAGTTTGCTGGGATCCACAGAGTCAAAGGTTTTAGGGTAGTCAATGAAGCAGAAGTAGATGTGCTTTTGAAATTCTCTTGCTTTTTCAATGATCCAGTGGATGTTGGCAATTTGACCTCTAGTTCTTCCGTCTTTTCTAAATCCAGCTTGTACATCTGGAAGTTCTCAGTTCACATACTGTTGAAGCCTAGCTTGAAGTATTTGAAGCATTACCTTGCTAGCATATGAAATGAGCTCAATTGTGCGGTAGTTTGAACATTCTTTAGGCTTCCCGGATAGCTCAATTGGTAAAGAATCTGCCTGCAATGCAGGACACCCCAGTTTGTTTCCTGGGATGGGAAGACCTCCTGGAGAAGGGAAAGGCTACCCACTCCAGGTTTCTGGCCTGGAACATCCCATGGACTCTATAGTCCACAGGGTTGCAAAGAGTCGAACACGAATGAGCAACTTTCACTTTGAACATTCTTTTGCATTGCCCTTTTTGGAGATTGCAATGAAAACTGAACTTTTCCAGTTCCGTGACCACTGATGAGTTTTCCAAATTTCCTGACATGTTGAGTGCATCACTTTAACAGCATTACTTTCTAGGATTTTAAATAGCTCAGCTGGAATTCTTTCACCTCCACTTTGCTTGTAGCAATGCTTCCTAAGGCCCACTTAACTTTACACCCCAGAATGTCTGGCTCTAGATGAGGGAGCACACCACTGTGGTATCCTATCTGGGTCAAGACCTTATTTGAACAGTTCTTCTGTGTATTGTTGCCACTTCTTCTTAAAGTGCTTCTGTTAGGTCCTTACTCTTTCTGTCCTTTATTGTACCCATCTTTGCATGAAATGTTCCCTTGGTATCTCTAATTTTCTTGAAGAGATCTCTAATCTTTCCCATTCTATTTTTTTTCCCTCTATTTCTTTGCATTGTTCACATCAGAATGGTCTCTTATCTCTCCTTGCCGTTCTTTGGAACTCTGCATTCAGATGGGTATACCTTTCCCTTTCTCCTTTGCCTTTTGCTTCTCTTCTTTTCTCAGCTATTTGTAAGGTCTCCTCGGACAACCATTTTCCTTGTTACCTTTCTTTCTCTTCAGGGTGGTATTGGTCATTGTCTCCTGTACAGTGTTATGAACCTCCACCCATAGTTCATCAGGCACTCTGTCTATCAGATCTAATCCCTTGAATCTGTTTGTCACTTCCACTGTATAATCATAAGGGATTTGATTTAGGTCATACATGAATAGTCTAGCAGTTTTCCCTACTTTCTTCAATTTAAGCTTGAATTTTGCAATAAGGAGTTCATGATCCAAGCCACAGTCAGCTCCCAGTCTTGTTTTTACTGACTATATAGAGTTTCAAAGACTATAATCAATCTGATTTCAGTACTGACCATCTAGTGATGTCCATGTGTAGAGTCGTCTCTTGTGTTGTTGGAAGAGGGTGTTTTCTATGATCAGTGCGTTCTCTTGGCAAAACTCTGTTATCCTTTACCCTGCTTCATTCTGTACTCCAAGGCCAAAACTGCCTCTTACTCAAGTATCTCTTGACTTCCTACTTTTTCATCCTAGCTCCCTATGATGAAGGACATCTTTTGTTGGTGTTACTTGTAGAAGGTCTTGTAAGTTTTCATAGAACTGTTCAACTTCAGCTGCTTTGGCATTAATGGTTGGGACATAGACTTGGATTACTGTAATGCTGAATGCTTCAGAAGCATCTGATGCCTAAATCTTCAGTATAGAACGTATAGATCATTAGTTTGTACTTACTAGGTATATCTTTCATTGATGAGTTCACTTTACTGGTACAACTGTAGATGGGCTAGATTGACCCAGGTGTCCTCAGCTCTTGGGTGGCTTCCATCTAAGCTGCATTGCTTCTAAGTCCACAAAGCTTGGAGGACTTACATGTTTGTTTGTTTGAGTCACTTCATTTAACAGTGATTGCTGATGTTTTTCATACTGTTTGGACAGGAACAAAATTCTAATGCCATTCCTTGTTAACTTAACATGAAACAATTTCTAAATGGCAAAATAACTCACACCCCACACTAAAATGACTTTTTAGTTTTTTGTTTCTTCTTGAGTTCAAAAGTGAAAGCTAAATTTAATTTTTCTGAGGTAGTTCAAAGCACTGGTATTTAGATTTGGGTAACTTGTAAAAAACCAAAATCACTCTCAATATTAAAAAAATATTTTAAAAATTCTATAAACAATGAATATGGACTCTTGGCAGTATGAACAGCTTCTCTGTATCCCCTGATGAGTTTCACAACCTGAGTGCCAGAAGGAACTTCTGACTTCTCACGTCTCTGAGCTCTGAAGTCTGTTTGCTCTTTGCATCCTAGCAGCAGGGCTCATTGTGGTTTCGTTCTGTTTGAGAGTCCTCTGTTCATGGGAGATGTGATGACCTGGCTTTCCTCTTTACCAAGTAAATATCTCACTAAAGATTTAGAGCTGTTCTTTCCATGCTACTGGTTGATCTGTTTTAGGATGCTCTTCTTTCACAGGGGAAAGGCGTAATCTGATCACCTTTTCTCCTCCATTTGGTGCTGATCAAGGTGCCTCTGTCTGGGAGAACGGTGGAAAGAATTTGGTGCTTTCTTCACATGTGTGCATAATCAGTGAACGAATAATTATAAATTTGCACAGCAAGAAATAAAATTTGTTTTCTTACCTAGAAGACACTGTCTTATATGTGAGGGGCATGTTTCAAACATATTTTTGCAAAACTCTCAGCATAACAGTCTTCTTTTCTAGTTATAATCAGAGTGTGAGATTCTCCCAAATTTATGCTTAACATCTTACTAAAAACTGGTAACCCACATGATTCTTTGTTTATTTATATTTTTTTTATTTTTGGAATAGGTTGATCTCAAGTCCCATTCTCTCTCCCAGAACTTTGTGCTTCAAACAAGGCTAATTATATTAATTTATTTTATAGCATTTTGTTGGTTGATATTAATGTTACTTTGATTTAATTTTTAAGAATTTTGACATTATAAGGTATTAAAAATCTGTAAAACACATTCAATTTGAATTACTTGATCTCCAAAACTCTGAAAGGTAAAATGAAAGTCAAAATAAGCAAGAAATAAAAATAGCACACTTTCTTTAGATACCAGATTTTTCTTTTTAACTATTAGCTGATGATAATTTCTTGTATTCATCTTGTTAATGTAACATCTCCATCCCTAACAATTGCATTAATAAAAATTCTTCACTAATGAAAAATTTTATAAGCATGGTTTCTATATGTCTTATACTGAACATTGCTATTCAATACCATCATTTTGATTGCATTTATAACAAATTATCATTTGAAAGAATTAGGATGAAAGTTTCTGAGCTTAAATCCATTGGAGAGTGAGTGTTGAAGCTGAGATGAAAATTCAGGTCTCTCTTCTGAGTTTAATTCTCTTCTTTCCTAAAAGTCAATATTATTGAAAAATAGCATAGAGGCAGGAAGTATTTTAACAGTTCCTGGCTCAATCTCAGCCAAGAACCCAGTGTGTGAGGGAAGTTATATATTCCAAATGGTCTAAAGACTTATCAAGGGAGTAACACCTTGTGTTCTCATTTCATGTGTGCACACTCATCATTTTTGGTCAGAGTTGTAATCCCAGCATGATTTCCCCTGGACACTCAGGTTCATCTCTCTTTGCTCCCAAATGGTCAGTGTTCCAACACCAAGTAATAAGAATAAGCTAAGTATAGTTAGGAAAGATTTTCTGTGAAGAAATGTAAAACCGTGTGCCATAGAAATCCTTGTCCAAAGGTTTGGCTTATATGACAAGGTCGATCATTCTTTTATTGGTTTCTGCTCCCTTGGACAAAATCTATCTCGTGGGACATTAATTTTCCCCACTCACAATAATTCAGGCATAAGTAACGTTTTTTAGGAGGAAGCTGGTTAAGAGGACCACCCCCTTAAAGTTCTGCCCAGCTTTCATGATGGAGTCTATCTGGGTCCAGGGCATCCAAGTGCAGACTGACAGAGCCTAGTAGGGACGCACTCACCTCTTACCAACACAGCCCCATAAATCTGTTATCCCCTGTATTTGGGCAGAAGTAAAATTAATCAAAATGAGCAAAAACAGGGGCTTCCACATGATGAATTTTGACCTGTTGTACAATGAAAAAAATCATAGTATAGCAGGGTAAAACTTTGAAATATTAGCTAGTGCATATTTTCATTGCTTACCAGGACACCTTGGCTTCTGAGATTCAGAATCTTAGGTCTAATGCAAATAAAAAGGGTTTGTGTATTTAAGCATTATTTTGGGTGAATAGCTGATAGGGAAGAGCAAGGCACACTTCCCCCAGCCCTACAATCTCAAGACTGGAAACCAGCTATCCCAGATTGGCAAGGAGAAGAGTATAAGGGTGAAACAAAAAGTAAAGAGATAACACGTGTGCTTGAGAAGGATCTCTCACCCTGGTTCCTCAGTGTTTTGAAAACAGCATTTAGGAAAACTAGATATTGCAGTTGCAAGAGGGAAGATTGAGTGGTGAATGAAACTGAAAACTTACTTTTATAAAGCACAGATAGCCTTGAGAATTTTATAATCTAATATGAAATTGTCATATTTATATATGACATATATGAGCACACGTCATATATGTGCCATATATAAATATGTATATGCATGTCTGATTCATATATAAATATGACTCATTTCTGACTCTTTGCAGCCCTATGGACTGTAGCCCACCAGCTTCCTCTGCCCATGGAATTTTCCAGGCAAGAATACTGGGATGGAGTGCTCACATCTCTTGCATCTCCTGCACTGGCAGGAGAATTCTTTACCACTAGTGCCACTTGAGTAGCCCCATATATATATATATATTTATATATGACATATATATATATATGACATATATATAAATATATATATATACATATATATAATAGAAAATACTACAAAAATAAAGAACTGTTGGTTGAAAATAGTTCTGGAATTTGTTGAGCTGACTATCTGGACTAATGCTCAGTAGATTAAGATGGAGAATACAGTATTTGAAAAGAATGCCTTTAATTGTATTAATCTCATATGACTCTCTTTTCCTTCCTGGACCAGTGATTAATTATGCTACCACAGACTAGTTACTAAATATTTGTTGGTTTTTTTTTTCTATTTATTCTTTAGGGCTTCCCTGGTGGCTCAGATGGTAAAGAATCTGCCTGCCATGCAGGAGATTCAGGTTTGATCCCTGGATCAGGAAGATCCCCTGGAGGAGTGAATGGTTACACACTAGAATATTCTTGCCTAGAGAATTCCACAGACAAAGGAGCCTGGCAAGCTATAGTCCTTGGGGTAACCTGAAACTAACCAAAAAGTAGGAAATCCTGTCAGTTAAGAGTTTTGGGGTATTAGTAGTATTTAGCTAACTTGAAAAGAAAAAAGGGCTTCCCTGATAGCTCAGTTGGTAAAGAATCCAACTGCAATGCAGGAGATTCCGGTACAATTCTTGGGTCGGGAAGATTCTCTTAAGAAGGGATAGGTTACCCACTCCAGTATTCTTGGGCTTCCCTTGTGGCTCTGCCTGCAAAGCAGGAGACCTGGGTTCAATCCCTTGGTCAGGAAGATCCCCTGGAGAAGGGAAAGGCTACCCACTCCAATATTCTGGCCTGGAGAATTCCATGGACTGCATAGTCCATGGGGTGGCAAAGAGTCGGACATGACTGAGTGACTTTCACTTCCACTTAAAAAAAAAAAATTATTGCAAGATTATAGGAAAGTTTCGGTATCAAAAAGAGGCTGAAAACCATAGAAAGGACAGGAGCCAGGCAGTTTCAAGGGACTCAGAATCACCACAGTAGGTATCATGACGGTCTTCTCCAGGCACTGGGAGAGGAATGAATCCCATCCAAACATGTTCATTCCCTGCCATGTTATATTTTAGGGAGAGAACTCTGATCATGTGCTTGCTACTTGGATAAAAGGAGGATGGGGGTTCCTTGACTGATACAGATTCTTTACCAGCTGAGCCACCAGGGAAGCACGAACCACCCAATGTATCACCCAATTGTATCACTCAGTGATACAGAGGGAAAGCCTTCACCAGGAAATCAGAGTCCTGAGTGCTCAAAGAAGGAGGAATTGGTTTTATAGTGCCAACTAGAAACACAGGTCCCTTGCCAGTTGTATGCCATTTTGACCTTTGTGAATGTCACAGCAGAGGTATCCCTAATATCTGTGCAATAGTTCCACTTATTTCCTTCTCTGTTTCTGACTTAGAGTTTCCATTTGCACAAAGATGTCAGAATTGCTCTCAAGTGCCAAATGCCTTTTAGAAGAAAGAACAACTTAACAGATCGTGAGATGCTAAGACTGGGTCTGAGCCAGAGATGCTAAGTGCTGAACATTAATATTTGGCCAGTGACCATGAGGTCTACTATATGCAGTCATATATCTCTTCTTAAAAGAGAGTGTCCTTCCCAATCAACTTGAAAACCAACCCCAATGCACTCATTATTTAATGTGCTTTTGTAAATATCTTCTCCTGAGCGAACATTTTTCTGTTGTAAAAGAAACTGCTACCTCTTCATTCAATCACTGAGATCAGCACTAGGAACCTAAGTATTTGGAACTTAGTCCTTACGATGCATAACTAAATTAACCTTACATCTAAAGTAAATGATGTATTTTATTTATTAAAATAGATGACCACCTGCATTCACAGTCAAAGGATGAGTGATGGACATTTTTCATTGCAATCTAAAATTTTCAGCTTGTAGCATGACATTCTGACTTTAATGCTGAGTATTTTACTGGACTTTCTGCACCAATATACTGTTTGTTTGTTTTTTTTTTTTTCAGGTGAACTAAAGAACTGTCAACTGCTTTCTCTATAAATTCATTAATCACTCATTTATTATACTTATTAGAAATAAACTATTATAGAATACTCAAAACTCAGAGACCAATTCATTTTAAAAATCAATTGTACAGTTTGTATAATGTATCAATTAGCCTAACTGATTTTGGTCTTTTGGAAACTATCTGTAATTTACAAATATGTCACATTAAGTTAACAGAAATGATATCAATAATTCAGCAATCTGAATTTTATATATATAATTTCTGTGAAAGCACTGGATATAAATATTGAATATGGGGCTAGGGAGAATGCTACAACTCATCACTTTCTACTTACCACACTGAGAAGAATAGCTAGGTTGGACGGTAGCACCCGCTATGGGCTTATTCCTTCATGTAATTTAATCTGGAGGCACAACATCAGAACACAGGTATGACCTACAGACATAGAGACACACACTCAAATGCATGTATAACATAGAGATATTCACAGACACACAGAGAGCGTAAAAGAGGCCAAAGGGGTCCACGCCTGATTATCGATGTCTAAGTTAGTAAAATTCAGAAGCAGTTTTCTGTTTGAGTTTCATCTATGTACTTGCTTCAACATGATATTCTTCATTGCACCTAGCCTAGTTCATTCATAGTAGTTGTTCAGTTGTGTTTTACTTTAATAAAAATGTCAACTAAAAATTCCACACAGTTCAATAACGTTATTTTATAGCAGCTTCTACTGTGTCTAATATTTGCACAGAAACATAAAAAGATATTTTGTGTTGGTATTTTTCCTTGTTCTATCCAATGGAGATATTAATAAGAAATTTATAACCTCAAAGCAGGTGCTGGAGTAGAAAAGCAAGAGCTCAAACTCATCTACAAGTTGGGTCATCAGGTCCTGGACGCTGGAGAATAAGTACTGATTCCTGATTTAATGCTCAAGAGTCCTGCAATGTTCTATGCTGGTTTTGTCCTCCCTCTGAAAGAAATGTGAAGTGAAATGTAAGCTACAGCCAATTTTTAGGAGAAAATAATATCAAAACTATTCAGTTTATGATAAAAAACACATGTCAGTTCAGTTACGTCGCTCAGTCGTGTCCAACTCTTTGTGACCCCATGAATCACAGCACGCCAGGCCTCCCTGTCCACCACCAGCTCTGGAGTTCACTCAAACTCATGTCCATTGAGTCAGTGATGTCATCCAGCCATCTCATCCTCTGTCGTCCCCTTCTCCTCCTGCCCCCAATCCCTCCCAGCATCAGGGTCTTTTCCAATGAGTCAACTCTTCGCATGAGGTGGCCAAAGTATTGGGAGTTTCAGCTTTAGTATCAGTCCTTCCAGTGAACACCCAGGACTGATCTCCTTTAGGATGGACTGGTTGGACCTCCTTGCAAGTAAAAACAAATTTCATGCTCAGAATCCATGACATTCCTGGTATTTTGCTAAATTATTCTTGTGAAATTCCTGGAATGCTGAATATTTTAACTACTTTAGGTCAAAAGCTACTGTAAGACACATGGGCCTTGGCACTAATTATTCCACCTCTTTGATTTGTCTTTAAATTTTCAGGGCTACAAAGTATTTCAAGAAAACATTTTAATAAGCTGTTGGTATTTAGAAAATTGGAATATTAACAAAGTAACCCCGGCACACTATTACTTTTCCAAAGTAAAAACTTCAGTGGTTTCAAAATATGTCATTTCATCAACCTTATAACCTAGACAGCAGCATAACTTCTCTTTAAAACAGTAAAATTGTGAGAGGACAAAGAAAATCTTAGAAGCAAATATTTACAATCACATACATGTATTTTTAGAATTATTGTCATGCATCACAAACGATTGAAATTCTTTACTGAAATTCAGTTGAACATTATTTTTCTACTTAAGTGGGTATTTATAGTCTGAGTTTTAAGGTTTATTTTTTTTCCCCCATTTGATAGTCAGTTACTTTTATTTTTTTCTTCTAAAATGGATAAGCAATGGAAATGATAGTGATTTATCATTTCCCTTGGATACCATAGATATGGCTGAGTCATTAAATCCTAAAGAGATTTGCCTCATATTTTAAATGTTCCTTCTAGAACCTAGTTGGAAAAGACCCTGATGCCGGGAAAGATAGAAGGCAGAAGGAGAAGGGGACGACAGAGCATGAGATGGTGGGATGGCACCGCTGACTTGATGGGCATGAGTTTGAGCAAGCTCTGGGAATTGGTGATGGACAGGGAGGCCTGGCATGCTGCAGTCCATGGGGTTGCAAAGAATCCGACATGACTGAGTGACTAAACTAAACTGAACTGAGAACCTAGTTTCATGAGATGAAAATTACTTCATTTTCAATGGGGTTCATTTAGAGGGATAACATATAAGGAGGCTCAGAGGACTGACATTTTGATTGGGAACATAACCTTTCACAGGCTCTTTAGATTGACACAATGGAAAACTTTGGGATGAAATCATGCTTTTTGCAATGCTGTCCTAAGTCGCTTCGGTCGTATCTGACTCTTTGTGACTTGACTGCAGCCAGCCCACCAGGCTCCTCTGTCCATGGGATTCTCTAGGCAAGAATACTGGAGTGCGTTGCCATGCCCTCTAGTATCAAGTAATACTTTCTTAATTCCTAAAGATGGCCAACCACCTTTAGGAACTAAGAAAGTAATTTACTCTTAAAAAAGTAAATTTACTCTTAAGAGAGTAATTTACTCTTAAACTTTAAGTAAGTAGAAAGACACTTTCTGATGAATTAAGAAATATGGATTGCCTTATATCATTCTTTGTTCCTCTGAAATCTTTCTATAATATGAATATTTAGACTAACCAGAATCTCTCATTCCAGGAGGAACTTGGCACTATGATTCCCAGAGGGGGTCACAACACTGCACCCAACGTGTCGAAAGCTTGGAGAGTCGAGGAGGACTGCTGAGAAGAATAGGAGGCGGACGGCGATGAGAGGGAAGAAAGGAGAGTGAGTCCAAGTTCTTGACCTGCAGAAACTCCAGCCCCTGGAAACTGTGAGATGTATCCAAGCTCCCCCAATCCTACCAGCATGTCTAGGTGCCTGGGTACTGACTACAGTCTACTAAGGTGGGTCGGGGACCAGATTTGTTTCCTGTGTCATGTTTAGAGCAAATTTGGCAAGATGCAACTTTTGAAATATGAGTATCTGACTCATCACAAGCAGAGTTTCAATGGAACCACAAATTTGTAGACACATCTGTCCATGACTAAAAACAGCCATTTTTAGAGGAATGGAATTTAGCATGGTGACCTCTGAAGTCCTTTTGCTGTTCAAAGGCCCTGTGGTTTTCTGTCAGAGACCTGACAGATGGGACTGCTGAGAGAAAAGAGATGGTTCCCAGTATCTTGAGTGGACACATTTCACACACTGTAACCAGGGCCTAGTGTTTGATGTTCGTCCTGCAGAACCCATAAAACTAATAAAATTAGTTATTGCATGTGGAAGGGATTGAAATTCTACAAGTTGTTTGTGTGTGTGTGTGTGTGTGTGTGTGTAAGGTAGAAAAAATAAAAAGGACCGAATAATATGATTTACTTGAATATTTTTCCTGTATTTTGAATGAATATGATTCAGACTTAAAAACATTAACTCTTTTAAGTGAAAAGAAAGTGAAAGTTTAGTCACCCAGTTGTGTCCAACTCTTTGCAACCCCACGGACTGTATTTAACCTACCAGTTTCCTTCATTCATGGGATTTTCTAGGCAAGAATACTGGAAAGTTAAAGTGAAAGTTAACTTGCTCAGTCGTGTCTGACTTTTTGTGACCCTGTGGACTGTAGCCCACCAGGGTCCTCTGTCCATGGGCTTCTCCAGGCAAGAATACTGGAGTGGGTTGCCATTTCTTTCTCCAGGGGATCTTCCTGACCCAAGGATCGAACCCAGGACTCCCGCATTGCAGGCAGATGCTTTAACCTCTGAGCCACCAGGGAAGCCCAAGAATACTGGAGTGGGTTGCCATTTCCTTCTCCAGGAGATCTTCCAGACCCAGGGATTGAACCCAGGTCTCTTGCATTGTAGGCAGATGCTTTACCATCTGAGTCACCAGAAAAGCTGATCAAATTTACTTGATAGCAGTCCTGGTTTTCAAAAGAATGACAGAAATGTTCCTTTTCTTCCCCCCTTCCTGGTTTATGCTTCAGATCTGTACTTTCTCAGTACCTCAAAAGATGGGGGAAATGTGCACAGGCCTTAAGGTTGTCAGACTTAGCAAATAAAACCATAGACTGTCCAGTCAAATTTGCATTTTATATTTTAAAATGACTCACGTTACATATGAGATATACTAAAATCTTTCGTTGTTTATCTGAAATTCACATTTAACTCAGTGTTCTGTGTTTTGTCTGTCAACCCTGCCTGCCCTCTGCCTCTGC
The DNA here is from genome assembly GCF_027580195.1 of Bos mutus. Classification (NCBI taxonomy): domain Eukaryota; kingdom Metazoa; phylum Chordata; class Mammalia; order Artiodactyla; family Bovidae; genus Bos; species Bos mutus. The sequence goes on along the minus strand of NC_091630.1, from coordinate 11,006,725 downwards.
CATGAGTGGCTGATTTGACGTACAATGTGCTCTGAGCTGCTTATCTACCTTTCTGAGATCTAGGGCTTTTTTCTCCAGACTTCCTCCTCCCGGGCCCCACCACCTCACCAAACACCATGACCTCAAGCTTCTCTCAGACATAAACCATTTTGCTACTGGTTACAAATCATAAAGCTAAGAAAATTTAAGATTTCAGTGGTAAAAACAAAACAACTCATTGCCCTGGATATCTTGACAAAATTCTCACTGTTTAGAATTTTATCTATCAGCAAAAGAAAAAGACTGTACGAAGTCCTCCTCACTAAAGCATGGCCACTGAAACTTATCTTGGACTTGATGCCCACTCTGTCACCTACAAGCTGTACGAGCAGAAGCAAACTCTTTGAGTTTGGACATGGAACAACAGACTGATTCCAAATAGGAAAAGGAGTACATCAAGGCTGTATATTGTCACCCTGCTTATTTAACTTCTATGCAGAGTACATCATGAGAAATGCTGGGCTGGATGAAGCACAAGCTGGAAATCAAAGATTGCCAAGAGAAGCATCAATAACCTCAGATATGCAGATGACACCACCCTTATGGCAGAAAGTGAAGAACAATTAAAAAGCCTCTGGATGAAAGTGAAAGAGGGTGAAAAAGTTGGCTTAAAGCTCAACATTCACAAAACGAGATCATGGCATCTGGTTCCATCACTTCATGAGAAATAGATGGGGAAACAGTGGAAACAGTGTCAGACTTTATTTTTTTGGGCTCCAAAGTCACTGCAGATGTTGATTGCAGCCATGAAATGAAAAGATGCTTACTCCTTGGAAGGAAAGTTATGACCAACCTAGATAGCATATTCAAAAGCAGAGACATTACTTTGCTAACAAAGGTCCGTCTAGTCAAGGCTATGGTTTTTCCTGTGGTCATGTATGGATGTGAGAGTTGGACTGTGAAGAAAGCTGAGTGCCCAAGAATTGATGCTTTTGAACTGTGGTGTTGGAGAAGACTCTTGAGAGTCCCTTGGACTGCAAGGAGATCCAACCAGTCCATTCTAAAGTAGATCAGTCCTGGGTGTTCATTGGAAGGACTGATGCTAAGGCTGAAACTCCAGTACTTTGGCCACCTCACACGAAGAGTTGACTCATTAGAAAAGACCCTGATGCTGGGAGGGATTCGGGGCAGGAGGAGAAGGGGACGACAGAGGATGAGATGGCTGGATGGCATCACCGACTCGATGGACATGAGTTTGATTGAACTCTGGGAGTTGGTGATGGACAGGGAGGCCTGGCGTGCTGCGATTCATGGGGTCGCAAAGAGTTGGACACGACTGAGCAACTGAGCTGAACTGAACTGTCACCTACAAGCTGTCTGAGCAGAAGCAAGCTATTTGAGTCTTAGCATTCTTAATTTCAAGTTGAGGATAATGATAGATAATAAGAAAAGCTACCCTGGCAGGGCTTCCTCAGTGGCTCAGATGGTAAAGCATCTGCCTACAATGCAGGAGATCCAGGTTCAAACCCTGGGTCTGGAAGATTTCTTGAAGAAGGAAATGGCAGCCCACTCCAGCATTGTTTCCTGGAAAATCCCATGGACATAGGAACCTGGTAGGCTACAGTCCATGGGGTCTCAAAGAGTTGGACACAACTGAGTGACTTCCCTGGCAGGAAGATTAAATGAGATAAGACATAAAATGCTTAGCACAGTGATAGTAACAGCTATTTCTAGTATTACTTTTATCATTACTATCTCAACAACTACTGATACTGCTCTTACTGCAGTTATGCACAAGGCATTGAGGCAGGCAATATAAAGCAGTTGGTGAAGGACTTGCAGCCTGTTTTGGAAGCAGCCCAACTCTTTGAGAAATAAAGAACAATACGAGCCAGCAGATTCTAAGTGCCAAATGAAGGTTGCAGATGGATAGACTACAGGAGCTCAGGGGAGCAAGGGACATTGACCACATCCCTGGAAGCATATGAGGATGATAGTTTATGTCATATCATTTTCCCCGGGGAAGTTTCCTCTTATTGGACACCTCCAAATGCAGATAACTGATTACTTGTTATGGCTGTACCAGCTGCCTTAGGTCTTCTCACTATAATGAACAGAAGTGCTCTCCTTAGAATCACCAGTAATTTTCTCCAGGTTAAATTCAAAGACCATTATTTCTTTCCATATACTTCCAAAAAATTTTTTGTGACCATCTGTTGATCATGCATCATTCTTAACATTCTGTTTTAAAAATATACAATATATATGTATGTACCTGCTTCACTCTCTTCTTTCTACACTTTGCTTTGGGTTTCAGTTCTGTGCCTTTTCTTTTTACTCTTTTCTATTATTTTTTCCTTTTTAGCTCCTTTATGCAAATGGTTACTATTATTTATTCTACAGGAATATTTTGTCCCTTCTAAAACAATCCCTCCCAAAAAGTTGCTTAATATAGCTGTTATCTTTACTCATCATAATTACATACTATTGAAAGAGGTATACCCAGGTAATGTGACACCTTTATGAAAATGCTAGTGAGTCTGTAGACTTATATCAACAATGGATTCATAAAATGAGTTGATAAAATTAACACTGGGCTCAACAGAGTAAAGCTGATCGATGTCCACTCAACTAAATTAATATTTCCAATTTAATTGAATCATTTGGCAAGTCTCCTGGGCTGACTCATGTAGTTCTCTCCCCAGCTCGACCCCCCAAAACATTACTCGGTTGTCACTTCAGTAAATATTGAGAAATGGTAGGCTTTATGTTTTCTTCTTTTTTACAGTGGCACTCACTGAGCTATTTCTGACACTTCATGAAGCAGACACGCATCCAGGACCATAACGAGTAGAACACTAGCAGGAGGTGGAAGGTCAAAGGTGGGGGGGCCAGAGAAGGAAAATGGCAGGGCATTTTCTAACTCATCAATGTTAAGACTCCTGTGATTTTTTAAATATATATTGTACAGCCTTAAGGATATTATAGAAAGTAAGATGTTCAGCAAATGAAGGCAAACATCTTTCCAGAACACCAATTATGTGTCTGGTTCTTGTGGTTCAAATATAACTAAAATACAAGGTCTTCAACCAAGGAGAAGGCAATGGCACCCCACTCCAGTACTCTTGCCTGGAAAATCCCATGGACAGAGGAGCCTGGTAGGCTGCTGTCTATGGGGTCGCATAGAGTCGGATACGACTGAGCAACTTCACTTTCACTTTTCACTTTCATGCATTGGAGAAGGAAATGGCAACCCACTCCAGTGTTCTTGCCTGGAGAATCCCAGGGAGGGCGGAGCCTGGTGGGCTGCCGTCTATGGGGTCACACAGAGTCGGACACGACTGAAGCGCCTTAGCAGCAGTAGCAGCAACCAAGGTGTCACATATAGCCTGAAAGGATTTGAATGATGTTGGACTAATAGAGTGGCCTACCTGGGCAAGGCACTTGTTGTTTTACAAAATGAACCCATCAACAGAGCTGGTTGGTTTAGGTAACTCACTCTTCAAATAATAAAAACAATTTTAAAACCCAGCATGTGAGAAATGAAGTATGTGTCTCTGCCTGGGGACTAACAAGGATTTGGACATTAATGAACAATAAAGCAAAACCAACTCTCAATCAGTTACTTGTCTTTTCGCATTGAGGGTCTACTCAAAGCCAATTTGTAAGCCACCTTCCACAGTCATTTTCGTATATATAGAAGAATATTCTTTTCTAATAGGAATAAAAATATCTATAATTCATATAAAGCTTTGTCACTTGCAGAGAATTTCTTCACATATACGATGAAGGGGATAGGATCAGCAGTCAGAGTATGTGGGTTTTGGTTCAAACTCTACCACTTTCAAGGCCATCAGTTTTCCTCTCCGTAGAAAGGGTATGCCAATACCACTCAGGATTATTAAGAGAATTCACTGAATTTTCCTGATACATTTATCCCTTGGGGGTCTAAATTAACACCTCGATTATCCAAATTATATAAAAACAATAGTTATTACAGTAATGTATACTGATTTTAAAGCAAAAAACAAAACAAACAAAAAAAGGTTTCTTTACATTTGTCTGCCACTCAGAAATGTCTATCAAAGTATATAAAGAATATAGTTATCAATTAATTGCATACATCTGAGCATCTTGAACATGGCAATCAACAAATATTTGCTAAGATATTTTAAATGAATCTGCTGCTAAGTCACTTCAGTCGTGTCCGACTCTGTGCGACCCCATAGATGGCAGCCCACCAGGCTCCCCCGTCCCTGGGATTCTCCAGGCAAGAACACTGGAGTGGGTTGCCATTTCCTTCTCCAATGCATGAAAGTGAAAAGTGAAAGTGAAGTCGCTCAGTCATGTCCTACTCTTAGCGACCCCATGGACTGCAGCCTACCAGGCTCCTCCGTCCATGGGATTTTCCAGGCAAGGGTACTGGAGTGGGGTGCCATTGCCTTCTCCAAAATGAATCCGATGAATATCAAAATAAAAATTTCATCAAGTAACTGAAGATTTTATGTGCAGAATGTAAAAGCAAAAGGTCCCTCTTACCATCATATCTGAATTACACACCCTTTAAGGTAGGGCAGATTTTGGGCTGATGCATCCCAGAACAGGCCTACCTGTTATTTAAAGCTAACATCCTTTATGATTTGCTGATGTCCATAATATAGGTGTTAAGTAATTTTAATTTCACCCTTACTTACAAAGACATTTTCAGAATTGTAAAAAAAAAAAAAATATTGGTTGATATCCAATTCATTCTCATATTATATTACTAGAAAAAGTGAAAGTGTTAGTTGCTCAGTCATGTCCGACTCCTTGCAACCCCGTGGACTATAGCCCATCAGGCTCCTCTGTTCTTGGAATTCTCCAGGCAAGAATACTGGAGTGGGTTGCCATTCCCTTCTCCAGGGGATCTTCCCAATCCAGGGATCGAACCTGGGTCTCCTGGATTGCAGGCAGATTCTTTGCCGTCTGAGCCACCTGGGAAGCCCTATATTACCACTGTGTATTAGTCACTATGATTTGTTGTTTACTTACCTTATGCACAAGATCTGTGCAACTGTTTTCTCCCCTTCCTTAAGGAATGAGTGCATATGTACTCAGTCGCTGAGCCGTGTTTGACTTTTTGTGACCCCATGGGCTGTAGCCCCCAGGCTCCAGTGTTCATGGATTTTTACAGGCAAGAATACTGGAGTGGGTTTCTCTATCTACTCTGGGGATCTTCCAGACCCAGGGATTGAACCCGCATCTCCTGAACTGGCAGATGAATTCTTTACCACTGAGGCACCTGGGAAGCCCTTCTTAAGGAATACACATCATAAATTGCACAGAACATCTGTAGTAGTGAAAAGTGCTCCCTTCTAGGAAACTTTTTGTATTGCATAGTTCTTGTTAGCTACATCTTACAGTGCTACACATTTAGATGAAAACTTTGACAGATATTAAATTAAAAATTATTCAGATGTTTGGAAATAAGTTTTATTTATTTTTTATTTTTATTATTTTTTTGGAAATAAGTTTTACAGTTAACTTTATTGGTATTCATCTTTGTTATGTCTTTTGGGAATTGCTTGGATAAGAAATGAATTATTTTCCAACCTACATACAAATATGTGGTGTGTTGACACTAGCAAATGTGCAAGTGGACAGTTGTTCATATTGATGACTGGAAATCACCAGAAGGATCACTATTATTGATTTTTCTTTTGCCTCAGGCTCTAGTATGGCTGAGCACAGCACTGTTCCTGATTCTGTGTCATCTACAATTTTGATATTTTGTTCATCATGGATTTTTTTTTTTGATTGTGTGGTATTGATGGAGGAATAGACGTAAAGATCAATCGACCAGAATTAAGAACCCATAAACAGACAAACTAAATACGCTTAATTGATTTTTGACAAGGGTGCAATAGAATTCAAGGCAGGAAATATTGCCTTTTCTATACATAGTGCTAGAGAGATTAAACACCACAAGCAAAAAAACGAACCTCAACCTAAATTTTACTTCTCATGCAACAAAACAACTCAAAATGGAATTAAATATAAAACATAAAACGATAAGACTTTAATAAGAAAACATAGGAGAAATCTTTGGAATCTGAGACTAGACAAAGTGTTCTTAGACTTGACACTAAAAGGACAATTTAAAACTGAAAATTATCAATACATTGGAATTAATCCATTCATCAGAATCTATAACTGTTACTCTTTTAAGACCCTGTGAGGAAGATTAAAAAAACGTGCTACAGAATTTGGCAGGGGTGGGGCGAGTGGGGGCAGAATATTTGCAAAACACATATCCAATGAAGGGCAAGCTTCTAGAATATATAAAGAACTCAAATCAACAGTAAAAAAAAAAAAAAAATCCTATTAGGAAATGGACAAAAGTCATGAAGAAAAGTTTTTTGAAGAGGATATACAGATAGCAAGTAAGCAATGAAAAGATGATAAAATTGTTGGGGTTTAGAGAATGCAAACTAAAACCACTTCACCTGTCAGAATGGCTGAAATGAAAAATAGTGACAAAGACAAATGCTAGGAGACAGGGAGAAAACGGATTACTCATACATTGCTAACGGGATGTAAAATGGTACAGCCATTCTGGAAAACAGTTTGTTATTAGCAGTTTCTTAGAGACCTAAACATGCAACCACCATATGACCCAGCCATTGCACCCTTGCCCATTCGTCCCTTGAAAGAAAAACTATGTTCACACAAAAATCTGTACATGATGTTTCAAAGGTGCTTCATTGGTTTCCAAAGTGGAAACAAGCCAGAGGACCCTCGAGTGAGTGAATGCATAAGCAACTGTGATCACCCACGCCACGGCTTGTTCCTCAGCGGTAAAAAGGAACAAGCTATCAATGTCTGCGACAGCCTGGTGATCTCTGAATAATTACACTCAGTGAAAAGGAAATCCCCGAAAGTCATATACTGTTTGACTGTGTTGATCTGACATTCTCTAAACGGCAAAATTATGAAATTGGAGAAGACATTAGCAATTGCCTAGGACTAAAGGGGGGCAGGAATGGGAGAAAAGCGGACATGACTATAAAAGGGCCACATGAGACCCTTGTCATGATGGAAATGCTCTATATTTTGACTATACTGGTGTCAGTATCCTGGCTGTGACACATACTATAGTTTTGCAAGATGTTACCACTGGGGGAAATTGAGTAAAGGGCAGCAGTAGGGAAATTTCTTTATATTATTTCATATAGCTGCTTATGAAACTGTATCTCAAAATTTTAAGAAAAGTTTAATTAGAAACATGCTTGAAAATAATATTGTACTGAAACATTATTTATATAGGTTGCTGAGTTTTTTGGTGTTCCCTTAACTTTTCTATCTGCGAAGAGTGACTTTCTCACCTCATTGTAATCTCAGTTATAGAAGTCAGATTAAATGAGGAAGAAACCAGAATAAATGGGGGTAGAAAGGAATAGTCAGAAGTTCCTAAGGAGTGCTCCACTTCCTTCCAATGATGGAAGGCTAAGATATTTGGGGAAATAAGAAAGATAAGACTGGAAACCACAAAAACTTCAGGAAAAGTTTAGAGAGACAGAGCTGCTGAACAGATTCTTCCTTGCATTACTTGGAGGCATGCACAAAGAGGGATATTATGTAAATACAGATATTTAGAGGAATAAAACAAAACAAGGTTTTTGTTGCTGCTGTTCACTGCCTCCCTCCTGCTGTGAATCTTGCCAGAAGGAATCTTAGAATGCTAATGTCTCAGTATTTGACACAGCGAGTGATAATTGCACAGTGGCCAATTGATTTCTGACTCACCCTTTGCAGATCAGCCCTGCAACTTGGCATTCATTCCAAGCCTCTAGGAGCTGAGCACAGCAACGACAGAGCCCACCTTCATTGTCAGATAATAAAGTTTAGTCATGCAGCTTAAAATAAAATAAGCAAGAAGCAGATGGCAAAAGGACAGAATGTAGTATATTTAATCTGCCCATGTTTGCAAGGAAGCAATTGTCTTCTTAGCTCCAGAAAAATCGAGCAGGACAAACAATAAGGCTTCTCTTTCCTAGACACCTATGACAACTGTTTACATAGGTGATCTGGAGTTTGGGGATAATTTGCCCCTCAGCTTGCTGAATTTTTCTTGGAACCAGGAAACTGAGCCTGTTCCCTTCTCCCTGCAGGTAGTCAATGCAGGGGGAGGTTTAACAGAGCTTGCTCAGTAAACAATGCTGATCAAAATGAGAATACCCAAATGAAAGCAATATTGGACTAAGTGACCCTCTCACGATCTGGGGTGCTCATCTATAATAACAGAGCTGTCAGACCAAATGAGTTCAATATAAACTGTTAGGCAGTCACCACTATGAAATGCAAGTGGTGAAGAAGCATCATGGAGATCTTATTCCAATCTGGCTTGTTTAGAATCCCTGAAATGCTGGAGAAAGGCAATGGGAAAAAAATGATTCCACTCCTCTGAGAGGGCTCTCTGACACAGAAATCTGGAAGGCTGACTTGAGCCCTTTGCTTGGAGTTTATTCTTGTTCCAGTTCAAATGATGCCTGAGTGTATTTAATGATGTGTCGATTAAGGCCCATAGCTGACTGCCAGAGTGGAAGCATCTGATGGAAATCTATGTGCAAGAAAAAGGGAGGATAAACAGCAAAATCTTTCTGTAGAGCACAGAGAATATTCAGTATTCTATGATAAACCATAATGGAAAATAGTATAAAAGACTGTATGTGTGTGTGTGTGTGTCGCTGGATCAATTGATACAACATTGTTTTATAAATCAACTATCAGATCAGATCAGATCAGTAGCTCAGTCGTGTCTGACTCTTTTTGACCCCTTGAATCACAGCATGCCAGGCCTCCCTGTCCATCACCAACTCCTGGAGTTCACTCAGACTCACGTCCATCGAGTCAGTGATGCCATCCAGCCATCTCATCCTCTGTCATCCCCTTCTCCTCTTGCCCCCAATCCCTCCCAGCATCAGAGTCTTTTCCAATGAGTCAACTCTTCACATGAGGTGGCCAAAGTACTGGAGTTTCAGCTTTAGCATCATTCCTTCCAAAGAAATCCCAGGGCTGATCTCCTTCAAAATGGACTGGTTGGATCTCCTTGCAGTCTAAGGGACTCTCCAGAGTCTTCTCCAACACCACAGTTCAAAAGCATCAATTCTTCAGCGCTCAGCCTTCTTCACAGTCCAACTCTCACATCCATACATGACCACAGGAAAAACCATAGCCTTGACTAGACGAACTTTTGTTGGCAAAGTAATGTCTCTGCTTTTGAATATGCTATCTAGTTTGGTCATAACTTTCCTTCCAAGGAGTAAGCGTCTTTTCATTTCATGGCTGCAGTCACCATCTGCAGTGATTTGGGAGCCCCAAAAAATAAAGTCTGACACTGTTTCCACTGTTTCCCCATCTATTTCCCATGAAGTGATGGGACGGGATGCCATGATCTCGTTTTGTGAATGTTGAGCTTTAAGCCAACTTTTTCACTCTCCACTTTCACCTCCATCAAGAGGCTTTTTAGTTCCTCTTCACTTTCTGCCATAAGGGTGGTGTTATCTGCATATCTGAGGTTATTGATATTTCTTCCGGCAATCTTGATTCCAGCTTGTGTTTCTTCCAGTCCAGCGTTTCTCATGATGTACTCTACATAGAAGTTAAATAAGCAGGGTGACAATATACAGCCTTGACGTACTACTTTTCCTATGTGGAATCAACTATACTTCAATTTAAAAAAAGAATGAGGTGGAGCTGGGCAGCTGGAAAAGAAGAGACTGAGGAAATGGGAAGAAAGGTTAAAAAGCAAATGAAAATGAGATTCAGGCTAGTTATTTTTTTCCACAGTGTTTAATCATATAGCAGAAAAAACACTCACAAAATCTACATGCTTTTAAAAACAATCCATTGAGACAGAAGGAACTTGGGGTTGATCAAGAAGAGAACTGTCAGTAGCTCTAACATCTGATCTTGCTCTGTATCTACATCCTTGCAGAGTATAAGTAATTTTCAAAGAGGAGGAAATGCTGTGTGACCTGTCAAGATATGAAAGTCATTCCCCTGATCCATAGAAGCTGGGCTGTGAGCTTAGTTTTCTGGTGGTACATGAACTATGCTGGTTGTTTACTGCTGTGAGTCAGGAACCAAATGAGGAAGTCAATAAAGAAACTGGCTTCCCCATCTCATTGCAGATCTATTTGCATCCATTCCAAAATCTTTACCAAGCCCGATACACTTCAATGCTTCCTTTGCTTCTCTGAGTTTCTATCCTATAGACCATGCAACACACATCTCAACCCTTAACTTTCAGGTTTTCATTTTAATTTACCTCCAATGCTCATCCTCTTGGTCACCTACACTAGCATCAATATGGCAAGCATAATAGCCAGGTTGCTGTTTTCATAGAACTTGACACCAGGTGGGGGTGCAGATTTTAATGAAAGTTCCTTAGAAACAGGGACCCTTCCTACATTCCATGACTTCTCAAAGCAGATGTCTAAACAGTTTCATCTGAAAGTATATAATCTCAGGAGTGCGCTAAATTCATCCAGTATAGTACCTCCTTAAGCAGGTTTTTCCTTATAAAATTAGAGATGTTGGATATATCATTTTGATTACTTTCTGAGTGCAAAATATGAGACTTTTAAAAATGGAGTAAACTATAGTACATCATGGGCAATAAGAAATGAAACTGCCCATGCTATAGCAAATGCAGAGATTGAATGGAGAGAGTAGCATGGAAGCATATACACTACCACGTGTAAAATTGGTAGCCAATGGGAATTTGCTGTATGACTCAGGAACTCAAGCCAGGGCTTTGTAACAACCTAGAGGGGTGGGACGTGGGAGGGAGGTTCCAGAGGGAGGGGACCTATGTATACCTATGACTAATTCATGTTGATGTATGGCAGAAATCAATCCAATATTGTAAAGCAATCATCCTTCAATTAAAAATAAACAAACTACATATAAAGAAAGAGTAGAGATTGGAACCTGCTTCTAACTTTAGTTCTAACCATGTGGCCAGAGAAATGGAGGAAGCTGGTCCGCAGTGGGAGAAAATGAAGCAGACACTCAAAGGGACACAGCCATGAGGGACGGGAACAGCCTGCACTGAGCAGTTTCCCAGGTCAGTGGACTTTCAGTGCTAAACTCAAGAAAGTTCCAGGCAAACTGAAATGCGTTGGCCACCTAATGAAGAATTCCTGGAACCCAGGTTTGTTTTTGTACTTGATTCTAGAAGAGATTCTTCTCTTGATTTACATTTTGCTGATTAGGGTTTCTGTTGCACTACATTACTTTGCCAACAAAGGCTATGGTTTTGGTCAAGGCTATGGTTTTTCCAGTGGTCATGTATGGATGTGAGAGTTGGACTGTGAAGAAACCTGCTGCTACTGCTCCTAAGTCACTTCAGTTGTGTCTGACTCTGTGTGACCCCATAGACAGCAGCCCACCAGGCTCCCCCGTCCCTGGGATTCTCCAGGCAAGAACACTGGAGTGGGTTGCCATTTCCTTCTCCAATGCATGAAAGTGAAAAGTGAAAGTGAAGTCGCTCTGTCATCTCCGATTGCTAGCGACCCCATGGACTGCAGCCTACCAGGCTCCTCCGCCCATGGGATTTTCCAGGCAAGAGTATTGGAGTGGGGTGCCATTGCCTTCTCCAAAGAAAGCTGAGCACGGAGGAATTGATGCTTTTGAACTGTGGTGTTGGCGAAGACTGTTGAGAGTCCCTTGGACTGCAAGGAGATCCAACCAGTCTGTTTTAAAGGAAATCAATCCTGGGTGTTCATTGGAAGGATTGATGCTAAAGCTGAAACTCCAGTACTTTGGCCACCTCATGTGAAGAGTTGACTCATTGGAAAAGAGGTTAGAGTCATTGCTGGGAGGGATTGGGGGCAGGAGGAGAAGGGGACGACAGAGGGTGGGATGGCTGGATGGCCTCACCAACTCGATTGAACACGAGTTTGAGTGAACTCCAGGAGTTGGTGATGGACAGGGAGGCCTGGCTTGCTGAGATTCATGGGGTCACAAAGAGTCGGACGCAACTGAGCGACTGAACTGAACTGAACTGAAAGTCGCTTCAAGTGTGTCCTACTCTTTTCAACGCTATGGACTGTAGCCCGCCAGGCTCCTCTGTCCATGGGATCCTTTAGGCAAGAATATTGGAGTGGGCTGCCATGCCCTCCTCCATGGATTCTTCCTGACTCAGAGACTGAACCCATCTCCTGCAGCTCCTGCATTGATGGGCAATTCTTTACCAGTACATCGCTGGAAAAAAAAAAGGTTGAATTTTTCACCTTACAAAGAGTTTTTGAGTCCCACAACAACTCTGAAACAAAGTAGATGACATCCTCATTTTAGAGAAGAGAGAGTGGACTTGGAATCTTGGAGACATTTTTCAAGATCATATAGCTAAGGGTTCAGAAGCTTTGTACTTCTGGGTAGGCTCTTTCTCAGTATGTAGGGGTTTAAGCATCTTGCAGAAATGGATCTGCAATTCATGGGCAATCCTCCAGTTACAACCTGCGTGTTTAGAGACTCCTACCACACCTCCACTTTGCTAAGTCTGGGGGTTGCCTACACTTTCTAAACCTTATGTTAAACTCCACCATCATGGCCCATTTTCCTATCCATAGTCATTATTTTGACATGACTGCATGACAAATGGTAGAGTAAGAATAACCAAAACTCAGAGATTAACTCCCTTTGGGGCTTTACATACATTATCTAATTTAATCCTGAAGGTTACTGTGTGAGGTAGATTTTACCATTTCATTTTACAGATAAAGGATCTGAAATTCAGAAATTTTAAGTGGCTTGTTCAATGTCATGTAGCTATTATCCAGTGAAACCATGGTTCAGATCAAGAGCTTCTGACCCAAACTTCTGAGTATACAGATTGCACTATTTTGCACTAAAAATATAAAAATTTTTTTTCCACATAGGGAAAACAAAGGGGAGTCTGTGCAAACTTTGAGGTTGTAGAAAGGTCAGGGAGAATGTCAGGTGACTCTGGATGTCCAGTCTTAAGGCAGGACTATACAATACAATTCTAGAGCTGGTAGAACAGGAGGAGCCCCATGATATATGGTATTTTCTATTCACAATTCATTTATACTCACTTTGGAATTTTCCCCTTCATGTATTTGAAAGGCTCCCTGTTTCAAAAAGGAGAGAAAGACACGATCTTTTGTTTAATGTTTATAATTTTCTTATGTCATAAATCATAGGTGTTTATTATAAAAGCATAATAATTGAAGTGTGAAATTATTGAAAATACAGATGAATAAACAAATAATAAAGAGCTTTCCTTTATATGCCCCCTCCACCAAATCACACTTGTAAAAATTTTGTCATTTTAGAAAAATTTTTCCCAGTTAAAATCACACATAATCCTACACAGGCACAGGCATACACACACACACACACTTTTTAACCAAAAATAAAATCATATAAAAATGGCTTTCTAACCAGTTTATTTCCCTCTTAAAAATAAATTGTGAATATCTGTACATGTCAATGTATAGTAATTCTTATTGTTTTTTTCTAATATCATAGAGCATTAATCTCTACCCAGATAAATGCCAGTAGTTATGCTTTTTAATTGTTATTTCCTTTCCCCTCTCCCCATCACCAAAATTCAGGCCCATCCATGAGTAATGCAGTGTCTGATGAGCTGAAGTATTTAGTAAGCTAATGTTCACTGTCCACAGCAGGAGGCCCGCACAGCTTGGCTGATGAGAAATGAACTGCCTGAAGCGTTCTTTTAATGGCAACTAATTCCCTATATTTGATTCTCAGCTTAGCCAACTAATATCTAGTTCAAGCGTGACAAGGCATTCACAGTTCCTTTTGAAAGTTCTCTATCTGAGAAGCCAAATAGTGTGTTCGGGGGCCATCGTGACCTTCTGAGATCTTGTCCTGGCTTTTCCAGACCAAACTTTGATCAGCTGGGGTCAGGGATCTTACAAAAAAGTTTAAGGGTGAGTGTTTTCGTATTGAGAGCTTTCTGTTTTCAATTCTACTTTTAAGTTTGCGATGAAAATTACTGGGCAACAAAGTTTGTGAATGTCCACTAAGACTTTTCAGAGCAACCATACATCTAACCTTTAAGAATGTTTTCATTTTTCTCTGTTTCTTCCAAGTGATTTTGCATCAATCGGTCTTTTTACCCTTAAAGCAGCCGAGATATCTAATGTCTGTTAAGCTCCTCTATCCCTGCCTTAAACAAATCCTATTACTCTGTGAGTCTATCCCATTACACAGTGATTACTGAATAGAGCGCAACTTAATTGGATATGATCATGTCCCGGTATGTAGAGCTATCATCCAGGAAGTTAGTATTTTTAGTTGTCACCAATATCCTTATTTCTGCTATATTTTACATTAAATTTTTCCCCAAATCTATGGAAGGTTTCATTAACATTAAAAAAAATAGTTCTAAACATTTTCAATAACTATAGTATGACTAGGTTCCAGGAAGAATATATGCAAGGACCACTTGCTACAAGTTTAATAGGCAGAGAGGGAGGTACAGGGCAGCACAGTGAACACTGATGGGCTTGAATTGTAGGTGCATACATGTGTGTGCATGTGCATGTACACACACACAATGCTGTATGCACACGTGCGTGCATGTACACACACACAATGCTGTATGTGCACGTGCGCACATGTACACACACAATGCTGTATGCGCACGTGCGCGCATGTACACACACACAATGCTGTATGCGCATGTGCTCATGTACACACACACAATGCTAAAGTTGTTTGCAACGTCAGAGGAAGGTGCCATCTCCTGCTCCCCCACCTCTCACGTATGACCTCTATTTCACATACCTGTTCTGGAAACCAGAGTTATGAATATTTTTACTTTGGATCAGATTACCATTTTTCAGTTCTAAGTCAACCTCGCCAGTTTATATGAGTGAATAAGTAAGAATGGCAATCTTTCTTCCGGAAGAATGGCAATCTCAACTGGTACTGTAAATCATTCACAAAAGTCCAGGCTGACACAGCCAGCACAGTGAGACTCATAGAAGGAAGAGAGTCAGGAGGCTGTCAGGGAATTTGATGGGCCGTGGGCCCTCAGCCTACAGTGACCACAGCATAAACGTGCTCCTGTAAGTCCGGACTATATTCATTCTGGGAAATTAGCCTTTCCAATAATCTAGACTCATGTGGTTTATTCCATTCCAGCCCTTTAAGAAGAAGTAAGATCATTCGACTGTGTGCCTTGGAGAAAGGTTGACCCAGACATTCCTTTGTCCCAGTATTCCCTTAAATTGCCCAGGAATCAGTTTTCCAAGTTGCAGACTCACTCATATTAATCCATTGGTGGAGAGGTTGTCTAGTGTGGAAACTTCTGTTCTCTTATGAAGTCCAAGAAATTCTATCATCTTTCTAGAACATTCTTACCTTGAAGTGGTACAAAACCACATCACACAGTGGTTAGGGCAGTTGGCCCTGGAGTCTGGCCCATCTGGTTTGAACCTCAGTTCTGCCACATGTTCTTGCTATAACCATGGACAAGTTATGCAGACTTCCTAAGTGTCAATTCTTCAATAAATCAGATGGGGACAATAATAACAACCATGGCATAAGGATTCACAAGGAATAAATTACATAAAGCATACAAAATTCTTAGATGAGTGCCTAAGGCAATAAATGATTAACTGTTGTTGTTACTATATTATTGTTATTACTACTAGTAATATATTCGTCTATGTTTTCAAAGCCCAGTCAATTTAGGAACAATTTGTTAAGGACTTTAGGTGCTTGGTTAGGGCACAGACTCTGATTCCTTAATGTGTGCTCAGTTGCATTGGACTCTTTGCAACCCTATGGACTGTAGCCCACCAAGCTCCTCTGTCCATTGGATTTTCCAGGCAGGAATACTAGGTTGCCATTCCTTTCTCCAAGGGATCTTCCTGATTCAGGGATCGAATATGGATTTCCTGCATTGCAGGCGGATTCTTTACCATCTGAGCCACCAGGGAAGCCCAATTCCTTAATAGTTCATGTCAATTAGGTGAGCAAACAACTATACTTCAAGTTACGTGTAGTTAGTGACTACCATATCGGATAGTGAAGACTATAGGACATTTCTTTCAGCCCAGAAAGTTCTCCTGGAATGCTTGACTTTCTAGGGTGCAGGGAAGAAAAGGTCAGCTTTGAGATGATTGAAACTAATGTGCAGATCCTTCGCATTGTCCTGTGGGAATCATACCTCCTAGGCTTAAGTACCCTGAAAATGTACTCACTCTTCAATAATAGACGACTAATCTGGTTTTGACCCAACTGTTGAACCTTGGATTAGCTTGAGGGACTTTAATAGATCTGCAGGAAATCAGGGAAACTGGTTCCAAGGGTGGCTGTGTCCAGGATGACTTCAATTGAGTTGAGTCACCTGTTACCTGGTTGTGAGAGAGGCAGGGCCCCAGTGGTCAGCACCCCCATTGGAGGAGGGTCACATGTTGAACCAACCAACACTAACAGATGAAAAGTCCCACTAGGGTTCACCTTGACCTGCAACGGGCTTTAACCCAATGTACTTAATGCCAGCACTAGTAATACAAGATGCAAAAAATTCTCAGATTCAGTTTACACATGAACAAAGCTGTTCTCAATTTCGATTCTGTGTTTGTAAGTAATCTGTCTAAATCTGGGTATCTGGAATTGACATAGCTACAGTTCCAATCCAGATTTCCCGATAACAAATCCTAGACTTTCCTCTTGAATTAGGATATGTTTTAGCTTTAATAATAAATATAGAATAGCTGGTATCTTTGCTAGTGTGGTCAGAAAGTTTATTTTCTTCTTGGGTTAATGACTTATCTTTCACTAGCATGAATGTCCCCTTCACATATGATTCCACTAAGAACGTCACAAATATGATTATAATTATTATTTTACTTTTACAGACTAAGGGGCCATGGGTGCCAAGCAAAAGTGCATTTGCCCTATTATTTCTCAAAAGCTCACCTGGCATATGCCAATCAGGTAATTGCTTGTGCAAATGCATCATTAGGTGCACAATTACCTCATTTGAAACACAAATTCAGGGCTGAGTGGAAGCAGCCCCTGCATGAGCGGTTTCCTGAGTATACTCATCATTACACCCAATGCGGAAAAATTAGCCCTTAAATCCTTTTCCCACCCATGGCTTTCTGTTTCCTTCACTGATGTTATCCATTAAAATCAAACAAACATGATGTGTTTCCTGGACATAAACAATTAGTCACTTTCCACCTATGTTTTTTTGAGTAAACATGTACATAAAACCGAGTTGAGTATGCAAACTTCACCTCATTCTATCCAGGCAGGATAGTTCTCCCTTTACCCCAGGCTCTGGCTGACATTCTATTTCATAACTGTTTGCATGGAAATGATGAAGGCTTTATTTTATTTTATTTTTTTCTTTCCAAATACATTTGGCAAAATCGTCCAAGCTGTCTCTTTATGGCAGAACATTGTCCCTGGCCCATTTATATGCTAATTGCTGAAGTGTTACCTTTTACCGACAAGTATTTACATGTTAATTAACTTTGGGAGGAGGGTTAGAAATACTAGTTTGCCCTGTTTAAAGTGATAGAGGGGATGCTCTTTCCTTTCAGGAAGAGAACAAAGACAGTATCATAAAAGGAAGTTATTTAATTACCTCCTCCTAAGAATTAGAAATATGTTTTCCAACCTTTCTCTCTGTAGAGGAATTCTCCAGATTGTGACCTGAGGCACAAATGGGAGCAGGGAGTGAACATTCTTCCCTTTAATCTGAGATCCAGGTGAACACATCTGGTGGGGGGAATCTAGGTCAGCGATCCTGAAGGAGGAAGAAAAAGAAAAAGGAAGGAAGCTTGGAAATAGTCTGTTTTTAACTGAGCATACTTGAGAATAAATGGATTCCATGAAAAACCCATACAAGCAAATTACAAATAGTCTCTTGACCTCTTACTTTCTTAGGCTGGTATGTGCCCTGTCCATCACTGAAGGTGGAATCAAAGGAGGGCTGTGACGTAACAGTGAAAATTCTGGGAACATGCTAGGAAGAAATGGCCAAGCTAGGAGTCAATAATATTATAAGAACCAAATAAAAAGTACTTTGAATTCAATGAACAGAAGAAATCTTTACTGCAAAGTGTGGCAGATCAAATGGGAGCGTGCAGTTGAGGCATGTTAACAATTTTAAGAGTATATTTGAACAAAAACCAATTCAAGTCATGCAGCACTAATCAGAATTGTTTAGGGGGGTGCCACCCCAGGAGCTAGGTGCCAACTACAAATTGGCAATAATCTACAATAATCTACAATAATCTCTGTAAGGATTAAGTCATGAGCTGCTGCAACCGCCAACCTTCTACACCCGAACAAGTATTCAGGGTGAGATCAGGATAAGGCACTCTGTGATCTGGGAAAAACCAAAACTGTTAGGTTGTATTTTGGTGGGCTCTGAATAACTCTGGCCCTTTATGTCTCAGTGTAGAGAAGAATTCAGTGAGAGCAAAGTGATAAGAAGTGATTTATTAGGATAGGATTCTTATGAGGCTTACAAGTGGGCAGGCTAGAGGATGCTGTACCCTGAGAACTTACTAGGCTACAGTTTTATAATCAAAGGAAAAATGGGAAGGGGAGAAGAACTTCATCTTTCTTGAGTAGACATCATGCTTCCATCAGCAGCTCCTCTTCCAGGTTGGGCAGGAGAGTTTTATTATTCTTACATGGTCAAGATAGGTCCACAAATTAATGTTTTCTAAGTGTTCAGAGAGTACATCCCAACTTACTGAGTTCTCTGGGCAGGATACGGGGCTCATGCCACCACTGTCTTATTATCTGGGGGCATGTCTTGTGCTTCTGTTGAATGGCTTTGTTGGTAAGAAAGCTTGCTTGGTCTTGTGGTTAAGCAAACGCGCTTTCTTCAGTAATCATTAATGTACAAGAGTCTCCGATATTTTTTTTTTTGACTCACAATCTCCTAGTGGAATTAACTATTTAATCACTTACTTTGTCCCTTTATTCAGTTCAGTTCAGTTCAGTCACTCAGTCGTGTCTGACTCTTTGTGACGCCATGGACTGTAGCACGCCAGGCTTCCCTGTCCATCACCAACTCCCAACTTTACTCTGTCTACAGCAAACTAGCAGAACAGGACTTCGAATAAATCTTTCTGGAGGAGATTTTATGAGCTCTATTCTTGCATCTCCTCACACCTAGAAAAGCACTAAAATCGTTAGTGATAACATCTGGGAAACTGATCATGACCCTGTGGGACTCCTGGGTATGGAAGCCTTTCTGTGTCCCCATTTTCTGATGGTGGGGAACAGGCTTCAGCCCCCAAGATCTTCCTGAGTCCCTCAAGGGCAGGTTCAAACAGTCGCTAATCGGGGAAAGGAGGGAATGCAGAGTCAAGAAAGGAGCAGTCAAGGAAAGATAGTGCAACCTTAGGACAGGATCCCAGTTCCACCTCAAGGGATATACATAACAATATCTTTGAGTTCTTCTGCAGAACTAAATCCTTCAGCAAATGGAAGATGTAAACTATTTGATGAAGTATTCTTCATTTTGGAGAGAAGGTCACAGTTTAATAACAAGAATGGCAGAAGCTCATCAGGAGATCACCTGAGGCCAGACTAAAGGCATGCAGGCCCTGCATACACTCTGATCCTTATCAACAACCCTGCCCTTGAACCACTGCTCTAAAACTCTTCAAATACTCCGGAAAGGAATGCTTAGTTTTGGGGGCATGAGCCAGGTGGCCCCCTTTCCTGGCAAGGCAATAAAGCTGTTCTTTTCTATTTCATCCAAAATTCTGTCTTCAAGATTCAGCTCAACATCAGCACACAGAGGCTGAGTTTTTGGCATGATCTGCTCCTCGTGACTATCAACCAGTCTCTGCAAAAATGTGTGCTTGACTGCGCATGCCCCCCCTTCACTAAAGTCATATATAGCACTGACCTTCCCCCTCTTCCCCTTTGGGACAGTTTTTCGGAGCTATCTGAAATGCTGTCTCCTGGGCTGTAGTCCTCATTTTGCCCCAAATAAAACTTAAGTCACGAGTCTCAAGTTGTGCACTTTTTTTTCCCCCCAATTGACATGAGGAAAGACTTACAGAGAAGAGGAGAAAGAAAAGCAAGAAAATCATTTGACTCATGATAGCTGAAGTGGATTCTTTCTTTGGGAAAGCCTAGTTGTCTGCTTGTGATTGGGTTTCATTTCTTAACCTTGAGGCGTTTCAGGCTTAGGTATCGGTTTGCCTACACCTAGGGTTTCCAGGTGGCTCAGCGGTAAAGAATATGCCTGTCAAGGCAGGAGACCCGGGTCCGATCCCTGGGTCAAGAAGATCCCCTGGAGAAGGAAATGGCAACCCTCTCCAGTATTCTTGCCTGGAAAATCCCATGGACAGATGATCCTGGCAGACGATGGGGTTGCAAGAGTCAGACACGACTTAGCGACTGAACAGCAGCTAATTTAACATGATCAAGAAGCAGAGGGAGCGCACGAGTGCTGACAGGTAGCGCACAGTCACCATGTGAGGTAGCTCACAGTCATCATGTGAGGGACACTTCAGGTAGCTCACAGTCACCATGTGAGGGACACTTCAGGTAGCTCACAGTCACCATGTGAGGGACACTTCAGGTAGCTCACAGTCACCATGTGAGGGACACTTCAGGTAGCTCACAGTCATCATGTGAGGTAGCTCACATGTGAGGTAGCTCACAGTCACCATGTGAGTGACACTTCAGGGTGGGAGACAACTTAGTAATTTAGGTCAGTACTTGTCTCTCGAGGTCTTGTAAACTCATAAATGTCCATGCGTGCCCTGAACTATTCATAAACTTTTTGAAATGTTCAGTTTTAGGGAAATACCAGCTGGTACCCAGGATTGCTTGTCTTTGTCATCCTCTCAGGCAACAAATCCTAGAGATTTTGCTTGCTCTCTATCTTTAAAATATATCTGGCTGCTGTTCTCCATTTCTGCTACCTCATCACTTACACACTTAGCATCACTAAAAATCTTCTACCTAATCACACTTATTCCAACGTGACAGATCTCTAATTCCTCTTTTACACTTCAGCCAGAATGATACACTGCATCCTCAGTTCACTGATTCATCTATTTACCAAATATTTATTGGGAATTCTCTGTGTCATAAGTTCAATGCTAGGTGTATAAGTTTTACTTGAGTTCTTACTCTAAGATATTTGAATGGACTTGTTACTCAAGCTACATACCTCTCCACCTACTAATTGGTAATCACATTCATAAAATATAATAAATCTGAAAACTATGCTGTTAGCTATGAAGTTTGGATTTCAGGTATTTTATGTATTGAGTTCAATAGAGATGATGAAAATTTTGTGATTTTCCAGAAACTGAAATATGTAAAATTTATATTAATCTTCTTTGCCAGCACAGATCTGTTCTACTGATAGAAGTGTCTTTAGTGAAGCTGTTGCTCAGGGAAATGGAAAACTAGGAATTTCATACCATCCTTCGTAACTTCTCTATTTTTTCAAAAGGGAAGTGGTGAATGGTATAAGACGGTGAGGTCTGTTTGGGAAGGGAGGTGGAAACTTGTGAACGTTAATGAATAGCAGGAGAAAAATATGTGAAGAGAAGACAAAAAAGGTCAAGGAATTGTATGTGTGTTGGGGGGATTACTGACTAGTGGAGGAAATAATAAGGCAGGCTAGAAAGAGGGAAAAAACAAAAAATTCTCATTTCAAAGGAGAAAAGTACCCCTGATAGGAACATGATATCAAGTAGAGTAAATGCTTTATATCTATTTAAATTCGTTGAAAATTAAACTCTAGCTATAGAAATTATTTTGCACCTACATATAGCATGTCCCCTTCAAAAGACTTTTTGCTGTAATAAAGAATATATAATATGCCTATAGGGTTTTCTTTGTAAACCTAAGCATTATATGAAATCTCAAACTTCTAACCAAATAGAAGAGAGTATATATCACTATTTGTTAGAAAAGAAAGTAATTTTCTGATTGTGTTCTGCATGGAAGAGCATTATTGCCCTGTTGATTTTTTTTTTTTTTTTTCACTTTCACATTTTGTTTGGTCTTAAGCCAAAAGAGGAAATAGAGTCTGAGTGTGAGGATAATTAGGGCCTTTCCTCCAACTGGCTGATTGTAAGCAGGCGGGGAGAGCGCTTTCTCTAGGAAATAGCCATCTGTAGGAAGAAAAGACCAAACGCTCTTTGCTTTTCTGTGTCGGTGCCACTCTAGCACCAGTTCTGGCAGTAGTTATGCCTCAGAGGGGCTCCTGTCTAGAAACAGATATTCATGGTGAGAGGACATAACCATCCCACCCAAGTCTGGTTGAGAGTCATGGGTACAATGCGATTAAATGATAACTAGCCCTAGTGGAAGTTTGGTGAATGATACGTTGGAAAAATGTATTTATACTCTATCAGCAGATGCTTGATGATGTGCTGTTTTAATAACGTATGCTAGCATCTGTCCTAACTTCTGGAAATACACCAATAAACCAAATCATTTGTCCTCGTGGAGATGACAGTCTGGTGGAACTATACCTACTTGCTTTTTAAAATCTTGCTTTATTAAATAGAAAGCTTATTTTTTAAATAGAAAAAGTGCTAGCTGATGGTTATATAGGGAAGGCAGACAGTAATTTTTCCTTTTTAATAAGGGGTAGAAACCCCAAAGCTCTAATTGAACCTCACTTCTTGCTATGCATTTGCTGGGACTATGCTCTGATTATAGACAAAATATCAAGGAGAAAACTAGTCACTTATATTCTACGTGGACACCCTAAGCTAAAAGATAAGAACATCATAGGGACAGACTCCTGGGAACAGGCTCACATTATAAAAGGGAAAAATCTATATGTGCTATTTTGTTAAAGTTCTTTCATGATCCACATACACATACATTGCACATTAGAGTCTTCTCATTACTGGTTATTTCACTTGATAAATTAAATATAAAAAGGAAAAAAAATTGTTAATTTTTCCTGAGACTTCACAGGTTTCTGTACACAACGGGGTAAAACCAGCTCACTGTGTCCAGTCAATAACTATGGTTATTCTTCAGTGTGATGAAGATGCTGTATGGTGTGAAGTTAATAAACAATTATTTCTGTTTGTTTCTCTGTTTCTTAAGTCTTCTATTGTTTAAAATTTTACCTCCCTTTCCTTTCGAATACTTGAGTTAATGACTCAAGTGTTCATGTCAGAATTTTCTCCTTTTATGTAGCCCTCTCAAACCCTACTGTTCACATCCACTTGAAACACACATAATTATAAAAGATGAGAGCCCAATTATTATCTTCTCTCTTCCTGATATCCTCACAGGTGCCTGGCTACTTCAGAAGTGTGAGTTAATCACAGGCAAGATTCATCCTCTCTTGGCTGGCTCATACTTCAGATTGAGTCCAAAGAAAGTGGTCTACTTAATGAAACCGATTTTCATTTTTTTTTTATTAGTTTAGGACTGAGACTGTGAAAGGACAGAAGAACAAGGTGAAGAATGATAATTAAAAGAACACATTTTTCTGATCCTTTATTTTATTTTGATTCTCTCCTTAAAAATATTAAAAATAAAAATTTACCTATTTGTGTATATTTTTCTTTCTCATATTCTACTGCTTATCTTCCCCTGCTTTTCCACTTTACGAAGAGACAATTAGAAAATCCATGGCCACATGCTGAAATTATCTGAAAGACCTCCAATTTTCAGCTCTACTGTGGATAAGAACTATATACAGCTGACCCTCGCACAAAGCAGAGGTTAGGGGCACTGACCTTCCACCCCCCTGAAAATCTGAGTATAATTTATAGCCGGCCCTCTGTCTATACATTCCTGTATCTGAGGATTCAACCAACCAAGGATCAGGATTTAAGCAACTGGGGATGTCTAGTACTATGGTATTTACTTTTGAAAACAAATATGCACATAAGTGGACCCGTGTAGTTCAAACTCATTGTGTAAGAGTCAAATGTACTCTGTCAAGGAGCCTGGCATTAGCTCTATCATCCCAGAAATCCAGAAGAGCCTTCTCACAAGGAAAAAGGAATGGTAGCAAAGTCAGGAAACTCTGAGCATGTGTATAAAATGGTGTAATCGTGTATTTTTGCTTATATATAATAAGTGTACTTTTTGGGCTAATTTTTCCTCTTAAACACTATTATTAGGTTATTTGAAATTCATTACTTAGTAAAGCTACAATTTACCTTTTCTAATTCACCTTTTCTAATTCATTTTTGTTCTTCATAACACAGAAGAAAAGAAATTGAGTAAGCTTTCTATTCTCGTTTTAGTGCCAGGATCAAAATAAAGTAATTTTGGAGAGAAAACAAAAACCTTGTGTCAGAAATCTTACAATTACAAGTAACGACGACTGGAGTCCAAAGACTTTGAAAAGCACCAGTGGGAGGGGATGGGGGTGCAGCGTTGAGAGAGTATCTTACACAACTAAAAAGTCCTGATTTTAAAACTCTAGTAAAATGAGTTTCACACAGGTCAGGTGAATTTTGGCATAAGGTGAGTTTTATGTGTGCATGGTGACTACATTGTCTATATATTTTAAATTTTCTGTATATTATGATTTTTTTTTTTAACCTCTTAAACTTATCCAGATAGGGAGAGACTACCCCTTATTGGGCTAGACAATTCTTAGAAACAGTCTGTGATGGGCTTACCATTCCACAGCCCCAACTCAGCTATTGCCCCATATACTTCAGGGGGCAATATTCATCTGCTTTAATCTTTTCAGGGCCAGATAACCAGTAATGACTATACCTCATAGCTTAGAGTTCATGGAAATTATCCAAGCTGGACCACCTAAAACTGTGTCCATCCTGTCTGACCTTTCCTGAAGAAACCCCAATCAAGTCTCCAATTTCAGCTGTCCCCATATTTCTGGCACTTCCCCTGTGACCCTGTGTGGCCTTTAGTGACCCTGTCAAAAACTCTGAGTACAATAAACTGTTTTCCTAAGACTTCTGTGGCAAAACCTGACTATTACACAGGAGAACACAGAAAATGAATTGGTAGACGGGTTGTTTTATCTCAGAGAGCAGACATTCAGGCACAGGAATTGTGCGAAGGGGACACTGCAGGGAGTTATCCACAAGTTCTGTGATAATGACCAGTCATGACACGTACCCCAGTGAAGACTAGGCTGTGGTTTGACGTGCCCAGGAAGGACTGAGGGCAACAGGCTGGGAAGGACCTGGCCCACAGTTGTCAGCTCCAGAGAACTCCAAAGTCTCCTAACATGGTCCTATGATGGTGCTGCCTTCAGCTCAGTAGAGGGTCCACTGTGTGCATTTTAGAGGAAGTTCTAGACGTTGAGGATGTCCAAAACCTTTTACTTAAACAATGACTTTCTCACTGTAGCATGTAGAATGTGTGACTCTTACTCTACCCACCTGAAAATTAAGAACCATTGCATTCTTCTATTTTCTTTAAAATGAACTAAATCTACTTAACTTCTCTGGTGAGGACAGAAAATTTCATCTTAGATAGTAGTAAGATTCTTCCATCTCATTTTCTTTCTCCTCCCTCTCCTGCCCTTCTTTCCACCTTTATTTCTGCCTTCTTTCCGTAGGCCCTTCAAGTTGTTCAGTCTTTAAGAATTCATATCCCAGAAAATGTTTATTATGCTTTGAAACAAAGACCTTCAGTGCTGTAAGGTAATGTTAGGATCCGACTACTTCTTTCAACAGAAAGGGGAAAAATGCAATAAAAATAAGTACAAATTAATGATTAAAACCATTATATTGCCACGTTACCATGACCTGTATTCCACAAACCGTTAATATCAAGTTTCCTATAATATATGGCTTCTCCCCTCAAAAAAACACCTGGAGTAGATTGCCAAGGGAAAGTGTGTGAAATCGTTCCCTGGAGGTCTTAATGTAAGCCTGAGAATCTCCTAACCTAGAGGTCTAAAAATGCCTTACTGCTAAATTGCTTCAGTCGTGTCCGACTCTGTGCGACCCCATCCCTGGGATTCTCCAGGCAAGAACACTGGAGTGGGTTGCCATTTCCTTCTCCAATGCATGAAAGTGAAAAGTGAAAGTGAAGTAGCTCAGTCGTGTCCGACTCTTTGAGATCCCATGGACTGCAGCCTACCAGGCTCCTCTGTCTATGGGATTTTCCAGGCAAGAGTACTGGAGTGGGTTGCCATTGCCTTCTCCGAAAAATACCTTACAATTCCTCAAATTCTCTCAGCTCTAGACCTTTCTGTATGCTTGCCAACCTCTGCAAGGGCCACTTCCTCCTTTCCTCTCCACTCTTTACTTATTCATTCTAATCATCTCAACTCCAAAATTAACCTTCCCTATCCAAATGATGCCCACACATCCTGAGCTTTTCCTTTGGCATACATAGAGTTTGTAGATGTAATTTGTGCCCCATTAATTAGTTAACATCTACCTTCCTTGCCAGAGACTCAGACTAATGTGGCCAATGACCATTTCAATCTCCAAATTCCAGCACAGTGCCTATTATATAAGGTGTTCCATGTGTGTTTATCAAATAATTGAATGTACTTTCATTTCACTTGGTAGATAGAAAATGTCTTAGAAATGAAAGAGAAAAATTTGTTTGGAGAGCCTAGCGTGATGCCATACTTATTATTTTATTCCTACAGCAACTTGAAATGAGAGATGGCATTATCTCCATTTTGGCAGATGAGAAAAAACTGAACCTTCAGAGATTAAGTCACTTAAGATTATAGTCAGTGAAAGTGAAAGTTACTCAGTCATGTCCAACTCTTTGCGACTCCTTGGACTATAACATTATAGTCAGTAGGTACCAAGAATATCTGGGTCAACTGTTGCGCATTTTTTCATGGTCCCATTGTCAAAGTGGTTTGTCTCTTTCAACAATAGCCAGGGAGTGCAAAATAGATTTCTCCCTTAGGAGGAATAGACAAAAAGGATCATGCGGAGGAGAAAAAATAAAGGAAAAGACATTTGAAAAGTGAAAAGTGAAAGTGTTAGTCTCGAAGTCATGTCTGACTGTTTGTGACCCCATGGACTGTAACCCACCAGGCTCCTCTGTCCATGGGATTCTCTAGGTGAGAATACTGGAATGGGTTGCCATTCCCTTCTCCAGAGGATCTTCCTGACCCAGTGATTGAACTGGCGTCTCCCGCATTAAACTAGCTCTAAAAGTCTAAAAAGAGGTGTCACTTTCTCTGTATTTACCCTCTGCCTTCATCCTTGATAGGAAGCCAGGACTGAATCTAGATCTTGATAAAGGACAAACTCGTATGTAGCAGGAAGTTCACTGTTTTCTGATGACTGGTGAGCTTATTTCTGCAAAGTCGAAGGGACCATCACTATGCTAATGTTCAATCAGAGATTTCGTTTTATTCCATGAAAGTGATTTTACTGAGATGGCTTTTTTCCAGATGGGAATGTAGAAAGTAGAGGACAGAATGAGGTTCATGGCCATCCCTGGGCCATGAGGGGCATTTCCACCATGCGTGGAAATCAGCTTCTGCTGGCCCCAGCCAGTGTGACTCTGGTGGAGTGTGCAAAGTTCTCTCTGCTTTATGTCTGCTCCAGCTTTTCAAGCAAATGAAAGGATCGTTTTTAGCGGGTGCCCTTGTCAGCTGTTTCTCTGAGAATAGGGCCTTTGATAACATTCAGAAAAAAAGTAATTGTGCCCCCCGCTTCATTTACATAACTGAGATTGATGAGCCGGGAAGGAAAGTGTTTACAGAGCAGGAAGATAGGAATTTCGGGATTAAGTAGGAAGCAAACCAAAATGAGCTGTCTGGGGTAATTATGAAACACATACTTCATATGTTTTCATTAGATATTGCTATTATACTACACAAGGCAAAGGAGTTTGATTAAACTACAGTTCGGTATATAAATGCATGCATAAATTAGAGGGGAAATAGTTACTTCATTATATTTCAAGAATTCTTCAGGGACATTCAATAAGTAGAAATTTAGTCACTAGGTATACTGCATTAGAATAAAACCGTGGTCACTCAAGGAGAGTGAAGTCATCAAGCAGATAGCAAGTGAGCCCTCTAAACATGACCAATAAAACTTAATGATTTTGGCCTGAAAAAAGGAAAAAGCCAAGGTGGCAATACGTGCAAAATGTAAGAAACCATAACAACTTCATAGCTATTATTGTTATCTCCTGGAAAATAATATCCTTAAAATAATCTTAATGTAAATAATATGAAATAGTTTACCAATTCTCATCTGCTATTATGATATTTGTTCTTTTTTTAAGTGCCCAAGACAAAATGAATGGCTTTTCATTGTGTCAGTACATCTCTGAGAAAGCGCTCAGTGAGTCCCTGTTATTCCTTAGGGAGGCAATAATGCGTTTCACCTTCTCTGGTTAGTCCTTTATCCATGAACCATCCACATCTGATCCTTTGGAGGCTCTGCCTGAGTCTTATTTTAGAATAAGATGAAAGGAAAAACAGGTTTCCTTTAGTCCCAGCCATAAGCATTCTCTCTCCTCCTCACTTATTGCTACTTTTCTTAGTCAGTCACTGTATCAAACTGAACTGATTTATTATATTCACTCAACAAATATTCTTTCCACAAATATTTGCCTACTAAGTGAAAGACAGAATATTTTACTTTCCGAGGGCTGCTGTAACAAATTACCACAAGCTGAAAACAAAGAAATGTGTTGTCTCACAGTTCTGGAGCCGGAAGTCCAAAATCAAGATGTTGGCAGGTTGGTTCCTTCTGGTTGAAACCATGAGGGAAGAACAGTCTCATCCCCTCTCCCAGCTTCTCGTGGCCGCTGGCAATCCTTGGCACCTACTGGCTTGTAGTCACATGGCTTCAATCTCTGCACCTGTCTTCCCCCTGCTTCCTTCCATTTGTCTTCTTTTCAGCACTGGACACACTCTCACTGGGTTTAGGGCCTACCCTAGTCCACTATGATTTAATCTCCTGAACCTTATCTTTATTGTACCTGCAAAGACCCTTATTCTAAATGAAGTCCCATTTTAAGGTGGCCATAAATTTGGGGGAAGCATTATTAAATCCACAGCACAGATTAAATTAGATTTGGTTTAATAAATTTTCAGAGCTTTAGATCACAAGTCTGGGCCTGCTCAATGTCCCAGAGATGTCTAGTGTGTTAGGTACATGGAGCAAAGTCCCGACTGAAACTCATGACCAGAGCTTTGGCCAAATCCAGTGATCTGATAGGGTGACTCTGAGCAATGTCTTTAAACGACAGATAGGAGGATTCTAGGTTTTGCAAGAGGTATCCAGGGATTGGGGGAGAACAGTTAGGGGACCTCTACATAAATGAAACAATACCTCAACTAGAGTGGCTGGGATTTTTCCTGTTTTATGTATTGAGGTTCAGTATAACAATATGTTTGTAAAAGAAAATCCACTGCACAAATGATTGAAAATTAGTGACCAAAAGTTCCATCGCTGCAAACACATATTTTTGAATAAGAAAGCATGTTATGGTTTTCAGAATTAGCTCAGTCAGTAAAGAATCTGTCTGCAGTGCAGGAGACCTAGGTTTGACCCCTGGGTTGGGATCCCCTGGAGAAGGAAATGGCGACTCACTCCAGTATCCTTGCCTGGAAAGTCTCATGGACAGAGGAGCATGGCGGGCTGCAGTCCATGGGGTCACAAAGAGTCAGGCACGACTGAGCGACTAATGCTTACTTATTGACTTAACTCCATCACTTTCCAAGGACCTGAAGGACTGACTCACAGAGTTGGTGAGTTTCGAGGGGTGTCTGTAGGGAAGGTCGAGACGCTGAGGTGCTACTTCACCTGGAGACCTTTTTTCATCACCGTTTGGAAACCAGCAGCTTCCAAAAGGACTGGAGTTATGGGTCATTATACTCTGAGAACAGAGCAAAGCATTTTATAAAAGGGTCCTCCTTGAATGCTAAGGGGGTGAACGTTATCAGCTTAGAGTCAGGCACATTCACTGTCCTCATGCTGGCAAATGCCTACCATTGGGTTGTGATATGTGGACTCAGGTCAAGGTTCCGTGGTGATTATTCAGGGAGTTGGGAAAGCTACTTTAACTTCCATTCAGCCTTCTCAGCTCAGCTCTTCAGCAACCCAAAGCAGTGAGATTGTTGGGGAGTTACAGAGGCTTTCTGGACTCTCACATCTGTTTATGAATAACCCCAAACTCTAAGCTAAGCAAATCTATTTAACTCACTGTAATTATAAATATGAGCTTTTATTATTCAAATGACTTCTTCATATGCCAGGAAAACCACCTTGCAAAGCTTATTAAGAACCACAGAATAGAAATCTTTGTTCTCAGAAATGACAGATGTCTTAAAGCAAAACAAAGCAAAATAATAATGTAATACCCAATCTCCCCCAAATGGCAGCTTTTTATACTAGATGAAGAATAGATATCTGACCTCCAAACCAGTGAGATGTCGGGAATGGAAGGAAAAAAAAAAAAAAGGCCGCTTGCCACATCATCTTGATTAATAAGCTTCTACTCCAGTTGGTTTGGGATGCTTACACTCATTGGGAAGTATCTCCAATGAGATCATGTGGAGTCTACTCTGAGGAACCCTCTCCTCACCCCTTCACCTCCCTGCTCCCCCCAACCATCACCACCAAATAAAGAGCCATTCTAAATTCTACATTGTCTTATATTACGTTGATCTTAAGGGCATTCTTGGTCATGCTGTATTCTCATTCTGTAGTTTCTAGTTAGTTTCATTGCCTGGATTTAAGTGTATTTTTTTGGAGATGGGACTAGAAAGGGGTCACATGTATGCCTCCATCAGCGGTGTCTCATTTCAGCATGAGCTTAACAGGCACCAATGGCTTGGTCACGCAGCTGCGGTGTCTGAGTGATGACAAGAGAGGTGAGCTTATTTCAAAAGGTGAAGCAGTGGGATCACATATTCCTTTCAAGCAATAGTCCAGGTAAGTGATGAAAAGCACAAGCTCTGGGTAAAATTCTGCTGTCATTCACTCGCTGGCAACATCAGGCATGGTCCTAGGCTCTTGGTCATAAAAATTACATAGATCAACATGTATAAAGTGTTTGGGCCTCTACCCAGCACTTTGTAAATGTTAACTATTAAACAAAGCAGAAAAGGGCTCCTGCATCATCTTCATGATCAATCAACCAATCCATTGGTTAATTTCAGATACTGGTATGAAATAAGTAAGAAATAATAACGAGACCAGGGCTCAGTTGGAGAAAAAGCTCAATGTGAGAGATCTTAGAAAGGAAAGAGGACAGCCTGCGTACAGGGGGAGGAGGCTGGTAGGAGATCAGGAGGTGAGGGAGGCAGGTAGGGGTCAGATCATGAGAGGCCTCTCGGTTCATGGAAAGGAAACTGGATGTTACCCAAATGGACTGAGAATCCACTAGAAATTACATTACGAGATTTAGGCCTTAAAAAAAGTCCTTTGTTTACAACAAAGGACTATGAGTTGTAGAAGGGCAGAAGCAGAATTAGGAAGGCTGGTCAGGGGGTCCGCATCATGAAAGAGCTCAGGGTCTGGAAGTGGAAAATCTGTGGTTTACAGCAGTGTGGTCATAGGTAGGCTTCCTGAGGTCTGCTTTTCTTATTCAGATACATGAGAAACAGTAGCTCTTACCTGCAGTGTTGTTATCAGGACGAAATCAGATAAAGTGTATGGAAACGTCTGCTGAACTGCAATAATAAATATGAGTTTAAGACTACGACTGCATGCATGGATACTGAGTCACTTCAGTCATGTCTGACTCCACGACCCTATGGATCATAGCCCACCAGGCTCCTCTGATCATAGGATTCTCCAGGTAAAAATGCTGGAGTG
Source organism: Bos mutus (assembly GCF_027580195.1). NCBI lineage: Eukaryota > Metazoa > Chordata > Mammalia > Artiodactyla > Bovidae > Bos > Bos mutus. Next base: position 10,974,977 of record NC_091630.1, on the reverse strand, counting down.
AGTTGCCATGCCCTCCTGCAGGGGATCTTTCCAACCCAGGGATCGAACTCACGTCTCTTACGTCTCCTGCCCTGGCAGACGAGCTCATTAGTACTAGTGCCACGCGTGTGCTGCGTTGTGCTTAGTTGCGCAGTCGTGTCCAACACCCTGCGAGCCCATGGACCGGAGGCTCCTCTGTCCACGGTGTTCTTCAAGCAAGAATACTAGAGAGGGTTGCCGTGACCGTCTCCAGGGGATCTTCCCAAGACAGGGATCGAACCCAGGTCTCCCGCATTGCCGGCAGATTCTTTATCATCTGAGCCACCAGGGAAGCGGGACCTGGGAAGCCCTTTCTATGACAACTACTTAGAATTATGTTGTTAGGTTCTCACTCTATGTACACAGAATCACCTGAGGCACTTATCAAAAGTAAAGCGCTTTTACTTCAGACTTATTTCCACCCACATGTTCAGGTCACCCATCCTGTTCTGACAGCAGCATTGCAGTACAGTTGTTAGCAGTGTGCTGGCTGCGCTAAGAGCGCCTGTTGTCAATTCTGGCTTGGCTTTGACAGTTCTCTTTACCTCTCTGTGCCTTAGTTGCCTCATCTGTAAAACGGGAATTATAAAGCACTTCTTTTATCAGATTTTTGAAAGGTTAGTGATTTAGCACATGAATAGAAGAGAAAGTGAAAGTGAAGCCACTCAGTTGTGTCTGACTCTTTGTGATCCTGTGGACTGTAGCCTACCAGGCTTCTTCATCCATGGGATTTTCCCGGCAAGGGTACTGGAGTGGGTTGCCATTGCCTTCTCTAGGGGACTTCCCAAGCCAGGAATTGAACCCCGGTCTCCCACATTGCAGGCAGATGCTTTACCCTCTGAGCCACCAGGGAAGCCCCAAATAGAAGAGAATGAACCACTAAATGAATGTTAACCATTATCACTTTCCAGGAAATGTATGGTGCGGCACAGATGTTAGTGTTGAATAGAATCATTCAAGACTGATCCCTTGATCTGCAAATACATAGTCCTTGTTTGTGAGGTGCTCACAGAGGTGACAGACAAATAAACAGATCAATATTTGCAATGTCATAATTGGCACAATAAACATTAAAGAAAAGAACTGTAGTTCATAGAGCATTTGTGCTGATTCGTGACTTTTGGTTTTAATTTGAATTCCTTGCTGATCTCACTCTCTCTTTTTTTTTTTTTTAAGTTAGGCCTAGTTTAGTATTCTTCTATCTTTAGATTTGTTAAACCTGGCTAACTTCAACGACAGTTAAAATATCATTTAAATATTTGGTTCTGAGAAATGAGCCTGGAAGAAGGAAAAGGACTGCAAAAGCTGTACTCCCTTTATTTTTCTCATTGGCTTCCTCCTAGTTTGTGTTCCAGTAAACATTTATATTTATAGCTGACTGAATAAGCTTGCTTCAGCTTTAAAGACTTCGATGCAGTCTGGCTTTAGATATGGAAACATTAGCAAAGCTGAGAATATGACTATCAAGCTGAGTGTAAACTGGAGCTGGAGAAAGAATCTTTAAGTTTTGCTTTGAGTGTGGACTTTTAACTTTTCTGTTGATTTGTAACTTCAGCAGTGGATCTTGAATATCCCATGAAATAATTTAGTAGGCACCCTTTGTCATAGAGGGCATGTCAGTTTTGTTATGGGCTTCCCTTGTGGCTGTGGGAGACCTGGGTTCAATCCCTGGGTTGGGGAGATCCCCCGGAGAAGGGAAAGGCTACCCACTCCAGTTTTCTGGCCTGGAGAATTCCATGTATAGTCCAAGGGGTTGCAAAGAGTTGAACACAACTGAGCAACTTTCACTTTCAAATTTTGTTATTATTTACTATTGATTTACAATTTTGTGTTAATTACTGCTATACAGCAAAGTGATTCGGTTATACATATACACATTCATTTTAAATATTATTTTCCATTATGGTTTATCATAGGACACTGAATACAGTTCTTGGTGCTACACAGTCGGACCTTGGTGTTTATTCTGCATGTAAAAGTCTACACCTGCCAACCCCAACCTACCTCTCCATACCTCCCCCAGCCCCCTCTCTCTTGGCAACCACTAGTCCTTTCTCTAGAGGACATGTAAAATTTTGCATGTTTCCCAGGGACATAGCATATACAAAAATGTAATATGTACCTATCTATATGGGCAGTGGTGGGGCAAAGATTCTGAATGCTGCAGGAATTTAGAGAAGGAAAATGGTCAGGAGAAGCTTCATGAAGGATATGTTTCTTGAGCTGTGCCTAGGAGGGAGATAAGAAAAAAAATGTGTATTTTGATAAAAAATATTCTAGTACTTGATAAGTATAGGGTATCTAACCAAAAATTAATCACTTTTCTTTGTGACACCCATCATATATGGAGAGAATATTTTTGAAGTTATAATCCATGCCTATATTTTTGGAACTTATTCCTTCGTCTTGGACAAACCATATTACGTACTATTTTACTTTCTTAAGTTTTAAGGGAACAAAACACTTGGCATCAGAATAAACCTCCTTAATCCTCATTTTCTGATTTTCACATTGAGAAGAATGAGTGGCATATTTAGACAAAGAACTGGATGGAAAATGTGGTTGGATTAATCCAAATGGTGTACATATTTGAGATCTCTAGCCAAGACCCCTTGATGGATCACAGCCTTGTTGTGGTGAAGGGGCTTGTATAACTCAGTGAAGCTGTGAGCCATGCTGTGCAGGGTTACCCAAATGGGCAAGTCACAGTGAAGAGTTCTGGCAAAGTGTAGTCCACTGGAGGAGGGAATGGCAAACCACCCCAGTATACTTGCTGTGAGAATGCCATGAACAGTAAAAAGACAAAAAGATATGACACTGGAAGATGAGCTCCCCAGGTTAGGAGGTGTCCAATATGCTACTGGGGAAGAGCGGAGGGCAATTAAAATAGATCCAGAAAGAATGAAGCAACTGGGCCACCAAGCTGTGGATGTGGCTGGTGGTAAATGTAAAGTCTGATGTTGTAAAGAATAATATTGCATAGGAACCTGGAATGTTAGGTCCATGAGTCCAGGTAAATTGGATGTGGTCAAGCAGGAGATGGCAAGAGCAGGCATCAACACCTTAAAAATCAGTGAACTAAAATGGGCAGGAATGGGTGAATTTAACTCAGATGACCGTTATATCTACTACTGTGGACAAGAATCCCTTAGAAGAAATGGAGTAGCTCTCATAATCAACAAAAGAGTCTCAAATGCACTAATTGGGTGCAATCTCAAAAATGACAGAATGATTTCGTTTCATTTTCAAGGCAAACGATTCAACATCACAGTAATCCAAGTCTATGTCTGAACCACTAATGCTGAAGAAGCTGAAGTTGACTGCTTCTGTGAAGATCTGCAAGACCTTCTAAAACTAACAGCAAAAAAACATGTCATTTTCATCATAGGGGACTGAAATGCAAAGGAAGGTAGTCGGACCTGGAGCTGACTGTGGCTTAGATCATGAGCTCCTTATTGCAAACTTCAAGCTTAAATTGAAGAAAGTAGGGAAAACCACTAAGCCATTCAGGTATGACCTAAATCAAATTCCTTATGATTATACAGTGGAGGTGACAAATAGAGTCAAGGGATTAGATTTGGTAGACAGAGTGCCTGAAGAACTATGTACGGAGGCTCATAACATTATACAGGTGACAGTGACCAAAACCATCCCAAAGAAAAAGAAATGCAAGAAGGCCAAGTGCTTGTCTGAGGAGATTTTACAAATAGCTGAGAAAACAAGAGAGAAAGGGAAATATATACCTCAAAAATGCAGAGTTCCGGAGAGTATCAGGGAGAGATAAGAAGACCCTTTAAAATGAACAATGCGAAGAAACAGGAAAACAATAGAATGGGAAAGACTGGAGATCTCTTCAGGAAAATTAGAGATATCAAAGGAAAATTTCTTGCAAGGATGGTCATGATAAAGAACAGAAACTGTAGGTACCTAACAGAAGCAGAAAAGATTAAGAAGAGGTGGCAAGAATACACAGAACTATACAAAAGAGGTATTAATGACTGGGATAAGCATCATGGTGTGGTTACTTATTTAGAGTCAAACAATCGAACCATCCAATATGGAATGTGAAGTCAAGTGAGCCTTAGGAAGCATTACTGTGAACAAAGTTAGTGGAGGTGACTGAATTCCAGCTGAACTATTTAAAATCCTAAAAGATAATGCTGTTAAAGTGCTGCACTCAATGTGTCAGCATATTTGGAAAACTCACCAGTGGCCATAGGACTTGAAAAGTTCAGTTTTCATTCCAATTCCAAAAAAGGGCAATGTCAAAGAATGCTCAAAGTACTATACAATTGTGCTCATTTCACATGCTTGCAAAGTAATGTTTCAAATCCTTCAAATTAGACTTCAATAGCATGTGAACTCGGAGAAGGCAATGGCACTCCACTCCAGTACTCTTGCCTGGAAAATCCCATGGATGGAGGAGCCTGGTAGGCTGCAGTCCATGGGGTCGCGAAGAATCGGACACGACTGAGTGACTTCACTTTGACTTTTCACTTTCATGCATTGGAGAAGGAAATGGTAACCCACTCCAGTGTTCTTGCCTGGAGAATCCCAGGGACGGGGGAGCCTTGTGGGCTGCCATCTATGGGGTCACACAGAGTCAGACACGACTGAAGCGACTTAGCAGTAGCAGCAGCAGCATGTGAACTGAGAACTTCCCGATGTTCAAGCTGGATTTAGAAAAGGCAAAGGAACCAGAGATCAAATTGCCAACATCCATTGGATCATAGAGAAAACAAGAAAATTCCAGAAAAATATCTACTTCTGCTTCATTGACTATGCTAAAGCCTTTGTGTGAATCACAACAAACTGTGGAAAATTCTTAAAGAGATGAGAATACCAGACCACATTACCTGCCTCCTGAGAAACCTATATGTAGGTCAAGAAGCAGCAGCTAGAATCGGACATGAAACAGCTGATGGTTCCAAATTGGAAAGGATTACGTCAAGGCTGTATATTGTCACCCTGCTTATTTAACTTCTGTGCAGAGTATATCATGTGAAATGCCAGGCTGGGTGAATCACAAGCTGGAGTCAAGATTGCTGGCAGAAACATCAACAACCTCAGATATGCAGATGATACCACTCTAAAGGCAGAAATTGAGGAGGAACTAAAGAGCCTCTTGATGAGGGTAAAGAGGAGAGTGAAAAAGCTGGCTTAAAACTCAGTATTTAGAAAACTAAGATCATGGCATTCAATCCCATCACTTCATGGCAAATAGATGGGGAAAAAGTGGAAACAGTGACAGATTATTTTTTTTTCTTGTGCTCCAAAATCACTGTAGATGGTGACTGTAGCCATGAATTGAGAAGGCACTTTCTCCTTGGAAGAAAAGCTATGATAAACCTAGACAGTGTATTAAAAAGCAGGGACATCACTTTGCTAACAAAGGTCTGTATAGTCAAAGCTATGGTTTTTCCAGTAGTCATATATGGATGTGAGAGTTGGACCATAATAAAGGCTAAGTGCCAAAGAATTGATGCTTTTGAATTGTGGTGCTGGAGAAGGCTCTTTAGAGTCCCTTGGACTGCAGGGTGATCAAACTAGTCAGTCCATCAGGGAATCAATCCTGATTATTCATTGGAAGGACTGATGCTAAAGCTGAAGCTCCAATACTTTGGCAGAGGATAAGTTGGTTAGATAGCATCACTGACTCAATGGACATGAATCTGCACATATTCCAGGAGGTAGTGAAGGACACGTGAGCCTGGCATGTTGCAGTCCATGGGGTTTCAGAGATAAACATGACTTAGTGACTGAACAAGAACAAGCCCAACAGAAGTAGACGATGGTTACCCTTTAAGAAAATACCACCGAGATAAAATTGAGTCTCTGAGAAGCAAAAGCCATCCCAGATTTACATACTGAGTATTTAGCCAAGCCAGAAACATAATAAATAATACTTCACGTTCCATAGCACCACATTATCCTTCCAAATGTGACCCATGGCTATTTAGGTCATGTTCATCTCCTCAGTACCAACTGCATCCTTGTTTATTCTGATATCCACCGAAATTGACTGCGGAAGGCTCTCAGAAGGGCCCTTTGAATAACCAAATCCTCTTTGACTTTGTAGAGCATTTAATATAATCATCCACTTCCCCTCTGTATTTCCTTCCTAAGTGGGCTTTCTTGAGGTGGCACAGTAAGACTAACATCTTTTATTTGCAAGGTTTGGCTGTTCACATACCACTTTTTTTTTCCTTTTCTGTATTCTGTCTCTACTATGATTTAATCAATAATTTTATTTATGTCCTCACTTAAAAAAAATCTAGATCTATCGAACAAAAAGAACCAATGCTAATACTATAACAGAAAAGCCAGTATCATCTGTCATAACCAGAAGATAAATATTATATAAATAATATTTGAATAAAACAAATTCTTAAATTCTCGACAAGTTTTTGCTGAAGACTTTGATCCTGAAATCCTCACTTTTTTTCTTACAGAGGGGGTTAACATTTCTGAAAGAAGTGTTTCAACCCTAAGTGCCTTTTGGAAACTTTCTCCCTAACATTATTCCAAGAATGGGGATAATGTTGTCTCCATATGATTAAATGTTACACAACATCAAATTCATGTACTCTTCTCCTTAAAATAATATTTTTAACCACTGGTTATCTTGGCCTCACACTTCAGGAAATACAAGCATATAGAATAAAACATAAATCTCTCAGCCTGGCAGAGAGGCCAAAAGTACATCTCAATTTATTTTTTCTAGCATTGCTATTATCTGTCTACATACACCCTATCCTGCAGTGCAATTCAAACTTTCTCCCTTCCCAAACACATCTGGAACTTTCCATATCTTGCTTATACTTCTTCTCTACCTAGGATGTCACCTCAAATGCTCTATTCTCTACCTATTCTCAAATGCTGCTTGGAGCCATTCTTGATTTCCTCACAAAGTATTTGCCTATTTTAAAGTTTCTAGAACTTACAGTTCCCTTGGGCCACCTCTTAATCAAGCTCATCACCCAATATTGCAAAAATTATCAACATTTCTCCTTGGTATGAGAGGCAGCAATCCTTGAGGACTTAATTTGGATGAGCAGATGGATCAGTAGATATTAGGCACTTAGAAAATGTCCCTAGATTTGTATAGTTGGGTTGGGCTGGGGTGAACCTGGCTTTCAGAATTTAGCTGTATGTCATCTGATAGAAAGGAAACTTATCTGGGAATCAGGATATTTAAATTTGCACTTAGGTTGTCTCTGGGCAATCAACCATTTTCTCTGATCATCTGTGATCATATCAGATCTGTCCCTGTTTACATGGAGTGGGAGAAGTCTGGGCACTGGTGAGAACTGTGCTGAGGGAAGAAGGGGGACTGGATGGAGCGCCAAAGGAAAGTCCTACCTGAGGTGGCCACTGGCCATCATTCTCTCTGAGTACCCAGGCTCTTGGTGTCCAATAGCTTTTTTATAAGAATGAGGGTACTAAACTGTCTCCTTTAAAAGACAGAATGCTTGCATTCTGGACTCAATCTCCTTTAATGTCTCGTCTTTAAACTTCTTGTTCCTCATCTATAATAGGGAGATAATAGTGAACCCTCCTAGGGTTCATGTGACAATTAAATGAGATAATGTGTGGAATATTTAATTAACATTAAGGATACAGTAAGTGCTCAATAAAATATTAGCTTATTATTCTTGCACGTTAAACTGCATCCAAAAAATATATAAACATTTCAGATCAAGCATAAAACACAGAATGCAAATTTTATGTACAATTTTTATAAATAGTGAAATAAAATTTGCTTGCTAGAATTTTCATTTGTCACTGTTAGTGTCAGTCTGTGCCTTCCTCTCTCCTCTGGCCTGTCTTTCCATGGCTTCTGTATCAGTGAACAAGTGACCTGCAAGCACTTAACCAAAACATTGTTTCTCTCCATAGAATCCCATAGAAACAAAGCCCTAGGGAAAGCCCGGAAGAGCCTGGAAGGGGCAGCCAGGAAGTGGGGACGGGGAGAGAGGGAGAGGGGAGGGGGACGGAGGGTCAACACGTGGGCAGAGAGCCTTTCTCCAGATCTTGCTCATCTTGTCCAGACATGGTTATTTTACTTTCTGCATAATTTTAATCTCACCCATGACTATGTTGGGCTTCCCTGGTGGCTCAGGTGGTAAAGAATCTGCCTGCAGTGCAGGAGACCTGGGTTCGATCCCTGGACTGGGAAGGTTCCCTGGAGAAGGAAATAGCAACCCACCCCAGCATTCTTGCCTGGAGAATTCCATGGACAGGAAAACCTGGTGGGCTACAGTCCATGGGGTCACGAAGAGTCGGACACGACTGAGAGACTGACGCTTTATGTTCGTGCTCTGTTCTAAGTCAACAGTTAAGTATTCAAGATTTTGTTGGCCACTGAGCCCCATTTCCTTATTGACGGAAAGAAAAGACATAAGACTCTTTGAAAAGACATAAGACTCTTTGAAATCTGTATTTGATTAACCACTATTCCTCCTCCTCCGTCATTTTTTTTTTTTTGCTTCTGCCTTTTGGCCTCTTTTTTTTTCTCTCCCTTCCTCCTCCACCCGCCTCCACACTTTGCCCATAACCATTTAGATTTATTATTGGTTTCTTGGCTGTTTGTTCAATTTGACCTTTTGTTCATGGTCTCTGCTGAAATTTGACTCATGGATCTTCTTTCTTAATCCTCTCTGATTTCACTCCATAATAACTCTGCCCCACTTGTTATTTCTCCAGGATCTCCTGTCTCATTTCCATCAACAGCTTCAATAAAATGGATAGCTACTGTGTCCAATCCCTCTCATCACTTTTAGGCAGTCATTATGCTTAAATATTTAGTCTCTATTGATTTCCACTTGCACATAACAGTTTAGTTAAGACCATGATGTCAAATATCCTTTATAGCTTTTTCTTTCCTCTTTTTCCCTTGTCATGCTTCTTTTGCTCCTGCATAGAATTTCCTCAGAAATTTCCCTGGAGTGGCTAAGAAATGCCTCTCTCTATATATATATTTTTCTCCTTGCACCATAAGCTTTCTGCTTCACTACTTAACATTTTTTCCTTCTTTCTCTGCTTAAGTTAACTATTGGTTTTCTTATTTTTTTCCCTCCTTTTTCATACTTAGGAACATAACTGCTGAGTCCTTATACAGTCTTCTGATTTAAAGAAGCTGATGAAGATGTCTTCAACTGCAACTACTCCAAATTTTCTGCTGTGCTGTGGTAGGACTACAAATAAAGGAGAAATGTTCTGAATTAGGTAATATATAAAGGACTATTTTGGTAAGTTATCCACACAAGCTAGAGTAAAGCTAAATGTTATTCTATAAGCAGAATTCTGGCCATAATACAGATGACTGCCTGGGGCTCTGAATTTGAGGTGGTAGTGTGGTTAGGGTTATAAAATGTAGTCCAGTTTAGTAGCAGCTTTGACATCACTTAGATGCTTGTTAGGAATGAAGTCCCTTTGGTTCCAACCCAGACCCACACAACCAGAATTTGCGTTTTTAACAGATATGTACACATTACAGTTTGAAAGCACTGGCATCGAGAAGAGCCTCCTTAAAATTCAGATCAGTTCAGCTTTAGCACTTTTTAGGCAGACTTTGACTTGGACGCTTTGAATTTCGGTTTACTTGCCCATGAACTGTGAGTAATAATATAGAATCGTGCAGTTTGTTTTAAGAAATAGAAATAAAATGTGTATAATTCTTACAGTTGGTAAACAGTAGATTATACTTATGGATTTCTTAAAAGATAAAACTAGGAGGGGATTTTAGTTTCTCTGACTACATTTTAAGTTTGTAGTCATTAAAAGGAAAAAGCCTGGCTTGAAAATGCTCATTTCCCCCCTGCTATCTGAAACAACACCCCACATTTCTCAAGCCATATAGATGAAAGCCAAATTATTTTGTGAGTTATAAAGTTAGTAAGAGATGTTAAGCAAATGTTTAAAATCGTGTATACAAAGCAGACAAATGGATTAAATGTTAACCCTTGCTACCATTTCAGGAACTCTCCTAGTAACAAGAATAATGCCTGGAATTGGGTTTGAGTCTCAATTAATTTCCTTTTTTTGTGTGTGTGTGCCAGTACCTTATTATCTTTTTTTTCTATTTTTATGTTCATTTTTTAAAAAGTTATTTATTGTGTTGGTTTCTGCCATATATCAACTTGAATCACTCATAGGTATATGTATGTCCCCTCCTTCTTGAACCTTGCTCCTCTCTCCCACCCCAACCATGTGAGCTTGGCCAAGTCACAGAACTTTTCAGGGCCTTGGTTTTCTCACCTATAACATTTGAGAAATAATAATTGGGACAGTTACTCTAGGGCTTCCCTGGTGGTGCTAGTGGTAGAGGACACACCTGCAAATGCAGGAGACTTAAGAGATAAGGGTCCGGTCCCTGGGTCTGGAAGGTCTCCTAAAGGAAAGGCAAAGTAACCCACTCCAGTATTCCTTCCTGGAGAATCCCACAGACAGGAGCCTGGTGGGCTACAGGCCATAGGCTTGCAAACAGTTGGACACAGCTGTAGCAACTTGGTATGCACACAGGGTTGCTTTGAGAATCAAATAAAAATAAAGTGACTTTTTCATTATATATTTGTCCATCTATCCATCCATTTGACAAACACTTATTAACTGCCTATTACATTTGGGGCACTGGGAAAGGAACTAGGCATGTAAAAATGAAGAAGATATAATCCTCTCAAAGCAGTCACTCTTTTAAGAAAATATCTATAAGCCCTAGCTACCATGGACTTCCATGGAGGTAAAGAATTCGCCTGCAATGCAGGAGACCCCGGTTGGATTCCTGGGTCAAGAAGATCCACTGGAGAAGGGATAGGCTACCCACACCAGTATTCTTGGGCTTCCCTTGTGGCTCATCTGGTAAAGAATCCTCCTGTAATGAGGGAGACCTGGATTTGACCCCTGGGTTGGGAAGATTCCCGGGAGAAGGAAAAGGCAACTGATTCCAATATTCTTGTTTGGATAAATCCACAGACAGAGGAGCTTGGCAGGCCACAGTCCATTGGGTCGCAAAGAGTCTAACACAACTGAGTAACTAACACTTTTCACTGTAATATTGAACACATAATAGATGTCAGATACCATACTAAACACATTGTGCTGTTTTACTTGCTTCTTAGGAAAACAAGGCTTAGACAGGTTAGGTAACTTCCCTAGGGGGTATTCAGGGAGGCAGGGGCAGACATGAACTACAATAAACCCTAGGAGTATAAGCTATAGAGCAAGCTCTATTTAAAAGTTAGCAGCTATGATCATGGCAGAGGGCAGAACCCGGACTAGATGGCTTTATTGGAAACTTCCCTGACCCTGGGGTTCCTTTTTTTACATCTTTTCCTGAGAAATGAATTCCTTTCACAGTGGACTGTTTCTCTTGTTACAGATGCTTCCCAGCTGGAATTGGGATGGCTGAGTCACCTGCTGAATGTTGAGACTCACTCTCCTTCCCTCCCCAGAAGAAAAAAAACAATTTCTGTGGTTAAATTTCATGTGCCTTTTAACTCTCCAACAGTCATTTGGTCTCTGCTGTTTCTATTCTGTGGATGAATTTATTTTATGGTTATTTCCCTTTTAAATTTTAAAGACACGTATCTTCCTGAAAAGAACAAAGAAAGAAAAACAACTTGTAAATTATCACAAGAAAAACCCCTGCTAAAAGCAATAAGTTTGCTGACAGATGGCAGAATCAGTTGAAAAGCGAGTACCATATTTACTGAGTCTAACCCATTTAGGAAGCCAAAAAAGTGTTATCTAATTCTATCCCCTGTGTATGTGTATGTTTTGGAATAAACAGATGCCTAATGAGAAATGTGTCTAGTATAGTTTTGGAGGAACCTGGATAAACCCAGGTTCTGGTTCAGGGTTTGAGATTGTGCATATTTGAATCTATCATATTAAATTGTCAGAGTAAAAATAGCATGAACATGTTGCCAAAGAAACACTATTAAAAAAAAAAATACCTCAGAATTATTTTACCATGTAAATTTGCTTTTAAAAATCCCTCTATTATGTAGTTTTATATCAACTACAAATTATTAAAAAAGGACACATGTCATGTCATCATTAGGAAACCTGGATGGATGCCCAGCCAGTGTAACAGATTCGGATATTATCAAACTTTTTAAAAAGCATTCAAACATAAAATGGAAATAACTATTCAAAACATACATTTGTTATATTGTACAAGACGTGGCCGAGACGCGAGCTGAGACGTGGCCTTCCCTCCTCACCTCCTTCCTCCACGACCTAAAAGAAAGAAATGCTAATCCTATGACTGTCTTATTTTGGACACTGAATTTTGAGATTGTGTATCCAGATGAAGATATATCAGGACCGAGCCTAAGCCACAAGGCATAAATGAAGTCAAGGATACTGTACATATGAAAAGGACTAAGTGAGCACATGAACCATGGTTTCTGGAAAGTGAACTTATTGCTTATTGTTCAATCCCTCTGAGAGTTTCCACAAGTGAAACACCGAGAGCAATGAGTCTCAAAGTGTCAGGAGGAGTGCAGATATTCCTCCCTAGGCAACCAGGTTGTCACTGTTGTTCAGTCATGGAGAAAAGCCAAGGACTGCTCTTCTTTTGGGGAGGCTGGTGGGCTTCTGTCTATGGGGTCGCACAGAGTCGGACACGACTGAAGCGACTTAGCAGCAGCAGCAGCAGCAGCTCTTCTTTTTGGACTTTCTTTCTCTCCTGTCTCCCTCCCTTCCTCCCTCCCTCCTTCTCTTCCTCTCTTTCTTTCATTCTTTCTTTCCTTCCTTGTCTTTAATAGAGAATGTGGAAACAAATTATCAATTAATATAACAAAGTAAACTTCAAAATAAGGACTATCACTAGAGAGAAGAAGAAAAACATAGCACAATGATAAATGGTTATGATAAATGGTTCAACTTACTAAGAACCCATTATAGTCCTAAAGTATATGCATCTAATAACAGAACTTCAAAGTGCATGAAGTCAAAATGACAGAAAGAAAAAGCCAGATAGAAAAAGTACTCCGTCATAACTGGAGATATTAACAGTCCCTCGTCAGTAATTGATAGAACAAGTGGACAGCAAAGCAGAAGAGATAGACATGAATCACTACCAACTGGACCTAATTCATGTTTATAGAAGCCCATACCTAAGAGCTGCAGAACATTCATTCTTCGTAAACACATATGGAACATGTGGTATCTCATTGGGCTTTAATTTTCATTTTTGTAATTCATGAGCATGTGGAAGTGAAGTGAAGTCACTCAGTCGTGTCCGACTCTTTGTGACCCCACGGACTGTAGCCTACCAGGCTCCTCCATCCATGGGATTTTCCAGGCAAGAGCACTGGAGTGGGTTGACACTTCCTTCTCCAGAATTCATAGTATCTATGCTGATTTTTGGCTATTGGCATAGATACTATTGGTGCCCTGACCAGATCTGCTTCACCAGCACAGTGCTTTTGTGATTCAGTTCCTGCTGACAGCGTACTCCTGTCTTTTCTTAGAGGCTTGCCATTGGCTGATGGGAACCACCTTGTTTCACATGTTAGCAAGGTAATCCTAAAGGAAATCAGTCCTGAATATTCACTGGAAGGATTGATGCTGAAGCTGAAACTCCAATACTTTGGCCACCTGATGTGAAGAACCGACTCATTAGAAAAGACCCTGATGCTGGGAAAGATTGAAGGCAGGAGGAGAAGGGGATGACAGAGGATGAGATGGTTGGATGGCATCACCAAAGTGATGGACATGAGTTTGAGTAGGCTCTGAGAGTTGGTGGTGGACAGGGAAGCCAGGCATGCTGCAGTCCATGGGGTTGACTGAGTGACTGAACTGAACTGAACTGAAGCAAGGTAATGCTCCAAATCCTTCAAGCAAGGCTTCAACAATATGTGAATTGAAAACTTCCAGATGTGCAAGTTGGATTTAGAAAAGGAAGAACCAGAGATCAAACTGCCAACATCCATTGGATCATATAAAAAGCAAGCGCATTCCAGAAAAACATCTACCTCTGTTTCATTGACTATGCTAATGACTCTGACTGTGTGGATCATAACAAACTCTGGAAAACTCTTAAAGAAATGGGAATACCAGACCACCTTTCCTGCTTCCTGAGGAACCTGTATGCAGGTCAAGAAGCAGCAGTTAGAGCTGGATATGGAACAACAAACTGGTTCAATATTTGGAAAATAGTACATCAAGGCTGTATATTGTCACCCTGCTTATTTAACTTAAATGCAGAGTACATCATGAGAAATGCTGGGCTGGATGAAGCTCAAGCTGGAATCAAGATTGCCGGGAGAAATATCAATAACCTCAGATATGCAGATGACACCACACTAATGGCAGAAAGAGAAGAGGAACTAAAGAGCCTCTTGATGAAAGTGAAAGAGGAGAGTGAAGGAGCTGGCTTAAAACTCAACATTCAAAAAACTAAGATCATGGCACCCGGTCCCATTACTTAATGGCAAATAGATGGGGAAACAATGGAAACAGTGACAGACTTTATTATCCTGTGCTCCAAAATCACTGCAGATTGTGACTGCAGCCATGAAATTAAAAGACACTTGCTCCTTGGACAATAAGTGATGACAAAAAACAACATATTAAAAACAGAGACATATCTTTGCTGACAAAGGCCTGTATAGTCAAAGCTATGGTTTTTCCAGTAGTCATGTATGTATGTGAGAGTTGGACCATAAAGAAGGCTGAGCCCTGAAGAACTGATGCTTTTGAACTGTGGTGCTGGCGAAGACTCTTGAGAGTCCCTTGGACAGCAAGGAGATCAAACCAGTCAATCCTAAAGGAAATTGACCTGAGTATTCATTGGAAGGACTGATGCTAAAACTGAAGCTCAATACTTTGGCCACCTGATATGAAGAGCTGACTCACTGGAGAAGACCTTGATGCTGGGCAAGACTGAGGGCAAGAGGAGAAGGGGACGACAGAGGAGGAGATGGTTGGAGGACATCATGAATTCAATGGACAAGAGTTTGAGCAAACTCCAGGAGATAGTGAAGGACAAGGAAGACTGGTGTGCTGCAGTCCATGGGGTCACAAAGAGTCGTACATGACTGAGTGACTGAACAACAGCAACAAAATCTCACTCTATAGAAGGCATCCTGCTTAGAACTCCTGGAAGAACACAGCATCTTGCCCGAGGCAGCCCACAGCTAGACTGACTGACCTAAGGGTGCAACAGGCCAGTTACCTTGGGTCTGGGTGGGACAAACTGTGGGTTGGGGGCCAATTCATTTTGCAGATCTTCCTATAAGATCAGATGAGGCCAGATTTAAACAAACAAGCACACAAAGTGCTTAGCTCTTCCTCTTTCCCATGCCTGCCGGGGATGGGAGCTCTGTGTGCGGAGGAAGGCAATGAGGCAGTGGGCACTGCCAATGCTTCCGTTTTAGTGACATAAGTAGGGGGAATAGACTCACGTCTACTCACTTGGGTTTGAGGTCTTTGTTTCTTTAAGGCATAATTGCTAGTAGTGACAGGAGAGAATCTGTAGGCTGCCTTTTCTCAAAAAAAAAAAAAAAAATATATATATGGCATTATAAGAACAGAAAAGCTTTGATTTGTCTTTTTTTTTGATTTGAGTCCTAAAACCTTTTTAAACCCAAGGTTACTAGTCAGTTTGCATTACCCTCTTAAAATAAATAAATCTAATTCTGTAAATACAGTTAGTAACAGAGTTTTCAAGTGGTAGCCAGTGCTCTTCCCTTTCCTTTTAAAGTAGAAAATGTTCTAGTTTATGTAAAGGTCTTAGAGAAGATTCTTGACGTTCTTCTAAGTTCAATCAAGATCCAAGTACAGAGATTCTTCTTTCTTTTTTTTTTTTTTTTTTTTCCAGTAATTTGCTGAGCTGTGCTGTGCTGTGCTGCTTGGCAAGCTACTTAACCTTTCTGAACCCGAGTTTAGAAAACTTCAAAATACTTGACACATTTCTCTGGAGGCGCCAGCGGAATTAGCAAATGATTCAGCAAATGGGTTTCATGATTCCTGGAAAAGTAAGCTCATACTTTTTATAAGCACAGGCTAGTGAAAATAAGCCTTTTCAAACACTTTGCTCATCTAGCCTAATGTACTATTTTAAATGAATAAGCCAGGTTTTCTTTCTTTATGTGTTCATTTTATCTATGCTTTCCCTCTGTCTAGAAAACCAACCTATATAGCCTTCATTTGATGAAATAAGGTCTGAAAAAGCTAAGCTTTGAGCAGTTTAATCTTTCTATTTTTTATTTTTCTGATTGAAACACTAAAATATATTTGATTTTTTAAGACTTCAAATATATGTTTGACTTAGATCAGGAGTCAGATTTTGTTTAAGGGCTATAGCTGGACAACCTGTGATTTAGCTGGTAGAAGAAACCCATATCTAACCCCACTCTGTACACAGAATCTCTCTTTTTCATTCACTATTTATTTGTGCTTTGTTTTATATGCGTCAGGAGGGTTTTGCTCCTATATTTTTAATGTACCATATTAATTTCAGAGAAATGAGCTATACCTAATATTCAACTGTAAAGTGAAAGTCGCTCAGTCGTGTCTGACTCTGCAAGCCCATGGACTATACAGTCCCTGGAATTCTCCAGGCCAGGATACTGGAGTGGGTAGCCTTTCCCTTCTCCAGCAGATCTTTCCAACCCAGGAATCAAACTGGGGTTTCCTGCATTCCAGGAGGATTCTTTACCAACTGAGTTTTCAGGGAAGCCCTAGGGTAATTATAAAAGTATGAGAAGTACTTGTCTCCATCTGACCCATCTTTGCTACTGCCCCCAAAACAACTGATTCTTCCCCTTTTCATTTTCAAAATTTGAATTTTATCCTGATTGTTTTAATCATACTTTTACCTTCTCTTTAAAACTGTTTTTTCAAACATTTTATTTTCAAAAATTTCAAGCCTACAGAAAAGTATAATTCTCATATAACATTCACCTGAATTCACAAATTATTAAAATTTTCCCACATTTACATTCTTTCTCTTACATTTACTTTACCAAAATGTTTGAGAGTTGCAGGCATGCAGACCTTTGAACTTTGACCTTTTGTACTTCCACAACTTCACCCTTGGTTCTTTTCAGGTTGCGCAATGGTAAAGAATCTGCCTGCCAATGCAGGAGATGCAGAAGACGCAGAGTCAATTCCTGGGTCGGGAAAAATCCCCTGGAGAAGGAAATGGCAACCCACTTCAGTATTCTTGTCTGGAGAATCCATGGCCCGAGGAGCCTGGTGGGCTACAGTCCATAGGGTCACAAAGAGTCAGTCAAGACTGAGCCACTGAGCTTGAATCAACAGCATACACCCTTAGAACAAGGATAGTCCCTGCCACTCCACCCCCGCCTTGAAGTAGAACCCAATTAAGTATCACACTTGGTATTTGTTTGTCAAATATCTTTGTTTCCTTTTAATACAGTTATGCCTTCATGACTCTTTAGCTGTTTGTTCTTCAGAACATCAACATTTTTATGAATATAGGTTACTTGGTATGTAGAATACCTTCAAAGCTGGGTTAGTCCAGTAATTTCCTCATTACTGTATTCAAGTTAAACATTTTGGCAGGAGTGTTAGCTGGGTGCTGTCTTGGACTTTTTATTACATCCTGCCAGGAAGTTTATGTGTTTGTCTCATTTTGGTGATGTTAAGTTGGAATATTTGGTAAAGGCCTTCCTCCCAGTTCTCTCTTTGCAACCAAGAAGACTTCTGTGGTGTAATATTTTGAAATTAAGTGAATAAACTGTCCTTCAATAATGTCCCGATTTGGTATTTGAATAAAAGGATGGTTTTCTAAGTTTTTCATTTCTTTCACATGTACTAGTTGTTATTCTTATTTAAATGAAAGCTTTACCTTCTGTATCTCCAGTTTTTGTGGAATATTATTATGGTCTCTTGTATTTTTTAAATTCAATATGTTATAACCTATCATATCTTTATTCTTTCTGATGCTCAAATTTTAAGTGGTTTGACCAGTGTGGGGCTTCCCTGGTAGCTTAGCTGGTAAAGAATCTGCCAGCAATGCGGGAGACCTGGCTTTGATCCCTGGGTTGGGAAGATCCCCTGGAGAAGGGAAAGGCTACCCACTCCAGTATTCTGGCCTGGAGAATTCCATGGGCTCTCTAGTCCGTGGGATCACAAAGAGAAGGACACGACTGACCTACTTTCACTTTCACTTTGACCAGTGGGAGCCCATCGAGCTGGGTTTTGAATCTTTGGACAGGTCTCCATCTCCTTTTGGGCACTTCAATGCAGGATTTTCCAGACTTTGTATATTCCCTGATTGTACTTAGAATCAAAAATCTCTCCAAGGACCTTCGTTTTCTTTTGGAGAAAGATAGTGTTTTGAAACCAAATCCTTTCACTGGTTTTGCTCATTGCTACTGGGTTGTCATTTCTTTTAGCTTATTTCAGTGGCAGCTTGGAACATAAATCGTTAAAAACATGGTGAGTACATAGGGGTTCTTTACATTTACATTCATCACCGGAATTCTTTATCTTCTCCTCTTTCTATATTTATATCACTTTTCCCCCATAGTGAGAACCCTGATTCCAAATACATCATTCTACTTATGTATGGGTTCTTGTATAATATAAAGCATTTAGATTAGGTACTAATTAGTAGCAAACCCACTATGTAAAGTTTACAATTTCTTTGCAATTCTCTTTTTGTACTATCTTACCAAGAATAAGCAGTAAAGGTGCTGTGTTTACAAGTAACTTAATTTAATGTTTCCTATGTGTTTATGCTATCAATTTGATTAAAAATTAGGTTTATGTGTTTCTGCTTGTATTAACTTTAGGGTTAGCTTTGTACATCCTTTTTGATTTAATTATTTTAATTAAAAATATTTTATAGCTCAAATGTTAAAACTATATATATTAAAATATATTCAGAGATATCCCTATTTCTAGTTCTTCTACTACTTTCTTTACTCCTGTACATAATAATTATTATTGTATAGTTTAGATTATCTAGTTTTAGGTTTTTTGTAAAAGTTAGTATTAATAGCATCTATCCACTTACCATATATACTCCTATTTCTTTCTTCTTTCTATGTGTACTAATATGCATCTTTCTTTGGTAGCTTAACAGTACATCCTTGAAATCACTTCTTACCACGAGATTATCTCATTCTTTTGCATTGCTGTATTATTCCATGTATAGAGTTGTACACAGCTCAATTAGCCTCCCTTTAGATGTTTAGGCTATTTTCAATATTTTGTTGTTACGCATATTTCTTCAGTGAATAATCTTGTGCACGTCTGTCTGTGTTGCCATTATTTAAAGAGAATTAATTCTTATCTTGGGTACATAGTTTTAATTGTCTCCTAAGAGATAATAAAACTGTGTTACAGGGTTGGAAGGAGAGGAAGGGTTCAGTGGAATTGAACATGAAGTAAGCAGTAGGGCCCCAGAAGCTGAAGAAGAGAAAAGGCGATAGGTCAGTAGTCAGCAGAGTCCTATCCCTAGTCCCGCATGGTGCCTTCCAAGATGGCGCCTTCCAAGATGGCAGAAACCATAGTGGAGAGATTCAGGGAGGGAATGGAATGGGACTGTGAGGACTCTGTTCTTGGAAGTCTAACATTTTCTGGTGACTGAGTAGACTTGGGAGGAGTGGATTCTTTGAACAACAAAGCCACCCCTACTCTCCAAATACTACTCGGGCTTGGGAAAGTCTCATCGTGTCGGTGGCCATGATAGGTGCAAGCACAGAGTTTGTTCCCAAAATTTTATGATTTTTAAGCTCTCAGAACTCTTGTGGGAACTTAGGAAGGAGGAGGAACACTGTAAATATTACTCAGATTGAATTTTCTACCACCCTGGAGGGACAGGAAAATAAAGACCCAGGATGTTTCTTTGTCCCACCGCTGTGAAGTGAACTCGTTTCTATTGCTAAAATGATTGTTTTCATGTGTATATGTGTGTGTTTACTGAAATAGTATAGTATTCTAAATATTTACTAAAAGGTATAACATTTCATTTATGACTTGTTTTTCTCACTTTACAAAATATTTTGAACATCCTGCATTTTTTTTGAACACCTGCATAGTATTTTACTATGTGGATATATGCTTTTTTTTCTTGATAAGCCGCTATTAGGATAAATAAGTGCTAAGATAGCAATGGAGTATTACATAGATTTTTTAGAAGCAGATTTTGCAGCTGACTGTGCAGCTCTAAGGAAGTTTTAGTTCTAAGAAACTTTGTATTCATGTTCTTCACAAGGAAAATAATTATACAGTGTTCTTTGTATTTTTACAACATTGACAGATGGTGAGTGAACAGCCTGGGAGGAGGAGAAGTGACCCAACTTGCCTCTGCAGTGTTCAAAAAGATATCAAAGCAAGAGGCAGACACTCCCAGGGCCAAAGACTGTGTTTTCTTTTTCACTCATCTCATTCAAATTGATCACAAATTGCTTTATTACATTCTACTGTGTCAAAGTAATTCCTATTTACCTTTATATTGAAGAAACGTCTTAGCCTATGATAAAGTGATTTCCTCAGTTCATCTGAGGTTGAAAGGAATTGGTAATAAAAATTGTTCGGGAATCTTTCATAGTCATCATAACAATATATGGAGCTACAGAATATTTACTATTCAATATGAAAAGGCAAAAGTAAACATTCCAATGAGCATTATCTCATGGGCTGCAGAAGTTAGGGTAAATTTTTACGTGATTCCTCACCATCCCCTGAATGTACACTGGAACTCCATTGCTTTGCACAATGCCAGATTTAAGTTGTCATTAATTAAACAGCAATATAAAGAACATTCTGTATTGCTAGTGGGAATCATTTTGTCCATTTTTTTTTTTTTGTTTAGCATATCTGTGCAACTAGTTAACCTCTAAGGTAGAAACTTTGACACCTAATTTGCATATATTCTTGAAAGAAAAAGATTTTCTAAAGCATAGAAAATAACTTATACCTCATGGGGTGGGAGGGTAGAGGAATTCTTTTTCAAATATCTCAGATCCTAAAGAGAAGATAAACATGGATAACAGCAATGACTGAAAAGTGTTAGAAAGAGCACAGACATTAAAATCAGAACATTTGAGCTGTGGTTCTAATTTTTTTCATTAGCAATGTGACTGTGGGCAAGTCACTTTCACATCATTGTTTGATAAAAAATGTGTATGGGAGAAGTGTTGGACTAGGTGATTGTCAAGGTCCTAGTGATCATTTTGCTTCTCCTGGAAACAAGCTTTGCATGAAAGTAATATGTGTTTAAAAGAATGTAATGTGATTTAGCAGTCCAAAAGCTTCTCTAGTATTATGTAGCTGTTTTTCATTTATTGATAGCATAATTCTAAAAAAATAGACTATATTTATTTCATTAAATAGATAGTAAAGCTAGCAATATTCATAAACTTTAATACAAAAGACTGTAAATTACAAATATATAACTACAAATTAGGCTCTGAATATATATTTCTTTTATTCCCAAACATTTAGTTCATGTATACTAGAAAAGGACTTCCCACACAGCTCAGTGGTAAAGAACCCATCTGCCATTGCAGGAGATACGGCTTCCATCTCTGAGTTGGGAAGATGCACTGGAGAAGGAAATGGCAACCCACTCCAGTATTCTTGCCTGGGAAATTCAATGGATACAGGAGACTGGTGGGCTACAGTCCACGCAGTTGCAAAAGAGTCAAACATGACTTAGCGACTAAACAACAACAGCAATAATACTAGAAAGGAATTAACATGTATTGAGTACTTACTATGCTAGGAATTTGGAAAGCAAGTACTCTGGAGTCAAACTGATTTAATTTTATTCCTGATGCTGCCGTTTTTTATCTGTGACCTTGGACAATGTCCAAATGGCTACCCATTCCAGTATTCTTCTTGGAAAATCTCACGGACAGAGGAGCCTGGTGGGCCACAGTCCATGGGGCGGTGAAGAGTTGGACACGACTGAAAGACTAATATTTTAACACTGCACATGACCTTTGGGTATCAGAGAGAAGTTTATGGGGAAAGCCTCAATTCCTTGAAGATGCAATATATCTGTTTAAACACATTTCACTGTTTCAATTTCTGGTGCAAGTGTGATATATAATATTACTTATGAACCTGGATTATAGCAAAAATGATCAATTAAATTTTTTTATAATATAATAAACAGAATATGTATTAAATTTACCTTTATAAATTATGTAAACTGATGACAGAAAAAGTCATGGATGGTGCTTTTAAGGGAAAGATATGTGAAAGGAGAATCAATTCTCAAGGTAGAAAATCTGTTTGGGGCCCTGAAAATAGTTGCTGGACAGATAGGCCATTTAATCCAAAATCCCACTGAAAAAAAGAGTCCAGGATCATAGAGAAACCTGGAGCAGCCACTAAAAAGACAATAGCTTGGAAGACCTCTGCTCTTGAAAATGCAGTGGGAAGCATTATGAACTCCAACAAACTATTTAATCTTATATTTGAAATGTAAAATGGGAAAAATAATAAAATCAGCTTTTGAATGAATTAAATGAAATAATATAAGAACAATTGAAATATAACTTAGTTATCTCGAGACCAGTCTTCGCTTTGCCAAACATTCTAAAGGACAATGAATATGAGTTCATACAAAAATCTCTGAAAAATCATGAATACGTTCTCTGAAAATCACATGGGAACTTTAGGAATAGGTTAGACAGTACACCACACACACAAAAAAATCATCTTCATCCATCTTTTTTCCCAAAACTGAATCCCACAGGGCAGCTGCCCCCAAATTTCCTGATTCTCTGTACACACTTTTCTTAAAACTGCCTTTTCCTTCCTTCACCTTGGAACTTCTTCGCCTCTTCCCCTCACCTACTCCAATCCATTCATCATGTAATGCCTTCTGGTCTTCGTTCCTTTCAACTGAACTTCAAATGAACACTTTTATTCCTAATGATCTCCTTCACACCCATAACGTTGTGTAACATTATATAGCGTCTATATGCTAATGCCCACCAGGTTACTGTACTTGGTAAGTATCCACAGTATCTGACAGTTGCTGTGCTGTGCTGTGTTCAGTCGCTTAGTCGTATTCGACTCTTTGCAACCCCATGGACTGTAGCCCGCCAGGCTCCTCTGTCCATAGGAATTCTCAGGAAAGAATACTGGAGTGGGTTGCCATGCCCTCCCCCAGGGGATTTTCCCAATCCAGGGATCGAACCTAGGATTCCCACATTGCAGGTGGATTCTTTACCATCTGTGCCACCAGGGAAGCCCAAGAATACTGGAGTGGGTAGCCTACCACTTCTCCACTGGAGTGGATCTTCCTGATCCAGGAATTGAACCGGGGTCTCCTGCATTGCAGGCATATTCTTTATCAGTTGAGCTACCAGGGAAGCCCCTGACATGACACAGTCTTAAACCCGCTACAAACTTACATGTTATCTCCAATTGACAGGCCCAAAACATCACTCTTGATTCCCAGCATCCAAATTATTTTTCTCCCATTCTTCCCTGTATCAACAATGTGCAATCATTTGCCTACCTTCTTAAGGGGAGGAATTGATTCATCCTTTCCCTTAAACCTTTCACTGAGTCTATCATCAAAGCCTTTCATTTCTAACTCAAAACATGTGGCAAATCTACCCACTTCTATCATCCTAGATCCATATATAATCCCTGCTCAAATGGTCTCCCATAACAAATCACAAACTGGACTCATAATTACTAACAGTTGACAGTGAACTTTTAAAACGGAAGCCAGAAATTTCTTTTTTTTTTTTTTAATTTATATCATGAATTTCTTCTCTGTGAAAGTCTCCAATGACATCATATTTGGGGCAAACCCCAAATTTCTGTGACCCATAAAGTCTTATTACTCAGTTTCTGCTTTCTAACCCTCCAACCTCATTGCAGAACACTCCCTGCCTCTCACTACATCTCAAATATCTTAGCTCTTACCTTTGTCTCACGTTTCTAGACTCTTCCTCCTAGTTTCAAATGACATTTTTGATTCAGGCTTTAACTCAACCATCGCTCTGGTAAGAAGCTTTCCCTTATCACATTATTGAAACATCTTCAAGTTAGGTCAATTTAATTTTTAATTTGGTAAATAATTATATATATTACATAGTGTAGTGCATATTATTCAGTTGCTCAGTCATATTCAACTCTTTGCAACTTCATGAACTGCAGCACGCCAGGCTTTCCTGTGCTTCACTATCTCGTGGAGTTTGCTCAAACTCACATCCGTTGAGTCGATATATAGTATATATTTTAATATACACACATAATTTCACGTACTTGTTCATTTTCTGTCTTCTAACAGTTTTTCATATGTCTCACTTGAGGGTAACTGCCAGGGGGATAGGGACCATGTTTTCCATATCTATGGCTCTAATTCCATAGCCGAGAATACTGCATGAACTATAGGCACTAATAGCTGAGTGATTGACTGGATGAAGGACTTTTATTTAATTATTTGATCACTGCCACTCTTTTCCCCTACAAATTGCTGTAGAGGACACCCAAACTTTCCTCTAGGGACTCCAGCTTCCTTATTTCCTGCTAGATTTAGAGAGATGATTCAGATGCCTTTAGGCATAGTGTTGCTTCTCTTAATTACATTGTGTTTATCAAAGTTTCTTCTTAAAGCCAAGGAGTTAGAAATGATACTGGGAACAAGTCCAACAGTTTCAGACTTAATATCTCCACAATTTGTGTCTGGGATGGCAGAAAAGAAATGGGTGTCCACTGGCGTCTTTCCCAAAAGGTGTGCACCTTTTGCTACAAGTGAAATAATCACATGGGCATCACTAATCCCAAGTACTGCATTTGCCAGTGAATTACGTATGCATTTTGAGGTCTCTAAGGCACCAAGAGATTAATGCCCAGATTTGCACAAGATTTCCACTGGGGACCAAATCTGACATGAAAAAACAAAAAAAAGACATCACAGTCTAGTCTAAAAGCACATTGTGAACTGCCCCTTAGGGGGTTCCCTGAGGAGGCTTCAACTTTATGAGATGGTGACCGTTCTCGTATTACTTCTAACTAACCAAGCCTCCCTTGCCTCCTCCCTTTAAGTATCCTTCTTTGGTCTTGAGCCCAAAGGACGGCTGTGTTGTTGTCATTCTTTCTTTTCTCAAATGAGATTCAGGAATCACATATATTTCAATGACCTCCTGCGTTTGAGGTGGAAGGCTGCTGCTGCTGCTGCTAAGTCGCTTCAGTCGTGTCCGACTCTGTGCGACCCTATGGACAGCAGCCCATCAGGCTCTGCAGCCCACAGGATTCTTTAGGCAAGAATACTGGAGCGGGTTGCCATTTCCTTCTCCATGAGGTGGAATCAAAGTGTGTTTAGCTGCAGTTTGCTGTGAATTGTTCCTAATCTGACTTGAGGAGTTTCTCATTTTTAAAGCTGTACTCTGCTACACCTTGCCAGAGGACAGATTGAAGAAATTGCTTTAATACCCATGTAAAACACCCGTCCCCTTTATGGTGATGTGCAGTTAAGAGCCCACACGTGAATTCTAGAAGCTCATTACAATACTATAAACTGGTTTGTATACCAGTATCTAGCGATTCTCTATAAAGACTAATCTCTTTCTGGCCAGAATCTTTTTTTTTTTTTGATACAACATGGTGACCCTCATGTAGCTTCCATCAATCCCCAAGTGGCAGCATCAATCATCCTGCCAGAATTTCAATTATTTGACGCAGCTACAATTCTGTACTCTCTTCTCTCATCCTTAGCATGGGTTTCTCACCAGCTTCTCTTATTTTGGGTAGCAAGCGGTCTCAATATATTCCCAAAGCCTGGCTAATTTCTTGTTCGGGCAGAGGTAGATATTATTAGGGAAGTACACACCCACTGCCTCAACTTCATTTATTCCATCTCTTGAAGTATCAACTTGTCCATATTACGGCAATCCCTTCCCTATTCTTGCATTAGCCTCTTACCTGGTCTCTTTGCATCTATCATTGCCCTTATGAACCTCTTGTACACCTTACACTATGACGTCTTCAAGCCTTTGCAATGATCATGTCTCTTATTTGCTTAACGAATTTATTTATTTTTTTATTGGAGTAGAGTTGCTTTACACTGCTGTGTCAGTTTCTGTTGTACAGCAGAGCGAATAAGCCATATGTATACACAGGTTGCTGTTGTTTAGTTGCTAAGTTGTGTCCAACTCTTGGGAGCCCATGGACTGTAGCCTCGCCAGGCTACTCTGTCTGTGGAATTTCATAGGCAAGAATACCTGAGTGGATTGTCATTTCCTTCTCTAGGGGATCTTCCCTAGCCTGGGGTGGAACCCATGCCTCCTACATTGGCAGGGTTATTCCTTACCACTGAGCCACCTGGGAAGCCCATATATATATATATATATATATATATATATATATATATATATATCTCACCTCTTTTCAGGATTTTCTTCCTGGTTTGGTTACCACAGAGCACCAAGTAGGGTTCCCTGTGCTATACAGTAGCCTCTCACCAGCTATCATGTCTATACGTACTAGTGTACATATGTAATCCCAGTCTCCCAGTTCACCCACTCCCCGGCCCTTTCCCACAGGGATCCATGCACTTGTTCTCTATGTCTGCCTCTCTATTTCTGTTTTGCAAATAAGATCATCTCTGTCATTTTCCTAGATTCCACATATATGCATTAATATACAATATTTGCTTTTCTCTTTATGACTTCATACTGTATGACAGTCTCTAGGTCCCTGCACATCTCTGAAAATGGCAGTTTCATTCCTATCTATGGATGAATAACATGGCATTGGATCTATATGCCACATCTTTACCCGTTCCTCTGTTGACTGACATTTAGATTGCCTCCATGTCCTGGCTACTGTAAATAGTTCTACAATTAACACTGGGGTAGATGTGTCCTTTTGAATTATGGTTTTCTCTGGGTTTGTGCCCAGTAAGGGGTTTGTTGGGCCATAAGATAGTTCTATGTTTAGTTAAGGAACCTCCACACTATTCTCCTTAGTGGTTATATCAGTTTCCATTCCCACATCAGTGTAAGAGAGTCCCTCTTCTGCACACCTTCTCTAGATTTGTTGTTTGTTGACTTTTGAATGATGGCCATTCTGACCAGCGTGAGGTGTTACCTCATTGCAGTTTTGATTTGCATTTCTCTAATAATTAATGATATTTGTCAGTTGCTTCATTTGCAAATATTTTCTCTCGGTTCTGAGTATTGTCTTTTCATCTTGTTTATGGTTTCCTTTGCTGTGCAAAAGCTTTTAAATTTAATTAGGTCCCACTTGTTCATTTTTATTTTTATTACTCTAGGAGGTCAGTCAAAAAGGATCTTGCTGCGATTTATATCAAAGAGTGTTCTGCCTATGTTTTCCTCTGAGATTTTTTAGTGTCTGGATTAACATTTAGGTCTTTAACCTATTCTGAGTTTATTTTTGTGTATGGCGTTTAAGAGTATTTAATTTCGTTCTTTTACATGTAGCTGTCTGATTTTCCCAGTACCACTTATTGAAGCCTGTCTTTTCTCCATTGTATATTTTTGCCTTCTTTGTCATAGTTTAGGTGACCATAGGTGCAAGGCTTTATCTCTGGACTTTTTATCCTGTTCCATTGATCTGTATTTCTATTTTTATACCAGTATTATGCTATGTTGATGACTGCAGCTTTGTACTATAATCTGAAGTCAGGGAACCTGATTCTTCAAGCTCTGTTTTTCTTTCTTGAGATTTCTTTGGCTATTTGGGTTTTGTGTGTGTGTGTGTGTGTGTGTGTTTCCATACAAATTATAAACATTTTTGCTCTAGTTCTGTGAAAAATACCATTGGTTATTTGATAGGGGTTACGTTGAATCTGTAAACTGCCTTGGGTAGTATAATCATTTCATGATATTGATTCTTCTAGTCAAAGAACATAGTATATCTCTCCATCATGCTTGATTTCTTTCACCAAAATCTTATCATTTTCTGAGTATAAGTGTTTTCCCTTCTTAAGTAAGGTGTATTCCTAGGTATTTTCTTGTTGTTGCAGTGGTAAATGGGGCTGTTTCCTTAATTTCTTTTTCTGATTTTTCATTGTTAGTTAGTGTTTAGGAATGCAATGGATTTCTGTGCATTATTTTTGTATCCTACAACTTTCCCGAATTCATTGATTAGACCTAATAGTTTTCTGGTGGCATCTTTGGGATTTTCTATGTATAGTATCATGCCATCTGCAAACAGTAACAATTTTACTTCTTCTTTCCAACTTGGATTCATTTTACTTCTTTTTCTTCTCTGATTGCCATGGCTAGGATGTCCAAAACTATGTTTTATAATAGCGCCAAGAGTGTACATCCTTGTCTTGGTCTTGATCTTAGAGGAAATGCTTTCAGGTTTTCACCATTGAGAATGATGCTTGCTGTGGGTTTATCATATATGGCCTTTAATATGTTGATGTAGGTTCCCTCTATGCCCACTTTATGGAGAGTTTTATCATAAATGGGTGTTGAATTTTGTCAAAAGCTTTTTCTGCATCTATTGAGATTATCATATGGATTTTATCTTTTAATTTGGTAATATGGTGTATCACATTGATTGCATATATTGAAGAATCCCTGCACCTCTGGGATAGATTCCACTTGATCATGGTGCATGATCTTTTTAATGTGTTGTTGGATTTGGTTTGCCAGTATTTTGTTGAGGACTTTTGCATCTATGTTCACCAGTGATATTGGCCTATAATTTTCTTTTTTGTGATTTCTTTGTCTGCTTTTGGTATAACACTGATGGTGGCCTGGTAGAATAGGCTTGGGAATATTCTTTCCTCTTCAAATTTTTGAAAGAGTTTAAGGATAAGTGTTAGCTCTTCTCTAAACATTTGAAAGAATTTGCCTGGGAAACCATCTGGCCCTGGACTTCTGTTTGATAGAAGACTTTTCATCACAGTGCCTGCTCTTTGGTGGATGGAGTCTTTTTCTTCTGATGGGCAAGGCTGCATGAAGTGGCGTGTTTGGTGTATCGGTGAGCTTAGTGTGTCTTTAGGCAGCCTGTCTGCTGATGGGTGGGGCTGTGTTCCTGCCTTGCTGGCTGTTTGGCAGGACAGCACTGGAGCCTGGAGACAGGTGAGTAGAGCCAAATCTTGGTGTCGAGATGGAGGCCTCCATGCGAGTTCTCATGGATTAATGTTACCTGGGGTTAGGGATTCTCTGGCAGCTCAGGGTCCTAGAATTGGTCCTTCCATTCTGCAGGCCCAGGCCCGAACCCTGGCCAGGGTACCTAGAACCCACAAGACGCAAAATGCTGCCAGAGAAGAAAAAAATAAAAGAAAAAAACCCAGACAAACAGAACCCAAGACGAGTAGCAAAAGCAAAACAAAAACAGCAGCAGTGTTCTTGCTCCCACAGTGAGCCATAGCCAACCCATTGAACATTTTAATTATTTTCCATTGTTAGAAGTTAGGATAAAGACCAAAATTTGTAACATGACCTTTAACTAGGGTAATAATATAATTTCCTCAGCAGGCTGGAGTGCATTTAAGAATGAAAGGGTGTGTTATTTTTATATTAGACAGCAGGCATAAACTGAGACCTTCTCGGGTTTTCTGAGGCATGAGACTTGCTATGCTGAACCTCTCCCTTTGCTTATCACTTCCTCTTTTTCCAGCCTCATGTTGCAGCTTGCTTGCTCTTGCATTTTGCCCTCAGCCACACTAGGCTTCCCTTGGATTCTTAAATGTGCTTTACCGTGTTAGCCGCAGAAGCACTTTCCTTTCTGTCTGGGTTGTTCTTCATCCTCTCGAGTTCCACCCTTCTCTTTACATAGTGAATTACTTTCCTTAAGCAAAATCCTATTCTAATATGGCATCAGCCAGTGATCATTTCCTCAGAAAGCTTCATTCTTCCTGCATCCTTTAGCTAGTTCCCTCGTTCTGCACTCACCAGATACCTCACTGACAATGCAGCCTCCCTGTGATGAGCTCATCATGGTTGTCTCCCCCATGGAACAAAAGACATGATGCTGTTTCATCTCTGCATTTAGAAAGGTGGCAAATCTCTATGTGTAGAAAGTGCTGGGTATAATGCCCACTTCATCAATACCTGTTGATTAAATTAATTAACACTGCCCTCAATACTTACAGAGTTTACACTGCAGACCTAAGGCATCTCTACATAGTGCATAAGAATGATCGCCATAAATAGATGACTTTTTAGAGCATGTTTTAATTTTTTTTTTAATGTTGAATTCAAGAAATCTTAGGCTCTTACCTACATCTTTTCTGTAGTCATTTAAAATTCTCCTTCTTTTAGAAGAAAAGTTTTTAGTTTGCCTAAGACGAGGTAACCATCATGGGAATTAAAGACTCATGGTTCAATGACTATATTCTACATTCATGAAATGAATAGTCCATAAAATATCCAATATTTTAATTTCAGAAACATTCACAATCAATACTGATCATCAAAGTCTATTCAATTGTCCAGTGATCCATGTCGATCATGATGACAGCTGAAATTCATCGATTGGGTATGTCCTACACACGCAGTTTCCATTGGGAAAAGCACTTTGAAAGGAAGAAAGACCAAGCGTAGGCCAGTTTGTGAAATAACTGTCAGTTGTCACACTAGCCCCTGGTGATCTCGTGCCTTCAGACGATTCCTCCAATTCAAGTGCCAAGCTCTCTAGGTACGCCGCACCCTTACCAAAACCTATTTTCAGAAAATGATCAGTTATATATATTGCAGGGAGAATGCTAACTTCAGTTATAGAAAAGTCAGAATTTTAAGCATCATCTCTTAATACGCTCAAGGAATATTAGGGGATTTGACATGGGGCTTATGGGCCATCCTAAGCACCTTCAAAATAAAGCCTATTGAGCACTGTGATAAAGAATTAGTCTCACTCTCCAGGAAATGTTACTCTACATTAGTAATTTCACACTCATATTTAGAATGTTTCATCCATTACTTCTTAAGATTTCAGGAATCTCTTAGTTTTAAAAATCTTTTTTTTCTGCCTGAAGACGAATGGATAAGTTTAATGTGCAATTTAGTATCAAATAGTGGTTAACCAATATTGTTTCTAGAGAAAGATCTTGCAAAAGAAAACTTTAAGAAAATCTTCAGTTGACATAGAATCTGCTTTTAATAGTTTAATGATTACTATCCCTGAATTATTCTTTCTTGGAGTTGATTATCCTCAGACCACATAAGTCAACCTTAGTATAGACCATTTGATGTGAAAGACAAGTGTAGAGGGAATCCAGATGATCTTTCAATCATTCTCTCTCTCTACCTTATAAGGCATGCACACACACACACACACCTCCCACAAACACCCAGACAGGCATACACATTGCCATCTCCTGTGTATCAGGCATGGGCCTAGTCTTTAGCTCGTAACTCAGTGGGAAAGATAATTAGCTAGGTAGAGATAGAATGGAAAGAAATCATGCTGATTCTATCACACTCTGTCATAGCAAATAGAGGCTGTCAAAATGCCTAGAAATAAGGAAAATTTTATTGAGAAAATATAATTTGTATTTCCTAGACTTTTAAGATCCCTACGGGCTTCCAAGGTGGCTAAATGGTAAAGAATCTGCCCACAGGGAAGGAGACCCAGGTTCCATTCCTGAGTCAGGAAGATCCCCTAGAGAAGGGAATGGCAACCCACTCCAGTATTCTTGCCTGATTTGATCTCTGGGTTGGGAATAGCCTCTAGGGAAGGAAATGGTAATCTACTCCAGTATCTTGCCTGGGAAATCCCACAGACAGAAGAGCCTGGTGAGCTACAATCCGTGTCCGCAAAGAGTCGGACACAATGGTGACTGAATAGCAGTAGCAGTGGCAGAAGCAGCACAGAAGCCCTTCAGAGCCTTTTACTTTTACAGTCAATATGCTTTCTCAAATTAAGCACGGAAAGAATATAATAAATGACACGAAAACTGTGCAATATTAGAATATTGGTTACAAAGGAAAGTAAAAAGAATGTAATATACTTCATACTAGAAGTACAGTGAGAATTCAAAGAGAAAATGAGTAAAATAATAGAATGAGATGAGAAGGACATTGAAGAATCAAGAAAACAAATTGAGAATCAATATACAAAACTAAGGAAAAAAGCAAAACACAGACAGGGAGAGGGAAGGAGAGAAGGAGGAAGGAAGGGAAGGAAGATGTTACAGAAAAACTTGAACAAACTTTTTGGCCAATCCAAGAGAAGGTCAGATTATCTCTTTCCACTTCTAGTTCTTTATTTTCTTTGCTTGTGGCTTAAAGACTTAGGAATAAAAATTCTGTTGAAATTCTCCTTTGCCAAAAATTTCCCTTCTCGAGAAGGGAACGGCAACCCACTCCAGTATTCTGGCCTGGAGAATTCCATGGACTGTATAGTCCATGGGGTCGCAAAGAGTCGGACACAACTGAGCAACTTTCACTTCACTTCACTTCTTTTGAATACTCTTTTGTACTGCCCTTCTTGTGATATGATAGATTATATATAGATAAAATAAAAAGATTTATTTTGAGACATCAACTCACATGATTTTAAAGGCTGAGACGTCCCATGATTTGCTGTCTGTAAGGAGAGCCAGTGCTGTAGTTTCAGTCCAAATCCAAAGGCCTAGGAACCAGGGGAGCCATTGATGTAAGTCCCAGCTGGAGTCCAAATGCCCAAGAACCAGGGTGTGTGTGTGTGTGTGCACTCAATCACTCAGTCGTGTCTGACTCCTTGTGACCCCATGAACTGTAGCCCTCCAAGCTCCTCTGTCCCTGGAATTTTCCAGGCAGGAATACTGGTCAGGATTCCATTTCCTACTCTAGGGGATATTCCCCAGCCAGGAATCGAAGCCACCTCTCTTGAGTCTCCTGCATTAGCAGGTGGATTCTATACTACTGAGCCACCTGGGAAGCCCAAGATCCAGGTACAAAGGTGTAAATCCCTGTCTGAGTTCAAAGCAGTGGCGCCAGTATCCCCAGACAGGAGATGCATGTCCTGCCTCAAGCAGAGGGCAAAGTTCATCCTTCCTCTGCTTTTTTGTTCTCTTCAGGCCCTTGGCAGATTGGATGATGCTCGCCTATGCTGGTATTTCTGGAGCATCAATAGGATGTGTTAGAACTTCTTTTATCTTCGTTTCTCTCCATCTCTATTTTATATTCTCCATCTCCCTGTTTTGCTACGTTAAATCTAACTAATTTGTTGAGTTAAATATGCTGTTACAAATTATTTCATCACCTCTGCCCAGGCTTATTTTAAACTTACTCATTGAATTTTAAATTTCTGCTTTTAAGTTTAATTTACAGAATTTTCTATGTATATCTTGCAAATCTAAATGGTTTTTAAAAAATATGATTGTTATGTGCTTCTGTGTGCAACCTCTATTTCCCATTTTTAAATGCTAATAGCAGAAAGGAGTTTTAGATGTCTGCAGATGATCCCTTATAAGGCTTCATTCCCTTGGGTGTTTTTATCTTTCTGGACTACCAGATCATATTTCTTAGAATTTTATCTGTGGGCATACTTTGATTTTGGATTGAGGTACACCATGTGAATCTGTTTACTTATCTATTGGGAATTTACAGCTTATATTTAAAAGGCCTGGGACTCTAGGAAGCTAATTGTGCAGACAATGTGAATTTAGATCATTAAAATACATAGAAACCAACTTGTGTTTGCAGATTGTCAAGGACTATATTTATTTATTTTTTCTATCATTTAGTGCCAAGGTCTAGATATGAAAGATTTCTGCTGCTTCTTCTGTGCAATTATTTTATTTTAAATTCACTCTTCTTCTGAGGGTAGAACCATTTAGGATTCTTGATCGTTTCCTATCAAACTGTGCTTGGACTGCTGTAAGACTTATCTGCAGTCGGTACAGACACTAAACAGTATAGTCATCAGCTGTGTGCTGGATAAACCACGGATAGTATACTTATACAGTGGGTCCTATGCATCAGGAGAATAAATAAATGATTGCCAGTTGCTCTCATATGAATAGATCTCTCAAACAAAAAATTTTTAAAAAAGAAGTCAGTCACGAAAATATATGTATAGTATGCAGTTCCATTTTTATGGGCAAGACTAATCTCTAGTTGCAGAGTCAGATGATCACCCTTTAAGGGAGTTAGTAACTGGAGAGAGAGGGGTGGAGGGGGCAAAAAGTTTGTTTCTTGGTTACAAAGGCTGTACACATTGCATGGGTGAGGTCACACAGGTGTGGGCTTACTTTGTGAAAATCCGTGGAACTGAACACCTGTGATTTGTTTACTTTTTTGTATGTATATTATTGTTCAGGCTGGTCCTGAGTGCTGGTGCCCTACCCTGCATCATGCCACTTGCATTAGGAGCAGAGGTTCATACTTGCCTTTTCCCTTATGTTCTTGCAGGTTCTCTTTCGTTGTTTTCCTCTCCTTTTGTTTCCTGACACATGATGCATTAAGGATGACTGGAGTCAGACATCCTGCATTAGAATCCAGATGTCACTACCCACTAACTAGTTTGAGTTAGATGCTAACCTTCAACCTTCAGTGTTCTCACTGGCAACTTAAGGAAAATAATAGTTCCTAAATGAAAGGATTATCATGAGGACTTAATTAGGTAATGTGCATAAAGCTCTTCGGACTGTACTTGGAACACTGCAAGCTCTGACAAAGATTAGATGTGATGATTATTATTATTAACCTCCACTCTCCTTGATTTCATGTTATATTCTCATCCTCCCTGGTCTATTTAGATTGCAGCATAATCTATTTAGATTCCCCTCTACCCACTCTCCTTGTTCTCACCCTCTTTTCCACCAAGCTACAGTCCAAAGTACACGGTGGCAGAGTGCCCAGATACTTTTATGATCTCCAAGAGTGCTCTCAAAAGCTATCGATTGCTTGATCCAAAATGAGAGAGAAAGGCTTGCATTCTCACATATTAGAAATCAAGTCTTAAAACCCCCACAGTACCTAGCACAGGATTCTGTATTTCAGCCTGGTGTTTAATAGATGTTTTTGACCAGTCTGGTGAGAAGAGTTCATCCACTTCATACGCAGGGCTAGGATAAAGTGTCCTTACAAATAACCTCCCACAAAGGCGGCTCTGATATTTGTGGAGGTATTCGTCTTAGCATCACCTGTGTATTTGAGTCTTTAGTCTTCAGTTTGTCAGCTTCCTTTAGTTATGGAACTTCATGACTAAATAGCTGAAGCTTTCTTTGCAGTGGAGGCACTCATTTAAAAGTTGCTTTCTCATTGTAACACGCAATATGTTGAGTCATTTACATAGAATCTCATCTATAAATGGATCTACTCATACATTAGTAATTCATTATAAAGATATAAAAAAATGTTTATGTAAGGTCCCTGGCACAGAGTGAGTGTGCAAAGAATGGTGGATTCTAGGTCAGATTAGAGTGCCGACCTGGAGGTATGGAAAAGAAGGAACACTGAATTTTCTTCTTCACTTCTCAGAATCCCATCTCCTTTCCCTTTCAGAGGCCTCAAGCTAGAGGTGGAAGAGGCCTGATGTGGTTTTATGCCATACTGTGAACTGCACGAGCAGCCTCACCCAGGATATCATTTCCAAGTCACGCAACGTCCGTGTTAAAGACTATCCTGGTGACACTTCCGTAAGTGGGTTACAGATTGTTGCTGTGGCGCGTGCAAAGCATATTGGATAAATGTCTTTAGGAAAGGGAAACGCATTAGTCTCTTCGAGATCAATAGGATAATAAATTGTGTTTTGTTTCTCTACCTGGATTTAATGTTTACCTTTTACATAAACAGCAGCTTGCTTCTTTGCTGCCTCTGGTTTTCAAAGCTTGTAGGGCCTTGAAACATAGTTACTGTCTCCATGGTCAGCAAATCCCAAGTTTTTCTGGCATACAAATGGTCACACAATTGGAGAGAAAAAATAATTAAAGCAATTAAAAGCAAGGGCAGATGGTTTAGATGGTAAGTGTGGAGCAGAACTTTGATAATCGACACCACCCATCAAGTAGCCTGTGAACCCCAAACAGAACCAAATTTCCAGGTAGACGCATCCTCTCCCATGTATCAAACACATACTCTTAGCTTCCCCTCCCATGTCCCGAGGCTTCTGTGATATTCTTTTGGAGGAATTTCCCCTTTATCGCATTGTCAACAGTGTGTGAAATGACAGACTTCTGACTATCCAGTACTTAAGAATGAATATACATAATAAATGGTTTTTTGAAGTACAACTGATTTACACTATTATATTAGTTTCACTTGTACAGCACAATAATCAGTATTTTTACAGATTATATTCCATGAAAGTATTAAGGCTTCCCTGATAGCTCAGTTGGTAAGGAATCCACCTGTAATGTGGGAGACCTGGGTTCAATCCCTGGTTTGGGAAGATCCCCTGGAGAAGGGAAAGGCTACCAACTCCCGTATTCTGGCCTGGAGAATTCTATGGACTGTATAGTCCGTTGGGTTGCAAAGAGTCAGACACGACTAAGTGACTTTCACTTTCACTCTCAAAGTATTACAAGACAATGGCTGTATTTTCCTGTGCCATACAATATATCCTTGTTGCTTATCTGTTTTTACACATAGTTGTTTGTATTTCTTAAGCCTATACCCTTATCCTGCTCTTCCCCACTGGTAACCACTAATTTGTTTTCTGTAAGTGAGTCTGTTTCTATTTTCCAAATAGGTTCATTTGTATCATATTTGTGGTTCCACATGTAAGTGATATTATATGGTAATTTTCTTTCTCTTCCGACTTACTTCATTTAGTGTAATATTCTCTAGATCCATCCGTGTTGCTGCAAATGGCAGAATTTTATTCTTTCTTATGGATGAGTAATATACCATTATGTACGTATGTCTTCTTTATCCATTCAGACACTGCTTTCAATTAACAGCAACTTAAATTATTTCCATTCCATTCTGCTTTCTTCAATGCAAATATGATCAATACTTAAGATTCTGCAAAAGCCAGTGTGGAGATCCTTTTCATTAGCAAGGAGATTCATTGTGGAAAGACAGTTTTGTTAGTGTCATTTCTTTTCCTCTTTGTCTTATTTCATCAGAGTTGCTTCGATTAAGGCAAACAAGTTCCTAACATCTTGAAAAATCATGATTCAGCCAATTAGAATGGAAATAGAATGAAAAGAGGTCTTCATAGTTTCTTTCCTTAATTTTCTTCCCAAATGACCCATTCTGAATGAAAAGTAATTTATGATATTTCTTATCCCAATTCAGTAGGGCTAGCTGGGAGACAGGGAGAAGGTTATACCCCCTCCCTGTATTATCCCAACTAAATAACATCTGTCCAGTTTGGCTGTATACACAGCTAGTCAGTGACAGACTCTTTGGGATCAACACTAAAATTAAAAACCCAAGTGTAACTAGAGTCCTCCTGGACTATATATCATTTGTTCTTATTCAGTCACTAAGTTAAGTCTGAATCTTTGCAACCCCATGGACTATAACATGGCAGGTTCCTCTGTCCTCAACTATCTCCCAGAGTTTGCTCAAATTCATGTTCACTGAATGGGTGATGCTACCCAACCATCTCATCCCCTGCTGCTCCTTTTTCCTCCCGCCTTCAATCTTTCCCAGCATCAGGGTCTTTTCCAATAAGTCTGGTCTTCGCATCAGGTGGCCTAAGTATGGAGTTACAGTATCAGCAACAGTATTTCCAATGAATATTCAGGACTGATTTCCTTTAGGATTGACTGGTTTGATCTCCTTGCAGTCCAAGGGACTCTCAAGAGTCTTCTCTAGAACCAAAGCATCAATCCTTCAGTGCTCACCCTTCTTCATGGTCCAACTCCCACAAGTGTACATGACTACTGGAAAAACCAGAGTTTTGATTAGATGGACCTTAGTTGCAAAATGATATCCTTGCTTTTTAATACAATGTTGAGTTTTGTCATAGCTTCCCTTCCAAGGAGTAAGTGTCTTTAATTACATGATTGCAGTCACTACCTGCAGTGATTCTAAATCAAATCCCTTATGATTATACAGTGAAAAACAGATTCAAGGGATTAGTTCTGGTAGACAGAGTACCTGAAGAACAGTGGACAGAGGTTCATAATATTGTTCAGGAGGCAGTGATCAAAACCATTCCAAAAAAAGAAATGCAAGAAGGCAAAGAGGTTATCTGAGGCTGCTTTACAAATAGTTGAGGAAAGAGAAGTGCAAGTCAGGGAGAAAAGGAAAGATATACCCAATTGAGTGCAGAGTTCCAGAGAACAGCCCACAGATATAAGAAGGCCTTCTTAAATGAAAAATGCAAAGAAAAAGAGGAAAACAATAGAATGGGAAAGACTAGAAAGCTCTTCAAGAAAATTGGAGACAGCCAGGAAACATTTCATGAAAGGATGGGCAATAAAGGACAGAAATGGTAAGGACTTAACAGAAGCAGAAGAGTTTAAGAAGAGGTGGCAAGAATACACAAAAAAACTTTACAAAAAGCATTTAATGACACTAATAGCCATGAGGGTGTGGTCACTCACCTAATGCCAGACATCCTGGAATGTGGAGTCAAGTGGGCCTTAGGAAGCATTATTATGAACAAAGCTAGAGGAGATGATGGAATTCCAGTTGAGCTATTTAAAATCCTTAAAGATGATGCTGTGAAAGTATGTCAGCCAGTATGTCAGCCAGTTGGAAAACTCAGCAGTGGTCATAGGACTGGAAAAGGTCAGTTTTCATTCCAATCTCAAAGAAGAGCAGTGCCAAAGAATTCTCAAACTAGCAGACAGAGGCACTCATTTCCATGCTAGCAAGGTAATGCTCCAAATCCTTCAAGGTAGACTGCAACAGTATGTGCACTGAGAACTTCTAAATGTATGAGCTGGGTTTTGAAGAGGCAGAGGAACCAGAGATCCAACTGCCAACATTCGTTGGATCATGGAGAAAGCAAGGAAGTTCCAGAAAAACATCTGCATCTGCTTCATTGACTAGGCTAAAGCCTTTGACTATATAGATCACAACAAATTATGGAAAATTCTTAGAGATAGGAATATCAGACCACTCCTACCTGTCTCCTACGAGACCTGTATGCGGATCAAAAGCAACAGTTAGAACTGGACATGCAGCATCTGACTGGTTCAAAATTGGGAAAAGAGTACGACAAGACTGTATATTGTCACTCTGCTTATTTAACTTATATGCGGAGTACATCATGAGAAATGCCAGGCTGGATAAATCCCAAGCTGGAATCAAGATTGCCAGGAGAAATATCAACAAGCTCAGATATGCAGATGCTATCACTCTAATGGCAGAAAGGAAACAGGAACTAAAGAATTTCTTGATGAGGGTGAAAGAGGAGAGTGAAAAAGCTGGCTTAAAACTCAACATTTGAAAAACTAAGATCATGGAATCCGGCCTCATCACTTCATGGCAAATAGAAGGGAAAAAGTAGAAGCAGTGACAGATTTTGTTTTCTTGGGCTCCAAAATCACTGCAGATGGTGACTGCAGCCATGAAATTAAAAGGTACTTGCTCCTTGGAAGAAAAGCTATGACAAACCTAGACATCATATTACAAAACAGAGACATCACTTTGCTGACAAAGGTCTGTATAGTCAAAGCTATGGTTTTTCCCAGTAGTCATGTATGGATGTGAGAATTGGACCATAAAGAAAGCTGAGCACCGAAGAATTGATGCCTTTGAACTGTGGTGCTAGAGAAGACTCTTGGGAATCCCTTGGACTGCAAGAAGATCAAACAAATCAATCCTTAAGGAAATCAACCCTGAATATTCTTTGAAAGGACTGTTGCTGATGCTGAAGCTCCAATATTTTAGGCTACTTGATGTAGAAAGCCAATTCACTGGAAAAGGCCTTGATGCTGGGAAAGATTGAAGGTAAAAGGAGAAGGAGGTGGCAGAGGATGAGATGGTTAGATAGCATCACTGACTCAAAGAACACGAATATGAGCAAAATCCAGGAGATAGTGAAGGACAGGGGAGCCTGGTGTGCTGCAGTCCATGGGGTCATAAAGTGTCAGTAATAACCTAGTGACTGAACAGTAACAGTAACAATACCTGAATGGCTTAGTGCTTTTCCCTACTTTCTTTGATTTAAGCCTGAATTTTGCAGTAAGGAGCTCATAATCTGAGCCACAGTCAGATCCAAGTCTTGTTTCTCTTGACTATACAGAGCTTCTTCATCTTTGGCTGCGATGAACATAACCTTATTTCGTTATTGATCACCTGTGATGCCCATGTGTACAGTTGCCTCTTGGATTGTTGGTAAAGAGTGTTTGTTATGATCAGTGTGTTCTCTTGACAAAACTCTGTTAGCCTTTGCCATGATTCAGTTTGTACGCCAAGGCCAAGTGAAGTGAAGTGAGAGTCACTCAGTTGTGTCCGACTCTTTGCGGCCCCATGGACTATAGCCTGCCAGGTTCCTCTGTTCATGGAATTCTCCAGGCCAGAATACTGGAGTGGGTAGCCATTCCCTTCTCCAGGGGATCTTCCCAACCCAGGGATTGAACCCAGGTCTCCCACACTGCTGGAGAATTCTTTACCATCTGAGCCACAAGGGAAGCCCAAGAATACTGGAGTGGGTAACCTATCCCTTCTCCAGGGGATCTTCCCGACCCAGGAATTGAACCAGGGTCTCCTGCATTGCAGGTGGATTCTTTACCAGCTGAGCCACAGGGAAGCCCCTCCAAGGCCAAACTTGCCTGTTATTTCAAGCATGTCTTGACCTCCTACTTTTGCATTCCAATCCCCTATAATGAAAAGAACATCTTTTTTTGGTATTGGTTCTAGAAGGTGTTGTAGGCCTTCATAGAAGCAGTTAACTTCAGCTTCTTTGCATGAGTGATTGGGGCATAGAGTTAGGTTTACCATGATATTCAGTGGTTTACCTTGGAAATGAACTGAGGTCATTCTGTCATTTTTAAGATTGCACCCAAGTACTGCATTTTGGACTCTTTTTTATATATCACATGGGTGAAGGGATGATTAACAAATATTTATGCATACTATGTGCTGGGCACTCTGTCAACATCTGGAATCAAAAGTGGCTATTGAGAAAGAATGAACATTTGAAACCATGAGGAAACTTGATTGTAGACTGGTTTTGTTTTTCTCCCCAATGCTGTATAGAACATGTAAAGTAACCTCCCATACTCTTGGGTGTGTTGATGCATGAGTGCAAATAAAATGCACAAGACTTGCACGGGGTAGCAGTTATATGCCTTTTTTATTTCTACACAAATAGGCCCAGCCCAGCTTTTGTTAATTGCTATTTAGAGTGATGATGATTGAAGTAAATACAGGAGTACAAATAGGAATGCTTTAAAATAATGGTGCAGTCATTACTAATTCATTTTATATTTATTGTGGTATTAATTCTAATGAAGCTTCTTGATATTAATGTGGATGTTATAAGTACTCAGATTGAATTTTTCACTGTGAGTCAGTCTTAATTAAGTGAATGGTTATTACTACCTGTGTAATGGGCCTAGAAGGGAAATTATTTTGGTGTTTATAGAAATCAATAGTAATGCTTAGTAGTAAGAGCTGTTTTTATTCTTTCATGTTGATTATGGGTGTTGCTTGATTAATACATGTTTATTGTACAATAATATAATTAGCAGAACCCAAACTCATGACCCCTAAGTTCCTGTGACGTCTTCCTCCTCTGCCAAAGAAAGAGTCTATCATATTAAAGTTGTCCTGAAATGGAATAAACTTGTCTTTCTAAGTCTTTAAAACTGTAAGCCCATGTGTGGTTTATATGGAACATACTCCATTAGTCAGATTATTAGAATAATCTGTATAATTTTCTGAAAGTAGTTAAATGAGGTGATGTAAAAGGGGTGGAATGCTATAAATTATAATTTTCTCATATCTGGCATCGGTAGAATATGTTGTAGTCCTCAAAGACCTTTCACAACTGTAGCCCTACTCCAATTATTTGTATTAGCAGTATTATTTTTAATAAGAAGCTATATGTTTAGTTCAGTTAAGAAAATAATCTAACAGAGCAAAGATAATCTTGCTTCTGGGGTTGAATCCTAGCTCCACGGCTTACTAACCATATGCTCTTCTAAGACTCAATGTCACGATTTATAAAACAGGGATAACAAATGAATCTACCTCTTAGCTTTATGAAGCACCTTACTCACTAATTGGGACGGCTAAAGTTCCCAGTTTGCGTTAACTTCTGCAATTTGACATGATGGACAGTTTGGCAGGGGACTGAAGGAGCTGGTGTTGGCCATGGATCCATCTGTAGTGAAAGAAGAGGTGTTTAGGTAGCATTTTTTTGGTAGTGGAAGGGGGCATGATGAAAGAAGTATAGGAGGGAGGAGAGTGCAAAGTAAGACAGGAGGTGGAGCTGGCTGCTAGACCAGCTCATAGGAGCCAGCAGGGCAGTGAGGACCAGCTTCGGGAGGGCAGACGGTTCTTGGATTGAGACCCACAGGAAGAAGGCGCACCACTGACTCAGGGAAGGTATCATAAACAAAGCTGGCGCACTCTGAAACTTGACCCCACGATCTGCACATTGTGAGGAGGAAACAGAAATGAGCCAAACTCTCCAAAATGCGTGCCACACTCAGAAATGTACTGCCAAAAGTGGGGATGACTTTTAGCAAATCTTATGCATCTGAATTAACTGAGAATTTGATTTCCTTCATGAATTAACATAAACTATGGGGAGGAAAAAATAATTTCAGTTGCATATCTCAAATTGTGTTTTGCCTTAATAGGATTAAGACAGGTGTCAAAATGTTTATCATATGTAATTTTAATTCAGTCATATCTATGTAGACTACATATATGCATAAAAGAAATACTATTGTAAAATATTGGAGATTAGTTTTTACTAAAAGTTATATGTGCATACTAAGTTATTTCAGTCATGTCCGACTCTTTGTGACCATACGGACCATAGCTCACCAAGTCCTCTGTCCATGGGATTCTCCAGGCAAAAATACTAGAGTGGGTTGCCATACCCTCCTTCAGGGGATCTTCCTGACCCAGGGATTGAACCCACATCTCTTACGTCTTTTGCATTGGCAGGTGGGTTCTTTACCACTGGCATCACCTGGGAAGCCCTAAAAGTAAGATAGCCTTCTGTTATATTCAGGCTTTAAAAGTAGAAACACATATATACACATATGTATATATATAATTCCTTTGTACTAAAAAGCAAAACACATATTTTGGTAATTATTTAATAGCACATCACACACACAGTCTCATTAGTCATAATACAATTGCTTCAGTATTAAAACATAAATTAAAAATTTGCCATACTTTGAAAAATTAACCTTAATGCATCAAGTGCATTACAGTGTGAAAATTAACCTTAATGCATTAAATCTCAATGCATGTATTAAATAGCTACTCTGTTAATTTATGTTCTGAATAATTTTAATACATAGTGGCTTATGGCATAATTTGAATCATGGTATAATTCAGATACTCAATATTTAAGCATAAAGAATCAAAAGAAAAAGTGAAAAATTTCAAATGGAGTAAAAATATAAATCAGGCCATCATCAGTAACAACACAGTACTTAATGGGTGACTGGAAAACTGGGCACTCCTCAGATCTGTGAAAATTTAGCTTATATTTTTTAAATACTCATTCAGAAAACGAAGATCATGGCATCCGGCCCCATCACTTCATGGGAAATAGATGGGGAAATAGTGGAAACAGTGTCAGACTTATTTTTTGGGGCTCCAAAATCACTGCAGATGGTGACTGCAGCCATGAAATTAAAAGATGCTTACTCCTTGGAAGGAAAGTTATGACCAACCTAGATAGCATATTCAAAAGCAGACATTACTTTGCCAACAAAGTTTCATCTAGTCAAGGCTATGGTTTTTCCTGTGGTCATGTATGGATGTGAGAGTTGGACTGTGAAGAAGGCTGAGCGCCAAAGAATTGATGCTTTTGAACTGTGGTGTTGGAGAAGACTCTTGAGAGTCCCTTGGACTGCAAGGAGATCCAACCAGTCCATTCTGAAGGAGATCAGTCCTGGGATTTCTTTGGAAGGAATGATGCTAAAGCTGAAACTCCAGTACTTTGGCCACCTCATGTGAAGAGTTGACTCATTGGAAAAGACTCTGATGCTGAGAGGGATTGGGGGCAGGAGGAGAAGGGGACGACAGAGGATGAGATGGCTGGATGGCATCACTGACTCGATGCATGTGAGTCTGAGTGAACTCCAGGAGTTGGTGATGGACAGGGAGGCCTGGCATGCTGCAATTCATGGGGTCGCAAAGAGTCGGACACGATTGAGCAACTGATCTGATAAGATAGGCATGATATTCTGCTGAATTAATCTCTCTCTCCTCTCTCTCTCTCCCCTTCTCTTGCCCTGACCTGTATTACCATCGTCTGCCCTTAGGAAAAATAATCCAATGGGAAAAAGTCATTAGGTTCTTTCTTGCACACACACACACACACACACACACACACAGACTGCCCCTTTCTCTCAATGTAGTTGATATTGAAGTCTTTTTTTTTTTTTTTAGTAGAGAATGTAATATTTGAAATTCATCTAGTCAGGACTAGGATGCTTATTTCATAAATAAAATCAGTATTTTAAACATAGATACATTATATGTTATGCATGTATGTGGTGGTGCTAGTGGTAAAGGATCTGGCTGCTAATGTAGGAGACATATGAGATGCGGGTTCTATCCCTGGGT
The DNA here is from genome assembly GCF_027580195.1 of Bos mutus. Taxonomy (NCBI): domain Eukaryota; kingdom Metazoa; phylum Chordata; class Mammalia; order Artiodactyla; family Bovidae; genus Bos; species Bos mutus. The sequence continues at coordinate 10,930,419 of NC_091630.1, read as the reverse complement.
CAGGAAGATCCCCTGGAGGAGGAAATGGCAACCCAGTCCAGTGTTCTTTCTGGGAGACTCCTATGGACAGAGGAGCCTAGTGGCCTACAGTCCATGGGGTCACAGAGAGCGGGATGCAACTGAACATCTGAGCACGCACAGCAGGCTATATGTAAAGGTCTGCTCATCTGAGTGTGGGATGGATAGTGGAAGATCAAATTAAAGGGGGAAGGAAACGAAGAAAGAGTAGAAATATAGAAAGTGCATTGAGAGGGAAAATCAGTGGTAAGAAATGATGTATGAATAAAGGAAAGAAGGACAGAAATGAGATAGAGACAGTGGGTCAGTAAATGATAAGGGGCAGAAGGAGGGTGATTCACAGAGGGGTTCAGGAACTGAAAGCTTGTTTTAGAGTTTTGTCATAAGAATTAGATATGTGACCTAATCTGTACAGGTTTCAGCCATTTCTTGGAATAGTACAAGAAGTTATTCACTAGGATTCCAGGCCGCACAACGCTGCTGAGCTCATTTTGCAGATGGAAAACATATGATACGTGGTGAAGTTTTCTGACTAGTACATGTTCCAGCAATGTTTAAGTACATTTCAGGTATTTGCAGCTTATAAATCCATTTTCCTATGACAAAGGGAAAAAGAAAAGTCGGAGAAAAAAATCCCAAGTTCTCTTTTCTATTATTAAAAACAATAGCAGTGGCATCTCCACATAACTTCTGGTAAGACTAAGCTCCTACAGTGATTCTGTTCTCACTTCGTAACCTGAATTGTTAAAATCTCTTTTAAGCTGTCAGGAAACCCGTGCTACATTTTTCTTTTGATCCTAACATCTCTCTTTAGAAGCTAAACATGGAAAGAGAGAACCTAAATGTCCGTGTAATAAAAATAGCTATGGCTGTTTAAAAATAATTGCTTTCCAGGGATATCTGATTCAGTTATTGTCTGCATTAAGTTTTAGATCAGATATTTGCTTTTTGGATATAGTGAATATTTGATATTTAAGAAGCATGTATATTGCTATTGATAAGCAAAATGAGGTCTGATAGGATTATGTCGGGAAACAGGCCCTGACTGTAGCCGTGGGACCAGCTTGAGCCACTCCACACAGCAACGGCCACAGTGCCAGGTGACATTCTGATTATTTTCTCTATTCATCTTCAAGGTCAAATGATGTAGAGCCAATGCCAAAAATATTAATCAACAAATTAATTAAAAATTAGCAATAAATCTCTGGATCACTGAATTTCTAGCTCACTGAGTTTCTGAGTGAAATATATCATAATAATACTTTGAATAAGGTTTATTCTGAAGGTCCTTGGCTCTGTTTTTCTTTTTTCTACCTTTTCTGTTTCATTTTCCTTTCCTTCCTTTCATATACGATATCCCTTTCCTTCATGCTTGCTATTTATTGTGTTATTTAGAGCAAACTAATGATGCAGTTTGTAATATCTCAGTTTTCGCTCAAAAACTCAGACTTTTTGAGTCTTTGGTTTGTGGAATAGATATAATGATTCACCCTAAATTTTTTGGTGACTGCTTAGAGAGTTCTTTCAGGGTATCCTTTTGGTCAGAGCCCAACATATAGTTAGTATTGATACTCAGGGTTAATGCGCCTCTTTAGTTTGCGTTATAATGTTATAAGCAAAAAAGAGACCACAGGCTATCACTGCCTTTTCCCCTCTGTGAGGATGAAGAGAGTACAGTTTCCCTCACTAACCGGGTAGAACAGATACGTAGAACAATATGGAACTGCATAAAGAGATTTACAAGTTGTTCCCACATTGCTCATGCAAATCTGACATTTGGATCCCACATCTCCAGCTTCATTTACCTACCTGGAGCCCCTTTATTATTGTCAAATGGCACCACTCTGAATTCAATGAAACACAGCAGAGACATCTGGTGTTTGATGCCCTCTCTTTTATAAAAAATATATATATATTTATTTTTTAATTGAAGGATAATAGCTTTACAGAATTTTGTTGTCTTCTGTCAAACCTCAATGTGAGTCAGCCTCCCTTTTGAACCTCCTTCCTGTCTTCCTCCCCACCCCACCCTTCTAGGTTGATGCCCTCTTAAGAGCAGTTCCCTTGGGTTTAGAAGACTTCACACCATCTACTTTCTGATAAGTTCTTTCTCTTTTAAATGGACTCACTTGCTTGGAATCCTTCAGGAAGAATTGGCACTTGCTATGACTTGCAGAAATTTTATAGAATCTGCCTTTAAAATTTTATTTTGCACAATAACTTGATAACTGCAAGTGCTAAAAGATATACTAAAGGTACACTGAATTTTTCAAAGAGTTTATTTGAACAAAGATGGATTCAAATTGGGCAGTGCCAAAACAAAGTGCTTGAGAGCATTCTATCCATAGACACTAAGAGAAAGGGTTTTAGAGAGCAGCCCATGAAGCCAACGAAGTAGGGACATCATTTGATAGGCTGTCACTTAAGCAGTTGTCTAATCTGGGAAAGCTTAGGTGGCAATTTGTGATTGGCTGTTTCTTATTTAGGGTTGTTTTTCTTTCTTTTTCTTTTTTTTTTTAATATGAGTGCTTTTATAGGTGTTGACTCTGACTTGAGTTTTGTTTTGCAAACTTAGGTTGCCAAGAAATTAGAGCTACCTCAATCTAATGGCCTCCTTGTTTATTTTATTTAATTTAACATATTGTTTTATAAGTTATCCTTTCTTTCTCTCTTCTCATCAGATAAGTAGCAAACTGGAGGCGGTGTGCCATGCACAATGCAGGTCAATCAATTTATCCATAGGCTGAATTTATTGGCCATTATTTTATGAATTCTTTTAATATGGAAAAATGGGGACAGAATTTTAAGGCAGGAGGGGGATCCAAGGGCTAAATCCACCTTCGTTCTTGACCCAGTGATTAACTGTCCTTCTGCCAACCCATCAACCCAGGCCAAGTAGAAGTCCTGCCTGCACTGTGCAGTCCAGAAGCAAGCTTTCCTCCAACAACCACCACATACAACTGGTCACAAAGAGTTGATTAATTCTCTAGTGTATCTTGTGCCATCAGCCAGGATAAAATAGTATCAGTCCCTGGAAAGCGTCTCCTTCAGCTCTCAATTTAAAAATTCATGATGGCACAATTAAGATAAAACCTCGTAACACTAGCAACTGAAGTCAGCAATTTATGGGAGTCTGAGAGGAAATTTTCTTTAATTATAGAATTCATTAGTTCCTCTTTTACTTTTTTAAAAGCTAGTTTGAGCTGATTTGCTGAACTTAATCAGCGTCCCATAGACATTTTCCCCTCTGAAATAAAGTCGTGTAGTTGAACAGGTATTATGAGAGGAAGGGCTCCTCCTCACCACTTGACTCTGTCTTGGGGACACAGGATGTATTTAAATTACAAAGGCTGCTCTTGCTCAGGGGTGTTTGAATATAGCCAGATTTGGTACTTCTTTTTCTACTACCATCCAAAGATCACGACCATCAGTAGAAACTACACCGAAGGTGCTGAAGGCAGAGACAGACAAAAAGTTGGGGGATAATGAAGCCTGGACACTGGTTTTGCTATTCTGCACACGTTGCTGCCTTTGAATGAGGTGATCTTCCAAACATACGGACTTGATTATCTGTAGTACAGCGGGTGCTTTTGCTTGCCTAGAACCCATATCTTTCTGCAGTAACAGTTTCTCTTCTTTCTCCCAGGAGAGCTCTCTCTCCCTCCCGGTCAGTCCTTGCTTCAGGTAGAAGAGAACAGGGCTCAGACCTGGCCACACGACTTTCGCTTTTTCTGGTCTCAGCAATTCACTTGGGGAAGGCACAGGACTTATTCCTGAGACTGATGCTGCAATCATTTGCAGCGAGAAGCCTTCTCTTGTTCAGGTAGCAGACATGGTTGAAGGTGAATATGGAGCTGTTTTTGATCTTTCTGAGAATTCTGGAATCTTCTGGATAAATGAAGCGGACACAGAAGATAACAGAGTCAGATGATAGACAAATTCCCTGGACGCAACCAATCATGCTTGAAGCCTGGCCTGGCTTAGATTTCTCAACTCCTTGAATCAATCAGTGATTTTTATTTAAACCTGTTTGCTGAATCTGCTCACAAGCAAAATGCTGCTGATTGACATATCACTTCTCTCAGCTCAGCTTAAGCGTTACTTACTCAAGTAAGCTTTCTATGATAAAACCACTGCCTCTTTCCTCTGCCTTCTCTCTGACTCAGTAAGGTTCCTTTGCTACACGCTATCATGAGTTGGTATTCATTCTTTTTATCTCTGTGTGGGATTTTACATTCATGTCTTATTGGATTAGCATGAGTTATTGGATTAATACGAGTCTTCCCTCTAATAATAATGATGATGCTAATGGTGATATATATATTGAGATCTAACCATGTGCCATGGAGAAGGTGATGGCACCCCACTCCAGTACTCTTGCCTGGAAAATCCCAAGGATGGAGGAGCCTGGTGGGCTGCAGTCCATGGGGTCACGAAGAGTCAGACACGACTGAGTGACTTCACTTTCACTTTTCACTTTCATGCATTGGAGCAGGAAATGGCAACCCACTCCAGTGTTCTTGCCTGGAGAATCCCAGGGACAGGGGAGTCTGATGGGGTGCTGTCTATGGGGTTGCACAGAGTCAGACACGACTGAAGCGACTTAGCAGCAACCATGTGCCAGGCATTGCTGTCATTGTAGTAAACATGCCTTCTTTATGGTTCAACTCTCACATCCTCTTTCACCCTCATGAAGAGGCTCTTTAGTTCCTCTTTACTTTCTGCCATTAGAGTGGTGTCATCTGCATATCTGAGGTTGTTGATATTTCTCCTGGCTATCTTGATTCCAGCTTGTGCTTCATACAGCTGGCATTCTGCATGATGTACTCTTCATGTAAGTTAAATAAGCAGGGTTACAATATTCAAGCCTTGTTGTATTCCTTTCCCAATTTTGAACCAGTCATTGTTCCACGACCACTTTTAATTGTTGCTTCTTGACCCACAAACAGGTTTCTAGGGAGACAGGTAAGGTGGTCTGGTAGTCCCATCTCTTTAAGAATTTTCCATAGTTTGTTGTGATCCACAGACTCAGACTTTAGCATAGTCAATGACACAGAAGTAGATGTTTTTCTGAAATTCTCTTGCTTTCTCTAAGATTCAGCGGGTGTTGGCAATTTGTTCTCTGGTTACTCTGCCTTTTTGGTTCCTCAGGTGCTTCAAAACCCAGCTTGTATATCTAGAAGTTCTCAGTACACCATCTGCTGAAGCTTAGCTTGAAGGATTTGGAGCATAACCTGGTTAGCATGTGAAACGAGTATGGAATTTTTATGGTATTTTGAACAGTCTTTGGCATTGTCCTTTTTGGGGATTAGAATGAAAACTGGCATTTTCCATTCCTGTGGTCACTGCTGAGTTTTCCAAATTTGTTGATATATTGGGTGCAACACTTTAATAGCATCATCTTTTAGGATTTTAAAGAGTTCAGTTGAGATTCCATCATCTCCACTAGCTTTGTTCATAGTAATGCTTTCTAAGGCCCACTTGACTTCACACTCCAGATGTCTGGTTCTAGGTGAGTGACTACACCATCATGGATATCTGGGTCATTAAGACCCTTTTATATAGTTCTTCTGTGTATTCTTACCTCCTCTTCTTAATCTCTTCTGCTTCTGTTAAGTCCTTAGCATTTATTTTTCCCTTATCATGCCTACCCTTCCATGAAATATTTGCTTGATATCTTTAATTTTCTTGAAGAATTCTCTACTCTTTCCCATTCTATTGTTTTCCTCTATTTCTTTGCATTGTTCATTTAAGAAGCCCTTCCTATCTCTCCCAGCTATTCTCTGGAACTCTGCATTCAGTTGGATATATCTTCCATTTTCTCCCTTGCCTTTTGCTTCTCTTCCTTCCTCAGCTATTTGTAAAGCCTCCTCAGACAACCTCTTTGCCTACTTGCATTTCTTTTTCTTTGGAGTGGTTTTGGTCCCTACCTCCTGTACAATGTCATGAACCTCTGTCCATAGTTCTTCATGCACTCTATCAGATCTAATGCCTTGAATATCTTTGTCACTTCCACTGTATAATCATAAAGGATTTGATTTAGGTTATATGAATGGCCTATTAGTTTTCCATACCTTCTTCAATTTAAGCTTGAGTTTTGCAATAAGGAGCTCATGATTTGAGCCACAGTCTGCTTCAGGTTTTATTTTTACTGACTGTATGGAACTTCTTCATCTTTGGCTGCGAAGAATGTAATGTCTGATTTCAGTATTGGCCATCTGGTGATGTCCTTGTGTACAACTGTCTCTAGGGTTGTTAGAAAAGGTTGTTTCCTATGACCAATTCTCTTGACAAAATTCTGTTACCGTTTGCCTTGCCAGAGCCTGCTGCAATAATTCAAACGAGTCTACCCTAAGCCTGCTCACCCACCTCACATACTCCTTCCTGTGGAAACCATAATAAAGGCTCTGCTGACATTGTCCCTTTGCTCGCTCTGCCCTTGACTAACCCTGGTGCTTCCCCAAGTGGCCCCTTCGTGTGGCTTGTCACACTTCATGTTTCTAGGGATCTGTGCGTATAATAAACTTCTTTCTTCATAGCAATCATTTCTGTGTCGTTGTGTCTTAGCATACCTGGTTAAAACAAATCCTGGATATCTTTTAAACCCACTAGGACCTAATCGTGTAATTTCATGATGTGAGTGATACACTCTTTGGCTAGCTGTGGCAATGCCCTATTTCTCAACCTCTTCCTGCTGATATCTGCTAATCTCTACTGGCCTCCCTTTTGGTCAGGTTCCAATCATGAGGGCATAGCCAACGTGGCAAACACACTCCAGCAAGCCAACTGGCACAGGGCATTCTCCCAATTCGCCTCTGCTTTCACATGTAGTTTAGGGCAATCTCAGGCCTTATGAACTTACCAGGTGGAACGCAAGCTCTAGGGACACAGGTCACTTCCTAGCTCATGGAGGCAACTATAAGGTCCAACCAGGCAAGCAGTTTCCCGTCTGTCCTTACATAGACCTTCATAAGGCAGTTCTCTTAACCCTTTCTTCTTTGGGTGGGATAAAGGAGAAATGTCACAGCTGCTGCTGCTGCTGCTGCATCACTTCAGTCGTGTCTAACTCTGTGTGACCCCATGGACAGCAGCCCACCAGGCTTCTCTGTCCATGGGATTCTCCAGGCAAGAAAACTGGAGTGGGTTGCCATTTCCTTCACCAAATGTCACAGCTATTGGGTCCATAATACTCAAACTTGAGGCATTTTCATTCCCCTTCTAAATGGAAGCGAGTAATAGGAATGAGGGATGCTGATTATTTAATGAGTTCTGATAACTTTTTAGTGAAAATAAGATAGAGCTGCACGCTACTTCTATTTAGGATGGGAAAGTACTTTTGCCTAATTTCTTTAGCTTTAGGGGCCTAAACTTCAATTCGTCTCATCACGTACCCCACATTCAAGCACTGTAAGTAGCACCTCTGTTGGAGAGATTTAATGTAGTGAGCCTTTGAGCTACTGTGTCTTAAGCAAATAGTTTCTGCTTTTATCAGTTTCCTAGAAGCAGTGCAATTTTGAGGAATTTTCATTTAAAAGTCCCAGGGCATTTTATTCTAAAGTGAGAGAATATGGCAGTACTAAATAATCTACTTCTCTATGATCACATTAAAATGCATGGCACAATTCGTTAATTACCATCTCAATCTAATTCTCTAAGAAGTTTGCCCTAATTGCATTGTTGATATGCACAGATGCAAATAGGATGTTGGTTGTTTCACTTATAGCAAACCACTGTTTCTAGTAAGTACCAATCTATTCTCTTGTTAGGAAGACTGGTATGGTTCCATTGAACCACTAAACATTGTCTCTCTATCACAAATGATAATAGCTAAACCCAGAAACCAGAGAGCACTTTGCTTCCCATCAACCCCACCCCCATATAGACACCCCCAAACAGCAAAGACATGTCCACAAATAAGGCAACAAATAGCAGGAAATTCCCTGTAGATTGGCAGGATGCAAGTGCAAATTGGACATTTGTGGAGTGGCACTTGCCAGAAGGTATGTGAAACAAACAACCCCCAGCTGCTATGCTTTGCTTTTGTAAAAAGATCTTAAGGTTGTTTCACAAACACAGGTGTGAGAAGGCAGAAAGAAAAAGAGGAGGAGAAGAGAGAGAGAATGATACATGGAACACTGGCAACCACAAATAGGGATGGAAACTAGATGTGTTAGCATGACGTGAGGCATCTGCCTCCCAGAATCTCCCCTCCCTCAGCTGTTTCTAGGTCCTCTCAGCTGTTCTGTTGATTCCTGAGGGCACTGAGCATGGATAGGTGTAGGTAGACGCTGGAGGAAGGTCCAGAGTGGCGGAGAGAGGGATCTGAAGCCTGGTTAAAATATATTTTTTAATCAGCTAAATGGAAGATCTGTGACTTGTACAATCACATCTCCTTAAAATCATACTTATATTCCTATAGGAATGAAAAAAGAATAAATATTTCTCTATACGAATTTTTATGTCTGCCACATATCGCATTTATTTATCTTTTAGCTTATTTCACTTGGGATATTTTGTCCCTCTGCAAAGTGTTTTTGTTATGGAACACTTTATGCAAGTATGTTACAGTTACAAAACACAAATCTTGATTTTTCCAATCATGCTGTTGATCTGGGATTTAATTATAAAAATGGCCAAAATAACATTTTATGTTTTGTAGATCAGGGTTCAGATATGGATTCAAGAGATCATGATGTCAAATTCTCCTCTAGCTTCTGCTGAATGAGCTTTGAGTGGTGACACTTATACGTACTTGTGATTCTTTGTACTGCCGTAAATTATTTCTTTCGTTAAATGGGCATTTGGGGATTAATACACTTAGTTTCATTAAAACCGCATGGAACCTTTGGGTTTATGGAAACAAAACCCTTTATTTTAATATTCAGGGAAAAAGAAAGTGACTCTGTAGGTGAATAAATCATTTTGACAAATTTTGGAATAATTTATACTTTCTCCAAGTGCTTTAAGTAATAGGATTGCAAATTTGGCATGTTGTCAGCATGATCTTTGTTTATCCCTTGGCTATACTGAAGAGACTTTTCAATACCCTGGATGATAGAGTTTCAGAAGGATAAAAAGAGATGCTGGTTGTTTACTGGCTTCTTCTTTAGCTTATTCTTCACAGATATTTGCATTTTTGCCTGCTGAGCACCTATTTCCCATTCTATAATGGCATTCCAATTTTTCCTTTATCAAAGTATCCTCTTTGGAATTGTCAGATAAATATAGAACTCCTGGTTAAATCTGAATTTAAGAGAAACAGTGAATAATACGTTAATGTAAATATGTCCCCAACATTGTGTGTTGTGCTTAGTCGCTCAGTCATATCCAACTCTCTGTAGCCACTCAGTATCCCCCACCATGGGGATTCTCCAGTCAAGAATACTGGAGTGGGTTGTTATGCCCTCCTCCAGGGGATCTTCCCAACCCAGGGACCAAACCCAGGTCTCCCACATTGCAGGTGGATTTCTCCACCAGGGAAGCCCCTGTCCCCAACATTGAATAAGACATAGTTATACTGACACAATATTCATTATTTATCTGCAATTCAAATTTAACTGGGCGTCTTGAATTTTTATTTGCTGAATCTAGCAGCTCTCTTCCTCTCTGCATGTGGTTCATGTGTGATTGACTGTACCACTGAGCTTTGGGAGCAGGCATGCAACCCAGACCTGCCAATCAGAGCATGGTCTTAGTGATTGATTCAAGGATTGGTTTAAGATCATCTCAGGCCAGTCAAAGTGCTTCTTGGCCCTTTTACTAGAAGTTTTGGGAGAGAAAACCTTCTTTTACTGAAAAATGAAACGTAGAACAACAGAGAACAATATGCATAAAAAGCCTATCTAAGAATGACGTTAAGAAGGAGGAAAGCAGAGTCCAGAAATACTGAAAGACACTGAATCTTGACCTCATTTAACTTCCTTGATCTGGCTATGCCTGAAGCTCACAATCTTACTTGAACCAAGAAGTTTTCTTTTTTTTTTAATTTAAACTAATTTGAAAGATGGTTAAATGTGGGTCTTTTGAAGTTCTCTATTTTTATTAATAATTTGTGTATACTTGGTTCTACCCAAGCAGATTTGTGAAATGCTCTATGACATTCTGGGTGCAGCTAATGATACATTTTTTTTTTTTAATTTGCAAAATTTAATGACTTCTGGAACAAAATCTCTACTCTTTTTGAGGTATTGCTGAGAAATATCATACATTTAGGATCCTTCTTATCCTTCCTTCAACAGTGAAAGAACTGGAGTGAATTAGGAATAGGATTTCATTATGTGCACACACCACATTTTGGTTATCTATTTAATGGGTGATAGACATTAGGATTGTTTTCACTTTTTGCCTATTATAAATAGTGTTCCTATGCAGATTCACATACAAGTTTTTGCATGGATATGTATTTTCTGATATTCCCCATTGTTTTCTTGCCATCACCATTGGATATGGTTTTTCCTTAGACCTGGGGCTCCATGATAACAAGCAAAATCTTTCTTGCTTAATTTTTTTTCTATTTTTTCATCTCAAATCCTTCTATCACTTTCAGGAAGACTTCTGCAATTAATGTGCCATGTCAATCAATGTTTCAGAACTTCTCACCAAAGTTCTGAACCATTAATTGACATAGTTCTCAAATAAAGCCCCAGTCTTCAGATTAACTTTAATTTTTTCATTAATATATTTTTTCAACTTCCAATCATACTCATATGCCCCCCAGACATGAAAACAATCTTTGAATGATCCTCCGAGAGGGTGAAGACCCTCCCAGTTCAGGAGCCGCTTACGCTCATTTTTCTTATGTCTTTACCTTTGTGTCTGCTCCCGTTTTGACATGTCCACTCAGATGTCTTCTTCCCTCCTGTACACTTTTTAATATTCTTTATATCTTCTCTTCTATAGAATTCTATTACAGAATGTTTTGCCTTCCTTTGGCTTCAAAACCACTTAATGTCTATATCATTCATATTTGCATTTAATCACTAATTACCTTTTATTGTTCTGTAACTGCTTAATGGACATGTACCATATCTGCTTGGCCATGTGAAAGGTCAAGAATGGCAAGCATTGTGTCCAAAAGGAGGCAGCTGTGAAAAAGATAAAAAAATCCAGTGATGCTTGACTCTGATTCCAGTAATCGATGGCTGGGTAATAACTCAGAGCAACTTTGTCAACAAAGATTACTTGAAAAGCTGGGCAAATATTTTTGAAATTTAGTTTAACTGCTAGACTCATATTTAAGTGAAGATAGATAATCTAAAACTCAGAGAGAAGGTGAAGGACAATGTTGAGAACTGGACACTATGAAAAAAGGAAATAAAAGTTTTGGAAAAGATCCAAAGAAGAATATTAGAATTGAAATTTTAAATTACCTAAATTAAGATGGATTTAACAAAACATATTTGATGCCACAGAAGAGAGGATTAGTGAACAGCCAGATAAAACAGAAGGAAGTGTTCAGAATAGAGCATGGAGTAACAAAATATATGGCAAATAGAGAAGAGATAGTATGAAGCATAGAGAATACATGGGAAAAGTTTAATATGGAAAATTGGAGGCCAAAAATAAGAAAGAAAAACTGGACCAGAACAATATTTGAAGGGGTAATGATGAAACATTTTCAAAACTAATAAAAGATATTAAGCCTGATTTTATTTTTTTTAATTTTATTTTTAAACTTTACAATATTGTATTAGTTTTGCCAAATATCGAAATGAATCTGCCACAGGTATACATGTGTTCCCCATCCTGAACCCTCCTCCCTCCTCCCTCCCCATACCATCGCTCTGGGTCGTCCCAGTGCACCAGCCCCAAGCATCCAGTATCATGCATGGAACCTGGACTGGCGACTTGTTTCATACATGATAGTATACATGTTTCAATGCCATTCTCCCAAATCTTTTCACAAATCTTCTAACCCTCTCCCTCTCTCACAGAGTCCGTAAGACTGTTCTATACATCAGTGTCTCTTTTGCTGTCTCGTATACAGGGTTATTGTTACCATCTTTCTAAATTCCACATATATGTGTTAGTATACTGTATTGGTGTTTTTCTTTCTGGCTTACTTCACTCTGTATAATAGGCTCCGGTTTCATCCACCTCATTAGAACTGATTCAAATGTATTCTTTTTAATGGCTGAATAATACTCCATTGTGTATATGTACCACTGCTTTCTTATCCATTCATCTGCTGATGGACATCTAGGTTGCTTCCATGTCCTGGCTATTATAAACAGTGCTGCGATGAACATTGGGGTACACGTGTCTCTTTCCCTTCTGGTTTCCTCAGTATGTATGCCCAGCAGTGGGATTGCTGGATCATAAGGCAGTTCTATTTCCAGTTTTTTAAGGAATCTCGACACTGTTCTCCATAGTGGCTGTACTAGTTTGCATTCCCACCAACAGTGTAAGAGGGTTCCCTTTTCTCCACACCCTCTCCAGCATTTAATATTTGTAGACTTTTGGATCGCAGCCATTCTGACTGGTGTGAAATGGTACCTCATAGTGGTTTTGATTTGCATTTCTCTGATAATGAGTGATGTTGAACATCTTTTCATGTGTTTGTTAGCCATCTGTATGTCTTCTTTGGAGAAATGTCTATTTAGTTCTTTGGCCCATTTTTTGATTGGGTCATTTGTTTTTCTGGAATTGAGGTGTAGGAGTTGCTTGTATATTTTTGAGATTAGTTGTTTGTCAGTTGCTTCATTTGCTATTATTTTCTCCCATTCTGAAGGCTGTCTTTTCACCTTACTTATAGTTTCCTTTGTTGTGCAGAAGCTTTTAAGGTTAATTAGGTCCCATTTGCTTATTTTTGATTTTATTTCCAATATTCTGGGAGGTGGGTCATAGAGGATCCTGCTGTGATGTATGTCGGACAGTGTTTTGCCTATGTTCTTCTCTAGGAGTTTTATAGTTTCTGGTCTTACATTGAGATCTTTAATCCATTTTGAGTTTATTTTTGTGTATGGTGTTAGAAAGTGTTCTAGTTTCATTCTTTTACAAGTGGTTAACCAGTTTTCCGAGCACCACTTGTTAAAGAGATTGTCTTTAACCCACTGTATATTCTTGCCTCCTTTGTCAAAGATAAGGTGTCCATATGTGCATGGATTTATCTCCGGGCTTTCTATTTTATTCCATTGATCTATATTTCTGTCTTTGTGCCAGTACCATACTGTCTTGATGACTGTGGCTTTGTAGTAGAGCCTGAAGTCAGGTAGGTTGATTCCTACAGTTCCATTCTTCCTTCTCAAGATAGCTTTGGCTAATCGAGGTTTTTTGTATTTCCATACAAATTGTGAAATTATTTGTTCTAGCTCTGTGAAGAATACCATTGGTAGCTTGATAGGGATTGCATTGAATCTATAAATTTAAGCCTGATTTTAAAATAATGAAAAATCTTTATTATTCACAAATCATATGATAAAACAAATATAAATTAATATATGAATTTATGAGTTTAGCAAGATTGCTGAATATATAGTCAACATTCAAAAATCAATTATAGTTCTATACACCAGCAACAGACATTTGGAAAAATAAAATTTTGGATTCCTTTTGATGCCCTACAATAACATTCTTATCAAATTATTTGTGTTAAAAAACTCAAAATGTATCAGAACTTAATTTAGAAAACTATTAAACATTACTGATCAAGATGAAAGAAGACCTAAATAAATGAAAAATACCATGTTTATGGATTAGAAGATACACTATTATATAGACACCAATTCTTCCCAAACTGATTTATAGATTCAATGTAATTCCAAACAGAACTTTATTGAGTTTTTTTGTGTGTGTGTGTATGGGGGGGATGTTTTTGAAAATTGAGGAAATGATTTCTCAGTTTGCATACAAATATGCAAGGCAATGGCACCCCACTCCAGTATTGCCTGGAAAATCCCATGGACGGCGGAGCCTGGTAGGCTGCTGTCCATGGGATCACTAAGAGTCAGATACAACTGAGCGACTTCACTTTCACTTTTCACTTTCATGTGTTGGAGAAGGAAATGGCACCCCACTCCAGTGTTCTTGCCTGGAGAATCCCAGGAACGGGGGAGCCTGGTGGGCTGCCGTCTATGGGGTCGCACAGAGTCAGACACGACTGAAGTGACTTAGCAGCATGCTAAAGACCACAAATATCCAAAATAATATTGAAAAAGAACAGAGTTAGGAGATCTAAGTAACCAGATATTAAGATTTTTCATAAAGTTACAATAATTAAAAGTGAGGTATTGACGCGAGAAGAAATAAACAAACCTATGGATCATAATGGGAATTCTAGAAATGTATCCACATATGTGGAGATACCAGAGATTTTTGTTTTTTGTTTTTTTTAAGATAGCACTGTAGAAACTTTTAAATATATCCCAAGGCAATTGGGTATCTATTGGAATCTATACATGATAACAACAAAATAAAAATTCTAGATTAATTTTAGATCTAAATGTGAAAGACTAAATAATAAAACTTCTATTAGGTAATTTAGAAAATATCTTAATGAACTCAGGATAGAGAAATATTTCTTAAGTAGCACATGGAACTTGGCATAATGAAAAAGATTAATGAAACTAAGAATTCCTGCTTATCACTATTAGGAGAGTGAAAAGAAAATCAACGACTAGGAAAAGATATTTCTCACACAGAACTAAGAAAGAGCTGATAATCAAACTGTTTTTTTTTTTTTTTAAACTCTGAAGAATCAATAAGAAAAAGACAACCAAATGGAAGAATGGAACGCGCACTCCACAAATTATGATGCATAAGTGAGTTGGCATTTTCTGCCAAAGTACAAGATGTGCACAATTAATGACCCAGTGTCCCATTTCTCGTGATACATTTAATAGAAATGTGTGCACAGGCACATCAGGAGACACATACAAATGCTCACAGCAGCGTTATTGGAAAGAGCTGAAAACAGGAAACAAATATCTATCAATAATGGAATTAATACTACCCAATCACCATGTGTTACTGCTACTGCTAAGTCGCTTCAGTCGTGTCCGACTCTGTGCGACCCCATAGACGGCAGCCCACCAGGCTCCCCCGTGCCTGGGATTCTCCAGGCAAAAACACTGGAGTGGGTTGCGCAAAATAATAATACACAGAGTTCGGCTACTTCTAAGCATGGATAAGTATAGTTTGAATGAAAAACATCAGATTCAGGTTATATGTATGTGTTTGCATACATATGTACACACATGCATGCAGTCAAATGTGTTTAAACACACACATACACATATACACACATATATAGATTCTATGTACGACTTAAAGCACAAATGCAGTCATAGTCTAGAGATGAATGCTTAGATGGTACAATGTGAAGAACACCAAGTATTGTCATATTTGTAAAGACAGTACTTACTTTTGAAGGGTGCTGTGTGTTAGTCGCTCAGTCATGTCTGACTCTTTGCAACCCCATGGACTGCACCCCGCCAGGCTCCTCTGACCATGGGATTCTCCAGGCAAGAATACTGGAGTGGGTCACCACGCCCTCCCCCAGGGGATCGTCCCCACCCAGGAATCAAACCCAGGTCTCCTGCATTGTAGGCAGATACTTTACCGTCTGAGACACCAGGTGGTGGGATATGATTAAGAGTTGATATTGAAGAAACCTCTGGGACTCTGACAATGTTTTACTTTTATTTTTTCAAAACTAATTCATTCTTTATTAAATTCTAGTTGATTTATAATATTGTGTTAATTTCAGGTGTGTAGCAAAGTGATTCAGTTATAGATACATCAGATCAGATCAGATCAGTCACTCAGTCGTGTCCGACTCTTTGCGACCCCATGAATCACAGCACATACATGCATATATTTATACATTCCTTGATTCTTCTCATTTATAGTTTAATACAAGATATTGATATAGTTCTCTGTGCTGTACAGTAAAACCGTGTTTATATATTTTATATATAGTGGTATGTATCTGTTCAACCCTGCTCCTAATTTATCCCTGTCCCTCACCTCCTCTGTCTGCTGGTAATCATGTTTATTTTCTATGTCTGTAATAATGTTCTATTTTTTGACTTTAGTGATGGTTATAACTGTGTGCTTTTAAAACTTTACCCTAAAATATTTTAAAAGAAGGAGGAGGGAGAGGAGGAGAAGAAGAAAATGTGAGGAACAGATCTGACCACCATTCGCTCTTTCAGTAACTTTAGGCAAATTACATTATCCTTGTGAACCTTAATTTGTTCATTTGTAAATTGTGAATCACGTCACCATCCTCACCAAACTTCCATGAGGATTATGAGATCCTGCATGTAAAAGAACTTTATAAAGACATAAAGCACCTTATAAAGTTTGAGGGAAAAATAGTATTATAATAATATCTAATGCCATTCTGGAATTGCAGTAGTCATGAAAATATCATATTTGATTTGATTGGATCTTCAAAAATCACTCAGTGCATTCATCAGAAAACAATATAATTGAATTAAGAGGGAATATGAAAATATAGTTATGTGTAATAAAGTAGATTTTTTCCAACTTGTAAATAGCTTCTTTCTCTGTACATATATACACAACACCTCACCACCACCACTTCTTTTCTATTTTGGATCTCATTTTTGCAATTCCAAAGAACTTTGTGTTCTCTTGACCTCTCTTACTGAACCAAGTAAAACTCATAGGGAAGACAGAGAGAGGAAGCTGGAGATTCAGAGGGGTTTGTTGTTACCCACAGATCAGAGTCCCCACAGTGTCCCGAACAGTGATGGTGCCTTTACCGAGAAACTCACAGAACTTCTGAGTTGAATAGGATGGAGCACTGATATCTTCAGTTACCTTCAGTCACTCAGTCATGCCTGATTCTTTGCGACCCCATGGACTGCAGCATGCCAGGCCTCCCTGTCCATCATCAACTTCCGGAGTTTGCTAAAACTCATGTCCATTGAGTCGGTGATGCCATCCAGCCATCTCATCCTCTATCATCCCCTTCTCCTCCTGCCTTCACTCTTTCCCAGCATCAGGGTCTTTTGAGTCAGTTCTTCCCATCAGGTGGCCAAAGATCCTGATATCCTAGATCCTTGAATAAACACTCCTCAGATTGTTGCAAGCCTAATTTCCAGAATTGTTAAATGGTTGATTTTGACAATTTTTATCAATATTCCTGTTGCTTTTACGGAGAAGTGAGTTTTCAGAGGCCCTTAGTTTGCCAATCTTATTGATGTCCTAACGCCCCCAGATGCTGACATGGCCTCTTTTTCTCCTACCCCCATCCTGACAACTTTCCACGTAAAGATATTCTCTTCAAAGCCTGATACAAGTTCTTCCAGCGTTTCTCCAAATAGCCAGCAGCCACTCTGTCAGCACCAGTTTCTTCTTTGGGGATGATCATAGCTCTTGCCCATATTTTTCTTGTGTCCTTGCTCATATTCTCTTTCTTTGACTCAAACTCTAAATGTTCAGCCTTTTCTGGTGAGATTGCCTTCCTCAGTCCCTCTCATTGGGCCTATTTTGTTTAACTTCCTATTTAGTCATCTACAGGGCTCCTAACCCTTTCATTGCTGCTGCTAAGTCGCTTCAGTCGTGTCCGACTCTGTGCGACCCCATAGACGGCAGCCCACCAGGCTCCCCCGTCCCTGGGATTCTCCAGGCAAGAACACTGGAGTGGGTTGCCATTTCCTTCTCCAAACCCTTTCATTACTGAATATCTAACGTGAATATCTGTATGCCCCTCGGCCCAAGTCTTGGTATAGATAACTGTTTTCCTGAGGCTATGGGCTCTGTGCTTTCCACTGTTACACTACAGTCCTCAGAGATCTTTTCTTTTCCTGGTGTCATCTGCCACAACCAAACAAATGATATATAAATCTCACCAAGCCATCTCTGATCTAAACTTAAGCCACGTGACTCTCACTGCTTATAAGACGTTTCCACTTTGCTATATCTGTATTAACTCTAACGTGGCAACCTAACTGGAATGCCTGTGAAACTGGCACACGTACTATCACATTCAAGAAAAAAATAATTTTGACATCTGAAAGGATTTAAAAGTAAATTAAAAAATAAGAATTTTAACATCCAAAAGGATTTAATAGTAGTCACTGCAAAAAAAAACTAAAGGATAGTTTTCTATTAAGAAGAGAAAATTTAATCATCAATCTATCTTCTGAGAGATTAAATATATCTATTGGATAGATTAGATACAATCTTTTGAGATTATATCATGGCGGCTAATCAAATAACTCTCCCTTTCATTCTGGGAGAGCCTTCTAACTCTCTGTCAAACACAGTGCGTTCTAGATATTGCTTGTCTCGTTATTACCCTCTCAATCTCTATGTAATGGTCTTATCTAGAAATCACTCTCTGTTCTTTGCAGTTAATCACTCAGATCAGTTTTCTTAATTCTCCCTCTTGAGTATTATCCCAATTCTATACAGTGAAACCTTAGAAATTAATCTGGCAAAGATGCAATTCTTCTCAAAACTTAAATGAGGAAAAATGATGTCATACAAAAAAAAAAAAAAAACAAGAGATAATAGTCGTATATTAATGTTATTTTTCTACCATATCATGACCTTTCAAACTAAATAAACCTTCCTATTTCCTTCCTCAAAAGACACACAGACACTAGTCTCCTTGGTGATTATCACGACATAATCTTCAGGTTTTAAATGGCTCCCAAACACTTCATGTATGAACTTAGAAGCAACTTTGGAGAAAAAGTATCATTATGAGCTGTACTGATGCTTTAAGAAAAAAAAAAAAAAAAACAGCTAATAATAATATGATTATAATGAGAGCATATCCAAAATAACCGGTCATAGAGAAAAGTGTTTTCATCACTGTTGACAAGACCAAGGCAAGAAGATGCTCACTTGTATATAAATTATTGAAATATTTCCTATGCATCTAATATTTGCATAGATGATTCTTTAAATTGGCAGTAAAGACTTATGGGGAAAAAAATGGCCTTTGAAACAGTTTTTGAGGTCACAGAAAGCTACAAGAGTAACATGAACACATGCCCAGGAACGGGCACATACACTGAGCACGGTGAGTACTCAGTTCACTACAGGCCTGGGCATGTGATGAGATGGACAGAGTATGGCCCACGGTAAGTCACTGGGGAGAATTAATGGACTGGTAAGTTAAGGTCGTCCAGTTGACCACTTTCAGAAACCTGCACCTGTTTGGTAGGCGATGGATAGTAAATATTTCTTTGAAGAAAATATGTCTTGTTTACATTACATTACAATATTTTCATCAAACTAAAGAATCTGAAGGGAGGTGGGATACAGTAAGGACAAGAGTGCTTATCTGTGTGTAGGTTTTATGATCATTTATAAACGCTTCTTTTTCGGTGGAATATTAATCACACTGAAACAGATTTGCTAGCAAAAAATAAATGAGGGAAAGTGCCCATTTATCATTCCAACACAAATTGAAAATGAATTAGTTAATAAAATGTGAACAACATAATTACTGTCCTTAGTTAACACTGGATCAGATGGTGAAGAATCTGCCTGCAATGAACAAGACCTGGATTCAATCCCTGGAAGATCCTCTGGAAAAGGGAATGGCTATCCATTCTAGTATTCTTGCCAGGAGAATTCCATGGACAGAGGAGCCTGGCAGGCTATAGTCCATGGGGTTGCAAAGAGTTGGGCACAACTGAGCAACTAACATTTTCACTTAGTTAACCCTAACACGGCTCCTTCTTTGCTATTTTAATGTTCCTTTCATTCTTAAGTCCTGAACATTTCTCTTTGGTTACTTTTTGAAGTTTCTAGTATGCGCATGGCTACAAAATTTAGTATCTTCGTCCTTAAACATCTAGAAATCATGCAAAGCAATAACTGGGATTTAACCAAAAAAATTCTAAGGAACTCATTTCAATGAATCTAGAAGTAGATCTAATCCTCAGACATCCATATGCTTAACGAGGGCTTCCAAAAGCAGCAAGGATGGCGCAGAAGCTGTGTGAGAGCAGGAGGCGGTGAAGAGACGAAATGTGGAAGGTGGAGATGAGACGCGGCACATTAGATCTCAGAACACGTCTTCATAGACATAGTCCAGAAGAGTGAGAGCCCTGATGCTCCAAAATGAAAAATCATACTTTTATTTGCAGGAATAAGTCCAAAAGTAAGGTGAGCAAGGCCCTTTCAGATTTGATGAGTTCTAAATCAAAGGCTTCCAGCAATGCCGAGAAAGGTCAAAGCTCCAAAGCTCCTAGCTTATGACCTTAACTGAAGCATTTCTCATTCACTTGGACGCATAGTTTATTCACCCGATAAAATAAGGTGGCATTGGTGATTATAATTTTTTGGTTTCTAGAACACCTGGTGAAATTTGCAGGAAAAAAAAAAAAAGATTTGAACTTAATCCTTCTGGGTGTTTAGCTGCAAGGCAGCGAAGATGATGGCATGATGTGACCCTGGAATCACAAAGATCCGGATTAGACGGGGCAGGGCTCTTGCGGTTACCCTTGAACTGGTCCACCTGACCTGCCTTTGCTCTCTGGCTCCTGCCTCTTGGTTTATCTGGCATCTGTTCTGGTTAGATCCATTTTGGCATTCCAGCTCTGGTGCCTGCTCTGAACAGTCAGCTGAGACCCTCAGGCTCTAGACTTTGATCCACTTCAAAGCACTGGCTTTTCTAAACACAAACTCTTCTTTCCATATCTAAACCTAGGAGGAGAAAAACTCCTTAAGAAATAGGATTGTGGAAACTCCAAAGAGATCAGCCTTTTCCACTTGGCTTTATGGGCCTGACACCCTTACTGTGTGCCATATGGTGTGATGTGTTCAGGTTTAGGTCTAGCAAACCCCCACTTCCAAAAAAAAAATACCACAAATTTATACAATAAGTGCCTTAAATTGCATGAGCCATCTTCCTAAGATTCAAATTTTATAGATGGTTTTCACTAGAAGTTATTTGTTTCATTTTAAGAGGGAAAGAAAAGATCCCCAAACAGTTAAATTTAGGGAAATATAATATAAAGGTATTAAATTGCAGGAAGGTATCACACACACAAACCCCCAAACAACAGAACAAACCTTGAACAGCATTCTGATCTTCACTGAAGAACAAAGTCCTAGAAGTTCATAGTGAGATATCAAACTGAGGATTGTGAAAGTAGGCAAAGATTATTTATTGGATGGTTAGCTGAAGTGTGACCATGTCCCAAATACATATCTAGCATCAAAAACCTGAAAGTCCAAGCTGGAGAGCGAGAGGGCGCCTAGGTCCAGCGAAGCCTGTTCTTTATTCTCAGAGGGGTTCTGGCTCATTTCAGTGCTTGAGCCAAAAGGCTCTCTTGCCCCTTTCCACGTTCATCACAGTGGTTTTAGAACATCACAGAATCTTCTTTTGTCAGCAGCTCTGGGAGCTACAAGCTACGAGGGATCAAGCTTGGGTAGATGGAGGAAATGTACTTACTTAGCAGCAAGTGAGAGAAACAGCCAACCTGCTTTTCTGCTACTCTTTTGGGTTCTGTCCTCAGGCTTTCCACGATGTCTCACCACCCTTCCCGACAATGGGGCATAGGCTACATTTGATGGCATTTGTCACTAGCTGCAGTGTGAAACAGATCTTTCAGTTTCATTACCTTTCATTTTTAAAGATAAGAATGGAATTTACTTAAGATAGAAAATCCACATAGCAACATGGGTGTAGAAAAACAAGCAGGTGTTAATAAATTTCCAAGAAACATTAATCTGTTTCTGCAAATACATCCTGCTGTTCATTTAAATGGAACGATATTCTATAAATTTACCACTTCAGTCACTCTCTGAGCTATCAAAATGTAATATACAACACCTTCGATGATCAAAGTGAAAGTAAGTTTAGAAATCCAATTTGTTTTTTCACCATGTAAGCTCTTTATTTAACTTTTGCGTTTCAGCTCTCATTTGAATCAAGCTTCAATCTTACTTACACACACCACAGGTATACTTCAGAAGCTGTCATGGAATCTTGCAACTGCCAAAAACAAAGTTCTATACTAAACCAACTGTATCTATAAAAGAAAATACTATATTCTGTCACACTTGAAGATTTAAAATAATTTATCATTGTACTATTCAAAAGTGGTAGTCATTGATTGAACTAGAGATAACCATTGGGGGAACTGTGAATGGGACTGTATCTGTCTCGGAAAAAAATGAGAAATGAGGATCCATGTGACATAAGTGGCCAATATATAAATTCTGAGGTTGACAATAAAGAAGCTGTAGATAGATTCATCATTTAAAGGGATTGGCAGAAACATTGATGGAACTGAAATCGAAGAAGAATTTTAAGTGATTGTCTGGGAAGATGGATGAAGGGATGGGTCTGGACAGAGTGAAGTGGTAGTAATAGAGTAACTCTTGCTTTTTACCCTGAGTCATTCTGCCATGTTTCATTTTTCCTTCATGCCTATATTACTTAAGTAAATAGAATAAGCAATAATAAAATAATTTCTAACTTTAAACTACTTGATATCCACTTACTTGTTAAATCATTTTAACCCTAATTTTAGAGATCAGCAGATCATGAATTTGGACTTTCATAGTCATTATTACCATCTGTGGTTTACGCCAACTGGATGCAACCCATATAAATATATTGTATTCTTTAAAAAGTCCTGAGAACCTCTTTTATCACCCAAGTCAGCCTATTTAAGCAGAAATACCTAGAGTGAATCTGATTTTAACAGGAAGGTTTTTTTTTTTTTTTTTTCTGGGATCAAACTTAGGTAACCAAGACAAAACTGACCGTATATTGTAAGAAGGCAGAACTTTTCAATTTACTGCCTTTGGATGAGAATAGCCAGAAGGCACTCTCTCCCTTCCTTTCCTCATTACTTCTACAAACATGCCTTCTGCTAACATTGGACTCTTGTCTCTTACCTTGCTCTTAAGAACATAACTATTTGGGATATAATATTCAGTAGCTTAGATGAAAGGAAATGATGCATTTCTTTTTTCCTGAATGAAGCTTTACAATCCACGCTTTAAGCCTCAACTTTTTAAATTAATCCTTTCTGGAGCATGGTTACTTTACAATGTTGTGTTAGTTTCTAGTGTACAACAAAATGATCAGTGGTGCATACAAATATATTCCTTTCCTTTTGGGCTGCCTTCCTATAAGTGGGATCATTCCATTTAAATGAACAGCATGATGTATTTGCAGGAACAGATTAATGTTTCTTGGAAATTTATTAACACCTGCTTTTTTCTCTACACTCATGTTGCTATGTGGATTTTCTATCTATCATATGTAAACTCCACAGTGCATTAAGTAGAGTTCCCTGTGCTATACAGTATGTTCTCATCAGTTATCTATTACAAGGTATCAAAAGTGTATATGCGTCAGTCCTAATGTCCCAATTCCTCCCACCATTCCCTTCTCCTTTGGTAGCCATACATTTGTTCTCTACCCAGAGTGTGTCATAGAGAGTGAAGTAAGTTAGAAAGAGAAAAATGAACATTGTTTATTAATGCATATATGAGGAATCTGGAAACATGGTATAGATGATCCTACTTGCAAAGCAGAAATAGAGACACAGATGTAGAGAACAAATTTAAGTCTTAGATTTAATTTTTATTGTTGTTGTTAGCTCAAGTTCTGTGCTAAGTTCTGCACTGTGCTGTGCTTAGTCACTCAGTCGTGTCTGACTCTTTGCAACCCCATGGACTTGGCCCACCAGGTTCCTCTGTCCATGGGATTTCCCAGACAAGAATACTGGAGGGGGTTGCCATTTCCTTCTACAGAGGATCTTCCCAATCCAGGGACTGAACCTTCATCTCTTGCCTTGGAAAGCAGACTCTTTACCACTGAGCCACCAGAGAAGCTCCAAATTTAATTTTACCTTCTAAGATTAAGGGATGCCTTAAAACTTAAGGGGATCACTTTATACTTAGGTCCTTAGAAGCTAACATAATACTGAAAGTAAATAAAGACCTAAAAGGCAGGGATGGAACCTGTGGAAATTCAAGACAAGTTCAATGTAATTTGGAATCTGTCTGTGTGTGTGTGCACACATGTACATGCACATGTGTGCACTTTGAGGTGGGCATGGTGGTGCTTTGAAGGAATAATTGGAGCTTCAACCAGGCCATAAAGGATAAGTAGAATTTAGATGGAGTCAAAGGAAAAAATGGAGTTGGAAAGAAGAAACAAATGTTTGCAAATTAGTAGAGTACTGAGATATGCAAAAGCTTTAATTTATTAAATCATTCATTAATTCACTAAAAATTCAGAGCACTAGTAGCAGCCAGGCATTGGAGTAAGTGCTGGAGAACAAAAATACATAAGAGCTGTCCATGAACTTGGGGATATTACAGTCTGTAGGGGTAGTTAAGTGTGGATACAAATAACTTCAATACAGTGGAATGCATCCTGCTGGACAATGCAAATGGAGCAAAGGGTGGCAGGCACTGGAGAGAGTAAGGTACATGGAAATGTTTGGGTAAAACTCCACAGAGTAGGTGCCTTAGATGTTGATGTCTGAAGGCTGAGTGGGATATCTCAGGTGGATAAAGAAAAGATAGCATCCCAGGAAACAAGGAAGCAGCAGGAGCAGGTGTGTGGAGACCTGCACCGCCCAGACCTGGGAACGGGGTGGGTTCCTTATAGCCAAGGCATAGGGAAGGTGCTTGAGCAGCATGAGAACAGAAGGGGTACTGTGGTTGGGTTGTAAAGGGCATGTATGACATGTGTAACTTGGACCTTATTTTCATCTGTTAGAAACCACTGGAAGTATTAAAGCACCAAAATGACGCTATCAGATTTATGTCTCAGAAAGATCTAAAGTTATCTTCAGTCTTTTTTTATATTCCCTTTTATTCCCAACTAATGTTTCCTCTACTCTAAAAAATGAAAACAAACCCAAGCAAGCAAAG
Organism: Bos mutus; assembly: GCF_027580195.1. Taxonomy (NCBI): domain Eukaryota; kingdom Metazoa; phylum Chordata; class Mammalia; order Artiodactyla; family Bovidae; genus Bos; species Bos mutus. The sequence goes on along the minus strand of NC_091630.1, from coordinate 10,905,564 downwards.
CCCCACCCTTCCTTAGCATTAGGTAGCTGTCTCTTTCCTTCCTTTTAGACTCACTGTCTCCAGTCGCACACACGTCACTGCCCATTTTCCAATCCTCAACTCAATGCTATGCAGCTCATAGGCCCATTTAGCCCCTTAAAGTGCTTGACCACCAGTGACGTCCTGACCACCAAGGATAGGCTCACTGTATGTGGTTCTCAGAGGCACTTCATTCTGAGATGGCTGCCTTCTTGAAACTTTCCCAGCATCTTAAAGATCTCTGCTTGCTGGTTCTCCTCAAGGCCACTGACCAGGTCTCCCAAGGCTCTATGCTGCCAGGTCTTTCCCTCTCCATGCAAACAGTTCCCTTTCCACTGTTTCCCTGCATTCTTTTCTCTCTTCCCTTTCCTCACACTTGCTTGAGGGATCCCCTCTACTCCGTGGCTTTGCTCACTCTTTATGGCTGAACTGCATACCCCACAAAAATTTATAACTTGAAGTTCCAACCCTCAGCATCATGCAATTTGATCATTTTTGGAGATAAGATCATTCCCAAAGTAATTAAATTAAAATGAAGTCATCAGGGTGGAAAGTGAAAGTGAAGTTGCTCAGTAGTGTCCGACTCTTTGCAGCCCGTGGACTGTAGCCCACCAGGCTCCTCCATCCATGGATTTCTCCAGGCAAGAGTACTGGAGTGGGTTGCCATTTCCTTCTCCAGGGGATCTTCCCAACCCAGGGATCAAACCTGGGTCTCCCGCATTGTAGGCAGATACTTTACTGTCTGAGTCACCAGGGAAGTCCCATCAGGGTGGACCTTAGTCCAATATGACTGACTGGTGCTATCTCAAGAAGAGGAAATTTATACATACACACACACACACACACACACACACACACACACACACACATGAGGTTTGGGTGGAGAGGCATGGCCAGCATAAATCATAAGAAGAAGACAACCACCCACAAGCCAAGGGGAGAGGCCTGGAGCATATCCTTCTCTCATGGCCTTCAGATGGAATCTATCCTGCTTGACTTCAGACTTCTAGCCTCCAGAACTATGAGAAAATAAATTTTGTTGTGGAAACCACCCAGTCTGTGATATCTTGTTACCACAGCTGTAACAAACAATTATACTCACCAAGTAGGCTGAAGACTGCCAAATCTGTAGCTCTCTCCTGAGACGCAGATGCGCATGGCCAACTGCTAACCACACATCTCCACCTGCCTGCAGATACATCCCTATTCTATTTTCCTGCAAATGTGCTCCCCTCTAAGTTTCCCTTATCTTGATGAATGATATCCTTATGGAACTAATCGTGCCAGGTCAGAAATCTTGTCAGCACAAATATCTCCCCTTTTCTTTATTCACATACCTTTAACCCAATTAGCCCTAACATTTTTACTCTCATATAACCCCCAATTTCATTTTCCCCACCCCCTGTGTTTTAGCCCAAATCATATCTCTTGACTGCTACTATAATAGATTTCTAATGGGTCTTCCCATTGCCATCTTGGGTTTCCCTGGTGGCTCAGAGGCTAAAGTCTCTGCTACAATGCAGGAGACCCAGGTTCAATCCCTGGGTTGGGAAGATCCCCTGGAGAATGGAATGGCAACCCACTCCAGTATTCTTGCCTGGAGAATTCCATGGATAGAGGAAACTGGAAGCCTACAGTCCATGGGGCTGCAAAGAGTCAAATATGACTGAGCAACTAATTTTCACTTTATTGCCATCTTACTCTCTCAAGTTCAGACAGAGTAAAATTCCTACAAAATGAAAATGAAATCATATTAATCTACTGCTTAAAAAATCATCAAGTGTTCCCCTTTGCCTGTGGGATAAAGTCCAGATCTGTCCACTGGGCATACAAGACCCTTCATGATTTGATTCTTCTTATGTCTAACTTCATCTCTGGCCACTCCTCTCCTTATACTCTGTCATTCAGAACTGCTGGCATCATAGAGCTTAACAGACATAAAACAGGATTGTATTGCTAAGGTCAAGTCAGGGGTAAGAAACACTGGAGCAAGGACATGTGTCATGACCATTGTCTGATATGAGATGTAGCCCTATAAACGTCTTGGAGATCCATATATTTGCTTTCCCAGCTCTTAGATTAGAAATTTTATGTGTGTAGAGGTCATGAGTGTCACCCCACTCCAATACTCTTGCCTGGAAAATTCCATGGATGGAGGAGCCTGGAAGGCTGCAGTCCATGGGGTTGCTGAGGGTCAGATATGACTGAGTAACTTCACTTTCACTTTCATGCATTGGAGAAGGAAATGGGAACCCATTCCAGTGTTCTTGCCTGGAGAATCCCAGGGACGGGGGAGCCTGGTGGGCTGCCATCTATGGGGTCGCACAGAGTCGGACACGACTGAAGTGACTTAGCAGCAGCAGCAGCAGAGGTCATGAGTATTTTGTTTTCTAGTTAAAGAGAAAGTCCTTCAGAAATAGGGGTCTGTAGTCCAAAATTATCTGGTTTTGAGATTTCAACATATCTGAAAATGTCTTTAAAATGTTTTTGTTTGTGTTGTTTGTTTTATGAGAAGGCCCATGAACCAAGATAGCCATGGCCCTGTGATAGTGGCAAACTGTGATAAACTTAATTCACACTTTCTTCTAGGGCCAAGTGTGGGATTAAGTAAAACAGTAGGTAGATTTGGGCTTTTTATAGGGATTCTTATTTCTCACAAAGGCATTAAAATAATCTCTCTGTTATCTTGGGGGAGGATTTAGGCTTTCCCAGTCTTGGTTAGCCTGATTGGTGTTTGAATGCTGTCATTGCCCTCTTAAATAACAGAATTATCTGTACATCCAGAACATAACAACAGAAAATATAAATAGGAGTGCCTTTCCAGTCAGATGTTAATAAAGGTCCTCTCCTATACCCATAGCTCCACTTTGGTGGGATGGTCAATGGATAGTTTAGTTCAGTTCAGTCACTCAGTCATGTCCAACTCTTTGTGACCCCATGAATTGCTGCACGCCAGGCCTCCCTGTCCATCACCAACTCCTGGAGTCCACCCAAACCCATGTCCATTGAGTCAGTGATGCCATCCAACCATCTCATCCTCCATTGTCTCCTCCTCCTGCCCTCAATCTTTCCCAGCATCAGGGTCTTTTTAAATGAGTCGGCTCTTTGCATCAGGTGGCCAAAGTATTGGAGTTGCAGCTTCAAAATCAGTCCTACCAATGAACACCCAGGACTGATCTCCTTTAGGATGGACTGGTTGGATCTTCTCACAGTCCAAGGGACTCTCAAGAGTCTTCTTCAACACCACAGTTCAAAAGCATCAATTCTTTGGTGCTCAGCTTCCTTTACAGTCCAACTCTCACATCCATACATGACCACTGGAAAAACCATAGTCTTAGCAATGGATAAGCAATTGGCAAATGAGGGTTTCATATGGGTGTCAGATCCTCCTTTAGGGCCAGAACTTAGTCCATGAGATGCTTTGAAAATACAAGAGTATGAATATCCCTTCAGGGGAGCTGCAATCTCCATCACTGATTTTGAGAACCAATTTCATGACTTGTTACCAAAAGCAGACTAGGTGAGAAGGGTAATGACTTCTTAACTTTAATTAACAAATGCTTACTGGAATGCTCTCCCTCAAAATTCAAATTCACCCAAAAGTTGACCCTACCTACAAGGACTATCCAACCATTTACTCATCGTATCATGTGACTGGCTGTGAGTAGGACTGCTGTATATGACAGTTTCAATTATGAGCTGCATGACTATCATGGACACCGGTCATACTGTAGCACATGTGCGTGGTGCCCCTTGGGGTTAATGTTAAACAGTCTGCAGGGCTATGCATAGGAGCCTTATAAATGTTCTTTGGTTCTTCTCTGAGGATTTTGGGACTCTTTGGGCCTTCAGGAAGGTCACTTACAGAAAATGGAGGAAAGGGATTTTCATCAGTCTTTCAGGCACTCACAGGGATCAGAATTATATCCTCCCTAATAGACACTGCTCCTTTCTCTAGAAGGAGAAGCTATTTGTTTACGACAGGAGATAAATAAGAGGAATAAATGGTTTATATTTACAATGTGAGAGACCTGGGTTCGATCCCTGGGTTGGGAAGATTGCCTGGAGAAGGAAATGGCAACCCACTCCAGTACTCTTGCCTTGAAAATCCCATGGACGGAGGAGCTTGGGTCGCAAAGAGTCAGGCATGACTGAGCGACTTCACTTATGGTGATAGAAATGGCAAGTCTGCTTAAAGCGTTCTGGAAAGAAAAACTGAAATTAGAGTCATGCTAAATCAGAAATGAGACTTAAGAAAAGCAAGTAATTAGCTCAACCAAGTGGTGTGTCAAGGAACCCTGAGTGAGAATAAGCTCCACGAGATAATAAGCAAATAGCGAGGGTTAAGTGGGAAGCAACAGAAGCTCTTATCTCAGAAGGCTGAGATCAGGAAACAAGTATTAGGCGAAGTTTCAGGAGAATGGCCCCTTTGATGGGTCAAGGACGTCACTCAGGTAATTCGTTTCTTAGAAATTGTTTTTATTATTGTGTTATATTTCAAAAGCATTTTCATGTATCTGGCGTTCCCCGGTTTTCTGCCTTTTCTGCCTCATTTTGGTGATGCCTCCTGATCCCCTCTCCCCGTGACTGTCCATTCTGCTTTGTGTGTGAGGACCTGACACTCGGGCATCTGTGCATTCCTGTCCCCAGGCGTTTTCATTTTCATGACTCTATTTGCAAATGGAGCCATTGTTCACATGCGACCGAAGAGAATGGCAATCTTGGGATGTTCAAAGGTCTCAGTGACTCCTAATCCAGTTCTAATGCTTGGTGTTTGACGCAGTTTCCAAGGAGAGCTGTGACACAGGGGCATTAATCTACCTCGTGACAGCATGGGGTTTTAATGCATTTTCTGTATCTGAAGAAAGAGTCTCCTATGGAGGTGGTGAAAGGAGTTATGGAGAAATCAATATCTTCATTTCGCTGGGGCACTGACAATTTGTAGCAATGATACGAGGGATCACTGCACAGGGAGAGCTTGTTGGACAAAATCTAATGCACAGTACATATACTTCTGAAAATGGACACAGAGACTTGCTTCATGAGTCAAAAAAAAAAAAAAAAAGGTGAGTGGGTTACAGGGAACTAGTGTCTTTCTAGAAATATGTAGATAACCTCTTGTATCATCCAGGACATGATTTTGGAGCAATAAAGATTACATTTCTGCTTTACAGATGTGATATTATCTATAAATAAAGATAAATTTCATAATGTACATTCAGGAATCAGTGGAAAATATCCTGACTTTTCACTGAAATATTCAAACCAAAATTATGATGTCTGATAATCTACTAAAGGGACAGACCAACCAAGAAAATCATACAATAAGATGCCAAGAATAAGGCCATTCAGCCTTGTCAGTGATACTGACCAAGGAGGAAAGCAAGGGCCACCTTCGAAGGTATTATGGGATGGCAGACGAATCAGAGTACTGACTGGACCAGACTCTTCAGTTCTTTCTCAATGACAGGTATTGGGTTTGATGTTAATATCAGTGTCACTCAAAAATAAAATTTAATAGCCAGCCACTGATGCATTTTTCCCTGGGTACTATTGCTCAGCTTACTCTGATTTCTGTGATATTACAATATGATTTGTATATTTTTGCAACTAGCAATGTTACTTCGACATGTATCTCTATATATACCTGATTTCTTTCAAATAAATAGTTGAGGATGGATGCATACTTCTAAAGATTATTATTCATTGCTTTGGTATCTTCATAGTATACACAAGGTTTAAATACATACATGGAAAAGCTTCTCTATGCCTTACATTAGTAATGTCTTGCTATGGTAGGAACCATTTAACTTATTTTATGTACACACAAAGATAGTACAGAAATGGTTAATATTTCTATATTTTCCATGAGTTTTATTTTTATTCCTTTCTATTATTTTCTGACAAGGTGAAGGAATATAATCTTATATTCAGATGATTCTAACATTTTCTTTTCCTAAGTCATGAAAAATGATTTTTACTGTTTTTCAGATATGGTGGCTACTTCTAAATTAGGGTAAAGATAGCATACATACAAGATGCAGATATTCAAGAAAATACAGTCTGCTGCAAAATTTCCCAGACTTGTGTTCTGTGAAAAACTAGTCTCAAAAGAGTTCCTTCATCGAGGAAGTTTGGAAGATGCTGCATCTGATCTCCCTTCTTGGAGATTTACAGCACACTTGAGAATATTAAAATGGTGGTAAATTCTGCAGAAGAGAAATTGGTTTAACAAAGCCCAGCATTTCTTAAACTTGACAACAAAACTTGGGTTTAAAGATTCATGAAACACCCACTAACACACTGCTTAATTATCCCTTACTCGTGGACAGGACAGTCTGCCCATGACTCTTGAACTTTCATGGATATGGCCAATACTGTGCAGTGTCCTTGGCAGACCAGGGTAGAAGCAAAAATATGAATCCCTCTATCCCCCACCTTAACGACTTCATCTCTTTTCATTACCTCTTCCATTATTTCATAAAACTGCTGTGAAAAATAACCAGCTAAATGGTCATTTGGCTTGTCAAATTAAGTGCTGTATGAATGTTATAATAATAGCGACTATTAATGGAGCACCCACTCCTTGTCAGGCAATGAAGCACTAAGTCAGACACTTAATATAAACTTTCCTTATTCTACACAACTAGCAGAGACACAGTGCATCTTCACATAAAATGTAAGGAAACTATCTGGGAGAGGTCATATATCTTGCCCCAATTCACATGCTACTATGGGAAATATCCAGAATTGCATAACCATCTCTCTTTTGTCTCCCAAGTCCCCGCACTTTTCACTATATCATACTGTCTCTCTAAATAACATGAATTCAGCCAGTCTCAATGAGATAATAAAATATGAAGTGATAAGAATGATGATGCCAATAATGGTAATTAATAACAACCAGAAAGGTATTAAAACTCTACGTGTTGTCATCGTGAAAAATTTATGGCAGTGTGATGTTTTAACAGTATTGAGCCTACTCTCCTTTCTCCCAGCCCCACATCCAATTAATCATTAACTCTGGTTGATTTTTTTCTTTAATATCTCTACTGCTACTAACTGTTGTGCAAGTCACCCTCTTATCTGCTCTGGATTTTTACTGCAAACAACATCTGACCTGACCTGTATTGTTGCTTTTCTCCAATTCATTTTGTGCCCTGAAATCACAGTGGCCTTTTAATGCACAGATCTGACAACCCGATCATTCACTCTTCAATTAAAATCCTCTAAGACTTTTCAGTGACACTGGGTTAAAGGCTGAACTTAGGGGTCTCTAGGATCTCCTATCTTTTTGCCCCCGTTACCTTTCCAGTTTCAAACTCCGCACTCTCTGACCTCATTTGATGGATTTGTTCAGTTGTTTGTTTTCCTTTCACCTCCCTTAATCAGAAGTGAGCCCAAAGAGGGGCAAGACCTAGATTCCCATGACCACTGTGTCTTCTAACACCCAGCACACCCTCTTACATATAATAGGAATGAAATAAGTGCCATTGAATGAATGGCCAGATAAAAGGGTGGATGGATAAAAAAGAAGTAGTGAATGGAAGAGAAAGAGAAGTGCAAGGGATGTCCTGAACGTGTCCCCGTCTCTGCGTCCCCTTTCACTTTACTGGAACTGCTTAGGAGAGGGGTCAGGGTGAGAAAAGGAAACTTGCTCTCAGTGAATTCTGTGGGACTTGGCTCCAGCAGAGCTGCTTTGTGGCCTGGGTGAGGCAGTGTGATGAGACAGGAGGGCCATTATCTCATCCACAGGGATCTCAGCATGGCTCTCCAGCTTCAAGGAGGGGCAGCTTTGAAAACAGCAGATAGAACGCCTTTGGAAAACCATCAGCCTCCCCAGGAAGTGTCCTACCAAGAGAGGCAACGGTGAGAGTCTTCAGGCCCTTCAAGGACAGTAGAAATTGATGGGGGAGAAACAGCAGGGAAAGCTGAATAAAGCAGACACTTCATGCTGAGTCTGTTTGGTAATCTGCTTTGCGAGCACTTGGGGGACAATTGTTCGAGGATGCCAAGGTATATTCAGTAGGGGGTGGGGAGGGGAAGCTGCTCAGGGAAGAGACTAGAATCCTGTTTTAAGAAAAATGATAACAAGAAACATGTTTCTTCAAGTTTATCCACAGACTTACAAATCAGAAACTGCTGTTCTAGAGTACTAAATTTGGAATCAGAAAATCAGTCTTAGTTCTTACTCTTGGACATTCTAGCTCTGAGCTTTGGGGCAAGCTACAGGGTCTTTCAAACTCTTATTTCTTTATCCAAAATATAGGAATAAGAATAAATACTGAAGGGCATTGTGAAGAGCAAATGAGGTAAAATTCGAAAATATTTATGAAGACACTTTTATAAAATAACGCTAAAAGTGCTAGTTATTTGTCATAGGCACGTGTGTGAGATGGTCTGCATATCTTATATTGCTGCTTAATAGCTTCTTGAGTTTACATAACTGGCTGCCTCGGGATTCATATTTGTTCTTCTGGATTGTACTCCTTTGGTCAGAGTTTATTTGGACTAGAAGAAGACATCAGATCAAAGCTCACCCAGTCTGACTTTTCTTCCAGGGATGCTGAACTGGAAACAAAAGTCTCTATTTCAACCTAAGTCTTTTGACTAGCAAAGTCCTAAACTCGGGAGCTATAGGGTGCCATCATAAATTCACACACACTACTGCAGAGCAAAGAAGAACAATCAGAAAGAAACGATGAGGCAAATTTCTGGAGAAGCTGCCTGGATTCAGGATGATTTTCAGTCCCTGGATCTGGTTTCCTTGAATATTGCTGTGCCTGAATTATAAATTCTGAGCCTTAATTATAAATATCCTTTTCTCTCTTCAGTTAAATAAAGTTGGCTCCTGTTCTGTTACAGTGAAAGAATCCTAATACTAAATAGATCAATATATAGCTGGAAATGCATATTATACATTTGCAACTCCAATTATGTACATATTTGCTGGCTCAGAGTCTGACAATGGGAAAGAACACATAGATTGAAGGATCTGAGAACTATGGTAACACAGCACATAAAAATATTAAGCTTTACCGTTTGTGGGATCACTGTGAATACACATATATATTATACATATGTGTTTATAAATACAGATAAACCTTTTATAAGAGCCACACAAAACCTATAATTCAGTTGTTCCCAAGTTATTTCGTAGTGATACAATTACCTGCAAAAGCCTATTTTTAGGACTTCTTTGATCAAAAATGTTTGCATACCTGAGTAGGCTGATCCTTACTCACTGATGCCTGAATTAAGAAATCAAGTATGTATTACAACTTCACTAATTTGTAGGAAAATGTGTTTGAATTAATGAAAGAGTATGAGTTATATAAATTTATGTAATAAATTATAGTACTTTATTAAATTAGCATTCTTTTCAAGCTTGCTTCAATGAATTATAAATTTAACTGTTAATAAGCCACATCTGTTGCCAACATGAACATGCTAAGGGTCTTTAAAATATTTTGTCTATGAAGTAGGTGTTTTACAGAAATGGCTATATTTGTTTTAAAAATGATACCTTTGGTTACATGGTGTAAAGGCAAGTAGCTCAGTTCCCCCAACCCCACCACCACAACAACAACAACAAAATCACAGAAAATATCTGTTCTGGTGTTTCCCATAATAGCTTGGGTCCGTTTCCATCATTTTATGCAACATGTTGTTTTAATCATCTTGTGACTCTTTTCCTCCCTGGAAGACTTCAGTCCTCCTGAGGTTAAGGGTGGGTCTTGTTCTTCTAGTCACAGTGTATCACGCAGTGCCTCACACAGAACGTCGGCAACAGTAATCACTGTTGAATGAATCAGTGTGTTGGCTTCACTAGCAATTTTCTGGGATTTTCTCAGTGTGACAAAGAATTATTACCACACGCTGAGGCATCAGAGGGTTAAGATTCTGCTGGATAATGATGCCAATAATGGATCACCTGAAATGATTTTCAATACGGGTTCTTTAAAATGTGTCCTCAATCAGTGCCCTATCAGTTCATGTTTAACAGTTTAGAAAACAGAAAAGTTCAGTCCCAAGAAGCAATCTAGGGAAACAGAAGTCAGGAAGAAAAAGAAACTGTGGGAGATGGAGCAAGATGCCAGACTCATTCCGTGCTCTTGGAATTTCTGCTTCCAAGAGCCCTTCCAGATTTCTCGCGTTTTCTGGCTGAGTTTTAACAGCATTAATGTTTTGTTGCCCAAGACACTGCAAAGGATCATTCTTCAGTGAGTCAATCCAAGAAGCCTATGGTGCCCATCTTTGTTGTTCAAGAGCTGGGGGCACTCAAAAACTGTTTCAGTCATCATCAGTTTTGTAGGAATGGACTCCTTTTCCCTCCAAGAACACCTACACTCATTACTATCTTAAGGGCAACCATTTGTGGTTTCCTACAATGACTTTCAGAGAAGGCAATGGCACCCCACTCCAGTACTCTTGCCTGGAAAATTCTATGGACAGAGGAGCCTGGTGGGCTGCAGTCCATGGGATCACTGAGAGTCAGACACGACTGAGTGACTTCACTTTCACTTTTCACTTTCATGCATTGGAGAAGGAAATGGCAACCCACTCCAGCGTTCTTGCCTGGAGAACCCCAGGGTCGGCAGAGCCTGGTGGGCTGCTGTCTATGGGGTCGCACAGAGTCGGACACAACTGGAGCGACTTAGCAGCAGTACAATGACTGCACGACCACTTTTCCCAAGCTTTTGTTGGTGCTCTAAGTATCTGGAATTAGGAAAGATTGGTTCAATGTGAAGGAACAGCCAGTGTGCAGCATTTGTCTAATTCCCACACATCTGTATCCATCCCAAGTTGTGTCTGTGCAGTGCTAACTTCCCGTCAGATTTGGTGACATTGTTTCACGGTCAGCACATCGAGATAAGTGGGAGCAAATGTCTGCGTCTGGGGTGGTCCTGTCCCTGTGCTGTCTGTCCCCTGCAGTCTCCCTTTCAGCCTGCAGGATCCATTTGTTTGTAGACCTGATAACATCCCAAATGACTGTATTGCTGTCAATCTCTCTTCCTTTAAGGAAGAGATAGAAAGTTCCAGAGCTTTACCCTGAGACTCCAGATTTTTATTTGGCATTTGGAAAAAGTGACCTGTGTGTCCGGGGGTCAAGCCTGATTTTTCTAGATGACTCTATGTGTTCACAAAACAGCTCCTGAGTTTCAACTTGAATCTCTTCACAAGATGACCCAAGTTTCTTTATTGTAGGTTCCTTGGGGATTTTGCCTTTGTGGCTCTTTGAGAGCACTTATCTGCTGGCAGTAAATGAAATAGCAAATCTCCTCAGTTCTTCTCTGCCCTTCTAAAGCAGCTAATGCAGTCAGAGCTGTTTTGTGTTTTTATCTACTGTTCTAATGTATCATAGGAGATAGGATATCAGGGTTTCCCCCAAAGCAAACCAAAAGGGAGTGCAAAGAGGTGCTGAAGGATGAGAAGACAACTTGGGACAGGATAACTTGTGCCTGTAGCCTACCTGTTAATTAACCAGAGCCATGATCCAATCATACGTCATGAACAAGAGCAGGAAGCAGATAAATTGTAGTCACTTCAAATTAGCTCACTCAACAGGCCAGGAGCAAGTTAATTCTTAAACATTTAATTCAGTCAATTGGCACTCAAACGAGGAGAGGCAGAAACAAATGGTGTAGTCTTTGTAAGATTTTTCACGTGACCCAAGCTTATAAGAGTAAGTTATAATTTTTAGCCTTTCTCCAATTTTTCAGTGTTGTATAAATACACATTAAAAAAATTAGTTTAATGTCCTCTTCTCTGGGTTAATCACAGGTCTACCACCACATATATGATTTAATCCTTTACTTAAACTGTGTCATGATTGTCTTATCTATAAAATGGGGATAATGATAGCAGCAATATTTACAAGAATTAAGAGAAATAATACATTTAGAGCACTCATTAAGTACTGAATTAACTATCACTAGTATTTCGGTATATTCATATTCAAGACACTGAAAGATAGGAACTATTAAAATGTCTACATCATTCTTTTCAAAGCCTCTCTTCAATCAGGGATAGGTCCCCTCCTGACCATTGCTTAGCACGCGGCAATAACTATTCACAGGTAAATATCAGCCTCTAACTATATGGTATTTATTTTCTCTATTACATTAAAATTAAATGTTGGTTATACTTTCTCCTCCTTTTGTAGTATATAACTAATGCTGGTATTTTACCCTCTTGGTAAGGAAAAAAATATGATAATCCTCCTATTTCTGCCCTGCGGTAATTCCTTGGAGAGCCATGCCTTGATTCCTCTTCTGCAAAGTGCAGGGGATCTTTCCTTGGCTCCTTCTGTTATTCTCTGAGACTCCCGATCACTGCAACCCGAGGGCCTTTCTCTCTCTCTCTTTCCTAATAAGGAACAGAACTAAAGCAACTGGGATCACTTTGAACACTGGCATTTTTTTTCTGAATAGAGTTCTAACTAAATTTGTATTTTTATGCTGTGGGTGGAAATGCCAGATAAGAGGAAACAGATGAACGGGATGAAAGAGTGAGATGGAAGGAGGAGTCGGTTCTTTGGATTTCCTTAGGTGGGACATTTGTTGAAGAAATGGCAACCAGCTCTTTAAAAAACACACACACTGGAGTTCAGTACCATTAACAATAGATAAAGGAAGGAGGCAAGGCGCCGCACGGCGTTAATCTCACCCCTCACAAATAATGGCACCGGTGACATTTGACCATGTGACAGCTGAGTGAGTGGAGAGCCCTGGGACTGCGATAGTGACAGTTTTCTTTTTCTACCCTTGTAAATTATTCAGCATTGGCACAGCACTGGGAAAACACGAGCCTTCGAGAGGGGAAGGGAGAAAAGGAATTCTATTGCAAATGAGCATGGCTGCTGACAAGTCCATTAAAAAACAACAACCTGACATTCAAGCTGCGTCCGCTGCCTTCCAAACGTCCTTCAAAGGTGCGGTTCGCTAACCTCTTTTAGACATGCGAGAAGGTGGCAGAGAAGAGAGGAGAGCCCCTGTTAGAATCATCCTATACTAGTCTCTCTTTCCGGGTGTGACTGCGTCATTATCAACGATGGGAGGCAAGGGCCTCTAAGATCACGTGGGTTGGTAAGGTGCAACATCCTCGCCACACATTTCCGTCCCAGTAATTACGTCCTGCTGACTGCACTCACTGCTCCCCCGTTGTTTTTGGTTAGACGTGATTGCCTTCCATCCTTTTCCTTCTACTGTGTTCAAGCTGCCATCCCAGTAGAGACTGTTTTTTTGAATGTGGTTATAAAATTTCACAGACAAATTGTAAAAATGCCATGGGGGAGGGGTGGTGGTGGAAATACCACGGTGCATTTTAAAAATTTGTGATATATTATTGTTTATCAATGAGCTTAATTATTTCTCTTCTCTTCACTTGGAGGAAAGCAGGGCTGTCTTCCCGCCTAAGTATCCACAGCAGAAATGGGGGCCCGGTGAGGTCTCCAAAAATAAGACTGTGAGCAACAGTTCTAACACTGAGCCAGACCAATTGCTCTGCCCCAAATTTTCTCCCACTAACATCTGCTGTGCAGCTGGAAGGTGAAGGAATTGATGTTTTTACATTGCTTGTCCAGCAAGGGGGGCTAGAAACTACAATTCCATTCCTATTGGAGACTATCCCCCGTCTAATATATCTTTGCCAGAGAAAGAATAGCTAGTAACATCCTGTATTTCTATAAGAGATTTTATGTGATGTTTTCAAAATATTTTACATTAATGTATGAAGCTTGCCTTGGTGAGGTATAATAAGTGAGCACTTTATCTCCATTTTCGGGAAGGGTAAAGTGATACAGCAGCAGGCTCAGTGAGGAATAAATCCACCACGGCGTCAGGTATGGCCCCCAGATGTTTCCCCTCTGCCCCCTCCTCCCCGCAGCGCTAACATTTCTTGTCCACGGTATTCTCTCTACAACAACGGTATGATTTTTCAAAGCTTGTCCTATACCAGCCCTTTCGTGGCAGGAAATAACACGAGAGGGTGGTAGGCGCGTCGCAGAAGGGTGCATGGGTTTCGTTGAGGCCATTGTGGTGATTCACTGGGAGTCCTTCCACTGTCCTGAGTGGTGCACGCGTCACCAACCTGGCACAGCACGTGTCTGAGACCGACAATTCCTGAGGTTTCCGACCTTTAAGGTTCATTTTGCACCACCTTCCTCCCGCTCCAATCGTGGTCACCCACTCGTGCCCACCCTCTCCGACTTTGCCTCTAAACAGACTAAAGAGCTTCCACTTAGATCTAAGCCAAAACTTTACTACTATTATTTCTTTAATGCTGAAACAGGTTAAACAGAGGGGTGTAAAAGGCTTTTTCTGACAAGCTAGGTCCAGCCAAAAGCAGGCCATTGGACAAATGATCCAAAAATAGAAAGTGTTGGAACCTAAAATTTTAATCTATGTGTCTGTGACCACAGTTTGGGTCCTTTAAGTGAGGCATTTTCTCCAGGTATGGGAAAATGTTTCTGCTTTAGATTATGTCCAGTAAGTCTGATGCTGTGATTCCTCTCTTCTTACTCTCCTATTCTTTCTTACTCTATAGTTTCCTCGATGACTTTCATTGGCTGAGCCTCACTCCTTGGTGAGCTTGAAAGACAGACTATGGTTTCAGAAGAACTGTATCTGCTTTTTGTAATATGTCAAGTAGGACTTAAGAAGATCAGTATCTGATGTGCCTCTACTCGCTTGATCATTAGAAATCAAAAGCTTTGCTCATTAAGGACTTATGGTAGGTGTCTGCTAGTAAGTTGAAAATTAAATGCTCAAAATGGTTAGCAAATAGTTAAGTGCATTTTTTTTCTGAAATGTTAAATGCATAGAAGGTCTCACAGGGCAGGCTTTGAATTGGACACATTTGCATACCAGACCTGGCCTTTACTTTTTGGTGGGTGTAGGTAAGAAGATAAATGAAGATCGCTAAGTGGAAAACACCATTATGGTATTTCATAAGCCCAAACAGCCCTCATCCCAGTCTTTGCTACCAGGGTAGGGTTGGGAGGGCACTGACTATTCCAGTGTTTCAGGAGAAGAGGCAGACACATATCTACCTTGTTTGTTTGTTTGTTTGTTTAACACAACAGAAAGTATCTTTGATGGCTTCCCAGGTGGCGCTAGTGGTAAAAATCCCTCTGCCAATGCAGGAGATGTAAGAGACACAGGTTCGATCTCTGGGTTGGGAAGATCCCCTGGAGGAGGGCATGGTAAGAACACCCCAGTATTCTCGTTTGGAGAATCCCATGGACAGAGAAGCCTGGCTGGTTACAGTCCATAGGACTGCAAAGAGTCAGACATGACTGAAGCAGCATAGCACACACATGTCTTTGACAACCTGTCTATTGGTAGGGAGGAAGAAAGGTCCGTTCTATCTCTTTTCTTTTGCAGCCCATTATTTCTAAAGCCACACCAGTCTGGGGTGAAATTAGAGAGACTTTACAGTAATAAGTGGCTGCCATTATGGGGCCTTGATGCTCTGATTTTCCCCAAATGATTCCTAAGCTTCCTCTGCAGAGAGTTTTCATCAAGCACCCTCTGGAGTGCCTTGTTGAGGAGACTATACTCTTAGCAGTCCCTCCATGGCTCACCAGACATTGAGACTGTGGCTGATCAACTACTCAACAGATATTTCCCAAATACCTACTCAGCGTCAGAAACTATTAAATCTGGGAACTTTCTCAGTGACTATGATAGAAACCTAATCTGAATACCTTATTACATTTTGGAAACCTACCTTTATAATTTGGAGGTGTCTACCGTTTAAGAAAATGACAGATTTTATTTTAATGCATTGGCTACAAGTACTAAAGTATAGTAGTGATTGAGGGTAGATAAGATAGAAATAATTAGGCCACAATGGCAAGTTACTTGTTCATTCTATCCCACCTAACCATCTCAGGCTGGATGATGGTTTACTTCACTGAGGGCAAAATAATACTCTCGTTTTTCAATCAAAGTGAGAAAAGAGAGATTTAGAGAATATCAACTGTGTGACTTCTTTATAAAGAAAAGGGAAGAAGTGTGTGATCTCATTTGATAGATTACATAATAACTCTGGCATTTATCTTTTTTAAATTAGTGAACCACATTTGAATTGATGTTACCAAGGAAATGGCAACCCACTCCAGTATTCCTGCCTGGAGAATCCCATGGATAGAGGAGCCTGGTGGGCTACAGTCCTGCTGCTGCTGCTAAGTCACTTCAGTCGTGTCTGACTCTGTGCAACCCCAGAGATGGCAGCCCACCAGGCTCCCCCGTTCCAGGCAAGAACACTGGAGTGGGTTGCCATTTCCTTCTCCAATGCATGAAAGTGAAAAGCGAAAGTGAAGTTGCTCAGTCGTGTCTGACTCCTAGCGACCCCATGGACTGCAGCCCACCAGGCTCCTCTGTCCACGGGATTTTCCAGGCAAGAGTACTGTAGTGGGGTGCCATTGCCTTCTCTGGGCTACAGTCCACCGGATTTATAAGAGTCAGACAGGACTGAGCAACTTCACTTTCACTTTCAGAAGTTGCTGAACAAGTCAAAATTTAAAACAAACAAACAAACAAACAAACAAAAATCTTTCTCCAATCCTGCCAACATGTGGCGCTAGTGGTAAAGAACCAACCTGCCTATGTAGGAGGCACACGAGATGCGGATTTGATCCCTGGGTTGGGAAGATCCCCTGGAGGAGGGCATGGCAACCCAACCCAGTATTCTTGCCTAGAGAAACCCCATGGACAAAGGAGCCTGGAGAGCTAGAGTCAAGAGGGTTGCAAAGAGTCAGACATGACTGAAGTGACTTAGCACTTAGCAGAAGTTGCTGAACAAATCAAAATTTTAAAAAAACTTTCTCCCCTCTGCCAACACAGCTGACTATTTCCCAAGGTGGATAACAAAACCCTCAATGGCTGTCAGTCCTGGCACTGCTGAGAGCCCTCATCTTTTTCTTCCTCCAGTGTCTACATAAATCAGAAAGGAACTTGGTCCTGGGGAGAGTTTCACAGGCAACTCACTACCAAAAATATTTCTCGAACTAACTTCAGAGAATACTCTTCCCTGAACTATAAATGAAAGAAAAAGCAGTTTTATAGGCATACGCATCCAAAATGCACTTTATATTTTGTTTTAGATTTTATCTATGTGAGGGAAAACCATTCTTCAAGGTGATTCGAAGCTGGACCTTAAAGAGGAATTGAGACTAGTGGGCGAGTCAAAGCTCCAGAAACTAACTATAGGAAGGGCCCCTCGTCTGATCTGCTTCAGCAGGTTTTAATTTGCTACCAGCTTTAGGTTTTTATGAGGTTGGAGAATTGGAATAAGTTTCCTGGGTCGAATTGGTGGTATCTCACTTCAGAGGTCATATCCAAGAGGTGATGGTAAAAATGGCATTGGAAGTTGTGGCTCTGCTCCCTGGTGTTGTATAGGTTGTTTTGGTGGAAGTGAGAAAATAATATTTGTGTGGGGAGGCCGGGAGTTAGGGAGACTAAGAAAGAGAAAAAGAGAAAAATCCTGTGAAAATTATATTATCAGTAATTTTGTCATTATTTATTTTCTTTATTGAGGATTCATTTTCCAAATGACTTTACAGTGCCATATACTACCAAAATGACCTCAAAGGTACTCTTTAATAAGTTAGCTTAAAGATATGCCTTGGATGGTATGGAGTACCCAAGATTGGTGGCACAGCTTGATTTGACTTGATGCCTGTGTTACATAGAACTGGGGAATTAACTGCATCCTCCAGCTACCAGAACTCTAAGAGAAACGGACTCAACTTTTCTCAGAGGTAGCTTTGAGCCTGAGACAAGAATGGGCAGTTGAGGGCTGGATGCTATTCTTAGTTTTCTGAGATATGAAAGAGCCAGGGACAACGCAAAGGCTGCTAACAGAAGAAAACTGTGGCTGCTGACGATTCTGGGACAGATGGCTGCCTCCACCGCCAGTAGAACCTGTCTGTGAATTATTGTCAGATCAAGTGCCCACTGCCCTCAGGAGCAGCATTCCTGAGGTCACATGGGAAGTTTCTTCTTATTGAAGCTTATATACTGCTTGCCTGGAACTAGGTCTCTGCACTTCTGTGACCTGCTGATAGGTCATCCCTGACTTCAGATATAGATAATTGATCCCAATCACATCTAACTGAGAAGAAAGAGTAGGATTCTCCTACCAGAAGGCTTTCATAGACTTGGACTCAGACTTAAGAGTCTGTGTCTCATCAATTGCAAAGGCCTAGACCTCCGATTCCCCACTGGAGCTGTAAGAAAAACTGAATCAGAGTTATATAAGAAATACATGCGTGCATATGTTTACATCGTCTCCTTTCAAACTTTATTTTTATTGGAGACAGTTAGTTTATAGTATTGTGGTGGTTTTGCCATACATCCACATGAATCAGCCACAGGTACACGTGTCCCCCCCATCCCGAAGCCCCCTCCCGCCTCCCTCCCCACCCCATCCCTCTGGGTTGTCCTTATTCCAGTAGATGTGCATCAAATAAAACTGTGAAATGCAACTGTCAGCTATACATTGTTTGAACCCCACTGATGTTTTCAGAACCGACCTTGACCTTCTCCCTTTGATTCTCAGCCCCTCATCACACTTATGTCAGTGACAAAGCAATGATCTAGTTTTGACATTTAGGCTGAGTCTAAGAGATAGCCTCACTGGCAATCCAGTTCTGTTTACTGGGTCCCTGCTTTGAGCCTGCCTCAGTGACCTGTCTCAGGTCTTCCTGAGACTGAGGGCTTCTGCCCTCAATGTACAACTTCTCTTTTGTCCTTAGGTTTCATGTTTCTGAAAGTCTATCATGAATTTTGAAATATCAACTCTTCCTTTTCTTTTGAGAAAAAAAACAAAAGCTTCTCTTCTGATGAGATTTTTCAATTTACACAAATATCCCATGTATTTCCTGCTTTGGGGAAATAAAATAAGCACAGAAAATCCAGTTTGGCATACACCTAATCAAAGTTCTTAGAGTTGACATTTATAGGTATTTTTTGTTTTATTGTGTTTCCTCCCTCAAAATATTTATCCTTCTTTCTTCTGAAAATGGTACCTTTACTTTCCTCTGGGAGACTATTCTACATGGCTTTGGATGATGCTGAGAACAGCTCTTCCTTCATATTGGTCATGTGACCCAGTAAATGAATATACTCAATTTCCTGGACAAAATGATTGACTCAGGTTTAGGAGTGTTACCAAATTTATGTCAATAAGAGAAGAATCAAACTTTTGTTCAAAGTACTGCTGAGGATGAGTTGCAGGAAACTTTTTTCTATCTGACTTGGCACTTGAAGGATATAAGGTGGGAGCTGTTAGCAGCCATCTTACCTCAAGTGGTTTAGGGATCTTGCTCAAAAATGGAGTAAATATGAAGGACTACAGGACAAAGGGATATAGACATTCTGAAGACTGCTAACATCATTTGAGTTCCTATATCCCAACAGTGACTGGACCACACCGCCTCAGTCCTTTTCAGCTCATTAACTACGTTTGCCCTTGTCAATCTGAGTTGAGTCTCCAGACCTCTGAAGAGCATCGACCATTTCAGGTCTATCTTCCTCATGCCTGGTGACACGGTGATAGTCTCTTCTTGGAGCTGTTACACCGTGCTTGGACTTCGTATACAGTTACATCAAAGCTAGAGACATGGGGTGGAAATGCAAGCCACAGCCTGGCCACTATGGTTGCAAGATGATTTATCCCAGGGCTGAACGCTCCAGACAGTCTGCCAGAGTAAAACTGAGCAGAGAATCTTTTTTCCTTTGTGTGTCGAGAAACCAGAGCCACTTCTTATCCTACTTCCATTTCCCGTAAATGGTATGTCTGGAATAATGGAGAGGGGATGGCAGAAACATAAGACACGGGCCTGCTTTCCCCATTAGACCATAAAATCTCCTTCAGGAAAAGTGCTCTTTCTAGTTTACTTTTTTATCTGTAGGAACTAGACTAGTGCCTGGCACAGGGTATGTATTCCATAAATGCTGGCTGATGGAATAAGCAGAAAATGTGTAAAATAGTGTTGCTCGTAGACATCCATTGCTCTATCGCTCTATTTTTTTTTCTCCCTCTATCATCTTGCTACCACAGAGCTACCCCAGGATCTGTGTGGCATTTGTTTGATATGCTTATCAGTCACACTCATAACCACAAACAAGTCCAGAGGAGCCAGGTAGCAAGATCCAACAAAGTTCAGAATTCACAGAAGTGAACTCTCTAAGCCACCCCTATTCACAGGATCCTAGGGTACTGTTGATCTGGGAAGCACTGTCTCTTACTGTGTCAGACACTAAAGTCATGAACAAATCTCAGAGGCATGGCCTGAAGCTAAATGATATTTAACTGTCTGTTGTCTATCTGGCAATAGGAGCTGGGGAGTGGGGGGAGAGGGAATCTTGAAATACCAATGTGATGCTTGTTCCAAATTTAGCTAGCTGTAGGCCATAGGAGCTTAGCATAACAGAGAAAAATGAGGATTGCTTATATTTTGTGGAGCATAGAAGCTCAAGACTCCTGCAAGAGGGATTACTGCACAGGCACAAGAACTGTGGGATGATGTGTGGAAAGGCTGAAGCCCAGTTCAGCCTCCAGCTGGAACCATGGCTGGCTCCTTGGTGATCAAGCTTTCATGGCGGATCATCCATTAACTTTGTCAAACCAACCATGATGCTCTCTAGGTTATCCACACTGATAATGGGGCAGAACTAATTAGGCAAACACAATTCCCAGGCATCCTGAGAACCACTGACTCCAAAAGGCCCATTAGTTTCCTCTCATTCCAGCCTCTCTCTCCAGTTTGGGTGGTTATATTTATATAAAAGAGAACAGAATTCAAGACACGTGCAGCTGAGAGGTGTGCCAGGGCTGGGACTGGGCCCAGAACTGCTGGGGCCAGGTCCAGGTGTTCAACCAGAAATCTTTCTTGCTGGGAGGTCAGGTGGAATGAGAAGCCAGCTTAAGTCATTCAGGAAGACTTGCTGGGCCTTTTGTAATTAGAGGTCAAGTTAAATGAAAGCAAAGTCTTTGCCCTTTGTTCTCTCTTGTCCTCTTGTGTCCTGGCAGCAAGAGGCAAGCAAAGGAGAATTTCAAATTACTAGTAACAACCTAAGCAATGGCATCTCTCTAAATCATGATGAAAACCTAGGGAATCTTCAAAATGTGTATCTTTTCTGGGACTTAAGTAGTTCCTAGGGCTGGAAACACTGTACATACTGCATCAGTTCAGTTCAGTCACTCAGTCATGTCCGACTTTTTGCAACTCCATGGACTTCAGCATGCCAGGCTTCCCTGTCCATCACCAACTCCCAGAGCTTGCTCAAACTCATGCCCATCGAGTCAGTGATGCCATCCACCTGTCTCATCTTTTGTCATCCCCTTCTTCTCCTGCCTTCAATCTTTCCCAGCATCAGGGTCTTTTCCAATGAATCAGTTCTTCGCATCAGGTAGCCAAAGTATTGGAGCTTCAGCTTCAGCTTCATCATCAGTCCTTCCAATGAATAATCAGGATTGATTTCCTTTAGGATTGACTGGTTTGATCTCCTTATTGTCCAAGGGATTCTCAAGAGTCTTCTCCAATACCCCAGTTCAAAAGCATCAATTCTTCAGTGCTCAGCTTTCTTTCTGGTCCAACTCTCACGTCCACACATGACTAGTGGAAAAACCATAGGTTTGACTAGATGGACCTTTGTTGCCAAAGTAACATCTCTGCTTTCTAATATGTTGTCTAGGTTTGTCATAGCTTTTCTTCCAAGGAGCAAGCATCTTCTAATTTCATGGCTGCAGTCACCATCTGCAGAGATTTTGGAGCCCAAGAAAATAAAGTCTGTCACTGTTTCCATTGTTTCCCCATCTGTTTGCCATGAAGTGATGGGACCAGATGCCATAGCCCTGTTCTAACTTACAGAAAACTTTCCTTGAAAATGAGGGCTATCATGATCACAGAAGTTCTGCTGAGACCTAGCTATGCAGATACACAGATGATGAAAGGGTCAGGATGTCCCAGAGGCTTCAGTGGCTCAGCCCCGCATATAGCTGACAGTCTCCAAACCAACCATGCCCTGTGAAGGGTAGGGCAGGAAGGGCCTGCAAACACCTCCTCTTGGCAACTCAGTTTGCTATATGTTACTTACCATAGGGTTAGAAATACTCATAAGAAAAAATATAGCATTTAATGTCCAGAAAGAATGCAAAATTAAAGAAAGAAAGACAAATTAAGAGAGAAAACATTTACTTTAAGAATGATTCTAGAAACCCCCAATGCTATAGCTGAAACAGTTTAGTTGTACTTTTATACTCACAGGAACAAATAGACAAATTATAACTAATCATGAAGGCAAGAAGGTCAGACTGAGTCAACTGGGAAATAACTGACCTTGAACTGCATTATTCAACATACTTGGATTCTCTGGAGATATTGTGTATTATGAGCTTTGTATTCAATAGTCACCATGATATGATCTTTTCTTGATTCCTTGAATCTTCTTTCTTAAGCTCATTCTCTGAATTCCACTTCTAACTCATTGTGCTTTAGTCCAGGAATTCTGTTTTTCTCTTAGATTCTTTTCCTTGGTGAACATACATGAATATCGTCATATTTAACTATTGGCATCCAGCTTTATTTCTGACTTCCCTTGTTTTCAAATTATTATCTTTTCTTATTTTTTCTACTATTTCTATTAGCTTATTAAACTTATTTTATTTTTTACTCTTTGTTATTATTTTGTTCCCTTTTATTTTTCATTTTCCACACACATATATATACATAAAATGAATATATATATGTATGTATATATATACACACACATGCGTGTGTGCAGGATACAAAATTAATACATAGAAATTCCTGGCATTCCTATACACTAACAATGCAAAATCAGAAAGCAAAATTGGGGAAATAATACCATTCACCACTGCAACAAAAAGAATAAAATACCTAGGAATAAACCCAGCTAAGGAGGCAAAAGACCTCTATGCAGAAAAACATAAGATACTGATGAAAGAAATTAAAGATGACACAAACAGAGGGAGAGATATACCATGTTCTTGGACTGGAGGAATCAATATTGTGAAAATGACTTTACTACCCAAAGCAATCTAAAGATTCAGTGCAATCCCTATCAAATTACTTACGGCATTTTAAACAGAACTAGAAAGAAAAATATCACAATTTGTATGGAAACACAAAATACCCCAAATAGTCAAAGTAATCTTGAGAAAGAAAAATAGAGCCAGAAGAATCAACCTTCCTGACTGCAGACTATACTACAAAGCTACAGTAACCGAGACAGTATGGTACTGGCACAAAAACAGAAATATAGATCAATGGAACAGCATAGAAAGTGCAGAGGTAAGCCCACGTACCTATGGACACTTTATCATTGACAAAGGAGGCAAGTTATACAATGGAGAAAAGACAACTCTTCAATAAGTGGTGCTGGGAAACTGACAGCTACATGTAGGAGAATGAAATTAGAACACTTCCTAACACCACACACACAAATAAACTCAAAAGGGATTAAAAGCCTAAATGTATGGCCAAAACTATAAAACTCTTAGAGGAAAACATAGACAAAACACCTTTTTATATAATTCACAGGAATGTCCTCTTTGACACACCTCCTAGAATAACGGAAATAAAAAATAAACTTAAACAAATGGGACTTCATTAAACTTAAAAGCTTTTTCACAGCAAAGGAAACAAGATGAAAAAACAACTCTCAGAATGGGAGAAAATAACTGCAAATGAAACAAATGACAAATAATTAATCTCCAAAATATACAAGCAGCTCATTCAACTCAATATAAGAAAAACAAACAACCCAATTAAAAAATGGGAGGAAGCTCTAAATAGATATTTCTCCAAAGAAAACATACAGATGGCCAATAAACATGTGACAAGATGCTCAATATCACTCCTTATTAGAGACATGTAAATCAAAACCACAATGTTATATCACATCACACTGATCAGAATGGCCATCATCAAAAGTCTACAAACAGTAAATGCTGGAGAGAGTGTGGGAAAAGGGAACCCTCTTGTGCTGTTGGTGGGAGAGGAAATTGATACAACCGCTGTGGAGAACAGTATGACGATTATTTTAAAAACCAGGAATAAAACCACCATACAACCCAGCAATCCCACTACAAGGCATATACTCTGAGAAAAACATAACTGAAAAAGACACATGTACCCCAATGTTGGTTGCAGCACTATACAATAGCTAGGACATGGAAGCAACCTAGTTGTCCATCAGCTGCTGCTGCTGCTAAGTCGCTTCAGTCGTGTCTGACTCTGTGGGACCCCATAGACGGCAGCCCACCAGGCTCCCCTGTCCCTGGGATTCTCCAGGCAAGAACACTGGAGTGAGTTGCCATTTCCTTCTCCATCAGCAGATGAATGGATAAAGAAGTTGTGGTACATATACACAATGGAATATTAGTTAGCCATAGAAAGGAAAACACTGAGTCAGTTCTCATGAGGTGGATGAACTAGAGCCTATTATACAGAGTGAAGTAAGTCAGAAAGAGAAAACCAAATTTCATATATTAGCACATACATTGGAGAAGGCAATGGCACCCCACTCCAGTACTCTTGCCTGGAAAATCCCATGGGCGGAGGAGCCTGGTGGGCTGCAGTCCATGGGGTCGCTAGGAGTCGGACATGACTGAAGTGACTTAGCAGCTCAGCAGCAGCAGCACATACACATACAGAGTCTATCAAAATGGTAGAGATGAACCCATATGCAGACATGAGAAGAGATTTGGACACAGCAGGGGAAGGAGAGGGTGGGGCAAGTTGAGAGAGTAACACTGAAACGTTTACATTACCATACGTAAAATAGATAACTAACGGGAAGTTGCTGAGTGACACAGGGACTTCAACCCGGTGCTCTGTGACAACCTGCAGGGGTATGATGGGGTGGGAGGGTGGAGCGGAGGTTCAGGAAGGAGGGGACATATGTATCCTTATGGCTGGTTCACATTGTTGTATGGCAGAAACCAAAACAATATTGTAAAGCAACTATCCTCTAATTAAAAATAAAATAAATAGGAATTACTTTTCATCTCTCCAAATATGTAGGTAGAAATGTTTCTACCTATATATTTTGCTATCATCTCAAATTCAACATATCTTTAATCAATTTATTATCCCATTCATCTCAGTCCTGATTTCTTCTCTAATTTCTGTTAATGATTTAATCATAGTCCCAAGGACCCAGCCTCAAAACAAAGAAAGACAGTCTGTTTTCTCTCTTACTGTCAGTATTTCCTATTAGTTCTTCTTTGTGTCTTTTCTTGTCTTTATTTCTCCTAACAATCATACCATAATCCGTCTGACAATTATATTCTTAAGTGGAGCCCCGTGAAATTGTCTTTCTTTGGCAACCTGGTCAAATAGTGGAATTTCAAATGGTTTATTCTAAAACAGTAGCTGCTCAGAGCTGTCTTCTTCAATTTCTGGGAAACTAATCAAGTCTAGATTCTGGACCTTTAAGAAACAGCTCAACCTTGTCTTGACTCTCAATATTTGAAGCATTTTCCGGTGCTTTGGAGCGAGAGAAAGATCTTGGCTTTCTGGTTGTGCCTACATAGCTCAGGCATTCCTGTGGTCATGTAGCTCACTCCCCTACTCCCCCCACCCACCCCCAGATTTGGGGCAGGAGGCCCAGAGAATATATTTCTGTGACACTACTTCAAATCCTCTTTGGAAGTAGCAGTGAAATAAATTTTTAATCAGCCAACCAGGGCTTTAATGCCTGTACTTCACTGATGTGCTTCTGCCAGGATGAAAAGATCTTGCAGGGAAGGCATATGACTTGGTTTGTTTTGCCCTCTGCTCTGACACAGTCGGCTGGCCTTCAGGGCACAGCTTAAGGCCCATCTGTTCAATCAAGCTTTTGCCTGATTGACATGGGAAAATCATCCAGGTGAGGGGGTCCCTTAGATTATTATCTTCTCTTTGTACTTGCAACCAGAGACCCCTGGTGCTGAAACCTCCTCTAAGTGACCTAAATGAATGAATGCATAAACAATGCTTTCTGCAGCAATTATATCCGTTCCAAAAACTTTCCTTCTCAAATCCTTTGTGGAACAAGTCAGCATATAAATGTATAACATAAATAATAAATTTTAAATATTCTGAAAAAATTTCTCTCTGTTTTGAAAGCAAGACCTTTTACATTCAAAACAAGCATTTCTATTCTCATTCCATTGGAAAGGGTGAGTATGAGGTATGTTTCTGCCCAAATATTTTTGAAGCTTTTTGTTATTTAAACACATACAACAGTAGAGAGGCTAGAATAATGAACCCTCATGTACGCATCAGCAGGCTTCTACAGCTATCAACACTTTGCCGATCATGCTTCACCTGTCCCCGCCACGTTTTCCTTTGGAATATTTTAAAGTACACTAGTCCATTTAACCTGTAAATATTTTAGCATGCATATCTAACTGATAAAAGCATATAAAAATAGAGCCACCATACCATTTCACACCTAAAAGTTTAGTAGCAATTATTCATTTCATTGAAATGCCCAGTCCACATTTAAACTTCCTTCATTATCTTAAAAGTTTAGCATACTGCCCGTAGTGTGTCTCTGTAAAGTCCCTTTTATTTGTTAGCAGTTCCTCCCCAAACTTTTTTTCTATGTCATTGATTTATCAGTTGTCACAGCACCTCCAATTCTCTGAATTTGATTGATAACTTTGTATGGTGGAGTTTACCTTATTATTCCGTCCCTTGTATTTTCTCTAAACTGGTAAATCTGGAGACTTTTTTAGACTCACGTTCAAATTTTCAAGCAAGGATGTTTTGTAGGTGATGCTGCAGATTGCCCATGTCCTTATATCAGGAAACGTGCTACCTGGCTGTCCTACTTATTATTGTTAAGATTAATCAGAGGAAACATCAGGTCTTCCATTTCTCAACACTTTGCAAGGAAAACCTGAAGTGTGTACATGTCGAGACACACCTCCCCATTCAACAGATATTTCCAGAAAATGAATTTCAGAGCCCTATGCACAGTCCTCAAAGACAACTGAGAAGTCGAAGAAATCTAACACAGAGCATTTGCCTTTAAGAGATTTATATCCTCACAAGAGAGGGAGAGAGACAAAGATATGCAGAAGGCATGCACACGTAACAGTGCCAGCTTTAGAAAACGGTACAAACGGGACCGCATGGTTAATAGCCAGCAGACGTTTACAGGTGCTATTTGGTGGAGGAATACAAACATGGAAGAAAGGAGTGGTGGCCAGGCCACTTTCCCTGAAGAAATGGCCCTGAGCTAGATGTGAAGGGTTTGCAGGATTTACGGGCAAAGAGAAGGAAAGAGAGGTGGGTACGTAAAATGACCTAGCTACAGAAGGCTGGAAGAGGAAGGTACAGGAGTTTCTGGGCACAGCACTTTAGTAGAGCTTGTTCCATTAACATTGCTTTCTCATTAAGTCCGTGCCTGAATTAAGTACTCGTGTGAAAAGGGACCCAGCAGGTGTCCGTAATGACTAGCTGTCTGGGTCAAGCGCGCTTGGTGTCAAGCTCATAAGCTTTGGAGAACAGGCTGAGAGGTGACCTCATTTAGGGCAGTGGTTTTCAAACTTAGCAAGCTTGTTAAAAGTGGAGTGTCCCAACTTAACACCCAGAGACTCTGGGGTCTGGAGCAGAGGCCAGAAATTTGTACTGTTTACAACAGTACAGACTCTAAGAGAGTCTGATACAGGCAGTCCTAGAAGTACCTTTTGAGAAACACTAGCTAAGGGGATCGGAGAAGGCAATGGCATCCCACTCCGGTACTCTTACCTGGCAAATCCCATGGACGGAGGAGCCTGGTAGGCTGCAGTCCATGGGGTCGCTGAGAGTCGGACACGACTGAGCGACTTCACTTTCACTTTTCACTTTCATGCATTGGGGAAGGAAATGGCAACCCACTCCAGTGTTCTTGCCTGGAGAACCCCAGGGACGGGGGAGCCTGGTGGGCTGCCATCTCTGGGGTCGCACAGAGTCGGACACGACTGAAGCAACTTAGCAGCAGCAGCAGCAGCAACTAAGGAGATAAATGCCTGGGGTTTATATAGCAGACAGTTTGCTTCAGGGCATGACGAGAAGTTTCCGAGCCTACTTTAGTAATGGTGATGACGTTGAACAGTATATGCCAGCAGCCATGCCAAAGCTTTCAGGTGCCTTTTCATGTTGAATTCCCGCAATACCATCTGAAGAGGCAGGCACTGCACATATCCCCATTTCAGAAATGAGGAAAGTAACGCCTACAGGAGCTGAGATCACATAACAACGTTTAAATTTAGGTGTATTTGATTTCAGAAGGTGAGCTTTTATAATCACTCTAGTCCGACCTTGAAGCTTACAATTAGTGACACTGTTTCTTCCCTCCAATAGCCATCCCTGCCATCATTTGAAGGGCATGTACCAACTCTCCTGGCGTCACAGGAAATGCCACCTCTGGCAAAGGGTCATGTTTTAGCTTACTTGTTGCATATTAAAAAATAAGACTCCATTCTCCATGGTATGACGGATGTGTACAGTCTCAGGTGAAAGATATGAAACGAAACAGTAAGAGCCTGCTGCCTAGGCACAGGCAGGGAACCCGCCTTACTTTGCTCCCTTTCTGGCTCTCCTGCTGGTAAATGAGCATGTCTGATCTCCATTCTACCTGCAACAGGGGAAAGGCCATGATTTCTGTAGGGGCTTAGTCAATAGCCCAAACCGAATGTTTCCGAAGATTAACCTTGCTTTCCTCACACATGGCTTTAGTTAAAGAGATGGAGCTGGGGTTGAAAACTATTTCAGGAAATGAAATGCAATTTTACATTTTCATGGTGTCTGTAAAATACTTATAGCATCTTAATGTTTATATACATATGTATATGTATTTTAGGTTCCTCTGAAACTTGTTCTATACTTTTGTTGGATCGAAGCTATGAAGAGGGAGGGAATCCTGCACCTTTGCAAACATCTCGGTTCCAAATACATGTTCAATAAGAGTCTGTGTAATGTCAAAATCTGGGAAGTTGAGGGGAGGGGCATTGGATCACTCATGATAACATCGGCCCATAATTAGTTTTAAAAAGTACCTCCTATACAGATGTTTTTGGTAAAAAAAGCTATATACACTTGCTGGATTGCTTGTCTTGAATGAAATGTTATCTGATTTACTTAAAGCAAGGCATTGCTTTATATATTTACTACTTATTCATTGTAGCTAGTGAAATGAATAGGTGTTTGGGGGAAGTCAGTGATTTCACAAGATGGATTGAATTTGCTCTTTATGTAAAACAGGAAGATGCCATTGAACTGCCAGATTCTGGCATCCCATGCAGAGAAATACACTTTAACTACAAAACAGCATGTTCTGAGTCTGTGTTTTCTCTGGATAGTAGTAGCAGGAACACAATGTTCATTTAAATTAAGCCAGTTCCTTGGATAATAACAAAGTAATTAAAGAAACCACTAAGGAAAAAGAGCCAATTTATTTGAATCCTGTTCATAAAAACTACATCAAGAGCCCGAAGGTACAAAATAATGTGGATAAGATGGCAGATTGATGATTTTTTAAAAAATTCTGTGTGGGATGCATCTTGATATTAATTCAAATGAGTATCCCTCATCCGAAAATAATACAGGATGCAAAATTTTTTATCCTTCTTAGGAGAAATGAAACTCTATTAAAATATCAGAAAAGAAGCTGCCACATAGCTTGAAGTCCACTTGACCTCTAGTAATGCCTTAACATCAGAGTGTTATGATTTATTCATATTTTCTACATTCCCATTGGAATAGAGGGGCCTTTGTCTTTAATGCTTTCAAGAGTTTGAAATTCATAATGAAAAACTTATCCTAGACGATATTGCCTGAACCACAGGGAGATATTTTAGGGCATCAGTGAGTTTTCTATTTTTGTCAGTAACAAAAAATCTAAATGGAGTTGAAAATGTGTATCATGTTTTTACATTAGCATTAGACACTGCAATTTATTTTAAAGGAAAAGCACATCAGTAAAATACCTCTCACCTTTATATTCCATCAGGGTAGTGGTGAGAATTCTAGGTCCCTAAACACAAATTCACAATTGCTCTTTGTGCATCTTAGCTTAACGACGGCTTCCTTTTGAAGACCAGTTTTCTCTCTCTGCCACATTCTCCTTCTCCCTCTGAAATACTAGGTCACTTGGGCCACGTCTCTGCAGGTGCGGGAACTGAAGAAAAGCTTGCACACTGGAGCATTTGTCGACCGCAGAATGGAAACCCAGTCTTTGAAGAACAATATACAGAAAATGATCAGTGTTGAAGAACTTAAAATGAAATAATTTTTTAGAGAGGAAAAACATACATAGAATGTCCAACTTGCCCACTGACAAGATGAAAAGCAAAGCATTTAAACCTGTATTGCATGAATATCATGTCATAAAAATATACATCAACATCTGGTCAAGTCCAGTTAAATACAAAGAGAAAAGCAGACAGAAAAAAAAAAATACATGTGAAAATAAAAAGGGTAAGAAAAGTGATGAAAAGAAGGAGAGTGGATTAGAAAAGTAGAACCGAGGAGAAAGAGAATAGGACTCGAACTGAGAGAGGAAATCTAAGAGGAAGAGCAGAGTGTCACCGCAGAAGGACTTCAGTGGGCCTTCACCTCCACTCTCTGCAGCCCCACGATTGAACCTGGCTTATCATTCCTCTGAGCAATTGACGGATCCTATGTGAAACGTCTTCAGAATTTCTCAAGTCTGCTGGCTTGCTCATTCGTAACCTGTGTCAAACCACATAGAGGGACTCCTTCAAGTAAAGTATGGACAAGAAGAAGACACAGCAGAAACTTGACCTAAGCTCTATGTCTTACTTACTGAACTTTTTCTTTCCAGCTGATCACACACGTTGTTTTTGTTGATATTAAATCAGGGATAGTTGATAGATATTTACTTTTTTTTTAAATTTATTTATTTTAATTGGAGGCTAATTACTTTACAATATTGTATTGGTTTTGCCATACATCAACATGAATCTGCCATGGGTGTACACGTGTTCCCCATCCTGAACCTCCCTCCCACCTCCCTCCCCGTACCCTCCCTCTGGGTCATCCCAGTGCACCAGCCCCAAGCTTCCTGTATCCTGCGTCAAACCTGGACTGGCAATTCGTTTCTTATATGATATTATACATGTTTCAATGCCATTCTCCCAAATCATCCTCCCCCTCCCTCTCCCACAGAGTCCAAAAGACTGTTCTATACATCAGTGTCTCTTTTGCTGTCTTGTATACAGGGTTATTGTTACCATCTTTCTAAATTCCATATATATGCGTTAGTATACTGTATTGGTGTTTTTCTTTCTGGCTTACTTCACTCTGTATAGTCGGCTCCAGTTTCATCTACCTCATTAGAACTGATTCAAATGTATTCTTTTTAATGGCTGAGTAATACTCCATTGTGTATATGTAGATATTTACTTTTAGAAAATGTGCCCCAGTTGACATAAAATTCAGCTAAGAGCAGGATCTAGTATGGTTGCCTGCTAATTCTTTAATACCTTCTGTACACTTGCGGGCTTAAATGTTATGGTGATTTTCCTAAAAGAAGTTTTATGTTGGAGAGCTCTAATAATTTTCTGTGAGTTTTGTTGATTTATAAGTGTTTATAAGAAAGAGCTTATATTTTAGAGGGCCATTCTTGTCACTGCTGATTGAGTATTCTGGATACTGGGGCAGTTGCTATATTTATCATGGATATTTTTTCCTAATTTATTTATTGTTCTATTAAAACCAAATTGAACAATTTGCTCTATCCTAGAGGATCCTTATGAAAAGACATTAACTCATGCAGACATGCTAATATTATCTTCTAAGAAAGAAAATTGCAGAAGTCAGTTTACTGGCCTTGAAAATGTCATCTGAGAGAGTCATAGAGCTATATTGTCAAGACTAATGGGAAAAATCCCAGAACCTACAAAAGAGACTGCTGAGCAATGAAACAATGTCCATAAGAGAGATATTTCTGATGGTATAGTCAGTCAATGACCAGTCTACAATGAACATTTAACTTCTATTAAATTCAGTAAACTGCACTAGCTTCCGAGAATTTTAAACTTGAACATAATCCTTACAATGAAGGATCTCATAATCAAGGGAAGAATTAATTGAAAGCTCATTCTAATTTTTGTAACCATTTGTTTTTTTGTTTGTTCTTTAATGTTTGTTACATTTAAACTCAAGATTTGTATCTGCAACCTAATTTTGTCCACAATAACTTTTGCTTCAGTAACTAGGGCACCCAGCACTCTAACTCAGCCTGAATTAGGACTTAATGAAGTCATTCTTGGTGCGACAGCTTGCAGCAAACTTTCTTTCCTTTAGAGACAAGTGAAACCCTGACTCTGCCCCCTGTTTTTCTGCATAGCTGCATAGACACTGCATAGCTGTAGATGTACCATCTCTGGGATAAAGATTAGGATGTGAGTTATTGTTATCAGTGAGAAGGTTTCAAAGAGACAATTGTGATGGAATGGAGGGAACCTTAATATGAACAAGCACCCCACATGTCATGCAAATAAGTTGTGGCCGATTAACTGAGAGCAGTGCCTCTGCTCCCTGCTTGTTTGCCCATTTCTACTTCCCTCTAACCTTGAAAGAACTTAATTATGAGGAATGAGATCACCAGGCAATTTAAGCTAACTCCTGACTAATATTCCCCTGAATGCACACCATGCCTTGTCTAACCTGTTGATTCTTACCCTAAATAAAAAGAATAATGAAGAAAGAAGTAGTTAAAGAATGATTAGCTTTCTAACCCCCAGCAGCCACCCTAAGCAATCCTGCAGGCAGATCACATGGGGAAGATAACAGCTGAAGAGTTAGCCAGTCTGCACACAATAGACAACGGTGCAGAACCCAACCTTCTACCTGGATGATTCGCTGAGATTCTCTTCCCCCACCTTCCCTTTAAAAATGGTAATAACTGGACAGAATCTGCAGAGATGATCTCCAGACATAAGTCCACCTTCTCCCCAGACTGCTGGCCTTTCTGACTAAAGCATCTTTCCTTTCTACTGACACTTGCCTCTTAATTATTGGCTTTTGAGCAGCGATGAGCTGAACCTGAGTTCAGTAATATAACTCCTGATAAAGAATGTTAGCACAATGGGTCATGTACCCATTATGCATTAGAGACTCATATATGATGGGTTAAGAGTGTCGGTTCTGTCCTTGAGGCTGCCTGAGTTCCTTGACTTGTGGTCCCTTCCTCTATCTTCAAAAGCACCAGTGTAGCATCTTCAAATTCCTGTCTGACTCTGGCTCTCTTGCCCCCCTCTTGCACTTTTAAGGATCCTTGTGATTAATTTGGTAGATCCAGATCATCTGGGATAATCAGGGATAATCTCCTCATCTAAAAATCCTTAACTTAATCACATTTGCAAAATCTCTATTACCATGTAAAGTTCACAGGTTCCAGGGATTAGGACATGAATATTTTTGAGAGGGGTTTCCCTGGGGGCTCAGGGGTAAAGAATCTGCTTGCAATGTAGGCGTTGCAGGAGATGCTGGTTCAGTCCCTGGGTCTGGAAGATCCCCTGCAGGAGGGCATGGCAACCTACTCTAGTATTCTTGCTTGGAGAATCCCATGGACAGAGAAGCCTGGCAGGCTACAGTCCATAGGGTCGAAAAGAATCACACACAACTGAATAACATCATGCATGTCTTTGAGAGACCTATTATATATGTTAGAAAATATATATGGAGGAATGCTCATGTTATCAAGAATTATCAGTTATCAAGAGTGATAATGGTTACAATTATTACTTCCATAAAATATAAGAGGGAAGATTATGTGGAGGAGTACTCATTTGAATTTGTATTGTTTTAACATTTATTTTATGCATTACTTTAATTCATTCATTTACTCAGTAAGCATTTTTGTAGCAACTAGACCTCTTGAACTAACCATATTAGCTTTCTTGTCAATTATGCTACAGAATCAATAAAGTACAAATTAATGAGACAGGAGGGAAGGGAGCAGGATGACACAGCTGTTGAAGATAGTACAGAAATACTGGTTAGAACCTCCTAGGCCCAAACAGGGGATGATTCCATTTTAGTAGACCTGGAGCCCATTAGACACTCACTGTGATATAATAGCACATGCTGAATGACACCTATGGATGTTCCAAGGCCAACCTCAAAAGGCCAAAAAGTGGGCAGTGACCCTGGGTCACTCCTGGGTCACTCCAGTTCCTGGAAACTCTCACCCCTGCTCCAAGATAGCTAGACTATTTCCCCCACTCATTACCCTATAAACTTACCCATAAAAATTAACCACCCTGTATTTCAGGACCACTCTAACCTTCTGAGACAGACCACACTCTGTCTGTGGAATGTGTATCTCTCTAAACAAACTTGCTTTCATGTTCCTATGGCTTGCTCTCAAATTCTTTTCTGCATCAAGTCAAGGACCCTCACTTGGCAACCCCTCCCAAGAACTGGCCAGAGGTGTGGCCTGCAACATCAGCATCCGATTATTATAAAGACTCAAATATTTAGTTCCTTGTCAGAACACTTCAAGGACTTGAGTATGGTCCTCCTATGTCGTACATCTCTGTTGCTAGTAAATGTACTTGAGCTAAAAACAGTCTGAACCAATCAGCATGCTCTCTGATTAAAAAAAAAAAGAAAAGTTTTCTATTTTCAGTTTTGTTGAGATGTGAAAGAAGAAATTCAGTGTTCTTGTTTAATGGATGAGAAGGTCTTCACTTCGGTATTTCCAAATCAAGCAAGTATTATCACCTCTTGGGAGAAACAGCAGGGTTAATTTACCTACTTGGATTTGAATACTAGAGTGGAAATTAGGCTGGTATTTGCCTGGCTTAAAGAATGAGACTGGAAAAGCAGTATCAGTACAAAGCCTCAGGAGGCCTGTGGGCTGGGTGTGGTTTGTATCGTGTTAATCTTTCTTTCAGTACCAGCTAAGTAGTTTCTGTTTCAAAGAAAAGGCAGTGGCTTCTCTACCAGGATAGCACCTCAGGTTGCATGGTGCTTTAAGAGTTCAGATGCTCAACAGTATGATCTCAATATCTGAATTCATTTGAATAGGAAGAACGGTTAAATATGGACTCCACACATTATTTCAAAAGGCAAGGCCTTATTATTGCTAGCCCACATGTCACTAGCTGCTGAATGACACCGTGCACCGCATTTCATGGAAATAAAAGGAGAGCTCCTTTGTTGTAAATTCATGCATACGCTCTTGGGAAATTAGGGCACACAGCAGATGTAAATCAGCTTTTAATCCAGGTCCCAGTGTGGACAGTACAGAAGAGAGCAGTGGTGGGAGTCAGGAGAAAAGAGAATCCTAACTCGTGCCAAAGAAGAGAAAAGAATATCCTGTTTGTTTTGTTTTTTTTTTTTTAAATCAGGTTGGATCACTTATATGTACACTCAGATACTAGTTTCTCTCTATATTGTTGAATGCTCTCTTTCTTTCTTAATTACTGGAGTTAAAGTGAAGCTTGACCCTAGTTAGAGAAATCTCCAGCAGGACCTTCCTGGTCTGAAACACTAGGACCTCGTTTCACAGAGGGGCCTCCAATAGGCACAGGATTCCTGCAGGGCAAGACACTTGGAAGGCTGCAGAAGAACTGCTCTTAGAGTCCCCCAGGAGCCCCTCAGGGCACAGTGCATCCAGAGGTACCCAGTTCCCAGCAGGCTAGGGATTCTTTGGGACTGGGTGGTGAGGCTTGCACCCTTTTCCTGCGCACCTCATGTGCATGCTCAGTCATGTCCAACTCTTTGTGACCCCATGGACTGTAGCCCACCAGGCTCCTCTGTCCATGGAATTTTCCCAGCAAGAATACTGGAGTGGCTTCCCATTTCTTTCTCCAGGGGATCTTCTTGACTCAGGGATAGAACCCATGTCTCCTACATTGGCTGGTGGACTCTTTACCACTGTGCCACCTGGGAACCCTCCTGTGTACCTTGGGGATCCTCTATTCCCCTTCTCAAGCTGCCTCTGCACAAGTTTGTTTCCGCATGAGCCGCTCACGGGCCAGGTAAGGTGGAGATAGTGATGCTTTACTGCTTCTGTTCAGCTGCTTGCTAGATAGTGGGTCTCCCATGCAGTGCTGATGGATTTTCAATGCCATTCTATTAGCCTGATCACAGTATAATTCTACTTGGATGCAAAATTAGCAGCAGAATCATATTTTACCTCTAGCTTCTAATTGGCAAGTCACATGCTTTTATTAAACTATTCCAATCAAGGCTTCACAGCATCATACATTCTGCTTATCACTGGGCCCACCTGCAGCCAGCTCTCCTGCTCGCCTCTTATCAGCAAAGCCAATTACTTTCTCCTGTGCTTGCTTTGTGGTTTTGCTTATAGACTCCACCACACCTCCACAACTAAGCCTCTGGGGTATTAGGTAAATCCTATTCCTGATGATCTTCCCTCCCAACCAGGCACAAGTTACTACCTTGAAGTGGTCTGTGAGTTCCGGTCTGTCTTCTTTTCTGCAGCCAAGTGTTCGTGCAGCATTCCTTGTATTTCAATGTTTTCTTGCTTTGCAGGGTCTATTGTTTCCCCCTTCTCCTTCATTGCTGCTTCCTCTTTCTTTCCTTTGTCAAGTTTCCAAAGCCTTTTCTAACCCTCAATTAAGAATGATGTTTTAAAATGAAATAACTCCTTACAAACTCCTGTTCCCAACAACTCCACTTCTTCATTAGTTGTTGAGTTTCTGTGGACATATTAAGCGATGAGAAAAGGCAAGCACTTTAGCATCAAATGGAGTTAGAGCCATCACTTACCAGGTGGATACGTTTATGAACTCTCCTTGGTCAGCCATGGTATCAGTTTCTTCATCTCTTAAATGGGATGATTTGCCTCCTTGAGAATGTGTGAACATTGCCCGAGTTATGAAGTGGAGCCACTAGGACCTGTGAGCACTTACTGTGTTAGCTTTCTTCTCTTTCAAGGTTTAGCAAGTATTTTTTGAAGCAGTCAAGTAGACATTGCACTAAGAAGCTTTGGAGGAATGCAAAGCTGAATAAAGTCTTGTGTGACTTGGAGGAGTTTATAATTCAGCAAATAAGATCAGAAGAAGCAAAGTCAAAACCAGATCTAAGTAACGACAGAAACTTATGAACCAGGCCCTTAACTGACAAATCTCAAATATACTGCAACAGAAGAGAATAACTCCTTCCAGCAATAAAATCCTACAATTAATTTATTCACCCCTGTTTCCCTCTCTTCTTTACCTGGGATATACCCCTCCAGAAACCATACAATTAACAGCAATAACACCAACAGTAACATAATTAATATCAGTGAAGCACTCTGAGGCAATAAAGTGGCATAGAAAATCAAAATGGAATCTATGTAATATTCATATTAAATTTAATAACTATTTAAATATTTATAAATTATCTAGCATTTTATATTTGCAAAATGCTTCACAACCACTTTTTATTAATTATTAGATACCACTTATCCCTTGGCACTCAAGTTTCCGTGTAGCAGAGCTGATTTTTTATTATTAATCTTAAAGAAACATTCAGCTGTATCAAGTATTTTTCTAAATCCTTACATTTAAAGTATTGGGTCACATGGAAAGATACATCAGTACAGAAATAGTCATCTTTGCAGCACCTGATTCCATTGTTTTAGAACTCAGAAAAGAGAAATGACTCATACAAGGTCACAGAGCTAGTCCTGTTAATGGACGGGTGTGTAGAAGTCCTAGAATAGCCTAGCCCTTGGGTTTTGTTACTGAATATATAGAGATGTCAGATAACTGGTGCTGTGCTAACTGGATTAACTAGAACTGTAATCTGGGGAAAAAAATGTGAGCATCGTGCTTGCATTTTCCCAGGGTCTGTATAAACCACTGAGTGAGGGAACAGAGCCTAGAACTGCTGGCGTCCAGGTTCGCCTAAAGCCGTGAATGTTTGTGTGTTGCATGCGCTTCCCAATACAGGCCATGATGTCTGGAAACCAGTTTTATCCCTGATTTTTTCCATCTAAAGCCTGTGTCCTCAAATGCCTTCGCTCCCGCTCTGGTAGAATATGTGTTAAATCCTCTCTCCACACTCGACTCTGAACTCCCCAAAAAGACATGAACTGTGTCTTACATTTTGTTTCCTTCTGCCTGGGCAGTGCCTGGCGTATGGAAGGCTCGCAAACATTTTCTCACTAATGTTAGAAGGCAAATCTCAGGAGGGCAGGGGTCTTGTTGACTCATCTTTGCCTTTATAGCAATCTCTAGTACAGTGTCTCATTTACAGTAAATCTCAATGGACACTTGTTTTATGAATAAAAATAATGAATATATAGAAATTCAGTTATTTGTCATGATACATGTAAGTAAAAATTTTATAATGTCACTAGATAAAAATAAAAACTAATGACGAATAACTAGGTAACCATTCCAGCATGCAGAGGTCAAGCTGGAAGCTATTAGACACCATCAGAAGCAAGTGCCATTTGCTTTTTCATGCCTGAATGTAACACAGTGCTTTCTGGGTTTTTTTATCAATTTTTTTTACTTTGGTAAAAGATCTGTAACATAAAATCCACAATTTAATCACTTTAAAGTACATAATTCAGTGGCATTAAGCATGTTCACAATGCTCTCCATACATCACCATCTAGTTGCAGAACGGAACAATGCTTTTATAGTGTCTAATACAATTGTTTTCTTACATTCTGGGGTGGGAAATCAAATGTGCACAAATACAATCCAGGGTTTAAGAACCACACGGGAATGAATCTAGTCACAGAACTTTTCACTCAATTAGAAAAAGCTACTCCTTCCACTTTGTCCTCGAATTAAATTGTAGTCTTTTGAGATCTGTTGGTAAAAGAGAGGATAATATTGGGAGAAATAATGTGTTAGGACTTGATCTCTCTGGGTGCTGGTGACTTACTCTGCCTCCTTGACCCTCAGGGTCTGGATGGAGCTGTGGGAACTAACTGGCCCAGTTATCTTCACCAGGATCCCTTGAAGGGATCTCCAACTCCAGACTGTAGGATGGTGACCAAAAAAATGACTGTGGATTTCCCATGACCCAGATTGGAATAAGAGCTCTGTACAAATTAGTAAATGTTGAGCTTCAGCATAATTAATAATGCACAGCAGATACAAAAATTAGAGTTTGGCTCTGAAAGTAACTGCCGAGCTTCACCATTAGGAACAGGTGGAAGTTTTACCCAGGTGTACTCAAAGGAACTAGCTGAACACTGTACCTGGCTATGATCAGTACCAGCTGGGGAAAGACTAAGCGCAACCAGTATTTGATCACAGACTCTACTTCAACAGACAATATCTCCATTTACTGCCCCTAAGTTGTATATCAGTTGTTTTTGCTGTTTAGTTGCTAAGTTGTATATTTTACTACATTGCAAAAATTGAGCTCCACTCTTTTTGAATGATGAGTTAGCTCTGTCTCTATATTTCTTTCATTTTATTCCTGAACACTGCAGCGGTGGGCATCAGCTTTGGACTGGAAGAATCTTTTAGACTGAATCTGATATCAAAAACAACAACCCTTTTCCATTGCTCCAGTGAAAGAAGTTGCAATGCCTTCTGTGAAGCAATATTAAACTTCCCTTCTTTAAAGGCAGCTGCTCAGGGTTTGACTGTTTAACCATTTCACTGCCTCTTTTGTGCAGACGACTAGTTCTCAGATTTCAGCTTGCATATGAGCCACCTAGGAAACTGGCTAAAAATGAAGATTCTTAGCTAATACCCCAGAACTTCTGCTTTAGTAAGTCTGCGAAAGAAACATAGAATCTGTGTGCTCCTAGTTTCCCCAGATCAGAGAAGGCAATGGCACCCCACTCCAGTACTCTTGCCTGGAGGGTCCCATGGGCAGAAGAGCCTAGTAGGCTGCAGTCCATGGGGTCGAGAAGAGTTGGATACGACTGAGCAACTTCACTTTCACTTTTCACTTTCATGCATTGGAGAAGGAAATGGCAACCCACTCCAGTGTTCTTGCCTGGAGAATCCCAGGGACGGGGGAGCCTGCTGGGCTGCCGTCTGTGGGGTCGCACAGAGTCGGACACGACTGAAGTGACTTAGCAGCAGCAGTTTCCCCAGATAATTCTAATGCAATTGGTCCAAGGACCACAGTTTGAGAAACAGCACACTGGGTTTATTGCCAAGAGTGCCAGCACTTTCAAAGCCACCTATGCCACCTTGTTTCGCTGAGCCTGCTCAGAGCACCGACTGTGTCTCTGTTTCTCACTGTGCGCACTCTTTGTTGAACCCAGGGTAAGAGAGGAGTGAGTTAAAAGGCTGGAAGAAGACGCAAGGAGCAGTAGGAACTGCAGACACATTTATTCTCTCCTGTCTGGCATAGCAGCCGTAGCAGCAGCCGTAACATCACATAACGTAGCCCCCAGGGCTTTCCAGGTGGAGCTTATATAACAAAAGTAGCCCATGGCCAAGTGAGTACCTCCTGAGGTGCATGCACAGTGCCATAATTGATCTCAGCTGTTACATTTTATTTGCAAAATGTGGGGCAAGAGCGAGAGGCTGTGGGGCAAGAGAGCCTGACCATGCCATGTTGGCTAATTTGCTCTTTCCCTACCGACCTCAACCTTAAATATAGTTACATGAATTACTGCATGTTTGTATCTTTATTTCCAACATCTTAGAACTTTTTGACATTAAAGGCCCAAGTTAGAGAAAACAATTTTTCTTGTAAAATGGGGATATAAAACCCCTTCCCTGGATTTTTATAAGGATGATTGGATAGTTCAAGCAAAGGGATCAATAAAGTGCTTAATATTCTGTAAGCACTCAATAAATAATTTTAAAATATTTTCCATTAAAATATCTTATCAGGAATGTCATTAGCAGCAACAACAAGCACAGCAGCATGGACTCACCAAAGTGTGTTTAGGGAACTGATTGTCCAGATTTTCCATTCCCTTTACCCCCATGGGGAGTTAAAGTTATCTGAGCTCAAATTAAAGGTCATTAATCCTGGCTGCCACCCTATAAATGACATGGCATTTGACTCTCTGAAAATCACTTAGGGACCTCTGATTTCTTACACCCGAGATGGAGAGCAGACGTGATTTAAATCTTTATAAAGGATGAATTAAGAAACGCGATTTCAGTTGTAGGAGTCTAGTGAAATTGTTGTGGGTAGCCTCTGGAGCAGAGAAAAATTGTTTGTAGATGTTGTTGCATCAGCAAACCCTGAAATCTTATTATGATCTTGTCTTTTAATTTTATTCTATTCAGTTACTAATGACTTGTCATGACATTTTCCTCTTTATTGCAATTTATGATAGAGTAGCCAAATGCATGCACTGGAGAAGGAAATGGCAACCCACTCCACTGTTCTTGCCTGGAGAATCCCAGGGATGGGGGAGCCTGGTGGGCTGCCATCTATGGGGTCGCACAGAGTTGGACACGACTGAAGCCATGCAGCAGCAGCAACAGCCAAATGCAAAGATAGATGTTAACCTTCCATGACTGTGACCATCCTTCGTTTGGAATGGTTTTGGAAACCATGCTGACAACTTGATGTCCTTTTTGTAGAGGTTGCTTGTTATCAGTGCTTGGAAGGTAGTAACTGTTGAGACAAAAGAGATGTTGATGGAGAACCATCATTTCTATTGTTTAATTTGCAGTTTCCTACATGTCACTACATATATTGATCTTTTATGAAGAGAGTGAAATTGAACAGTCTGACTTGTGAGGGTGCTTTGTTTCCTTCTTGCTCCTATAGCATGATCATACTCAGAGATAACACAGAGTTTCCAAAACTGGCTTGGAAAAGAAGTAAATTTGTTTGGACCTAAGTTTTGAACCCTCTGACCTCAAAACAACATGAATTGCTCTTTTCTTTTCACTTAGAAAAATAAAAACACAAAAGTGCAGCACTAAGACTTATATCAATGCAAACACCCAGCAGTTATGACTCAGGAAAAGAAAGAACGTTCCCAGCATCCCAGATTCCTTCCCCCAGCATCCAATGGGGCTCTTCCCAGTAGTCATCCTTCTCTTCCTCCCTACTACGTGCATGCGTGCATGCTAAGTCACTTCAGTCGTGGTTGACTCCATGTGACCCCACGGACAGCAGCCCACTAGGCTCCTCTGTCCATGGGATTCTCCAGGCAAGAATACTGGCATGCTGCTGCTGTTGCTAAGTCGCTTCAGTCGTGTCTGACTCTGTTCGACCCCATAGACAGAAGCCCACCAGGCTCCCCCATCCCTGGGATTCTCCAGGCAAGAACACCAGAGTGGGTTGCCATTTCCTTCTCCAATGCATGAAAGTGAAAAGTGAAAGGGAAGTCGCTCAGTCGTATCCGACTCTTAGTGACCCCATGGGCTGTAGCCCACCAGGCTCCTCCATTCATGGGATTTTCCAGGCAAGAGTACTGGAGTGGGGTGCCATTGCCTTCTCTGGAATACTGGCATAGGTTGCCATTATCTCCTCCAGGGGATGTCCCTGACCCAGGGCTCGAACCTGCATCTCATGTTACCTGCATTTGCAGGGGGGTTCCCTACCACTAGCGCCACCTGGGAAGCCCCCTCCCTACTACAGCTGACCAAAATTCTGCTTGTCATGGTAACTATTTTTGTCTTTTGCTTTTATTTATGGTTTTAACACCCAAGCAAGCATCCCTCTTCCAGAAAAAGGGTTAATATGATTTTTGGATATTGCATGAATTAGATCATAAATATATCTTTATATTATGTATTAAGTTTTTGAGATTTTGTTTTCAGTGTTTTATAAATCTGTAATTTGTTTTTATTACTTTAGAGTGTTTCATTATTTGAATATATTACAGGATTTTGGTGGTTTTTTTTTCAATTCTAATATTGACAGGCATTTCCTTTCTGAACTTTTTCATATATTGATTTGCTGTTTGAACATATTCTTCTGTGAAATGCCTGTACGAAAATTGAAAGAAAAAAAACCCTCCATTTTTTCACACACTATTCTCAATAAGTTGCTGTGATCTGTGTTTAGGGTTGCTTCTGTTCCTATTAATCAGACACATCGCTCTGCTATAGTTACCAAGTTCTGGCTACCTAAGATA
Organism: Bos mutus; assembly: GCF_027580195.1. Classification (NCBI taxonomy): domain Eukaryota; kingdom Metazoa; phylum Chordata; class Mammalia; order Artiodactyla; family Bovidae; genus Bos; species Bos mutus. The sequence continues at coordinate 10,862,515 of NC_091630.1, read as the reverse complement.
TCACTTAAAAAATTCCTGAACCTAATGAGATGGTGACTGCAGCCATGAAATTAAAAGATGCTTATTCCTTGGAAGAAAAGTTATGACCAACCTAGATAGCATATTCAAAAGCAGAGACATTACTTTGCCAACAAAGGTCCCTCTAGTCAAGGCTATGGTTTTTCCTGTGGTCATGTATGGATGTCAGACTGTGAAGAAGGCCCAGCGCCAAAAAATTGATGCTTTTGAACTGTGGTGCTGGAGAAGACGCTTGAGAGTCCCTTGGACTGCAAGGAGATCCAACCAGTCCATTCTGAAGGAGATCAGCCCTGGGTGTTCTTTGGAAGGAATGATGCTAAAGCTGAAACTCCAGTACTTTGGCCACCTCATGCAAAGAGTTGACTCATTGGAAAAGACTCTGATGCTGGGAGGGATTGGGGGCAGGAGGAGAAGGGGATGCCAGAGGATGAGATGGCTGGATGGCATCACTGACTCGATGGACTGAGTCTGAGTGAACTCCAGGAGTTGGTGATGGACAGGGAGGCCTGGCGTGCTGTGATTCATGGGGTTGCAGAGTCAGACACGACTGAGTGACTGAACTGAACTGAATGAGTTTCTCAAAAAAATCTAATCCTTTAAAATGTTCAATTAAAAAAAGTCCCATAACCAATATCCTGGTGTGTGTGTATGCATGCATGCTAAGTTACTTCAGTTGTGTTGGACTCTTTGAGACCTTATGGACTGTAGCCCACTAGCTCCTCTGTCCATGGGATTCTCCAGGCAAGAATACCAGAGTGGGTTGCCATGCCCTCCCCTAGGGAATCTTCCTAACCCAGGGATTGAACCCATGTCTCTTACTTCTCCTGCACTGGCAGGCTGGTTTGTTACCACTGGCACCACTTGAGAAGCTCCCAATATCCTTATGAAGTATCATCTAAAGTCCTCACTTCCTGGATATTCATAAGAAGCGTTTGTAAGAAAAAAGTTCTAAAGAGCAATAGAATGAAGAAACTTAGTCAATATTATTTAATCTTACTTTTCTGCTTCATATTTAAATTCAGAATATCTAATACCATCTTGTGGGACAAATGTTCTGTGAAGCACATTTTGGGAAAACCTAGTTTAGAAGAGTCCCCTCTTGCTGGATTTTAACTTTACAGGTCAGGTGAAGAACGGTGGAGAAAAGGTTCAAGGAAGATACAATTATCTCAGAAATAAACTTTCAAAGAACTGAAATGGAAAAATGGTTCATTTAGATTGGCTTTCTGTAGTTTTGTAAAAAAAGTTTTAAGTGATTAAAAAGCTAATAACTAAACTAAAGGATTAGGTATAGAAATGATTATAAAGGTCAGATTCACACATCAAATGCAATTATATTTCCAAAATCTATTAATGGCTCAATTAGTTCATAGATCAGATAATTAGATGTTGTTCATTATCGGTAACTTGTGTGTGTGTGCATGTGTGTTGTGTGAATCTGATGGGAAAAATCACAACTTTAATGTTTAAAGGCAGTTTCTTAGGATGAAGTAGAATTGAGTGTACCTTTAGTTTTAGCATTTTTGTGTGAATTTTTCAGTTTGAATATATACAGTATTTTGCTTTTCTAAATTTCTCCCTTGCAAATAACAATGTTTCCTAAAGTGTAAAATTTAACACTGAACTCAAAAATCCTCAGCTTCTTCTCCACTCCTAAAAAAAAAGTTTAGAAAAATTAACTACCTAGAAAAGTATTATTAAAACTGTCAATAAAATAGAGGTAGACCTTTTCTTCATAATCGCTAATTTGCTTTTACTATGGAGAAATTGCCACTGTATTAATAAATTATCTGACTGCTGAATTATTTGTTGCTGTTTTGATATAATAGCAAAACAAATGGGGTCATCAAATGCAAATGATGACCTCATTTGCATCACCTCGCCTTGTAGCTATGATGTATTCACTGTGTCCCAATGATGCATATGTGCAAGTTTATACACACCAATTGGCCGCTGAATGAGAAGGCATGAGAACAAGTCTAGGAGGAACCCTCTTTGACTGTGTTATTGGAGATCACATTCACTTCTCTCTCTCAGCCTCAAGGCTCTTGGCTTTCTTTGCCTGTCACTCAGGGTAATGGTTAGTTACTGTCAGAATGCAGCTATAATTGGGAAAGGCACTCCCTGAACACAGAAGTTTGAGGGAGGTGAGAATTCATATCCAGCCTAGTGAGTCTGGGAAGCTTTCCAATCCTCCAATGCTGTACTAAAGCACAAAAGCAAATTGAATTTTATTACTTAGGTGACATCAAACCATATTTAAACATAGAGGCTCCTTGACAACATCCTTCTTAAGAAACTCATTGCAATAAAACTTTTTCCTCCAAGCTGGTCTTGAAGTTTACATTCATTTTGAAATTTTTTCCATTTAAATTCTTTACTTTTTCACAGAGAATTATAATAAAAACAATAAGCTCATATTATTATTAGGAGGAAAACTTTTGTGATATAAATATTCTACAACCATCTGGAAAAATAAATGCAAAATTAGAAAGTATAACTAAACTGAATGTTGTTAATGAAGTTAGCTACTAAAATTGATGTGCCTGTGCTCTCAGATTTGAAAACCTTAGTGTTTTTCTTTCTAAAATGGGGAACGTGCTGAACTTTTGAGTTCAAGATTTATGATTAAAAGTTAATCACTAACTATTACCATCGGTACTTTCTAACCTATTGTCAGACTTAATTTATGCAAGATAGTTTTAGGCATTTTTTTCCCCCTAGCTTCACAGAAAATTAAACTGGGGTTGCATCTGCCCACAATGCGGGAGGCCTGGGTTCAATCCCTGGGTCAGGAAGATTCCCTGGAGAAGAAAATGGCAACCCACTCCAGGATTCTTGCCTGGAGAATCCCATGGGTGGAGAAGCCTGGTGGGCTACAGTCCATGGGGTCGCAAAGAGTCGTACACGACTGAGCAACTTAACTAACTTCCTTTACTTCATTTATCAAGGATACTTACTTTTTCTAGATAAAATATTTGTAAAAATTATTTTATACCCAATTATTTTTCTTTACCAAATATTTTGCATTAGGACTCGCTGCATTTTGGGAGTGTAAATTGTGTGTTCCTCCACCTTCTTCCTCAAGCAATTTGGCTCCCTGTCCTTTTTTCTGTAGTGCATTTTTATATGATTTTTTCCTGTAATCCCCTTCAGATAATTGATTGGAATCTTTCCATGAGCCTGGAAGTGGATCATGTCCTTCAAGGAAGGCCTGAAATGATCACAGCTCGGACTGATGTCTGGACCACTCCCTGTGAGACAGCCTGAGCCTCAGGGACCCAGTGAGGTCAGGCGCTGACTCATGACTCACAAACACTGTAAGGAAAGGAACGGTCATTGTTTGCAGTCATTGGGCCTTAGGGGTAATGCTCGCACAGTGAGATGGCACCAACACAGCGTAAATCATCTTTGGTAGAAAGTCATGCCTTCTCTTCAATCTCTCTGTCATGCCAGCAAAGATTCATCCCTTATTTACGGAATCGGCAATGTCTCCACAGGGAAAACCCACCTACCTAAACTGTGATTTGAGCGGCAAGGAATCGGAGAGGTGGGGCAGGCGGAAGCTGAGTATAGTCCTGCAACCCGGGAGAGGAAGTGAAGCCATTTTCCTTTTCAAGGAAGTCAGTTCCACAGTGCACTACCTCCAATCTTCCATCTTCTCTGCCCTCCTCAGATTTGCTTAATACTTATACCTTCTTGTATATAGTGGATATTTTCTTTCTCTTCTTGTTCTATTTGATTGTGTTGTTTTTTATTTTTGGCTGCCAGGCTTTTCTTATTTGGGGTCACCCTCCATTGTTTAGACAAACTCATCTGTTCTAAGAGGTATTTCCCTGAAGTGATTAAGTTTCTATATTATCAGTGCAGCCTAAGGTTTTTGAACAGTAATAATAAATGTTGCTTTAAATGATATAGAAACCAACAAAAACACCCCAAACCCTCAGTATAATCAATATAAAGTTTATACTAACTTTTAACATTCACATACACATACTTGTTGTCTATAACACAATAAGCAGTCTAAGGATATGGTGAAAGTAAAGTATCAATAATAATGGAAAATAGTAAACAAAGAACTAATAAAGTGTGAACTAAACTTCCTATCTCTAGAAATAAATGACCCTTGGTAGACAAACCCCATTTGGTTTTTAAGGGTAAAACATTTACTACTGTGGAAAATTACCCTTTAGAATGAATAAAACAAATAAATCCAAATATTGAATTACTTCTATGCCTGTAAAACCATATTAAAAATAAACACGGGCAGCAGTGTCTTCCCCAGTGGTATTAGTATCACTTGTCTGAGTCCTTTCTAACAAAGAATGCTCCACCCTTAATCCCACAAACCACATCTGTAAAGTCATACACATGTTTACATGATTTAAAAATCACTGTGTTTAGAACATTATTTTTGAAACCACATTGAGGTGTAAAGTCTTTATACGAATGGCCTACAGCTGAAGGCCTTGTAGATGACACCTGCTACCTCCTCGGCTCTGAGCTAGAGCTGAGTGTATCATTTATTAGAAAGAATACAATGGAACTTCTCTTATCTTTCTCTCCCCTCTCTTCTTTTCCTCTTTCTTTCTTTCTGCCATCCTTCCTCCCCTTCTTTCTCTCTCCCTCCTCTGCCTTCCTTTTTTCTTTTGATTTTTCTTTCACAATAAAGTTGACTCTTCCTACATTTAGTAAACCAAAAGCCACATTCTACGCTAGGAGTAGAGCCCATTTATCAGTTATGACAACTTGAGAATCTCTGATTTCTTAGCTATTCAGAGCCATCGTTATATTATCATCCAAATATATTAATAAGTAATAAAAGTGGCTTAATCTACCATCTTATTTCATTTAAAAATTAAACCTTTTCCTTCATATTCTGAACATCCTCAGAGAATGAACATAGCTCACTGATATTGCTTTTTAATTTCACTTCTTATGGACTTCCTAGGTGGCTCGGATGATAAAGATTCAATGCAGGGGACTCAAGTTCGATCCCAGGGTTGGGAAGATCCCCTGGAGGAGGAAATGGCAATCCAGTCCAATATTCTTTCCTAGAGAATTCCATGGACAGAGGAGCCTCTTGGACTACAGTTCTTGGGGTTGCAAAGAGTCAGACACGACTGAGAGAGTAACACTTTCACTTTTTGTAGCTCCTTTGGCTGCTTCTGCAGTTTTCATGAAAAGTCGTTATCACTATCACAAAGTCTCCAGAGAAGTGTCCAGGCAGGTAGCCCTACCCTCACTATCCCAGACCATCTCATGATTCTCCACAGTGAAACTTAAAAAAAAAAAAAAATCTTTTATTTTTAAACCTTTTTAATATATTTTTTTTAATTTACAGAAAATTTGCACAGATAATTGGAGGAGGAAATGGCAACCCATTCCAGTATTCTTGCCTGGGAAATCCCAAAGACAGAGGAGCCTGGCGAGCTATTGTCCAAGGGTCGCAAAGAGTAGGCCCAGACTGAGCACATGTACACACACATGGGCAGATAATACAAGGAGCTCTTACATATCCTTTACCCAACTTCCCCTAAGTTCGTGTCTTACATAACCATGGTACAACTCTAAAACTTAAACAGGAAAGGTTACCTAAATTTGGTGTGAATATTTTCATATATTAATTAAACAATTATTAAGCACCTCTCAAATAGGTTCTGGGGACATAGTGATTCTCAAGACAGAATTCCTGCTCACGGAGTTTACATTTTCACCTCTTATGCTGTCTTATTTCTATAGTCAGAGTCATTGCCAAACTGTTGAGCCATCAATCACAGCCAATCTTCCTGAAAATGTCATAGTTTTAATTTTACAAACACCATTACTAAGTTATGTATGCTGCTTTGCAGTGCATACCTTATTTCCACAATTTCTGTTTTTTGTTTTTTTTGTTTTTACACTGTTTTGCTTTTATTTGAGTGACTACAATACATCAGGCTGAATCCAGATTGTGGAGTTTAGAGTGACGTCTGTTACCCTATTCATGTGACATTATTCATCTACTTCACCCAAAAAGAATTTTATCCTGAATGACACAGCAAAGTCAGATTGCTAAAGTCAAGTTAGAAATTTGTGTATTGTGACTGTTTGTCTTTTCTGATTAAATATTTGTGCTTTTCTGGTACAAATATTGTTGATAGAACTACTTTGACATATCAATGGCTGTTGGAGCTCATTCTATAAATTCTCTTTTTCAGTTTTTTGTTGTTATTTAAGTTTCAAATATCTATGACTGCATGTCAGTTATTTGGACAACTTCATTATGTCAGTATTAAAATGGGAAGCATTGAGGAAACAACTCTTTTCCATGTCTCAGGGAACACATGTAGTTAAGTGAGACTTAAAAATGAAACTTTTAGTTTTCTGAAGCAGGTAATAATTAGAACCTCCCACCTCCAGAGTTACTTAAATGATTTATTTTTGTTAGCATAAAACTTGACTAAAATGTGTTTATGCACATATACATATATAAGACACTCAAATCTCTTGGTAATAGGCTTTTAAAAAATTTCTTGAATTATATACATATGTATAGGATGTATTATGTGTATGTGTAAAGCCATCACTAATTTATATTATAAACCATGAATAATAATTATGAACATGATTTCTTTGAATGGTTTATGGCAAAAAAAGAAATCAAATACAATTAGAAAACTCCTTAATTGCGTCTACTAATTTACCCCAACAGACAAGAGATCTAGTACTTTAAGGGAGTAAAGTACTTTACTCCTTGGAAGGCAGAGTTGGTCTAAGTTGACAACACTACTTAAGTTAGAATATGCGTCATCATTGTTATAGATGAGGAGACATCCTTCCAGTCAATGGAAATCCCAGAAACCTTGGCAGAAGCTTTTCCTCTCTTTTTAACAGTTTCCTGCAGCCTTGCCTCAGTTCTTTGTGAACTGAAGGATAATTTCTATCGTCTGATCAGTATTCTTTCCATCTATACATGAAAGTCATACAGAGAAACCCAGTGAGAAAGGGTATAGCCACAGGAAAAATAAGGTAGAAGATGTTCAGGTTTCACATGAGATCAGAAAACAAGTGTTGAAGGGGATGAAAATAAAACCATGGTATGCAGTCATGATGAGGTCGCATATGGCCCATGACGGCCCTTGTGTTCTTCGGTCAAGCATCTGCATTCAGTTCTTGCAAACCTTCAAGAAGACAAAGCTATGGTAGAAAACTGGGGAGAACAGGGTCTTGGCTCATCAGATTGCAGTCTTAAATCTCTGTGATGGCATTTCCAGTATCTGTGCTTCTCTGAATGCATAATTCATTTGTGTAAATACTCAATACCTTGCTAGTAGAGACTGAAATTTCCTAAGTTATAGAAATTCTTTTCTTGGCTTATTAGAACCACTTTGTTCTTTTCACAAGAGTTTCCTTACACAGAACATTTTCTTTGTGTTACTGTATGTCCCATTGTGCTGTGACTTTCAAGTTGTAAATTGGTTTGCTGGTACCAGAATTTAACTGCAGGCTTGCATGGCATCATTAACAGGGTGCATGGCGTTTTGGAGGCAAAGTGTTTTCTTTTCTCCCTAGCAATAATGGAGAAGAACATAGTGTCTTGGGTATGTATTTAACAAAAGTGGGGTGGAGTGGGGTTAGGGATGGATATGGGGGTAGTTGGGGGTTTGAGGATGGATGTGAAAGAGTGATATAAAATGGATATAAAATTCAATATAGATAACTGGAATTATCTGTCTTTAAAATGTATCAGAAAAAAAAAATCAACGTAACCATTCTATGGGATATCCTGAATTTGAATCAGTCTGATGTTTACTTTTTGCTTATCTCTTATGGCCTGCAAATTTCTTAAACTTATAAATATCTTAAAAAAATATTAGTTTTCAAATATAGCCAATGGAGGGCTTCCCAGGTGGCACTAGTGGTTAAAAAAAAAAAATTGCCTGCCAATGCCAATGCAGGAGACATAAGAGATGTAGGTTCAATCCCTGGATCAGGAAGATCCCCTGGAGGAAGGCTTGGCTGCCAGTCTAGTATTCTTGCCTGGAGAATCCCCTGGACAGAGGAGCCTGGCAGCCTACCTTCACAGGGTTGAATAGGGTCATACACAACTGAAGTGACTTAGAATGAACACACTGACAGCCAATGAAATGACCTCTAAGTTTTCAAGGAAATCTCATTCTCTGGTAGAGAGTTTAACCCAGAATCTGGTTCCCAAGTCTGTGCGAAAGACACTGTGTCCCTCAGCCTACAGTACCGGGAACCACCAAGACCAACACCCCTGAGTGTCCCACACATCCCTTCCCCTTTGCTCCCAAGCTCACACATTTAGCTAGAGCTTTCGAGTTCATGCAAATATTATAATCTTCATTCCTACAGATTTTATAAACAGGTACTTTTATTGCAATTTCTTTGTTTTCTGGAAAAAAAAAAAAAAACTAGTCAGGATAGTAAGTGAAGTAGGATGTTAATTAGAGAGATAAAATGAAATTCTTTAATTCGTATTGCTGAATCACATGCCCAAACAGCAGGGAACATATAGACTGAAGCTTAAAGACTAAAGAGAGAGAAGACATAAGTGTCAAGTAGGGTTCCCAGCAGACTGTAACATTTTACTGTGGTGCCAGCACGTTTGAACCAACAATTATTTGGAAATAATGGAAATTATTACAAGTAAAAATTAACCCTCTTAGGTCTTCCAGGATGGACATAATAATAATAAAAGAATAATTACTTGGTATCTGAAACATCTTTCCTCCATAGATCTCAGAGTATTTTATCCAATATTATTTAATTAAAATTCACACCACTTCTATATTTGAAGGAGAGATTTGCTACATTTTATAGGTAAAAAATTGCTTTTCTGAAAGATTGAACATCTTAACTACACAAGTTTTTATCACTGTAAAATGAAATAGACCCACTGCCTTTCTTTCTATTGCTAAATAAGGTTTATCAAGCTAAGAAATTAAAATAAATGAAATAAGCAGTTTTTTTGAGTCTAAATGACACAAAATTACTCATGTCAAATTTGAGGAAGGTATTATTCTTCCTTCTCACTGAACTGATTGGATACTTTGGTGATTTTTTTATGTAGCTTGAAAGTGAAGTTGCTCATACGTGTCCGACTCTTTGCGACCCTATGGCCTGCAGCCTTCTAGGCTCCTCTGTCCATGGGATTTTCCAGGCAAGAGTACTGGAGTGGGTTGCCATTTCCTTATGTAGCTTGAACTTTTGGCTATTCTGAAAGTTGGAAAACATCAGCAAACTCATATATCTGAGTTTGTTCTTTACGTATATAATTTTCGCTATGTCTTGACCACTTCACAATTCAATCCTTGCTTGTTTCAAGCTCTCTTTAATTTTTTTTTCCCTGTGAAAATGCTATTAAAATAAAAATGCCTCCAAACAGAAGTGTTGAAGGAAAATAGAATTTCTAAAAAGAAATCAACTTTTGAAATGTTGGTTGTTACTAGTTGCTAGAAATTGATGTCACTCTAATTAATAAGAAAATTCATTGTGTGTGCTCAGTGAAATCAATTGTATTACTAATATGTAACACAACATAATTTTCTTCTATATTCAAGCTATTTGGAGCAATAGTGAAAGAAATCATGGTAACATCAGTAACCCCAACAACAGTAATAATATTGGCACAAGTAGATCGAGTTTAGTATTTACTTTGTGCCAAGCTCCGTGCTAAGCACTTAAGCACTTGAGCTCTCACCTTCTTTTATGCTCACCAAAGGGGCAGGTATGAAGTAAACTGTTTTTGTTCAAATATTAATTAAATCACCTACTAGCTTTCCTACCTGGAATGAGTTACTTAAAGTTTAGAGAGTTCTTCATCCACAAAAAATCAGGGTGTTGAAAAGGTTATTGTGAGGTTGAAATGATTGGCACACAGGAGATTCCTAGAAGAGTACCAGCTCCGTGGCAAAGGTCTCCTCACATAACTGTGGCACAGATGAGGGCACCGGGCTTCAGGGCTGTGAAGCCACTTGCCCATGGCCATCGGTGTAGTGACCAGCAGAGCCATCCCTTTCCAACTTCAAATTCTGGGCTTCTAATATCACATTTAATACCACTACTTGTTGGCAACCCCCTGATAAATGACAACAACTGGGATTAAGCTTCTTAAGAACAAGGAATGTAGCCTAAGTATTTAAAATTCTTTTCCAGTTTTATTGAGGAGTAATTAACATGCATCACTGTATAATTTTAAGGCATATAGCATCATGGTTTGATTTACATACATTGTGATATAATTACCACAATAGGTTCAGCTGTAACTTACATAACTTTATGTTCTCAGTTCTCAGCACAGCTCATGGCTCCTACATTGTACTGTTTAATTTGATTTAAAATAAAAAAATAATGCTCTGTTTACTGTTTCATACTTTTTACTGAAAAGAGCATAGATTGTATTTGTTGGTTATTCTTCCCATTTTCTGTTGCTTTGTCTGTTAAAGGCATAGTTATTTACCTAGTGATTACTACATTAAATACAAGTAGAGAACTGCGAAGACTTATTTTACTTCCCTGCCATCAGTTGTCCACCACCTATCTCAGGAAACATTACACTGAGAATTATTAGTTAATTTTTCCACATATAGATACCCAACGTTATTTTTATGTGATACTGAAATCCTTTATCTTTTGCATGGGTTATCTGAAACTAATACAGCACTTGCATTCTTGATAGCAATCACAATATTCGTTTTTCATCTAAAATATAGTTTAATACTGGTCAAAGAAAATAAAGGATGTAGAAGTTCATGACAGTATTGAAACATCTATTATTCTAATGCTATTCTGAGAGGCACCTCAAGAGTTCAAGTTCTAATATTCCATCAGACAAGACTGTATGTAAATCATCTTGGAAAGATGAGTGTGTAATTGGTTAACAGAGAAATTTCCATAAAATCCCTCAGATATTTGGTTTATCTCCAACTTTCAGAAAGTTATTATTTACATTTAACCTGTGATTTCCATCCTCATGTCCCACTGAAGGCAAATGAATGTTGTTTTAACTATTTTTCGGCTTTGAACATCCATTAAAAACAGATCACTAACAACTATTCAATATTCCTGTCTATGTGCGTCAAATATATTTTTGAAACTTTTTTTTTGTGTGTGAAATGTCTATTTTTTTCAGGTTTATGAAAGAGTCTGGCAAAAACAACAATAGCAACAACAAATAGCAGTAGGTATACCGAAAAGGGGCTTCTCAGGTGGCTCAGTGGAACAGAATCCACCTGCCAAGCATGAGACTCGAGTTCAATCCCTGGGTCAGGAAGATCCCCTTGAGAAGGAAACGGCAACCCACTCCAGGGTTCTTGCCTGGAAACTGCAAGGACACAGGAGCCTGGTGGGCTGCAGTCCAAGGGGCACAAAGAGTCAGACAAGACTTGTGACTGAAAAACAGAAAATTGAGAAAGAAGGATGCATAACTGGCATATATATATATGTATATACATATATATATTCTTTTGAGTATGATAATAATCCTTTAGTATATTTCAAATGAGCAAATTATTGTAACTTTAGAAGAATATAGGCTAAGAAAAACCAAAGTAGCTGCATTCCTCAGAGACAGATATCAGTAATACTACATAAGAGAATTGCTTCCAAAATGAAGGTAATTATTGACCTGAAATCATTTATCTGATTCATGTGAGTTGAGTTGCTCTTTCCATCTTGTTATTGCTAGAAATTAAGATTTTATGATATTTTCCAATTATAATACTTATTTTTAATGACTTTCAAAATAGTTTTTAAGCATGCTTCTTTACCTCAACATAGAAATATATTAAATAGCCAATTTTGGTTTTCTGAGATTGGCTATTACAAGAAAAACCAAAACGTGTAAACTCAGGACTTAGATGTTTTGCATTTGGTTTTTGTCATCAACTAGTATTCTCAATATGTATTTCATTTATTATTATTTTTTGCATTATTTTTATTCACAAAAACGTGGTGTCAAACTAGATTACCTCTTCAGTCCTTTCTAAAGATAATATGTACAGAGAATAATTCACACTTGTTCAACAATGTCCATCAAGGTAAAACAAAACTCTTTTCTGTAGCTTCCGGTTTGTTAAATTACTGTGTTAAGCCAGAGCCCCACAAATGAATGTTTTCTTATTTCTTAAATTTGTCCTCTACTTTACTTTTAAGTATCTTTGGTTATCCCATGCCCTGAAATGTAAAGAAACATTTCTGCATGTTACTCTGGAATTAATTTTTATTCTTCAAGATTCAGGTCAAATGTGCGTGTGTTTTTTAAAACTTGAATATCTGTTTTTTTTTCCATCAAAAAATTATGAATAACCCATTTCAAAAAGAATTTTGAGGTGTGACTTAGTGTTCCCAGAAAAAGTCCGCAATACTCTAGGACAGAGACTTAAGCAAGACAGGAAGTTGAAACACAACCAGAGCCTTTCAAACCCTCACTAAATAAAAGTCAGATAATTTGGGTTCCCAACAATTGATTTTTTTTTTTTTTTTTTGGCTTTTCAGTAGCCCCCAGAAGTCTGGCCATAGCCATAGAAAATGATCCACAAACACTCAATGGATGCCACAACTGGCCCTTTTTTATTGATTTACCTTTAAAGAAATAATGCCATCTGTGAGTAATTCAGTCTTCTCCAATCTTTACCATTCTATTGTTTTCCTCTATTTTTCTGCATTGTTCATGGAAGAGGGCTTTCTTATTCTCCTTACTTACTATTCTCTGGAACTGTGCATTCATTTGGGTATAGCTTTTCCTTTCTCCCTTATGTAACTTATATGCAGAGTAAGTCATGTAAAAATGCCAGGCTGGATGAATCACAAGCTGGAATTAAAATTGCCAGGAGAAATAGCAACAGTCTCAGATATGCAGATGATACTACTCTAATGGCAGAAAGTGAAGAGGAACTAAAGAGTCTCTTGATGAGGGTGAAAGAGCAGAATAAAAAAAGCTGGCTTAAAACTCAACATTCAAAAAACTAAGGTCATGGCATCTAGTCCCATCACTTCACAGCAAATAGAAGGGAAAAAGTGAAAACAGTGACAGATTTTCTTTTCTTGGGCTCCCAATCACTGAGGACGGTGACACAGCCATGAAGTTAAAAGATGCTTGTTCCTTGGAAGAAAAGATATGACAAACCCAGACAGTGTATTAAAAAGCAGAGACACCACTTTGCCAACAAAGGTCCATATAGTCGAAGCTATAGTTTTTCCAGTAGTCACATACAGAGGGGAGAGTTGGACTGTAAACAAGGCTGAGTGCTGAAGAATTGATCCTTTTGAATTCTGGTGCTGGAGAAGACAGTTGAAAGTCCCTTGAATTGCAAAGAGATCAAACCAGTTAATCCTAAAGGAAATCAACCCTGAGTATTCATTGGAAGGAGTGTTGCTAAAGCTGAAGCTCCAGTACTTTGGCCACCTGATTGATGCGAAAAGCCAACTCATTGGAAAAGTCTCTGATGTTGGGAAAGATTGAAGACAGAAGAAGGGGGTGACAGAGGATGAGATGGTTGGATAGCATTACCAACTCACTGGACATGAGTTTGAACAGACTCCAGGAGATAGTGAAGGACAGGGAAGCCTGGTGTGCTACAGTCCATGGGGTTGCAAATAGTTGGACATGATTTAGTGACTGAACAACAGTCTTCTCACCCTTACTGAAACTCATTTCCTACCCTTAAACACTGCTCTGGCCATGATGCTTTATACAGAAGTCTCCTTTATTAAAATAACAATCATTTTATGGGAGAGAGATTTTCCTGGAGATTCAGGAGCGTATCTGCAGTATGGAGTTGTTCTGCAGTTTTAGGTAAAAAGGAAGTTTGCAAAAAAAAAAAAAAAACCTCTATAGTCTTGCAAAAACTTAATCCATCACTGTGATTATTGTCTTGACATCATGAAAAGATGAGGAGTGAGCAGAGTTGTGTGAAGCCATGTAGGGGTCAAGGAAGGCAGTGTTAGCTTGTTTCTACTTATTTTACTTATTTGAAATTGCACCTCTCACTAACTTCAGTTCATGCAATCATTTTTCAGTCTGAAATGTGCTAGGTGCCATTGTGCTGAAGGTAGATATGTCCAGGGTGTCAAAATGTTTGGGGACTACTTCTATAAATTATTGGTGGGCAAAACTCTGTGGAGAACACACACATTAGTAAATCCCCAAGAAATTTATGATTGGAGATATGCATTGGTTTTTTTCACCTTAATTATCAGTGCAAAGAATGGATTAAGTATCTATTATTACTGTTTTAGGTCTTGAACTAAAGATATACAAAGACCTCTCCATTTTGCAGTCTTTTAGTGACTATTTTAAGGCATTGGTTTTTCTCCACCATACTGTAAAATATACAAAGTTTCTTCAAAGAAATAGGGGTAGAATAAACCAAAGTATTCACTGAAACTAAAGTATTCCCCCACCAGCAAATTTATGTAAAAAGAGTCAGCCAGCCACCTCTCAGACCTGAAATGTCAAACTTGTAAAAATAGTATTCTTGGGAGTTATATTTGATCATTTGTTAAATATGGGGATATAAAATGTAGAAATCCATGTGTAATGCTTCAAATCCCTAATCTGGTTTAAAAGGTCAGCTGAAGCCTAAAAGGACTTGACATTTTACCTTTTAAAGTCTGACTTTTAGTCTTAAGACTTAACAACATTTCAGCCTGAATGACCTGAAGGATAAATACAAAGCTGGTTTCAATTGAACTATTTAGAAAGCAGGGGATCTTCTAATTTGTAAGACAGCATTCAGAGAGCTTTTTCCATTAAGAACTCAATCGACTGAAAAATGATTTCCTTGGATATTCCACAATCTTTCAATGCTTGTGTAAATTTTACACAGGAGGTGGGTGGTGTGCGAGGCTCAAGATATTAAACCCCATGGTACGAAGAAAGAAAACCACCTTATGAGCTGCAGAGAACTGATGATCACCTGTAAGCAATGTGTATTGCCTTTGTTTACCAGTTTCTCCCTCAGGTGAAATGCAATTTACATACCAATCATTTACTCTAGTTTCATTCCTTGAAGCAATTTCAATGGCTTTTTCAAGTGATCATTATTATTCATTAATGTTTACTGATCACCACTGGGTACATATGATAGAAGGCTGGTGGAATATTATACAGTGAATCTCTTACTGTAAACTACACTTTGTACACTTTTATTGTATTTTCATAAGACCAGTGACTGTCCCTTACTTTTGTATGATTTGTGCTAAAATTCCACTCATGAGAAGCAACCAAAGATCAGAATTGGAATTCTAGAAGTACATTTCTATGTCATTTGCTCGTGGTGGGGAGGTGGGGCGGGGGGGGTGGGTGGACAGGAGTCAGTGTAAAGCATAAAACATAAAACAGGTCAAGATTTACTGGGACAATGTCAATTGTGTTATATAATTTTAAAATGAGCCCTATTTTTTTTAACCTCACTGATAAGGACAGCAGGTATTTTAAAAAAATAAAAATATGGGAAGAATGAACCAAATATAATGATGAACTCATGTGTTCAGAAAATTGCCTTTTATAACATAAAAAATGAAGTTCTATAGAGTTGGAATTTCCCTTATCTACAAGGGTCATTACACACTTGATACTACACTTGATCTTGGACAATAAAAACTGTGGGAAATTCTGAAAGAGATGGGAATACCAGACCACCTGATCTGCCTCTTGAGAAATCTGTATGCAGGTCAGGAAGCAACAGTTAGAACTGGACATGGAACGACAGACTGGTTTCAAATAGGAAAAGGAGTACATCAAGGCTGCATATTGTCACCCTGCTTATTTAACTTATATGCAGAGTACATCATGAGAAACGCTGGGCTGGAAGAAACAAAAGCTGGAATCAAGATTGCCGGGAGAAATATCAATAACCTCAGATATGCAGATGACACCACCCTTATGGCAGAAAGTGAAGAGGAACTCAAAAGCCTCTTGATGAAAGTGAAAGAGGAGAGTTAAAAAGTTGGCTTAAAGCTCAACATTCAGAAAACGAAGATCATGGCATCTGGTCCCATCACTTCATGGGAAATAGATGGGGAAACGGTGGAAACAGTGTCAGACTTTATTTTTTTTGGGCTCCAAAATCACTGCAGATGGTGATTGCAGCCATGAAATTAAAAGATGCTTACTCCTTGGAAGGAAAGTTATGTCCAACCTAGATAGCATATTCAAAAGCAGAGACATTTCTTTGCCAACAAAGGTCCGTCTAGTCAAGGCTATGGTTTTTCCTGTGGTCATGTATGGATGTGAGAGTTGGACTGTGAAGAAGGCTGAGCGCCAAAGAATTGATGCTTTTGAACTGTGGTGTTGGAGAAGACTCTTGAGAGTCCCTTGGACTGCAAGGAGATCCAACCAGTCCATTCTGAAGGAGATCAGCCCTGGGATTTCTTTGGAAGGAATGATGCTAAAGCTGAAACTCCAGTATTTTGGCCACCTCATGTGAAGAGTTGACTCATTGGAAAAGACTCTGATGCTGAGAGGGATTGGGGGCAGGAGGAGAAGGGGACGACAGAGGATGAGATGGCTGGATGGCATCACTGACTCGATGGATGTGAGTCTGAGTGAACTCCAGGAGTTGGTGATGGACAGGAAGGCTTGGCATGCTGCAATTCATGGGATCACAAAGAGTCAGACACGACTGAGTGACTGAACTGAACTGACAAGGATCATTTAAATTGAGACTCCCATGAGAGTCTTTCCAAGGATTATCCAAGTACAGATCAGCCTCTCTATAGAAAATAGACATATTTCTATCTTACCCAGAGGTTTTCCTAGGCTAGATTCCCAAACTGAAGAAACATTTTCAGCTTCATGGAAGGAAAATCTGAAGTGATCAGAATCCCAGGCAGCTTGCTCAGATACCATACAAAATAATAGAATTTTCATGTATTTGTGAACATGATTCTTTTAGCCATTCATTGAAGGATTATTTATTGAAAACATACTGTATACAAATCCTGATGTCTGTGTGAAACTACTTACTTTTTTTAGAAAAGGCAAATTATGGAGGCTTCAGCTGGCCAATATGAAGTGGCCCTCAATTTTTATGTTTAAATGTTGCATATTGAGAACCTATATGCAGGTCAGAAAGCAACAGTTAGAACTGGACATGGAACAACAGACTGGTTCCAAATAGGAAAAGGAGTATGTCAAGGCTGTATATTGTTACCCTGCTTATTTAACTTATATGCACAGTACATCATGAGAAGTACTGGGCTGGAAGAAACACAAGCTGGAATCAAGATTTCCAGGAGAAATATCAATAACCTCAGATATGCAGATGACACCACCCTTATGGCAGAAAGTGAAGAGGAACTAAAAAGCCTCTTGATGAAAGTGAAAGAGGAGAGTTAAAAAGTTGGCTTGAAGTGAAGTGAAGTCACTGAGTCGTGTCTGACTCTTTGCGACCCCATGGACTGTAACCAGGCTCCTCCATCCCTGGGATTCTCCAGGCAGGAATACTGGAGTGGGTTGCCATTTCCTTCTAGGAGATCTTCCCAACCCAGGGATCGAACCTGGGTCTCCCATATTGCAGGCAGATGCTTTACCATCTGAGCCACCAGGGAAGTCCAAAAAAAAAAAAAGTTGGCCTAAAGCTCAACATTCAGAAAACTATAATGGCATGTGGTCCCATCACTTCATGGGAAATAGATGGGGAAACGGTGGAAACAATGTCAGACTTTATTTTTTTGGACTCCAAAATCACTGCAGATGTTGATTGCTGCCATGAAATTAAAAGACACTTACTCCTTGGAAGGAAATTTATGACAACCTAGATAGCATATTATAAAACAGAGAAATTACTTTGCCAACAAAGGTCCATCTAGTCAAGGCTATGGTTTTTCCAGTGATCATATATGGACGTGAGAGTTGGACTGTGAAGAAAGCTGAGTGCCAAAGAATTGATGCTTTTGAACTGTGGTGTTGGAGAAGACTTTTGAGAGTCCCTTGAACTGCAAGGAGATCCAACCAGTCCATCCTAAAGGAGATCGGTCTTAGGTGTTCATTGAAAGGACTGATGCTGAAGCTGAAACTCCAATACTTTGGCTACCTCATGAGAAGAGTTAACTCATTGGAAAAGACTGATGCTGGGAGGGATTGGGGGCAGGAGGAGAAGGGGACGACAGAGGATGAGATGGCTGGATGGCATCACAGATTCGATGGACATGAGTTTGGGTGAACTCCGGGAGTTGGTGATGGACAGGGAGGCCTGGCATGCTGCGATTCATGGGTTTGGAAAGAGTTGGACATGACTGAGCAGCTGAACTGAACTGATGCTACATTTTCAGCTGTAACAATAAACAGGGGTGAGAGTGAAGCTGAAGAGTATTGCCCTTTCTGCAGACTCCAGTGAGGCAACCGTGAAAGGGAGTGTGGAACTCTTGACCCTTTCCAAATCCTCATCAATTGGAAATTGATAGATGAGACACAAGATAGTACAAAACAAGCCTTAAGTTATTACTTAGCATGTATCTGAAAGTCGTTAAAGTAAACTAAACAATTGGGCGCTTTGACAACTGTTTTGATCCACAAACATCTAAAAGGATAGGAAATGCTCAGGCTGGTGTCCGTTATGAAAACCATCACTGACCTAGGGCTCCTCGGTGTAACTCAGTGACTATAAATAAAGGGAGATGAAAGGTCAGAGCTGGGATAGGGAAAGAGTGAGGAATGCATAGGGCTGCTGTATTTTTATTGCATTCAAGGCTTTGAAGATGCATGTCGGTCCTATACAGAAGCACAGGTGAGCAAATAAATCCCTAAGAAACGAAATGAGCTGTAGCCCATCAAGTTTTATTTTTTAAAAATAATTGTGTCAAAATCAGTCAATTGGTGTAACAGAAATAAAGTTATTTTCATAGAACATTATCACAGGATCAATGTCTCCTACTTTGAAAAAAATAACCATTTCCCTTCCACTTCGACACTTATTTTTGATAAATGCTCCAGCTTCACCTCAGTATTAATTTTTCAGTCAGGTACTATTATGCTGTGACAACCTTTTATTCCATTGTCATTATGTCAGGTTATTGAAAAGGATAATAGGTGGATATATTTGCCTTTAGAATGTTAAGAAATAAATGGCATTCTTAATCCCTATTTATCTACAGTACTTCTTAATTTCAGAGAATGATTCTAGTGATAATTACCAGATTTTTACATTGGCAGAAAACTGAAGCTTATGTTAATAATAGTACAATTTGATATTTATGCATTGTTTTTTATTGCAAATATAAAATGTGGTAATCATCATTAAGATAACTTTATTTATTAAAATCTGAAAAGAATCTATTCTTGCTTTGAGTAATCTGGCCCATTATCTCTTAATCAAGTAATAAAAAGAGATGTTAGAAGCTTATCTTACAAATCATACAGAAAATAATCAATTTGTTATCTGTGGTCTACACTTTTCATATAAAAAAGTGTGCGCATTCTGTTTATAACAGCTTCAACAAAGAACAAGACAGCATAAAACCACCCTCAAGATATTATTTACTGTGTATCTTCAAGTTGTTAAACTAAATAATTGAGAGCTCTGACAGCTGATTTGATCCACAAATAGTTTGGGGGCTCTTTTGCTTTTATGGAATTGAGAAAAATGAGCAAGAATAGGACTGAGTTATGCTGTAAAACTCTATCCACCTTTGGAAGCAATACACACAAAAATTCATAATAATTAGATTTGCAAAAGTGTTAAATTTCAATAATAATAAATAGTGATAAAGATGTGGGGAAACATAAAATCAGACGTACTATTGTTTGAAATTTAATTTTTGAAACATTTGGAAGAGTAATTTGGCAATGTGTAATATAACTAAAGATATGCGCACTACTGAATATTCTGTACAAGTTAAAATGAGTTAACTAGATTTATACATTCAACATTAATAGATTTTTAAATGACATCTAAAGAACCCACTTCAGAAGGATTACTACAGTAGCAACACTGTTAGTCAGCTGTGTGTGTGTGTGTGTGCTCAACCACTCAGTCATGTCTGACTCTTTGCAGTCCGGTGGACTGTAGCCTGCCCGGTTCCTTTATCCATGGAATTTTCCAGGCAGGAATACTGGAATGGGTTGCCGTTTCGTTTTCCAGGGGCTCTTCCTCACCCAGGGATCAAACCTGCGTCTCCTGCATTGCAGGAGGATTCTTTATCAACTGAGCCACCAGGAAGCCCTATTCTTAATTCTAAAAGAAAACCAGTTCTCAAGGAAATAAGGCAGAATATTAATATTCATAGTTCCTTGTTTTAAATAGATGGGTATTTGTTAAATTGCTGTCTGCTGTTTCCTTTATGTATGTTTTAAATATTTTTGATAGTAAAAGTACCTTATTAATGAAATCCACAGGTTATATCTTTCCCATACATTCACCACCAGTACGTTCCCTAGGTCAACTGTTTTCATTTGTTTATTCTTTCAATAAATAGATATTTACTGAACAACTGTACTCCTCTGAGCATTGGGCTGCACTCTAAATAGTCAAAGAAAATGCCTTCAATAGGCTTCCAGTTCAGCTAATGAACTATACAAAAACCTTTTACTATTCTTTAAAATTTTCATATGCCCCAAATTTATGGCTGCACTTAGGAAAGACACTATCTATCTACCAAAAATAGTTCCCTTATTTTTGTATGTCTGTGCTAATGTGATTTGTTGAACCAGAGCTTTGTCAATGACTAGAAGTTATAAAGTTAAGTTCCTTTGTGTCTATAGGGAGCATTTAGGGTATTACAGCCTTGGAGCCCTTAATTGGTAGTTCCTAGGCTTCTTTCTGGGGTTCATACATCAGAAAAAGCTTCAAAGAATGTGTGCCACTTAAAAGAGGGTGATTAACATATATTTTGCTCTAATAATATTAACATTGTCATTCACAGAAGAAATAATATTTTACTATAAAATCTCTATTTATCTGATTCTTTATATTGAATGCACTTAGCTTTTGGATACATTTCCTACACTGTCCTATATGTTTTACATTTTACTGTGAGTCAGTAAAAATTTTATTATGGACTAGTCTTTGAAAACTGCTGCCCTAAATGACCCCTGACTTTGTTTAACCAGCCTGAATGTGTGAAGTATTGGGAAATAGATACATTTTCATAAAACTTCTCACAAATTTGAAAGGGACTTACTGCTCCTAGCCACTGATAAAACTGCTATAATGCTTGCATATATGTTTATCAGTGAAGGGAGTTGAAATTAATGTGAGTAATTATTTCAAAAGAATATATGTTTCACTCAAAAGTTAGCATTGATGCTGATAATAAAACTTTGAATTTATATCAGGCTTTCATTGTTTCTAAGACACCTATACATTATCTCTCTCTAGTGCACAACACTGAAAACAAAACCAAAGAGGAAAAAAGAACAAATGAAATCCTCATTAGATGTGGGATTCCATGTGCCTTAGTATTCATACTGAGTTGTATCCAGAGTATAGGAACCAGAGGAAATTTTCTTAAAAACATTTCCAATTTTTACTTACATCTGCTTAAAATTATTATATATAATATGGTGTAAAATCATAGCAGCATTTATCATAACTACCTCCTTCTCTCCCCAGTTCTCTTACTTCTCACTAGCTGCTCCTTGTCAATTTTTCCAGAACACCTTGCCATGGTTCAGGCTTCTCTCATAGCTCAGTTGGTAAAGAATCTGCCTGCAATGCAGGAGACCCCGGTTTGATTCCTGGGTCGGGAAGATCTACTGGAGAAGGGATAGGCTACCCACTCCAGTATTCTTGGGCTTCCTTTGTGGCTCAGCTGGTAAAGAATCTGCCTGCAATGTAGGAGACCTGGGTTTGATCCCTGGGTTGGGAAGATACCCTGGAGAAGGGAAAGGCTGCCCACTCCAGTATTCTGGCCTGGAGAATTCACGGACTGTATAGTCCGTGGGGTCGCAAAGTGTTGGACTGAGTGACTTGAACTTTCACTTTTGCCATGGTTCTATCTTTTTCCATTCCTATTCTTTCATTATGTAAGGCATTTTAGCCTCCAGGATCTCCTCAAAATTTCCTCTCTACATTCCAATAATCCAGATTGTTTTCAATAGAACAAAGTCTGGACAAAACTCAGCATCCAGAGTTCTTATCCATTTTTTCCTTTTCTCTCTGTTTCTGTACTTCTTTTCCCATTCTTGTGATTCAGCATTACAAACTCAGAATCACCCCAGGAAATCCAAAACTCAACTAAGAGAAAAAGGAGTGTGGGGGTGCTGAGTAGCAAGAGACACAGTTCTCTATAGCTAGGATTGAGAGGGGGGGAAATTGGGAAAGGCTAGTGGTATGTTATTGAAAGTTTCCTAGATCCTAATAAAGGTGAGAAGAATAAGATCAAACAGAATGAAAAAGCACTGGTAGTTTAGGGCATAAGATTATCAAGACAGAATATCATCTTGCCCAATCAACTTGAATGGATGCACTCTGACACATACTTAGGTAAAGACCCAGAGGATAAACTTGTTCCCAGAAGAAAGATTGCATTTAAACAATGGAAATACACCCCACTTTCCCAATTAAACTAAAATCTTCAGTTAGATAAAATATAGTGTTCCCTTTGACATGTACCTGTTTGTTTCCTATCCTATAGGTGATGAAAGCATTCTTGGAAAGCTAAAGTAAACATGCAGGTAGTTGTTATTTTTCAGTCCTTAAGTTGTGTCTGACTTTTTGTAACACCATGGACTGCAGCACGCCAGGCTTCTCTGTTCTCCACTATCTCCCAGAGTTTGCTCAGACTCACATCCATTGAGTTGGTGATGTCATCCAACCATGTCTTCCTCTATTGTCCCCTTCTTCTTTTGCTTTTAATCTTTCCCAGCATCAGGGTCTTTTCCAGTGATTCGACTCTTGTGCATCACGTGGCCAAAGTCTTGGAGCTTCAGCTTCAGCAACAGTACTTCCAGTGAATACTCAGGGTTTATTTCCTTTAGGATTCACTTGTTTGATCTTGCTGCCCAAAGGACTCTCAAGAGTCTTCTGCAGCACCACAGTTCAAAAGCATCAATTCTGTGGTGCTTAGCCTTCGTTGGGCTTCCCTGGTGGCTCAGACAGTAAAGTGTTTGCCTGCAGTGCGGGAGACCCAGGTTTGATCCCTGGATTGGGAAGATCCCCTGGAGAAGGAAATGGCAACCTACTCCAGTATTCTTGCCTGGAGAATCCCATGGACAGAGGAGCCTGGTAGGCTTCAGTCTATGGGGTCGCAAAGAGTTGGACATGACTTGCGATTTCACTTTAGCCTTCTTTATGGGCCAACTCTCATATCCATACATGATTACTGGAAAAACAACAGCTTTTATACTGATATTTGTTGGCAAAGTGATGACTCTGCTTTACAATACACTGTCTAGGTTTGTCGTACCTTTCCTTTCAAGGGGCAAGCGTCTTTTAATTTCATGGCCGCAATCACTGTCTGCAGTGACTTGGGAGCCCAAGAAAATTAAATGTGACACTTTACTTTTTCCCCTTCTATTTGCCATGAAGTGGTGGGATTGGATGCCATGATCTTCATTTTTTTGAAATTTGAGTTTTAAGACAGCTTTTTTAGCCTCCTTTTTCACCCTCAAAAGAAGGTCTTCAGTTTCTCTTCACTTTCTATCATTAAAGTAGTATCATCTGCCTACCTGAAGTTGTTGATATTTTATGGGGCAATCTTGATTCCCAGCTTGTTATTCATCCAGCCTGGCATTTCACATGATGTACTGTTGGGGTCCTTCAATGGACCGGAACTTGGTGGTCCGGAGTCGACAATAAGAATGTGAAAGAAAGAAAAGAAAGAGGCTAATATTCCCTGGGTTATGCTGAAAACCAACAAAGCCCTTGGACAGAGCTTATACCACTCATGTAGGCTCAGGGTGCCCTCTCAAGAAGTCTTGAGAGGTCTTGGAAGCCCAGGCAGGAAAATGAGCTCAGCAGGCCTCTGTGCTCCAGGGAATCAACCAGAGAGATAGAGAGAGAGAAAGAAGGACACGGGAACCCAAGTCTCCTGTGGAACAAGGGTGGTTTATTGAATTCTGTGTGGGTATATATACCATATTACAAGGTAGCTTCTTCAGATAAAGATCAAAAGACCAAGCTTTACAAGTTACCAAGGAAACAAGGAGTCAGTTCAGTTCAGTCGCTCAGTCGTGTCCGACTTTCTGCGACTCCATGAATTGCAGGACGCCAGGCCTCCCTGTCCATCACCAACTCCCGGAGTTCACTCAAACTCATGTCCATCGAGTTGGTGATGCTATCCAGCCATCTCATCTTCTGTCGTCCCCTTCTCATCCTGTCCCCAATTCCTCCCAGCATCAGAGTCTTTTCCAATGAGTTAACTCTTCACATCAGGTGGCCTAAGTGTTGGAGTTTCAGCTTCAGCATCAGTCCTTCCATTGAATACTCAGGACTGATTTCCTTTAGGATGGACTGGTTGGATCTCCTTGCAGTCCAAGGGACTCTCAAGAATCTTCTCCAACACCACAGTTCAAAAGCATCAATTCTTCGGTGCTCAGCTTTCTTCACAGTCCAACTCACACATCCATACATGACCACTGGAAAAACCATAGCCTTGACTAGACAGACCTAGTTTTCTGTGAATTATGATTTCTGTGTCTGCCCTCTGATGCCTTTCGCAACACCTACTGTCTTACTTGGATTTCTCTTACCTTGGATGTGGAAGTAATAGAGGAGTAATAGAGGCCATAAAGCCAAAAGACAATCCATATCAAAAGAGGGTTGTAGATAATCCCTTTCACCATATGGAAAAGCTAATGAAGGAAATCCTATGCAAGAATCCCTTCTCTTTGATCTCAGTCCTAGGAGTGGCTTGCCACTCAGCTGGCTCCTATCAGGAACTGATAAGGAACAGAGGGCTCAAGAGAGATAGGAAACAGCACACAGGAATCGCACTGTTAAACATTCCCTGACAATGTACTCTGTATTTAAGTTTAAAAAGCAGCATGACAATACATAGCCTTGTCATACTCCTTTCCCAATTTTGATCCAGTCAGTTTTTCCATAGCTGGTTCTAACTGTTCTTGACCATATACAGGTTTCTCAGGAGACAGATAAGGTGGTCTGCTACTCTCATCTCTTTAAGAACTGTCCACAGTTTGTTGTGAGCCACATAGTTAAAGGCTTTAGCATAGTCAAAGAAGCAGAAGTAGCTGTTTTTCTGGAACTCCCTTGCTTTCTCCAAGTAGGCTTTTGTTTATTCTCAATCTTATTAGAGTCAGGGGTTCATTTAAAAATCTGATGAAAAGCAGTGGAGTTTCAGGGCCATACTAGACTACAGGTAAAGGAAAAGATTGTTTTCTGTCTCTTTTACTTTCCAATCTGCCAGAGATGGCACATACTGCCAGACTTTTATCCCTTCTAGGCTTCTGTAGACTACACTTGTAATAGGTATCTCCCTATTTTTAAGGCCTCATCAGACAACCATTTTGCCTTTTTGCATTTCCTTTTCTTGGGGATAGTTTTGATCACCATCTCCTATCAGATCAGATCAGATCAGATCAGTCGCTCAGTCATGTCTGACTCTTTGTGACCCCATGCATCACAGCATGCCAGGCCTCCCTGTCCATCACCAACTCCTGGAGTTCACTCAGACTCATGTCCATCTAGTCAGTGATGCCATCCAGCCACCTCATCCTCTGTCATCCCCTTCTCCTCTTGCCCCCAATCCCTCCCAGCATCAGACTCTTTTCCAATGAGTCAACTCTTCACATGAGGTGGCCAAAGTACTGGAGTTTCAGCTTTAGCATCATTCCTTCCAAAGAAATCCCAGGGCTGATCTCCTTCAGAATGGACTGGTTGGATCTCCTTGCAGTCCAAGGGACTCTCAAGAGTCTTCTCCAACACCACAGTTCAAAAGCATCAATTCTTTGGCGCTCAGCCTTCTTCACAGTCCAACTCTCACATCCATACATGACCACAGGAAAAACCATAGCCTTGACTAGACAAACCTTTGTTGGCAAAGTAATGTCTCTGCTTTTGAATATGCTATCTAGGTTGGTCAAAACTTTCCTTCCAAGGAGTAAGCGTCTTTTCATTTCATGGCTACAGTCACCATCTGCAGTGATTTTGGAGCCCAGAAAAATAAAGTCTGACACTGTTTCTACTGTTTCCCCATCTATTTCCCATGAAGTGATGGGACCGGATGCCATGATCTTTGTTTTCTGTACAATGTTACAAACCTTGTCCATAGTTCTTCAGGCATTCTATCAGGTCTAATCTCTTGAATCTTTTTGTAATTTCCACTGTAGAATAGTAAGGGATTTGATTTAGGCCATAGGGGCCTAATGGTTTTTCTTACTTTCTTCAATTTAACTGAATTTTGCTCTGAATTTAACCCTGAAGATAAGAAGTGGAGCTGGTCCCTTCAAGTACCAATGTTTAATGAACTAGGAGCTTAACAACTAGCTTTTTAGTTTGTAAAATTAATTATCATTTTTAACCATGAGAAAACCTAGAACTAACATAAAAAAAAAAAAAAAAGTCCTTTTTATCATAGGGGACTGGAATGCAAAAGCAGGAAGTTAAGAGATACCTGGAGTAACAGGCAAGTTTGGCCTTGGAGTACAAAATGAAGCAGGACAAAGGCTAACAGAGTTTTGCTAAGAGAGTGCACTGGTCATAGCAAATACCTTCTTCCAGAAACACAAGAGATGACTCTACACATGGATATCACAAGATGGTCAATACTGAAATCAGGTTGATTATATGCTTTGTAGCCAAAGAAGGAGAAATTCTACACAGTCAGCAAAAACAAGACCTGTAGCTGACTATGGCTCAGATCATGAGCTCCTTATTGCAAAATTCAGAGTTAAATTGAGGAAAGTAGGGAAAACCACTAGGCCATTCATGTATGCTGCTGCTGCTGCTGCTGCTGCTAAGTCACTTCAGTCGTGTCCAACTCTGTGCGACCCCATAGACAGAAGCCCACCAGGCTCCCCCGTCCCTGGGATTCTCTAGGCAAGAACACTGAAGTGGGTTGCCATTTCCTTCTCCAATGCATGAAAGTGAAAGTGAAGTCGCTCAGTTGTGTCTGACTCTTAGCAACCCCATGGACTACAGCCTACCAGGCTCCTCCATCCATGGGATTTTCCAGGCAAGAGCTCTGGAGTGGGGTGCTCTTGCCTTCTCCATTCATGTATGACCTAAATCAAATCCCTTAATATTATACAGTAGAAGAGACAAAAGGATTCAAGGGATTAGATCTAATATACAGAGTGCCAGAAGAACTTTGGACAGAGGTCCGTAACACTATATAGAAAGTGGTGATCAAAACTATCCCCAAGAAAAAGAAATGCAGAAAGGCAAAATGGTTGTCTGAGGAGGCCTTACAAATAGCTGAGAAAAGAAGAAAAATTAAAGGCACAGGAGAAAAGGAAAGATAAACCTATCTGAATGCAGAGTTCCAAAGAATAGTAAGGAGAGAAAAGAAAGCCTTCCTCAGTGAAAAATGCAAAGAAACAGAGGAAAACAATAGAATGGGAAAGATTAGAGTTCTCATCAAGAAAATTAGAGATACCAAGGGAAATTTTCATGCAAAGATGAACACAATAGAGAGGAGAAATGATATGGACCTAAAAGAAGCAAAAGAGATTAAGAAGAGGTGGCAAGAATACACAGAAGTATACAAAAAAGATCTTCATATCCCGGATAATCATGATGGTGTGGCCACTCACCAAGAGCCAGACATCCTGGAGTGTGAAGTTAAGTGGGGCTTAGAAAGCATCACTACAAATGAAGCTAGTGGAGGTGATGGAATTTCAGCTGAGCTATCTCAAATCCTAAAAAATGCTGTTAAAGTGATACACTCAACATGCCAGCAAATCTGTAAAACTCAGCAGTGGCCACAGGACTGGAAAAGGTCAGTTTTCATTCCAATCCCAAAGCAGGGCAATGCCAGTGAATGTTCCAATTACTGCACAATTGCATTCATTTCACATGAGCAAGATCATGCTCAAAATTCTCCAAGCCAGGCTTCAACAGTATGTGAACCAAGAAATTCCAGATGTACAAGCTGGATTTAGAAAAGGCAGAGGAATGAGAGGTAAATTGCCAACAACTGTTGGATCATAGAAAAAGCAAGAGAATTCTAGAAAAACATCTACTTCTGTTTCATTGACTATTTTAAAGCCTTTGCTGTGCTCATCACAATAAACAGCGGTAAATTCTTAGAGATGGAAATACCAGACCATCTTACCTGCCTCCTGAGAAACCTGTATTCAGGTCAAGAAACAACTGTTAGAACCATACTTGGAACAACAGACTGGTTTCAAATTGGGAAAGGAGTTCATCAAGGCTAAAGAAAACATTTGAATCAGTTCTAATGAGGTTGATGAAACTGGAGCCTATTATACAGAGTGAAGTAAGCCAGAAGGAAAAACACCAATACAGTATACTAACGCACATATATGGAATTTAGAAAGATGGTAACAATAACCCTGTGTACGAGACAGCAAAAGAGACACTGATGTATAGAACAGTCTTATGGACTCTGTGGGAGAGGGAGAGGGTGGGAAGATTTGGGAGAATGGCATTGAAACATGTAAAATATCATGTATGAAACGAGATGCCAGTCCAGGTTCGATGCACGATACTGAATGCTTGGGGCTGGTGCACCGGGACGACCCAGAGGGATGGTATGGGAAGGGAGGAGGGAGGAGGGTTCAGGATGGGGAACACATGTATATCTGTGGCAGATTCATTTTGATATTTGGCAAAACTAATACAATTATGTAAAGTTTAAAAAAAAAAAAAAGGCTGTATATTGTAACCCTGTTTATTTAACTTATATGCAGAGTAAATCATGAGAAATGCCATGCTGGATGAAGCACAGGCTGGAATCAAGATTGCCGGGAGGCTATCAACAACCTCAGATATGCAGATGACACCACCCTTATGGCAGAAAGCCAAGAGGAAGTAAAGAACCTCTTGATGACAGTGAAAGAATAGAGTGAAAAAGCTGGCTTACAACTCAGCATTCAAAAAACTAAGATCATGGTATCTGTTCCCATCACTTCATGGTAAATAGATGGGGCAACAGTGACAGACTTTATTTTCTTGACTCCAAATCACTGTGGATGGTGACGGCAGCCATGAAATTAAAAGGCGCCTACTCTTTGGAAGAAAAGCTATGACCAACCTAGATAGCGAATTAAGGAGCAGAGACATTACTTTACTGACAAAGGTCCGTATAGTCAAAGCTCTGGTTTTTCCATTAGTCATGTACAGTTGTGAGAGCTGGACCTTAAAGAAGGCTGAGTACTAAAAAATTGATGCTTTTGAACTGTGGTGCTGGAGAAGACTTTTGAGAGTCCGTTAGACAACAAGGAGATCACACCAGTAAATCCTAAAAGAAATCAACCTTGAATATTCATTGGAAGGACTGATGCTGAAGCTAAAGCTCCAATACTTTCATCATCTGATGCGAAGAGACGACTCATTAGAAAAGACCCTGATGCTGGGAAAGATTTAAGTCAAGAAGAGAAGGGGCTGACAGAGGATGAGCTGGTTGGATGTCTGCTGCTGCTAAGTCACTTTAGTTGTGTTCAACTCTGTGTGACCCCATAGACAGCAGCCCACCAGGCTCCTCTGTCCCTGGGATTCTCCAGGTGAGAACACTAGAGTGGGTTGCCATTCCCTTCTCTAATGCATGAAAGTGAAAGTGAAGTAGCTTAGTCGTGTCTGACTCTTAGTGACTCCATGGACTGCAGCCTACCAGGCTCCTCCATCCATGGGATTTTCCAGGCAAGAGTACTGGAATGAGGTGCCATTGCCTCCTCTAGGTTGGATGGCATCACCGACTTAATGGACATTAGTTTGGACAAACCCTGGAAGATGGTGAGGGTTAGGGAAGCATGGTGTGCTGCGGTCCAAGTCCAAGTTGCAAAGAATTGGATACCACTGAATGACTGACCAATAAAAACCACAAATGTGGATAAATGGATGTAACTCTAAAGTTAGTCATAACACAAAATGCCAATGATGCAAACAATGTTATAAACAGAAGCGTTTCCAAATTTTCCGTGAAGGCAAGTGACAGGAGAAATTCCCTGGTGACCCAGTGGCTAAGACTCCATGCTACCACTGTAGGGGGTGTAAGTTCTATCCCTGGTTGGGAACTTAAGATTCCCCAAGCTCCAGGATGGGGTCAGAAAAAAAAAAAGTGACCAAAGTACAACATAATATTTTTTTTGACTAAGTGTCTCTGTAAAGGGTTCTCACTAAAGCAGCCACCCAAGTTTTATGTTCTGTTTCTTCCGGATGGGGTAGGTCGAGATGCTGTAAGGCGCTTTTTCCAGATGTATTGCATTTTAAAGCACTTACTCTCAAGAACTTTTTGAAGTTTGGCTGGTACTACTTTACTCATTGACTCGTGTTTAGATTAGAGTAACAAATGATCAAGCTGAAACTCATTCTGAAACAAAATTCCTTTCCCCCTACAATATAGTACATAAACCAAGCTGCAGCCTTTGCATTTTTGCCATCTGGCCTTCAGTGTGAGATGATATTAGTAGCATGTCAGGGAATTTTTTCTCCCACTCCTTTCAAAAAAAAAAGAGGAAAAGAAAAAAATAATCCTAATCTATAGTATGAAGAGTATTAAATGAAACATCTGCCTCACTGAATGAGTAGATGAACTTTGCAGTCTGCAACTGCTGGCGTTTGTGAAGTGCATGTTTACATTGCTGACTGTTGTAAATTTTCAAGATGGTGACATGAAATTGACTTACTAAAATATCTTATTCAAATCTCTTAAAACACATGTTTCATTTAATTTTTTTCTTTTTTTTTACTCCTTTAATGTCCTTATTCTTGATGAAAGGCATTGCCGACTGAGACAGTGAGAGGTTGCTAAGATTCTAGTCAAGCTGAAGCCACTGAGTAGTTAAAAAACATTACATAATAAAATCTGCCAAGAGCCGGCACAAACCTCTTGTTAATGTAGGCCTAGAATCCTAGATGCGAAAAGATACCAATGAAAGAGTCATAGAATTTAGGCAAATGCTATGAAGAAAAGAGCGAAGGTGGTGTTCAAATATTTTAAAGGAAAGATTCTTTAAAAAAATAATATCTGCTTGATGGGTGATGATAAACTTTACTAAATTCAGTCCTATTCCATGAATAAAGCTCAGAGAGTGGATGTTTCTCAATATTTTCTTAAAATATTAACACTTTTGAAAATACCCCACTGTCCAGTTAGGGATTTGAGCTTCACTGAGGACAAATCTTCGGAGAAGGCAATGGCACCCCACTCCAGTACTCTTGCCTGGAAAATCCCATGGGTGGAGGAGCCTGGTAGGCTGCAGTCCATGGGGTCGCTGAGGGTCGGACACGACTGAGCGACTTCACTTTCACTTTTCATTTTCATAAATGGAGAAGGAATTGACAACTCACTCCAGTGTTCTTGCCTGGAGAATCCCGGGGACGGGGGAGCCTGGTGGGCTGCCGTCTATGGGGTCGCACAGAGTCGAACACGACTGAAGTGACTTAGCAGCAACAGCAGCAGAGGACAGGTCTTAATCTAAGTTTCAAGTTTCTTTCTCTTGAGTATAAATGTCCCATTTTTTCTACCAACTGTATCTAATGTCAGCACATACTCCAAAAACAAATACCTTTTCCCTAATTTGTTCAGTGTTCAGAACCCAGGCTCCTCTGTCCATGGGTTTCTCCAGGCAAGAATACTGGAGTGGGTTGCCATGCCCTCCTCCAGGGGACCTTCCCAATCAGGGATCAGAACCTGTGTCTCTTACGTTTTCTGCATTGGCAGGCAGGTTCTTTACCTGGGAAGCCCTTACACCAAGGGGTCATCCCATATAGTGTTCTCTCTACTGGGGCTAGGAAATTTATTCTTGGGGTGGAGGAGATATACTACGTTACGGCATAAGGTCTAGATAAGACATTAAAGGCAGATTTTTACTGCTATACATATAGACATGGTGGTGGTTTAGTTGCTTCAGTCGTGTCCGACTCTGTGACCCCATGGACTGTATCCCGCCAGGCTCCTCTGTCCAAGGGATTTTCCAAGAAAGAATACTGGAGTTCATTGCAATTTTCTTCTCCAGGGGATTTTTCCCCACCCAGGGATTGAACCTAGGTCTCCTGCATTGCAGGCGATTCTTTACCAACTGAGCTACCAGGGAAACCAACACATATAGACATATCTACCCTTATTTCACTCTCAACCCTCGAATGTAAAGTCTGACCTGACAACTAATTTCCAGTGAAATATGTTTCTCTACAGGAGAGTGTTTTTTTTTTTTTTTAAATCAGATGTGCATTCATGTAGCATCTACTGCTGCTATATTATTCCTGCATTGCCTTCTCAGTAAGGAGGGATGACTCTAATTTCTACTGCCTAAATTCTTGCTTTCCTTCCTTCTTCCCTTCCTTCTTTCCTTTCATCTTTCACAGAGCACAGTCCTAGTCTGACATAGATAAGTAAACAAGCAAAGTAATGCAGAGCAATTTGAGTGCAACAGTGATAATTATAGGGGCTGTGGGAATTCATAGAAAGAGAATTTAATCTAGGTGTGGGGCCAGAGAAGGCCTTTAAGATCAGGCAACATCCAAACAAGGACCCAAGAGACAAATGACTTAGTCAGGAAAGGAGTGGAGTGAAAGAGCAAAGATCTAGAGCAGCATGAATCATTGAAGTCCTTGAGCGCAGTTTTGTGCAAGTTTAACATAGTGTAAGTTGAGGAACTTCAAGAAATAAGTTTAAAAGTCATTTAGGGATGGGATAAAACACCAGACAAGCTATGCCATACAGATTTTGGATTTTTTTGTGTGTGACGGCAATGAAAAGCCAGTGAAATTTGAAGGATGATATAATCAGATGTTCACTTTTTGAAAGTTCTTTGAGTGGCTCTTTGATGGGGAGAAGATATTGGAAAATAAGCAGGAAGACCTAGAAGTGGTAGGAACATCTAGGGCCCTATTTTGGTCATTCAATGGGAAGGCGTCTGAACCCACAGAAGTGGGATGCATGGAGGAGAGGAAGCAGATTTGAGCCATCTCAAGGACGTTTTTAGGAATGATTAGAGCAGTACATGATGGCATTGTGCTGCAATGAAAACTGAGACTGTGGCCAAGCAACGCCATGGAGTGTGGCCCGCCAGGCTCCTCTGACCACTGGATTCTCCAGACAAGAATACTGGAGGAGGGGGTGCCATGCCCTCCAGGGAATCCTTCTGACCCAGCAATTGACCCCGTCTCTTGTTTCCTGCATTGACAGATGAGTTCTTTATCATCAGTGCCACCTGGGAAGTGCAAACTTATAAATAAAGGCCTTCAACCTTAGGGACCCTTCCCACACTCACGGTCAAGTTCAAATGCAATCCAGGAATCTGCTATTCGGAGCTGATCACCCTCTCCACCTCTGGGCTATCGTTTTTGGCAAGCACTTTGGGTACTTACTCATGGTTAACGTGGCTGCTGCAGCATGTGGCATTTCCCCTGGGAACAGAGACCCTGACTTTGGATCTCCTGGCCCCAGCAAGCTCCTATCATAGTGACTGTACATAATAGGTGCTCAGCTCACACTTGCAGAGTGAATTTTTCACGTCTACTCACAGCACATGTTTCTGCAGCGGCTTTTGGAAGCATCTTGTTCTTTGCCATGTTTTTCCAATCAGGTTGGCAAGCCGAGAACTAAAACTCAAGACTATGATGGACGTGCTGTTACAGGAGCAGAATAAATTGTAAATGAATGAAAGGATTTCATCCACTCACTTAGTTTTAATTTCTTATATTCTTGCAAAGTGTTGCCACCAGCAAACATGAACTTCAGTAAAACAATGAGAAATAAGAGGTACAACCTACTAATGATCAAGTTCATATGTATACTTAATTATATCCTTATTTTTTATGATCCATGAATGATGTTTATATTTCTTCTGTTCTTAGAAAGAGAAATGGGAAACTACTACTTAAAATCATAACTTAGTCTCTTCATATGTGTGTTAATGTATTAAAACACTTAATCCTCTCAAAAGAGGAAATCTAAGGGAAATGGAATAGTGAACCAGACTACTGCTTCTTTAAGTGAATCTGTTACTAGTTCTAATTTTTTTTTTTTAAAATACGTGTTTCTTCAGTTCAGCAGGAACTCGTAGAGCCAGAAAATACTCTGAAGGTAGCTAGAGTAGCCAGGGTCTTCAAATAATATTCTAAGGAGTCCTAGGGTTCTAGAGAGTTGGCTCCTGAGCCTTGGGGAAGGGCGAGAGGGAAGACTTTGGGACTGCCCTCCCCTGCTTGTACCAGAGTACTGAGCTTTTATCTCATGTTTTTGTTCCTTGGCAAAAGGAATTTGGAGGCTCAACAAAGCTCAAATCTAAAACCTACAGAGACCCTCTCATTTACAGATGAGCCACTGAGGCACAGAGAAGGCAATGCAGCCGAGCATCATGTTAAGAGTCTACGGCAGAAAGACCCAGTTTCTAATCACAGCACTGTTGCTTGCAAGGCTAGTGATCCTGGAAAAATTACTTAATTTCCTGGAACTTCAGCCTCCTTATCTGTAAAACAGTTTTTGAAGGGATTTGATGAAAGAATATAAGGAAATAATTTACCACAGCAACTGGCATATAGCCAGTATTCAAGAACTATATTGATAGATGTCGGAAGTAGTGGCAGTGATAGCAGTAGAACCTTAGTTCCGATGCAGAGCTTTTTACTCTGCATCCGTGTTTTTCCCTATATGCTGCCACAGAGAAACAAGCACATAGATGAGTAAATAAAAATGTTCTGCGTTTTGGCTCATCCAAAGGAAAGATAAAGTTAAGAAGTTTATTTCAGGAAAAGTTAAGGCTTTTCATTTTCTTCGTAGGATACAATAAAGAAAAGGAGCATGGAGGTGGGGATAAAAATACATAATTTAGTATTCTAAGAAACAAATGTCTTAAAGTAATGTGCAACGACTTGGATGACAAATATAAAGGTATTTTTCAGAAAGAATGGCTAAGTCACACCACAGAGTAAAACAGTGTTTGTCTCTTAATAAGAACTTATATTTGGATTTCCAGGAGAATAATGTTTAAAACACTAAGTTGAAATAAAACTTGATAAAAAATAATTAAGGAAATACAGAGAGATTTATTTGTCTTTCACTTGCTGTTTAAGTAATTCCTAACAATGAGTTCATCACCATGTATTCTTCCACAGAATTATGACTTCACTTAACATTTGGTAAAAATGAATAAAAATTCCTGGGTGAATTTGGATTTGGAGAGTAATTTTGAAAGATGTAGAAATCCAAAGTTTATGCTTGATTATCTTCTGGAACATATAACTCTGTTTATTGTAATACAAAGTATCTGTATCACTTGCAAAAGTGGATTATTTTCTCATAGAAGCATAGACTCCTTTAGCAATCTGAAATATTTATTCTATCCCATTTTTTAAGGCTTGGTGATATTTTTGTATTATAATATTGAAAAAGAACAGTATAGAGAAAATTCTTTGGTGTTTTGAATGAAACATGTATAATTTTTCATCCTCTAGAGGAGGGGAAAAGCTCACAAATTCATTGAGTTTATGTACAGTTATGAACAAAATTGGCATAATTAAGCTTTAATCATATAATTAAGTTTTAATTGGTATAATTAAGTTATTTTTACACAAAAATTTGAAAAAAATTTTTATGAGACACCAAAAATATATTTTGAATGTTGGTTTCAAAGACTCTAATAGGGATAAACAGTTGGCATATAAAATTTATTACTCTCGGAAATTTGAAGTGAAAAGTAAAAAAGTGGTTCTACTTTTTTTCACAAGATCATTTGCTTTCTGATAGTCTTTTGTCTCTTTTATAAATGATTGAAATTGCTAAATAAAAATAGGGACCAAGAATTCTGAGTTCAAGTGTGATGAGTCGGTCTTCATTTCCCAACTTGGTCAGCTCATCTATAAAATGGGATTATTGTCAATTCTGCTGATTTGAGTCATACTAATGAAAAGTTATTTTCAAAAGCTTGGTCCAGTTCAACTACAATAACCATAATGATGAAATTTTGTTTTCAGTGGGAAATTTCAAGGAGAATAAGCTATTATTTTTACAAAATAATTATTTTATACAACATTCATCCATTCAACAAATACTTTTTGGGGATCACATATGTGACTAAGCACTGTTTCAGTCACTGTGGATATAGCAGTGGGCCAAATAGACAAAAGCTCTGCCTCCAGCATCAAACGCTTTAGTGACAATAAGAGAAAGTGAATAATATAATAGCAGGCAGTGATAGGCACTTTGAAGAAAATAAATCAGGATAAGAGATAAGAAATGGCAAATCCTCAACTCACAGGCCCCCAATTAGTTCCAGATTAATTAAGCAATTAAATTTTACTAATAGAAAACTATAAGAGAAAACTTACAAATTACAAGTGAATTTCTTTTGATCTTTGAATGTATAATGTTCTTACAAACATAAAAGCAAATAAAAAAACCCACAAATAAAAAGATCAACCCATTAGACTATATAATCATTAACAACTTCTGTCCCCTAAACAAATTATTACAACTAAAAGGTAAATGGAAAAATGGGAAACATTTGCCACCATTATGAAAATGCAGAGTTAGTATTAAAATATAAAGATACACATCAGTGAGAAAAACAATATAACATGTAAATAATTACTGAATAAGATTAATGTGACAAAACTAGCATTTTAGTAATTAAGATGTATAAGTTAAATTAACTTTAAATACAGGAAAAAATATATATATATTTTTAAAAAGCACACAATACTAGCAAGGTTACAATGAGATGAGCACCTTTATTCATGATAGAAATGTGAGTCAGTGTCTGCCGGAGAATAAAAGCAAAATCCATTAAGAACCACAAACAAACTTTTTCTCTTTGGCCCAGAAAGCCTACTTATTAATACTGCTAATGTTAAAACAAAACAAAACAAAACCTCCATGAAAATATAGGGAGAAATATACCAAAATTTAGAAGTATTCATCCCTGGATTGTAGGATTCTTGGGGATTTTAATTATCCTCTTCATACATTTTTTACTTTTAAAGACTTTTCACAAAAAACACTTATTACCAGGGCAAGCAGTAAAAACTAAGAAGGAAAAGGGAAAAAGGTAGAGGGAGGAGTAAAAGACAGGAGGGTTTTCTTCATTGGTTTCTACCTCTGCATGGAAACCTCATCCATTTTCTTCACAAATCAGAGATATACTCATTATGGGAAAATAATAAATTTCCAAGAAAAAGTAAGGCCTGGCTAAGAAATCACACTTTGAAAAGTAGTTAATAATACAAAGATCATAGCACGTTCCCTTGAGCTATTTTTGTGGATTTCTCCTGAGAGAGTAGCTATATATCATAGAAGAGTCATTCTGAAGAAGGGTAATGAGGAAAGCTCTTTGTAGGATGTTAGCTCTGTTTTCCTCATTGTTTCAACTTGAAAGTCTCTGGAAAGATATTCCAGTAACTTCCCTTGCATTCAGGTTCTAGAAGCCTAGAAAAATCAAGCATTTGTTAGCATGTGTATTGCTGACACTGATATGATTTATTACTGTGATTTTAAAAAATCTTACTGGAATTCCCACATTAGCCTCAGGACACAGCTAGTATGTCTTGGATATTTTGTAGACCAGTGTTTTGGATTTCCTGCTGGACATTTCGTTTAAACTATTTAGCTAGCAGCATAGAATTTAGAACTGGTGTCTGCAGGATCTTAGAGTACAGCACAAAATGAAGAACTTTATGCCTATTTATTCGTTTGACTTCATCACATTCAAGAAACTTGTTGCTTGTTTAGGATTAGCCAGGACCCCCCTGAAAATACAGTAACAGTCTGATATATCCAAGAATACATATGACTTTCAGCTAAAGAATTGTGGCTCAGACTGTAAAGAATCCACCTGAAATGTGGGAGACCTGGGTTCTATTCCTGAGTTGGGAAGACCCCTTGGAGGAGGGCATGGCAACCCACTCCAGTGTTCTTGTCTGGAGAATTCCAGAGGAGCCTGGCAGGCTACAGTCCATGGGATTGTAAAGAGTCGGACATGACTGACTGACTAAGCACACCGCAGCACAGAACTTAAACTGCAATACAAAACTAAACAAACAGAAATTTCAATTTAATGAATTAAAGTAACTTAAGACCTATGTTCTAAACAGCTAAAATAGTTTTCTAAAACTTTAAATATTGTCTTAACATTTATTATTATAATGCATTTAATATTCTACTATTAAGCAGTTATACATTTATAGAGAATGTTTATAAAGATATAGAAATATGTTCTACACCGTGGAGCATTTCAACATGCTACAATTTCTATACGTATAGCAGAGAATTCAGGATCACAGTTGCCTCATATGTTTGAGAATTTTGAGGCCATGCTTGGGATCCTACACTAGAAAGGATCCTCAGTCATCAGTCATCAGTCATCAGTTCAGTTCAGTTCAGTCACTCAGTCGTGTCTGACTCTTAGCGACCCCATGGACTGCAGCACACCAGGCCTCCCTGTCCATCACCAACTCCCAGAGTTTACTCAAACTCCTGTTCATTGAGTCAGTGATACCATCCAACCATTTCATCCTCTGTCATCCCCTTCTCCTGTCTTCAATCTTTCCCAGCATCAGGGTCTTTTCTAATGAGTCAGTTCTTCACATCAGGTGGCCAAAGTATTGGAATTTCAGCTTCAACATCAGTCCTTCCAATGAACACTCAGGACTGATCTCCTTTAGGATGGACTGGTTGGATCTCCTTGCAGTCCAAGGGACTCTCAAGAGTCATCTCCAGCACCACAGTTCAAAAGCATCAGTTCTTTGGCACTCAGCTTTCTTTATAGTCCAACTCTCACATCCATACATAACACTGGAAAAACCATAGCCTTGACTAGAAGGACCTTTGTTGGCAAAGTGATGTCTTTGTTTTTTAATATGCTGTCTAGGTTTGTCATAGCTTTTCTTCCAAGGAGTGAACATCTTTTAATTTCATGGCTGCAGTCACCATCTGCAGTGATTTTGGAGCCTAAGAAAATAAAGTCTGTTAGTTTCCATTGTTTCCCCATTTATTTGGCATGAGATGGGACCAGATGCCATAATCTTAGTTTTCTGAATACTAAGTCTTTAGCCAACTTTTTCACTCTCCTTTTTCACCTTCATCAAGAGGCTCTTTAGTTCCTCTTTGCTTTCTGACATAAGGGTTGTGTCATCTGCCTATCTGAGGTTATTGATATTTCTCCCAGCAATCTTGATTCCAGCTTGTGCTTCATCCAGCCCGGCATTTTGCATGATGTACTCTGCATATAAGTTAAATATGCAGGGTGACAATACACAGCCTTGTCGAACTCCTTTCCCAATTTGGAACCAGTCTGTTGTTCCATGTTCGGTTCTAACTGTTGTTTCTTCACCTGCATACAGATTTCTCGGTGGCATGTAAGGTGGTCTGGTATTCCCATCTCTTTAAGAATTTCCCACAGTTTGTCGTGATCCCCTGGTCAGAGGCTTTAGCATGGTCAATGAAGCAGAAGTAGAGGATCTTTTGGAATTCTCTTGCTTTCGTATGATCCAAAGGATGCTGGCAATTTGATCTCTGGCAAACTTAGTTTGGGTCTATTCCTTTCATCACTGCCGCTTAATCCCTTGTCATTTCCTCTTTAGATCACTCATATTTCTGATTATACTATACTAACTTTTCACAAAGCTCACAGCAGTTAACTTCTAACATTCTCCTGAAGCACATTTGGTCTTCAGGGTGACAGTTTTTGTCTTCTTTTATTCACTACTATGTTCTCAGTGCCTACACAGTTAGTGCTTGGAACATGTTTATCACTATTGAAATATTGGAAAAGATGGTTAAATTTAACATAAACATTGGAATTGAAAATAAAGCAACTCTTTCCACCACACTATAAAGAATTTCTGATTTTATAACTAACAAGAACCTATTGTATAGCACATGGGATATCTGTAATAGCTTATATGGGAAAAGAATCTGAAAAAGAATGGATATATGTCCAAGTATAACTGAATCACTTCTCTGTATTCCTGAAACTAACACAACACTGTAAGTCAACTGTTGTTGTTGTTCAGTCACCCAGTCATATCTGACTCTTTGAGATTCCTCCCTGTCCCTCACCATCTCCCAAAGTTTGTCCAGTTTCATGTCCATTGCATCAGTGATGCCATCCAGCCATCTCATCCTCTGTCGTCCCCTTATCCTTCTGCCATCAATCTTTCCCAGTATCAGGGTCTTCTCCAATGAGTCTGCTGTTTGCAACAGGTGCCCGAAATAGTGGAGCTTCAACTTCAGCATCAGTCCTTCCAACGAGTATTCAGGGTTGATTTCCCTTAAGATGGTTTGATCTCCTTGCTGTTCTAGGGAGTTTCAGGAGTCTTCTCCAACACTAGAGTTGAAAGCATCAATTCTTTGGCATTCTGCCCCTTCTTCATAGTCCAGCTCTCACAACCACGTGTGACCACTGGGAACACATGGCCTTGACCATGTGGACCTTTGTCAGCAGAGTAATGTCTCTGCTTTTCAACAAACTGTCTAGGTTTGTCATAGCTTTCCCACCAAGAAACAATCGTCTTCTGATTTCATGGCTGCAGTCACCATCCACAGTGGCTTTAGAGCCCAAGAAGAGGAAATCTGTCACTACTTCCACCTTTTCCCCTTCTGTTTGCCGTGAAGTACTGGGGCCAGATGCCATGATCTTAGTTTTTTTAATATTTAATTTTAAGGTGGCTCTTTCAGTCTTTTCCTTCACCCTCATCCAGAGGCTCTTTAGGTCCTCTTTGCTTTCTGCCATTAGAGTGGTATCATCTGCATATCTGTGGTTATTGATGTTCCTCCCACCTATCTTGACTCCAGCTTGTAACTCATCCAGCCCAGCATTTCTCATGACGTACTCAGTGTATAGGTTAAACAAATAGGGTCACAGCAGACAGCCCTGTCGCACTTCTTTCTCTATCTTGAACCAATCAGTTGTTCCATACAGGGTTCTAACTGTTGCATCTTGATGTGCATACAAGTTTCTCAGGAGACAGGTAAGATGGTCTGGTATTCCCATCTCTTTAAGAGATGTAAGTCAACTGTACCCTAATATAAAATTTAAAAATTAAATTAAAAAAAACAACAAAAATGAATTTCTTACATCAATATGAATAAATTGCATAAGGTATAAGTTATGTTGGTTTTTAAGAAAATAAATCAAATGCCTATGTCTAAATATAATTTTATAAATATATGTGACTTTTTAAATATAATGCCTCTAATTAATTCTTAGTAGTAACATAATCAAAGAATATATATTTTATAATTAGATAGTCTGGGAAATAATCTATATAATGCAACTAAAACTGGAATAGAATACTGATTTGCTAAGGGAAAAATGTTCAAGTTTTTTAATCCCTGTGCTAGTCATTATTGCCTTCAAATTACTGGAGTTAGAGGAAGCCCCTGATAGTCGCTCCCTGCAAACTTAATGCTTCTCCAGCAGCTTATGCACATATATTAGATGGTAAGTATTTCACTAAGGGCATAGTTTTCTTAGCAGGCTCCGATCAAGTGCTTCCTGCTTTAATAGTTTGTCTAAAAGACACACTACAAGAAACCTCATCCTTGTACAGGAATTTTTCTGCATTGTTTACATAGGTATCACAGAGCAATGGGCTTGATACAAATTGTTTCAGTTGGAAAAGGCTCTGCCAAACAAAACAGACAGGCAGCTGTTTGCATAGTGCATAAATTTTTTTTTTGTTAAATATGGCTGCACCTGTGTAAACACAAACTTTATTTCCAAGAACTACCCCTGCAGCTGCAAAGACTTTCTGACTAACCAGAGCAGCTATTTTTATTGTACTATGTAACGTATGTAATAGGTTTTGGTCAGTTGTCAATCTCGAAAAATCATATGAGAAGGTTCATTTATTTTAATATAGGCAGTTATTGTATTTTTCCAAAAACCTTAATATGAGGTTGACTTTATTTCCTATTTAGGCTTCATTTTGACTTATTACAAAATTTGAAATTAATAAGGGAACAATGGTCCAGTCATGCAAAGTACATCAGAAAGAGCTGTTTTCTTCAGTCATTCATTCATTCTAGATTCACTTGTGTCTTCTTTCATTTTCCCCGTAGTCAAGAAATACGGTAATCTTATACATGAGTTGTTGATGCAGACCTTTCTCTTTGAAAAAATGTTTAATATTATAGATGGAGATAACTTTAATTATGGGGCTTCTCTGGTGGCTCAGTGGTAAAGAATCAGCCTGCCAATGCAGGAGATGCAAGTTCAATCCCTGGGTCAGGAAGATCCCCTGGAGAAGGAAATGGCAACCCACTCCAGTGTTCCTGTCTGGGAAATGCCATGGATAGGAACCTGGTGGGCTATAGTCCATGGAGTCGCAAAGAGTCAGACACAACCGAGTGACCAAACAACAACAGTGGGAGTGTGTGCTGAGTCGCTTTAGTC
Source organism: Bos mutus (assembly GCF_027580195.1). Taxonomy (NCBI): domain Eukaryota; kingdom Metazoa; phylum Chordata; class Mammalia; order Artiodactyla; family Bovidae; genus Bos; species Bos mutus. Next base: position 10,820,070 of record NC_091630.1, on the reverse strand, counting down.
GTGTTTGACTCCCTGTGATCTTATGGACTGTAGACCACCACGCTCCTTTGTCCACAGAATTTTCCAGGCAAGAATACTGGAGCAGGTTGCTATTTCTACTCTAGCAGATCTTCCCAACCCAGGGATCGAGCTTGTGTCTCTTATGTCTTCTGAACTGGCAAGTGGGTTCTCAACCACTAGGACCACCTGAGAAGGCCAAAGCAACAACAACAGCAAACCTTAATCACATAACAGAATTATAGTCGTGATCTGGCCCAGCAGCAAAGAGGATGTCCTTCCCCACTGCTGAAGCCCTCCCCAGACCTCTCTAAAATGCCACTCATATGCAATGAGCTAGGCATCAATGCTACATTATATCAAAGTATTGGCAAATAACTAGTTTTAAGACCACTGTGTGTGCTTATGAAAACCAGGTTAAGCAATATGTTCTCTGTGTGTAAGTAATTTCATCCTTTATATACTTTTAAATTTTCCATAATCACATTTAAAACAATTGAAACTTGATTTCCTGGATCTTTTTTTTTTTTTTTAAGCAAGGGAAAAAAAGTTTTTAAACATATTTACAATACTTTTTTTATATGGAAAGATTCAAAACATTTATTTCAGGACTACACACATTCTGTGGGAAGTACCTCCTCTGCCCAAGAGCCCAGGGCAGACACATGGTCCTATTGACGTTCAAGGAGATTCCCAACCTGCTTCTTGGAAAACAAACTGCTTTTTCCTTCCATGAAGTAGAATGTGTATTGATGGTTACAGCTATTTCATTAAGACCTCAGAAAGTAACTGTAAATCAGTGGTTCTCAAAGTGTGGTCCAGGTACAGTTGGGAAGTCTGCAAGATCAGAACAGCATTCACAGCAATACAAAGATGGTATTGATATTTGCCTTTTTCACTCATTTTCATGAGGCTATGGTGAAGTTTTTGCAAAGGGTACATGATGTGCTGACATTTGAAAACAAAGCATGTTAATATTTGGAAGTTGGTGAACTAATATTTTTCAAATTATCAATGCAGGGTGTTATCAAATCATCTATGGGTTTAAAAAATCTTTCAAAACACTAGTGATACAGAAGAGTTTTGATTTATTAGGTACAAAAAAATACATTGCACCCAGTGATGGGGTTTCATATTCCATGTTAAAAATAACTTTATGAAATCACCATTTGCTGAGTTTCAGTACTGTCCAAAAGAAATGTCCATAATTTTCTGAAAATACTATTTTCTGAAGGGACTATTCAAATGCTTCTCCCTTCGCTAAAATTTGTATGAGGCAGGGTTTTCTTCATATGCTTCAACTAAATAGCATAGCTCCACACTTGGAATGCAAAGATATAAGAATCCTATTGTCTTCTATTGAGTCAGATATTGAAAGAAATAAAAAATAATGTTTAAACATGCCATTCTTCATAAACCTTTGTATTGTTTCTTGATTAAGAAAGTATAGACATTTTAACATATTCTGGACTTCTATCATTCTTCTGAAATAAATAATAAGTAAAATACTTTAAAAAGAAAAATCTCACTGGTGTCTACAATAATTTTCCAAGAGTGCAAAGAATGATTGAGATGAGAAGATTTTGAGGGTTGCTGCTGTGGATCATACTTTTATACTCCAAAGGGATATGAAATGAATGCGTGAAAAGAGAACACTCAGATAATTTTAAAAATTGAAATGCAAGTACAGAACTCACACACACATGCTAAAGAGTGAATTGTGAAGTATGGTCTCATTTTCATTCCCACAGCTCTTCTCCATCTACTACAGGCTTGTCTCTTACAAAACTGTATGAAAATGTGGTCATTGTTATATCCATGACTTTGTCACTCCTATGGATGCCTATTTATTCAGGGAACATACTAAGTTTTAAGTTTTGTACCACCTCATCTCATACTGCTATAGATAGGGCTTGATTGAGCAATCATAACAGTCGGCTATCTCTATGATATAAACACAAATGTGTCTAATTATTACCCCCCAAGTCACAGAGAATATCTCATTCAAATCAATCCCTCCTTATCTTAGCATTTAATTTGGTCCAACATTCATGAATCCAAGCACTATATTAAGGCCAGGGACTACACTATGAATTATTCACCCAAGGTTGGAGAGACATTTCCTCCTTGCCATAAAAACTTAGGTGATCTTTACTGAAACAAGCATGTTTTAATGGACCCAGAAGTTATTATTAAAATTTTAATGTGTTTTATGTATTTACCTATACATTTCTTTGTAAGCACAATTAATAACCTTGTTCTCTGGTACAGAGTTCAACAAGCAGACCCCTGAGAGGACAGTGCGTGGTCATCCATAAATGACTATCCGTGGAAATATGCTCTTGACTCCTATGGATGAGAAGATCATGATTGGCTCTGAAGGATGCATTCTCTGATTTTCTTGGCTTCACTTGAACACTCTAAAATCATGTTTCCCAGTAGGGAAGCTGCCTCAGCCTGTGTAGGGGTCAATAAAAACCTTTCTGTGATGAGAGCATACTCCATATGTTTAAGTGTTATACCCAACATCTTGCCTGGTGATGCTCACATTATTTCCTGTGTTAGTCTTTTCTATGTTGATTACAATTTACGAGTTATTTAGACCTAGTAGTTTTTCATGCTTTAGACATACATGTGTGTAATAAATAAATATGCATCTGTGTAGAGGCATGTTAGCACTTATTTTCAGTGCTGTATATCGTCACAAATATTTTGACATCACTGATTATATTTACCAATTTCCCTTAAATCTACATCTTATGTTTTCTTGGAATCCTCACACAAGCTTCATTTCCCTTCTTCCTACAAATTTGAAAACTTTAATTAAGTAAACAAACACACTGAACACCTTAAACACCTAACATTTCTAGTTGCATTTTATTCAATCCTTTACTTTTATTTATTTCTTATATTCAAAATAGATTATATATGTGACATTAGAATTGACTGGAAATCTAATTTCAAAACAGTAAAGTTAGGTACTGATCAGAAATGCTGAAATTCTTATAACGCTTAAAACTACTTGTCACCATCGGTAATTTACTCCTATGACTACCCATTCTTTGGCAATTACATAGACATCACTTACCAGCACTCCCCACTTGAAACATAAATATTAGGTAATTAATCACATATGTAGTACCATTTTTTCTTAGCTCTGATAATCTTTTTACCATGGACCAAAAATGCCCTAGAATTTGTGTCCTTCTGAAAGGGGTATAAATCTCCAGTATCACTAGAATTACAAGTGTGTTTTTTTGCTAAACATACTTCTCAAATACAAAAGTGTGTATCAAAACCCAGTCCTGATTTATTGCAAGTAAAATGATACAGTGAAATGCAACCTCAAAGATGACCTAATGCCAACTTTGGTGTTTTGCTAATAGAGAAAATGTGCCTCTAACTGCTTAATGAACTTGCTAAAGTTTTCATAGCTACCTGGCAGTAAGGCTAGTATTTGAACCGACTCCTTCAATTCCTAATGCAATATTCTTTCACTAAACTGGGCTAGAGAACAGAAAAATTTGAGAATAGCATGTAAAAATTACTTGGAAATATATATCATTTATAGTTTATTGACTTATTGTCTGAATTGCTCAGTTACATGATTTTTTATCTTTCCTCTATTGTTAGAGGGCTTCCTTGGTGGCCCAGTGGTAAAGAATCTGCCAGCAATGCAGGAGACCTGGGTTCGATCCCTGGGTCGGGAAGACCCCCTGGAGGAGTACATGGCCACCCACTCTAGTACTCTTGCCTAGAGAATCCCATGGGCCGGGGAGCCTGACAGGCTGCAGTCTGTAGGTTGTACAATGTCAGACATGACTGAGGAGACTAAGCAGCAGCAGCCGCCGCATATTGTTAGAGGTTTGAAGGCTTCTCTTTATTTCACCTTGTAACATGGCCTTAAAACTCCATAATGTATACCCGTGGCTGATTCATGTAGATGTATGGCAAAAACCATCACAATATTGTAACATAATTATCCTCCAAATAAAATAAATAAATTAAAAAATTAAAAACCTAAATATAGAGAACAATAAAGTATCATTAAAATTCTAAGTAAGATTAAAAAAAAAACAAAAACAAAAAGACTCCATAACTAAATTAGGACCACATAACATTTTTGAAATTTTTTTCATCATGATTGTGAAACTTCTCCATTCTAAAATGTATCCAGGATGTTTGCTATATTTTGGCTAGAAGTGAATCCTTCTGTTTTTTATAGAGATTGAATAAAATTTGAGACTATAGATCTTTTCAGATTCACTGTCATTAGTTTCTTTCTCTACAGCCTAACATAAGCCTAGAAGAAAAGAACACTGGAGGGGGACAGAGTGGTGTCTGTCCTCCCCTCCAAAGGCTGTTTAGAAACGTCCTCTGTCCTGAGAAAAGGATATGGATTGATATTTATCAAATATCACGTCTCCTAAGCGAGGCATTCTACAATGCCAGGCTCTATAGTAGTATTAAGTACTAATAATGGTCTCATTGGGTAGCCTGCCTGTGGAATAGAATGGGCTTTTAATGGGCTCCCGCTTTTTTTTTTTTTCTTTTAGTAAATTTACTGGAAATTCAACTTATAGCAAACCAGGCTCATTTCTTTTTATAGTTAAAAAAAAAAATACAAAGGTGTGTCCCTGAGCTCACATTTCTGTAGGTTTAAATGAGTCTTTGTATCTGATTTTTATTGCACTGTGAACGTTATAGCAATTTTGGTTTCGGTATATAAACTGGAGCCTGGTTTATGCATAAAATTATGTAGCTCAATTTCCAAATACATTGCCCACCCAAGCATGATAATTAATTTTTTATTGAACAAAGCCCTAAATTATAGAGCATTAGTTGATTATGTGTAACCCAATGATGTTAGATGTCCAAGGGCAATTATAATAAAATATTAAAGCAACTTTATATCAAGAAAAAGATAAAAATATACAGCCACATACTCCTGATTCCGTTACTTCAGCTTTTTGCACATTAAAAATGTATTTAAGAGTTGCCAATTCAGTTGCTTCAGATATGAAGTTACTTTAGTTTTGAGAAACTCCAAGATTCGCTGAAGTGCATTTGAAATCTTCGGAGGCCCCAAAAGTTGCTGCCGCTAAGCCTCATCTAAGCCAAGACAAGCTCACGATCCTTTCTGCAATAATAAATTGAGACTCCTTGTTAGAAAATGTGCCACCGTGCAGCACTCAGACATAAACTATGTTGCAGACATCTCTCTTGAAAAAGGATAGAAATAAGTCGCTTAATAAAGTCTAAATCATTCCTTAGGTTAGCTAATAGAAGCACCCGTGGTTATAAAATTAATCAGTCCCTGCTATTACGGCAAATTGGTGAAGATTATATTGACACGTCTTCGTCTGCATGTCTCATCAGAGGTGTCCGTGCCATTTAGCTACGAAACCCTGGAGGCTTTCCTCCGCACAGAATCTTATAACACTTCAATTAAGGGACACCAAGCTGCCAACCAGACAGCGACGCATTTATTTCTTGATGACTCCTTAAGTTGTGCCACAGGCCTATCATTAAGAGAATATTTTTCACAGCAGGTTGCAAAGATCCTCGTGCCATTAAAAGGAATTGAAAAAGCATCAATTTGTTGTTTCCACCTAACACAGATATTTTTCATTGCTGGAACAGCCATTAAAAACAATCTGTTTTATTGCATTCTGAAAAGATCACATGAAGGACCCATAATGATTGATTTTAAGGATGACATTAGGATTAAAACCACTGTGAAAATGTAGCATTTGAAATAAATATTTAGGAAAAACAAAGTCTCAAAAATGTGAGACTTTTCTTTCTCGTATCAAATTGGGAGTAGAAACGTATTGATACCTTGAATCGGAATTTGAAAATGCTACAAAGGAAGGCCTTTGAAGAGAGGATGAGGAAGAAAATCTCTGGAGGGGGATGTCTCAGAAGAATGACATGCTTTAAAAATTTAAGTGGAGTTTCTTTGAAAAGCGGTGAATAAGAACGGAATGTTCGAAAGCATAGTAGATCAAATACTTCTTCAGGGCACCTGTGTGGGGATTTTTGTTTGGAGAGGAAGTTTAATGTCACTTCTACACTGTAGAATATTGACTTACAACACTGTTTTTCAGTTACCAGAGTGGAAGGAAACACCCGACTCTGGTTACTTATTTATATTAGAGCAGCCCCTGACTATGCATGCCTACCTGAGGTTTCAGTTTGATATAGTGACTTGTTTCAAAACTTATTTTCTCAGTGCTGGAATTCATCACTACTTGACACCAGCAATAACTTAATAAAGGAAAATTTCTGTAAAGGAACTTCCTTAATGTTACTACTTAGAAAATTTTAGATGTCTTTCATAAGTTGTTTTTGGAAAAACCTTAAAAAATTGTTTTTAAATTATGCATTCTGTAAGGATTATAACAGTATGTTGAACTCATCTTCTAAAGAACAACAAGAACAAAACAATCTCATAAAGAAGGGCTTTATTCGGTCTTTCTGCCTTAAAATGCTGATCAGCTCTGTTGTTAGTCAAGTTAGCGTGCCCCATGTTAAAACTGATCTTGTTGAAACCTACCAGGATCTCAGCGCTCAACCGGGGTAATAGCAGTTGTAGTGGACAGTGTGGTGTGGGGTCAGACTGCCCGCTTTAGGCCTGAGATACCTGTTCTTCCTAATGTTAGCTGAATCCCTTTCTGGGGATTGCCCTGAGCAGAAGACAGCCGCTAAGTCCGAGATTACTGCTCCTGCCTGGGGACAGCTCCCCATTCAAAGACTGGTCCCCAGAGGAGGGAATGTGAAGGTCTTGTCCTTCTGTTGCAACCCCAGCCAATTCCAGACCACTTAAGCTCAGACTTCCCTATGTAGCATGGCAGAAGTCCTTGTTGTGAGAGCATCACAGTCCAAATCTCTTCACCCAGCCTTACCTCCTTCACTGCATCATGGGTGTTGACAGCAGGGATGCTCCCCGGCCAACGTCCTCTATGCAAATGCAGTCCAGAAGAATCAACTTGAGACGATAGTGCTACATGTTTAATGGGCAACATTTGGTTAGTTAGTCTGAATAGGAGCAAAAAATAGAAAAGTATTGGAGGTATGGGGGAACCTCTTTAAAAACAAACAACCTTTGATACATTTGGAATACTTGAGACATTCAGAGCTCATTGCTTGTTTGTTTTATGCTTGTCTGTAAAATATATCTCTCGAATTCTCTCCCCAGCCTCACTGACACCACCTTTACAATCTCTCCTAGCCTCCAGTTTTCCCCAAGTTCAATTCATTCATTTCTTCATAGCCTACAGAATTTTCTTTCAAAAACTCAGATCTGACGTAACTTTGCAGTGTAAAGGTTTCTGACGCTTACACATTGTTACAGGGCAAAATTCAGGGTTTTATTCTTTAAAACCCTCGTCCCTGCCTTTCTGTCACTTCACTACCTGTAACATTCCTCCTCTGGTGACTAACCTTCGACACTAGCTCTTACAGATTTTTTGAAAGTTTCACTGTTTCCAACATATAGCATGTCTTTCTGTGATTTAATGTGTGCTTTGTAACCCGGTGATCTGTCATGCTTTTCTCTACCTCCTTAGTTTAATGAACTTCTGTTGATCCTGAAAAAGACTCCTCAAATCTTCATTTCCTATTCAATTGTTCCCTGATTCTCCCATCAAAACAAAAGCTCCATATTTTTTCAGCTCTATTTGAAATTCATCTATCACAAAAAGTATGTTTATTAGAATTGGTCATGTGTACATTTTGGGTACCTCCCTAAACATTGAATTTTTCAAGGGCTTGCCATTGAATGTGTACTCTGGTGCTCACCTGTGCCCATATTAAGAACTTAAATAAATGAAGATGTCTTACCTTTGATTCTCTGCAAAGTAGACCCTAAAGATAGAACTTGTGTGTCAATGAAGTGAGCCTAAGAAGCAAGAGTGAGCAGAGGGAGGAATGTAACAAGGAAGGAGGGAAATTCAGTAACAGTTTGACAGGATGTGGAGTTGGTCACCACTGTGAGAAGTAGGTCAGACACTCTGGAAACTTTGTTAGGCTAATGTGGCAAACGACCTCCAAACTGCCCCTGTGAAAGACAGGAAGACTGGAGGCATTTATCCACTCACTCTCTCAGGAGTCAATCACAAGTTCCCCAATATTAATTTTCCCACACTTCCAGAATGTACCTGCAGGGGAACATTGAACTTGTGTTCTGAATTAGTAGTTTTGAGGGGTCAGCACTGGTTCTTGATTTAAAATGGTAAATATAACCAAATATATTTTCAGTGCAACTAAAAGTAAACCAAAGCTTATATTTAAGACATGGATGTTATTCCCTTCAGTGGAGTTTTCCTTAGTTTTACCTGTCTCTTTTTGTTATCTTCTTCATTACCTCTTCTGTGAATAATGGAATATGTATGACCTTGGCACCCTGTTTGTTTAGCATATTTGCAGGGTACATCATGCAAAATGCCCAAAATGCCAGCTGGATGACTCACAAGCTGAAATCAAGATTGTTGAGAGAAATATCAACAACTTCAGATATGCAGATATCATCACTCTAATGGCAGAAAGTGAAGAGGAACTAAAGAGCCTCTTGATGAAGGTGAAAGAGGAGAATGAAAAAGCTGGCTTAAAACTGAACATTCAAAAAGCAAAGATCATGGCATCTAGTTCCATCACTTCATGGCAAATAGATGAGGAAAATGTGGAAACAGTGACAGATTTTCTTTTCTTGAGCTCCAAACTCACTGTGGATGGTGATGTAGCCATGAAATTAAGAGACATTTGCTCCTTGGGGGAAAAGTTATGACAAGCTTAAACAGTGTGTTAAAAAGCCGAGAAATCACTTTGACGACAAAGGTCTATATAGTCAAAGCTATGGTTTTTCCAGGAGCCATGTATGTAGGAGAGAAGTAGACCATAAAGAGAGAAGGCTGAGCACCAAAGAACTGATCCTTTCAAACTGTGGGGCTGGAGAAGATTCTTGAGAGTCCCTTGGACAGCAAGGAGATCAAACCAGTCAATCCAAAAGGAAATAAACCCTAAATATTCATTGGAAGGACTGATGCTGAAGCTCCAATACTTTGGCTACCTGATGTGAAGAGTTGACTCACTGGAAAAGACCCTGATGCTGGGAAACATTGAGGGCAGGAGAAGGGGACAACACAAGATAAGATGGTTGGATGGCATCACTGACTCAATGGCCATGAGTTTGAGCAAACTCCAGGAAATGGTGAAAGACAGGGAAGCCTGGTGTGCTGAAGTTCATGAGGTCATAAAGAGCTGGACACGAGTTAGTGACTGAGCAACAGTGATGAGCTTGACAGTTTAAACATTCTAAGCCTCAGTTTTCTCATAGGTAATGAGGGAATAAGAGTCTGTTTCACAGAATCATTTTCCGCCTATCCATTCATTCATTTATTAATTAAACAAATTTCTACTGAACAACTACTGTGTCCCAGTCACCACTGTATTTCGAGCTTTGGAAACAATGGAGAGTAAGAGCAAAACAAAGTGAAAAGAAAACAAAAATTCAAACTAACAAAAATTGTTTCCCAGTCCTTGTCATAATGGGTCTGATGAAGGAGAGATACTGAACAAAAAACCAATCAAGCAAATACAATATAAAAAATTTTATCCATGCCAGAAAGGAAACATACAATTTCCACAGGGGGTATAATGAGAGTACATCATTTAGACTGGTGTTTACTCAGTGGCTCCACGGACTGGCCGTGACACTGGCTGTCAAATTATGACCTGCCTAAAGAATGCTGGGGAGTTGGTGACATGAAGTGTTGGGGTGGCGTGGAAGGAGAACACTCTAAGCGAAGGCTATGAGGCAGAGGAAAAAGCATGACATAAGCTTAATAATAAGCTGAGGTTGCTCACAACGAAGTGAAAAGGGAGGAGAGTTAGTGCAAAATAAGGCTAGAGGGTAACCAGGGACAAGACACTGGAAGCCATCATGAATGCGATGCAATCAGAGGCCTTCGAAAGGTTTTATGCTGAGAGTATGTGATGTGAAATCCTCATGGAAGATTGCTCTAACTGTTATATATATATTTAGTGTGTGCTGGAAGGCAGGAGGTGTGACACTTAGCACCACTGTGCTATTGAAAGATACTGATGTCATAAAGCAGCCCACATGCTGAGTTTATTTAGAAAACATGGATTTGAATTTGATTACATTCCTCTTTTCTTCTTTTCTCCCATTTTCTGTTCTTCTTTCTTTTCTTCCCTTAATTTTTCTCTATATGCTAATAACTTACTTTTAGCATCTCTGGGAGAAGGCAATGGCAGCCCTCTCCAGTACTCTTGCCTGGAAAAACCCATGGACAGAGGAGCCTGGTAGGCTGCACTCCATGGGGTCGCTAAGAGTCGGACACGACTGAGTGACTTCACTTTCACTTTCACTTTTCACTTTCATGCATTGGAGAAGGAAATGGCAACTCACTCCAGTGTTCTTGCCTGGAGAATCCCAGGGACAGGGGAGCCTGGTGGGCTGCCCTCTTCGGGGTCACACAGAGTTGGACATGACTGAAGCGACTTAGCAACAGCAGCAGCAGCAGAAGAACTTCATTAAGAGAACAAAGTTATGTTATTCATATCCAATGGCCCATCGCACGTTCTCTGTCACATCCCTGGGTGATTTGTGTTGCTGAACAGGCAAAAGAGGATACCGAGCCATTCTGCTCAGGATTTACGGGACAAGGAGAAGGAATCATGGTCTTTGTGGTGTTGTTAGAAGTGAAGGAGCAGAGGTTAGGAATCATTTGGCAGATGAAATTATGTGTGAAGAGAGGTCAAGGGTATTGGGTAAACTAGAAGAGGTGAATTGGAGATGGGAGTAACAGTGATTTACTGAAGAGATTTCTGAATATCAGAACAGCAGACAAGGAACTAACATGTTCATTTCTAAAGAAGCCTAATACAATACTTTCATGATAGAAAAAAGGAAAATGCTAAGAAATTCAGGTAACAAGTATGATGATAATTTTGATATGTTAAACTTGGAACATACGCATATACAATATGAATTTTAATTCTTTTTTGAGTTCTAATTCTCACGGAGAATTGTAATGATGGTGAATTAGAAATATTTTGAAAACTCCCAAACAACAACAACAAAGGAAAACAAAACAAAACAAAACTGTGCTAAGATAACAGCACAAGTCAAGGAAACTCCCAGGCAAAATGTGTACAGGAATAACCATCCTGATTCTTCATGGAAAAAAAAAATTTTCCTTGTGGATAGTATATCTGAGTTTATTAATAATGATGATACCACTTTGCATTTTGTTTCAGCTTCCTTGAGGCACACTATTACACCAATCTGCAAGGTGTGCTCTGATGATTTTGACATAAGTACATTGGTACCATTACCATAATCTAAGTAACACAGAGTTTCATCAGCCCTTGAAGTTTACTTGTGCACCTTTTATAATCCTTTTCTCCCTCCACTCCCATCTCCAAGCAAGCAGTATTTTCTGTCACTATACATTCATTTACATTTCCTAGAATTTAATATGAATGAAGTCATGTAGTACAATTCTGGTTCTTCCATCCAACATAATTATCTGGAGATTCATCGTGTATCATCAGCTGATTCTATTTTATTGCTTAGCAGTAGTGGTAATACATTGGATGAATAGACTGCTCTCCGGGGGCCTCAGCCTGCGATGGTTTGGAGTGGGTTTTGGGTTCCCAGCCAGAGACTGAAACCCAGGTGCTATCTGGTGCTTTCACTGCCGCGATCCCATCTCGGTCTCTGGCTGGAAACCCAAGCCCTGCTCCAAGCCGTTGCAGGCTGAGGCCACCCGAGATCATACCTGGTGCTGAAACCCAGAAATTCGGGAAGTCAAGGTAAACCCCTGGCCTCGCCCAGCCATGGCTTGAGCTCCCTAGGGACTTTCGCTCATGCCTTCTTTCTCTCCATCTCCTCTTTACTTTCTTTTTAAGACCCGCAGGGCATAATCTCTGTCTGCTCCCAGCATCATGGCTCCCCATAACACTGGGGGTGCCAGGGGAAGGGAATTTCTCAGGCCATTCAGATTCAAATAATGCTTGGGTGAGAGCTGATGCTGTCCTCTGGAACATGGTGGAAACGTGATTTCCAGTCGTGCTGGGGCCCACGGCATCTCTGCCCCTCTCTTGCTCTGGCTCTCTCCCTCTCTCTGTTCCATACAGAACCGTCCACCATGTTTCTTTTCCTACCTCACTGGCACAACAAGGCCTCTTTCTTCTAATTTCCCCACCCTTCTGAGGAATGGCTTCCTAGACATCACTCCTAAACCGCGTCCCGACCACTGTCAAACTCAGGGCTGCTGTCAGACAAAATAGTCAGACGATTCCCAGTTCTACCTTAGCTTCCAGGAAGATAAGGCAAAGGATTTTGGGTTCTTCTACTGGCTAGTCTCTCACCTCAATCTATGCCCAGAAATCTACTATGAGAATGCTTCTGCCTCCAGGCCCTCAGGCCTTGAAGACGGTGCCATCTTCCACTTTGCCCAACTCCAATTTCTCCAAGGGTTCCTCTCCGATTTCTCCACGGGTTCCTCTTTGCATCTATGGGACCCCCTTCACTCTAGTCTTGCAGCCTCCACACTGCTATGGACAGTCTATTGGGCTGGCTACCCAGAAGCCCAAATTATAAACTTTGTAGGTGTTCAGTCTCAAGGATAACGCCAGCACAGGAAGACATATCATAGGCCTAAGCCCTGTAGACAAGGGATCCCACCTCAGGAAAGTCCTGGCAACCTGTCTGCATTGGTTCAGAAGCCCTTCTCTAGCCATGCCAGGCTGGGTACCTTGTGTAAGGTCACAAGGAGGACCAGAGACATCTGGCCAGAAATCAATGGTGGAGTAGAAAACACTTGAAACACCATCAGGTTCAAAGGGAATTTGGTGGATGCCCTGAACCCCTTTGGGTTAGAGCCTCCTGGTAAATATTTCCAGGACACCAGGTTTCATTCTAGGAGTGCTCTCTTATTCTTGGGTGCAGGTTACTCAGCATGGGAGGGTCCTCTTTCAAGCCACAAGAAACATCTCTGGAGTATATCTTTAAGAAGTGGAAACTCATTAAAATCGAAGGGTTTAAAAACGGAGCCCTACTGCAACAGGTGCCTAGAGCAGCAATGCCTGGCCTTTGTATACAAAGTTGGGGAATGGAGAAAAATGGCCTGAAAACGGGTCTGTAAATTATAACACCATTCTGCAAATGGATCTTTAGTGCTGCAGAATGGAAGAGTGGAGTGAGATTGTCCATGTTCAGGCTTTCATGGTACTTTACCAAAATCCCGCTCTATATGACTCGTAATTTAAAACCTGAAGAACGAGAAATCTCTTCTGACATTCTGGATGATCCCCTCCTAGGATCTCCTGTCTCTCAGGGGGGAATACCGAGCTCCCCCTGCTCCTCACAGTATTCCTATTTCTCCCAAGCCATCTACTTCTTTTGAGCCACCTTCTCCTCCTGAATCACCTGTTTCTCCTGGTCCCTTTGATCAATCCCAAATTCCATCTCTTTGTTCCTGTCCATTCTCTTTGTTACCCAAAGAAACAGAGACTAGTCCTTCTGGGGTAACTCTCAGTGGAGTCTCCTATCACTCATGACTGGAGAAATTATGCCTTTTTAGGGAAGCGGCGAACAGTGAAGGGACAATCAGAATACACATGCCCTTCTCTTTAACCGTCTTAGTGAAGTGAAAGTGAAAGTCATCCAGTCATGTCTGACTCTTTGTGACCCCATGGACTGAATCCATGGAATTCTCCAGGCCAGAATACTGGAGTGGGTTACCTTTCCATTCTCCAGGGGACCTTCCCAACCCAGTGATCGAACCCAGGTCTCCCACATTGCAGGCGGATTCTTTCCCAGCTGAGCCACAACAGAAGCCCTTACCCCAAGACAAACAGGAATTGGGTCAATTTCCTGAAGACCCTAGTAAGTTTCTTGAAGGGTTTCATGCCCCCCACCTCCCAGCCTTTGATCTATTATTTAACTTGGAAGGATAGGTAGGTAGGTCTATCTACCTGCTATATTCCTGAGAAAAACGGAGAATCTGGACAGTAAGCCACGGATATGCTGACCAGCTTGCCGGAGATGAACCTGAACATTGTGCTACAGGTGGAGATGCTGTCCCAAATCAGGAACACTTTTGGAATTATAATTCCTGGGAGGGAACAGAAACCAGGAAACATATGATTCAACATATATTATAAGGGATGAGAAAAAAGTCTGGTTAAAGGAGGGACCCAGAAAGAAAAGGAAAATCCAGCCTTTACTGGTGGCTTGTGGAGGCATTTAGGAAATATACCAGTATAGATCCCTTCACTTCTGAAGGTCGGTCCCTGCTGGCACCGCACTTTATTAGGCAGTCTGCCCCTGATATTAGGCGGAAACTCCAAAAGTTACAATTTGGCTCACAAACGTCCACACCCCAGCTCCTAGATGTGGCCACTGGGGTGTTAAATGTGCTGTGCTGTGCTGTTCTTAGTTGTTCAGTCGTGTCCGACCCTTTGTGACCCCATGGACTGTAGCCCACCAGGCTCCTCTACCCATGGGGATTCTCCAGGCAAGGATACTGAAGTGTATTGCCATGCCCTCCTCCCAGAAAACTTCTTGACCCAGGAATTGAACTGGGGTCTCCTGCATTGCAGGTAGATTCTTTAGCAGCTGAGCTACAGAGTAGGGTATTAAATAACTGAAAAAAAAACTCAGGAGGAAGAGAGAACCCAACATGAGAGAAGTCAGGCCAGGGCTAATGCACAACTGATAGCTGTTGCTGTCAGCCGTGCTTTGAGACCTCAGGATAGCCTAAGGGGTCCAAGAAAGTCTATCTGTCTGGAGGTAAGACCAACAAGGGAGAGTGCTACAAATGCAAGTTAACTGGCCATAAAGAGCCCCCCTGGGCCATGCCCAGCCTGCAAAGAAACAGGTCATTAAAAGAGGGACTGCCCCAGTTTCAAAGGGAAGGGGGAGGCTCCTGTTCCCAAGATCTCATGCTGCACAACTGAGGCAGACTGAGGTTTCTTGTGGCTCCCACCCAATGAGACATCTATCTGGATCGAGGAGCCCTGGTAGTCCTTGACATGGCAGGTAAGAAAATCGATTTCTTAACTGATATGGGAGCCACTTACTCTGTCTGAATTTCTCATGCTGGACCTCGCTTGTCCAAAATCTGTTCTGTGAATGGTGCTGATGGAAAGCCTCGCACACATTATTTCACCGGACCTCTCAATTGCCACTTTGAGCAGCAATTGATCACACATGGCTTTCTAGTTGTACCTCAGTGTCCCATCCCTCTCCTTGCATGTGTGTTAGTCCCTCAGTCGTGTCTGACTCTTTGTGACCCCACGAACTGTAGCCCTCCAGGCTCCTCTGTCCATGGGATTCTCCAGGGAAGAATTCTGGAGTGGGTTGCCATTTCCTTCTCCAGGGGATCTTCTCAACTCGGGGATGGAACCCAGTCTCCTGCATTGCAAATAGTGGGTAGTTGGCCATTTTTTAAATAGGGGGCATTTCTACAGTAACTTGCTGATGAGGGAACGAATCTCTGGCTCCCTGGGAAATCTGTCTCCTTGGGAGGGACATTTTGAGCTACCTCGGGGACATCCTCTGGTTGGGAGGCCTCCAGGAGCCCCTTATTTCAACTCTGACTAAGACAGACCAGCCAGAAGAGCAAGGTTCTATTCCTGGTCATATTCTACAAGCAGTAGATCCTTTAGTTCGGGACAAAGGAATTCCTGGACAGGCCATAAACACCCACCCTGTAAGAATTAGCCTTAGGCCAGAAATCACCTATCCTAAGAGACTATCCTATAAAATTGGAAGAGAAGAAGGGTTTACAACTCATTGTGGATAAATTCCTAAGGCGTGGCCTCTTGGTGCCTGTGCCAGTGCAACACTCCTGTTCTGCCAGTTGTTAAGCCAAGTGGGAAATCCAGGTTGGTACAAGACCTTAGAGCAGTAAATTATGTGGTGGCCCCTATACATCCCCTCGTGGCCAGTCCTTATAACACATCAACCCAAATCCCTGTGGACACTACATGGCTTCCTGTATTCATCTCAAGGATGCCTTCATCTGCATCCCAGTTCATTCCTCTTCACCAGACCTGTTTGCCTTCAAGTAGACTCATCCTCACTCAGGCCAAATGCAGCAATATGCCTGGAGAGGGTTGTCGCAGGGGTTTTGGGACAGCCCACACCTGTTCGCCAGGCCCTAGGAAAGGAACTAAGGGAAATACACCTAAAAGAAGGTGCTATTCCACAGTACATAGATGTTATTTTAACATGTAGACCCTCCATGGCCTCAGATCAAAATACGACTGAAGTCCTTAATTTTCTTGGGGCTTGTAGTTACAGAGTCTCTCAGAAAAAGGCACAAATCTCAAAGCAGCAAGTTAAGTATCTGGGATATATTATAAACCCTGGAAGTAGACAGTTATTTTGAGATAGAAAACTAGCTATATCAGGCCTGAGCACTCCAAAGATGAAGAAAGATTTCCATGCCTTTTAGGGCCTGGCAGGAGTTTGTAGAATTTGGATTCCAGGATTCAGACATATGGCTAAGCCCCTTTATCAATCCACTAAAGGCCCAGATAGAGAAGCATTACTTTGGAACGGGGAACGTAGAAAGGCTTTTAATGATATAAAGCAGGTCCTCACTGGAGCCCCTGCTCTCGGTCTTCCCAACTTGAAAAGTCTGCTCCTCTTACACATGGCTGAAAAGCAGGGTACAGCCTTGGGAGTCCTCATACAGAAGCTAGCGGAAGTTCCTCAGCCTATAGGATACGTTTCCAAGCAAATAGACTCTGTGGGCCAAGGTTGGCCCAGCTGCCTCTGGGCAGTAGCTCCCACAGCTTTATTGGTGGAAGAAGCTAATAAGCTTACCTTTGGAGAGCCATTGAAGTAGCCACACCCCTCATCAAGCACAAGGGATTCTAGAAATAACAGACCACCATTGGCTAACTGGAAGTCTCCTGATAGCAAGACTACAGATTTCCATCAGTGTACCTATTATTGGGCATTTGGGTTGATTCCAAGCTTTATCTCTTACCAATAAAGCCTCTGTGAACTTGGTGTACAGTCTTACTATAGACATACGTTTTCATTGCTCTTGGGTGAACACAAGAATGGGATGGCCAGATAACATGGTAGGTATATAAGTGTTAGTCCCTCCACCGTGTCCAACTCTTTGGGACTCCATGGACTGCAGCCGAACAGGCTCCTCTGTCCATGGGATTTCCCAGGCAAGGATACTGGAGTGGGTTGCCATTCTCTTCTCCAGGGGATCTTCCCCACCCAGGGGTCAAAGCTGGTGTATACTTAACTTGAAGCAAACCTTCAAAATATTTCCCCGAATGATTGTTATCATTTTACCTTCCCACCAAAAGTTTAACAAAAATTACAGAGGTTGGCATTGCCTTACATAAGCTTAACAACAACGCTGAAAGCAAAGTTCAGCATTCCTTTCCCCATTATACAGAAAGAAAGCAAAGTTAAGGGATGTTAAATAAACCACTTGTGATCAGAGTAGCTGAAAGGAAGACTAGGAATTCAAACCTGTACCTGACCGTGCCAGAAGGTTTTTTCTCAGAATGCCTGGGGGAAGTTTTTGTTTTTAATAAACTAAGGACAAGGAGGAGAAGGGGACAACAGAGGATGAGATGTCTGGATGGCATCATGGACTCGATGGACGTGAGTCTGAGTGAACTCCGGGAGTTGGTGATGGACAGGGAGGCCTGGTGTGCTGCGATTCATGGGGTCGCAAAGAGTCGGACACGACTGAGCTACTGAACTGAACTGAAGGACAAGCTCTTGCTTTAAATAAGTGTGGTTCTCATCCACTGAGTTGCTAGCTCCTGCTTGACTTGGATAAATGGAGAGAATGGAAAATTATTTTGGTTCAAGTGATGGCTCATTGGCCAGACAAGGTCAAGGTATAGCTTTATATGGTTGACTGGAATTCAAACTCGTGACCTGCCGTCAGTTGAAGAGATATATAAGAACCTCTGATAAACGAACAATCTTATTAATTTAAGAAGGCAGTTCCAATTCAAATGAAGTGCTACTTAAATCAGAAACCATAGCCATGCTTTCGTTGGTTTAATGCCTTTTTCTTTTTAATGTTGATTGTGTTTCAAAGAACAAATAAAGATGCAAGGACTGGAAAGAAAAAAAAAAGAAAGAAAGAAATATAAAACCAGCTGGGAAACAAAGAAAAAAAGGACAAAGCACCTGGAGGAGATTAATGGACGGAAGTACATTCTCTTTGTTTCCATTTTTAATAAGACAAATGCATTATGTAAAATTTTAAATGTGAGAACCGTACATAGACGTATGAAACAACCTGCAAGAGGTTCTTGTGGTTTTTGATGCTACTGTTGGCAGTGTTTCTTCCACTACTGACGGGCACTTTGGTTTCCGTAATGGTTACTCTCAGCGCAAGCCTCTGCAGTAACCCAATATCCAGGATAAACAATGATGAAGTCACTGCTTCTGCCTTGGGGACATAACATTTTAGAACTGAGATTAAAACAAATGGAAAACTCTACTCTTTTCTTTTTCTGGAAGAATCAGGCATGAGTGTGGTCTGTATTTAGAAGGAGTTAGTGAGTGAAGGTCTAAAAACTCAAGCCCAGAATCATATTTCTCAAAGACTTTCATTCCTCACCATCTGCTGTCATCAATGACAATAGTTTCTTAACTAAATTAGCAAATACAAATATAAGACAT
Organism: Bos mutus; assembly: GCF_027580195.1. Classification (NCBI taxonomy): domain Eukaryota; kingdom Metazoa; phylum Chordata; class Mammalia; order Artiodactyla; family Bovidae; genus Bos; species Bos mutus. Next base: position 10,801,361 of record NC_091630.1, on the reverse strand, counting down.
GGACTTAAATTTAGTTTTCAGACAAAATAATAAAATAATAAAAAAATAATTTTAGTATGATAGTGTCCCATCCAGTATTTGGGATACACTTACACTTAAAAAAAAAAAAATGGACTTCCCAAGTGATGCTAGCGGTAAAGAACCTGCATGCCAATGCAGGAGATGTAAGAGACCAGGGGTTTGATCCCTGAGTCAGGAAGATCCCCTGGAGGAGGGTATGTCAATCCACTCCAGTATTATTGCCTAGAGAACCCCACGGACACAGGAGCCTGGTAGGCTACAGTCCATAGTGTCACATAGAGTTGGACACGACTGAAGCGACTTAGCATACATGCGTTCTAAAATTATTGGTATTTTTTTCCAAAATTCAAAATTAATAGATTGTCCTGTATTTTTATTTGGCAACTCTGTTGCTAACAGAACTTCCCTCCTCTTTTACTCTGACTTCCCTCACTGCAGTGTCAGAAAAATGGGATAGCAAAATTTACTGAAGAAGTGACATATCTAGGTTAACAAGAGTCTTTAATGATGGAAACACTTCTGTGCTTTCTTTCACTGCAAAAACAGTGAATTGTAGTGTCATCTATTCATATGACATAATATCAATACTTAACACGATAATCTCAATAAATACCTGAAAAGTCATTTTGTGAAATTTAACACACTCATTCTTCATAAAGACACGGAAATAATACCAATGAAAGGTCAGTATTCAACATAATAAATAATCTAATATTTAGTAACTAACATTCTTGACCTCTTTCTGTGTGTCATGGCAGTAAGGGAGATACACAGAAAGTATTAGATTTTAACTTATTTAAAAACTTACCTCACAATTAAGGTGTTAAATATTATCTTACTTAATCCTCACAACAATGAGAAACAAAACCCTATGAGGCAGAAAAAATAATTATTATTCCCATAATCATTTTTCATGGGAAGACTCAAAGAGAGAAGTTAGGCAATTTGTCTCAAAGCACACAGCTGTAATTTATGAAGCGAGGCAGTCCAACCTCAGAGCCCGTACTCCATACACTACACTGCCATTCTTCACAGCAGCAGTAATAAATGTGCATTGTTTAGGAATAAGGCAAATAGAAGATATTCGTTATATCTTCCACTATTAAAAGCAGCTGAATGGCTAGATATATGTCTTGTGTTTTATTAAAAGGCAATGCTTGTAACATCTCAGTTCTTCCCAGATAAATATACGACTAGAATTCACTCAGATTTCAAATCATGTTTTTGAGGAAGTTGGCAAAATATTCTAAGATTAATCTGTAAGGGTGCATTAGAAAATATATTTGAGGGAGTTTCCCAGGGGCCTAGTGGTTAGGACTTAATTCCGGGCCTTCACTGTCGAGGCCCAGAGTTCAATCCCTGGTCAGAGTATTGAGATCCCACAGGCCCATGTGGCACAGAGTGGCCAAAAAAAAAAAAAAAAAAAAGAAAGAAAAAAGTTGTTGGGTAAAGGGGAATAAGTAGAGAGAGTTTGATCTACAAAACAGATACAATAAAAAGAGTAAATATTATAAAGATACCAATTTTTCCCAAATTAATCTTTATGTTTAATACATTTTCAGTAAACTGCAAACAGGTTTGTGTGCATGTAAAGATATGTTTAAGCCAATGTTAAAATTATGTGACTGGGATTAGTGGTGGCTCAGTCAGTAAAGAATCCACCTGCAATGCGGGAGACCTGAGTTCGATTGCTGGGTTGGGAAGATCCCCTGGAGGAAGGCTTGGCAACCCACTCCAGTATTCTTGCCTGGAGAATTCCCATGGACAGAGGAGCCCTGTGGGCTACAGTCCATGGGTGTTGCAAAGAATTGGACATAACTGAGCAACTAGGCACAGCACAGCACAAAATTATATGACTGGGATTAGTTAATGAAATATCTTTCACTTCATTCAATAATTTTGCCTATCTAAAATATAAGAGCTTACTCTTTTCAAAAAATGTAACTAGCCACCACTACATCATTCTACCTATCTTAATATTGTCAAATACCCACTTAATGTTCAAATTTTCAATTATTTCATAAATGGAATAATTATTTTACAGTTCCTTTTATTGACTCAGGGTTCAAAGAAGACCCATGCATTGCAATTGGCATAAAGTCTATATATTTCTTCCTACCTCTCAGTCTACTGCTTTTCTCTTTGCAATTTAATTGTAGGAGAAGTCAGGATGTTTGTCGTATACACTTCTTACAGTGTACGCTGTGTCTCATAGTTTACATCCTCCTCTGCCTTCTGTTTTTCCTGAAAACTGTTAGTTATATGTAGAGACTTCATAAAACTCAAGTACCATTGTATTTTAGTTTGCTTTTTGACCAGACACTTACATAGCATTCTTCTACATAATGCCTCTATCTTTGAAATATTAGCAGTCATTGTTCATTAATGAGTAGATCATTAATAAAGATGAGATTAAAAAATGGTTATACTCTAATGTTATGATAATAATTCTTCTACATTATTTGTTAGAATCCTTCTATAAGAAGAAACATTTCTTCACTTGCTATTTAATTATCCAGAGTACAGTTGAAAAGGCAGGAAAAATGCTGATTATTTTAGCTAATATACATTTGATAAATAGTAACAAAGTGAAAAACTCATTCTCTCGGATGTGAAGATTTATTTTTACGTATAATAATAAATACAGTCTGGTATTGGCACAGACATACAGGGGCAAAGCAACAGAATGACTTAGGTCCACAATAAATATTTATCAAACTTTTGAAATTCTTTATTGAATTAACTGGCAACCAGATGAAGAATCAGAGCATTATCAGCAATCTAGAAACCTCTATCTTGGTTCCTTTCGATTACTACTCTTTCTGAAAGCCAAGCACTATTCTGATGTCTAAGAGCTGCCTGTATTATACTTCAAATAAATGGAATCATACGGTAAGTACTCCATAGTATTTGGCTTCTTTTGTTCAATATTATATTTGTGAAATCCAATCATGTCATTGTATCCAGTTATAAATCATTTGTTCTTATAGTCTATATAATCTACCATTTTCCTAAGCACTGTTCCAATGCTGAGCATAGAGCAGATTAAAAAAATTGTGTCTCTGCTTTACTGGAGCTTACATTCTGGTGAATAAAATCTGTGAAGACACATATATATATATGCTGTTTAGTCGATTCATTTGTGTCTGACTCTGTGCAACCCTATAGACTGCAGCCTGCCAGACCCCTCTGTCCATGGGATTCTGTAGGCAAGAATACTAGAGGGGGTTGCCATGCCCTCCTCCAGGGGATCTTCCCAACCCAGGGATCAAATCTGGGTTTCCTGCTTTGCAGGCATATTTGTTACCAATGAACTACCAGGGAAGTCCATATATATATATTTTATATTTATATATAAGAGCTGCATATATGCAATGGTTGGGATATTGAATTCATGGGGCTGAGATAATTTGTTTCCATTTGGAAAACAAAAATAGAACTCTGTTTTATGTCATACACACAAAAATAATTCAAAGATATTTAAAGCCAAATCTTTTATAAGAATAAATATTAATTTATTAATTATGAATATTTATTAAACATTTACTTATACCAAACACTTTTCTAGGTATTAGGGATACATTAATAAAAATAACATACAAAAATCCCAGCTCTTATGAAGCATGCATTTAATGTGGTGAGACAGACAATAAAAACATAAACAAATAAATTATATATTAGAAAATTATAAGTGCTCTGGAGAAAAGCAAAGCCAGTGGGAGTAGGGAGTGGGTAAAGAGTGCCTGTAGAGAAAGGGATAGGATTCTAGTTCTCGATAGGATAGTAAGGAATATAGCAGAAAATTCTTTATAAGCTTAGAGTAGGAAGGATTTATGAAATAAGACTTAAAAAACCTGAATCAGAAAAGAAATGTTTGATTAATCTGACTACAGTAGAGGAGCAATGTTTATGCATTAAAAGCACAATAAAATTAAAAAGAAAATGAGAAGATATTTGCAATCCATATACTCACCCCAAGGACTAATATCCAGAATAGAATCAAAAGAAATTCTACAAATTAATATGAAAAATCTGACCAACTACCTGGAAAAATATCGACAAAGTATATAAATATGCAATTCACAGGAGAAGAAACCCAAATTATGACTAAATCTTTGGGGGGAAAAGTGCTGAACGTCAAGGAAAATGTGAATTCAATTTACAATGATTTTTAATAGTACAGTAAGTCCAAACACGTTCCATTCCTAAAGCACGCTTGTACGTTCAATTTGCTTTTAAGTCCAACAAAGTTAGCCTAGGAAACAGCTAACACAATCAGATGCATTGTTCTATACTGCAATAGGTTTATAATACTTTTCAGACAAATAATACATTAAAAAAACCCACAAAAATAAAGAGCATTCTTGATCTTATAGTACAGCACCTTGAAAAGCACAGTAGTACAGTCCATTCTAAAGGAGATCAGCCCTGGGTGTTCTTTGGAGGGAACGATGCTAAAGCTGAAACTCCAGTACTTTGGCCACCTCATGCGAAAAGCTGACTCATTGGAAAAGACTCTGATGCTGGGAGGGATTGGGGGCAGGAGAAGGGGATGACAGAGAATGAGATGGTTGGATGGCATCACTGACTCAATGGACCTGAGTTTGAGTGAACTCCGGGAGATGGTGATGGACAGGGAGGCCTGGCGTGCTGCAATTCATGGGGTCGAAAAGAGTCAGACACGACTGAGCAACCGAACTGAACTGAACTGACAGTAGTAGAGCTGGCACACAGGGGCTGGTATCAAGTGAACAGCCAAGAAGAGCTTCTGACTGGAGGAGGCAGTGGAAGTGGGAGACATTAGAGCTGAAGGGTTGTCAGCAATGGGAGATGGAGACTGAGCTGCAATTTCATTCATGCCTCATGTTAACTGCACAGGTTCTGGTTCCTTGCTGGATTCAATTCTGTCTTTAGTTCAGTTCAGTTCAGTCGTTCAGTCGTGTCCGACTCTTCTCGACCCCATGGACTGCAGCATGCCAGGCTTCCCTGTCCATCACCAACTCCCGGAGTTTACCAAACTGATGTCTATGGAGTCGGTGATGCCATCCAACCATCTCATCCTCTGTCGTCCCCTTCTCCTTCTGCCTTCAATCTTTCCCAGCATCAGGGTCTTTTCAAATGAATCAGCTCTTCACATCAGGTTGCAAACATGATCCAGTGATGTTTAGGTAGTAGCTCTTTTTTTTTTTTTTTTCTTTTTATAGATGACATAGTAGCCCTGGATTGCATTCTGAACGGCTGATGCAACCTTCATGTATCAGATCCTATACCTCAAGACCTCACAGTGCCTTTTCAAATAAAGAACATTCCCTTGCCATTTCCTGCATCATGAATCTCTTTGGTTCTTCAGTTTTATCTTCTTCCTCTTGTCTCTCTTTGTCCTTTCTCTGGACTTTCAATTCCATTGGGTCCTTGTAAGTAAGCTCCTTGTGTTGCACGGCAAGGAGTTCAAGAAGTTGCCCTCTTGCAGACTTAGGTCCAGCTTCTCACTGAGGGTCACTAAGTCGCTGAAGACCTCTTTGGACTCCTCAGTAAATGTAAGCCTTTGCCTCCAAGTTTTGAGATCTTAGAAGATTAAAAAAAGAAAAATAATAATAAGGTGGGAGAACGTGAACTGAGGAAACTTGAAATGCCACCCAGCCAAGTTGTTGTCTAATTACTTAAGAAAAAGAAATCCAATTTTTCGATGATCCAGGACCCTTGTTTCCTATTTGCCTTCTTGATGCTCATTTCAACTCAATACTTACTGACAGCCCATCAGAAGTGATGTAATTCAAATTTGTTAAAAATGGTTGCTCCTTAAAACTGATGTAAAAATGAATCATTGTGTATGTAACAGATATGTGATGGGTGGCTGAAAAAGCTCAGTAGGGATCTAAAGGTCCCTGGTTCAATCCCAGATTTCGGCAACTGTTTCTGACCCTTTGGCTTCCTTGATAGCTCAATTGATAAAGAATCTGCCTGCAATACAGGAAACCCCCTGACCCAGATTCCTTGGTCAGGAGGATCTGTTGAGAAGGGATAGTCTACACACTCCAGTGTTCTTGGGCTTCCCTTGTGGCTCAGCTGGTAAAGAATCCGCCTGCAATGCGGGAGACCTGGGTTCAATCCTTGGGTTGGGAAGATTCCCTGGAGAAAGGAAAGGCTACCCACTCCAGTATTCTGACCTGGAGAATTCCATGGACTCTATAGTCCATGGGGTCACAAAGAGTCGGACATGACTAAACGACTTTCACTTTCACTTTCTGTATGTGATGTCAAAGTGAGCTTTCGAAAATCCAGATCGGATCACTACACCCCCATGTGCATTCTGAATTCCAGTTTTAATAACCGATGTGCTCTTCTGCAAACAGAAGATACCCTTGTAATGAATACAATCTGCTCCCTCTACATGTTTTATTCAACAAATATTTATTGAGCACGTATAATGTTATATGAGCACCTAGGTTCCAGGCACTAAGGTTTTATGTATGAATAAAAAATAAAGTTTCTATTTTTATGGAGCTTAAATTTGAGTGAAAGAAAATAGACAATAAGCTGAAAAAATATATAATATGTTAATATATTCAGTGTTCTGAAGGCTTTTTTTTAAAGGATCGGGGTACATGGTGATGGAAAAATGATATTTTAGGTATTTTGGTTAAAAAGAGTTTCAGATAAGAAATTTGAGTAAAGACTCAAGGGAAATAACAAGTAAGTCGTGGTTATCAAAAAATTCGTACTCTATATTTGTTAACAACAGAATTAAAACAGAAGATTATGATAGTTTAAGGTCTAATATATGGGGAGGAGGGAGATTCTAGCCACTAAATGAGAATAATGTTTCAAATAGATTATATCAAAGAATATATTTCTTTGAGGTAAAGAAAATGATGCAATTTTTTAAAAAAATACTGCACCCTGTCTTGCTAGTTGCATTATCAGTTCTGTAAACCTTGAACCACAGAAACATTTAACTTCTGAAATTCAATATGGTACATTTTATTCTTATAAAAATTTTTGTTATAGAAAATGAAAGTGTCTGATACTTGATTGAAGGCATCCATATGATTCACCCATTTTTACCTAAGATAGCTCTTAGATTTCTCTCTGCTCCATGTATTATCATTTCTCATAGTCCTTTCCTCAAATCAAGATACTGAAAGCAGGATTACCAAGGCACCTGTGGACACTTGAAAAACTCTTTAAAAAGAATTTCCCAACTATGAATTGAGTGAAAAAATGTGATAAATGTACCTGAACTTTCCTGGGGACATTTAAAAAGCCGGCGGTAATTTGAGGGTTTGTTGTCACAATTTTCCAGGTGGCCCAACCCGCCTTTCCAATAACTCCACTTTCTCAGGGGCTGAGCACAGGCTGACCTAACCACAAGCGTGACCCCCACTCTCAGCGCCAGGAGCTCTCTCTCAACCTCCTACCCAACCACCTAAACACACAGTCCACTCTGAAATCACTCTGTCTTCTGAGTTTCTAAAATGTACTGGATGTACTAACACCAAGCATAACTCATCCCATGAGCTCTCTTTGTGGGACATGTGGGCAACTGAAAGAGAACTGATACCAGTACAGTCGTATCTGGTATGAAAAGTATGCTTAAAAACAAAGCACAGGAGGAATTTTTAAAGGCATCCCAATTACATATTAAATGTGTAAAACAGCCACAGAATACTGGGGAAATAAAATGGCAAATTTTACCATTTGGAGATCCATTCATTTTTAAAATTCATTCATTCACTTATTATGCATTCGACAAATACTTCATGAACATTTACTGTCCAGTGCCGAGAATTAAACAGTCGTTTCATAATATAATCACTTGTCCTTGAAGAGCTAGAAGGTCACATAAACATATGAATTATTACGATACAGTTTGGTGAGTGCTTTGTTATAGGTTTATGCAGTCAACTCAGACTGTGGAGAGTGAGGCCCAAAGCCCACTCTGTGTTGGGGAGGAGAGAATGTCAAAGAAAGCTGCTCAGAAACACTTTTTTGTCTTTGAATTTGAATAATCATTCTAGTAATTTAGTGTATCAAAACCTAGAATATTTCTTCACCAAAAATAGTGCATAGATTAACAATTTCCTATTATTTGTACGTGCATCTACGCCTTTTCTTTAACTTTGTCATCAGTTACACCAAAATGATGGTGGTCACCACTTTTCCAGCCATTCCCAGAAATGCTTACCTCCTCCTCCCCTCTCTTGGTCAGTGGTTTTTCCAGAAATAGATGATGACATGATCTCAACTGTTTAACCATACATGAAACGATGGGGCCATTCCTGGAAATCCTGCATTCAGGGGCTGACATGTGATCTGAAGCTTGAACAGGCAAAGATTCCACTTGTTCCGCTTGTACCTCTGAAAATTATCTTTCAAAGCAGAGGCATTAGTCTCTGGAGAGAACTTGACCATACTTCTACAGTGGAGAAACATTTCAGCTAGTTCATAGGGTACAGTTGCTTTCTGCAGCGATTTCCTTTTGAAGAGCAGATGAGCGTCAATAAAGGCTCATTCATGCTGAACTTTCAGTAATCTACTCATAAGGAACTTTAATGTAATTTGTTTTTACATAATGCAGGCTCATAAAATGCATCACTTTTCTTACTCAGTTCATAGTTGGAAGATTTATCATTAAGAGGTTTTATTGAAGGCCAGACCCTTCAAAAAAATATGAACAGTTTCTTTCTCATTCTAGCAAAATCCTCCTGTTAAAGAAGTGAAGTGCTTCAAACACCCTAGTAATGGTACAGTAAATTACATTTTCTCATTTGGAACATTGTAATAGATTTCTCTACAGAGTGATTTATCATGCAATAATTAGGAACCCAAGGGAATTAGATGACCATTTTAAATTTTATCAGCTTGTTTCAATAAACTGTTAATGTGACCCTAATGTTTGGGAAGCACTTTAATATAATCAGATTTTGGTCGTTCAATCTACAGACATTAATGGCCACCTCATTAATCATAGCATTCTCACTGAGACCTTGGAGGCTGAACTAAGTTCAGTGGACCAATTCTTACAATAATAAAAACAGGCAATTTTTGATAGGGAAACAGTCTCACTTTAGCTACAAAATGCATTTTGTTGTTTCTGAGGGACTGACAGAGGTGACTGGAAGCTCTAAAAGTCTACAGAACAGCAATTAAAAACCCTTTAGGTTTAATTCCTGAATTGATCGATTAAATCAAGATCTCATATAATTATTACCTGTAATGATTTTCTATTATTTTAAAAGTATCAAACTATACAGCAAGACCTAAAATAGGCCAGACAACAAATACTTAATAAACGCCTGTCTCCCAAACCTGGGTAGCATCTGATGGCTTGTGCAAATACTGTAGTGCTGAAACATTCCTTCAATTTTTAAAACCCTGTAGTTAATTCCTCAGTGGTCTTTCAGGAGGGAAATGAAAAAGGTACTACAGGTGATTTATAAGATTTCAGGAAATTGTGTGTAAATGTAGGGGTCAATTTCAGTACTCTTGAGTTTTTATTGTGATAATAGACACTCTCTCAGTCTCTCAAATGTCTATAGAACTGAGACAAGAATTATTTTAAAACCACAATATCACTATAGTTTTCTGCTTCAGTTACTATTATAAAACACCTTGGTATTATATGTCATGACTGGAAAAAAGGACTTAGTACCATCTGTTTCTAAAATTATGGTTTTGTTTTATTAATTTTTCTTGTTAAACTTAATAGAACATGATCTTATTGGAAACAGTTTATAAAGCTATATAGTTAGCTGAAAACAGAAATATCAGATGTTTTTAAGTCAGGTTAAAATGCCCTGTGCTTTACAAGAATTTCATTTTTGGTTTCAAGGAAATCTCATCATTAAGTGTGTGGTTTGTACTCTGGGTTTTATATTACCCACAAAGATTAAACTACAGAAAACAGTCTTAAAAAATCAAATATAAAAATTCATAAAAATGAAACCAAATGTATCTACTCAAAGCAGAAAATTTTTTGAAATGTAATGTGGCTAAATCACTATTCATATTTTTTAGGTTCTCAACTTTTTCTTTACTTAAAAATACATCATTTTGAGTAAAGACTCTTGGGTAAATAAGTTTAACTTTATTCTACTGTACAGGGGTATAAGACCTCTGAAAAGGTCCAGTACAATATGCCTTCTCAAGGTAATTATGAATTTCATAGTATAATTTCATTGCACCTTCAGTCATCAAATTCTTGTTAAGTATCTTATATCTTATAGGTGCTATGTCTCTTAGACTCTGGATTCTGAAATTTTATGTGTTAGGTTAAGTGCATGTTTTGTGCATAATAATACTTTGATGTTGTAAAGAAATGATATCTATTATACTTTGCTAAGCATTCACCAGGCACTCTTGTTAAATGGATATATTACTAGAATAACAAACAACAACCCTGCTTGTTAACAGTAACAAATAACATTTTAGAGACTGTGAACTATGTAATTCTCGATATAAACAAAAGCCCTTCATTGGAGAACTCCCTGTTTTCAAGCAGACCACTTGCAGGGAAAAATTATGCTGTGAAAGCAAAGATAAAGGTGATTTCATTTTCAGATATGTCACACAGTTTTGTTGTTGTTGTTGTTGTTGTGTAGTCACTCATTCGTGTTGGACCCTTTGAGACCTCATGGATGCAGCATGACAGGCTTCTCTGTCCTTCACCATCTCCCAGAGTTTGCTCAAACTCACGTATGTTGAGTTGGTGATGCCATCCAACCATCTCATCCTCTGTCGTCCCCTTCTCCTCCCACCCTCAATCTTTCCCAGCATCGGGGTCTTTTCTAATGTGTCAGTGGTTTGCATCAGGTGGCCAAAGTATTGGAGCTTCAGCTTCAGCATCAATCCTTCCAACGAATATTCAGGATTGATTTCCTTTAGGATTGGCTGGTTTGATCTCCTTGCAGTCCAAGGGACTCTCAAGAGTCTTCTCTACCACTACACTTCAAAAGCATCAATTCTTTGGCACTCAGCTTTCTGTATGGTCCAACTCTCACATCCATTCATGTCTACTGGAAAAACCATAACTTTGAGTATATGGACCTTTGTGGGTAAAGTAGTGTCTGTGCTTTTTAATATGCTGTCTATGTTTGTCATAGCTTTTCTGCCAAGGATTTTAAATATATTATGCCATTCCTTTCTGGTCTGCAAAATTTCTGCTAAAAAATAAACTCATCATGTTATAAATTATTCATAGTTCCTTTGCACATAATATAACTAGCTCCTTTCTCTTGCTGCATTTAATATTGTCTCTTTATCTTTAAATTTTTGATATTTTAGTCATAAAGTGTCTTAGTGTGGAAACTTCCCCAGTGGCTCAGGGGTAAAGAATCTGCCTACAATGCAGGAGCCACAGGAGATGCAGGTTAGATCCCTGGGGCAAGGAAGAGTCTCTGGAGGAGAGCAAGGCAACCCACTCCAGTATTCTTGCCTGGAGAATATTACGGACAAAGGAGTGCGTGAGCTACAGTCTACAGAGTCACAAAGGCTCGGACATGACTGAAATGTCTTCTCATCACGTCTTAGTGTAGACCTCCTCAGGTTCCTCTTGTTTTGTGCTTTCTATGCCCCTGGAGCTATCTATTTCCTTCTCTAATTTAGGAAAGTTGTCAGGTATTATTTCTTCAAATAAGTTCTCTGCCCCTTCTTTCTTGTCCTTCTGAGATCCTTATAATTCATTATTAGCTTGCTTAATGTCTTAGAAATTTCCTAAACTATCCTCATTTTCAAATATTTAGAAAATTTTTTTTTTCTATTCAGCTTGGGTGATTTCCACTACTCTGTCTTCCAGATCACTGATTCCTTTTTTTCTATTTCATTTGATCTACTATTTATTCCTTCTAGTTTTTTTTTTATTTTGGTTTGGTTATTATATTCTTCAGCTGTTATATTTTCTAGTCCTTTGTTGAATTCTCACTGTGTTCATCCACTCTACTCTTGAGCTTGGCAATCTTTATGATCATTGCCTTGGATTCTTTATTAGGTATTTGTTACTGCCACTTTTTTGAGTTCCTTTCCTGAGATTATCTCCTATTACTTCATTTGAAATTTATTCCTCTCCATCCTAATTTTAACCTGTTCTCTGTGTTAATTTCTGTGTGTTAGGTAAGTTGTTTTCATTTTCTGAAATTGGAGAAGGTGCCCTATTAGGCACAGCAGTACACTCGCCTCTGGTCACCAGAGCTATTCTATGTGGGCTCCATCTGCAGTTCTGGTTTTGTGGGACCAGTTACTGTGGCTGCACAGATAAGGTGGGCTGCTTTTCAGTCTCGTTGGCTGCAATGCTGTGCCTGACGCAGTGGCTATCGGTCAGCGGGAGGGTGGGCTCATCTTCCTATGCAATTGGCTCTTTAGCCTGTGGGGGCTTAGGGCTTGTGCCAGCTTGCAGTAGGCAGGGTCAAGTCCCCACCCATATGCCATAGAATTTTTATTGGGCAGCATTTTTCTGATTATTCCTCCAGCTTTCAATTTTTTTTTTCCTTTAAGCATGGATTTTTTTTCCCCCAAAGAAGTATTTATATATTAAGCTAATAAAATGTTTATTTTTGAGAGCTTAGAGACTCTACAGTCAACCTCTCTTCTCTCAGAGACTCCTTGGAATTCTACCTTGTGGCTGAAAACCACCGTTTAGATTCTTTCATTCTTTAGGATCAAAAACGTAATGTATACTCCTCCATGCTTTAGGAAGGTATTTACAGACCTTGTTTCATATGGTGTATTTTTTCAACTGTGACAGAACTTTCTATGAATGATGGTGGAAGTTACATATATGAAGTGAGTGGAAAATTAATCTCAGCTGACACCAAAATTTTTCTTGGAAGATAAGTGCCTTGGTTTAGAAATATACTTTGAGAAACCTTTTAGAGTGGCATCTGAGACCCTCAAGTCATGAGCTTTGAAGATCAGCTTTAAAATGATAATTAAACTGCTCTGCCAAACAAATGTTTAGGATGTAGAGGGCTGGAAAGGAATGAAGAGAAAGGAGCTGGTGAGAGAAGAGGCAATGGAAGTCAAACAAGACAGTGGGGGACATACATTTTTTAAGTTTTTAATTTTATATTAGAGTGTAGCAGATTAACAATGTTGTGATACTTTCAGGTGAACAGTGAAGGGACTCAGCCATGCATATACATGTATCCATTCTCCCCCAAACTCTCCTCCCATCCAGGCTGCTACATAACATTGAGCAGAGTTCCATATGCTCTACAGTAGATCCTTGTTGGTTATCCATTTTAAATATAGCAATGTGTACATGTCCATCCCAAGGGACATATTTTTAAAAGCCAAAATGTATACCATACTCCATTAAAATTTCAATTATATGTTTGTATGAGTCTCCTACTTTATGGACCATCAGTTTCTGTTACAGATGCTCTGAGGCTTTATCTAATTTATTTCTAATCCACATAACAATCCCATAATGTACACTGTATTCCCACTTGACTAATAAGGATAAGTAAGACCAGGATTCTCCATTTACATATACATTCTGTTTGACAATAACTTATTGATCACTTACTAGCTGACACATACCCTGTGGGGGTATGGTAGAAAACAATGGAAGTTAAAGTTTCTGGTCTCAGTTAGTTTACGTTTATCTGCATTATGCCTGTGATGAAAGATTCAATTCTAAGTTAAACTACTTAATAGTCACAGGAATTGCATACTGTGTAATAGCTGAAAAGACTAATCATTTTTGTTATGTAAAAGTTAAAGCCCAAAGGATTTTTTAAAGAAAATACAGTTCTAATAAGTCAAACTCTTTAAACAAGGCTACATTGAAGAAGTTAACAATCTTGGCTTTTCTACTTCTTTATGTCTTATAATAGGCCCAAGGTGGGTGGATAACCTACTACAACTGCATACCTTCCCATGTGTTATTGATTACTTCAGGCACCTTTCATAGCCGCTCACAGGACTTGGAACAGTGCTTTGAATTTAAAATGTCTTCTTCTGTGCTTGATGTGCCTAATTATGTCAGCACCAGCTGGAAGGAGATATTGACAAGAGAGTACAACACGGCTATGTTCCCTACATAATTCAAATTCAGTGGCAGACTTCCACTTCCATCTCCCCTCTACCTCCATCAGAATAAAGTGGCACAAGCCCACTGCTTCATATTTAAATGCACAAAAGAAAGGGCATGCAAAGACAGATTTTACTGTGCTTTCAATACTTCAACATCAAAGGTCGTGAATATCGAAATTATCATCAACAGTTAAATTACTTAATTGTCACAGGAAATGCATACTGTGTAATAGCTGAAAAGACTAATCATTTTCGTTATGTAAAAGTTAAAGCCCAAAGGATTTTTTTAAAAGAATTCTATATCCTTAAACTTCTATAATATGAACAATAATAAGAATATTATTTTAAAATAAAGCTATGCTAATTATTTTAATATTGCTATATGAAATTAGCATAAATCCCTAATGCATTATATCTATACAAGTGCTCAAAATATGAACTGTTTATGGAAATAAACTCATACATTTCCCCCTATAGATTAGGCATGGAAAACAAACAAAAAATCTTGCTATAGAATGTAAAAGATTGTCCAGTATTAAAATCCTATAAAGGCATTTTTTCATTATTGAATGTTGCTGCACTAATAAACTACATTAATATGGTACATATTTTAAGTCCCAAAGTTAACAATTTTTTCTGTTATTTTGGTGCTTATATAGGTTCTTTTGTTTGGAAGGAACAAGGATTCATTCAGGTTACCTCCTACAGGGAATCTTATAAAAATAAGGGAAACAGGAATCTTAGCCAATCCTCAAGGAAAGCCAGAAAAAAAAAAAAAAAAAAAAAAAGTGTTTTAAACAAGAATAAGAAAGACCAAACAGCCAAACCTTGTGGCAACTGGAATGTAGGCTTGATGCGAATGCAGGTTGTCGCCTTGTTTCCTCAGCTGCCTGGGCTCCACCCCTGCTCTTTGTCCCTCCCATTCAGCTTCCAGCTTCTGCCTCAAATGGGCTCACTCAGGTATGTTTTCCCCTCCACTTCCACCACCAACAAGCTACCTCTCAATGTGTCTCCCAGTCTAATCCCAACCAAGAGGAAGACTGGGAATCAGTGTTACTGTGAAGGAAGACTCTGACTTCACCCCTCCTCAGAAGCCTCCGGACACCCTGAAGTTAGATGTCCAACTGATACATCACGGTGGCCAAGACTGCAGAGTCAGTTGGTAAGAGAACATGACCACCCAGGACCAATCTGCTGCCTGAAGTCCTCACTTCGGGCCACTTATTAAATTACTAATTCTTTCTTCTAACACTTTCAGGGTATAACGTAACTTCTCATATGCTGATGTGAGCACTCTATGCAATGAAAGAGGGGATTATTCTCTAGGAGCTTCAGTTTTCTCAGGAAACATGAACAACATGCAGACAAAATTGAAACCAGAAGCAAGTACATTATCTTTTGCATCAAACAACTTTGAAAAAACATAAGAGGCTTCCCTGGTAGCTCGGATGGTAAAGAATCTGCCTGCAATGCAGTAGACCTGGGTTCGATCCCTGGGGTGGGAAGATTCCCCTGGAGAAGGGAATGGCAACACACTCCAGTACTCTTGCCTGGAGAATTCTGTGGACAGAGGAGCCTGGGAGGGCTACAGTCCATGGGATCGCAAAGAGTCGGACTCAACTGAGTGACTAACACTGTTGCTACTGCCAATAGTCAGTATCTGTCATTAAATAAAATGGATGTACTAAAAATAGGATTTAAATCTTGAGGGATTTACCAGATGAAGCTTTATCAACACAAAATGAAACAATTAGTTGCCTCACTGAATTAACTAAAAGGGGAGGTCAAGAACCATGAACTCAAATCAATGTGTTAGCTATTCAATGTTTTCTTGTTGCCTATGTATTTTGGTAGTACATACTTATCAATAGACATGCTGCAAATGGGCAAGGTCATGTAAATTGTTATTAATAATTTAAAATGTCAGTAACCCATTTGCCAACATTTATTGACTGATTAATATGTTATACACTCTGCTAAGTTATTTTGATATATTAGCTTATTTAACATTCCAGCCCAGTGAGTTAGCAAATATTAAAACACCCTACTTATAGTTGAGAAAATTATGTTGTAGAGAGGTTTGATTATTTGCTCAAGGTCAGTTTGCAGCTAGGGAGTGCTGGGGCTAGGATTTTATACAGGCACCCTGGGTCCAGAAGCCCATTCTCTATATCACCACTTTAGGAGCTTCTAAAGAGAAATGTTTAAATGAATAGATCATCCTGACTTTAGTGGAAATTTTGCTTCCTTGTGTAATCCTGCTGAGGAAATAGAGTTTTCTTTCAACCTTTAAATATCTTGGTGGTCAACAGTTCAGGAAGAAGAAGAAAAAACATAAGAAACATTTAACGAAATTGATGCTGAGGATTAATTTTTAGAAAGGTTGGGTTTTTCTCCCTTATTTTCAGACTCTAAACACATATACACATTACACCACCCAAAGTACTTTCCCCAAAATTTTGTTATTAACCAAGAGTTCACTAATTTTAATTGTTAAAAAAATCTTTTGTGTATACGTGTATACATATTACTACTACTACTAAGTCACTTCAGTCGTGTCCGACTCTGTGCAACCCCAGAGACGGCAGCCCATCAGGCTCTGCCATCCCTGGGATTCTCCAGGCAAGAACACTGGAGTGGGTTGCCATTTCCTTCTCCAGTGCATGGATGTGAAAAGTGAAAGTGAAGTCGCTCAGTCGTGTCTGACTCTTCGAGACCCCATGGACTGAAGCCTACCAGGCTCCTCCGTCCATGGGATTTTCCAGGCAAGAGTACTGGAGTGGGGTGCCATTGCCTTCTCCATACATACATATATATATTTCCCAGGTGGTGTTAGTGGTAAAGAATCTGAGCAGGAGACGCAAGAGATGTGGGTTTGATTCCTGAGTCAGGAAGATCCCCTGGAGTAGGAAATGGCAACCAGCTCCAATATTTTTTCCTGGAAAATTCCATGGACAGAGGAGCCTGGAGGGCCACAGTCTATGGGACCGCAGAGACTCACATGTGACTAAACACACATTACATATATATATATATATATATAATGTCTCTGCCCATCTTGTATTAGTACTATGAGATTTTGTGTTCCTCAACTTGTGGAAGGGAAGCTGACTCTGGTTAAGTTGATGCCAGATCCATTTTGAGCTCTCACAATTGAGGAAAGCAGAAGTGAGCAAGGCTATCCATGCAATTGTGTGTGTGTGTGTTGTGGAGAGCAGGATCTCTATGTAGTATCAGGACTCTGAAAACTGTTAAATACAATGCCAGTGAGCCTTCACTCAAGCACCTTTAAGTTTACTTGAAAGGCAAGAATAAAAGAAATTGTCAAAGGCACACATTTTATTCAACTCATTTTACTATAAAAACCTGCCTTTCTTGTCTTTGGGGTTAAAAAAAACACAAAACTCTCTTTAATGATCAGATTATTTCTCCTACCACCACTAGAATCTTGGATATTAGAAGAAACTCTGAAGCAGAAGTAAGCCACATACAAACTGGGCTTTGGCTACATTGACAGTATTTTTGTCTGAAATCAGATGCTTTGGGGCAACATTCCTCTCCATTCATGATATCCATCATGAGGGATTTTCCATCAAAACATATAAAAACAGGAAGGATGCAAAAATAGTACTATAGCCTTTGCCAATTTTTAATTTTCCTTTACCAGATTTCTTTTCTTTCTCCTCATTTCTGTTCCAGGTGATCCTTAATCCAGGAAATGGACCTAGACTCATTAAGTTCAGAAGCGGTGTGGCTTCAATAAATTATTGTCAGTTGTTCTTAGAACTTAACCCATCTACAAGGCATTTGAGTGTCTTCAAGATCTGTTCTTTGTATACCTTTACTGCTAAGATTATCTCTAGCCTCATACTTTATGTACGGAAAAATCCCAAACTTATAGAAGAATCAAACAAGTATCACAATACACATGTATTCTTCATCA
This sequence comes from Bos mutus, assembly GCF_027580195.1. Lineage (NCBI taxonomy): Eukaryota > Metazoa > Chordata > Mammalia > Artiodactyla > Bovidae > Bos > Bos mutus. Next base: position 10,783,366 of record NC_091630.1, on the reverse strand, counting down.
AAAATAAATAAGTGTTAACATCAAGTGGTGCTTTCTTCAGAACATTTTTTTTTTTAAAGAAAATAAGGTCTTCATTCATTCAGCAAGTGTTTTTGAGCACCTGCTGTGGGGCAGCAGTTCTTCTTGGTGTTTAGGATTTTTCAGGGAGCAAAACAGATTGCAGTTGCTGCAAATGGGAAGTTTGCATTCTTTGTAAGCTATTTTTAAATCTTCTAGAGAGGAAATCTTACTGCTTACTGGTGCTGTCTCCTTAGACATAGAGGTCATTGTCATTAGCATAGCAATACTGGCCTCTCCAAACACTTCTCTCTTTTCTGAGGATGGGCTGTTTATTTTGGTGAATCTGAGAGAAAAAACAGGGTTTGGGCATTCAGCTCCTCCTCTTCAGACAGTAAAATCACAATATTGCTCTCCCACAGCACAACAATTTTACAGGGAGAAAGACCCTACAAGATTTCACCCTCCAAGAATGATCTATTTACATACTTATGATCTTTTGACATACATAAACTTTTGTCCAAAGCTGCTAGTGAGAGTGTGGACACCTTTGTCCAAGTTTATTTTCAGTATTATGAAATCAATTTTTCTGTATCTCTACACCGCAGTCCTCAACCTAGACTTCATCAAAATAGAGGCAATATTTTTCTCTTCAGTTTTTCGTTTTTTTTGTTAATTGATCCTGAGGTTAGTAAAGGAGAGAGTCAATTATTGGGACCTGTCAAATACTCTGAATAATATTTCTCTTCCAATATTCCAGGAGCAATAGCTTTCTAATATTAGTGCATATTCTTCTGGTCTGTGGTCTTTTGTTTTTTAACTACATTTGTGTATAACCATAAAAAATTGAGTACACATTTATGTAGTTTTAAACTTTACACATGTTCCACATGTCATATGAAACCTGTATGTAGGTGAAGATGCTACAGTTAGAACTGGACATGGAACAATAGACTGGTTCCAAATAGAAAGAGGAGTACATGAAGGTTGTATATTGTCACTGTGCTTATTTAACTTATATGCAGAGTACATCATGTGACATGCTGGGCTGGATGAAACACAGGCTGGAATCAAGATTGCCAGGAGAAATGTAAATAACCTCAGGTGATACCACCCTTATGGCAGAAAGTGAAGAGGAACTAAAAGAGCTTCTTGATGAAGGTGAAAGAGGAAAGTAAAAAAGCTAGCTTAAAACTCAGCACTCAGAAACCAAGATCATGGCATCTGGTCCCATCATTTCATGGCAAATAGTTGGTGAAACAATAGAAACAGTGACAGACTTTATTCTCTTAGGCTCCAAAATCACTGCAGATGGTGATGGAAGCCATGAAATTAAAAGATTCTTGGTCCTTGGAAAAAAAGCTATGACAAACCTAGACAGTATATTAAAAAGCAGAGACATTACTTTGCTGACAAAGGTCCATCTAGTCAAAGCTGTGCTTTTACTAGTAGTCCTGTATGGATATGAGAGTAGGACCATAAACAATGCTGAGCGCTGAAGAATTGATGCTTTTGAACTGTGGTGTTGGAGAAGACTCTTGAGAGTCCCTTGGACTGCAAGGAGATCCAACCAGTCCATCCTAAAGGCAATCAGTCCTGAATATTCATTGGAAGGACTGCCACTGAAGCTGAAGCTCCAATACTTTGGCCACCTGATGCGAAGAGCTGACTCATTGGAAAAACCCTGATGCTGGGAAAGATTGAGGGCAGGAGGAGAAGGGGATGACATAGGATGAGATGACTGGATGGCATCACCGACTCTATGGAGATGAGTTTGAGCAAGTTCCAGGAGATGGTGAAGGACAGGGAAGCGTGGTGTGCAGCAGTCTATGGGGTCATAAAGAGTCAGACATGACTGAGCTACTGAACAAGAAGAGCAAAAACTATATGATATATATTCAATTGGGTGTTTCTTTTCCACTGAATTTTGCTATTAAATTTTATTCATGCTAATCTATGTTTAGCCAGTTTGTCTATAATAACTGTATAATTTTGTATCATATAAACGCAACAAATTTCTCCCCCTTTCCCTCTGTGTCCGGACTTCCTTTGCAGCCTTCTGACATTGCTCGAGCCGTCGTTCCGTTTCCGACGCACAGCGTACTCTGCTCTCTGCCTTTGCGTCTGTTGAATATTCTGCCATAAATACCTGCCTGTTCTCAGCTCACCCCCAGCCCCATGCCCGAAGCCTTTGGTCTGACACCAGCTTTTAGGACTCAGCTCAGGCATGTCTTCTTTCAGGAAGTCTTTCCCAATCTGCATCAGGCCATTGCCTTGCCCAGATCATAGGGATTGGATTCACATTTCAGAAACAAGGCCTGAATTTCAAAGTATTTCTAAGCTGTATTGAGTCTCTATGTAAGTGAAATATTTGCAAGGTTCATTTTGTAAATTCTCTGCGTTACATCTCAGCGAGATCAAAATTACAAGAACGCTTCTCTTCATTGTTGGTAGGTTTGTCTCTCCAAGACTAGTTTAGAAAAGCTAAATTGGTAATGAAGCCAAATATGCATCTCATACTCTCTTTTCTATCATGTCACACTGAATAATTTCTATTTAGAATATTAAAATATCCCCTGATTTAAAATCTCTCAGTGAGATCAATGCCAGAAGGCACACAGAAAAGTGAAAAAAAAAAAAAAATTGATCTTTTTTGAATTAGAAAGTGGGCAGCATTTTGTTTTAAATAAGGGGCGCTACTTTGGAAAATATACTTTGTTCATTTATTGTGATGGCTGTACTCTAGTTTAAATTATTTATAATGATACTTTATACCATATTTTATAATCTGTGTAATATGAGTCCTCACTAAAGCTCTATGCTATTAAATCTTTGCTGAGAAGCCTTGTAGATCACTAGTTTTCTGTGAGGATTTCCAGAATTAGTAGAAGAATTAATATGTTTTTAGGGTATAGTATACATAATAAATTAAGATCTGAGATATATATATGTATATGTTTGCATAGCTAAAGGAAGTTTTGCTTTAAGTTTTATTTGGAAAAAAAGATGTTTTTGTTTCTGATATATAAGGTGTTTTGTGGGAAACATTCATTAGGGTTAATGGGAGTAAGATGCAAAAATCTCTCCTGCTTTGTGAGAAGTACAGGCTCCATAATGTTTCCAGGAGGAATACTCTGAAACCTTCATAAAACATTTATATCAGCTGGATAGAAAAAAAAGAAAAGAAAAATCTCCTTTAATAAAACATTTGCCCCTATTACACTATGCTACCATTAGAATTTTATTTATTCAAGAATCATATGCAATAAATTTGCATCACATGTACATCTTGCAAAGAATGAGAACATACCAATGCCCTCATGTCAAACAAAGACAGTCTTCTGCACAGTGAAAGTGAAGATTTTGGTAAAAAATTGCATGTTTCTCTGCTGTTCTGGGTTTATGTGTGTGTTATTGCTAATTAGGGTTCCAAGACCTTTATTCAAACATTCGGCCTCAAATTAATATGAAAAGCAAGCTGAGAAAGCTTATGCTTGTCTAACTTTCTGAGTGAGGGTTTAGTAAAACGATAAAACTAAAAAGATATAATGGGAAAAATAGCCCATTTAAAAAATAAAAAATATTTTTGCAGAATAACCACACACTATATTTATTTTGCAGTATTGTTTTTCTTTGATTATATATTAGATGTTATAATTTAGAAATATGCTGGAATTTTGGAGAGGGTTTTTTAAAATAATATACTTTTTCAAAAGTCTTTCAATAAAAATAAAAAATCACAAAAGATAAAAACCTCTTTATATATTACTTCATGTCCATATATATGCATACTTTTTATAAATTCTAACAAAATATTTCTGGTCAATTTTTGGTAGAGCAGTATACAGTTAATATTTATATCTTGAATGAACTATCCCATTCTTCTTGAGGAAATGTTAAAATGTTGAACATCTATGTTCTCCACAAGTAAATAACACATTGTATAGCTACATTATGACCAGATTACATCTATTAGTTACTGCTGTGCACGATGTAAATCTCTAGAGTCCCCTGGGAAATGAGAAAATCATTTCAGACTTCAATAACTAACAATCAGTTATTGCTCTGGGCAATAATAAAGCTGAATGCAATTACCTAAAGTGAAGTTAGCAGTGTAACAAATGAAATACAGGTTTTTTTTTTTCCCCTCTTAAAATAAATGTAGCATCTCGCCCCACACTATTATGTATTATAACAGGGTCCTCTAAACAATGTATTCTTGCATAGTCTTGATACTTGAAATACATGTGATTAAAAGTTATAAAGTTATTTTTTATGGTATCACTTGATTGTTACTCAAAACATCAATAACAATTTCAAACAAACAAAATCAAGTAGTAAGATTCACAAAATTGCAAAACATAAAACAAATATTTTATTTAAAACATTTCTTAGATGGCTTATGTCTTTAAAAATATTAAATTTTTCCAATGAAAATGCTAAAACTTATTCCTAGTATTTTGTTTACATAGCAAAATAATTTGAATGAAAAAAGTTAAAAGAATTTTCAGAGTAAGCTATAATGGGCTTACATATATATTGTTACTTGATTGAAATGAATAGCAAAGAGAAAAAAGTTCTTCACAATAATGGCTAATTCACAAATTTTAATCTTACAATATCTTTTTTTCTGTAACATTATTTATTTATCCATAATTGATTTCTAATTCATTATTTGCATATATTTCCTATTTGTCACAACAGAGTGCAATTATACTGAAACAGATTTCCCAGTAGAAAGTTAATCCTGCTGTTCCACATTTTGTTTAACCATTTTTTATGTATAATTGTAGTCTGTGTTTTGGCATAGACCACTCATGAAACAGTAGATTTTCTGGCAATTTGGCTGTTAGCATATATTTGATGGTGAATATAGCCTTTCATTAGCTCTGTATTCAAATAACACTGCCAAAGTATTTTTCATGTTCTTTACTCATTTCTGTTTATAATAAATCCTTGGAAGCTTGAAGCTGACATCTGTTTTCTGAAGTAATCCTTTCTCTTTCCTCTGTATGGGCACATACTGACATTATTGTAGGGTTGTTTATTATAGTTGGGCTGCTAGCGATTATTATTATTTAAGAAAAATGGATTGTTTTGTGGCGGGAAGCACAAAACTGCATGAATAATGTTACAAAAGGACATGTAAAAATTAGCACCTACAAACACTGACAGCACCTGCTTAACAACATATTTATATTCTGTAGTTTTATTGTATGTTGAGTAATTTCGGAGATACTTCTATATTATGGACCACACACAATTTAAAAATCAAATTCATGCACAGAAGTAAAATCTTTATTGAACTTTCATGTCTGAAAACCCTATTTTAACTCCTTTATCTTGTTCAAGTCGGCTCTTCTTTCCTGCCCTTGCAACCTTCCTTCCCATTTCCCTCATTCCTTCCAATAGCATGTATTATTTATTAATATTATAGCTTACCGTGTGACAGACTGTGAAAATTAGTAAGACATGGACCCTAACCATAAGAAGCTCACTATCTAATAAGGAAAAGAGATAAATAAATGGACAATAATAATTATTTTTTAAGTTGGATAAGAGTCAAGCCAAATAGTCAAAGTGTTACTAAATAAAGCCTTATTTAATAAGCACTGAAGTGTTTAAAATAAGGATTTTCTGTGAAATGGATCTTGGAAGTTTCTTTCCAACCATCATTGAGTGATCAAAAGTTCATGTAATGTAAGTTCTGTTTAGTTCAGTCACTCAGTCATGTTTGACTCTTTTCAACCCCATATACTGCAGCATGCCAGGCCTCCCTGTCCAGACCAACTCCCGGAGTTTACTCAGACTCATGTCCTTTGAGTCGGTGATGCCATGCAACCATCTCATCCTCTGTCATCTCCTTCTCCTCCTGCCTTCAATCTTTCCCAGCATCAGGGTCTTTTCAAATGAGTCAGTTTTTTGCATCAGGTGGCCAAAGTATTGGAGCTTCAGGTTGAGCATCAGTCCTTCCAATGAATATTCAGGACTGATTTCCTGGTTGGATTTCCTTGCAGTCCAAGGGACTCTCAAGAGTCTTCTCCAACACCACAGTTCAAAAGCATCAATTCTTTAGCGCTCAGCTTTCTTTATGATCCAACTCTCACATCCATACATGACTACTGGGGAAATCATAGCTTTGACTAGATGGACATTTGTCAGCAAAGTGATGTCTCTGCTTTTTAGTAAGCTGTCTAGGTTGATCATAACTTTTCTTCCAAGGAGCAAGCATCTTTTAATTTCATGGGTGCAGTCACCATCTGCAGTGATTTTGGAGCCCAAGAAAATAAAGTCTGTCACTGTTTCCACTGTTTCCCCATCTATTCACCATGAAGTGATGGGACCAGATGCCATTATCTTAGTTTTCTGAATGTTGAGTTTTAAGCCAACTTGTTCACTCTCTTCTTTCATGTTCATCAAGAGGCTCTTTAGTTCTTCACTTTCTGCCATAAGGGTGGTATTATCTGTATATCTGAGGTTACTTATATTTCTCCCTGCAATCTTGATTCCAGCTTGTGCTTCATCCAGCCTAATGTTTCTCATGATGTACTCTGCATGTAAGTTCAACAAGCAGGGTGACAATATATAGCCTTGATGTACTCCTTTCCCAATTTGGAACCAGTCTGTTGTTTTATGTCCAGTTCTAACTATTGCTTTTTGATCTGCATACAGATTTTTCAGGAGACTGATCAGGTGGTCTGGTATTCCCATCTCTTTCAGAATTTTCCAGTTTGTTGTGATCCACACAGTCAAAGGCTTTGGTGTAGTCAATAAAGCAGAAGTAGATGTTTTTTGGGAACTCTCTTGCTTTCTTGATGATCCAATGGATGTTGGCAATCTGATCTTTGGTTCCTTTGCCTTTTCTAAAACCAGCTTGAACATCTGGAAGTTCACAGTCCACATACTGTTGAAGTCTGGCTTGGAGAATTTTGAGCATTACTTTACTAGCGTGTGAGATGAGTGCAATTGTGTGGTAGTTTGAGCATTCTTTGGCATTCCCTTTCTTTGGGATTGGAATGAAAACTGACCTTTTCCAGTCCTGAGTTTTCCAAATTTGCTGGCGTATTGAGTGTAGCACTTTCACAGCATCATCTTTTAGGATTTGAAATAGCTCAACTGGAATTCCATCACCTCCACTAGCTTTGTTCGTAGTGATGCTTCCTAAGGCCAACTTAACTTCACATTCCAGGATCTGGCTCTAGGTGAGTGATCACACCATTGTGGTTATCTGGGTCACAAAGATCTTCTTTTGTACAGTTCTTCTGTGTATTCTTGCCACTTCTTCTTAATATCTTCTGTTTCTGTTAGGTCCCTACTATTTCTGTCCTTTATTGTGCCTTGTTATCTCTAATTTTCTTGAAGAGATCTCTAGTCTTTCCCATTCTACTGTTTTCCTCTTTCTTTGCAACGATGACTGAGGAAGGCTTTCTTATCTCTCCTTGTTATTCTTTTGAATGCTGCATTCAAATGTGTGTATCTTTCGTTTTCTCCTTTGCCTTTTGCATCTTTTCTTTTCTCAGCAATTTGTAAGGGCTCCTCAGACAACAGGAACCAAAAACAAGATTTTTGGAGAGACTAATATAAACAAATCTGAAAACTATGGTCATGAAAAAGGAGGAGAACACATTAGGAATTCAAGTTCATTCATTTATTGAGTAAAGTTTAAAATATTATAAGAGAATGTACAATATTAGACCATAAATTTTTAAGCCAAAAAAAAAGTATATACTTTTGAGAAAATGTGAATTTTCAAGTGTGTTCAAGAGGAAGTAGAACAACTGAATTAAACCTTTTAGCCCCAAAATAAATTGAAGGCGTATCAGTCCCAGGTTTTTCCTTAGATAGTGAGTTCTGGTAAGACTTTACGAAATAAACAACATCCCAACTTTCTGCAAAGTTTCCCAAAACAAAGAAAATAAGGTGAAGTTTCCTAAGTTGTTTTATTAACCTAATATACTGAACAGTTCCCCAACTGGGCAATGATAGCAAACACACACATGTCCCACAGTATGTCAATTGTACTTCCAAAATAGATACAGAAAACATAAAAAGTATTCACCAATAAAATTAGGCAGCATATTTTTAAAAAAGCATGACCAATAATGTTTCTCTAGGGTAAAATATATTCCCACATTAGAATAGCTACTAATGTAACAACTGTAAAATGCTGTTGCTCATTTCAATGCACAATAATAAACATTAAATAGAAGCAAATATTCACTCATGATAAAAATATTTAACAAAACAAACCAAATCTGGAGTAGAACCTCCTTAACTTAGTAAAGTACCAAAGATTTAAGTGATCATCATATCATAATGCTGACACTTCAGAAATATTTCAAATTAGAATTGATACCAAGATGAAGATTCTCTTTATTGTTGTTATTCTTCAACATCATATCAAAGGTCCTAGCTAAGGGAATAGTAAAAATGAAGTAGTATATACATTGGAAAGGGAGAAACAACTCTATCAGTTATACATAATTCTAAATTCCAAGACGGTTCATCATTATTTTTACATGATTCTAAATTTCAAATCAATCAACAAACATTTATAGCAGCTAAGAAATTAAACCAAGTTGAATGGCTGTGTACATAATCAGTTTGCAAAAATCAATATCTTTCCCACAAATTAATAGTAAGCAATTAGAAAATAAAATGCATATAGTAAATGCAATCTATAAAGCAAAAAAACTGCAGTATTCCAAAAAACAAACCTAAAAACAAATATTCATAAAAAATATGCATGACCTTAACATAAAAATTATGCAACTTAGGTTAATGAGATATAAAAAAGATGTACGTTCAAGAATAACACTTAATATTACAAAGGTATCTAAAAATACACTTGCTTCTCAGAATAAAAGCTATAACAAACCTAGACAGGATATTAAAAAGGAGTGACACTGCTTTGCTGACAAAGGTCCATCTAGTCAAAGCTATGGTTTTTCCAGTGGTCATGTATGGATGTGAGAGTTGGACTATAAGGAAAGCTGAGCACCAAAGAATTGATGCTTTTGAACGGAGGTGTTGGAGAAGACTCTTGAGAGTCCCTTGGACTGCAAGGAGATCCAACCAGTCCATCCTAAAGGAGATCAGTCCTGAATGTTCATTGGAAGGACTGATGCTGAAGCTGAAGCTCCAATACTTTAGCCACCTGATGCAAAGAAATGACTCATTAAAAAAGATTGTGATGTTGGGAAAGATTGGAAGTAGAAGGAGAAGGAGACAACAGAGGATGAGATGGTTGGATGGCATCACTGACTCGATGGACAGGAGGTTGAGCAAATTCCAGGAATCGGTGCTGGACAGGAAGGCCTGGCATGCTGCAGGCCCCAGAGTCACAGAGTGGGACGTGACTGAGGGACTTAACTGACTAAATCTCTTAAACGTGTAAGAATATTCAGATATTCATTTGCTGAGATTTGAATATGCAATTGAAAAAGGATTCAAATAAATAATTCACCATTTTAATTTAAATCTTACAGTATTTATTTACACACTATACTTATTAATTTAGAACCAGAACACATTTTAGTGTAAAACCACATTTTTAAAATATTAAAGTAACATAATGCAGATCATGAGTTATATAAATGAAAACACTTTTCGTACAGAATGATTCATAACTAGCAAACTTTCAGAAGAATTTGGAAATTTAGTACATCAAGAGGATAAAATCATTTGTAACTGGAATGTGTTTCCTTTACTCCAACAGTTTTATCATAGTATGGTGGCCATTTTAATTGACTCTCAACACACTTATCCAAAGGCATTGTTCTTGTTTGTTTTTATTTTATTTCTTACTACCATATCTGACAAGATATACACTTCTGGGTATTGGAATAATATAGGTATATATGATACTATGGTATAATATAGAAAAAGGATTTTACTATTTTAAAGCTGCTGCTGCTAAGTCACTTCAGTCGTGTCTGACTCTGTGCGACCCCACAGATGGCAGCCCACCAGGCTTCCCAGTTTCTGGGATTCTCCAGGCAAGAACACTGGAGTGGGTTGCCATTTCCTTCTCCAACCCATGAAAGTGAAAAGTGAAAGTGAAGTCACTGAGTCGAGTCCGACCCTCAGCGACCCCATGGACTGCAGCCTTCCAGGCTCCTCCGGCCATGGGATTTTCTAGGCAAGAGTACTGGAGTGGGGTGCCATTACCTTCTCCGATTTTAAAGCTGCACACATGCAAATCTGGTTAAGAGTATTAAGATAATTCCATTTAACTCTACAGCTATTTCTGGAAGAGAAACTGGAGACCAACAAAGGATTTAGAAGGACAGAAAATAGAATTACATTTTAGACTCAATTCCTGACCCTGATATCTTGGGACATCTCACAGAATTTTCTAGTTAGTCTGTTTATACTTGTCTCTTTTGTAAGCTATTCCTTTCTCAAGGTTTTCATGCACTTGTTTGTTTTGAAAGATTTGATGAACTGGCCTAGAGGAAAGTGACTTACACTTCAATGAGACAAAAATTAAAATGGAAGTCACGTAATGTTTTTAAAAAAGATATTTAATGTCATTTTACCACAGCATAAAAATAATGACTACAGGCACTTTGACAATTGAATGAATGTCACTCTCCGACTTGGTTTCCTTGTCCATAGATTGTGGATAAAACTTTCATTGGGCTTTGTGAGGATTATCAGGTAAATATCATTCAGTCGTCAGACGCTGTGCAAAAGACAGCTAGTAACAATATTTCATTCCCATTTTGTGTGTGTGAAAGGTGTGAAAACTGGGAATCTGGACATATCGCCAAACCTTTCCTAATCAGTCTGTTAAAAGCTTGCATCTGCAAACAACATTGCTTTCCTAGACAGTTCATCCTTCCCTCCAGGGATGTCCCCCAAAGAGTTTGGATGGGGATGTGTGTGTGTGAGAGAGGTGAGAAAAGTTCAATAATCAAAAGAACGTATTTCTGTGTTTTATATTTAAAAACAAGTGGCAGTCCTTATTTTCAATTTCTAGAGTCAGTTTGCTAGACAGGGGTGAGGGCTTGAGAATCCCTTTAAACGTTGAGGAAAGGCCACATCGCCCGCGCATTTCCGTCGGGGGGCTCTAGCAGAGGATAGACAGAGAGCCTGGCCAATCGGAGCGCAGGTTAGAGCTGTTCCCGCCCCCTTCCGTCGAGCCCGCCTCTTCCCCGTGCCGCCCTCTGGGAGTCCGGCAGGCTCGTCCCGCCCCCTCCCCTGAGTGACAGGACCGTGGACAGCAACATTTCCAGCCGGACACGTAGTTGGTCGGCCCTTGCGCTGGCTGAACTGAGGTGTGTGTGGTGTGTGTGTGTCAGGCAGGGGCGGCGAGGGGATTGGGGAGGCCCTGCCCGTGAAGCTCGGGGTCTGGGGGTGAAAGCGGTTCCTCACTGGGCCCTCAGCGCGTTTAGGGGACGCTCGGTCCACCCCTGGGAGCTGCACTTGGGAGTACTGGGCGGAGGTAGGCGCGCAGGGGTCTTTGGCAGTGGAGGACTCCAGAGCCCAGGAAACCCCGTAGGAACGGTGGTGCGTGAGGAGCCTTCCGGGCGCTTGGGGCGCTCGCGGTGGGGGTGGGGCGGCGGGCGCAGGGCTCGCGGGTGGGCGTGGCCGCCGCGGTTGCTAAGAAACGGCGGGCCCCGCCCTGCCAGCGTGTCTGGCCCTGGCCCTCCGGCCCTGCGAAGCGGGGCTCGACCCGCCTCCCCGCGGCCTTCCCCTTGGGTTGGGGCTAGCCCCCCTTGTGCCCTCAGTGAACTCGCGTCCCCTGATTTCGCTGTCCTGCTCTCCGATGTAGTGGGTGCAGAGCTCCCACTCAGGCCTCCCTCTCCCATGTTACTCCTCTGCACACTTCGCTCCTCGCCTTCCAAAATGAACAAGGATCTGCAGATCAGAACACGTTCAGAGAAGGGTTTCAGGCAGCCTGAGGTGGCTTTATTTGCCAGGATGGTGGGGCGGGAATGAGCCTTTTCCTGGGGTTTGGTGAATGCTTGAAGCCACAAGGTAATGGTGTCCCTGTGGATGACTAGGACAAGGGAGATAGGAGATGTGATTTCTTCCACCTGGAAGTCTTTTTGATTGCTGCTGCTGTTTGAGTTCAAGGAGCTTCTCAGGAAGTTGAGGCAAGTCATTTTTGGACAGGTCCTATTAATGTATGATCTCCCTTTCAGACCCTCTTATGGAGAAGAGTGGTTGGTACTAAGTAACTGAAGCCCTCTTTGGCTTCAATGCCCCATTTAATGATTAACTGTGAGATAGTAACCATAGATAACCATTCAGATCTCTTCTTTGCCCCCATCGTCTGGCCTCAAATGATTCAGCAGAGCAAACAATCCACAGAGAAAACACAAAGAAACTAAAAGTCTGCTTTTACTTCCTTGTGCTAGGTTTACTGTGTAAATCCTCAAGAAGGAAGCTTGTAGTGCCTGTTACCACTAGGAAGATTGACCTAAAATCAGGAATCTAGGTGTTAGGAAATATTTGCCATTGGGCAGTTAACCTTCATAACTTCTCTCATCTGGGAGGTGGAGATACTTATGTGCCCTTTGGTTATAAAACGTAAGGAGAGCTAATTGTAAACTGTTATTGATTACATGTTTAACCTTTTTTTTGGTCTATATGATCTCTGTTGTTGATTCAGTATTAGCTCTTCTTACGTAGTACCTGAAATGTCCTGCATACATTTTTCCCCCATTGATATCACTAGATTTTTTCAAGTATATGCATAGCCTGAAAAAATTGGGACAGATTACTTTCTAATTCAATGATGGATGACCTTTTTGGTGGTATATACCATTTTGAGAAGCCAAGAGAAACTACTGACTCTCCCCTTAGAAAAAGACACAATTCGAAACATAAGTGGATGTTGGATAAAGAACATCTGTTTTCGATCAGCTTCTTGAGAGTTAAGAAAATTACTCTCCCATCTTGCCTCACTCCAAAGTGACTTGAGTAATTTATATCCAAAAGTACTGGGAGGAGAGTTGGGTCTCTTCCATGTCTTCCACAATGCATCTTACTGTGGCTTACCTTAGTTTATGGTCTTCAATGAATCCTTTTTCTTCTTCTTTAAAAAAAAAAAAAGTTTACTTTTTTAGTATTTAACAAACATGAACTACCAATGATCAATAAATGATAGCTGACTGTTAAAACCATGTAAATTGAATTTTATTATAAATGCCATTTGATCATTCTTTCAAAGAATATTCTTATATTTAAGCAAATGAAAAGAGAAATTATTGTCAACTTGTTTGGGGAAATGGTAAATTGTATTTTTTAGACAAATATTAAATACACAAACTTTCTCTTTTATCAAAGTCCATTTTTGACAAATAAAAAAATTACTTTTAGTGTACGCTACTGCTGCTGCTGCTGCTGCTAAGTCACTTCAGTCGTGTCCGACTCTGTGTGACCCCATAGACGGAAGCCCACCAGGCTCCCCCGTCCCTGGGATTCTCCAGGCAAGAACACTGGAGTGAGTTGCCATTTCCTTCTCCAATGCATGAAAGTGAAAAGTGAAAGTGAAGTTTTCCAGGCAAGAGTACTGGAGTGGGGTGCCATTGCCTTCTCCAATATGTTACTAGAATTCTTTAATTCAAATGAATGACCTTTATAACATAATTTCCCATGGCTAAAAAATACTGTATTTGACTCTGGTTTGGCTCTTTTCCTGATTTCTGTATTAAAATGGAAGGCAGTAAATAGAAATATTTTGTTTGCTAATATACCTTTATCTAACTTTATTAATAAAAGTGGGCATCAGTAGTAGATACTATCATTAGATAGGGAAAATGATGAAAAAGGAAAATATGTGTGTTTTGTAATAAACATGAGTATTGTTCTTTAGCACTTACAGTTATATTCAAACTGTTTAGTATTTGACTATTATTTTCTTAACTCATCATTTATAGTAGAAAAACTAGTATAAAGATAAATTGATTACAGAGACAGTTCTAATGGAATTAGAGTTTTAGGGGCTTAGTAAATAATAGCTATTGCATTTGTAAACAGACAGGTAGAGTTGGTAATATCCAGTTCATTACAACAGAGCTGACTGGATGCATTGCTTTCAGTGGGAGACCAAAACTGAGTACTAATACTTCTTTCCCCTTTCTAGCTCTACTTCCTGTCTCAGAACCTAGACTTTAGTCCAGTGAGAGAAAATTTCAGTTTAAGGAACAGATAGATACAGTTAGAATCGCTGGTCTATATGATCTAGGGCAGAGAGGGGAGAAAAAGAAGATAAACCTCTAGTGTTTACAGGTTTGTAATGGGTTATCTCTCCCCATTGAAATAGTATGGACCAGTGGATTTCAGCTTTGAATCAGATAACTTCCCTGTTGAGAAGCTGTGAATACAGAGTGGGATCTGAGGCCAGGGCTATTAATCTAGTCCTCTGGTTTTTCATCCTGGATAGTACCTCTGGGCCATTTGAAGTATGTAGGGATGTTGTTAAATTATTGTTGTTGTTCAGTCACTAAGTCGTGTCTAACGCTTTGCAACCCTATGGATTGCCGCAAGCCAGGCTCCCCTGTCCTTCATTATCTCCTGGAGTTTGCTCAGACTATTAACAGGATATCCTTAAAAGCTACTGCCTTTTAGGACCTTGAAGTTTAAGGATGATGAATATTGTATAATGTAGAGGTCCACCAGCTCAGTAAAAAATTTCCTTCCTCTACTCCAATGCCAAAATCATCTCCAAACTATTCCAGTGGAGTTCCTCCATAAAGAAACATGAAACTGGAGCAAATTTCCCCCTAGCCTTTGTTCCTGTGTACCATATTTTTTCCTTATTTTTATTTGTTTTCTTTAAAATTTAAGTGTAGTAGTTTTATAATATTGTATCAGTTTTAGAAGCTACTGGGCTTCCGTGGTAGTTCAGCTGGTAAATAATCTGCCTGCAATGCAGGAGACCCCGGTTCTATTCCTGGTTCAGGAAGATCCCCTGGAGAAGGGCTAGGCTACCCACTCTAGTATTCTTGGGCTTCCCTGATAGCTCAGGCAATAAAGAATCTGCCTGCAATGCGGGAGACCTGGGTTTGATCCCTAGTTTGGGACAATTCCCTGGAGGAGGGCATGGCAACCCACTCTAGTATTCTTGCCTGGAGAATTCCACGGACAGAGGAGCCTGGTGGGCTACAGTCCGTGGGGTCACAAAGAATTGGACACGACATAGTGGCTAAGCACACATACAACATAGTGATTAAGAGTTTTTGTAGATTATACCCCATTTAAATTTATTATAGAATATTAGGTAGATTTCCTATGCTCTATGACATATCCTTGTATTTATTTTATACATAGTAGTTCATGCCACTTAGTACCCTACCCCTATCATACCCCTGCTCTCTTCCAATCTCCCCACTGATAACCAGTAATTTGTTCTATGTGAGTCTGTTTCTGATTTGTTATTTTCATTCATTTTATTTTTTAGATTCCACATATAAATGATAATATACAGTATTTGTCTTATTTCCCTGAGAATAATACCTTCTAGGCCCATTTGTATTATTGCAAATGGAAAGGTTTTATTCTTTTTATGGCTAAATAGTATTCTATTCTATATATATATATATATATGTGTGTGTGTGTGTGTGTGTGTGTGTGTGTATACTTGCACACCACATCTCTGCAGTCCCATGAGCTGTAGTCCCCCAGCCTGCTCTGTCCATGGAATTTTCCAGGCAAGGATACTGGAGCAGGTTGCCATTTCCTACTTCAGGGGATCTTTCAACCCAGGAGTCAAACCAATACCTCTTGCATCTCCTGCATTGGCAGGCAGATTCTGTCCCAAGTGCCACCTGGGAAGCTTTTATATTTACATACCACATCTTCTTTATCTATTCATCTGTTGAGTATGTACCATGTTTTTGATATCAATAGATTTGACTCTTAAGTGTGAAGGTCTTAAAAATACTTCTTAGAATATGGTTATTTTTTGGTATTCTCTCGGAATGACTAAAATTATATTAGTGGAAAATAGCAATATATATTTAATTATATTTGATATTCTTAAGACTAAATATATCCTTATTGAACATAAAAGAATCATAGATTCCTAAGAGCTAAGTTTTGGTCACACTTATTATGTACATTTAATCCTTTCTTATATGGTTCGAGTGTTAAGTATCTTTGCAACAATAGAGTGAATAGGTATATATTTTCATGAAAAAGAAAAGACGGCTTCTTAGCTTCAGTTCAGCTCAGTTCAGTCGCTCAGTTGTGTCTGACTCTTTGCGACCCCATGAATCGCAGCACACCAGGCTGTCCTGTCCATCACCAACTCCTGGAGTAAACTCAGACTCACATCCATGGAGTCAGTGATGCCATCCAGCCATCTCATCCTCTGTTGTCCCCTTCTCCTCCTGCCCCCAGTCCCTCCTAGCATCAGAGTCTTTTCCAATGAGTCAACTCTTCGCATGAGGTGGCCAAAGTACTGGAGTTTCAGCTTTAGCATCATTCCTTCCTAAGAAATCCCAGGGCTGATCTCCTTCAGAATGGACTGGTTGGATCTCCTTGCAGTCCAAGGGACTCTCTTCTTAGCTTACTTTTTACTAATTCCCTTGTAGCTCAGATAAAGAATCTGCCTGCAATGCAGGAGACCTGGGTTTGATTCCTGGTTTGGGGAGATCCACTGGAGAAGGAAATGGCAACCCACTCCAGTATTGTTGCCTGGAGAATCCCATGGACAGAGGAGCCTGGCAGGTCACAAGAGTGGGACATGACTTAGCGACTAGATCACCATAGCTTACTTTTTAGTTTTGCAGTGTTAAAAAGACAATGATAGATAAATCCTCTGTACTTAGTGGTTTAACAAACTCTGTTGTATTGAATCAGAAGGTGGATACAAGTCCTTAAATGAGAGGATCTTATCAGTTTCATGGTTTTCAAGCCAAACATGGAGACTGAAGCAGGGATAAAGTAGCTTAGTTCTTCTGTAATGGTATTTTACAGAACAAAGTTGCAAAAGCAGCAGACCAGTTAGACTGAACACCTTAAAATTTTGGCGAAGACGAAGATAGTTTAATCCCAAAGGATTTTTTACGTACTTTGAATTTTAAAACATTCAAATATATATCTGTATAAGAAATTATATGGATACCTGTGACAGATCCTAATTGTGGATTGCAGTTTATAACCTCTACCAGGTAGAAAGTGCACTGGATTGAAAGCTTCAGACCTGGCTTCTTGCAGTAGATATATCATTTGTTAGATTTTATAATGTCTTCAGGCATCAAGTTCCTTATTTGAGAATAGCAAGAGTTGAAGATTTTTACTGGTTTTCTACCATTTTTTTCTGAAGAATATGCTTGCATATTATGAAAATTCTCATTATTCACAGTGATTCACTATAGCACTGAATCTTTCTGGGCAGGGATATATTAGATTTTTTAAGGTATAATTTAAACAGTAATCTCCCAGTTCCTGATTTCATTTTGTCTGTTTGTAGAGGTTTATTCTCTTCTTCTTTCTTCAATATTTCCCTCAACCTCCACACATGCACACATTTGGAAAACACTGGATTATGTAGAAATGATCTATATAGGCTCTTTCAATGCCAAATTTTTCTGGATAAATATAGCATTTGAAATGAATAAAGTGAAACAACAACAACAAAAAATCCCACAAAGCCAAGAAAAAGGAAATTGGCAGAATACTCAGGCATACCTGTGAAAATCTGAGAAGAATTTTAAGGTAAGGAAGAACACTTGATAGAATTCTTTGATATCTAACACATAGAGAGGAGAACTCTGTGTAAAAAGAGCCATGATTAAGTGACGGTGGAAAGAAGATAAGGTAGAACAAAAAGAGAGTGAAAAAACTGAAAAAAATGTGAGAATTGTATTAGTTTTATATTCCTGATGTAACTAGCACAAATTCAGGATGTTATAATTCTGTACTTCAGAAGTCTGATATAGCTTTTACTGAACTACAATCAGTGTATGGGCAGGAATTCTTTCTTTTCAGGGACCTCTGGGAGAGATGTTTCCTTGCCTTTTCCATCTTCTGGAGCTGCACACATTCATTGATTTATAAAGATGGTTCCTCCATCTTCAGAGCCAGCAACATTGCATCTCTCTGACTATTCTTCTGTAGTCAGATACACTTATGACCACAACTAGGATAACTTAAAACATTTAGAGACTCAGTTGGATAGTCCAGGAGGTTATTCCTTGAATCACATCTGCAAAGTTCCTTTTGCAGTATAAGGTAACACATTCGCAAGTTCTAAAAATTAGAACTTAGGCATCTTTGAGGGGGAACATTATCCTGCCTACTACATAACATACTAAATAAGTCCACATTTGAGGCAGTAAAGAGTAGAACTGATGTTACTATAGAAAATTTAATGTGTGGAGAACAGACTTGAAAAGTTATCCTAGCTAAAATACTGAATGCATGAAAAGAAAACTGTGTTTGGAGAAAAAAGAATGAAGTCCGTTATATGAACGCTTGGAATTTCTGATAATTGTTCCTAAAGAAGAGAACAGAACAATTCAGAAAAATGTAATAAAGAGACTGTTGTTGTTGTTGTTTTTCCGTTGCTAAATCATGTCTGACTCTTTGCGACCCCATGAACTGCAGCAGCCAGGTTTCCCTGTTCTCTGTCTCCTGCAGTTTGCTTAAACTCATGTCCACTTAGTCAGTAATGCCATCCAATCATCTTATCATCTGTTGTCTCCTTCTCCTCTTGCCTTCAATCTTTCCCAGCATCAGGGTCTTTTCCAATAAGTCAGCTCTTCGCATCAGGTGGCCAAAGTATTGGAACTTTAGCATCAGTCCTTCCAATGAAAATTCAGGGTTGATTTCCTTTTGGATTGCCTAGTTTGATCTCCTTGCTGTCTAAGGGATTCACAAGAGGCTTATTCAGCACCAAAGTTTGAAAACATCAATTTTTCGGTGCTCAGCCTCCTTTATGGTCCAACTCTCACATCCATACATGACTACTAGAAAAACCGTAGCTTTGACTATATGGACCTTTGTTAACAAAGTGATGTCTCTGCTTTTTAATACATTCCCTAGGTTTGTCATAACTAGTCTTCCAAGGAGCAAGTGTCTTTAGTTTTGTGGCTGCAGTCACCATCCACATTGTTTTTGAATCTAAGTAAATAAAACTTTTCACTATTTCTGCTTTTTCCCCAACTATTTGCCATGAAGTGGTAGGACTGGATGCCATGATCTTTGTTTTTTGAATGTTGAGTTTTAAGCCAGCTTTTTCACTCTCCTCTTTGACTTTCATCAGAAAGCTCTTTAGTTTCTCTTTACTTTCTGCCATTAAAATGGTATCATCTGCATATCTGAGGTCGTTGATATTTCTCTCAGCAATCTTGATTCCAGCTTGTGCTTCATCCAGTCCAGCATTCGCATGATGTACTCTGCATATAAGTTGAATAAGCAGGGTGGCAGTATGCAGCTTTGATGTACTCTTTCCCAGTTTGTTTTTCCATGTCCAGTTCTAACTTTTGCTTCTTGTCTTGCATACAGGTTTCTCTGGAGGCAGGTAAGGTGGTCTGGTATTCCCATCTCATTAAGAATATTCCACCACTACTACTAAGTCATGTCAGTCGTGTCTGCCTCTGTGCGACCCCATAGACGGCAGCCCACCAGGCGCCCCTGTCTCTGGGATTCTCCAGGCAAGAACACTGGAGTGGGTTGCCATATCCTTCTCCAATGCATGAAAGTGAAAAGTGAAAGTGAAGTTGCTCAGTTGTGTCCGACTCTTAGTGACCCCATGGACTGCAGCCCACTAGGCTCCTCCATCCATGGGATTCTCCAGGCAAGAGTACTGGAGTGGGGTGCCATTGCCTTCTCCGAGAATATTATACAGTATGTTGTAATTCACACAGTCAAAAGTTTTTAACATTGTCAATGAAAAAGAAGTAGATGTTTTTCTGAAATTTCCTTGTTTTTTCTATGATCCAGCATATGTTGGCAATTTGATCTCTGGTTCCTCTTCCTTTTCTAAATCCAGCTTGTACATCTGTAAGTTCTTGGTTCATGAACTGCTGAAAATCATGAAGGATTTTGAGCATAATCTCAATGGTATGTGAAATGTGTGCAATTGTATAGTAATATGAACATTTTTGGCATTGCTTTTTTTGAGATTGGAATGAAAACTGACCTTTTCCAGTCCTGAGGCCACTGCTGAGTTTTCCAAATTTACTGGCATGACAAGTGCAGCATGTTAACGGCATCATCTTTTAGGATTTGAAATAGCTCAGCTGGAATTTCATCACCTCCATTAGCTTTGTTCATAGTAATACTTCTTAAGGCTCACTTGATTTCACACTCCAGGATGTCTAGCTCTAGGTGAGTGACCACACCATCGTGGTTATCTGATCATTAGGAGCTTTTTTGTACAGTTCTGTGTATTCTTGCCACCTTGTGTTAATCTCTTCTGTTTCTGTTAGGTCCTTGCCATTTTTGTCCCTTATTGTGCCCATCTTTGCATGAAATGTTCTCTTGGTATCTCCAATTTCCTTAAAGAGATCTCTAGTCTTTCCCATTCTATTGTTTTCCTCTATTTCTCTGCATTGTTCATTTAAGACTTTCTTATCTCTCTTTGCTGTTCTCTCGAACTCTCCATTCAGTTGGGTATATCTTTCCCTTTCTCCTTTGCCTTTTACTTCTCCTCTTAGCTACTTGTAAGCCCTCTTCAGAGAACCACTTTGCCTTCTTGCATTTCTTTTTCTTGGGGATGGTTTTAGTATCCCCTTCCTGTACAGTGTTACGAATCACTGTCCATATTTCTTCAGGTACTCTGTCTACCAGATCTAGTTCCTTGAATCTATTCATAAAAGTTTTGGTATATTCATAAGAGTTTTGATTTAGGTCATACCTTAACAACTTGGAGCCTGAATTTTCAATAAACAGAAATAGCAGGAAAAAAATTTTCTGAGCTAAAAAAGGTCAATAGACACAGAAAGGATATTTCTTATATAAGTATGACAACTCAGATACACAATGTCAACAGTTTTTCAACTCATAATGATGAAGGAAAAAAATCCTTCCTATATATAGAAGGAGAGAGGAGAAGATAGGGCGTTATTATCAGGAAACCAAACTTAATATGGTTGCAGACTTTTTTTCTGTAGTTTTAAATACTAGATGACAACAGATAAATATTTTTAGAGTTAAAATTCCATGCAATTTGTTTTGTTCACACACAGCAACAGAAAACCATTCTTAAATATATAAAACCTCTAAACTACATACTTTTTACTTCTGGAGGAAAAAGATAATAATAAGATGATACAATATAAATGCAAAAGCAATGGTATATTAAAAATCAAAACATATAGGTTTCTAGGATATAGAGTAGCTTTAAATAATTAAGTCTAATTAAAAATTTAAGTAAAAACTGCATGAGAAGATATATAATGTAAAATTTATTCAGTAATAATAATCTAGATTTAATAAAGCATGTGATGTTTTGATTTATTTACGCCAGAGATGAAACCTGGTAATTTAAGATATGAATAAATTAAAAAATACCTCCAGCAAATTGTGACCCAGGCCCACCCACATCTGGCTTGTTTTTATAGAACCCAGGAACCAAAAATATTTTTTGTGTTTTAAATGGTTGAGAAAAAATTGAAACAATAATTTTTGCAAGGTGAAAGAATATGAATTTCTAATCTTATTGATTATAAATAAAGTTTTATTGAAACACAGTTACACTCATTTGTTTACATATTGTCTATAGCTGCTTTTGCATTAAAACAGCAGTTTTGAGTAATTGCAACAGTGATGTAAATGCGGTGCTCTCCTTGCTTTGCATTGCTCCTCAGAGCACTACAAATCACACTGACAAAATTGAGTTATAATTTGACTTTGCCTCTTCACCTGAAGAGCCCAAAGTATTTTTGATCTGACCTTTTACAGAGAAACTTTGCAACTCCTAATCTAAAGTATGTGTATGAACTTTGGTGTATAAGACTGAAACTTTGATTTCAGTCCACGGTACCCAAATTTACTCAGCTATTGCCCTTCAATATGCTACTTACCGTAGCATCTCTTTGGTCTTATATGGACTGAGGTTAAAACCAAGTATATATTATTCTGTATATTTAATAATCTAGATTTTCTTTTTTTCATTTCATGCTTTAAATGAAACAAAATTCATGTAAAGATTTCGAATATCACTTCCAAAGACAAAAGTCAGTTAATACTGCTGTAAGAAGAAAAAATGAATGC
Source organism: Bos mutus (assembly GCF_027580195.1). Lineage (NCBI taxonomy): Eukaryota > Metazoa > Chordata > Mammalia > Artiodactyla > Bovidae > Bos > Bos mutus. The sequence goes on along the minus strand of NC_091630.1, from coordinate 10,761,190 downwards.
TTTACTATGGTATGCCAAAATCGTACGTGCTTTTAGAAGTAAGCACATACCACATTTAATAAGTTGGTTGTGTGTCAATCATTTAATCAGCCTATATTTGTGGCAAGCACAGGTGAATTATTTCAGAGGAAGTGGCATTGAAACGCAGTTTTGAAGGGTGCCTGCAAATTCAAGGTGAATGAGGCTGGCGCTAAGGTAACATGGAGAATAAGATGTGTAAAGCCACTAGACTGTCAGTAGGGTCGTGTGACTGGAAAATGAAAGAAATTCTGTAGCTGGAACAGAATTTGGAAAAATAGTAGCTGGAGTTGAGACAATAAAGACCTGCTAGCCCAGGCTAAGAAGCCTAGTATGTCATGCAAAATGGTCTTCATCTTGTGGGCAAACGAAGATCCATTTCAGATGTTTGAACTGTAGAGACACATGATCAGATTAGTATTAATAATATTTAGATATTGGTTCTTAAATTTTTCAAATGTAGCCCTCCCTAAAATTCTCCAATGTTATGACTTATAGTTTCATGCGGCGTAAGTTGCCTTGAGATATACCCATTTATATTCTATTTATAACAGTTCTTCCTTGAGGGAGATATACAAACAATCCCCCAATGTCTTTTCTTCATTTTACAGATGTAAAATCTATATCTCAGATAAATGATCTGAACACAGCTCTTCCTTGTAAAGGAAAGTGAGTGAGTTCTTTGATTAGATAGATTTGAATTCAATTTTCTACCTTTTCCCTGTTAACTGTGCATGCTTGAAAAACTCACTTAATAATTAGAAAACCTAGTTTTTCCAGTTGGGTTTTATTGTATTTATCCCACAGGAATATGAGAATTTCTGATAACGTATGTGACATGCTTAACACAACAAATGGAAACTGTTGATATTTTTACTATTACTAATATTAATCATCATCATTATAAGGGTTCAACACCAATTATTCACATTTTCAAAATCCCAAGTTTTGAAAAATGTTTCCCAAGATTTTCACAAATTCATTTGATGCAAACCAGCCTTGAAGTGACAGGGGACGACTTATATACTTATTTTTTTAGTCAGTGTCAATATTGATAAGATTTTGCTGTGAAATATTGCTATGCTGCCCCCATACATGTTATATAATTATAGTAGCTGTGAGACATAGTTACTTTCTGTAGTCTCCAAGACACATCTGGCCCAAGCATTTTAGATAAAGACTACACATCTATATTATGATTCCTTTAATAACAGCTTCGAGATATAATTCACAGTCATAAAATTTATGATTTTAAAGTGTACCATTCAGTGGTCTTAGCATATTCAGAGTGAGGTGTGTGATCATCACTATCTAATTTTAGAATATATTTATCACCTCAAAAAGTACCCTTTATTGGTCATTCCCTATTTCTTTTGCTCTCACCCTCAGCCATGAAAAGTGAAAGTGAAAGTCACTCAGTCATGTTTGACTCTTTGTGACCCCATGGACTGTATAGTCTATGGAATTCTCCAGGCCAGACTACTGGAGTGGGTAGCTGTTCCCTTCTCCAAGGTATCTTCCCAACCCAGGGGTTGAACCCAGGTCTAATGCTTTGCAGGCAGATTCTTTACCAGCTGAGTCACCAGGGAAGCCCCAAAATACATGAGTGGGTAGCCTATCCCTTCTCCAGAGGATCTTCCCTATCCAGGAATTGAACTGGGGTCTCCTGCATTGCAGGCAGATTCTTTACCAGCTGAGGTGCCAGCCTAAGTAACCATTTATCAATCTATTTTCTGTTCCTATGCTGCTGCTGCTGCTAAGTCACTTCAGTCATGTCCGACTCTGTGTGACCCCATGGACGGAAGCCCACCAGGCTCCCCCGTCCGTGGGATTCTCCAGGCAAGAACGCTGAAGTGGGTTGCCATTTCCTTCTCCAGTGCGTGAAAGTGAAAAGTGAAAGGGAAGTTGCTCAGTCGTGTCCGACTCCTTGTGACCCCATGGACTGCAGCCCACCAGGCTCCTCCATCCGTGGGATTTTCCAGGCAAGAGTACTGGAGTGGGGTGCCATCACCTTCTCCGATAGATTTTCTCATTCTGAATATATATAAAGAGAATAAACAGGAATGATGCATTAATTGGACTTTTTGTAAATGACTTCTTTCACTTAGCATAAAGTTTTCAAAGTTCATCTGTGTTGTACCATGTATCAATATTTCATTACTTCTTTTTATGTTGAATTAATATTGAATTGTATGGTTATACCACATTTTGTTTACCTATTCATCATGGATTGTTTTCACTTTCTGGCTATAGGGATAATGCTTCTATTTACATTTGTGTACACATTTTTATGTGACTATATTTTCATTTCTGTCACATGTATACCTGGAAATGGAATTTCTAGGTCACATGGCCTTTCTGTTTAGACGCTGAGGAGCTGCCAAACTGCTTTCCAAAGTGGCTGCACCATTTTGCTTTCCTACCAGCAATATGTGAAGGTTCTAGTTTGTTCACATCCACATCAATACTCCTTATTGTCTGTCTTTTGGTATAGCTATCCTTCTTGTTGTTGTTCAGTCTATACGTTGTGTTTGACTCTTTGCAATTCTATGAATTGCAGCATGCCAGGCTTCCCTGTCCTTCACTCTCTCCCAGAGTTTGCTCAAATACATCTGTTGAGTCAATGATGCTAATCCAACCATCTCATCCTCTGTTGCCCCCTTCTCCTACCCTCAGTCTTTCACAGCATCAGGATCTTTTCCAATGAGTTAGTTCTCTGCATCAAGTGACCGAAGTATTGGAGCTTGAGCTTCAGTAGCAGTCCTTCCAATGAATAGTCGGGACTGATTTCCTTTAGGATTGACTGGTTTGATCTATTTGCTGTCCAAGGGACTCTCAAGAGTCTTCTCCAGCACAATACTGGAAAAACTATAGCCTTGACTACATGAAACTTTGTCAGCAAAGTAATGTCTCTACTTTTTAATATGCTGTCTAGGTTTGTCATTGCTTTTCTTCCAAGGAGCAAGTGTCTTTTAATTATGTGGTGGCAGTTACTGTCCACAGTGATTTTGGAGCCCAAGAAAATAAAATCTGTCACTATTTCTACTTTTTTCCCAACCTATTTGCCATGAAGTCATGGGACCACATGCCATGGTCTTCATTTTTTGAATGTTGAATTCTAAGCCAGCATTTTCACTCTCCTCTTTCACCCTCATCAAGAGCCTTTTTTTTTTTTCTTCACTTTCTGCACTTAGAGTGGTATCATCTGCATATGTGAGGTTGTTGATATTTCTCCCAGCAGTCTTAATTCCAATTTGTGAGTCATCCAGCCTGACATTTGTATGATGTACACTGCATATAAGTTAAATAAGCAGGGTGACAATATACAGCTTTTACCTACTCTTTCCCAATTTTAATGGAGAAGGCAATGGCACCCCACTCCAGTACTCTTGCCTGGAAAATCCCATGGACGGAGGAGCCTGGTAGGCTGCAGTCCATGGGGTCGCTAAGAGTCAGACACGACTGAGCGACTTCGCTTCACTTCACTTCACTTCACTTTCCCAATTTTAAACCAGTTCATTGTTCCATGTCTGGTTCTAACTTTTGCTTCCTGCTCTGCATATAGGTTTCTTACCAGACAAGTAAGGTAATCTAGAATTCCCATATCTTGAAGAATTTTCCATAGTTTGTTGTGATCCACATAGTCAAAGCCTTTAGCATAGTCAGTGAAGTAGAAGGAGATGTTTTTCTGGAATTCCTTTGCTTTTTCTGTGATGCAATGTCTTTTTGAATTAGTGTTTATTCTTTTCAGAAAAATACCAGGAAATAGAATTAATAGATTATATAGTAGTTCTGTTTGTAATTTTTTTTAGGAACCTCCATTCTGTTTTCATAGTGGCTATACCAACTTACATTCTCACCAACAGTTCCCTATGTTCCTTTTTCTCTACATTCTTGCCAACCCTTGTTAATTTTTGTCTTTTTGATCATAACCAGTCTGACAAGTGTGAAGTAATATCTCATTTCCCTGATGATTAATGATTTTGAGCATCTTTTAATGTGCCTTTTGGCCATCTATATGTCATTGGAAAAATGTCTATTCAAGTCTTCTGTGCATTTTGTATTTGGGTTTTTTTTGTTTTGTTTGTTTTTTAAAGCTGAGTTTTATGCATCCTTGTTATATTTTGAATATTGACCCTGTATCAGATCTGTCATTTGCAAATATCTTCTCCCATTCAGTGGGCAGCATTTTCATTTTGCCATAGTTTCTTCACCTGTGCAAGAGCTTTCTTATTTAATGTAGTCCTATTTGTTTATTTTTGCTTCTATTTTCCTTGCCTGGCGAGGCAGATCCAAAAGAATATTGCTGTGACTAATGTTAAAGAGCATATTATGTTTTCTTCTAGGAGTTTTATGGTTTCATGGCTTACATTTAAGTCTTTAATCCATTCAGGTTTTTTTTTTTTTTTGTATACTATGTGGAAAAGTAGTGCACTGTGAGTCGGTCACGTGTAACCGCCAGGTTACCCAACACCATTTATTGAAGAGGTTGTCTTTTCCCTATTTCATAGTCTTACTTCCTTCTTTGTAAATTAATTGATCAGGAAAGTGTACGTTTCTTTCTGGACTCAGTTCTATTCCATTGATTTCTGTGTCTTTTTTTTTGGTGCCACTCTCACACTGTTTTGATTACCATAGCTTTGTAGTGTAGTTTGAAGTAAGGGAGGGTGATGGCTCCATCTTTGCTCTTCTTTCTCAATATTGCTTTGACTCTTCAGGGTCTTTTTATGTTTTCATACAAATTTTATAGTTATTTGTTCTAGTTTGGTAAATAACCCTTTGGGATTTGATAGGACTTGCATAAGTCTGTTGATTTCCTTGAATGATAGGATCATTTTAACCATACTATTTCAGTCCATGAACACAGTATATTTTTCAATTATTTGTGTGGCTTCAGTTTCTTTCATCAGTGTCATAGTTTTCTGAATACAGGTCTTTTGCAACCTTGGTTAGATTTATTTCTAGGTATTTTATTCTTTTTAATGTAATTATAGATGGGATTATTTTCTTAATTTCTCTGATAGTTCATTGCTAGTGTATAGAAATGCAACAGTTTCTGTATATTAACATTTTGAATTCATTGAGGAGTCCTAACCATGGAGTCATAACAGTTTTGTGGTTATATCTTTAGAATTTTCTATATATTTGTATGTGTATATAAATCATATGGGTTTCCCTGGTAGCTCAGCTGGTAAAGAATCCACCTGCAATGCAAGAGACTCCAGTTCAATTCCTGGTTCGGGAAGATCCTTTGGAGAAGGGATACCCAATCCAGTATTCTTGGGCTTTCTTTGTGTCTCGGATGTAAAGAATCCACCTGTAATGTGGGAGACCTGGGTTTGATCCCTCGGTTGGGGAGATCCACTGGAAGAGGACATGGCAATCCACTCCAGTATTTTTGGCTGGAGAATCCCCATGGTCAGAGGAGCCTGGAGGGCTACAGTCCATGGGCTTGCAAAGAGTCGGACATGACTGAACAACTAAGCGCAGCACAGCATAAATTATATACATATTTTACATATATGTGTATATATATAGTATACACACACATAAATATATTCATGTCATCTCTAAATAGTGAATTTTGTCTCCTCCTTTCCAATTTGGATTTCTCATTTCTTTTTCTTGTTTGATTGCTGTGTCTATGACTTCTAATACTATGAAGCCATCTATGCCTAGATTTTGTTGAGAGTATTTTTTTTTAATATATTACTGATTAAATGTTATTACTGGTAATTTTTCCTCTTCATATTTTCTAATTCTTCCTGATTCAGTCTTGGGAAATTCTACATCTTTAGAAATTGATCCATTTCTTCTAGGTTTTCCATTTTGTTGGCACATAATGGCTTGTGGTGATCTCTTATGAGCCTTTTATTGGCACATAATAGCTTATAGTAATCTCTTATGGGCCAACTGTGGTATCAGGTGTCATGTCTCCTTTTTCATTTTGATTTAATGTTTTGAGCGCGCTCTGTCTTTCTTGATGAGTCTGGCTAAAGAGTCATCCATTTTGTTTGTCTTTTCCAAAAACCAACTAATAGTTTTATTGAACTTTACCTCTCTTCCTCTCTCTCCTTTTTTTGTCTCTGTTTATTTCTGTTCTGGTATTTTTTATTTAGTTCCTTCTATTAACTTTGGATTTTGTTAGTTCTTTATTTTCTATTCTTTTAGGTGTAAGATCAGATTGTTTATTTCATATTTTTTTGTTTCCTGAAAAAAACAGGCTTTTATCACTGTAAATTTCCATCTTAGAACTAACTTTTCTGCATTTCAAAGATTTGGGGTTGTTGTGCTTTAATTTTCACTTGTCTCCAGGTATTTTTTTTACTTCATTTTATTTTTGTCTGTTTCTCGTTGGTTGTTTAACTAGCATATTGTTTAGCTTCCACATGTTTGCATTTTCTGTAGTTTTTTTTTTTTTTCTTCTTGTATTTGATTTCTAGTCTCATAGCATTTTGGTAAGAAAAAACTGCTTGATATATTTTCAGTCTTCTTAAATTTATTAAGGTGTATTTTGTGGCCTAGCATGTGGTCTGTCATGGAGAATGTCCCATGTGCACTTGAATTTGTGTACTGTGATATTTTGAGATGGAATATTTCACGCGTATCTACGAATTCCATTTGCTCTAATATGTCATTTAGGGCCAGTGTTTTTCTCATTAATTTTCTGTCTAGATGATTTGTCCATTGATGTAAGTGTGGTGGTAAAATCCTTTACTACTATTGTATTACTGTAAGTTTCTCCTTTTATATTGGTTAATATTTGCTTTATTTAGTTACTCCCATACTGTATGCATTTATATTTACAATTACTATATCTTCTTGTTGGATTGATCCCATTATCATTATGCATTGACATTCTTTATCTCTTGTTACAGTTTTTGTTGTAAAAAAATTTCATCTGTCAGTGCTATGCCAGCCTTTTTTGTTTCAATTTACATGAGTAGTTTTTTCATTTCTTCACTTTCAGTCTATGTGTGTCTTTAGATATGTAATGAATCTTTTGTAAAAAGCGTATATATGGGTCTTAATTTTTTAATCCTTCAGTGAATGCCTTTTCATTGGAACATTAAGTCCATTTAAGCTTAAAGTAATTATTTGATAGGTATGAACTTATTGTCATTTGATTAACTGTTTTTGGGTTTTTACTGTAGTTCTTTTTTCTTTTTTTGTTCTTTTTCTTCCATTTTGACTTGATGACTATTTTAATGTTGTTTAGATTCTCTTTTTTTGCAGTTTTGTGTGTATATCTATTTTAGGTTTTTGATTTGTGGTTACTGTGTGGTTCATATATAACAACCTATGTATGTATGTATACACATATGTATATGTGTGTGTGTGTGTGTGTGATTATTTTAAGTTTATGATCTATTTACTTTGAAGGCATTCTGACCACCTTATATTTTTATTCCCCCACTGCTACATTTGATGTTTATATTTTTGTGTCTCTTAACTATTTATTGTGGATATAGATGATAATAGTCCTACTAGTTTTATAAGTAGGTGATTTATTACTTTTGCTGTATGTTTACCTTTATCAGTGAGATTTTTTTTCATTTCATAATTTTCATATTTCTAATGTGGCCTTTTCTACTTAGAGGAGTCCCTTCAATATATCTTTTAGACTGAGTTTGGTGGTGTTGAATTCAGCTTCTGCTTGTCTGTAAAACTTTTGGTTTTGCTAAGAAATCTGAATGAAAGCCATGTCAGGTAAAGTATTTTTGGTTGTGAGTTTTTCTCTTTCATTGTTATATATATTATGCCACTACTTCCTCATCTGCAGAGTTTCTGCTAAAAATCAGCTGATATGGGAGTTTCCTCAAACTTAACTTGCTGCTTTTAATAGCCTTAGGAGAGTTCCTTAATATAACTTGTTGCTTTTAACTTACTGCTTTTAATATCCTCTTGTTATCTTTAATTTTTGCCATTTTATTTATAAAGTGTTTTGGAATGAGCCTTTTTGTGTTCATCTTGTTTTGGAATCTCTGTGCTTCCTGGACTTGGATGTCTGCTTCCTTCCCCTGGTTAGGGACATTTTCAGCTATTATTTCTGCTCCTTCCTGTCTTTCTTCTGAGGCTCCTATAATGTAGATGTTAGTTCCCTTGATATTGTCCAAGAGAACTGTTAAACTATCCTAATTTTTTTTAATTTTTTTTTTTTCCATTCAGCTTGGTTAATTTCCACTAGTCTATCTTCCAGATGGCTTATCTGTTCCTCTGTATCTAATCTACTATTGATTTCTGCTAGTAAATTTTTTATTGCAGTTATTGTAATTTTTGCTCCATTTGGGTCTTCTTTATATTTTCTAGTACTTTGTTGAAATTCACACTGTGTTCATCCATTCTCCTGAATTTGGTGAGCATCTTTATGATTATTACCTTGAATTCTTTATTGGATAGATTGCTTATCTCACCTTTGTTTGGGTCTTTTTCTGAGATATGACCTGTTCCTTCATTTAAGACATATTTCTCTGTCACATCATTTTGCCCAGTTCTCTGTATTTGTTAGATTGATCAGTTACATGTCTTATTCTTGAAGTGGCCTTATGTAATAGACATCCTGGGTGGCCCAACGGCATCCTCCACTCTGGTCACCAGAACTATATGTTCTAAAAGTGTCCCCTACATGGACTGCATGTGCTGTCTGTTGTGGTGGGGCCAACTACCATGTTTGTGATGGTAGGTGAGGCTGGCCCCAGCCTGGTTGACTGTGAAGTCATGTGTTATGTGTTAGCTGTAGGCCTGCTAGGGATAGAATGAGCTTCCCATGCCATTGGTTATACAGCTTGGGGGAAACAGGACTGCTTCTCACCTGTTGTTGGTTGGGCTAGGTCCTAACATGACTGTTTGCATGGTCCAGGGGGTTACTGGGCTGGTACTTACTGCTAGAGAGAGGAGCCAAGTCTTTGCGTGGCTGTCTACACATTCCAGGGACGTATGGGCCTTTTGCTGTCCCACTACTGGCTTGAGGCAGGATTCCAAAATGAGAGTTGACAATGCTGATGTTACTGCCATAGAATGAGCTCCCAGAAATGGTTGTTGCCAGATTCTCTATCCCCATGGGGAGCCCCAGTTGCTTCCTGCCTCTCTGGGAGGCTCTCTGAGTCAGCAAGTGGATCTGACCACGCTCCTCTCAAGACTGTTGCCTCTGTGCCGGGAGGCAAAGCTTGTGAGGTTTGGGTCATGCCCTTTGAGAGCAGAGAGTCTATTCCTGTAGCTTTCTGGTTTTCCCAAACACAAGACTTCCTGGTTTTCAAAGCCAGGTGTTCTGAGGGTTTGTCTTCCTGGTGCAGGATCCCCAGGCTAGGGAGCTTAGTGTGGGGATCAGACCCCTTAGTCCATGGGGAGGAACACTAAGATTTTGATATTATTTTCATTTGTGGTTTGACAACTTGAGGAAATGGGTTCTGACTATATGGCATCTCTCCCTCTCATATTCATCTCTGTGTTTTCCCTTCTTTACGTATTTAGTTGTAGAAGATTCTTTATGCTAGTCTTAATGTTGTTTTCATGGAGAATTGCTCTGTAAGTAGGTGTAATTTTAGTGTATCTGTTTGGAATGAGATGTGCTCATGGTCTTCCTACTTCATCATCTTGGCCACTTCTGCAAGATATTTTTAATGATGTAATTATAATTAGTAAAAATTGTATTCTCAAATACTTAGAGTTACATTTTGAGTTGCTTATTATTATCAGATAGCAGTTTGGAACCACTTAAATTTGATATTCTTATTTATGTGAGAACAATTGGAACATAAAGCTAGAGATAAATTCAGTTCCTGGATAGTAAATATTTTTTTGAAAAAAATGAATAAACTGTACATTATTTTATTTTCTTATTGCTTTTTAATGAAAATTTGGCTTAGAAAGTAACATGTACTTAACAAATTATGGTTGAATAAATATAATTATGTTTATAGATCAACTCTACAAATTGCCCTAATGGAAAATAAATTCAAATCAGTCTCTATATTCATATTTAAGTCTAAAATGTAGAGGAAACATCTCTTACTGCTTTACAGATAATCACTATACAATGAATCATTCTTAAAGTGTGATCTGCATAAATAATGTTGCTGTTGATTATAGTGAAAGAGGGTCTTTACTTAAATAAGTTTGGGACACCTCGGTTCAAGTAAATTTCAATAGGCTTTTCTATTACAAGACTTCTCAGAGCCTTTTAATGAAATTGTATCTTGTGTAAAGGGGGGAATAGTATGCAGTGTTTTTTCAAGTATATATTGGCATAGAAACTTAATTTGAATGAACATATAATAGAGTTAGCGAGCCATAAACCACAACTTGGAAAATGCTACTACAGTGATTTTATTTTGCATATACTAAGGAACTGGAGATCATCCATTTAATATTTCCATATACTCTATTTGAATTCCAGTAAGAAAAAGCAATCAGAATATTATTATTGGTGGAATTGAATTTGCCAGGAATGCGAGCACAGCTTCCTCAGTAAAGATCTTGCCTTTGGAAACATCTCACCTCTTGGCAGCTCTCCAGAGTTCAGACTTGGCAGCCTCAAGGACAAAGCACAAGGTGTGTTTATTTGATTTAACATTTGGCAAAAGGTGTTTTGACTTGTGGTTTGTTTTCTTTCACTTTGTTTTTCTTGTTTTTGTTTGTTTTTGGCAATGAACTTGAGTTTGGAATTTGTTCTTTCTTATGGGAGGCAGGATTACGATGGGGAAATGTTTTTACTTGAATTTATTTTGTGATTTTGGATAAATCCAAGAAAACAGAGTGAGGTCTATAAAACCATAAACCTTTATCTGATTAATTTGTTAAATCATTTAGTATTATTGTCTATGAGAATTTGTTGCCAAATTAAAATATTTGATCTCTCTTGATATTTGGTACACTATGATATTTTGGTACTTTACTGTATTTTGATAATTATACATTGGTTAAAAGGTAATGGCACCCCACTCCAGTACGCTTGCCTGGAAAATCCCATGAATGGAGGAGCCTGGTAGGCTGCAGTCTGTGGGGTCGCTGAGTCGGACATGACTGAGCGACTTCACTTTCACTTTTCACTTTCATGCATTGGAGAAGGAAATGGCAACCCACTCCAGTGTTCTTGCCTTGAGAATCCCAGGGATGGGGGATCCTGGTGGGCTGCCGTCTATGGGGTCGCACAGAGTCGGACACAACTGCAGCGACTTAGCAGCAGCAGCAGCAAAATCAATGTACCTGCATATAAGCAATTAAGGTCATAGAACAAATTAAGATCATAAAATATCTATTATTCAACATTATTTTAACTCTTTCTTGATTAATTGATACATTGATGTCTCATAAGTCTCGTGGAGAGAAGAAATTTGTCATAAAATGGAAGAAAATGGGCCCCTATTATTTATGTGACGTTATCCTCTACTGTCTTTTTCCACCCCTCATTCTAGTTAGAACTCTTCAGTGGTTCCCCATATATTTATGGTGTAGACTCCAGGGCACAGAGGAAGTAGGACACTTTTTATACTTGAAGGAGACGGGACACTTCTTGCACTGAGATCAAAGTACTGACATGATCAATGTTTGTGTCTGAGCACACGTATGCAGATTTTTGTCTGTTTGGTATATGTGTAAATATGTGTTTTGGTGTGTGTGAGAGAATGAGAGTGAACTGGCAAAGTCAGTTGACCTTACCTAAAGATCTATATTTTTGTGATTTGGGAAACAAACTCATGTGCCCAGACTGAGATGAAGATGTGTTTCAGGAGAAACACAATCTGGAGTTGCTACTGAATCAAACAGGAGATGAGATCAACTTGGGACTGAGAGGTTGCTGGGCAGAGTTCTGTACTTGTAAAAAATCAGGTTAAACATTTTACTGTAAAAATTGCTTTGCAAAGTTCAATTGCTTTTTTTCTTTAAATTGTTCAGAGTTCAGTAATAATTTGAAAATAAACATTTTAAGTGAATTTTATGTATGCCATTTTCATTAAAAGGGCCCATGATATGTAATCTATTCCCTGCTCCCAAATTTTGGTCAAAATAATAAAGACCCAATAGTAGGGGAAATATTTCTAAAATTAGTGAGGTAGTTATCAAGTGCTTTTATAAAATCATTTTTATGATGGACCTTGAAATAAATAGTATGTTATAGTGAAGTTAATTTTCAAAAATAAAATAGAGAAGTGATTTGAATATTATTATATTTTTCTTAAGGGTTTTTTTTGGAAAACATTGGAATGGACTGTAATTTAAAGGATATCCTAAAATTATATTTCTTACTCAGCATTATATTTTAGAGCTAGGGTAATTTTTAACATTTGGAATGCTAAATTTGGTACTGCAAATTCAAGTTTTGATCATTAATGGAACCAGTTTTATCTAATGTTTGATTACCACTGCTCTAGTAAAAAGAACCATACTTACCTACCTAATTCAAGTGTGAATATATAAGAGAAATTGTGACATATAGGCTTAGAAATAACATCAAGGGTTTACAACTGAACTCCTGAGGAAGGAATAACAGAGAAGTAGTGCAAGTGTTGAATGGAGAAGATTCTTTTCTTAGACTGGAGAATAATTTGAGATTTCTGACAAAGATTAAATTGTTAGTTTAAAAAATGGGACCAATGTTCAAGATTTTTGTTGTTGTTCAGAAGCCTTCCATTTTAGAAAGTATTTTAGAATGCTCCTTATATACATAAACTGTAAGTATATAAGTGATAATCTATTCATCCAAAGTTTTCAACACATTAAGAAGAAGACCATATATGTAAGTTGTTGTTTTAAGTTATCCAAAGATATTTTTGCTGAAGCCACTTAGCTGATGATAGAAGATGGTTAGGAGACCAAATGATAGCAGAAAGGGTACTATTTATATGTAATTAAGTTACACATAGATATTATGAGACCATCCTTTTCTTTTTTTCTTTATGTATCTCAGTGACTTTTTACATGAATGTAAGGTCTTCAAGTTCAGATTAGTTTTTTTCTCTTAAAAAGCTTATTTGGACTGTATGGTGACTCCACAGTGAGTAAGTGATTAAGTCAGTATGATGTAATGATGCTAACAACATTTATCCAGCACTTACTATGTGAGGAGCACCATGTTAAGTACTTTAAATGAACTAGCAATTTAATTTAATGCTTACAGCAGCCACATGAGATAGGAATTCTTACTGTACTGATTTGAAAAATGGTAAACGAGCTTAGCTTAGTAAACAATTAAAAAGGGACAGAACCAGAAAGGAAATAAGTTCAAGCAAGGAAGAGTTAACTCATACTTTATCAGACTCATCTCCTTATAAAAGAGAACTTATAGTAATATTTTAAAATTCAAAGCTTTTAAAATCAAATTTATAATAATTAAGCATAAAATGTGGATGTTTTAAGTTAACATAATAGGTCTGGAAAATATCTGTTCAAAAATGTACTGAGTATCCAGTGTTCTAATTTATTTGAGATTTTTTAGTGTACAAACAACTGTACAAACATTCTACTGAAGGGAAGTCAGAAAATAAAAAATAGACTAAATTTAATATGAAAAGAGCTTTTTCACCTTTTAAAAGTAACAATTGAAAGGTCTAAGGTAAAATAACTTTCCTGTTGCAACACTGATCATCTAATTGTTCATATTTTGTCATGCTTGCATCAGATCATGAAGAAATGAAATATTGATTGCTATAATATGGTTATTCATTTTAAATATTATTGACCATGACTTTGAAGAAATCTCTTCTCTCCTCCCTTCTTATACACTGAAGATGCAGCATTCCAAGAAAGCAATTAAATGTCATTTGTAAAATAACTTTATTTTCTATAATTACAGACCTAGGCGGTCTGTGGCTTAAACGGATCGACAGTGAGAAGTCTTAGGACATATTTTTCCTATGAAGGACACATTTAAGTGCATTTTAGCATCAAAATAGCTACAAATGCTCATGATTAAAGACTCAGTCTTCTTTTTGTTTGCAGTATATAGGGGTGTGTTTATGTGTGTATAGAAAAAAAGAGGAAGGGAAAGAATAAACATGAAGATGATAATGAATTATGCCAAGGCTCCCTAGGTGTTTTGTTTTAGTAGCTTTTCAGAATCCTACCACTGTAATTCAGGGAATTGACTAAACATTTACCTTTATCATTAAAAGACAAAATACCATTTTTTTCTGTTCTCTGTTTCCTCTATTTTCTCTCAGGTGGTCTCATATTACTGTAGTGGATTTTCTTTTATGTAGCCGTCTCTACTATACCACTCTGAATGTCTCTGCTCGGTGGATCATCTCGCATCTATTCTTTCTTGTGAATGCTTTAAGGAGTTAAAAAATGGATATGGTTTATGAACTTCGTTATTGAAGACGTAATAATGTGGCACAGTGAAAAATTGAAGTGTTCAATCACAAGGTCATTAACAAAGAACGAAAAATAATTAAGGGCAAAAGATGAAAGGAGGTTTTAAGGTAAATTTGAAATTGAAGCATGAAAACACCACTGTCTTGAGAGAGGCATAGGAGAGATTTTTGCAGAGGATAGAACCTGTATTGAAAGTCTGGTTCTGTAGTAACTAGACTTCTGTACTGAAAGAGATAACGTGTTAGTCTTAGGAACAGGCTATAAAAAAATTTTGGAAAAAGGTAGCAAAAGTGACAAATGTATTATAGTTAAAAAATAAACGGTAAGGGAATATGATTCATCAAGGGGAAATTTGGACCAGAGATTGTGATTATGGTCAATAATGTGAAAAAGTTGAACAATTATTTTTTATTTTGGGCTTTCCTGGTAGCTCAGCTGGTAAAGAATCTGCCTGCAATGCAGGAGACCCTGGTTCAATTCCTGGGTTGAACAGTTGAAAAATTATATTTTTTCTTTATTAATTGCTTCATGAAGTTTATTAGTGCACTCAGTTGTTTACTTTCATAAAATTCCATTTTGTAAAATGAACCAAAAGGGCAAGTTTAAACACAGGGGCCCAGAAGAGTTCACAGCCTTTTTATGACATTCATTTCCAAATGCCTATTTGAAAGAGAATGTCCTGGTTTACGATTTTCTTTCTTTTTTTTTTTTTTTTAACTTTAGAAAGAGGCAGATGGTATGAAAACTGGACTCCCTTGTTTAAAGGGAATGTTGATATTTATAACCAAGCTTATCTCCAGCAAGATTTGTTTTTTGCAGCTGTTCCAGGTTGAAAAAAAATATATTAAAGTCCTGGCTTGTTTTTCTTTCCATATTTGGGGTGGGGGGGAGAATCTTCAGAATGTGAAAAAGTGATGTTTGATTTTAAACATGAATGCAATGTAAACTGTGATTTTTTTGCTTCTATATGTGAATTTTCTGTTTGTATGCTGTGATGATATTACTCTTTTTGTTTCACTGATCTATTTCCTAGATACATCACACTTGGGAAATAATTTACTTATCATTTTCCTATCATCAAAGTATTCTAGGAAATGTAGATTTTCTCTGAGTTAGCCTTTATTATTAAACTATTTTCTGACTTTTCATTTTGATATATTAGTCATTTTCTTTCTTCCCAGAGTGAGTATATTTTTCACTGGGAAATAAATGTTTTCTGTCCTTTTTTATAGTTATATTATTTTTTATAAGGTGTGATATTCTTTGCTTCTATTTTCAGTTGTAAATGCTGCTGTGTCTCTGAACATATATATCTTAGCAACTTCCTTTAATAATTTCATTGAAAATTAATTGCACTTTGTACTCTAAAATTAATACATGGAGCTGTCTCATTGGGAACATGACAACACTGGAATGAATATCTAAGTTCAGTTGAGTTCAGTCACTTAGTTGTGTCTGATTCTTTGTGACCCTATGGACTGAAGCATGCCAGGCCTCCCTGTCCATCACCAACTCCAGGAGCTTTTACTCCAGGAGCCGGTGATGCCATCCAACCATCTCATCCTCTGTCAGCCCCTTCTCCTCCTGCCTTCAATCTTTCCCAGCATCAGGGTCTTTTCATGTGAGTCAGTTCTTCGCATCAGGCGGCCAAAGAATTGGAGCTTCAGCTTCAGCATCAGTCCTTCCAGTGAATATTCAGGACTGATTTCCCTTAGGTTGGACTGGTTGGATTTCCTTGCAGTCCAAGGGACTCTCAAGAGTCTTCTCCAGCACCACAGTTCAAAAGCATCAATTTTTTGGTGCTCAACCTTCTTTATGGTCCAACTCTCATATCCAAACATGACTACTGGAAAAACTGTAGCTTTGACTATATGGACCTGTGTCTGAAAAGTGATACCTCTGCTTTTTTTTTTTTTTCCTTTTTTTTTTGCCACTTTATTTTTTAATTGAAGGATAACTGCTTTACAGACTTTTATGGTTTTCTGTCGAACATCAACAAGAATCAGCGATAGGTACACACCCATGTTCACTCCCTCTTTAACCTCCCTTCCATCTCCCTCCCCATCCCACCCTTCTAGATTGTCACAGAGCCCCTGTTTGAGTTCCCTGAGTCATACAGAAAATTCCACTGGCTATCTATTTTATATATGGTTTGTCATAGCTCTTCTTCCTCGTAGCGAGCGTCTTTCAATTCCATTGATGCAGTCATCATCCATAGTGATTTTAGAGCCCATGAAAATAAAAGTCTGTCACTATTTCCACCTTTTTCCATCTGTTTGCCATGAAGTGATGGGACTGGATGCCAGGATCTTAGTTTTTTGAGTGTTGAATTTTAAGCAAGGTTTTTCACTCTCCTTTTTCACCTTCATCAAGGGGCTTTAGTTCCTCTTTGCTTTCTGCCATTAAAATGGTATCATCCACCTATCTGAGGTTGTTGATAGTTCTCCTGGCAATCTTGGTTCCAACTTGTGATTCATCCAGCCCAGCTTTTTGCATGCTGTACTCTGCATAGAAGTTAAATAAGCAGAATGACAGTATACAGACTTGATATTTTCCTTTCCCAATTTTGAACCCATCCATCGTTCCATTCACTCTAGTATGTTAGTTCATTTTACAAATGCCATTTTTCCTTGCATTAGTGTTTGCCTAATGTGGGTTTAGTAAAAATTTAAATGGAATTCTCACAATAAACAAATTGACTTGAAACATTCAGTAAAACTTGCTAGTATTCTATTACTCTGTACTTTTACCATGTAATAAAGCAGGTGAAACAAAAGTCATCACTACTCCTGATTTTGTTGTTATTGCTCATGTTCCCAATGGATACCATATGAGTGAGCACTTAAAGATCATTGACCTGAAGTTGTCTATATTCATTTCTACTTTTTTAACCAGAAGATCCAAAGTGTATGTTTCTCAAATTCTTTGAAAATAATAAAAATAAGAAAGATGAAAGGATATTTTTTCAATTAGTACTATAGATATCTGAATAACATTTAGTTCAAATATCAATGGCTAAGGCAGAAATAAAATACATTATTTTATTATATGTTATGGCTGAAGGAGATTTGTGCTTAGTCATATTAGAAGTGACAGTGCATAAAGGAAAGTGATATAAATATATATTTATAAACTATATTAAAATAATTGAATTTTTAATTCAGAAGCATTTATGTATTTCCCAGGTTTGCAGCCTTTCATTTTGAACATCATCATTATTCTATTAGTTCATGGGAAAAATAGCACACTGTTCACAATAATCACCCTCTTTTTTTTTTGAAATATTCTTCTAGAGGACTTGATTCTGAGATAAAATGTTAGCTTGTATGAAGGAGGATTTAATTAACTCTGTTGAAAATTGACCAGCGGGAAAGAGAGAAAACTTGCAAAGTAGTAATGCCAATTTATAGAGAATAAAAATTGATTGTAAAATAGAAACCTTTAAAGGAAATGTTAGTAGAGTATAATGGCAGTTTAATTTCCTGATAAGAATGTAGCTTGGAGAGCATCTAACAAACTTTATACGTTTCTTTTTTTGTCTTTAAAAATAATTAGTGAGAATTCCCTGGTAATGGTTAGGATTCAGTGCTTTCACTGTGGGAACCAGATCCAGTTCCTGGTTGGGGAATTAAGAACTTGCAAGCTGTGTGGTGCTGCCATAAAAACAAAACAAAACAAACAAAGAAACAAAAACAAAACCAAAATAAATAATTACTAATGATAACCAATAGCTATGTTTAACTGATTCAATAAACTAGATACTAGCTAATTCATTTCCAGACATGTATTAGTTTTCTATAATGCATAGCACGTTACCATAAACTTAGTGGCTTACATCACAGTCACTTATTAGCTCACAATTTTGTGGGTCAGGAGTCCAACATGGTCGTAATAGGTTTCCTCCTTGGGATCTTGCAAACCTGAAATCGAATGCCAACCAGACTGTTCAAGGTTTTGTGAAAGAATCTACTTCTAAGTTCTTATAGGTTGTGGGCAGAATTTAATTTCCTGTGGTTGTAGGACTGAAGACCTCCTCCTTTCCTTCTTGGTTGACTGATCTCCTCCATGTCACCTTTATTTCTTGCTACATGGACCCTTCCATCAATGGAGAATTTCTTATTCATAAAATTCCTTTGAATTTCTCTGACTTTTCTTACTTTGACTTCTTGACTGTGATTTAAAATGCTCGTATGATTAAATCAGTACCACCTGGATGATGTCCTTATTTTAAAGTCAGCTGATGTAGAACATTAACTAAATGTGTGAAACCCTTTTGCTGTTAATGTAACATAATCTTAGGAGTTATATTTTGTCATATTTACAGATTCTACCCACACTGTAGATGAGGAAGAGATTTGCAAAGAACAGCATATTGGAGGCAATCTTAGAATTCTACCAATCACGTTTGATATAGTCATTGCCTATCAGTATAATGTATGGGTAATTTTTAATTTACTGGGTGCTCCAGGGTTGCCTCATTATTTTTGTAGTTAATACCAGCTCTTTCTTTCTCTACTTACTTACCATTTTTGTATTTACATCTAACATCCTACTTTCTACAGTAAGTAGAATTATTGCTATTATTATATCTTTTTTCTTATCTGTGTTTAGAACAGATGAGACATAGGAACCCACACATTGAGATTCCTACTTTTAAAAAGTAGCTAATGAATTCCTATGGAGAGTTATTCTTGGTCTCTCTTGGTCATTCAAAACTGTTTTGAGAAAACACAGTTAATTGTAAAAAGCTATATTGTATTTAGGAATTGATAGGGCAGAAATAGAATAATGAATTATATATTTTACCCCAGGCTCCCCAGACAACAGATTCTGAGGCACAGCTTAAACTTGGATGCCATACTAGGGAGATAAGAGTGAGTGAAAAATAGAAGAAAAAAAAACTAGATAAGGAGGAAAAACAAATATAAGGTGGTTACTGAACTGGCCACAGTGTAAGAGAAAATATAGACTTTTATTTAGTCATGTGGGACATCTCCAGGCTGGCTGTATAGAGCCAATTAGTTGGATTGAGGAAGAGAAAGAAATTTATCTGCTAACATCTTCCTGTCACTTATTTTTTATTGGTCAAAGCTCTATCCTTGTACTTTTCAGATTGCCTTGGGGCTCTGGGGCTTGGGATTTGGAAGTGGTGGGAGAAGCCAAGCTTCTTATCGATCTACGTGTAGGCATTGCTGTCGCTGTGGAGGTGGTGTTGGAAATAGTACCTTCACCTTTACCCTCACCCACCCCCCAGAGGAAGCCATGTCAGCTAGCACTGTTAGATTAGTTGTGGGTAATTGCTGGTGCTATGCATTGGGCAAGTGACTGAGCATCCAGGAGACAGTGAATGTGGGAAAATACATAAGTTGGGTCTAACAGAGAATGTTGTGTAGTGATTGCATCTGGTCAACTTCTTTAAAGAAGTTGAGTCTTTAAAGTCTTTAAATCATCTTTAAATAATTTAATCTTTAATTTAATCTTTAAATATTTAAATAATCTTTAAGGATTATTTGTAATATGTAAGTGTATTACATATGTAATATGTAATATCAAAGGCATTTGATAGGATGCAGGTCACAGTTCAGTTCAGTTCAGTTCAGTCGCTCAGTCGTGTCCGACTCTTTGCGACCCCATGAATCGCAGCACACCAGGCCTCCCTGTCCATCACCAACTCCCGGAGTTCACTCAGACTCACGTCCATCGAGTCAGTGATGCCATCCAGCCATCTTATCCTCTGTCGTCTCCTTCTCCTCCTGCCCCAGTCCCTCCCAGCATCAGAGTCTTTTCCAATGAGTCAACTCTTCGCATGAGGTGGCCAAAGTACTGGAGTTTCAGCTGGTCACAGTTAGAACTCCTTAAATGTTTAAGAAGTTTAATTTTTACATAGAATATCCTCCTTTGTTCACAGACATGAAGTGAAGTGCAGTGAAAGTCATTCAGTCATGTCCGACTCTTTGCGACCCCATGGACTATACAGTCCACAGAATTTTCCAGGCCAGAATACTGGAGTGGGTAACAGTTCCCTTCTCTAGGGGATCTTCCCAACCCACTGATCGAACCCAGGTCTCCCACACTGCAGGTGGATTCTTTACCAGCTGAGGTTCTCAGATAGTCCTTTCACAATTTATATAGCTTTTTTTTTTTTAAAGATGGGGAAATTAACCAAGCATAATTAATGTGATATATCATTCCTTTGGATATCCTTTGTTAGTTGAGTCCTAGAGTTTTACTGAAAGGCATCAATCTTGTGGATGTGTTGCTTTCAAATATGAGCATTCAACTAGGTCAATATTTTTTTACCAATGTAGACAAAAGCCAGTTGTCTATTTTCACATGATTACTGTAATAGCAGAATCTGAGATTAGTATTTACGTGATCCTTCTTAGACAAAGATTTTGTTATTATTTATTTTTTTGCTATTGTTAGTAGGATCAGTGTAGGGTTGAACTCAGGTTCTCCGATAAGGCTTGTTTAAAGGTTAAGAACAAACAGATGTATTTCATCTCTGATGTTTCTTCTGATTCTGTGATTCTGTTGTACTAAATAAACTGATATGCTGGCTAGTTATTATCAGCTCCTGCCTTTAAAATATTTAAGGTAGGTTCCATGACTTCAACACTGACATTCTTATTCGCAAGTTTAGGTATACTCATATGTCTTTTCAACAGTGAGGCTGGGAATCCCTGAGCCTTTTGAGGTTCCTGGGTGGCGGATCAGCCCCAGGGCAGCCAGCACAGCAGAAAGGCCTGGGAGCCCTCCACTCCTGGGCATCCTCCAACATTTGTAAGCTCCAGTCAAAAAATCCAGCAGAGCCTTTGCTCAGGCCCTGGGGCGGCACATTGACCAACACTCAGTATCCAGTAAAGGTTTGGTTGTTGTTGTTCAGTTGCTAATTCATGTCTGACGCTCTGCAACCCTATAGACTGCAGCGTGCCAGGCTTCCCCAGTCTTTCACCAACTCCCTGACTCTGCTCAAAGTCATGTCCATTGAGTCAGTGATGCCATCCAACCATCTCATCCTCTGTCAACCCCTTCTTCTCCTGCCTTCAATCTTTCCAAGCATCAAGGTCCTTTCAAATGAGTCAGCTCTTCACATCAGGTGGCCAAAGTGTTGGAGCTTCAGCTTCAGCATCAGTCCTTCCAATGAATATTCAGGGTTGATTTCCTTTAGATTGACTGGTTTGATATCCTTGCAGTGCAGGGGACTCTCAAGAGTCTTCTCCAACACCACAGTTCTAAGGCATCAATTCTTCGGTTGCTCAGCCTTCTTTATGGTCCAACTCTCACATCCATACATGACTACTGGAAAAACTGTAGCTTTGATTAAATGGACTTTTGTTGGCAAGGGCTCTACTTTTTAATACACTGTCTAGGTTTGTCATAGCTCTTCTTCCAAGGAGTAAACATCTTTTAATTTCATGGCTGCAGGCACCACCCACATTTTAGAGCCCAAGAAAATAAGGTCTGTCACTGTTTCCATTGCTTCCTCGTCTGTTTGCCATGAAATGATGGGACCAGATTCCGTGATCTTCATTTTTTGAATGTTGCATTTTAAGCCACCTTGTTCACTTTGCTCATTCACCTTCATCAAGAGGCTCTTTGGTTCCTCTTTGCTTTCTGCCATAAGGATGGTGTCATCTGCATATCTGAGGTTATTGATATTTCTTCCAGCAATCTTGATTCCAGCTTGTGCTTCATCCAGCCTGCAATTTCGCATGATGCACTCTACATGCAATTTAAATAAGCAGGTTGACAATATATAGACTTGACGTACTCCTTTCCCGATTTTGAACGAGTCCATTGTTCCATGTCCAGTTCTGACTGTTCCTTCTTGACCTGCATACAGGTTTCTCAGGAAGCAGGTAAGATGGTCTGGTGTTCCCATCTCTTTGAGAGTGTTCCATAGTTTGTTGTGATCCACGCAGTCAAAGAATTTAGCATAGTCAATGAAGTAGAAGTAGGTGTTTTTCTGGAATTTTCTTGCTTCTTCTATGATCCAGCGGATGTTGGCAATTTAATGTCTGTTTCCTCTGCTGTTTCTAAATCCAGCTGGTACATCTGGAAGTTCTTGGTTCACATATTATTGAAGTCTAGCTTGAAGGGTTTTGAGTATTACCTTGCTGGCATGTGAGTATTACCTTGTTAGCATGTGAAATGCCTGCAATAGTCTGGTAGTTTAAACATTCTTTGGCATTGTCCTTCTCTTGGATTGGAATGAAAACACACATTTTCCAGTCCTATATCCACTGATTTTTCCAAATTTGCTGCCATATTAAGTGTAGCACTTTAACAGCATCATCTTTTAGGATTTTGAATAGTTTGGCTGGAATTCCATCACCTCCACTAGCTTTGTTTGTAGTGACGATTCCTGAGACCCACTTAATTTCATACTCCAGGATGTCTGGCTCACATGATTGTGATCACATGATTGTGACTGATCACACGATTGTGGTTAACTGAATCATTAAGATGTTTTCTGTATAGTTTGTCTGTGTATTCCTGCCACCTCTTCTTAATATCTTTTGCTTCTGTTAGGTCCATACCATTTCTGTCCTTTATCATGCCCATGTTTGCATGAAATGTTCCCTTGGTATCTCTACTTTCCTTGAAGAGATTTCTGGTCTTTCTCACATTATTGTTTTCCTCTATTTCTTTGCAATGTTCACTTAGGAAGGCTTTCTTACCTCTCCTTGGTATTCTGCATTCAGATGGGTATATCTTTCCTTTCCTAGACCAGTGAAAGTTTACACACTCAGGAGGATCAGCAGTGGGGCAGCTGGTAGCTGGGCATGTCCTATGGCTATGTGGAATAGCTGAAGGGCATGTCCCTGCTTGTCTGGGCCTGAGAAAACATTGTCCACTGGAGAAGGGAATGGAAAATCACTGTCTTGCCTTGAGAACCCTATGAAAAGTATGAAAAGGCAAGAAAAATATGACACCAAAAGATAAGCATTCCAGATTGATAGGTTTCCAGTATACTACTGGAGAAGAGCAGAGAAATAGCTCCGGAAAGAATGAGGAGGCTAAGCCAAAGGAGAAATGACAGCCAGTTGTGCATGTCTGGTGATGAAAGTAAAGTCCGATGCTGTAAAGAACAATATTGCATAGGACCTGGAATGTTAGGTCCATGAATCAAGGTAAATTGGACGTGGTCAAACAGGAGATGGCAAGAGTGAACATTGACATTTTAGGAAGCAGTGAACTAAAATGGAGGGGAATGGGGCAAATTTAATTCAGATGACCATTGTATCTACTACTGTGGGCAAGAACTCCTTAGAAGAAATGGAGTAGCCCTCTCATGGTCAAAAAAAGAGTCCAAAATGCAGTTCTTGGGTGCAGTCTCAAAATCAACATAATGATCTTGGTTCAGTACCAAGGAAAACCATTCAACATCACAGTAATGGAAGTCTATGCCCCAACCACTAATACCAAAGAATCTGAAGTTGAACAACTCTATGAAGCACTCTAGGTGAGTGACCACACCATCATGGTTATCTGAGTCATTGAAACCATTTTTTAGTAGTTCTTCTGTGTATTCTTTTCACCTCTTATTTTCTTCTGGTTCTGTTAGGTCCTTACGGTTTCAGTCCTTTACTGTGCCCATCCTTGCATGAACTATTCCCTTGATATCACCAGTTTTCTTGAGGAGATCTCTAGTCTTTCCCATTCTACTATTTTCCTCTATGTCTTTGCACTGATCCCTTAGGTCAGGGCCAGGGATATAGGTCCTTGGGATATATAAATACATCTTTGAAGGAGTGGGGCACCCAAGGAGAGCACATGTGGACTGGTTGTACTGTGCTGTGCTTAGTCACTTAGTCATGTCCGACTCTGCAACCTCATGGACTGTAGCCCACCAGGCTCCTATGTCCATGGGGATTCTCCAGGCAAGAATACTGGAGTGGGTTGCTATCCCCTCCTCCAGGGGATCTTCCCAGCCCGGGGATCAAACCCAGGTCTCCCGCATTGCAGGCAGATTCTTTACCAGCTGAGCCACCAGCGAAGCCCAGTTGTACTGTGGGTGGCACCAAAATTTAACAAGCAGACTGAGGAAAAAATGCTTATGATGATTGTAAGCAATAAATCAAGGTGATGGAGGTGGAAAATCGGGTGAGTACTGACTTGAACACTAATGCCTAAGAGTTTCAATACTAAGTACAGTTGGCCTTCCATATCCTTGGGTTCTGCATCCACTGATTCAACCAACAATGGATCAAAATGGTTCAAAACGAGAAAAAAATTCCAGAAAGTTTCAAAAAGCAAAACTTGAGCTTGCCACGTGCAACTAGTTTCATAGCATTTGTATTGTATTAGGTATTGTAAATAGTCTAGCCATGATTTAAAGTATGTGGCTGTATGTATATAGGTTATATTGGAGAAGGAAATGGCAATGCACTCCAGTATTCTTGCCTGGAGAATTCCATGGACAGAGGAGCCTGGTGGGCTGCAGTCCATGGGGTCACAAAGACTCGGACACGACTGAGTGACTTTATATGCAAATGTTGTATTATCTTATATAAGGGGCTTGAACGTGAAAGATCCTGGCATCCTTGGGGATTCTAGAATTATGAGGGACAGTTGTACTCTACTGCCACATATCACCAAGAGAGAGGTTTCATAAATAAGAACTGTTTGTCCTGTGGCATAGCCTATCTTGTGGTATTCTCTTATCTGCAGCATATGTTGTCTAAAATAGTCATCTGTTTCCTGAAATGTAAATATTCCCGAAGAAGATTTGCCATTCTAACCTTCACCCTACAACACCTTGTAAAAGACAAACCAGTTGAGCTACAGTGTGTTGTGAATTGCCCTTGTGTGCTTCATAGTTGGGGTTAGAGTAATACTGATGGGCCCTGGTTTATAGTTGTTCAGCTGGTGTCACAGGGCCTCATTGACATGAGACCTCAAAAGTGCCCTGATTTGGGATGTATAGTCACCCTATTTTAGGTTCCTATTGACAGAATATTTCTTTCACATCTGAAGCTGCGGAGCTGGTTGATAAGCATGTCTCTTAACCAGTTCTTGATAACTTTTATTCATTAACCGGATGCTTATTCTCTTCCGTTATAATCCTAAATCAGCTTTCTGAAAATCCCTTTATTTCACCAAACTTTACATGAAACAAAAGTTTTATAGGGTGATAATGTGCAAAATTTGAAAAGTTGGACAAGTAACATTGGAAATGTGGCATTTTCAAATCTTCTCTTAGAGACTGACAAGGCACAAGTGGAGACTTGGTAAAGCTCTTCAGTAAAGCCAAACTAATAATAGTATAGTGTCCTAAAACATTTTGGGAACTTGATTCATGTTTACTTCAATGTAAAATACATGTAAATTAAGAAAAAGATTTTTAACTTTGAAATAAGCCAAACTTGGTTATAAATAGTGATTTTGATAGATTTAAGGTGAATCAGAACATTTCGTCTATACAGATATATTATTTAGAAATTCCCAGTCATATGTGTAACATTTGGGCTAAACATAACAAGTTGTACATTTTGCTCCTAAAACCTGTGTCTCAGGTAACTTATTGAAAGCTCTGAGAAGAATTTGCTAATATTACTTCACAGCCAAGAAAAGGGAGTTCATATTGAAGAATTACCATAAAACAAACATATATCTGTTTACTTAGGAATTTCAGAGATAAGAATAGATGCCATGTGAGATGTTTGCATCTAGAGCTTATTGTTTTCTCTCATCATTTAGCTACCAGTTTTTGATACCATCTGGATAGAATAAAGTTTTTTGTTGTTGGTATAATTGAAACAATCTTGGGTTTCATAAAATTCTCTTAAAATAACCTAGTTTAAAGGGATTATAAGTGTTGAAAAATCAGTTTGTGACCTTTATAACTAGAATCCTATTTTTAATTACTCAATTTCTCATCAGGAAAAACAATCCGAAGGTGTTTTGGTACAAGATTCGAAACTGCCTTTTCCCTACTTCAACTCACTGAAGCCAAAGATAGCCTTGGTATCTCTCTCATGCTGAGCTACTGTTAGTAGCTTGTAGCATGTGGTGTACACACTGCCTGACTTACTGATTTATATTTGAATTGTGGACGTCTTTGTTCTTTTTTACATGGTTGAGTACGTTTCTCTTCTTATATCAGCTTATATATTACTTTGTATTAGTAAAAGCAGGGTCTGCAGTATTATTTGGTACCATATTATGGTAACCTACATAAACTTTTTAAAAGTACAGTTTATACTCAAAATAACCTTTATTTGAAGTGTTAGTTGCTCAATCATGTCTGACTCTTTGCAACCCCTGGACTGTAGCCCAGGCCAGGCTCCTCTGTCCATGGAATTTCCAGGCAAGAATATTGGAGTGAGTTGCCATTTCCTTCTTAACCAGGGATCTTCCCAACCCAGGGATCGAACCCTGGACTCCTGAATTGCAGGCGGATTCTTTATCATCTGAGCCACCTGGGAAGCCCCCTTTATTTGAAAGACAGTATAATGTATGTCATTAGTGATTGTTTTATTAACTATTAAAAGTTATATGATAGGCCAGTCTAGCTTAATTAACACATCTTCTTTTGTAAATATAGTACAGGAAATTAAAATACATTTCCAATGAAAGTGAAAGAGGAGAATGAAAAAGTTGGCTTAAAGCTCAACATTCAGAAAACGAAGATCATGGCATCTGGGCCCATCACTTCATGGGAAATAGATGGGAAACAGTGGAAACAGTGTCAGACTTTATTTTTTTGGGCTCCAAAATCACTGCAGATGGTGACTGCAGCCGTGAAATTAAAAGATGCTTACTCCTTGGAAGGAAAGTTAGGACCAACCGAGATAGCATATTCAAAAGCAGAGACATTACTTTGCCAACAAAGGTCCGTCTAGTCAAAGCTATGGTTTTCCCAGTGGTCATGTATGGATGTGAGAGTTGGACTGTGAAGAAGACTGAGAGCTGAAGAACTGATGCTTTTGAACTGTGGTATTGGAGAAGACTCTTGAGAGTCCCTTGGACTGCAAGGAGATCCAACCAGTCCATTCTGAAGGAGAGCAGTCCTGGGTTTTCTTTGGAAGGAATGATGCTAAAGCTGAAACTCCAGTACTTTGGCCACCTCATGCAAAGAGTTGACTCATTGGAAAAGACTCTGATGCTGGGAGGGATTGGGGGCAGGAGGAGAAGGGGACGACAGAGGATGAGATGGCTGGATGGCATCACCGACTTGATAGCTGTGAGTCTGAGTGAACTCCAGGAGTTGGTGATGGACAGGGAGGTCTGGCGTGCTGCGATTCATGGGGTCGCAAAGAGTTGGACACGACTGAGCGACTGAACTGAACTGAACTGAAACTTTGTAAATCATAATGATCATTTCTCTGCTTAGGAACACAGTCTAGATATAAATCCCTCCCAGATTTGAAGTGCCTATTCCTTTGATATTTATGCAATTCAGAATTAAAAAAAAATAATGTAACTAATCTCCCTACCCCTAAATTATGAGCGTTGTTGGTGATACATGCAAGGCAGCTTTTTTGTCTATTCTGGGCAGTATAAATTTAATGTGTTGTTTTCAAGTATGTCATGTGTCCAGATGCCACAACAATCTGTGCATTAGAAAGGCATTAAAATAAAAGTAAGTAAAATATTTGTTGATATTTTTTTAATGAAGACCAGTGAATTTGTGGTGCATTATGTTTGGATTAACTAATTCTATTAGGTTTCAGGAAAAACAAGTACATTGTTTTCTTATAGCCATTTGAAACATTTTATAATATGAATTTATAATAATACTCTGCCCTCACCACCTACCCCATACCTACTTCTCCCACTATATTACGTATTTCTGTTGATGATGGTATCATATCTCTAACCTAGTATTTTGCCAAGTATGGTCCACATACCAAATGAGTTTGAAAACTCTGACATGGAGTTGGTGCTTGTTTAAAATGCAGCTTCCTTGACCCCTCCCTCCCCAACATTACTGACCAGGTATCTCTGAAGAGTGCGACCTGGGACTTTGTTTTTTAATTATGACTCTACTTTTAAAGCACAGTTGGCTTCCCCATTTCCTCTGCCTCATGCCCCCATCCAGGGTGTTCCCATAGTCTAAAAGTCGAATACCAGACTGTCACTTCCTACCCACTTGCTGCATTCCTCCCCTTGTGGGTTGCCTTTGAATATAATTTGGCTTTTTTAAAGCTTATTAACTATGTTCAAACCTTCTAGTCTTTCTAATATTATTAGAAAGTATCTGATTTACTCACCACATTGCACAATACCCTTCTATAATTTTCTGTTGAATTCAGAAAAAGCCTGAGGTTTCAGCTGGTCCTGAAAAGCTTCCACAAGGCAGACTGCCCACTCGGCCTCTACTGAAAAGGCCAAAAGGTCTCATGGTCCCGGTGCAGGCTTCACATCTACTTCTAGCAGTGTTCCTCAAATGGTCCCACAGAGGAGAATTACCCAACAGCTGGTTAAAAAGAAAACTAATGTCTTTCAAACATTAATGGCCTAAACAAACAAACAAACAAAAAACCCCTGGAGATTCCTGAACCTTATCCCTTGGGATTCCTGGGGCCCAGGAATCTGTATTTTTGCTGGTGATGGAACACATTTTGGGAAATACTGGCCTAGGGCTTCTAGTCACTCCTGGTGAATTTGTGTGCCTAGTTAGACTCTTGAGTCCCGAGCCTTTTCCCTGGAACTGAGATCGTCAGGTCTGGGCAGCAGATTCTTCCCACTGGTCCTGGGATCTCCCATTTTTACCCACGTCTCAGCTGACTGCTGGGAGGCCTGAGTACTCCGTTCAATTTTGAGATGAGTTGGTTCAATATACTCTACATTCCTGCTATCTTGATTCACCATTTGGTGTTTTCAGTCGCTAAGTTGTGTCCGACTCTGGCAAGCCCATGGGCTGTAGCCTGCCAGGCTCCTCAGTCCATGGGATTCTCCAGGCAAGAATACTGGAGTGGGTTGCTATTTCCTTCTCCAGAAGATCTTCCCGACCCAAGAACTGAACCTGGGTCTCTTGCATTGCAGGCAGATTCTTTACCAACTGAGCTATGAGGGAAGCTGTCATTCACTGTTTAAGATGACCTGTTTGACCATTTGTCCTCCCTTTAACACATATGCGTCATATTATTTTGTGGCCTGTTTGTTTTTCTCTTTTTTTTTTTTTGGACCAGTCTTTTGCTATTTCCTTGTCTCTCTATAATTTTCTTATGCCCCTCTTGAACCCCATACTTTCTCAAGCAGTTATTACTTTTACCTCTTGATGTTAATTGAAACCTTATTCTTGTCATAGACACCATTTCCCTGAAGCTTTTTAATGCAGTGGCTATTCTTTCTTTAACCCTCCACATACCCATGGATTAAGAGTCAGTTGTTACCTTTTTATTTATTACCACTTCTAGATCGTTTCCTTTTCCGTGCATGTGGAGTGACAAGTAAAAAAAAGGCCTGACTCCTTTGTGCTTCATTCCATTAGACTGTAGTGCCGTTTACCGCTCTTCTTTGCTGTTATCTGTGGACATTCAAAGCACAGTCTCCCTATCTTAGTTTTTCTTTCCATCCTAACTCCAATTGTACCACCCTCCTGCTGCTGCTAAGTCACTTCAGCCGTGTCCGACTCTGCGTGACCCCATAGACGGCAGCCCACCAGGCTCTCCTGTCCCTGGGATTCTCCAGGCAAGAACACTGGAGTGGGTTGCCATTTCCTTCTCCAATGCATGAAAGTGAAAAGTGAAAGGAAAGTCGCTCAGTTGTGTCTGACTCTTAGCGACCCCATGGACTGCAGCCTACCAGGCTCCTCCGTCCATGGGATTTTCCAGGCAAGAGTGCTGGAGTGGGGTGCCATTGGTGCCTTCATTATTCATATGTATTGAAGTATGTATTATTCTGGTCTCACCTTTCCTTATCAGCCATAATGTTTTTCTATCATTTTAGTCACCCTCTATCATAACCTACTCCATCTCAATGATAACGTAAATCACCTCACATGTTCTATTGATAACCTTTAGGTCTTCTCGAGTGAAATAAGACATTGGTAGTTTGGCTTCATCCAAATCTTTTAAGTCCAAAAATCAATCTGCTTTCTTCTTAACTCTTAAATTGCTGCTATCTCCACTTCTTTTTTTAGATAATGTTTATTTTATTTTAATTAAAAAATTTTTATTTTGTATTAAGTATAGCCAATTAACAATATTGTGGTAGTTTCAAGTGGGCAGCAAAGGGACTCAGCCATACATATACATATGCGTCTGTTCTCTGAAAACTCCCCTCCCATCTAGGCTGCCACATAACACTGAGCAGAGTTTCCTGTGCTATACAGTAGGAGTTATTGGTTATTCATTTTTAAATATAGCAGTGTTTACATGTCAGTCACAAACTCCCTAAATATCCCTCCCCCCCCTTTACTTCTCCTGTAGCAAGCATAAGTTCATTCTCT
Source organism: Bos mutus (assembly GCF_027580195.1). Lineage (NCBI taxonomy): Eukaryota > Metazoa > Chordata > Mammalia > Artiodactyla > Bovidae > Bos > Bos mutus. Next base: position 10,730,454 of record NC_091630.1, on the reverse strand, counting down.
AAATCTGTTGAGTCTATTTTCATTCCTTTTTGTATTCTGCATATGAGAGATGTCATATGATATTTCTCCTTCTCTGACTTACTTAACTGAGTATGACAATCCCTAGGTCCATCCATTCTGCCAAAAATAGCATTATTTTGTTCATTTTATGACTGAGTAATATCCAACTGTATATGTGGACCACGTCTTCTACATCTATTCCTCTGTCAATAGGCGTTTAGGTTGTTCTATGTCTTGGCTATTGTAAACAGTGCTGTGACAAATATTGGGGTGCATGTATCCTATGTTTTTTCTCTGGATATATGCCCAGCAGTGGGAATGCAGGGTCATATGGCACCTCTGTTTTTAGTTTTTAAAGTACTACCAAATTCTGTATTGGATGTACCGATTTACATTCCCACTAACAGTGTAGGAGGGTTCCCTTCTCTCCACACCCTCTCCAGTGCCGAGGTCCAGCCCCGGCTGATCCAGGGTATTCGAAGGAGAGATGGCATCGGTGATTTATGTAAATATTAATTAGAGATATAAAGAGTAATAGAATGAGGATAGCTCAGTAGGAAAATTCATTGGAGAAAAGAGGCTGAGTAGCTTGGTTTACACAGAAAATCAATATAACCTGTGACACCAGGTTAGCTCTGACCACGGAGGCCGCAGGTGCCCTCTCGAATAGCGGAAGGTGTCCCACCTTAGACACCTTCTCTAGTGGGTCTTAGAAGCCCAGGCAAATAAATGGTCGCAGAGGACCTCCGCTCCAGATGGAAACTTCAGCCGGAATGTGAAAAGAAAGAATGACATGGGGAGACCAAGCTTTAGTGAGCAAGGCCCGTAGCTTTATTTTCAACAGGGGTTTTTATACCCTAAGTTACACATAGAGGATAATAGGGGATGTGAAATCATGCAAAGTCAGCAGTCTTTGATCCTTGTCAAAAACCAGGGTTTCTTTCCTGCACATTTATCGTATACAAATGGTTGAGGTGATTTACATCATCTTCTGGCCAGAAGGCCTATTAACATTTTATGACTCTTGACAAAGGCTTGTCAACCGTAAGACTTATTTTCTCTAAGAGTAATTATTTTAAGGTTTGGCACCATCCTCTGAAGGTGTTAGATAAAATTGCATACCTATAGGGCAGAAGTGTAATGGGTTTACAACAAAGGAAAGAATTTATTACCTTAAGGGTCTAAAGTTGCTAACACCAAGGCCACTACTTATTTTTCTATATACCAACTATATTAATTAATACACATTCAAGGATACAATACAGGGGATGTGGAAACTTGGCAGCAAGCATTGGCTCATCAATGAAATCTTTTACTAGTTTTATTCTGAACAGTTTCTAACTCTCTGAGAGGCTCTAAGCTATTTGAATATCTTAAGCTTCCCGTGCCTCTCCAGGCTGACTGTAAACGATCGTATGCATAGCTGTAGGAGTCTGGGTAAACTTGTCAGGCAAGTTAGAGAGCTATCTGAGGGGTTTGTATTTAAACACTCCTAATTGCCCAGGAACTTTATTAATTGGAGCTGTAAGTTAACTCTTTGTCAGAGAGAGCGAGATGGTGGTGGGGGACAGCCCCCAGTAAAGTCAGAGGTGAGAGCACAAAGCAATAAAGTAGGCAGACACTGGTTTTTGCGGGTAGATGCTCGAGAATATCCAGGGGGACTCCTGAGGCTCGATCCTGCCTTTGCGTATGCCGAGCCTCCTTCCTCATGACCTTTGGTAGATGCTCGAGAATATCCAGGGGGACTCCTGAGGCTCGATCCCGCCTTTGCGTATGCCGAGCCTCCTTCCTCATGACCTTTGTCATGAGTGGAGTGCCTCTCGCCGGCTCCCGGCACTCCAGCATTTATTTAATAGATTTTTTTGAGATAGCTGTTTTAACTGGTATGAGGTGATAGCTCACTGTAATTTTGATTTGCAGTTCTCTAGTGATTGCAGCCATGAAATTAAAAGATGCTTACTCCTTGGATGGAAAGTTATGACCAACCTAGATAGCATGTTCAAAACCAGAGACATTACTTTGCCAACAAAGATAGTCTAGTCAAGGCTATGGTTTTTCCTGTGGTCATGTATGGATGTGAGAGTTGGACTGTGAAGAAAGCTGAGCGCCAAAGAATTGATGCTTTTGAACTGTGGTGTTGGAGAAGACTCTTGAGAGTCCCTTGGACTGAAGGAGATCCAACCAGACCATCCTAAAGGAGATCAATCCTGGGTGTTCTTTGGAAGGAATGATGCTAAAGCTGAAACTCCAGTACTTTGGCCACCTCATGCGAAGAGTTGACTCATTGGAAGGACTCTGATGCTGGGAGGGATTGGGGGCAGGAGGAGAAGGGGACAACAGAGGATGAGATGGCTGGATGGCATCACCAACTGGATGGGCATGAGTTTGAGAGAACTCCGGGAGTTGGTGATGGACAGGGAAGCCAGGCATGCTGCAATTCATGGGGTCGCAAAGAGTTGGACACGACTGAGCAACTGAACTGAACTGAACTGAATAATTACCAGTGCTGAACATCTTTCATGTGCCTCTTGGCCATCTTTGTATATTCTTTGGAGAAATGTCTATTTATATCTTTTGCCCATTTTTTGATTGGGTTGATAGTTATGATGATAGTTAAGCCTCATGAGCTGTTTGTAGATTTTGGAGATTAATCCCTTCTCAGTCACATCATTTACAATTATTTTATCCCAGTCTGTGGGTTGTCTTTTCACGTAGTTTATTGTTTCTTTTTCTGTGAAAAACTTTAAGTTGGTCCAATTTGTTTATTTTTGTTTTAATTTCCATTATTCTGGGGGATGGATCAAAAAAGATATTGCTGCAATTTATGTCAGAATGTTCTACCTGTTCTCCTCTAGGAGTTTCATAGTGTCTGGTCTCATATTTAGGTCTTTAATCCACTTCAAGCTTATTTTTATGTATGGTGTTAAAGAATGATCTAATTATATATTTTTTTCATATGGCTGTTTTCCCAGTACCAGCTATTGAACAGACTATCATTTCAACATTGTGTTATCTTGCCTTCTTTGCTTTATATTAATTGTGTGGGTTTATTTTTAGGCTTTCTTTCCTGTTCCATTGATCTATATTTGTATTTTTGTGCCAATACCATGCTGTTTTGATGACTATGGTTTTGTAGTATAGTCTGAAGTCAGGGAGCTTATTCCTCCAGCTCTGCTTTTCTTCCTCAGGATTGCTTTGTCTATTAGCGATCTTTTGTGTCTCCATGCAAATTTTAAGATTGTTTTTTCTTTGTTCTAGTTCTGTGAATAATGCCATTGGTAATTTGATAGGGATTGCATTGAATCTGTAGATTGCCTTGGGCAGTATAGCTATTTTGACAATACTGACAATTGTCAGTATAGCTATTTTGACAATTCTTTCAGTCCATGAACATGGTATGTCTTTCCATTTGTTTGTTTCTTCTTTGATTTCTTTCATTAGCGTCTTACAGTTTTTCAGAGTACATGTCTTTTGTCTCCTAGGTAAGTCTTTTCCTAGGTATTTCATTATTTTGATATAATAATAAATGGAGTTATTTCTTGAAATTTTCTTTCTGATCTTTTGTTGTTAGTGTATATAAATGCAACAGATTTCTGTGTATTAATTTTGTAAACTACACCTTTACCAAATTCATTGATGAGCTCTATAGGTTTGTGGTAGCACATTTATTGTCTTCTATGTACAGTATCATGTCACTTGCAAACACTGACAGTTTAACTTCTTTTCCAGTTTTTGTTTCCTTTATTTCTTTTTATTCTCTGATTGCTGTAGGTAGGATTTCCAAAACTGTGTTAAATAGAAGTGGCAAGAGTGAACATCCTTGTCTTGTTTCTGTTCTTAGAGGAAACGATTTCAGCTTTTCACCACTGAGTATGATGTTAGCTGTAGGTTTTTTGTATGGGCTTTATAATGTTGAGGTGTGTTCCCTCTATGCCCACTTTCTGGAGGGTTTTTATTGTAAATGGGTTCTGAATTTTGTTAAAAGCTTTTTTTACACCTATTGAGATGATTATATGGTTTTTATTCTTCAGTTTGTTGATGTAGTTTGTCATAATCATTTTGTAAATATTGAAAAATGATTGCACTCCTGGGATAAATCACACTTGATCATGATGTATGATCCTTTTAATGTATTGTTGGATTCAGATTGCTCGTATTTTGTTGGGGCTTTTTGCATCTATGTTCATCAGTAATATTGGTATGTAACTTTGTTTTTGTGTGATATCTTTGTCTGGTTTTGGTATCAGGGAGATGGCAGCCTTAGAGAATGAGCTTTGGAGTTTTCTTTTCTCTGTAGTGTTTTGGAATGGTTTGAGAATAGATGTTAGTTGTTCCCTAAATGTTTGATAGAAGTCTCTTGTGAAGCCATCAAGTCCTGGACTTTTGTTGGGATTTTTAAAATCATAGTTTCAATTTCTGTGCTTGTGATTAATCTGTTTATATTTTGTATTCCTGATTCAGTATTGGGGGACAGTATCTTTCTAAGAATTTTTTCACTTCTCCCAGGTTGTCTACTTGATTGGCATTAAGTTGTTTGTAGTGATCTCTTATAATCCTGTGTATTTTTGTGGTGTCAGTTGTAACTTCTCCTTTTTCATTTCTTATGTTATTGATTTGAATTTTCTCCCCTTTTCTCTTGATGAATCTGGCTAAAAGTTTATCAATTTTGTTTATCTTTTCAAAAAACAAACTTTTACTTTCATTGATCTTTGTTGTTTTCTTTGTCTCTAGTTTATTTTTGCTCTAATCTTTATGCTTTCTTTCCTTCTGCTAACTTTGATTTTGTTCTTTCTCTAGTTTTTTTTTTTAGGTATAAGTTTAGGTTGTTTATTTGAGACGTTTCTTGTTTCTTGAATATTGTATTGCTATAAACTTTCCTCTTAGATCTGCTTTTGCTCCATGCCATAAGTTTTGAATCATTGTGCTTTCATTTTAATTTTTCTCATAGTGTATTTTTATTTCCTCTTTGATATCTTTAGTGATTCATTGACTATTTAGTAGATATTTTATAGTGTTTTTCTTGTAGTTTATTTCTAATCTCATAGTGTGTGACCAGAAAAGACACTTGATGTAGTTTTAATTTTCTTAAGTTTAGCAAGGCTCACCTTGTGGCCTAGTATGTGATCAATCCTGGAGGATATTCTGTGTGCATATAAGAAGTAGTCTACTGCTTTTGGATGGAATGCTCTGTAAATATCAATTAACTTCCTCTGGTCCAATGTGTCATTTAAGACCTTTGTTGTTTGTTTCCTTTTTAATTTTCTGTCTGGATGATCTGTCCATTGTTAAAGACACCCACTATTATTATGTTACTGTTGATTTCCCCATTTGTGGTTGTCAGTATTTGCCTTACATATTGAGATGCTCCTATATTGGGGGCAAATATATTTACAGTATTATATCTTCTTCTTGAATTGATTTCTTGATCATTATATAATGTCCTTTTTTGTTTTAACAGTCTTTGTTTTAAAGTCTATTTTGTTTGATATGAATATTTCTACTCCAGCTTTCTTTTGATATCTGTTTATATAGAATACCTTCTTCTATCTCCTAACTTTCAGTCTGTATGTGTCCCTAGGTTTGAGATCCATCTCTTGTAGACAGCATACTTGTAGGCACATCTTGTTTTTGTATCCACTTATCTAGTGTATGTCTTTTGGTTGCATTAAATGATGCATTTAATCTATTTACATTTAAGGTAATTTTCAGTTTGTATGTTTCTGTTACCATTTTCTTGTTTTGGATTTGCTTTTGTAGGTGTTTTTCTTCTTTCATATTTCCTGCTTAGAAAGGTTCCTTCAGAGTTTGTTGTAATGTCAGTTGGGTAGTGCTGAAATCTCCTAACTTTTTCTTGTCTGTAAACCTTTTGATTTCTCTGCCAATTCTGAATGAGAGCCTCACTGGTTAGAGTGTTCTTGGTTGTAAGTTCTTCGCTTTCATCACTTTAAATATATCATGCCATTCCCTTCTGGCTTGCAGAGTTTCTGCTGCAGAATCAGTTGTTAACCTGGTGTGAATTCCCTGTTATTTGTCATTTGTCCACTATTGTTTTTAATATTTTATCTTTGTCTTCTCCTTCTGGGACCCCTGTGATGTGAATGTTGGTGCATTTAATATTGTTCCAGCAATCTCTTAGACTGTCTTCATGTCTTTTCATTCTTTTTTCTTTATTCTGTTCTGAGGCAGCAATTTCTACCATTCTCTCTCCTGGGTCACTGATCCATTCTTCTGCCTCAGTTATTCTGCTATTGATTCCTTCTAGTGTATTTTTTATTTCAGTTATTGTATTGTTCATCTCTGTTTGTTCTTTAGTTTTTCTAGATCTTTGTTAAACGTTTCTTGTATCTTTTCTGTCTTTGCTCCCACTCATTTTCTGAGATGGTGGATCATCTTCACTTTCATTATTCTGAATTCTTTTCCTGGAACATTGACTACCTTTGCTTCATTTAGTTGTTTTTCTGGGATTTTATCTTGTTCCCTCATTTGGAACATAATCCTCTGTATTTTCATTTTTTTTTTTTTTTTAACTTTCTGTGATTGTGGTTTTAGCTTGAAGGCTGCAGGATTGTAGTTCTTCTGCTGTTTGCCTTCTGGTAGATAAGGCTAAGAGGCTTGTGCAAGCTTCCTGATGGGAGGGACTGGCAGTGGATAGAACTGGGTTTTGTTCTGGTGGGCAGGGCCATGCTCAGTAAAACTTTAATCTGCTTGTCTGCTGATAGTGTGGCCATTCTCCATTCCTGTTAGTTGTTTGACCAGAGGCTACCCAGCCCTGGAGTCTGCAGGCTCTGTGATAGGGTGACTTCCAGGAGGGCTCCTGCCAACAGGTACTTCTTAGGACTTCTGTTTCTGGTGCCCTTGTCCCTGTGGTGAGCCACTGCTATCCCATGCCTCTGAAGGAGACCCTCTAACACTAGCATATAGTTCTTCAATCTTCTGTGGGATAACCAATCCTTTGCCTTGGGTCTTGGTTTGCACAAGATTTTGTGTGTGCCCTGTAAGAGTAGAGTTTCTATTTCCTCCAGTCCTGTGGAAGACCTTCAGTCAAATTCCACTGGCCTTCAAAGTCAGATTCCCTGGGGTTTCCTAGTCCCTTTGTAGGACCCCTTGCTGAGAAGCCTGACATGGAGCTCAGAATCTTCACAACAGTAGAAGAACTTCTGTGATCTGTTCTCTAGTTCTAGGATGTACTCGGTGGGTATGGGATTTAATTTTATCATGATTGTGCCCCTCCTCTCATCTCACTGCAGTTTCTCCTTTGTCTTTGGACATAGGGTATCATTTTGTGGGTTCCAATATCTGCCTGTCAACGGTTGTTCAGTAGTTAATTGTGATTTTGATGTTCTCGCAGGAGGAGAGTGCACATCCTTCTACTCTGCTACTCTGAACCAATCTTCACTTCTTTTTCTATCTTTAAACTCCATGGTACATTATTTCCCCTACTTTATATAGTATCCTAGTCTTTTTTGCTCTACTGCCCTTCTGTTATGCCTGTCAGAGAAAATTGAAACTTTGCTTGATCCAGCTGTCTACCCCTCCCCTAAACCAGCAATGCACAGCTGAGCACTCAGAAATACATTATTTGCAATCATGTAGTTTGCTGCTACCATGGATTCATGGTTACTGAATTAATGTGGTCTCATAATGTTACTGATTTATCCTATTTTCCCTAGACACCTCTTTCCATTTCTCCACAACAGAAATTTCAGCCTTTGCACTCTTAAATCTCCAAACTTCTTACCTCCCATTTAACTTTTAGGAGATAACCTTGCCTCCTAATTCATATGAAATGAGAACTACCACTTAGAGCTCCCTCTACTTTTATGTACCAAACCTCGAAATTTACATATAATTTTACTCATTGTTTTTCCTCTTTCCTGCTGAAGTGAAGTAAGTAAGTATCTGCTATGGTTAGTACTTCAGTGTACATTGAATTCTGTCCCTTCTTATCTACTTGGAAACCTCCATGATTCTCTAGTTTTTTCCCCCTGTATCTTCACCTCCTTACTTTGTACTACTGCTGCTGCTGCTGCTGCTGCTGCTGCTAAGTCACTTCAGTCGTGTCCGACTCTGTGCGACCCTATAGATGGCAGCCCACCAGGCTCCCCCGTCCCTGGGATTCTCCAGGCAAGAACACTGGAGTGGGTTGCCATTTCCTTCTCCAATGCATGAAAGTGAAAAGTGAAAGTGAAGTCGCTCAGTCGTGTCCGACTCTTAGCGACCCCATGGACTGCAGCCCGCCAGGCTCCTCCATCCATGGGATTTTCCAGGCAAGAGTACTGGAGTGGGCTGCTATTGCCTTCTCCATACTTTGTACTAGGTCTTTCAATTAATGTTTAGACCAACTCAAATTTCCATGTGTTCTCAAAAACAAACATCTCAGACTTCCGTGGGAGTTTAGTGGTAAAGAATCCACCTACCAATGCAAGGAGCATGGGTCTGATCCTCAGTCTGGGAAGATTCCAGATGCTGTTGGGAGACTAAGCCTATGCACCATGATTACTGAGGTGACATGCTGCAACTACTGAAACCCGTGTACCCTAGAGGCTGTGCTTTGCAGTAAGTGAAGCCACTGCAATGAGAGGCCCATGCATCACAACTGGAGAGTAGCGTCCACTCACAACAACTAAAGAAAGCCTGTGTGCAGCAAAGACGACCCAGGATAGCCAAAAATAAGTGTGTAAATAAGTATAAAAAATTAAAACAAAAAGCAAACCTAAAGGAAAACAAACATGCCCTCACATGTAACAAAACAAGGCATAAAGAAAATCTCCCTCCGCCTTAGTTCCTCTCTACTCATTATCCTATCTCTCTCCTTCCTTTTACTTATTTTGTAATAGATTTGTCTAGACTTTTGATCTGTGCTTTCTCACCTTGTACATATTTCTTATCCCACGGAAAGTATACTTAAGTGTATGTGTCAGGGAAGGAGCAGGGATTACATTGGTTAAATCATGCTATAAGGCCACTTATAATGAAATGGCAAATGCCTATTCAACTTAGGTCCAAAAGAGTCATTGCTTCTTTTGCTTACAGTACTGTTTTTGAGATTAATTTCCATTGTTGCATATTATCAGTAGTTTTTTTCTGGGTAGTATCTCTTTATGTGAATAAACCACAGTTTTCCAGTTTTTATATTTATCAACATTGGGGCTGTTTCCATTTTTTTGGCTATTATGAATAAAAATACTATGAATATCCTTTCATGAAGCTTTTTTTTTTTTTTTTTGTGAGCATATGTATATATTTCTTTTAGATAAATGCATAAGAGAAGAATTATTAATAGTTAACGTTATGAGAAATTGCTTAACAATTTTCCAACATATTTGTATGATTTTACAACTTATACACATGTGAGTTTTAGTTGCTCCACATCCTCCCAACATTCTGTAGAGCAAATCTTTATGTGAATTATTCTAGTGGGTGTGTAGTGATACAGTTCTAATTTTAATTTACATTTTGCTGATTACTACTGGTGTTGAGAAATTTTTTGTGTGCTTATTTGTTATATGAATATCTTCTTTGGTGAAGTTTCTTTTATCCATTTTTTGGTAGGTTTGTATGTTTTACATTATTGAGAATTCTTTATACAATCTAGATACAAGTTCTGTTTGTCATATACAGGTATTATGAATATTTGCTTCCTATATATAGGTCACCTATTTATTTTCTTACTTGATTAAGTCCAGTAGATGCTTTTTTTTTTTTCCTTTGATGCTACATACTATCTGTGTTCTCTCTCTAAAGTGTTATTTGCCTACCCCAAGGTCATGAAAATAATCTTCATTTTTTCCATAGCAGCTTTGTTGTTTTATTATTTATATCTTTTGTGAGTTTTGTGTGTGATAAGATAGGGTCCTGGGTTTTTTTTTTTCCTGTAAGAATATACAGTTGTCCCAGCCGTAATCACTTTAGTTCTAAGTGCGGTGGAAGGATAGTCCCAACCACTAAGATTTCTTTCTTATAATGTAACTTTTTGGAGTCATACAGAGTACTGTCCTATAGTTACTTTTTTTTGTTAATTTTTATGTCAATGTTGCCAAGTGATCACCATTTTAGAACTCACCTTTTCACACATTCAAGTTCTTATATGCTCTTTCTGCACCTACAAAGGAAAGTAATTTGGCAAATAAAGACAAAAATGGTCAGTTTGATCCCTGAAAAATTAGGAAGACCACTGTTAAGCTCTCCAGCTTTATACAGTAGGAATGTGTTCTATAACAGACCTGTCTCACTATTACACTTATGTCAAAGTGTAAACTGTCTACTTGAATGCTATGTCACACTTTGATAGTCTTTTCTGTTGTTCAGTCATTAAGTCATGTCTTACTATTTGTGACCCCCATTGATTACAAGATGCCAGGCTCCTTAGTCCTCTACTATTTCCCAGATTTTGCTGAATTTCAAGTCCATTGAGTCACTGATACTGTCTAACCATCTTATCCTCTGTTGTCCCCTTCTCCCTTTGCCTTCAGTCTTCCCCAGTATCAGGATTTTTTTCCAATGAGTCAGCTTTTTGAATCAGGTGGACAAAGTATTGGAGCTTCAGCTTTAGCATCAGTCCTTCCAGTGAATATACCAGGTTGATTTTCTTTAAGATTGACTGGTTTGATCTCCTTGTTGTCCAGGGGACTCTCAAGAGTCTTCTCCAGCATCAAAATTTGAAAGCATCAATTCTTCAGCATGCAGCCTACTTTATGGTCCAGCTCTCACATCTGTACATGATTATTGGAAAACCATAGTTCTGATAGTCTTTTAATTAACTAATTTTCATTTCCTTAGCATGGCCTTGCCCATTAGAACAAGACCCAGTTTCCCCTTCAGTTAGTCTCTCCCATCAGGAAGCTTCCATAAGCTTCTTATCTTTCTCCATCAGAGGGCAGACACACTGAAAACCACAATCATGGAAAATTAACCAATCTGATCACTTGGACCACAGCCTTGTCTAACTCAGTGAAACTATGAGCCATGCTGTGTAGGTACACTCAAGACAGATGGGTCATGGTGGAGAGTTCTGACAAAACATGGTCCGCTGGAGAAGGGAATGGCAAACCACTTCAGTAATCTTGCTTTGAGAACCCAATGAACAGTATGGAAAGGCAAAAAGATAGGACATTAAAAGATGAACTCCCCAGGTCGGTAGGTGCCCAATATGCTACTGGGGATCAGTGAAGAAATAACTCCAGAAAGAATGAAGAGATGAAGCCAAAGCAAAAACAACACCCAGTTGTGGATGGGACTGGTGATGGAAATAAAGTCCAATGCTGTAAAGAGCATTATTGCATAACTGGAATGTTAGGTCTGTGAATCAAGGCAAATTAAAAGTGGTCAAACATGAGATGGAAGGAGTGAATGTCGACATTTTAAGAATCAGCAAACTAAAATGGACTAGAATGGGTGAATTTAACTCACATGACCATTACATCTACTACTATGGGCAAGAATCCCTTAGAAGAAATGGAGTAGCCATCATAGTCAACAAAAGAGTCTGAAATGCAGTACTAGAATGCAATCTCAAAAATGACAAAATGATCTCTGTTCATTTCCAAGGAACACCATTCAATATCATGGTAATCCAACTCTATACCCTGACCATTAATGGTGAAGAACCTGAAGGTGAACGATACTATGAAGACCTACAAGATCTTCTAGAACTAACATGCAAAAAAGATGTCTTTTTCATGATAGGGGACTAGAATGCAAAAGTAGGAAGTCAAGAAACACCTGGAGTAACAGGCAAATTTGACCTTGGAGTACAGAATGAAGCAGGGCAAAGGCTAATAGGGTTTTGCTAAGAGAAGGCATTGGTCATAGCAAACACCCTGTTCCAACAACAAAGAGAAGCCTCTGCACATGGACATCACCAGATGGCCAACACCGAAATCAGCCTGATTATATTCTTTGCAGCCAAAGATGGAGAAGCTCTATAGAGTCAGCAAAAACAAGACTGAGAGCTGACTGTGGCTCAGATCATGAACTCCTTATTGCCAAATTCAGACTTAAATTGAAGAAAGTAGGGAAAACCACTAGACCATTCAGGTATGACTTAAATAAAATCCCTTATAATTATACAGTGGAGGTGAGAAATAGATTTAAGGGACTAGATCTGATAGACAGAATGCCTGATGAACTATGGATGGAGGTTCGTGACATTGTACAGGAAACAGGGATCAAGACCATCCCCAAGAAAAAGAAATGCAAAAAAGCAAAATGGCTGTCTGAGGAGGCCTAACAAATAGCTATGAAAAGAAGAGAAGTGAAAAGCAAAGGAGAAAAGGAAAGATATACCCATTTAAATTCAGAGTTCCAAAGAATAGCAAGGAGAGATAAGAAAGCCTTCCTCAGTGATCAGTGCAAAGAAATAGAGGAAAACAATAGGATGGGAAAGACTAGAGGTCTCTTCGAGAAAATTAGAGATACCAAGGGAACATGTCATGCAGAGATGGGCTCAATAAAGGACAGAAATGGTATGGATCTGACAGAAGCAGAAGATGTTAAGAAGTGGCAAGAATACACAGAAGAACTATACAAAAAATATCTTCACGACCCAGATAATAACGATGGTGTGATCACTCACCTACAGCCAGACATCCTGAAATGTGAAGCCAAGTGGGCCTTAGGAAGCATCACTACAAACAAAGCTAGTGGAGGTGATGGAATTCAAGTTGAGCTATTTTAAATTGTAAAAGATGATGCTGTGAAAGTGCTGCACTCAATATGTCAGCAAATTTGGAAAACTCAGCAGTGGCCACAGGACTGGAAAAGGTCAGTTTTCATTCCAATCCCAAAGGAAGGCAATGCCAAAGAATGATCAAACTACTGTACAATTGTACTCATCTCACACACTAGTATAGTAATGCTCAAAATTCTCTAAGCCAGGCTTCAACAGTACATGAACCGTGAACTTCCAGATGTTCAAGTTGGAATTATAAAAGGCAGAGGAACCAGAGATCAAATCGCCAACATTCACTGGCTCATCAAAAAAGCAAGAGAGTTCCAGAAAAACAGCTATTTCTGCTTTATTGACTATGCCAAAGCCTTTGACTGTGTGGATCACAATAAACTGTGGAAAATTCTGAAAGAGATGGGAATACCAGACCACCTGACCTGCCTTTTGAGAAATCTGTATGCATGTCAGGAAGCAACAGTTAGAACTGGACATGGAACAACTGACTGGTTCCAAATAGGAAAAAAGAGTATGTCAAGGCTGTATATTGTCACCCTGCTTATTTAACTTATATGCAGAGTGCATCATGAGAAATGCTGGGCTGGATGAAGCACAAGCTGGAATCAAGATTGCTGGGAGAAATATCAATAACCTCATATATGCAGATGACACCATCCTTATGGCAGAAAGTGAAGAACTAAAGAGACTCTTGATGAAAGTGAAGGAGCAGAGTGAAAAAGTTGGCTTAAAGCTCAACATTCAGAAAACTAGGATCATGGCATCTGGTCCCAGCACTTCATGGCAAATAGATGGGGAAACAGTGGAAACAGTGTTAGACTTTATTTTCTTGGGCTCCAAAATCACTGCAGATGGTGACTGCAGCCATGAAATTAAAAGATGCTTGCTCCTTGGAAGAAAAGTTATGACCAACGTAGATGGCATATTAAAAAGTAGAGACATTACTTTGCCAGCAAAGATCTGTCTAGTCAAGGCTATGGTTTTTCCAGTAGTCATGTATGGATGTGAGAGTTGGACTATACAGAAAGCTGAGCACCGAAGAATTGATGCTTTTGAACTGTGGTGTTGGAGAAGACTCTTGAGAGTCCCTTGGACTGCAAGGAGATCCAACCAGTCCATCCTAAAGGATATCAATCCTGAATATTCATTGGAAGGACTGATGCTGAAGCTGAAACTCAAATACTTTGGCCACCTGATATGAAGAACTGACTCATTGGAAAAGACCCTGATCCTGGGAAAAATTGAAGGCAGAGGATGTGATGATTGGATGGCATCACCGACTCAATGGACATGAGTTTGAGTAAACTCCAGGAGTTCGTGATGGACAGGGAGGCCTGGCATGCTACAGTCCATGGGTTCACAGAGTCAGACACCTCTAAGTGACTGAACTGAACTGAACTTCATTTCCTTAAGTGTGGAGAATTATCTCCGGAGATCTGAATCATGTACCCTTGTTTGAAATATTAAAATATAGTTTCCATGAATTTGGAGATACGGAACTGACATTTAAAGTAAAAAGTAAATGACCTTGTCAAATCATGGGCCTAGAAGCCTAATTTGATAGTGCACAGTAACATGAGTGGGGAGCAAATGATAAACTTGAATCATTAATAGCTCTTTATAGTAAGGAGTTTTGCTTAATATAGGGAAAAGGGCCATCACTTGGATGACTTAAGCATGTTAATTACCTGATCAGTTTTGAGTTTTTAGAATATTACCCTGGAATGTTAGATCGGAGATGTTTGTCTTTCTTCATTCCAGCATCCAGCATAATATGGTATTTTCATAAGTGGTTCTCAATTCTGATCAAGTCATAGCCAAACATTTTTGGCCTCTTTATAACTTCATACTTAAGTAAGAGGGTTTTTTTTTTTTTTTGTAAGTTCTATCTTACAGCCTTAATAACTGAGCTGGTTATTTTTTTGTGGTCATGGATTGAATATTTTTAATAACCTATGTTTTAATCTGTATTTAAATATCACGGTCTGGATTGAATTCTTTTTCTGGAAGCAGAGACATATGTGAAAGCTTCATGTTTCTTATTTCTTTACATGTACTTTCTAGATTTCATAAGAGAGGTATAAATGGGCAATAAAATAAGTTCATTGGAATGTGACTGAGTATAACGCTATCTTTGTTTTAAAGGTCACATGTTATGCTTAAAAATACAGGTAGCAAATTGCAGTGTAAAATTTAGGTTAAGAAAAGATATTAAAAACTAAGTATTCTCTTTAATTTTAAAAGTCTTAAAGAACATACAGTTTTAATCAAGTAAAGTTAATTATGAATTGTTTTAATATGCAATTTAGGCATTAAATAAAATTAGCATTTTTTTCTTCCTTAAAAATGTGTTATCAAGTTTCAAGAATGTTAAAAACTTCTCTGATGATTTAATCTGAAATCATTCCTACAGCAAAATTCATAAATAATAAATATTATCTTATTAATCCATATTTTAGTTTAGCTGGATCTCAGAGCAAGTTAATTCCTCAGGGAATGTAGCCTTCTTTATGAAAGAAGGTGATGAGATGTAATCTCTAAGGAATTAAATTGTGAAAACAATCTTGGTATTGTACATGCTAATATAAATCTGTTATTCCCTTTCCGCATCTATCACAACACATTTTAAATTGTGGCTGATCTGATATGCAAATAGCTGTCTTATTAGAAATTGTGGCTGTATGTGCTAATGTCTCCCTGGATTTCTTGGGAGTTTGCTATCTAACCATCAAAGCAATAGAAATGAATGATGATTACTGCAAGGCTTTGAAGAACAAAGAAAGTCAGAGCAATTTAGAGGTTCTAGATGTGTGAGGCATTGACAGTTTGTACCATAGACATGGATGGGTTTCTCTATAGGTCTTTTAAAATAGCTCAATATGGTTATTAGGAAAGTAAAATATTTCCCATCTTCTTGCATTTTTGCAACTAATATTGATAAAAATCTGATTTTTATCATAGGACATATGTGTGTCCTCTAGGCTTTTTTTGTTTGTTTCAACATTTGTTAAAATGTATCCTTGCTTAAAAAATAGAAGATAATTTCAAAGACAAGAATAAAGTTTAAATTTTTGAAATTTTACATAGGAATTACCAATCACCTAAATAGAAAAACTAGTTCCTCTTTAATGTCTCTCCTAGGTTGGAATTCTCTTAAAGTTTTCATATTCACAGGTTATTATATACCTAAAATGTATCAGTCATAGAGTATAGGCCCTTATATTGATAAAACTTTAGGTTATTTAGCTTTTTAATTTTGCTATAGTTTTTATATTTAAAGTATATTTTAAAGTAAATAAAGTTCAATTTACTTTGGTGAAAAGATAGTCTCTGTGAGTTCCTGACATTTAAAAAATTTACTCCAGATAATAAAAGAATAAAATACTGGCCTCTAAAGTGTTATCTTTATTTGACTCTTTGTGACCCCCATGGACTGTAGCCCACCAGGCTCCTCTATCCATGGAATTCTCCAGGTAAGAATACTGGAGTGGGTTGCCATTTCCTTCTCCAGGGCATCTTCCCAACTCAGGGATTGAACCTGGGTCTCCTGCATTGCATTGCATGCTTTACCGTATAAGCTACTAGGGAAGCCCACAGTGTTCTGTTTGTTTAGATGTTTGTTTAAATGACCAGGAAAGAACTGAGGGAAACATAGTGAGTGACTGTGTTGGTAAGTAGCCTTAATAACTTGCTTTTTAAACATTTAAGCTATTCCATGAGGGTGAACAACAACAACAAAAAGAATAAATTAAAGAGGGAATAATATATGGTGCCTCTATTCATTTAAACTAACTTCCTTCCTAAAATGTATTGATATCTTGTCTAGTCTTACGCAATCAAGATCAAAATAACTTGAGTCCTATCTATAATTAACAAATGCAAAACACTTGCAAATGAATAAATTATAATAAAATTATTGACATTTATGGGTTTTGTATTATTAGAATTATTTTTAATGTTCTGAATTATAACAAGTGAGAATATAGGATTAGGTGATGTCTTGGTTTCAATTCTGAAATTTAAGGATGTATTATCTTAGATGTAATAACTACATGGTTTATGAGATATGAAGACAATTTATTTGACTTTTTGTTTAACTTTGTACATTCCTCAGAGTTGGACACGACTGAAGTGACTTAGCAGCAGCAGCAGCAGCAGCAGCAATTACTGTGATATTAAATCTGAAGATTATTATGAATATAAAAGTGATTTTAGGTGAATTTATAATTTTATTACATATAGGTAGAAATTATTACTTTGGAGATGTCTTTTATTGTATAACATGTGATCATTGTTATTATTGCTCTGTGTGACCATGTGTTAGTCACTCAGTCATGTCCAACTCTGCAACCTCATGGACTGTAGCCTGCCAGACTCTTCTGTCCATGGAATTTTCTGGGCAAGAATACTGGCATGAGTAGCCATTCCCTTCTCCAGGAGATTAATTTATTTATATTCCATTAACTGAAACTCAGTCACATGCCCACAGGAAGCTGAAATATGTAATTGAGTGTGACCAGGAAAGAAAAAAAGGAGAACATGCAATTTAGTAAATAGCTTTCCCTAAATTCCATATTTCTGATCATGAGTTAGCCATGTGCATCCTTTTTCCTGCCTGCCCAGTAGGGAAATCCTAAAGTTCTCCATCTCCAAAGTCATGGTTCTCAAGCCAGTACACAGTCAGTGGTTCCTTGAGGTTTACAGATAATGAAATTTACCTACTATTCCCAGCCTCACCTGGCTTCTAATAAATAATAGTGAAGCAAAGGACAACTGCTTCATATCTCCGATAATTGTTCCCATTTAGAGGCAAGATGGGAAACACAGTGGGATCATGGATCCATGTTGTACAGGAGACCACTGAGAAGGCCCATTATAGTGACAGTAGGAGTTTCTTGCTTAGCCTCTAATTATGGTCTTTTTGGAGAAATTCCCTTCTCTGCCTTCTGGATGACTCCTCTTCCGGGTCACCTATGAAGTGCGTTACATATCCACAGTTTGTCTTCTTATGGCAACACTCTGTTGGTTTAAGTTTAGAGGGCCAAGGATTGATTGGTTTTCATTCACAGATGTTTTTAAACAAAGTTTCTGGTTTCCCTGTAAATACAATTCCCTCAGAGTTTAGTAACATTTTTACATTTCCTTTTAGTTCCACCTGCCAGTAATCACACCTCAATTTCTTTCCTAGACATGGTTCTCAAGTCCGCTTTCTCTATAAACATCAGACCTCCTATGTCTCTCTATAGTGGCTGCCTCCAGGTGATCTGGAACAATAGCTTCAGGTGAGAAAGGAACATTCTTGATCTGCTCTTGATCCCCTCCTCCATTTTAAAACTGAGAGGTCTTAATGAGCACTTTTTTCTTCAAGATCTCATTTTTTTTTTTTTTTTTGCTATTTGGTATTTAGAAGTCGCCTTTTCCACACTTGTTCCCAAATTACTGGGCCCTCTAATGCCTCGTGGTTTTGCTTGTTAACTGGCTAGTTCT
The DNA here is from genome assembly GCF_027580195.1 of Bos mutus. Taxonomy (NCBI): domain Eukaryota; kingdom Metazoa; phylum Chordata; class Mammalia; order Artiodactyla; family Bovidae; genus Bos; species Bos mutus. The sequence continues at coordinate 10,712,285 of NC_091630.1, read as the reverse complement.
TGCCTGACTTCATCTTTATCCTGCAGCTCCTTCCTGGAAGCAGTGAGGGACACCTTCCAGGCCCCACTCTGGGGAACGCTAACGTCTATAATAGACCCCACCAATGTACATGATTTGGTCACAGTAGAATTTCATTTCTTTTTCAGTAGAGTACAATGAGGGTGAGAACTAAAACGTTGCCTGCCCTGTCAGTGAACAAAGGATATTGCAGCCATCAAGTCATTACATTACAGCCGCAAGATGGTGAGCCCTGAGGGAACTCAGGATGGAGGCAAATGGGCTGGCCAAGCCCACCTCGCAGGCAGCCACAGCAGCCACCCCTGATGGTGTACCTGAGGAAGCTGGGGATGAGAAAGCACAGGGTGCTGGCCCCAGATGGCTGAAGTGCGTAACAAAGGAGTGATTTCAGTGAACCCGGGCTCCTGCATCTTCCCCTACATAGACAAGTGCTAAATTTCTTAAACTTGACATGTCTGGTTCTCTTTTATTAACAATAATCATGTTATGTTCCAACTTGGTCTTTTGTCACAAAAAAAACTTCTCTTTATCCTGGATCCCCGATTTGCCTTTTTGGAGCAGTCTCTTAGAGTTATTAGGTACGCTGTCTTTACTCTCAATTTGTAGATTATGCATTTTTTCAGTCGACAGTAGTAGTACGTAAGTGAGATAATACCCTCCTCCATCCCAAGCAGATCAGGATTTTGTGTCCTTACAAATATATCCTAGGGTTTGTCGGGGGATTGTTTCCCTTCTAGCCAACTGGAAGGGGAAAAAGAACACAGGGAGATTTTTTTAGTGTGCAGGTCTGGAGTGGCACACATCACTTCCGTTCATATTCTACTGGCAATAATTCAGTGAAATGTTTGACTTGAAGCTAGGAAATATAGTGCCAGGAAGAAAAGGAGAATATGGATTTTGGTTGGTAGGTTGCATTCTGTGCTGCTACTGCTAAGTCGCTTCAGTCGTGTTCGACTCTGTGCGACCCCATAGACGGCAGCCCACCAGGCCCCGCCATCCCTGGGATTCTCCAGGCAAGAACGCTGGAGTGGGTTGCCATTTCCTCCTCCAATGCATGACAGTGAAAAGTGAAAGTGAAGTCGCTCAGTCGTGTCTGACTCTTAGCGACCCCATGGACTGCAGCCTACCAGGCTCCTCCGTCCATGGGATTTTCCAGGCAAGAGTACTGGAGTGGGGTGCCATTGCCTTCTCCCACATTCTGTGCTACAATATTTAAATTCAATAACAAAAATAGGATTTGAAAGATATGTTACGGATTAAATCAAACAGTGCATATAATGTAGTATACAAGAGGAAGAAATTTTCTTCTACCCTTACAGGCTCTTCTTGCTGGTCTAAGAATTAATATAAGACAGACTGACAGGTGACACTCAAACAAAAGTTTATAGCACGCATACATGGGAGACCCAGGAAAACGGAGTAGCTCATCAAAATGACTGAAACTCTCAACTTAAATACCACATTCAGCTCTATAACAGGGTGGTTTAATTGAGCCTTGATAGTATTTGATAAAATGAATGTTGCCAAGAAAAACATTTGGGAAATTTAATTACCAGCAATTGTATTTGAAATAATTTTGTAATTTTTATATTTTTTGATAATTTATTTGAAGTAATTCTATATTTTTTTCCAAAATCTAATGGGAATAACATACTTCCCTGTTGGCTCAGATGGTGAAGAATCTGCCTGCAATATGGGAGACCTGTATTTGATCCCTGGGCTGGGAAGATCCCCTGGAGAAGGGAATGGTTACCCACTCCAGTGTTCTGCCCTGGCAAATTCCATGGACAGAGGAGCCTAGTAGACTACAGTCCATGGGGTTGCAAAGAGTTGGACACAACTGAGTGACTTTCATTCACTCAATGGAAATTATTTTGGGAACAGTTACAGACTTTATTTTCTTGGGCTCCAAAGTCACTGCAGATGGTGACTGCAGCCATGAAATTAAAAGATGCTCCTTGGAAGCAAGCTATGACAAGCCTAGACAGTATATTAAAAAACAGAGACATCACTTTGTTGATTTGTCCGTCTAGTCAAAGCTATGGTTTTTCCAGTAGTCATGTATGGATGTGAGTGAGATTGGACCATAAAGAAGGCTGAGCGCTGAAGAATTGATGCTTTCAACCTGTGGTATTGGACAAGACTCCTGAGAATCCCCTGGACTGCAGGGAGATAAAACCAGTCAATCCTAAAGGAAATCAATCCTGAATATTCATTGAAAGGACTGATGCTGAAGCTGAAGTTCCTGTACTTTGGCCATCTGATGAGAAGAGCTGACTTATTGGAAAAGACCCTGATGCTGATGGGAAAGATTGAAGGCAGGAGGAGAAGGGGGCGACAGAGGATGAGATGGTTGGATGACATCACAGACTCAATGGACATGAGTTTGAACAAGTTCCAGGAGATGGTGAAGGACAGGGAAGCCTGGTGTGCTGCAGTCCATGGGGTTGCAAAGATTCAGACACAACTGAGCAACTGAACTGAACTGAATGGGAATGAGTCAAATGAATTTTTACCCATTGCTTTAAAAGCAAATTTTATGAAATGAATTATTCCTGTAGCTTTTAGATAGTCCTTTTGACTTTTTTAGGACTTCATCATAATTATTTTTTTTCTTTTGCAGCAGGCATCTTGGAGATCAAAGATGGGCAGAAAAGATGCCTCCACTATAAAACTTCCTGTTGATCAGTACAGAAAGCAAATTGGTAAGCAATGAATCCCCTTTGATACATTCTTATGAATTAAGATGAAGAAAAAAAAGCAGTTGTGTGTGATATTAACAAAATAACTTTTCCCTCATACATATGATGCACAGAATATGAGTAACAAGGGAATGCACAGAGGTTTTAAAGAACAAAAATAAGCGCAGCCTTATTTATCTATAAAGAAATACATTTTTGTACTTAGGATTTTTTGAAGCTCTTACAATTTTTATTGACTTGGTAAAAGCAAAAATACTTCTATTTTTATTCTTAAGGCTGTGTGCTTGTATGTAGTCAGTAATTTTAATATTATCATGTTTATTTCTTGTTATCCTTATGAAATCTTTCAGTTCTGTTGATGACTCTTGGTGGCAATAATGTGATAGCCTCAAAATTCTCCATTAAATTTTAACCTTAGTAAAATGGTGAACTAGAGAGAAGTCCAGTCATCAGCATAGAAAGATAAAAGGAATCTTCTCTGATTGAGACTGTGCTCTAAGTGCAGGATTTCCTACCCAATCTTTTCAATAATGCATGGAGTATTTACAAAAAATTACCTACATACTAGGTCACAATCAAGTCTCCTCAACTTTATAGAAGCAATATCCTACAACTAAAACTTTGAACAGTGTAGTAAATTAGAAATTGGTTAAAAGTAAAAAAGTTAACTTCTACGCCCCCCATCACCCTCTCTTCTTACATGTTCCGTCCTGTTCTCACCTGTTCCCATCCCTTTGGAAATTAGAAAGTAATTACAATAATAATTAGTTTAAAAAACTCTTCTAAATAACTAACAGATAAACAAAGAAGTTGCAAGTCAGAAAATAAGTAGAAGTAATTGATACCAAAAGACTATATACCTCTTTTATAAATATGATACATAAAGTATACTCCTAAAGGAAAAGATATTTCTGCAAAACAAAGAAGATGCAGACAAAGGGAAAATATTTAAAATTTATAACTAATTAAAAATTTACCTGTCGAAAGATTAAACCCTGCATGTGTGTACGCTAAGTTGCTTCAGTCGTGTCCAACTCTTTGCAACCCTGTGGACCATAGCCTGCCAAGCTTCATGAGGTTCTCTAGACAAGAATACTAGAGTGGGTTGTCATGCCCTTCTCCAGAAGATCTTCCCGACTCGGAGTGAACCCACCTGTCTTATGTATCCTGCATTGGCATGTGGGTTCTTTACCACTAACACCACCTGGGAAGCCCTAAATAAAGTCCTACTATAAATAAATAAAATAATCTGGAAACCCAATGGTAAAATGGGCAGAAAATATGAGAAGCCAATTCATATAAGTGGAACTCTAAATACATAAATAAAAACAAACAACTATACATTAAAAGGGATTTCCAGGTGGCAGTAGTGGTAAAGACCCCGCTTGCCTATTCAGAAGATTTAAGAGATGCAGATTTGATCCCTGGGTCAGGAAGATCCCCCGGAAGAGGGCATGGCAACGCACTTCAGTATTCTTGCCTAGAGAAACCCATGGACAGAGGAGCCTAGTGGGCTACAACCCATAGGGCTGCAAAAAGTCGGACATGACTGAAGCATCTTACTGCTTTGGAGATGCCTTTTACTGTATAATATGTGATCATTGTTATTATTGCTGTGTGTGACCATGGGTTAGTCACCAAGTCATGTCCAATCTGCAGCCCCATGGACTCTAGCCTGCCAGGTTCCTCTGTCAATGGAATTTTATTGCATATATTAAAATAAAACATACAATCAAAAGTCTTATGAAAAGATCTCATTCATCTAATTGATAACTGAAAAATAAAAAAATTCTGGCTATATTATCTCTTGAGAGAAATTTTATGATATTTGATTTTTTATATCCTCCCTTCACTTATGGGATGCTGTATCAATAATAGTGTGGATTGTTATATTATTTATGTATTTAAAGAGAAGGACTGACTTACCAGGTTGAAGTTTGATCAAATGGGATGTGCGAAACCACATGAATAAAGAATAAACATATTTGGGAACAATTCATATCCAACTCTTAAGCAATTGTTAGAATTTTGACAAGTGTATATATCCATGTAACCATATATGCCAATCAAAATGCAGAACATTTCTATCCTCTCAAATAGTTCCAATGTCTCTATCCCACCCTCCCATATGCAACCACTGTTCTGATTTCTGTCATCATTGATAATAGAAAAAATAAAGCATCTGCTAGGATTTTTATTGAAACTGAATTATATCTCATAATCCATTTTTAAAAGTAAACATACTAAAAATCTCTAAAGTATTCTGTTCTATAATCATTGCATATTTTCCTTTGATTTAGTTATATTCATATGTGTAAGAGCAAAGAAAAAATAAGACAGAGAAAGTAACATAATTGTAAGGTCTCATTCCTCTTCTTATACTAAATTGTTCTGAGGATTCTGTTATGCATTACTGTTATTCAATCACTTGGTCCTGTCCGACTCTTTGTGATTCCATGGACTGCAGCATGCCGGATTTCCCTGTCCTTCACCATCTTCCAGAGCTTGCTCATACTCATGTCCATTGAGTTGGTGATGCCATCCAACCATCTCATCCTCTGTCAGCCCCTTCTCCTCCTGTCTTCAGTCTTACTGAGAATCAGATCTTCTCTAATGAGTCAGCTCTTTGCATCAGGTGGCCAAAGTATTGGAGCTTCAGCTTCAGCATCAGTTCTTTTTTTTTTTTTTTTTTATTTTATTTTTAAACTTTACATAATTGTATTAGTTTTGCCAAATATCGAAATGAATCCACCACAGGTATACATGTGTTCCCCATCCTGAACCCTCCTCCCTCCTCCCTCCCCATACCATCCCTCTGGGTCGTCCCAGTGCACTAGCCCCAAGCATCCAGTATCGTGCATCGAACCTGGACTGGCAACTCGTTTCTTACATGATATTTTACATGTTTCAATGTCATTCTCCCAAATCTTCCCACCCTCTCCCTCTCCCACAGAGTCCATAAGACTGTTCTATACATCAGTGTCTCTTTTGCTGTCTCGTACACCGGGTTATTGTTACCATCTTTCTAAATTCCATATATATGCATTATTATACTGTATTTATGTTTTTCCTTCTGGCTTACTTCACTCTGTATAATAGGCTCCAGTTTCATCCACCTCATTAAAACTGATTCAAATGTATTCTTTTTAAGGGCTGAGTAATACTCCATTGTGTATATGTACCACTGCTTTCTTATCCATTCATCTGCTGATGGACATCTAGGTTGCTTCCATGTCCTGGCTATTATAAACAGTGCTGCGATGAACATTGGGGTACACGTGTCTCTTTCCCTTCTGGTTTCCTCAGTGTGTATGCCCAGCAGTGGGATTGCTGGATCATAAGGCAGTTCTATTTCCAGTTTTTTAAGGAATCTCACACTGTTCTCCATAGTGGCTGTACTAGTTTGCATTCCCACCAACAGTGTAAGAGGGTTCCTTTTCTCCACACCCTCTCCAGCATTTATTATTTGTAGACTTTTGGATCGCAGCCATTCTGACTGGTGTGAAATGGTACCTCATAGTGGTTTTGATTTGCATTTCTCTGATAATGAGTGATGTTGAGCATCTTTTCATGTGTTGGTTAGCCCTCTGTATGTCTTCTTTGGAGAAATGTCTATTTAGTTCTTTGGCCCATTTTTTGATTGGGTCATTTATTTTTCTGGAGTTGAGCTGTAGGAGTTGCTTGTATATTTTTGAGATTAGTTGTTTGTCAGTTGCTTCATTTGCTATTATTTTCTCCCATTCTGAAGGCTGTCTTTTCACCTTGCTAATAGTTTCCTTTGATGTGCAGAAGCTTTTAAGGTTAATTAGGTCCCACTTGTTTATTTTTGATTTTATTTCCAATATTCTGGGAGGTGGGTCATAGAGGATCCTGCTGTGATGTATGTCAGAGAGTGTTTTGCCTATGTTCTCCTCTAGGAGTTTTATAGTTTCTGGTCTTAGATCTTTAGATCTTTAGATCTTTAGATCTTTAATCCATTTTGAGTTTACTTTTGTGTATGGTGTTAGAAAGTGTTCTAGTTTCATTCTTTTACAAGTGGTTGACCAGATTTCCCAGCACCACTTGTTAAAGAGATTGTCTTTAATCCATTGTATATTCTTGCCTCCTTTGTCAAAGATAAGGTGTCCATATGTGCGTGGATTTATCTCTGGGCTTTCTATTTTATTCCATTGATCTATATTTCTGTCTTTGTGCCAGTACCATACTGTCTTGATAACTGTGGCTTTGTTGTAGAGCCTGAAATCAGGTAGGTTGATTCCTCCAGTTCCATTCTTCTTTCTCAAGATCGCTTTGGCTATTTGAGGTTTTTTGTATTTCCATACAAATTGTGAAATTATTTGTTCTAGCTCTGTGAAGAATACTGTTGGTAGCTTGATAGGGATTGCATTGAATCTATAAATTGCTTTGGGTAGTATACTCATTTTCACTATATTGATTCTTCCAATCCATGAACATGGTATATTTCTCCATCTATTAGTGTCCTCTTTGATTTCTTTCACCAGTGTTTTATAGTTTTCTATATATAGGTCTTTAGTTTCTTTAGGTAGATATATTCCTAAGTATTTTATTCTTTCCGTTGCAATGGTGAATGGAATTGTTTCCTTAATTTCTCTTTCTGTTTTCTCATTATTAGTGTATAGGAATGCAAGGGATTTCTGTGTGTTGATTTTATATCCTGCAACTTTACTATAGTCATTGATTATTTCTAGTAATTTTCTGGTGGAATCTTTAGGGTTTTCTATGTAGAGGATCATGTCATCTGCAAATAGTGAGAGTTTTACTTCTTCTTTTCCAATTTGGATTTCTTTTATTTCTTTTTCTGCTCTGATTGCTGTGGCCAAAACTTCCAAAACTATGTTGAATAGTAATGGTGAAAGTGGGCACCCTTGTCTTGTTCCTGACTTTAGAGGAAATGCTTTCAATTTTCACCATTGAGGATAATGTTTGCTGTGGGTTTGCCATATATAGCTTTTATTATGTTGAGGTATGTTCCTTCTATTCCTGCTTTCTGGAGAGTTTTATCATAAATGGATGTTGAATTTTGTCAAAGGCTTTCTCTGCATCTATTGAGATAATCATATGGTTTTTATTTTTCAATTTGTTAATGTGGTGTATTACATTGATTGATTTATGGATATTGAAGAATCCTTGCGTCCCTGGGATAAAGCCCACTTGATCATGGTGTATGATCTTTTAATGTGTTGTTGGATTCTGATTGCTAGAATTTTGTTAAGGATTTTTGCATCTATGTTCATCAGTGATATTGGCCTGTAGTTTTCTTTTTTTGTGGGATCTTTGTCAGGTTTTGGTATTAGGGTGATGGTGGCCTCATAGAATGAGTTTGGAAGTTTACCTTCCTCTGCAATTTTCTGGAAGAGTTTGAGCAGGATAGGTGTTAGCTCTTCTCTAAATTTTTGGTAGAATTCAGCTGTGAAGCCGTCTGGACCGGGGCTTTTGTTTGCTGGAAGATTTTTGATTACAGTTTCAATTTCCGTGCTTGTGATGGGTCTGTTAAGATTTTCTATTTCTTCCTGGTCGAGTTTTGGAAAGTTATACTTTTCTAAGAATTTGTCCATTTCTTCCACGTTGTCCATTTTATTGGCATATAATTGTTGATAGTAGTCTCTTATGATCCTTTGTATTTCTGTGTTGTCTGTTGTGATCTCTCCATTTTTAGTTTCTAATTTTGTTGATTTGATTTTTCTCCTTTGTTTCTTGATGAGTCTGGCTAATGGTTTGTCAATTTTATTTATCCTTTCAAAGAACCAGCTTTTGGTTTTGTTGATTTTTGCTATGGTCTCTTTTGTTTCTTTTGCATTTATTTCTGCTCTAATTTTTAAGATTTCTTTCCTTCTACTAACCCTGGGGTTCTTCATTTCTTCCTTTTCTAGTTGCTTTAGGTGTAGAGTTAGGTTATTTATTTGACTTTTTCTTGTTTCTTGAGGTGTGCCTGTATTGCTATGAACTTTCCCCTTAGGACTGCTTTTACCGTGTCCCACAGGTTTTGGGTTGTTGTGTTTTCATTTTCATTCGTTTCTATGCAAATTTTGATTTCTTTTTTGATTTCTTCTGTGATTTGTTGGTTATTCAGCAGCGTGTTGTTCAGCCTCCATATATTGGAATTTTTAATAGTTTTTCTCCTGTAATTGAGATCTAATCTTACTGCATTGTGGTCAGAAAAAATGCTTGGAATGATTTCTATTTTTTTGAATTTACCAAGGCTAGCTTTATGGCCCAGGATGTGAACTGTCCTGGAGAAGGTTCCATGTGCACTTGAGAAAAAGGTGAAATTCATTGTTTTGGGATGAAATGTCCTATAGATATCAATTAGGTCTAACTGGTCTATTGTATCATTTAAAGTTTGTGTTTCCTTGTTAATTTTCTGTTTAGTTGATCTATCCATAGGTGTAAGTGGGGTATTAAAGTCTCCCACTATTATTGTGTTATTGTTAATTTCTCCTTTCATACTTGTTAGCATTTGTCTTACGTACTGTGGTGCTTCCGTGTTGGGTGCATATATATTTATAATTGTTATATCTTCTTCTTGGATTGATCCTTTGATCATTATGTAGTGACCTTCTTTGTCTCTTTTCACAGCCTTTGTTTTAAAGTCTATTTTATCTGATATGAGTATTGCTACTCCTGCTTTCTTTTGGTCCCTATTTGCATGGAAAATCTTTTTCCAGCCCTTCACTTTCAGTCTGTATGTGTCCCCTGTTTTGAGGTGGGTCTCCTGTAGACAACGTATGTAGGGGTCTTGTTTTTGTATCCATTCAGCCAGTCTTTGTCTTTTGGTTGGGGCATTCAACCCATTTACGTTTAAGGTAATTACTGATAAGTATGATCCCGTTGCCATTTACTTTATTGTTTTGGGTTCGAGTTTATACACTGTTTTTGTGTTTCCTGTCTAGAGAATATCCTTAAGTATTTGTTGGAGAGCTGGTTTGGTGGTGCAGAAATCTCTCAGCTTTTGCTTGTCTGAAAAGCTTTTGATTTCTCCTTCATACTTGAATGAGATCCTTGCTGGGTACAATAATCTGGGCTGTAGGTTATTTTCTTTCATCATTTTAAGTATGTCTTGCCATTCTCTCCTGGCTTGAAGAGTTTCTATTGAAACATCAGCTGTTATCCTTATGGGAATTCCCTTGTGTGTTATTTGTTGTTTTTCCCTTGCTGCTTTTAATATTTGTTCTTTGTGTTTGATATTTGTTAATTTGATTAATATGTGTCTTGGGGTGTTTCTCCTTGGGTTTATCCTGTTTGGGACTCTCTGGGTTTCTTGGACTTGGGTGATTATTTCCTTCCCAATTTTAGGGAAGTTTTCCACTATTATCTCCTCAAGTATTTTCTCATGGTCTTTCTTTTTGTCTTCTTCTTCTGGAACCCCTATGATTCGAATGTTGTAGTGTTTAATATTGTCCTGGAGGTCTCTGAGATTGTCCTCATTTCTTTTAATTTGTTTTTCTTTTATCCTCTCTGATTCATTTATTTCTACCATTCTATCGTCTAATTCACTAATCCTATCTTCTGCCTCTGTTATTCTACTATTTGTTGCCTCCAGAGTGTTTTTAATTTCATTTATTGCATTATTCATTATATATTGACTCTTTTTTATTTCTTTTAGGTCCTTGTTAAACCTTTCTTGCATCTTCTCAATCCTTGTCTCCAGGCTATTTGTCTGTGATTCCATTTTAGTTTCAAGATTTTGGATCAATTTCACTATCATTATTTGGAATTCTTTATCAGGTAGATTCCCTCTTCTTCCTCTTTTGTTTGGTTTGGTGGGCATTTATCCTCTTCCTTTATCTGCTGAGTATTCCTCTGTCTCTTCATCTTGTTTAAATTGCTGAGTTTGGGGTGTCCTTTCTGTATTCTGACAGTTTGTGGAGTTCTCTTTATTGTGGCGTTTCCTCACTGTGTGTGGGTTTGTACAGGTGGCTTGTCAAGGTTTCCTGGTTAGGGAAGCTTGTGTCGGTGTTGTGGTGGGTGGAGCTGTATTTCTTCTCTCTGTAGTGCAATGAAATGTCCAGTAATGAGTTATGAGATGTCTATAGTTTTGGGGTGACTTTGGGCAGCCTGTATCTTGAAGCTCAGGGCTGTGTTCCTTTGTTGCTGGAGAATTTGCTTGGTATGTCTTGCCCTGGAACTTATTGGCCCTTGTGTAGTGCTTGGTTTCAGTGTCGGTATGGAGGCATTTGATGAGCTCCTGTCAATTAATGTTCCTTGGAGTCAGGAGTTCCCTGGAGTCAGGGTTTGGACTTAAGTCTCCTGCTTCCGGTTATCGGTCTTATTTTTACAGTAGTTTCAAAACTTCTCCTTTTATACAGCACCATGGATAAAACATCTACATTAAAGATGAAAAGTTTCTCTATGGTGAGGGTCACTCAGAGAGGTTCACAGGGTTACATGGAGAAGAGAAGAGGGAGGAGGGAGTTAGAGGTGACCCAAATGAGATGAGGTGAATCAATAGTGGAGAGAGTGGGCTAGCCAGTAGTCACTTCCTTATGTGCACTCCACAACTGGACCACTCAGAGATGTTCACGGAGTTATACAGAGAAGAGAAGAAGGAGGAAGGTGACAGAGGTGGCCAGAAGGATAAAAAAGGGGGAATGAAAAGGAGGGAGACAGATCCAGCCAGTAATCAGTTCCCTAAGTGTTCTCCACCATCTGGAACACACAGAAATTCACAGAGTTGGGTAGAGTAGAGAGGGGTTAGGGAGGAGACACAGGCGACCTGGTGGAGAAAAAGGAGAGTCCAAAGGGAGAGAGAGCAGTCAAGCCAGTAATCTAAACTCCCTAGTGAAAAAAATGGGTCCTGAAGATTGGGTTCTTAAAGGTACAAAATTGGTAACAAATACATAAAAGCAAAATTAAAAATCTAGAGTAGAGTTTGGAATTTCAAAAAATACGATGTTAAAGAAAAGAAGAAGGAAAAGAAAGAGAGAAAAAAGCGAACAAACAAAAAACAAGGTCGCTGAAATTATAAAGAAAGTACAGGTACAAAATTGATAACTAATACCAAAAAGCAAAATTAAAAATCTAGAGTAGAGTTTGGAATTTCAAAAATACAATGTTAAAAAAAAAGAAAAAAATAAAGAGAGAAAACAAACAAACAAAAACAAACAATGTTACAAAAATTATAAAGAAAATACAGGTACAAAATTGATATCAAATACCAAAAAGCATAAATTAAAAATCTAGAGTAGAGTTTGGAATTTCAGATATACAATGTTATATAAAAGAAGCAGAGAAAGAAACAAGAGAAGAAGAAGAAAAAAAAAAAAGTCACAGAAATTATATAAAAAAACTATAGGTACAAAATTGATAACATATACCAAAAAGCAAAAATTAAAAATCTAGAGTAGAGTTTGGAATTTCAAAATACAATGTTAAAGAAAAGAAAAAAAAAAAAAAAAAAAAGGTCAAAAAATTACAAAATATATATATATGAAGTTTGCTGAAGAAGAAAAAAAATAGGGTCTTTTTTTTTTTTTTTTTTTGCAAAGTAATAGGTTATAAAAGTGAAAATTAAAGGAACAATAGAGAACTTAAAAATTTTTAATTAAAAAAAAAAGAATGATCGTAAAAATAATAAAAATATATCTAGGACTTTCTTGGTTTTGTTGTGGGTGTTGTGGGTTCAGTTCATTTTTGGCTAGTTCCTTGGTCAGACTTATATTTCTCAAGATCTATAGGCCCCTTCCTATGTAGTCCGTAGTAACCACAGGGTTTTGATCTATTGCCTGTAGCTTCCAAGGCGTTTCCCTCTGTTATATCTTCTTCTGTTTGCTAGTCTCTTCAGTATCTGGTTTCCGCCCTGACACAAAGGGGATGGTAGAGGACACTTTTTTTTTTTTTTTTAGGCTTACTTGTTCAGTCGCACTGTGGGGAGGGAGGGAGGGATGCCGCAAACAAATAACACTGGCGTGGGCTTGCAGTGCCTCAGCCACCCTGGGTCTGCCCCTGCTCACGGCGCGTGTAGCCACCCTGCCCACACTGTTCGGGCTCTAGGTTGTTCCGCCAGGAACAATCCGAGGCCGGCCCTGGGTTGCATGCACCTCCCAGGTCCAAGCCGCTCAGGTTCAGGCACTCGGGTAGTCCTCAGAGGCGCAGACTCAGTTGGGCCTGCATTTTGTGCTCTTCCCAGGTCCGAGCAGCTCAGGTGATGAGGTGTTTGGCGAGCGCCAATGCTGCGACTTATCGCCTCCCCACCACTCGGTTATCTGGGTGTAAAACCGGCGCACCTTCTCAGGCAGATATTGACCATCCAGACCCCCAAGAAGTTTTAGTTAGCAAAGAAGCCTGCTTACAGTTTTATAGATAATGTCTCTCTGGGGCTGCGATTGCCCCCTTCCGGCTCTGGCTTCCTGTCACCAGAGGAGGAAGGTCTGCAGCCGGCTATCTCTGTTCAGTCCTTTGTTCCGTGCACGGGCCTGGAGGTCTTAGGTTAGGGCTGGCTTTTCGCGTGGTAGATATCCCACAGTCTGGTTTGCTAGCCCAAATTATTTCGCTCAGATAGCGCTCAGGGTATTCAGGCCAGATTCTTACTCTCAGCGATGCAGCCCGCGCCGCGCCTCTCTGCCCAGCCCCCGCTTGCTAATGGCGGATGCAGGCGTCTGCGCTGCTTCTCCGCTGGGGGAGTTACCATAGAGCTCGCAATCTGCGAGTTTTAATTGTTTATTTATTTTTTCTCCCTGTTATGTTGCCCTCTGTGCTTCCAAAGCTCGGCACAGATTCGGCAGTGAGAAGGTTTCCTGGTGTTTGGAAACTTCTCTCTTTTTAAGATTCCCTTCCCGGGACGGAACTCCATCCCTCCCTCTTTTGTCTCTTTTTTTTGTCTTTAATATTTTTTCCTACCTCCTTTCGAAGAGTTGGGTTGCTTTTCTGGGTGCCTGATGTCCTCTGCCGGCATTCAGAAGTTGTTTTGTGGAATTTACTCGACGTTTAAATGCTCTTTTGATGAATTTGTGGGGGAGAAAGTGTTCTCCCCGTCCTACTCCTCCACCATCTTGGCTCCTCCCCCCAGCATCAGTTCTTCCAATGAATATTCAGGACTGATTTCCTTTAGGATTGACTGGTTGGATCTCCTTGCAGTCCAAGGGACTCTTAAGAGTTTTTTTCCAACATCACAGTTCAATACATCAATTCTTTGGTGCTCAGCTTTCATTATAGTCCAATTCTCACATCCATACATGACCACTGGAAAAACCATAGTCTTGACTAGATGGACCTTTGTCAGCAAAGTGATATCTCTGCTTTTTAATATGCTGTCTAGGTTTGTCAAGCTTTTCTTCCAGGGAGCAAAGCATCTTTCAATTTCATGGCTTCAGGCACCATTTACAGTGATTTTGGAGCCCAAGAAAATAAAGTCTGTCACTGTTTCTATTTTTTCCCCATCTATTTGCCAGGAAGTGGTGGATGCCATGATCTTAGTTTTTTGAATGTTGAGTTTTAAGCCAGCTTGTTCACTCTCCTCTTTCACTTTCATGAAGAGGCTCTTTAGTTCCTCTTTGCTTTCTGCCATAAGACTGATGTCATCTGCATATCTGAGGTTATTGATATTTCTCCCAGCAATATTGATTCTTGCTTGTGCTTCATCTACCCCAGCATAGAAGTTAAATAAGCTGTGGTACATATACACAATGGAGTATTACTCAGCCATTAAAAAGCATACATTTTAATCAGTTCTAATGAGGTGGATGAAACTGGAGCCTATTATACAGAGTGAAGTAAGCCAGAAAGAAAAACACCAATACAGTATACTAACACATGTATATGGAATTTAGAAAGATGGTAACAATAACCCTGTGTATGAGACAGCAAAAGAGACACTGATGTATAGAACAGTCTTTTGGACTCTGTGGGAGAGGGAGAGGGTGAGATGATTTGGGAGAATAGCATTGAAATATGTATAATATCATATATGAAACGAGTCGCCAGTCCAGGTTTGATGCACGACACTGGATGCTTGGGGCTGGTGCACTGGAATGACCCAGAGGGATGGTATGGGCAGGGAGGAGGGTTCAGGATGGGGAACACATGTATGCCTGTGGCAGATTCATTTCGATATATGGCAGAACCAATACAATATTGTAAAGTTTAAAAATAAAATAAAATAAAAAAAAAGAAGTTAAATAAGCAGGGTGATGATATACAGCCTTGACATACTCCTTTGCCAATTTTGAAATAGTCTATTGTTCCATGTCTGGTTCTAACTGTTGCTTCTTGACCTTCATACAGGTTTCTCAGGAGGTCGTAAGGTGGTCTGGTATTCCCATCTCTTTATGAATTTTCCAGTTTGTTATGATCCACACAGTCAGAGGCTTTAGCACAGTCAATGAGTCAGAAGTAGATGTTTTTCTGAAATTCCCTTGGTTTTTATTTGATTCAACAGATATTGGCAGTTTGATCTCTGGTTCCTCTGCCTTTTCTAAATCCAACTTGAACATCTTAAAATTCTTGTTTCACATACTGTTGAAGCCTAGCTCGAAGGATTTTAAGCATTACCTTACTAACATTTAAGATGAGTGCTATTGTGTGGTAGTTTGAACATTCTTTTGCATTGCTCTTCTTTGGGATTGTAATGAAAACTGACCTTTTTGCAGTCCTGTGTCCACTTGCTGAGTTTTCCAAATTTGCTGGCATATTGAGTGCAGCACTTTCATAGCATCATCTTTTAGGATTTGAAATAGCTCAGCTGGAATTCCATCACCTCCACTAGCTTTGTTCTTAGAGATGCTTCCTAAGGCCCACTTGACTTCGCATTCTAGGATGTCTGGCTCTAGATGAGTGATCACACCATCATGGTTATCCAGGTCATTAAGATCTTTTTTGTATAGTTCTTCTGTGTGTTTTTGCCACCTCTTTTTAATATTTTCTGCTTCTGTTAGGTTCTTACCATTTCTGTCCTTTATCGAGCCCATCTTTGCATGAAATGTCCTCTTGGTATCTGTAATTTTCTTGAAGAGATCTCTAGTCTTTCCCATTCTGTTGTTTTCCTCTATTTCTTTGCATTGATCACTTAGGAAAGCATCCTTATCTGTCCTTGATAATCTTTGGAACTTGGTTTTCAAGATGGCAGAGAAGGATGTGTGCTTCTCTTCTTCTGGGAGAACACCTAGATCAAAACTAGCTGCTAAACAGCTGAAATGGGAATTCTGAGTTCTTGTTTGTGGAGCCAAAGAATGGAATTCACAAATGTGCAAACACTCATGGTAGCTAGTGAATAGGATTTTTAGAGAGAAGGAAAGTACAAAGCTCCCAGCAAAGACACTGAGAGTGGGTACAGAGTCCCCCAAAAGGCAGGGATTACAGCAGTTTTGTATCTTTACCAGTATTAATCTGTACATTTTTGGTTGGCTCCTCTTCTTAAATCACGTTATTTCTATCCAATCAGTTTAAAGGTCAAGATGCTTAGCTTTACATCCTTATATCTTCTCTTGATCCTTGGATTAAGTCATCCCCTGGCCATTTTATAATGGACCAGATGTATGAGTTTAAGATTTATGGTCACCAGTTGTTTTTCCCTCAGGCATATGGAACATAAGTTAATTACTCCCCTTCCCTGGATCTGAGTGCTGATAATTTATCTGACTGAGGACACATTCCAGGAACTCAGGACAAAGGATATAGTAAAACAAGACCTAGGTCTCAGAGTTCTACACTGACTGCCTCAGTTCAGTTCAGTTCAGTCGCTCAGGCGTGTCCGACTCTTTGTGACCCCAGGAATCACAGCACGCCAGGCCTCCCTGTCCATCACCAACTCCTGGAGTTCACTCAGACTCACGTCCATCGAGTCAGTGATGCCATCCAGCCATCTCATCCTCTGTCGTCCCCTTCTCCTCCTGCCCCCAATCCCTCCCAGCATCAGAGTCTTTTCCAATGAGTCAACTCTTCACATGAGGTGGCCAAAGTACTGGAGTTTCAGCTTTAGCAGCATTCCTTCCAAAGAAATCCCAGGACTGATCTCCTTTAGGATGGACTGGTTGGATCTCCTTGCAGTCCAAGGGACTCTCAAGAGTCTTCTCCAACACCACAGTTCAAAAGCATCAATTCTTCGGTGCTCAGCCTTCTTCACAGTCCAACTCTCACATCCTTACATGACCACTGGAAAAACCATAGCCTTGACTAGATGAACCTTTGTTGGCAAAGTAATGTCTCTGCTTTTGAATATGCTATCTAGGTTGGTCATAACTTTCCTTCCAAGGAGTAAGCGTCTGTTAATTTCATGGCTGCAGTCACCATCTGCAGTGATTTTGGAGCCCCCCAAAATAAAGTCTGACACTGTTTCCACTGTTTCCCCATCTATCTCCCATGAAGTAATGGGACCAGATGCCATGATCTTCGTTTTCTGAATGTTGAGCTTTAAGCCAACTTTTTCACTCTCCACTTTCACTTTCATCAAGAGGCTTTTGAGTTCCTCTTCACTCTGCCATAAGGGTGGTGTCATCTGCATATCTGAGGTTATTGATATTTGTCCTGGCAATCTTGATTCCAGCTTGTGTTTCTTCCAGCCCAGCATTTCTCATGATGTACTCTGCATATAAGTTAAATAAGCAGGGTGACAATATACAGCCTTGACGTACTCCTTTTCCTATTTGGAACCAGACTGCCTAGCAATTTCTAACTCACAATCACCCACAGGAAAATGTTGAATCCCACCAAAAAAAAAGAAACCTTACATGCAAAGGCAAAGGAGAAGCAACAAGAAGATGGTAGGAAGGGTGCAACTGAGTATAAAATCAAACTTCGTACCCACCAGAGATGCTTGGAGGGCACAAGTAAAACCTCATGTGCACCAAGACCTAGAGAAATGAGCAGTGACCTCCACAAGAGACTGAGCCAGACCTGCCTTTGGGTGTCTGAGTGTCTCCTGTGGAGCCATGGGTCAGCAGTGGCCTGCAGAGGCTATGGGGGCTCTGGCAGCACCATCCTCAGAGGTGTGGTGTGGGGCATATGTCCTCTTGAAGGAGGTTGTCATTAGCCCCATTATAGAGTCACTGAGCAGGTGACCCATGACCTGGAGAACAATTATACCAAAAAAGTTCTTGCACTGTTGTGAAAGTTCTAGGGCCCACAACAGATTTCCCAACCTGGGAATCCAGCAAAGAGACTGAGAACCAACCCCCCCACCCAGGGAATTTGACTTTGAAGGTCAGTGGGATATGATTATGGAACTTCCACAGGACTGGGGAAACAGAGACTTTTGGAGGCAAAAACAAAACCTGTGTGCACTGGGACCCAGGAGAAAGGAGCAGGGACCCCACAAAGGACTGTGCCAGGAGTCTCCAGCAGAATCGTGGGTCAGCAGTGGCCTGCCGCAGGGTCAGGGACACTGGTAGCAGCAGTCCCGGAAGGTGCAGCGTCCTGGCATAAGTCCTTTTGGAGGAGGTCGCCATTACCCCTACCATAGTTTGGACTCAGGCAAACTACAGGGAGGGAACTCAGCCCCACCCATCAGCAGAAGATTGGATTAAAGACTTACTGAGCATGGCCTTGCCCACCAGAGCAAGACCCAGTTCTTCCCACAGCCAGTCCTCTTATCCTTATCCATCAGAGGACAGACAGAATGAAAACCACAATCACAGAAAACTAACGAAACTGATGACATAGATCATAGCCTTGTCTGACTCAATGAAACTGTGAGCCATGCCATGTAGGGCTACTCAAGACGGAAGAGTCATGGTGGAGAGTTCTGACAAAACGTGGTACATGGGAGATGGGAATGGCAAACGACTTCAGCGTTCCTGCCTTGAGTGCCCCATGAACAGTAAGAAAAGGCAAAGATATGACACTGAAAGATGAGCTTCCCAGGTCCATAGGTGCCCAATATGCTACTGAAAAAGAGCAGAAACATAGCTCCAAAGAAATGAAAAGGCTGAGCCCAGTGGAAACAACACCCAGTTGTGGATGTATCTGGTAGTGAAAGTAAAGTCTGATGCCGTAAAGAACAATATTTCATTGGAGCCTGGAATGTTAGGTCCATGAATCAACGTAAATTGGAAGTATTCAAATAGGAGAAGGCAAAAGTGAGCATCAACATCTTAGGAATCAGTGAACTAAAATGGACAGGAATGGGCAAATTTAATTCAGATGATCATTACATATACTACTGTGGGCAAGAATCCCTTAGAAGAAATGGATTAGCCCTCACAGTCAGCAAAAGAGTCCGAAATAGAGTACTTGGGTGCATTCTCAAAACAACAGAATGATCTCTGTTCGTTTCCAAGACAAACCATTCTATATTATAGTAATCCAAGTCTATGCCCCAACAACTAATGCTGAAGAAGCTGAAACTGAATGGTTCTATGAAGAACCTACAAGATCTGCTAGAACTAACACCAAAAAAGATGTCCTTTTCAACAGGGAACTGGAATGAAAAAGTAGGAAGTCAGGAGATACCTGGAGTAACAGGCAAGTTTGGCCTTGGAGTACAAAATGAATCAGGACAAAGGCTAACCAAGTTTTGCCAAGAGAATGCACTGACCATAGCAAACACCCTCTTCCAACAACATGAGAGACAGCTCTACAGATGGTCAATACCAAAATCAGATTGATTATAGAGCTTCTCCACCTTCAGGTGCAGGGCTTCCCTTGTGGCTCAGCTGGTAAAGAATCCAACTGCAATGTGTGAGACCTCGGTTCGATCCCTAGGTTGGGAAGATCCCCTGGAGAAGGGAAAGATTACCCTCTCCAGTACTCTGGCCTGGAGAATTCCATAGACTATATAGTCCATGGGGTACTAAAGAGTTGAACACGACTGAGAAACTTTCACTTTCACCTTCAGGTCCAATGAATATAGTCAGCAAAAACAAGACCAGAAGCTGACTGTGGCTCAGATCATGAACTCCTTATTGCCAAATTCAGACTTAAAATGAAGAAAGTAGGGAAAACCATTTGGAGAAGGCGATGGCACCCCACTCCAGTACTCTTGCCTGGAAAATCCCATGGACGGAGGAGCCTGGTGGGCCCCAGTCCATGGGGTCGTGAAAGAGTCAGACAGGACTGAGCGACTTCACTTTCACTTTTCACTTTCATGCACTGGAGAAGGAAATGGCAACCCACTCCAGTATTGCCTGGAGAATCCCAGGGATGGAGGAGCCTGGTGAGCTGCCATCTATGGGCTTGCACAGAGTCGGACATGACTGAAGTGACTTAGCAGCAGTAGCAGCAGCAGAGAAAACCATTAAGCCATTGAGGTATGACCTAAATCAAATCTCATACAGTGGAAGTGACAAATAGATTCAAGGGATTATATCCATAGACAGGTACCTGAATAACTATGGATGGAGGTTCATAATATTGTACATGAGATAGATTAACAGGACAAATATCAAACAAAAGTTTAGTAACACATTTACATGGGAGAGGCCTGGGAAAAATTAACTCACCCACATGGCTGAAACCCTCACCTTGAATACCATCTTCAGCTAAAAATAAAGAAGGACTTTGGGGTGGTGGTTTGGGATTTCAGAGGAGAGGAACGCAATTCACATTGGATGGAAAGCAAATGTTTGGTAAACAAATGTTTTCTGGGTCCTACAGAGATAATGGGGGCTTCCATGGCTCAGAAGACAGAGTCTGCCTGAGATTCAGAAGACCTAGGTTTGATCCCTGGGTCAGGAAGATCCACTGCAGAAGAGAATGGCAACCCACTCCAGTATTCTTGCCTGGAGAATCGTATGGACAGAGGAGCCTGGTGGGCTACAGTCCATGGGGTCGCAAAGAATCATACATGACTGAGTGACTAAGCAGTCAGACAGGCAGAGATAATGGAACACAAGAGTTCACTCTGATCTTTAGGCACTACTGAGTTTCTCCCACCACACTACACTGCCCAATATATTTTGCAGATATCTCTAGTGATAGCTCTATTCTTAGAGCACATCTTCTATCTAAATTTTTTAAGTAGGAGAAGGTACAAGTTTCTTCCTGAGTGTTTTTGGGCCTTGATTGTTTTCAACTCAAATGATCTGCATGCCAAAAAGACGTTTGGGGTGGTAAATTTTGCTCCCTTACACATATGTATATAAATTGTTGCTTGGTTAGTATTTTTAATGCATTTTCTAGGAAGTTTATTTATATAAGCAACTTACTGCATTATATTTGTAGGAGTCCAAAGTGAAATGCTTGTTTTTTAGTACTAATGCCATTAAATAATGGTATGTCCTTGCAATGTAGAATTAACATCCCTTTATTTTGTCCAAAATTTGAAAAATCATCATTGTTTGAGTTGCCTCTGTAATATAATTGCAGAAGTTTTCCTGAGATTTTTGTTTTTGAGGATGAACTCACTAGTTTCCTCTGTATAGCCCTCAATAATTTTATGAAAAATACTTTTTCAAATATTATTTTTATAGATAATACCTCTTTTTTTTTCTTTAGGTAAATATATGGCATCATTTTATAAGACTAGCTAAGTATAAAGGTATACAGTGCTGATGAGACTCTATTAGATCTGTGTTTTATTGTGTTTCTGGTTTTTGTAATAATTTTCTTTTATCAACTGACTGATTAAAATTATAATGTTATTTTGCTTGTGATCATGTAATTTGTGAGTTTATAAATCTTACAGCTATCAAAATGCAGATGTTTTGTTTACTGGCCTAGCTATTGGAACTTGCTATAGACTTTCATAAGACTCTTGACCCTTGCTTTTGCAAAGAATTTTCTACAGTTATTTGTAATTTATAATATAATAACTAAAAATTGTGTTCATATAGTAGTTGGAAAATGACTCTATGTCAAACTGTAATGTTCTTCTATGTATAATTTTGATAATATGAAAAAAATAAGATCCCAAATAGCTTTTTGCTTTTTTAAGGAAGGGAGAAGGGATTTGAAGCAGTTGATGAGAAATTATTTAAAAATGTTGAAAGAAATATAGAAGTATTGTTGATTAGCAACTTTTATTATTTGTCAGTAATTTTGGCATGCTGTAAATAACTCGTCTTCTAATAATTCATTTGAGTAATTAAATTTAGATTGCAAATTTTTCTTTTCAAATATTTTGACTCTTATCTCTTCGCTTTCCTATTGTATCTTAATTGGTGTGGTCTATATAAATGGACAATAAATTATATATCTTTGTTATAGAGATCAGACAGTGAATAGGACTTGGTATTCATCCCAGACAGAATTATGATTGAATGTATTTGCAAGATTAAAGCACTGAATTTACTTTTTTCTAATTAAAGGCAATTAAAGATTTCCAGACACAAATAAAAGACAATGAATTGAGGAATAAGTGTAGGAGCAAGTCCATTTGCAGGTGAAAAGATGTGCCTTTGAAGCAGAACCAGCTGTATTTTCATGGAAAGAATAACAGTTTAGGAAGCTTTTCTGCATGTGCTTGCTTGATAGCATAATGTACTCATAAGCAGCTTATGCAGTATTCAGAAAATAACAGTGCATTAATTTTTAAAGCAGCAAAGGCAGAGGAAGAGCAGTACTGCCACACGATGATAATGAGTGGGGCTAGTGTAAAGTCTACTGTTCTAAGAAAGGAAAAAATCAGTGGGCTTCTGAAAAATGAACAGTTATAAAACAATAACCGGATATTCACATGATAATGAGCTTAGACAGCAGTATCAACACAGGGCAAAGATGCAGTCTTGTTTCTAGGCAAAACGAAGGAATCAAAAAGCAAAAAGCGGTTAATCTATTCTTTTATTAAACTGAAGAGACTGTAAAACTATGGCATAGTTAACACTGACTATTGCTTTAAGTGTAAAATAATTCACGGCATAAATGTAACTTTTTATGTTGAATTAAATAGAACATATTGATTACTTTGTTCTTTCCTAAATTAATATAATATGAGGAATGGTAAATGATAATATTGAGGTACCAAAATATTTATGATCTTTATTAAATATATGTTCTTATGATTCTTTACAAAAACAGTGCTCATGCTAAAGTTAAATATATTTTAATTATATGGAATAAGAAAGGAACTTTTAACATACATAGCGCCTACTGATTAGAGATTATAAATGAAAATGACTTCTGAAAGTATTCTGTTTAAAAAACAGATATTACACAGATTGTTTGCAAAGTACACATAAATAAAAATTATAAGAATGTATGGCATCATATTTGCTATAAAAAATTCAGGCATACATAATTCAAATATCTTTGGTATAAATGTTTTCTTTTTTAGTTATTATTTTGCTTTTAGTTGGTACTTGTGATCCCTGTTTAAGACTTGAAGCAGGATATTCTGGTGATTATACATGCTGAGTTTTCAAGTATAAGTTTTCAGTTTGTATTTAACAGCAGAAATCAGAGACAGAGTAGTTTGCTTTGTTAAAGTTGCTTGAATTGGGAACTGTACACATATTATTGAATGAATCTTAGTTTTCCATCATTGGAAGTAACTTGTGAGACAACCTTTTGGAGCATACAAATTATTAAAATGATCCCAAGGAAAAATATCCTTTCCACCTTGCTCTTAGTTTTGTAAGAGTGTGAGTCAGGGCTGGAGATATCCATGACTCCAGACTGAAACAAGAAATAAACTCTTCTTCTTTTATCTCCTGGAAACAACAGTAATCAATTATACTCTCTCTCTCTCCTCTATTTCTTTCTCTCTCTCATTTTCATGTTATTTCAATTTGACTTTCTGTTCCTTATCATGAAATAATCCTAAGAATATCTAAGAAGATTCTCAAAAGCTACCCAGATATTTTCCAGCCAAACCAGGGGCTGTTGCTTTCCAAGTCTAGGATCTTGAGTTATATTTAGACTTTTATCTTTCTTGTGAGAAAGAAATATTTAAATGTTTATAATGCTGTTTTTGTTTTTCCCTAGAAATTGGTTGTGTAGAGAGGATAGGCATTACACTTTAGGAGAGGAGTAAGCAAGGAACTATAGGTTCAGGTTATTATTGTCAGTCTTGTAGCTGGTCATCGTGGTTTTAATTTATGATCTCCATTCTCAAATATTCATTCTAGATCTTTCTATTTTAGCAAGCTTCTTAATTTGATGAGCACTTTGCCTTTAGTGAGAAAGATAAATCTTCATTCCTGAAGATTCTAAGTGACTTTTCTTGTTGTAAAGACAGATAGTTGGCCTTGCTATCCATGGGAGATTGGTTCTAGAACCCCCATGGATACTCAAGTCCCTTATAGAAATAAAATGGCAAAACACAGTTGACCGTTGGGCATCATGGGTTTGAACTGCTCAGGTCCACTTATATGAATTTTTTTTTTCCCCAATAAATATATAGTAGAGTACTACAGGATCCTGAGTTGGGTGAATCCATGGATGTGGGACCAGAAGGCTGACAATAAAGTTGTTACTATATTTTTGACTGTGCAGAGAGTCAGTGCCCCAACCCCTGCATTGTTCAAGGGTCCGCTGTATTTGTGAATAACCTATGCACATCCTCCTGTATGCTTTAAATCATCTCTAGATTACAGTTGTGCGGAAACAAAAAACTGAAACTGAAGTCGCTCAGTCATATCCAACTCAATGCGGCCCCATGGACTGTAGCCTGCCAGGCTCCTCCATCCATGGGATTTCCCAGGCAAGAGTACTGGAGTGGGTTGCCATTTCTTTCTCCAGGGTATCTTCCCGACCCAGGGATCTAACTCCCTGGGTCTCCTGCATTGCAGGCAGATGCTTTACCATCTGAGCCATCAGGGAAGCCCTGGTGTTGATGTGTGGCAAAACCAATACAATATTGTAAAGTAGCCTCCAATTAAAATAAATAAATTTAAATTTAAAAGAAAAAAAAAAAAGAATGCATGCTAAGTTGCTTCAGTAGTGTTCGACTCTTTGCAACCCTGTGGACTGTAGCCCACCAGACTCCTCTCTCCATGGGATTCTCCAGGCAAGAATAGTGGAGTGGTTGCCATGGCCTCTTCCAGGGGATCTTCCCAACCCAGGGATTAATCCTGTGTCTCTTAAGTCTCCTGCATTAGCCGGCGGGTTCTTTAAAACTAGTGTCACCTGAAAAGCCCAAGATTACAGTTGACTGTATAGTTATTTCATTACAATTTACCATTGGTCATAGCAATACATGGAATTAACCCAGGAGTTCCTTCACAGCTTTCCATATTTCTTTTAGTCCTCATTGTGTATTAACAAATCATTTTTTCCTTAATAGCAAACATTATTATAATAATTAATTTACCCCACCCAACACTGCGAATCTCCATTTTACTGTTTACTCATAGGCGTGAAGAATCCAAACTGATTAAACGGAAGGCTCAGTTTCCAATTCAGGAAAAAATAATACGTATTATCTTAGGTTACCTCTCTTTCTAGGTAAGCTATACAACAAAACGTACTACTTAGACTTTGGCTGCTGGGAGGATTTCCCTCATAGACAGTGTTTTAGGGCCGCCTCCAAAACAGCGGTTTACTTCCATTGTGCAGCATGTTTTAAAGAACCATCCACATACATTTTGTAAACTACTAAAATGGTACACAACTTTATGATTTGTTGGATGAGATGACTCCCAATTCATGACTGGTAGCTCAGGCCAGATGGTCCCTGAGTCTCATAATCAGATAGTTAGTCTTCATCAGAGCTTGGTAGCAATCCAGGCTTTGTTTCATAGCAGTTGTTTCCTGTTGAAGGGTGTATGGAATTGTTTCAAAACCCTAGAGGCTGCCACTTCTTTTTTATTGGGACATGCTAAAGGCTTATTTCTATGTCTCAGTTAGTTAGATGCACTTAAGGCTCCACTGACTATGCTATGTCATAAGTTCTAAGAGGTAGAAGAACTTGCACAGCAATCTACCAGAGAACTTTTATTGTACCATGTCTTAGCACCTTTTCACATTCTCTCCATGCATAAAATATGCATGTAGATGAAAAAGCTTGACAACTACGTAAGCAGCCATGTATCCATTATCTAGGTTAAATATAAGATATATACTTCTTTATGCACTTTCCCAATTGCAACACCCTCTATGCCACTGTATTGGTGAGAGAGAACCACTATCTTGATTTTGTGTTAATTTCATTTATGAAATTTCCACCTAGGTACATGTTAAACAATGTATTTTTTGTTTATGAACTTATATAAATGAAATCATGCTGCATATATTGTCATAAAACTTGCTCTTATTGAATATCATATTTTTGAGTTTTATTCTTATTGCTAAATGGTGATATGGTCCATTAATTTTCTATGCCTTATAATAATCCATCATCTGCCTATACCAATATTTTCCAGCCTATTCTCTTGGTTTTGACAATTGCATGATTCTCAGTTTTTTCTCTATGAATGATATTATAAGGTTTCTATAAATAATTTCAGACATGTCTGCTCTTTGGTTCACAGGAACAAGAATTTCTCTGCAATATATACACAGTAGAAAAACATTGAATCAGAGGTATAGATATTTGATATTATCAAGTAATGCCAGTTTTATAAGAAGTTGTGCCTATGTTTCATTCTTAATGATAGATATGGCACAAGTGCAGCAAGTTGACTCATTTTTTGCAGATAATCCTGCTATGCTCTAAATCAATGAGATTTCATGAATCAAATGTAGTTGACAAGCCTCTGTGTTTTTAAAAGAATGCTCTGTGTTCTCTCTCATATATATGATATATATATATATATGTATATATATATATGAATGCATGAGTGCATGCTAAGGTACTTCAGTCATGTCCAACTCTTTGTGACACTATGGGCTCTAGCCCACCAGGCTCCTCTGTCCATGGGATTCTCCAGGCAAGAATACTGGAGTGGGTTGCCATGCCCTCCTCCAGGGGATCTTCCCAACTCAGGGATACAACCCATTTCTCTTATGTTTCCTTCATTGGCATGTGGCTTCTTTACCACTAGTAAAGAAGCCCATATATAATTATATATATATATATATATATTAATGATATATATATATAAATGAATGATATATATCTGAATGAGGTATCTCACAAAGTTTTCATATCTTCTTCAAGGCTTATTTCGTACCAGTGCCATGATGTGGTACAGGTTGGTGAGGCAGTTACTCTCAGAATTAGATTATAGCAGTAAATGGAGAGTTGATTTAGTATACAAACAGTATATTACTGTTCCTTCCAGTAAAGGTATATAGTCTCTTATGGTATCTGTGATCAGAATTTAGAAAAACTCATTGGGTAGATTAATTAGCTAGTTGTAACCATGTAGAAAGGACATTTATATTCTGCTAGAATAAGAAGGCAAAGTGGTGGTCTGAGGAGGCTTTACAAATAGCTGAGGAAAGAAGAGAAGCAAAAGGAAAGGGGAAAAGGTGAGCACAGATTTCCAGAGAATAGCAAGGAGAGATAAGGACTTCTTAAATGAACAATACAAAGAAACAGAGGAAAGCAATATAATGCGAAAGACTAGAGATCTCTTCAAGAAATCGAAGATATCAAGAGGACATTTCATGCAAGGATGGGCACATTAAAGGACAGAAAGAGTAAGAACCTAACAGAAGAAGCAGAAGAGAGTAAGAAGAGGTAGCAAGAATACACAGAAGAACTTCAAAAAAGATCTTAAAGACCCAAAAAAACCATGATGGCGTGGCCACTCACCTAGAGCCAGACATCCTGCAAAGTGAAGTCAGGTGGGCCTTAGGAAACATTATTACAAACAAAGCTAGTGGAGGTGATGGAATTCCAGTGAGTTATTTCAAATCCTAAAAGATGATGCTGTGAAAGTGCTGCATTCAATATGTCAGCAAACGTGGAAAACTCAGCAGTGGCCACAGGACTGGAAAAGGTCAGTTTTCATTCCAGACCCAAAGAAGGGCAATGTTAAAAAATGTGCAAACTACTATACAATTGTACTCATTTCACATGCTAGAAAGGTTATGCTTGAAATCCTTCAAGCTAGGCTTCAGCAGTATGGGAACCAAGAACTTCCAGATGTACAGGCTGGGTTTCAAGAGTCAGAGGAACCAGAGATCCAATTGCCAACATTCTTTGGATCAAAGAGAAAGCAAGGGAGTTCAAGGAAAACATTTATTGCCTCATTGAGTCTGCTAAAGCCTTTTTGTGAATCACAAAACCTGTAGAAAATTCTTAAACAGAAGGAAGTACCAAACCACCTTACTTATCTCTTGAGAAACCTGTATGCGAGTCAGGAATCAACAGTTAGAACTGGTCATGGAACAACTGACTGGTTCCAAATTTGGGAAAGGATTACGACAAGGCTATATATTTTCACCCTGCTTATTTAACTTATATGCATAGTACATCATGCAAAATGCCAGGCTGAATGAATCACAAGCTGGAATCAAGATTGTCAGGAGAAATATCAACAGCCTCAGATATGCAGATGGTTCCACTCTAATGGCAGAAAACAAACAGGAACTAAAGAGCCTCTTGATGAGGATGAAAGAGGAAAGTGGAAAAGCTGGCTTAAAATTCAGCATTCAAAAAGCTAAGTATGACATCCAGTTCCATCACTTCATGGCAAATAGAAGAGGAAAAAGTGGAAGCAGTGACAAATTTTATTTTCTCGGGCTCCAAAACACTGCAGATGGTGACTGCAGGCATGAAATTAAAAGATGCTTCCTCCTTGGAAGGAAAGCTATAATTAACCTAAACAGTGTATCTAGGTTAAAAAGCAAAGGCATTACTTTGCCAACAGAAGTCCATATAGTTAAAGCTATGGTTTTCCCAATAGTTTGTACGGATGTGAGAGTTGGACCATAAAGAAAGCTGACTACTGAAGAATTGATGCTTTCCAACTGGCGTGCTGGTGAAAATTCTTGAGAGTTCCTTCGACTGCAAGGATATCAAACTAGTTGATCCTAAAGGAAATCAAGCTTGAATATTCATTTGAGGGACTGATGCTGAAGCTGAAGCTCCAATACTTTGGCCACCTGATGCAAAGAGCCAATTCACTGGATAAGTCCCTGATGCTGGGAAATATTTAAGGCAAAAGCAGAAGGGAATGGCAGAGGACAAGATGGTTAGATTGTTAGTCATGTTCATCACTGACTCAATGAACATGAATTTGAGTAAACTCTGGGAGATAATAGGGGACAGAGGAACCTGGTATGCTATAGTCCATGGCATCGTACAACTTAGCAACTGAACAACAAGTGCATTAAAAAAAAATTCTGCCATAGTAGATTTAGTATTACTCAGTTAGTCTCTAAGACCAACTAGACGGTGAGAAAATAAATAGATTTATGAAAATAATCAGCATAAGCACATACTTAGTTTTTCATGATATAGTCAGTTTCTGAAACTTCTCCAGGAATATGCATTCCCTTTGATTTACCACTTTAGTAAGCAAGGGGAATAATATTTCTACTTCAGTCTTACTTTCTAAAGCTCTCACATCACATGTCAGGAAACCAAGCTGGAGATTTTCCCTATTTCCAAGGATATTATTTGGGCCCGTATACTCAGATATTGACACTTGGTTTTTGAACAATGAGCCTGACATCAGACATTGAACTTTTAAATTTCATTACCTATTAAGCTCTCTTTCTGACTTGAGAAACTTCAGTGACATTTTGACCTCCTCCAAAAGTTAGTGTTTTCTGAGTCTTTACAGCTCTATATGCCAGTATTTGGAATCACTTCCAGTAGGTATCCACATGACTTCCTAAATTCATTCAAGTATCTGGATAAGTGACATCAACTGATAATGCCAAGTGCTGTTATCAAGAAGGCCTTTCCTGACCACTCTGCTTGAAACAGTACATCTTTTGCTATTCCTTTCTGCCCCTTGCCAACTGTGTTTTTCTCTTTAGTGCTTTTCATTACCTGGCAAATTGAACTATTCTTTTTATGTGCTTATTATCCATCTTTTTATAATGTTCAAGATAACAGGCATTTGGTCTGTTTTGCCAAAGTTTTATTTTTAGTACCTTGAACACTGTTTCTATCTAGTGTAAGTACTCAATAAACAATTTTTAATGACTGAACGAAAGCATTGTTTAAGAAAATAGGAGTTCTTGTGACCAGTTGTGAATATTGTCAGTTATTCTTTGGCATAAGATTAACTAAAAAAATTGTGATATGTTCTGATGTTACAGTATTTACAATACTGTTCTCAGAGAATCTACCAACTCTGTCTGCTAACCATAAAAATAATGTTTCATGTAATTAAGAGCTTGGATACAGGTGAAAAAATTTTTTAAAATATTATAGATATATAGACATACAGATATAACTTTTGTATTTCCTTATAGATAATAATATTTTGTTACTTGCTAGCCAGAATAAGCTATTCAATATATATGTGTACAGTCACAGTGATTTGATAATCAGTTGCTAATATTTGTTCAAAGAGAAATTTTATAATATAGATTTCCTGTGTGAAAATGAAAATTTTATCGAACCCAAAACAATAAAGTAAATGGCAACGGGATCATACTTATCAGTAATTACCTTAAACGTAAATGGGTTGAATGCCCCAACCAAAAGACAAAGACTGGCTGAATGGATACAAAAACAAGACCCCTACATATGTTGTCTACAAGAGACCCACCTCAAAACAGGGGACACATACAGACTGAAAGTGAAGGGCTGGAAAAAGATTTTCCATGCAAATAGGGACCAAAAGAAAGCAGGAGTCACAATACTCGTATCAGATAAATTAGACTTTAAAACAAAGGCTGTGAAAAGAGACAAAGAAGGTCACTACATAATGATCAAAGGATCAATCCAAGAAGAAGATATAACAATTATAAATATATATGCACCCAACATGGGAGCACCGCAGTATGTAAGACAAATGCTAACAAGTATGAAAGGAGAAATTAACAATAACACAATAATAGTGGGAGACTTTAATACCCCACTCACACCTATGGATAGATCAACTAAACAGAAAATTAACAAGGAAACACAAACTTTAAATGATACAATAGACCAGTTAGACCTAATTGATAGCTATAGGACATTTCATCCCAAAACAATGAATTTCACCTTTTTCTCAAGCACACATGGAACCTTCTCCAGGATAGATCACATCCTGGGCCATAAAGCTAGTCTTGGTAAATTCAAAAAAATAGAAATCATTCCAAGGATCTTTTCTGACCACAATGCAGTAAGATTAGATCTCAATTACAGGAGAAAAACTATTAAAAATTCCAACATATGAAAAAAAAAAAAAGAAAGAAAATGAAAATTTTAATGTTACTCACTGAAAATGCCCATTTTTCAGCATTAAATGCAAATTGTTGTTTAGTCACTAAATTGTGTCTGACTCTTTGGAACCCCATGGACTGCAACGGACCAGGCTTCCCTGCCCTTCACCATCTCCTGGAGTTTGCTCAAACTCATGTCCATTGTTTCAGTGATGCCGCCAACCATCTCATCCTCTGTCGTCCCCTTCTCCTCCTGCCTTCAATCTTTCCCAGCATCGGGGTCTTTTCTAATGTATCTGCTCTTCTAATCAGGTGGCCAAAGTATTGGAGCTTCAGCTTTAGCATCAGTCCTTCCAATGAATATTCAGGACTGATTTCCTATAGGATTGACTGGTTTGACCTCCTTGCAGTCCAAGGAGCTCTCAAGAGTCTTCTCCAGCACCACACTTCAAAAGCATCAGTTCTTCAGCACTCAGCCTTCTTTATGGTCCAGCTCTCACATCTGTACATGATGCTGGTAAAGCCATAGCTTTGACTGTATGGACCTTTGCTGGCAAAGTGATGTCTCTGCTTTTTAATACACTGTCAAGTTTAGTCATAGCTTTTCTTCCAAGGAACAAAATCTTTTAATTTCATTGGTACAGTCACTGTCCACAGTGATTTTGGAGCCCAAGGAAATAAAACCTGCCACTATTTCCATTGTTTCCCCGTCTATTTGCCATGAAGTGATGGAACCAGATGCCATAATCTTAGTTTTGTGGATGTTGAGGGTTTTTTTTTTTAATAATTATTTGTTTTTAATCGATGATGATTGCTTTACAATATTGATTTGATTTCTGTCATACATCAATATAAATTAACAATGGGTGTACGTATGTCCCATCCCTCTTAAATCTCCCTCCCACCTCCCGTGTATTCCCACCCCTCTAGGTTATTACAGAGCCCCAGTTTGAGTTCCCCGAGTCATACAGCAAATTCCCATTGGCTTTCTGCTTACATATGTCGGTGTATACCGTTTCATACTACTCTGCATTCATCACCCTCTCCGTCTCCTCCTCCACACTTGTCCATAAGTCTGTTGTCCATGTCTGCATCTCCTTTGCTGCTCTGAGAACAGGTTCGTCAGTACCATCCTTCTAGATCCTATATATATATATACATACACACACACACATACATACACACATAATATATGATATTTGTTTGTTGAGTTTTAAGCCAGCTTTTCACTCTCTTTCACCTTCAAGAGGCTCTTCAGTTCCTCTTTGCTTTCTGCCATTAGGGTGATATTATTTGTATATCTGAGGTTGTTGATATTTCTCCTGGCAATCTTGATTCCATCTTATGCTTCATCCAGCCTGGCATTATGCCTGGCATATGTACTCTACATATCACTTAAATAAGCAGGGTGATAATATACAACCTAGCCATACTGCTTTCCCAATTTTGAGCGTCTGTTGTTCCATGTTGGGTTCTAATTGTTACTCTTGACCTGCATACAGGTTTCTCGGGAAGCAAGTAAGGTGGTCTGGTATTCCCAAATTAATTTTTAAAATGCAGATTATTTTGAAATTTGAAGAAAGCTGCTAAATTCTATTATGCAACATAAATAGCAAAGTTTACATATTCTAAGTGTTTTTTCCCTTATATAATTACTATAAGTCCAGTGATTAACACGAAAGTTAATGTTTTATTGCTCCAAGTACATTACTTGTCATTAGCATATTTGGGGATGGCTTTTTTAATTTCTTCCTAATAATTATCTTAGATTTTACATACAAAAGGAGAACCTTTCTAATGAGATATTGACAGAAACACACTCTATTTCAGATAGTACTAAAGGAATTTTAACTTTCAATGTCAGAATTTCAGAGAAATTTTCTTTTTTTATTGGCAATATTAATAATATGGTCATCTAAAGATATATTAATATTTTTTAAGAATTATACATAATGGATAATAGAACCTATATTCTTACTAAGACATAAAAATTGTTTTTCATGTCACAGAATTTTTATTAGAATATTGATTTTGCAACTCAATATTAAACATATTTAATATTTTAAACATACAAAGATGACATTTCATTAGTATACATATATCTCATAAGTTTAAGTTTTAATATGTAGTTATTTTAGAGAAAATCAGAGAGAGCATTATGGCTATTTTGATGAAGGTAATTGAGATTGAGGATTAAGAGTGGCATTTGTCATCATTTATCAACCTGAACATTACATTTATTCCTGCATTTGTTTCAGTTTTACTATATCAAGGAAATTCTTTTAATATAAATAGTTAACATAATAATGTAACTTTAAAAAACAAATATTTATTTTTACTTGGAGGATAATTGCTTTAAATATTGTGTTAGTTTATGCCAGCGATCAATATGAATCAGTCATAGGTATACATATGTCACCTCCCCCTTGAACCTCCCTCCACCTCCCACCCGATCCCACCCCTCAAGGTTGTCACAGAGAATAATTTAACTTTTTAATAGTACAGATCTAGCTAAAGCTATTCTTCAACTAAACTGAATACAACACTTGACAGAAGAGTAGTTAGAAATTTTATTCCAGAATGAAACTACAAGTATTATCTAAGGACAACTTGCAGTTTTTATCACGAATATAAAATTTCAGTAACCAAGTATAATAGTCCTTCTAACTATGCATGTGCCTTTCACTTTTTATTGTAAAACAGTTAAGCTATAATAAGCAGATGCATCAAACAGGGACACCAGTCTCTTGCCTAGCATTTTTAAGGAAAATACATCTGTTCTACAGTAGTATATTCACTTGTATAATTCTTTGCAGGCATTTAAAGACTTGAATTATTAAAAGTCATTTACATATAATGGAAGCAACTTTCCTAACCTGTGACATATGTCCAAGACAATAAAATATAGGCACAGAAAAGTCAAAAGGGGGAACAACTAATAAATCTAGCACTACAAAGCAATGTGTTGCTTGTTGACATTTTATTACAATGTGGACTGTATTGGATTGCATGTTAAAATTTTTTAATGATATAGAATATGTTTAAAATATGAAATTTTATAAAATATTGATCTGAATTAGACTCTTAAAAGTTAAGTGTATATTTTATAATCTCTAAGGAAGGTATTGCAACATTATTCTAAGAGATATATCAAAATACAACATATGATTTGAATGTGATATTGACAAATATTCAAATAATTCAAAAAAAAGCTATGAGCAGTCCAACAGAAGGAAATCAAAGGAAAGAAAAGAAAACAAAAATAAAATGGTAGACCTAAATAAAAATACGTTAATAGTTTCATTAAATGCTCACACTCTGCTCAGTCGCTTCAGTCATGCCCAACTCTTTGCAATCCCATGGACTGCCCTCTGGACTACTCTGTCCCTGGGATTTTTCAAGCAAGAATACTGGAGTGCATTGTCATTGCCTCCTCTAGGGGATCTTCCTGCCCGGGGATAGAATATGTATCTCCTGCATTGCAGGCAGATTCTTTACTGCTGAGCCACTGGGGAAGCCCTTCATTAACTGTGTATAGTCTAAACATACCAATAAAAGGACAGAGGATTTTCAGATTGAAATTTTATAAATTGACCTAAATATAGGCTGGAGATAAGAAACTCATTTCCAATGTAATGATATTAAAGGTAAAAGGATGAAAGAGAAGCACTTCTTGAATGGCAAGTAAGGACCTCAAAAGTGTGTTTTTCTAGACAAACAGATGGCTAATAAATACATGAAAAGATGCTGAATATCACTAATTATTAGCGAAATGCATATCAAAACTACAATGAGGTATCACCTCAGACTGGTAAGGTGGCCATCATCAAAAAATCTACAGACAATAAATCCTAGAGAGGATATGGACAAAAGGGAACCCTCCTTTTCTCCTTTTCCAACAATTCATCCACAGTTGGTGGAATTGTAAACTGATATATTTAGTATCCTACAGTTGGAAGAAATGTAAACTGATACAGTTATTATGGAGAACAGTGTGGAGATCCCTTAGAAAACTGGGAATAAATCTACCATATGACCCAGCAACCCCACTACTGGGCATATACCCTGAGAAAACAGTGATCAAAAAAGACACGTGTACCCCAGTGTTTATGGCAGCACTATTTACAATAGCTAGGACATGGAAGCAACCTAGATGACCACTGGCAAACAAATGGGTGAAGAAGTTGTACCTATATACAATGGAATATTGCTCAGCCATAAAAAAAAGAATGTAATTGAGTCAGTTTTAGTGAAGTGGATGAACCTAGAGCCTGTTATACAGAGTAAAGTAAGTCAGAAAGAGAAAAACAAATATAGTATATTTATATATGTATACATATATACATCAGATCAGATCAGATCAGATCAGTCGCTCAGTCGTGTCCGACTCCTTGCGACCCCATGAATCGCAGCACACCAGGCCTCCCTGTCCATCACCAACTCCCGGAGTTCACTAAGACTCACGTCCATCAAGTCAGTGATGCCATCCAGCCATCTCATCCTCTGTCGTCCCCTTCTCCTCCTGCCCCCAATCCCTCCCAGCATCAGGGTCTTTTCCAATGAATCACCTCTTCACATGAGGTGGCCAAAGTACTCGAGTTTCAGCTTGAGCATCATTCCTTCCAAAGAAATCCCAGGGCTTATCTCCTTCAGAATGGACTGGTTGGATCTCCTTGCAGTCCAAGGGACTCTCAAGAGTCTTCTCCAACACCACAGTTCAAAAGCATCAATTCTTCGGCGCTCAGCCTTCTTCACAGTCCAACTCTCACGTCCATACATGACCACAGGAAAAACCATAGCCTTGACTAGACGAACCTTTGTTGGCAAAGTAGTGTCTCTGCTTTTGAATATGCTATCTAGGTTGGTCATAACTTTCCTTCCAAGGAGTAAGCGTCTTTTAATTTCATGGCTGCAGTCATCATCTGTAGTGATTTTGAAGCCCAGAAAAATAAAGTCTGACACTGTTTCCACTGTTTCCCCATCTATTTCCCATGAATTGGTGGGATATATGAACCTAATTGCACAGAATGAATGGAGACACATGTAGAGAATGGGCTTGTAGACACAGTGGGGGAGGAAAAGAATGGGGCGAATGGAATAAGTAGCACCAGCATATAAATACTATCAGGTGTAAGATAGCTTTCTTCTAGCTTGTTGTGTAGCACAGGGAGCCCAGCCTGGCCCTTTATGATGACCTAGAGGGGTGGGTTGTGGAAAGGGGCAGGAAGTTCAAAAGGGAGATGATTGGTACATATATAGATATAGAAATATAAAATTATGGCTGATTTGTGTTGTTGTACAGCAGAAACCAAGGGAACATTTCATGCAAAGATAGGCTTAATAAAGGACAGAAATGGTATGGACCTAATAGAAGCAGAAGATATTAAGAGGAGGTGGCAAGAATACACAGAAGAACTGTATAAAAAAGATCATCAGATAATCACGATGGTGTGATCACTCACCTAGAGCCAGACATCCTGGAATGCAAAGTCAAGTAGGCCTTAGGAAGTATCACTACAAACAAAGCTAGTGGAGGTGATGGAATTCCAGTTGAGCTATTTCAAATCCTAAAGATGATGCTTTGAAAGTGCTGCACTCAAAATGCTGGCAAATTTGGAAAACTCAGCAGGGCCACAGGACTGGAAAAGGTCCGTTTTCATTCCAATCCCAAAGAAAGGTAATGCCAAAGAATGCTCAAACTACTGCACAGTTGCACTCATCTCACATGCTAGTAAAGTAATGCTCAAAATTCTCCAAGCCAGGCTTCAGCAATACATGAACCGTGAAGTTCCAGATGTTCAAGCTGGTTTTAGAAAAGGCAGAGGAACCAGAGATCAGATTGGCAACAGCTGTTGGATCATCGAAAAAACAAGAGAGTTCCAGAAAAACATCTATTCCTGTTTTATTGATTATGTCAAAGATGTTGACTGTGTGCATCACAATAAACTGTGGTGAATTCTGAAAGAGATGGGAATACCAGACCACCTGATCTGCCTCTTGAGAAACCTATATGCAGGTCAGGAAGCCACAGTTAGAACTGGACATAGAACAACAGACTGGTTCCAAATAGGAAAAGGAATACGTCAAGGCTGTATATTGTCACCCTGCTTATTTAACTTATATGCAGAGTACATCATGAAAAACGCTAGGCTGGGTGAAGCTCATGCTGGAATCAAGATTGCTGGGAGAAATATCAATAACCTCAGATATGCAGATGACACCACTCTTATGGCAGAAAGTGAAGAAGAACTAAAGAGCCTTTTGATGAAAGTGAAAGAAGAGAGTGAAAAAGTTTGCTTAAAGCTCAACATTCAGAAACTAAGATCATGACATCTGGTCCCATCACTTCATGGCAAATAGGGAAACAGTGGAAACAGTGCCAGACTTTATTTTTGGGGGCTCCAGAATCACTGCAGATGGTGACTGCAGCCATGAAATAAAAAGACACTTACTCCTTGGAAGAAAAATTATGACCAACCTAGACAGCAGAGACATTACGTTGCCAACAAAGTCCCGTCTAGTCAAGGCTTTTTTTTTTTTTTTTCCCAGTAGTCATGTATGGATGTGAGAGTTGGATTATAAAGAAAGCTGAGCACCTATGAATTGATGCTTCTGAACTGTGGTGCTGGAGAAGACTCTTGAGAGTCCCTTGGACTGCAAGGAGATCCAACCAATCCATGCTAAAGGAAATCAGTCCCGAATATTCATTGGAAGGACTGATGCTGAAGCTGAAACTCCCAATTGTTTGGCCACCTGATGCAAAGAGCTGATTCATTTGAAAAGGCCCTGATTCTGGGAAAGATTGAAGGCAGGAGGAGAAGGGGATGACAGAGGATGAGATGGTTAGATGGTGTTACCAACTTAATGGACTTGAGTTTGAGTAAACTCTGGGAGTTGGTGATGGACAGGGAGGCCCGGCATGCTGCAGTCCATGGGGTTGCAAAGAGTCGGACATGACTGAGTGACTGAACTGAACAGCAGAAACCAACAAAACATCATAAAAATGTTTAAAAATTAAATTAAAAAAGTCTACTCATCTATATAAGCAAGAACAATGGCAAAAAATTGTCAAAATCAACTTTTTAAAAACTCTGTAAATTAATGCAAATTTTAAAACCTTGCAAGTATATTTATTTGAGAAAAACACTAAATCTGAGTAAAAGCATCGAGCTTTGTTTTGTTTAACTTGCCTTAGTGTCCCATTTTCCTCTCCTGAACCTTACAATGATAACAGTCATGAAAGACAGCAGCCTGCAGTCACTGGAGAAGGTGGAATGGGTCTGGGGCCACCCCAAATCCCATCCTCTGAGAACTGTCACTATTTGACCCATCCAGCAACT
This sequence comes from Bos mutus, assembly GCF_027580195.1. Taxonomy (NCBI): domain Eukaryota; kingdom Metazoa; phylum Chordata; class Mammalia; order Artiodactyla; family Bovidae; genus Bos; species Bos mutus. The sequence continues at coordinate 10,674,181 of NC_091630.1, read as the reverse complement.
CACTGCATATCCCCATTTTCAGAACTTGTCTTTTTTTTTTTTAATTTAAATTTATTTATTTTAATTGGAGGCTAATTACTTTACAATATTGAATTGATTTTGCCATACATCAACATGAATCCTCCACAGGTGTACACGTGTTCCCCATCCTGAACCCCCCTCCCATCTCCCTCCCCGTACCATCCCTCTGGGTCATCTCAGTGCACCAGCCCCAAGCATCCTGTATCCTGCATCGAACCTGGACTGGCGTTTCGTTTCTTATATGATATTACACGTGTTTCAATGCCATTCTCCCAAATCATCCCACCCTCTCCCTCTCCCACAGAGTCCAAAAGACTGTTCTATACATCTGTGTCTCTTTTGCTGTCTCGCATATAGGGTTGTCATTACCATTTTTCTAAATTCCATATATATGCATTAGTATACTGTATTGGTGTTTTTCTTTCTGGCTTACTTCACTCTGTATAATAGGCTCCAGTTTCATCCACCTCATTAGAAGTGATTCAAATGTGTTCTTTTTAATGGCTGAGTAATACTCCATTGTGTATATGTACCACAGTTTTCTCATCCATTCATCTGCTGATGGACATCTAGGTTGCTTCCATGTCCTGGCTATTATAAATAGTGCTGTGATGAACATTGGGGTACACATGTATCTTTCAATTCTGGTTTCCTCGGTGTGTATGCCCAGCAGTGGGATTGCTGGGTCATAAGGCAGTTCTATTTCCAGTTTTTTAAGGAATCTCCACACTGTTCTCCATAGTGGCTGTACTAGTTTGCATTCCCACAAACAGTGTAAGAGAGTTCCCTTTTTTCCACATCCTCTCCAGCATTTATTGCTTATAGACTTTTGGATCACAGCCACTCTGACTGGCATGAAATGGTCCCTCCTAGTGGTTTTGATTTGCATTTCTCTGATAATGAGTAATGTTGAGCATCTTTTCATGTGTTTGTTAGCCATCTGTGTGTTGTCTTTGGATAAATGTCTGTTTAGTTCTTTGGCCCATTTTTTGATTGGGTCGTTTATTTTTCTGGAGTTGAGCTGTAGGAGTTGCTTGTATATTTTTGAGATTAGTTGTTTGTCAGTTGCTTCATTTGCTATTATTTTCTCCCATTCTGAAGGCTGTCTTTTCATCTTGATTATAGTTTGCTTTGTTGTGCAGAAGCTTTTAATTTTAATTTGGTCTCATTTGTTTATTTTTGTTTTTATTTTCAGTATTCTGGGAGGTGGGTCATAGCGGATCCTGCTGTGATTTATGTCAGAGAGTGTTTTGCCTATGTTCTCCTCTAGGAGTTTTATAGCTTCTGGTCTTATGTTTAGATCTTTAATCCATTTTGAGTTTATTTTTGTGTCTGGTGTTAGAAAGTGTTCGTTTTGTTCTTTTACAAGTGGTTGACCAGTTTTCCCAGCACCACTTGTTAAAGAGACTGTCTTTTCTCCATTGTATATTCTTGCCTCCTTTGTCAAAGATAAGGTGTCCATAGGTGTGTGGATTTATCTCTGGGCTTTCTATTTAGTTCCATTGGTCTATATTTCTGTCTTTGTGCCAGTATCATACTGTCTTGATGACTGTGGCTTTGTAGTAGAGCCTGAAGTCAGGCAGATTGGTGCTTCCGATTCTATTCTTCTTTCTCAAGATTGCTTTGGCTATTCGAGGTTTTTTGCATTTCCATACAAATTGTGAAATTATTCTTCTAGCTCTGTGAAAAATACCGTTGGTAGCTTGATAGGGATTGCATTGAATCTATAAATTGCTTTGGGTAGTATACTCATTTTCACTATATTGATTCTTCTGATCCATGAACATGGTATATTTCTCCATCTATTAGTGTCTTCTTTGATTTCTTTCACCAGTGTTTTATAGTTTTCTATATATAGGTCTTTAGTCTCTTTAGGTAGATATATTCCTAAGTATTTTATTCTTTTTGTTGTAATGGTGAATGGAATTGTTTCCTTAATTTCTCTTTCTATTTTCTCATTATTAGTGTATAGGAATGCAAGGGATTTCTGTGTGTTGATTTTATATCCTGCAACTTTACTATATTCACTGATTAGCTCTAGTAATTTTCTGCTACAGTCAGGAACAAGACAAGGGTGCCCACTTTCACCACTACTATTCAACATAGTTTTGGAAGTTTTGGCCACAGCAATCAGAGCAGAAAAAGAAATAAAAGGAATCCAAATTGGAAAAGAAGAAGTAAAACTCTCACTGTTTGCAGATGACATCATCCTCTACATAGAAAACCCTAAAGACTCCACCAGAAAATTATTAGAGCTAATCAAAGAACTTGTTTTTATTTGACCTTGTCTTTATTTGGCAGGTCAAATAAACTCTTCATTCTGTGTGAAGAGTCCTTTCCTGATGGCATTTGGGAAATACAATCCATGGCAAGCATTAAATATCACAACTGCCTGAGGCAGCATTACTAGCATGAGGCTGACCTAAAAAAAATTGTTTGTTTTTTTTTAGACCAGATAATGAGATGATCATAGTGTCTTTGAAAATCCCTGATAGATTCTTGGGGATCTAGAAGTCATGAACCTGTGGAGGGCTATGCCATGTCCAGTAAAGACCTGGGCAAGCTATAAACTCTCACTTCTTGCTGATCTTGAGGAAGCTAGCAGGAAGTGAAGGCTAAGGCAGAAGTATAAAGTCCTGTTAAAGCATGAAACATCTCTTCAACAAACCTGGAAGATTTACTGGTTCAAGACATTTAAGACAATATCTATCCAGTTTCTAGATGAACATTTAGGGAAGTGATTCCATATGACAAAGAATACAGACTCTATAGAATTAGCCCATTAAAGTCACTAAACAAACAGACAAACACTAACACCAACAAAAGAAGAACAAAGACCAGTAACAACAAATTCTAGGGGAGGTGTGTTTTGCAGAGTTGCCATTTTACATTATTTAACTGTTGCCACATAACATTATTTTGTAGAAAACTGTTTTCTACAAAAAGTATGAAAAAAAATTAGCAAATTATGGTCCATGCACAGAAAAAGGATAGAAAGTGTCCCTAAAGAAGCTCAAACTTTGAACTTACTAGACAAAGACTTTAAATCATTCATTTTAAATATGTTCAAAAAACTAAAGAAAACCATGTCTAAAGACTTGATGTATGTAAATGATGTCTCAATAAATAGAGAATAATATTATAGAAATGTAAATTATGTATAGAAGGGAATAGAAATTCTAGAGTTGAAAAAATATAATAATAAATATAAAAATTTCACTTAAAGAGCTTCACAGTAGGTTTTACCTTATAGGAGAAACAGGAAACATGAAGAGAGGTTATTGAGATTATCCAGTTTGAAAAACATTACATAAAAATAATGAATGAGATGTGGTTAAATAGGAACAGAGCCATAGATACCTGCAGGACTCTATCCAGACTACAAGTCTATGCATAATAATAGTTCTAGAATAAGAGGAAGAAGAGAGAGGGTCAAAAATAATATTTGAAAAAATAACGTCCAAAACTTTCTCTGATATGATGAAAAACTTTAATTTGTATATTCAAGAACCTCACAAAATTTTGAGTAAGAAAAACTGAAAGAGATCCACACCTGACCACATGATAATAAAATTGTTGAGAGTCAGACATAAAGAGTGAATTGATGTGATGAAAGCAAAGGAGTGCCAATCAAGAATTCTGTACCAAGCAAAACTATCCTTTAAAAAATGGAGAAATTAATGTGTTCTTGGATAAACAAAACCAGAAAATCCATCAGTAGCACACTTGCCCTATAAGAAACACTCGAGGAAGTTTTGTAGGCTAAAATCAAAATCCATAAGACAGTAGTTAGAATCCACAAAGAAAAAATAAGCTAACATCAATAAAAGTGACTGCATAGGTAAATATATCTACAAGTGTTTTTGTATATATTTTTTTCTTCTCCTTTATGACTTATGAGATGCTGATAAAGCAGTATTTAGATGTAAATTTATACCTGTTAATGACATTATTAATAAAAAAGATTTAAAATCAATAATCTTTATCTCTATCTAAAAAAATAGAAAAAGAAGAGCAAACTGAACTCAAAGCAATGTGAAGGAAGGAAATAAGAAAGATTAGAGTGGAAATACAATACGAAAAAAAAATCTGTAGAAAGAAATCAATAAAACCCAAATGTTGTTATTTAGAAAGACAGATGAAATTGAAAAATCTTTAGTTAGACTATCTAAGGGAGGAAAAAAAAAATAGTACTAATACCAATAATAAAATAAGCCAGAATACTATCAATCTTATAACTATACCATGGATTATAAGTGAATATGAGCTTTCTTAATAGTTCAGTTGGTAAAGAATCCACCTGCAATGCAGGAGACCCCAGTTCAGTTCCTGGGTTGGGAAGCTCTCCAACAAACTTGGAGAGCTGGAAAGGGGAAAGGCTACCTGCCGGGGTCCAGACCTGGCTGACCCAGGGTATTCGAAGGAGAGACGGCATAGGCGACCTATTTATTTAAATATTTATCAAAGATATAAAGAGTAATAGGATGAGGATAGCTCAGTAGGAAAATTCAGTGGAGAAAAGAGGCTGAGTAGCTTGGTTTACGCGGGAGACCAATAAAACTTCAAGACAAGAAGTTTGCACCACTTACGTAGGCCGCAGGCGTCCTTCCGTTCTCCCGAAGGAGAGGAGACACTGAGGCCTCCCCGGTCAGATCTTAGAAGCCCAGGCATAATTAGCAAGCATGGCGGGTTCTGCGCTCCAGATGGAGACTCAGCCAGAATTTGGGAGAGAGAGCGACATGGGGAGACCAAGTTTTGGTGAACAAGGCCCGCACTTTATTTTCCAAAGTAGTTTTTATACCTTAAATTGTGCATAGAGGATAATCGGGGAAGGGGTGGAATCATGCAAGGATAGCAGCTCCTGGTCCTAGTCGAAGCCAGGCTTTCAAACTTATCATATGCAAAAGTTCAGGTGAATTACATCATCTTCTGGCCAGGAGGCCTGATAACATTTTAAGAAACTTATCTTTCTCTAAAGGTGATTATTCCAAAGTCAGGCACCAGCCTCCAAAAAAGTATTGGACAAAGCTGCATCCCTATAGGGCAAAGGTGAGGTGGGCTCAATCAAGAAAAGACAACTCAAGGGTCCAAGGTTACAAACATTGAGGCTACTACTTACATTTCTATACACCCATTATATCAATCAATACACTGCCAAGGACACAGTAGGTAAGGAGTATGGAGACTTAGCAGCAAACATTGGCCCAATAAGTGAAAAACCCTTCACCAATACAATTTCTAATCAATCTTTTAACTACTCAAAGGAATCTGTGTTTAGACAGTTTAGAACATCTCCTGCCTCTCACAGTTGGGAGGCTGTTAACAATCACATGTGGCCGGAAAAACCTATTCAGGCAGGCTAGAGGATTTCCAAAGGAATTTGTAGGTTAAACACTGTCACACCCAGGAATTATTAACTGGAGCTGTAAGCTAACTGTTTTTTCAGAGAGAGGTAGTGGGGGACAGCTCTCCGTAAAGTCAGAGGTGTAGGTGAAAGCACAAAGCAGAAAGTGGGCAGACTCTGGTTTTGGGGGTAGATGCTTGAGAATTTCCAGGGAGACCCCTGAGGCTTGATCCCGCCTTTGCGTATGCCGAGCCTCCTTCCTCATGACCTTTGTCATGGGCGGAGTTCTTCACGCTGGCTCCCGGCAGTGATAGAATTCCAGCTGAGCTATTCCAGATCCTGAAAGATGATGCTGTGGAAAGTGCTGCACTCAATATGCAATATGCACTCAATATACAATATGCCGGCTCCCGGCAGCTACCCATTGCAGTATTCTAGCCTGGAGGATTCCATGGTCTATATAGTCCGTGGGGTCGCAAAGAGTCAGACACGACTGAATGACTTCACTTTAATAAGGGAATAGTATGGGCAATTATACACTGAAAAATTAGATAACCTAGATAAAATAATACCAAGTGCTAGTGGTGATGAAAAACTATCAGAACTCTAATTTGTTGTTGGTGCGAATGCAACCACACTGAAAGATGGTTTGGCAATTTTTTAAAAGGTAAATATGATCACTCACCTAGAGCCAGACATCCTGGAATGCAAAGTCAAGTGGGCCTTAGGAAGCATCACTACAAAGCTAGTGGAGGTGATGGAATTCCAGCTGAGCTATTTCAAATCCTAAAAGATGATGCTTTTAAAGTGCTGTGCTCAATATGCCAGCAAATTTGGAAAACTCAGGACTGGAAAAGGTCAGTTTTCATTCCAATCCCAAAGAAAGGCAATGCCAAAGAATGCTTAAACTACTGCACAATTGCACTCATCTCACATGCTAGCAAAATAATGCTCAAAATTCTCCAAGCCAGGCTTCAGCAGTACGAGAACCATGTAGTTCCAGATGTTCAAGCTGGTTTTAGAAAAGGCAGAGGAACCAGAGATCAGATTGGCAACAGCCGTTGGATCATTGAAAAAGCAAGAGAGTTCCAGAAAAACATCTATTTCTGCTTTATTGATTAAGCCTTTGACTGTGTGGATCATAATAAACTGGAAAATTCTTCAAGAGATGAGAATACCAGACCACCTGACCTGCCTCCTCAGAAATCTGTATGCAGGTCAGCAAGCAACAGTTAGAACTGGACATGGAACAACAGACTGGTTCCAAATCAGGAAAGGAGTATGTTAAGACTGTATATTGTCACCATGCTTATGCAGAGTAGTACATCATGAGAAACGCTGGGCTGGATTAAGCACAAGCTGGAATCAAGGTTGCTGGGAGAAGTATCAGTAACCTCAGATATGCAGATGACACCACCCTTAAGGCAGAAAGTGAAGAAGAACTAAAGAGACTTTTGATGAAAGTGAAAGAGGAGAGTGAAAAAGCTGGCTTAAAACTCAACATTCAGAAAACTAAGATCATGACATCTGGTCCCATCACTTCATGGGAAATAGATGGGGAAACAATAGAAACAGTGAAAAACTTTATTTTCTTTGGCTGCAGCCATGAAATTAAAAGATGCTTGCTCCTTGGAAGAAAAGCTATGACCAACCTAGACAGCATATTAAAAAGCAGAGACTTGACTTTGCCAACAAAGATCTGTCTAGTCAAAGCCATAGCTTTTCCAGTAGTCATGCATGAATGTGCAAGTTGGGCCATAAAGAATGCTGAGCACCGAAGAATTGATGCTTTTGAACTGTGGTATTGAGAAGATTCTTGAGAGTCCCTTGGACTGCAAGGAGATAAAACCAGTCAATTTTAAAGGAAATCAGTCCTGAATATTCATTGGAAGGACTGATGCTGAAGCTGAAACTCCAATACTTTGGCCACCTGATGGGAAGAACTTACTCATTAGAAAAGATCCTAATGCTGGGAAGGGTGAAGGCAGGAGGAGAAGGGGATGACAGAGGATGAGATGGTTGGATGGCATCACCAACTAGGTGGACATGAGTTTGAGTAAGCTCCAGGAGTAAGTGATGGACAGGGAAGCCTAGCGTGCTGCAGTTCATGGGGTCGCAAAGAATCAGACATGACTGAGGAACTGAACTGAACTGAATTGATGCTGAATAAAAAAAACCTTTGTCACATTATTGCCACATTATTGAAAAGACAAAGCTAGATAAATAGACAATAGATCAGTGATTGCCAGGAATTATGGGTTGGAGGGAGGTTGAGTATAGAAGGATAGTGCCAGAGAGTTTTCTGTAAGATGTTATAGAAAAATACAAATGAAGGTTTTGGCCAACCCAATATAAATTTTCTATATCTAGACTGTAGTAGTAATTACATGAATCTGTATATAAGCATTAAAATTGATATAACTGTACACCAAAAGAAAAAATTGTTGACTTTACTGTATGATAATTTAAAAATAAAATTAAATAATAGGCTTATATTGGAGAGAGATATAAATCAGTCCATCAGAAATTAAGGAGATGCTTTTGTTGGGGGAGAAAACTTTTGTTACTTAAACTGTATCGTGGGAAATTCAAATATGGAAATGTGATGAATAGTGAAAATGAGAAGAGAAAAATGAGATGATTGAGACCCTGTATTAGCTTAGTGGGCTTAAATTTCCCTAATATAAAATATAATGAGCAATTGCTAAGTTGCTACTTTGATTATTGTGTTACTGATGTAACCAGAATCAGATCCAATTGGATTTCAGAATTTGCCTACATATAAAATCTAGATTATATAAAAGTGTTTTTTCTTAGGTGTAAGTAAGCAAAGTCAAGAGCTTCTTTTTTATATTTTTATGATCATGTGGGCATAGGTATTTTTTGAAGCCATAAAAAAATGTTAAAATTCTCATTGGATATAAAGGAAAGATCTGGTTTTAGTTACAAAGAACTTAGCAGATGTCCCTGTAAATGTTTTCCCTTAGCAGAATGAAACCACATTTTGCAGTATATACTTTTGGATATCATAGTCGGCAAAGAGAATGCTACATTAATGACAGATGTACTTTTTGAGGTATGAGGTGTGCAATAATTTTTAAAACTATTTATTATAAATATAGCTTCAAATGTATCAACTTTAATATAAATCTATAAATATTATTCTTTAAGAAATTATAGTTGAATTGAAATAGAATGCATTATTTAGCCAACGGCAAGTGAAGTAGAATGATAAAATCCCACTTTAACATTAACTCTTTTAGGCATTTTTTAATCTATTTTATGACAGACACATCATCCAAAATACTGTATGTCTATGAAAAGCAAATGGGTTAAGATAATTCTTTTTTGTTTATTTATTTTGTCCCTCTTGCACCCAGAGTTTATTATAAGGCATATATAAGATAATATAAGAAATGACTCCTTGGCTTCATATACTAATAATGAAATTTCTTTTTAGATTCTCATTAAAAATTTGTTTTGTAACCATGAGTGGAGACATTTGATGTGTCACCAGTTTCATTGTTCTTAACTGTTTATATCTCAGCAGGAATAATGACATGAATAGTTTGACTATTGAGAATGTGAAATCTGAGTGAACACTTGTCAAGGTTTTTTTTCAGCAAAATTAAATGTTGCTAATTTAAAATGGGTCAGAGTAATATTTTTCTGTATTTTGTTCATTGTATAGTTTAAATTTAGATCATTTGATATACATTCTTACAATTGGCTCATTTCTGGATCATTAAGCTCTATCATCAAATAATATTTATTAGACTTCTGCATGCTCATAGATCCAGAATGACTGCTATACCATACAGTTAAGGAAATAGCATACACTCTTCTTTAATAAAAACATAATTCTTCAGCCAAACAAATACTTTTCTGTGTCTAACAAACACAAATATGGCATTTCTTCGTTATTCCAGTCTATTTGTCTCACTTCTCCTTGCCATTTCTAATTCTAAAAATCTAATAGAATTTTAAAGATATTTTTGAACCATTAGCAAACACATTAAGAAATATATTGCACATTACACTTTGATGATATACTTTAGATAAACTGCTTTCAGGCTTACTTCAGTGTGGCCAAATAAGAGAATATAAAATACTCAAAGAGATTATTTGGTCAAATGTTAATTCCCACTCAGAATGACATATGCTTATATTTGACCCTCATTTGACTCAATTCTTAGCTAAGAGTTTGGTTAACAAAAATATGTATATTATTCTAGTCAGTGTTTTTGTTGTTGTTATTGTTGTTAAATCTATTTTCCTCACAGGCTGTGTAATAGCTCTTTTGTTACTCATTAGTGGGGTCACCAGATGGTACACAGCAAAAAGCAAATTTTGTGACTCTAACTCAATTTTGTTCATTTCTGGTTGTTAAATTTGGAAAAGAAAATTGAAACTAATATTTCAATATAGCTACCCTGGATCATTTATCAAGCCATATTTATTCTGTCCTCCATTGATAACAAACAGAAGTTAAATATTTTTTTCTAATGAATTGAAAGTTAATTATTTACAGATCAGTCTTCAATATCTTACCTAGAGAAAGCTTGAGAATATTTCTCAAATTGATTATTGAATATTTGATATATCCATAATAAAATTTCTAATAAACTGTTACTCTTCAGTTACCAAGACAAAATTGTTTCCCTGCATGCTAAGTCACTTCAGTTGTCTCCAACTCTTGTGACTCCATGGACTGTAGCCGCCAGGCTCCTCTGTCCATGGGCATTCTCCAGGCAAGAATTCTGGAGTGGGTTGCCATGCCCCTCTCCAGAATGAAGATGTTTAACCTTACCTATTTGATGGGATCTTATGTATATTCATTTATTTCCATATTTATCTCCAAATGCTCCAGATGGCCTTTGCTTTAAACATCTTATTCTCTAAAGGGATTTTTTTTTTAATCTTTGTTGATATTCACTTCACAGGAAACTGAATATGTCTGTCAAGTCGTCTTCCTGAAAAAGTAGGAGAAAGAAAAGTTGACCTTTTAGGGTGACCAGTTTATGGTTTCTGTAACTGGGAATTACTTTGCAACTTTGTGTTCCAGGTTTACTCTACAAGTTCTTTGACATTTCAGATGCTGTTAAACTTGAATTATAGCTCATTGTCTGAAATTATTTCTTTTTAGGTAAACAGGATTATAAAAAAACCAAACCTATTTTACGAGCAACTAAATTAAAAGCAGAAGCAAAGAAAACAGCAATTGGCATAAAGGTACCTATATTTGATAACTTTAAAATTTGATATATTGCCTGCCACTTCATTTTCTAAAATGGATTGCATAAATATTGAATTCTAAATGTTTTATGACATTTCAAAATCTAAGTCAAATGCCGGAATTAAAGGCTTTTGAAAAGAATTTACTTAATGAGAAACATCCTTCCCATTCTAAGATTTTATCAGGTCTTAGATTAAGACCCAATATCACTTAAGAGAACCAGTTACACTTAAAGTTGCAACTTACTTTTTCTGTAGCTTCTGTTTCACTTCAGCGATATATGTGGCCTGGATCAAAAACTTTTCTCATTTGCAAAAAATTGCACTTTATGGTTGTTTATATTTTAATTATAATTGTATACACTTAGGTCACTAATATACGTAATTTTGCTCATGTATTGGTTTAGTTGTCAGTACTCTCGATGATGAAATTCTAATGATGTTCCCAGATGATGTTCTTTTAAAAAACCAGTGTTTTTACTGCTTAAGAAGGATAAAAGCTATTGAGAATGATGTTAACAGATAATCCAATGTGCTATCACAATGAAGTTCAACAAAATTACATTTACATTATTACTCATGTCAACTCTGCCAAGTATTTAGAGTAAAATTAAACTATAAATAGAAAAATTATTTTGGTGGCTCCACTGTCAAATGTGTAAAAGTGGCTAGTACATATATTTTATTTAAATATTAAAATGTTAAAAGGAGATTTTGGTTTTTATCTGGCAGATGAAAAATCAATTTTTCTAAGTTATAGCTTATAGCAAATGCCAAGGTATTACTACCAAGCTGTAACAGCTGTTGAACTGCCAGATGATATATTTGGTTGTCTTCCAGAATTTGCTATTATAATCACAAAACACGGCCTTCTTTTTACTCCTGGTTGCTGATTTAGATCAAGCATTGCTGTGTGCTGTGGTGTGTTTTCACAATAGTCTCCTCAGTTAGTTCTGTGTGTCGGTTTTTAATGAAAAAAAAAAAAAAAGTGAATTACCTTTTTATTTAAAAGAGAGAGATTAATCTTTTGACATTTTCTTCTAATTTCACATGAAATTTCATTCATCTTTAAAATTATTTCTATGACATGAACTTTCTAAAACCAGTGCTTATTTCCTTATTTTGCAGTTAGTTACCTGATGATTGTCTTTTGTAGTGAGAGCATGGTCTTGTCATTTTCCAGGAAAGGAATGTGTCATTTACTTTTATCTTTCATAATACAGTACTTTGCTTTTGTTTTGTCAGAAAAATATCGGGATAGCACACTCTACTTGCAGCACAATATAATGAGAAGCTAAATTAGAATTTGAAAAACAGTGCAGCCCTGCATTTATTGATGTATACCACTTTCCCATACACTTCCTTTTTCATTGGCTCTTATAATTTTTGCTATGGTTTTACCCGGAGGAAATAACCATATTTCTAGTATAAGTCTACTTTACAGTACAGTCATTTAAAGTATTTTTTCAAAACAATGTAGAATTTATCTCTTATGAGAAAAAAATTGTTCTTAGATTTCATTTATGATTTAAAGCACGTACAGAAAAGTTTTTGACCTCAAAAACGTAGCTCCTTTTTAATAAACTAGCAAAGCATTTTGATTTGTAAACCTGTGAAAAACAAAAACCTTAGCCTTAAACATCATTTACTTTGCTTGAAAATTTATGTGAAAACCCCATTAAAATGATAGGAAACTTTTTAGAATCAGAACCATGGAGGTGTTTTACATTTCAAATCTAGCATCCTAATTAGCTTGCCCTGTCAAACTTTGATTGCCTTGTCATTTTAGTATAGTATTTTAAATAACGAAGTTTCTTTCAGGATTGCCATTTAATGCCATTTAATTTCCCTGGTGAGTGATTTTATCCATAGCGATAATGTCAGAGAAGCAACTAAGGACTAACGAACATCAGACATGTTTGACTCTTAGCTGGTTAATACAGGATGACTGTAATGGTATCTTTTATCACTTGACTACTTAGTTTTTAGAGGGAATCATAGTTACGTTCTTCAAATAATGTAAATCTATAGAACATATGAACAACTGCATGGAATAGAAAAATAACAGCAATGATAAAATTGAACACAGAATAAAGAGGCCTAGAATCACTTGCTTCTTTCCTCTACTGTTATAGTGATGCAGACTCTAAGATAGCACATTTGTAAAATGGATTTTATGCCATTTACCTCACAGAATAGTTGGGAGAATTAAATAATACAATGATACAATGAAAACACTTAACATAAATATGTGTTTGAAGTAGCTATTACTGGTTTGCATAAATAAGACTTTCCTTGGATGCTTGTCATTGGCCTAAAGATCCCCTCCTTCAACTAAGTCTGCCTTGTGTGACTGTACTACATATTACAAAACGTTCTTAGTTTTGTTGTGAAGATAGTATTGTGGATGTTATTGCGGTAAAGTTTTCAAAGCAGTCTATAATTTTAATATATACCTTACATATGAATTATATAAATCTGACTCAATCCTTCATTATTTATTTAGAAATTGTATTACCACATTGTAGAACCTGTGAAAGGAAAGAAAAGGCATCATTGTTTTGGAGAAATTTTTACAAGAAACCACTTCCAGATTTCAGTACCATCTAAAATCAATTGATTGAGGAATCATGGATATGAGATATAAAAATTACACAGTAGGGTACCTTACCCTCAGGGGCTTCCAGTGTGTTTTAATAAATGAATGTTTAGCAACAGAAAAATTCAAGAAACAGTAATGATTTAGAATAAGACATGAATATGGCTACTTCAAAATGTGAACTAATTTCTATTGTGAAGCTATTTTTGGTTCCTGTCTCTTACCAATGTAAACAAAATAATTTATGACCCAGTAAAGTGTACCACCTACAAAATATTTGCATGACTAATATTTGCTCTTTGGTTGCTGTTCAACTTGAAAACTTTTTTCAAGAATTGCAAATTAGTAAAAAAAAATTTTAGAATGCAAATACCTGTTTCCTAGTATTTACAAGGAAAAAATCTATATTTATTAAGTGGTTTATTAAGTTTATTTGAAAAATAATTATAATAAAATAATAAGGATCAAAATTTGATTTATCTGTTATATAAATGACATATTCAAATGTCAACCAGATCTTGCTAACATGAGCCACCTGGAATTATTATTTTTATTCTTTTTTGTTATTTCTGATCTAAAGCCAAAATTGGCCAAGGGCAAGGAGAGTCATAAATGTCTTAGGGGTATAGGTTATGATTAGCATAACCAGCATTCTGAAGGCAGTGTTTTCCAATTTTACCACAGTTTTAACCTTCCAAACATGCAGTCCCCACAGTAATAACCTCTTTAACAGAAAAGGGACATTTTGACAAAAATGACTTGCTGTACTTCCTCATCCAGTACTTCTTGAGCCTCACCTGCATAACATAGTATAGTGAATAGACTTAATTGAATTAATAGGTCCTTTGAAGTTGTATTCTATGAATGTTCTCCACTTTCTACCCTTAAACCTCTTTTTTATGCCTCTGGATATTCTAAAAATGTACAATGAAGGTGAAACAGTGTTGCTTGAAAGGATGAGGAGGAGTTGAAAAGCAGCAATTAGAGGTGATTATTAGTGAGAATGAGAATCATGGCCTCCAATCAAGAGTAAAAACTTTATTCTTGTGTTAAGCGAATGTGAATGGTGACTGCTGTTGAACAGTTCTGTTGTCCACTATACAGAACAGATGGAGTTTGCAGTTGTGTGTCACTTGTTTATTACAGCCTCTTAAAATTAGTAGCTGTGTAACCAGATGGGTCTGGGAGCACAGCTGTGGATACGAGAAAATAAATGAAACCTGTCTGATGCTGCCGTGCCCTTTTGAGATGCCAAAGTATTCCAACTGCAACAGAGAAAAATTCACTTTAATTTGACATTATATTGATAGAGTAACTTTTGTTTTGTTTTGATTTCATTAAAGTAGATTTAAAAATCAAATCTTAACAAAAATAGTTGACACTAAATCTTTCAACCCCATGATTTTCATTAATATTTATTTTTATAGTTTTCAGATCCAAAAAAATGTAATTATAAAGCTAAAAATTTATATAAAATATCCAGTTGTAATTTCAAAATTCAGGTAAAAATGAAATGTTTATTATAAACCAAATTGATTTTGTTGTCTTTAAAGTTTATTAAGTGGCTTATGAAAGCTACATTTGTATTAAGTGCAAAAATGGTTTCTCCATAAAATAGTATCAGGAAGGGGTGTGATATGAAAGTGAAAATTAGAAGGGAATATTTAAGCCCTTTAGGATACTGTACTGGCATTATTTGTTCTTTTTTCTGTTTAGCCAAGTGATATGCTAATATTGAGAAAATTCCTTCATGGTATGTCTCTATATCAATACAAAAAGTTTATAGATTTTCTAAAAAATAATATGATTTTGCTCTTGTGTATGTGGTAAACTTCCTGGCTATTATTTCAACGTAATCAATATAATCTGCATCAGATCACTAAGTGAAGTACCCAGGACCATCCTTCATAGTTGTGATAATTCTGTCATATCATATCATGCTTCATGACCCAAGAGTATTCAGTTTTGTTCTGCCACATTGTAAACTATAGAAGTTAAAAATAAGAGTTTTAGCAAAATAATATTTAATAAGGATGTTTATGGGCTTCCCAGGTGGCACAAGTGCAGAGACATAATCTAGAAACTTGTTATAGTTGTTTCTTTCCATTAGAAAAGGAGTGATCATTTTAGAATCTGTGTCCAATTGCTATAACTAATATAAATGTGTTGAAGCAAGAAATACAGAGAAAGATAAACTGTGTAGGTACAAACTACACTGCTTGCATCCAACAGTTTGATATCTAAACTATGAAAATATATTAAAATTGTAAATGTTAATGTTATTATTAGAAAGACACAAGCTAAATAAAAGTAATAACAAGTATGAATATACTTCTGTTATTATACCCACTGATGTTGTTGTTTAGTCACTAAGTCATATCTGACTCTTCTGCGACCCCATGGATTGTAGCCCACCAGGCTCCTCTGTCCTTGGGATTTTCCAGGCCACCAGGGAAGCCCACCCACTGATGTACTTGCCATTATAATAGGTGTCCTCAACCACAAAATAAGTTTCTTTGCTTAATGACAGAAAGTGTTAAACAAAAAGAATGTGATCATTCTAGACTTTTTTTTTTTAATGTCATGAAACTGATAACATTAACCAATCGCATTTCATGAATTTCAAATCTACTTTTTTTTTTCCTTCCTCAGGAAGTTGGCCTTGTGCTTGCAGCTATACTGGCCCTCCTGTTGGCTTTCTATGCTTTCTTTTATCTCAGACTGTCCACAGATGTTGACCCTGATCTGGAACCAGATGAAGAATAGTTGAGCAGCAATCAATGCATGAAAAGGAAATAATTTTATAAAAGCACCTCTAGGGACCAATACTTTCTGAAGTACTGAGACAGCAAGATCTTGAATTTTTTTCTGCTGGTATTTTCAGTTTGCAGAAATATCTTTTTAAGTAGTTGCATAGGATATCAAGAAAAGAACCTTACCTAGCAATGTAGTATAATATGTGTGCTACCAGATACTCCTATAAATCTTTCTACTTTGACAGGCAACCTATTCATGGTGCATTTTGATAAAATGGGAAACAGATCCTAAACTCTTCAGATGTCTTAGGCAATTTATGTGTATAACTCCATCACATGCAGATCACCAAATCTGTTTCGTTCCATATACATCATGAGTGGGAGTATATATCCTCATTTCCAGAAGCATTCTCTAGTCACACTGAGCGCCTAAGAAGGGATGAAAAGTCATGGGAAATTTTTCATTTTACAGAGAAGCCCTGCTTTCTTTCCAGACGTATTTTATATCATTAGAGAGACTATCTGCACATACATCTCCCGTAATCTTTTTCCTTCCTTGCCAACTGTTCAGTGCACATGTGCTCCATCAGAAATGGCACCTGGATGACAGAAGCTCAAAGAGTCACATATGTCTCGAAAATAGAGTTCCTTTCCTCTTGGGCTGTCTGAACTGGTGTACATAGAAAGTTCAGTTGATCTTGATTTTAATTAACTTATTACTCTACTAATATAAACTTGGAATCCTTTTTTAATTATGTTGTTCTGGCTGCTTGCTGTATCAGTTTGCCCCTCTCGTTAGTGAGTAACAATCTGTCATCTAACTGTGCAGTCTTTTTCATACAACAGTCATAGCAGAAGTCCTACCTACTCAGAGGCACTTTCTTGGGTTGTCTCATATCTGAACAATGCAGACTTGTTTTACAAAATTGTACTTTGCCTCTTGGGAATTAAATCAATTAAGACTCTTGTGAAAAGCAAGTAACAGAAGAAAATATGTGTCTTATATTACCTGCATATGGAGTTTTTTGTTTATATGATTTTTCAAGGTATTTTACATTTGTTGGGTTATAATGACTAATGACTAATATAATGACAATATTTTTTACTGGTAGTGGATTTTTAAAATATTTTTACAGCACACAAATACATTAAGCTTAGAAAATGGAAAAATATGTGTCCACAGCAGAGTCGTTAGTTACTACCTTATATAAATGTGTATAGAAAATGAATAGTTTGCAACATGTTCTTAAGGTGTTTTATAGTGTATTTATAAAGAGTAAATAAAATGTTAAAGATGGTTTCCATACTCACCAAGAGAACAAAGTTTTGATAAATATCTTTGAGACTTTTGCAGATTTGAATGTGGCTGTATAGCATTTTGTTCTATAGAATTTTTTCAAGTGGTTTAATTTATTTCATTAGATGCAAATAGCCAAAAGATCCAGTATCCTCATAGATCCTTTTTGTCAAACAGCTGAGGGCAGAATTTAGCCAATGCTATTTACTGGATTCTTCCCCTTGAAATCACAAACTTAAGAGACAGACCAAGAGTTCCTATATACTCACCACAGTGGACCAATCCAAGTGGCATTTTTACGAAAGGTTGCAGCATTTAATGCCATGTGGTATGTCTGTTTGTGAAGTGGGTGGCAAGGGAATATCCAAGCTGGCATTTTGGATATGATGGGTCTTTTACTTTCCTGAGTGACATGCCACATGTCAAGAAATACTGTTTTCCCTTACTCCTATCACATTTACGTGAACAATTTTCATTTAGTTATTTTCCCTCCCATCTGGTGCTAAATGCAGTCATATTAAATAAAGATTATTTCTAATTTCAGCGGTAATTTAAATGCAAGGATATGTAATACTTGTTTATTAGATACCTATCCAAGTGAGATATAACAGAATTTATAGTATTTAAAATACATGATTATACTCTTAGAAATGTTTGAAAATTCATTACCCTGAAAAAATAATTTATTATCCTGTTCTACCATTGAGGTATTCTTTGGGAGAAAATGTTGTTTTTGATAATAATGAATATTAGGCTAAACATAGTATGATTATAGGCAAGTTTCATTACATAGTTTTACCAATACTCTGAGTCTATGGCTGGTCTGTTTGTATGACTGACTGACTTATGGTAAGTTCTAAGAGCTAAATTCTGATTTTAATAAATAGCAGGTAAAGTGAGACAGTGTATGTTTACAATACACTATTTTCATGAAGTCCACATTTTTCAAACTCACCTTAGTTAGAAAGCAGCAGTTTTTTATAGAGAAATCCCGGGTTGAAGTCTAGTTTGAATCTTTGAGGCCAGAGAGGTGTTATCCTGCCTACGGTTTTCAGGGCACTACACTTTTGAATAGTGAGGGGTATTTGGTGTAAGTCTGAGACTGGCACCAGACAGATTTTAGGAGTGGGTTTTTCCCCTGCAATAATTCATCGCTCAGAGTAATTCAGAAGACAAAAACAGAAAAATTTAATTACTTTTCAGAATATTAGAATCTGTTAACATGCTGTTTCTGCAGGAAAAAATAATTTCAACTAATGCAGCTGGACTTAATGTACAACCTAGGAAATGTTGTGAATGAAGTGAAAATGGTTACTGCATCTTATCTTGCATGCAAAATAAAGAAAATGTAAATTCATCTGAGAGGAGATGTAAAAATATTACCTCATCTAGAATTTCTTTTGAAACAAATGTACTAAAAGCCTATTTTAGTACTAGTATGAGGTTTGTTGTTTTAAGGTGACAAAATACTTGAAGATTTTCTAACCTTTTTCAATTTTTCATAAAATAGAAATATTTCCATTTCAACTGATGATTACAAAGTCCTGAGAATATATTCTTATTTTTCTGTAATTTCAGTAGTGTGGTGATCTGCATATATTTAATAAATGCATGTTAAAATTAATCTCTTTTAGTCTTCTCAGAGCCTGGCACAGTTTTTGCATGTGATATATGGTCAAAAATTATTTGTATTTAATAAATAAAACTTAAAATTACAATATTTTTCAACTCAGCACTTAGCATTTATGATCTTTGCTTGTATTGGGGCACATATACATTTAACCCTAGTTTTCTTGAAGATCAAGACAACTAGCATTAGATCTATTGTAAAACAGAAATATTGCTCTTTTCCAGGAAGTCAAATACGTTATTCTGATCTTAATTATCATTCAAAATCATACTCATTGTTTGAAATTTAACTTAGTCTAAATCTTCACTCTTACTGAAAGTAAAACTAAATTTTCATTATAATGTTTATATTTATGTGAAAATGAAGATGCTTTATTTTTCCAGATTCTGAAATTATATAGTCATGATAATTCAGTAGAACAAGTTATACTTTAGATAAGCTTCAGAAATAAACTTCTAGAAATTAAACAGATTTTAAATGTTAATGTATTTCATCTATAAATAAGGTTGTTGAGCCAGAGGCTATCTAAGATAAGCTTTTATTTTCTTGTTACCAGCAATTAGGCTTCTTTACACTTACCTGAGGCTTCTCTGGGGAGATTCACACCGCTTCTCCCTTAGCAGCACTGCCTTCTTTTATTAGAATTGCTCCAGTGCAGTCTGGTTAGGATGTTTGCTAGATTTTGTTCCACTGACACCATATCTAAAATCAGTATAACCTACAGAAAATATCGTAGCAGATGAATCCAGTGGATACAGAAACACTTTGCTATTTTGTATAGGTTTTAGCTATATAGGTAAATATAGAGGGAACTGGGAGAGTTGCTTAAAGAACTATACCAATGTGGAAATATCTATAGTGGGTCAGTAAATATATTTAAAACAATTGAACTGCTGTCATATTCAGCACTGTGCCTCCTTGTTAAACAAATTTTTTTTTATCCCTAGCAACAGACATGAGATCGTATTTCAAGAAAAATAAGATACTTCACTTGCCAGAAGATTTTTTGATGACAGTACCCCCTCCTATTCTTCATTTTTTAAAACAACAACCAAATTGGTGGGGAGGCAGCCAAAATTTGAGGTACCAATGCCTCTCGAACAGATGTCGCACCATTATTTTTTAGCTCGTTTAGATGAATAAACATGTTAAACTGTGAAGTATTACATTTTAGATTTTTTCATTAAAAAAAGAGACAATCTGTTTACTGTCCTAATTGAGACAACAATCCTTGTGGTTGCCAGTTTTGGCAGTCATAACAATGAACTATAAATATTTGGACCTACCAAGTAAATGGTGGCTATAAAGGCTATAGCATGTGTAAAGTTCTGTTTTCATGGGCACCCGTCTTAGTATGGCATTTTTTTTTCTGACTTCTTCAAATACAATTGTTTGTGTAAATGTGAAGTTTCATGGTAAGCCTAAAAGAAATTGATTTCAATATCTAATTTTGTTCCAGTTTATCATCCTTTTCAGTGTTCAACTATCCATCTGCTGGTAACAAATTGCTTCTGCAGTTGCTCTATTGAATGTGACAAGGCAGGTCTTCATTGGCTTGTCTTCTCTGTACATCCTAGGATAACACAAAATTCAGAGGCCTCTTTTTTTTTCCTATTCTCATATTTATAAAGTGAAGGTAAAGGCATCTTTAAAACTCTCTCAAATTATAGCAGTTTTTTAAAAGAAAGTTTTATAAATAAAACATGACCAAATATAACTCTTGGTATAATGAGCAATGATGGAGGTCATAGTCTTAGCCCATATTAGTATGCTGTACATAAAACAACAGGAGAGAGAAGCTGGTGGACCAAAGAGAAGTGACCCAGACATTAAAAACTTATTTATTGCACTAGCTCCTCCACATCTGTGATCAAGATAGTGCCCGTCTCGGCATCTTATTTGAGTTCTCTTGTTCACTTACTCTTCACCGTCTCTCCTATCTGCCTCAGTTCTAAATTCTTGGCAGTCTTGAACATTCCTTCTCTGTTTGTATGAACCTCACATGTACTTTGTCATACTTGGTGCGTACTATATTAACTGCCTCTACATATCTACCATTTTACTTAGAAATATCACTGATCCTTCACTTTTTTTTTCAATTGTCTTTCTTCTTACCTGCTTTCTTTATCTGTCGCTTTCTTTATCTGTCACTAAATACAAGTATTACACAAAGCTCGAGAGAAGAGTACAGTGAACCTCAATCTACCCATCACCTAGTTTCAACAACTACCAATGTTTTGCCACTCTTTTTATATACTCCACCCATTCTCTTCTGTAACCTGAGGTATTTTAAAGCAAATTTCAAATATGCTGACATTTTTACCTGCAAGTATGCATTCCTAAAAGTACTTTGGTATTTTGTTTTTGTTTTCTGTTAGGTTTTTTTTTTTTCTTTAGTTACTAAGAAGCTAATCAAATTAAATAATTTGTTCCTCATATCACTTAATACCAAGGCAAGAGTCAAATGTCCTTAATTGTCTCTAAGATAGCTATTTAAGGTAGGTTTTGAATCAAGATCTGTATTACCTTTGTTTGCATGTCTCTTAAATTCTTTTAAAGCTGACCCTTGAACAATATGGGGACTAATTGCCTCTAACTTATAGTCAGCCCTCCATATTCCTGGTTCCTCCACATCTGAAGATTCAGCCAACCATAGATTGTGTAGTAGTATTTACTTTTGAAAAATATCCGCATGTAAGTGGGCGCCTGCAATTCAAACCCACGTTGTTCAGGAGTCAACTGTATTCAGCAACAAACCTCTCTTTCTTTCATGCCATTGATTGTTGAAAAAACCAAGTTATTGGTCCTTTTGAACATTCAACTTTCTAGATTTGGCCTTTTCCATTTTATTATTCATTTTTTCCTTCTATTTTTCCTATTTTCTGTAAAATATAAGTTAAGTTCTAAGTTAGGTTAGATCCAGACAATTTTGTTGTTGTCATTTGTTTTTAAAGCAAGGGTATTTCATAATTCCTAATGAGACACATGATATCTGCTTGTCTCACTTACAGCAATGCCAAAATTTGTCACCGGATTCATGTGCTAGTAACCTGATTCCCTCCAAAATAAGGTTTTACATCAAAGTTTTACCTAAAGCTTTTTAATCCATTCATAATTGTTTCCTAGGTTATTAATCTCATTAGGCATTTCAAACTGGTGATTTTCCATCATTCCTTTAGCATATGTTAAGTGAAATTATTAAAAACAATTTTTACCAATTATTTGGTTAGCTTAAACAGCTTAAAGAAATCCAAATTTCAGAGTAATGATTTAGTACTCTTAACTGTGGCCAATGAAGAGGTACCATTGTTGTCCCTGTTGTTTATTTATTATCATTATAAAGGCACAGATTTTACATATGTGATATGATTCAATCCATTGCAATCTTTGTTCTCTTCAGTACTGAAATGAGAATTACGTTATCATGCTTCATATTATTAAAATCATGAAAGCTTTATGCTTTTATACTATTTTAAGTTATTCTGAAAGTGAAGTTAGTTCGTCAGATTTTAAAAACAACAGGAATAAGTAGTAAATGTGGGGAAAAGTATAATATTTGCATATTATATGATGGACTAGAAAACTAAGAAAATATTAAGATTTATGTAGCATGCTCTTTTAGAAAAATATTTGTGAAATAAATAGCTTTATCTATCTATACAATAATTAGCTAAATAGCATAGAAATATCTTTTACAATTGCAATCTAAACTATAGAATTATCTAGAAGAAAATCAGCAAAAGTATGAAGAGAATTCATTGGATAAAACAATGTTACAGGGTGACATAATAAAGCTTTAGAAAAGGAATTAATAAAAATAGTCTTCTGCTCTGGAAATAGAAAAGAGAACCTTAACCCATCAGATATTAAAGTGTATTATAAAGTTATAATACATAAAATAATATCATTGTCAAGGAAAAGTAGATAAACCAATAGAAAAAGTGCAATGTCCAGAAGTAGATCAAAACATGAATATTCATTTAATGTTTCCTATACGTCATGAGGATAGGTAAGTTATTTATTAAATACACTAACTGAATATCCATCTGGAAATTAAAAGATGCGTAGACCATGACTTAAAGTTAATTTCTGATGGAATTTGATTTCTGTATGAAAATGAAATGATAAAAAGTATTAGAAATTATAGACATTTTTAGAAGCTCTTAGTAGGGAAATTATTTCTGGGCATTGATTTATGAATCAGAAGCCATAAAGGAAATACTGTTGGTTTATAACACATTAAATTAAAATCTAACACACAAGCCAGTACCCAGTGTTAATTAAAGATGTGAAAAAACAGTCTCTTTAATATACTGCTTGGGGGAATAGTAACCTCACACACTTTCTGGAAGGGACTTTTGCAGTGTACTTTAAAACTTCTTAAATTTGATGTATACTTTAAGCATTCTTCATAATGTCAAAAAAACAAAGAAACAATTAAAGCTATGTAAATGTCCAATATAGGAGTCTTTTTACTTATCTTGTTACTTCTATAAAATAAAATGTGATGGATTCACTAAAATAGCATGTATTATACTTAACTGCAGAGAAGGCAATGGCACCCCACTCCAGTACTCTTGCCTGGAAAATCCCATGGACAGAGGAGCCTGGTAGGCTGCAGTCCATGGGGTCCCTAAGAGTTGGGCACGACTGAGTGACTTCACTTTCGCTTTTCACTTTCATGCACTGGAGAAGGAAATGGCAACCCACTCCAGTTTTCTTGCCTGGAGAATCCCAGGGACGGAGGAGCCTGGTGGGCTGCTGTCTATGGGGTCGCACAGGGTCGGACACGACTGAAGCGACTTAGCAGCAGCAGCAGCATACTTAAATGACATGGAGAGAGGTCAAAAAAGTTATAAAGGATTACAAGTGATTGTGATACAGTTCTCTTCTGTTTGAATGTATGTCTTGGGCTCCCCTGGTGGATCAGTAGTAAAGAATCTGCCTGCAATGTGGGAGACACAGGAGACACGGGTTGGATCCCTGGGTTGGAAAATCCCCTGGCAGAGCCTGGGGGACTGTGCTTCATGGGGTTGCAAAGAGTCGGACGTGACCAAAGCAACTGAGTACAGAACATGTCTCTGTGTTGTACATGTGTTTGTGTGTTGGAAGAATATTTAGCAAGAATTAAAGAGTATTTCAGAAAAGAACTGATACTGTAATAGGCAAGAATATTTTGTATCCCTTTACCAGTTAATAACTAGAGATATTGCCTATAAGGTTAAGTTATACATAATGACTCATCTCTGGGAATCCTGCCTCCCAGGTAACGAGTGTTAAGCTAAATTACCCTTTGTTTAGCTCATAGTTTCCCTGGTGGCTGAGATGGTAAAGAGTCTGCCTGCAATGCAGGAGATACAAGAGAGGCAGGTTCAATCCCTGGGTTGGGAAGATCCCCTGGAGAAGGAAATGGCAACCCCCTCCAGTATTCTTGCCTGGAGAACTCCATGGACAGAAGAGCCTGGTGGGCTACAGTCCATGGGGTCACAAAGAGTCAGACAGGACTGAGTGGAAAGATTTTAGCTCAACAAGAAACATCCTGACCAGACCCACCTGTGAATGACTAGACAAAAGAAGAAATTAACACATCTCTTCTGGAGGCTGATGAAAAAATCAGGAAATACTGCACTTTACTCCTTCCCCTTTTAGTATAAAAGAAGCCTAAATTCTAACTCAGGCAATGTGGTTCTTTGAGGCATGAGCCCACCATCTTCTTGGTTTGCTGGCTTTCCAGATGAAGTTGTTATTCCTTGCCCCAACAACTCGAGTCTCCATTATTGGCCTGTCACGTGGCAAGCAGTATGAGCTTAGACTTGGTAACGATTTGGGGTTTATTCACTTGTTCATTTGAAAAAAATGAACATTTGCTACATGCCAGAATTGTTTTTGTGCTTGCAACATATCCGTAAACGTTAAGAAGCAAAAAGAAACAAAAACAATACTCTTGCTTTCGTGACATGATCTTGAGAGATGGAGATGGTGATGGTTTCATCAAACAGAGTGGAAAGTGTCTTCTAAAGCAAGAGAAAACCACTGAAAGAGGATAAAGATATACTAGCACTTGGCCTGTTGCAGCCAAGAGTGGCTGGAACACAGAGGGCATGAGGTAGATGGAGTGAGAGGTCATTTGTTAACGTCCCTTTGTACTCACTGTCACCTTTCTTTCCTCTGCCTAAAACTATTTCCTTATATTTAATCTTGGAAAATGCCTACCTATCTATCCTTGAAGACCTCTCTGTTCCCCGATTTGCCTGGCCTTTCCCCTTCCAGTCCCCATCCCTTCCAACTCACGGATAGGTGAGGTGATGATTCTTTGTCTTTCAGAGAATTTATTCCATGACAATTATTCATTTATATAATTCTCCAACTGGACTCTGAGGTCATTCAGTGAGGATTCTGAGTTTTATTGCTGTATCTCAAATGCCAAGAATGCCTGTAGACCCATGTTTTTTGCCACAGTAAATATTTTTGAATGAATAAATACTACACCCCATTCCCTAGAATAGGGTTTCTCAGTGTTGGCACTGTTGACATTTTGGGCCAGATCATTCTGTGGTGGGGCTTCTGTCCTGTGCATTGGAGGATGCTTAGCCATGTACTCTACCCTGTATGCAAGTCTATGCCAGTAGGACCTCCTCCTGCCGTAGTTATTATTGGAGGACGTCATCAAGAAGGTGTGACCATTCGTTGATCCATCAGTTAGACTAGGGCAACTTTGTATTTTCTGTTGTTTTTGCTTTTTGAGCATGGTTGCTCTGTTATCTGGTGTCTTGTTATTTGGTGTATTGATATTCAAAGTTATTAAATCTTGATTATGAGTTTTGGCTTTTAGCATTGTAGAATGTCTTTGATGCTTTTATATCTGAGTTCTGCAGTTTTTTTTAATAAAAATGTCACGATGCTTGCAGACTTAGTTTTTTTTATATATTCTTTCTATAACTATAATTTCAACCTTCTGAATCACTGTATGTTAGGTGTGCCCTTTACATAGAATTAACAATCGCAGAGTTCAGATTTGTTTTATGAGCCGATTTGGAATTTTTTTGGAAATAGCTAAGTGAAACCCATTCACATTTTTCAATATTATCAATGCTGCAAATAATTTTATAACTTTACAGTCATCAAATGTATTGACATATATATGTTACTGTATTTAATGTGTCTTTGCTTCTAAAAAATTTGGTATTTTTGAACATTGGTATTTTTATCTAGAGATTTCACTTATATTCATACATTTTTAATACACTTAATATACATTTTCACAAATAATCTGTTACTCAGTGGACGGTCAAGCTTACATGATACCCTTGACCTTCGTCTATTACCTATACAGCAGTCAGTAATCTTAGACTGCTTTCTCCTTTGTCTTTCCCTTCATCCATCTCTAGTTGTTTTCTCTCTACTTTTCTAGAGTGTATTCATCTACCCTTTTTGGTATTTTACTCTTAAATTTAACTCTAGAATTAAAAATGTATGAAATGCTTATCATCAGTTCTTTTGCCAAAATTTTCTAGGTTATCTCCTAGTTGAATGAAGCTCAGCCAGCTAAGGAAGGGCTCATCTATAAAGTATTCCCTGGATCCATGAACCTTTTAAGTATTTTTTTTCTATTGCCTTTACACTTGAGGCAATATGGTTATTATAAAATACTTGACTTGCACTTTTTTTCCTTCAATTTCTTCAAAATGTTGCCACAATATTGCTTTGTTTTTGTTGTTGTTGCTGCCCTTGAAAAGCTTAATGCCATTCTTTCCCAGTTCCCCCTCCATGGGCAAGTAACTTGATCTTACTGCCTGTATACCCTGAATTCTAATTGTTTTTCTAGGATATGTCTCTCTCTCTCTATTTTTTTTAGTTTCCTGGGCACACAGTGGGCCCTTTAAATATGTAAAAATAATATTTTCTTTGTTCTGAAAAGTTTTCAATTATACTTTCATGTCAGTTAGAGAATGTTTTGTTTTCCTTCTTCAGACACTTCAACTATATGTATTTTGAATTCTCTTTTCACGTCTTCCATTTCACCAGATTTTCCTTGACCCTTTTACTTACTACTTTATTTCACTTTTATCTTCTTGGTTTTCCTGCTTTTCTTGAGTCTCAGTAAATTTTGCTACAATCTATTATATCCCTTGGGTACCTTTCAATGTATTCTCTGTTTGTGAGTTGGGTTTTTTTTTCCAGTTTCTTTGCTGAGATCGATCAGCTCCTACTGCATTATTCCACATTTTGTCACTGTGGTCTTAAGCTTTAAAATTTCTATTTCTAGTTTATATCTGCATCTACATTTACATCTGCATCTCTACATATCTACATCTAATTTCCAAATGTTTAGTTGAGCATTTTTAGTTCAGTTAAAAATTGTGTTAGCATTCTTCTGATTTGTGTTTTGTTGTTGTTGTTTTTTCGGTATGGAACAATTCTTCAGCTGAAGTGTTTTGATTTGAATTTTCTGTTTTATTCTTCCATTAGCTTTGTATGTAGTTGGCTTGATTTTTTTCTCTATTTCTAGTCATTTTAGGAATTGAGTCTGTAGTCCAGGATTCTCTCTTTACAACAACCTGCTGAAGACAGTTTCTTTGATGAATGCTCTCAGTGGTAGGGGAGACAGGCAGGATTGGCATGCCTGATTTCTTTTTCATTTCTGACAGATCCTCAGTTTTTCTTTTACCTTCTTTCTCATTTCTGCTACTTCCTCAGGAGCATAATCTTTTCTCTACTTTTATGATTCTTTATAGGAAGCTA
The DNA here is from genome assembly GCF_027580195.1 of Bos mutus. Classification (NCBI taxonomy): domain Eukaryota; kingdom Metazoa; phylum Chordata; class Mammalia; order Artiodactyla; family Bovidae; genus Bos; species Bos mutus. The sequence continues at coordinate 10,646,557 of NC_091630.1, read as the reverse complement.
TGCACTTTTGATGCTGCTAACTTCTTTCAGTATTACTCATTTTCAAACCTTTCTCCTATAGCTGGTACTGTGAAGTGCCAAATACCAGACCTCAAATGTTGGCACTTAGTATTATTTCCTTTCTCTGGGGTCCATGACTTATTGATGTGCTCCACTTTTTAATGGTGTGTCTTAAGCAATCCTGAAGGAAATCAGTCCTGAATATTCGTTGGAAGGACTGATGCTGAAGCTGAAACTCCAATACTTTGGCCACCTGATGGGAAGGACTGACTCATTGGAAAAGATCCTGATGCTGGGAAAGATTGAAAACAGGAGAAGGGAACGACAGAGGATGAGATGGTTGGATGGCATCACTGACTCAATGGACATGAGTTTGAGCAAGCTCCTGGAGTTGGTGATGGACAGGGAGGCCTGGAGTACTACAGTCCATGGGGTTGCAAAGAGTCAGACATGACTGAGTGACTGAATTGAAGCTTCCTAATTTTGGAACCCACAGGTTTACAGTAGTCTTTTTAAAAATATTTATTTGACTGCACTGGATCTTGGTTGTAGCATGTGGGATCTTTCATTGTGGTGCACAGACTCCAGTAGTGTGCAGGCTCAGTAATTTAGTAGTTGAGATTTAGTTACTTCACAATATGTGAAATCTTAGTTCCCTGACCAGGGATCAACTTTCATCCCCTGTATTGCAAGGCAGATTCTTAACCACTGTATCACTAGGGCAATCTCTTACAGTAGTCATAAGATGCCTATTGGACTGTGGTATTTATGTTTCTGTTTGATTTTGGTATTTTCTACTTCCTAGGAAGGCTTAATGCTTGAGCCATTTGTGATTGTATTTGCAGTCATATTTTGATATCATTGGGTAGAAGACTTGAGAAATTTCACTTCAGGAGGATTTCATTATCTCAATTCCCACGGTTTTTAAATAAATCTTGAAATTGCTCATTTTCTAGGTTAAATGTACAAAGCCACCTTTGATTTGGTTTCTATAGACCTTATTATATTTTTATTTTTAAAATGTTTTTGTGTCTTCTAATTGTATACCCCTAAATGGACTTTATAATTTGGACTTTTATAATTTAATATAATTCAAATTATATTCATTTGAATCTGATTCATCCTGATACCTGGTATACTTTTCATACACATAATAGTTTCTCTATTAACTGTTTAGTTATTACAACTATCATTTATCAATATAAGAAAACCTTTTTATATAAGAAATTCTAAGCAAAATATTTGGGTTCCCTATACATCTTTTCAAAAAGATGTGTTAGATAAACCCGAGAAATATCTTCTAAAAGCTATTACTTAAAATATCTTGAGAATTTCTCTAAAAGAAGCCATGTTTTAAAAGAAACACAAATATGTTCACATATTCTCACGAAAAAGATGGAAATAATAGAGACTAAGTAGTTTCTCCAATTTATTTTTTTTCAATAATTTCTCTGTAAAACATAAGTGGAAACCTATAAATTTTGTTCATTTTAACGTGTAAAAATTAAAGCAGCAAGCAATAAGAAAATATAACACATTTTTGTAATCTCTGCTATTTATTAATTCATTTAATTTAAATGCAAATTATATGTTTTAATAATCATAAATTTCTTGGCATCAGGTTGTTCCTAGTAATGAGCAGTTCAAGAGATGGCACTTTTTTGAAATTCTAATAAAGCATTCCACGGAGCCCTTTTCCTTTGTGAGCATGGTTGCCCCCTTGAAACATCCTGCAATACAGAGCTGAAATAATTTAAAACCTCAGAAGAAGGTTTTTAAGGTTGGAATAGGAAGCCACTCTTGGCTTCATGGCCAGATCTGAACCACTGAAGTTAAGAAGTAATTTCAAATCAATCTGTAGAAAGATTTTACCTCTGATCATGAGCAAACAGAAGCCTTCTCTCCAGTAGGTGTCAGGAGTCATGTGATGGACACTAATGATGTCTGCTGCCTTTTATCATCTGTCAGGGACGACGCACATTTATTTCCACACAGGCAGTGAGAACATTTAATGAAACAAAACAGCATTATCGAGCTCCAGGTTTGCCAATTCTCTTTGGTGCTAGAAATGAAGCTCTAGGTTCATTAAATTGTGGCTTGTGGAGGTATACTACAATTATAATCCACCGAACCAAAAATTATAATAAGATACCAAAGCGAGGCTTTAATATACACAGACCTCCTCTATTTCAAAAGTTTAAGTTAATTCAGCAAATATCACAGGCTTAGAATATATATATATATATAGAAAAAATAATTATAGGAAAAATGCAAAAACAAAAAACCAAAATCATATTGTTCATAAATATACCCTAATAACATCTATTCATTAATTAGTTTGCTTTTAGCCTTCTAGACTTTATTCTTTCATATTATAAAATATGCAATATATTTGTTCACAGATCTCAATAGCCTGTGACTACAGTAATACCCAAATTTTTGCTGTCTTTAATGAAAAGATACACAAATGTAGACATATACAGGCCTGCCATGTTGCTTTATTCTTGTTTATTCATTCTTTCAACAAATATTTACTATATTTCTACTAGAAGTAAGGCACTTTTTAGCAACTGGAAATATAGCAGTGAGCCAAAAATGATAAAATCTAGGTCCACATAGAGCGCATATTCTGGAGGAGTAAGTGAGCAGAAATAGAAAATGAACAAATTAAAAAATATGTACAAATATATAAACATAATATACCAGGTGATAAGAAGTGCTGTGGAGAAAAAGAAGGTCAGGGGCTTGGCAAAGGAGTGTCTCTTCACTCAACTTGCTCTACCAAAGCCACAATTCAGGCTCTTCCTGATTTGACCAAACACACTTCCACCAGAGGGCCTTTGCACTGACTTACGTCTATTGACTTTTTCCTTCATCTCTAATCTTTGCTCAAATGACACCTTCTCAATGAGGCCGACCCTAACTAGTCTACTTAAAATTGCAACCTGATGCCATATCCTCTCCCCAGTGCTTCTAAACTGCCACTGTATTTGGTCACTCCCTAGCCTACTTTTTCACCTCTCCTGATTTTTTGCAGCCTCCCCTTTCTCTCTCTGCCCTCAACAGGCCAGTGTTCCTCAGAGGTCCATTTGTGATCCTCTCAGCACTCCTCTGTCTTTAATCTGAGTCCCTGGTTCCAATCTAATTAAATTGAATGAAATTCATTCATTCCCCAATGCTCACCTATGTTTTTCTTCTCTGCTTTTTGGCCACACTGTCCTTACTTTCTGGATTCTTTTTCTGCTTTCACCATCAACCCACTATCAGATCTGTAGTACTGATTCTTTCAGACTCAACTGGAATAGCCAGTCCCTTCCTCCCCAGAGCATCTCAGCTTCAGTAAGGTGCTGACCACAGCCCAGCAAGCATTAGCATTCATCATACATTCTATCATCCCCCTGTAGGCTGGCCACATGTCTGATTCATCTTTTCCTGCACTGGCTTTATATAGCAGAGATTCAGTAAATGGGCTGATATTATAATGGCACAATAATAATCACTAGGAAAATGCCACTTAGTTAGCAACTTCCTGAATACCTAACATACTCTGAAATTAAGAAGTGAGCACACTAATTCCTGTCCTGTTGAAAACATTGTGCTTGATGAAACCACTCAGTGAGTGATGGGTACAGCACAGCATCACTGAGAAGCAGGTATCTTTTTCATATTCTGAAAAACCAGACATGAAAATATAGGAAAATATATATATTTATAGAAAATATATAAAACAGATTTACAAATATGCAAATTGTAGTGGTTATCTTTTCTTCAGTTAGTTTCAATGAACTATATGTACATCAATACTGTTATTTCACATGTTTTTATAATGTTTTACACATCTATTATGTATGACTTCACAGTTCTCTGAGTACCTTGGAAGAGCTCACTCTGAAATAAAATTAACATTAATGATTACTAATAACAATTTAATGAGGCATTATATTAACGTGAGAAGATTAGGACTTATTACTAATAGTCCTCATATGATAATTTCTTTGACGGTTTGAAAATTTGTCATGTTATTGTATTGACCCCTTTTCCTTAAGCATTGCTTTGGCTTACAACTACCAAGACGGCAACATTTTACTAGCTAGTTATAATAGTAACAATAAAAGCTACCATTTACTGAGCACTGTGCCAGTGAAGTCTACTGGTAGGCACTTCGTGTGTATCATTTTCTTTGATCCTTACAGAACCCCAGGAGGCAAACCATATTGTTATCCCCATTTTGCATTGAAACTGAGGCTTAGAAAAGTGAAGTGATTTTTCAAGGTCGTGATCTGGAAGTAATGAATCTAAGTTTTCAAAATAAAAATGTCTGATTTTAGAGCCAGTCTTTAAACCGTGCTTATTCAGCTTCTAAATATCTTTGCTGTCAGTAAGACATATTTGTATAAACAATGCCACTTCTACTGAGTCTGCCAGTTTTTGTATTTAACATCTGTAAGGTCATGTTGCTCTAGGAAAAAAACAAGTGTTCCCAGATAAGGAACTTATTAAACACATTATGGTATGAGATATGATTACTGCATTTCCATAATATTTTATAAATGAAAATAAACCTGATATAAGTTCTTATTGTACAATTTTGCCTTCACTTTCAGTTCAGTTCAGTCGCTCAGTCGTGTCCGACTCTTTGCGACCCCATTAATCGCAGCACTCCAGGCCTCCCTGTCCATCACCAACTCCCAGAGTTCACTCAGACTCACGTCCATCGAGTCAGTGATGCCATCCAGCCATCTCATCCTCTGTCGTCCCCTTCTCCTCCTGCCCCCAATCCTTCCCAGCATCAGAGTCTTTTCCAATGAGTCAACTCTTCGCATGAGGTGGCCAAAGTACTGGAGTTTCACTTTAAGTGCTCACAAAATACATTTTTAAACAACACATCCTAGACTCTTGACTGGAGTCAAATTCTCTGACCTGCTTTGAAAGAGCAGAGCTAAGTCTGTCCACCTCAAGTCTCTCAAAATTTCACATCTTCATGATTCCGTGTGTGTGTGTGTGTGTGTGTGTGTGTGTGCTCAGTTGCTCAGTCATGTCCAACACTTTGTGACCCCCATGAACTGTAGCCTGCCAGTCTCCTGTATTAATGGAATTGTCCAAGCAAGAATACTGGAGTAGATTGCCATTTCTACTTAAAGGGATCTTCCCTACCCAGGGATGGAACCTGAGTCTCTTGTGTCTCCTGCATAGGCAGGTGGATTCTTTACCACTGTGCCCCCTGGGAAGTCTTCATGAGTTCATTGTGTATGTGTGTGTGTGTGTGTGTGTGTGTGTGTGTGTGTGTGTTCAGTTGCTCAGTCGTGTCTGACTCTTTGTGACCCCATGAGTGTGTTAGCTACTCAGTAATGTCCAGCTCTTTAGGACCCCATGGACTACAGCCCACCAGGCTCCTCTGTCCATGGAATTCTCCAGGCAAGAATACTAGAGTGGGTAGCTATTCCCTTCTCTCAGGAATTTTTCCAGACCCAGGGATCGAACCCAGGTCTCCTACACTGCAGGTGGATTATTTACCATCTGAACCACCAGAGAAGCCCCATGATTCCATAAGGATATCCAAACTAGACTGACGAATTCACACTAAATTTCCTTAAAGTTTTAAATAAGTGATACATGAAAGCTAAGAGACAAATGTAGTTGAGACAAAAATTCTTCTTATGGATCGAAGGCTTTGATTTCCTCTTACAAGCATATGTCCCAGCTTTCCTATCTGAGGATCATCTTCCTTCGACAACCAAGGCAGAAAGAAATGGTTAGCCTTTACCAGGTCTGTTCTCTACTTGTCATCTGTCAGTACTGATACAATAGGACCCAAGCAGCCAGCAATGTGGAACTTCCTTGCTCTTATTTGGAATATAAGTGAAACTTTTTTGTATTTGTCTTTATCAATTTGCTCTCACTTCAATTCATTTAGGAACTTAGAAACTTGAACTTCTTGATGGCATTCTTTAAAGTCTCTGCTACTACTTTTTTGGTATCTGTTCTTTATTTGTGGTAGCAAGTTTTTTCTTTAAAATTTTTGTTGTATTTTTGTTTGTTTTGCTTTTATTGTCAAAACCTGTTTATATTTACAGTGTTTTAAGAAGAAAGATGATGGTAGCATTTTTTTCAAGTGAAGATGGTTAAACTGTATAGTAAACATTAAAAGAAAAAACCTACGGCTTAACAAATCCAACCAGTGAATGATATAAAATATCTTTAGTTTCTCTGGCGATAATATTTCATATTGACAATATTCACTTTAGACAGCCTTCTGGCACATCAAAGAGTAAGGATGGCCCTATTTTCAGGGCAGCAATGGAGATGCAGACCTAGAGAAAGACTTGTGGACGCTTTGGTGTAGGAGAGGGTGGGAAGGACAGAGAGAGTAACATTGAAGCTTGTTCATTCAGTCGGTCTAGAACCATCACTTTAGAAGTTACATATGCCTCTAAAGAGAGCTTTCAAGATGTATTAAAGAATAACAAATATTATTCTCAATTTATTCTTCTTTAATATACCTTTTTACATTGAAATCCACCAGAAAGCACCCATTAGAGGTATATGTAACCTCTCAAGTGATGGTTCTAGACCAGTTGAATGAACAAGCTTTGGGGACCTGATGAAAGCTCAAGACACCCACACTCCTTGAATAATGCACCTACAGACTCAAATCTGTAAAGACTTTTCTCATTTTTATCTTTATCAGGATTATCATAATTGTATTGAGGCAGTGAAAATGTAATATAAATAATTTAACTTTTTCACTTTTCCTTCTAATTAATATACAGCACTGTGTAAGTTTGTGTACAGCATAATAATTTAACGTACATACCTCATGAAATAATTATCACAATAAGTTTAAATACCCATCATCTTATACAGATATGAAATTAGGGAAAAAGTTTTTTTCTAGTGATGAAAACTCAGGATTTTCTCTCTACTTTTATATTTAAAACATATAGTGGTATTAATTATATCAACCACATTGTATATTACACCTGTTAGTATGTATTTATCTTATAACTGGAAGTTTGTACTTTTTGACTTTCAACATTATGTTAATTCCTGGTATATAAACAGTGATTCAATATCTCTATTCTATGCATTATAAATGATAACCATGCTAAGTCTAGTTACCATGCAAAATGTCACATTATTTTGGTTATGTTCCCCACATCATGTATTTCATACTCCTGACTTACATATTTTGTAACTGGAAGTTTGTCTCTCTTAATCTGCTTAATCTATTTCCTCTCCTTCAGTCCCTTCCCCTCTGGCAACCACCTGTTTTGTTCTCTGTATTGATGAGTGTTTCTGTTTTGTTATGTTTGCTCATTTATTTTTCAGATACCTTATATCAGTGAAATCATTCAGTATCCATTTTTCTCTGACTTACATTATTTAGCATAATACACTCCAGATCCATACATGTTGTCACAAATGGTAAAATTTCATTATTTTTTATGTCTGAGCAATATTACATTGTGTCTATATATGTATCATATCTTCTTTAGCCATTTATCTATTGATGGGCACTTTGGAGAAGGATATGGCAAGCCACTCCAGTCTTCTTGCCTGGAGAGTCCCCATGGACAGAGGAGCATGGTGGTCTGCAGTCCATGGGGTCACAAAGAGTCAGACATGACTGACCAACTAAGCACAGATGGCCTTTAGATTTTGCTGTTATTTTCCTTTGCTGTTCAAAAGACTTTTTGTTTGATGTAGTCCTATTTATTTTTGTTTTTGTTTCCCTTGCCGGAGGAGACAGAGCGAAAAAGCAAATATTGCTAAGGCCGATGTCAAACAGCATGCTGCTTGTGTTTTTTTCTAGGCGTTTTAAGATTTCATGTTTTATGTTTGAGTTTTTAATCCATTTTAGTTTATTTCTGTATGTAGTATGAGAATATAGTCTAGTTAAATTTTGACAGCATGTAGCTGTCCAGTTTTCCCCAAACCATTTGCTGGGGAGACTATCTTTCCCTCATTGTGTATATTTGCCTCCTTTCTTGTAGGTTAATTGGCTATGTAATTTTGGATTTAGCTCTGGGCCCTCTATTCTGTTCCATTGATTACTGTGTTTGCTTTTGTCCGAGTGGCATATTGTTTGGATTATTGTAGCTCGGTAGTATAATTTGAAGTCAGCGTGCATGATACATCCAGCTTTATCCTTCTTACTCAAGATTGTTTTGGCAGTTGAAGGGCTTTTGTGCTTCCATACAAATTTTACAGTTATTTGTTCAAGTTCTGTGAAAAATGCTGTTTGTATTTTGATAGAGATTTCTTGAGTCTGCAGATTGCCTTGGAGAGTATGATGATCATAATATTAATTTTTCCCAATCACAGGCAGGACATATCTTCATATTGTTTGTGTCATCTTCAGTTCCTTACATCAGTGTCTCATAGTTTTCCAAGTACAAGTTTCTTCCTCCTCAGATTTATTCCTCTGTATTTTGTTCTTTTTGATGCAGCTATAAATAGAATTATTTTCTTAATTTCTCTTTCTTATAGTTTTGCTATTTGTGTATAGAAATGCAACAGATTTACAGATATAAATTTTGTATTCTACAACTTTTTCTGCATTCCTTGATGAGCTCTAATAGTCTTGCTGCCTCATTAAGGTTTTCTATATAAAGTACCATGTCATCTGCAAACATTGACAGTTTTTCTTCGTTTTCAATTCGGAATTCTTTTGTCAACTAAAGAAACACACAATGTGTTGGTTGTGAGTCAAGTTTTATTTGGGACAAAATCGGGACTATAGCCTAAGAGATAGCATTTCAGATAGCTCTGAGAAGCTTCTCCAAAAAGATAAGGGGGTAGGTCAGTGCATATGTGATTTTGGTAAAGGGAAAATACATGAAATTAAGCACACTGTTTTGCAGAAGTCTGCTGCTTGTCTTATGACAGTTACTGCTAATCTCAAGAAATAGACATTACCATTAAAGATTTTAGTACTTTTCTAGATATGAGGAGATGTAAGAATTGGGCTCATAAAATCTCCTCCTGAAAATATCTATCTGAATTCTCTTCTGTGAGCTTTTTCCAAGGCACAGTGATCTCCACCCTCTCCTCCTCTCAGCCTGTGTTGAAGGTCAGCAGTCACAGAAGCTTATGACCTGATCCTTGTAGAGGTAAATGGCAAGTGCCAATTTGTAGTTGATATTTTTATTTCTTTCTCTATTTTTTGTCTGATTGTTGTTCCTAGGACAACATCAATGTGTTATTAGATAACATATTAAATAAAAGTGGCAAGAGTGGGCATCCTTGACTTGTTTCTGTTTTCACCATTGAATACAATGTTAACTGTGGGTCTGTCATATATGACCGTTATTATGTTGAAGTATATTCCCTCTATATCCATTTAGCTGACACTTTAAAAAAATCACAAATAGATGAATTTTGTCAAAAGCTTTTCCCAAATCTATTGAGACAATCATATAATTTTTATTCTTCAATTTTTAATGTGATGTATCACATTGATTGATTTGCAGATATGAAAACATTCTTGCATCCCTGGGATAAATACCACTTGATTATGGTGGATGATCCTTTTAATGTATTGTTGAAGTTGGTTTTCTAATGTTTTCTTAGGAATTCTTGATCTATGTTCATCAGTGGTATTGGACTATAATTTTTTTTCAAGTATTTTTGTCTGGATTGGGTATCTGAGTGATGCTGGCCTTGTAGAATGAATTAGGAAATCTTCCTTCCTCTGCAATGATTTAGTGTAGTTTGAGAAGGATAGGTATTATCTCTACTCTAAATATTTGGTAGAATTCACCTGTGAGACTGCCTGTCCTGGACTTGCTTGTTGGAAGTTTTTAAAGTTACTGATTCAGTTTCATTACTGATCTGTTCATGTTTTCTATTTCTTCCTGGTTAAGTCATAGAAAATCGTACATTTCCAAGATCTGGTAGTTTTTTTAGGTGGTTCATTTTATTGATATGTAATTGTTTGTATGTCTTTGTCTTTCTGTGGCATCAGTTGTAAGTTTTCTGTTTTAAATAATTTAATTTTAAAAATATTTATTTTAGGGTCTGACACCACCAGTTTACAGATGTCTAATTTTGAAGACCGTTCTCATAAGATTTGTTTACCACCTTAATTTCCTCCCAGAGCTATTTTTTTTATTTATTCAACTAAGGCAATGTATGTAATGGAAAAATACAAGGCTTTGATATATAACGTTAATCAAGGTATTTAATATCTCTAAGCTACAGTATTTCCATGTGCTAAATGCGATTAGCATCTACTTCATTGATTGTTTGCTTTTTGTTGGGTGAGAAATAGATGAGAATCTCAGCTCCTCAACAGAAAAAGTGTCATTGATTTTGTTAATTGTGGTTCCTCAGCACTGGTTCAGAACAGCACCTGGCACATAATAGTTGCTGAATGAATATTTACTTAAAGACTCAATAAAGTATGCAATATTGGACTTGTGTTGTCATGATGTCATTCTGAAATTTAAAATTAAGTACTAAGGACATACCATCTGCTAAGAATATGAGAGAGGAGAAACAAGAATAAGAAATTAATGAGAAAGACAGAAGCTACAAAAGAGACTATGAGAGAGAATAAAAAGACATCCAGAAATAAGAGAAAGGAGTATGTACATAAAGTTAGTCACTCAGTTGTGCCCGACTCAGCGACCCCATAGACTGTAGCCCACCAGGCTCCTCTGTCCATGGAATTGTCCAGGCAAGAATAGTAGAGTAGGTTGCCATTCCCTTCTCCAGGGATCTTCCCAACCCAAGGATCAAACCCAGGTCTCCTGCATTGCAGGCAGACTTTACTGACTGAGCCACCAGGGAAGCCAGTGTGTACATAAAGACTAGTTAACTGAAAAGACCAATCTCTGTACTATTTTACAAGCATGTGAATTTTTAAAAAATTACTCTCCTTTGGCAGCAAGAAGCTTCCTGCAGAAGCAGTACATTCGAAGCAAATTTTTATACCTGCTGCTTAGCATTGACTGGATATATAATACAGGTTTATTCAATTTCTTAGACTATCTTAGAGTCCCTAAGTATGTCTTCAATTATTTACTGATAGAATTTAACCAACAAGCTAGTATCCTAGAGCTTCCATAGCATTTTCTTTGGTTGTTCTCAGCATCTATTTGCATGGCATCATTATACATTCCCTGTGAAGCACGCCAAGGAACGGCCACAGGTGCCTGGCACATTCTGACTATGTCCAGGAGACCCATATCATTAGGATAATGACCACGAGTCATCCTGCCGGGCTATGTGTTGGAAATCAAAACAAGAGGCAAAATCAACATAAGTATAGTTAATTTAAGGTACTTTCTCTCTATTTATTAAAGCTAATTTCAAGTCTGTTTCACATACAATGATTGCCCAAGGGATTAAAATGTCCACGTCATATAACAGAGTTGCTCTCACACTGCCCCCGGCTTTAGTACTTCCAGGAACGGATTTCACTGCTTGTGACATTATTGCTGGAAAGAGTCCTACTGTAAAATAAGTATCAATGATGTCTTGGCAATGCCAAAGCAATTTATGAGTTTTATGACCATCTATACTGGTGTCTAGTATTAAAGCAATACAGCTGGAGGCTAATTAATGGGTACAGGTAGGATGCTCCATCCTGTAAGAGGGAGGCCGCCTGTTCCCTCACCGGCTGCTGGCTGCAGCTCTCATACTGATAGCATGTTGTTGCCAGTGTTGCCACCTCATTAGAAAATTAGCTTTTAATTAACTTTGGAAGCTGTTGCATGGGTTTCAATAGGAGGCATACATTTGTACACATCTTGTTGCAGAATTAAACCGCCCCTCCATGCTTCTAATGGGCCTCTCCTGCCTCGCAGAAAACCAGCAGTCTAGCCGCTTGCAGGCAGCAGCTCCATGGGTAGCAGTGGCCACGCAGCTCCAGCTTGCTCCCAATTACAAAGAGATGTCCCTTAGTGCCCTCGTGAGCAGCCCCTTACGCCAAGGCCACTTGAGACATTAAGCGGCAACAGAGAGGACCGCGATCCCAGATGCTCCCCTTTCATGCTTCTGACCCCCAACCTGGCTTTAATGGCACATAGTCTGGCAAAAATGTGCCTTACCTCATTTTTATATTTAAGCATCTCTGCCTGAGCGCAGTGGTGATAAACCTACAGACAAGATAAATAGCTAGATGATCACTCTTCTCCCCAGGGGAAAGTCATGCTGTCAATTAGGCTAATGGGGGTTCCAGGTTCAGCTTTGGCATGCCCTAACACTAGGGAAGGCTTTTTGCCCTGCATCGCTGCAAAGCCCAAAGATGGATTTGAAATGTAGCTACAACCCTAGGGTGGCCAGTCAGCAAAGAGGGAAGTCAAGAATCTGATGATTAATCATCTGCCGCAACAATAGCAGAACAGAGAGGATGAGGCCCACGAGACCAGATCTTTTGAGCTCTATTATAATTATACATCGTCTCTTTGAATTCTATTTGGTGGCTTAAAAGGAGATATGGGTGTTTCCTCTTGAAGTGAGGCTCCATCCTTTACTAAAAATAAGTGTTCTTTTGTCATACTTTTTCAAAGCACTTACTCTGACATCTCATTTGATCTTATTACCAATCTTGGAAGGACTTAGGGCAAGTGGCATTTTTCTCATTTTCCAGCTGATGGAACTGTGCAACACAGCAGAGTTTAGTGATTTGCCTGTGATCACACAGCCAGCCGGTGATGGCGTCAGGACAACAAGCCAAATAATCTAACTCTCCTAAATTTTTATATGGTTCTCTACTGCATCATACCTCATTCTCCAGTCACAGAAATTAAATTATGAACTGCTGACAAATGATTTTTTCAATTGTATCTGTTACATTATTTGTCATGCATTGAAGTATAACCTAAAAAGTAGCACCTCTTGGCAAATACAGTCTGCTAAACAAAGAAATAATTTATTTAATCCAGAATTAGAAAGCATAGGGTTAGCACTGATTTATTGAACAATTGGGGGAAATTGAGATCATATTTTTTTTAGATACTAGCAGAAAATGACAGACTGTGCAATATTGGGATTTTCCATTCCAAAGACTGCCTTTTTGCAGTATTAACGTTAAATTATAAGCAGGGCGACCATGTAGTCTCCTGATTTACCTGGGCAGATCCCAGTTTTCAGCTGATATCTAGGCATTCAGTTGGTTTTAGAATTTGTCCTAGAAAAGAAATTGACAACTTGGTAGGAAATTCTGTGGCACCCCAATTTGAAGTCAAAGATTTATCTTCTAGTTATATTGTCCCAGTGAGGAACCGATGCTTCCACAGCTTAGCTGCTGGAAGATTTTTTAGGAAATCTTTATTAGCGTATACTGCCTCTGCTTTCCTGGGAGCAGATAATAGTTGTGAAGATGGCAACCACTCACTGGTCACTTTCTCTAGGCGAGGTGTTATGCTTTACCTACGTCATTATTGCCTTTAATCATCCCCAAGTGCCTCCGGGCTTCCCAGGTGGCGCTAGTGGTAAAGAACCAGCCTGCCAGTTCAGGAGACATAAGAGACTCAGGTTTGATCCCTGGGTTGGGGAGATTCTCTGGAGGATGGCATGGCAACCCACTCCAGTATTCTTGCCTGGAGAATCCCATGGACAGAGGAACTACAGTCCACAGCATCGCAAAGAGCTGGACACGACTGAAGCGACTGAGTACGCACAGCATGCAAGCCCTCTGAAATAGTTACCATTATTACCCATAGTTCACATAGGAAGACACTGAGGCTCACAGTAACCAAGTAACCAGCTCCAGATCCAACAGTAAGTAAGGGGCAAAGCCAGGACTTGAGTTCAAGTCCTCCTGGCTTCAAAGCCCAGACTCGGAACAGCGATGATCTTTCAGCGTAGGCAAAGTCTCAGTCCAGGTATGTCCACAGCGTGTCTGACTCCTAAAAAGGGGAAAGCACACAGCACTGTCTTAGGTCTCCCAAGTCCTTTTCATTAACCTAAATATTTTCCTCTTATGCTTTAACAGGAACAAGAATCACGTGAGGTGCTTTGTTGAAATGCTGGGCCTTGTTTCAGAGATTGACTTGGTAGACTATAGGAATTTTCCTTTTTATTAAACTCTTTGGGTAATTCTGATGCTCAGTGACTTTTTCAACTATACTTTGGGTAACATTGATCTATATACTTTTACCTATTGGAAAGTTTGGATCTGAAGAGAGATCACCAAATAGGCTGGGAGAAGCAAAGGCAGACCATCTATTTCACTGAAAATCCCTGAAAAGGAGAACAACTAAAATGGCGAATATTAGCTACTGGATTTGCACCAGACACATTGACATTTTATTGCATTTAACCTTTATAACAATCTGGTTGTGTGTGCAAACATTGTTTACCAATGATAAAATTAAGATGGCTAAAGGTGAAATGTCTAAATTACTAAATTATGCATCTTGGTGATGGTAGTGTCAGGATACAAACTTGAATGGTTAATACAACTCTAATACTTTACGTTTTTTATATGGACTGAAATACATCAAAACTTTAAAAAATGTAATAGTATCTACTGCATCTACGTTCTGACAGTTTTTGTCTTTTTTTTAGTAGCTTATATTTTCTAAGTTACTTTCAGTAGGCAAGTGTGATTTTTATAATCAGAAAACAGTAGCAAAATAAAAATATTCTTTTTTCACTGGTTGGCTCTCCCACCAGTACACTTTAAAATAAGGATTTGAACACAAGTAGTTTATTTAAGAAGTGACCACAAGAAGCACTAGCAGGGAGTGCAGAAAGGAGGCAGGAAAGAGACTGATGCCCACACAGGGTACGCATGGACAGATAACCACGTGTGCAACTGGGACTCAGTCCTCCTGGGGACAGCTGGAAAACTGCACAGAGTGTTACTCAGGGCTATGCACCAGGGGGTTGAGAAAGTGAAGCTTTTCATCTTTCAACTGCTGTCCATCATTGTTACTCAGCATTTCCAATCTGCCCATCACACACAGTATGAGAATGCTCCTGTGGTCAGCTCAGCTACTGGGCAAGGAGCTGCAAGTGTTTCCACTAGAAGGTCATTGGGCTCAGGGAAACTGACTGAGTAGGCTACATTATGGAAGCAAAGCAGATGAAGCTCCAGTAAATAAACAAACAAACAGACAAACAACTAGTGTGTCTCCAGAAAGAATTATAGTTTGACTTATTCTGGTGTTTCAGAAGTATACAGCTCTCCTGATCATTCACTTTTCCTATTTAAAAATGCATAGATAAGATAAACTTAAGCTTTGACTTTTGTCTAGATTATAGGCTACACATAGGTTTATTTTTCTGTTACTAAGATTTTTATTTTCACTATCTTGTTAAAAAGATATACCATCATTTTAAGAAAGGAATCAGCTTCTATTCATTGTGTTGGCTTTCTGCACTGCACAGGATAAACTTACGTTTGAATTCCCAGGTTTCTTAGGACCATGAAAAAATGAAGTGAGGGAGATCTGGAATGTTGCATGTGATATTTCTTCCTCGTAGAAAAGGATGGAAGATCTATGCCACACCCACTGCTTTGGACACCCCAAAGGAGAGCTCAATATTATTGATCCAAGGAACTGACAGTTAGAACCTGACAATCCCCATCCGTCATAACTAAATCAGCTGAAATGCTGCCACTGCTCTTTGGGGAACAGTAGTCCAGCAGAGAAAATCACCTTTGCTAATTGAGCCTCTTCTGGGGGAATTGCCAAGTTTGTGCTAAAAGCAGCTGTCCCTGTTCTTCACTCCAGAAAAGGACAAAGGAGGTGGATCAGAGGACAATACATAGTGGGTTGCCATCATGTCCCTGTATGTTCCTATTGCCTGCACAAATTCACATCAAGGTAAACTCTGGGCTGTATAATAGGAAATAAAACTCCATCTCTTCATTCTTCTGTTTCTAGCTATAGAAATTCAAAGATAAGCAAAGGTTAAAAACTAGCAAAAAATGACAATATTTTCGAAAATTTGTCTAATGTGGAGAAATGAAAATAGGAGCAAAAGAATGTGAGGTAGTCTGCCTCAAAAAGCTGCTATTATTTTCAGCTGTGCAACAGGAAATGTCTACTTCTCTTCACTCTGTATTCTGGTCAAAGGATAAAAGAATACTCTCTATAAAAGAATACTCCTCTTTGCTCCTGTCCAACATATCCATTGCTTGAGATCTCTGAGACTGTTAACTAAAACATTTTCTTCTTGAGATTCATTCTCTTTTTCTAAGTCTCTCAGATGATCTGCTATAAGGAGGAGGTGTGGGTCCTAAATACCAGATCCTTAAGGCAACATACATACAACTGGTCCTAGATAGGAGACTGCATATAAATGCTTAAAGAATAATAAATAAGGGTAAGGGGAAAGTCCAAAGACAGAAGAATATGGAGATGCAGATCAGGACTTCACATTTGTCCAAGTTTCTCAGTAGTTTTTTCTGGGCTGGGCTCCTCAACAGCATCCCTACTGCTTTTGGTGTGGAGGACCAGAGATTTTTCAGAGAGCAGCCTCCTCTGTTAGCTCTATATTTAACTCTCCCCATGTGGATTTTTGTCGCTGTTTTGTTGTTGTTGCTTTAATTTTTCTGGAGTATAGTTGATTAACAATATGTCTGATTCACTTTGTGTACACCCAAAATTTCAGTTCAGTTCAGTCGCTCAGTTATGTCCGACTCTTTGTGACCCCATGAACCACAGCATGCCAGGCCTCCCTGTTCATTACCAACTCCCAGAGTTTACTCAAACTCATGTCCATTGAGTCAGTGCCATCCAGCCATCTCATCCTCTGTCATCCCCTTCTTCTCCTGCCCCCAATCCCTCCCAACATCAGGGTCTTTTCCAATGAGTCAACTCTTCACATGAGGTGGCCAAAGTATTGGAGTTTCAGCCTCAGCATCAGTCCTTCCAATGAATATTCAGGACCAATTTCCTTTAGGATGGACTGGTTGAATCTCCTTACAGTCCAAAGGACTCTCAAGACTCTTCTCCACAGTTCAAAAGCATCAATTCTTCTGCACTCAGCTTACTTTATAGTCCAAATTTCACATCCATCCATGACTACTGGAGAAACCATAACCTTGACTAGATGGACCTTTGTTGATAAAGTAATGTCTCTGCTTTTGAATATGCTGTCTAGCTTGGTCATAACTTTCCTTCCAAGGAGTAAGCATCTTCTAATTTCATGGCTGCAGTCACCATCTGCAGTGATTTTGGAGCCCCCCAAAATAAGGTCAGCCACTGTTTCCACTGTTTCCCCATCCATTTGCCATGAAGTGATGGGACAAGATGCCATGATCTTAGTTTTCTGAATGTTGAGCTTTAAGCCAACTTTTTCACTCTCCTTTTTCACTTTCCTCAAGAGGCTCTTTAGTTCTTCTTCACGTTCTTCCTAAGGGTGGTGTCATCTGCATATCTGATATAAATCTTTGATCATCACTTGAACTTGAAAAAGACTAAAACATCAGTTGATTGAGTGGTATTAAGAAATTTTAGTTTGAGCATATGATTCTCTGCAAATGTTTATTTCTGAGGTTTTATTTATGTAGTCATGTCTGTATGTATGCATCTGACAACTGTTATTTTGAGGAAATAAAGTAGAGGTTAAGGTCCAGCCATCCTCAGCTGTTCGAAGCTAATATTATGTTAACAGATGCACCAGAAAACACTTTATCACTTTGTTTACACCTGAATTGGGGAGGGAGATAAAGAAGCACAATGTAAATAAGCATAATGTTTTCAAGGAGCATAAACGTTAAAACCAAGTGGTTAATTGCTTTTAGGGAAGAATACCTGACTATTCTTCACATCTGACTTGAATTCCTTCTCTTAATTAATTAGGCAACAAAAGCATTAACATAACCGTTCAAGCAGAGGTTTAATGGCTATTCTTCAGGGATATTGTAAAAAGAATTGCTGCTTTATTGAGTTTGGACACAATTTAGTTTAATAATTTGGTTTCCTGAAATCCTGGGGGTAAGTCAAAGTCAACAAGTTTAAATGGTTGGGTAGTTTGGAGATAGGGCTGGAAAGACGGGTTGATTTTTTTGGCAAAACTCCAACTACTAGGACACAATTAAGACTGCCTCTGGGGGTGGGAAAAAAAAGTGGAAGACTAGAAAGGCAGAAATTGGGAAAGAGAAAGATCTCCCAAAGACAGTGGAAGAATTGGAACTCCTCGGGACACAATCTCTTTAGACCAGTGTGTTCTAAACTTCAGTTCATAATCCATTTGTAAATCTTGAACTAACATCAAGAGATAATTTTTAAACAATATTTAATCTTTCTGTGTGATGTGTTATCTAACACTTCTTGATGGCATTTTTCTTTTCTTTATTTTTATTCTGTTTAAAAAACTTTGTCCATGACTTCCACAGTCTCTTCCTTAGGCTTTCACTTTTTAGTTTCTCTTTCACACACATGGCAAAGAGGTAAAACAAAGTAAGAAGAAAAATTGCTGCAGATAATCCACGAGCTGCCATCTTATCCTGGGCTGCTGCATCTGTTACCTTGTTTTGTTTTGTTTTTCCCTTTAGCCCTATCTCTTACCAGGTTTTCTGCCTTTTAAAGAAAAGTCAAACTGTCTGGCCCTCTATTAAACCAACAATATGGTTACATATTTTCATGAATTGTAATGCCTAAAGTCTAAAATACTAAGTACTAAGGGTATAAATGATGTTGTCTGATTCACAAATTCTACTAACCCACTGTATTTGCATGAATATTGATGAGAATTCTCTAACAGAGCACCAATCCACTTAATTTTCTTCAAGCAGGAAGGGACTTTCTACAATGAGTAGATGGGTTACAAAGTCATCCTGAGAACTGAGGAAATGGACACTTGGTAGAGCTCTCAAGAATGATCCTGAAAAGCCACACCACAGAACTAGGTCATCAAAGAAACTACACCCATAAGCAAAACAAATGAGAGAAATTTAGTCTTTCTTGATACCCCTGTGCATAGTCCAGAGGCTGGCAAGGTTATGGTTAGGAACAGTGCCAGCCCGGACCCTAGGTCTGTCTCATCCCTTCGGTGTCTGTGTTCCCACCATTCTGTGTTCAGGAGAGCTCGACTACTGGCCTCCTCTGTCTTTTTTGTCAACTGACATGTTCTCTGTGAGACTTAAATTCCTGATCCATAAAATGGAACTAATACACCCTCCTGTAAAGTTCTTTTAGAATCACGAAAGCAAACTCTTGCACAAGACCTGGCGTAATGAATGTTAATTCCATTTCTTTTTTAAAAAGCTTATTATCAGCATGCAACATCTTATATAGGAGTGTTTTATTCTGAAGTAGTCAACTTGATGGATTGGAAAAAATTGAAGAACTGTTGCCTTTTTGAATCACAGAGGTATTTGTAATCATAAACCCATGCATGCCTTTGAGTCAGCGTGATTGAACTGAAATTAGTGTGATCCCTCCCCACAGATATAGTGCTGATAGGTGGCAGTGGACTAGGATCTAAATAGCTTAGACTTTCTGTACAAATGAAGCACAAATGACAGTTTGATGAGTGTAGCTTTTTTCTCACATGATAATAGTTTAGTGGAAAAAATCATAGACTGAGTTGGCTTGAGTCCCTGCAGCATGATCTGTGAACTTCCTGATCTTTCTGTTAGGTAGTTAGAATAGGAAAAAGGAGTCCAGAATGGTGGTGGCCAAAAGACAAAGAAGGGAACAGCCCACGAAAATAGAACAAAGGAAGGTCCAAGAACTGGAGTGAGGACCTCAGGTAAAACAAACAGCCCTCCTGGCTAGCCCAATTTACAATTTACATAGGGCAGGCTCAGGGGAGGAGAAAAAACAGATAAAAAGAGGAGCCAACATTGGCCCGGGGGCTCCTCTTCTCTTCGGTCTTTGGGTCAGCCTGCCCTCATGCCTTGAGGATGTATTTTCCTTAGCTTGCCAATAAAACTGAGCTGTAACACTGGTCCATCCGAGGAAATTACACAGGGCTGTCACACTGGTCCATCCGTTGCTTCAAATTTTTGTTGCGATGAGACCGAACCGAGGAAATCACAAACTCCCCTGACAGTACTAATGTCCTTAACCTCTAGCAGCTTTGGTTTATTTATTTGCTAAAGCATTTGGGTGAATCTGTAAAGCACCTGACACATAATGCCAGCACAGTTTGGTGGAGAAAGTATAACTGAAATGCATGCTCTTCCTTTTGGAAAGCATTAAACCTTATATAGTCATCATCTTTCTTCTTTGCTTAGAATCTGACCTTTGGTCAATAGATCCTTGAGTGCTGCACTCTCCTCTAGGAAGTAGTCTTTTTGCCATCTCTAAGTTCCCAACTACTGAGCATCACTCCATTTTCCCAAGTAAAAGCAAAAGAAAGTGCTTATCTTCTGCTATTTCTGAGAGGAAAAAACTGGTGTGTTACATAGCCCTAGGAAATAATATTGCTAATTGACCTTCACTATGGTTGCTTTAAGAAAGGAATACCTCAAAGAAAGGAATACTTAAATGTTCCATAAGCAAAACGTTAACTTTTGAAATTAACAAGGAAGTCAGAATCCACTTGTTCTAAATAGGTGCGGGAGAACTGGATAAATAATCCAAGCTTTTGCTCACTTTGATGGTAAATTTAATAAGGCAAAAAAAGAAAGAAGGAAAAAAAAAAGAAACAAGAGTTTTTAAATTGGGGATTGGTTGGAGATAAAACAGATCCTGGCAAGTCATTTTACTGTGTAAAATAGATTGTTATGTCATATTCACTGCCGATAGATATTCGAGGCACTTCACACATACTAAATAATAACATCTCACAGTATACATCAATTACAAAATTAGTCTTGGCTTGCTTTTGAATGGTAAAAATCCCTTTTCAAAATATAAGTATTGTGACAAAATCTGTGGGTGTAGTAAGCCCTTGGGTATCAGTGTGTCTGAACTATCAAGGGAACAAAAGACACACAGCCTATATTTTCCCAGGGAGTGAATAGTGCCAAACATAAATATTGCAGCATTTAACATAAAACACCCTATGCAAAAATATAGACCTTGTTTGTTTGATTCCCCTAATGCTTTAAAAAAGCTTACATCAAGGGTACTATAAGTACTATATTTAAGAATCTAATTCAACTTAAGGGGTTCTACACTGCCTATAAATTTTTTTTTCTATTGAATTCCTGCCTATTTTCAATTCAAGGCAATGCATTGTTCTATGCCAACAAACCTTGTTAGGGACTTAATAATAGCAATAATATACAAGGAGGGACTAAAGTGCTTGTGGAAAAATTAGTCATTATTAGTAATTACTGGCAACTTCTTCCCATTGGAGTTCAGATGTATAGTTCAAGGACTATTCTGACTTTTTCAGCTAATTTTATGAAATACCTGCTACGTATATAACCATTTTCAGGAGCTTTCCAGGTACACTTCCTTTAATCATTTTACCAGTCCTGCCAGGTGGATTTTTCAGGGAGGAATCCTTCTCCTCTATTTTTATATTTCCATGGAAGGGGCCTTTAAGGGGAATTTTAAGGGGGACATTTCTGGCTCTATTCTCTCCTCTCCATACGTGGTCCTCCCAGGCCTGTGGAGAGCCTAACAGTCAGTGCTTCTCATCCCAACTGTCTCACACACGGTTGTCCCTCAGTCGTGGGTACAGACTCCATCTTGGTTCTCTTGAGCTCTTTGTTGAGCTGAAGAGAATTAAGATGAGGTTTTTCCTCAGCTCCCTCTGCCCTTGAACTCACAGACCCAGGACATGTTATAGAGCTCACTGTGCTCTGCTGAGCCCACTGGGGCTCCCCTCTAGGCATATAGTGAGCGTCGCTGCTGTTACCCTGAGGCAGAGCTACTCTCCAAGCAGCAGACATGGAGCAGGTATCTGAGGCTGTTTGCAGACCACATTCTTCCCCATTTCTGAGGTCTAGACCTGGGCAAGGAGTCAAGGGTGGGCATGGGGATGGGGTTGGGGAGAGGGCAGGAGACAGCCATGTTGACCTCAGTTATCAATCATGTATCTTTGTTATGAATTATTATACTTTTGAAGTGATGCACATCCCTAAATAGGCTGAGGCTTTGATTTTCAACCATCTCCCTGTTCCACTCCTTACCATTAGGCTTATGACCGACCTAGACAGCATATTAAAAAGCAGAGACATTACTTTGCCAACCATGGTCCATCTAGTCAAAGCCATGGTTTTTCCAGTAGTCCTGTATGGATGTGAGAGTTGGACTGTGAAGAAAGCTGATCACCAAAGAATTGATGCTTTTGAACTGTGGTGTTGGAGAGTCCCTTGGACTGCAAGGAGATCCAACCAGTCCATCTTAAAGGAAATCAGTCCTGAATATTCATTGGAAGGACTGATGCTGAAGCTGAAACTCAATACTTTGGCCACCTGATGTGAAGAGCTGACTCATTTGAAAAGACCTGATGCTGGGAAAGATTGAAGGCGGGAAGAGAAGGGGATGACAGAGGATGAGATGGTTGGATGGCATCACCGACTCAGTGGACATGAGTTTGAGTAAGCTCCAGGAGTTGGTGATGGACAGGGAAGCCTGGTCTGTTGCAGTCCATGGGGTCGCAAAGAGTCAGACATGACTGAGTGACTGAACTGAACTGATTAGGCTTTGAAGGAGAAGAGCACTGTGTAATTTGGACCCTAAACTACAACAGGAATGATTTTATTTTTAACTGGGAGATGACTGAGATGCAGAGAGGTGAATAAGTTGCCCTAATTGACCATATAAATAGGTGTGATTTAGAGTAGTGGTCATCAAAGTGTGATGCACAAGATGATTTGCTGGGTTTGCAAAGAAAATGTTATAAGCTATCTTTGTATTTTTTATATGAAAATGATCACGATATTAAACTCAATTAATATTTAACATGGGGCCTAAAAATAACACCTCTGTTCAGCATATTGTATATCAGGCAGTCATTTATCTGTAAATATACAGGGTTCATCTACAACACGAAGAGGCATGCAGCCTTGCCCTCATTTGCTTTCAAGGTATTGCAATGTATTGGGCTGCTATGTGCCTCATTAAACTGATTTAAAGAATATATTTTCTTGTTTTAAGTAAATGAGCATTGCCACAAAACAGATAAATGCCTTCTAAAGATTCCTTGTTGTGCTATTGTTTAGTTGCTACATTGTGTCTGATTCTTTTGTGACTCCATTGATGGTAGCCCCCTAGGCTCCTCTGTCCATGGAATTTCCCAGGCTAGAATACTGGAATGGCTTGCCATTTCCTTCTCCAGGAATTCTTGGAGAGAATCGAATAAGCATCTCCTGCATTGCGGGTTTGTATTCTTTATCACTGAGCCACCAGGGAAGCCCAGAAATAAAAAACAACAACAACAAAAAACCATTGAAGACAATACTGATAGCATGAAGACAATACTAAAGCATAAATACACGTGCACAATAGGAAAATGGCAAAGCTGAGACTTCTTACATATTAGGGCAGGATTTTGTGGTCATATTTGAAAGAATAATCATGGTAATCTAATCAAATCCCCAAAGAATTTGAAAAATATTTAGAAACTATTATGAACAGTATTCAATATGTAGATCTTATCTGCTATAACTAATAAACCTTATCTTGCCTTGAGATATTAACGACAATATAAACTAATAATAAAAAGACTTTTAAAATTAAGGCATCTAACTTTTGAAGCAAGCCTATTTTTTTTTCTTAACATTTAAAGTTATTTGAAACTCATCTTAGTATTATACATAATTTCATTAAAGGTGATGATAAATATTAAAAAATTTTTTGAGTTTGTTAATGAAATAATGCCATAATAATGCATGTAATGGAGAAGGAAATGGAAACCCACTCCAGTATTCTTGCCTGGAAAATCCCATGGATGAAGGAGCCTGGTGGGCTACCACCCATTGGATCGCAAAGAGTTGGATATAACTGAAGTGACTTCATTTCATTTATATATATATATGTTGGGGGAGTTTGTAATTTCCTCAGTTCTGTCTCATTGCAACAAAAATTTGAAGTGATGGACGGACCAGTGTTACAGCTTTGTGTTACAGTTCAGTTTTATTTAGAAAGCAAAGGAAAATACATCCTCGAGACATGAGGGCAGGCCCACCCAAAAGACGCAAAGAGAAGAGAATCCCCCAGCTCAACTTTGGCTCCTCTTTTTATATGTTTTTTCTCCTCCCCCTGAGCCTGCCCTGTAAAATCGAGCTAGCCAGGAGCCCTGTTTGTTCTACCTGAAGTCTGCACTCCGGTCCTCAGACCTTCCTTTGTTCTATTTTCATGGGTTTTTCCCTTCTTTGTCTTTTAGCCACCGCCACTGTGAACTCCGTTTTCCTATTCTAACTACCTAACATATATATTGGAGAAGGCAATGGCAACCCACTCCAGTACTCTTGCCTGGAAAATCCCATGGACAGAGGAGCTTGGTAGGCTGCAGTCCATGGGGTCGCTAAGAGTCAGACACGACTGAGCGACTTCACTTTCACTTTTCACTTTTATGCACTGGAGAAGGAAATGACAACCCGCTCCAGTGTTCTTGCCTGGAGAATCCCAGGGACAGCGGAGCCTGGTGGGCTGCTGTCTATGGGGCCTCACAGAGTTGGACACGACTGAAGTGACTTAGCAGCAGCAGCAACATATATATACATATAATATATATGTAGCACTTTGAGTCTTTCAATTATCTTTTTATTATGGTGGTGGGATTTCAAAAATGTCTGGAGACTCCTGGACCAGAGAATAAGTGCAAGCCTACAGGAAAATTTTAGGAGGCATACTAGAAAATGAGTTAGACAGCATATTTTGCAAATGGGCTTCCCTCATAGCTCAGTTGGTAAAGAATCCACCTGCAATGCAGGAGACCTGGGTTCAGTCCCTGGGTTGGGAAGATCCCCTGGAGAAGGGAAAGGCTACCCACTCCAATATTCTGGCCTGGAGAATTCCATGGACTATACAGTCCATGGGGTCGCAAAGAGTCGGATATGATGGAGTGACTTTTACTTCACTTCACTTCAAGCAACATAAATCTGAAAGGTATCTCATTCTAATTAAGATAGTGGGATAAACCAGTTGATTGAAGCAATGGATTCAATTCAACTATAATATATTTAAAAAGATAAAGTTTAAGTGCTACTCTTTGAACTTTATCTTTTTAAATGTATATTCGATAATGAAAATTTCCAGTCCTCTACTGCAGGATGGGTAAACAGCAGTGTAAGAAAAGAAACAACTTAGCAGTTTCTCAAGACAGAATGTGATACATGTGCCATAAAAGACAATTTTTTTTGGCAGTATGGACAGAATCCTTTATCTAGAATGTAGAACAGTCTAGTCAGACACCAGGGATACAGTTTGTAGTAAAAGAAGTCATTTTTTAAGTACCTTCTGAAAAAAAATTTTTTTTAAATTGGGGTATAGTTGATTTACGGTGTCATGTTAGTTTCAGGTGTACAGCAAAGTGAATCAGTTATACATGTACATATATCCTTTTTAAATAGACCAGAAGTAAGTATTAATAGAAGAGCTACCAAAGGAGAGGGCTTCCCTGGTGGCTCAGAGGTTAAAGCGTCTGCCTCCAGTGCGGGAGACCCGGGTTCAATCCCTGGGTTGGGAAGATCCCCTGGAGAAGGAAATGGCACCCCACTCCAGTATTCTTGCCTGGAGAATCCCATAGACGGAGGAGCCTGGTAGGCTACAGTCCACGGGGTCGCAAAGAGTTGGACACGACTGAGTGACTTCACTTTCACTTTACCAAAGGAGAGGCAGACAAAAGGATTCGGTCTTAGGAATTGAGGGTATCAACTTTAAAAACCCTCAAAGTTGTCATGAGCCTACTAATATTTAAAGGATGACTATGTGAAAAGAGAATCACCGTTTGCATGATCCCAAGGCAGTCCTGCACCATTCAGTCCATAGCACAGCAGCTGCTTCCACCACGCCACGCTCTGTGAGCTGGCTACAGTCCGGGTTGACGCCTGGGATCTGATGGCCTTTACACCCCACAGGTGGGCCTGCCCTTGAGGACACACCCCTCTATTTTTAGATTCAAATGTAGGGATTGGAATCTGACTCCCCAGGACCATCTGAGGGCCAACCATGGCAACCTGAGGATAGAGGAGAGTTAGGATAGGTCATCCTTGACCTATAAAGAAGGTGGTCTGAGGAAGTTTGGCAGATAACTTCCCTTCCTCTATCCCCTGTGTGACCCACTCATTTTGAGTGGAGGTGTAACTCTGCTGTATCTCCGTCTGGCTCCCTGTAAAGTGGCAGCTGACACATTCTACCCCTGCCTGCTTCACATCCTCTTTAGTGTCATCTGGGCTTGTAAAAGTGAAGTCGCTCAGTTGTGTCCAACTCTCTGCAGCTCCGTGGACTGTAGCTCACCAGGATCCTCTGTCCATGGGATTTTCCAGGCAAGAGTACTGGAGTGGGTTGCCATTTGCTTCTCTGGGCTTGTACCTTCTACATATATTACCTCCACTTTTTCCTTGGCTCAAGCTTTCATTTTTAGAGGATCTACACAAAGACAACCAGTTCCTAGAATGTTAACATGCAATGTGATGATAATCAAAATAGACAAACACTTCGTGGTCAAGTATATTTGGAGAACTTTGCATTAAATAAAAATAGATTCACTTACTACAAAACTTCTTTAATAAGGTGGATATTATGCAGGCTTTTTTTTTTCATATTTCTTGGAAATCTCTTTCCAGAGAGCACGTGTAATGTCAGCATAATATAGAAAGAATTTGGGGAGTGCTGTTTTAGTTGGCAAAATAAGGAGCTATTTTCTAGCTCAACTTCAGGCACAGAGTTGTCTTATTGTCAAAGACAAAGAACTGTACAAAGGTAGAATCAAGGAGCCTTGGAAGACTGATAGTTCTGATTGCTACATTCCTGGTATGCACAGGGAATACCCTGATGTTAAAGAGATGAATCAGCAACAACTCATCTGATGATTTCTGAGGCTCATTCTAGTATTCCGAGTCTACTGCTTCACTTTATTAATTTGGCATTTTAAGTTTAAAGACAGGAATGTCTTTGCCATTATTTATAGTAGATCATATGGACACTCCATTTACAATTAGTATTTAGGTGTTTCTCTGAAAGAGTTGTTCACCTCCTCTACCTGAGCTTGCCCACCTCAGTATACTACACAGCAGTCACACACCAAAAGCAGCTAGAACAATTTCTCATACATAAGTGGTGTCAAATAAATCAGAGTTTTCATATTTTTCATGAGAAGGAAATTTGACCATATTTGGTAAATAATTCAAAATCCTTTAGAGCTGCTGCTGTTTAGTTGCTAAGCTGTGTCTGATTTTTTGTGACCCGTCCCCCCTCCCCCCATGGACTATAGTCCACCAGTTACCTCTGTCCGTGGGATTTCCCAGGCAAGAATACTGGAGTGGGTTTCTATTTATTTCTCCAGGGGATCTTCCTGACCCAGGAATCAAACCTGTGTCTCCTGTTTGGCAGGCAGCTGGGGAAGCCCAAAATCCTTTAGAGAGGATCAGCTAAATAAACGTCAAAGATTTAATTCTTGGTGACCAGGCCTTTCTCTTCACGCTTGGAAATACTGGGTCTTTTATAATTGGTGTCATATTCATGCCAGGTTCTTACGTACTCTGCTCTACTATAGGTCCAGTCTCTTCTCTTTGTACTTTCTCGACCTGCCATACTGCTTAGGAATAACTACTTATCTTTTAGGTATCAATGCAAAATACACTTCTCTAACTTCCCCAGACAGAACTAGCAGCCTTGTCTTATGCTTCTACAACAAGGTAGCGTCTTGGCAGAAAGCCCTCCAGCTGGTTCAAATCAAGAAACTATTTACAAAGGAACAAGCAAATGCCTTCAGAGACTAGAAATGAAAATTAATTACCAACTCTAGAGATGAAAGAGGGACGGAGGAGCCTGGTGGGCTGCAGTCCATGGGGTCGCAAAGAGTCGGACACGACTGAGCGACTTCACTTTCACTTTTCACTTTCATGCATTGGAGAAGGAAATGGCAACCCACTCCAGTGTTCTTGCCTGGAGAATCCCAGGGACGGCAGAGCCTGGTGGGCTGCCGTCTATGGGGTCGCATAGAGTCGGACACAACTGAAGCGACTTAGCAGCAGCAGAGATGAAAGAGTAAGGGGAGAAAGGAGGGTTACTAGGACCAGTGAGAGTGGAGCTCTGGAGGAGGAGCACTTCCATTCTGGAGGAGCTCTGCTATTGCCAGAGATGTGCACCTTAGCAGCCTCTCATTGGCCAGAATAAATTGCAAGTCAGGTGGCAAGAGAGTCTGAAGAATGTATTCTCAGAGGCATGCCCATCCGCTGTGGTACAGGGAGAAGGATGCATGTAGGAGAAAGGGGGGATAAGTGGAGAATAACCTTTTTGACACTTTAGCCAACTTACCAATTAGATTTACTTTGTTCATGTGTCTGTCTTTCCTCTGCTTTGACAAAGAGATAAGTATGCTTTGTTTCGTTGTGTTGTATTATGTACATATCCTTAGTAGGCAATAGTGCAGCAGTAAATGTAAGTTGGAGGAAAGGAAGAGAGGGAGGGAGAGAGAAAGGGAGGAAGGGAGGAGTGATTTGTGTTTATATGAAGCATATTTAATACAAAGTAGCAGTTCAATCCCAGTGAGACGTTCTAAGAGGCAGCAGGAATGGAAGGTCTAGAAGCAAGTGGCTCCAAGTAGTGACTCGGGAAACAAACAGTGCATCATTTGCACTGTGTGCTCCCAAATTAGGCAGACTTCCTTTTGGCTTTGCACCACGCTGGATTTTAACTTTGTGTGTTAGCTTTAAACCTTAAGTGGTAATGGTCCTTCACACAGGTCATTTATATTAGAGGTACCACAACTTTATCATCATATTACAATACATTAGAGGTAGTTTTGAAATAAATTTTTGAACTGAGGTTGCTTATTACTTTATACTGATTTTACTATCTCAATATCCTGATTTGGTCATTTTAAGCATTTTAAAGCATTTGCTTTTCTGTTCATTATCAAATTCTCCTACTCCTTGGTGACCAGTTACTATTAAAAATATTTTTTTTTTTACCAGATCTAAAGATGGAGATAAGCCTTCTGGAAATATCAATATTTGTTATTGTTCAGTTGCGACCCCATGCATGGACTGCAGCACATCAGGCCTCCCTATCCATCACCAGCTTCCAGAACTTGCTCAAATTCATGTCCACTGAGTCAGTGATGCCATCCAAACATCTCCTCTGTTGTCCCCTTCTCCTCCTGCCTTCAGTCTTTCCTAGTATCAGGGTCTTTTCCAGTGAGTCTGCTCTTTGCATCAGTTGACCAAAGTATGGAGTTTTAACTTCACCCTCAGTCCTTCCAATGAATATTCAGGACTGTTTTCCTTTAGGATGGACTGGTTGGATCTCCTTGCAGTCCAAGAGACTCTCAAGAGTCTTCTCCAGCTCCACAGTTCAAAAGCATCAATTCTTTGGCACTCAGCCTTTTTCATTGTTCAGCTCTCACATCCATACATGACTACTGGAAAAAAACATAGCTTCAACTAGATGGACCTTTGTCGGCAAAATAATGTCTTTGCTTTTTAATATGCTGTCTAGGTTGGTCATAGCTTTTCTTCCAAGGAGCAAATGTCTTTTAGTTTCATAACTGCAGTCACCATCTGCAAAGATTTTAGAGCCCAAGAAAATAAAGTCTTTCACTGTTTCCATTGTTTCCCCATCTATTTGCCATAAAGCGATGGGACCAGATGCCATGGTCTTTGTTTTTTGAATGTTGAGTTTTAAGCCAGCTTCTTCACTCTCCTCTTTCACCTTCATCAAGAGGCTCTTTAATTCGTCTTTGCTTGAGGGTGGTGTCATCTGCATATCTGAGGTTATTGATATTTTTCCCTGCAGTCTTGATTCCAACTTGTTCTTCATCCAGCCTGGCATTTCGAATGATGTATTCTGCATATGAGTTAAATTTCAGGATGACAATATACAGCCTTAACATGATCCTTTCCCCATGTTGAATCAGTTTGTTTTCCAATGTCCGGTTGCTTCTTGACCTGTATACAGGTTTTGCATATGATGATGGCTAAATATTAAGTGTTCCTGAAACAGTTGCAGTAGTCAGTGCAAATACTGAACATTTATGTAAGTGGTTTAAAAAATAGCTTTCAGTGTTTAGAAAATACCCTTAAGCTATAAGGAGGGGAAGGAGGATGGAGAAGAAAGAGAGATAGATGAATGGGGTAGGTATAGATTCTAAAGTATGTGTTTATTTTGTACTTTGCCTCAAGTGTTTTTGAAATATTGAAATTATGAGAAATTTTTAAGATAATCAAATTTGTACCTTTTGAAAGGAAAATATGCAAACTTGTTTTATGAAATTTGATCTTCTCTAGTAGTATTCATTTATTAGGCATTCATTCTGATTTAAGGGTAAATGCTCTTAGTAACTTTCCATTTGGGGCTTCCCAGGTGGCACAGTTGGTAAAGAATCCACCTGCCAATGCAGGAGACACAAGAGACACACGTTCGATCTCTGGGCAGCAAGATCCCCTGGAGGAGGAAATGGCAACTGCTCCAGTATTCTTGCCTGGAGAATTCCATGGACAGGGAAGCCTGGTGAGCTATGGTCCATGGGGTTACACAGAGTCAGACACGACTGACGGACTAACACACATACACACCCTATTAGTTATTCTTGGTTCCTACCACTAATATCTTCTTACCACCATCTCTGAATGTCTTACATGTTATTTGGCCTCATAAATATTTATCAGCTTATGTAGTGGGTAGGATGTACTGATGTAAATATGAACAATAGGGCCCTGTAATATAAGAGTGCCTACTCTTTCTTATTGGTGGAAAGGACGTGACAATAAATGACTACTGTATATCCCTGTGAGCAGTAAGTGGAGCTATTTACAAAATGCTAGGTGAGCAGCAGAAGATGGTAGTATTGACATTAGTTTGGAAGAGTTGTGAAAAATAAAAACCAACTCGTTTCGGCTGAGGCTTGAAGAATTAAATAAATCATTGTATTTATTTAATTATTACCAGGAAGTGGGAACAAAATTGTACCAGAGTCACTGGTACAATTAAGAATCCTAAAAAGAGTTTTCCATAATGTTTTATGATGCCCAAGCTGCCACATCACTGAGGCCCACTCTACACTAATTTCTCAGGGGAACTTTCTATGACACGAAAGGGAGAAATAGTGACTTAGACACCCAGTCACTTAGACGCCTTCTAAAATCCCCACATACTAGCTATAAAAGCTTGTAAAAATATTTCATAAACTTTTCCCCAAGTAATCAGTTACTTTCTAAAGGAAATTAGTATCATTTCATGTAGGTATAGCCATTGCTTCAATTTTTCAGAAAGCTAGGAAAGAGTATTTTCTTCCCAGGAAGGAAAAAAATAAATATGTTAAGGCAAAAATCAAACAATAGACATTTAAAATTACTGTATTTAAAGTGTTAGCATTGAGATAATTTGATTTCTTTATTGGAAAGAGCAAAAATTAATTTAATTTAATCTACATAATTAGTATTATGTAGTTAACACTGGGGTAACAAAGACCAGATTTGCTGTACTGACTCATACAACCGAAAAACAGGAAAACTATAAGAAACAATGGTTTTAAGATACCGGATATCATAACTGGATAACAAAGGGCAGCAGTCCTGATGAGAAACAGAAGTAAGCCCTCTAACTGTCCTAGCTTGTTGCCTTGAGAGAGCTTCCAGGCCACTGTAGTGCCTGCATGCTAAGCCGCTTCAGTCATGTCCAACTCTGTGACCCTATGGGCTGTAGCCCGCCACTGCTCTGACCATGGGATTCTCCAGGCAAGAATACTGGAGTGGGTTGGTGTGCATGCCTTAAGGGGATCTTCTCGACCCAGGGGTCGAATCCACGTCTATTACATCTCCTGCACTGGGAGGCAGGTTCTTTACCAGTAGGGACATCTGGGAAGACCAGAACAGGGAAAGGAAACCCAAGCAAAATGTACAGGTTCTTTGAAGTGAGGAGACAGAATTGAGATTCTGAAGAGACCAACACAGCCAGTGTTTTCAAGATAGAGAACCACAGAGGAAAGAAGGAACTGCACACAGAGAGAGCTCCAGGGACCTGCAGAAACCCCCTCTCAAGTATTCAGCTGAGTACTGCTCAGCACATCCCTGTGAGAAAGCTCACTACTCAGAGCTGGGGAAAGAACCACTCAAATGCATGAGAAGCAACAGTGCAAGGAGCTCGCACAGGCCGAGGAACAGCGCTTATTCCCAGAAGTCGGAGTAGAGAAATTTCTAATTCACAGGTCAGTGACTAGGATTCCAATAACCCTAGACTAAAACTGCTTTGGTTCCAACCTAACAAATCTTAAAAACAAGACCCAGCATGATCATACTGTTTCCAAGTAGCTCCACCTGTTCCAGAATACAACTCAAGTATATTTGTAGCAATATATAAATATCCAACAAGACGTCCAATAAAAAATTACCAGACATGCAAAGTAGCAGGAAAATACAATCCATAATGAGGAAAAAAATCAGTCAAAATTGACTGACACAGATGTTAGAATTGGCAGACAAATTATAACAGCATTCCATATTTTCAAAATTTAGAGGTAAGATCGAATGTGTTAAGCCAAGACATGGAAGATATAAAAAGGACCCAAATCCTTCTTCTACTGATTAAAACTGTAATGTGTGAGATGATAAAATAAATTTAAAAGCAAATATAAAAGACTGGATTAGATACTTGTTGAAGAAAAGATTAATGAACTTGAAGACAACAGTGGAAATTACTCAAAACATAGAGGAAAAAAAGAAGCTAAAATAAATGAATATAGCATCAGGAAGCTTTGGAAAATTTCAAACAGCCTAACAATAAGCATATTGTTTATTAAGGAATGTCTAAGGGAGAGGCAGATTAAAAGCTCAAGAAATAAGGGTCAAATTATTTCAAACTGGATGACATTGTAAACCTACAGATCTAAGAAGCTCAACAAGCTCTTGAGCTCAAGAAATGAAGAAAGCTATACCACAGACCATCATAATCAAATTGCTTCAAACCCACTAAAGAAAAGTCTTAGAAAGAGTCAGGGGGAAACTGGATAAGAGCAGAGCTCTCTTTGGAAAGAAGGCAGGTGAGGAGACAATGGCTGCCATCTTCAGCAAAGGAAAAGAAAAAAATTTCACCTGTCAACTTACATTTTCTAGCCAGTGAAAATGTTTTCCTCAATGAAGACAAAATGAAGACGTTCAGACATACAAATGCTAAAGGGATCCATCCCCAGCATATCCATACTGTGAACAGTGTTAAAGGAAAGCATTTAGGCAGATTGAAAATGGTACCAGAAGCAAACATGGCCATGCACAAGGAGGGAAAAGCATGGGAAACGGTGGCTATACTGGGTTAACGCACAAGATTATTTTCTTCGTTTCAAACCTCTTTTTTTTTTTTTTTAAAAAAAAGGTTGGCTGAATAAAAATAAAAAGTGTAGGATGAAGCTTATAGTACATGGAGAACTAAAATCTGTGGCAACAATAACACAAAGACCAGGAAGGAAGAAATAGAAGCACACTGTTGCAAGATTCTTATACTGTAAGTGAAGCATCATAAGAAGATGGAGTGATATGGTAAAGATGTATGCTGTAAACCCTAAAACAACCACTCAAGTAGCAAAATAGAGTCACAGCTATATATTAAACCAACAAAAGAGCTAAAGTGGAATCATAAAAATACCCAATCTAAAATTAATGTATTTTATAAGACAACAACATTGTTATTACCCCTTATGAAAGCAAAAGGCTTCATATACATTGTAGAAATATTTTCACCAAGGGAAATTAATGTCATTTATATTGTTTCCCTCTGGTGTCTTAACTCGATAAAGGTATAGATATAGCCTGAGAGAATAACACAGTAAATATATTTTCTATGCCAGAAATCCTTTACCACTTTTTGCCACAACCACAGAAAGGATGTTTTTTAACAAGGGTGATGCATTTCCATTGCCGGAGAAATGCATGTGTAGATGTGTTGCTAAATCACCTGTCCTTTCTCTACCATATAAGAAAGAATTTAAAAACGTGTGAGTGAGAGCTACAATATTGACCTCCAGTCTTTAGTTTATATCAAAGTTATATTCATATATTCCAGTTATTTCTTACTAGCAGTAAATGACCAATGATACATCTCACAGCCTACGTAGAACCCAGTCTGTCTGTCTATAGTTAAGAATAGCTGTCTTGAACCTAATTCCCAAACTCAAATCCAACTCTGGCAAGAACACTCTTGCTACAAAATGGTTGCTTCCCCTCAGCCCCATCCTCAGTAACTTGATTGCTTCTCTCCTGTTCCCCCTTTTGCCTAAATCATTGTGTCCATGTAAAAATTTGGAAAGTTGGCAAGTTTATAGAATAATTCAAGTTAGAAAACATTGCCTTAGGCACTGTCTTTCAAATATAATTTTTTAGCTGTCTTTTCAATGGGAATGGATGGCAGCCAGGACAAGATGTAATTTACTAATGAGATTAAAGTTCAGTTCAGGTCAGTTCAGTTCAGTCGCTCAGTCCTGTCTGACTCTTTGTGACCCCACGGACTGCAGCACACCAGGCCTCCATGTCCATCACCAACTCCTGGAGCTTACTCAAACTCATATCCATTGAGTCAGTGATGCCCTCCAACCATCTCATCCTCTGTCGTCCCCTTCTCCTGTCTTTAATTTTTTCTAGCATCACGGTGTTTTCAAATGAGTCAGTTCATCGCATCACATGGCCAAAGTATTCAGCTTCAGCATCAGTCCCTCCAGTGAATATTCAGGGCTGATTTCCTTTAGGATGGACTGATTTGATCTCCTTGCAGTCCAAGGGACTCAAGAGTCTTCTCCAACACCACAGTTCAAAAGCATCAATTCTTCAGCACTCAGCTTTCTTTACATTCCAACTCTCACATACATGACTACTGGGAAAAACAGCAAAGTACAGGCATGTCGTGTTCTTGATTGAGACGAGATCAACCTTTCAGGTTCTCAATAGTCCAGTACCAGTGAAAGACTGACTTTATGTGAAGGGGTGTAAAGTCCATGAAGATATTGAATGACTGCTCTTACCACACACTGGGCTCAACTCTGGTGAGCTAGACAAATAGCAGGCTCTTCCACAGCACTGCCTGGCACACAAGAGCTGTGTGTCCTGTGCTCAGTCTCTCAGTCGTGTCCAACTTTGCAACCCCATGGACTGTAGTCCTCCAGGCTCCTCTGTCCATGGGATTCTCCAGGCAAGAATGCTGGAGTGGCTTGTCATTTCCTCCTCTAGGGGATCTTCTTGACTCAAGGATTGCATCTGCAGCTCCTGCAGCTCCTGCTTTGGCAGGTGGATTCTTTATCACTGAGCCACCCAGGAAACCCCCCAGCAAACACTGGTTGAGGTGAAATCCTAGCGGGGAAAGACAGCATTGAGCAAATGTGTGTGTTAAAAAGTCACGTTGTGGGAATTTCTGGAAGTAGTTGGGGAAGATAATACATAAATGTTCCATTTCACACTACTCTAAGTTTTGAATTTTAAGTCCCTGAGTTACTGTTGTAACAAAAACTGTGTATTTTGAAATTACTATTTTTGTTTCTCCTCCTCTTCTTTTTGTTGCTCTGCTTGTGTTACTCTGATATTTTGTAATTGCTACTTTATTTCTAATTTTAGGAAGTTGGTATTTGAAAGAGGGTTTCTGAAAGGGTAAGTATTTTTCCCCCAAATAAGAAAGACTTTGGGAATATGGAAATGACAACCCACTCCAGTATTCTTGCCTGTGGAATTATGTACACAGAGGTGCCTGTATCGAATGAGGACCCCGCAGTCCATGGGGTTGCAAAGAGTCAAATGTGACTGAGGGACTAACACACACAATTTTTTTTTACCCAAAATAAGAAAGACTTCGGGGATATACTCAATAACTATGTCATATCTTTGTATGGTGACATAATGTAACTAAACTTATTGTGATCATTTAAAAATGTCTAGAAATATACAATCATTATGTTTTGTAACAGGAACTAACATAGTGTTGTAGATCAATTATACTTCAGAAAAAAAAAACAAAACAAACTCATGGAGAAAGAAACTAGACTTGTACATAACAGGAGTGGGAGACAAGGGAAAGAGAAAAGTGATGAAGGAGGTCAAATAGTAAAAACTACCAGATATAAGACAGATCAGTCTGAAGCGATGTAATGGACAACATGATAAATGTGATTACTACTGCTGTATGCTTTCTATGAAAGTGTTAGTAAATCCTGTTCCTGGAAAAAGAAAAAAAAATTGAGTTCTTTAATTTTCTATTAATATCTCTATGAGATAATAGACATTTACTAAATGTATTGTGATAATTGTTGAGTGTTATATGAAACTCAAACCAGTGTACTATATACCTTAAACTTATACAGTGCTGTATGTCAATTATATCTCAATAAAACTGGAAGAAAAATACTATGTATGTGTTTGTGTGCGTGTGTGCACATAATGGTGTGTGCGCATGTCTCTGTGTGTGTGTTAGTGTATGTTGATAGCAGAGGAGATGAAATTGTCATACTTCTTATAGTCTGTAGCCTCAGTAGAATTAAAATGGTGCTTACATATAAGGGGCAGTGATAGGGGCGGTTCTTTAATATCATTTACTGTTTGTTTGTTTTTTCCAAAGATGCTGCCCTTCAGTTGGATGCTTAGGGCAAACCGCTGATTTTATGCAGCTCAGTGTTTCATGTTTAGAACTCGGCCTCCAAACTCAGAAAGACTGGCTGAAGGCCAGCTGACAGGTGGAGCCCACCATGTACTCACGGCAGCCAGACCCTGAGCCTG
Organism: Bos mutus; assembly: GCF_027580195.1. Classification (NCBI taxonomy): domain Eukaryota; kingdom Metazoa; phylum Chordata; class Mammalia; order Artiodactyla; family Bovidae; genus Bos; species Bos mutus. Next base: position 10,609,836 of record NC_091630.1, on the reverse strand, counting down.
GCCTGTCACCTGCCAGGTGGAATCTGCTGATGAATTTGGGGTCTTTTTAGCAGCACACCCCACTTTTTCAGCCAGCCAGCCAGCCTCACAACCTTCTGTATGACTCCAGAGTGCCATGGAATAAGCCATTTCTAAAGGTTCCCCCCGAAAGCAATGCAGTTCTCAGAAACACCACCCACAAGCTAGTAAACGAACAGCCATAACTTCATTTGTACTTCCTAACTCCAGACTTCTTCTCCTGAATGACAGATCACCTTTCCTGGAGTGGAGCAGTGTAAAGAGAGTGATGGTGACAGCTGACAGGTGAGGTGGGTCCTTCTGCAAGGCAAGCAAGCTTTCTGATCTTGGGCCAGTGGGTCTCACCTGTCAGCAACTGCTGACAGCCCAGGGCTCCCTGCCAAGAGCAGGAGCCCTGTGATTTTGACATGGCAGATGGGAGTCAAATATAATAGCTGACAAGTGAGATGGGCAACCCAGGGATTGTTCCCCTGCATGTTCCAGGGTCAGAGTCTATGCAAAAGATCCGTGGTGTTGCCAAGCTTGCTCAGTGGCTAGACCACCTTCTGTAGCCCATCGAAAGGGCAGGAACGGAACCTCTCAAGTAATAATAAGAACATAGTGCCTATTGTGTTGCAGATATTTACAAATATTTTTTGTCTCCAGAGCAACTGTCCAAGGGGATGGTCACTGTGTTACAGATGGGAAACCAAAAGCCAGTTGAATGAGCGTCTCGGGGCCACACAGCTTGGTGTGAGAAGAGCTGGGATCAGACAGAGATGAGCCCAGCTCCCACGCTGGGCCATTTCCAAAATTCTGTTGCTGGTTTCCCAGCTAGTTCCTGTTTCTGTAGGCCAGTCAGTCATTTCTATTTCACTTTTGTAGTGAAAAGGAAGAATGAATAATAATAGGAAGAAAGTATAAGTGAAAAAACATTAGAAAGAATACAATACATTCATTTTACTGTGGACAATGATTGGCTTATTACAAAGTTAAATGTTTTTTCTAAACTTAACACATCCCAGGAAACTGGCACAGTGCTTGCAAGTACCAGACCTGAACATGAACAGGAATAAGTTTAGGAATCCCCTTAGAAGTGCATGTAATTCATAAGTAATACGAATATAGTTAGAACAAAGGACAGTGCAGAATTTTTTACATTCTCGGGACTGGCAGAATTTATTCTGGGATGAAAAACTGCTCTTTTGTTTAGTAAAGCATCTTATTAGAACTTTTGAGTATACCATGATACTGTTTGGAATGAGGAAGTTAAAAACAGTTAAATTGTGTGATTTAAACAGATAGGCTCCTTGAGGCTGTGGAAGGTATGAGGTGTAGGGGCTGGGCTGGGAGCAGAGAGGACTGAGGAATGGAGATGAGGTTTTGCAGCAACTGATAGAGAGCAGTATCTGTTACCCTTGCTCAGGAGGGAGGAAAGTTCCAGAAGACTCAGATGATGTCCTTTGGAAGTGATGATAGTGGACATTGATTTTTGTTTCCTTTTTCTGTAACATAACTTCCTTATGATGGGTGCTGGTGTTTGACAGTCGTCTTAACATACAACCAGTGTGTTACCAGGGCCTTTGACTCAAATAAGGAAGGAAGGAGGTTGTATTCATGCTCAGAAAAAGCCAGTAAATGGAGGGCCAACACAACTCACACTCTGAGACTAACATGATGCCAGTGGCTTCTGTGCAAGAAAATCCTGGAATCCTTTGTGAGTTTCAGGAAGTGATCAGTTGTCAAGATCACCACCCTTCAGAGTGGAGCTGAGATCGAAGTTACTGCTGTGAAGCAAGACATCTTGTCGTTACATCGTCTCTTCTGTATGAAAATTACTCCCCTGGTGATCTCATCCTGTCTCATGACTTTAAATGTCAGCCTCATATTGACGATAACTTAAAGCTAATGTTTATCTCCAACCTCTCCCTCACCCACCTAACCTCTCCACTTGGGCATCCAACAAACATCTCAGACTTGATGTGTCCAATGCTCCCCTCTGATTTACTAATTCTTCCCCAGCCCATCTCTCTTAATGTTTGTCATCCCAGTAAATGGTACCGCCGCTCATCCTCAAGCCAACCGAAACACCCTGTTTTCATCCTCAACTCCTTGTTAGGATATGGATCCCACTTCTGTCTCAAATGCGACTACTTCTCATAATCTTCACAAATAATGCTCTAGCCAAGTGACTGACCTAAGCCCTGGCACAATGGACACTGAGAGAGTCTCTGACCTCATTCTTGCCCCCTGTCCTGGCCATCTGTCCTGAGTCTATTCTTTATGCAGCAGTGAGAATGAGCCAATTACAATGTAACTCAGAGCAGTTCTCCTGTACTCGTTGCCCTTTGATAACCTTCCTGAGCAGGTGTGGTCAGCTCTTGTCTTGTGTCTCAGTGGCTAATACAGTGCCTAGCAGAGAGTGTTTAAGAACGTCAGTCTGTTCACAGACTAGAGAAATACAGTGTTCTTCTACCCAAATAGGAAAGCAGTGAGAATTGGGGAGGTGTGTACTACTGAAGAAGGTGCTATGTACTCTTCAGCAGCTTTCTTTTCAAGGCTAATTTCACAGCAAACATGGGATTATGTTTTAACAGTTTCTGAGAAATGATAGCAAATGGCAGGAAATCTGTACATTAGCAACATAGACAACTTCATGGCTCAGAAAATGAGAAAATGCAAAATTGTGATAGCATAAATAGGGGGTTTTCTGTATATATAGCTTCCTCTTAGCCCAATCTTGTGTTTATTGAATATTCATTGGGGTATGTTAGAACAGTGAACAATATTTTATGAGCTTGGCAAAAGGATAAATTGCTGAATGGCTTACATTTTTTTGCTAACCAAGAAAGCCTCACAGAATCTGCCCAAAGTGGATTTTTACCAGTCAAAGGTGGCTGAAAAAGAAATTTATTTAATTGCTCCTATCAGTTCAGCTTCCTGTATTTGCTGAATTCTCTTATTTTGTACTCCTCAATGACTATCAACATCACTTTTATAAAGGTTTGTCCCTTTATATATTTCTTCAATCTCTTTCTTTACATAGGCATCCTGATCTCTTCTAATAACCACATTTCCCTCAACAGACTTATGTTTTCAACTATTGTTTCCAATAGTCTCATTTATTTCAGAACATTATAGAAAAAGTCTAAATCTCTTTATTGCTGGACAAAATGTTGGGCACTGTTCTCCTGATGTTCTTACACTTCATTCTGAATTAAGACCTAAGGGACTTTGCTTGATGCCCTTAATCTAGTGGAATTTATTTGTTCTACTAAAAGAAAAGTCATAGTAAAAAGTTACTATTTCTATCTGTTAACAATTTATTGAAGGATTTTTAAAGATATGATAACAGCCCCTGTGAAAACAATGAAGCAAAGTTTCTAGCACATAGTAGGCCAATAAAAATTTTCTTAAGAATGAACAAAATGACTGTGAGTGAATAAGGGATTAAGTATGTTATTTAGTAGCATTTAGACTTGATATACTAGTTCATAGGCAGATGTGAAATTTGAATGCAATTTGAATATGATGTTTTAAGTAGCCAATAATTTTAATATTGTAATACATTTCAGAATGGTTTATGATGCAGGCTATAATACTGTCACAAAACATATGATCATCACCTAATATAGTGTTTGAAATCTTGCCAGCCAAAATTATCAATAAATAATTTTTATCCTAATTAAAAGCTAACTTTATTTTTATAACCATTGTATCATAATTGCTTAAAGAGATGTTAACAGATTTAATCATTTATCTAAAAATATTATCCTACATTTCTGAAAGGAATAAAATTCAGGAGAGCAATCTTTTAAATTTGCAAAAATGTGTGTTTTTTCTCAGTTAATTGAATAGCTGAATGTCATGATCAAACCAGAGACATTACTTTGGTAATGGACTGACAAATGGACTGACAAAAGTCCATTTAGTCAAGGCTATGGTTTTACCAGTAGTCATGTGTGGATGTGAGAGTTGGACTATAAAGAAAGCTGAGCACCGAAGAATTGATGCTTTTGAACTGTGGTGTTGGAGAAGACTCTTGAGAGTCCCTTGGACTGCAAGGAGATCCAACCAGTCCATTCTAGAGGAGATCAGTCCTTACTATTCCTTGGAAGGGCTGATGCTGAAGCTGAAACTCCAATACTCTGGCCACCTGATGTGAAGAACTGACTCATTGGAAAAGACCCTGATGCTGGGAAATATTGAAGGCAGGAGAAGGGGACACCAGAGGATGAGATGGTTGGGTGGCATCACTGACTCAATGGACATGAGTTTGAGTAAACTCCGGGAGTTGGTGATGGACAGGGAGGCTTGGTGTGCTGCGGTCCATGGGATCGCAAAGAGTCGGACACGACTGAGAAACTGAACTGCACTGAACTGATGTCATGATCAACTTATGCTCAAATTAGTCTGGGAAGAATTTTCTTGTTTTCTCTTTCTCCTCTGTCAGTCCTCACCTCTCGCTGTTAAAACTTCTTTCCCAAAGACTTTCAGTTTTGTTTCCTCACCTATTACTTTATTTCAGATCTTTCATTTTCCTTTAATAAAGTCTGCTGTTTAATCAGTATATCACTCCTGTTATTATCATGTTTTTGCTTCTTTTTAATAATAACTGTGGGCCACGTGGTGCCTTAAAATACATGATATAAATGTGCATAGCTCCCTGTGGCAGATTTCGTTACTCACCCAGATGCTTCACTCCTCCTGGTACCCACCTCCGGGACCTCAGGCAAATGGAAATGTGTAGCTCCTTGTTAAAATGTGATTAAAAATTTCAAGACAGCAACAGCAAAGCATTAAACTAACCATGGATCCTTAGAAGCTTGTGGCTCTGCCTGTACAAATAACATGAAGGCAGTCCTGTTCCAGCCTTTGCCAGGTGATCTTCCAGTTTCTTCCCCTAGAGTCACTGTGTCTCCATCCTGTGGATATTGGGTGCAATGGTCTGAAGTCTGTGTCCCCCAAAAAAGTTCATATGCTGATATCTTTGCCTCCAAGATAATGGTATTAGGAGGCGAGGGCTTTGGAAAGTGAGGGATCATGAGGGTGTGTCCCACATGGATGGGATTAGTGCCCTTATAAAGTGAAAGTCACTCAGTTGTGTCTGACTCTGCAACCCCATGGACTGGGGCCCTCCAGGCTCCTCTGTCCATAGAGTTCTCCAGGCAAAAATACTGGAGTAGGTAGCCATCCCCTTCAGCAGAGAATCTTCTCTTTACTGCCTGAGCTACCAGGGAAACCCTTATAAAAGAGGTTCCCAAAACATCTTTGCCCCTTCTTCCATGTGAGGTCATAGTGGGAAAGTGGTCTACAATGAGAAAACAGACTCTCATCAGATATCAAATCTGGTGGTGCCATCACTTTGCACTTCTTAACCTTTAGAACTCTGAGAAATACATTTTTGCTGCTTATAAGCCACCTGGTTCATCATATGTTTGTGATGGCAGCCCGAGTGGACTAAGACATTGGGCTTGACCAGGTGATTTGCTTCAGCCAGGGGAATGTGGGTGGGAATGACGTGCACCAGATCTGCCTGGGCCCTTTGAAGGCATCAGGTGTCTCTGCTTGCCCCTCTGTTTTTTGGTGATAGCCACACGAGGGGTATGTCTCAACCAACCCATCAGGATATGAGACTCAACCCACCGTACAAAGTTAAGCCCACCTGAGCCCAACCTCTTTCAGTTAACTTCAGCCAACCTTCAGGCCCATCAGTGAGAATAAATGATAAGCAGTTAGATCTCGTGAATCTTGGAGTAATTTGTTACACAGCAGAAACCAACTAATACACTACACGAAACCAGTTATCTAAGAGGCCCTAGCGGGCAAACTGGGTTTTAGTTGTTGATCCTGGCTCCTTCTCTCTAATACCTCACTGGCCCAGCTCAGACTGTGACCCCGTTGGTTGCCATATCAAGACCCTGATTGTGCTTTTCCCTCCAAACCAACCCCTTTAACTGCACTCTAAACTCTACACAAACTGCCTCCCCAGCTCCACTCTTGGCTCTGACAGAGCTTAGCATCCCCGCCTGCTAGGGATATGTCATACATACACAAAGCACCGTTAACTCAAGGTATTTGTCGTGACAGTGCCTTTTATCTGCTCTCCCTACTTTCCCTTTCAGTGGTTTTTGAACTACTTTCCATCCTGTGGTCACAGTGACCTTTGGAAAGCAAGAATCAGTGCACACCATCCCATGCTTACACCTTCTTTGGCAACATTTGATGTTGGAGTAAGATCTAAACTTCTTATACTGCCTACATTCTTGATTTCACTTCCCGCCATTCCTCTGTTGTGCGTTATCTTCCAACCGCAATAGCTTTCCTGAAAAATGCCATGCCTATTTCCATCTCAGAACCCTTAGTCATTCTAATAAAACCCCTCTCGCTACCCCATCTTCAAGTCCTCCCTAAGTGCAGAGTGCTCCTACCAGTTGAGTCTAATAATTACTGTCCTATAATATTCTGGAAGATGTTTGTCTGGAAGGGTACTGAAAATCAGGTGAAAAGGGAATAGCATGATGCACAACTTACAAAAAATAATATCAAAGAAAAGAGATCTGTGACCAGATCAGGGGTCATTATATGCTCTGAGCTTTGAATGAAGGAAACAAGGTTCCTTCCTACACTCTCTCAAATAGAAGAATCCTAAGAAGGACTTCCACTGTTTCCTGCACTTTTTAATGAGATCAAACATGAGATGTCTATTAACAAGTTTTTTATATTCCTGCCACTTTATATTTGTATTTGATGAAATATTCCTGAACTCCACATATCTTGATTTGGGATAATAGTACTAATTATAAAAAAAATTCTTTCTTTATATATTTTAAAGGCAATTTAGGGAGACTTTATCAAAAGCTATTAAGCAGATACTTTTAAACTGGAATTTAACTGCATTCTTTGTCATTTCATTGACTTTATCTTTCCAAAATTGACCTCATGTCTCCATTTTTCATTCACAAATCAGCATGCATGAAGATAAATTCTTATAAAATTTTCTGTTAGATTTTTTTATATTCTTGACCCAGGAAGAATAATTATGAACTTTAATTGTCGTTTAAAAAGGAACAACCAATAATATCATTGCTTATAGCATTGCCCTGGTCACTCAGATGGCAAAGACTCTGCCTTCAATGGGTGAGACCTGAGTTTTATCTTTGGGCAGGAAGATCTCCTAGGAAAGGGAATGGCTACTGACTCCAGTATTCTTGCCTGGAGAATTCCATGGACAGAGGAACCTGGCAGGCTTAGAATTCATGAGGTCACAAAGAGTCAGACACAACTGAGCAACTAATACTTTCACTGTTAATATGGACAATGTAAGAATATGTAAAGGATAAAGAAATATCATCTAAAACTATGATTATGAGGGGCTTATGTGCAAAGTGTACGAGCCACAAACAAGGTCAACAGGAATAATGATTAGAACTGTGAGTTTGACCAAAGCAAGGGATTGCTATGTGAAAATGCAATAAAGCTTTGTTAAGCTTAGGGAAGATTATAATAGAGAAGGTGAACAGAGTGAAGTGGAAATGGGTCCCATCCATTCATGGCCAGGGATGAGACTGAAAGATTCCATGTGCAATTATAAGCAGTTGGGAAGAGTTGAGCTGTACATTCATCATGTGATATATTAGGAAAGAATGATGTCCTCCAACAGAGTGGGGAAGTAGAAGCTTGACAGAAGCTATGTCTGAGTAGGATTAGAGCACTGAAAATATTCCCAGTAAAAAAGGCAGAACAAGTCATAAAACACAGGAGGGGAAATGAACATTGTATTAATAACTTGAGAGTATCTTGTTTCCCAGAAGACACTGGGATATAGCTGGGGAGCAATGCTACTTTCAGGGATAAATGTGGAATACATTGTTTGCTGTGGCTTATATACATTTAAAGAGTACACTGTATTAACCCTAATATAATATATTAACATTCAATACAAAAACATGTAAGTTAATAATAAATTTTTCCATTATGTTATTACTTTGGCTCTCTGACATGAAGAGCTGACTCACTGGAAAAGACCCTGATGCTGGTAAAGATTGAAGGTAAAAGGAGAAGGGGGTGGCAGAAGATGAGATAGTTAGATAGGTGGTTAGACAGCATCCATCACGTGGGTGGATAGTCCATCCACGACTGAATGGACATGAATTTGAGCAAACTTCAGGAGGTAGTGCCGGACAAGGAAGCCTCAGGTGCTGTAGCGCATGGGGTGGTGAAAACTCAGATGGGACTTAGCGACTGAACAACGTAAAATCATTATGTTATGCATGACATCCCACTCCAGTATCCTTGCTTGGAGAATCTCGTGGACAGAGGAGCCTGGCAGGCTACAGTCCATAATGTTGCAAAAAGGTGGACTCAACTAAAGCAACTGAGCACGCGTGCACTAATGCATGCATGTGCATTTTGTTTAAATAGGTTAACTATTCCTCTTGTAGAAAATTTGGGAAATGCAAGGAAAGAAGAGAAAAAAAGATGACACTTGTGTTTCCCCCAAACTGAATTTGTATGTATAACTGTTGTTTGTGTACTCTGAAATTTTGATTTGGTCACTGGTAAATTTTCAGTTCAGCTGCTCAGTCGTGTCTGACTCTGAGACCCCATGGACTGCAGCACACCAGGTTTCCCTGTCCATCACCAACTCTTGGAGCTTGCTCAAACTGAAGTCCACCGAGTTGGATGAAGTCCATCCAACCATCTCATTCTCTGTCGTCCCCTTCTCCTGCCTTCTATCTTTCCCAGCATCAGGGTCTTTTCCAGGGAGTCAGTTCTTCACATCAGGTGGCCAAAGAATTGGAGCTTCAGCTTCAGCATCAGTCCTTCCAATGAATATTCAGGACTGATTTCCTTTAGGATGGACTGGTTGGATCTCCTTGCAGTCCAAGGGACTCTCAAGAGTCTTCTCCAACACCACAGTCCAAAAGAATTTTACTATAAATTATATCTTATCTAACAAGACTTTCTCATTAATGACTCTGCCTTGTGTTTTATAACCACATTAATCATAAATTTTATATATAAAATAGCATATTTAAAAGCTTTTCATTTTTCTTCTTAAGTAAACCATCGTTATTTTTGAATTCTATACTTCGTGCATTTTTGATTACATCAGTAACATATTTGAGACTTTTTTTCAGGGAAATATTTTTAGTAATGAACTTTGTAAATCATTAACTATTTGAGATTATCTCTCACGACAACTTGGGTGGATATAAAATTCCTCATTACATCTTTTGCCCTGAAGTACTCTAAAAGGGTTGTTTCAAACTTTAAACATCATGGAGAAACTGGAAATCTGTATGATGTCTTTCTTTTGCTTGTGACCTATTTTTTTCATGGATACTTGCAGGAGTATTTATTCTTAAAAATTATTTCTCATCAGGAAATAACTTGATCTTATCTCTTCACATTAATCTATCTATATACATGCTAACTGTCCATGGGGTTCTCCAGGCAAGCATACTGGAGTGAACTGGCATTTCCTCTTCCAGTTACCACTCTGGTGGCAGAAAATAAAGAGGAACTAAAGAGCTTCTGGATGAAGGCCAAAGAGGAGAGTGAAAAAGCTGAAATTAAAAGACTCTTTCTCCTTGGGAGGAAAGCTATGACAAACCTAAAAAACATATTGAAAAGCAGAGACATCACTATGATGACAAAGGTCCATACAGTCGAAGCTATGGTTTTTCCTATAGGCATGTATGGATGTAAGAGTTGGACCATAAAGAAGGCTGAGCACTGAAAAACCGATGCTTTCAAATTGCGGTGCTGGAGAAGACTCTGTGAGTCCCTTGGACTGCAAGGAGATCAAACCATTCCATCCTAAAGGAAGTCAACTCTGAATATTCATTGGAAGGACTGAAGTTGAAGCTGAAGCTCCATTCTTTGGCCACTTGATGTGAAGAGCTAACTCATTGGAAAAGAACTTGATGCTGAGAAAGACTGAAGGCAAAAGAAAAGGGTGGCAGAGGATGAAAAGGTTAGATAGCATCACTGACTCAATGGGCATGAATTTGAGCAAACTCCAGGAGGTGGTGGAGAACAGAGGAGCCTGGCATACTACAGATGCTGGGGTCACAAAGAGTGAGACACATCTTAGTGACTGAACAACAATAACAATACATGTGAACCTAGTTAATTAAAGAAATATTTTGCTTTTAAGACTAAGTTGCCATATGTTTAGCTCTATGGAATATTTCTTTCTCAGGAAAATTAGTATATTTGACATATTAAGTCATTTTATCTGTCATAAGAATATGAGAGACTCAAACTAGTCCCAATATCCTCTGCTTGTTGTTGCTAATGGGCTTCCCTGGTGGCTCAGAGGTTAAAGCGTCTGCCTGCAATGCAGGAGACCTGGGTTCGATCCCTGGGTTGGGAATATCCCCCTGGAGAAGGAAATAGCAACCACCTCCAGTATTCTTGCCTGGAGAATCCCATGGACGGAGGAGCCTGGTGGGCTACAGTCCACGGGGTCGCAAAGAGTTGGACATGACTGAGAAAGTTGTTGCTAATGTTGATTGCCAACCCCATGGACTGCAGCATGCCAGGCTTCCCTCTCCTTTACTGTCTCCTGGAATTTGCTCAAACTCAAACACATTGAGTTGATGATAACATCCAACAATCTCATCCTCTGTCATCCCCTTTTCGTCATGCCCTCTATCTTTCCCAGCACCAGGGTCTTTTCTAATGAGTCAGCTCTTCATATCAAGTGGCCAAAAATCAGAGCTTCAGCTTCACCATCAGTTCTTCCAGTGAATATTTAAGGTTTGTTTCCTTTAGGATTGACTAATTTGATCTCCTTGCTGTCCAGTGGACTCTCAAGAGTCTTCTCCAGCACCACAGTTCAAAAGCATCAATTCTTCAGTGCTCAGCCTTTTTTATGGCCCAACTCTCACATCCGTACATGACTACTGGGAAAACCAAAGCTTTGATTATATGGACCTTTGTTGGCAAAGTGATGTCTCTGCTTTTTACTATGCTGTCTAGGCTTGTCATAGATTTCCTTCCAAGGAGCAAGAATCTTTTAATATCATAGCTGCAGTCACCATCCATGATGATTTGAGAGCCAGTTTGAGAAAAAAAATCTGTCACTGCTTCTACTATTTCCCCTTCTATTTGCCACGAAGTTGTGGGACCAGATGCCATGATCTTAGTTTTTAAATATTGAGTTTCAAGCCAGCTTTTTCCACTCTCCTTTTTCACTCTCATCAAGAGGCTCTTACAGTTCAGTTCAGTCGCTCAGTCATGTCTGACTCTTTGCGACTCCATGAATTGCAGCACGCCAGGCCTCCCTGTCCATCACCAACTCCCAGAGTTTATCCAAACTCATGTCCATCAAGTTGGTGATGCCATCCAGCCATCTCATCCTCTGTCATCCCCTTCTCCTCCTGCCCCCAATCCCTCCCAGCATCAGAGTCTTTTCCAATGAGTCAACTCTTCGCATGAGGTGGCCAAAGTACTGGAGTTTCAGCTTTAGCATCATTCCTTCCAAAGAAATCCCAGGGCTGATCTCATAAACTATGATTCTATAATAGAGATTAATTCTCTGTACTTTTCATTTTTAATCTAATCTTAAACTTAATTAGACATAAAATGCACATGAAATGTTGATAAAAATGACTCAGGGATGAAAGCCCAAATTTGAACTCCCTTAAGATTTTGATACCAAGAGAAGGCAATGGCAACCCACTCCAGTACTCTTGCCTGGAAAGTCCCATGGGCGGAGGAGCCTGGTAGGCTGTATGTAGTCCATGGGGTCGCTAAGAGTCGGACACGACTGAGCGACTTTGCTTTCACTTTTCACTTTCATGCATTGGAGAAGGAAATGGCAACCCACTCCAGTGTTCTTGCCTGGAGAATCCCAGGGATGGGGGAGCCTGTTGGGCTGCCATCTCTGGTGTCACACAGAGTCGGACACGACTGAAGCGACTTAGCAGCAGCAGCAGCAGCAACCAATAATACAATGAATAAAAGCTAGAGGAAAGCTTTAAATCAAAATTAGGTCTGTAAATTTATATTTAAATATAAAAGCTATTAATGGGCTTTAAATATACATTTTGGAAGATTATCCTGTATTTGGATTGATGCAACTGCTCATAATTTATACATGGAAAAACATGACAGCAGAAGAAAATTAACCATCTAAGTTGCCTCTGTACACAATGAGTCAGGCCTCTATACACAATGAGACAGGGGACAGCATTCAGTGCAAAAAAAGCTTATAAAACTAGTTTATGTAAAGTAATTATTTTTCAATTTCAATATGTTATCAGCTGTATGTACCTTTAAATTTATCTAAATAATATAAGTATATAATACTTTACATCATAAATTTACTTCATAAATTCACAATATAAGTAGTATATTATTTCTGCTAACAAAATAACAACTTCTTGTGGAAAGTTTCAACATAGAAAATACAAGAAGAAATCAATGTGACTCATTATCCCATTTCCCTTAGAGAACAACTGTTGACAGTTTTTATGGTGTCTTCATTCATTAAACACCTAGCATTCAGTGGTGGATGCTGGCACAAGTCATTAGTAATGTAGCTGGACAATTTGATTACTACACTGACTACTTTCCATGAAAAAAAAAAAAAGTTTTACACAATTTTTTTGGTCCATTTCTTCTGAGTATTCTTTGTATTTGAAATATAGTAAGTAGTATTATGGAATATAATTTACAAAGATTCTACAAAGTATAAGAGTAAAAGAAAAATTAAATTAGAAGGAAAAAACAACAGTACAATCAAGTAATGTAAAGAATCCATATTATTTTTTGAAAGCTTCTGAATAACAGTAGGAAAAAATGAATATGCTACACATTTGGACCAATACAGGAATTCCACATTTCTTACTTGAGACAATTCATTATATGGGCCTCTAAGGAGCCTTAGTATAAAAACAAAGATCTAATTGTTTGCCTTAAAAACTGGTTACACAGTTTACCTAGCTTAATAATCTTGAACAACAAAGAAAGAATTTTTCAGGGTGAATGAGGCTTGGGGTTTGGTTGAGATCCATGGCTTGAGGCATGGGAAAGAAGAGTTCAGTTAGGAAAGGACTGCGCTTATGGTGGGAGTAGATTACTAAGTGGATAATTGATGGAGGCAAAGATAGGAGATGTTCCTTCCTCCTTGAGCTCAGTCTCACACCGAGGCTATAGCCCTGAGCAAGGTTGTTGGCTTTCAAGATCATTCTTTCTGAAACTTTTGGTCTTTCCGGGGTTTATTGAGCTGCTCTCTAAGGTTCAACAGGGGTCAAAACAGAAGACATCTTCTCCAAGGCATTAAACAGACATTAAAAGAACAAAGTCTTAAGAGTTTCACAGGATCTTCTTCAAAGATTTAATCTACAAAGGAGCTTTTTCTCCCTGACATAAGACATTTACTTAATGACCTTAGGAGTCTTAATTTATATCTTTATCCCTTTCAGTAAAAGTTTAAAACTGATCAAATTTGAGCACATAAATTCATATTAACAGTGTAGATAACTCTAAAGACTAAATCAAAGTTTGAAGCTAGAGATTGTGATAGATTTCTGTCTTGATTCCTTCCACATATTGGAATTTTTTAGACGTATTAATATTATTAAACACTGTATAAACATACATAAGAAGGGTATATATATATGATTTTCCAAATTTGAATGACCTATGCATTACAAACATACATAAATTTGTAAATGTCATTCTTAGATTATTTAAAATATCACACCATTTTAGTAAGTCATTTTGTGTGTACAGGCAGCAAAAAACAAAAGACATGAATTATCAAAGCTTTTTTATTTATGTCATTGCCATAAATAAATAAAGTCAGATAAAGAGTAGGTAACACTAAGTGTATATTGATAAATATCTATCAATTTCATCATTAAGGTATTATTGTAATAGTACAATGATAATTATCATGGTGCGGTCTTACAGCCACACATATTGCATGAATAAAAACAGCCTTGAAATCACTTGAGCGCCACTAGGTCTTCTGTTTTTGAATTATAATGTAAATAATGACAGAAGAATGCCTTTCTAAATGTCCTATTTTACTGCGTGTGTGTGTATGTTCACACATGCACGTAGATCATGTGTTTTCATTTAAAAGATGTGGCTTCTACAAAATTTAATTACATTTCCCTGCAGCTTTAAATTGTGAGTGGCTTTAAATCAAATGTGTCTTCAAACCAGAGGTAACTTCTATTAAATTTAATTATGTTTCCCTGCATATTGTACAGTGGAGGTGTTGCAGCCAAATGAGGGCACCGTCTTTTAAAATGGCACAGGAAGATGTAGGAGCAAGTGGGATGGCCCTAATATCTTTTGAAATGAATACAAATCCTGTTGTCTTGCCATAGTCAAAAACTCTCTGGGGCCAGCTTTGGTAATATAAAACAAAGCCAAGAAGATTGAATTTTTCATGCTATTTTCACGTGTGATATATACATTTTTGAAATGTTCCATTTATGCTAATTTTTCATAAAAGCTATTAATGGGCTTTAAATATACATTTTGGAAGATTATCCTGTATTTGGATTGATGCAACTGCTCTTAATTTATACATGGAAAAACATGACAGCAGAAGAAAATTAACCATCTAAGTTGCCTCTGTACACAATGAGTCAGGCCTCTATACACAATGAGACAGGGGACAGCATTCAGTGCAAAAAAAGCTTCTTATGAAACTAGTTTATGTAAAGTAATTATTTTTCAATTTCAATATGTTATCAGCTGTATGTACCTTTAAATTTATCTAAATAATATAAGTATATAATACTTTACATCATAAATTTACTTCATAAATTCACAATATAAGTAGTATATTATTTCTGCTAACAAAATAACAACTTCTTGTGGAAAGTTTCAACATAGAAAATACAAGAAGAAATCAATGTGACTCATTATCCCATTTCCCCTTAGAGAACAACTGTTGACAGTTTTTATGGTGTCTTCATTCATTAAACACCTAGCATTCAGTGGTGGATGCTGGCACAAGTCATTAGTAATGTAGCTGGACAATTTGATTACTACACTGACTACTTTCCATGAAAAAAAAAAAAAGTTTAATTTACACAATTTTTTTTGGTCCATTTCTTCTGAGTATTCTTTGTATTTGAAATATAGTAAGTAGTATTATGGAATATAATTTACAAAGATTCTACAAAGTATAAGGAGTAAAGAAAAAATTAAATTAGAAGGAAAAAACAACAGTACAATCAAGTAATGTAAAGAATCCATATTATTTTTGAAAGCTTCTGAATAACAGTAGGGAAAAAAATGAATATGCTACACATTTGGACCAATACAGGAATTCCCACATTTCTTACTTGAGACAATTCATTATATGGGCCTCTAAGGAGCCTTAGTATAAAAACAAAGATCTAATTGTTTGCCTTAAAAACTGGTTACACAGTTTACCTAGCTTAATAATCTTGAACAACAAAGAAAGAATTTTTCAGGGTGAATGAGGCTTGGGGTTTGGTTGAGATCCATGGCTTGAGGCATGGGAAAGAAGAGTTCAGTTAGGAAAGGACTGCGCTTATGGTGGGAGTAGATTACTAAGTGGATAATTGATGGAGGCAAAGATAGGAGATGTTCCTTCCTCCTTGAGCTCAGTCTCACACCGAGGCTATAGCCCTGAGCAAGGTTGTTGGCTTTCAAGATCATTCTTTCTGAAACTTTTGGTCTTTCCGGGGTTTATTGAGCTGCTCTCTAAGGTTCAACAGGGGTCAAAACAGAAGACATCTTCTCCAAGGCATTAAACAGACATTAAAAGAACAAAGTCTTAAGAGTTTCACAGGATCTTCTTCAAAGATTTAATCTACAAAGGAGCTTTTTCTCCCTGACATAAGACATTTACTTAATGACCTTAGGAGTCTTAATTTATATCTTTATCCCTTTCAGTAAAAGTTTAAAACTGATCAAATTTGAGCACATAAATTCATATTAACAGTGTAGATAACTCTAAAGACTAAATCAAAAGTTTGAAGCTAGGAGATTGTGATAGATTTCTGTCTTGATTCCTTCCACATATTGGAATTTTTTAGACGTATTAATATTATTAAACACTGTATAAACATACATAAGAAGGGTATATATATATGATTTTCCAAATTTGAATGACCTATGCATTACAAACATACACAAATTTGTAAATGTCATTCTTAGATTATTTAAAATATCACACCATTTTAGTAAGTCATTTTGTGTGTACAGGCAGCAAAAATCAGAAGACATGAATTATCAAAGCTTTTTTATTTATGTCATTGCCATAAATAAATAAAGTCAGATAAAGAGTAGGTAACACTAAGTGTATATTGATAAATATCTATCAATTTCATCATTAAGGTATTATTGTAATAGTACAATGATAATTATCATGGTGCGGTCTTACAGCCACACATATTGCATGAATAAAAACAGCCTTGAAATCACTTGAGCGCCACTAGGTCTTCTGTTTTTGAATTATAATGTAAATAATGACAGAAGAATGCCTTTCTAAATGTCCTATTTTACTGCGTGTGTGTGTATGTTCACACATGCACGTAGATCATGTGTTTTCATTTAAAAGATGTGGCTTCTACAAAATTTAATTACATTTCCCTGCAGCTTTAAATTGTGAGTGGCTTTAAATCAAATGTGTCTTCAAACCAGAGGTAACTTCTATTAAATTTAATTATGTTTCCCTGCATATTGTACAGTGGAGGTGTTGCAGCCAAATGAGGGCACCGTCTTTTAAAATGGCACAGGGAAGATGTAGGAGCAAGTGGGATGGCCCTAATATCTTTTTGAAATGAATACAAATCCTGTTGTCTTGCCATAGTCAAAACTCTCTGGGGCCAGCTTTGGTAATATAAAACAAAGCCAAGAAGATTGAATTTTTCATGCTATTTTCACGTGTGATATATACATTTTTGGAAATGTTCCATTTATGCTAATTTTTCAATACGTTAAATTTGAATTTAAATGATTGAGATGTAAAAACTCTTTTGCATTATATTTGAATTTCAAAACCATATGCATCACTAATTTCCAGTCATACAAAAGGGACTAAAGAAGCAAAGCAACCTTGAAGGCAAAGAAATTATACTTTCTTTTGTTAAAAAGTAAACAAAAAGGAATACTAGGGATGCTCTTCTGTTATCCCCAAAGATGAAAACATTTTTCTTTTCAAAATAAAAAAATCATGATCTGATAGCTCTTAATAGTTGCTCAAGCATATGACTAATTTGTATGAGGGTCTGTATTTGATTATACATATATTAAATATTAAAAAACTAGTAAAAACAGAGAACTCATGAATGGTTCACCTGTAAAATGATATTGACTCAGAGTACCTGCTTTATTAAGTACTTATTGATTGATACTGGAGAAGGCAATGGCACCCCACTCCAGTACTCTTGCCTGGAAAATCCCATGGACGGAGGAGCCTGGTAGGCTGCAGTCCATGGGGTCGCTGAGGGTCGGACACGACTGAGCGACTTCACTTTCACTTTTCACTTTCATGCACTGGAGAAGGAAATGGCAACCCACTCCAGTGTCCTTGCCTGGAGAATCCCAGGGACGGGGGAGCCTGGTGGGCTTCTGTCTATGGGGTCGCACAGAGTCGGACACGACTGAAGCGACTTAGCAGCAGCAGCAGCAGCAGCAGCATTGATTGATACTATAAATCAGGGTTATATACATTGCAAACATAAAGTCTCCACAGGTGCAAGCAAAGTAAAATGGGTAACTACTTCTATATGTGTCTCACAATATTTAATAATATATTTTTATATAATTTATTATGCTACTATTATTATTGTAAAATTGCTTCTGGGAGGGTGGCAAGAAGTCAATTACCTCAATATTCCTCTCCATCAAGGACATAGATTTTTAAAACGGGTTTCCATTTCAGAGGTGTGATACTTAGAGAAGGAGATCTAATTAAACCAAGTATTACAGTAGGTCATATTCCGAAACTCAATATAATGCTCTTTCTTTTTTTTTTTGCTTTTCCTTCTTCCATAAACTGGGATCTTTTCCTAGAATGGAAGCAGAAATAGCCTTTTATTCTTGAGTAAAGGAAAATCGTGGCAAAACATTTTCCTAAGTTGTCTAGAAATAAAATTAACACACCCAGTTGGCACTTCTTTTGACTTGTAGAGCTCTGTGCTGTTATGATCTGGTCCTGAGAATAGTTATAGACCGGAGCAGACATTTTTACATATGAAAAAGCACAACCTGTGATAATAGAGGAAGTACTCTTATAACTTTGCTTATTTTTTAAACTGCCTAAAGATGTATTGGAGACAAACAGTACAGGTGTTGCTGCTGCTGCTAAGTCACTTCAGTCGTGCCCGACTCTGTGCGACCCCACGGACGGCAGCCCACCAGGCTCCGCTGTCCCTGGGACTCTCCAGGCAAGAACGCTGGAGTGGGTTGCCATTTCCTTCTCCAATGCATGAAAGTGAGAAGTGAAAGTGAAGTCGCTCAGTCGTGTCTGACTCTGCGACCCCATGGACTGCAGCCCACCAGGCTGCTCCGTCCATGGGACTTTCCAGGCAAGAGTACCAGAGTGGGTTGCCACTGCCTTAAAGTTGTGCATGTAACATTCTAACTCAGTTTAAAAGAATAGATTTAGAGATCTCCCCAGGTATTGAAGGTATGCCTGTATTGTGCTGTGTTTAGTCGCGTAGTTGTGTCCGACTCTTTGCGACACCATGGACTGTAGTTCGCCAGGCACCTCTGTCCATGGGATTCTCCAGGCAAGAATACTGGCATGGGCTGCCATGCCCTCCTCCAGGGGATCTTCCCAACCCAGGGATCAAACCCAAGTTTCCCATACTGCCGGCGAAGTCTTTACCGTTCAAGCCACCAGGGAAGTCCCTCTAACCATATAGAAGTGCAATTTGAAATGCTCATCTTCTAATTTAGGTGGAAATTTTGAAAAGTAAGGGAAACTTTCTATAAGGCCCCAATGTTTATTTTAGCCCATCTCCAGCTGCTGAAAAGAAGAATGAGGTTTTCAACACTAGAGATTCTATTTCCCACTTTTGCTCAGATTGAGAATTCTCTGAAAATTATTTAATCAGTTGATTTTGTATTATTCAGGATGCATTGTTTATTAGGGCCCCTCACACGCCTTTATATTTTCTGTTAAATTTATCAATACACCACACAGGCATAGCCTGTAAAAATGATTTGTAGGTTATTTGTTTAAATGATGGTCATTGAGCTGATTGCCTGACTGTTCTAGAATAAATGTGCCCAAATAAATTACAAACTGAGATGTTCATTAGTAGATTGGGGGCGTGAGGGTAGAAGAAGTAAAATCAGCTGGGTGCAAAGATCTTAGCTGAGTTTGACTGTACTCAGGTACCAACATCTGTTACCTACTCACCAGTGTTTAATGAGTATCCTTTTTCATGACATCTCAGTAGAAAAAGTTCTATTTTTATGGCTTGTAAGTGTATGCTATGTACATAGTGCTATATATATGCATTAAATTGCAAAGCTTTTCCCATTCCATTTCCACTATTTCTAAATACTGTATAAAATAAAATGATTAAAATGTCACTGGATCCACATGCATTCCATTTTTGCAATAAGCATTCCGTGCTACAAAAGAGAAATGCTGTTTAATTTCAATATGATTGTGAATTTTGTAAAATGAGGATGTAATAGCATTTTACTTAAACTTATAGCATCTTCTACTCATATTGTGTTTCAGAATAGTTCCTGCATAATTAAAGTGTCAAAAAACACATTTGTAACAAGAATGATGAAATTCATTCTGAATAATCTGTCAGCAAATAATAACCTGCATTTCCTGCTCTCAAACAGAATCATTTAATACCTTTCAATCATTTGGTTCTTCCCTGTTTTTCTTTCTTTTTTCTTGTTACTCTTAGAAAATAACTTCCTATAGCAGCTTAAAAACTATTTTATGGGCTTAATGGAGGTTTTTCTTTAGCGGGAATGTTATATGGTTAGCAAATGTTTCCATAAATATGTAAAATGCTTCTCCCGCTCCCCAGTTCCCAATGGATGCCACCCAACTAGAGCATTTCCAAAACAATAAACAAGGCGAACAACGAATGCTTTAAAATAACCTTAACTTTGTATTTCCTCCCAAACATTGTCCATTTATTTTTCATTTTATTGATAAAAACAGAAATCATACTAAGTGGAGAATTCCCTCTTATCCAAAGATGAAGTCAGATTGACATTTAGATGCTCCAGCATATTATGTTTCTGGAATATTGAAGGGTCAGGTCAGATTATTCAAGCGGATTTTCTCCATCCAAATGTTTAAAAATGGAGCTGTCTTTAAGAAAGTGGCATTCATTTTACAGTTACAACTTTTAACATTTTAAATTAAAAAATGTATTATTTACATATGTGTACTTACCAGGGATTGTAATCAAATGCAACTATAAATAAGCAACTAACATCTATGTAAATAAATTAGCTTATATCATGAGGATCAACATTTTGTTTTGTGTAATATTTTAATGCTTAAGATTCCATACCTAATATTTTCATGGTCTTCCTTACTATTTTCTTACTACCTATGGTTAAAACTAAGCTTTGAGAGAACTGTTGGATTAGACAGGATGGTACACGTACTTGTATAGTCCACACACGCTGAGTTTTCCCATTTCTCTCTTCTGTGTGAAGTTTAGGACAATATTCAGACTGTGGAGAGCATGGAACTGGAACTGTAAATTATTTTAAAGCATATCTTACGATTTGAGCCCAACACAGGTCAAGCACAATTGTAAGAGGGAAAAAGAAAATCTCTTTAAATAATTTATTCTTTTAAAAATGCTTATACTGTCCACTGCAGCTGCAGAACCATAATGCTTTCATTAAGGATCACATCTGGGCTGAATTAAAACAGGAGCCTTTCCCAGCCCTGGAGTGCTTGTCAGGTTGAAAGTTTTTCTCATAGCTCCTGAAGCTTTTCCAAAAATCTAGGGCTAAGACAGAGAACAGACCTTGTCACGAGCTGGTACCAGGCTTTAAGTACATTCCTGCTCTGTTATTCACCGTCTGGCTCTAATTTGGAGGTACATCTCCCTTGTGTTCACTTTATTAACTTACGTATGACTAGCTCTTTTGTTTAATATGGAAATAAAGAAAACAGGATTTGTTGAAGAATAGTGCTATACATTGAGGCTTATTTTTCCACAAACTGGTTTTTTTCCACCCAATATTTGCTCTTTAAGGCAACTTCCCCATATATTTAAATATACTTGCATAATAAAAAAAAAGGTAGATAATATAGAGAATTCACAATAGACTTTGTTTTCTCCTTCACTTCATGAAAAAGGAAGGGGGAAATATTACATAGGCTTAAATACACTGCTTTTTTTTCCATGCTGACCATAAATTTTATGTTAGAACTACAAGGACAAAAAAAATTCTATCAGTGTTATCCACAGATGCAATGATATTGATCTCTAGTGGCCTCGATCTGCAATAGCTTGGAACATGGCTTGGGTTCCTAGCCAGAGACTGGGCTGGGTCATGGAGATGAAAGCCCCGGATCCTAGCCACCAGGTCAGTGGTCAGTGACAAGGGCCCTGGCTGACCCTTCGGCTTTGCAGAAAAGAATTCCCGTAAAGACAAAAAGTAGGGAAACAAGTCAAGCAATTATTAGGAGGAAAAGAGTACAGTCCTTGTGGATAGACACGTAGGTGGACTCAGGGAGAGAGAGGGTTGCTGAGTCGCAGCCTCGTGGCAGTTTGGATTCCTTTTATGGGGGCATTTCTTTCTGGTTTCCTTTGGCCAATCATTGTGACTTACCTGGTTCACGGTTTAGATTTGGTGTATCTCAGGATCCTCCTGTGTGTGCACATGCATCTCTTAGCCAAGATGGATTTTACCGAAAAGGCATCTGGGTAAAGCGTCTCTGGACATTGCTCCCCTTTGGCCTGAAAGGAGCCTTTTCTGTGCATGTGTGGTCAAGGAGGTCTCCTGACTTCAAGCATGAGAAATACGTGGTTTGGACAGGGCCCAGCTTCCTTGCCTTAGTTGTCCTGCTATTCTCCTCTTGGAGTTTCGATCAGCAGGGAATAAATCTCTAATTTCTTTACCCTAGGGGGAACCATATGCCTCCTGTCTCAATCTGAAAGTAAAATTATGTAAATTTTGGAGAAATTATTTCAATAATAAATTGCAAAGTCGAATAGAATGTCAGCTAAATGTTGAGAAGTCATGACATTAAATAAAGATTAGAAATATTTTCAAAACTTTCAAAAAATCCTAAGCCATATTAGAATGAAATAAACCACCAGCCAAAGAGAAAGGGAGCTTTAAAAAATTATTGGAAATGCTTTTCTGATGACTAGAATATGTTATCAACTGTACAGCATATGCATGCTTACTAAAATTCCAAATCTTGGGGCAAAAGGAAACACAAACTCTAGGAAGTTTAATATATCCAAACGGAGACAGGTGAAGAAATAATTGTAATACGATATGACATATATTGGTATACAGTTAATGCATAGCGGTGGAAGTGATTAACTGTGCCTGAGGATGTCAGCTTTGAGCTGGTCTTTGAAGGATGAATAGAAGTCCATCAGACCTTAGAATATAGATTTTAGCAAATTTTTAACATTCACTCTTTACCTGAAATTGCCAATTGATATTCTTTCTGAGATAAAAAATGCACCTCACTATCACATTAATTTATTTCTACATTTATTATTATTCCAAATTTCATATATGAAAATGACATTTTAACTTCTTTGAACCTTACCTTTCTCATTACAAAAAGATGTGACTAATACCTGTCTTATGAAATGATAAGGATATAATGAGATGATGCATTTTGTTAACTTTGACAGCAACTAGTTCATATAAACTAACAATAAGTAAATAGTAATTCTCTTCCCTAGCTTTTATCTCTAAATAAGATAAACATGCATTGGCTCAAACTTGGTCTTTTTTCTAGTTTGCTAATGCCTTATGATGAACATTAATGTTCACATTCTTGAACAAATGAATGAAAATTGTTTGACAATTAGCTTGGTATAAAGTAGATTATTGGGAGAACACAAAAAATAAAGCCTTATCTAATTTTACTACCTATATATTTAGAGCTAATTTCTTGATGGGCAAAACAATTTGTACATTTTTATGATACAGTCCATTTAGTGAAAAATCTTTCCCGTGAACAAAAACGAAGGTTATCTCTTCCATTGTTTCCACAGACCCTCTCTTACTGCCTATTAAAATATTTTATCCAAGCCTCCAAATTCAATAGGCGTTTGCTGTTTTACTGCCTCTTGTTCTTAAAACTTAGACTTAGGATTTCCCAGAGAGCATTAGAGTAGTTTAGTCCAGTTTGAAAGATGAGACCAGAGCTTCTAAGTCAGCTCAAGTCAACCTATGTCTACATGTAAAACAATACGGCTTATAAAATGGTAAACCAACACACAAAAACTTTCAAATTGAAAGAAAATGAAAGGCTACAGTACCACTGAGTACTATATGAAATGATATGATTGATCTCCTAGCCATATGAAATATAAACATTTAAGAGGATGTAGGGCTTTCACTTTACACTTTCATGCATTGGAGAAGGAAATGGCAACCCACTCCCGTGTTCTTGCCTGGAGAATCCCAGGGACGGGGGAGCCTGGTGGGCTGCCTTCTATGGGGTTGCACAGAGTCGGACACAATTGAAGCGACTTAGCAGCATCAGCAGCAGCAACAGGGCTTCCCTGGTTGCTCAGATGGTAAAGAATCTGTCTGCAATGCAGGGGACTCAAGTTCAGTCCCTGGGTTGGGATGATCCCCTGGAGAAGGGAATGGCAATCCACTCCAGTATTCTTATCTGGAGGATGCTATGGACAGAGGAGCCTGGTGGGCTACAGGCCATGGGGTTGCAAAGAGTCAGACATGAATGAGCAGCTGACACACACAGGTTGGAAAACAGATTCCTTCCTAGTCACTGATTTTTACTTGTAGCATTAGACTGTGAAGGTAAATGCACCTGTTTTACTTAACAAAACTGGCTAGCTATTTTTATGGAAATTCTTTTTCAGTTTGTAACTCATGTTAATGTCAATGTCAAAGTAACAACAGCACCACTGGGATGAAATGGATAAAAGACTACTTGGTCAGATGAAGTTCTCTTTCCATTAATATTTAACCTTCACGTTTTCCATTAAGCCATGTTGTCAGCTCAGCTTCTTTCTTCTTTGAGAAGGGGCTGCTGATGGATGTTTATGTATAGTGTAGCTCAGGACAGAAAAATGCTTCTATTTCTATTTTTAAAAAATGCTTTAAAATCTTTGTATGAAAAACAAAATTTGACTATTTCTAAGTGAAATTGTTTTACATGTAAATTGTGAAATATTTCATACATTAGTTATAACTTTTGATGCTATATGTGTGTGTATGCACACCCACAAGAACATTTTAATCTTTCTAATAATAATAGCAGCAGCAGCACGTTTATCTTGTGTGAAGTGTTTGGTATATACAACTGGACATATTTCATCGACTCATAAAACCAGGTTTAGAAAGTACACTTTTAAGGTGGAATTTGGAAACTACAGCTACAAGCCCAGAATTTAGCACAATTTATTCACATATATACTTCAAAATTGTTTTCAGCCTGTGATTATTACTTAAAATGAACTACTAAAAATGATTAAATGTCATGTTCTTGAAAATTAATTTACCTTGGGCGTGAGGGCAATGGCCCTGCAGTTCCTCTCATCCTCAGTACTAATAATCAAGTTTAGAACTCGGCTTCTAGGAATAAAATTTTACTATAATTGAAATTATAAGAAACATTTTATTTCATTTCATAGCCAAGCATTAGATTTTTCCTTTTAAAAAGGAAAACCTTAAATACTCTCTCTGATTGTGCTTGATAGGTTTTTGGCCTCAAAAATTTGTCAAATGTTGTTTAAATGATTTTCTGTGGACAGGTTGGAGATATCATCAGGAGTTCCTATATTTGAGAATTAAGAAATATCATAATAACATACTATTTTTCTGCTATATGTGTAATCATATGGTAGATCCACAAGTGTTACATACACCTGTGAAATAATCTCCATGTACTTAAATAAAGTCAAGGAGGGATGTTTCCTACCTTCAATATTTTAGAAAAAGTTACCAAGAAAATATTATTTTCTCCTTTCTTTCTCTCTTTTTTTCCTTTCTTCTACCCTCTCTCCCTCCCTCTCTTCCTTCTTTTTTTCTTTCTTCTTTAAATTATCTCTAGGATAAATTACGTACGCATAATCATGCGTAAGTATGCGTGCGTGTGTGCTCAGCCACTTAAGTTGTGTCTGACTCTTTGCGACCCCATGGACTGTAGCCCACCAGGCTCCTTTATGGGATTCTCCAGGCAATACAGGAGTGGGTCACCATGCCCTCGTCCAGGGGGTTTTCCTGACTCCGGCATCGAACCCATGACTCTTGCATCTTCTGCATTGGCAGGTGGGTTCTTTATGACTAGTGCCATCTGGGAAGCCCTAGAATGAAGTATGCTGCTGCTGCTGCTGCTGTTAAGTCTCTTCAGTCATGTCTGACTCTGTGTGACCCCATGGACAGCAGCCCACCAGGCTCCTCCGTCCCTGGGATTCTCCGGGCAAGAATACTGGAGTGGGTTGTCATTTCCTTCTCCCAGAATGAAGTATCAGCCGATCAGTCAGTTCAGTTGCTCAGTCGTGTCCGGCTCTTTGTGACCCCATGAATTGCAGCATGCCAGGCCTCCCTGTCCATCACCATCTCCTGGAGTTCACTCAAACTCACGTCCATTGAGTCAGTGATGCCATCCAGCCATCTCATCCTCTGTTGTCCCCTTCTCCTCTGCCCCTAGTCCCTCCAGGCATCAGAATCTTTTCCAATGAGTCAACTCTTCGCATGAGGTGGCCAAAGTACTGGAGTTTCAGCTTTAGCATCATTCCTTCCAAAGCACACCCAGGACTGATCTCCTTTAGGATGGACTGGTTGGATCTCCTTGCAGTCCAAAGGACTCTCAAGAGTCTTCTCCAACACCACAGTTCAAAAGCATCAATTCCTCGGCACTCAGCTTTCTTCACAATCCAACTCTCACATCCATACATGACCACTGGAAAAACCATAGCCTTGACTAGACGGAACTTTGTTGGCAAAGTAATGTTTCTGCTTTTGAATATGCTATCTAGATTGGTCATAACTTTTCTTCCAAGGAGTAAGTGTGTTTTAATTTCATGGCTGCAGTCACCATCTGCAGTGATTTTGGAGCCCAGAAAAATAAAGTCTGACACTGTCTCCACTGTTTCCCCATTTATTTCCCATGAAGTGATGGGACCAGATGCCATGATCTTAGTTTTCTGAATGTTGAGCTTTAAGCCAACTTTTTCACTCTCCTCTTTCACATTCATCAGAGGCTTTTGAGTTCCTCTTCACTTTCTGCCATAAGGGTGGTGTCATCTGCATATCTGACGTTATTGATATTTCTCCCAGCAATCTTGATTCCAGCTTGTGCTTCATCCAGCCCAGTGTTTCTCATGATGTACTCTGCATGTAAGTTAAATAAGCAGGGTGACAATATACAGCCTTGACATACTCCTTTTCCTATGCTTAACCCTACAAAGAGGACAATTAAAGAAATGAACACATCAAATGAAGGAATATGCAGGAAGGTCAAGAGCAATGTTGTAGTAAATTTTTCGTGACAAAGTGGCAGTTGGAAAAAGAGAGGGGCCTATCTAAGAAATATATTGAAGTAAAGAAATCAGTAAATTTTGTGATGTATTGGATTTGAGGAGCCAAAGAATCAGTGTAACAGCAATGCATGTAGCACTGGGTACTTGGGAAACACTATTACTGAGGGCGTATTCACTGCATGTGTATTAGGTAACAGTACTGTGATTTCTCCATGTTTAATCAGTCACCAAGCCAGGCTAATTTAAATACCAGCATATTTCTCAAATCTGTCCCTAACTTTCCACACTTACAAGCACCACCTGAAATGGCCTTTGAAACAATCTCCCCATTTCTAGATTGGCCCAAGGTTAAATAACCACAGTATTGGAGATAATCCAATTTAAAAAATATAGACATGTCGTGTAATTTCAATAGCTTCCCATGACTATCAGGACAAAATCAATCTCTTTTCCCTGACCAATATATATATTTTAATATATGTGTATCTCCTACAGGGTCTCTACTTCTTACTTCACTAACTGCTTGTATTTCTCAAAAAGGCCTAAGGTGATTTAATTCCTCTGTCCCTTTTCATATGCTGCTACCCCTTAACACTCCCACTTGCATTCAAGCCTCACCTTTTCTGGGAGTCCTTCCTAGGGCTGATTTAGACACACTCCTCTCTGCTTCTGTGTATATTACCACTGACACTGCACTGAATACAGATAAAGAGCCTAAGGATTTTTAACACAATGAGTTTCTTGGAAGAAAGAAACTATCTTTTGCATTTGTAAACTCATGCAGCACCAATCCCAAGATTTTGCCAGTAATGAGTGTTCAAAATACTTATTTAATGTGTTAATTAATGCGTGAATTCATATTTAATTATAAAAAGTATAAATCAGGGTTTATACTTTTGATTTTCTTCATGAGGCCTGTAGGCAGTATTAAAAAAAAACAATGTTGAGTATTCAATTCCATTGATAGGATGTGTATTTTGGAGACACGAGTTAGGTCTACCTATGTGGCATTTTCATTTTGAAAGTTTAGATCCCATCTAAGAAAAAAGACATTGTCCATTTAGCTCTTTCATTTATTATGTTACTATGAGAAGGCTACTTAATCTGACTTTTTATTTTCCTTCTTGAGGAAGTGTATTATTAATTCCAGATCTCTACTTCCTTAAAAAAGAGGTCAACAAATTATGCAGTCTGGGTTTCTGAAAAAAAAAAGAAAGAAATCATGTATATATGTGTGGTCTGTATATACCTGGGGGCTTCCCAGATGGCTCAGTGGTAAAGAATCTGCCTGCAAGCAAGAGATGAGGGTTTGATCCCTGGGTTGAGATGATCCCTTGGAGAAGGGAATGGCAGTCCACTCCAGTATTCTTGCCTGGAGAATCCCATGGACAGAGGAGCTTGATGGGCTACAGTCCATAGAGTCACAAAAAATTGGATGTGACTGAAGCGACTCATATCTACATATATATATATATATATATTTTGTTGTCTTAGTCACTAAGTCATGTGCAATTCTGTGACCCCATGGACTATAGCCCACCAGGCTCCTCTGTCCATGGGATTCTCCAGACAAGAATATTGGAGTTGCCATTTCCTTCTCCAGGGGATCTTCCCAACCCAAGGATCGAACCTGCATCTCTTAGGTCTCCGGCACTGGCAGGTGGGTTCTTTACCAGTAGCACCACCTGGGAAGCCATATATATATGCTACAGAATTTCAATAAATCTTTATTTCTTTCCAATTACTTTTTCTTTTGGCCATGCTGCATGGGTTGTGGCTGACCAGAGATTGAACTTGTGCCCCCTGAGTTGGAAGTGCAGAGACTTAACCACTGAACTGCCACGGAAGTCCCTCTAGTCCAGTAGAAAGCACCCCACCAAGTTGGGGAAAAAAAACAACAACAGGATTCTTATTCCTTTTTCTTCATCATGTTATTTTTATTTGCTATTTCATATCTTAAACCATGCCCATTCCTAGCTTGCTACCCCAGGCCACCACTGGTTCTCAGCTGGACTGTTGCCGTAGGTTTCTAAGTGATTCTCATGTACCCAAGTCTTGCTTTGTCTAAAATATTCTTGAAACTGTAGTCAGAATGATATCCCAATACTCACATCTTATGTTACTCTTCTACAAACTTTCAATGAGATCAGCGGCTTCTGATTTCTATGCAGATAAATCTCTAGCTTTCCAGGGTTTGGGCAGCTTTTGATTCTTATCCTAATGCTGTGTTCCTCGGTCCCTCCATTAAGCTAAATTTCATTCATTCTTTAGTTAGGAATTTTAATTTTAATTCTTCCATGAGGTCTACCTGATTCCTGGACCTTTAGACACCCAGTCTCAGGAAACATCATACTCTCATTTTTAACACCATAGCACACTTTGTCATTATTTCTTGCTTGATGTCTCTTTCTAGATAGACAAAATGGTCTGTGAGAACAATACTCTTTGCCTTGTGCCTGGCAAAATGCCTGACACGCAGGATGTGCCCAGTAAGTATTTGTAGAATATAGTAAATTAACTATATTTAATAGAAGAAGGCAATGGAGAAGGCAATGGCACCCCACTCCAGTATTCTTGCCTGGAAAATCCCATGGACGGAGGAGCCTGGTGGGCTGCAGTCCAGGGAGTCGCACAGAGTCAGATACGACTGAGCGACTTCACTTTCACTTTTCACTTTCATGCATTGGAGAAGGAAATGGCAACCCACTCCAGTGTTCTTGCCTGGAGAATCCCAGGGACAGGGAAGCCTGGTGGGCTGCTGTCTATGGGGTCGCACAGAGTTGGACACGACTGAAGTGACTTAGCAGCAGCAGCAGTAAATTAACTACGTATATATACGTGACGTTCTTTCCTTGTATTTAATGTCAATCTAAGCAAATTTTTAGATATTACTTGAAGTCTAAGGAAAATAAAACAATTAAATCTCTGAAAAAGTTGTTGCTGCTTAGGATTTTTTAAAAAAATGATATTTAAGGAAATTAAAATCAAGCTACAAATACTGCTTTATTTGAAAGTAACCCAGACCTCCTTAAATTTAGCAGATCAACATATCATATATAAAATCATTTATCCCTTTCATCTTAAGAGTAGCCTGTATTTTCTTACTGAGTTTTTCATCTCAATACAGTGAGCTTGTTTAATTTCTCTAACTTAAGGCTGCTTAAGGTGAACTAAAATATCAGATTATGGTATGATGCTTGAATACTTTCCAGTAGGCTCCTTAAAATCCCTTCTTACTTGATTTCAATCTTGTTGCCATCCCTTTGACTGGAGTGACTGCAAATTACAGTTTGAAAAGGACTGACCTCTTCCTCTTTGCTAATATTGTTAGAAGGAAGCTACAATGGCACCTATCAGAATAACCAAATTAGAGCGGTTCACATAAGGCAGACACACATACAAATGTACTTATGTACCAGATGTACCCCTCAACAGGAAAATGACAGCCATTCAGATAAAATGCTTTTATTATTTACTTTCAACAAGTATCTATAGCTGTGGCATGACTATTGTCAAATCATTTCAATAATCTTGTTATAGGGCTGGTAATAAAAGAAAAAAGCACTTCAGCAGAGAGAAATGACCTGCCTCCTGACATCTTCAGAGGTACCGGATGACAGTGATATGTAGATTACTTTTCTGTTCAAACACACAAGAGCATTGCCAGACCTTTTTTAGCCTAGTTTATTTCCTCAAAGCACTAATGTAGGTTTGACAGGAAAGATGCAAGGCGACCCCTGCAATTTCACCATTGCCAGTAGGTGTAGCAGTTGGTGTAGTTTGACAAGTGAAGTAGAAGATGGAGGCATCCTTGGAAAAAGTTGTATAGTTACCAGAAGATGTAATGACTTCTGCAAAAGCTGTAGCTTTGACACATAAGCAACCACTGAATGAATAACGATGCTTGGAAACGTAAAGGAATTTTGACCTTATTAAGCAGGGGCAGATATCTCACAATTTATATGTATGCTTTGCCTTTCCAAGCCGTATATGTAGGTAATACATAAGTATTTTGTCCGATAGTAGTAGCTAGAACACAAATATTTCTTTAAAATTAATATCTATTCATACACAGCTAGGAAGTTTTAAGAAAATAAGCAAACTTTGACATTTACAAACTGTACTGTGTTCCCTCCTTTCCATTGGATCTATACTTTATCCAGTAATCTTGATATCATGAAAAGGAGAGAAGCATTTCATCACCTTTTTGTCTCATCTTTTTCCAGTAATATCACAGTTTTCTACTTGACACATGAAATATTATCACATTGAAAAAATTAGAGTCAAGAACCAGCAAAGATAAAAGCAGTATATCAGGGGAAAAAAAGAATCAGGGATTTTTAAGCTTGTATGAAAATGTGGTTTATCTCCATCTTTAAAACATAATGATTACCAACTTAACACCAATATTTCAAATCTAAAATTTCCAATTGAATTGCCCTTTGAATTTGTATGCTGCACAACAGGCTCTATTCTCCTTTATGCACAAGAAGAAAGAAATGAATAGTTGGCCAATTAGCTGAAGTCTTCCAAGGCCCTTTGTCACTGAATGTATGTCTGACTACATTCAGGCATACATTCAGTCTATGTCTGTTATTATAATGCATTAGTATTTTGGATGAATATAATTTAATTCTATCTAGTAGACCAATGATTCCTAAGGCAATCTATTTCTCCAGATATGAAAATTTGAGAAATGTTATTAGGCCTTAAGAGACTAGATTACAGGATCACCATACTTTGTCAGAAGACTTGGGTTCAGTTCCAAAATATGCTGTTAAATGACTACATGATTTTAGGCAGGTTCTTCAGGCTCTCTGGGCCTCATTATTTTTCAATGGTAAGATGAAGAAAACAGTATTTTATGAGGATTAAGTGCTGTTATTAAGTCAGTCGTATAAGTTTATGCAGAAGGTGCTTTTTATTGTTCTTACCAAAGTAATTGTGGGAATTTTAATACTAACTATTGATAAGGCTTCCCTGGTAGCTCAGCTGGTAAAGAATCTACCTGCAATGTAGGAGACCCTGGTTCAACTCCTGGGTTGGGAAGATCTGGTGGAGAAAGGATAGGCTACCCACTCTAGTATTCTTGGGCTTCCCTGGTGGCTTAGCTGGTAAAGAATCTGTCTGCAATGTGGGAGACCTGAGTTGGATCCCTGGGTTGGGAATATCCCTGGAGGAGGGCATGGCAATCCACTCCAGTATTCTGGCCTGGAGAATTCCATGGACTGTAGAGTCCATGGGGTCACAAAGAGTCAGACACTTTTCAAAGTGAAAGCTGAGTGATTTTCACTTTCATTGATAAAGCTGCTGCTAACCCTCTCCCTCAATGATACTTGTTTTTTAAATTTATTTATTTACTTTAAATAAAACAAAGATGGATATTTTTTAATGATAAAAAGTACAATTCACAAAGAAGATAGACATCATAAACCATTAGACACCTTAACAACAAAGAAACAAAGATACATAAAGCAAAAATCAGAAGAAATAAAAGGGAAAAAAATATATAATCATAGTGAGACATACTGACATTTTTCTGAGAATATTTTATCAAGTGAAAAAAATAAGAATAGGAGCATCTTGAATGATGTCATTAATAATTTAAATATATTTGATTTATATTTAATTAATTTATGTTAATCATATCCTACACAAATATATTTAAAATTTTGTATCTCATACATTGTTATTAGATGTCCATAGGACATTTAGAAAAACTGGCAAAAAGATAAACATTACTAAATTTCAAAAAATATGATTCTTTATTTTGGTGTGTGATTCAGTTACACATACACAAATATTTTATTTTTGAAATTACTTTCCATTATAGTTTATTACAAGATAGTGACTATAATTCCCTGTGCTATCCAGTAAACCTTTGTTGCAAATCTATTTTTTTAAATTAGAAATCTGGCATTCTATCCATACTAGTCAAACAAGTGGAATCAAAATGTCATAAATTTTTTAGTTAAGCAAAAATTCATAAGTTTTCTAAAATATATGTTATATATTATTTATATACATGTACACAAAGCTCTTCTACTATGCTTGATAAAGGCTTGAGAGAGAACACCACAAAAAACAAAAAGAAGAGATGGAGAAATTGGAAAACACAAACTGAATGAAACTGGAGCACTGAATTTGAAATGGAAAAAATGAAACAAACTAGACAGAAATAAAAGATCCTCATTTAATCCAGTTGTTATAAGCATGGCTACTCATTAGAAACATATCTAGAGCTCTGGCAAAAAAAAAAAAAAAGCAGTACCTACACATTTGTAGTTTTCAAAAAATTCCAAGATAATTATGATGCATCTGGATTTTAAAGAGTGATTACAGGATTTTCTATTAATGGTAGTTTTGGTGATATATATTATATTTTTTTTCTGTTGACCAATCATGATACAATGGTATTAAGTAAGTAATAGTTACATAATTATAATAGTAAAAGATATTTATCAGTTTTCACAATCAACAGCCACAAAAAATAAAAGATAATCACTATTGCAAGCCATACTGCTGACATGATTAACCTAACAATATAAAATAATTACATACAGTCTGGGGGGGGGGGTCAAGCAGAGTGACATGTTAAGTGGAAATGCATATATGTACATGTTTTCATCTGCTCAGCTAGACTATGTCTTTTGGTTGGTGCATTTAATCCATTTACATTTAAGGAAATTGTTGATATGTATGATCCTAGCTTCCCTCATAGCTCAGTTGGTAAAGAATCTGCGCAGGAGACCTGGGTTCAATTCCTGGGTCAGAAAGATCCCCTGGAGAAGGAACCGGCAACCCACTCCAGTATTCTTGCCTAGAGAATCCCCATGGACAGAGGAGGCTGGCAGACTACAGCCCATGGGGTTGCAAGAGTCAGACATGACTTGGTGACCAAACCACCACCACCTACATCAAGGTGACATCAAGATGAATTGAATTGCCTATCTGAATTTCAAAACTCTGGCATAACTGGTGTCTGGGAGTGAACATCATGATCCTATTACAGTTTTCTTGATTGTTTTGGGTTTATTTTCTGTAGGTAGGTCTTTTCCGTCTCCTGTTTTCTGCCTAGAGAAGTTCCTTTAGCATTTGTTGTAAAGCTGGTTTGATGGTGCTGAATTCTCTTAACTTATGCTTCTCTGGAAAGCTTTTGATTTCTCCATCAAATCTGAAGGAGAGTCTTGCTGGGTAGAGTATTTTTGGTTGTAGTTTCTTCCCTTTCATCACTTTAAATATGTCACATCATTCCATTCTGGCTTGTAGAGTTTCTGCTGAGAAATCAGCTGCTAGTCTGATGGGAGTTCCCTTGTACATTATTTGTCATTTTTCCCTTGTTGCTTTTAATATTTTATCTCTGTCTAGTTTTTGCCAGTTTGATTACTATGTGTCTTGGTGTGTTTCTCCTTGGGTTTATCCTGCTTGGGACTCTCTGTGCCTCCTGGACCTGGTTGATATTTTCTTTCCCATTTAGGGAAGTTTTCAGCTATTATCTCTTCAAATATTTTCTCAGGTCCTTTCTCTCTCTTATCTCCTTCTGGGATCCTATAATGTGATTTTTCATGCATTTAATGTTATCCCAGATGTCTCTTACGCTGTCTTCATTTCTTTTCATCCTGTTTTCTATTTTCTGTTCTGTGGCAGTAATTTCCACCATTCTGTCCTCCAGGTCATTTATCAGTTGATGGTTGGCAATGCCCTCCCTCCCTGGTAGCTTTTTTCCTTGATGTGACCTAATCCCTGGGCCTAAGGGCTCCATGGTTGGGTTAATGGCAGCCTCCAAGAGGGTTTACACCAAGGGGGACCTTCCCAAACAGCTGCTGCCAGTCCCCCTGTCCCTGTGGTGAGTCCCTGCCAATGCATGACTCCACAAGAGACCCTCCAACACTGGCAGGCAGTTTTGGCTCGGTTTCCTGTGGGGTTGCTGCTCCTTTCCTCTGAGTCTTGCTGCACGCAAGGTTTCGTTTGTGCCCTCCAAGACTGGAGTCTCTGTTTTCTCCAGTCCTGTGGAAATCTTGGTAATCAAATCCCGCTGGCTTTCAAAGTCAGATTCCCTGGGGATTCCCAGTCCCTTTGTCGGGTCTCCAGGCTTGGAAACCTGACCATCACAACCTTGGAGAACTTCTTTGGTATTATTATTTTCCAATTTGTTGGCCACCCACCCAGCAGGTATGGGATTTCATTTTATAGTGATTGTGCCTCTCCTATCATCTTGCTGTGGCTTCTTATTTGTTTCTGGACATGGGATATCTTTTTTTGATAGGTTCCAGAGACCTCCTCTCCATGGTTGTTCAACAGCTGGTTGTGATTGTGATGTTCTCACAGGAGGAGATGAGCCTCCTTCTACTCTGCCATCTTGAACCTGAAGCACTCCCTCCGTAGTGCTCGTGATTCCAGGAACAAGGAGAAGAGATTAAGGTTTTCTGAGTATCTCCTTGTTACACAGAACTGTTGCTTTAGTTCCCCTGTCTTTCTCACAATGCCTACCTGAGGTGTATTTTTTTATCTTGTATTTATAGAGGAAACCAAGACCTGGAGTGTTCAGTTGCTTTCCAGTCATCGACAAGTATTTGGCAGAGTCAGATTTAGGCCTCTTCCAAGCTAGCTATCTTTACTGTACTAATGTACATAAGAGCTATTCAAATAGTTGGTATAAAGTAACATGAACTAACATGGGCTTACATAGACGAGGCATGTAGATAGTCTTTATTGTGGTAGCAACAAACCCACCAAAATATGTACCAGATCTTTGACAAACTAAATACAAAGTGGAGAGTTCATAGCCTAACACTATAAAATGCTGTTTTAAAATATGGTATTATATATAATGGGCTAGCTTATATATAAGCTATTTTGTTGTATGAAATAGAACATTTTGCCTCAATTATATTAACATATATTTATAAAACCAAAGGGCTTTCCCAGTGGCTCAGTGGTAAAGAATCTGCCTGCCAATGCAGGAGACACAAGTTTGATCCCTGGGTTAGGAAGATCCCCTGGAGAAGGAAATGGCAGCCCACTCCAGTATTCTTGCCTGGGAAATCCCATAGACAGAGGAGCCTGGCGGGCTACACAGTCCATGGGGTTACAAGATTCAGACACAACTTAGTGACTGAACAACTACATAAAACTAAAATATTCAACGCATCTAAGATAGTTTATTATTTATACATGCTAGTGATAGTTTATTGCAGTTGAGTTATATTAAACTCAAGACGAGACATTTGACATTTCTTTCAGTTATCTTTCAAGCCTTGAAATGACCTCATGATGAAGCTGAACAATATACATGGAGAACAAGCAATCTTATTTGATTTGAAACATACTGAGGAATGATTTGTGAAGGAACTGGAGCTCTGAGAATATTGTGAGGCTCGTGGCAATTTTCTTAGAAGGTGTTGTGGTCTTTCAATTGAACAGCAAGAAAATTGATCAAATTCATATCCTGACTTCATCAGTCTTTCTCTAGGGAGATGACATCTCATAGGAACTGTAGCAGACAGCACTCTCATCTCCACAGAGTAAACAGAATTACAGCATTAGGGCTTATAATTATCCAGGCAGCTTCCAGGAGCTGGGGGATCAAAAGGCAAAAGGCCTTTCCCCAGCGGCCAATTGTTATGGCCTGGGGCTCTGTGTGTTGACTCGACACTCCCTAAGCCTGGGGCTGGAGCTTTATCGATGATGTTGCCATTTGCAAGCTGTCCATGACAGCCCATGTTGAGGTTTTGGAGTCTTTCTTAACTCACTCTCCTCTATGACCATGACTACAACCTGACCTGTTAGATACACCTGGATTTAATATTTGAATTGTCCAACTTTGACTTAGTGGCCAGATTCTGGAACAAAATAATGAGCTCCCAGACTCATCCCCTGGCACCCACACTCACTGCATGCTTATGCTTGACTTTGTTTCTGAACTGTTTTCCCTCGAATCAGGCGCCCACTCCAGACTTATAGGACAGGTAGTTCTGTCTCTACTAGGGTTACTGCTTAGTAATTTCTCACCTGGTCCCATCAGGTAAAAAATGAGATGACATAGAAGCAGCATTAGAATGCTAATTACCATACTATACATCTCCCTTCACAAGAACCAAGCCTTGATAATTATATTTTTATATTAGCATTTATGTGCAGGTAATTAATATGTTTCAGTCACTGTGTTGGGTGGTTTATCTACATCAATTTATTTCATCCTTCTTATAGTCCTATGATATGGGTTTTATTATTAGAAAAAATAGTAAATAGCTGATGTTTGACTTTTTATTTTAAAACTTGACATTTTCCATATGTTTCATGCAAATGATATTAACCCCATTTGACAGATGAGAAATCTGAGGCATGAAGAAATTAACTTTCTGTAGGTCACAGTTGGAACTGTGAGAAACAAAACGAAGTATACAATGGCTGTAGCCTTTTCTTTCCTGTCCATTCCAAGGGTTTGCAGTACATTGGTTTCTCAGTCTTGTGAAGGAGTCCATACACCCTTACCCAATTTGAAATTACTGTTTTGATCAACTGCTTAGAGCCAACAACCAGCTGTCAAACACATAATTCCAAACTTTCACATTGATTAGAATAACTTATGTGAGAAAGAGCCATGTAAAATGTCGAGTGGGGCAATTTAATCAACTCCACTATAAACAAGCCAGAGTGCTGCATATATCAATTTAAACTATTTCAAATATTCAACACATGGGCCATAAATATAGCACTTATCCAAAAATAAGGAAAAGGATCTATATAAACACAGTATGGATTAGCTAAGTTAGACCATCCCTAATGAGTGAAATGAAACGACTCTCAGCCATTCTTACATGTTTACAGCAGACTGTAAAGTAATTTCCTCTTTGTTGAGAAGTTTGAGCACACATTTTCCTGTCAGACTTCCTGACTGTACCGGTTGGAAGTGGAGTCTGACTGAGAATTCTGCAGGTGACACAATTTGTGTGGGGGTACTGTGGAATCTTCGCAGAACCGCCAATTAGCATTTTAAAAAACACGATTCGCTTCAGTACAAAGAAAAAGGAATAGATAATAAATTGGGCAAAGCTGTTTTTACATTTGAGAATCTCATAGTTTCAGGACAAATGATATTTTCAGCTTCTCAATGCTGGTCTCAATGCTAAGTCATCAATTCAGTCACGTCTATGATGTTCCTTTGGATGGAACTCATTTGATGCAAGGTGTGCCTTTTTTGTGGATTATTTTAAAATCTACCTGGGATATCATTTTTACCCTTTATACACTTAAGAGGTAGAGCCTGTAATCACTTAGGAAAATCACAGCTATATCTTCTGATATAAAAATAAACAATTCTAGTCCCTTTATTACACTTTATCTTTCAGCTGCGTAATACTTTACCTCTTCCCAAGAAAGCCCAAGCCATTCATGCTCTTAAAAATCTGATCTCCATGATAAACCCAAACAAGGCTTTCATCGTTCTTCACTCACCTGGAAATCCAGTGACTAAAGTATAGATCTAGAAGTCAGATTATGTGGACTGGATCATCATTTGTTCTCATTTTGTTCTTTAGAAAGGATTCTGAATGGAATCAGGCTCTGACCTCTCCTCTTGTTCGGTTGCTCAGTCGTATCTGACTCTTTGCGACCCCAGGACTTGGACTGCAGCGTGGACTGCTGCATGCCAGGCTTCCCTGTCTTTCACTATCTCCTGGAGCTTGCTCAAACTCATGTCCACTGGGTCAGTGATGCCATCCAATCGTCTTGTCCTCTGTTGTCCCCTTCTCCTCCTGTCTTCAGTCTTTCCCAGCATCAGGATCTTTTGCAGTGAGTCACTTCTTTGCATCAGGTGGCCAAAGTACTGGTGCTTCAGCTTCAGCATCAGTCCTTCCAGTGAATATTCAGGGTTGACTTCTTTTACGATTGACTGGTTTGATCTCCTTGCTGTCCAAGGGACTCTCAACAGTCTTCTCCAGCACTATCGTTTGAAAGCATCAGTTCTTTGGTGCTCAGCCTTATTGTCCAGCTCTCACATCTATACATGTCTACTAGAACAAAACATAGTTTTGACTAAATGTACCTTTGTTGGCAAAGTGATGTCTCTGCAATTTAATATGCTGTTTATGTTTGTCATATCTTTTCTTTCAAGGAGCAAGTGTCTTTTAATTTCACGGCTGCAGTCAATGTCCACAGTCACTTTCTGTCATTAGGGTGGTGTCATCTGCATATCTGCTGCTGCTGCTAAGTCACTTCAGTCCTGTCTGACTCTGTGCGACCCTGGAGACAGCAGCCCACCAGGCTTCCCGTCCCTGGGATTCTCCAGGCAAGAACACTGGAGTGGGTTGCCATTTCCTCCTCCAATGCATGAAAGTGAAAAGTGAAAGTGAAGTCACTCAGTGATGTCTGACTCCTAGCAACCCCATGGACTGCAGCCTACTAGCTTCCTCCATCCATGGGATTTGCCAGGCAAGAGTACTGGAGTGGGGTTGCCATTGCCTTCTCCCTGCATATCTGAGATTATTGATATTTCTTCTAGCAATCTTGATTTCTGCTTATGCTTCATCTAGCCCAGTATTTTGCATGATGTACTCTGCATATGAGTTAAATAAGTAGGGTGACAATATACAGCCTTGACATACTCCTTTCCCAAGTTGAAACCAATTCATTGTTCCATGTCTGGTTCTAACTTTTGCTTCTTGATCTGCAACAGATTTCTCAGGAAGCATGTCAGGTGGTCTGGTGTTTCCCATCTCTTTAAGAATTTTCCAGTTTGTTGTG
The DNA here is from genome assembly GCF_027580195.1 of Bos mutus. Lineage (NCBI taxonomy): Eukaryota > Metazoa > Chordata > Mammalia > Artiodactyla > Bovidae > Bos > Bos mutus. The sequence continues at coordinate 10,570,429 of NC_091630.1, read as the reverse complement.
ATCCAGACAATCAAAGGTTTTAGCATACTCAATGAAGCAGAAGTAGATGCTTTTCTGGGATTTACTTGCTTTTTCTATGATCCAGCGAATGTTGCGGAGAAGGCAATGGCAACCCACTCCAGTACTCTTTCTTTTCTGGAAAATTCCATGGACAGAGGAGCCTCGGGGGCTGCAGTCAACAGGGTCGCTATGAGTTGGGCACAACTGAGTGACTTCACTTTCATTTTTGACTTTCCTGCATTGGAGAAGGAAATGGCAACCCACTCCAGTGTTCTTGCCTGGAGAATCCCAGGGACGGGGGAGCCTGATGGGCTGCCATCTATGGGGTCCCACAGAGTTGGACACGACTGAAGCGACTTAGCAGCAGCAGCAGCGAATGTTGACAATTTGATCTCTGGTCCCTCTGCCTTTTCTAAATCCAGATTGTACATCTGAAAGTTCTCAGTTCACGTACTATTGAAGGCTATCCTGAATGATTTTGAGCATTATCTTGCTAGCATGTGAAATGAGTGCAATTTTGTGGTAATTTGAGCATTCTTTGGCATTGCCTTTCTTTGGGATTGAGCACCTCCCCTCTTAGAGGAAGGAATACTGTAACTTTATCCATTGGTTGAAAAATGTGCTAATGAGGTTAGGGTCATTGATTTGATCTCACATGAGTGAGTGAAAGTATGCTTCACTCTAGCTCTAGGCTTCTAACAGCCTTGGTAACCAAAGTCCATTCGTAAACAAGTGCAGCCGGTTGTCCAGAAATTTGGAGAGATTTCACACTTATCAGAAAACAGTCTCAAGGCTAAAACAAAAGTCATTCAAAGAACACGTCTTACTGGTCATGGGTCAATGATATCATCTTTGCTTCCGAAGCACCACAGCTCATAAATTTCCAAAAAGTGTCCTTTATTTAAAAAAAAAAAATTAAGATCTTTAAAACTTATGGGAATGCAGTGAAGTTAAGCCAAATGAAAAATTTTATGAACTTAAAAAATTTTTTGAATAATCTGTTAAATAATTCTATTTGAAAGATCCATTAATTTATAATCCATTTTAATCCATTTATATGTAAGTACATATATAAATGTTCCATCATTGTTTCCATTTACTCTGTTTTTTGAAAACAAAACCAAATTTCCTTCTTCAATCTCAAAGAACCTATATTTCACATCAACTCTGTATTAATTTTCAGTTGAAGTAAACTCAAGAAAATGCTTTATATTTCATGTTTTTAAAAAATACCAAATAATTGCCTTGAAATGTGAATACTACTAATATAGAATACTACTAATATATTCTTGTAAGTGAGAAGCTCTGCCTGAAAGACTGATATATCCTAAGATGCTGATTCAAAATTTGCATCCCAAAAGTTTGACAAAGAAAGCCAGTTAGAATTATATCAAATGTAGCTTAATATATATTAAATGTCAGGGTACAGGCCAGCCCTTTAGGATAGTTATCTGTATTTCTAATAAATAACATATCTTTCTTTGGATGAAGCCAAGTGTTTCTGAAATCTATTGTAGTTCATTGTGTAGATAAGAAACCTAAGGACTCTAGAGAACTGGATTTCTAATCAAGTGACTGCTTTAACAAACCAAACTGCTATGGTCTGAACATTTGTGCTTCCACAAAATCCATATGTTGAAACCTAACCTCTAAGGTGATTAGGAGGTGGGATGTTTGAGAGGTGACTATGTCATGAGGAGAAAGCCCTCATAAGTGGAATTAGTGCTTCTATAAATGGGACCTAAGAAAACTCCCTTCCCCTTCTGCCAGGTGAAGACGTGGCAAAAAAGACAGCCATGAACTAGCAAGCTCTCATCGGGCACTGAATCTGCCACCATTATGAACTTGGACTTGCAGCCTTCAGAGCAATGAGAAATAAGTTTTCATTATTTATAAGCCACCTTTTCTGTGGTATTTTTTCTATTGCAGCTCAAAAGAACTATTACACAAACCACTCTACTAGCTCAAAAGAACTAATACACAAGCCACTCTTTTTTTTTTTCCTATAGTTTAAATTTAACCCAATATCTACTTCAAAAATGTAGCATGTAATTTATACTAGCTGATAGCAATACCTGTTACCATATAGTCCAATTTTCTTCAAACCCTACCAAGTAATGAGAAATATTTTTCCTGCTAGATTTTGAAGCAATCATTTTATTTACATATGTCCTCTTATGATTTGATTTGTTGGAGAGATATCATTAGTCATATTGTAAAGATGAGGAAGTGAGTCAGAAAACACACAGGCAACCAGTGGTCAAGCTTCAAGCTGAAAGTGCCTTCCCCAGCCCCACACTCATCTCTTCTACTGCACTGCCCTCCCTCCTCGATTGCTCTGGAAGTTTGTCCAGAACTAAGCAAAGCCTTGGCACTGTCCAGTTCCTATCAACATGCTGCTCATTGGGCCTGGATCCTACCACCCTTTTCCACAGTCCTGGACTACGGGTGGTAAAGCAGAGGAAAACTTAATGATGCAGATGGGAAAATCCTCAACTAGGAGTCAGAAATATTTGAGTTTGAATCTTGTGTTTGCCACTTATTATCTGTTTGATCGCAGACAATCTACATAATCTCTATTATTTCAGATTTTTCATGTGTAAAATGGAAAAAAATAAAGCCTGCTTGATAGATTGGTGGTAGTTAAAAAGCTTGCAAACTGAGTTTCCAATTATTATTCTCTTCTATTAATATTTGTAATTAGCAAATCACAATTAAGGGACATGAACTTGGGCAAACTTCGGGAGATGGTGAGGGACAGCGAAGCCTGGTGTGCTGCGGTCCATGGGGTTGTGAACAGTCGGACATGACTTGGCGATTGAACAGTAACAATCACAATTAATACTCATGACCACTGACACTAGTTTTTTTTTTTTTCCTCTTTCTGCCACCTGAATTACTGCCACCATTTCTTCCTCCTCATTTTTAGCTACCTCAAATATTGGTGCTTGCCTGGATCACATTTGGTTTGCTGTTTCTCTCTGTACAGAATACCTACTTTCCTGTAGCTGCTGTAACAAATTACCACAATATGGGTGGCTTAACAAAACAGCAACGTACTCTGTCATAGTCCTGGAGGCCATAAGGCTGAAATCAAGGTATTGGCAGGACTGCAGCATCCCCAGAGACTCTGAAGGCGAATGGGCTCCTTGCCTTTTCTTATTTCCGACGGTTGCCTGGCAGTTTAGTTGGTTTGTGGCTGTATCATTCCAGCCTCTGCCTCTGTGGTCATATTGCCTCCTTCTCCTTTGTGAGTGTCTCAGTACCCCCTCTGCCTCACTCTAAAGACACAGATGATTGCATATAGGGTATATGGGATAATCCAGAATAAGTCTTTTCTGATCTTAATCACATATTTTGCCATATAAGGTAATATTCACTCTCGCTGTATAGGTAATTCACAGGTTCTTGTGATTAGGAAACTGATATATTTTAGGGAAGCCACTGTTGAACACACTACAGTCAGGCTTAGAAAGTTAAAAAAAAATTCCAAATACCCACAATTCAGTTGGATAAATAGTTATGGACCAGCTCCTAAGCACTATCACACACAGCACATAAATTCCCTCACGTACCCAAATAAGAGAATTCAAAACACACACATTCACATTTGTATTCATTTCTCACAACCACATGGGATGGTGTATTAGAAGAAAAGAGGAGTCTGTCATAGACTGAGAGAGAGAAGCAGAGAGACACAGAGAAGGGGGGAGACAAAGGGAGAGGAGCAAAACCTGTTCTGTGCCCGTAGACTGACGCTCATTTATTACCAGCATTGGACACATACCATCTCAGTTATCAGAGTGATGCATACTTGAGAACCGTTTTGGTTTAAAAAATGGACACTCTATTAATCCATGTGGACAGCATATGTACACATGGGAAGCCCGTGGATTTGGGAATAGAACCCCCTTAACACATTAAATAGTGTAGCCCTGATCATTCATTAAGTACGCTTTTGACAACTGATTGTAAATCAAAGCAAGGACCATGAATTATAAATGTCGAAGTTGATGCTGTATCAGAAGGCTCTGGCAAGTGAAAAAAAAAAGGTTTATTCATTCCGCCTATGAGAATTATGTACAGAAAAAAACAAAGCTTCCCCCTCCCCACCCACCCCCCACTGCATCCCTAGAAGAGAGCAGAGAGAACTGGCAAAGAAACAGCAGTGTGATGGAGGCGATTTCCAGGCTGCCCAGCTGCCTAATCACTGGCAGCCTCTCCAGATTTCACAGCTTGCCTCTTGCACCACCACCCTTTGAAAAGCGATAATCCACCATTGTCACAAAAACAAATAAAAATATATACGCCGTCACAAAAAAAGCAACCCTAAACCTTCTAAGTAGAATAATTCAGCAAAGGATTTCATGTCATGAAAGACAAAGCAAAAGAATAAATAATTACTTTGCAAGTTTCCCCTCTAGTGTTTTGAAAAGCCTATCCCATGTGTTGAGTTGAAATATCACTTTTAAAATTTTAAACTTATTACAATTTAATCCAGCAAAATGGAAGCTTTGAACATCAAATTTCTTTCGACATTTTATCTGGAAGGGAAACAGCACACAGTGAGAAGCCAGTGGTCTTACGCAGCCTAGCACATAGGATGTTTACGCAAAACTACTATGAAATTATCTAGCAATTCCCTTAAGTGTTCTCAACAATTTCTTATAACGGATTCTTTAGCAATATTATTCAAATCTGAGAGGAAGTATATGGGCTTAGCTGTGTCCCTGTGGAAGCGTCTCTGAAAAGACAAAGCAACGGCATCTGCAGCTTAGGGATAGATAGGGTACTTTAGGCTGACTTCTTCCAATTTGCAGAGCCTGCTGTTTATTGGAGAGTGATGCTCTTCAACGGGGCTTATACACTAGTGAATAAGCAACTAGTGAAACAGATGTGTTCCATTAAGAAAGCATCTTTCAAAAATGTTTTTAGAATTGCTGGATGTGGTCTTATCTCTTCTTTGGAGGTTAACAATCCTTGATGTGTTGATTGGAGGAAATACTGATTCATGAGTTCATTTAAGCATTCATCAGATATTTGTGTTCCTTCCGCAGTAGACCCTGTGAAGATGCTGGAGACATAAAGGTAAATCTCCTTTATGCTCCCTGGCCCCGAGGAGCCCACAACCCAGAGAGAATGACAAATATAAAAGCAAGTTATTACTACCTAGTGTGCCCAATGTGATCAGTGCTCTAAGAGCAGTAGGAAAAAAGGTGCTCAGGAGGCACTGAAAAGAAATTGATCAGTTTTCCAGGAGAGTGAGAAGAAAGTTTGAAAGAGTTTGGAAAAATCTACAAGTAAGTTTGTCTTAGTCTGTTCAGGCTGCTATAACAAATTACCACAGATTGGGTGGCTTAAACAACAAAAATTTATTTCTTCCCATTTTGGAGGCTAGGAAGTTCAAGTACAAAATGCTAACAAATTCAGTGCCTGGGAAGAACTCACTTCCTGGTTCATAGATAGCCATCTTCTCCTGTGTCCTCACATGGCAGAAGGGGTAAGGAAGCTCTCTTTTATAACGGCACTAATCCTGTTCATGAGGGCTCCATCCTCATCACTTAATCACCTCTCAAAGATTTGTGTCCTAATACCATGACGCTGGGGGCTGGGATTTCTACCTGTAAATTTGGAGAGTACAAGAATATTCAGTCCACATCAAAGTTGTCCTAGACAAAAGGAAAATGTCTTTTCTTTGGTAACATATCATATTTAGTTATAACTAGGCAAACATAAGGAGAAGGCAATGGCACCCCACTCTAGTACTCTTGCCTGGAAAATCCCATGGACAGAGGAGCCTGGTGGGCTGCAGTCCATGGGGTCGCTAAGAGTCGGACACGACTGAGCGACTTCACTTTCACTTTTCACTTTTATGCATTGGAAAAGGAGATGGCAATCCACTCCAGTGTTCTTGCCTGGAGAATCCCAGGGATGGGGGAGCCTGGTGGGCTGCCGTCTATGGGTCGCACAGGGTTGGACACGACTGAAGTGACTTAGCAGCAGCAGCAGCAGGCAAACATAAGGGACTTCCCTGATGGCTCAGATGGTAAAGCATCTGCCTGCAATGCACGACACCCAGGTTTGATCCCTGGGTTGGGAAGATCCCCTGAAGAAGGAAATGGCAACCCACTCCAGTACTCTTGCCTGGAAAATCTCACAGACAGAGGAGCCTGGAGTGCTACAGTCCATGGGGTTGCAAAGAGTAGGACATGACAGAGCAACTAACATATCTTCTCTTCTGTGCAAACATAGCAAGAAGTTATCTTTTGTATTCCTTTGTAGCATCAAATCTCTATTACTTTTGGTCGCTGAAAAGGTAAATAACTCAAAGACTAATTTTAGATACCACATACAGTATGATACTGAATGTGCAGTCTGAGAAAAAGAGGCATAAATGGTGTAGTTTCCTTAGGATAAGCATGTTGTTTAAAGACAAGGACTCAAAGAAGACCTCCTTGGTTTGAATACTTACTAGCTGTGTGCTTTTGTGGAAGCTACTTTACTTCTCTGTGTCTTTGTTTTCTTTAATCTATAAAATAGGGTGATAATTATATTTACCCTGATAGAGGTGTTATGACTAATTCTTGCCAGACACATAATGTGTTTTTAATTAGTTGTAGCTCTTAAATGACAAACCTTGACAGTGCGTTGAAAAGCAGAGACATTACCCTGCCCACAAAAGTCCATAGAGTCAAGGCTATGGTCTTCCTAGTGGTCACGGACAGTTGTGAGAGTTGGACTGTATAGAAGGCAGGACACTGAAGAATTAATGCCTTTGAACTATGGTGCTGCAGATAACTCCTGAGACTCCCTTGGACAGCAAGGAGATCAAAGCAGTCAATTTGAAGGGAAATCAACCCTAAATACTCGGAATGACTGATGCTGAAGCTGAAACTCCAGTATTTTGGTCATTGACATGAACAGCTGACTTGGAAAAGTCCCTGAGGCTGGGAAAGATTGAGGGCAGAAGGAGAAGAGGGTGTCAGAAGATGAGATGGCTGGGATCACCAATGCAGTCCACATGAACTTGGACAAACTTCAGTAGATAACAAGGGACAGAAAGGCCTGTTGTGCTGCAGTCCATGGAGTCTCGAAGATTCGGACAAATTGGGCCACTGAACAACAAGCTCTTAAATATTATGAAATCTTTTTCTCTTTTCCTAATTATTCACTGGGACTATGACCAGCACACAGCTAGTAAGTATTCAAACCAATAAACAGCACGCTTATCCTAAGGAAATTACATCATTTATGCCTCTTTTTCTCAGACTGCATATTCAGTATCGTACTGTATTTGGTATCTAAAATTAGTCTTTGATAGGACTGGATGCCATGATCTTAGTTTTTTGAAGATAGGAGAAAATTCTGAAGTGAGAAGTCAAATAGGCCTTAGAAAGCATTACTATGAACAAAGCTAGTAGAGGTGATGGAATTCCAACTGAGCTATTTCAAATCCTAAAAGATGATGCTGTTAAAGTGCTGCACTCAATATGCCAACAAATTTGGAAAACTCAGCAGTGGCCAAAGGCCTGGAGAAAGTAAATTTCATTCCAATACCAAAGAAGAGCAATGCCAATGAATGTTCAAACTACTGCACAATTGCATTCGTTTCACATGCTAGCAAGGTAATGCTCAAAATCCTTCTGGCTAGGAATCAATAATACATGAACTGAGAACTTCCAGATATACCAGCTGGGTTTAGAAAAGGCAGAGGAACCAGAGATCAAATTGCCAACATTCTTTGGATCAGAGAAAAAGTAAGAGAATTCCAAAAAAAATATCTACTTCTGCTTCATTGACTACACTAAAGCCTTTGACTATCTGGATCATAACAAACTGGAAAATTCTTTAAAAAATGAAAATACCAGACTACCTTACCTGCCTCCTGAGAAACCATATGCAGGTCAAGAAGCAACAGGTAGAAGCAGCCATCGAAAAACAGACTGTTTCAAAGTTGGGAAAGGCAAAAAAAAAAAAAAAAAGGGAAAGAACTATGTCAGGGCTGTATATTTTCACCCTACTTATTTAACTTCTATGGAGAGTACACCAAGTGAAATTCCAGGCTGGATGAAGCTCTAGCTGGAATCAAGATTGCCAGGAGAAATATCAATAACCTCAGGTATGCAGATAACACCACCCTAATGGCAGAAAATGAAGAGGAACTAAAGAGCCTGTTTATGAAGGTGAAAGAGGAGAGAGAAAAAAACTAGCTTAAAACTCAACCTTCAAAAAACTAAGATCATGGCATCCAGTCACATCACTTCATGCCATGTAGAGGGGAAACAATGGAAACGGTGACAGACTTTATTTTCTTGGGTTCCAAAATCACTGCAGATGGTGACCACAGCCATGAAATTAAAAGACACTTGCTCCTTTGAAGAAAAGCTATGAGAAATCTAGATAGCATATTAAAAAGCAGAAACATCACTTTGCTGACAAAGGTCCGTGTAGTCAAAGCTATGGCTTTTCCATGTGTGGATGTGACAGTTGGACCATAAAGAAGGCTGAGCACCAAAAAATTGATGCTTTTGAACTGTGGTGCTGGAGAGATCAAACCAGTCAATCCTAAAAGAAAGAAAGCCTGAATATTTATTGGAAGGACTGTTTCTGAAGCTGAAGCTCCGATTCTTTGGCCACCTAATGCAAAGAGCCAACTCATCAAGGTCCATTGGAAAAGATCCTGATGCTGGGAAGGACTGAGGAAGGAGAAGAAGAGGGCAACAGAGGATGAGACGGTTGGATGGGCTCACTGACTCAATGGACATGAGTCTGAGCAAACTCCAAGAGATAGTGAAGGACCAGGAATCCTGCTGTGCTGCAGTCCGTGGGATCGCAAAGAGACAGACATGACTGAGCAACTAAACCGCCACCACCACCTCCACCACCATAAAATAATTGATACTAACTTACACTAATAGATTTTCTATAGATTATTTGACTCTGAAAAAGTTTCATGCCTTAGTTCACTGGTCTACAAACTATAGCTTTTGGACAAAATCAGATCTACAGCCTGTCCTTGTAAATAAAGTTTGGTTGAAACACGGTCACATTCATTTTTTTACATATTGCCTGTGGCTGCTTTTACACTACAAAGGCAGAACCAAGTAGTTGAGAAAGAAACCTTATGGCCCACAAAGCTTACCATTTTTATTAACTGGACGTTTACTAAAAGTTTCCTTATCCTCGTCGGAAGTTCTAGAGCTGATCTTTGAAAGGAAACAAATGATGAATTGGACATTGGCTTTCCTATCTGTCCTTAAAAGATTTCTCTTTCCTTATACTTGTATGTGCACAAACACACACACCTGTTTTATCTGATCATAAACTATAAATCTTGGGCCTAACTAAAGAGTTGTTATCAGCCAACTAGCCAACTGAAATCCGTGATAATCACCTTATTTATTGTTATAAAGTATACTACAAATGCACTGATCCCATTTTGACTTTCTATTTTAGCACAAAATTAAGTCTTATCTTTTATATTTTACACTAATTCTGTATTCTTTAGTCTGTGATCCCTCTAGGATGTGTAGGGACCATTTTGTCTTCATCTTTAAATTTAGAGCTCCCAAAAGGTAGTAACAGAAGAGATGTAATAAGAAAATGTATGAAATAAAAAATAAGCATAATCTTTATCATATTATCCAACTTCTTCAACAATTTCTGAAAGTGGGAAAACCCTAAATGTAGATATAGATGTGAACCAAATGTGATCCTCTTTCACTATTGCTGTGCTAAGTCGCTTCAGTTGTGTCCGACTCTTTGTGACCCTATGAACTGCAGCCCACCAAGTTCCTCTATCCATGGGATTCTCCAGGCAAGAATACTGGAGTGGGTTGCCATGCTCTTCTCCAGGGTATCTTCCCAACCTGGGATCGACCGGGTCTCTTGCATCTCCTGCATTGGCAGGTGGATCCTTTACCACTAATGCCACCCGGGAATGGGGTTGGGGTATAGATTGTGATGCAGACTTCAGGTATAATCTAGTGTACTGAAGTTACATATACCACATGACTCAGGAGTTGTACTCCTAAATATGTGCCATAAAAGGAAGAATATGTGTCCACGTGTACCAGGAACCACAAACAAAAATATTCATCACTTTAAACATTAATAGCCAAAAACCTAGAAAAAAATGTTCATAAAGGGTAGAATAGGTATACAAATTGTGTCATATTCCCAAGTATTTGTGATACGACTTGTTTTGCTTTTATTATTTCTTCACTTATCTACTACAAGTAGGTAAATCTATAGAATTTTACCACTTTATGATGAACATTAATGGCTGAGTATAACAGTTTAAAAGCTTGGATCTTTGTGATAACCACAGACATTCTCTGTGGTTTGAATGGATTCAGTTTTCATATAATCTGGGAAGATTCAGCTTCCCTTGAAAATTTGAAAATCATAATTTTATAATGTCTGCTTTTTGAAGGAAACTATTAAAACAATTAAAGGACAACTAACAGATTGGTACAAAATATTTACAAACCACATATTTGACAAAAGGCTGATATCTAAAATATATAAAGAGCTCTCAAAATTCAATAGTTAGAAAATAGCCCAGTTTTTAAAAAATGGGCAAAATATTTGAACATATAATTTACCAAAGATGATATGTTTATGGCAAATAAACACATAAAATAGTGTTCAACATTATTAGTCACTAGAAAAAAAAACTGAAGTCACTCAGTCGTGTCCAACTCTTTGCAACCCCATGAACTGTAGCCTGTCAGGCTCCTCTGTCTATGGGATTTTCCAGGCAAGAATACTGGAGTGGGTTGCTGTTTCCTTCTCCAGGGGATCTTCCTGACCCAGGGATGGAACCTGGGTCTCCTGCATGGCAGGCAGACTCTTTACCATCTAAGCCACCCAGGTAGGGAAGTGCAAACTAAGACAAAAATGATAGGCCAGTACATTACCTATTAGAATCACTAAAATGAAAAAGAGTGGACATACCAAGTGCTGGCAAGGATAGTAACTGGGATTCTCATACGTTGCTAGTGGGAATATAAAATAGAACAAATTCTTTAGAAGAAAAATAGACAGTTTCTCAAAAATTAGCGTACATCCAGTCATGTATTCCTATGTAACGACCCAAGTCAAATGAAAACATGTGTTCATATAAAGGCTGGACATGAACGTTCACAGTCACTTTGTCGTCTGTAATAGTTCCAAACTGGATGCAGCACGAATGTCCATCAACAAGTGAACGAATAAAGAGACTATACAAGCAGTGGAGCACTACTCAGCAACAAGAGCAAGTGAACAATTGATACAAACTAAAACATGGACAAATTTCAAAATAACTATGCTGAGCAACAGAAGCTGAAGAACAAATAGTACGTATTGTACGATTTCATTTACTGAAGTTTCTAGAAAATGTAAACTAATTAATAACAGAAAGCAGATCAGCAGTAGCCTGGCAATGGAGGGGGATGACTGGAGAAGGGAAGAGAACAAGCAATTGTAAAATGTTCACTACCTTGATGTGATGGTTTCACAGTGTATTCATGTATCAAATTTACCAAAGTTTATACTTTAAGTATATGTTGTTTACTATTCGGTAATTATATGTCAATTAAGTTACTATATAAATATGAAAAAATAAAAGTGCTTACTTAAAATGGGTTGGACTTTAATATTAACCTGAAAATCAATACATAGCATTCACATAGATATACTTACTTTAGCACATTTTCTGTCAAAAATGGACTCTTGCTGGTATCACTGGGAACAGAGTAGATTGAGGGAATAAATTTACCTTGCGATCCTGACACATTTCCTTAAAATATTTATCTGCAACTTAAAAATAGCTGTAGGATCAGATGATATGGTAGTTGCTATGGAAACTGCGCACTTGTGGTAAAATCACAGCGTGTGAAAGTTGTAAGCTATAAACACCTTACGGAACCTGCTGCCCTGTAGTTCTTGTCACCCATCCTCCTGCTTTGGGGAGAAAAAATAATTGAACTTAATGAAATTTATAATCTTTTAGAATTTTTTTTTTCCAAACATTCTTGTCTGCCGTGTCCATTACTTGAGTTAACACCCCTGTGGTTCATAAATAAAAGTTGACATTTCAAGTGACAGAGAATGAAGAGTTTGCCATCAAGAATCACTGACAAGGGACTAGTGTGGAAAACTGCGGGCAACCTGACCAACAAGTAAAAGACGATTTATATGAGAGATCAATTTACACTCGTGAATGAGAAGGCAATGGGAAAGAGTTTACGGGCTTCCATAGTTTCCCTGTTAAATTTAATACTGGATTCGATTATTTTCAACACATGTTTAAAAACTAGTTTTCCTCTGGATAATGTAGGAGAGTACATAGGTTTGAAGAAAAGTTATGACCAACCTAGACAGCATATTAAAAAGCAGAGACATTACTTTGCCAACAAGTTGTGTATGGATGTGAGAGTTGGACTATACAGAAAGCTGAGCACTGAAGAATTGGTGCTTTTGAACTGTGGTGTTGGAGAAGACTCTTGAGAGTCCCTTGGACTGCAAGGAGATCCAACCAGTCCATCCTAGAGGAGATTAGTCCTGAATATTCATTGGAAGGACTGATGCTGAAGCTGAAACTCCAGTACTTTGGCCACTTGGTGCTAAGAGCTGACTCACTGAAAAGACCCTGATGCTGGGAAAGATTGAAGGTAGGAGAAGGGGGCAACAGAGGATGAGATGGTTGGATGGCATCACTGACTCAATGGACTGGGTTTGAGTGCATGCCGGGAGTTGGTGATGGACAGGGAGGCCTGGTATGCTGTGGTCCATGGGGTCGCAAAGAGTCGGAAACGACTGAGTGACTGAACTGACTGACTGACATAGGTTTGAACTACCTAAGGAGCCAGGGAAAAACCTGCTTGTATTCTTAGCCCTTTACAGGTGGTGACTTTCTGGCCCACAAGAAGCAATCATTATATTTCTGCTCTATCCACAATCCAACTGATATATTTCTTTCAGACTCTAGAATCACAGAATCTGTAGTCTTTCTGGCTGAACATCAAACGTGGCCTCCATCAAAGATATTTTTACCACTTGGTTCACTTGCTTTAATTATACCAGGTGTCTGGGATATTTTATTTTATTGAATCAACTAGATTTTCTGAAACCCACATAAAAAGACTATAAAATTGAGCTTAAACATGAGCTCATTTCTAATTTTAATGGTTTGAAATTGTCTCTGTTTTGCTAGTTAGTTTTGTTTCATTTTTAGGGGGCAATTAAACTAGAATTGTGTTTAGAGTACTGTGTCTTTAAGTTATTGCTCATGGTTAAGGCAACATGAATTAATATCTTTATCTTTCCTCTAAGGAAACTTCATCCTTATACTTTCAGTGTTCAAGTCATCCTCTGGAAAAAAAATTCAGGCTGGGAAGAGTGTATATTCTTTCTCAGACCACATCCCCTCTAAAAGACTATAATTTAGCAGAGCTACTTCAAACTCCCTTCTGGCTTCCCCATCCCTGATAGGATAAAGTCCAAACAGATGCAGCCTTCCATGACCCCTGTAACCATTGCCTGCTTTTCCAGGTTCACCAATAGCCAGATCCTTCATGGCCCTCTTTCCCAAAGAAAAATAGATTACTTCTATTTCCCAAAACCCATCTTGCTGTTTAATCTTTCTGTGATTTGCCCATGGTTTCTCTAACATTTGACCCATTTTTTTTAGATCTAAACCACTCCTGCTTCTTCCTCTAAAGCTTTTTATGACTTCATCAAGGAGAGCTGACCATTCCCTCTTAGCTCTCTGTCTATGCAAGTGTCTATAAAAACACTCTCTATAGTGTAGTGCACATAACCATCTACCTTATGAGATTGCTCACCCTCTAAGAGCAGGGTCATCCTACTTACTTTTGTGTTCTTTTTATTTATTTATTTAAATTGGATGATAATTGCTTACCATCACTTTTGCATTCTTTATGTATAAAATAACACCCAACCCCAGGTCATCTGCAAGTCTGAGTCTGGCTCCCCTGGTGGACATTGTTGTGTATTCAGAATACAATTATTTTTCTACTTTATGACAGCATTTCAGTCAAAGTCATGGGAATGCTAGACTTATGTCATATTGATTTCCCAAGTCATTCTGTGTGATGCAGAAAAAGGTGCAGAACAGGAATCAGAGAACCTGAACTGTTATGCATGTACCTTATTCTCAAAAAAAAGAATTCTGGTTCTCAGCTACTTGGAATGCATGGTTTATATTCAAAGTCTGAGTGAGATCTTTTTTCATTCTGTCTATTCAGTTGGAGGAAGACAATTTCAGAGGGTGGATGCTGAAAATTCAGAGCATGTCTCCTCATCTAGTTTTATGAAATGATTGAGAGCCCTACAGAGTGAATGTGGTTTAGTCATACATAGACTCTGACCAATCAGGTCTTTCCTTGCAAAATATAGAAGGGTCTAAGCAGGTAAAGCACTCAAGAGGCTGTAAAACTGATTCCCCTACTCTATGTGCCTTATAAGGTGGCTGATGTCGTCAGCAATAACTTCTAGCTACCAGTAGTCATGTATGGATGTGAGAGTTGGACTAAAAAGAAAGCTGAGCACCAAAGAATTGATGCTTTTGAACTGTGGTGTTGGAGAAGACTCTTGAGAGTCCCTTGGACTGCAAGGAGATCCAACCAGTCCATCCCAAAAGAGATCAGTCCTGGGTGTTCATTGGAAGAACTGATGTTGAAGCTGAAACTCCAGTACTTTGGCCACCTGATGCAAAGAGCTGACTCATTGAAAAGACCTTGATGCTGGGAAAGATTGAGGGCAGGAGGAGAAGGGGACGGCAGAGGATGAGATGGTTGGATGGCATCACCAGCTCAATGGACGTGAGTAAACTCTGGGAGTTGGTGATGGACAGGGAGGCCTGGCATGCGGCAGTTCATGGGGTTGCAAAGAGTCGGACACGACTGAGTGACTGAACTAAACTGAGAGCACACTGTCTTCCCAGGCCACACGATTCCAATGCTCTGCATTGAAGTTGTTTGTGATGAATTTGTTGCTTAACAGGGACAGCAAAAACACTATACAAGTAATTTTCAGCCAGAAATAGTAGCTAAAATTTGTTCAGCACTTCTTACATGTCAGACACTAATTTTGTACACTTCATAAAGATTAGCTCATTTAATTCTCTCAATAATTCCATAAACACAGTTATACACAATCTTGATACCAAGATGTTCAGTAGTTTGTGCAAAGTTACATAGAACTAGGACTTTAATCCAGGCACTTTTCTTTGGCATCTTAGCCTCTAACCGCTGTCCTACCTTGTGCCTATCAGAACAGCTCCTATGTACCAGCTACTGTGTCAAGCTGTGGAGACAGAATGGGAAACAGTATAGACACAGCACTTACTCTCTTAAATCCCACAGTCTAAGGAAGGGCAGGCATTGTGATACAGTGTGATGGCAGTGCCTGTGAGGATTCCAAAACTTTGTGGCTACTGATTGTGAAAACTGATAAACCTCTTTTATGATTGTGGTTATGTAACTAGTGCTCACTTAATACCATGAAATCATGATTGGACAACAGAAAAATTATAGAATTCTATGTCACCAACACTACCATTTAATAGACAAACCTGTAATCACTTTTTATGGATGCAAATCCATATGCATATCAGAATTATCTTGGAATTTTTTGAAAAATGTAAATGCCCAGGTGACTGAGTTTTTTTTTTTTTTGCCAGAGCTCTAGTTATGCTTCTAATCAGCAGCAATGTTTAAAAAAATCTGGACTATATGAGGATCGTGTACTTTTATCTAGCTTGTTTCACTTTTTCTATTTCATATTCAGGGCTCCGGTTTCATTTAGTTTATGTTTTCCAATTTCTCCTTCTCTTCTTTTTTTTTTTTTTTTGAATGTTCTTTCTCAAGCATAGTAGAAAAGCTTTTGTATACAAAGATATAATATGCATACTATATATATTTTTGAAAACATGAATTTTTGTCTAACAATAAGATTTATGACATTTTGATTCTACTAGTTGGACTTAGTATGAATTGAATGCTAGATTTGTAATTTTAAAAAATAGATACACTACATGCCACAGGGGTTTACTGTATAGCACAGGGATATAATCAATATCTTGTAATAACCTATAATGGAAAATAATTAAAAAAAATAACCTGTGTACATGTATAGCTGAATCACATGCAAAAAAAGAATTCTATTTTTTGAAGTTTAGTAGCATTTATCTTTTTGCCAATTTTTCTGAATGTCCTGCAGACATCTAATAACAAGGTATGGGATATAAAATTTTAAGTATGTTTGTGTAGGATGTCAGAGAAGGCAATGGCACCCCACTCCAGTACTCTTGCCTGGAAAATTCCATGGATGGAGGAGCCTGGTAGGCTGCAGTCCATGGGTTTGCTAAAAGTTGAACACGACTGAGCGACTTCACTTTCACTTTTCACTTTCCTGTATTGGAGAAGGAAATGGCAACCCAGTCCAGTGTTCTTGCCTGGAGAATCCCAGGGACGGGGGTGCACAGAGTCAGACACAACTGAAGTGACTTAGCAGCAGCTGCAGTGTTCAGTTCAGTTCAGTCGCTCAGTCCTATCCGACTCTTTGCGATCCCATGAATCACAGCACGCCAGGCCTCCCTGTCCATCACCAACTCCCGGAGTTCACTCAGACTCACGTCCATCGAGTCAGTGATGCCATCCAGCCATCTCATCCTCTGTCGTCCCCTTCTCCTCCTGCCCCCAATCCCTCCCAGCATCAGAGTCTTTTCCAATGAGTCAACTCTTCGCATGAAGTGGCCAAAGTACGGTAGTTTCAGCTTTAACATCATTCCTTCCAAAGAAATCCCAGGGCTGATGTCCTTCAGAATGGACTGGTTGGATCTCCTTGCAGTCCAAGGGACTCTCAAAAGTCTTCTCCAACACCACAGTTCAAAAGCATCAATTCTTCGGCACTCAGCCTTCTTCACAGTCCAACTCTCACATCCATACATGACCTCTGGAAAAACCATAGCTTTGACTAGACGGACCTTTGTTGGCAAAGTAATGTCTCTGCTTTTGAATATGCTATCTCGGTTGGTCATAACTTTCCTTCCAAGGAGTAAGCGTCTTTTAATTTCATGGCTGCCGTCACCATCTGCAGTGATTTTGGAGCCCAGAAAAATAAAGTCTGACACTGTTTCCACTGTTTCCCATCTATATCCCATGAAGTGATGGGACCAGATGCCATGATCTTCGTTTTCTGAATGTTGAGCTTTAAGCCAACTTTTTCACTCTCCACTTTCACTTTCATCAAGAGGCTTTTTAGTTCCTCTTCACTTTCTGCCATAAGGGTGGTGTCATCTGCATATCTGAGGTTATTGATATTTTTCCTGGCAATCTTGATTCCAGCTTGTGCTTCTTCCAGCCCAGTGTTTTTCATGATGCACTCTGCATATAGGTTAAATAAGCAGGGTGACAATGTAGGATATGGCTAATATAAATTAAATATAAATATATTATATTTAAATTATTAATTACATCATTCCATTCAAGATGTTCCTATTCTTATCTTTTCTACACTTGATAAAATATTCTCAGAGAAATGTTAATATGTCTCACTATGATTATATATTTTGTCTTTTCCCTTGTATTTTTTTATGATTTTTGCTTTATATATCTTTGTTTCTTTGTTGTTAATGTGACTGATGGCTTATGATGTCTATCTTCTTTGTGAATTGTAGATTTTATCATTAAAGTATTCATCTTTGTTTCATTTAAAATAAATAAATAAATAGGACAAGCTCAAAAAAAATGAGAAATATCTGTCATATATGGTCAGCATTTGTACCACAGATTCATACCAATCTTCTATATATTCTAGTGTACATAACCATACAATAGTAGTTAATATTGATGATATCCTATGTCAAGAAAAGAAGCAAAGACTTTAAAAAGAACAAAAGTAAAATATACCCATTATTGGAGTTAAGAATTATATTTCATCTATTTGTCAGATGATAATTTTGTATGTAATACTTGAGTCAATTAATTGGCTTGTCACATAAAACAGAATATTTAATTTTCTATCCTTTCTTAAGGAATGAGAATTTATTCATACATAAGATTTTATATTTTGGGAAATTACCAAAGGTAAATTTTAGTCAACATAATATAGTTTTGATATATATGTGACTTGATAAATTACAATGTGTAAGAAGAATCCAACTTACATACATCTCAATTTTAAATTGGGAGATTTTAACATTTTATTTACAGTGTTGTTTTTATTAGAAAATTTTAATGATCTTTATAAATATAATGGAATCATATTTATTTATAATGATGGTCAATTTCTATTGTTGCTGATGTTTAGTCTCTAAGTATGTCTGACTCTTTGAGACCCCATGGACTGCAGCTTGCCAAACCTCCCTGTCCCTCACTATCTCCCAGAGTTTGCCCAAGTTCATGTCCATTGAGTTGGTGATGCCATCCAACCATCTCATCCTCTGCCACCATAGCCTCCTTTTACCTTCAGTTGTTTCCAGCATCAGGGTGTTTTCCAATGAGTTGGCTCAGGTGGGCGAAGTTTTAGAGCTTCAGTGTCAGTCCTTCCAGTGAGTATTAAGGGTTCATTTGCTTTATGACTGATTGGTTTGATCTCCTCTCTGTCCAAGGGACTCTCAAGAGTCTTCTCCAGTACCACAAATCAAAAGCATCAGTTATTCAGTTCTCAGCCTTCTCTATGGTCCAACTCTCACATCGGTACATGACTGCTGGAAAGACCATAGCTTTGACTATATGGACATTTGTTGGCAAAGTGCTGTCTCTGCTTTTTAATATGCTGTCTAGGTTTGTCATAGCTTTTTTCCAAGGAAGCAAGTGTCTTCTACTTTCATGGCTGCAATCACCACCCACAGTGATTTTGGCTCCCAAGAAGAGAAAATGTCTCACTGCTTCCACTTTTCCCCCTTCTATCTGCCATGAAGTGATGGGACCAGATGCCATGATCTTCATTTTTCTGAAAGTTGACCTTTAAGCCAGCTTTTTCACTCTCCTCCTTCACCCTAATCAAGAAGCTCTTTTGTTCTCCTTTACGTTCTGCCATTAGAATGATATTATCTGCATAATGTGAGATTGTTGATATTTCTTCTGGCAATCTTGATTCCAGCTTGTAACTCAACCTGCTCAGCATTTTGCATGACGTATGCTGCATATAAGTTAAATAGATAGGGTTACAGGGTATAGTCTTGTCGTACTTCTTTCCCTATTTTGAACCAGTCAGTTGTTCCATGTAAGATTCTAACTGTTGCTTCTTGACGTGCATATAGGTTTCTCAGGAGGCAGTTAAGATGGTCTGGTATTCCAATTTCTTTAAGAATCCTCCACAGTTCACTGTGATCCACACAGTCAAAGTGTTCTTGCCTGGAGAATCCCATGGAGAGAGAAGTGTGGGGGGGCTACAGTCCATGGGGTCTCAAAGAGTTGTACACGACTGAGTAGCTAACACTTTCACACAGTCAAAAGCTTTCACGTAGTCAATAAAATAGGAGTAAATGTTTTTTTCTGGAATTCCGTTGCTTTCTCTATGATCCAACAAATGTTGGCAACTTGATCTCTGGTTCCTCTGCTTTTTCAAAATCCCAAAAAACTTGTACATCTGGAAGTTCTCAATTCAAGTACTGCTGAAGCCTAGCTTGAAGGGTTTTGAGCATACATTACTACCATGGGAAGTGAGTGCAACTGTCTGGAAGTTTGAACATTCTTCAGCAGTGCCTTTCTTTAGAATTGGGGTGAAAACTGATCTTTTCCAGTCCTCTGGCCATTGCCGGGTTTTCCAAATTTGCTGACATATTGAGTGTAGCACTTTAACAGAATCATCTTTTAGTATTTAAATGATGGTCAAGTGGGTAGTTTATTTAATAGAGTTTCTATGACCTCAAACTGAGCTTTCGTTTTGTCATTTTACCCACATATTGCAATTTTATTCATTTATGTTTTATTCTATCTCTTTTAAATTTAAAAAGAATTAAAAATCAAAGATATGGCTCTACAATTTTTGAGGATATTATTTTATCACTTATGAAACTAAGAAATTGCATTTCAGGCAACTATCTGCTTATTGGAAATTATCCAATAGAAACAATAGCTCTGATTTGAATGCTCACACATTGTGTTGTCTAGTATGATGATATGCTTGTAATTATACTGAGTCAGTTGTTTATGATTTTCTGGATCACAGAATAACTTGTAAAATTTTACCAGCTAATTAGCTATATTTTTTAATAGAATATTTTGATCATATATAGGGAATGTTGATTTTTAGAGAACAAAAGTAGCTAAAGCAAAAAGAGAAATTTATTGGAACATTACAGGGATTCTAAGGAAGTATTATAGCAAATATTCACTGAGTACATGCTGTGTGCCAAGAGCTATTCTAAACATTCCCCTAATTAAAGTATTTCCATAATAGCCAGTTTTTGCCAAGTTCTGCTCTGGTAACAAATAACTTCAAATCCAAGTAGCTTACAACACTAAAGATTTACTTCTTGCTCCATTACATGTTAGATATGTCTTTTTATTTAGGGGCCCAATTCTGTTTTGGATTCAAGGCAGAGAAATAAAGAGAAATAGCCAAACCATGCAAGAGCTCCTACAACTTCCATGAGGCCTCAGTAGTGAACAGAACAGGTACCATGGCCGAGTTTAACAGTCAGTGGGGTGGGGAAATAAGCTCTTCCCATGGCACTGTGATCAGATGTCAGCAAATGAGGATGCGTGAGAGGGCAGAAACTATTTGAAAATAATAATACAATCATCCTCTGTCCTTCATCATAATGTCTGCTTCTCTGCATTCTGGTATTCTTCTCACATCATTTCATACAATGGTGCATTTCTCCAATCAGTAATATTTTTTCTGTTAATCACACACAATCTGAGTTTATTGGGTTTTTGTAGTAAGTCACAGCTTTAGTTAGACTTTTATTCTGAGTTTTTTTTTTTTTTTTAATTTACTGAGTTTCACCTTGGCAAATTCAGAAATTCCAACCAAAGGTTGGTTAACCAGGACAATATTTTATTTCTTGCCAAGGATTGTCTTAAACTCTGTCATTGAGAATGTTATACAGTGTTATCTTTTATCTAAGTATTTCCATTTGCAAGGCCACAAATTCTGGAATTTCTGAGCTTTCCGTATTCTCCTTCAACTCCACTTTGAAAACTGATATTATATTTTGGAGCCTTTGCACTTGCAATACTTTTTGAGCTTAAGCATTTCTATTCTTATATTGTCCAAAGCATCTCAAAATATCTGATTGACACTATCAACATTCTAATGTTTCATGTTTTTATCTAAAGGCAAAGTTCTTGTTATATTATCTGTCTTTCAAATTATAGAGGCAATATTTTTGCCAAATATATTAAATGTTTAACCATGGTCACAGGACTGGAAAAGGTCAGTTTTCATTCCTGTCTCAAAGAAGGGCAATGCCAGTGTTCAAACTACCATACTATTGCACTCATTTCACATGCTAGTGAGATAATGCTCAAAATCCTTCAATCTAGGCTTCAACTGTATGTGAACCATAACTTTCAGATATACAAGTTGAGTTTAGAAAAGGAAGAGGAACAAGAGATCAAATTGCTAACATTCCTTGGGTCACAGGGACTTCCCTGGTGACTCAGATGGTAAAGAGTCTGCCCACAATGCAGAGGACCTGGGTTCGATCCTTGAGTCAGGAAGACCCCCTAGAGAAGGAAATGGCAACCCACTCCACTATTCTTGCCTGGAAAATCCCATGGATGGAGAAGCCTGGAGGGATACAGTTCATGGGGTCACAAAGAGTTGGTCACGACTGAGTGACTAACACTTTCACTTTCACTTTTCACTTGGATCATAGAGAAAGCAAGAGAATTTAAGAAAAACATCGATTTCAGTTTCATTGACTATGGTAAGGCCTTCGACTGTGTGGATCACACCAAACTGTGGAAAATTCTTAGAGATGGGAGTACCAGACCACCTGACCTGTCTTCTGAGAAACATGTGTACAGATCAAGAATCAAGAGTTAGAACAGGAAATGCAACAACCAACTGGTCAAAATTTGGGAAAGGAGTAGCAAAAGGCTGTCAATTGTCACCCTGGTTATTTAGCACAGAAGTTGGTCATAGAAGTTGAGTAACCAGGGTGACAACGTGCAGCCTTGTCCTACTCCTTCCCCAAGTTTTGACCATCAGTTGTTCCATTTCCAGTTCTAACTCTTGCTTCTTGACCTGCATGCAGGTTTCTCAGAAGACAGGTAAGGTGGTCTGGTACTCCCATCTCTTTAAGAATTTTTCAGTTTGTTGTGACCCACACAGTTCAAGGTTTACCATAGTCAGTGAAACAGAAGTAGATATTTTTATGGAATTCCCTTGCTTGCTCTATGACCCAACAAAGAGTACATCATGTAAAATATCAGGCTGATGAATCACAAGTTGAAATCAAGATTGCCGGAAGAAATATCAACAAGAACAGATATATAGATGACATCACTCTAATGGCAGAAAGTGAAGAGGAACTCAAAGAACCTCTTGATGAGGGTGAAAAAGAAGAGTGAAGAAGCTGGACTGAAACTCAGTATTCAAAAAATGAAGACCATGGCATCCGGTCCCATCAGTTCAGTTCAGTCACTCAGTTATGTCCGACCTTTTGTGACCCCCATGAACTGCAGCACACCAGGCCTCCCTGTCCATCACCAACTCCCGGAGTAACTCATGTCCATTGAGTCAGTGATACCATCCAACCATCTCATCCTCAGTCATCCCCTTCTCCTCCCACCTTCAATCTTTCCCAGCATCAGGGTCTTTTCTAATGAGTCAATTCTTCACATCAGGTGGCCAAAATATTGGAGTTTCACCTTCAGCATCAGTCCCTCCAGTGAATATTCAGGACTGATCTCCTTTAGGAGGGACTGGTTGGATCTCCTTGCTGTCCAAGGGACTCTCAAGAGTCTTCTCCAACACCACAGTTTAGAAGCATCAATTCTTCAGTGCTCAGCTTTCTTTATAGTCCAACTCTCACATCCATACATGACCACTGGAAAAACCATAGCCTTGACTAGATGGACCTTTGTCAGCAAAGTAATGTCTCTGCTTTTTAATATGCTGCCTAGGTTGGTCATAACTTTTCTTCCAAGGAGCAGTTGTCTTTTAATTTCATGGCTGCAGTCACCATCTGCAGTGATTTTGGAGCCCAAGAAAATAAAGTCTGTCACTGTTTCTGGTCCCATCACTTCATGGCAAATAGAAGGGGAAAAAGTGGAAAGAGTGACAGATTTTCTCTTCTTGGGTTCCAAAATCACTGTGTTTGTTGATTGCAACCATGAAATTAGAAGACACTCACTTCTTGGAAGCAAGGCTATGACAAACCTAGACAGTGTATTAAAAAGCAGAGACATCACTTTGCTGACAAAGGTCCATATAGTCAAACCTATAGTTTTTCCAGCAGTCATGTATGCACGTTAGATTTGGACCATAAAGAAGGCTGACTGCTGAAGAACTGATGCTTCAAATTGTGATGTTAGAGAAGTCCTTTGGACTGAAAGGAGATCAAACCAGTCAATCCTAAAGGAGATCAACCCTGAATATTCACTAGGAAGACTGATGCTGAAGCCAAAGCTTCAGTCCTTTGGCTGCCTGTTGGAAAGACCTGACTCATAGGAGAAGACCCTGATGCTGGGAAAGATTGAGGCAGGAGGAGAAGGGGACGACAGAGGATGAGGTGGTTGGATGACATCACTGACTCAATGACCATGAATTTGAGGAAGCTCCTGGAGGCAGTTGAGGACAGAGGAGCCTAAAGTCCTGGAATCCATGGGGTTGCAAAGAGTCAGACACGACTTAGGCACTGAACAGCAGCAACAACTGCATACAAGAGTCATTATTTTTCTAGCCATTACCATTTCCAGCCAATAACCATTTCCTTTCCTCTTAATCGATAGCCCTGAAGGTACAGCATATTGTTCAGAGTTTGTTTATAGTACATTCCTACTACCAATTTCTGTATGCTTCACCCTTGCTAGACTTTTCTGTAGTACCAAACAATTACTAATTTTTAGTGATTTATCACATCGATTTTTTTTTTCTTGCTTATGTTACATGTCAACTGAGGTCAGCACAGGCTCTACTCTGTTCTTTGATCAAAATGTCCATTTATTTGAGGATTCAAGTTTCCAGGGCAGGGAGATTAGAAGCAATGATTAAACAATATTTCTTAGAGCTTCTGCTCAGCTATGTCATTTGTTCACCTTGCTCATATTCCACTGGTCAGAGCAAGTCAGGAGACCAAGTTTGACTGTCAGTGCAAGAGTGCACTACTGGCCACCCATCAGTGAGCAAGAATGTGTAATCCTCTTGCTGGGAAGGCAGCAAAAAACTGGAAACAAACAAACAGTCTAGTACACTCACAATAGCCTCATTTTACACATGAGAAAGCTGGAGCAAGTTAGCTTAAATAGCTTGGGAGATCACATTGCTGGTGAGATGATTTTATGTCTGATTTGAGGGCTAACTATTTTAACGACAAAAAATGATGTAAATACAGCTGGGTCTCAGAGATACTTTGTAAGTCAGCAGGCAGTACTTCTTTCAGTGAGCAAATAGTCTCTTATCACTAAAGTACGCTCATGTCTTCTGTAGACATAGAGGAAAATGAATTCGTGAATATCTATCCTTACCCTTCATAAACCCACGATCTCAGCACTCAACTTTAACTTTTGCAGGGTCATTCTTTTCTAGTTTCAGATTTCCAGTGGGGGAAAAAATGATGTCAGTATCTTAGTTATGGGGATAGGTTTAATGAGTTCCAGCTGAGGATTCAGTTTTTTGTTTGTTTGTTTGCTTTTTCTGGCCTCGAGAAGTGTCTTTAACTTTGCTACAGAATGAAACTTGCAGAGCTCAAACTAAGCTACAGAAGCCTGAGAGGGTGGGCCCTTAGCATTTGAGTGCCCAGACCACATTCATGACCATGACCCTTTCGGGCTTGGCAGCTCAGTGTAGGTGGCGGTGTCCCTCCCAGATCATATTCTCTGGGAACGCTTTCAGCACCCTGGGGATCTCCTTGTAGATGAGACCAAGTTTTGCTGTATAATGGGTTACATTTTAAAAGAGTCTCATCTGCTTTACCTGGAAATATGAATTATGTGAATTACGGACTGATCTGCTGCTGCTGCTGCTGCTAAGTCGCTTCAGTCGTGTCCGGCTCTGTGTGACTCCATAGACGGCAGCCCACCAGGGTCCCCTGTCCCTGGGATTCTCCAGGCAAGAACACGGGAGTGGGTTGCCATTTCCTTCTCCAATGCATGAAAGTGAAAAGTGAAAATGAAGTTGCTCAGTTGTGTCTGCCTCTTAGCGACCCCATGGACTGCAGCCCACCAGGCTCCACCGTTCATGGGATTTTCTAGTCACGTTTGTATTTTCTCTTTCAGAAATGACTTTTGGCAAGAATGAGAAGCTGTTTCAAGTTAGGTTTATGAAATGAAGTAATAAATAAATAATCAGTAATAAATCTTCAATTATTAATACATGTACATGCAGTTAAATAAGCAAATGGTGGTGAAAGGATGAAATAAAAAAGATCAGTACATATTATATTCATAAGAATGGCAAATTGGAGACTAGTGACTGAAAATGAATTCATTTCTGAAAGGGAATCCACAGTCTTGTTAGAAGGCAAAGAACTTTAGGACTTCCCTAGCAGCTCAGGTAGTAATGATTCTGCCTGCAATTCAGGAGATCCCAGTTCAATTACTGGATCAGGAAGATGCCCTGGAGAAGTGACAGGCTACCAACTCCAATATTCTTGGGCTTCTCTGGGGGGCTTAGATGGTAAAGAATTCACCTGCAATGAGGGAGGTGTGGGTTCAGTCCCTGGGTTGCGAAGTTCTCCTGGAGGAGGCCACGGAAACCCACTCCAGCATTCTTGCCTGGAGAATCCCCATGGACAGAGGAGGCTGGTGGGCTACAGTCCATGGGGTCACAAAGAGTTGGACATGACTGAGCCACTAAGCACAGCGCAGCAAAGACCTTTCAGAGGCCAAACCAAAAGGGAAATTAAAATGGCAACCTGACTTGATAAGTAGCCGCATACCCTGAAGGTGCTGCCAAATGAAATCCAGTTTTCACAGCTTCTTAGCGGCTATACTGGGGAGGGGCAGAAGAAAGAGTCGAGCCTCACCTGGAGTGTGGGGGCCATAGGAGAGCTCAGCACACGGAGTTAACACTTTCAAAGCTGAGATGAACTACGCTAAACTGCCCTTCTCTCTGCACCTGGACAGTGAAGAGGAAAGCTGCATGTTTTGAAATTTCTCTCAGTGGAGAACAAATACTCCCTGAGATCTGGTGCCACAAACCAACTTTCATCATTCGTAGTTAGAATCTGCAGCGGCCAGGCTGACTGAAGACTTGTTGTTTTTCGTGTTCCAGTCTGCTCTGTTTGCTTTGTTCTGGGACTTGTTTTCAGGACTCTCCCCGACAGCTCCTGGGTCTTAGGTCTCAAGGCTTCATCTTTCCTGGATGACTTCTTTTGTATGTGTCCTAATAATTTCCTACAAGAGTGAGTAGTTTAAGTATATTTTGGAGGCTGTATATTTGGATATACGTATGCTGTATATTTTATATTATACATACATATATAGGTATATACAGATATATATACACACACATACGTGTTAGCATTCTGTCTTATTTTAGCAAGTTATATTATCCTAACAGATTACCTAGTAGAGTACATTTTGTGTGTTTACAATTATCTTTATTTCACCTTCATACTTAAGTAATGCTGCATATAGAATTTTAGGTTAACAACAATTTTTCCCCATAGAATGAAAACAATTGTCTTCTATGATCCACGTTGCTGTTGAGGATCTGATGTTCCTCTAGGAGAGTTCTTTCTTTTCCTTGGAAGTTTTTCTTTTTAGTCCTTGCATTTTGAAACTTCAAGATTGTTTTTGGGTCCATAAGCTCAATTTGGGCACTTAATGAACACTTTCAGCCTGAACATTTATGTCTTTTACTTTTAAAATTATTTCTTCTATTTTCTATGTGATAATTCTCTCCTCTTTATTTTTTCTGATCTTCCTTCTAAATGTATTATTAGAAAGATGCTGGAAAATTATTATTACCTTTTCTTTCATATTTTTCGTATATTTTATCTTTTTGATCCATGTGCTGTAGATTTCTTTGATTTTTATTCAAATATTATTTTAACCATCTCAAAATTCTGTAATTTTTAAAAAGTCATTGGTTTTTCCTATCCTGCCTCAAAGCATCCTTTTCTGTTGTGTCTCCTCTTATTGTCCTTATAGGTTAATTCCATTTTAAATACATGTACTGTTCTTTCAGTTCAGTTTTTATAGAGAGAAGAATTAAATGCATAATCAATCTGACATTTTGGGTAATGGAGTCTTTATGAGCAAAGTTTAAGGTAAAATACAACTAGAAATGATTTGTAGCTGAAGCCTAGTGACAGGTAATGTTTACATCTAGGTAATTTCAGTATTTATATTGCTTAGTGCCATTCAGCCATACAGCTCTATGGGTATGGGAAGAGCTGCAGGAAAGGTTGGAAAATTTCTCTTTGTGTGAGGTAGGACATCTGGTCTCACACTCTCTAGCATATTAGATATTTTCAAATAACATATATCAAGTCAAGAGAAGTAAGTTTCAGTGTACTCTAGCATTTAAAAATACAGGCTTCAAAGTTGTGAGGAGTTTAATTCAAACCCTGTTCCACTTTGATTATGTTTCTTGATTTCTCTAAGCTACTCAATTCTCATCTGTAAAATGGGGATTAATTATTATCCCCCCTTCATAGGCCTGTTGTGAGGATTAATTGAGATAATGTAGGCAATTTGTTTAGCACAGCATCAGGTATAGGAGGTACTGAATGAGTGACAGCTGTTATTATTTTAATGGCACATAATTACATGTTAACAAAAGCTGTAACACTCCACACATGGGGATTGCTAGAATGAATGAAGGCATACACATACTCCTGAAATGAAGAAACATAATAAGTATATAAAATATTAAAGCTTACAATGAGTATTTAATTTGTAGAGAAAGAATTCATCAGAAAAAGAAAAGCATTGAAAGATTTGTTCAAATTTATAGTTGTGCCAAAGGTCCTGGAGAGAGGTCGAAAGGCCCTTTATTGATATATATAATTTATATACTATAAAGGCTTAAACCCATTGTAAATAAATAACAAGTTTTAGTAAATCATTTTTCTTTGATTTCCTCTTATTTTAATTTCTATTAAGCCTAGTTTCTTTGTTTATTCACAAAAGGAAATATTTTCCTCTAATTTAGATTCTTTAAAAAGAAAGGTTACAAATGAATGTAGCTTTAATCTATTACAAAAGGTAATTTATTATATTAACTTTCTCAGTATACAAAAATAGACAATTTAATAAATTATAATTATGCTTTAATAACTTTCTTCCTTACTTTAATGTCACATTAAAATAAATGAAACATGTTCAAACCACTGTCTTAACCATTAAGAACAGAACATGTAGAATTTATTATACCAAGTCTATGTTCTCACTATTGAGACCGCCACAGGGGTGGATCTTTTTAAACATTTTTTTCTAGAATGTGGATAAACTATTTATGAAACTTGAGAGCTGTGTTGATATCCAGACAATACAAAAAATACAACAGGTTAAACCATGTTTATATATGTGTGAGAACGTATTATACATATGATGTTTATCCTTGTAATTCCTGAGCAATGATTCATTGTCAGAATAGAACATATCTTGTTGTCTTTTCACCAGTTGACAGACATTTGTGTTGTTTTCAGTCTCCATGTATCATGACTGTTGACTGTAGACATTCATGTGGAATTCTTCATGTAGAAGTATGCTTTTAACCTCCCTAGGGTAAACGAGTAGAAGTGTAACTGCTGTATCTTACAGTTGGTGTGCATTTAACTTAATAAGAAACCATCAAACTGTTTTCTAGTATTGCTCTTCTATTTACAGGAATGTATGGGAATTACAGGTCTGCCACATCCTCCTTAGCATTGGGTGTTGTCAGTATTTTTTATTTTAGGCATTCTGGTGAATGAGAAATAGAAACTTATTTTAGTTACAGTTGAGGAATTTCCACCATAACTGATTATACTGAGCACCTTTCCATTTGTTCATTAACCATTGATATATATTCAACTCTAAACCAATTCTTCTTGCCATTTTATATTGGTCATTTGCATTTTTCTTATTGATTTAAGAATTCTTATATTTAAAATATGAGTAAACATGATAAATATAAAATGTAAGTAAAAATACAATATAATATGTATATGATTTGAAAATATTTTATCCTTGTCTATATATGGTTTGCTACTTTTTTTTACTCATAGGGTGATGTAGCTGAAATTTTAATTTTACTAATGTGTAATTTATATATTTTTATTTTATGTTATTACTTTGTGTGTCTTAAGAAATCTTTAGCAAATTCAAGATTATTAAATTATTCTCACGCTTTCTTCTAGAAGTTTAAAATTTTTCACTCTTATTTTTAGGTTTCTGGTCCATTTCAAGGTAGTATTTGTTTATGATGCCATATAAGGGCTGAGGTTCATTTCTGTGTATGTGTAATATGACTTCCCTAGTGGCTCAATTAAGGAAATCGCCTGCAATGCAGCAGACCTGTTTTCCATCCCTGGGTTGGGAAGATCCCATAGAGAAGGAAATGGCAATCCCCTCCAGTGTTCCTGCCTGGGGAATTCCATGGAGAGAGGAGCCTGGCTAGTTACAGTCCATAGGGTCACAAAGAGTTGGACACAACTGAGCAACTAACATGGAGAAGGCAATGGCACCCTACTCCAGTACTCTTGCCTGGAAAATCCCATGGACGGAGGAGCCTGGTAGGCTGCAGTCAGTCCATGGGGTCGCTAAGAGTCGGACATGACTGAGCAACTTCACTTTCATTTTTCACTTTCATGCATTGGAGGAGGAAATGGCAACCCACTCCAGTGTTCTTGCCTGGAGAATCCCAGGTACAGTGGGTCCTGGTGGGCTGCCGTCTATGGGGTCACACACAGTAGGACACAACTGAAGCAACTTAGCAGCAGCAGCAGAGCAACTAACAATATGACTATCCAGTTATTTTAGTAACACTTATTGAAACAGCTCTCCTTTCCCCATTGAATTTAACTTACACCTTTGTCAAAATTTAATTGACCATGTATATTTGGGCCTATTCCATTTATTTGTCTAAACTTGGATGGAGGAGCCTCGTAGGCTGCAGTCCATGAGGTCACTAAGAGTTGGACATGACTGATCGACTTCACTTTCACTTTTCACTTTCATGAATTGGAGAAGGAAATGGCAACCCACTCCAGTATTCTTGCCTGAAGAATCCCAGGGACGGGGGAGCCTGGTGGGCCCATCTGTGGGGTCACACAGAGTCGGACACGACTGAAGTGACTTAGCAGCAGCAGCAGCAGCATGTCATTACCATATTATTTTGATTACGATAAGTGTAAAAGTAACTGGAAAAATCAGGAATTGTGTTTTGTGAGTTTGTTCATTCTCAAGATTGTTATGATTATTTGATTTATAATGGAAATTTTATAATTACTTGGTTAATAATCTACCAAAGAAAATTTCCACTGGTATTTTGATTGGGATCATATTGAATGTATAGAACAATTTAGGAAAAACTGATGTGTTAACTCCATTGAATCTTTCAATTCTTGAACATAATCTGACTTTATTATTTAGGTCTCCTTTAATTTCTCTCAGCAAGGAGAAAAATTCTACATCTTTCTCAGCGTTTTATGGGTTTTGATGCTATTATACGTAAATTTTTTCAATAAATTATTTTTTTGCATCTTTTCTATTTATGTATAAAAGTTACTTTTTATTCTGATGTATTATTAAATTTATTTATTAGCTCTTCTTAGTAGGTAACTTGAGAATTCTTTAGGATAGTCCATAGTCTGTGAATAGAAGCAGTTTACTTCTTTCTTGTAATTCTTTACAGCTTATTTTGCTTTTTCTTGCCTTAATTGCACTGTCTGGGATCTGGGACATCAGTGGTAAGAGCAGACCATGTTATTCTCATGCTCAAAGCATGTATTTCTTAGGAGATTAATGTTTGATTATGGAAAATATAAAAAAATATAATGAAGCAGACCAAAAAGCAAACTGAACTTCCACTTACTCTCACCATCAACTAATTACAAACTAATGACCAGTCTTGCTTCATCTGTTTCTACTCATTCTTCCCTATTTGAAGAAAATTCTAAATATCAGTCATTTTATTCAAAAACATTTCAATACCTTTTTCTGTAATATGCAAACTGTTTTTTTTAATACACACTATTATCATTACATCTGAACAAAAATACTAATAAGTCATATATCCAATTAGTGTTCAAAATTTTAACTGTCTTCCAAATGTTCCAAATGTGCTTTGTTTTTGTTTATTTTCACTTTGCATTTATTTGAAATGGGAATCAACTAAGTTTAAACATTACATCGGTGGTAAGTGTCTCTTACTTTCTTTGAATCTGCTATCTTTCCCTTCATCTTTTTTTTCCAGTCTGGATTTTGCTGACATGATGTTATGGCATTCTCATAATGTAGTTTAACAGAGAGGTCTCCAACCCTCCAGCCACAGACCAGTGGTGGTCTGTGGCCTGTTAGGAACGAGACCACACAGCAGGAGGTGAGCCGGCAAGCAAGCAAAGCTTCATCTGTATTTATAGCCATAGCTGTTCCCCATCACTCATGTTACTACCTGAGCTCTGCCTCCTGTTAAATCCGTGGCGGCATTAGATTCTCATAGGAGTACAAACCCTACTGTATGCCTACTGGGCATGCAAGGGATCTACATTGCTCACCCCTTATGAAGATCATCCCTAAATCATCCCCCCATCCCCACCTCAATCCGTGGAAAATTTGTCTTCCCTGAAACTAGTCCCTGATGCTAAAAAGATTGGGAACCACTGTTCTGACACATTTCTCTATAGCAGAATCCTTTCTGAGGATAGTCCAGGAATACGTATATTCTTCTAAGGTGCTCAGGTGAATTTGAGCATAGTCAGGCATGGGAAGCCTGGAAAATATCCATGTCTTGTATCCAGATTTCTTTCAATTTCTTTTTCTTAAAGTTTTTGTTGGAGTATAGTTGATTTAGCAATTTTTGTTAGCTTCAGGTGTACAGCAAACTGTGTAAGTTATACATATTCACAAATCCAAACTTTGGATTATTTCCCATAGAGGTCATTACAGAGTATGACCTCCTTGTCTACCTACCCTGAGTAGACCTCCCTGTGCTATTCAGTAGGTTATGGTACTTGGTGTCAAGTTCCTCCGAAGGAGAAAATTTCACTCTGGGACCACAGACGTGGTCTCTGTCACTCAAAGTTTTGTGCAGCAAAGCTTTTATTAAAGTGAAAGGATAGGGAAAGCTTCTGACACAGACATCAAAAGCAGGTAGAAAGAGTACCCTCCTTGCTTGTTTGGGTAGGGCATTATATACTCTTATGCTGCTGCTGCTGCTAAGTCGCCTCAGTCGTGTCCGACTCCGTGCGACCCCAGAGACGGCAGCCCACCAGGCTCCCCCGTCCCTGGGATTCTCCAGGCAAGAACACTGGAGTGGGTTGCCATTTCCTTCTCCAATGCATGAAAGTGAAAAGTGAAAGTGAAGTCGCTCAGTCATGTCCAACTCTTAGCGACCTCATGGACTACAGCCCACCAGGCTCCTCCGACCAAGGGATTTTCCAGGCAAGAATAATACTATTATGCTAGCTGCTGAAAATACTTAAAAAGAATGCCTCAAGTTTGTGAAAGTTTTACCCAGACTCTCTCACACAACATACATTCTGAGATAACATTGGCCTAAGATTAGCCAGGGAGAATAGGTTCTGGCAGCATGTCCCTGGACGAGATATATTGTTTTGTTGCATAATCAGGGGTATAAGTCTTGAAGAAGAATAGGTTCCCAAGCAAGATATATTGTTACAATGATAATCACTGACATAGGGCCTAAAGAAAAGCATTTCCATGAGCAAGATATATTGTTTTGCTGTGTAATCATTAGCTCCAGGCTTAAAGAAATCTAGTTTTCAGGTGAACCAGATTGTTGTTATAGCAACACAGGGTTTAAGAGAAACATGTCCTATGTGACTAAGGCAAAATAATTAAAAAAGAAATGTTTGCCTCCTCCTCCTCTATGGTGCTTAGACTCCCTATCAACCTGCCTAAGCTTTAACTCTCTCAGTCCTTATTAGTTTTCTATTTTATATACAGCAGTGTGTATATGCAAGGAGATCCAACCAGTCCATTCTAAAAGAGATCAGCCTTGGGTGTTCTTTGGAAGGACTGATGGTAAAGCTGAAACTCCAATACTTTGGCCACCTCATGCGAAGAGATGACTCATTGGAAAAGACTCTGATGCTGGGAGGGATTGGGGGCAGGAGAAGAAGGGGATGACAGAGGATGAGATGGCTGGATGACATCACCGACTGGATGGATGTGAGTCTGAGTGAACTCCGGGAGTTGGTGATGGACAGGGAGGCCTGGCCTGCTGCGATTCATGGGGTCGCAAAGAGTCGGACACGACTGAGCGACTGAACTGAACTGAAATGTGTATATGTCAGTCCTCGTCTCCCACTTTATCCTTCCCCCTGCCCCATCTCCCCCCGTGGTAACCGTAAGTTTGTTTTCTACACCAGTGACTTTATTTCTGCTTTGTAAATAAATTCATTTGTACCATTTTGAAAAGATTCCACATGCAAATGATATTGCACTACATTTGTCTTTTTCTGTCGGAATTGCTTCGCTCAGTATGACAATCTCTAGGTCTACCCATGTTGCTGAAAATGCATTATTTTGTTCTTTTTGATTACTGAGTAATATTTCCTTGTATATATGTACCAAATCTTCTTCATCTATTCCTATGTTGATGGGCATTTTTATTGCTTCTCCATGTTCTAACCATTGGAAATAGTGCTGTAATGAACATGGGGGTGTATGTATCTGCTCAAATTATCCTTTTCTCCAGATATATACCCAGGAGTGGGATTGCTGTATCATATGGTAGCTTTATTTGCAGTTTTTAAAGGAACCTCCATACTGTTTTCCATAGTGACTGAACCAATCCACACTCCCACTAACAGGGTAGGAGTGTTCCCTTTACTCCACACCCTCTCCAGGACTTACCTTTTGTAGATTTTTTTGATGATGGCCATCCTGCCCAACGTGAAGGGAGATTTCATTGTATCTTTACTCTGCATTTCTCTAATAATTAGTGATATTTAGCATCCTCTCCTGTGCTTTATGGACATTTGTGTGTCTTCTTCAGAAAAATGTATATTTAGATATTCTGCTCATTTTTTGATTCAGTTGTTTGTTGTTTTTATATTAAGCTGCAAGGGCTGTTTGTGTATTTTGGAGATTAATCCCTTGTTGGTTGCTTCATTTGCAAGTATTTTCTCCCATTGTGAATATTGCCTTTTTGTTTTGTTTATGGTTTCCTTTGCTGTCCAAAAGCTTTTAAGTTTAATTAGATCTCATTTGTTTATTTTGTTTTAATTTCCATCACTCTAGGAGGTGGGTCAAAAGAGATCTTGTGGCAATTTATGTCAGAGAGTGTTCCGCCTATATTTTCCTCTGAAAGTTTAATAGTACCAGGCCTTACATTTAGGTCTTGATCCGGTTTGAGTTTGTTTTTATGTATGGTGTTAGAATGTGCTCTAATATTATTCTTCTACATGCAACTGCACATTCTTCACAGCACTACTTATTACATAATCTTGCCTCCTTTGTCATAGATTAAGTGACCATAGGTACATGATTTTAGAAAGTCTCTGGACTTAGCATCCTGTTCCATTAATCTCTACATATTGCTTTGATAACTGTAACTTTGTGGTATAGTATGAAGTCAGAAAGGTTGATTCCTCAAGGTCCATTTTTCATTCTCAAGATTGCTGTGGCTATTTGGGGGTCTTTTGTGTTTCCACATAAATTGTAAGACTTTTGTTCTAATTCTGTGAAAAATGCTACTGGTAATTTGATAGGGATTGCATAGAATATGTTTTGGTTCTATAGCCATCTTCACAGTATTGATTCATCCAATCCAAGAACGTGGTATCTGTTTGTGTCATTTTTTACTTCATTCATCAGCATCTTATAGTTTTCTTAGCACAAGTCTTTTCTTCCCTATGCGGTTTATTCCAGGTATTTTATTCTTTTTGATGCAATGGGAAATTGGAATTTTAAAACAATTTTCTCTTTATGATATTTCATTGCTAGTGTATAGGAATGCAAGAGATTTCTTTGTATTAATTTTGTATCCTGCAATTTTACCAAATACATTGATGAGCTGCTCTGTTGGTTTCCTGGTAACATTGTTGGGGTTTTCTATATAGAGTATCATATCATTGCCAACATTGGCAGCTTTACTTCTTTTACAACTTGAATTCTTTTTATTTCTTTTTCTTCTCTGATTACTGTGGCTAGGACTTCTGAAACTATGTTGAATAAAAGTGGAACGAGTGGATATTCTTGTCTTATTCCTGACCTTAGAAGAAATGCTTTCAGTTTTTCACTGTTTAGAATGATGTTTGCCATGGATTTGTCATACATGGCCTTGATTGTGTTGAGGTAGGTTCTCTTTATGCTCACACTCTGGAAAGTTTTCCTCATAAATGTGTGTTGAATTTTGTGAAAAGCTTTTTCTGCCTCTATTGAGATGGTCATATGGTTTTATTCTTCAGTTTATTAACACGGTATATGTATCACATTGATTGATTTGTGTATATTGAAGATTCCTTGCATCCTGGGATAAATCACACTTGATCATGGTTTATGATCCTCTTCATGTGTTGATGGACTCAGTTTGCTAGTATTTTGTTGAGGATTTTTACATCTATGTTCATCAGTGATACTGGCCTATAATTTTCTTTTTTTGTGTGATAGCTCTGTCTGGTTTTGGTGTCAGAGTGATTGTGGCCTTGTAGAATGAGCTTAGGAGTGTTTCTTTCTGAGCAATTTTTTGGAAGACTTTTAGAAGGATAGATGTTAACACGTCTCTAAATTTTTGGTAGAATTCACCCATGAAGCCATCTGGTCTTAGACGTCTGTTTTTTGGAAATTTTTAAATCGCAGTTTCAATTTCATTGCTTCTGATTGGTCTCTTTATATTTTCTGTTTTTCCCTGGTTCTGTCTTGGAAGGTTGTGTCTTTCTAAGAGTTTGTCTACTTTCTAGGCTGTCCA
Source organism: Bos mutus (assembly GCF_027580195.1). Lineage (NCBI taxonomy): Eukaryota > Metazoa > Chordata > Mammalia > Artiodactyla > Bovidae > Bos > Bos mutus. The sequence continues at coordinate 10,534,210 of NC_091630.1, read as the reverse complement.
TTTTATAGGCATATAGTTGCTGGAGTTGTCTCTTATGATCCTTTGTATTTCTGTGGTGTCTGTTGTGTCTTTTTTCATTTCCAATTTTATTGATTTGAGTCCTCTGCCTTTTTTCCTTGATGACTCTGGTTAAGGTTTATTAAAATTTTTTTTTTTTTATCTTCTCAAAGAACCATTGGTTTAGTTTCATTGATACTTGCCATTGTTTCCTTCATCTCTATTTCATTTATTTCTCCTCTGACCTTTATGATTTCTTTCATTCTTCTTTTCTATCATTCAGCTTTGGGTTTGCTTGTTTTTCCTTCTCTGGTTGTTTAGATGTAGGTTGGGTTGTTTATTTGAGATTTTTCTTGTTTGCAGAAGAGTTGGTGAAGAATGTGACTAAGAGACAGTTTATAAAATAGGAAACCTGAATGTCGGGATGATGTGACTGCCGATTCTGGGGAGCAGGGAGGTCGTGTCTCAGCACTGAAGCAGGACATCAGAGGTGCTGGCAGTCAGCAGAGGCCACCCCTTGGGGCAGCAACGCTCAGATTTCAGAGTAGTTGAATCGAGGAGGAGCAGAGGCAGAAAGAGAGGGACTCAAGCAAAGTGACAGTGGTGTGGTCCCGCGGCCACGTGACTGGGCCCTCCCTGGGCTCTACCACCTTCCTCAAGTAAAGTTGGCAGCAGTGTTTGATCTGTTGCTTAGCAGTCACTCAGACAAGCTTCACACGTAGGATTTCACATTAACCCTCAATGCCTGTTTTGTCCCAAGTCAACAAGACACTAGCCACTGATGTCCAAGCATGCTGTTACCCCTAAACTGGGCTCACCCCATGGTGGGTGTGGAGACAAAAGACACAGCGGGTCAGAGCTCTGGAGCAGGAAGGATGTGTTTCTCACAGGAAGATGGAGAACACAGGGGTCTTTTGTGGAGCAATGACTCAACAGCAAATGGGAAGTTTTAAGCTAAGGGTTCAAGTGTCCTCCTGCAAAGGCTGGAACAGATGAGGATCAGCACAGGCCTGGGGCCGAGGTCCAGAGCCCAGGCTTGGGTTAATTGAAGTCCGAGGGTCAGAAAAGGTCAACACTATCATCCCTTGCTGCTGCCGCTGCCAAGTCACTTCAATCGTGTCCAACTCTGTGCAACCCCATAGACAGCAGTCTACCAGGCTCCTCCATCCTTGGGATTCTCCAGGCAAGAATGCTGGAGTAGGTTGCCATTTCCTTCTCCAGTGCATGAAAGTAAAAAGTGAAAGTGAAGTCACTCAGTCATGTCTGACTCTTCACGACCCCATGGACTGCAGCCTGCCAGGCTCCTCTGTCCATGGGAGTTTCCAGGCAAGAGTACTAGAGTGGGGTGCTGTTGCTTTCTCTGCTATCATCCCTTAGGTTCCCTGTAACCTGATGGGAGGGTTAAAGACTCCCTGAAGGGAGTCTGAATTCTGAAACACTTCAAGAAGGTGCTTCAGGCTGATCTTTCAAAAGTGTTTCCCACTTTTGAAACAGAAGTGGGAGTCTTCACTCACTTATTTCTGTATGGTTCAGTTATAGCCCTAGCCTGGTCATAGCTGTGTGTTTTGACATTCTTTTGTTCCCTTAAAATCTATAACTGGGCTTCACTGGTGGCTTGGTGGTAAAGAATCTACCTGCCAATTCAGAGTCTTGGGTTTGATCCCTGGGATTGGAAAAATCCCCTGGAGAAGGAAATGGCACTCTACTCCAGTATTTTTGCCTGGAAAATTCCATGGACAGAGAAGCCTAGTGGGCTATAATCCAAGGGGTCATGAAAGAGCCAGACATCACTTAGTGACTAAACCACTACCACTTATTTCTTGAGGTAAGACTGTATTGTAATAAACTTCTCTCTTAGAACAGCTTTTACTGTGTCCCATAGGTTTTGGATAATTGTGTTTCCATTGTCATTTGCCTCTAGGTATTTTTTGATTCCTCTTTGATTTCTTCAAGGATCCATTGATCATTTAGTAACATATAGTTTAGCACAAAAGCCTGATTGTGGTTTTTACAATGTTTTCCTATAATTAATTTCTAATCTCATAGCACTGTGATCAGAAAGGATGATTAATATGATTTCAATTATCTTAGATTTATCAAGGCTTGATTTGTGGTCTCTGATGTGATCGATCCTGAAGAATGTTCCATGTGCACTAGAGAAGTGTATTCTGCTGGTTTCAGCTAAAATGTCCTATGAATATCAATTGCATCTATCTGGTCTAATGTGTCATTTAAGGCTTGTGTTGCCTTATTTATGTTCTGTTTGGATGATCTGTCCATTGATGTAAGTGTGGTGTTAAAGTTCTCCAGTATGGTCATGTTACGGCTGAGCTCCCCTTTTATGGCTACTAGGATTGCCTTATACATTGAGGTGTTCCTATGTTGGGCGCATATATCTTTACAATTGTTTATATATTCTTTGATTTATCCCTTGATTATTATGTAGTATCTTTCTTTGTCTCTTGTAACAGTCCTTATTTTAAAGACTTTTGTCTTATATAAGTGTTGATACTCCATCTTTCTTTCGATTTTCATTTGTATGGAATATCTTTTTCCATCTCCTAACTTTCAGTCTGTATGTGTCTCTAGATCTGAAGTGGGACTATTGTAGATAGCCTACTTGTGGGTCTTGCTTTTGTATCCAATCTATGTCTTTTGATTGAAGTTTTTAAACTGTTTATATTTAAGGTAATTATTGATATATATGTTCCTATTGCCATTTTCTTAATTGTTTTGTTTTTTTCTAGGTCTTTTTTTATCCCCTTCTTTTGTTCTCTTCTCTTGTAGTTTAATTATTGTTTTTAGTGTTTTCTTTGAGTTTCTCTCTCTTTTTTGTATGTATCTACTGTAGCTTTTTGGTTTGCATTTCCCATCAGGTTTTGATATAGCAGTCTGTACATATGCAAGGTTGTTTTAAGTTGCTGGTCTCTTAATTTCAAGTGCAGTTCCCATTCCCTGAATTTCCATTCTTCTCTTCTCATGGTTGCTGGTTTTAATATCATATTTGTGTATGGATAATTTCCTAAAATTATGGACAAATTCCTAAAATTTTGTTCACCTTTTCCACTAACCTTTTCCATTTGTGATTTTCTTGTTTTGGCTTGATTTGTGATTTTCTAGTTGTGGCTTCTTTTATTTATTTTTCCTGCCTGTAAAAGTTCATTTAGCATTTTATTCAAAGTTGTTTTGGTGGTGCTGAATTCTGTTATCTTTTGCTTGTCTGTAAAGCTTTAAAATGTCTCCATTGTAGCTAAAAGAGAGCCTTGCTGTATAGACTATTCTTGGTTGTATATATATATATATTTCCTTTCATCACTTTAAATACATCAATGTGCTCACTTCTGGCCTCCTGAGTTTCTGTTGAAAAGTCAACTGCTAACCTTATGGTGATTCCCTTGTATGTTATTTCTGATTTTTACTTTGTTGCTTTTAATATTTTTATTTAATTTTTGTTAGTTTCTTCACTATTTATCTTGACATTTTTCTTCTTGGGTTTGTCCTGTATGGGACACTCCACATTTTCTGCACTTGGGTGACTATTTCTTTTCACATGTTAGTGAAATTTTTTACTATAATCTCTTCAAATGTTTTCCCAGACCCTTTCTCTTTCTCTTATTTTTCTGGGGTCCTTATAATTCTAATCTTGGTGCCATTAATGTTGTTATAGAGCTTTCTGAGATTGTTCTCATTTATTTTCATTTTTTTGTTTTTTCTATTCTTTGGCAGTAATTTCCACTACACTGTCTTCCAACTCACATATTCGTATTTCTCCTTAGTTATTCTGCTATTGATTCCTTCTAGTGTAGTCTTAATTTCCATTATTGTATTGCCTATCTCTGTTTGTTTGTTCTTTAAATCTTCTATCTCTTTGTTAAACATTTATTGTGTCTTCTTGGTCTGTGCCTCCATTCTTTTTCCAAGGTTTTTGGATCATCTTTACTATCATTACTCTGAAATCTTTTTTCAGGTAGATTGTCTACCTCCTCTTTATTTGTTGCTCTTATGGGTTTTACCCTGTTCCTTCATCTGCAACATACTTCTCTATCATCTCTTTTTTTTTTTTTTTTGATTCACTGTGCTGTGTTCTCCTTTCTGCAGGACAGGATCCTCTCCCTAGTTGTTGGAGTAGAAGCCCAATATCTGTTTCTTATTGTGTTTCTGATCTTTGGGATGCCTTATACTCTCTCAGCTCCTCAGAGATACTCAGATAGGCTTTATCTGGCCAGCCTGTGTCACGTAGTACTCACTGCTTTTTTACTGAACCTTGTACCTTGCTTGTTTTCAACAGAACATGTGTCTCAATTTGTGATTATAAACATATTTACTTTTGCATGTAATTGTTACACTAAACAAATAGAAATCATTTTTTGTCTCACACTGTCCCTTTGGGTTCCTCATCTTGTTAGTTATTTCCTCATCACTGGAAGAAAAATTTGAGAGCAACCATAACTGTCTCAAATATCAAAAGGACCTAGGATTACACTAAGACATAAAAAACAGACTCAACATGGTATCGTTAGCACTTCTTACATATAGCACTCACTCATCTCCACTTACTAGCTGCGGTTTCTGACCCCAACAGTAAAGGGAGATGACTGTTGTATTAGGAAAGGAAGATGGATGAAACGAGGGAGCAGCCCAGTCTTCGCTTCTGGTACTAGAGTATGAGAGCATCGGTCTTTCTGGTCTGGCTGATGTTTAAAGTGGATTCTTTCATAAGTATCTTTTTGAGTCTTCAGAAGCCCTCCGTGAGAATATTTCTGCAAGGCCAGGATTAGATTGAGGCCAAAGAGTCAGGGAATATATAAGCACAGGGTTGGACACTTTCCTTTAAAACACTTTAAAAAATGTTTGACTTTTTTTTTTTTTTTTTTTTTTCTATCATGGATTCTTTTGCGTTAATTCTGGTATTTTTAAAATATTGCATTAAATATTTATTTAGATTACTGGCTTTTTTGGCACTCCCGTACATTATATGCCTAAGATAGCTACTTTTTTGTATCACCTTGTCTTAACCCTGATTCTCTCCTTCTTGGGACACAGGAAATGCGTTTTTCTCTTTCTGATTGCATACCCTTTATCACCTTTCTTTCTTTCTTTTTGGTCTATGTCACATATAATTTATCTTTGGGGTCCTGTCAGTCTCCTAAATTTCCCTCCAAGGTGGAATTTAGTACAGTTTCAGGCCAGCTTTTCTCCTCTGGCCCATATCTGAAGAACAGAAAAGTCTTATATTTCCTTTACAGAACAAATTCTGGGCAAGGAAGCCAGTCCCAATAGAGTATCAACTCTTTGTTCTGTTACAGAGCCAGCTGGCCAGCATGTTTCTACAATGTGACTTTCTAGGTTGCAGTTAGACATCAGTCTATTGTGCCTGCAGGGTTGAAGTAAGGGGCCGGGACACTGAACATGCCTCGCTTCTGTGCCTGAGAGACTAATAACACAATATATTTCGTAGAAACCTTTACAACAAATCTTTCCTCAATCTCAAACTCCGTGGCTTCCACTGTGAAGGAAGGGTTTCAAGCGTGAGAGAGCTTCAGCCTGTCGTCGAATACACGGTTATTATGGTTGAAACGGCCAGTCAGCTACCCAGTCCTTCTCTGTCTCCTATGTGAACTGTAAACTTCGTGAAGGCAGGAATCATTTCTGCTTTGATTACTCTTAATATCCTCGGCATCCAGCAGAGTGTCTGGGAAATTCCAAATGCTCCATAAAATTGTGTTGGTGTATATAGCGAATGAATTCTTTTTCTGTGTCATTGTAAGCCATATGTAAAAGTAACAAGCTTCTTGGTATATTTTATTACTGTCAGTAACAATGTACATTCTTACTTTGCAACACTGATGAAAAGCTACAGATGCAGAGTTGATCCTGAAAGATGTAAAAAAGTAAGATGAAATGGGATTCAGCAAAGCTTAGTAAGAAAGTTTAATAAGTAAGTGAAGGTTTGCTTATATTTTCAGAGTCAGAATAAGAGATTCTTTAGAAAACAGCATGAACGTGGCTAGTGGCAGATTTTCACTGTACCCTGTAATAGCCTCTGCACCTCTCTATCCTGAAACGATAAACCTTATTCTTTGTGGATTTACCTGGATGAAAACCAATCAGGCAACTGTACAAATACTACAAACACCTGCACACTGGAAAAATGTAACAGTACCAGCACCAAATAGTTCTTTTAGTTTATCTCAAAGAATGTTCCTGGCTAATCCTCTCCTGGGGACATAGATAAACACTCTGAAGCTAATACAGTCTTAACATAAATTAAAAATAAAGCAGAAAAGACATTTTAGAGCTTATAATATTTTGTTACCTTTGGATTTCTATTCCCATTTTGTAAGTCTCATTGTTGAAAAGAAAACATGTTCCTATTATTGTTCTGAAGAGACCAGTAACCTCAGCACTACACACTGGTAGAATTTTTCCTTTTCCTCCCTTGGTAACAACTTAGAAAACCCAGATGCTAAGCTATGGAAGAGGTTCCCACAAAGCACCTGGCTTCTTGGCACATATCTTAGGTAGCTGGGCTGGTAGCTGCTTTTCCATCTGAAATTTTCAAAGTTGGTTTTAGATCCAAGATTTACTTCTAAATTTAAACAACCTAGATTCTTGTCATATTGTCATTTTAAAACATTGAAATTATAAATGAAAATATAATAAAACTTTATCCAAGTTAAAGTTATATATTATAAATTATAATATATTACATATATGTAAAAGTTTGTTATTTTATAATATATCATGTAAGTTATAAGGTATAATATAGTATAGATAATGTTATTGGATTTTAATATAATTTTATTTCTTAATATAATTAAATAAAATTTAATATAATTTTATTTTTGTGTATTTTAATGATAAAAATTCCATAATTGTACTTCCAGTAAATCTTTTTCCTCCTAATATATGTATGCATATACATATATTATCTAACAGTTATCCTTTGCTTCTAAAACTGATCTAATCCATAAAGCGTCACTGTAGGAGACTACTTGTTTCAAAATATGTCTTAATTAGCTCTTTGTTATATACTACCTTGTCTAGAAATGATTTGAGATAAGATACAGTTTACAAATTTCTTTTGTGTGGATATATATCTCCCAATGTGAGAACAATTTTGTTTATCTTTTCTATGTTTTCTAAAATCCATTTTCATTTCTAAAATTCTATACCAAAGCTACTTGAAAGGCTTGTTATTAATAATTCCATTTATCTCAAAAACATCAATATCTTGACATTTTAATCATTTTTGCAATAACTGCCAATGTTCCCTTTATATCTCATCTATCTAAAATTTGATTTTATTTTTTCCTCTATGATTTCATATGAACTATATTCTTCTATTTCTTGGTTCATATCTATTCAGTAATACTATGCTCCAAAACCAAACAATTTTCTGAGTGTTTAGGTCTATGCTATATATTAATAAAGCCATGCAAATAAAAATTGCTATAAGCTTTTCATAGCCTATATGGTGTAGTCCTAACATGTTTCTGTAGTTTTGCATTTCAGATGGGGTAATTCAAGAGGGCCTCAGTAATATAAACAAATTTGGTTAGAGGCAATAAAGATATGCTGTCTAATGGCAACAAACTGGAATCTTACAATCTGTAAAGTAAGAAAGAATTAAGTTGTATGGTTATATAACTTCAATATTGAGTTTGTTTCTTCCTGATGTTTGTTATTTGTTATCTAAATATTTGTCACATCTGGGAGCAGTGAATCCCAAGAGTGAAAAAAAAAAAAGGGAACAAACAAAAAAAAACAGTGCAGAGACCAAAAGATTGTGTTCATTCTACACGTGAAAACTTCCCAAAATGAAGCTCTTGGGTCATGTAACCACTATCCCCATCAACATCAGCTGATGGAACACTCAAGATGTTTCAAATTATGACAAACCGTTTTTGGGTTGATTTGTTACTGTTATTAAATGCTCGTTTAATTGTACTTTAAATACTCAGTCTCTTTTATTTTCTTGCCTAAACTGCATCCTGAAGCTGCAAACACTGAAGAGTGACTACAATTTTAAAGTTTCACCTTGGGTAACAGAAACTCTGAGCTGTTGTTTGGTTTCTTTGATTCAGATTGAATTGGGTGGACTTCTCTGTCTGCTTTCTCTGAATGCACTTCAGCTTTTATTGGTCACATAAAAACTTTGTGTGTAGTTTATAAACTACCAAGTCAACCCAAAGGTTAAGCTTTTTTGTTTGACAGATATGGAAGTTGTGTGTGATATGAGCATGCAAATTCAACAAAAGTGACGGGGAGTACATAATATAGATTGATTCTTATTCCAGAATTTATGGGCATTCTAAGGCTATCTGAAGCTGATCATAAGAGTGGACTGTCTGTAATGCCACTTTTTGCTTTTAGACATTAGTATGTATACTTGTGATATGACATGTTGTAATCAGGTATATATCAGGCATCTGCATTGATTCTTAAAGGACCTCATTTGTTTTAGAGAATTTCCACACATGAGAATGTTGAATAAAAGTTTAAAAAATTAAATATGAATAAACAAATCTAAACTTTGAGAATATATGTAAATTAGCTACCTTTTCTCAAGAAGTCTGGGCTAGGTTGTGTGGGTTCTGTGATCTATATATACATAATATGACTAGGCGATTGAAGATGTAATTTATATTTGTTTCAAAAATATTGTGTGAATATGAACATGAATGATTCTTTCAGAAAAAAAGATATATCAATAAAAGAAACTGAGAAGCCATACTACCATACTTCAGCTTGGAAGGCAGTGTTGTCTTACCTGGCCATCTAACTACAACAAGGACATAAGCTTGAGTCCTAAGGTAGAACTCATTATTTTCCTTCTAGACCTTTTTCCAATTTTATTTCATTTTTTCCTTCTTTTCAATTTCCTTCATTTCCTTCCTGGTGCTTTACCGCTGTCCCTTCATTATATCTCTATGATCTTCTATTTTCTCGTTGCCTTCTTTAGACTCAAAGGGAGCTCATATCTTTCCATGAATCTTATTTGCATTGCACTAATAATAAAAATGACTCTGTTCAGTTTACTTAAATCTAAATGCTATTATAATTCATTTTAAATTATTCATGTAATTTTAGTTAAAAATTCCAATTGATTAACACTGTTTAATGATGAATAGATTTTCTCTTTGCATCCAATATCCTTCATAATGTTTGCCTCTTTCCTAAGCATCACTGCCAGATTTTCAACTTCACAATTTTTTTACAATTTTATTAAGATACATTCCACAAAATTCACCAACTTAGAGTATATGGTTCAATGACTTTTTATTATTTTCAGACTTGTGTAAATAGCACCATAATCTAATTTTAGAATAGGTCTAAATCCCAAAGAAATACAATATCCATTTGCCATCATTCCTCGTAGCTGCTCCCTGACCTACCCCTAGGTCAAGGCAGCTCCTAATCTCTCTGTCTCTTTAGGTTTGCCTATTTTAAACATATTTCATGAATGCAATGATGCTACATGTGATGTTTTATGACTGGCTTCTTTCACTTAGCATAATATTTTCAATTTTCATTCATGTTATATATCAGCACTTCAAACCTTTTATAGCAATAGTAATAATTTGACACTTTAAAAATGTATGGTTTCTTTTTTAACAATGCTATTCTACATCAGTTTTGTCTCAGGCACATAAAAAACATTCAACATGATTTAAGTAATGTCTTCAGTTTTAATAATGAAACAAAGTACATTACCATGTTTTTCCTAATTCTAAATATTGTCTTACTATCTCAATGGACAACTGTAAGAGAATAGTGTTTCTTTCCACCAACTAACAGTTTGCTGATTTTCATCTGCTAAGTTTCCTTAGCTAATATTCTCCTCAATCTCATCATATTAGTGAGACTTCTCAGATAAGATAGATTTTTGTGAAGAGAATATATGATATACTTTTTTCCCCCACTGCTTTTGTCCATAACAAAAATTAGTCTGTTGGTAGGGAGAAATAGAAATGCATACATAATCTATTCCTGTTGGGATCATTTAGAAGACAGAAAGATTTCTGCTATTAATTTGTTGTAGCACATAATTGAAATATCAATTGATTAAACCTAGCATTCAGTTACTCAATGAGCATTTATCCATCCTGATGCTCTCATGGAATTAGTTTTATATGAAATTAACTTTGTGTTGGATGATAAAATGCAAGCTTAAAAATAAACTGTAACAAAGACTTGTTATAAAATACCAGATGCTCTTTTCAATTTTGGTTCTGAAATGAATACATGTCAGTCAAGGCCAAGAGAAAAATTTTCTCCAGCTATATCAGATCTGTTCAGCTGTATCCCAATAAATGCTTCTTCCATAATGTTATTTTTCCATTTGTATATAATATTTTTCTGGCTTGTCTCTACAAGTGGAATTGTAAAGAGGTATCAGACATGTTATCTTTCCCAGGTTTAATAAGTTTCCCAAGTGTGCTTGCCAATCAGTGTGTTAACAACAGTACCAGCTCTGAAACCTAGAACAACACTCTAAAAATAGAAAAAAATGTATAAATATTTTCTACAGAGTAGGAGGCTGCATTAATGACCAAATCTAGCACATCTTTCTGGAGCTGCATCCATCGCCATGGAACTGTTGGGTCTCCTCACTCTGCCTTTGGACTTGACCATGTGACTTGGCTTGGCCAGTGGGATGTGACCCAAGAAGAGTCTAGAAAAGCACCAAAGCACCTCTGCCTATTCTTCTCTGTGCCATCACCATGAGAAATGACTATGTGACCAGGCAGTTTTCTGGGTGTGAGGGACAGCTGGGGAAATCCAAGTAACTACAATTCACCCAGCTGGGACTGCACACCACTAGTTATGAGTGAACTTATTTAATATTAGAAGTTCCCAGTCAAACTCAACCTAAATTTCTGACCCACAGACCCAAAATAAATATTTAATCTTGTTTGATATTTGATGTGATCATTTTTAATGTAGCATGGTTGTGGCAATGATAATTGATATCATAAATGGATTCTCAGAAAATGATCAGTTCAGTTCAGCCCCTCAGTCATGTCTGACTCTTTGTGATGCCATGGACTGCAGCATGCCAGGCTTCCCTGTCCTTCACCAACTCCAGGCGCTTGCTCAAACTCATGTCCATCGAGTTGGTGATGTCATCCAACCACCTCATCCTCTGTCATCCCCTTCTCTTCCCGCCTTCAATCTCTCTCACCATTGGGATCTTTTCTAAGAAGTCAGTTCTTTGCATCAGGTAGCCAAAGTATTGGAGTTTCAGCTTCAACATCAGTCCTTTGAATGAATATTCAGAACTGATTTCCTTTAGGATGGACTGGTTGGATCTCCTTGCAGTCCAAGGGACTCTCAAGAGTCTTCTCCAACACCACAGCTTAAAAGCATCAATTCTTCAGCACTCAGCTTTCTTTATAATCCAACTCTCACATCCATACATGACCACTGGAAAAACACTAGCTTTGACTAGATGGACCTTTGTTGGCAAAGTCATGTCTCTACTTTTTAATATGCTGTCTAGGTTGATCAAAGCTTTTCTTCCAAGGAGCAGGTGTCTTTTAATTTCATGGCTTCAGTCACCATCTGCAGTGATTTTGGAGCCCCCCCAACTAAAGTCTTTCACTGTTTCCATTGTTTTTCTATCTATTTGCCATGATGGGACCAGATGCCATGATCTTAGTTTTCTGAATGTTGAGATTTTAAAAAATTTTTTATTTATTTTAATTGGAAGCTAATTACTTTACAATATTGTAGTGGTTTTTGCCATACATTGACATGAATCAGCCATGGGTGTACATATGTTCCCCATCCTGAAACCCCTCCCACCTCCCTCCCCATCCCATCCCTCAGGATCATCCCAGTGCACCAGCTTTGAGTCCTCTGTTTCATGCCTTGAACTTGAACTGGTGATCTATTTCACATATGGTAATATACATGTTTCAATGCTAGTCTCTCAAATCATCTCACCCTCACCTTCTCCCACAAAGTCCAAACGTCTGTTCTTTACATCTGTGTCTCTTTTGCTGTCTTGCATCTAGGGTCATCATTACCATCTTTCTAAATTCCATATATATGTGTTAATATACTGTATTGGTGTTTTTCTTTCTGACTTACTTCACTCTGTATAATAGGCTCCAGTTTCATCCACCTCATTAGAACTGAATCAAATGCATTCTTTTTAATAGCTGAGTAATACTCCATTGTGTATGTACCACAGCTTTCTTATCCACTCATTTGTTAATGGACATCTAGGTTGCTTCCATGTCCTGGCTATTATAAACAGTGCTGCAATGAACATTGGGGTACATGTGTCTCTTTCAATTCTGGTTTCCTCGGTATGTATGCCCAGCAGTGGGATTGCTGGTTCATATGGAGGTTCTATTTCCAGTTTTTTAAGGAATCTCCACACTGTTCTCCATAGTGGCTGTACTAGTTTGCATTCCCACCAACAGTGTAGGAGGGTTTCCTTTTCTCTGCGCCCTTGCCAGCTTTTATTGTTTGTAGACTTTTTGATGGTGTCCATTCTGACCGGTGTGAGATGGTACCTCATTGTGTTTTGGATTTTCATTCTCTGATAACGAGTGATGTTGACCACCTTTCCACATGTTGTTAGCCGTCCGTATGTCTTTGGAGTAAATGTCTGTTTAGTACTTTGGCCCATTTGTTGATTGGGTCATTTACTTTTCTGGTATTGAGCTGCATGAGCTGCCTATGTATTTTAAACCTTAATTCTTCGTTAGTTGCTTCAGTCACTATTATTTTCTCCCATTCTGAAGGCTGTCTTTTCACTTTGCTTATAGTTTCCTTCATTGTGCAAAAGCTTTTAAGTTTAATTAGGTCCCATTTGTTTATTTTTGCTTTTATTTCCATTAGTCTGAGAGGTGGGACATAGAGGATCCTGCTGTGATTTATGTCAGACAGTGTTTTGAATATGTTTTCCTCTAGGAGGTTTATACTTTCTGGTCTTACATTTACATCTTTAATCCATTTTGAGTTTATTTTTCTGTATGGTGTTAGAAAGTGTTCTAGTTTCATTCTTTTACAGGTGGTTAACCAGTTTTCCCAGCACCACTTGTTAAAGAGATTGTTTTTTCTCTGCTATATATTCTTGCCTCCTTTGTCAAAGATAAGGTGTCCATAGGTGCATAGATTTATCTCTGGGCTTTCTATTTTGTTCCACTGATCTATAATCTTGAGTTTCAAACCAACTTTTTCACTCTCCTCTTACACTTTCATCAAGAGTCTCTTTAATTCTTCTTTGCTTTCTGCTGTGAGGGTGGTGTCATCTGTGTGTCTGAAGTTATTGATATTTCTCCCAGCAATCTTGATTCCAGCTTGTGCTTCCTTCAGCCCAGTGTTTCTCATGATGTACTCTGCATATAAGTTAAATAAGCAGGGTGACAATACACTCCTTTCCCGATTTGGAACCAGTCTGTTATTCCATGTCCAGTTCTAACTGTTGCTTTTTGACCTGTATACAGATTTCTCAGGAGGCAGGACAGGTGGTGTGGTATTCCCATCTCTTTCAGAATTTTCCACATTTTCTTGTGACCCACACAGTCAAAGGCTTTGGCATAGTCAATAAAGCAGAAGTAGATGTTTTTCTGGAACTCTCTTGCTTTTTCAATGATCCAACAGATGTTGTAAATTTGATCTCTGGTTCCTCTGCCTTTTCTAAAACCAGCTTGAAAATCTGGAAGTTCTGGTTCAAGTACTGTTGAAGCCTGGTTTGGAGAATTTTGAGCATTAGTTTGCTAGTGTGAGAGATGAGTGCAATTGTGTGCTACTTTGAACATTCTTTGACATTGCCTTTCTTTGGGATTGGAATGAAAACTGACCTTTTCCAGTCTTGTGGCCACTGCTGAGTTTTCAAAATTTGCTGGAATATTGAGTGTACCACTTTCACAGCATCACCTTTTAGGATTTGAAGTAGCTCAACTGGAAATCCATCACCTCCACTAGCTTTGTTCATAGTGATGCTTCCTAAGGCCCACTTGACTTTGCATTCCAAGATGTCTGGCTCTAGGTAGGTGATCACACCATTATGGTTATCTGGGTCATGAAGATCTTTTTTGTGTAGTTTTTCTATGTATTCTTGCCGCTTCTTCTTAATATCTTCTACTTCTGTTAGGTCCCTACCATTTCTGTCTTTATTGTGCCCATCTTTACATGAAATGTTTCCTTGGTATCTATGATTTTCTTGAAGAGATCTCTAGTCTTTCCCATTCTGTTGTTTTATTCTATTTCTTTGCATTGATCCTTGAGGAAGTCTTTCATATCTATCCTTGCTATTCTTTCAAATGGATATATTTTCCTTTTATCCTTTGCTTTTCACTTCTCTTCTTTTCTCAGCTATTTGTAATGCCTCCTCAGACAACCACTGTGCCTTTTTGCATTTCTTTTTCTTGGGAATGGTCTTAATCATTGCCTCCTGTACCATGTCACGAAGGTCCATTAATTGTTCTTCAGGCACTCTATCAGATATAATCCCTTGAATCTATTTGCACTTCCACTGTATAATCATAAGGGATTTGATTTAGGTCATAACTGAATGGTCTAGTGGTTTTCCCTACTTTCTTCAATTTCAGTCTGATTTTGGCAATATTGAGTTCATGATCTGAGCCATAGTCAGCTCCTGGCCTTGTTTTTGCTGACTGTATAGAGCTTCTCCATCTTTGGCTGCAAAGAATATAATCAATTAGATTTCATTGTTGACCATCTGGTGATATCCATATGTAGAGTCTTCTCTTGTGTTGTTGGAAGAGGGTGTTTGCTATGACCAGTGCATTCTCTTGGCAAAATTCTATTAGCCTTTCCCTTGCTTCATTGCATACTCCATACCTGGTACTCCAGGTATGTTTTGACTTCCTACTTTTGCATTCCAGTCTCCTATAATGAAATGGACATTTTTTTGGGGTGTCAATTCTAGAAGGTCTTGTAGATCTTCATAAAACCATTCAACTTCAGCTTCTTCAGCATTATTGGTCAGGGCATATACTTGGATTACTGTGATATTGAATGGTTTACCTTGAAAATGAACAGAGATCATTCTGTCATTTTTGAGATTTCACTCAAGAATTGCATTTTGGGCTCTTTTGTTGACTATGAGGGTTACGCCATTTCTTCTAAGGGATTTTTTGCCCACAGTAGTAGTTATAATGGTCATCTGAGTTAAATTCACCCATTCCAACTCATTTTAATTCACTGATTCCTAAAATGTCGATGTTCACTCTTGCCATATCCTGTGTGATCATTTCCAATTTGCCTTGATTCATGGACCTAACATTCCAGGTTCCTATGCAATATTGTTCTTTACATCATTGGACTTTCCTTCCATCACCAGTCACATCAACAATGGGGCATTGTTTTGCTTCGGGTCTGTCTCTTCATTCTTTCTGGAGTTATTTCTCCACTATTTTCCAGTATCATATTGGACACCTACCGACCTGGGGAGTTCATCTTTTAGTGTCATATCTTTTTGCCTCTTCATACTATTCATGGGGTTCTCAAGGCAAGAATACTGAAGTGGTTTGTCATTTCCTTCCCTAGAGCACCACTTTTTGTCAGAACTCTGATGATCAGTCATACTTATTTATAATACTATCACTAGAATATCAACTAATCTGATTAAAATTTTGTGTTGTTTAGTCGCTTTGCAACCCCATAGACTATAGACTGCTAGGCTCCTCTGTCTATGGGATTTTCCAGGTAAAAGTACTGGAGTGGGTTGCCATTTCCTTCTCCAGGGGATCTTCCTGACTCAGGGACGGAACCAGCATCTCCTGCTTGGCAGGAAAATTCTTTACCACTGAGTTACCTGTGAAGCCCAATTGAAACTTACCACTTAAAAAAGAAAAATGTGTTTATTAGCTTAACTACTTAGTAAACTTTTATGCATTATCTGGGATCCAAAATTCATATGATGAAACCTAATCCCCAGTGTGATGGTATTTGAAATAGGACACTTGAGATGATTGGGTCATGAGGGTGAGTCCTCATGAATGGGATTAGAGAGTTGGATTGTGAAGAAAGCTTAACACCAAAGAATTGATGCTTTTAAATTGTGGTGTTGGAGAAGACTCTTGAGAGTCCCTTGGACTGCAAGGAGATCCAACCAGTCCATCCTAAGGGAGATCAGTCCTGGGTGTTCATTGGAAGGACTGATGCTAAAGCTGAAACTCCAATACTTTGGCCACCTCATGTGAAGAGTTGACTCATTGGAAAAGACCCTGATGCTGGGAGGGATTGGGGGCAAGAGGAGAAGGGGATGACAGAGGATGAGATGGCTGGATGGCATCACTAACTCGATGGACGTGAGTTTTAATAAACTCTGGGGGTTGGTGATGGACAGGGAGGCCTGGCATGCTGCAATTCATGGGGTCGCAAAGAGTAGGACACGACTGAGTGACTGAACTGAACTGAACTGAAGTGACATCTATTGAGAGCCCCTTGCCCCTTCTGTTATGTGAGGATACAGTGCAAAGATGGCCGTCTATGAACCAGGAAGCAATCTCAGCAGATACCAAACCCACTGATACCAAAGTCTTGGGCTTTCTAGCCTCCAGAACTGTAACTGTTTATACAAGTCATCTAGTTTATTAAAGTGGCCCAGACTAAGATAGTAGTCTTTCCAAAATAAGCAGGCAAAGTCTTAAAGATGTGCTTATCACTTGAGCCAGCATTGCCCTCTTCTAGTGCTTTATACTAAGTTTTATTTTCATACAGTATACTGAGAAAATAATCATGGATATAAAGTGAAAGTTTCATTTCAAGGGTATTTATTAAATAATATTAATAATAATAATAACTGAAAAGTTAGGCTAGCTAAATAAATCATGGTGAGCCTATTTAGTGAAATACCATGGTTATTAATATTAAAAATACAGAAAAAAAAAAAAAGTTTCAAGGGAAAATTAGGAGTGCATTAATTGAAAAAAGTGTGTTAAAAGATGATATATAATGTATATATAGAGATATACTACATATACAGCATGATACCAATATTATTTTTATAAATTTGCATTCAGTTGCCTAAAAAGAGCAAGAGACTTTATAGTATACTATAAACAGTATTCTGTATGATGGGATTATGGTTATTTGTAAAATCTTTGTTGCCCTTTCTAAGCTTTCTACTTGCATGACTTAAAATAAGAGCAAATGGGTGCTGAATGAGGGTTTAGGGTACTCACCTAAGAATAAAGTGCATGAGTTCTATTGCATGACATTTACGCCATATAATAAGGTATGTATTGAGGTTGACAGATAAATTACTACCGAATAGCTCTACTATTACTCTTGGGTGCTTGTACACTGAGAAGCTCTTTTGATGTTTTCCATTGCTCCTCTGTATTTCAATAGATATGTCAGTTAAAATACGAGCTTCATTACTATTCATCATTTTATAAGCTGAATATCTGAGATATGAAATTTATTAAGTGTCTCCAATTTAACATCCTCAGGGGCCAAGGAGGTTATGCAAAATAAGTAAAGCAGATTAACTACCAGCCAGGTGCAAAGGGAACAGATACTTACCATCCACTGATTATTGGCAAAAAGCAATGTGTGCCTTGTGGTGCCAGCTCTGATGATTTTCAAGAAAAACTAGATAACCAATTTTTAAAGCTATCTCTTTAATTTTATATTATCCTGGCTATTAATTCAAACATTTTAAAAGTTTACAGGCTACAGAAGCATGGCTGAAAGTTTCTTTTGTTCTATAAACAGTCAGTTTGTGATTTCAGAAATGTCAACATGCTAAATATAAGGTACCTACAAGTAAAATATTCTAATATAAAGACCAATCATTTTGCCCTGAGTAGCCAATTCATTTATTAAATGTGGAAATCTAGTCATGTGACTACAAGTGGTCAAGGTAAATGAGTTGACAAATAAGAAATCCAACATTTTTCAGTTTTATACCCAGGATCCTTAAGTGTATCATTTTAGTTTATATAAGATCAAGGTCAAAATTTATAAACCTCAGTGTGTATAATTTTCTACTTCCAAAATAAATGAGCATTCTAAAGGACTCTGCAAAAGGAAACATCACAAAAATCAGAGAAAAGGACAGCCTGATAAGATTGCTAGGTGTGAGGCTATGTGAAATGTGAATTTGTGTTCCCAAACAGGGATATTTGTCCCTCATGATCTCTCAGGTAGACAGTATGTGTGGCGGGGACATACAAAGTACATGAATGGCAGAAAGTCGAAGTTACTGGTCACTGGTTATTTATGGAAGTTGTCTAACGACAGAAAATGACCAAGACTTCAGATGTTTGAAGCTTTTGGGAAATTACAGCTCCTCGTGTAAGGAGAAAGAACCTGCGGAAAGCTGAATTTGGGTGTTACCTCTACATTGGAGTGGACGAGGTTGGGGACAAGTCTCATTTAGATTCCCCTGGAAGAGAAGGCTTGATTTTAATAGTCAAGCAGCTCAGTCAGAGACTCCAGAGTCACTTAGGAACAGTTCTCAGTGCATCACATTCAGACACATTTTTACAGCTGCAGTAGGACGAGAATCTACTACAACTTGAGGAAAATGAAATGCAAACCGTCACTGAGGGTGGATAGTGTTTCTGAGGGTGGATAGTGTTTCTGTCAAGCAATTTCAGCCAGCGCACAGATGATTCAATTACTGGAAGGGGTCCGCAGACCATACTTTGAGAAACCTTCGTGTGTGTGTGTGTTACATGTGAGTGTAACTATTGACATATGTGTGTGGACTTCCCAGGTAGCGCTAGTGGTAAAGAACCCTCCTGTCAATGCAGGAAACATGAGACTGGGGCTCGATCCCTGGACAAGATCCCCTGGAGGAAGGAGGAGCCTGGCAGGCTATAGTCCATAGAGTCACAAAGAGTCGGACACAACTGGAGCGACTAAGCACGCAGGCGCACACTGATGTGTATACATATATATGCACACACACACATTCAACAGACCGGCGTTCAGTGGATTCAAGCATCTCTGTCTACATATTCATCTCTACCTACCTGTGACTGATTGTATTTTCCCAAGAAGCCATAATAATGCCACATACTGTTCTAGAACCTTGCCATTTTCTTAGAAAACTGTAGAGCCTAATTCCCCTCTTGATTCTGAGTGGGATTGTAACTTGCTTATAACCAATAGAATGTGGTGGAAGTGGCTATGAACTCTGCTGCTTGGTAATAAAAAGTGATGTGGCTTTGGCCCTGGAGTCTGAACCCTGGGGCTCGTGCACAAATCTCCAGGTAATCAGTGGAACTGCCCTGAGGCTGTTGTGCTGTGAAAGTTCAAATGCGTTCATGTGGAAAGACCACATGGAGAATCTCTGGGACTAAATGAAGAGAGAAGCTTTGCCAGCCCCCAGCTGCTCCAGCTCCAGCTACCATCTGACCACACCTGCATGAGTCCCTCTTTTAGGAAGAACAAGCTGAACAAGTCCTTTCCAAATTTCTGACCCAGAGGAAATGAGGGAAGATAAAATTCTTACTGTTTGCATAAGTCACTACATTGTGAAATGATTTGTTGTGCAATGATACAACAGAAATCACTTTATCTTTCCTTCAAAGAGAATCTTTAAAATGGGAGAAGCTCTAATTTAAATGAGATGATGGTCTCAGGACCATCTGCTCATCCCCTCTGTTGTACCCAAGGTATTTCATAGACTGTGAAGACTATGTGGAGTGGTCAGAATGACTACTTGCTTGTTTTTGAAGGCAAGCAAGGAAAAATCCTGAATCTCTACCATCCATAAACAAGTCCCACAGAGAGAAAAAGCAGGAGATATGAAAAAGTGGGCTTGACTGTGTGCTCATTTGGCAGGGTGAAGAGCAATTGATTTTACTCCTTGAATAACACAGAGTCACTACATCTGCCAAAAGTGCTGATATGAAAACCTAACAAATATAGACTAATCCACCATGGTTCAGATAGTAAGAATTAGGAGCAAGCTCTTGTCCTTGCTGGCTACGGCCTTCCCAGTACTTGAAAGGCATTTCAGTTCATGGGGAGACTAAACCACACAGATAAATTAAAAAGATATTTGGGGAAAATAAAAATTTGGAGAGCTTACTGCCATGCGTCACAAAAATTTACATTATCACATGCACTGCCTTAACATTTAGAAATATATTTCTAGAGTTCAGATGAAAAAGTTGAAATGCCATAAGATTAAATATTTGTAGTGTCACCCTGATAATTAGGAGCAGATGTTTGAACTCAGGTTCGCCTCCTACCAGAGTCTGGGTGTCCTTCACATTATTGTTCTCCATAACATGCCCCAGGGCCTGCAAGGAACTTAGGAAAGAACCAAGAGAGATTCCTCTGGTTCTGCCATTCATTACATTGAATAATGTGTGATTGTTAAGTAACAGTTTTCTCCAGTCCGTGAGACAGGACACATTTATTTCTGCACCTTAAATCTCAATGACAAATCTTTCCTTTCAGACTCCTTGGGCCTGAAATCTAAGTGCAGCTCAGCTGAGAGAACAGCACTGCCCTACACTCCCAGCTGCTGAGATGAATATCCTGCCAGCGATGCCATGATCTTTTTTACTACTGCGCCCCCCAAATCCATCACAGTTCCATTTCATTAGAGATGAAACGTGGTCCACATTTCAGTCCCCTTCCTCCCAAGGAGTTCTCAGTTTGGAAAGTGGGAACGAGATAATCAATAAGAGAGACACTCTGAAGTTACTCTGCCTGGATTGAAAGGTCTCATTACATTCTGGTCATGTGATCTTGGATGTTTTTAATGAAGTTCCCCGTTACGTATGGTTAACCAAAATGTGTCAGTTCCAGAACTCTGAGAAGCAGATGCAAGACAGATTTAGATGTGCAAGAACTGGAGAGAAGCATCTATAAAGCAGAAAAGGGAAAGAGGACAAGAATAGTCATAGAGAACCTCCCTACCTCAGGGCAGGAATAACATCCATGAAAGGAGAGTGGGAGAAAGACTCCTGCAGAAAGAGTCTCACACTGCAGAGCAGTTCTGAGAATGTCTTGGTCAGGCTGATAGGGAGCCCCAAGTAAACACCGTCCATTAAAAGAATACCATATTGAACACAGGTGTCTCGGCGTTAGTACCGTACTGTGCTTGGTCATTGGCTGGGAGCAGACCAGAAACAGAGTGGTCTTGGAGTGAAGGCTGGGAGAGACTCCCAAATACAGGCAGCTGGAGACTCTTTGATAATGGTAACTATGGCTCCTGGCAGCCCATTCTCTCTCGAAGGGAGAGCTGGGAAGGGAGATCTAGAGCAGGGAACTCTGCTCTACGAAGTACCGAAGTACCATGTAACAGGGCTATTGTGATGCTGAAATGGTTTAATCAATGGAATGCTTGGAACACTGTTCCACACATAAAGGTGCTCAAAATAGTATAATAGTTACAGTGTGATAGGAGGAACAAGGATGCATTTAAATACCTGGGTTACATGTGTTATTCAACTTAATGGTGTCGCTTCAAATCCAGATTTGCAAACAGACACCTGGAAGGTGGACTGGGTCCTGAATTCATGAGCTAAAATTCTACAAAGTGTCTGTTTATCATGCTGGGTATTGGAATTAAACATTTTTCAAATCAGTAAAATTATGAATGAAATTATATTCTATGAGCACTGCTTCAAAGCACAACTTCCTAAAATGACAATGTCTTGGTGTGATCACTGACCTAGAGCCAGACATCCTGGAATGTGAAGTCAAGTGGGCCTTAGAAAGCATCACTACGAACAAAGCTAGTGGAGGTGATAGAATTCCAGTTGAGCTATTCCAAATCCTGAAAGATGATGCTGTGAAAGTGCTGCACTCAATATGCCAGCAAATTTGGAAAACTCAGCAGTGGCCACAGGACTGGAAAAGGTCAGTTTTCATTCCAATCCCAAAGAAAGGCAATGCCAAAGAATGCTCAAACTACCGCACAATTGCACTCATCTCACACGCTAGTAAAGTAATGCTCAAAATTCTCCAAGCCAGGCTTCAGCAATATGTGAACCATGAACTTCCAGATGTTCAAGCTGGTTTTAGAAAAGGCAGAGGAACCAGAGATCAAATTGCCAACATCTGCTGGATCATGGAAAAAGCAAGAGAGTTCCAGAAAAACATCTATTTCTGCTTTATTGACTATGCCAAAGCCTTTGACTGTGTGGATCACAATAAACTATGGAAAATTCTGAAAGAGATGGGAATACCAGACCACCTGATCTGCCTCTTGAGAAATTTGTATGCAGGTCAGGAAGCAACAGTTAGAACTGGACATGGAACAACAGACTGGTTCCAAATAGGAAAAGGAGTATGTCAAGGCTGTATATTGTTGCCTGTTTATTTAACTTATATGCAGAGTACATCATGAGAAATGCTGGACTGGAAGAAACACAAGCTGGAATCTAGATTGCCAGGAGAAATATCAATAACCTCAGATATGCAATGACACCACCCTTATGGCAGAAAGTGAAGAGGAACTCAAAAGCCTCTTGATGAAAGTGAAAGTGGAGAGTGAAAAAGTTGGCTTAAAGCTCAACATTCAGAAAACGAAGATCATGGCATCTGGTCCCATCACTTCATGGGAAATAGATGGGGAAACAGTGGAAACAGTGTCAGACTTTATTTTTGGGGGCTCCAAAATCACTGCAGATGGTGACTGCAGCCATGAAATTAAAAGACGCTTACTCCTTGGAAGGAAAGTTATGACCAACCGAGATAGCATATTCAAAAGCAGAGACATTACTTTGCCAACAAAGGTTCGTCTAGTCAAGGCTATGGTTTTTCTAGTGGTCATGTATGGATGTGAGAGTTGGGCTGTGAAGAAGGCTGAGCACTGAAGAAGTGATGCTTTTGAACTGTGGTGTTGGAGAAGACTCTTGAGAGTCCCTTGGACTGCAAGGAGATCCAACCAGTCTATTCTGAAGGAGATCAGTCCTGGGTTTTCTTTGGAAGGAATGATGCTCAAGCTGAAACTCCAGTACTTTGGCCACCTCATGCGAAAAGTTGACTCATTGGAAAAGACTCTGATACTGGGAAGGATTGGGGGCAAGAGAAGAAGGGGACGACAGAGGATGAGATGGCTGGATGGCATCACTGACTCGATGGACGTGAGTCTGAGTGAAGTCCGGGAGTTGGTGATGGACATGGAGGCCTGGCGTGCTGTGATTCATGGGGTCGCAAAGAGTCAGACACGACTGAGCGACTGATCTGATCTGATTTGATCTGATAATTCCTTTGCTGGAGTCTTTATTTCCTCTGTCCGTCTCTCTCCTCTCTCAGTCTTTCTCTGTCCCTCTCTCCCTCCCTTTCTCTCACTGTCTCCTTCAATCTCGGGTGTCGCTGTTGCAATAACTCGTTTGGTGGAAATGTCTTATATGCTTAAAATCAGCATCTTTCATTTTAACATGGCTTAGCAATCTTTCAACACCTGATCTGGAGAAATTCAAAATTCAGTGAGGTATGTTCTCAGCAGGTGACCCATATTCCTTTCTGTCATGTTTTCACTCTTTTGCCTGTCTCTACTTCACTTTTGTCTAGAACTGGTCCTCTAAGAACTTTGCCTCTTGGTAACATTATGGTGAAACTATCACTTTCTTTCCTCTATCATTTTATTTGCCACCAGCTAAGCAAAAGAGTTTCCTCAAACTACTCTTGATAGTAATCTACCTGAGGGCAGAAATGAGACAGTGGAAAGTTAGGAAGTGGTTTAATTAATTTACAGTCTTTCAGGCTTGAAGGCAATATATTTCAGACCTGAATTACTATGTTTGTTAAAGTATCATTGTGCCCAGCAAAGTGGCCTGCTCAGGATGGCGTACAGTAAGTGTGTATTTAAGTGAATGAAAAGAAACATTTTAAATCATGTTTACCTAAATGACAGTATTATATGTGCTTTTTGTTTGGGAAGTCACTGTCAACCCTAGGGAGCTTTTAGGGCACACTCCATATCAGTTAAATCAAAATGTTTGTTGGTATAGCCTATACATGGGTACTTTAAAAAAGCATTCCTGACAATATTAATATGTGGGCAGATTTGGGAACCACTGGTTTATAGAGGAAGTTATTAGAGGTATGTAAAATTGGGAAAGGAGTATGTCAAGACTGTATATTGTCACCCTGCTTATTTAACTTATGTGCAGAGTACATCATGAGAAACACTGGGCTGGAAGAAGCACAAGCTGGAATCAAGATTGCTGGGAGAAATATCAATAACCTGAGATATGCAGATGACATCACCCTTATGGCAGAAAGTGAAGAAGAACTAAAGAGCCTCTTGATGAAAGTGAAAGACGAGAGTGAAAAAGCTGGCTTAAAACTCAACACTCAAAAAACTAAGATCCTGGCATCTCGTTCCATCACTTCATGGCAAATAGTTGGGGGAAACAATGGAAATAGTGAGAGACTTTATTTTCGTGGGCTCCAAAATCACTGCCGATGGTGATTGCAACTACAAAATTAAAAGACTCTTGCTCCTTGGAAGAAAAGTTGTGACAAACCTAGACAGCATATTAAAAAGCAGAGACATTACTTTGCTGACAAAGGTCCATATAGTCAAAGCTTTGACTTTTCCAGTAGTCACATATGGATGTGAGTGTTGGACCATAAAGAAGGCAGAGCACTGAAGAACTGATGCTTTCAAACTGTGCTGCTGGAGAAGATTCTTGAGAGTCCTTGGACTGCAAGAAAATCAAACCAGTCAATCTTAAAGGAAGTCAACCCTGAATATTCATTGGAAGGACTGATGCTGAAGCTGAAGCTCCAATACTTTGGCCACCTGTTGCAAAGAGCCCACTCATTGGAAAAGACCCTGATGCTGGGAAAGATTGAAGACAAGAGGAGAAGGGGACAACAGAGAATAAGATGGTTGGATGGCATAACTGACTCAATGGACTTGAGTTTGACCAAACTCAGGGAGATAGTGAAAGACAGGGAAACCTTGTGTGCTGTAGTTCATGGGTCGCAAAGAGTCAGACATGACTTAGCAGCTGAAAAACAACAGAGCCCCATGTGGTATTCACAGTGTGCTGTCCCTCACTGGGCTACTCCCATGACAAGTCACAACACACTTGCAATTACTTGAATTCTTACATTTTTAAAATTTAAAATGAATGTCCTCATAGCTTTCTACTACATAAGAGATCCTGACTGGTTTAATATAAAATATTTTTTTGCACAAAGCAGTCTTTAAGTAAGGGAGCCATGATAACTTCAAGGCTTCTTGCCCCCCCGCCAGCACACCACCATGCCCCTGTCTGCATAGCTCTAGCCCTGGGTTCAAGAACTCAGATATGGATGTCATATACACTCTGGTTTGGAGTCCGTCTCTTACACTTATATTTGCATAACCTAAGCAAACCTCTTTACCTCCCCAAGCCTTAGTGTTCCCATCTATCAAAAGGGGTTTTGGGGGTGATTAAAATGAAGGGCTTAGACCACAGATCTTTGTAAACAAGGTTTCTACTGTGTTTGCATTACTATGTTTTGATGTATAAGCAAGTGCTTTTATGCTGTGTTGTTGCTGGGCAGAACTGGTGTCACAACACACTTAAACATGAAACTTAAAGTTTCATGAAGAGATAAAAGAATGGAAAAGAGTAGTCCCTGGAGGCTCAAAGAAGGTACAGAGAATGCAGCCACTCCTGGAGGAAAGAGGAAAGCAAGCTCTTGTTCGTTTCTTCCATACTCCTGAGCACGAAGCCTGCACGGTCTATCCTGGGAGGCAGGGCTGGAGTGAGAGAGGATTTGATCATGTCTTCAGTCCTGCCATCTCTGGAAGCTTCCCTGAGGTGATGCTTAACTTCCTCCAATGACTCTCAGCCAAGGGGATTTTTCACTGAGGTTTAAACTCTGAACAGATTCCAAGATGCGAGACCTACCTGAATGCAAATGAGGACAGTGGTCACTTAGAATCAAAATGTGCTGATTTAGGTTTATGAAGCTCCAGTCAGTTGACCTGGCAGCTTCGGTGTGAGATGAGGTGGAACCTAAATGTGCAAAGTGGTCGTTTTCCAGGCATCTGCCGTTTGGAGTGAGACTTTGCTGTTGATGAGCGTCTTGCTCACCCATTTCCTGTTGACAAAAGTGTTTGGGCCATGACTGCAATATGGAAGGATAATAGCGCTTATGAAAAGTCACCTTACGTTTGTGTCTCATGCCACACTGAACAACACAGTGTCATATCCATTATCGTATTTGATCCTTGAAGCAATTCAGTGAACTAGACAAATTACTGCAGCCTGGGATTAGGCATATTCTTAAAGGACTCACGGTTGCTAGCATTAATTTGAGTGTGTATTCCTAAGCTTGCATATACAATGATTGCCCTTCTGTTTGCATAGCATATGCATTTTTGCTTTTTTATAATCCATTTCCCTTTTAAAATCTCCATCTCCTCTGACCCTTTACATCTTATTCTAATGTCTCTCTAGCATTAGTAAAAATAATTGCTGAAAAGAAATGCATATTTGAGACGGTCTTGGCTGAATTTCTGCTAGAAATACTCCCTGTGAGAGGTGTCAAATATGTTTGCTTGTTCTTCATCCTACCTCCTTCCTTCCTTCCTTCCTTCTTTACTCCATTCTTTTTTTCTGTTGTTGTTGCTTTAAAAAAAAGAGTGTATGTGTGTGGCCTGGAGAAAGGCAGGAGTAAAGGGGAAAGATGATAAGTTGAATTGATCAAAGTGAAGAGCATCATAAAGTTTCAAAAAAGATCCTTTGGAGGTTAAAGGCAGTTATCTACATAGATATGAATTTATAGTAAGTCTGATTTTGTGGGATATATTTCTTTTGACGGGAAAATGTTCTTAGGCTCTGCTTGTGCTACTTAAACTATTTCATGGTATACAGTGACACCTAAAATCAGAGATAAATAATAATTTTTTAGTAATTTTATAATTTTATGTTTAGGACATGTATTCTCTTCCTAGTTTTAATTGTTTATCAGTTGAGTTAATGTTCTTAAACATATGCATAATAAATATTGCAGTGAAATTTCATGATCTTTTTCCTAAAAGATCTTGCCTTGTATTTCAAGATCTTTATTATGCATATGGTACTGAGGTCACTAATACAGCAATCAGGACTTCCCATATATGCAGAAATGTAACCATCAGAGATGGGTATTTACAGAGAATTATATTTTTATACTTGAGAATTTTAGGATTCTTAGTGAGACACATATGTTTTGTATATTATAGGATATGAATGTCTTTTAAACAACTAAACATCTACATACATACCTATTCCAAATTATTAATGTCACAATAATAATAATGATGGTTTAATAGACATGAAATTTTTGAAATAATACCTAACATAAGGTAGAAACATAAACCTATTTGTCTGATACTTTTAAAATTTGATTTACTGAATTTTCCAAATATTTTGATAGAGAAGAGGCCATTTAATATTGTGCTTAGAATGGAGTTGGATAGAGCTGGATTTGATTCTTGATTCTGGTGCTTACTAGCTAAATTTTCCAGACCCAGTTTTCTCATCTGTACAATGGGAACCAAATTAGTGACTAAAAGGGTTTCTAAAATTATAAAATAAGATAAAGAATGTGAACTGCTTAGCACAGTTATTATAAAGTCAATGCTCAGTAAATAGTGCTACCTGTATATTGTTACTTGCTAACAATCATTAATTCAGTTGTGTAAGTGAATATTTGGCATATCTTATATCAGTTCTGGAGAAGGAAATGGCAACCTACTCCAGTATTCTTGCCTGGAAAACCCCATGGACAGAGGAGCCTGGCAAGCTACAGTCCATGGGGCCACAAAGAGTCGGACACGACTCAGCGACTTCACTTTTTATCAGTTCAGTTCAGTCGCTCAGTTGTGTCTGACTCTTTGCAACCCCATGGACTGCAGCAAACCAGGCTTCCCTGTCCACCAACTCCCGGAGTTTATTCGAACTTGTGTCCATTGAGTTGGTGACGCCATCCAACTATCTCATCCTCCACTGTTCCCTTCTTCTCCTGCCTTCAATCTTTCCCAGCATCAGGGTCTTTTCCAATGAGTCAGTTCTTTGCATCAAGTGGCCATAGTATTGGCGTTTCAGCTTTAGCATCAGTCCTTCCAATGAATATTCAGGACTGATCTCCTTTAGGATGGACTGGTTGGATCTCCTTGCAGTCCAAGGGACTCTTAAGAGTCTTCTCCAACATCACAGATCAAAAGCATCAATTCTTCTGCACTAAGCTTTCTTTATAGTCCAACTCTCACATCCATACATGACTACTGGAAAAACCATAGCTTTGACTAGATGGACCTTTGTTGACAAAGTCATGTCTCTGCTTTTTAATATGCTGTCTAGGTTGGTCATAGCTTTTCTTATATGTTATATATCACATATTCTTTATTATATATTATATATCTTATATATTCTGTGTTATAGATTCTATATTTTATAGTCTTTTATTTCTGTCACATATGAATTTTTTTCTCATACTATCCAAAAGCAGAATTTTCAGTGTTTATAAATATATTTATAAATTAATTACTTATTTAATGACTGCTATGTGCTGTATTTGGAGAAGGCAATGGCACCCCACTCCAGTACTCTTGCCTAGAAAATCCCATGGACGAAGGAGCCCGGTAGGCTGCAGTCCATGGGGTCGTTAAGAGTCGGACACGACTGAGCAACTTCACTTTCACTTTTCACTTTCATGCACTGGAGAAGGAAATGGCAGCCCACTCCAGTGTTCTTGCCTGGAGAATCCCAGGGACGGGGAGCCTGGTGGGCTGCCGTCTCTGGGGTCGCACAGAGTGGGACACGACTGAAGCGCCTTAGCACCAGCAGCAGCAGCATGTGCTGTATACCTTGCTAGAAGCCAGGTTTAGAACAGTAAGCTAAACAAGATCTTCTTCTTACATAGATATTTTAGTCAGTATGAGAAATGATTAGTAAATAAGCAAACTGAAAAATCCACATTTATTTGTTTATTTAGCAGCACGGTGCTAATCAGGGATTCCTGCTTAAGTCCAGTGGGAGCCAGGCTCAGAGCAATTGTCCTGGGACATTATCAGTGGGGAATTATCAGTAGGCATGATTCTAGCAATTTCACTGTTTCACTTGGGAGCCCTGTATTCTAAGGTAATTCACTGCACACGTGCAACTTCTGTCTTCTCCACCATTCCACAGAGCAGAACGAATGTGTGCATTTCCTTCAAATCATCTCATCAGTGCTCAGCAAATAATATAAAATGAAATAAATAGGTTAAGGGCCTTTCTTTATAAAGTCCCATCGGCCAAGATGCTCAGCAACTCCAAGGCATGCTGAATGCAGATAGTGCTAATGTAAATCTGTTTCCCCACCTTTACTTATTCCCTGGATAAACAAGATACGCTGCCCACCTTCCTTAGTATTCCAAGTCTTAATGAAAACAAGAAAGAATTCTTCAAAGATAGACTCCTGGAGTATTGGTGCATGAATGGTAGAGGACACTGGGTTCTGATGATGAAGGCTTATGTAGTAGATACACAAGGGCCATGAATCTGGGTATGATATCCATGGAGGCTTCTTCCCAGAGTTCTTAGCCCCTGAGCTAAAGTCAAGCCTCTTCCATGCCGTGTGGTCACTTCAAAAGACCCCCAATGAAAGCATTCAGAAGGAAGGAAAAAGTTTCCTCCTGGCTCTCCATCGTGAATTACAAGCTGGCATTATCTCTTCCCATTCTTAAAACTCGAAGGGTGGTACAGGCAGCGATGCTGACAGTGTGCATTCGCAGATGCCACCATATGGGTCTCGAAAAACTAGTTGCACTGATGATTCCCTGCACATGTAGGAGACAGTTTGCATTGTTGGCACCGTCCCTGCACAGAAACAAGCACAGCTTAGCAAGGCTGAGCAGATGGCACTGGATCTGGTGCCAGGGAAGCAGTGAATTAAAGGTTATACCCACCAGGTTTGATGCGGTGCCAGTTTGAATTGGTACAGAAGCTTCAGCCCACCTGCTTATTGGCCTCATGACATCTGGCATCTTTTTATTTTATTTTATTTTTTTAAATTTGGACTGAATTGAAGGCAGCAAGGAAAAATGTCATTTTAAAAGCCAGTTACAAGTCAATAGATTTAAACTCTTAACAAAAAAAAAAGGCCTACAGGCCCTCTACATTAATGTTTTATATTAATGATTTTTAGAAAACCTTTGGGGAAGTCACACACGGATGTGCTGAATTGTGCTGCAATTTATAGCGTCATATAATGGAAGGGGGTGGACTGCTGAAACCTGGCCCAAAGTTGCTAAATAGTGACACCAGAAAAAGGCTATTATCTGTAGCCTGTATACGGTAAGGGGGAATCAGAGAGGAAAATGAGCTTGCTTCTATTTATTCTAAGTATTTTCACTTTGTAATGAAAACATGGTGGCATTTCGCACAGAAGCACACTCTAGAAGGTGCTCCTCACCTTTGGTTTGTCTCATACAGTTTTTCTATGGCCGCGTGTTTAGTGGTGCTGTATTTCAGCTGTAATCCCCACTTGCTCTGCACACATTCATACACTGTGTATACAAATACGCAACACACCCAGCCCCAGGGTAGCAGAGTGTGCATACTGAAACCTGTTTGTATAGCTCCTCCATTTGGGATTTTCATGTCTGCTCCCTGGGTGTGAAATGAAAGCCTGCCGTGGAGCTGCACTCGGAGGTGGTTAGCTTGGTAACCAAGCCTTTTGATTCAAAGTGTATATAAGGCCTGGCTTAGAGTATCACCATTTATTGATTTTGAATTAACTTTTAATGATACTGTATCAAGCCCCGCATCAGCATTCTAGAGGTGAAAGAAATCATCATTAAGAGGGTGGATTAAGTGTCTAAAATGGCATCAACTTTTCATCCCACAAATCTGGCTTGTAACATGGTCATACTGACTTTTTTTCCCATTGAAATTGGGTTGGTATTTTTCTTTTTCATAGACTGTAACGACTTAGAAGTTTTGTGGCAGTATAGTCTTTTCTTTTCAGAAAAATACCCAGAGAAGAGACAGTGATAAGGAAAAAAAAGTAGGGAGTGCTTCCAAATTCTGCTCAAAAGAACTTGGAGTGAGAACGAAGAAAAACTAGCAGCATACCTCTAGTTATGAACAGAAACAATAGCCTGGAAATGCAATAGTTTACTCTTGTTTTGAACTCTGTAGACAGTCAACAGACAGAGACAGTGAGCAGCCAGTAACACCGGTACCATCCTCAGAATATGCAAGAGAAAGGTTTGCCGTCTGATTGGGAAGGCAATCCAAATTCCATTAGTTCTAGGTATACTCTGGAAGTCAGCTGTCTGTTTTGAAGCCTTTAATTAAATATCATAATGACTTCTTAATATTAAAGGTATTATTAAGTATTAATGTTAAAGTATTAAACACATTAAAATAATTTTACATTATTAAAATGTTATTAATTATTTATATTAAATATTAATTAACTACCAATTCTGAATTGCATGAGCCACAGCTATATTTTTCTCAGTGGTAAATCCAGGTTAAAAAAAAAGAGAGAAAACCTGTTTCCCAAAATCATGAAACCACTAAGGGAAAAATAAAGTTCAAAAAAATGTAAGCAGCAACACTAGAAATGATGGAGCTTTATGGACCCGTTTGTTGTTATCAAAATCCTTAGGCTCATCTAAGTTTATGGATGGAAAAAATAATCAAACTTTACTAATGTAAAGTGTAAAAGAAATACCAATTTCCTTTCAGCATTTCAATAACAGAGTGAAGACGGGAAAGAATAAAACCACCCACATAACAGGGCCTCTCTAACATTGGAGCCACTTAGAACTTCCTTCTATTCAGATAACTAACTTATGACTCTGTTAGAATGACATTTCTTTCACAAGCTTCTAAGGTGTTCTATAATAATGCTCCATCATCTTTGCTATCCAAAGACATCTTACTGTTTCCACAGTCAAAACTTATACATTATGCAATGTTGTTATAAATAATTCTTGTTATAGACCACGTACTAAATTGCTACTTCATATTCATTGTGGCAAGATAATCTGTTTCAAATTTCTCTGGATAAACAGGTAACTCAATATATTCCAAGGAAATAAAAGAAGTATGTTCTGCTCCTTCAACTGAGCAGTTTTAGCGAGGCAATGGTTAAAAAAAAAAAATCCCCAATGGGAGATTGCACTGAAAGTTGTAATCACAAGGAGAGGGTATCAAAGCATAATTTTATTTACAATGCATATGATGACATTGCCTTCTAGGCTATCTATAATATATTGCTGAGTACTCTCTTCTCAATACATTTAAAATCTACTATTTATTGTTAATACACACAAGAGTTGGTAAAAATGGTTCTGAAAAGTAAGTGAAGAGCTCTATGGATTAACTGGAAGGCAAGAGCCTAGCAACTTTTCTTACAGCAAAACAGATTGTGGATTTTATATTTATCTTTTTTCAGTACTAATTTTGAATATTTATGACCAAAAATTCAAAATGGGTGCTTTAAAAATACATCCAGACACAGGGAACTCAAACCGGAGCTCTGTGACAACCTAGAGGGGTGGAATGGGGAGGAAGATGGGAGGGAGGCTTATGTGGGAGGCGACGCATGTATACCTTTGGCTGATTCATGCTGATGCTTGGTAGAAATGAACACAATTCCGTAAAGCAATTTTCCTTCAATTAAAAAATTTTTTTTAAATTTATCCAAAAAGCGCAGTAATTTGCCCTCAAGTTAATGAAATATAAGATAATTCCTCAAGATTGCATTTCCATGGACCCTGAAACTGAAAAAAATGGTCTCATGGATTTAGCTCAGCCAAATCCTGCTCTCCAGCTAGTATCATCATTAATGTGTATTTTTGCTTTGCTTAAGATATGATCATATTGCATCCTAAGATAGAATATGGTTCTTGGCACAAAGTAGGAGCTCAAAATATTTGTTTAATGGGACTGATGCACCAGGTAAGCCTTCCCTGATAGCTCAATGGAAAGAAGTTGTCTGCAGTGCAGGAGACGTGGGTTCGAAGCCTGAGTCGGGAAGATTCCCTGGAGAAGGGAATGGAAACCCACTCCAGTGATCCTTGCCTGGGAAATCCCATGGAAGGAGGAGCCTGGGGGTACAGTGTGCGAGGCAGCAAAAGAGTTGGACACAACCTATCGACTAAAAAACAGCAACAATGAACCAGGCAGTGAATCATCCATTCATGCTTTCTTTCATTCAGTATTATTGACGGAGCATGAGCTATGGAAGTGGCTAAGAACTCAGATTCTGGAGGTAGATTTCCTGGGTTCAAACTGGTTCTACCTCTTGACAGCTGTGTGATATGGGACACATTTAACATTTCAGTGTCTCAGTGTCCTCCTCTATAAAATGAAGCAGCTACAAATACTAATAAAGTTTTTTGATGAATGTACTATATTTATTACAGATTTAGAGCAATATTGGGTACTTTGTGTCTTATGAATATTTAATCAATAGGTAGATACATAAAGATATGTAGATGATCAATTTCCCAGTGCAAAGAACAGAATGAAGCAATATCTCTGTTCCCAATGTGCTCAAAATACTCAGATATTCTTCTAGCCCAGCAATGCCTAACATTCAGAAAATAAGCTTTTAATTTAAATGAGACTTTAGGTTACAAGCTCAGAAACATGAAATTTATCACAAGGTCATATGATGATCAAGATCCCTTTAAGTAAATATACCTTCTCTTTATTCTTATAGACAAAATAATGAAGTCATTGAAATTCATGTTCATCATTCCCATAATCTTCCTCCTTTGTAATGGCCCTTCTCACTTAGAGAAGAAATAATCTAATATGAGCTTACAACACTTTTTAGTTCGTACTTTAATTAACTTTGTATGTTTGTAAATAATTTCTACTGTGTCTCTTCAACCATGCATGTAAAGATTTTTAAGACTTTTTCCATAATGATAAAATGAAAGCATTCTTCCCTTTAAAAAATGTTTAGTTAGGGCTTGACAAATAAAAGATTTAAGGGAGGAGCAAAGGGACCCCAGAAGAGTTAATATACTATAAACTACATGCTCCTCATTTTTTCAGTCTCAAACATCTATTGACTCCATATCATTTCTTTGTCTACCCCCAGGACCACTGCTGTCGTTCAGGTTTTCATCCCTTACCACCAGAACTACTGAAGTCTCCTTTGCTTCCCAGCTTGTCCCTTCTTCCCCTGTATCCCATTATCTGCATTGCAACTTTCCAAATGAGAGCTCTGACAATGCTACTTTCAGACTCAAAAGTCTAACAGGATAGCATGCCTCAGTGGAGGTTCCAAGCTTCATTGCCTATAAGACTCATCCAACTGAGCTCCTTGTCTCCGAGGTTGTTGGTTCAGTATAGTTTTGATGGGCTCAAGGTTTAGCCCCAGGGATTTTGATGAAGTCACTCCATGGCCAGTGTTTGAGAGCCACCAGCTAAGAGTCGGACATGACTGAGCAACTTCACTTTCACTTTTCACTTTCCTGCATTGGAGAAGGAAATGGCAACCCACTCCAGTCTTCTTGTTGGAGAATCCCAGAGACGGGGGAGCCTGGTGGGCTACCATCTATGGGGTCACACAGAGTCGGACACGACTAAAGTGACTTAGCAGCAGCGGCAGCCAGAAGGAAAAGTCAAGGTACACCAGCCCTTCCAGGATTAGTCCTTGCTTGTCTCTCTCCACTCCCACATACCCATGCCCCTCCGATTGGAGTTCCTACGTCCACACCTTGTAGCTGCTTCACTCTTGGCCCAGTAGTCATCTCCCCTTTGTGATTCATGGTAACTACTTTGCAAAAGTTGGTAGCTCTGTTTCTAGCATTTTCCAAAACACTCTGCCTAAACTACATTGAACCTTTCCTTACTTTTATGAGAATTTATGCTGCATGTAGCGCTGGAATAATGGCATTAAAAATGCACAGTACATCTGGACGAAAAAAAAAGAAGTCCATTTTTCATTTCTATCTGTTGGGAACATTAAAGGCAGCTGCAGTACATAGCACCCTCCTCCCAATTCCTTCTCTCCCGTTTTCTCACGCCCACCTACCAGAGTTCCTTTCTCTTCCAAACTCCCTGGAGATTCTCCCACACATCCAGCCTTACTTGATCTTTATCCTTCTCATCCATCTTCTTTCCTCCTGATTTTGCAATTTGAAAATCCCAAAGGAAAAAAATAACACTTGTTTAGAAGACTGGAAATGTCAAGGAGACACAGCTCCTTTAGTGCATAGGACTTGCTCCTAGTCATAACGGAGAAGGGAGATGTGGGAACAATCATACAGAATCCTGCCTCTCCCATTTCAGCTTGAGCTCCTTCAGAACAGTGATGTCTTACTGATTTCGATTTCTCTGTACAAACCCAGATCTCAAAATACAGTAATATTAGAATCTGAGGTGACAGGTGTGTCTTTTACCGTGTATTGTATTTACCTACTTATAGGAATTGCCTTAAGAAAATCTAACATACAATCAATAATGTTGGAGGATAATTTGTCTTCATCATAATTTCCTCTTTTGCTGCCACCATCTGAAGAAACAGTCTCCTGATTTTGTGCATTCCAATCACCATACTTATGTAACAAATTGTTCCAAACTTAGTGATATAAAAAAATTCTTTATTTTGCATGCAGATTTCTTAGGACGGGTATTCAGGGAGGACTTGATAGGGTAGTCCTCCCTGGGGTTATGTGGGTACAGTCAGAGGGCTGCTGTTACCTGCAGGCTTGACTGGGCCTGAGGATCCATGTTCCTGGGGTTCTTGGGTGAATGTGTGATGCATATGCATAGGGTTGCTAGGGTGGCTTTGCAAAATGGCGTTTGGCTTCCTCCAAAGCATGTGTGCAAGAAGCCGAAGTGTGTGCTGCAGTGCCTTTTTTGACCTAGCCTTAGAATCACACCCTGTCCGCTCTGCTTTGTTCTATTGATCTCTTCGAGTCAGTGCTGATTAGTTTTGAGAGAGGACCAAAACACAGGTTATGGACAGTGGAGGTGTGCATCATTGGGTAGCATCTTGGAGGCCAGTTACCCTCCGAACACCCACGCTTTCCTAAAAGATAAATTGTGGACTACCTAAGTTGTTGTGCTATAACTGCTGTAAGGAACAAGGAGCATGAGGTCTTACAAATGCAACATTTTATAGCTG
The DNA here is from genome assembly GCF_027580195.1 of Bos mutus. Taxonomy (NCBI): domain Eukaryota; kingdom Metazoa; phylum Chordata; class Mammalia; order Artiodactyla; family Bovidae; genus Bos; species Bos mutus. The sequence goes on along the minus strand of NC_091630.1, from coordinate 10,498,171 downwards.
GAAAGATCAAGTGTGTGTCTGTGTGTGTGTGTGTGAAAGTCACTCAGTTGTGTCCGTCTGTTTGTGACCCCATTGACAGTAGCCCTCCAGTCTCCTTTGTTCATGAAACTCTCCAGGCCAGAGTACTGGACTGGGTAGCCGTTCCCTTCTCCAGGGGATCTTCACAACCCAGCAATCAAACCCAGGTCTCTCACATTGTGGGCAGATTCTTAATAGTGTGAGCCACCAGGGAAGCTTGGAAAGATCAAGAGATTATATCTAACTCAAGTGGTCTTAAGTCATAGATCTAGAAGTAGCTTTGTGTGTGCTAAGTCACTTCAGTCATGTCTGACTCTTTTCAACCCCATGTACTATAGCCCGCCAGGCTCTTCTGTCCATGGGTTTCTCCAGGCAAGAGGTGGCTTTAGGGATTAGCTAATTCAACCACTTAATTCACAGATAAGAAAAGAGAGGATCATTGATACCATTTTTCTAGAATCCATATATGTGCATTAATATAAAACGTTTGTTTTTCTCTTTCTGAATTACTTCACTCTGTATAATGGGTTCTAGGTTCATCCACTTCACTAGAACTGACTCAAATTCATTCTTTTTTATGGCTGAGTAATATCTCATCGTGTATTTGTATCACATCTTTATCCATTCATCTGTTGACATCTACGTGGCTTCCGTGTCCTAGCTAGGGAAGGAACAGAGATGCAGATATAGAGAATGGACTTCTGGACACAGTGGGGGAAGGAAAGAGACGAATGGAGAAAGTAGAATTGACATATTTACACTAACGTGTAAAATAGGTAGCTGGTGAGAAGAGAAGGTGCTCTACAAGACAGGGAGCCCAGCTTGGTGTTCTGTGATGACCTAGAGGGGAGGGATAGGAGAAGGGGAAGAAGCTCAAGCAGGACGTGAAATATGTATAATTTTGGCTGGTTTGTGTTGTTGTGCAGCAGACATTAACAAAACATTGCAAAGCAATTTTCTCCCAATTAAAAAAAAAAAAAAAAAAAAAAAAAAAAAAGAGGCTCAGAAAGAACATTTGTGGCAGAGCTGAGTCAAGAGGTCAGAACTACTGTATCCCAGGCCAATAAATAATCAAAGAAAGCAAACACAAACAAAACTCTCTGGGGAAATCTGAGAAGAAAAAGTGCAAATGTGTTCTTTGATATGTAAAATAATCTGAATTTGAGAAAACATTATAAATTGCATACTTTTTATGACTAAGTATCATGCAGTGTAGCTGTGGTTTTCTTTGTTGGTTATATGTGCTGCACACTAATTTGCGTGGGTTTTATTTGCTCACAACACTGTATTCTATTGACACGTTCCTAATTGTGTTAATTTACTTATCATAGTGTAGTCAGTTGCTCAGATATTAAAATTAAATGGAGCATTTTCCGCTCATTTATCTCTTAACAATTATAGAAATATTAAAAGAGAACTTTAAAATAAGATATAGAGTAATGAAGATTTTTAAAATTAATTGCATACATTAATCTTTGACTTTAAAATCTTGGAAAACACTTAATTAGAAGGCAATTTGTGCAAAATAGAATGTCTTGAATTCTGCTTTTCACTGCCTAGAAATTAAGTCCAGATAAATTTCACTAATAATTTCTTTCAATGTTGTTGTTCAGTCACTAAGTTGTGTCTGACTCTTTGTGATGCCATGGACTGCAGCACACCAGACTCATCTGGCCTCCAGTAACTCCCAGAGTTTTCTCAAATTCATGTCCATTGAGTTGGCAATGCTATTTAACCATCTCATCTTCTGCCATCTCCTTCTCTTTTCCCTTCTATCTTTACCAACATCAAGGTCTTTTCCAATGAGTTAGCTCTTCCCATCAACTGGCCAAAGTATTAGAGCTTCAGCTTTAGCATCAGACCTTCCAATGAATATTCAAGGTTGATTTCCTTTAGAACTGACTAGTTTGATCTCCTTGCAGCCCAAGGGACTCTCAAGAGTCTTCTCCGGCACAAAAATTTGACAGCATCAAATCTTCAGTGTTCAGCCTTCTTCCTTTTTTTTTTTTTTAATGGGCCAACTTTCACATTCTACATGACTACTGGAAAAAACCATAGCCTTGAGTATACAGGCCATGGTCAGCGAAGTGATGTCTTTATTTTTTAATATGCTGTCTAGGTTTGTTAATAGCTTGCCTTCAAATGAATAATTGCTTTTTAATTTCAAGGCTGCAGTCACTGTCACAGTGATTTTGGAGCCCAAGGAAAAACAAATCTGTCACTGCTCCACTTTTTCCCCTTAATTTTCCATGAAGTGATGGAACAAGATGCCATGACCTTAGTTTTTTGAATGTTGAGTTTCAAGCCAGTTTTTTCACTCCTCTTTCACCTTTATCAAGAGTAGTATCATCTGCATATCTGAAGCAATTGATATTTATCCTGGCAATCTTGATTCCGAGCTTGTGATTTATTCAGCATGGCATTTTGCATGATGTACTCTGCATATGCTATGACAAACCTAGAGAAGCATATTAAAAAGAAGAGACATTACTTTGTTGACAAAGGTCTGTCTAGTCAAAGCTATGGTTTTCCCAGTAGTCATGTATGGATGGGAGAAGGCAATGGCACCCCACTCCAGTACTCTTGCCTGGAAAATCCCATGGACAGAGGAGCCTGATGGGCTGCAGTCCATGGGGTCACTAAGAGTCGGACACGACTGAGCGACTTCACTTTCACTTTTCACTTTCCTGCATTGGAGAAGGAAATGGCAACCCACTCCAGTCTTCTTGCCTGGAGAATCCCAGGGATGGGGGAGCCTGGTGGGCAGCCGTCTATGGGGTCACACAGAGTCGGATACGACTGAAGCGACTTAGTAGCAGCAGCAGCATGTATGGATGTGAGAGTTGGATCATAAAGAAAGCTGACCGCTGAAGAACTGATGCTTTTGAACAGTCGTGTTGGAGAAGACTCTTGAGAGTCCCTTGGATTACAAGGAGATCCAACCAGTTCATCCTAAAAGACATCAGTCCTGAATATTCACTGGAAGAACTGGTGCTGAAGCTGAAATTCCAATACTTGGGCCACCTGATGTGAAGACTGACTCATTGGAAATGACCCTGATGCTGGGAAAGATTGAAGGCAGGAAGACAAAGGGAAAATAGAGGATGAGATGGTTGGATGGCATCACTGACTCAATGGACATGAGTTTGAATAAGCTCTGGGAGTTGGTGATGGACAGGGAAGCCTGGTGTGCTGCATGCATGGGGTCACAAAGATTCAGACATGACTGAGCAACTGAACTGAACTTTGCATATAAGTTAAATAAGCAGGGTGACTGTATACAGCCTTGTCATACTTCTTACCCAATTTGAACCAGTCTGTTGTTCCATGTCCGTTCTAACTGTTGCTTCTTGACCTGCATACAGGTTTCTCAGGAGCCAGATAAGGTTATCTGGTATTTCCATCTCTTTAAGAACTTTGCAGTTTGTTGCGATCGACAGAGCATAGTCAATGGAGCAGAGTAGATATTTTCTGGAATTTTCTTGCTTTTTCTATGATCCAACAGATGTTGATAATTTGATCTCTGGTTCCTCTGCCTTTTCTAAATCCAGCTTGAAAATCTGGAAGTTCTCAGTTCACGTACTACTGAAGACTAGCTTGAAGGATTTTGAACATAACCTGGTAGCATGTGAAATAAACACAACGGTATGGTAGTTCGACCAATTCTAAGTTTTCCAAATTTGCTGCCACGTTGAATGCAGCAATTAACAGCATTATCTTTTAGTATTTTAAATAGCCCAGCTGGAATTCTGTCTCCTCCACTACGTTTGTTAGTAGTAATGATTCCTAAGGCCCATATGACCTCACACTCCAGAATGTCTGGCTCTGGGTGAGTGACCACACCATCATGGTTATCCAGGTCATTAAGACCTTTTTTTTGTTTAGTTCTTCTGAGTATTCTTGCCACCTCTTCTTAATCTCTTCTGCTTCTGTTAAGTCCTTATCATTTCTGTCCTTTATTGTGTTCATCTTTGCATGAAATGTTCCCTTCATATCTCCAATTTGCTTGAAAAGCTCTCTAGTCTTTCTCATTCTATTGTTTTCCTCTATTTCTTTGCACTGTTCTTTTAAGAATTCTTCTTAGAACACTGTTCTTCTCATCTGTCCTTGCTATTCTCTGGAACTCTACATTCAGTTGGCTGTATCTTTCCCTTTCTCCTTTGCCTTTCACTTCATTTCTTTCCTCAGCTATTGTAAAGCCTCCTCAGCCAACCACTTGGCTTTCTTGCATTTCTATTTCTTTGGGATGATTATGATCAGTGCCTCCAGTAAAGTTATGAAGTTCCATCCATAGTTTTCTGGCACTCTATCTGCCAGATCTAATCCCTTGAAACTATTTGTCACCTCCACTATATAATCATAAGAGATTTGCTTTAGGTCATACCTGAATGGCCTAGCGGTTTTCCCTACTTTCTTCAATTGAAGCCTGAATTTTGCAATAAAGAGCTCATGATCATCATCTCTAGGTTTTGTTTTTACTGACTGTATTGAGCTTCTCCATATTTGACTGCAAAGAACACAATCAATCTGATTTCAGTATTGACAATCTGGTGATGTCCATGCATAGAGTCATCTCTTAAGTTGTTGCAAAAGGGTGTTTGTTATGACTGGCATGGTCTCTTATCAAAATCCTGTTAACTTTGCTCTGCTTCATTTTCTACTCCAAGAACAAAATTGCCTGTTACTTTGGGTATGTTTATTTTAAATAAATTTATTTATTTGTAATTGAAGGATAATTGCTTTACAGAATTGTGTTGATTTCTGTGAAACATCTCCTGTGATGAAAAAGACACGTTTTTTGGTGTTAATTCTAGAAGGTGTTGTAGATCTTCACAGAACATGTCAACTTCAACTTCTTTGGCATTAATGTTGGGGATATAGACTTGGATTACTGTGATGTTGAATAGTTTACCTTAGAAATGAATTGAAATGAGTCTATTTTTGTTTTTGTTTTTTGGTTTTTTTTTTGAGATTTCACTGAAGTATTGCATTTCAGACTTTTGCTGATTATGAGGGCCACTCCATTTCTGCTAAGGGATTCTTGCCCATAGTAGTAAAAATAGTGATCATTTGAATTAAATTCGCCTATTCCCATCTATTTTAGTTCACCGATTCCTAAGATGTCAATGTTCAGTCTTGCCATCTCCTGCTTGACCACTGTGAGTCATGGACCTAACATTCCAGTTTCCTATGTAATATTGTTCTTTAAGTATCAGAGTTTTCTTTCACCATCAGACACATCCACAGCTGAGCATCACTTCCACTTTAGCCCAGCCGCTTCATTCTTTCTGGAGCTGTAAGTAATTGCCCTCCACTGCTTTTCCCAGTAGCATGATGGACACTTTCTGACCGGGTGGGCTCATCTTCCGGTGTCACACCTTTCTGCTTTTTCATACTGTCCATGGAGTTCTCAGGGGCTTCCCTAGTGGCTCAGTGGTAAAAAACTCGCCTGCAATGCAAGAGCCACAGGAGAGGTGTGTTCGATTCCTCGGTTGGAAAGATCATCTGGAGAAGGAAATGACAACCCACTCCAGTGTTCTTACCTGGAGAATCCCATGGACAGAGGAGCCTGGCAGGTTACAGTCCATGGGGTCACAAAGTCAGACATGACTTGGTGACTAAACCACCACCACCACCACGGGGTTCTCATGGCAAGAATCCTGAAGTGGGTTGCCATTTCCTCCTCCAGTGGGCCCCGTTTTGTCTGAACTCTTCAGTGTGACCTATCCATCTTGGGTAGCCCTGCATGGCATGCTCATAGCTTTATTGAATTCCCCAAGCCCCTTTGCAATGACAAGACTGTGATCCATGAATATGTAATCCACATTTCTTTCAATATGAAATTCTTTTACCTACTCTAATTAAGGTCACAGACTATCTATTTTCAAGCTACAGCTGTTATTTCATTATTTTGACAACTTGAATTGAATATCCAAGTTACAGAGTGCAACTATTTTATAGACTTTCTTTGTGATTGGAATATAAGGCAAATAAAAGTAAAAGGGTCATTTGATTTTGAAAGTTTTACTGTTGTAGTTACAGACTGACATACACAGGGATAAAAACTTTGGCCTTGCATTAGTTCTTCTGTATATTTTGCTTTGGTTTCTTAAGAGAACAGGATATGACAGGGGAGAAATACACATTCTCATCTATTTTTTTTTTTTTTGGAGAAAAATACACCTTATTTCTATGACCTAGGATAACACTACACTGGGTTAGGGTGATGTGTTAATGTTTGGGATTAACCCAGGTCAGAGGAGTCTAATAGTTTATTTACATTCTATCTACATCACCAAGAATTTCTTCACGAGGTCTTCATTTTTAATTTTTGAAACTAAAATAGTTTTAGCTTGCTAATTATGTAATCCACTTCCCCTCCATTTAACATACACAAAGGTGATTTTAAATATTATTTTCCTGTAGTTGCAGCCCTAATAATTAGCTATTGTTACTAGATATTCAGCTAAATGTTAAATGCAGCAGGAACTACACAGAGTCCAAATGCAAATAATCTTTTAATTCTAGATTGTTTACTATCCTTGTATTTTAAAATCATCTTACATAAACTGTTAAAATTATACTTTACATATCTATTATTTAATGACCCACACTGCTATAGCCTAGTCTCCTGTTATTATATAAGCAAACCACCCACCGAGTTTTCTTTGTGTAGCTGAAGGCCCACAGCATGCTCCTGAGGCATAACTATTGACAGATATGAATCTTTTCAGGGCAAAGGAAATGATAGTAAGGAGAGTTAGCAGTTTTAACTTAAACTGCATTTTAGTTGAGGTCTGTACTTAAGAAGGTTTTAGAATTGATACTGTGTGGTGGTCATAATGAACAAGGATTGAAACAATCAATAGACTGGTAACATTATAGGTAAAATATCTGATGAAAACATATACCTCTAACAGAAAACTCCAAGTTGTATTATATATGTCCTTGCAATTTAAATTTGGAGTTTATTTCTTGCCTCTGATTTATTGGCCTTTGTTTATTCCTGCTTTATTATTTTGCTATTGTGAACTGCTTTGCATCAATTCGATGCCAGTTTGAAAAAGAGTTGTAGTAAATTCTATAATAGTGGTACCAATTTTATAAAAACCTCCAAACGCCCTCTCCACCACTCTTGTTTGTGCTTTCTTTCTTTTCTTCCATATTTGCTTTGGCTTACAAGCCAGTGCTTGCCCAATGAGTTAGTTGAAATGGCAACATTAATTTTTATGTGAAGAAGCACACCAACTGTTCCGAGAGAGAAGGGGTGGCAAGCAGGGAAGAGTCAGGTGAGACAAAACATCCTAGCATGCGCATTGCACCAGCTGTACTGTTCCGGGAAGATGCTCTGCAGTCATAAGGTAACACAAGCTTTTTGTCAACGATGATGCCGGTGAATGAAGGCTGTAATAACCTTCATGAAAACCTTTCTTTTGGCTTGAAACCTTCTCACCATTCAACGATTTAGGATATTTACCTACTTGTTCCTTGTTTTAAAAGTCCCGTTATCAAGATATGACAGAGGGGCATTTAGTAAAGAGCAGACAACAAAAATAAAAGAAAACAGACAAAATTAAAGTTGCAAGAGTACCCTATAGCACATTTAAGATTCTTTACAGTTTCTGGGAGACAAAGTAAGCTTGGCCCTTTCCACAGCTGTCCATGGGACATGCTCGTTTAGAAGTGTTGTGGGTCCCACCTTCTGCCGGCTGGCATTCCATTATGGGGAGACACTCAGAGAGCTTGATGAGTAAATAAGATTGGATCCTGGAGGGTATATTCTTTGGAGCTAGATCTTAGGTGTAAGCCTGGACTTCAAAAGTTACTGTATGTGAGAATATGAACAAATCTCTTAATCAGTTTGACTGTAATTTTTGGTCTATAAGTCACATTTTTAATCATAAAGTTAGCTTTCCAACCTCCTAATTTACAGGATTTTGAAGGCTATCAATAATAATAATAATATAATAGTGTGTTTGCCATGGCATTTGTATCAATCTGAAAGCACTAGCCAGAACAAGCATGATTCTTTGAATTTGTTGTTGTTGTTCAGTCGCTCAGTTGTGTCCAACTCTTTGTGACCCCATAGACTGCAGCACGCCAGGCTTCCCTGTCCTTCATCATCTCCTAGAGCTTGCTCAAACTCATGTCCATTCAGTTGGTAATGCCATCCAACCATCTCATCTGCTGTCCCTTTCTCCTCCTGCCTTCAATCTGTCCCAGCATCAGGCTTTTCTAATGCATCAGTTCATCACATCAGGTGGCCGAGGTATTGGCACTTCAGCTCCAACATCAGTCCTTCCAATGAACACCCAGGACTGATCTCCTTTAGGATGGACTGGTTGGATCTCCTTGCAGTCCAAGGGACTCTCAAGGGTCTTCTTTAGCACCACAGTTAAAAGCATCAATTCCTTGGCTCTCAGCCTTCTTTGTGGTCCAACTCTCACATCCATACATGACTACTGAAAAACCATAGTTTTAACTATACAGACCTTTGTTGGCAAAGTAATGTCTCTGCTTTTAAATACGCTCTCTAGGTTTGTCATAGCTCTTCTTCCAAGGAGCAAAAATCTTTTAATTTCATGGCTGCAGTCACCATCAGTTTTTTGGAGCCCAAAAAACAAAGTCTGTCACTGTTTCCATGGTTTCCCCATTTATTTGCCATGAAGTGATGGAACTAGATGATCTTAGTTTTTTGAATGTTGAGTTTTAAGCCAGCTTTTTCACTCTCCTCTTTCACTTTCATCAAGAGGTTTTTGTTCTTCTTCACTTTCTGCCATAAGGGTGGTATCATCTACTTATCTGAGGTTACTGATATTTCTCCCTTCAATCTTGATTCCAGCTTGTGCTTCATCCAGCCCAGCATTTCTCAGGATGTACTCTGCATGTAAGTTAAACAAGCAGGGTGATAACATACAGCCTTGATTTACTCCTTTCCAAATTTGGAACCAGTCTGTTGTTCCATGTCCAGTTCTAACTGTTATATCTAGACCTGCATACAGGTTTCTCAGGAGGCAGGTAAGGCAGTCTGGTATTCTCATCTCTTTAAGAATTTTCCACAGTTTGTTGTGATCCACAGTCAAAGGCATTAAAGTAGTCAATGAAGCAGAAGTAGATGTTTTCTTTGGAATTTCTTGCTCTTTCTGTTATCCAACAGATGTTGGCAATTTGATCTCTGGTTTCTCTGCCTTTTCTAAATCCAGCCTGAACATCTGGAAGTTCTCATTTCATGTAGTGATGAAGTCTAGCTTGGAAAATTTTGAGCATTACTTTGCTAGCATATGAAATGAGTGAAATGTGTTGATGGATAGGGAGGCCTGGCGTGCTGTGCTTCATGGGGTCGTAAAGAGCCGGACACGACTGAGCGACTGAACTGAACTGAACTGTGCAATAATTTGCACATTCTTTGGCATTGCCTTTGGGATTGAAATGAAAAGTGACCTTTTCCAGTCCTGTGGCCATTGCTGAGTTTTCCAAATTTGCTGGCATATTGAGTGCAGCACTTTAACAGCATCATCTTTTAGGATTTGAAATAGCTCAACTGGAATTCTATCACTTCTACTAGCTTTGTTTTTAGTGATGCTTCCTAAGGCCCACTTGACTTCTCATTCCAGGATGTCTGGCTCTGGGTGAGACAATAGACATCTTTGAATTACTGTAGCCAATAGTGCCCACTGTCTCCATGATTTCACATATAGAACTAGGAATACGTCTACTAGAATAACAGCTCCTCTAAAGGGGGTAATGTATTTTATGAATCCTTGGTTCTGCTCATCTAATTGTCAGGCACTAATAAATGATCAATTGGAGAAGGCAATGGCACCCCACTCCAGTACTCTTGCCTGGAAAATCCTATGGACAGAGGAGCCTGGTAGGCTGCAGTCCATGGGATCGCTAAGAGTCAGACATGACTAAGCAACTTCACTTTCACTTTTCACTCTCATGCATTGGAGAAGGAAATGGCAACCCACTCCAGGGTTCTTGCCTGGAGAATCCCAAGGAGGGGGGAGCCTGGTGGGCTGCCATCTATGGGGTCAAACAGAGTCGGACACGACTGAAGTGACTTAGCAATAAATGATCAATAATGTTTGCTTAATAGACAGCTAAACAAATATGGTAGGCAAGCTTCTGAAAGGCAAAATAGTTTTGCATTTTATAATCTCCAGAGGTAAAATTAGTTTAATGATGGGTTGCTATAGGAAGACAGATCTAAGAAGGGTAAAAATTAAATCCCAAAATAGAATAGGATTTCTTAATATTTTTCTTAGCAGAAGTTATTGTATTTATCAGGAAAAATGAGCTAATGCTGCAATAACAATACCAAAGTTCATAGGCTCCAAACAATATCATTCATGCTCTATATCCATCAAGGATTAGCATGGTTACTTTGACCATTTGAATCACCTTGGCTGATGGAACAGCCACCATCCTGAATGTTGCTAATCCTCCTAGTTGAGGGAGAAGGAATGTCCTGTGGAGGTTTCTGGATGGATAACTAAATGCTGCAGCCTTTGAGCTTTTCCACTCACATCTCATTGGCCAGCACTTGATATCTGGCCCCGAACAAAAGGAGACCAGGAAACTAAACTGTACCCAGAAGATAATGTCAATGACCACTATACCCGATCACGTACTAGGATTTTATCCACAGAATTAAATAGAAGTACCACAAGGGAGATTGGGCTATGAGAGGTCAATCTGTAATTGGATAATTCTGCAAATGCGTTTATTTTCCCAACCCGTATGCAGTGCCTACAAACTTTTTTATTTTGAAAATTTAGCATTTATTGCATTTGTGCTATGACTTCTTCTAGGCTGCTAAGTTCTAAATATACCTATATTTAATTTTTTTTTTATAATTGTTAACTCTATTTTAATTGACTTGTATTTGTGTCTGTCACTCTTTTCTGAGTGTGTCTGTTTAGTTGCTTGGTTATGTCTGACTCTTTGCGGCACTACCAGCAAAGAACCCGCCTGTCAATGCAGGAGACCTAAGAGATGTGGGTTTAATCCCTGGGTTGGGAAGATCTTCTGGAGAAGGGCATGACAACGCACTCCAGTATTCTTGCCTGGAGAATTCCACAGACAGAGGAGCCTGACCGGCTACAGTCCATGGGATTACAAAGAGTCAGATACAACTGAAGCGACTTAGCACACACAAACATCTGACTCTTTGTGATCCTTTGAACTGTAGCCTGCCAGGCTCCTCTGGCCATGAGATTTTTCAGGAAAGAATACTGGAGTTGGTTGCCATTTCCTTCTCCAGGGGATCTTCCCAACTCCAGGAATTGGACCTGCGTCTCCTGCATTGCAGGCAGATTCCTTACATACTGAACTATCAGGGAAGCACCTCTTTCTCTATGGCTTGCTGTAATTGTTATATTCTACCATGTTTCCACAGCTTTCAGTATATAAACGTGCACCATTTCCTCCAAAATTAATTTTCTCTTTCAGGTCATAACGAGGTGTTTTTTTTTGTTTTTTTTGTTTTAAAACTAAAGCATACTTTGAAGAAGGGTTCACATTACAGGTATACTGATTGAATGAAAACTGAAATTCCAGGCAGCATGATGGGAAAGTGCAGGCTTATTCTAAGATGGTAACCTAGGGGGCCGTTCTCCTGACAGATTGCTGTTTGTGTTTTTCTGACTTTCTATCATACCTTGCATGAGAATGGGTCTGTCTCTATATGCTGAACAGAAACAGATTTCTGTGGATTGAAAGTTGTTTTACAAAGGCTGCAAGGCTAAAGTGAAGCAAAGTATTGTCTCACATAGAGTAGAAATCCCAGATGAATGCTTAGAATCTAGTATTCTTGTAAATACTTAGTTCTTCCTCTGCATGGTTTTGCTTGATGTGTGTGTGTGTTTTGGGGGTGAATTGATTATGAAAAACCCATAACTAAATCAACTTTCAAGTTATTGGCACACAGTGGTAAATGTGTTTTATAAGAATCTTTACAAACAACCAGTTTGGTCACAGTAGCAGTTAAATAGCTCCTCCAAAGTACATCTCAACATGCGGTGACTCTCCCCTTGTGTTATTTTGTCTGTAATGCTGACTGACCTGCTGCAGTCCATGGGGTGTCAAAGAGTCGAACACGACTGAGCGACTGAACTGAACTGAAAGTTGTGGTTATCTGGGCTTGTGACACTGGAGTAGTTACATGACCTATCCTCCCATTTTTGTCCACTGGCCTTTCGTGAGAAAACTTCACAGCCATTTGTCTAGGCTACTCTAAATGAGAAGCGATTCTTCTCCTCTGCTTTGCTGAATGTTAATGAGGTGATGAGTGTGCTCCCCTTGGAAAGAGGTGTGGACCTGATGTTGGACGTTTGATGAGTTTAACAGTCACCAGCACGAGACTGTGGAGAAAGTAGGGTAAGGCAATATCTATGAGTGACTAAAAATACACAAATGCCGAGGATGAACGGTGGGATGTGGAGGGTTCTCTCAAGTGACTGCCATGTGAGGAAGGGATGTGATAGAAGTGCCAGCTCATCCTCCGAGAGGTATGGCACAGCTGATAGGTAAGAGCATCACTGTTTAATGGCTCTGGTTTAAAAAGAGAAGTATATTTTGAATTTTCGAAATGGGAAAAAAAAAATGGGTTAGATTGAAGCTAGTCCCTCTCAGCGTGGTCATACCCATCAGCCCGAGAAAATAGAATTCTTATTTGAAGTTTATCTTTGATGCAAATGAGACTCAGAAGAAACAAATGTGAAGTCCTTAATAGCTCAATTTGTTCATTGTGAATTCTCACCCTTGATGTGTGACTTCATTTTGCCAAATTGTGTGGCTTGGGAATTATAATATAATTGATAAATTCAGGCCAATAGTAGCTGAGGAGAAAGCAGGATACGGCAGTAAAACTAGTCACAAATACTCAGTTTAGAATATGGAGAGCCAGACATAAATGCCTAGCTGTGCAGTTTGACATACTTTATAGTCCCACACAAATAACTTTGAAGGCTATGCTTTCATTTCATTTTATTTTTTTAAAGTCCCACACATCCATTAAAACTGTTACTATAAAGATCATGTAAGTTATATAGTGTAAGTATATCCATGTGCACTTAGCTCGTGATATAAAATGTGAGGACTTTGAGTAACTAAAAAGTGCCATGCTTACTTTTTCACATTTTATTTGATATTTTTACCTTCTGCCTTATTTGTTGGTTTCCCCACCAAAGCCCCAAAGGTCCTAAAACATATTTGAAATTATCTTGGGTTTATGTACTGAATGAACACTTTGATAACTGTGAAGATATAAAATTAGCACAAGAGACTATGTTTTCATAGTGGACTTACAGAAAGTAGAAAGTAGACTTTGAACCTGGAAGACAGTACTACTGGCAGAGGAATAGGTCCTCTTAGAATTCAAACCCCTCTTAGCACAAGAATTATTGACCCACGAGATGCATAATGGTTCCTTAGTTTATTACATCCAGTCCATTGCAGCTCAGGCATGCTTAGCCTTTGTGTGTTGCAGAGTTCAATAAAGAACACTGATGGAAGCCCACTGCAAAGCTAAACGCAATCATTAGGTCACAACTCTTGTTTCTCTATCTCCCCAGCACTTTTCGGAGTATCTTGTAAGAATCCACACTGCACATACACATAAGTGAATTCAGCTCCCAATTCAAGTCAACTTCTTTGGAATGCTAACTCACAGGCATCACTCAGCAGGAGAGTATCCTGTACAGAGGGTCGAGAGATTCCACAGTTCAGCCCAAGTGACATGCAGTGTTTCTGAATACCAATAGTATTTGCTAGTGAAAGACCTTCTTCAGATGGAAGCTGAACTTTTGAGATATAAGAATCATTACAATAAAACCAGAGGCTCAGAACTACAAATATGTTAATATACAATTAGTTCTAGTGTCATATAGTTAATAAATAAGATTTCTTTATGGTTCAGCAACATAGTCACATGTGGGGCATTACCTGTAAATCACAAGCACTTCTTGTTCTTGCTAATTGGTGAACTGATCTATTACCAAGTCTCTTAAATGTTATATGATCTAGATTTGTGAGCAGAGGTATCAGTTATATTTAGGAGCTCCTGAAATTTGTACTATTTACATAAAAAGAACAGAGCAAAATATCTGCCTGGATGTTGCTGTGCTGTATCATGTTTCAAAGGAGAAGGAGGCATTTGCTTCAGTGATCTCTAGTTCCCATCCATAACTGTAAAGCCTTGAATTGTGTAGGCTACAGGCTGTCATACTAAAATGTCGTCAGCATTAAACAAAAGTCTTTAGCATAATAATTTAGAGCAACTGATACAGCAGTAAGTAGAGTTTTAAACAACAGCTCATGAGTTGAGCAGGGCCTTCTGAAATACATATTTTGAAATAAAAAAGGTTCAACTTTGTGAAATTTGAATACAAGGTCTTCTAAATGAGTGTTATATGAATTTGAGAGACAAAGAAATAGAACATTTGAGAAGACTGATTAATTAAACTGCTTTACATCGTGCGGGCCAACAGTATTGGAAATATGTATCAATACGCTTTTTAGTCACACAAAATGGACACCATCTAATCCAAAGAAGAGAATCAGGGATCCACAAAGGCACCGCTGAATGTCTTCTGACGATGGTTTGGTGAGTGAAATGTAAAGCCAGGATTTACAAATATTACACAAGTGAACACTGTTATTGCACTCAGGCTGAAAAATCCTGTTCAAATCCAATAAGTGGTTTAAGATGTGCAAATAGAGGCTTCTGCAGGGAGTCAGGCATTAGAAGCCACCTGGAGCATGTGCTAGAGATTGTATCCATCAATACAGCAGCTGGGCTGAAATTATAAAGAGAGCCGCTTTTCATCACGCTTGTTTTAATGCATACATTTCTCCTGTCACTGGCACCCCAGGAAAACTACTAAGCACAAAAATGAATGGTGCCCATTACCTGATATTCATACTTGTGGCAACAGAGGAAAGAATCACAACACAACAGTAAGCAAAAAAATTGATATCCAAATTATTTTTAAGTTGTTGCAGGAGGAGAAAATCTTGAAAACCAATTGACAATATTTTAATATAAGAAGTGGGGAGGGAGGTAGAGTCATTTCGTATCTGATTACAAATTTCCTTTTCTTGATATGATACAGACAGAATCTATGATTATTTTAAAAGTAGGATCACATTTTAAAATACATTTTGTACTAAAAGATAAAAAGCAATCTTCTCTAATAGGAGACCATGTAAAATGCTGCTTAGGGAAAAATGAGGATTCTGTTATTGGAGCCAACTCATTCCCACGTTAGAGACAGAGGCCACAGTTCTGTAACTGGGCTGACTGATGTTCAGACATGTTTGGCATCTTATGTGGCTCATCCCTGAATGGCAAATGCCAGCTATTGCCTAACTGTGATTTCATGATGATGGTATAGTCTATGCAACATACTATTATACTGGTGCCTTTAGAACAACATGGAAACAGTCTCAATAAGAACTAAGTATTAAAAAGACAAAAAACAAAAAAAAAGAGAAAATCTTTGGTAACAAAAAGGAGGTCAGTGTTTGCTTAAGATCTGGGATGAGGATGAATTTAACTGAAAAGAGGCATGTGGAAGTTTTGGAGGTAATGGAAATGGGCTCTATCTTCATTGTGAGAGTGGTTACACAAGTGTACACTTTTACCAAATTTCACCAGATTGTTCAATTAAAATGGATGTATTTCATAGTATGCAAATTATACCTCAATAAAGGTGATTTTTTAAAAAAAGCCTACGTATCAGAAATATCATGTATGTTGATATTTCATGATGATAGTATTTTGTTGTTTGAAAATAGAAGTGATATTTTACATAAGTAACCTCAGTTTTCTTCCTTCATTTTAATTTGTTGAATATTTGCAAAATCACATTTCCCTATACAAGAGGAGTTCTCAAATTTGTTGAGATTGTTGGGTTGTACTCAAGAGTGAGTTTGCTCTTTGAAGGGAAACTTTCCATATGTTAAATGCGTTGAGGTGAGTTAATCAAGAAAACAGGTCCTGACTTAAGACTCTAGGCTTAAATTGATATAGTCTTTTTTTCCCAGCACAAAGTAATATACGGTTCACATAGGAGGCTGGTATGGTAGTTCATGGAGAAGCATGTCTTTAAATGCAATGGAAAGAATACTGTGGTCTAAATGTAATGGAAACAATTAAGAGGCCTAAAAATTTTCCTAAACCACTTCTATTAATCTTCAACCCTGGATCACTTAGCCTTTCAAAGCCTCAATGTCTTCCCCTGTAACTTAAAAAAAATTGTGGATGGGGAACACATGTATACCTGTGGCGGATTCATTTTGATATTTGGCAAAACTAATACAATTATGTAAAGTTTAAAAATAAAATAAAATTAAAAAATAAATAAATAAAATAAAATAAAATTGTGCCCAATCTGTGGTTTTCATACTAGTTTCATTTTAATAACCATATTTTAAACAATATATTTTACACAAATATATAAATAAGTAAATAATAGATTAAAAAATAGATAAGAATAGAGTTATTTTAGGTGAATTGGGAGTGTAGGAGCCTGCAACTTTGCACATTACAGTAACACCACACTGAACACCTTATGCATAGAGCTTTCTACCTATGCACGCATGCGTGCTAAGTCAAGTCACTTCAGTCGTGTCTGACTCTTTGCAGTTCTATGGACTATAGCCTCCCAGGCTCCTCTGTCCATGGGATTCTCTGGCAAGAATACTGGAGCAAGTTGCCATGCCCTCCTCTGGGGAATCTTCCTTACCCAGGGATTGAACCCATGTCTCTTACATCTACTGCATTGGCAGGCAGGTGCTTTACCACTAGCACCACCTGGGAAACCAAAAAATCATTTTTTACCAAGTTGCTTTCCAGAAAGCTCTACCCATTCATTCTCACCACCAATAGGTAACGATCTTTAGGTCACTACGTAGTGAACAGGTATGCTACATGTTTTGGTCATGCCTAGCCTTAGGTCATCTTTAAATCTTACATTTTTGAAATTGGATTTCATTTTAGAAATATTTGAGATGATTCATTCTTCCTACATGAAGATCAAATACTCCAAGACAAAAGATCTTGGGATACACCTTCAAGCAAAACAAAGTACCCTGGAAATGTTCCCATTCATTCATGCATTTATTTAGAATCAACTAGGTGCCATGCAGTTGCATTGGGTTGAAAAAGTGAAAGTATTAGTCGCTCAGTTGTATCCAATTCTTTGTAACCCCATGGACTGTAGCCCACCAGGATCCTCTGGCCAGGGGATTCTTCAGGCAACAATACTGGAGTGGGTCATCATTTCCTTCTTCAGGGGATCTTCCTGACCCAGGGATCAAACCCAGGTCTCTTGCATTGCAGGTGGATTCTTTACCATCTGAACCACCAGGATGATGGATATACAAATTTAGGTTCAACCTGGTTCACTGTCGTTAAAAAGTTCATAGTCTAGTGGTAGGATCAAAAAGACACATTCTATTAAGATTTGTCTTGGTAGCTCAGATGAGAATCCAGCAAACAGTCCTAACCTAAGGCAGCCTGGAGTCACCTTTGTGCAGAAAATAACAGTTGGTTTGTGGTTTAACGTTTGACCAGATGGATTCTGGAGAGAGGGATTGTGTACAGTGGACATAGTATTCCATTAGAAGCACTAGCATGCATGGAAAGGTCAGAAGTCATAAAAGTTCACAGCGTGGTTGAATATGGGTCCTAACCTCCTGAGGTTCAAGTATGTGGCCTCTCTGTCCTAGTAGTGAATCAGGGATCTTTTCCTGGGATTTGCCCTTAAAATTTTGAAACTCCTTTCACATCAAAAATGAAAAAAGAATGCATAAATCTAATTATCTTTTAGTCTTCCTAAACTATACTTTAAAAGTCTTTGAAACACTTTCAGAAAATATATAATACTTTATGCTGTATTTAATCCTATGTATAGAGCATTTTAAGAATCACTTTAATCAAATTTTTCTGAAAATTCAAAATGTTAATCTAAATTAAATGTTTTTAAAGTGCTAAATATTTAGAGACAGGTTATTTGAGAAGACTTTGTCTGATCCTTATGGTTTGAATTGATATTTGACTTTAAATAATATGATTGGATGTTTAGCTTCTATAAATCAAAGACCCTGGAGTGTTTGTGGATTTGTCTTGTCAACACCAAGCTAGACGTAGACACAGGTACAACCCAGGCTTAGAGAGAGGAAAGCTAAATTTGGGACTTAGCCTTGGGATCGAGTGAATTTTTAAAATCTGTTTCCTTGAAACGTAGCCATTCCAAAATGAAAATCTTTCATATATGATTGGCCTTTAAGGTTTATTTAAGCCTTCTAATACTAGTGATAGAGAAAGTAAGTTCTACTATGCCCACAACACACAAATTAAAAAATCACAAATTCCTTCAAATCATGGATTTCCTAACTCCTTGCCCAGCTCTGCAAAGCTAGCTATGAATTAAATTCACAGTGAGCAAATTCCAGTGTGTGAGTTTCAGCTGCCATATTTCAGAAAGTGGCCTGCAGAAGCAGGAATTAAGTGTAAAGTTCCAGGGACTCACTCTTTTGATTTAACAATGGAGGAGTCTGAGCACAGTTTAAGCAAAAGGAACATTTGATCCTCCTTAAGTCTTTCCCCATTGTTAGGTGAAGGAGAGCAATTCCAATCATTTATTCGAAGGAAGCCCTGCAAAAGGCTTAAGAGTGTTTGCTGACTAAAAATCATCAGATTTAAGAGAGGAAAAGTATTGTGCCCCCACCTATAGTGACTATTCACTGCAAAATTCTATTACTCTTAAAGAGAGAAACTGAAGAGAATTGTCATCTTTCTTGTTTCCATTTTGTCTTGACTTGTCCCCTGTGAGCTTCTTATTCTGTGTTATTTTTAGTTGGCAGTTAATAATGCAGATTGCCCAACTAGAAAAATTCAGTTTTGTTTTTTTTTTCTTAGAAGTACAGACTTGAAAATAAACAAATTATCTAAATACCTACTTGGTTAAAAAAAAAAAAAAGGTTTCTCTGTGGAACAGTTTCTATACACTTTGGTTCAGAATTTAATTTATATTTTTAAACATTCATGCTGAATTTCTGTAGTGGAAATTTGCCATTTGGTTTCTTAAATCAGTTACAGTTTAAGCCATTGATTCATGAATCATTCAAAAAAGTAAGCCTGAGTTACCAGCATACGACAGCAAGAGCTGAATTCTCAGAGGAAATGGAACCATGGCTTGTTTATCTTGGAGAGCATTCTTGTCATAATTTTTACTGTGCACATATATTTTGTTGGCAATTTTGTCTGTTTTTCCTATTCTCAAGTAGAGTAAACTAAAAAAAAAAAAAAAATAACACTAAAGAGAAAAAGAGAAAAGTACTACTCACTGGTCCTGGAAAAGTTATTAAAGGATTGAAAACCTCTCCAGTGAAGGAGCAGACTCCCTCTCCTTCAGTACAAGGGAGGGGGTGGTATATGATGAGTTCCTGGGCAGGAAGCAGGGAAAAGCACTCACATTCACGTTATACCACCACCCACCGAGTGCCCTAAGCCCACAAGGGCTTTTCCAATCGACTGTGTGAGTGGCTGGCCGAGCCTGCTTGCAGAAGATGCCGGAGAGTAACCACACAAGCTTTGGGCAATTGGACATCTCATGGGTGCCCCAGAAGACACGTATACACACAGGCCCGTCTCTCTAGGTCCAGCTCCAAAGACGGAAGCCCCGGCAGCGGGGCGAGTCAGAGCAAGTGGTACCTCAATCTACCACTCAGGTGCGAGGGATCAGAGAAAGCCCACACGCTCGGAAACTGGAAAAAGATAGCTATCCACAGATGCGATCGCGAATCTGAAAGTCTGGTTTCCGAGATCATTAAAGCTAGGATTGCTGATAGAACTGTTTAGAGGGATTGGAAGGGGACTACGAACAGTCATTCGAGTCCCTTTGCTTTCATGAGTCTGGGCTGCTTCCCACACGTGAGAGGGAGATGCTCAAGCAAAGGTAAAGTGGCTGCTGTCTCACTTGAGAGAGGGTGAAACAGACCCCAGGCAGCGGAAAGACAGAGGTTAGGCTTAAAAACCGAAAGGTAGAAAAATATTCTGGCTTAACTGTGTGAGGAGCAAGGTTCAGACCCCATTTTGGTATTAGGAGGGTGATTGAATCTTTCCGAGTCGGTAAAACGGGGGCATATAACACCGTCTTCTTAAGAACACTAGAAGTATGTGGTAAATAGTGTGAGTGAATATGCTTTACGAGGAGTTATTTGAAATATCATTACAAAGGGCACCCTCCAAGTCTGCACACACGAGTTCGAGTTACTTCTGGAGACACTGGCCTCTCAGGTTTGCCGTTTAATGTTTAGGCAAATTAATCAAAGAACTTATACATTTCTTGGGTTCTTCTTCATCGTTCTCAGACTTATTCTATTTATGTTTAATTAGACCTTACCTGTTAATTCCTTTAAAGTTTTTGGAAAACTTTCTAAAAACTTCAACATTTAACAAACTCCTACTGTGTGCAAGACTCTATGTCAGGTGCAGTGAATTTTTAAAATGATTTTGTAATTGTCCGCCTTCTGTCAAAATACTTCAGTGTTTTTTGTATTTCTGGGGGACAAACAATACATATTTAAAGGCTGCTACAAATTTCTTTCTTTTTTGGAAACAAACCATTGAAGCACAATTTGAAAAACAAAAACAGAAGACCAAATTCTATTACAATCTTATTAATTTGACCAAAAAATTTTTAAATGTTTTTCAGGATTACTGCTGCCAAGAGTTTTATACATCAGGGACCTCATTTATAAATGCATTATTTACTTTGTCTCTCTACTCACTTATACAGATAGAATCAATACAGAATTTACTTACTGCAAGCTGTGTAAGGTTCCAACAAGACTTAATTCCTATATGGATTTTTCTTCATCACTAGATGTATTCTCATTTTCAAAAGGTTTACCACAACAAAACAAAGAAGCTACAAAATACTTTCATGGGTTGATGCTATTTTTTAATTTTAAAGAAACTGCTCCCGTTTTTCTTTATTTCAAGCTTACCCACAGGTAAGTATTTTCCTATTCAATTTAAATAAAGAGTAGCTGTCACCTCGATTTAAGACCAGTTGAAATCACAATTTCAAAATAATTTAAAAAATTCACTGCACCTGACATAGAGTCTTGCACACAGTAGGAGTTTGTTAAATGTTGAAGTTTTTAGAAAGTTTTCCAAAAATTTTAAAGGAATTAACAGGTATTAATTAACAGGTAACCCATTCTTGAGCAGTGTGCACGATCTGGGGGAGGATGACGCACCCTCAATCTCAGTTCTACTTGCCGAATATGAAGTTTCAACAAATACTACCAGGAAAACACTGTGGCGCCATTGCATGTCTACATCTCACATTTCTAGGAAAGGTCAGACATTTTTTGTCTAAGTGGAAAACAGGGTGAGATTACAGTAATTAGAGTGAGTAATCCAAAAGGCAGCAAAGCAGTGAGTCCAAGCCTGGCTCCAAAGTCAGTGTCATGGATGTGAGTACTGGTTCCAGTGATTCCAAGACCCACTAGTCATGGGACTTTGCCAAGTCAATGACCTCCCCGCTCCCATAACTGTGCTTTGGTTTCCCTGTCTGTGAAATGCCAGTAATTATTCTTTCTTCCCCATACAGGTGGATGTTTAAGGATTACGTGAGACAAAGAATGTAAACTCGTCAAAGGACATACTAGTAGGCACTCAATAAACATGAGCTGTTATCATCATCAGCTGAGACTAACCTCTCATATTCCGGTCTGTTCTTGATCCTCTCTCTGGTAATTTCATCATACCTTTCATACACAAGTTCGGGAAGCTGGATGTGTGAGTTTATCAAGTATGTAACACCTTCCTGCTTTTCTCTCTCAAAGTGTTTAGAAAATTCCTGCATTGTATCATGACCAACAGCAATATGTGTGCATTTTGCAAAGAAGTAAATGTCAACCAAACTGTGTCCAACAAATACCTTCTTTAACTGTGGGTTTTTTTTTTTGGAAGGCATAGAAAGGAAAAGCAGAGATGAAGGAACAGCCTCGTCACTTGACAAACCCAAACAGAGGTTGTGGAAGCAGAGCTAAAACCCTTTTATATCTTGAGCAAGGCTTCTTCTCCTAGACAGCAACCTCGGTGCAGTGGTTTCTGCTCCTTGGGTTTTATACTGAGTAGGCTTAGCCACACCTGTCAAGATTATTCTCCTGGACCACTGTTTATCAGTCTTGGCACTACTAACATTTTGGTCTGGATAATTTTTTGTTGCCTGTGACATTCTATGCATTGTAGAATGCTCAGCAGCATCCCTGACCTCTACCCATGGGATTCCTGTAGCATCTCTCTATGCCTCTAGGTTGAGAAAACCAAAATTGTCTCCACAAATTGCCAAAAGTTCCCTGAAGGGTGCAGTCACTCCTAGTTGAAAACTGCTACTATTGAACACATGGACTGGGAATTGGGCGATGTTCACCCACTAATACTTCAGCTCAAGAGTTCATTAGGACAGTAATCCATTATTAAGTTTACTCATCTGTAAGCCATTTTCATTCCCAAATCACTCTTGTTATCTGTCCTTCCTTAATTTAGGCATTCATTCATTGTTTTTCACCTCAAAAAGTTATTTTTCACCTAAAAATGTTACACTGAGCCACTATCTTAGTTCAGGCCCTGTGATTCTTGCCTGCACTTCCTACATCGTTTCCTCACTGACACCATTTTTTTTCTGCTAAGTTACTAGTAAAATCTGCTCATCTGTGTAGTTTTATTATCAAACAGAACCTGGTTCAAAATTAGTATATAAAATAAAGATTGACTGTTGCTGCTGCTGCTGCTGCTAAGCCGCTTCAGTCGTGTCCAACTCTGTGTGACCCCAGAGACGGCAGCCCACCAGGCTCCCCCGTCCCTGGGAGTCTCCAGGCAAGAACACTGGAGTGGGTTGCCATTTCCTTCTCCAATGCATGAAAGTGAAAAGTGAAAGTGAAGTCGCTCAGTTGTGTCTGACTCTTTGCGACCCCATGGACTGTAGCCTATCAGGCTCCTTCTTCCATGGGATTTTCCAGGCAAGAGCGCTGGAGTGGATTGCCATTTCCTTCTCCAGGGGATCTTCCAGATCCAGAAATCAAACCTGGGTCTCCCACATTGCAGGCAGACGCTTTACCATCTGAGCCACCAGGGAAGTACAAAGATCGATTAAATCAGATTAAAAAGAACAATTGGGAAATCCACTGAAACTAGTGTCCCCCTATTGTATTGCCCCACTTGTTTATTTCATATCACTTACCATTACATTAAACTACATTCTGTTTTCGTTTATTCACTCATCTGTTATCTACCTCCCCCCTCCACCATCACTTGTTTTTTGTTGTTTTTAAGTCACTAAGTCATATCTGACTTTTTTGTGACCTCATCGTTTAGCCCCCTAGGTTGCTCTGTCCATGGGATTTCACAGGCAAGAATACTAGAGTGGGTTGTCCTTTCTTTCTCCAGAGGATCTTCCTGACCTGGGGATCGAACCCGAGTCTCCTGCATTGGCAGGCAGATTCTTTACCACTGAGCCACTGGGGAAGCCCCACTGCCCCGTACCCTGCGCACCCCTGCACCCCCGCCCCCTCCCCCACACCCCGCCACCACTAGACTGTAAGTTATACAAGGGTAATGAGCATTTTCTATGTTGTTGATGCTGTTTACCAGCATGTACAACGTGTACTGGGAACATAGTAAAAGCTAAGAAAAAAAAAAAAAACAATAAATAAATACAAAAGGTGGGCTGAAAAGCAGAAGCTAGTTAATAGAACCAAGAATGACTGGTCACAGATGTAGGAAGGGAAGTGAGAGAATATATCCAAATAAATAAAATATTTAATTAATGTGTCACACTATTTGAAAAATAAATACACATATTTTGAGAAAGCACACAGCAACAATAAACTCAACCCTAGATAGAAGAAGCAGAAAGGGCTTTCGGTTTTTTCTGCTACCTATAGGAAACAGATTTGGCAGCTGCTGTTACAAATGAAAGGAAAAATTTTCATGCACAAGGTTCGTGTTCTCGTGATTGATGGACATTTCCTTTGGAAAGTATGCCTATTTATAATCACAAATAAAATTCCTGTTGTCTCATGAACAACAGACCATGAGTCTTATGGATTTGCTTCCAAGAGTTAAATAACCTCCTAATTCCACTTGACAGTAAGGATAAAGCTGCTGTTCTGCTGTGATAGATAATCCCCTGCATGGGGTGGTGGGACTGGAGAAGCAACAAGGAGGCAGGGGAGAGGGGACATCCATCTTGCTAAGCAATTCATGAATTGAACCCTAAGTCCTTAATGTACTAGAAGGTGAGTCAGTGTGCTAATGCAGCCTTGATTGAATTTGGTTTAAAATGCTAAGTTAAAGTGTGCAGGTGTCTTGAGCAGGTGCGTGGTATTCTGGTAATAAACAGAAGGCGTTCAACCTGAGGCAAGGCTTATTTTGCTGCATTATAGAAATTTCACAGATCTACAGAAAATACATGAAATATTGCTTTAGGGAGGGCTATTCATTCAGTATCTCTTCAAATGCTGTAAATCAAGAAAACAACGTGCTAGTTCAAATTTGTTCCATGAGATTTTTTTTAAAAATACATTTAAAATGAAATATAATGATAATTTCCCTCTATTAGAGTATCATTGTATTTACATAAGTGAGTCTCAAAAATGCTGTACTTGAAACATATATATGTATATATATATGAAAATCATATCATGCTGTATTTTTTCTGAAACACTTATGAACACCGTTGGAGTCCCAGTGTCATAATGAAAAATTGCTGTTAATTTTCAGCTTATGGATGTGAAGAGCGGGGAACTCGGGCTGCACGGGGAATTTATTTGTGCAAGCTACAGGGATCCACTATTTAGGGTCTGATAAGATGTGAAGTAGCCTTGACAGTCCAGAAACGGGACCAACTGGCAAGGGAGTGTTTTACTCTGGGAGTGGCAGTTTCCTATGGGAAATGATCCCATATGAGAGACGCGTGTGAAGAAATCTGGCATATTTTCCATCTTGCCCCAAACAGGTTTAAATAAGACGTCATTCAATAACTTTTTCACACAAAATTCTTTAGTTTGGACGTCTGCCCTTATGGTGTTTATTAAACTATCACTACAGGAGCAACAGCAAGTTTCATTGTTTACTGTCCATCAGGGAGCTAATTCATTGCCTTGACTTAGCTATAATTTAAATAGTGATACTGTTTATTATTATAGACTGATTTCTTTGGTTCCTATAGTTCGTGTCATAATCTTTTGTGCGTAGATTAGAACATGCAATAACCTACTATATGTTCTATGTTAAATATTAATATGTTACGTTTATCTAATACATTTCTCTGAAGACTGATCACACGAAGTGGAAAATTTCCTGTTCACCATATAGAAGTGATTTTCCTGTTTATAGGTAAAAAATCTCCTCTTTTAACCTTGGATGTGCCTATGTGCCACAACTAGATTGGAAAACAATTATTTAGCTGCAATCTAGGCAAGGTTGATAAGCAAGATTTATAAAGCCACTTACATTGTACTTTCAAGACTGAAACAAAATTTTACTCAATTCTTTTCTTATCCCTCTGACATAGCCCTAGATGAAAAAAACCCAAAGTTGGTCCCACACTTTGCAAAAACTGCAAAATGAATATCAAGTTCTAAGGTATTGTTAATGATAATTACCTTGCTCTACATTAGATCCAGAAATTTAATCATCTTACAGCTGGAAGTTCGAACCCTTTAACCAACATCTTCCCATTTCCCTACCCTACCTCTGGCCATCACCATTCTCCTCTGTTTCTGTGAGTTCTGTCTTTATGTTGTTCAGTCGTTCAGTTGCTTAGTCGTGACCAACTCTTTGAGACCCCATGGACTGCAGCACACCAGCCTTCCCTGTTCTTCACCATCTCCCAGAGCTTGCTCAAACTCATGTCCATCGAGTGGGTGATGCCATCCAACCTTCTCATCCTCTGTCATCCCCTTATCCTCCTCCTGCCTTCAATCTTTCCCAGCACCAAGGTCTTTTCCAATAAGTCAGCTCTTTGCATCAGGTGGCCAAAATATTGAAGCTTCAACTTCAGCATCAGTCCTTCCAATGAATATTCAGGATTGATTTCTTTTATGATTGACTTGTTTGATTTCCTTGCAGTCCAAGGGACTCTCAAGAGTCTTCTCTAGCACCAGTTCAAAAGTATCAATTCTTTGACACTCAGCCTTTTTCATGGTCCAACTCTTACATCCATACAAGACTACTGGAAAAACCATAGCTTTCATCATACCAATAGACCTTGGTCAGCAAAGTAATGTCTCTGCTTTTTAATATGCTGTCTAGGTTTGTCATAGCTTTTCTTCCAAACAGCAAGCGTCTTTTAATTTCATGGTTGCAGTCACTGTCTGTAGTGATTTTGGAGCCCCAAATTAAGGCTGTCACTGTTTCCATTGTTTCCCCACCTATTTGCCATGAAGTGTTGGGACCGGGTGCCATGATCTTAGGTTTTTGTCTTTATATTTTCAGTATATTGGTGAAAATATACAGTATTTCTCTTTCTGTTTCTGACTTATTTCACTTAGTATAATGACCTTATTCTCTACCATATTGATGTCCAGTTTTTCCAACATTGTTTTTCATAGAAACTATCCAGTGAGTACCCAATGAATATTCTTGACTCTTTGATAAATATTAGCTGATTGTATACTTCTGGGCTGCTGATTCTGTTCCATTCATCTTGTGTGTCTGTTTTTATGCCAGTACAAAATATTTTGATAATTAAAGCTTTGTAATAAAGTTTGAAATCAGGAATTGTGATGTCTCCAACTTGGTTCTTCTCTCAGGGTCTTTTGTGGATCCATACAAATTATAAACTGTTTTTTATATTTTTGTGGGAAATATTATGGAAATTTTGCTGGCATATATTGAATCTATAGATGTCTTGGGTTGTGTGGATTTTCTAAGAATATTAATTCTTCTAATTTGTGAGTTCAGAATATGTGTCAATTTATTTGTGTCTTCTTCAATTTCTTTTCTTAATGTGTTTTCAATGTATTGATCTTTTATCTCCTTGTAAATGCATTCCTATTATATTTTATGTTCTTGTATTGGGATTATATTCTCTGTTTATCTTTTTGATACTTTATTGTTAGTGTATAGAAATGTAACTGATTTTTATATGCTAATTTTGTATCCTGCAATTTCACTGAATTGGTTGATTAATTCTAATAGCGTTTGATGGAGTTCCTCACCTAGTGAATACAGAGTTAAGTAGGAATAGTTGATTGCCAAATTTCTGTCTTATCTTTACGGCTGGGGCATTATTTAGGGGGATTCCTTGGGGCTTTAAGTGACAATCTTGGATCTATTTGAGGGGAGGAGGCAAGTTATTTCTTTCATTTAACCTGATCTCTCATGCTACATCTTGGAGCTATTGTTCTCCTTGATTTTGAGAATGGAGGAAGGGACAGAGAACACTCTATATCAAAGATCCTTATGGGCTTGGAATTTGTTAAAAATGTTAGAATGTGCTCAGGGTCAGAATTTTGTGTTTTGCTTTCTTTTTAATTCCTTTAGTGCTTTAATTCATGTAGTGCATTTTAGTGATTTAAAATTGGATTAGCCTAGAGTGATTTTGCACTAAAAAAATTACTAATCTGTCAGAAACCTACTCATTTAACCTGTATTTATTTTTCTCCAACAGAAAATCATCTAGTAAACTGTAGGATTTTTTTGTTGTTATTTACTTTTAACTCTTTGCTTAGCAAATAAACTCACTATAATGTGCATAACTCAAAGGTCTTTCGGAGAAGGCAATGACACCCCACTCCAGTACTCTTGCCTGGAAAATCCCATGGACTGAGGAGCCTGGTAGGCTGCAGTCTGTGGGGTTGCTGAGAGTTGGTCACAACTCAGTTACTTCACTTTCACTTTTCACTTTCATGCATTGGAGAAGGAAATGGCAACCCACTCCAGTGTTCTTGCCTGGAGAATCCCAGGGACAGCGGAGCCTGGTGGGCTGCAGTCTACAGGGTCACACAGAGTCGGACACGACTGAAGTGACTTAGCAGCAGCAGCATCAGCAGCAGCAAAGGTCTTTGTTCATTACTTTTTCAACTTTTACTGATGGTCCTGCAACAAATCATGTAGAGCATGCAGGCTCAGAATCACTTAAAGACATTTAAATGCAATATTTGACCAGTTGAGATGTGGTACCATTTTTTTTCCCAAACATTAGCTCATAGCGGAGGTCAGTATGCAAAAACAGAATTAGTTATCTTTATCAAGGAATCAGAAATCTATAAAACTCTTCAAAATTTACAGCTGATATTTTTCAAATGCATATAATTTTGAGATAATCCTTACCTAGCTCAGTTTTATTCTATTGCAGTGATTCTTAAACTTCAACAAGCATCAGAATCACTTAAGGGATTTACTAATATAGATTACAGTGTCTCACACAGAGTTTCTGTTTTAGTAGGTCTGACGTGATGGGTTGGTATTTTTAAGTTTTAACAAGTTTTCAGAAGATGCTAATGCAATCCCAGCCCAGGATTGCCCTCTGAAAACTAAGATTCAGCATACTCTAATAAAGTGATTTGAAGAGTTAATGCAACAATCAAGTGTTTCCTCAAGAAAGAATTCTTTGATTATTCCAAGAAAACCTTGCCTCCTCTCCCATTAGTTCTGGAGTCAGCACTTACACAGAGCTTTGCAAATTTTTTTTTGCTTGTCTGTTTTCCTAACTTGACTTAACATTCCTTAAGGACAGGAACTGTGTTTTGTTCATGATGATATTTTTAAGATACATTGAATTTCAACACAGCATAATGTATAACACATTTATTGACATATAAAGGAATACAAAATAAGGGCAGATTTTTCTCTAACACTTTGTTTAGACAACATTTTACCACTTGGTATTGTCATTTGAATGTTAACATGATCTTAAAAAGTATATATGGAGCCAGAATAGGAAAAGAAAAATGCTGAGTCAAATCTGAGACCACTTAATATCTTAAAAGAACCAAAGTTTGGGGGTGGGAATCTGACTGCAGTGTGAAGAAAGTTAGGGTTGCCAGAGGAAGTTGGGTTGCCAACTTCTTTAAATGAAAAGGAGAATTTAATGAGGTGTGACTATACTGTTGGTCCAAAACCATAGACCACTTCATGTGAAGCTTGTCTTTTCTGATCTTGAGGATAATGTCCCTGAGAAATGAACCTGACTACTTGAGAAGGCAATTTGAAGAACTTGACTGGAAAAGAAACTCCAAATTATTTGAAATGGCCTAATTGGTTTCTTAAGTGGATTTTTTAAACTTGGGAAAAATATTTGGCAAAACTAATAAAATATTGTAAAGTTTAAAAATAAAATAAAAAAATTAAAAAAAACTTAAATGGAGATGAACAAAATCAAACTCATAAAATAAATATTTTTGATGTGAAAAATGATATATACATTTTGATAACTTGAGAACTTGTAATATTTATGAGAATTTAGTGAGTTATCTAATATATTTCAATTTAAACCATGTGATTGAGTAATGAATTTGTCTTGATGTTTTTATTTAAAATTTATGAGCATCTGATGTATTAAAGAGTACTTAACACTTAATATAACTTAAGACTCATCTTATCCATAAATTAAACATATTAGCTCTGCAAATGTTTTCTCTGGTAAGTATTCTTTGTTAATCAAAAAAAATGTGAACTACTTAACAATGAAATTAAATTTTTTGACTTTATAAAGGCAGCTCAAAATGTTTAAGGTGAATTATTAAAAGCCATGTTAACAGTGATTAAGATTTGAGTTGAACCGAATAGACTAAGGGAAAACTATGTTTAAGAACACATATCTTTAATAAGTTCAATATTAATTTAAAAAACTGAAGTAGTTAGTGAATAATTTTTGTATATAAAAGTCACCTGTTAAGAATACCAAACTGAAAAAAACCATAGGCTGTTTTTCCCAGTGGTCATGTATGGATGTGAGAAGCTGAACCACACAGAAGGCTGAGCGCTGAAGAACTGATGCTTTTGAACTGTGATGTTGGAGAAGACTCTGAGTCCATTGTACTGAAAGGAGATCAAACCAGTCAATCCTAAAGGAAATCAACCCTGAATATTTATTGGAAGGACTGATGCTGAAGCTGAAGCTCCAATACTTTGGCCACCTGATGCGAAGAAGTGACTCACTGGAAAAGACCCTGATGCTGGAAAAGATTGAAGGCAGGAGGAGAAGGGAACAGAAGAGAATGAGATGGTTGGATGGCATCATTGACTTGATGGACATGAGTTTAAGCAGGTTCTGGGAATTGGTGATGGACAGGGAAGCCTGGCATGCCACAGTCCACGGGGTTTCAGAGTCAGACATGACTGAGTGACTGAACTGAACTGAAGAATACCGAACACCTCAGGCTTTTGGAGGGACAGCTACTTATGGCTGTACAGGCGTGGATGCATAGACTGCCCCTATTATAAGCATTTGCTTGGTCCACTGAAAAACCTTTGGGAACCATGTCTAACTTTTGGCATTGGATGACCAATCTAAAGAAGAGTTAGAGTCTAATTGTAATGATATGATACTGCCACAAAACACACAGGTATCAAGTTCATTTTAGTTCTTATTGACCAGGAGCTGGAATGAGTTATATCTGTTAAAGAGGATTGGATGCCTTTCTCACAGACTCCTGCCATTTCTTTAACTCTTTGCTTTAAAAACGTACTCACTGAAGGGCAGGCAGGTCACTAAACGATATGTGAGTGTGAGTGAGTGTGTTAGTCACTCAGTTGTGTCTGACTGTTTTGTGACCCTACGGAGTGTAGCCCTACGGAGTGTAGGTCCTCTGTCCATGGAATTCTCCAGGCAGGAATACTGGAGTGGGTAGCCATTCTCTTCTCCAGGGGATCTTCCTGACCCAGGGATTGAACCTGGGTTTTCTGCATTGCAGGCTGATTCTTTACTGTCTAAGCCACTAGGGAAGCCCCAAACAATATGCACTCATCCTTTAAAAAAGAGCTACTATTATATGGTACCCCTTTCAAATGCATCCTTATTTTCCACCTCATGAAATACAGAGCAAAATGCCTCATTTTCAGGATCTTTCATAATCCATCTCAACCACACATACGCCTCCTCCCACATTTCATCAAATATCACAGGAGACTTGTGTGAACTTTCTCACTTTTCCAAGGGCACACGTTTATTCCCTCATCTGTATCTATGCTTCTTTTGCTCTCCTGGCTCAGAATCCCCTTACCTACTATCTGGGTTTATGTTTATCTCACAGTATTCCGATGTCCTTTTTGAAAATGCCCCTAATTCCCTGGCTCTCACTGAATTCCTCCTTCTCCATTGCAGTTTAGAATATTTATCTCTATGCCACATGTTTAGAGATAAATATTCTATAAAGTAGGGCTTCTCAGGTGGCACTCATGGTAAAGAACCTGCCTGTCAATGCTGGAGACATAAGTGATGAGCTTTTATCCTTGGGTTGGGAAGATCCCCTGGAGAAGGAAATGGCAACCCACTCCAGTATTCCTGCCTGGAAAAGCCCATGGACAGAGAAGCCTGGTGGACTATAGTCCATAGGGTTGCAAAGAGTTGGACATGACTGAAGCGACTTACCACACGATACACGTTTAAGCACTGAAGTGTATTTTTAAAATATTGTACCACTACATATAAATTACAGTGGTATAATTTTTACCAAAAATATTTATTAATCCCTCTAACACCTTTGTTTGCCTCCATTCCAAACACACATACAAATGGACACACACATTCTCTCAAACTAGACCTTGGACTTTAGGGTCATAGAGAAGCCAAATATAAGCGAAAACAAATGAGGTACATTTTTATCTTTCTAAGACAGAAAGTCTACCTTGCCTGGTAAAGCATAGATTTGGGAAAAAGCCTTTTCTAATTTATTTTTCCTATGGCACAGAGCAGAAAAGAAGCAAAACTAAATGCCATTCCCACTGGACTTGGAGAGAAAGTCAGAGAGCAGAAGGAGAGAAGCATAGCTTAGAAGGCAAAGCTGAAAGACAGTGTCTGGGGCCTGAGAACCATGGCCAAAAGGACAGAGTGTGGGTGTCACTGAGAGGAGAGGGCTTGCAGAGGGCAGCCCTAGCACCAGAATCCAGCTCTAGGGGAAGGCTGTACCCAAGGATCTCAGTGGACCCAAGTCTATGATCCCTGTGCTCTAAACTCCACAATGCTGTGTAAAGAGTTGCTAAGTATGTATTCATGTTGATGTATGGCAAAAATCACCACAATATTGTAAAATAATTATCCTCCAATTAAAATAAATAAATTTTTAAAAGTTGCTAAGTATTATAAGGTTATCTTAAGGAAAATATTATAAAATATCATAAAGTAAAATTAGCATAAATAAATTCTAACATCTACCGATGAAGGATTTATATGAGGGGAAATCCTTAAGTAACTTAAAATAATAAGGAAATTTGAAATTAGCTACATTAAGCTTTTGAGTAAGATGCAAGGCAGAGTTACAGGAAGTACAGAGTACACATCATTGCACACCTGAGACAGTACATTGGAAATCAACCTTCTCTCTGTAGTAATATCTTGAGTAGCCCGATATATGATGGCAAGTCCCCACTAGCTTTGTTGCCAAGTGTTCCCCAGCTATTTCTGAGGGTGCCCCAGGGTTCTTCTACTTGTATGCTGGGTGAAGTCTGCTTCTTTCCGCCTGCTGCCTTCCCAGGTAGCTCTCTCTACAGCTAATGACCTTCCTGATGAGGGTAATTATTCTTTGCTGATGATAGCAGCTGTTGGGGAAGGGACACATCCCCCTCCATCACATATCCAATTAGGTCTGTCTCTGATCCTCTCACAGTGCTACTGACTTAAGAGGACTTAATTGATATTTAAAGATGGCGGAAAAGAAACAGAGTTCACAATATTGCTGTCTAATACTCTGTTTCCTTGTTATTCTCCACCCTCTACCCTCCTCCACATGATGCCCACTATCCAGAAATGACTTCTCTCATATCACAGGTGGTTTCTGATAGATTCCAGAGATGTGTGCTTTCTGATTCATACCTAAGTAAAAAATAGATAGCTTCTCTTTCTCAAAACACTGGAGTCCTTTGCATTTATCTGATTAGATTTACTCAGATTGTATGTCCTTCTCTGAGCCAAACTCTATAACCCGGAGACTATGACTGATTGATTCAGGCCAGACTTAGAAGCCTGTTCCTAAATCAAGAACTTTGACAAAGGGAGGCCACCTGCAGCGTTAAGTCCAATCAGGACTCATGCCGAGAACTAGGGGATGATCAAACCCCTTTCATCTACAAGGATGGAGAGAGAATAAGATGGAAGGCAATTCCCCTTCCCCCACACTTGTCCTGGTGTCCCATTACTGCAAGGCAGCCGATGTCTGGCTCCCTGTCAGCCCCAAACCAGGCTCCACATTGCCAAAGAGTCACTTCACACTGTCACCACCAAGTCCTAAGTGGTTTATTCTATTTATGGAGTTTAGGCTAATCTGTACTGCTGGATCTCTGTCTCAGAGAAAAGGAAGATTGTTTAAATGTTAATATAAGGTACTATAAAGTTTTCCAAAGTTTCATGTGAACTTCATGTGTTATTGGAGATATCTCATGTTTTTGGAAGCCATTTTATATGCTCTGACAGATTGGTCTCACTATATATCAGAGGTCAATTTACTACTCCTTATCAGATTTGTGAAGTATGGAGAAGTCACACTATATATCTAGTTGTTTCATTTACATCCAGCTAGATTTTTAGGCTTCTTAAGAGCAAAGTCTTCATCTTAATTTTTTTTGTCATGATTGGAGTTTCATGAAGTTCAACCTAATGTATTTCTTTGTACTAAGCAATAAATATTTGCAAAACATCATGAGCTCTTTGAGGGTAGAAACTATGGGAAACATATCTTTGTATTTACAAGGCCAAGAGCAATCCTAGTGAGGTTCCTGGTAGCTGAGATGGTAAAGAATCTGCCTGCAATGCAGGACACCTAGGTTCGATCCCAGAGTCAGAAAGATCCCCTGGAGAAGGGAATGGCTACCCAATCCAGTATTCTTGCCTGGAGAATTCCATGGACAGAGGAGCTTGGCAGGCTACAGTCCAATGTGGCAAACCACTTCAGTATTCTTGCCTTGAGAACCCCATGAACAGTATGAAAAGGCAAAACATATGACACTGAAAGATGAACTTCTCGGGTCAGTAGGTGCCCAAGATGCTACTGGAGGAGAGTGGATAAATAGCTCCAGAAGGAATGAAGAGGCTAAGCCAAAGCAGAAAGGACTCCCAATTGTGTACATGTCTGGTGGTGAAAGTAAAGTCTGATGTTAATAAAGAACAATATTGCATAGGAACTGGGAATGTTAGATCCATGTAATCAAGGCAAATTGGAAGTGGTCAAACAGGAGATGGCAAGAGTGAACATCAACATTGTAAGAATCAGTGAACTAACATGGACCAGAATGGGTGAATTTAATTCAGATGGCCATTATATCTACTACTGTGGGCAAGAATCCCTTAGAAGAACTGGAGTAACCCTCATAGTCAACAAAAGAGCCCGAAATGCAGCACTTGGGTGCAATCTCAAAAACAACAGAATGATCTCTGTTCCTTTCCAAGGCAAACCATTCAGTATTACAATAATCCAAATCTATACTCCAACCATTAATGCCAAAGAAACTGAAGTTGGGTGGTTCTATGAAGACCCACATACCTTCTAGAACTAACACCAAAAACACCCATAAGGGACTGAAAAGCAAAAGTAGGAAGTCAAGAGATACCTGGAGTAACAGAGAAGTTTGGCCTTGGAGTACAAAAGGCAGCAGGGAAAAGGCTAACAGAGTTTTGCCAAGAGAACACACTGGTCATAGCAAACACCCTTTTCCAACAACACAAGAGAAGAGTCTACACATGGACATCACCAGATAGTCAGTACCAAAATCAGATTATATTCTTTGCAGCCAAAGAGGAAGAAGCTCTTTACAGTCAGCAAGAAAAAAAAAAAAAAACACTGGAAGCTGACTGTGGCTCAGATTATGAACTCCTTTTGCCAAATTCAGACTTAAATTGAAGAAAGTAGGGGAAACCACTAGGCCGTTCTGGTATGACCTAAATCAAATCCTTTATGATTACATAGTGGAAATGACAAATAAATTAAAAGGATTAGGTCTGATAGATAGAGTACCTGAAGAACTATGGGTGGAGGTTCGTAACATTTACAGGAGGCAGTGATCAAAAGCACATCTAAGAAAAAAAAGGCAAAATGGTTGTCTAAGAAGGCCTTAAAAATAGCTGAGAAAAGCAGAGAAGCAAAAGACAAAGGAGGAAAGGAAAGATATACCCATCTGAATATAGAGTTCCAAAGAATAGCAAGGAGAGATAAGAAAGCCTTTCTAAGTGAACAATGCAAAGAAATAGAGAAAAAGAATATAATGGGAAAGACCAGAGGTCTCTTCTAGAAAGTTAAACAGTGTATTAGAAAGCAAAGGCTTTCTTTTGCCAACAAAGGTCCATATAATCAAAGCTATGGTTTTTCCAGTAGTCATGTATGGAAGTGGGAGTTGAACCATAAAGAAGGCTGAGCACTGAAAAATTGATGCTTCTGAACTGTGGTGTTGGAGAGACTCTTGCGAGTCCCTTGGACTGCAAGGAGATCCAACCAGTCAATCCTCAAGAAAATCAAGCCTGAATATTTATTGGAAGGACATACTAAAACTCCAATACTTTGGCCACATGATGCAAAGAGCCAATTCATTGGAAAAGACCCTGATGGTGGGAAATATAGAAGGCAGGAAGAGAGGGAATGACAGAGAATGAAATGGTTGGATGGCTAGTTTGGGGAGATGTTGGATAGGGATGCCTGGTGTGCTGCAGTCCATCGGGTCACAAAGATTCAGACATGACTGAGTGACTGAACAAAATCAACAAGGGCAATATCTGGAACAGAACACTCAATCACACAATTGAGTGAATAAGTGGATGGAAGCCAAGGTGCCATATCTTAAATCATTATAAATAAATGGATATATTTGATATATCAAAGTGATTGTGTAAATTTTTCTAGGAGCATATGAAGAGGCCTCATTCCTGCCATGAGATATTATGAAATAAACCACTGTTTAGGGAATACTTCATTAAATCTGCTGCCTGGGAAACTTTAGATAGTTTTGAGGCAGCGTTTATATACATTAGCTATATACATTAGCTCATTCAGCATAGATTTATCTTTGAATATATATTGATTCTCTATACTCAGTGTTTCTTCTTTGAAAGAATCATTCCCATTTGGATCAATCATCTTATAACAAGGTATTTCAATAACTTGTGTCTCTGACAGGCACAATCATTG
The DNA here is from genome assembly GCF_027580195.1 of Bos mutus. Taxonomy (NCBI): domain Eukaryota; kingdom Metazoa; phylum Chordata; class Mammalia; order Artiodactyla; family Bovidae; genus Bos; species Bos mutus. The sequence continues at coordinate 10,461,790 of NC_091630.1, read as the reverse complement.
TATTTTCCCTTCTCTACTAGATTTATTATATTTCAAGGAAAAGTTGTTGTTTTTTTTTTTTAACTTAGAAATTAGGACTTTTGTTCAGTCTAACTAAGGTTGTTCTCGTTGCTATTGTTTTTTAACACACACATCCTCCTCCAAACTAAAGGACTGATCTAAAATTTTATAATGATTGCTAAAAAGTTATTTATTTGTGAACCCCAATTAGTCATATGAAATGAATATATGATTCAAAATTTTTAAAGCAAAAATGTCTTATATGTTTAATTGTAAAATACTTTGAAATTTATAGAACCCTTACACATATGTTATTTCTTTTAAATATTTTAAAGATTTGCTTATAATAAATATATTAAAGATTTAAAATATTTTAAAGGTTTCTTTGCAAAAGGTCTCATTTGTCAGAGGATGAAAATCTAACTCCATATGTGATTCATTTGTCCTACCAGAACACTTATTATTCAGTATTCTCAAAGTCTAGAATATTGTCTGGCATAGTCTAAATGGACAATCAATAAATATTTTAAAAAATGAATTACCAAATTTTACACACCTAGAATCAGAAGTTATACCCAAACCTGTAAATCTAATATGCATGCTACTGTATCAAACTCACTTCATTTTTGCTTTTTTTAACTTTAGGAGAGGTACATATTCCAAAAAGTCTGCTTATGATTAATCATCATTCTAGCTCATTCACTATTTGAACACGGAGCTGAAACATTGATATGAGGTAAAATAAATTCAGTTCAATTCAACAGTGTTGAGTGTCTACTATATAAAGGTAATATATTAAGGGCTGAAAAGATAATCATGAGTGAAATGTCTCTGTCCTCAGGAAAATTATAGACTAATAGAGGAGAGAGAAAATGTAAATATAGCTTAGGTAGTTAGTACTATGATCAAAGTGTGCTGAGGGAGCTAAGTTAACAAGTACAGTACATGGAACCATGATAATAATGTGAAGTGAGTAATGATAATTTAGTAGTTAGGGTGGACTAGATTTCCAATAACAAATAGCACCAAAATCTCAGTGTTTTAAAACAGCAAGCTTTATTTCTTGCTCATGCTATATGGTCAACACAGAAATTGTGAATTCTTCACATTGCTTTCCCTTCAAACTGATGGATTATCCACCACCTTGGACATCATTGGTTGCCTAGGCAGGGAGGGAGTTCTGGAAGCTCTCACACCAGATGTAAATGTAATTTCTGCTCATGAATCTTTGGTCCTGGTCACATGGGCTCATCTAAGCACATGAGGGCCAGAAAATGCAATCCTCTCCTTTGCATGGAAAGCAGAGAACTCGAAGCAACGATGCTAATGACTACTTCGAATGCCAAACTAGGGATCAGTACATTCTAAGTAGTGTTTAATGCCATGAAGCACATGTTCTAATCTTGCATAAGACTCAAATAGTTAAATTAGATATACTTTTAAAATATGCTCCTTACTTTTAGCCCCTTAAATTATACCCTCATGGTATACTGACAACAAGAGAAATTTGCAAGCTCTGAGTGATGACAGAGGCCTGAATACGGGAACTAAAGAAACTGCCGCTGCTGCTAAGTCGCTTCAGTCGTGTCCGACTCTGTGCGACCCCGTAGACGGCAGCCCACCAGGCTCCCCCATCCCTGGGATTCTCCAGGCAAGAACACTGGAGTGGGTTGCCTTTTCCTTCTCCAATTAAAGAAACTAGAGCTCTCTAATCAGGTAGTTCCCCTGACAGGACCGCTGAGTTTACAGTGCCAGTTTCTTATAGTTGAAAATCCTTTCTACCCACTGCACCAAAGCCCTCCAGTTGGTTCTCTGTTCCAAAGTAGCAATAAACAAACAGTGGAGTCCAGTTGCTATTTAGAGCTGCCAGTTTTTACAGCCTGAAAGTTATAGTCAGTAATCAGATAATCTCCAAGGAAATAAGTAGTCAAAGTTTGGAGAATAGTGAATGAGAAAAGGCTATCATGATAGCACAGAGCAGAGAGAATGTGATCTCCTGTGATACTGCTGGAGAGTAACACTGGGTGATTTTTTGCAGATAATTATCAGAAGGAGAGGAGCTTGTAGAGTTCGCATATGACTCAGACTCTCCAAGCTATAGGATCTGTATTCTGAGAAAAATAAATGTCAGATACTTCTTTTGAATGGTATTGTAGTCCAATACACCATAGATCTAATTGTGGTTGAATTCTCTTTTTAATTTTTCAAAAACTGGTAACTTTCTTGGTTGTTGAAAATATTCTGGACCGCTAAAGAAATAAAACTGTAAAAAGAGAAAAATTCATACATGATGGCTTTATTTATTATAAAGCTCATTAGAGGTATATAAATCAAGAAAGACTGTTAGTGTTTTCCTTTCACCTAAAAATCTCCTTTTCTCAACTAAGGGAATAACATCAGTCTGATTCTTACACCAATAATTTTTCTAGACTTTAGATTTCTCCATGTGTTCCGAACAGAAGAAGGAAGACAAGACCACTGGAGTCAGCAATGTATATGGGCCCTGAGTGCTCATTTTAGTTCAATATGATACAGAAGGGTACAAGACTCTGACAGCTCTAAAATTCTGCAGTCTCCAGCATGTTGATTTTGCTGCTCTATATATTTAATTTTCTTTTAAAAACATATCGTATTTCTCTGAGCACTCATTTGCTTTTCAAATTATGGCTGCCTAGCTAAGGCTTGTGTACCAGGTGCCATGTAAAAGCATGTTAAAAGTAGATAAAAGCAATTTACCCTGCCCTCTAATTAGAGATGTCTCATCTTTACCACTGACAATAGCACTATGCAGCTGTGGCAGTGGAGAGATAATGGGAGCTGGAGCGGAGAGAAATTAAAGAGATGCCGGCTGCTGCAGAGTGTCACCCCTCCGTTGCTCAGCTTGGGTGGGCTTCAAAATGAATGCAAGTTTTTCATATTTCCTCTACCTTGACTGTTAATTTATCTCACATTAATAATTAAGCTTTAAAAAGTGGGGGTATGTTGCAGGGAAGGCAGAAGTTATAGGCAGAAAGGCTGTGTCTTTCTTAATGACTCACCATGTGAAATATATTCTTGCCTAGTTCTGTAATGGACCGATCGTCTAACACCTGTTGGGTACACGTCACTGTAGTTGATATAATGAGGTTTAGAAAGTATGAAGAAGACATACTACTTGTCCCTTGAAGTTTGGAATCTAGAAGGATTATTCTTTGTAAAGATCCTATCTGATATGTTGTAATCATTTGACATGCTAAAGACAGAGGATGGTCATCTTAAAATATAATTTTCCAGAATAGGGTGCTTGGGATAAATAAATGTTGAGAAAAGTCTTCAGTGAAGTGGTCAGTGTGAGTGAGAAACATGGAAGGAAGAAGGATCATCATGGGGGAAATACCATGACTAGAGGCAGTAGGAGAAGAAAATGGCAACCCACTCCAGTATTCTTGCCTAAAAAATCCCACGGATGAAGGAGCCTGGTGGGCTACAGTCCATGGGGTCACAAAGAGTTGGACACGACTGAGCTACTTCATGGAGAGGCAGTAGGCAGTGGACATGTGCAAGAACTATTAAGAATAGTTTTCCTGCTGAGAAAGAGGAGTTGTTGACAGAAGACCCGGAAGTGTTTGCAGGAGGCCAACAGAGCAACACGGCAATGGAAATGTAACACCAGGTCCAGAGAGTAGTGTGACGAAAACTGCACTTGAGAAGATACATACAGGTAAGCGGATGCTGCTTAGAGAGGAGTGAGAAGATGCTGCAGGTAAGCATGTATTAAATCAAAGTTGAGCGGCAATTTTTGAATACAGGTTAGTGTGAGGAATGATGCTCCAAATGAAGAAGATACAAAGACTGAAGTGTAAAGTGATTAGGGACCAGCTTTGGTGAAACGGAGAGGAAGGAAACTTAAGTGGTGTGTTAAGTCATTAAAGGAACAGTCCATAGATTTGATCAATTAGATATAATAAGGACATTGTGAATAAACTTATCAGACAAGAATAGTGACAAGAAATGAGTGAGAAAATATAGATTTGTGTGAGGGAACAAGGAGTTCCATGTTTTGATACATGGAGTGGCAGAATGTAGTGAGTTGAGATGTGGTGTTGAAATGATGGTGAGCTGTTGTGACTGGGGTTACAGACTTGGGAATTGCCTTCCTAGAGGTGGTGCTTGGACCAAAACACATGGGTGAGTTATTTATGAGCAAGAATAGAAGTAGGAGAATGTTAGCGAACACAAGCACAGGAATTGGGAGGAGAAAACATGGGATGGTGAAATATTGAGCACTTGAAATCAAGGATGGGGTAACTACCACTGCCAAATGCTAGAGAAATCACAGTTCGAAAAGAAAAGAATTGTCCTACAGACAAAAAAGCAAAAACAATTTTTGTACAATAGAACTGGTAAATCCCTTCTGCAGAGCAGTAGCAATAGAAGCCAAGTCAAGAGGATTAGAAAGACAGACTGGTGAGGAAAAGTGGCAGCTAAGTGATCAATCCTTAAATGCAAGGAGAAAACAGGCTGGTTGTAGTAGTGAGTGTTAGCGTCACCAAGTTAGTAATTTAAATTAAGCTTAGAGAAATCTGAACATTTTTACATTTTTTAGCAGGAATTAAATGCAGAGTACATCATGGGAAATGCCAGGCTGGAAGACTCACAAGCTGGAATCAAGATTACCGTGAGAAATAATAACCTCAGATATGCAGATAATACCACTCTGATGGCAGAAAGCAAAGAGGAACTAAGGAGCCTCTTGATGAGGGTGAAAGAGGAGAGTGAAAAATCTGGCTTAAAACTCAACATTCAAAAAGCTAAGATCATGGCATCTGGTCCCATCACTCCATGGCAAGTAGATGGGAAAAAATGCAAACAGTGACAGATTTTTATTTTCTTGGGCTCCAAAACCACTGCAGACAGTGACTGCACCTGTGAAGTTAAAAGACACTTGCTCCTTGGAAGGAAACCTATGACAAACATAGCCAGTGTATTAAAAGGCAGACACATGACATTGCCAACAAAAGTCCATATGGAAAAACTATGGTTTTTCCAGTAGTCATGTATGGATGTGAGAGCTGGACCACACAGCAGGCTGAGTGCCGAAGAATTGATAGTTTTGAACCGTGGTGTTGAAGAAGACTCTTGAGAGTCCCTTGGACAGCAAAGAGATCCAACCAGTCCATTCTAAAGGAGATCAGTCCTGAATATTCATTGGAAGGACTGATGCTGAAGCTGAAACTCCAATATTTTGGCCACCTGATGCAAAGAACTGATTTATTAGAAAAGACTCTGATGCTGGGAAAGATTGAAGGCAGGAGGAAAAGGGAGCAAGAGGAAATGAGTTGCTTGGATGGCATCACTGATTCAATGGACATGAATTTGAGCAAACTCCAGGATATAGTGAAGGACAGGGAAATCTGGGTGCTGCAGTCTTTGGAGTCACGAAGAGTTGGACATGACAACTTATTGACTGAACAACAAGTATAAAGGGATAAAATGCTAAAGAGTGGAATACAAATGTGATGAAAAATGAAATATATATGTGTAGATATTTTGTTTATATGCATGTGCAACCTTGGATAATGCACGTCTAATCTGAGGAGAAAAACCAATTAGTTTAAAGATGGCATCAGAATTATTTTAGAAAAATATCATTTTATTTTGTTTCTCAAAATAACATAAGGGTCTATACTGTTTCTGCAGTGATATTCCTCAGAACATTGATAGAATTCAGTAAGAGTTATACAAAATGAGGCAAAATCTCATGGCAGAAGTGATTTTCCATTTACAAAGCTAGCCAAGAGAAAGTGGAGAAGGGACCCAGAAATGAAGAAAGGCTGGCCTTTGGGGACGGATTCAGGGATGCTCCATAATGTGGAGTTGTCAAGGATGCCAAAGAACAGGCTGATGGGATAAGTCCCATCATAAGAATGGCAGTTGGGATGTCTAATACTCACCAGGAAAATGCTCTAAATGCATGCAACACTTAGATGAAAGCTTCAGACTTTCTTTGCATGTAGATTCACAATTCTTTCTGTGGTATATGAAAGTAATCAAGTAGAGGGATTTTGTTTTATAACTGGGTTACCCAGGGGAGAAAGACCAGAGTAGCTGAAAGCTGTAAGACATGAAAGCAATTAAAGATTTAGGAGAAATACAGTATAGCAGTGTCTAGGTAAAATGCAGTATGATCAACCCCCACACTATGAATCTCAGCAGATATTAGGAGCAGGATTTTGAGAAAAAAATTTTACTTAAGTCTCAATGGGTGAGGCAATTCAAAATATTGAATGCCTTATGTCAGCCAGAAGCTAGTATTTCAGATTATATATGGCACAGATTGTTGTTTAGTTACTAAGTCATGTCTTTTTACAACCCCATGGACTGTAGCCTTTCAGGCTCCTCTATCCATGGGTTTTCCAGCTAAGAATACTGGAGTGGGTTGCCACATCCTTCTGCAGGGTATGGTCCTGACCGAGAGATTAAAACTGGGTCTCCTACATTGCTGGCAACTTCCTTACCTCTGAGCCACCAGGGAAATCCATGACAAAGATACATAGAAAATAACTTATCAATGAAAATAATGAAATATATATGTGTTGACTATTTGCTGCTGTGCTTATATTACAATCCTAGGAGTTTGACATTCAGAGTTAACTTCTGATCTTACACATTTTAAATCATTTGCTACATTGTCTTTCCTACATAAATACATATCTGAAACAAAATACTGATTTTTCCAGAATCTCATGACCATGTGTAAAATGTCAGAAATTATTGATTGAAAATATACGCCTGAATTCATTAAATATTTCAGTTAGATTAATTTTGCATTAACAGTGAGAAGTTACAAATGTTTCTTGCAATAAAACATAAAGATGAATCATTCTTTGGCAGAAAATAAGTCAAAATCCAAATGATTAAAAGTGCATATATATAAAGTATATGCATGTATATGCAGATTTAACTAATACATCTATCCCGATCGGGCATTGCCCAGAACAGGTAGAAGGAGCTATGTTGAACTTCTTTCAGTTGAAAATCATTTTTGGCTACTTTTCTCTAAGGATAGGACTAGCTCTGTTTCAGCTTTCATTTAGAATTCTACTTGCTTTTAGGAACAAGGACCTTTTCGGAAACGGTCATTTATAACCTCACTGGATTTCCTAGGGCTTGACTGCACCTAGGTGGCACCGGTGTTAAAAAACCCGCCTGTCCATTCAGATTAAGAGATGCGGGTTTGATCCCTGGATTGGGAAGATCCCTGGAGAAGGGAATGGCAACCCACTCCAGTATTTTTGCCTGGAGAATCCAACAACAGAGGAGCCTGGTGGGTTGCAGTCCATATTGTTGCACAAAGTTGGACACAGCTGAAGTGACTTAGAACCCAGCACAGCACACGTTTCATGGTAACTTCTCAAAGTGAGAAAACTTATATTTTGGTTTTCTTTCTTCCACCTTCAAGTCTTCAGTGGAACTAATTCATGTGACAAAAGCAGCTTTTTCTTCTTTCATTTCACCTGGACCACGTGTTTTTAAAAGTCCACTTCATATCATTTAAGAAACAAGCATTCCTTGAATGATTTACTACAAGACACCGGAGAATACCACAAGACAGATTTTTCTTCCTGGAGCTTAATGTGGGAGCAGTTTTAAATGTACCTTTTCTCAGTTTACCATAATACATAACAGAAGGGAAATTAACAACCAATTGAACTCAATCTGGTCATCTTGTCACCCCTACATGTTCATAAATGCATTGAATTATATAATTCCTTCTTTATGTTATTGCACTCAAAGTATTATTATGTAATCATTGAAAGTAAATTTTAATTTTAACCATCAACGGGCATATATAGGGGTGATTTAAGTCAGTCACATTTATTTATTTTTACCAAATACCCCTTCTTATCCACCAATGAACTACAATCCAAAGATTATGGCCTATTAAATTGGAAGGGAAAAAAATGATGACTACCAATTTTACAGATAGAAAACAAATTAATTCACTGCTTCAGGTGACAGGACAGAATGAGAGGCAACATCAAAACCAAGAGTTTTGAAACACAACTTTTTCTGTGTTCTACATTATGCCATGAATAAAAAAGAAAATGATAATAGCTAAAGGAGAGCTAGAAAGAAAAAAATACAATGGAAATGTAAGTTGAGGGAAGTGGAGGTGATTTCAAAACATAGATGAAACTAGGGCCATGGACAACAATTGCAAAACTCATGGAGCCCTTGCATCTCCAAAGCAGATGCAGGAATCACATTAACAATATGCATAGTGAAAGTCAAAGTGAAAGTCACTCCGTCATGTCTGACTCTTTGCGACGCCATGGACTATACAGTCCGTGAAATTCTCCAGGCCAGAATACTGGAGTGGGCAGCCTTTGCCGTCTCCAGGGAATCTTCCCAACCCAGGGATCAAACCCAGGTCTCCTGCATTGCAGATGGATTCTTTACCAGCTGAGCCACAAGGGAAGCCCAACAATATGTGTAGTCAAATAGAAAATGTGTAGATTAAAGCCATCCTTAGAGAAACAAGCAGACACACTGGTGGATACTGTGTTAAGAGTAAGTGTAGGAAAAACAGTCCCCCATAATGCTGAGGAATGGACTTTGATCTTAGATTTTTATTACAAGATTCAAAAAAGGACCTATTTCCATCATTGGGAAGGTATTGTAAATGAAATGAACAAGTTTAAATAATCCTATCCTTGATCAAACTGGAGTTGTGTTCCCTGATGGATTCACATACAAAATGGTTTGCAACTCCCCCACCTAGCATGGTGCCTGAGATTCCCACCAGTCACTCTGCCTTAAGCAGTGTGCCTCAGAATGCCTTGGAGGAGTAATACGTGAATACCAATTTGCGTGTCAGCGTGGGTTTTTGAAATTCAAATCAGCTGTCACATTGCTGTGGTGAAAGGAACTCAGCTTCTATAACTGGACAGAACTGGATTTGAAACTTTTCTACTACTTAACTGTTAGTATCCTCTTGAGTAAAGTATTCAACATCTCCTAGATAATGAAAAATATATATGCAAAATGCCTGGTGAACATCTGACGCATGTAGGTTCCCAGGAGATGGTCATTTTCTTTTACTCCCTTGAAAGTTCAAAAGATAGTTCTGAAGTAAACTTAAATCTGAGTACAGTAAGTAGGCAGATACTACCTAGCAAAGCAAAAATACTACCTTTCATTTAATAAAATATTTAAATATCTGAATAAGAACCACATCCTCCTTCTGTTAAAGCTGAATAGACAAATTATTGAATTGCTATTGCTATTTTTTCCCTATCTCCATACTGCTAAAGTACAAATGGGCATCTGAATATCCTATTGGCCCCACAAATTCAGTGTGTTCAGTATGAAATGTAATCTTTTCCAACACGACTTTTTCTTCATAAATTCTCCATGACCCTTCATGACACCAATAGTCTGAGTTCTCTAAATATTCAAATATTACTCCAAATATGTTCAAATATTACTTAAAATAGACTCACAATGGTTATTATGTGTGGACTGGTGAATGGGGGTGTCCCAGAGATCCTAATCCTCTAAATTTGGAAAATTGTCATAATGACTGGAAGATGTTCTCAAATTTAGTGGGTGGGAGACAGATGCAGAAATATCTCGATGCTGGGAGATTGCTAATCTTTCACATTGAAGAATTCTGGAGCCCAGATATCAGTGGAGGCCCCAGTGAAACATCATGCCCATTTTCTGTTCTATATTCCTACTTCTGTTGTACTTGTCCAGGCTTTATTACTACCTTGAATTGTAGAATGTTTGTTTCTTGGAAGAAACTTGAGGGCCATGTACATCAGGAAACTAAGGCCAAAAAAGGTTAATTTTCTGGCCCAAGTTACATAACTACTTTCTTGCAAAGCCCAAGTTGACCTGAGATCTGATTGTTACCCCTCTAGACTTGACTGAGGTTACAATACTATGTTACTGTTTTCCACATTTAAATCAAATCCTCCATTGAACAGAGATGAACTAAATCTTCAAGAACCTCACTTTCCAATCCCAAACGATCCTCAGTGTTTTCCCCTTTGCCTATTATGTACATTCCTCATCCTGGTCTCTGGACTGTCCATGATCTGGGCCAACCAGGCCAGGTGATATTATTTCACCCTGCTTTCCTGCTATTTTCAAGGGACAAACAGCTCTTGATGACTCTCAAGCACATATTGGGCATTTATATCTCCCCTCAAACTGTTCCCTTTGCCTAAAATATTCTCCACATGCTCTCTCTGTCGAATTTCCACTGACATTGAAGTGTCTCCTTCATGAAGCTTTATAAAGTAAAGCTTTCCCCATCAAGATATGCTCTTTCTTTATCACTTTTAATACCTGCTGGCTGTTATTGGAATTACTGAGATTTGGCAGGTATTATAGCTATCTGACTTTTTTTCTATCTAAGAAAAAGGCCTAATGTGCAAAACTTTATTTATATAATATTTTATACATGGAAGTTAGTAAAAGTTTGAGAGGTAGATACACAAAAGATCTAGCAGCAAATCTAAGGGGGAAAAATCAAAAGAGAAAAATCTTTCCATTCTTAACTATTCACCTTTAAAAAAGCTTTAAAGGACTTCTCACCCCTACTTCGGAACTCCTGTTAACATTATAATTGGAATTCACAGGAAATGTGTGTCGATTTCAAAGAAAACAGAAGGGAATGACATCATTCCTGTTCTTTCTGCTGCCTTCAATCAAAGTTTCATTTATCTCTGTCATCTAATCTATGCTGTCAGCAGTAAGGATGGGAACCTCATTAATAGAAACCAGAGAGGATCTTCCACATTGAACATGAAAACTCCTGAAGTATCCTCAAGACAATTGTACTGCATATTACAACTTTGAGAACTGATAATTCTGAACTGGCATCAGCAGTTCATTTAGAACTTGGTTAACACCATAATTGTGGAAGGACAAATCTTTGTAAAATTTTTCTATTCATCACAGTATAACCTGATGCTTAGTTAAAAGTAACCTATAAGGCAGAGCTGGGGTTTAGAGTCTAACTGACTACTCACTTCCAAATTAAAGTCTTGGTATATGAAAGTCTGTATGTGTGTGTGTGTAATAAATCTAAACATATTCTACATATAAGTGTGCTTTCTTAATGTGTCCTACATGAAAACAAAATTATCACATGATCAATTAGTATCAATGGACCAATATAAATGAGCTGAAAATATATTTTTGTAATATTCAGGGATGAGAAGAGAATTCCTCCCCCCAAAATATTTAAAGAGTATATAATCCAATTTAGAGGAACAGAATTTTAATCATAATTATGAGCTAATTAGTCCAGAATTTTATTCCAACCTTTTAAGTGTGGAAATCAAGCTTCTGTATCATATCTAAGTTCATCAATAGTTACTAGAGTCTTTGTACAATGGTGAAACCTTTGATACTACTGGGCATTCTCTCATTTTTATGCACTTGGTTAGATTTTATTTTTTTACAGTAAAGAACTATTTTCTCTAAATTTAGAACAGATAATAATTGTTGTTAGGATCGGATAAAAGGTAATCATTATGTATGCTGTACTTTAATCTCTTCTACAAAAATGTATATATCTTCTCTTAAAAAGTTATTCCACAAAACTTAAGAGCTGTGTTCTTTCATATGCAATTAATATTAATTTACCTTCCAAGGCTTGCTCGTTGAACTTAATCAATATAAATGATTGTTCATATCATGCCATTTTACATGTTATATCATAAGCTATTAGATTGCCTCGTATTGCATTATATTTAAATAGAGTTCTACAGTAAATAGGTGGTTTTCAGAATGGGAGAAAATAATAGCAAATGAAGCAACTGACAAACAACTAATCTCAAAAATATACAAGCAACTCCTACAGCTCAACTCCAGAAAAATAAATGACCCAATCAAAAAATGGGCCAAAGAACTAAATAGACATTTCTCCAAAGAAGACACACAGAGGGCTAACAAACACATGAAAAGATGCTCAACATCACTCATTATCAGAGAAATGCAAATCAAGACCACTATGAGGTACCATTTCACACCAGTCAGAATGGCTGCGATCCAAAAGTCTACAAATAATAAATGCTGGAGAGGGTGTGGAGAAAAGGGAACCCTCTTACACTGTTGGTGGGAATGCAAACTAGTACAGCCACTATGGAGAACAGTGTGGAGATTCCTTAAAAAACTGGAAATAGAACTGCCTTATGATCCAGCAATCCCACCGCTGGGCATACACACTGAGGAAACCAGAAGGGAAAGAGACACGTGTACCCCAATGTTCATCGCAGCACTGTTTATAATAGCCAGGACATGGAAGCAAACTAGATGTCCATCAGCAGATGAATGGATAAGAAAGCAGTGGTACATATACACAATGGAGTATTACTCAGCCATTAAAAAGAATACATTTGAATCAGTTCTAATGAGGTGGATAAAACAGGAGCCTATTATACAGAGTGAAGTAAGCCAGAAGGAAAAACACCAATACAGTATACTAATGCATATATATGGAATTTAGAAAGATGGTAACAATAACCCGGTGTACGAGATAGCAAAAGAGACAGTGATGTATAGAACAGTCTTATGGACTCTGTGGGAGAGGGAGAGGGTGGGAAGATTTGGGAGAATGGCATTGAAACATGTAAAATATCATGTATGAAACGAGATGCCAGTCCAGGTTCGATGCACGATACTGGATGCTTGGGGCTAGTGCACTGGGACGACCCAGAGGGATGGTATGGGAGGAGGAGGGAGGAGGAGGTTCAGGATGGGAACACATGTATACCTGTGGTGGATTCATTTTGATATTTGGCAAAACTAATACAATTATGTAAAGTTTAAAAATTAAATAAAATTTAAAAAAAAAAAGAAAAATTGTTCAGTACTTCACTAATAGCTTGTATTATTTCCTGAAAGTTTCTTTTTGTAGAAAAGAGCATGCCACTTCTCTGTGGGATGCTCCATCAAGTTCTTGTTTATTGTAACCAGGAGATGAAATTTCCAAACAAACACTGGTGTTTACAGCACTTGGAGAGCATGTGGCCGCCATTCCGGTCTCTGTCAAGCATGTGCCCCACCTGCCTTTTGGCTTTGGCTTAAACAAGTTGGTTGGGCCATAACACAAGTGTGAGAACACGAGAATGTGAGATGCCACAGGCCAGGTGACATGCCAGTGCTGAAAAGCTGGTACATGGCAGGGCACCACTGTGTACATAAAAAGGCCACATGCCACACCAAAATGTGGCAGCCATGGCTCCCAAATCAGATGAATAATTTCCTTTCCATTATGTTCTCACAAACATGTTGCAAAACAATAAACCTTGAGCTATACCAAGTCCAAAAGTTCAGGGTTTCAGAAGACTGACAAGTGAATATTTATATTTATTTCTGAGTTGATTGACACATAGAACTTTTTTTAAACCATGCTTATTTATGACTTGAGAAATACTTTTTTTAAGGCAACAGAAATTATTCTCATAGGTATGGGCTTCTGACATGGCCAAATCCTGCAGATCAGCAAATTTTATATATATATATATACATATATATATATATATATATGTATATATATATATATACAATTCCTCTACTTTTCTTGAATTTCATACTTCTGTATGCTATCACCAGGTCCGCAGTACTAATGGAATTGCAGTTGAATTCACTTCAAGTGTTGGCAGAAAAGGATAAGGAAAAAATAATTACACTTTAAAAATTCTGTTGAGTCTAGTGTAAGTTACAGAATTTAAAAATGTGCAATGTCAGGTAAACCAAGGTGTTTTCTTAGCTCTGACTGTACTGCTAAATAAGTAAACATAAAAGATGAATAAAATTTCTATATTTTTTATTCATCTTAACAATGGAAGGCTCAATTCAAGGCTAAAATACTTTTGAAAGTTTTAAAGACTTAGTATTGAGGATTTCTTTCTCTTTCTTTGCCACTTTATAATTTTTTTAATTGAAGGATAATTGCTCTACAGAATTTTGTTGTTTTCTGTCAAACATCAACAAGAATCAGCCATAGGTACACCCGTGTCCTTTCCCTCCCAAACCTCCCTCCCATCTCCCTCCCCATCCCACCCTTCTAGATTGTCACAGAGCCCCTATTTGAGTTCCTTGAGTCATACAGCAAATTCCCATTGACTATCTATTTTACATGCGGTAGGTAAATTTCCGTGTTACTCTCTCCATACATCTCCCCCTCTCCCTCCTCCCCTGCCCCCCTAAATAGGTCTGTTCTTTATGTCTGTTTCTCCATTGCTGCCCTAAATACTGAAATAAATACTAATACTAAAATACTAAAATAAATACTAATACTAAAATTCATCAGTATTATCTTTCTGGATTCCATATATATGCGTCAACATACAATGTTTGTATTTCTCTTTCTAACTTACTTCACTCTATATAATAGGCTCTACGTTTGTCTACCTCATTAGAACTGACTCAAATGCATTCCTCTGTATGGCTGAGCAATATTCCATTGTGTATATCTACCACAGCTTCTTTATCCTTTCATCTGTTGATGGACATCTAGGTTGCTTCCATGTTCTAGCTATTGTAAATAGTGCTGCAATGAACATTGGTATACATGTGTCTTTTTCAATTTTGGTTTCCTCAGGGTATATGCCTAGGAGTGGGATTGCTGGGTCATGTGGTGGTTTTATTCCTAGTTTTTTAAGGAATCTCCATACCATCTTACATAATGGCTATATCAATATACATCCCTACCAGCAATGCAAGAGTGTTCCCTTTTCTTCACACCCTCTCCAACATTTATTGTCTGCAGACTTTTTGTTGATGGCCATTCTGACTAGTGTGAGGTGGTATCTCATTGTAGTTTTGATTTGCATTTCTCTAATAATGAGTGATGTTGAGGATCTTTGCATGTGTTCGTTAGCCATAAATATGTCTTATTTGGAGAAATGTCTGTTTAGGTCTTACTCCCGCTTTTTTATTGGGTTGTTTGTTTTTCTGGTTTTGAGTTGTATGAGCTGCTTGTGTATTTTGGAAATTAAATCTTTGTCAGTTGTTTCCTTTGCTATATTTTCTCCCATTCTGAGGGTTGTCTTTTCATCTTGTTTGTAGCTTCCTTTGCTGTGCAAAAGCTTTTAAGTTTAATTAGGTCCCACTTGTTTATTTTGTTCTTATTTCCATTACTCTGGTAGGTGAGTCACAGAAGATCCTACTTTGATTTATGTCATCAAGTGCTCTGCCTGTTTTACTCTAAGAGTCTTATAGTTTCTGGTCTTACATTTAGGCCTTTAATCCATTTTGAATTTATCTTTTTGTATGTTCTAATTTCATTCTTTTGTATGTAAATGTCTGGTTTTCTCAGCACCACTTATTGAAGAGGCTATCTTTGCCTCTTTGTATATTCTTCCCTCCTTTGTAAAAAATAAGGTACCCATAAGTTTGTGGGTTTATTTCTGGGCTCTCTATCTTCCTCCAGTGGTCTTTATTTCTGTTTTTGTGCCTGTACCATAATGTTTGATGACTGCAGCTTTGTAGTGCAGTCTGAAGTCAGGAAGATTGATTCCTCCAGCTCCGTTCTTCTTTCTCAACATTGCTTTGTCTGTTCAGGGTCTTTTGTGTTTCCATATGAATTGTGACTTTTTTGTTCTAGATCTGTAAAAAAAAAAAATGCCATTTGTGATTTGAGAGAGATCACATTGAATCTGTAGATTGCATTTGGTAGTATAGTCATTTCAAAATATTGATTCTTCCTACCCAGGAACATGGGGTATCTCTCCATCTGTTTATATCATCTTTGATTTATTTCATCAGTATCTTATAATTTTCCATATACAGTTCTTTTGTCTCCCAAGGTAGGTTTGTTCCTAGTTTATTCTTTTTGTTGTAATAGCGAATGGGATTAATTCCTTACTTTCTCTTTCTGATTTTTATTGTTATTATATAAGAATGCAAGTGATTTCTGTCTATTGACCTTGTATCCCATGACTTTGCTGACTTCACTGATTAGCTCTAGAATGGGAGAAAATAATAGCAAATGAAGCAACTGACAAACAACTAATCTCAAAAATATACAAGCAACTCCTGCAGCTCAACTCCAGAAAAATAAATGACCCAATCAAAAAATGGGCCAAAGAACTAAATAGACATTTCTCCAAAGAAGACATACAGATGGCTAACAAACACATGAAAAGATGCTCAACATCACTCATTATCAGAGAAATGCAAATCAAGACCACTATGAGGTACCATTTCACACCAGTCAGAATGGCTGCGATCCAAAAGTCTACAAATAATAAACGCTGGAGAGGGTGTGGAGAAAAGGGAACCCTCTTACACTGTTGGTGGGAATGCAAACTAGTACAGCCACTATGGAGAACAGTGTGGAGATTCCTTAAAAAACTGGAAATAGAACTGCCTTATGATCCAGCAATCCCACCGCTGGGCATACACACTGAGGAAACCAGAAGGGAAATTTTCAGATAGTTTCTTTTGGGTTTTCTATGTAGAGTATAATGTCATCTGCAAACAGTGAGAATATTGCTTCTTCTTTTCTAATCTGGATTGCTTTTATTTCTTTTTCTTCTCTAATAGCCATAACTAGGACTTCCAAAACTGTGTTGAATGCTAGTGGTGAGAGTAGACACCCTTGTTTTGTTCCTGATCTTAGAAGGAATGCTTTTAATTTTTCACCATTGAGCATAATGTTTACTATGGGCGCATCATGTATGGCCTTTAATATGTTGAGGTAGGTTCCTTCTATGCCCATTTTTTAATGTGTTTTTATCATATAAGGTGCTGAACTTTGTCAAAGGGTTTTTCTGCATCTATTGAGATGATCATATAGCTTTTATCTTTCATTGTGTTAATATGGTGTATCACATTGACTGATTTGTATATTTTGAAGAATCCTCGCATCCCTGGAATAAACCCAACATGGTCACGGTGTATAAGTTTTTAAATGTGTTTTTTAATTCTGTTTGCTAGAATTTTGTTGAGGATTTTTGCATCTGTATTCATCAGTGATATTAGCCTGTAATTTTCTTATTTTGTATGTGTCGTCTTTGCCCGGTTTTGGTATCAGGGTAATTGTGGCCTCATAGAATGAGTTTGGAAGTGTTCCTCTGCAAGTTTTTGGAAGAGTTTCAAAAAGCTAGGCATTAACTTTGCTCTAAGTGTTTGATAGAATTTCCCTGTGACACCATCTGGCCCTAGGCTTTTGATTTTGGGGAGGTTTTTGATCAGAGTTTCAATTTCTGTGTTTGTAATTGGCTTGTTCTTAATTTCTATTTCTTCTTGGTTCAGTCTTGGGAGGTTGAACTTTTCTAAGAATCTGTCCATTTTCTTTAGGTTGTCCACTTTATTAGCATATAGTTGCTCATACTATCCTCTTATTATCCTTTGTATTTCTGTGTTGTCTGTTGTAACCTCTCCTTTATCGTTTATAATTTTGTTGATTTGATTTTTCCCTTTTTTTCTTGATGAGTCTGGCTAGCAATCTGTCAATTTTGTTTATCTTCTCAAAGAATCAGCTTTAAATTTTATTAATCTTTGCTATCATTTCCTTAATTTCTTTTTCATTTATTTCTTCTCTAATCTCTATGACTTCTTTCCTTCTGCTGATTTTGGGGGGTTTTTGTTCTTTTTCCAGCTGCTCTAGATGTAGAGTTAAGTGTCTATTCGATGCTTTTCCTGTTCCTTGATGTATGATTGTTTGTCAATCAAGACCTAGAAGGACAGTTCAGTTCAGTCGCTCAGTCGTGTCCGACTCTTTGATACCCCATGAATTGCAGCACACCAGGCCTCCCTGTCCATCACCAACTCCCAGAGTTCACTCAGACTCACGTCCATCGAGTCAGTGATGCCATCCAGCCATCTCATCCTCTGTCGTCCCCTTCTCCTCCTGCCCCCAATCCCTCCCAGCATCAGAGTCTTTTCCAATGGGTCAACTCTTTGCATGAGGTGGCCAAAGTACTGGAGTTTCAGCTTTAGCAGCATTCCTTCCAAAGAAATCCCAGGGCTGATCTCCTTCAGAATGGACTGGTTGGATCTCCCTGCAGTCCAAGGGACTCTCAAGAGTCTTCTCCAACACCACAGTTCAAAAGCATCAATTCTTCGGCACTCAGCCTTCTTCACAGTCCAACTCTCACATCCATACATGACCACAGGAAAAACCAGAGCCTTGACTAGACGGACCTTTGTTGGCAAAGTAATGTCTCTGCTTTTGAATATGCTATTAAGGTTGGTCATAACTTTCCTTCCAAGGAGTAAGCGTCTTTTAATTTCATGGCTGCAGTCACCATCTGTAGTGATTTTGGAGCCCTCCAAAATAAAGTCTGACACTGTTTCCACTGTTTCCCCATCTATTTCCCATGAAGTGATGGGACCAGATGCCATGATCTTCGCTTTCTGAATGTTGAGCTTTAAGCCAACTTTTTCACTCTCCACTTTCACTTTCATCAAGAGGCTTTTGAGTTCCTCTTCACTTTCTGCCATAAGGGTGGTGTCATCTGCATATCTGAGGTTATTGATATTTCTCCGGGCAATCTTGCTTCCAGCTTGTGTTTCTTCCAGTCCAGCGTTTCTCATGATGTACTCTGCATATAAGTTAAATAAGCAGGGTGACAATATACAGCCTTGACGAACTCCTTTTCCTATTTGGAACCAGTCTGTTGTTCCATGTCCAGTTCTAACTGTTGCTTCCTGACCTGCATACAAATTTCTCAAGAGGCAGATCAGGTGGTCTGGTATTCCCATCTCTTGAAGAATTTTCCACAGTTGATTGTGATCCACACAGTCAAAGGCTTTGGCATAGTCAATAAAGCAGAAATAGATGTTTTTCTGGAACTCCCTTGCTTTTTCCATGATCCAGCAGATGTTGGCAATTTGATCTCTGGTTCCTCTGCCTTTTTTAAAACCAGCTTGCACATCAGGAAGTTCAAGGTTCACATATTGCTGAAGCCTGGCTTGGAGAATTTTGAGCATTACTTTACCAGCATGTGAGATGAGTTCAATTGTGTGGTAGTTTGAACATTCTTCGGCATTGCCTTTCTTTGGGACTGGAATGAAAACTGACCTTTTTCAGTCCTGTGGCCACTGCTGAGTTTTCCAAATTTGACAGAGAGTCCCTTAAAGAGTAAACTCAAAGAGAAACACCTTGAGACACATTAATCAGGGTAACAGAGATTAAGCACAAAGAAAGAATGTTAAAACCAACAAGGGAAAATCAACAAGTAACACACAAGGGAAAATCCATATGATTAACAGCAGGTCTTTCAGGAAAAACTCTGCAGGCCAGAAGGGAATGGCAGGATATTTTTAAAGTACTGAAAGAGCAAAATCTACAACCAAGATTACTAGATCTGGCAATGATATCATTCAAAATTGATGGAGAAATAAAAAGCTTTATAGACAAGCAAAAGTTGAGAGAATTTAGCACCACTAAACCAGCCTTACAGCAAATACTTAAGGAACTTACATAGCCAATAAACACAAGAGAAAGGAAAGATCTCTAAAAACAAACCAAAACCATCAAGAAAATGCCAATAGGAACACATGTATCAATAATTACCTTAAATGTTAATGGATTAAATACACCAACCAAAAGATACAGACTGACTGAATGGATATAAAAATAAGACTCATATATATGCTGCCTACAAGAGACCCACTTCAGACCTAGAGACACATACAAACAGAAAGTAAAAGGATGGAAAAAGATACTTCATGAAAATGGAAACCAAAAGAAAGCCAGAGTGGCAATCTTTATTTCAGACAAAATAGACTTTAAAAATAAAGAATATTATAAGAGACAAAGAAGGATACTACATAATGATCAAGAGATCAATCCAAGAAGAAGATATAACAATTGTAAATATTTATGCACTCAAATAGGAGCACCAACATAAGGCAAACTCTAACAGGCATATGAGGGGAATGACAGTCATGCAATAATAGTAGGGGACCTTAACACCTAACTTATTCCCATGGACAGATCATCAAAACAAAGAAGCAATAAGGAAACACAAACCTTAAATTAAACATTAAATGAACTGGGCCTAATTGATATCTTCAGGACTTTCCATCCAAATGCAGAAGAATACACTTTCTTCTCAAGTGCACATGGAACATTTTCCAGGATAGTCCACACCTTGGGCCACAAATCAAACCTCAGTAAATTTAAGAACATTTAAATCATACTAAGTATCTTCTCTAACCACAATGCTATGAGACAGACATCAACTACAGGGGGAAAATTCAGAAAACACAAACTTATGGAGATTAACAGATCAGATCAGATCAGTCACTCCGTCGTGTCCGACTCTTTGCAACCCCATGAATCGCAGCACACCAGGCCTCCCTGTCCATCACCAACTCCCAGAGTTCACTCAGACTCACGTCCATCGAGTCAGTGATGCCATCCAGCCATCTCATCCTCTGTCGTCCCCTTCTCCTCCTGCCCCCAATCCCTCCCAGCATCAGAGTCTTTTCCAATGGGTCAACTCTTTGCATGAGGTGGCCAAAGTACTGGAGTTTCAGCTTTAGCAGCATTCCTTCCAAAGAAATCCCAGGGCTGATCTCCTTCAGAATGGACTGGTTGGATCTCCCTGCAGTCCAAGGGACTCTCAAGAGTCTTCTCCAACACCACAGTTCAAAAGCATCAATTCTTCGGCACTCAGCCTTCTTCACAGTCCAACTCTCACATCCATACATGACCACTGGAAAAACCATAGCCTTGACTAGATGGACCTTTGTTCGCAAAGTAATGTCTCTGCTTTTGAATATGCTATTAAGGTTGGTCATAACTTTCCTTCCAAGGAGTAAGCGTCTTTTAATTTCATGGCTGCAGTCACCATCTGTAGTGATTTTGGAGCCCTCCAAAATAAAGTCTGACACTGTTTCCACTGTTTCCCCATCTATTTCCCATGAAGTGGTGGGACCGGATGCCATGATCTTCGTTTTCTGAATGTTGAGCTTTAAGCCAACTTTTTCACTCTCCACTTTCACTTTCATCAAGAGGCTTTTGAGTTCCTCTTCACTTTCTGCCATAAGGGTGGTGTCATCTGCATATCTGAGGTTATTGGTATTTCTCCCGGCAATCTTGATTCCAGCTTGTGCTTCTTCCAGCCCAGTGTTTCTCCTGATGTACTCTGCATATAAGTTAAATAAGCAGGGTGACAATATATAGCCTTGACGAACTCCTTTTCCTATTTGGAACCAGTCTGTTGTTCCATGTCCAGTTCTAACTGTTGCTTCCTGACCTGCATACAAATTTCTCAAGAGGCAGATCAGGTGGTCTGGTATTCCCATCTCTTGAAGAATTTTCCACAGTTGATTGTGATCCACACAGTCAAAGGCTTTGGCATAGTCAATAAAACAGAAATAGATGATTAAATAATGATTAAATAAATAAAAAATAGATATTAAATAATAAATTAAATAGAGATTAAACAATGCATTACTAAATAATGAAGAGGTTACTGGAGAAATAGGAAGGGAAACCAAAAGATTCCTAGAAACAAATGACAATGAAAACACAATGACCCAAAACCTAAGGAATTCAGCAAAAGCAGTTCTAAGAGGATTTCTTTCTTGATGAGAAGACATCAGCAGAAGTCTTGAAATACTCTAAAGGGCTTTAGTCTCTGCTGTGAAATTATAAACAAAGAAATAATTGTGGAATTGGTACTATCAGCATTTTTTCTACTATTGTTGTTATTTTTGTTCAGCTGCCCAGTCCCGTCCAACTCTTTTGCGACCCTATGGACTGCAGTACCCCAGGCCTCTCTGTCCCTCGCCATCTCCCAAGTTTGCCCAAGTTCACATGCATTGCATCAGTGATGCCATCCAGCCATCTCATCCTCTGATGCCCTCTTCTCCTTCTGCCTCAATCTTTCCCTGGGTCAGGGACTTTTCCAATGAGTCAACTGTTTACATCAGATGACTAAAATACTGGGGTTTCAACTTCAGCATCAGTCCTTCCAAAGAGTATTTTTCTAGCATAATAAAACTTATTTCTAGCATAAAAATGTACAGTTTTTAAAGTATCTTTACTTTTCCATCTGTTTAACCACAAACCATGAACTTTCAAGGAGCAGAATACGTCTAGCTATATCTTTTGTCATAGATTTCACATGATGTTAGAAGTGAATCAGGGTTCCCTGGTGGGTCATCTAGTAAAGACTCTGCCTGCAATTCAGGAGACCCAGGTTTGATCCTTGGGTTGGGAATATCCTCTAGAGAAGGGAATGGCAACCCACTCCACTATTCCTACCTGTAAATTTCCATGGACAGAGGAGCCTGACCAGCTAGTCCACAGGGTTGCAAAGAATCAGACACGACCAAATGACTAACACTAGAAGTAAATCAGGGAGGTTTTAAAACACCAAAAATTGTATTAATACATGGAGAGCTGTACAGTGTCAGTAATTTAGATTTACATGCTTTAGTTCTTGACTTTTACAACTGTCCCCTAAATTTCCTAAAATAATTACCATCCCTCAGTGTGGGATTGAGAGTATCATGCCAGGTCCACAGTCTGATTTTAGACGAATGAACTCATTGTATTACTTCCCGAAAAAAAGAGCAACTGATGCTGTGCTACGCTTATAATCTCATGTTGCTTAGTAAAGATATTTGGGGAAGGTTATTTACTCCCTGTGTGCTGAGTAAATTATTGCTTGTAAAAGATTATGCTTCTCCAGATAGCATTAGAAATAAAGTCTTGGTTCTTTTTACTTGAAGTCTGGTTGATTTTCAGCATCTTTTAAGCCCAGACTCTGAATGAGAATGTCATCTATTTGAAATAGTATGCTGAAATACAGATTTAAAACTTTGATACTACCTCTTGGTAGATACACAAACTGAGAAAAAAGTGAGGGGAATCTCGAGACCATGTGGAAACAATGCCATATGAGAGCACAAGTATTAATATTCAACGAGTGGGCGGGGGGAAGCTTTGAAGACCAAGCATGACTTTGAATACTGAATCTCCAAGCAGAATATTCAGATATGGCTTCTATATTCCATGTTTTAAAATAAGTACAACACTGGCAAAGCTGTTACATGTTGTACTATGTATGTTTCGGTCATGAATCTACAGAAAGAGGTACCTTATCCTTGCTTTAAGGTTTTGAGCACACTGACTCCATAAGAATTACTTATCACCCTGACTCTCTATGTGAATTTTATAATTTCTAGAATTACAACTCTAAAATATTTTACTACTACTATGAAAATCAAAATTGTAAATCAGATAAAAATACACAGATAAATCAAATATTTTCCTGACATTTCTTTCACCTCTCCTTTTGATCTCCAGTCTCTTATTTCTCATTTACATTTTTATATCCTTGCATGCGACAATAATCCCCTTCTCCCACAGACCATACACACTTTCAGCATATTATAAAGACATCTTTCCATTGTCTACCGCATTTCTTTTTTTTTTTTTTTTCTTTGACTTTATTCACTGAGACACAGAGAGTTAAACTGGAGGTAATACTTGGGAGACGTTTGTGATTGAAAAGTAAAGTGAGATTAAATGATTGTTCTCTGTTTCACAACTACCTAAAGTGAAAGCAATGTTGATCCCATCAACTTAAATCTGAATTGGTGATTTAGTGCCAAACATATCATTTTAACCATGGTACCTAAATTAGAGTAGGACAGCAGCGTACCCCTACCATCAATGTCTATGTCACATGCATGCATTCATGATAAATTTCTTCAGTCATGGCTGACTTTTTGTGACCCTATGGATTGTGGCTTGCCAGGCTCTTCTGTCTGTGGGATTCTCCAGACAAGAATACTGCAGTGGGTTCCCATGCCCTCCTCCAGGAGATGACACATAGTAGGTTGCTAATAAATATTTGTTAAAATTGAACGGGAAAAATGTCACGTGTAATGTCAACTTGAAATTATTGGCCTAGGAGTGTGGCAAGATGAAATAAGCAGAACGAGAATCAATTCTGCCCTAGGAGCTGAAAATTATGACAAAAAAAGAGTTTAGGAAAATAAATAGGTGAAAAAGAAGATTTAATAGTTTGAGTTAGTAAGAATATTCCCTGGTGGGTCAGACAGTAAAGAATCTGTCTGCAATGCAAAAGACCCATATTCAATCCCTGGGTTGAAAAGCCCCCTTGGAGAAAGGAATGGCAATCCACTTCAGTATTCTTGCCTGGAGAATTCCATGGACAGAGGAGCTTGGCAGGCTACAGTCCATGGGGTCATAAAGAGTAAGACACGACTGAGCGACTAACACTTTCTTTCACTTTCAAGGATATACTGTTCAACATAAAGGACACAGCTTATGTCTTTATAAACTAATGTTTTAATTTTCTTCAGATAAATATACAAGGGTAGAAATGCTGAATCATTTTGCAGTTTTATTTTTAATTTTTTGAGGCTTCTCCATACCGTTTTCCATAGTGATAAATCTACATTCCCACCAACAGTACACGAGGGTTCTCTTTTCTCCATATCCTCACCAAAACTTGCTGTTTTTTGTCCTTTTGATAATAGCCATTCTGATGGTTGTGAGGTAATATCTTACTGTGGTTTTGATTTGCCTTTCCCTGAAGATAAGTGATGCTGAACATCTTTCTGTGTGCCTACGACCATCTCTATTGGAGTTCCATCTGTATCTGAGCTGAAGCCCCAATACTTTGACTACTTGATGTGAAAAGCCGATTCACTGGAAAGGAATTTCCCGATGCTGGGAAAGACTGAGGACAAGAGGAGAAGGTAGCAACAGGGGATGAGATGGTTGGATGGCATCACTGACTCAACGGACATGAGTTTGAGCAAACTACTTGAGATAGTGAAGGACAGGGAAGCCTGGCATGGTGCAGTTCATGGGGTCTCAGAGTCAGACACAACTTAGTGACTGAACAATTACCATTTGTATGTTTTCTTTGGAAACAAGCCTATTTAGGCCATGATTTACAATAATCAAGATATATAAGCAATCTGTGTCTATGGACAGATAAATAATTTAAAAAGATGTAGGATATGTATATATTTATCTCTATACATATTTTAAGTGGCTCCAAGTGTCATTCTCTATAGATGCTACAAGGCTATCATTTTATGTTTGCTTTATAAATTAACATACACACACACACACACACACACACACACACGCACACATTCGGCATCCAGCCATCGGGCTTCCCATGTGGCGCTACTGGTAAAGAACCCGCCTGCCAATACAGGAGATTTAAGAGACGTGGGTTCTGTTCCTGGGTCAGGAAGGTGCCCTGGAGGAGGAAATGGCAACCTACTCAGTATTCTTGCCTGGAGAATCCCATGGACAGAAGAGCCTGGAGGGCTACAGTCCATAGGACTTCAGGGAGTCAGACTTGACGGAAGTGACCTGCACAAGCACGCACATCAGCCAGTAGAGAATACATTTCCGCCGTTTACAACAACACGGATGGACCCGGCGGGTATTATGCTAAGTGAAATGCGTCAGACAGAGAGGGTGAATACTGGCTCTTTTCACTAACATGTGGAATCTAAAAAAATAAACAAGTGAACAAATACAACAAAATAGAAAACATTCATAAATAAAACAAACTAGTGGTTGACAGAGGATAGAGGGTTGGGGGATGGGTAAAAGAGGTGAAGAGGATTAAGAGGTACAAACTACTGGATATAAATTAAATAAGTTACAGAGATATAATGTTCAACACAGGGAATATAATCAACAGTATTATAATAACTTCGATGTATGTATTAAATTCCTATGTTGTATGCCTACAACCAATACAAGATTATAAGTCAACTGTAAGCTTCTGCACATCAAAGGAAACTATTAGCAAGGTGAAAAGACAGCCTTCAGAATGGGAGAACATAATAGCAAATGAAGCAACTGACAAACAACTAATCTCAAAAATATATAAGCAACTCCTACAGCTCAACTCCAGAAAAATAAATGACCCAATCAAAAAATGGGCCAAAGAACTAAATAGACATTTCTCCAAAGAAGACATACAGAGGGCTAACAAACACATGAAAAGATGCTCAACATCACTCATTATCAGAGACATGCAAATCAAAACCACTATGAGGTACCATTTCACACCAGTCAGAATGGCTGCGATCCAAAAGTCTACAAATAATAAATGCTGGAGAGGGTGTGGAGAAAAGGGAACCCTCTTACACTGTTGGTGGGAATGCAAACTAGTACAGCCACTATGGAGAACAGTGTGGAGATTCCTTAAAAAACTGGAAATAGAACTGCCTTATGATCCAGCAATCCCACCGCTGGGCATACACACTGAGGAAACCAGAAGGGAAAGAGACACGTGTACCCCAATGTTCATCGCAGCACTGTTTATAATAGCCAGGACATGGAAGCAACCTAGATGTCCATCAGCAGATGAATGGATAAGAAAGCAGTGGTACATATACACAATGGAGTATTACTCAGCCATTAAAAAGAATACATTTGAATCAGTTCTAATGAGGTGGATGAAACTGGAGCCTATTATACAGAGTGAAGTAAGCCAGAAAGAAAAACACCAATACAGTATACTAATGCATATATATGGAATTTAGAAAGATGATAACAATAACCCTGTGTACGAGACAGCAAAAGAGACAGTGATGTATAGAACAGTCTTATGGACTCTGTGGGAGAGGGAGAGGGTGGGAAGATTTGGGAGAATGGCATTGAAACATGTAAAATACGTATGAAACGAGATGCCAATCCAGGTTCGATGCACGATACTGGATGCTTGGGGCTAGTGCACTGGGACGACCCAGAGGGATGGTATGGGGAGGGAGGAGGGAGGAAGGTTCAGGATGGGGAACACATGTATACCTGTGGTGGATTCATTTTGATATTTGGCAAAACTAATACAATTATGTAAAGTTTAAAAATAAAATAAAATTTAAAACAAAAAAGAAAGGAAAAAAAAAGAAAAAGCAAACATAAAATGCTAGCCTTGTAGCACCTAGAGAGAATGAGACTTGGAGCCACGTGAAAAATTGAGAAGAGTTATGTCCATGTTATAACCTTGTAAAACAATTATTTGTTGGATCCTAAATTCAATTTTTTATATTTAAAAAATGCAAAGGAATGTATAGAGGAAAACATAAATTTGTCATTTTTAAATTTTCCTCACTATAATTTTTCAGTTTCATGATAAATTTAAAACAAAGAATGAAACCTATAAGAAAATAAAAATGTGTTTAGATTTTCTTAAGCCTGCCAAAATTATAGAGAAGCATAGTTACCACCCAGCGCTGTGTTTGGGTTTTTAGGGGAAAATGTTTTTATAATGCCCTAAGATACTCTTTTGGAGAAGGCAATGGCAACCCACTCCAGTACTTTTGCCTGGAAAATCCCATGGATGGAGGAGCATGGTGGGCTGCAGTCCATGGGATCGCGACTGAGCAACTTCCCTTTCACTTTTCACTTTCACGCATTGGAGAAAGAAATGGCAACCCACTCCAGTGTTCTTGCCTGGAGAATCCCAGGGATGGTGGAGCCTGGTGGGCTGCCGTCTATGGGGTCGCACAGAGTTGGACATGACTGAAGCAACTTAGCAGCACCAGCAGCAAGATACTCTTGAAAATGTACTGAACTTGACAAAGTGTGGATGAAGATGAATCGAAAGGGCATTTTGTTTGAGAAACTAAGTTTGATAATATTTTGCTAAGGAAAAATCAAGAGTGATCTATGATTCAAAAGGAAAGTGATACCAACATGAAACCCACAAATTTCTGAATTGAATCATTCCATCAAAAATTCTGACTTTAGTATATGCTTAACAATTGCTTTAATTTCTGATTCTCAAAGTTTAAAAAATATGGTTGCATAATGCTCAAAAGACATGTAAATAACTCTTGGAAGACATTTATAAAGCATCAAATACATCAGTAAATTTTATTGGAAAATTGTTTTTACCCATTTCACTGGACAGCAAGATTAGTAAAAAATATATATATCATTTTGCATGAATATATTCTTACATTAACTATATAATTTGCCAAACCACATATGGAAATTCAAAAAGAGAAAGATATTTTTTCTTGACCTGAAAGGAGGACCACACATATACTTCAGTGAATTGAAACAGCTGTGCACAATCTTTGGCACAGGAAACGTTTTTGAAAGATTACATCTGCATGGTCAGTTTGGGTTTTGATAAAATCACTTTTAATGTATAAATATAAAAATATGTTGAAATGCTTAAAAACATTTTTAAAAGTTGAGCAATTCACTCCTTGAATTCAGTGTCCTCTTTTTTCTCCTTTTTTTTGCGCAACTCTCCTGGGTAAACAATATGAATAAGACCATTCAATTGCAGACATTAAACTTGAAGCAGTGATAAAATTATTGTAAACATTCAGTTCAGTTCAGTCATGTCCGACTCTTTGTGACCCCATGAACCACAGCACACCAGGCCTCCCTGTCCATCACCAACTCCCAGAGTCCACCCAAACCCATGTCCATCAAGTCGGTGATGCCATCCAACCATCTCATCCTCTGTCGTCCCCTTCTCCTCCTGCCCTCAATCTTTCCCAGCATCAGGGTCTTTTCAAATGAGTCAGCTCTTCTCATCAGGTAGCCAAGGTATTGGTGTTTCAGCTTCAACATCAGTTCCTCCAATGAACACCCAGGACTGATCTTCTTTAGGATGGACTAGTGGATCTCCTTGCAGTCCAAGGGACCCTCAAGCGTCTTCTCCAACACCACAGTTCAAAAGCATCAATTCTTCGGTGCTCAGCCTTCATTAGGAAATCTTAATTCTATCCTTGGCTGTTGAATTTGCTAAATAATACATTATAAATTACTTAATCCATATATTACTCAGTTTCCTTGTATAGCAAGATTAATAACTTTTTATTTACTGGAACTTTTAAAGAAGATATAAAAACCAAGTGAAATCTTGAGACTATTTCCATATTTTTTTCTTAAGTTACTAAGTTATGTCTGACTCCTGTGACCCCATGGACTGTAGCCCACCAGGCTTCTCTGTCCACGGGCAAGAATGCTGGAGTGGATTGTCATTTCCTTCTTCAGGGGTTCTTCCCAACCCAGGGATTGAACCCAAGTCTCCTGCATTGCAGGCCAATTCTTTACCAGCTGAGCCAGCAAGGAAGCCTTGGTGTTTTTATATTACCTATAATTAGAGTCAGTATTTTCTCTTTTGCTAGACAATTTTCAGAACACACAGTTTTCTTGCCTTTTTAATACAAATAAGTATCAAAATAATTTATTTTATTTTGGTAGCATGAACTGTAGTTAAGTAGGCACTGAAATGAACAGGTATAAAAGAGATGAATTCACCATATCAGAGCATTTCATTTGATACTCTTATTTGTATAATGCCCTGTCAAGCGGCAACTCAAGTCAGCATGTGGTGATTCTGACTTCAATGTGATAGTCATAAAAAATGTATTTATGAGACTCACTTCAGACATAGTCTGTGAATCTAACCCTAAAATGCAAAGCAATAACCTGGGAATAGTTATGAATATCTAAAGATGCAGGAGTAACTTTCAAGTGATTTCCTGCTCTGCTTTTTTTCCCTTAGAAAGAACTAAAAAGGACTAAAGATATCAATTCAATACATGTATTTTTCCCAAGCATCAATTTTCTTGATAAAGCTTAGAAGTTAGAAAAATAATTTACTTGCCCATATATATTTGCTATAAGAACTTGCACCATGTTTCAAAGTGAAGGGAAAGGTTAAATAGAAGACGTGCATCATCGCTGTAATTTGTACACTGATGTGATAACCTCATGTTTAATATTTTATGGAGTAGAAGGTGAATGCTAGAGGGAGAAATGCCACATGGAGATAAGGCAAATCATATGCTAAGAATATGTATAAATGTGACTGAGAATTAACTTGAGTGTTTCTTTATTAATTGATAGACTGGTGTAACATGACGATGAAATAATGATGGTATCCTAGCAACCATATTTTCATAACAACTGTGCCCTGTAAGACTGTGATGACTGTCAGCCATATTTTATTAATTCAGGAGGGTGAGCAAGAATACTTTTAATAAAACTTCTCTGCAAACAACATATATTGTAGATTTGATCATACTCAAGACCAAATTTTTTCAATTTATAAAACAACAGTATACCAAGATGAATAACTTATTTTAAGTTGATAATATTCCAATTCTGGGTGGCAGTTAGGCGTTCTCTCATTTATTTAGTTGGTATACAGTTTGGAAAAAAATCTTTGAAAAATTCCACGAAGACATGTCAACATTAGCAAATCTACTTTTAATATAAAATATAAAGACATAAAAAGAAGTTCACTTGTAAGTTGATGGTATTTCTCTTTTTATCAACTTTTATTATTTCAACAATAATCAAAATGAATATATGTCCTTTTTTTGATAGTCTTAATAGCTTTGTGGGCCCTTTCTCTCCCACATTTGAGTTTATTCAAAAAATATTTGTTTCGTGAGTTGAAATTGATTCCAGGAATGCTTATTGTGCACTACTTCTTGCCTAAATGAAAGAGCAACATAACATGAATATAACACGGTCCTAAAAATACTTCTAAAAAAATGTAGGTCTATTTTAGTTTTCAATTTCCATTTCCTCTGATAGAGATAATTTCT
Organism: Bos mutus; assembly: GCF_027580195.1. Taxonomy (NCBI): domain Eukaryota; kingdom Metazoa; phylum Chordata; class Mammalia; order Artiodactyla; family Bovidae; genus Bos; species Bos mutus. The sequence goes on along the minus strand of NC_091630.1, from coordinate 10,431,232 downwards.
GACCAGACCCTGTCAGGAAACAGAAACTTCTCTGTCTACTTGACTTAAATAGAAAAGGATTTGATACAGCACATTAATATTTATCAAACTATTGAAAGGGCTGAGAAACATAGATAAGGAAGAGCTACCACTAAATCTCAGTACCACTCCAAGAATGCAGGAGGGTACCAGACACTGCCAGAAAGTTACAGCAGTCATCCCCATCCCCTTCAGCAATGAAGCTTTGATTCTAAAGAAAATACCTGGAAGCTGCAGCAAATATGCCACCTGCCCAAACCCACACAGAGTCCCATGGTAGCCAGAATGATAACGTGGCGTCTACTTTTTCGCCTTTCAAGCTTCATCCACTGCCTCTCCCCACTCATTAGAAAAATCATATCTAGAACTCCTTTGACAACAAATCTGAGAAACCTAGTTCTCAAGCTTCCACTCTGTGAAACACAAGGAACAGCTAAGATGAAGAGAGAAAGCATTGACTTCTCAATGGACAATATGGCACTAATATTAAGTCAGAGAATTTTCCTCTGGAGACAGTATGGCAATTCCAAATACAACAGGGAAACTGTGGGAGGGATCTCTAGCTTGAAATGGTCTCTGATAGTTTAGTAACTATAATTAGAAAAACAAATAAAATATATTGAATGTGACACTTCTCTAATTGTAGCAGTGTTACTACAATTTTCTGTGCTCTAATAAAACAAAATGTATTTTGTTTCAGTAAGATAACAAACAATATGACTGTTAATCTGAATAGATTTTTGGAAATCTGGAATCACTGGATTGGATTTAACTGTCTAACTGGATTTGATTTTAACATATAAGCAGAATAGGTTATGAATACTGGAGATTTTTAAAATGCAGTCACAAAAGGGAAGACAGCACTAGTTAACTGGCAGAATTAATGTTTAGCAATAACAGCTCTCATAATACAGTTTTAGGTTTAGGTGTCAGGGGCTCTTACTGTTTTCCATGTTTCCCCTCAGCAACTATGGAACAATTGATGAGTTGCATAAATGAAAGAATTACAGCTTTCTGAGACACATTTGGTTGTGATGATGCAAATAGATCTCTCTAGACAGAGAGGTGTCTGTCTTTTTTACCATTTCATGCCAACACTTAGCATGATGCCTGGTACATCTAAGAAATCCAGTAAATATCTGCTGAATAATACATGACTAGTATTTAATTTGTTATATTTAACTCCCATATCATTTTAGAAATTGTGAGTATCTTTTCCTTGGAGAAATACATTGTCATAGAGGAAGAGACTTCAAAGCAAGCCATATTGAAATCTTTGACAATTGTTCACTCTGGATGGTAGTATAAAGAGGTTCATTGTATGTTTCTATTTTTGAGTATGTTCAAAATCTTTCTATGTAAGTTTTGTTTTACATTATCCTAGGTGATATGAGGCTAACAATCACAGCAACCATCCTATTGAGTCAATGGATTGCTTCCACATGTACAGTTCTCAATCATAGAGTCTAATACTGACGTCATACCCAAGTTCTACTCAATGGCCATGTAACTGCCTGGGAGGCACGTTTTTTGACTTATCTTCACTTTCCTCTCATATATGATATGTCAGTAATAATATCTCTGAATAGGGCTCTCTTTGTATTATACAGAATAATACAATACTATATCAGCTAACATTTATTTATTTTATGTAGCAGAAATCATGCTTTAAATATTTAAATACTTCACTTAGTATTCAAAATAATCTCATGAGGTAGGTTCAAATACTATCCACAGTTTACAGAGAGGAACTGGAGGCTTGGAGATATGGAATCAATTGCCCAACATCACACAGTTATTATATTACAGAGCTATGATTTAAACCCAGGGCCAAATTTTTCCAATCAACAAAAACAATAGTTGCAATGAAAAAAACTTGGTGAATTGCACTACACTAAACCCCAAGAAGAGGCTTCCCTGGTGGCTCAGAAGTAAAGAATCTGCCTGCAATGCAGGCGACTGCCTGTAAAGCAGGAGATGTGGGTTCGATCCCTGGGTAGGGAAGATCCCCTGGAGAAGGAAATGGTAACCCACTCCAGTATTCTTGCCTGAAATGCCATGGGCAGAAGAGCCTGGCAGACTACAGTCCATGAGGTTGAAAAGAGTTGGACACAACTGAGCAACTAAATGACAACAACAAAAAAGCGAGAAAGCATTGTTAAGAAGGAATTGAATGACTAAATGGTAGATCCTTTAATACCAGTAAAAGTAGCAGATATATAGTCAAGCTTTAAAATATATAGATTGGCATAAAACTCTTGAGTATTAGAGTGTTGCCATAGTTCTTTGATTCCATGTACATGGCTAGGAATATGATACAAGAAGAGTTTTGAACAAAAAGTTAAGAATGTGTGTGTCTGTGTTTGATATTAAGAAGATGAGAAAAACATTTCTCCAACCAGATTTTTTTAACTAACTTTTCCTCATTATTTTTTTTCTCATTTTTAAATTACTTTTGGTTTGATTTTCAAATCTAGAGTTTTTGATAGTAGAACTTGGGAATATTCTAAATTTTTTTGGTTGTTGCCTCTGACCAGAATCTTCAAGTTACTTTTTAGATTTCTGAAAACGTCTGACAAATTTGAGACAATGTATGGCAGTAGTTCAAGTGTAATTTTTTTTTGAATGCTCATGAGAAATAGTTTTAAATTCTAGCCTTGCTACTTGTTGCTTAGATACTTTTATCCTGATTCAAAACAAGGTCAGTGTGTAGAACCTGTATCCACACATAATTGTTATAAATCTTTTTAGGCCACAATTCATCTTCCCCTCCCAATACTTCTAGAGTTAAAATTAATACCATGTGATACATGGTTTGTGTTGTCTTCTTCTACCTATTCAACATAATTTGGAAAAGGTAGTGATCAGAATCAATACCCAGAAGAGAAGTCACGGAACAGAGAAGAGAAAGAACAGTCTGAGTGGTTGGTAACCTGTGTTAAGAGCCCCATTTCTTTAGAAGCTCTTTGTTACCTCATTAAAAAATAAGTAGAATAATGAAATTATTTTCAATATTAAATTTAAAAAATTAAACTTTTCTGAGTTAGTGTTACAGCTTCTGAGAGCAACTTCTGAAATGCTTCTTATCTAATAATAGCAAAGTAGCTATTTAGAAAGTAGACACAGAATATTTCCCAAATGAAAACAAATGCCCAGCAATTAAGTTATCTGTTCCTTCCACCTGACTTGGGCTAACACTGTCACTCCAGCCACCTTTCAGATCCACCAGGAACTTTGACCTGCTGACCCACGACTGTCCCATGACCCTCCCATCAAGCTTAGATCACAAGGTCTGAGCACCATGACCTCTGCTCTGCAAACGAAGCTAAGCTTGCTCTTCCTTTGTTCTTTGGTAACCACAACACTCATCTTTCTATCATTGTATGTTCATTGTATGTCTGCCGCCAGGTGGCTGAAAGTTTCTGAAGCAAATCTCACAGCCACAGGATCCACCATCCTTTAGTAGAATGAATGACAAAATTATCAAACAAGCCCTGAAGATTATCCCAAATCCCACAGTAGATATTTTCCCTTACTTTTTTAGACAGCACCTTCACATTTTTGTCTTTTTTCAAACTTCTTTTGATAAAACTCAGCTGCTGACTTCACACATGTTTAGTAAAAGATGAGACTCAGCTCAATGTGTACCCACCAACTGGTTTGTTGGGTACTCTTTTGTCTCATTGCTCACCTTCATAAGGACTTCATTCTCACAGTTATGCCTTCTCTTTCCTGAATCATCAGTTTTCCCCTTGGAAATGGGTCATTCTTAGAAGCAAAATGGAGTAGCTCTCATTCTAAAAAGAGGTCCGTGAAATTCTCCCTTGGTCTCTTTCAGCCACTGTCCCTTCTCTCTGCTCACTTTCACAGCAAAACTCTTTAAAAGACTTGGATATGTTCTCTATGTTCCCACCCCCATCCTCCCTTCAGCTGACTCAGAGTCAGCTTCTATTCCCTTCTAAAAAAGTACCAATTTGTGTCTACCACAACTTCCACTCAGTCTGGTCACGCTAGACACTTGAAATAAATTCTACCATAGGTAGTGTTAATATGTGTTCTGAAGATAAGGAAACAGGCTTAGAGTATTCGCCCAAAGTGGCACACTTTGTGAATGATAGATTCAGAACTCCAACCAGGGAGTCTGACTTCAAGTTCTGCAGTTTTAGCTACAACAGTACAGATGCTTCCTGACATCTTCATCCTCCCCGGCCAGCCTACCCCTCCCTTGCCACTACTCCTGTGCAGTAGATTGAGATTCCTTGTTACAGGCTATTGTATAACTCAGTATGTCTTTTTCATAGATTATACATCACAGCTTGTGATTATTATACACACTTATTTTTTCTGTATTTTAACATCTGCTTTTCCTACAACTCTGGAAGCCTGTGAAGGCAAAAAGAAGATATTACCTCTCCTTGGGTTATTGTTATCCCTAGTATAATACAAAACAGATTTTGAATGAATGAATGTGCTAAAATGAATTTAATTAATCTTTATAGGACACTTTCTAACACAAATAATGTATATGCCATACGTCCCAATGCTATAGATCAGTTAGAGTTTAGACAAGCGTACAGACACCATGTGTGGATCATCCTTTGAGTGAGTGCATGCTAGGTCACTTCAGTCATGTCCAACTCTTTGCGACCCTACAGACAGTCACCCATCAGGCTCCTCTGTCCATGGGGATCTCAAGGCAAGAATACTGGAACGGGTTGCCATTTCTTCCTCCAGCAGATCTTCCCGACCCAGGGATCTGAACCCACCTTTCTTGTTTCTCCTGCGTTGGCAGGTGGGTTCTTTACCACTAGGACCACTTGGGAAGCCTACTCATCATCCCATTTGAGGTTAAAATAGTCCCTTTACCCTAGTAAATCCCTTCACGCTCCTCTCCAATCAACACTCATTCTGCAGCTACTGATCTGAACTGTTTTACTATCACTCAGTTTTGCCTATTTAGAAATTCATGCAAATGAAATCATATCCTTTGTCTTAGACATTTTCTATGTAACACTGAAGATATGTATGATACTTACATGTAAGATACTTCATGTTTTTAAAAATATAAATACCTTGCTTATTTTATTTCTAGGAGGTATACCATTGTATAAATACATGACAATTTGTTTATATGTTCATCAGCTGATGGATATTTGAGCTGTTTCCAGTTTGTGAAATATAACTGGTATATTGTGAGTATATTGTGAATATAACTGATATGAATGTATCAGTACTTCTGTGCACATGCACCTTCATTTCTCACGGGAAGAAGCCTGGTAGTGGAATTACTGAGATATATCATTGGAGAAGGCAATGGCACCCCACTCCAGTACTCTTGCCTGGAAGGTCCCATGGACCGAGGAGCCTGGTAGGCTGCAGTCCATGGGGTTGCTAAGAGTCGGATACAACTGAGCAACTTCACTTTCACTTTTCACTTTCATGCATTGGAGAAGGAAATGGCAACCCACTCCAGTGTTCTTGCTTGGAGAATCCCAGGGACGGGGGAGCCTGGTGGGCTGCCGTCTATGGGGTCGCACAGAGTCGGACACGACTGAAGTGACTTAGTAGCAGCAGTATCATCTGTGTACGTAACATCATAAGAAACTGCCAAACTGTTTATCCAGGATGTGTGAGAGTTACAACTAACCCATATTTTTATGAACACTTTTTGTGTTGCCAGTCTTTGATTTTAGCCTTCTGGTTGGGTATGGAGTGGTATCTCATTGTGGTTTTTAATTTGCATTTCCTAATAGTTAATGTTATTAAATAACTTTTCCTGTGCTTACTGGGATTTGGGACATATTTTCTCAGTATTCCATAAGATTTCATGAAATCATCTATGCATTACATGAGAACAGAGAAGAGGTCCCAGGATGGAAACTTGGAACATTCCAACTTAAGAGTAAAATGTGAGTCTATGTGTTTGTTTAGAAATGTAAGATAATTTAATAATTGGAAAAGTCTGTGGAAGTTTTTTTAAATTTTTTTACTGTTTTATATAAATCCTGTGTGACTTTAATAAAAGTGACCTCAGATGCTTGCAGCATATTCTTGTGTTCCTTTATGCTCAGTAGAACATTTATGGATTTCTATGATTAGCTTGCTATGCCTTGCCTCATTCCTGATAAACCGTGCTTCTCCTTAGATATATTACCCCATGGTTAAATATGGAAAGCAAGATACATGCATTTTCTACAAGTATAACCCCAGGAAAATGCTTAATCAAACATAAAATATATAACTGTAAAGAAAAGAATTTTTTCCTTCTTTCTCCCCTTCACCTAAGCTGATAATATTTAAAAATCAGAAGCATTGGTTTATAAAATAATGCATAAAAATAAAATCATACTACTTAAAGCAATTGAAAGTGGAAAGTCAAGTCACTCAGTCGTGTCCGACTTTGCACCCCCATGGACTGTAGCCTACCAGGTTCCTTCATCCAAGGGATTTTCCAGGCAAGAAAACTGGAGTGGGTTGCCATTTCCTTCTCCAGGAGATCTTCTCAACCCAGGGATTGAACCTGGGTCTCCCACATTGTAGCAGACGCTTTACTGTCTGAGCCACCAGGGAAGTCGGGTGGCTTAAAGCAATTGGTCATTAATAATTTGTACAATATTAGTGAATTAAAGCTATAACAATCCAGAGATTAGCTTTCCAGAGCTCTCAGGATCCAGGAACAATTCTCTTTCTAATAGTAGCAAAATAAACCATAATAAAGCAAAAAGCCTCTATGGTGATAAAGAAATAACTAGGATCAGTGAACAAAGAGCCAAAAAAGCCCAACCTTTCTTTTATCTGTTCAAATGGTGATGTAAAAAGTATTGCAATATCTTGCAATGGCTGAGCAGTGCCTCAGCTTTTTTCACATGGTTCACGTCGGCAATGATACATAAGGCACCTGAAGGCCTATTGGGGTGCTTAGCACCTCATTAAGTGTCAAGCATTATCCTAAGAGTTGTCTGGAAATTAACTCACTTGATCTTCTTGACATTCTAAGATTTTTATGAACTTTTTTCATAGGGAATAAGGGAAGTTATATCATTTTTCCAAGATTACAAAAGTAGTTAATGATGGAGTTAGATTTCAAAACCACGTCTAGATCACTCCAAAGATCAACTACAAAGTTGAAACAATTTGGTGAGGCAATAATAATTATTTGTTAGCTATGTCATAGAAGAGAAAGTACCTTGGCTGAGCTAATCAACAGTCTGCCTGAATCTCACAAATTTAGTCTCTTAGAATAAAAAAATGTAGTTATCATGATGTGGAGTGAAACAGGAGAAGAAAATGATTAGAAAATAGTACCAATATTATGCTTATTTCGTTCATGAACATTGGATGGCTACTGTAGATTAAAACCCACAGTGACTCTTCTGTATAAAGTTGAATACATGGTCCCCAATCACAATGAATATTTGTAAACTATGATGCCTTTGAAGATACACAAACCACTGTTGTCTAACTATTTGAGATTTGATTCATTTTACCAGTCTAGTGTAATTACAAAATAAGACAGAAGAGAGGAAAGTAGAGAAAGCTATGCAATGTCAAGTACAAATACAGTGCTTCAGAAGACATTCCAGAATTCACTATTACACAAATATTTTTGTGCTTATTATATGTCAACATTCCATTAAGCACTAGGCATAATTCTCTCAAATAATAAAGGAAAGAATCCTTGCACATTATGATAACCTTAAAAGAAGAAACACGCATTCACATACAGGAAGATTAGTGTAACATGTTGCTGGATCAATGCAATAATGTGTAATTTTCCCTGTATTATATCAGAGTCACTGAGTACTGAGTACTGTTGTCTAATTTTATGATAGATGTCAAGTTATACAAAGCTATAGTGTAACACTTATGTATTCTGTTTTAGTCTGCTTGAGTTGCTGTAGCAAAAGACCATATTCTAGATAGCTTAAAAAATCAATCATTTCTCATAGTTCAAGAGGCAGTGACATCCAGACTTGAGATGACACAGATTCAATGTCTGGTGAAAGTCTGCTTCCTGGTTTATAAATGACCATCTTTTCACTGTGTTCTCACAAGACAGAAGAGGTGAGCAATCTCTCCGGGGTCTCTTTTTATAAGGGAATTAATCTCATTCAAGAGACGTCTGCCCTATGACCTAATCATTTCCCATAAGCCCGCCCTCACTGGGGATTAGGCTTCAACACATGAATTTTGGGGGAACCTAAAAGTCAGTCACATGTTCTATCCACCAAATTAGACTATGTAATTCTTTTTTGTTTTAAGTAGTCTTTGGGCAAATGATCCAAGAATTGTCTATCTCTACTACAATATTCACCCAAAAGATTAATAACTGTGGAATAGTAATTGTAGTCAAAGAAGCGGTAGTGACAATTACTATTATTTTTTGAAGTATTCACTCTGTTCAGAGAACTGTATCTAATACTTTGCACCTGTGTACGCTTACAGAATAAACTTTGTAAATTTTAACCAATCTCTAAGCATGGTCTATGTTCTGAAAAATGCTAGATGTATAAAACCTGGTCTGTTTTGGAGATGAGTGCTACATTCTGGCTGGAACTTAGTGAGTTAACCCCAAGCCATCTGGAACATTCAGCTGTTCAGAATAACTCATTTCCAGGGAGTTCTGTATAGCCGATGACTTATTGGATGAGTTTTCACATAATGTGAATAGAAATGTGAATATCTGTAACATTTAAACACTCAAAATTTCCATAAATGAAAGAAAGTTCAGTGTAAGATTTATCATGACTCAGTTTTTTCTCCCTTCTCAGAATGGTACTTGCATATTTTGGGGAGCTTTTGAATAGGTACCGCTGCAAAATGCAGTAGGTGACAGTTAAACATACGCTTCAGCATTTGCAGAGGATGAATCATGCTCTTTCTCAGTCATTTGGCTTTTCAAGATCTCTATTAAAGAAGAGATGCAAAAACTCTCTCATGACTCTTTTATCTGTCATCAAACTTGTGGCTTTTAGAACACACTGGTTTTGAGTAGCTTTTCATGAAGCACCTTGAAACAGCTTGCCATGGAAATGGAAAAAGGAAGGCAGATGCCTGGAAAAGAAAATTTTTCTTTTAGTTAACATATCACAGAATAGGCCCTGTGCCCAAACTTGAGAATTCAGAATTCTCATTACATCAAAAGTTTTCTTTTTTTTCATAAAGCTGTGGATTAGTCCTTAGATTTCAGTAAAAATTTCACTCTTGTTCTTGCTATTTCTAATTTTTTGCACCTTTGTTTTGTAGGCATTTTTTTTTTTTTTTGGTAAAATCTTATATCTCTTTTCACAGTGAATAATGTCTCTCAGGATGTTTCCAGAAAGGTTAGACCTAATGGGTTCCTAAGAAAACACATGCAATGGTAACTTTCTTATCAGAAGTAAAGTGGTAGAAGACAGAGTTAGGCCTGTCTTTCATCAAGGTAATATTTATAGCTAAGCAAATCAACATTTCAGCTCTGCAAATCCTAAATTTGTTGCCAGACAGTATCTGGAGATTGTTTTGTATGTTTTGATTAAATACAGATTCCTTGAACTTTTTTCGAACAAAACCAGAACGCTGTGTTAGTTCTTATTCTTTGTTTTTCCTAGTTAAATCTTGTGATAAATGAGATGTTTAATTAATGACTCATTGCACGGAGTCTGAAGAGTCTCTTTCTTCATAATAATAGTCACCTAAATTAACTTTTTTTGCCATTTGTAGTTGGACACACAGTAATGATATTTGAAATTCTAAATTATTACAAAATAGATTTGAATGCATATAATTTTTATAATCAGTTGATAAAATTTATAAAAATTTTCTTGATAGAAACAAAGACAGGAAAATAAGCAGTCTTCTTAAAGTCTTTAAATTGTTTCCAAAATCATGCTTTTCTGTGTGTATACTGGAAAGGATATTCTTTGTATGATGAACTAAGATTGAGGTCAACCTGTAGCCCAAGCACTACGATAGATGCTAGCAAGAGCAAACAGAGATTGTTAAAGTCACTCATCACTGAAAATGTGAGCCCACTCATACTCATAAGCCATCGTGACCTGAAGGAATACACAATCTAAAAATCACACACAAAGTGAGAACAAGAGGTCGTGGGAGTGGACAGTTAATTGGAGACAGAATTATAGTTGACCATGAAGAAAATTTTTAATTTTATCTAACATTTTGGAAAATTTTTTCTGAAAAAAATTTGAATTTTTAAAAGATAATCATGACAGCAGTATTGGGAAGGAATAGGGTGGAGAAGAAAAGCCAGATTTGACGTTAGCTTCTTAAGAGATGGAAGACTAGAAGGTATAGTGTGTGGGAGCAATGACAAGCCCCAAATAGGGCAGTGGATATGAAAATGAAATAAGGACTGACTAGGGGTATGAATTTGGAGAAGGCAATGGCACCCCACTCCAGTACTCCTGCCTGGAAAATCCCATGGAGGGAGGAGCCTGGTGGGCTGCAGTCCGTGGAGTTGCTAGGAGTCGGACATGACTGAGCGACTTCACTTTCACTTTTCACTTTCATGCACCGGAGAAGGAAATGGCAACCCACTCCAGTGTTCTTGCTTGGAGAATCCCAGGGACAGGGGAGCCTAGTGGGCTGCCGTCTATGGGCTCGCACAGAGTTGGACATGACTGAAGTGACTTAGCATAGCATAGGGGTATGAATTAAAAGGATGTAGATTGACTGAACGTGCTTAGAAGGAGATAACAGAGGTAAAGTATTAAATGTACATAATTTCCAGGTTATAGCTTGGGTACTAAGTAAGTGGTAATGCCAGTTATTAAAACATTGATTATAAGTAAAGGAAAACATTTGGATGAATGGGATAAGATTGCTCAGGACTTGAGTTTTAGAGATAAATGTGTATATAAATGCTGACCTAGATTTCAGGCTGTAAGTTGAAATGGAAAATATACAATTGTTGCTCTTGTCTCCTTGCATTTTGCATAAAGTAATTCCAATTAAGCTACAATACTATTAATTATGCCATATTTGGATCCCTGGTCAAATAACTTAGTACTTAAGAGAGAATGTTCATAGGGAGACAAATCATGGAGGAATCTGTCTATTTGGACTACTTATTTTTCTTGATCACTGTGGATTTAAATATGTGAACAATTTAGAAGCACATAGTTTAAAGGGAAATGACCTCTAACGTGGTCTTGGTTGTTTGAAACAAAAATATTTGTATCTTATCTTACTTGACATAATATTACCACAAGCCAAGACACATTTATTCCAAGAATTGTGGAATTGGTATGCCTGGTACAGTCTGTTACAAAACTCTGGAGTTAGGCTTTACAAATTTAACCACACTTGGCTTTAAAATGAAATGTTTATCGGGAAATTATGATGGTTAAGAGCAATTTTTATCTCAGATCTCACTCTTAGTTGCTATATAACCTTTGTAAATTTAATGAAATTTTTGGATTTTAATCTCATTATATGCAAAATCAAGTTGGTAATAGTATCTAACTCATGATGGTATGTAAGACATGAATTATGAAACAGGCTAAGCACAGTCCCTCCCATATTAATAGGCATCAAAAATGTTATCTATCATTAATACACAACTTCAATAATAAAGTAAAAAAAAAAAAGAAATACTGTAAGAGTAAAGGTTAAGATGAAAACATATAAAGAACAACTGAAATATGGTTACTAATGGAGAGTAAATGTCTTAAAGTCAGAAACTGACTTATTTTCGTTTGTTTGTTATCTGAGCACATAGTAACATTCTAAGAAAAGATTAAAAACTGTATCTAAAACATAGGAAGCTTAAAATTTACTTAAAGTAAATTTTAAAATAATACAAAAGTATACAACTGTATGTTTGGACATTAATAAAAGAAGAAGAAATTCAAGAAGAAAAGAAGACAAGTATAAGAAAATAAAAATATGTAAGCTTAAGCCAATAGGGTCACAGAGAATTGGACACAACTGAAGCAACTTAGCACAGCACAGCACTCATGCACACAAAATCTTAAGAAAAATTGTGATGCTAGAGACACTAGACTAAGAAAATCAAATTTAAAACATGAGTTAAAAATAAATAAAAGACATATTTCAATAAACTGTACAAAATTTCAAAATACAAGCAAGATAAACATACTAATTATGGAGATTTTCAACAAAATCTCACAAATATTCATAATAAAAATATCAACAAATGAAGAATAAAAATGAGTTTCCTCATTTCAATAAAGGGTATCTACTCAAAACTCATAGCCGGTTTTATGTTTAATGGTAAAAGACTGAATGTTTTCTCTCAAAGATAAGGAATAAGACCCATTTACTTTTACCACTTCCTTTCAAAATTATACCAGTAGTCTTAGTCAGAGAAGTTAGGTAAGAAAAAGAAATGAAAGACCTCTAGATGGGAAAATAAGGAGGAGATTGTTTCTACTTGCAGAATAAACATAATTTTATAGACAGAAAATCCCAAGGAATTCATATACATATACATACATGTATATGTGCAAGCATCACAAAATTATTAAAGCTAATAAAATAGTTGTGCAAGGCTAAAGGTGTGTAACCAATAAATTATAATCAATTTCTATGCACTAGAAATGGACAGTTGGAAAATAAAATTTAAAAAAGCAATTTGTAATTGCTTGAAAAGGAAGATATTTAACAAAGAAATACAAGACTTGTACATCTCAAGAAAGTAATAAAACAGTCCAAACATGGGAGATAGTATTTGAAAGTCATAAATCTGACATAAGTATTGAAACAATAAACACATTAAAATAAGCTTAATATCATTAGTCAAAAGGGAACTGCATATCAAAACCACAATGCAATGCCACTTCATAGTTAATAAAATGGCTGTAATCAGAATAACAAAAAACAGGAATTGTTAGTGAGGATGTAGAGAAATGGGAATCCTCATACGCTGTTGATGGGAGTATAAAATGCTGCATCTGCTTAAGAAAAGAGTTTGGCAGTTTCTTAAAAAGTTAAACATAGACTTACTGTATGGTCTAGAAATTCTCCTAATATACACTCAAGAAAACTGAAAACATATGTTCATAGAAAAACTTGTACACGAGTATTCATAGCAGTGTAATACATTATAGGCAAAGAGTAGAAAACAACAGAAATGTCTATGAACTGATATACAAATAAACAAAACGTTGCCTATCTACATGGTAGAATATTATTCAGTCATAAGAAGTACTGATAATGCAGCAACATGAATGAACCTTGAAAACACTGTGCAAAGTCAAAGAAGCCAGACACAAAAGGCCCCAAATATATGATATGTAGAATTGATAAATACATTTGTAGAATTGATAAATACAATTTTAGAATCGATAAATACATAAAGATAGAAAGCAGGTTAGAAGCTGTGAAGGTTAATTATAAGTGTAAACTTGACTGGGCCAAAGGTTGCCCAGATACTTGTTAGCAGTTATCCCTGAAAGTGTCTGTGAGCGTTTAAATCATTACATTTAAATGAGTACATTGATCTCATCAATGCTAGTGGGTATTATCCAATCTGTCAAGGGCCTTAATAGAATAAAAATTTCTATTTTTTGGAGGAAAGGTGTATTTTCTCTCTGCTTGAGCTGAGACATCCATATTCTCCTACCATCATATATCAGCACTCCTTGTTCTTGGCTCCTCACGTTCAGAATAGAACTTATACCATCAGCCCTTCAGTTCTCAGCCATCAGATTTGAACCAGAACAATACCAACAGCTTTCTCCTGGACCCTCACCTTGTAGATGCCAGATTTGGGACTTACTGGTCTCTGTGATCACTTGAGCTAACCTATCATAATAAATTTCTTTCTACATATCTATCTATATCGAGAAGACTCTTGAGAGCCCCTTGGACTGCAAGGAAATCCAACCAGTCCATCCTAAAGGAAATCAGTCCTGGGTGTTCATTGGAAGGACTGATGTTGAAGCTGAAACCCCAATACTTTGGCCACCTGATGCGAAGAACTGACTCATTTGAAAAGACCCTGATGCTGGGAAAGATTGAAGGCAGGAGGAGAAGGGGACAACAAAGGATGAGATGGTTGGATGGCACCACTGACTCAATGGACATGAGTTTGGGTAAACTCCGGGAGTTGGTGATGGACAGGGAGGCCTGGCGTGCTGTGGTTCATGGGGTCACAAAGAGTCAGACACAACTGAGTGGCTGAACTGAACTCAACTGAACTGATTTATATCTTATTGGTTCTGTTCATCTGGAGAACATGACTAATGCAGTAATTGATAGGAATTGGTGGGAAGGCAAGTGCTAATAGGTATAAGGCTTCTTTTAGGGGTGATAAAAATGTTCTGGAATTAGTCAGGATACACAGCCTTGTAAAATCCACTGAACATTATACTTAAAATGTGGGATTTTATGGCATATGAATTTATCTCAAAAATTTTTTTTTAAATATGTATTAAGTAAAGATCTTAAAGTAGGAGGTGTGGCCAAGATGGTGGAGTAGAAAGACCCTGGGCTCTCTGTCTTCAATGGGTACACCAAAACTACAATAATTTACAGAGCATCTATTTATGAGACTGACCTACAGACAAACAGAAAATACTTTCCACAATTAAAGATATAAAGAAGAAACCACAGGGAGATGGGAAGGAAGGCAGAGATGTAATACAGTCAGGACTTGCATTCCCAGGTAGGTGATCCAGAGACTAGGAGAATAAACATAATTTCAGAGGTTCTCCCCAAAGAATGATGGGTACGGGTCTCATATAAGGCTCCCCAACCCAGGAGTCCTGCATCAAGGAGACAAGAAGTCCCCAGAGCATCTGGTTTTGAAGGCCAACAGAGCTTGCATACAGGAGACCCATAGGAGCACAGGAAAGAGATACTTCACTCTTAAAGGGCACATGCAAAATCTCACAAGTTCTGAGTCCCAGCACAAAGACAGTGATTTGAAAGAAGTCCGGGTCAGACACAATTGCTGATCTTTTCAAGAGAGGCAGAAGGCAATTAGAACTCTGGTAGGGGGAGGGAGGAGGGAGGAGGGTTCAGGATGGGGAACACATGTATACCTGTGGCGGATTCATTTTGATATTTGGCAAATCTAATACAATTATGTAAAGTTTAAAAAAAAAAAAAAAAAGAGTCTTCTCCAAAAAAAAAAAAAAAAAGAACTCTGACTGGGCACATAGATACTAGTGGCAGCCATTTGGGGGAGCTGTTGCTACCATGAGGACAATCATGTCAGCAAGCACAATTTTGGAGTCTCCCCTCTAAACCCCTCACCCACCTGCAAGTCAGCACTAGTCCTGGAACCCCAAGAGCTGAGCAGCCAGCTGCACCAGAATCAGGCCCACCAACCATTAGGGTGGCACCAGCCCTGGGATCTCCAAGGCTGCAGCCACCCATGCCAGAGCCTGACCCAATGCACCAGCAGACCTGCAGCAATCCCCCAAAGCAGGACCTGGCAGCCGACTGGTGCAGCTGCCAGTCTTGCATACCAGCACTCTCACAGCAGTCAGTCCAAACACAACAGCAGAGTCCACTCAGCCCACATAAGGGCTACTCTTGATCATATGGTTCTAATGGCCAGATTATTTAAGAAAAATAACAAAGAAACACAGCTAAAGAATACAATAACTGAAATAACAAATACACTAGAAGGAATCAATAGTAGAGTTGATGATACAGAGGAATGATACAGAGGATCAGTGATCTGAGTAGTGGTAATATGCCAAGCCTAAGAGAAAAAAAAAATAATTTTAAAAACTGAGAATAGTTTAGGACACCTCTGGGACAACATCAAGTGAACGAATATTCACACTTATAGAGGAAGAGAGAAGAAGAAAAGAGGAAGGGGAAGAAAATTTATTCAATGAAATAGTACCTGAAAATGTCCCTAAAATGTGAAAGTATAGATGCTAGGAGTATACAGAGTCAAAAACAAAATGAACCCTATGAGAAGTCGACACCAAGACATTCTAATATTAAATGACGAAAATTAACTAGAGAATCTTAAAAGCAACAAGAGGAAAGCAAGTAGTCACGTAAGAGGGAACCCCAGTAAGACCATCAACTGACTTTTCAGCAGAAACACTGCAGGTCAAAAGGGAATGGCACAACATATTCAAAATAATAAAAGAAAACGACAGCAACAGCAACTACATCCACAAACACTCTACTTAGTATCCATCTTACATTAGGTCTTTAATCCAGTTTGAGCTTAGTTTTGTGTATGTCAGAAATCATTCTTTTACATGTCCAGTACCATTTATTGAAGAGACTGTCTTTTCTCCATAGTACAGTCTTGCTTCCTTTATCGTAGATTAGTTGAACATAGGTGTATGAGTTTATTTCTGAGTTTTCTATCCTGTTCCATTGATCAATATTTCTGTTTTTGTGTCAGTACCATACTGTTTTGAAGACTGTAGCTTTGTAGTATAGTCTGAAGTCAGGGCACTTGATTCCTTCAGCTGCATTTTTCCTTTTCAAGATTGCTTTGTCTATTTGGGGTCCTTTGTGTCTCTATACAAATTTAAATTTTTTTTTGGTCTAGTTCTGTGCAAAATCCCTTTGGTAACTTGATTAAGACTGCACCGAATCTGTAGATTGTTTTGCATAGTATAGTCTTTTTGATTATACTGATTCTTCCAATCCAATAAAAGAATATG
This sequence comes from Bos mutus, assembly GCF_027580195.1. Lineage (NCBI taxonomy): Eukaryota > Metazoa > Chordata > Mammalia > Artiodactyla > Bovidae > Bos > Bos mutus. The sequence goes on along the minus strand of NC_091630.1, from coordinate 10,414,604 downwards.
GTATATCTATCTGTTGTTTCCTCTTTGATTTCTTTCATGAGCATCTAATAGTTTTCAGGGTATAGGTATTTTGCCTCCTTAGGTAAGTCCCTTCTTAGGTGTTTTATTGTTTTCAATGTGATGGTAAGTAGCATTTTTCTTTTAATTTTTATGTTTTATCTTTTATTGTCAGTGTACAGAAATGCAACATATTTTTATGAATTAATTTTGGATCCTTCAAAATTTCCAAATTCATTGATAAGCCCTAGTAGTTTTCTGGTAGCCTCTTTAGGATTTTCTTTTTATATAAATACTATCATTTCATCTTCAAACAATGACAGTTTTACTTCTTCATTTAAATTTGGAGTCTTTTTATTACTGTTTATTCTCTGATTGCTGTGGCTAGGGCTTCCAAAACTATGTTGAATACAAGTGGCAAAAATAGACATCATTGTCTTGTTCCTAATCTAGAAGAAGTGCTTTCATTTTTTACTGTTGAATATGATGCTGGCTGTAGGATGGTCATTCTGTTCAGTTCAGTTGCTCAGTCATGTCTGACTTTCTGCAACCCCATGGACTGCAGCATGCCAGGCTTTCCTGAGCTTCACCAACTCCCAGAGCTTGATCAAACTCATGTTCATTGAGTTGGTGATGCCATCCAACCATCTCATCCTCTGTTTTCCCCTTCTGCTCCTGCCTTCAATCTTTTCCATCATCAGGGTCTTTATAATTAGTTGGTTCTTCACAACAGGTGGCCATTGGAGCTTTAGCTTCAGCATCAGTCTTTCCAATGAATGTTCAGGATTGATTTTCTTTAGGACTGATTGGTTTGATCTCCTTGCTGTCCAAGGGACTCTCAAGAGTCTCTTCCAACACCAGTTTGAAAGCATCAATTCTTTGGCATTCAACTATCTTTATGGTCCAACTCTTACAGCCATATATCACTATTGGGAAAAAAAAATACATAGCTATAACTATATGGATTGTTGTCTGTAAAGTAATGTCTCTGCTTTTTAATATGCTGTCTAGGATTTTCATAGCTTTTTTCCAAGGAGAAAGCATCTTTTAATTTCATGGCTGCAGTCACCACCCACAGTGATTTTGGAGCCCAAGAAAATAAACTCTTCCAATGTTTCCATTGTTTCCCCATTTTATTGCCATGAAGTGATGGGACCAGATGCCATGACTTTTTAAAAGTTGAGTTTTAAGCCAGCTTCAACACTCTCCTCTTTTACCTTCATCAAGAGGCTCTTTTAGTTCCTTTTTGCTTTCTGCCATAAGGATGATGTCATCTGTATATATGAGGTCATCGATATTTCTCCCAGCAATCTTGATTCCAGCTGTGCTTCATCCAGCCTGGCATTTTTCATGATGTACTCTGCACATAAGTTAAATAAGCAGGGTGACAATATACTGCCTTGATGTACCCCTTTCCTGATTTGGAACCAGTCTCTTGTTCCATGTCCAGTTCTAACTGTTGCTTCCTGACCTGCATACAGATTTCTCAGGAGGCAGGTCAGGTGGTCTGGTATTCCCATCTCTTGAAGAATTTTCCAGTTTGTTTTGATCCAGATAGTCAAAGGCTTTTTGCATTGTCAGTAAAGCAGAAGTAGATGTTTATCTGGCACTCTCTTGCTTTTCCAATGATCCAGTGGATGTTGACAATTTGCTCTGGTTTTCTGCCTTTTCTAAATCCAGCTTGAACATCTGGAAGTTCTTGGTTCATGTACTGTTGAAGCCTGGCTTAGAAAATTTTGAGCATTATTTTGCTATCGTGTGAGATGAGGGCAAGTGTGTGGTAGTTTGAACACTCTTTGGCATTGCCTTTCTTTGGGATTGAAATGAAAACTGACCTTTTTGTGTCCTGTGGCCACTGCTGAGTTTTCCAAATTTGCTGGCATATTGACTGCAGCATTTTCACAGCATCGTCATTTAGGATTTGAAATAGCTCAACTGGAATTCCATCACCTCCAGTAGCTTTGTTTGTAGTGATGCTTCCTAAGGCCCACTTGACTTCCCATTCCAGGATATCTGGCTCCAGGTGAGTGATCACACCATTGAGGTTATCTGGGTTGTGAAGATCTTTTTTATATAGTTCTTCTGTGTATTCTTGCCACCTCTTCTTAATATCTTCTGCTTGTCATATTTGGCCTTTATTATGTTGAGGTATATTCCCTCTATGCCCACTTTCTGGAGAATTTTCATTATAAATTTGCATTCAATTTTAAGAGTAGTTTTTCTGCATCTATCAAGAAGATCAGATGGTTTACATTCTCCAATTTTTTAATGTGGTATATCACACTGATTGATTTGTGGATATTAAAAAATCTTTGAATCCCTGAGATGAATCCCAATTGATCATGGTGTATGATCCTTTTAATATATAATTGGGTTTGGTTTGCTAGTACTTTGTTGAGATGTTTTAAGTCTATATTCACCAATGATATTTTTGTGCTATTTTTTTTCTGGTTCTGATAAGGTGATGGCAGACTCATAGAATCAGTTTTGGAATGTTCCTTCCTCCTTCTTCTGAACCATTTTGGAAGAGTTTCAGAAAGATAGGTGTTTTATATATATATATATATATATATATATATATATATACACACACACACACATATATATACATATATATTATATAATAAGTAATATTTCACAGCCATGAAAAGAATGAAATAATGCCATTTGCAGCAACATGGTTTATCACACTAAGTGAAGTAAGTCTGAAAGAGAAAGATGAATATCGTATGATATCTTTCATATGAGAACTCTAAAAAAAGACAGATGATCTTACTTATAAAGCAGAAACAGAAGCACAGATTTACAAAACTATCTTCTGGTTACCAAAAGGGAAAGGAAAGGTTGGAGGGACAAATTGGGGGTTTGGGATTGACATATACAAACTACTTTATTTAAAGTAGATAACTAACTTGTACATACTTGATAACACAGGAAACTGTGTCCAATTTTCTGTAATAACCTACCTGGGAAAATAATTTGAAAAGAATAAATATATGTGTATATAACTGAATCACTTTGCTATACACCTGAAACTAACACTGCATTGTAAATTAACTATAAAAATTAGTGAACAATTTAAAGTAACAATAAAATAATTTTCCTATAATCAACAATTTTTTCCCGCCACCATCACCAACAACAAAAATACTCTACTCCAGAATGCTATCACTCATCTTTGAAGGAAAGACCAAGAGTTTTAGAGACACACAAAAGCTAGAAATGTTCAGCACCACTATAGGCTTTATCAGAAATGTTAAAGGAACATCTCTAAGTGAAAAATTAAAGGCCACTGTCAGAAATACAAAAATTACAAAAGAAAAAGCATCTTTGGTTTCGACAAATGCACAGTAAATATAATAAGTCAACCACCTTTAACAACAAGTAAGAAGGTTAAAAGAAAAGTAGTAAAGTCATTTATATTTATAATAAGTAATTGAGGGATACACAAATCAAAAAAGTTATTGTAATGTCAAAAACATTAAATCTTACATGGAGTGAAAGTGCAGGGTCTTTAGAATCCATTCAAACTAAAAAACATCATTGGTTAAAATAATCACATATATATTTATTATATTTATATACAGTTATATGAGTCACATTGTAATCACAAACCAAAAACCTAAAATAGATACACAAATACAAAAAGAGAAAGGAATCCAAACACAATATCAAATATAGTCATCAAATCTCAAAGAAAAGGAATGGAAAGCAGAAAGAGACACAAAAACTGCAAAACAATCCCAAAACAGTTAACAAAGTGGCAATAAACACACACTTATCAATAATTACTTTAAATTTAAAAGGACTAAATGCTTCAACCAAAAGATATAGAGTAGCTGAATGGATACAAAAACAAGAAGACATATATATACTGCCTACAAGAGACGTGTTTCAGATCTGAATACATACACAGACTGAAAGTAAGGGGATGGAAAATGTATTCCATGCAAAAGGCAGGAAAAAAAAATCTGGGGATAGCAATACTTAGATCAGACATAATAGACTTTGAAACGAAGACTGCAGCAAGTTGTAAGTAAGGATGTTGCATAATGATAGATGAATTCAGGAAGAAGATATAGACATTATACCTATGTATGCATCTGAGGTAAGAGCATCTGAATATACAAAGCAAAATTAACAAATGCAAAGGAAAAAACTGAAAATAATAGTCACAGTAGGGGAACTTAACACCCCACTTACATCAATAAACTGGTCATTCAGATATAGAATGTCAGTAGGGAAATATAGCTTGAAGGACACATTAGACTGCATAAACTTAATGGAACATTTCATCCAAAAGCAGCAGAATACACATTCTTTTCAAGTGCACATGAAGCATGCTTCAGTATAGATCACTTGTTCAGCCATAAAAAGAGACTCAGTAAATTTAAGAAGACTGAAATCGTACAAAGCACATTTTCTGACCACAGCACTGTATGTGTGTGCTCAGTCACTTCAGTTGTATCTGACTATTTGTGATGCTATGGACTATAGTCCTCCAGGCTTTGGGGGATTCTTCAGGCAAGAATGCTGGAGCGTGTTGCTCTGCCCTCCCCTAGGGGATCTTCCAAACCCAGGGATCAAACCCACATATCCTTCATCTCCTGAATTTCAGGTAGATTCTTTACCCACATAGCTACCTTGGAAGCCTGAGCACAACACTATGAGACTGTAAATCAACTACAAGTAAAATTGCAAAAAAGATAAACATGTAGAGGATGGTTCACAGTCAATGGTTCACTCACTAAAAAAATCATAGAGAAATTTTTACAAATGCTTACAGACAAATGAATATGGAAACACAATGATAAAAAATCTATGGGATGCAGCAAAAGCAGTTTTAAGAGGAAATTAAATAGTAATAAAAGTCAACCTCAGGAAAGAAGAAAAATCTCAAATAAACAACCTAACTTTATACCTAAGGGAAGTAGAAAAGCAAGAACAAAGAAATCCAAATTTAGCAGAGAAAAGAAATTATGAAGATCAGAGCAGAAATAAGTAAAATAGAAAATTAAAAAAAAATAGAAAAAAATCAATGATGTTAAAAGTTGGTTTAGGAAAAGATTTTAAAAAATGATAAACTTTTAGCCAGACTCATCAAGAAAGCGGGCCAAATAAATAAAATCAGAAATAAAAGAGAAGTTACAAGTGACACCACAAAAATATAAAGAATAATGAGAGATTACTATGAATGACAAAATGAATAAAGTAAAATAAATGGATAATTTTTTAGAAATGTACTATCTCACAAGATTCAATCAACAAGAAGTAGAAACTATGAACAGACAAATTACCAGTAATAACATTGGATCAATAATAAAAACTGATCCAAAATCCAGGACTGATGGTTTCACAGGTTAATTCTACCAAACATTTAAAGAAGAATTTACACCTATCAGACTATTACACCTATTCAGACCTTTCCAAAAAAAATGAGGATAACTCTTTTGAACTCATTCCATGAAGCCAGCATCACCCTAACACCAAAACTAGACCAAGACACCACATACACAAAAACAAAAATTACAGGCCAATGTCACTGGTGAACACATTTTTAACAAATTATTAGCAAATTGAGTTTAAGGATTGAAAGGATTATACACCATGATCAAGTAGAATTTATCCCAAGGATGCAAGGGTGATTCAATTTTTGTGACTCAATCCATGTGAAACACCATAACACATAACACCAAAATACAATAACAAATTGAAGAATAAAAATCACATTATCATCTCAATAGATGCAGAAAAGCTTTTGATAACATTTAATATTCACTTATGATTTAAAAAACTATCCAGAAAGTGGATATAGAGGGAACATACCAAAACATAATGAAAGTCATATATGACAAACCTACAGTGAAAATCACATTCAACTATGAAAAGCTGGAAGCATTTCCTGTAAGAACAGGAATAAGACAGGGGTGCCCCCCTCACTACTTCTATTAAACATAGTATTTGAAGTCCTAGCCATACCAATAACACAAGAAAAAGAAATAGAAGGAACCCAAATTGGAAAGAAGGAAATACACTTCATTGTTTGCAGATTACATGATATTGTTTACAAAAAATCCTAGAGATGCCACCAAGAAACTCTTAGAATTCATTAAGTAAAAGTTGCAGGATATGAATTAATATACACAGTTCTATACACTAACAACAAACTAAGAAAACAATCTCATTTACAATGGCATCAAAAAGAATAATATGCCTAGGAATAAATCTAACCAAGGATGTAAAAGAACTATATTCAGAAAGCTGTAAGACATTGACGGTAGAAGCTGAACATGCCACACACAAGTGGAAATGAATACTCCACTCACAGAGCAGAAGAATTAGCATTGTTACAGTGATTCCCCGAGACAATCTACAGATTCAATGGTATCAAAATACCAGTGTCACTTTTCACAGAACTAGCACAAATAATTCTAAAATCTGTGAGGACCATCAATAGCCAAAACAATCTAGAACAAGAACAAAGCTGAAGGTACGATGCTTCCTGATTTCAAACTAAACTATGAAACTACTGTAATCAAATCAGTATAGTACTGGCACAAAAATGACACAGAGACCAAGGGAACAGAATGAAGAGCCCAGAAGTGAATCCACACCCATACGGACAATTCATATTCAACAGAGGAGACAAAAATATAGAATGGGAAAAAGAGAGTCTTTTTAAGAAATTATACTGGGAAAACTGTATTTCTTCATGCAAAAGGATCACACTGGACAACCTCCTCATACCATATACAGAAATAAATTGAAAATGGAGTTAAAACTTAAATATAAGACCCGAAACCATAAGTCTCCTATTAGAAAACAGTCAGTATGCTCTTTGACACTGGTTTTAGCAATACGTTTTTTGCTATTATATTTTCAGGCATGGGAAAGAAAAGCAAAAATAAACAAATGAGACTACACCAAACTAAAAAACTGCTGCACAATGAAGGAAAGTATCAGTAAAACAATAAGGCAGCCTATTGAATGGGAAAAATATTTGCAAATAATTTATGAAACAAGGGGTTAATATCCAAAATACACAAAGAACTTACAACTCAACATAAAAAAAAATTAAAAAAAAAAAAAACCTGATTGAAAATTGGCAGAAGACCTGAATGGACATTTTCTTCTCAAGAAGGCATACAGATGGCCAACAGACACATGGAAAGATGCTCAGCATCACTAACTTTCAGTGAAATGCAAATCAAAATCACCGTGAATATTCCCTCACATGTGTGAGAATGGCTATTATCAAAAAGATATCAAGTAAGCGTTGCCAAGGATGTGGAGAATGGGAATGTTCATACACCGTTGGTGGGAATGTAAACTGGTACAGTCACTCAGAAACAGAACGAAAGTTCCTTAGAAAATTAAAAGCAGAACTAACATATGATCTAGTGATTACACTTTTGAGTATTTAAGGGAAATAAAAACACTAATTTGAAAAAAGTATGTGCACCCAATGGTTATTGCAGCATTATTCATGATAGCTAAGATGTGGAAGCACCCTACATGAGTGGATAAAGAAGCTGTGTAGCATATATATATACACACACACACAATGGAATATTACCCAGACAGGAAAAGAATGAAATCTTGCCATTTGCAACAAAACAGATAGACCTATAAGTTATTATACTAAGTGAAAAATATCAGAGAAAGACAAATACAGTATGATTTCTGAAATGAACGAAAAACCAAAGAAATGAAACAAAGCAGAAACAGACTCACAGACACAGAAAACAAACTGGTAGTTGCCAGAGGGGAAAAGTCTAGAAGTCTGAGCAAAACAGGTATTGAATAAACAGGTTGTACACCTGAAACTAAAGCAATATTATGTCAATTATACTTCAATTAAAAAAAAAAAAACCCGTAAAAGATCATTTGCCCCCAGACCTGGATTTTGCATCAAAGTAATTAGACTTCAGCGCACCTCACTTTCATGTGCCCTCTCAGGCCCTATGAAGGGATGCTGTTCAAGGAGTTACCAACTTTTGTAAAGTTTATAAATGCAAGAAATTTAGTTGTGATTGGTTAAGAATGGCTCCTTTCCACTACAGTTCCCTCTTCAGCTCCTTTCCTTTGCGTTGGTTGGCATTAGCACAGCTATAGGGATCTGGGAGAGGAGGCCAAAAGGAAGCTTATTTTATAAATGTTACTGCTTTATGTAGAGGCTACAATTAGCCAGAGCCGACTCATTAGAAAAGACCCTGATGCTGGGAAAGATTGAAGGCAGGAAGTGAAGGGGACAACAGAAGATGAGATGGTTGGATAGCATCACAGACTCAATTCACATGAGTTTGAGCAAACTCCGGGAGATGGTGAAAGATAGGGAAGTCTGGCATGCTGCAGTCCAGGGGGTCGCAAAGAGACGGACACGACTGAGCAACTGAACGACAATAAACCAGAGATTCAGAGAAGAATCTTAATATCACGTAAGTTCTAAGTAAGATATTTCATGACTTCCTGGTGTGTGAGCGGCTTCCCAGAATATTCTTCTTGCAAATGCCTAATTTCCTCTGTGTCGTGACCCAGAGTCAAATATGGGTTGCCAAATGGACGAGTCCTATGATAGCAAGCACCGAGAAGGAAGACGGTCATAGAGGAGGAACAACTTGTACAGAGCAGAAAGGTCATATATAGAACATCCTTACAAATCTTATGGCTCCTATGTGAAAGAAAATGGATAGGGCTTTCCCGTTGGACTTACATCATGTTCTTATAATGATATAAGAAAAAGAGAAAAGAAAATGTTCTAAACTATTCGCAATATAAAGACAGTAAAAAGAAAATTCAATCAACATTGCTGGAAGAAAAACAGATTTATATTTCTATTCTCTCTACAGAAAATGATTGCACATTGTCCTGTGAAGAGATATGTCAAAATTCGTACTTCCTTGTGATTTCTTTTCCTTATGGAAATTAAAAATCAACTTTACTTAGTAATTTTGCAATCTTTTTATTAAGGAAGTAAACCCCCAACAGTGTAGCTTTAAACCCCACACAACCCGGGTCTGTTCCGACCTGACTCTTAGCAAATATTAAGGATTGTATTAAAAAAAACAAACTCAGGTTTTAGCTTTTTCTTGCCCTGCCCTTTCCTGTGAGAAAAGTGTCTGACAGGACAGTGAATATCATAACCTAGGCACACAAGGGATGGCTCAGTCACAGGGTTTGAATGACTGATATCCTGTACAGGTAGCATGTTTGCCTCTCAAAACCTGACTTAGTTAAGTAAGTACTTTCAAAATATCAGCAGACTAGAATATTCCCCTTTTTTCCCTGAGAGTTGAAGACCAGATTCCTGTATCATCTTCACCCAAACCTGAAGAATTCCACCTGGGCTGTTCTTATTCTTACCTTGCATAGATTCTGGACATTTCATCAAGAATTTTGAATTTACAACCTCTCTCCTAAAGTATACATTTAGTGCCTAAAATACTCTTGTCATCACAAATATTTTCAGCACTATCCAAAATAACCTTTTCAATGCATCACTGTCTTTATTACACTTGTCAAAAGCTTTGAGGTTGTCACATATTTAATAACCTGAATTAAGAAAGTACAGATGAATGTAGGAGGCAAACACCCCCAGGTTTACCTTGGATATAGATGCCCAAACTGTCAGAGGAAAGGAAAAGGGGATCAACATATGATCCTACATGAACATTTCCAGATTATTACAGATGGTTCCCCCAAAAGAGTTTTGCTGCTGAAGTTATATTTACATATGAGAGAACTATTTAAGTGATGTTTGGCAAGGTAGGAAAAGCAACATTTTTATATTGTTCATTGCTTTGGGTCTTTAGGTTAGTGAGAAATCCTTTAGAATATATAATTCTCAGAGCAGGAACTCAATGCGGATAACAGTGTGTGAGAAGCAAGTCCAAATGTTGAGAATATAAAGGATTGAAGCCTTCAAACAGCCAGTGGTGTTTCATCCAGCAGGTAAGGGCTAGATGACAGATCTTCTAAGGCCAACAGTAGTCAGGGATACCTACTATCAGCTCAAGCTGAGAAACTACAAAGTCAAAAGAGAATCGTCTGTACTTATTTCCCTGAGTATTCAAGCTGTACTTAAAAGCTTCAACCTTCCTAACGAAAAAGTTAGGGTGGGTTACAGTAGAGAAGGCAGGGAATGGAGGCAAATGTTGTAATGATATTCATAAAGAGAAGATTCTGTCTCTCCTGCTTGCTTGCATTTGTACAAGAAAAGTTCAAAAGGAAGAATATCGAGGGTTTTGAATTTTGCGTGTCTCAGTGACATGTTACACTATTTGCTGGCTTATGACACACAGTAAACCTCCAAGTATCTTCTTCCATGCTTATAACTTTAGAATGTGAATTTCTTCTGCCTCTCCTAGGTGTCACATTCAGAACTGTAGTTGAAAAGAAAAGGGGAACTTTTCACATAAAGATACAGGCAAGGAAACAGCCATACTCCCAGAGGATGGGGGAACATATTTACACACAAGTCAGTTAATAAGAGAAGGACACGTGGAGACAATACTTTCAATTTCAAGTTTTTCAAAACCCTTTGTAGTTTCTCTGAATATTAAAAACAAGCAAGGCTTTTGGCGCATGGATGTCACTCAGTACTCCTTACACTAAAACTTTGCAGCAAAATCTAAGGATTTGAGCTATTCTTACACAGACAGAAAAGAAATCTGATAGCTTTACTCTGTGAATCTAAGCCTTTAAAAGTCATTAATGTTCTTGGTTTCATGTTGAATGCAAAATAAGCCACTTTTCTTATTGTAAAATATGCAAAATCCTCTCCCTTTTTGTTACATTAAACACAATGATGTCATTTCACTTCAGAAACAGCTATCATGATGGTGGTCAAAAGGTATAAACTTCCAGATATGAGATAAAAAAGTACTAGGGATGAAATGTACAATAAGATTACTGTAGTTAGCACTGCTGTACACTATATTTGAATGTTGTTAAAAGAGTAAATTAAGAGTTCTCATTGTAAGAAAAAAAAATCATTTTTTAGTCCTATGAGGTGATGGGTGTTAAGTCATATGTTATATGACTTAAACACATACAGCATTATATGTTGATTGTATCATAGAATTGGGGGAAAAAGACCAGCATATACCTGGAGACTCAGGCAAGCCAGAGGTAGCTTTGGGAAAGGAGATTTTGTGATGCCCTTTGTTACTTCTCTCTTTTGAATAATCACCGTGACCTCATTTTCCCAATTTAGAAAAAAATGAACTGTACTTTGACTTGCTTCTATTTTTAAAGCTACACATCCCATCATTTGAAACATGTTTTAATCAAATCAAGCAAAGATGTCTGGGGTGATTAGCCTAGGATTTTCATTCCTTGAATTCTCTTGGCTTTGGATACCCAACTCCTCCTCTTTCACATTCCCCAGATACTGTTGATTTTTTCCAGTTGTAAGCCTTACCTCGTTCATGTTTATTTTAGCTTGTTTGTGTGAAAGTTGACACCATACAGTGATGAGAATCACGTTCCCAGCTTAAAGGCTCAACATTTAACAGAGATTTTAACTAAGAGACCCAGTGGCAACTGTAGCGTTACCTGCCATTCCCGGATGATCTGCTTTGTTTTATTAAAGGTCAGAAAAGCCAAAATAAAGTTTTTAAAAGATGTCTTCCCAGAACACAGTTGTCAGAGAAGACAACAGAAAATTTTTAAGAATCTGATTTTAGTAGAAAAAGAGAAGCCTTGTTAAATTACTGTACATCTCGTATCTGTCATTATTTATTAAATTGCTCTTCTGCCCTTATTCTAGGTGGACAGGAAAGATGTGCAACCATTAATGAGAGCTCATAGACAGATATGGAAGGGAGCATTTCTGATGTAAAATTGTTAATACAGAAAATGTGGATTTAGAAAGTTAAAGGTTGTCTTTTCTTGAGTGAATTTAATATTTTTCTACCAAAGGTGATTGATTTAAATGTGGAAGCAGGGTTAAACACAAAACACAAGGGGAATAATCAGTGAGTCCAATACATACAGGAACATAGAGAGCAAATGCGTAATGTTTGTTTATCAAATAATTCCCTTTGCATGGTGATTCCAAAACCATCCAGGCAGCTCAGTTCTCGAGCCAGACTTGCACTTGCGGGACTACTGGAGTCAAAGAAGCTTTTATTGAATTCCTCTCTAAAATCTGAGGAAGGTAATAATCTCCTCCCCATGCATATTTTTCTTGAGTGTCCTATACCCCAAGTACATGTTTCACAGTAACCTCGTAATACAAACCAAGCCTCCTGATGGTCTTCAAGTACACACTAATTCACGTAGAAACAAACACTACAGCCTACTACTGCTAGGTTTCTTTGCAATGAACAGCATATTTTGCTCACTGGGGGAAAAGGCAGGAGGAAGCCTATTGTATTGTTAACAGTTATCTCTGAGTGAATAGAAGGAATTGCTTCCAAATGCAATAACAGAATTACGGTAGATTAGTGTACCGTTTGAGCTTGAGTGCTGAGGTAAAATTGTTTTCTCTATTGCATGACCATGATCTTGAAAGTTTTCATTTTATTCCCATAATGGAGATGCTTGATCACATACTGAGTCAGGTAAATCACAAAGCCTACCCTTGAGCAGTCCTGGGCAGGCCATAACTAATGCCATAGCTGAGGACTACGTTAACCACCATTCGGAGGAATAAAATCCAACACAAGCTCATTTGATTTGGCTTCAGTGCAAATAGAGACTTTATTCAGAAATACAATAACACAACAACAACAAATGCTCCACATTGTGAAAAAGAAGCCCCGGAACGAGTCATTGCAGCTTGCAGTCTTTCATTGCTAGGGACAGCACGCCCAGCTCATAAACACTGGGCATCAGTGAAAGAAATAGAAACTTGTGAGCCCAGGGGAATGTTTATATACATTTGAGGATGAAAGAGCTGGGAGAGTGCAGCGCTATAGGATCAATTACAATGACGAACATGTGGTCGCTCACAACATGAAAAGGGACTGTGGCTTGGTACAGTACACGGATAGCCTATAGCTGCAGCTTTGAAGTGAATGACCCACTTTTCTTTCTAGTAGCCGCTAAAATTAGGTAGCACCTTGCTTGAAATGTGACCAATTTGAAATCAGTTCAAGCATTATATATAAGGATGAACAGAGACTATAATTTTGCCCTTTGAACACAGATTGGGAAAGAATGATCACCCTAGATTAGGCGCTACGACTTAGGGAGACCTAGCTGTATCCTCATGAGCTCGTAGTGAAGGTAAGAGTCGACAGGTGATAGACATGAAATGCTAACAAACAACCTCTATAGGCATGAGCAGGAAAAAAATATATATATGAGCATGGGATTTCTTTAAAACTACCCCAAAAATTCCAGGAAAATTAAGAAAAGGTATTAAATTATTATTATCGGGCTTCTCTGATGGCTCAGCTGGTAACGAATCCACCTGCAATGCCGGAGACCTGGCTTTGATCCCTGGGTTGGGAAGATCCCCTGGAGAAGGGAAAGGCTACCCACTCCAGTATTCTGGCCTGGAGAATTCCATGGAATGTATAGTCTATGGGGTTGCAAAGAGTCAGACAGGACTGAGTGACTTTCACTTTACTTTATTATTATTAACCCCATCCCAATCTGTATCCCATCGAATCATTCCACACTGAAAAATTCTGTGGTAAGGGGGCTTACAGGTTAAAGCAACTTAATGCCCAAGCTAAGTTAGAGAACAGAGGATTTTTTTCTGAACTTTATTTATCTACTTACTTTTGGCTGTGCTAGGTCTCCATTGCTGCACTCGGTGAGCAAGGACTTGCTTCTCTTGTTGTGGTGAGCAGAGACTCCAAGACGTGGGCTTCAGCAGTTGTGGGGCAGGGACTTAGTTTCCCTGCGGCATGTGGGATCTTCCTGGACCAGGGATTGAAGCCATGTCCCCTGCTTGGCAGGTGGATTCTTATCCACTGGGACACCAGGAAAGTCTTAAGGTGCTAATCTCAATATGTAAAACATGGTTTCCCTATTCTGCTGTTAGGGATCAGGGTTCATTTTGATGGTATTTGAAGATACTAGAATCAACTAACTTAGACTTTCCAGCTTCTACTTCAGGCTCCCACCTCTTTTTCCATATGAGGTTCCCAAGAAACCATGTACCCAGAGGTGACAAAAAATGCTAAATTTACCCGTGCCTTAGTCCCTGTCAGTTGGCCCCCAGGGTCCTGTCACAAGCTCTCTGAACATCTGGGTTGAGCACTTGGGTGAGTCTGAAGACCCAAGAGGAGTCTCTGGGTCCATGTGTCTCCATCTTAACAGCAGCTGCCTGCCAGAACCAGAACCGCTTCTTACAGTGAAGGAGGCGTTGCTGGACGTGGCTGGCAAGTGCCCCAATCAACTAGGGAGTGGTGCATTTAATTCCATCAGTGCTTCCCTCTGACCAACCGAATTAGCTCCACCTTCTCTCTGAACAGAGAATGAGGGCCGGGGAAAACAAGAAAGGGGGTGAAAGGAAAGAGCCTTCACTGGAAATGGAGCAGTGCTTAGGGTGCTCCTGTCTAGAGACTGGCAGCATCCCAGAGAATCCATGCTTAATTCAATTCCATAAGCAGCTATGTTCTGGGAGAATTGGAATGGGGGTAGGGTAGAAGTAAGGCACCAGTTCTTATTCTCAAAAGAACTCAGGTCTAACAGGAAAATAAGCTCTCACGTTGCTGTTCAGTCACTTGGTCGTGTCCAACTCTTTGAGACCCCATGGACTGCAGCATGCCAGGCTTTCCTGTTCTTCACTATCTCCTAGGGTTTACTAAAACTCATGTCCATTGAGTTGGGAATGTTATCCAACCATCTCATCCTCTGTCGTCCCCTTCTCCTCCTTCCCTCAATCTTTCCCAGCATCAGGGTCTTTTCCAATGAGTCAGCGCTTTACCAAAGTATGGATGCTTCAGCTTCAGCATCAGTACTGCTAATGAATATTCAGAATTGATTTCCTTCAGGATTGACTAATTTGATCTCCTTGCTGTCCAAGGGACTCTCAAGAGTCTTCTCCAGCACCAGAGTTCAAAAGTGTCAATTCTTCGATGGTCAGCTGTAGGCAACCCACTCCGGTACTCTTGCCTGGAAAATCCCTTGGATGGAGGAGTCTGGTAGGCTACAGTCCATAAGGTTGCAAAGTCAGACACGACTGTGCAACTTCACTATCACATCTGTACATGACTACTTGAAAATAATACTACGTAGAAAGTGATTTCTGTGTTTTTAAACCAACTTACATATGAAATTCAAAGAGGGAGTCATTGTTTCTGCTATGAATGTGAGGATACTCAGAAATGGCTAAAGCAGAGATATCTGAGCAAAAGTATTGAAGGAACAAAAGTGACTGTAGCAAATGAGTAGACTGACAAAACATAACGTCAGTGAAAGAGAATGGAGAGAAGGCAGAGAATGCAATAAGAGTTAGGGTAAGGTGAAGTAAACCTACTTGGCAAGTATGATGAGTCCTCTAGCAAGAGCTCTGGAGGGCTGGGAGACACAGGAGTGAAATATCTGGAAGTTATTTAAGAAAGTGTGTTTTTGCCAAATTTAGGAAGGACTTGGAGCTATTTTGCTAAAAAAAAAATAAGAATTTTATTTTTTATATTGATGGTAACCTTGGAAGGGAAATGACATATGATTAGATCTGTGTTTACCAGAGATTATTCTGGCAACACTGTGAAGAATGCATTCGAAGTGATAAAGGTAGAAAAACCAGTTAGGAGACTAGTGCAGCTCTTGTGGATGTAAACTGGGAAAATGGGAGGGACATTGGGTCTAACAATTCTGATTTACCCAGTAGACGGTGAGGCTGAAAAATAGGGGCACTGAAACTATTTTGGGATTAGTTTAGGTTGGGAAGATGTAAGGTTTTACAGACTGTTGGGGATCAGTCAGTTGTTCAGAATAGTGCTGGTCACAGTTTCCTAGTCATTTTTTCTTATGAGAAGCATGTGTTTGTAAATTTTCTAGCTATGATTCATTATACAGTTGGAGCCATAGAAAAGAGCTTGACCAATTAACCATAAAAGGGCTCCAATCACACGTACCAGGCATGTAGCAGTTATTCAGCAAATATTTGTTGAACCAAAATTTGTGAGATGAGGACGATGCTTGTCTCACATACCACTCTCTTGAACTGAGTTCAAGCTGTGAAGTAAGCTTGGTTTTTCTCTTTTCTAAGCTTCAGCTCTCCTTTTCAAATTCTCACTAGGATGCTATGAAAACACGTGGGGCAACAAGTGTATTTTTTCCACCACAATAAGTATTGCAATATGCTTGTCATTTTAGTTTTCTTGTAGAACATGAAGATTCATTAGCAGAATGTTCAAACATACCTCCAGTTGATTTGATTGATTTTTTAAAATGTATGCAAACATCATTGACATTCATTCAGTTTCATTGATCCCCATGAAATTCTATGTATGCATTTAAAAATAGGACACTTTAATGAGTTATACAAATGATAGTAATAATACACGTATATATGTTTTGACAACTTCTGTGATAAGCACTTTACATACTGATAATTCTCCATTTTACCTGAAACGGGAATTTTTACTAGACTTAGACATGTAAAACTAAGGCACAGCAAAGGTAAATAGCATACCCAATGTCATACAGCAGGTCACTGGAGAAGCTGATAGTTGATCCAGCCAGTGGGATTCCCAATCCCATGATTTTAACCCGTGAAAATGCCCTATACAATTTCATTATCTTTATTTTTTTTTTTTTTGCCATAAGGTAGGATTCCTTTTTCTAGCAAGAACAGATTGAATGAAAGTCCAACAAAATTTGGATTTTTCCCATAAGGAAAACATTCACGATCTTTTTTTGAACTCTATGATGTCAAATTGTTCCAAAAGTATTTTTGGTGCCCCTAGTTTTCAGTCTCTCTGTCCAGTGAGTAATCAACATTTTTGGACCCAACACCCCTCTCACTCCTCAGTTCATATCCCCGACAGCTGCAGGAGTCCCCTAACTGGTTTTTCTATCTTTGTCACTGCCGTGCCATTCTTCGCAGTGTTGCCAGAATAACCCTGGTAAGCACAGACCTGGCATGTCTTTTCTTGCAAAACCTTCCGCGGTTTCCATTATCATCAAAACTTCTTGTCCTTTTCTTTGGCCACAAGGGAAATTCTCAGAAAGTAACCTTTCTGGAGTCCTTTCATCAACTGAAATGTCCATGAAACAATAAAATGACCATAAAACAACAAAATTGCATAAATAAATAAAAATAATTTATCTTTTGTAAATTTTAAGATGTCTTAAGATTTCAATTTTACTTTAGGAATTAAAGAGTTTTACCCATCATGGCACCCACATTTGGCTATGCAAGAGAGAAGTATTGTTTCTGACAAAGAACAGAGACTATTGAGAATGATCATTTGTAAAACATTTTGATAATATTTTAATAATAAAAAGCTTATTATTATCAGAGCTAACATATATGCTATAAAGGAAAATAATAAAAAGATCTCTTAGAAACGGAGACTCTCCTAAATGAAAATAAAAATTTTAAGCACTTCTGTATTATCAAAACAGACTCCAAACAGAAGGAAACAATTCAGATGATACCATATTCTCTGTTTACAGTACAGTTAAATTTTAAGTAAAAAGAAATAATTTAAAAAGACTCACATTTGAGAAGTCTAAAACTTCTAAATACCTCATAGACCAAATAAGAAATTATAATGGAACTTAGAAAATATGTAGAATTAATGGTAAAGAAAATATTGCATATCATAATTTGCAAGACAAAATCAAACTGGGTCTTGGAAGTAAATAGTGAGCATTTTTTTGCAATTGCTTAAAGCAAATTTGAAAACAAATAAGCAGTTAAAGAAGTTATAAAAATAATGTAAGATAAAGATAATATAAGTAGATATATAATAAAAAATAAAAATTGATATAGAATGTAAAGGAACAAAGTAAAGATATAAAATAGAAAAAATACGTGATATTACAGATAAAATGATAATCTGTATTATTTATTATGGATTAATAAAATTCACAAAACTCTAGCAAGACTAATCATGTAAAAAGAGAGAGAACACTAATTAATCATATTAGCAAAAAATAAGAAAACTACAAATATGGTAATATTTTTTAAAATCATAATTTCTTATACAATTTTGTGCGATAAATTTGAACATTTCAATGAGGGAAAATTTTCTTGAAAAATATACCCTAAAAAGAAATGATTATCTGAGTAAACCCATCTTTTTCTTTAAAATAGATAGATAAATACTCCTATAAAAATAAATTTGCAGAAGTTTTAGAAATGCATTTGCACACATATTTGAAAAACAGATAATTCTAATCTATACTGATTGTTCCTTGTGGAAGAGTCTGCTAATTATCCCCAATATCCATCATCCACCTCAAATTTCACCTGACTATGGACACCCAACTAGAGATCACATTTTCCAGTGACCTTTGCAGCTTGTGTGGCTCTATGACTAAATTATGGCTAATGAGATCTGAACAGAAGTGATGTGTGCGATTTCCAGGTCACATCCTTTCAGGATGATATAATCTGCCATCAATTTCCTCTGTTTTCCCATCCCCATGAGCTGAAATGTCCACTCCAGTTGTGGGTGAAATCAGCTTTCATCTTTCAGATGGTGACAAAAACTTAGAAGATGGGCACGCCACAAAAGAGAAGAAAGAACCTTGGTCCTTGGATATTCTCGTGAAGTCCAGAAGCTTGCTAACTGTCACACTGATTTTGTGCCACTGGGGTTTTTATCTTATTTTTAGAACATTTTGTTCTGCATTCTTATTAGTACACTTTGTAACTTATTTAATGAAGCTGGAATAACCTTCATTCCAAAATCAGATTCGAAGAATAAAAGAAAGAAAACTTCTAGAATTTTCTGACTTACTATAGGGCTTCCCTGATAGCTGACTTACTATCCGACTGCAATGCAGTAGACCCCGGTTCGATTCCTGGGTCGGGAAGATCCCCTGGAGAAGGGATAGGCTGCTCACTCCAGTATTCTTGGGCTTCCCTTGTGGCTCAGCTGGTAAAGAATCGGCCTGCAGTGCAGGAGACCTGGGTTCGATCCCTGAGTTGGGAAGATCCCCCGGAAAAGGGAAAGGCTACCCATTCCAGTATTCTGGCCTAGAAAATTCCATGGACTGTGTAGTCCATGGGGTTGTGAACAGTCGGACGCTACTGAGCAACTTTCATTCATAGACTCTAAAGTCCTGGATTAAACATAAACTATCTGGGCCCAGTAATATTTTTTTAAAATATTGATCTATTCATTCATAAGAACTTTGTGAGGTCTGCTTTGAGAATACAGGGATAATTTAAAATTAGAAGATGTATTGAAAGAATTCATTACATGACAGATTAAAGGGGAAAAATGTGTAAAATCATCTCAATAAATACAGAAATGCTTGCATTTAACAATATTCAGCATCACTATTAAGAAAATTATAATCAACCTGGAATAAGTGGGAAAGTTTTAACCTGATAAAGGATAGAGATCAAAATTGTACAGTAAATGACATATTTTTCTGTAAAATATTATAAACCATTTCCTCTAACATAAGAAACGAGATAAAGATGCCCGCTATGTATTTTTCTACTCAACAGTGAATAAATAAATAAGCCTTCAATGCATGCTCAAGAAAAAGAAACACATGCTATAAGAAACACAAATAAATTTAAAACTGTTATTATTTACATTTAATATGAATACTTATTACATACATCAATTTTTGTGGATTGAATGAGACATATACAAACTGAAATATACTCACTGAAATGAGACATATACAAACATCTATATCTATATATCTATGATCTAAATCTTAATAATATATACATGTAAAGCTGTTAAGATTTAACATAGCTGAGGAAAAGTACATTGATTATCAATATTTTTATTTTTTAAAACTTATGACTGGTTAAAATATATCACTGTAAATGTATAGCAAAACAATCAAAGACTGATGTCCTGATTGTGCTTCTCAGAACACACTTTCAAGAAGGCAATGCTGCCTTGGGGCACCCATCAATACCCAGCCAACCTGCCAGATATTGCTTCCTCCTGCCCTGTGCCTGATCTGGTTTTCAGATTTAAGATATGGGGCTTCCACATTGAACCCTGAAATTTTCCTCTACGACTGAAGGGTTAGAGTGTAGTGCTTAAATGTTTAAAAGTGGCCAGATGTTGGGATTTAAATAGCAGCTCCATCACTTCCTAGCCACATAATTTATTTGAAACTGCATTACATTAAACTCTCTGGGCTTCGGCGTTTTTTCTCTGAAAGTGCGGATAAAAGTAACACCTGTGTCACAGGGTTTCTAACATTTACTGAGTGCTTTCTCTGTGCTTGGTACAGAATGCTTTTTTTTTTTTTTTTCAGCTGTGCCAGGTCTTCACTGCAGCACACAGGACCTTTGTTGCCACGTGTGGGACCGTTGCTGTGACACGTAAGATCTAGCTCCTGACCACGGATGGAACCCAGGCCCCCTGCATTGGGAGCAAACTCTTACCCACTGGACCACCGAGAAATTCCCCGTAATGCATTTTTATTACTAATATAGGTTAGAACTGTGCCTGGTACATTATAACTGCTCTGTGGTGGTGGGCTATGATCTTTAAATAATGAATAGCATGGTAGTTAAGGCTATAACAGTTAGGTTGAGATCTTGACTTTGTCTCTCCCTAACTTTGTGAACTCAGAGAAGGCAATGGCACCCCACTCCAGTACTCTTGTCTGGAAAATCCCATGGGTGGAGGAGCCTGGTAGGCTGCAGTCCATGGGGTCGCAAAAAGTTGGATATGACTGAGTGACTTCACTTTCACTTTTCACTTTCTTGCATTGGAGAAGGAAATGGCAACCCACTCCAGTGTTCTTGCCTGGAGAATCCCAGGGACGGGGGAGCCTGGTGGGCTGTCGTCTATGGGGTCGCACAGAGTCAGACACGACTGAAGCGACTTAGCAGCAGCAACTTTGTGAACTAGGGCAAGTTATTATACTTACCTCTCTGGGTTCCCAATTTTCTCATCTATAATTGGGAGATTATAACTGCTTCCTTAAGGTTGTTCTTTGACTAAATGTACTAGTGTATGTAAATCTATACAGTGAGGGTACAGGGTTACATAGGGTTAATTTCATTTATTATTATTTTAACACACACTCATATCTCATGTGTACACATGCACACACACTTTCTAAGTTACTCTTATTAGCAACTTAACAGGAAGCTAGAATTTCACTTCATGATGGTCTGTGTCCACTACCAGTATACTCATTATCACCTTTCTGAGTTGATTTATTCCAAAGGCTAATGTTCTTCCTTTCCACCTATGGGCCCTCTGGTTAAATTGACTAGTCTGCTAGCCCTCGGCCAGGGCTGAGAAAATTTAATACCCAGCATTGAATTGCTTGTCAAAAACTGGTACATCACTTTGTGACCACAGCTTTCTGTCACGTGACAAGATTTCTAGGACCTGAGAGAGGTTTATTTGTCAAAATCCCATGAAACTATCTGAGTAATTGGATTCATTTGTGTTTAGTGCCGCCCCATCACTCATGATGTCTGCCATATTCAGTCAGTCAGTCAGTTCAGTCGCTCAGTCATGTCCGACTCTGCAACCCCATGGACTGAAGCATGCCAGGCCTCCCTGTCCATTGCCAACTCCAAGCTTACTCAAACTCATGTCCATTGAGTTGGTGATGCCATATTGTTCATTGAGTCATTCTGTCATATTGCCTGGATCCAATCTTGTCTCTCCATGATGTCAGTGAAACTTGGACGAGTTTCTGGTCCTCTTGGTACCTCAGTTTGTTCATTGATAAGTGGCAAAATTGTGGCATATTGGTGTGTTGTGAAGATTAAGTAGAATCTACCATAAAGAAAGCAGGGATTACTACTATGTCTCCTATTAATACTACTGTTAATCTATTCATATAATAAATTCATTCATCTTGTCCTTGACACTAGGGTAGTTACAAGAATGCAGCATTAAGAAGACACATCCATGCTTATATGGAGCCAAATTGTAGCTGTGTGCAGTGGGACAGAAGAGATGCAGCATTTGAATAAACATCTCTCTTTGGTAATTCACAGCCAGAGGGAGCGGTTTACTTTTCTCTCTGGAGAGAAGCGTGACCACTGAATATTTCACAGAGAGGTTGACCTTTGGGCTAGTATCTGATATAAACCTTCACAGAGGAGAATCTCTAGGTACAGACTTGAAAGTGGAAAATGAAGTTGCCTCCTAAATTTCCAAGGTGCTACCTAAGATTTGCAGTCTGGCCCACCCTAGGAACTTCCAAACACCCCAGACTTCCCCATGATCCAGGAGCTAAAGTGCTGTAACTTCATGAAATACCTGTGCCTTTTCTGATAGCTCAGTATTATCCTATGGTTAATAGCTTGTTGTATCCTATAGATTGTTGCCTAGTTAAATATTATCCCTGAGGACAGGTTGCAGAAATATGCTATTTTACTTTATCACTTCTAATATTTGACATGTAAATTAGCATTATATATAAACTCAAATTTACCCTTTAATTCTTCATTTGAATGACTACTTTTTAAAAATTGAAATATAGTTGATTTACAATGCTGTGTTAGATTCTGCTGTACAGCAAAATGATTGTTATACATACATCCATATATCACTGACTCGATGGATGTGAGTTTGAGTGAACTCCGGGAGTTAGTGAGGGACAGGGAGGCCTGGCATGCTGCAATTCATGGGGTGGCAAAGAGTCGGACATGACTGAGTGACTGAACTGAACATTATTTTTCATATTCATTTCCATTATAGTTTATTATACAATATTGAGTATAATTCCCCATGCTATGCAGAAGGATCTTGTTATCTCTTTTACTTTTTAAACATTTTGTTTTGTATTGGAATATAGCCAATTAGCAATGTTGTTATAGTTTTGGGTGAACCACAAAGGGATTCCAGCATACATATACATATATTTATTCTCTTTCAAACTCCCTTCCCATCCAGGTTACCATATAACACTGGACAGAGTTTCCTGTTCTTACACAGTATATCTTTGTTGATTATCCATTTTAAACATAGCAGGGTGTGCGTGCCCATCCCAAATGCCCAAATGCCAACTATCTTTTCCCATCATCCATCTCCTTGGCAACCACCAAGGCAGCCAACAAGTCGTGTTTGCTCTCTAAGTCTGTGAGTCTGTTGCTGTTTTGTAAGTAAGTTCTCCTGTATCATTTCCTTTTAGATTCCACATATAAGGGACGCCATACGATATTTTGCCTTCTCTGCCTGACTTACTTCACTCAGCATGATAATTTCTAGATCCATCCATATTGCCGAAAATGACATTATTTCATACTTTTGAATGGTTGAGTAATATTCCATTATATAAATGTACCACATCTTCTTTATTCATTCTTCTGTCAATGAATATTTAGGTTGATTCCATGTCTGGGCTATTGTAAACAGTGCTGAAATGAAGACTGGGGTGCATGTATCCTTTCAAACCATATTTTTCTCTCGATATATGCCCAGGAGTGGGATTGTAGGGTCATATGGAAGCCCTATTTTTAGTTTTTTAAGGAGCCTCCATACTGTTTTTCATGGTGGTTGTACCAATTTATTTTCCCACTAACAGGGTAGGAGGGTAACCTTCTTTCCATACCCTCACCAGCATCTGTTGTTTCTGGATTGTTTGATGATGGCCATTCTGACTGGTGTGAGGTGGTATCTCATTATAGTTTTGATTTGCGTTTCTCTAATAATTAGTGATATTGAGCATATTATCTTCTGCCTTTTGGTCCTCTATATGTCTTCTTTGGGGAAATGTCTATTTAGGAATTCTGCCCATTTTTTAAAAAACTTTCTATTTTATATTGGGGTACAGTCAATTAATAATGTGATAGTTTCAGGTGAATAGCCATATGACCTAGTCATACACATCCTTGTTTCCTTTCTCCCCTAAACTTCTGTTGTATCCAGGCTGCCACGTAACATTGAGCAGAGGTCCATGTACTTGTACAGTACTTCCCTGTTAGTTGCCCATTTCAAATAGAGCAGTGTGTATCCAAACTCTATCCGTTCACCCCATCCTTTCCCCCTGGCAACCATCAGTTTGTTTTCTAAGTCTGTGAGTCTGCGCAAAACCTTTTGAGTTTAAATAGGCCTCATTTTTTCATGTTTTCTTTTATTTCCATTATTCTGGGAGACGGATCAAAAAATATATTGCTGCGAATTTTGTCAGAATGCTCTGCTTATGTTTTCTTCTGGGAGTTTTATAGTGTGCGGTCTCACATTTAGATCTTAACTCCATTTTGAGCTTACTTTTGTGTATGGTGTTAAAAAACGGCTTAATTTCATTTTTCTACATGTAATGTCCAGCTTTCCCAGCACGATTTACGAAGAGAGTGTCTTTCCAATATTGGGTAGTCTTGCCTCCTTTGTCATTGATTAGTTGCCCATAGGTGCATGGGTTTATTTCTTGGTTTTCTATCCTGTTTCTCTGACCTACATTTCTATTTTTGTGTAGTTCCATACTTTTTTGTGACTGTAGCTTTGTGGTATAGTCTGAAGAGAGGGAGTCTGATTTCTCCAGCTCTGTTTTTCTTTCTCAAGATTGTTTTGGCTATTCGGGGTCTTTTGTGTAACCATACAAATTTTAAGATTTTTTGGCCCTAATTCTGAGAAAAATGTCACTGGTAACTTAGTAGGAATTCCACTGAATCTGTAGGTTGCCTTGGATAGTACAGTCATTTTGACAATATTGATTCTTCTATCCATGAACATGGTATATTTTTCTATCTGCTTGTGTCTTCTTCATTGTCTTTCATTGATTTCTTATAGTTATTGGAATATAGGTCTTTTGCCTCCTTAGGTACATTTATTCCTAAATATTTTATTCTCTTTGATGTGATGATAAATGGAATTGTGTCTTGAAATCCTCTTTCTGATCTTTTGTTGTTAGTGTATAGAAATGCAACAGATTTCTGTGTATTAATTTTGTAAACTACAATTTTATCAAATTCATTGATGAGCTCTAGCAGTTTTCTGGTAGTGTCTTTAGGATCCTCTATGTGTCGTATCATGTTATCTGCAAACACTGACAGTTTAACTACTTCTTTTCCAATTTGGATTCCCTTTATTTTCTTTTCTTCCCATCTAAAACTATGTTGAGCAACAGTGCTGAGAGTTGACATCCTTGTCTTGTTCCCCATCTTAGACGTTGAAGTATGTTCTCTATGATCACTTTATGGAGAATTTTTATCAAAAATGAGTGAGAAATTTTGTGAATAGCTTTTTCTTCATCTTTTGAGATGATGGTATGGTTTTCATTCTTCAGTTTTTGATGTCATGTATCATATTGATTGATTTGCAGGTACTGGGAAATCCTTGCATCCCTCAGATGAATCCCACTTGATCATGGTACATGATCTTTTTTAGTGTATTGTTGCATTCATATTGCTAGTATTTTGCTGATGATTTTTGAATATATATTCATTAGTCATACTGTCCCATACTGTGCCTTTTTGTGCTATCTTTGTCTGATTTTGGTATCAGGGTGATTAGTGACCTCACAGAATGAGATAGGAAGTTTTCCTTTCTCTACAGTTTGTTGAACCAGTTTCAACAAGATTGTTGTTCAATTGCTCGGTTGTGTCCGACTCCTTGCAACCCCATGGACTGCAGCACACCAGGCTTCCCTGTGCTTCACTGTCTCCTGCAGTTTGCTCAAACTCATGTCCATTGAGTCCGTGATGCCATCCAACCATCTCATCCTCTGTTGTCCCCTTCTCCTCCTGCCTTCAAATGTTCCCAGCATCAGGGTCTTTTCCAATGAGTTGACTCTTCACATCAGGGGCCAAAGTATTGGAGCTTCAGCTTCAGCATCAGTCCTTCCAATGAATATTCAGGGTTGATTTCCTTCAGGATTGACTGGTCCAATCTCTTTGCAGTCCAAGGGACTCTCAAGAGTCTTCTCCAGCACCACAGTTAAAAGGCATCGATTCTTCGGCACTCAGTCTTCTGTGTGGTCCAGCTCTCACATCCATACATGACTATTGGGAAAACCGTAGCTTTGGATATACGGACCTTTGGAAGCAAAGTAATGACTCTGCTTTTTAATATGCTGTCTATGTTGGTCATAGCTTTTCTTCCAAAGAGCAAGTGTCTTAATTTCATGGCTGCAGTCACCTTCCACAGTGATTTTGGAGTGCAAGAAAATAAAGTCTGTCACTGTTTTCATTATTCCCCCATCTATTTGCCATGAAGTGATGGAACTGGATACTGTAATCTTCATTTTTGAATGTTGAGTTTTTAGCCAGATTTTTCACTCTCCTCTTTCACCTTCATGAAGAGGCTCTGTAGTTCCCCTTCACTTTCTGCCATAAGAGTTGTGTCATCTGCATATATGAGATTATTGATACTTCACCTGGAACTTGTTTGTTGTTTTTTTTTTTTAATACTTATCCTTCTGTATTAAAAAAAAAAAAAAAAAATAAGTCTAGGGCCTGAGGGCTTCACAGGCAAATTCTGTCAAACATTTAAGGAAGAGCTAGCACATATCCTTCTGAAAGTGTTCCAAAAAAGTTCAGAGGAAGGAAAACTATCTCTTTCATATATATTGTTATTTGTATCTGCTAATCCCAAACTCCTAAATTATCCCTTCTCTCCCCTGCCCTATGGTAACCATAAGCTGATTTTCATGTCTGTAAGTCTGTTTTGTAAATAATTTTATTTATATCATCATTTAGATTTCATATGTTAAGTAACATCAGATGTTTTTCTTTCTGTTTCTGACTTTAACTTCACCTAGTATGATAATCTTTAAGTCCATCCATTGGACTTAAGTCCAGTGATTTAAGTCCATTCACTTAACTTCACCTAGTATGATAATCTTTAAGTCCATTTCATTGTTTTATGGTTGAGGTAGAATTCCTTTGTATATATGCACTGCATTTTCTTTATCCATTTATCTGTCGATGGACATTTGGGTTGCTTCTATGCCTTACCTATTGTAAGTAATGCTTCTATGAACATTGAGGTGCTTTTCAAATTTCAAATATATACCCTAGAGTGGGATTGTAGGATCATATGGCCACTCTATTTTTAGCTTTGGAAGGGACTTCCATACTGTTCTCTATAATGGCTGTACCAGTTTACATTCCCACCACAATGTAAAAGCGTTCTTTTTCTCTACACCCATTCCAGCATTTGTTGTTTGTAGCCTTTTTAATGATGGCCTTTCTGACCAGTGTGAAGTGATACCTCATTGTAGCTTTGATTTGTATCTCTCTAATAATTCACAAAGTTGAACATCTTTTCATGTGTTTTTTGATCATCTTTACGTTTTTGGAGAAATGTGAATGACTACTTTTTAGCTTAAATAAACAAGTGATTCTTTTATTTTACTTTTAATATTAATTTCTAGAATTTAAAATGCAAGGAGAAGCCACAGCAGGACTCAGAAAACACAGAAGTAACTTTTCTATTATTTTAGTCAATAAATACGTGGTCATTGTAAAAATACTATAAAATACTTAAAATAATTCCAGAATTAACCACTGTTAACATTGTTAAGGAATCCTTCCAGGTAATTTTTAATATCACTAGTGGTATATTGTATGTGTGTGTGTGTGTACATAAATATTTACATGATCTGTATTTATTGTACACATAAATTGTTTTCCTTATTGTGCTCCGTAAATCTGCAATTTTTCCACTTAATATATCTGGGACATTTTCTACATATAGATATATTCTATTTAAAAGAAAAAAAAAAAGCACTGTTTAGGATTCTGCCTAGAATGTGTAACATAACTTATAATGGATATTTAAGCAATTTCCAGACTTTCATTATTGTTAACTGTGTTACATTTAATATCCCTGAACATATATCTTCACACCATTATAAAGGTTTTTCTATGAAATTGATTCTTTGAACATACAAGTAACTCATGCTAATTGTTTTCAAATATAAATTGTCTTTAATGTGTAAAAAATGCAACTTTAATTATCTGAATCATTAAAAGCCTTCTCGAAAGCTTTATATATCCTCCAGCAGAAATAATAAGTAGATGATATAATTGTCCTCTGTCTAGGCTGAGGCAATGATGGTGACATTTGTTCTCAATTATTAATTAAATACATATGACCCCTTTAAATGAACAGGTGACCCGGTTATTATTAGATGTGTTGCTTGTTTACAACAAGGGCATATTTAGAGCCTGAGATCAAAGTTCTAAAGCTGATTTCAAAATAGTAGCATTAATTGTGCTAAAGCCTGGGACTCATGAAGCAACTTGGAGAGAATTAAAATGACCTAAATTACAAAAAAGTCACATGATTCCACCAGCTCTATAAATCTACCACTTCAGACCATTGCTTTGATGTTGGAGGGAGTCAAAAAAAATTAAACAACAACAAAAATTCTATGCTATTCTATGCATGGGAATGGCTTAAATATCATTTATCCATCAATTCTGCTATTAAAACAAACAAACATTCATCACCTACTATGTGCCAACCTGAGTGTTAAGCATGAGCATATACAATAATGTAAAGTTTAAAAATAAAATTAAAAAAAAAAAAGCATGAGCATATAGTATTGAACAAAATGAATATAATCCCACAGTGCTCTTCTTGGACCTGCCATTTAGTGACCATAGTAATTCTTTGGAATGATTTTATATATACTCATTCCCAACTATTTGCCTCAAATTAATATTTCATTCCTAAGCTATTATATTTTTATAATTGTTCATGCTGCTCCTAGTCCTAATTGCTGAAAGTATCTCTTAACACACCATTCTCATCAATTGTGCCAATTAAAAAAACAGTCTCTGTGTTGTTTATAATATCCAAAATGTATACATTGCAGCACTTTCATATTTTCCAAATCCATCCATCCATCCACCCTGCTAGCAGATGCCTCTTCAGCCCCACACCCCAACATCACACACACACACACACACACCCCAGAGCTTCTAACTCCAGGAAGTACTGGGACCTTCTTTGTATATATCTTGGTTCAGTCTTATTTCCACTGGATTCCTTCCATTCTTGCAATTGTTCATACACAGCTCATTATTTAAGACTCAAGTTAAGCCCTAACCTAACAAAATTAGTTGTCTTTTTCCTTTTGTGTGACAAATAGTGAGCTAAGTACTGGAGATAAAAAATAAGAATATGACATATAGTGCTTTCACTAATTGAGAAATGTAAGCAGATAATTACAACATATAATGACGTATCTAGTGAAGACAAATAGAGGATACTGTGAAAGTAGAGAGAAGGTTACCCAATGCAACAAGAAGTATGAGTAGAGTTTCAACCTCTTAAAAGAGGTTATACTCTAGAAGAGTCTTAAGGTGTTAGGAGGAGTTAAACAAGGTGAAGGAAATGGGGACATTCTAAAAGGAGGGGTGAGACTGAAGAGACACTGGCAGCATAGACAGTGAAGCATATTGATTAAAATTGAAAAAAAAAATCAGTATTGTGGGAGAGCAAGCTTGAAGCAGGTGGTCATATAAAATTACAACAAAGAAATAAATCAAGTAATAAAAAAAGTTTTGTTCAGTACAGTTCAGTTCAGTCTCTCAGTTGTGTCTGACTAATTGCGACCCCATCGACTGCAGCATACCAGGCCTCCCTGTCCATCACCAACTCCTGGAGTTCACCCAAACTCATGTCCATTGAGTCAGTAATGCCATCCAACCATCTCATCCTCTGTCATTCCCTTCTCCTCCCGCCTTCAGTCTTTCCCAGCATCAGGGTCTTTTCAAATGAGTCAGTTCTTCACATCAGGTGGCCAAGTATTGGAGTTTCAGCTTCAGCATTAGTCCTTCCAATGAACATCCAGGACTGATTTCCTTTAGGATGGACTGGTTGGATCTAATTGCTGTCCAAGGGACTCTCAAGAGTCTTCTCCAACACCATAGTTCAAAACCATCAATTCTTCAGTAATCAGCTTTCTTTATAGTCCAACTCTCACATCCATACATGACTACTGGAAAAACCATAGCCTTGACTAGACAGACCTTTGTTGGCAAAGTAATATAAGTGTCTTTTAATTTCATGGGTGAAGACACCATCTGCAGTGATTTTGGATTCCCCCCAAAATAAAGTCTGTCACTGTTTCCATTGTTTCCCCATCTATTTGCCATGAAGTGATGGGACCCGATGCCATGATCTTAGTTTTCTGAATGTTGAGCTTTAAGCCAACTTTTTCACTCTCCTCTTTCACTTTCATCAAGAGGCTCTTTAGTTCTTCTTCACTTTCTGCCATAAAGGTGGTGTCATCTGTATATCTGAGGTTATTGATATTTCTCCCAGCAATCTTGATTCCAGCTTGGGCTTTTTCCAGCTCAGCATTTCTCATGATGTACTCTGCATATGAGTTAAATAAGCAGGATGACAATATAAGGCCTTTACGTACTCCTTTTCCTATTTGAACAAGTCTGTTTTTCCATGTCCAGTTCTAATTGTTGCTTCCTGACCTACATACAGATTTCTCAAGAGGCAGATTAGGTGTTCTGATATACCCATCCTTTTAAGAATTTTCCACAGTTTATTGTGATTCACACAGTCAAAGGCTTTGGTGTAGTCAATAAAGCAAAAGTAGATGCTTTTTTCTGGAACTCTCTTGCTTTTTCAATGATCTATTGGATGTTGGCAATTTGATCTTTGGTTCCTCTGCCTTTTCTAAAACCAGCTTGAACATCTGGAAGTTCATGCTTCACATATTGTTGAAGCCTAGCTTGAAGAATTTTGAGCATTACTTTACTAGCATGTGAGATGAGTGCAATTGTACAGTAGTTTGAGCATTCTTTGACATTGCCTTTCTTTGGGACTGGAATGAAAACTGACTTTTCCAGTCCTGTGGCCACTGCTGAGTTTTCCAAATTTGCTGGCATATTGAGTGCAGCATTTTCCAGCATCATCTTTTAGGATTTGAAGTAGCTCAACTGGAATTCCATCACCTCCACTAGCTTTGTTCGTAGTGATGCTTTCTAAGGACCACTTGACTTTGCATTCCAGGATATCTGACTCTAGGTGAGTGATCACACCATTGTGGTTATCTGGGTCATGAAGATCTATTTTGTATAGTTCTTCTGTGTATTCTTGACACCTTTTCTTAATATCTTGTCCTGTTATGTCCATACAATTTCTGTCCTTTATTGAGCCCATCTTTGCATGAAGTGTTCCCTTGGAATCTCTAATTTTCTTGAAGAGATCTCTAGTCTTTCCCATTCTATTGTTTTCCTCTATTTCTTTGCACTGATCATTGAGGAAGGCTTTCTTATCTCTGCTTGCTATTCTTTGGAACTCTGCATTCAGATGCTTATCTTTCCTTTTCTCCTTTGCTTTTCGCTTCTCTTCTTTTCACAGCTATTTGTAAGGCCTCCCCAGAGAGCCATTTTGCTTTTTTGCATTTTTTTTCCATGGGGATGGTCTTGATCCCTGTCTCCTGTACAATGTCACGAACCTCATTCCATAATTCATCAGGCACTCTATCTATCAGATCTAGGCCCTTAAATCTATTTCTCACTTCCACTGTATAATCATAAGGGATTTGATTCAGGTCATACCTGAATGGTCTAGTGGTTTTCCCTACTTTAGGTATGTTAATTCCTAGGTATTTTATTCTTATTGATGTGATGATAAATGGAATTCTTTATTGAATTTCTCTTTCTGATCTTTCATTGTTGGTGTATACAAATGCACCAGATTTCTGTGTATTAATTTTATAATCAAATTCATGTAATCAAATTGATCTGGTATTTTTCTGGTAACATCTTTAGGATCTTCTATGTATAGTATCATGTAATATGCAAACAGCGACAATTTAACTTCTTTTCTGACTTGGATTCCCTTTATTTCTATTTCTCCTCTGATTGTGTTAGCTAGAACTTTTAAAACTATGTTGAATAGCACTGGCAAGAGTGGTCCTCCTTGCCTTGTTCCTAATCTGAAAGGAAATGCTTTCTTCAGCTTTTCATCATTGAGTATGATGTTACCTGTGGGTTTCTTGTATATGGCATTAGTTATGTTGACCTATGTTCCCTCTATGCCTACTTTCTGGAGAATTTTTATCGTAAGTAGGTACTGAATTATGTCAAATACTTTTCTGCATCTCTTGAGATGATCGTATGGCTTTTATTATTCAGGTTTTGATGTGATATATCACATAGATTGATTTGCAGATATTGAAATATCCTTGCATTCCGGGATAAATCCCAATGGTTCATGGTGAATGACCCTATTAATATATTGTTGGACTTAAATTGCTAATATTTCTTGAGGATTTTTTGCATGTATATTCATCAGTAGTTTTTTGTGTGTGTGTGATATATTTGTTTGGTTTTGTTATCAAGGTGATGACAGTCTGGTAGAATGAGTTTGGGAGTATTCCATCCTCTGCAATTTTTGAAAGAATTTTAGAAGGATAGATGTTAGCTTTTCAATAAATGTTAAATGTTAGATAGAATTCACCTGTGAATCCATCAGGTTCTAGGCTTTTGTTTGTTGGCAGTTTCTTAATCATAGTTTCAATTTCAGTTCTTGTGATTGGTTTGTTCATAAATTTTATTTCTTCCTTATTTAGTTCAGTTCAATTCAGTAACTCAGTCGTGTCCAACTCTTTGTGACACCAAGAACCACAGCACGCCAGGCCTGCCTATCCATCACCAACTCCTGGGGTCCAACCAAATTCATGTCCATAGAGTTGATGATGCCATCCAACTATCTCATCCTTTGTTGTCCCCTTCTCCTCCTGCCCTCAATCTTTCCCAGCATCAGGGTATTTTCCAATGAGTCACCTCTTTGCATCAGGTGGCCAAAGTATTGGAGTTTCAGTTTCAGCATCAGTCCTTCCAATGAACACTCAAGACTGATCTCCTTTAGGATGGACTGGCTGGATCTCCTTGCAGTCCAAGGGACTCTCAAGAATCTTCTCCAACACCACAGTTCAAAAGCATCAGTTCTTTGGTGCTTAGCTTTCTTTATAGTCCAACTCTCACATCCATACATGATCACTGGAAAAACCATAGCCTTGACTAGATGGACCTTTTTTGGCAAAGTAATGTCTCTGTTTTTTAATATGCTGTCTAGGTTGATCATAACTTTCCTACCAAAGAGTAAGTGTCTTTTAATTTCATGGCTGCAATCACCATCTGCAGTGATTTTGGAGCCCAGAAAAATAAAGTCTGACACTGTTTCCACTGTTTCTCCATCTATCTGCCATGAAGTAATGGGACCAGATGCCATGATCTTAGTTTTCTGAATGTTAAGCTTTAAGCCAAGTTTTTCACTCTCCACTTTCACTTTCATCAAGAGGCTCTTTAGTTCTCTTCACTTTCTCCATACGAGTGCAGTCAGCTGCATATCTGAGGTTATTGATATTTCTCCTGGCAATCTTGATTCCAGCTTGTGCTTCCTCCAGCCCAGTGTTTCTTATGATGTACCCTGCATATAAGTTAAATAAGCAGGGTGACAATATACAGCCTTGACGTACTCCTTTCAGTCTTGGGAAATTATAACTTTCTACTAATTTGTCCATTTCTTCCATGTTATACATTTTATTGGCATATAGTTGCTCGGAGTATTCCTTAATGATCCTTTCTATGTCTGTGGTGTCTTTTGTAACTTATCTTTTTTCATTCCTAATTTCATTGGCTTGAGTCCTCTCCCTTTTTTTCTTGATGAATCTGGCTGAAAGTTTATCAGTTTTGTTTATCTTTTCAAATAATCAGCTTTTAATTTCATTGATCTTTGCAATTGTTTTCTTTGTCTCTATTTCATTTATGTCTCCTCTGCTCTTTATGATTTCCTCCATCTACTAACTTTAGGTTTTGTTTATCATTTTTCGCTAGTTGTATTAGGTACAATGTTAGGTTGTTTATTTGAATTTATTTTTTTGTTTTATGAGGCAAGATTGTATTGCTATAAACTTCCCTCTTAGAATTGCTTTTCCTGCATTCCATAGATTTTGGATCATTGTGCTTTTCCCCCATTGGTCTCTGCATTTTTTTTACTCCCACTTTGATTTCTTCAGTGATCTGTTGGTTGTTTAGTAGCATACTGTTTGTATTTTTTATTTTTTGTAGTTTATTTCTAATCTCATAGCACTGTGGTAGGGAAATACACTTGATATGATTTTGATTTTCTTAAGTTTTCAAAGGCTTATCTTGTGGCCTAGCATGTGATCAATCCTGGAGAATGTTCTCTGTGCTCTTGAAAAGAATGTGAGGTCTACTGCTCTTGGATGGAATGTTCTATAAATATTAATCAGTTCCATCTGATCTACTTTGCCATTTAAAGCCTTTGCTTTCTCCTTCATTTTCTGTCATCCTCTGTCCATTGATGAAAGTTGGGTGTTAGATTCCCCCACAGTGATTGCGTTGCTGTTCACTTCTCCCTTTGTGGTTGTCAGTATTCACCTTACACATTGAGTTGCTTCCATGACAGGTGTATATATGTTTATGATTGCTGTATCTTCTTCTTGGATTGACAGTTGATAATTATGTGGTGCCCTTCTTTGTCTTGTATAACGGTTTTTGTTTTAAAGTCTATTTTGTCTGATATGAGTATTGGTACTCCAGCTTTCTTTTGATTTCCATTTACATGGAGTACATTTTCCTATCCTTTTACTTTCAGACTGTAAATGACCATAGATCTGAAGTTGGTCTCTTGCAGACAGCATGTTTATGGGTCTTATGTTTCCTCCACCCAACCAGTCTACATCTCTTGATTGATGCATTTGATCCATACCCATTTAAGATAATTATTGATATATATGATTCTAATATCATTTTCTTTATTGCTTTGGGTTTGTTTTTGTAGGTGTTTTTCTTCTCTTTTTTTCTGCCTGGAGAAGTTACTTTAGCATTTGTTGTAATGCTGATTTGGTGGTGCTGAACTCTCTTAAATTTTGCTTGTGTGTAAAACTTTTGATTTCTTCATTATATTTGAATGAGAACCTCACTGGGTAGAGTATTCTTGGTTAGAAGTCCTTCCCTTTCATTACTAAATATGTTGTGCCATTCCCTTCTGGCTTGCAGAGTTTCCACTGAGAAATCATGTTAACCTTATGGAGGCTCCTTTGTATGCTATGTGTCATTTTCCCTTTGTTTAATATTTTATTTGTCTTTAATTTTTCAACTTGATTGCTATGTGTCTCAGTATATTCCTCCTTGAGTTTATCCTGCCTGGGACTCTATACTTCCTGGACTTTGTTGACTGTTTCTTTTCCCATGTTTGGGAAATTTTCAGCTATTATCTCTTCAAATATTTTCTTAAGTCTTCTCTCTCGCCTCCTTCTGGACCCTTATAATGCAAATATTGGTGCATTTAGTGTTGCCACAGAGGTCTGTTAGGCTGTCTTCATTTCTTTTTATCCTTTTTTTTTTTTTTTCTGTTTCATGGTAGTGGTTTCCATCATTCTGTCTTCTCGGTTACTTATCCATTTTCTGCTTCAGTTATTCTGCTATTGATTCTTTCTAGTGTATTTTTCAATTCAGTTATTGTATTGTTCTCTCTGTTTGTTTGTTCTTTAAGTCTTCTAGGTCTTTATTAAACATTTCTTGCGTCTTCTCAATCTTTGCCTCTGTTCTCTTTCCAAGATCCTAAGTCACCTTCACTATCATTATTATTATTATTTTTGTTTTCTCTTGAACGTTGCCTACCTATACTTCATGTCCTTGTTTTTCCTTGGTCTTACCGTGTTCCTTTTTCTGGATCATAATCTTTCACCTTTTCATATTGTTTAGCTTTCTGCAATTGTGGTTTTAGTTTCGGAGGCTGCATGATTGTTCTTGCTTCTGCTTTCTACCCTATGGTGGATGAGGCTGTATAAAAGGTTTGTGAAAGCTTCCTGATGGGAGGGACTAGTGGTGGGTAGAACTGGGTCTTGCTCTAGTGGGCAAGGCCATGTTCAGTAAATCTTTAATCCACTAGCTTGCTGGTGGGTAGTGTTGTGCTCCCTCCCTGTTAATTTTTTTACCTTAGGCAACCTAGTCCTAGAGTCTATAGGCTCTATGATAGGACTAACGGTGACCTCTAGGAGGTTTCACACCAAGAGACAACTCCCAGTACTGCTGTTCCCAGTGCCGTTGTCCCTGCAGCGAGTCACAGCTGCCCCACAGTCTCTGCAGGAGACTCCAACACTATCAGGCAGGGTTTGATGTGGTGTCCTGTGGGGTCATTGCTCCTTTCTCCTAGGTCCTGAGGCATGCAAGATTTTGTGTGTGTCCTCCAAGAGTGGAGGTTCTGTTCACCCAGGTCTTGTGGAAGTCCTACAGTCAAATCCTGCTGGCCTTCAAAGTCAGATCCCCTGGGGATACCTGATCTCTCTCTCTCTCTCTCTCTCACTCTTTGCTGGATTCCCAGGCTGAAAAGCCTGACATGGAGCTCAGAACTTTCACAAGAGTGGGAGCACTTCTGTGCTATAATTCTTCTCCATTTTGTTGGCTGCCCACCCATTGGGTATGAGATTTGATTTTATCATGATTGCACCCCTCTTCCCATCTTGTTGTGACTTCTCCTTTGTCTCTGGACGTGGAGTATCTTTTTTGGTGGGTTCAAACATCTATGGTACTTCAACTATTAGTTGTGATTTCAATGCTTTCACAGGAGGAGGTGAGTGCACATACTTTCTCTCTACCATCTTGAACCAATCTTCTTTGGCAATGCTTTTCAATGACTTCTTTATAATGCTCTAGTATTTCTACATACACAAACACACACACATGAGTATAATCAAAATGTTAACTTCCTTGAAAAATTAATTTGAGTGCACATTTAAAAATAGACTCAAAAGTAAACTCAAGCACTCTACAATATTGCATAACAATACACAAGATTACAAGAAAAGTTAAAGTAAATTAAAAGAATAAATAATGGAAAGAAACAAAGAATCACTCCTGTTTTCAGGAATACACCTAAGTGATTGTAGAGGCTTTTAATTCTTTGATATTTTCCAGTATTAACTAAAAGAAAAAGAAGGAGAAAAGAGGGAAAAGAAAGATGCCAATTTTGAAAAGTAAATATACTTTTTGAATCCTCCATGACATCCACCAGGGTGCTTGGCATATGACAGGCCTCAGTAAATATATATTAATGGGTTGATATCAACACCGATTAAGGAGTCATATATGCGATACACAGAGAAATATGCAGTTCCATCACAATAGCATCATAATAAGAAGAACCTCTGAGAATTAGAAATGATTAAAATAAGAACAGGAGCAGCACTCTGGGGACACTGTGTACCCCTGTGAAAGGCCGCAGCTCTTCCCTGACCCTGAGGCCGCTAGGCATTTTGACAGGCTTTGCAATTGTGTCCGCAAGTGCTTTGCTGTGAATGCAAGCCTCTGCCTGCTGTCAGAGCCCACTCAGTGATTCAGAGACCCATGGGGAACACAGCCAGGCCAGTTTGGGTTCATTCAGTTTCCACTGCTTTAGATAGCCATAAAACTCAAATAGAATCGAAGGAAGTGAGCTAGTTTGTAAACAGGAAGCCAGCATTACCATTTATCCTGTTTCCCCAACAATACTCTTGAGAGTCCCTTGGACTGCAAGGAGATTCAACAAGCCCATCCTAAAGGAGATCAGTACTGGGTGTTCATCGGAAAGACTGATGTTGAAGCCGAAACTCCAATACTTTGGCCACCTGATGTGAAGAGCTGACTCCTTGGAAAAGACCCTGATGCTGGGAAAGATTGGGGGCAGGAGGAGAAGGGGAGGACAGAGGATGAGATGGTTGGATGGCATAACTGACTTGAAGGACATGGGTTTGGGTGGACTCTGGGAGTTGGTGATGAACAGGGAGGCCTGGCATGCTGTGGTTCACGGGGTCGCATGAGCTGAACTGAACTGAAGGAACAGATATAGTGATCACTTTGCATTGAAACAAAATGTTCCCCTAACAGCTCCATTCCTCCTCTTCAAAGGTCTGTCTGGAGTCTGGCTGGGAAGGTGCAACTTGGCTAGAGCAGTCTTTGCTTTCTCTTTCCCTTGCCATCCTCTCATTTAAGGGACTGAGAAATATTAACTTAAAAGCTCAGACAAAATCTTGCTCCTCATTCAGTCCTGCTCACTAAAGCTGCAATAAGATATTCTACAATTCAATTCTGTATCACATAATTCAACATTGCTAAAAGACTAGATTGTAAATGTTCTTGCCAGAAAAAAAAAATGATATGATAGAGATGTTGGGGGCTTCCCAGATGACTCAGTTGTAAAGAATATGCCTGCCAATGCAGGAGACAAAAGAGACATGGGTTTTATCCTTGAGTCAAGAAGATCCCTGAACCAGGAAATTGCTGCCCACTCCAGCAATCTTACCTGTAAAATCCCCTGGACAGAGGAGCCTTGCAGGTTACAATATATGGGATCACAAAGAGTCAGACATGACTGAGTGACTGAGCATGATAGAGATGTCAGCGGGCATTACGATGGTGAACACATTACAATATGCAAATGTATCAAAGCAACACCTTAAACTTACATTGCACACCTTAAACCTTACATCATCTTGTGTGTCAAATATATCTCAATAAAATACACAAACAACCCCCAAAAATGGTTTGCCAGAATTGCAGTTACATGAAGTCAGTTCAAAGAGCTTCAGACACCTCTCAGTTCATTAAACTATGGTGGGTTCCTGGTTAAGTCCTTTTCTGTAGCTGCCAAGTCCACTGGCATGGCTTTTGCCCAGATGACTGATTCGCTCTCCATTTCTCTGCTGGGACTGTTCTTTGTGCTCTGATTACTGACTATTAGCTTCGTTTGTCCTTCCCAACCTCTCCTCTCCACAGCTCCACCCTTGCCAGTACTTGTTCAAATACACTTATAGGGGAAAAGAATATTGAAGACATTCCCACTTAGACACCTTCATATGAGGAAGAAGGAATGTTAGAAAATGTATTTAACTAACAATTGTTTAGCACCTGCTGAAACTGTAAAAAATGTTTGATAGGTAAAAAAGTAATAGAAATTCTGTTTGTAAAAGAACAATTCTCCTTTTGCATATAAACATAATTAAATTAACATGTAAAGAAAGTGGTCAAGGGGAAAAAAATATGAGCGGGTAAAGCACTGTGTCACAGTGATCCTCATCAGAAAAACTCAAAACAACATTTTGCAATTCTAGAAGCTTGCACTTCTAGAAGTTGAGTCTACTGGAATAAAAACATAATGATATAAGAATATTTATCACAGCAGAATTTGTCACAGCAAACCACTGAAAATGACCTTGGTACCCATCAATAGAAAGTGGTTGAATAAAATACATATCCATCCATACCATGGAATATTACATAGATATTTACAAAGCCTGGAAAGCTATTCAAGATATGATCTTAAAAAAAAAAAAAAGCAGTTGAGTAATAGCAGCTGTAATGTAATTCTATTTTTTCCTCAAAAAAATGTGATTTTTGTATGTATTGCTGTTGGTGCATCTATGGTTTTGCTTGCACTGGATAAATTATAGAACAGTTACCAAATTATTTACATTGGTTATGTCATGTATGTGGTCAGGAAGTTAACACATCTGAATTGTTGATGCTTTTTAAACTAGCATTGCATCTGTAACTTTAAAAATAAGACACCTAAAATTTTCAAGATACTTTAACTCATCTAGACTTTTGATATCCCGATAAATTATATGAGGAAGCTTAAGAATAAATAAAATACATGATTCTGTGGTAGGAAATAGTTGTAAACCCATTTAACCACTTCAAACTCTTGGAAACAAGATATGTAATTTTGTTCTCTTTACAAAGATACTTGTTCGCTGTATCTCTGTTACCACATTAGGAGATCTTAGCAGTCTTGATCCATTTTGAAGATTCACACAAATTTTAAATAAAGAAGTAGGATGTCTACTTCCCTTCTGATCACTGTCCTTAGCTAACTTTTAAATCAAGTGGTTTTTTTTTTTCTTCCTTAGGAGGATCTGCAAGCTCATTTTTAAGGTGGAAAGGGGGTTCAGTTCAGTTCAGTCGCTCAGTTGTGTCCAACTCTTTGTGACCCCACGGACTGCAGCACAGCAGGCTTCCCTGTCCATCACCAGCTCCTGGAGCTTGCCCAAATTCATGTCCATCGAGTTGGCGATGCCATCCAACCATCTCATCCTCTGTCTTGAACACAGAAAATATAGGAATGTTCTTGCCTACTGGCCACCTGACATGTGCTAAATTCAAGCATGTTATCCTGACATGCAGAAAAATCAGGCCATTCTTCTACCCACTGATGATTTGTGAAATCTGAATCTTCTCTGTGTATCAAGTATTTCATTTCAAAATTTTTAACTGGGACAAAAACACAGAGACATTGAAAATGATAGACTGTTTTTAGGCATTAAAACAATTCTTCACGATTTTCACTCTCATTTTCATGGTTGACCTGTCATTCTCACGAAATGGCAGGGCTGTTCATAGATTGACTGGCACGGTTGGCATCTCACTGGAAGTAATGATTTAAACTAGCTTAATATAATACTGTGCTGTGCTTAGTCGTGTCTGACTCTGCAACTCCACAGAGAGTAGCCCTCCAGGCTCCTCTGTCCCTGGGGATTCTCCAGGCAAGAATATTGGAGTGGGTAGCCATACCCTGCTCCAGGGAATCTTCCCAACCCAGGTATCAAACACAGGTCTCCCAAATTGCAGGCAGATTCTTTACCAGCTGAGTTACCTGGGAAGCCCCAAGAGATATTTACTAAGATACTGGGATCTAGAGCTGTGGAGGTTGAAGAGTTTTAAAAATCTTAATTTCTATATATACAATTCAGTGCTGCTTCCAAGTAGGTTACACACACACACACACACACACACGTACTTCATTGTGGTTAAATATTGTGATCTGGCAGCTTATTATCATTGTAGCATCATTCTCTAAAATTATATTCTGTTAAATACAAGCTCAGGGACCTACTTTGTGCTCCAGTATGTTAATTCTTCATCACAATATTGTGTACATAAAAAGTGTTCAATAAATATTTGTTGAATGGATAACAGAATTTAGCTATACAGTTCTATAAAACTTGTTATAACTTGGGCATGGCATTTTTCTATTCAACTCAATGCAAGTGCAATAGTAGTGAATGATAGAACCAAGTTCTGAAACTAGGTAAATGATTTTGATCCTAAAAAATCTGATGTATGTGTATAGTACACACACACACACACCCCACCATATAAAACTTTGTACATAAAACAATCCTCTAGGAACAAAAAGTAAATTATACACAATTTAACATTTTCAGAAACATCCTTCTGTTTTTGTCCTCTCTTTTTTTCTCTCTTTTACCCACTCATTTTTTTTTCTTTTTTGTCACTGTAGATCTAATCATTAATAATCCTTTTCACCATTGCTAGAAACATCTCTTTTTGGCTCTTCTCTCTGGCCCTGATGTGAGGAGCTGCCTATTTTTATCAGAATCAGAGACCAGAGCACGGAATGATAAGTAAATTCAAGTTCTGCGATCACCTACTCATGTCTGTGATTCTGAATTCATAATGTCTTTAATCCTTAGCTGTAAAATTGAGAAAAAGTAGTTTCTATCTTTTTGAATCAGGGTGCATTGCTTACATGAATCTAGAACCTCTTTAAATTTTTTCAATTTGACACTTGCTTGCCTTCTCTAGCAGAATAGAACTTTTCTCCTTTTTTCAAGAAATTTGTCAAAGTCTCTGAAAATATACCTCCACCGAAAAATGATAATAAAAAACAGCCTGATCAGTTAATGATAAATGACTCAGAAACATACGGATTAAATTCCCCTTAAAAACACATGGATTTAAAAATTAAGCACAAA
This sequence comes from Bos mutus, assembly GCF_027580195.1. Taxonomy (NCBI): domain Eukaryota; kingdom Metazoa; phylum Chordata; class Mammalia; order Artiodactyla; family Bovidae; genus Bos; species Bos mutus. Next base: position 10,372,817 of record NC_091630.1, on the reverse strand, counting down.
ATTACTGAATAAAATATCTTTTTGCCAAATCCCAAATGTTTGAAAAATAGTTAAAGATGTTTGTTGAACCTGAAGTGGGCCCGAGTTACCCATCCATATTTAATTTGGGTGAGATTAATTCTTACCAGCTGAATGCTCTACTTAGTAGACTTGGTAAGAAAAAAAAAATAACAATATAAAAGTAACTTTTTACTTAAAATTTTAATCTAAAATTTATTCAGCTTTATGGAGGTATAATTTACATGTCAGTTCAGTCCAGTTCAGTTACAGTCGTGTCCGACTCTTCGCGACCCCATGGATCACAGCAGACCAGTCCTCCCTGTCCATCACCAACTTCCTGAGTTTACCCAAACTCATGTCCACTGAGTCAGTGATGCCATCCAACCATCTCGTCTTCTGTCGTCCCCTTCTCCTCCTGCCCTCAGGGTCTTTTCAAATGAGTCAGTTCTTTGCATCAGGTGGCCAGAGTATTGGAGTTTCAGCTTCAACATCAGTCCTTACAATGAACACTCAGGACTGATCTCCTTTAGGATGGACTGGTTGGACCCCTTGCAGTCCAAGGGACTCTCAAGAGTCTTCTCCAACACTGCAGTTCAAAAGCATCAATTCTTCAGCTCTCAGTTTTCTTTATAGTCCAACTCTCACATCCATACATGATGACTGGAAAAAACATAGCCTTGATTAGACGGACTTTCATTGACAAAGTAATGTCTCTGCTTTTAATATGCTGTCTAGGTTGGTCATAACTTTCCTTCCGAGGAGTGCCTTTTGATTTACATACAGTATTGTATAAATTTAAGTTATACAATGTGTTGATTTCACTCACTTATGTATTGAAAACTGATTGTCACAATAACATTTGTTAGCACCCACACACATCACAAAACTGCCATTTCATTTGTGTGTGTGTGTGAGAACATCTGTACTTTGTAGAATATAATCATTCAAATAAAAAACAAATTACTTTTGCTAACAACTTTCTAGACACATGTGATGTCGTCATTACAGCTTTTCCAGGCCATCCAAGTCATCAGTTCAGTTCAGTTGCTCAGTCCTGTCCACTCTTTGTGACCCCAAGGACTGCAGTGTGCCAGGCCTCCCTGTCCATCACCAACCCCCAGAGTTTACTCAAACTCATGTCCATTGAGTCGGTGATGCCATCCAACTATCTCATCCTCTATCATCCCCTTCTTCTCCTGCCTTCAATCTTTCCCAGCATCATGGTCTTTTCCAATGAGTCAGTTCTTCGCATCAGGTAGCCAAAGTACTAGAGTCTCAGCTTCAGCATCAGTCCTTCCAATGAATATTCAGGGCTGATTTCCTTTAGGATTGACTGATTTGATCTCCTTGCACTTTGCTATCCAAGTCATACCGCAAACTATATTTTGATAAACTATTCATAAAACAGACTGTCTACTGTCTAATGCCTATGTCTTCCAATGATTTCAGTTTAGCTATTTTCTTTGGTAATATGGCCAACAAATATTGTGGGATGATGAGAATGGCTGTGCTGAAAGGAAGCATTTTACTAAAAGAAAAATTTCTTCCCAGGGTAATTTTGGCCTTTACTGATAATAAAGATTTCTATTTAGTTACTTCATCACTTGGCCTTGTAGGTATTGCTCCCATCAATCTTGATGAGAGATTCGTCCCATCCTAACAGATGGGTCCAAGACCAGGTAACCAATAAATAAGTGTGGTTATTGAAAATTTAAAATTGATAGTAAAGAACTGATGTATACAATATACTTTTATCCAAAGAAATACTGTTTCTAAGTACAGAAGTCTGATAAAGTCCAATGGATAGAGATGATAAAAAAAGAGAAATTGTTGGAGAGGGAAATAAAAGAGAGAGAGGTCTCTTAAACACCCTCTGTCAAAGTTCTGATTTGGGGCCAGTTTAGTTGCTGCTGCTGCTGCTGCTAAGTCGCTTCAGTTGCAGCAGCATACATTTTAATCAGAAGAAACTTGACTTTCTAGGCTAGAGTAGATTCCTCATTTTCCAGCTTGCAGATATTTCAGTCAATAGAGTTAGTTTAAGAAAGTATATGATAATAAAGGCAGTTTGTTGGTTTTCTACTACTGCCATAGCAAATTATTTAAGCCAAATAGTGACTTAATACATGGTTATTATTTTATAGTTAGGCAGGTAAGAAGTTGGGCACCTGTTTTGTTAGGCTCAAAATAAGGTGTCAGCATATCTCCATTTCTTTTGGAGGCTTTAAGGCACAAACCATTTCTTTGCTTTTTCTAGTTTTTAAGGTTACTCACGTTCTTTGGCTCATGGCCTTATTCGCCCGTCTTCAAAGCCGGCGGTGCTCCATTGTTTTGACCTTTTGCTTTATCTCTTCCTTTCTCCTCCCTCCCTCTTCCATTTATAAGGATTCTTGTGAATAATTGGACCCACCCAGGTAATCCAAGATAATCTTTCTATTACAAGGTTATAATAGAAATTCCATCTGTTCTCTTAATATCCTTTTACCATGCAACATAACATATTTATAGCTTCCAGGGGTTATTACACAGACATTTTAGGGCATAGAATGTGGGCATTGTTTTATCTATTGCACATTACAATCTTATTTCTAGATGGAAGTCCTAAGGGAGTGAGGGATGGGCTACTGCCTTTATGGCAAACTTTTTTTCTCTCCACGGAGTGGAATAATACAATAATAATCTGCCAACTGTAATACTTTTGCTCAATGATTTCCAAAACTATGCCTTATTTCCTGCTTAAGTCCGAATGTTGATTTACTATGATCAGGTCAATGCATGGATTAAAAGAATCAATGAATCCTAAATTACTGAGTTGTTACTGGGTGCTTAGAAGTGGACTCCTGACTAACATTTGTGCTCTATTTGGGGGATTTGAAAACCAAGACCCTGAACATTCAAAAGTGGATCTACATTATAACTGAGTTAAGGGCATTATCTCTAAATGGTTCTATGTTCCCTGAACATAAACTTAAAACTTTTTTGGCAATGAGACTAAAGAAAATAAACTTTTGAATAAAAATGGCATAAGCATTGGCCTTTATGTGAGAGTTATAAAAACTAAGCATTTCGGTAAATTCTAATCTCCTGAATTCAGAAATATAAACTTAGGAAGGAAAACAAAATATTTAATGAGGTTTTGGAGACACAAATAGAACTAAAAAAAGACATATGGCAGAATTTTCCCATTAAATGCACAACTAAAATGATAAAATTTTCAATTACTTTTCAGAAGTTAACCAAAACATGTATGTGTTTCATTTTCTCATATTTATTAATAAATCTAATTTTCTTTCTTTCATCTTATTTTTTGTACTCTTCCCTATATTAAGAAGTGCTTTTTCTCCAAAGAAGACCTTCAGTTCAGTTCACGTCAGTCACTCAGTCGTGTCCGACTCTTTGCGACCCCATAAATCGCATCACCTCCCTGTCCATCACCAACTCCCGGAGTTCACTCAGACTCACGTCCATCGAGTCAGTGATACCATCCAGCCATCTCATCCTCTGTTGTCCCCTTCTCCTCCTGCCCCCAATCCCTCCCAGCATCAGAGTCTTTTCCAATGAGTCAACTCTTCTCATGAGGAGGCCAAAGTACTGGAGTTTCAGCTTTAGCATCAGTCCTTCCAAAGAAATCCCAGGGCTGATCTCCTTCAGAATGGACTGGTTGGATCTCCTTGCAGTCCAAGGGACTCTCAAGAGTCTTCTCCAACACCACAGTTCAAAAGCATCAATTCTTCGGCGCTCAGCCTTTTTCACAGTCCAACTCTCACATCCATACATGACCACTGGAAAAACCATAGCCTTGACTAGATGAACTTTTGTTGGCAAAGTAATGTCTCTGCTTTTGAATAGGCTATCTAGGTTGGTCATAACTTTCCTTCCAAGGAGTAAGCGTCTTTTAATTTCATGGCTGCAGTCACCATCTGTAGTGATTCTGGAGCCCAGAAAAATAAAGTCTGACACTGTTTCCACTGTCTCCCCATCTATTTCCCATGAAGTGATGGGACCGGATGCCATGATCTTCGTTTTCTGAATGTTGAGCTTTAAGCCAACTTTTTCACTCTCCACTTTCACTTTCATCAAGAGGCTTTTTAGTTCCTTTTCAAGGCCAATAAACACATGAAAAAATGGTCTACATTATAAGAGAAATGCAAATCAAAACTACAATGAGGTATCACCTTATATCAATAAGAATGACCTTCATCAAAAAAATCTATAAACAATAAATGCTGCAGAGCATGTGGAGAGAAAGGAACTGTCTTGCAATGTTGATGGGAATGTAAATTAATAGAGCCACTATGGAGAATGGTATGGAGATTCCTTAAAAAAAAAAACAAAAAACTAGGAACAAAAATACCATGTGAACTATCTGACTACTGGGCATATACCCAAACCACAATTCAAAAAGACACATGTACTCAAATGTTTACTGCAACAATATGTACAATAGCCAGTATATGGAAGCAGCTAAGATGTCCATCAGCAGGTGAATGGATAAAGAAGATGTGGTACATATATGCAATGGAATATTACTCAGCCATAAAAGAGAATGAGTCAGCTGTAGTGAGGTGGATGGACCTAGAGCTTGTTATACCAAGTGAAGTCAGTCAGAAAGAGAAAAACAAATATTGTATATTAATGCATATATATGGAATCTAGAAAAATAGTACTGATGAACCTATTTGCCAGGAAGGAATGGAGACACAGATGTACCGAACCGACTTGTGGACACAGAGGGGCACGGAGAAGGTAGGACAAATTGAAAAAGTAGTTTTGACATGTTTACACTATGTGTGTAAAAGAGATAGGTAGCAGGAAGCTGCTGTATAACGCAGGGAGCCCAGCCTGGCACTCTGATGACCTACAGTGGAGGATGGGAGGTGAAGGGAGGCCCAGAAAGAAGGGACATATGTGTAATTATGGCTGATTCACATTGCTGTAGGACAGACAGAAACCAATACAACATTGTAAAGCAAATACACTACAATTAAAAAATAAAATTAAATAAAAAGTGCTAAACAATGAGTACCAGCTCATTAGTCACTTATTCTTCCTTTACTGGAAGAAAAAGTAATATATAAAAATTAAAGGTATTTATAGCTTATGAAGGATGGCATGTATAATACACAAAAATTAAAGGGGAATTAATAAATGAATATTTGTAAGAAAACACTAGCTTTGAGTAGGTATTTACCTCAATGCTCACTAAACCATATTTCAAAAGTCCTAAAAAAGAATGCCAAACTAAAATCAATACCTACCTATCCAAAGATTTTTAAAAATCCTGTTTGGCCATAGATGGTAACACATTGTGATTTCCAGTTTTCTCTAAGTCCTGAGAGGGAACGTCTAGTTGGTCAGAGGGAGACAGGGTATTAATGTAAGCTTTCATAGCAGGAAGAACGGACACTAAGTATGGCCCAGTATCTCAATTATTTTAGGACTCTCCTCAAGCTATAAAGGATTTATATGCTAGGCAGTCAAAATGTCACTGAATTATGAGGGTAGATTACACTGAAGCAGCTATTTATTATTATTAGTTGTAGGAATGTCTATTAGTTTATTTAGAACAAATGTCCAGCTGCTATTTTAAGCCCATTATTTATACATTATTTAATTTTTTTTCTTAAAAGTACAAGGATATAGGTGTCATGATGTGAACTCCACAGTTGAGGTTTAAAGAAATGAGGAGCTAGCCTGCCGAGGCTCTTACAATTGATTACAAACAACATACCCTTCTGCTAGCCTCTAACTCTAACCCTAACTACATTAAAACCAATAAGATGTCTTCCTTTTAAAATACTAAACACATAAAATCCTTTTGATAGGCTTCAACAAAGCCCAAGGGAGTGTTGCATCTCCCCCTGTTCTGTTATAAAAATAGAAACCCTTCACACACTGAGTGCTGTTCAACTGATTCATTCCCCCAGCCCACCTCCCTCACATGATGTAGAATCCTACCAAAATCCTGATTTCAGCACTGAACACCAACTTTACAATTATCACTAGGAAAGTGACAAAGATGGCATTTAGATCCCTTAATATGCAAAAGAGAAGATGGGGTAAAAACTGAATACTGAAGTGCATAACAAAGAAAATGAACTTAAACCACTACCTTCTCCTTTGATCTACCAAAGGGCGGTAATTAGTTTCAAAAATCGCTGGGCTTAGTTTCTAAAATATTGTGAGCTTTTGGTCCCCTCTCTACTATTTTAAATCCAATAAAAGTGTTAGTCACTCAGTTGTGTTCGACTCTTTGCAACCCCATGGACTATAATTCGCCAGGCTCCTCATGGAATTCTCCAGGCAAGAATACTGGAGTGTGTTGCCATTTCCTTCTCCAGGGGATATTCCTGACCCAGGAATTGAACTTGGGTCTCCTGCACTGTAGGCAGATTCTTTACTGTCTGAGCCATGAAGAGAGCCCTTAAATCCAATAGTATTCTAAAATTATTAAGGATCAATTTCACCTGAGGCATGGCCTGAAACTTGACCCTCAGAGATTATTTTTCCTAATTTGATTTGTTCCTGAGTGCACATACAGGAAAACATAAGGAAGAAATTAACCCTGACAAATTTGAGAAATCAGAATTTTTTGTTCAGTCACTCAGTCACATTCAACTCTCTGCAACCCCATGGACTGCAGCACCCCAGGCTTCCCTGTCCTTCACGATCTCCTGGAACTTGCTCAAATTCATGTCCATTCAGTTTGTGATGCCATCCAACTATCTCGTCTTCTGTCATCCCCTTCTCCTCCAGCCTTCTCTCTTTCCCAGCATCAGGGTATTTTTCCAATGAGCTGGCTCTTGCATCAGAGTATTGGAGCTTCAGCTTCAGCATCATTCCTTCCAATTAATGTTCAGGACTGATTTCCTTTAGGATAGACTGGTTTGATCTCCTTGCAGTCCAAGGGACTCTCAAGAGTCTCCTCCAACACCACAGTTCAAAAGCATCAGTTCTTTTGTGCTCAGCCTTCTTCATGGTCCAACACACACGTCTGAACATGACTACTGGGAAAACCATAAGTTAGACTATATGGACCTTTGTTGGCAAAGTAATGTCTCTGTTTTTAATGCACTGCCTAGATTTGTCATAGCTTTTCTTCCAAAGAGTAAGCATCTTTTAATTTCATAGCTGCAGCCATTGTCCACAGTGATTTTTGAGCCCAAGAAGATAGAGTCTGTCACTATTTAATTGTTTCCCCATCTATTTGCCATGAAGTGATGTGACTGGATTCCATGACTTTAGTTTTTTGAACTTTGAGTTTTAAGCCAGCTTTAACACTCTCCTCTTTCATCTTCATCAAGAGGCTCTTTAGTTCCCCTGCCATGAGTGTGGTGTCATCTGCATATCTGATATTTCTGAGGTTACTGATATTTCTCCCAGCAATCTTGATTCCAACTTGTGCTTCATCCAGCTTGGCATTTCACACGATGTGCTCTGCATATAAGTTAAATAAGCAGGGTGACAATATACAACCTTGATGTACTCCTTTCCCAATTTGGAACCAGTCCATTGTTCCATGTCCGGTTCTGACTGTTGCTTCTTGACCTGTTTAGATGTTTCTCAGGAGGCATTTGAAATATTCTGGTATTCCCATCTTTTTAAGAATTTTCCATATCTTGTTGACTCTACAGAGTCAAATGCTTTAGCACAGTCAATGAAGCAATCCAGCAATTTTCTGGAATTTTCTTGCTTTTTCCATGATCCAATGGATGTTGGCAATTTGATCTCTGATTCCTCTGCCTTTTCTAAATCCAGCTGGTATATCTGGAAGTTCTTGGTTCACTTACTATTGAAGCCTAGCTTGGAGGATTTTGAGCATCACCTTACTAGCATGGGAAATGAGTTCAATTGTGTGGTAGTTTGAATATTCTTTGACATTGCCTTTCTTTGGGATTTGGCTTCCCTTCTGGCTCAGCTGGTAGAGAATCCACCTGCAATGCAGGAGACCTGGGTTGGATCCCTGGGTTGGGAAGATCCCCTGGAGAAGGGAAAGGCTACCCACTCCAGTGTTCTGGCCTGGAGAATTCCATGGGGCTATATAGTCCATGAGGCCGCAAAGAGTCGGGCACAACTGAGCAACTTTCACTTCTTTGGGATTTGAATGAAAACTGAACTTTTCCAGTCCTGTGGCCACTATTGAGTTTTCCAGATTTGCTGGCATATTGGTGTGCAGCACTTTGACAGCATCATCTTTTAGAATTTGAAGTAGTTCAGTTGGAATTCCTTCACCTCCACTATCTTTGTTCATAGTGATGCTTCCCAAGGCCCACCTGGCTTTGCACTCCAGAATGTCTGGCTCTAGGTAAGTGACCACACCATTGTGGTTATTCAGGTCACTAAGAATTTTTTTGATAGTTCTTCTGTGTATTCTTGCCACCTCTTCTTAATATCTTCTGCTTCTGTTAGGTCCATATCATTTCTGTCCTTTATTGAGCCCATCTTTGCGTGAAATGTTCCCTTGGTATCTCTGATTTTCTTGAAGAGACCTCTAGTCTTTCCCACTCTATTGTTTTTCTCTATTTCTTTGCATTGATCGCTGAGTAAGGCTTTCTAATCTCTCTTTGCTATTCCTTGGAACTCTGCATTGAAATGGGTATGTTTTTCCTTTTCTCCGTTGCCTTTCACTTCTCTTCTTTTCTCAGCTATTTGTAAGGCCTCCTTAGACAGCCATTTTTCCTTTTTTCATTTCTTTTTCTTGGGGATGGTTTTGATCACCGCCTCTTGTACAATGTTACAAACCTCTGTCCATAGTTCTTCAGGCACTCTGTCTATCATATCTAATCCCTTGAATCTATTTGTCACTCCCACTATATAATCATAAAGGATTTGATTTAGGTCATACGTGAATAGCCTAGTGGTTTTCCCTACTTTCTTCAATTTAAATCTGAATTTTGCAACAAGGAGTTCTTGATCCAAACCTTAGTCAGCTCCCGGTCTTGTTTTTCCTGACTGTATGGAACTTCTCCATCTTTGACAGCAAAGGATATAATCAATCTGAATACAATCAGTCACATAAAAAGCATCATTATTTTTTCAGCAAGGCCTTATTGGGGCTCCTGCTGCAGCAAAGGGGAGTGAGAATGAATAACAGGCTCCTTTCTGCTTGCTCCCCAAGGCATGGGTGAGCTTGTTCCTTACATGGAGTGGGTGAGGGTAGGGGCATGTCCAGAAGTCGGGCCGGAAGGATAGCTCAGGTTCTTTGTCCACTCCTCTCATCATGCTGACCTCAGGGGCGTGCTCCGTACCCTACTTTGGCTTCCCACACCCATTCCTGGCTCTTTAGAAGTGGCATTAGGGGTTTTTTGGTCTTTTTGTTTCTTTTGTTCATACTTTGCCCCAACTGCACAGGCACCCAGTTTCTTTTAGTCCTGTACAGTTTCTTTGTATTTTGTTGTTTGGAGAGAGGTCTGTCCAGGTGCAAGCATAAAAGCTTGGCAGTAAAGGGTCCCAGGTTTTAGCCTGTCTCATTCTGAGAGACTTTGCATCCTTATTCTTAAGGGATAAGGGCGCCAAGTTCTCTTCTTCTGAAACTTATTTCTGCTGGACAGGGTGTGCAGACCCTAGCCTACCCTAGACGTATAGAAGTCCCCCACTTATTGTCCCAAGGACCTGTAGGGACCTGGGCCTCTCTCCTCTGGAATGGACACTTTGGTCCAAGAAGGAGATCTGGGACCAACAGGTCCAGAACTTCCATTCCAAAGGTAGAGAAACATGTTAAAATTTAACCCCGAGATTCACAAAAATATAGACTGGCTTTTTGGCAAAGGTGACAGCCTCTCCCCTGTCTGGTCAACAGCTAAGAAAACCCTCCAAAATTAACCTGGTTCCCTCCCTTTCTAGACTTTTTAATGATTTATTGTTGTTCTGCTTTTTAGCCCTTTTTTGTTTAATGTTTTAGTTAAATTTGTGTCTCTTAGGATCCAACAGTTTGAAGTAAGGCTCATTGGTGGCTCAGGAATTCAGCCCGTGTAAGGTATTATTTTTGTCATCAACTTTTTCCCCAATAATTTCACCAGGAAAGATTTTTCAGTGGAATTATATAATCTTTGCAATATTTTTGCTCTTCCTAATATCTATCTCACTATCTCACAACTGCAAATGCATTTTGGTGAGTGTTTATAGTATTACAGTTATAATCGTATAGACTTTTATTGTGTATAGTTTAAGAGTTTGGTCCAAATTCCCTAATAATCATATCGTGCTTCTCTTTTACACTCTTTCTACATATTCTTTCATTTGATCTTCAAGGAGTCCCCTGGTATAGGCAGGACCTGCTGCTCCTCTAGTGCCCCAAGCTCTCCCTGAATGGCATTATTAGCAATCAGGATTCCAACAGCCCAGTGCCCTCCTTCCTTTTGTATGCTGCTTGCTGATGGCATCTTAATCTCTCTCTTTGGTCCAAAAACCTCCCCTGAGTTTCTGATGCATGCATCCAGTTTTTGGTTGACATCTCTGCCTGGATAGCCTCAGTTCAGTCAGTTTAGTTCAGTCACTCAGTTGTGTCCGACTCTTTGCAACCCAATGAATCACAGCATCCCAGGCCTCCCTGTCCATCACCATCTCCTGGAGTTCACTCAGACTCATGTCCATCGAGTCAGTGATGCTATCCAGCCATCTCATCCTCTGTTGTCCCCTTCTCCTCCTGCCCCCAATCCCTCCCAGCATCAGAGTCTTTTCCAATGAGTCAACTCTTCACATGAGGTGGCCAAAGTACTGTATAGCCTACACATACCTAAAGCTCAACACACCAGAATACCGGTCCCCTTCCTCATCACACTAGCTTTGCTGCTGTTCTTCTTGGATCAGCTTCCAGTGAGTCCTCAACCTTGTATTCTTGACTCTTCTCTATTTTTGCAGATTTCACTTCCCAAGTATGTCTTGGCTATTCTCAAATCTCTTTCCTCCCAATTCATCAAGAAACTTCTAACAGCCTCCTTTAAAATCTTTCATAGAGTCACTCAAGTGAATTATTTCAAACCCAAATAAGACCATAGCATCTTCCACAAGATTCTCCATTGTCTGCAGAATTAAGTCCAAGTTCATGAGTAAGTGGTATAAGACCTCTTGTGAGCCACCTTCTACCCTCTTCGTATTTTGTTTCCCACTCAACTTATCGGGGTGGAAGCTGGTCCGCATCGTTTTGTCTCAGTGCTCTGGCTACATTGCATCACTTGAGCCCTTTAAGAAAGCTCGATTTCCTTATGTTCCTTTTCCCCTTGAACTGCCTCAATCCTATTACAAAAAGATTCTCAGTCCTAGTTAACGTGTCTCCTCTTCCCAGAAACTTTCCCTAAGCCTCTTCCTGTATTCACATCCGCATACGATGAGTTCTTTTCTGTACCCACAAACTTGTATGTTCTTCATTACAAATGGGTACAGGGTCATGTTGAGCCTGAGCATTTCTTAAGGACAATACTTGTAAATACCTGGGATCCTCCCATTTCAGTGTCTGCATTTTTTTATACAGGAACACAGGTATTTAAACTGTGTGTGTGTGTGTGTGTGCATGTGTGGTTACACCAGGACATCTCTAACACCAATTCTATCTACTTCAAAACCCAAATAAGTACTACCATTTTGGTAGGACAGAAAAATCACTAGTTTGAAATGTTACATTTTCATAGTTTGATACCATACACAATAAGTAGAATTTTAAATGAAAATTGATTGATCTGGTAAAATGTTCATATTCTGCCCACTATTTTCACAGTTCTGGGCCCAAAATCATTGTAATAAAGTTTCTACTTTAGCATTCATCAAAACTGTGAAAGAAATGTTGCCATTCATAGATGTATTAGTGCAAAAGGGCCCAATGCTGCTTTCAAAGACTATTTTCTTATACAGAGACATTTTATAGTCTGGCAATCATCTTGTTAAACATTTCCTATAAAATTTTAAAAAATCTTTACCTGGGAGTCTATCACTGTGGCACTAATCACACCTCTACAATTAAGCTTATTTCAAGCCTTTCACTGTAATCCTTTTTCTTTAATCAGGGGTTTATTATTGGACTGCTAATGTGAAAGTTGAAATAAAAATCTCAGCCCAGGAATGAATTCTAATAGCAGTTATAGAAAACCCTGAGAAATTCTAATATTTTTCTGTGAGATCTATATTGGGAGCTAGGTGTAATTCTCTCCCTCCTCCCCACCCGCAGCCTTTTTGTCTGTAGAACGATTTGCCTTACTTAAGGGAGATGGAAGTTCTCCTCATGCCTTTAAGGGTATCCTTTATGTATTGCCTTTGGGTTTCCCTGGTATGAACACAAAAGCATAATTTCTTTTTTCTATGAAGCTGAAGGGAGCAGATACAATGGTCTAAGGATGTTTTCTGTCTTTTCTATATCACTAAATAGAGGATAGTTTCGACTTAGGTAATTCTAGCATGCCAAATGAGTCACCCAGCTTTTATGTCTCCAAAAAGGTTTACTAATGGAGAGGAGTTTTAAGTTCAAGGACAACATGTATCTTAATAACAAATAAGTAAAATTCTGACTTTAAAATGAGTTAATTTGGTATAAAACTTTATAGTTTCACAGTGAATTCACACATATGATTGCATTAGCAACACAAAAATTCTATGAATAACCAAAGCCATTCTAAACTTCCTGACTACATCCTGAGTCCCCCTTCTCCCCACCCCCACCTCAGTTCAGTTCAGAGCTCAACTGTCTCTCACCTTGATACTGTCTCCTGTCCCATCCAGTCATTTTTCCCCATGACAGCTGCAGACATGTTTTTAAATGATGATGCATTTTAAAATTAGAACACTTACTGGCTTTCTTCATTTTTTTAAGATAAAAAAGAAAACCTTTGCATGGATGGCAGGTATTATTGTTTACCACCCTTATATCAGTCCCCATGTCAGTTCTCCCTAACCTATCTCTTCCAGAAAGCTGAAAGAGCTAAATATTCCTTAGCCTTCCATGTGCTTACAGTTAGCAGCTAGCATGTGACAGTTTTCTGACCAGTGACATATAACTGGAAATCTGATGAGGACTGAGAAGAGTTGCTTTTGCTTTTTGAGACAGATGTAACTGGTGTTGCTACCTTTCCTTCATGTCTTCCTGTTTTGAATATGGTTGTCATAACCGGTACTTCAGCAGCCATCTTATGACCATGAGACATCACATGTGAGGACGAAGGACAATACACTAATCATGGATGGAGGAAGAACAACTATTCTGGGACTTCAGTGATATCAGTGGAAGGCTAAACTGATGCTAACCATTGCCTACCCTTAAAATTTTTGTTACTGAACCCACATGTTTTGACTACCTGTAGGATCTGCTATTACTTGAAACTGAGTACCCCTAATAGAAATACATGGCTTACAAAGCACTCCATAATTCTCCCACCTTTCAGAGATACTGGTTTTCTCTGAGTTCCTAAAACGTTCCTCTCTGCCTTGATAATTTTCCTATCACATGATCAAATTGACCGCACTGTAGATTTCATCCAATTAACTCCTACTCAGTCTTCATATCTCAATGAAAATGCGCCTTTCTCCAAGAGACTTTCTCTGATCCCTAAGTTAGGTCATCTCCAGTTATATATTCATATAGCTTTCAGTGATCGTCTTTCTTGGCACATATTATGTATTGTGAGTGCATATATATTCATATGAGTATTTAATAATGTTATGTTTTCCGTGAGATTACAAGATTTATTAGAGTAGAAACTGTGTTGCTCACTACTGTCTGTTCTATTGTTAGCAAATGCATGCTACTGAACATTCAATCACTTCAAGGAAGGAAAGAATAAGGGAAGGAAGGAAGATAGCAATGTTGGGAGGGAGGAAAGAAAAGGAAAAAAGCTAATGAGAATTGAAACCTCAAATTTGAACTTAAACTTTCGACTTTCCTTTGACTCTGTAGCTTTCTATCTCATATGTAAAAAAGAAGAAGCCGAGAGCAAGTGGTCTGTGTTTTTTGAAACCCAATATAAAAGCATCGTACTGCACTTATTGCAAACAAAAGTGTTGAGAAACTTATTTATTTAGCTATTTATTTTTGAAGTTCAGCCTGAAGTTTTAAAAATTGTACTGCAGTATAATAGACAAAATTATATTAGTTTCAGGTGTATAACACAATGATTTGACATTTGTATACATTGCCAAAATAATCAGCACCATCAGTCTAGTTACCATCTGTCACCGCACAGAGTTACAATTTTCTGTGTGTGTGTGATGAAAACTTTTAAGATTCACCCTCTTAGCAGCTTTCAACTATGTAGTTCAATGTTACTGACTATAGTCACTGTACTGTAAACTAATTATATCCTCATGGCTTATTTATTTTATATCTGGAAATTTGTACCTCTTGATTCCCTTCACACATTTCACTTATCCAACCCCTCTGAAAAACATTTAGTATTTCTTCATTATTTTAATTTCCTCTTAGCTAATTTAGTCTTCTTCGGAAAAAAAAAATGTAGATCTGTGTTTTATTCTCAACACAGCATTTTTAAGAGCGAGGAATGGAAAGAGTGATCAGTCTTAACAATGGATTTCATAACTTGCTTAGGCTCAATAGACTCCCAGAAGTTCATGCATGGTCATAAGGGACCATGAAATTCTCTGTAATTTTATACCAAATTTTGTACACACATGTATTTTTGTGGATAGGGAATTAAGAGCTTTAATCAAATTTTCAATAAGGTTTCAATTCTAAAGTAGGTTAAGAAACATTGGGTTAAGTAACTAAATAAAGTGGTAGTATTAGAAATTATTTCCTCTTAAGAAAAAATTAACTTATAGGTATTTACTAGATGTACATTTTGGAGAGGTATGAAAATGAAAGTCACTCAGTTGTGTCTGACTCTTTGCAACCCCGTGGACTACACCATCAGTGGAATTCTCCAGGCCAGAATACTGGAGTGGGTAGGGTAGCCTTTCCCTTCTCCAGGGGATCTTCCCAACCAAGGGATTGAACCCAGGTCTCCCATATTGCAGGTGGATTCTTTACCAGTTGAACCACCAGGAAAGCCGAAGAATACAGGAGTGGGTAACCTATCCCTTCTCCAAAGGATCTTCCTGAGCCAGGAATCGAACCGGGGTGTCCTGCATTGCAGGCAGATTCTTTACCAACTGAGCTAGCAGGGAAGCCCTTGGAGGGGTATACTCATAGTATAAATAAATCTATGTCATGATCAGCTGTGTTTTGTGTGGTTTCTAAAAATTTGACTAAATATTTGTTAACCTGCCTTTTGCAATAGGCTGAGAGTAACACTATATATGCCAGACACTGCTAAAGATATTAATTGTACTATCTCATTTAATTTTTCTAGAAAATCTACAGAACTACTATTATTATTCCCCTTTTCCAGATGAGGAAACTCTGTTTCTAAGATTTCTAATAACATATTCACTGTCAAAACTGAATGCAGGTGCAGTGAGAAAGTAGAGAAAAATACATTTTCACATGTCAAGACTTGTGTAAATGAGAAAAAGTGATCATTTGAAAGCAATGTGTGATAATGGCCAAAGATATAGTAATAACAATAATGAGCATATTAGAATGTAAAAGAGATCCTTTGAGATTCTGTTTGATCATGATCACTGGTTAAAAGCTGAGTCAAAGAGAAAGAAAAGATTCTAATTAGCAGGAGTTATATGAGCAAGATCAGGAGGGAACAAGGTGAGTTTAAGGGGCTAAGAACTATGTCTGGGCTAAGAGATATATTCCCCTTGGGAACAATGGGAGACAAGACTGGGAAGGATGCTTGGGTGCAGTTCGCTGGTCTCAAGTGTTAAACTAAAATGCTTGAACTTTACCCTTAGATAATGAGAACCACTTGAGGAGCGTTTTGAACTGGGAGATGACGTCATGCAAACGGTTTTTAGTTAGATTAATTTGGTACCAGTGCCCTGACTGGAACAGAACAAGGTGGTCTAGCCAGGAAAGCATAGAAAATTGAGGGAAAGGGCGATGTGGATAGGGGCAGAAATGTGAAGAAGGGAAGAATCTAAAAAGGCATTCCCATGAAGTTACTACATTTAGTGTAAACTTGCCTATCTAAAAACAAACTCTCCACGTAGAGGAGAGGCCTCTGAGGAAGTCCTAAGTTTGTGAGGTTCCACTCCAAAGGAAGCTTCAGCTGTGTGTACCTCATTTTCAACCATTTCATTTCTATTTCTTTGTGTGCTCTGACTTAATATCTCTTTTCCCTTTTCATTTTTCATTCCTTCATTTATATATATATATATATATATATATATATATATATATATATATATACATACATACACACAGTGTTCTGGATATAGCACATAGCTAGCGCAGTGGCCCCAAGACAGAAATGAACTTGGCTTGTTCCAGGAACAAAAAAAAAGAGCCAGTTAGGCTTGAATGTGGTAAGCCACAGTAGAAGTGGAAGAAAGGTAGGTAGAAACGGATGAATGAAGGTTAAGTTACGGTGTTGCCATTGCTATGAATTAGGGTGCATATTTGGGAAAGGAGACAACTGGAAAGTTTTTAAGATGAATGTGAGATGAGACATCATTTCCATTTTGAAAAGATAACTCTGCCTACTTACTGGACAATTAATCATAAGGGCAAAAAGAGAGGCAGGAAGATCTCGGAGTTTATTGCTGTTATCCAAGTAAGAGATTCTCTTGTGGCTCAGACAGTAAAGACTCTGCCTGCCATGAAGGAGGTGAGGTTCAGTCCCTGGGTTGGGAAGATCCCTGGAGAAGGGCATGGCCACCCACTCCAGTATTCTTGACTGGAGAATCCCTTGGATGGAGGAGCCTGGCAGGCTTCGGTCCACGGGATCGCTGAGAGTCTGACATGACTGTGTGACTAACACTTCCACTCTCGAGTAAGAGATTGTGATGGGGGACTTGGCTAGCAGTGGAACAGTGAATAGTAAGACATATTGGGACCTGGGCTATGTTTTGAAGGCAGAGTTGGTAGCATTTACTGATGGACTAGATAACATCCTCTTGGTGTGGTAAGTTCATCTGTTCTGCTCCATCTGTTAGATTTTAGCCCAACTTGGCCCTCTTTGCATAGTAAACTGATGACTTAATAATACCACCACACCTTTGGCATATTTCCCCAGGTGGCCAGCTCCTCTGTATTAGACTCTGGGAAGCCTTGCCTGTGTGAGATGACTTCTCAGATAGCACTTGGAGACCAGAGGGCAATAGTGAGGCAAGGTAGCATGGGCGTTAGTGACATTAAGAGCTCCAAGATGTTATAATTTGGGGATCTTTAGAGTTAGATTTGGAGAATTAAGGTGTAACCTAGAATGAAGACTAAACTAGACAGTATATTAAAAAGCAGAGACATTACTTTGCCAAAAAAGGTCCCTCTAGTCAAGGCTATGGTTTTTCCAGCAGTCATGTATGGATGTGAGAGTTGGACTATAAAGAAAGCTGAGTGCCAAAGAATTGATGCTTTTGAACTGTGATGTTGGAGAAGACTCTTGAGAGTCTCTTGGACTGCAAGATCCAACCAGTCCATCCTGAAGGAAATCAATCCTAAATATTCATTGGAAGGACTGATGTTGAAGCTGAAACTCCAATACTTTGGCCACCTGATGCGAAGAACTAACTCATTTGAAAAAACCCTGATGCTGGGAAAGATTGAAGGCAGGAGGCGAAGGGGAGGCCAGAAGATGAGATGGCTGGACGGCATCACTGACTCAATGCACATGAGTTTGAGTAAGCTCTGGGAGTTGGTGATGGACAGAGAGGCCTAGTGTGCTGCAGTCCATGAGGTCGCAGAGTCAGACATGACTGAGCAACTGAACTAAACTGAACTCAACGAAGATGTAATTGACAGACCTGTAGACACTGAGAAAAGTGGCTAGTTTTGACAAAAGAAGTAAAAGATCAAGGCAGAAAATTTCCATGATAATACTCCACATGAGTTAGAGACATAGCAATGTGTGGAATACTTTATTCCTGGATTTACAAAAAAAGCATATTGTGGAGAATTAGCCTGGCTGCTAAAGTCACTGATAATGAAATCCACACAAGAATTTGAACTTTTTAAAACTAAATAACTTTCAAAAGTTTATTTGTGCCAATTTAATTTGTTTCCTTCATGTTAGCTCCTTTTATCAATAAGAAGCTGTTTACAGAAGTATTCACCAGCAGGCTCTAAATAGGAACCTATGGAATAGTGAGCCCACTTACAAAAATACAGTGTTAATGTGACTTTCGAGGATCTCATCATAATAAGTATCTAGAGAGTTCTATTGTTTTCTGAGGAATTTTGGGCAAATGTTTCCCGATTTGTTTAGAAATTTGTAAAGAATGAATGGTAGTGCATTCTCATGGGTTGATTGATTTTTTGTATTTCATTTTTGTTAGGAAAATAATTTTTTTTTAAATGTTCATTTTAAAATTCAAAATTACTTTCTTCATCTCATAAAGGAAGCATCAAGAAGTTGAGAAAATTTATCATAGTTGAAATTTACTTCATTTTCTTTACAGATTATTTTGAATCTGGTTTAAGAAATTCATGGTCCTCTCTAAACATTTTATGGAAATGGTTCATTGAGTGTTGAGAAAAGTTTAGTCTCATTTTCTAGGCAGACTTTTTAACCTGACAATGCTAAATGGGGAAGAATTCTTCAGGATTATGTGTGTTTTGATAAAGATCCTGAAACAGCTGGTTATTTTCAGTCATTTCCTCATTGGGGAAAGACACTGCTGCTGTTTGGGTAAGGGAAATAGAATCTTGTTATCCATGCAAGATTAGGGGAAAAAAAAATTCAGGAGAAAGATTCCATTTTATTTTTTAAACACACACATTTTACTACTCTGTTCATAAAATATGTGTTTCAAAATGTGTGTTCATGTGACAAAAATAATGAACCCACCAGTCCTGGCAGATCCTGAAGATCAAGGGAAAATCACTTTAAGGCCTGTGAAGAGGTAGTTTGTAGCCTTCCAGTCTTTTTCATGACAGAGAAGCTGGGTATTTAAAAGAACTTGAACCCACCTTTTCTAAATAAATTGGACCCTGGACTACTTGATGACTCTGATTCAAAACTCTCATCATTTCACGGGGAGGTTCCTGTGAATTCACTGTGCGGTTTGCTCTGAGGCCACGGGGATCCATCTATCAGGTCTCGTCTGACTGCACACAGGTAGACGGCTGATAGACCATTAGTCCGCAGTGCCTGTTTAGATTTGAGGAATTACTCTACAAGAACAAGGCAGGTTCTATTTTTGACATTTCAGCAATGAGAACACTTGTATATTATGGCCTGATTTGATTTACTGTAAGAAAATAAGAGTTCTGTAATTTGTAAAAGACATTTATTACATGAGTCCAAAAATTAGGAAAAAAAAAACATGCTTAGTGTCTCTGTCTATCCCATCTGGTTTTATTTTAATCTCCCTCTAGTCACATATGAAATTTTGCTTAGCTGTCTTCATTTTCTTAGTCAATCTTGATTAATGGCCTTCAAAGTAAAAATAATTGGCCTGCATCAGTGTTGTTTTATAACTCTTGTTCACGAAGAATGTGAAAGGCTGGAAAATGAGCCTAAACAGAAGGAATGCATTACGCTCGTCTTTGAGAAAGTGCAGTCCTTCACTTGTTTCACTGTGTATTTTTATAACAGGCGCCTCCTTGACCGTCCACGATATTGCAGATCCGTGGTGCCAAAAGCTTATGTATACTTCGTCAAACTGACCACGGCAGCTCGACATGTGAAGGCGGGACCCGGCCAGGCCTGCAGAACAGGCCTGAGAATTTCAAAAGTAAATTATCAGCAGAGCCGAGGCAATGAAACTCAGAAGTTAAAAATGGGCAGGGGGGCTAATTGTCTCTGAAGTTTAAATGGCTTTATTTATAAAAGTCTTCTCCAGCATTTGTGTTTTTTTCCCCCTTTCTTGAAAAGCGTGTTCAACTTGAAAGGAATTGGGGGAAATGCAGGCGCCGGGGGACCATTGTGGATTTGGAATTGAGCTCTGTTTCCCTTCAAGGCCCCCATTTCTGGGGGGGCTCGTCAGTTCAAGGAGGTCAGAAACACATTTGAGTTCAAAAAAAAGAAAACAACACCCTGAGAAGATAATTTCTTTCTTAATGTAGACTTTTTTGTAAATGGATATATGATGTCTCCCCCCAAAAGCTAGTCATTTTATGATTGTACTGATTAGAAAATTAACATCAGGAATTTTCCAGCTTTTCTGTAATCTCAGTGCTAGGCTAAATTACTCAGTAATTTTTTTAGGAATTTCAGATGTTTTTATATTTGCTATATTAAAAACAATTAAAATCCCCTCTAACATTCATTTTGAATATACCTCCAGACACCAGTAGATCAATGGTCCCACACTAAGCGTGTTCAGCCAGTAGCCCTGGAGGGAACCATATTTTCTATTTTACACAACCCCAGGAGATGGGCTGCGACCTCACGAAGATAAACCAAAAGGTTGAAGGCATATGGGACAGTTCCCTGATGTGAAGAAAAATTCTTGCAGAGATTAGTGTAACCACAGTAGGGCCTTGAGTGAAGACCTATTGTGTCCCAAGTATTTTCATAAAAGGAAAATGAGTTCTTTTTCAGTTGGAAAGATGAGATCCTTCTGACATCAAGGTTGTGGCCATAGATAAAATTGGTTTGAGAATTCCAACCCAGTCCCTTCCCTGTTTCCCCGTATGTGTGATTCCTCTCAGGCTCACTCAGATTCCTCAGTCCCCATCCCTTTCATTTTGGGTCCCCTGAGCCTTCTATATCATTGTCCTCAGAGCTCACAGCTCACTCAAGAGATGTGACTGGGATTTGGCTGGTGAATCCACCTCCCTTTTTCTACTCATCATAGCATCATCTTCAGAACAACGGGGCAATCACAGATAATTTCCCAGTCTAATCAACCACCCATCCACCCACCACAACACACACACACACACACTCTCTAGTCTGAATGCTATATATTTGCAGCAGTTTGGTTACTTGTTTAGAAATGTTTCACAATAGTTCTGACATTTCTCTGTTGTTTTCTGAGGATGAGTCATTGAACCAAGCACTTTATAGAGTACCTCTACCACCTGACTTATGCTAAAAACAAATATTGAATATATTACTTCATTTAATCCTTATAACAGAACTAAGAAATGCATATTTTTCTCCTTATTTTACAGGTGAGTGAACTTAACTTTGGTTAGGTAAACTATTCTTGTAACCATTTTAAGCCAGTTCAGTTCAAGTTCAGTCACTCAGTCATGTCTGACTCTTTGCAACCCCATGGACTGCAGCACACCAGGTTTCCCTGTCCATCACCAACTCCTGGAGTTTACCTAAACTCATGTCCATTGAGTCAGTGATGCCATCCAACCATCTCATCCTCTGTTGTCCCCTTCTCCTCCTGCCCTCAATCTTTCTCAGCATCAGGGTCTTTTCAAATGAGTCAGTTCTTCCTATCAGGTGGCCAAAGTATTGGAGTTTCAGCTTCAACATCAGTCCTTCCAATGAATATTCAGGACTGATTTCCTTTAGGATTGACTGATTGCATCTCCTTGCAGTCCAAGGGCCTTTCAAGAGTCTTCTTCAACATCATAGTTCAAAAGCATCAATTCTTCGGCACTCAGCTTTCTTTATAGTACAACCCTCACATCCATACACGACTGCTGGAAAAACCATAGCCTTGACTAAATGGACCTTTGTTGGCAGAGCAATGTCTCTGCTTTTTAATATGCTGTGTAGGTTGGTCATCACTTTCCTTCCAAGGAGAAGCGTCTTTTAATTTCATGGCTGCAGTCACCATCTGTAGTGATTTTGGAGCTCTTCGTTATTAACCTCTGAGCTTCCCTGGAGGCTCAGGCAGTAAAGCACCTGCCTGTAATGTGGGAGACCTGTGTTTGATTCCTGGGTCGGGAAGATCCCCTGGAGAAGGAAATGGCAAGCCACTCCAGTACTCTTGCCTGGAAAATTCCAGGGACTGGGGAGCCTGTTAGGCTACAGTCCATGGGGTTGCAAAGAGTAGGACATGACTGAGCAACTTCACTCGCTTTTATTAACCTCTACATCTGGGTTTCTAAGTGTGGCACTACTGACATTTGAGCCTGGATAACCCTTTGCTCTGGGTGCCTGTCCTGTGCACTGTCAGATGTTTAGCAGAATCTTCAACTGCTCCCTACTACATACCAATGTCACTCTCCCTGCCCCATTCCCTAAATGCGTATCAACCAAAAAGTTCTCCATATATCGCCAGATGCCCCCTGATTGAGAATACCACTGCTCTTCTTTTGCTGCATAGAGATTTTCTCAGCTTTTGATGTAATGTAATTGATCCGAGCAAAGGTCTATTGGGTCATCAAGGCTCGCTGGAGACTGATACAATCTTAATCATGATCTAGGAAGAGGCAGCAAAGTCTTCTCAGAGAGGTTCTGTGGAGAAGTCCAGAAATGTGAGTGATTAATACCCTCCCCAGGAGGCTTGTCAGAAGCTAGATAAGATTGCCGAAAATGAAACTAATGGTGATATGTTATGACATATTCAAGTTTATGAACCCAAGGAAGAGGTGAAACAACATTTGACTTAACTTTTGGATCTCGGATAGAGTGTAGATAAGACACTGTTCTCAACTGCTCCAAGTCTGAGGCATTAACCCTTAAGACTTCTAAGTCTTTTTTTATCAACCCAGAAGCTGCTGCTAAGTCACTTCAGTCGTGTCCGACTCTGTGCGACCCCATAGACGGCAGCCCACCAGGCTCCTCTGTCCCTGAGATTCTCCAGGCAAGAATACTGGAGTGGGTTGCTATCAGACACTAAACTAACAGTTTTGTCAACCTTTGAAACCCTGTTTTTGAGGATTATTTTTCACCTCAATCCACATGATTCTGAATCATGGAACATCTTTTCCATGATACTCTCAAAGGCACATATCCCAGCCTATTAACCAAAGCCCATAGTCACAGGGTAGAAAGAATATCACGCTTGCTACTGTGACATGTAAAATGGTACTGGACTTCTGGCTTGATTTGAATCTGCCACTTGACCTCGAGTTAAAAGCTGGGGAGAGTTCCAGGAAGAAAGTAGATCTTGGCAGTGGCCTGATGGATGACTAGTAATATGGACTGACTCGTATCCCCTCAAACTCATGTGGTGAAGCCATAACCCCTCAAGGCAACTGTATTTGGATACAGGGTTTTCACGAAGGTCCGAGGTTAAAAATGGTCCTAAGGTAGAGCCCTGATATGATAGGACTAGTGCTCTTCTAAGAAGGGAAGGAGACACCAGAGAGACTTCCATGACCACATGTGCACAGAGGGAAACCAGCAACAAGGTGCCCGTCTACAAGCCAGGAAGAGCGGCCTTGCCCAAAGCAGGCCCTGATGGCACCTGGATCCTAGATTTCCAGCCTTCAGAATCGTGAAAGAATACGTTTCTGTCTAAGCTCCCCAGTGTGTGGTATGTTGGTAATGCAGCCCTGGAAGGCTAATATAACTGGAAATGAGCCAAAGTGGGAGAGGGAAGTTTCAGGGTGGAGGTGGCAGGGAGGGATGTGGGCAGAGCAAGCACCAAGGCCTGGAGTGAGGACGACGTGTTCTCTCCCAGCGAAGACGGCAAACGCTGTCTGGCATGTCATGCATGGGCTTCTCAGGTCCTACCACCTTTAACCTGACGGCTGAATAGAAATGGTCTTCTCTTAGATCAGAGCAGAAAGTCTGATGTATGTGGTGAACATCTGAAACTCTTCAGAGCAAGCATAGTGCAGCCTCCAGCCCCAGCGGTACACTGTGTGTGATAACTAAGGTTGAATATCACATTTAAAAATGAAAAAGGCTTCAACAGGTCCTTAGTACAGGGTGAGGTAAGCAAATGAAAAACATTGCCTAATTTATTTATTCTGAAGTCTTGTAAATCAGATTCTAATGCTAATGAATTTTAAATGTACAGAAATCAAATCTTCAAGCTGTTTGAGCTCTTATCAGTTTAACTTTGTGTCAAATGGCATATTCCTTTACAAGACTTAAAAAAAAATGACAGCGTTATTTTAAACAAAGAATAACTATTATAATCGTCTTGTTGTTTCAGAGTTAGCAGCCTACCTGCTCCAGAAAAGACAAAATAATGGAGATAAAAGAAGACCACCATCCTTGTTTTAAATATTTGCAGTCCTGTCTTCATAGGTAAAATAAAATAAATGGCTGATAGTTGCAATAATGTTTGCAGTTACAGAATATGAAGAAGAATAATGGGACTGAAATCTACTTCTTCAGGTGAGTTTTGCTTGTTCTTAGGGTCGTCAGTAAATTAGATGATGTAATAGGCCTTTCTTTCCTTGTGCCCATTCTCCCTATACCCTTTTCCAAATCCAGGTGAAGAAATCTGCCTTGGTCTTTTCATACAATATGCAGCTATATGCACTTTCTTTCATAAACATTTGCAATTCACCAAAGAGAATGTGAGATGCATCTTGCATGCTTATCAAACGCCACAAGAACTTTACAGATTACTGCCTGCCTCAGGATTCCAGTTCCCTGGTGCTTATGCATAAGCAATAGATTTATGCAAACACTGTAACATTTTCAAACAGACTGTGACATGAGTGGTTCCTAGTTCATATAAGGTTCAGATATGCAGCCTATTTTCTGCTAGTACTAGATCATTCATCTCATTGAGTTTAAAATATATCATCTCAGCTTATAATGTTGTCAATATAAAATGTCATAATGTGGTCCTCAGTTGAACAGCAAGATGGGTATTAATCTCAAAGGTTCTGTGCATTGCTGGGCGGAATTGCAGACGTGCAGCAGCATTAGTCTGTTTGGTAGTCTTTGTATCAGGCACCATATGCATAGGTGGTAAACATTTTGTTATATTATATACAGTCTACTAATTCTCCTTGATCTAGAGTGTTTATATAGCCCCAGTGGTGTAATATGCATTATAACTTAAATTGGATAATATATTTAGAAAGAAAAAAAAGCCTTTACAAAGAACAGCCTCATTGAAGTATAATGATAACATGCCTATTTGCATAATGATAATGCATATATTTACTGCCAACCATGTTTGTTTTGCATTAGTGTTTGTGGCAAGGCGTTGAGAATTAAAGAATTACAAAAGGGAGTTTTTCTAGTCTCCATTACTGTAGTAGGGTGGTTCCTGGCAGTGAGCAAAGGAATGGAAACACTCGTATTTGAACTAGTGAAAAAAATGAACAAGGCTAGTTGTTAAGTTCATATTGTTTATGAGCACAAACAGGCATGTGTCCAAACTCCACTTTTTTCCTAATTCTGAGACGTGTCTTCTAAAGCAACTAAAAACTCTAGCATGGC
Source organism: Bos mutus (assembly GCF_027580195.1). Lineage (NCBI taxonomy): Eukaryota > Metazoa > Chordata > Mammalia > Artiodactyla > Bovidae > Bos > Bos mutus. Next base: position 10,347,567 of record NC_091630.1, on the reverse strand, counting down.
TTTTTTTTGGCAGCATGCATCAAAAATTAAATACATAAAAAACATCTCTGTTGGTTGTATGCATTCTTAACAAGCACGTGTTTAAGGAAAACCACCGTTGGACTCATCTACTCCAAGATGTGAAAATCTGCATTTTTGCTTTTGCATCCAAAACTGTGAATTTATTTATATGTCGATGAAAGCCTGGAACCTTGTACTTCAGAAAGAAAAAAAAAAAAAAAAAAAGTTGGGAGATGTTGTTTTGTGAGCTGTCATATGTTTTCTGAACTTTTTATAATAGAAAGGAGTCTCCGAAGAGCCCTTTTCTTCACTCCTTTAACAAAGGCATGTCCCAGTTTATTAAAAAATCATACACAACAATACTGCTTGCCAGGTTTTACAGTCCTAATGAAAATTTGGTCCGGAGCACAAAAATTATCTGGAAAAGTGCCTGAAATTTCCCTGTCGCAGATGTTTCAACAGAAGGTGCTTGCATGCCATTCGTTAATACGGCGCCATACGGGACTCAGTGTGACCACCGCAATATAACCAGTAAGTAACACACGCAGCGTGCGCCGGGCGCGCCAAATCCTCCGTCTGTTGTGTGGGACTCGTATCCCATGGATTGAGACGTACCTTGATGAAACTGCATTGTCATGGAATGATAATATTTGTGGATCACCATGCACAGAAAACATTCTATTCAGAATGTGGGAGGTCCGTTGAGAGATGCGGAGTGTTTCTCGGCATTGTGGTTGGTTAGACTGGATGTGAATGTCAGCGTGGAAAAAGTTCTTGTTTCCGTCATGCGCCACCTTACAGGAGTAACTTAATGGAGGGAAAATTGCTTTTTCAAAGAATATTAGTTTGGGATAACAAAATTAAAAGCCTATATGGAAGTTGTTTCATCTGTGTAGATATGGAAACGAATGTACAGGCTGCCTTAGTTTATTCGTTGCTTTAAAATACGTATGAGGGAGGTGACTTAGTGCACACTCTCCTTTGAAATTAAAGGAATATAGTCATCCTTGCAGAGGCTGATAAAAATAGAGACATGCCTATAAGCGACTCACATATATTGAATTTTTCTACTGAACCCAGATCCTTCTTGCTTGCAAAGACTATCTGGAGCAACACTGTTATCCATTCTAAAGATCAGATTTGCAGCTGCCCAGACTTCACTTTAACTTTTCACTTTCACGCAATGGAGAAGGAAATGGCAACCCACTCCAGTGTTCTTGCCTGGAGAATCCCAGAGACAGGAGACCCTGGTGGGATGCCGTCTATGGGGTCGCACAGAGTCGGACACAACTGAAGCGACTTAGCAGCAGCAGCAGCAGCAGTACATACTCCACACTCAAAAAGAGCTGCTACCTCGTGAAAATAATGCACTTCACTCTAGGTTACTACAGGCTGGGGAGACAGTTGGAAAAGGGCAGAAAAATAATTTACCCCGTACCTCTTGTTCATTAAGGGTGCTAAAGAGATGTAAACTCTCAGTCATTGTACTTTTTGTGGTTCTTAAAGTATTACTTGGCTAAATATAAAGAGCTAAAATATATTGCAATTTTTGTAACCCTGTTATGATCCTCATATTCCTTTAATGTATCAGGAAGCCGCATCATCAGAGTGACCCAGGCTCTCAAACACTGAGAAGCTCTTTGCTTAAGTTGCATTGTCTTTCAAAACAATTGTTAATGTATTCGATTATGCTACTTCATTCACATCTTAAGATTCTTTTGTGGGAAAGATGTTTACCTCTTCTTTTTGAAAATACTGTTTATCTCTTTTGTGGCAATAAAAAAAAATAGATTTTGTGTATTTTACCACCCTAACCAATTTAATATCTCAAAGGGAAAAAATGTTTATAGTCTGAAAAAAGTTTTCAAATTTTTTCTTAGACTCTTTATTCTCTTTACAAAGATTTGACATCAGTACTAAGCATTTTTGCAATAGAGTAGAAGGTGGAGAGATTCTTTTGACCACTTTCCTTAAAAAAAAAAGTTATTGCTTGTTGTTAGAAACTAAAATAGTTATTTTATGTGTGTTCCCATGTTATATATGTACTTTTAATGCATGTTTTCTGTTTTGATCTTTGCATTAACCTATTGAATATCCCTAGTTATTGATAAGAAAACTGAGGCAGTATTATTAAGAGGCTTGTCTGGAACTATACATTCTATTATCGGTATTTCTAGGTCATGGACATAGAGCTTCTAACTCCAGATTCTGGGCTTTTTTCATTGGATTATAAAATCATTCAACATATTAATTCGTTCCTTAAGCCACGATGTCAGTTACTATCAATAGTTCATGATTATTCCACACAGTCAATGAACAACTCAGCTACAAAACCAAGGTTTTTCTGCAGGTCTATTCAGAATGGTACTATTATAATTGAAAGTTGTTGTCTACACTGATAACTTAGAATATAATTGTCTAAACTTCTATTTCTGACATTTTAATTATAAATCATTGATAATACATTGAGGCACACTATTCTTCAAAAACTTCACAAGGTGTATATATTTATATATTTTTAGGTATACACATAATTTACTGAACTGTTTTTAAGAGAAAGTGATAAATGTGATCTACAAATCTTTTTTGAAGAAGGCAATGGCATCCCACTCCAGTACTCTTGCCTGGAAAATCCCATTGATGGAGGACCCTGGTAGGCTGCAGTCTATGGGGTCACTAAGAGTAGGACACGACTGAGCGATTTCACTTTAACTTTTCACTTTCATGCGTTGAAGAAGGAAATGGCAACCCTCTCCAGTGTTCTTGCCTGGAGAATCCCAGGGATGGGGGAGCCTGGTGGGCTGCCATCTGTGGGGTCGCACAGAGTCGGACACGACTGAAGTGACTTAGCAGTAGCAGCACAAATCTTTTTACTTCACAGAGGATGCCCACAACCCAAGGTAGTTTTGAGGGCCGCGCGGCCAAACAAAAGTCAGTGAAGACCCAACTAAGATATTAATTCGTAGCTACAAAATTCTGCCTCAATATAAGCTCATATCACCTGGCTGTCTTTTTCATAAGGAGGAAATTTTTCTTCAATCCCATATAGATTAACTTTTGTTTGAAAGCACTTATCTTCAAATCATCAATTCTGCATTCCAATACAGAGAAGAACAAAGTTTCTCTGTAATGAGCCTTCAATTAGAAATACTATGTAATGTGCCCTAATAAGACATTCCTCTGTTATAACATTGCTAGAAACTACTGGTTGGGAGTAACCAATTATTCACCGATGATCCTTATTAAGACCAACTTGAAAATCCTTCTCCCTACATAGTGCTTCACTGGGAGGAAGGGGGAAGTTTCTCTGTTTGCAAGTGAAACTCAACCAAGTGATAATACGCTGTTAGATAATATGCCCTTCCAGACACTGATAAATTAACTTTTTTCTCAATGCAAAATGGTGTGTTCTTTGAAGCTATGCTGCTATCACTCGATATTAATTTTAATGTGTATTTACTAATCTCCAAAATTCAGCTCAATCTCTGTTGGTTTTCTTTACCTTCAGGTAGATTAAAATATTCCTGAATGTTGCCTCCTCTGAAGATTCCTAAAGTATTCTAAGCCTTCCCAGAAGCCATTGATCAGTGTTAAACAATCCTGAGAATTCTAAAGTAATTCCGCACAGTGAGGCCCACTGGCTAAGCCCTGCAGTGAGAGAGGCTACCAGCTGTGTCGTTGATGGATGAGAGCTGTTTCATGACTTTATTCCTAAATAGAGGGTTTTTTTTTTTTTTTTTGACATGTTAACAGCATTTATGGTGATGTAATTTATTTTATTTTCTCTCTTCAATCTGCTGCTTCGTTCTTTCCCTAACCCTCCCCTGTCACTGGCAGTCATCATGGTCAGTCTTTATGCATTCATTTGGGTTGGTTTGCCTAATCAGTCAACTTCAGACTATTAGCCAGCTCTCAAAACACTTCTTTTGCTACCAGAGAGTGGCTAGGTGAGATTTGAGTCCCTGGTGTTGATAATAGCATATCAGTGCCCAGGAGAAAAGAGAAATTGAGTAAGAAATACAAAGGTAACTTAGGAAAGGAAATGTGACTCAAGTCGTTGGCCCAAACCAGAGATAAAAATAGTTACTGAGCCTTCTCATTATTTGACTCCTTGGTAACATGGCATGCCCTGCGCTTAGAGAGCATTTTGGCTATCCCCTCTCTGCTTCTCCATCTTTTAGCACCTGTCCTTCTCCTTCTTCCGCAAGCCCAGATCTTTATTCTTATTCCATTGCTGCAAAACACCGAGGCAGAGATGAGAATGGACTTGCTAATGGTGCCACATCAATCAGTGGCCATCAAATACGATATTCTGTCTTGAAATGCATTTGTGCTGTGCTGTGCTTACTCACTCAGTCATGTCCAACTCTTGCGACCCCATGGACTGTAGCCCACCAGGCTCCTCTGTCCATGGGGATTTTCCAGGCAAGAATACTGGAGAGGGTTGCCATGCCCTCCTCCAGGGGACCTTCCCAACTCAGGAATCGAACCCAGCTCTCCCGCATTGCAGGCAGACTCTTTACCATCTGAGCCACCAGGGAAGAGAAATGCATCTGGTCCTATAAAATGAGGACCCCACTCTCTTGTACAAAGGGCATGTCATATTCAAGTGCCTTTAGATAATCTCATGCCAGTAGAGTCCTTTCTCAGGACTACTAACTGCTTTTAAAAAGGCTTTTCAAATGTGGCCTCTGTAAGCACATACCAGAGAGTGTATGTGCTTACTGAAGATTCTAGAACACTTTGAGCAGATTAGGGGATGTGGACTAGGAAAGTGAAAACAGAGAGGACGCTGGAGGATTCTAAGAGGAAAAAAAGAAAAATGAGGTCATGAAATGTTGGTTAGGGTAGTAAACGGATATCGAAGAGGATGGAAAGAGAGGCCCTTGGAAGAATAATTGACAGGAGGGAGAATGGGTGTTTGTTCCTGGAAGGAGCAAAGTAAAGGGGAAAGAATTGTGGGTTGTATTTTGAGCTCCTAGGATCCTGTTATAAAGTGAGAATTTCTTCATTGACACAAATGTTCTCTTGGTAATGACCTCGTCCCTAACTGTAGCAATTGAATGCCTTTCCTTTCTTGCTTGTGTTTTGTTGAGTGTGTCAATGATATTTTGGTTCAGGTCCCGGGCACCGCAAAAGACATTTATGGTGATAAGCCTCAGCATCTGATGTGAAGAGCTGACTCGTTGAAAAAGACCCTGATGCTAGGAAAGATGGATGGAAACAGGAAAAGAGGGTGGCAGAGGATGAGATGGCTAGGTAGCATCACCAACTCAATGGACATGAATTTGAACAAACTATGGGAGATGGTGGAGGACAGAGGAGCCTGGTGTGCACAGCCCATGGGGTTGCAAATAGTCAGATTCAACTTAGGAACTGAACACCAGCAACAACAAAGTATAATGTGAACATGTAGATCTCCCATTTCTTTGTGTGTGTGTGTCTCCAAATAATATTTAAAGAAGTATATTGACCGCACAATCCTCTAAGTTTGTCATTAGCCATATGTCTTTACAAATGCTACCCCCGACAAGGAAGGACTGGCTGATCAGCAGATTCAGGCTGTGACTGACATGAACACAGATTTCTCCCTGAGCTAAAAAGTTTTCTTTTTTTCCAGTGGAATCTCATGTGCTCCCTTTTTTCATTTGAGCACTGCATGTTGTCTTTCCCCATTAGGCTACATAGTATCTGATTATAATTATGAAAAGCAGTACATAAAATATTTTAGTATTTCAAAACAGGAGATATTGAGAAATCCCTATGTTAACAAGTAGGGAAAAGAATACCTTATATTTGAAAGCTTTGGAAACAAGTGGGAAGGCAAGATTTTTTACTTTAATAATTGATTTAAAGTCACATTTTGAAGTTTAGAAACATTTCTAGTCCTTTGGCAGCAGTTTCCCTTTGGAAAAGTTTAAGTCTACTTGCTCTGCAGATGTTTAAAGACGACTATCTATTGATAAGTTGCTATCTTTGGTGGAAAAAATAGTGTAGGATTAGTAGTGTGATGGCCCTGGATTAGCTTTCTTAATACTGATTTTTAATATGATTTCTAGGACCATATTTTTTGTTTCCTTCACACTCTTCAAAATACACAGCTCAATAGAATTATCACATGTTGTCTTTCCAGAGATTGCTTTAGCAAGGGCGACTTAGTTCATTAACCCTTTGATTCCGATCACATCAGTAATAAGAGGGACTAGTCACATAAATGTTAATGAATGCATACTCATGGCAGAGAACTAGGGAACTGATACCAATGGCACTTGAATGTAAGAATCAGCTTTCAGTTATCAGATTGATGCAAGATAAGGTCATTTTTTAGGGACTACAGAAATGACAAAATGTTTGCCCTTTTCATTTTGTTTTGTTTTTTTTTTCCCCATAAGTAAGGATGGTGATTCACCTACTTAGAGGCCCTCAGCATTTTCTCCTGATTGTACATGTAATAAAGGGGATGCATTTCACAGTCGTGCAGACTTTGGCACAGATCCCAGCTCTGCCATCCATAACTTAAATATGCTAGTAGAACTCTACGTGCCTCGGTTTTCTCATCTATAACAAAGCAACGAGAAGCTATTGTATATGGATGTTGTACATATAATATTAAACAGTGTAAAATGAGGTACACAGCTTGGAACACAAGGAACATTACTTCCTACTATCATTACTTTGCTGTCTTATGTATTCTTCTGCCTCTTGGTGAGAGAGTAGCTTATCTGGTTGAAAGGATGTAGAAAAGTGCCAGGGACAGAACATCAGCCAGAAACACCTAGAGCAGTGTCACGCAGCATTCAACAAAAGTTTGGTGAATTAAGCAGCTGACAAGCAAACCAACAGAAACATCTTATTCTCCTTACCTGTATACCTTATCACTAATATCAATAATAAAAACTTCATTTATTATGTAACAAGTACTGTGCCGGGAGCCGGCATATTGCATATAGAGTGCAGCACTTTCCACAGCATCATCTTTCAGGATCTGGAATAGCTCAACTGGAATTCTATCACTGCCTGGAGCCAGTGTGAGGAACTCCGCCCATGACAAAGGTCATGAGGAAGGAGGCTCGGCATACGCAAAGGCGGGATCGAGCCTCAGGGGTCCCCCTGGAAATTCTCGAGCATCTACCCCCAAAACCAGAGTCTGCCTACTTTCTGCTTTGTGCTTTCACCTACACCTCTGACTTTACGGGAAGCTGTCCCCCACTACCTCTCTCTGAAAAAACAGTTAGCTTACAGCTCCAGTTAATAATTCCTGGGTGTGACAGTGTTTCAACCTACAAACTCCTTTGGAAATCCTCTAGCCTGCCTGAATAGGTTTTTCCGGCCACATGTGATTGTTCAGAGCCTCCCAACTGTGAGATGCAGGAGGTGTTCTAAACTGTCTAAACACAGATTCCTTTGAGTAGTTAAAAGATTGATTAGAAATTGTATTGGTGAAGGGTTTTTCACTTATTGGGCCAATGTTTGCTGCTAAGTCTCCATACTCCTTACCTACTGTGTCCTTGGCAGTGTATTGATTGATATAATGGGTATATAGAAATGTAAGTAGTAGCCTCAGTGTTTGTAACCTTGGACCCTTGAGTTAATTCTTTTCTTGATTGAGCCCACCTCACCTTTGCCTATAGGAATGCAGCTTTGTCCAGTGCTTTTTTGGAGGCTGGTGCCTGACTTTGGAATAATCACCTTTAGAGAAAAATAAGTTCCTTAAAATGTTAACAGGCCTCCTGGCCAGAAGATGATATAAATCACCTGAACTTTTGCATATGATAAGTTTGAAAGCCTGGCTTCGATTAGAACCAGGAACTGCTGTCCTTGCATGACTCCACCCCTTCCCCCATAATCCTCTATGCACAACTTAAGGTATAAAAAACTATTTTGGAAAATAAAGTGCGGGCCTTGTTCACCGAAACTTGGTCTCCCCATGTCGCTTTCTCTCCCAAATTCTGGCTGAGTCTCCATCTGGAGCGCGGAACCCGCCATGCTTGCTAATTATGCCTGGGCTTCTAAGATCTGACTGGGGAGGCCTCAGTGTCTCCTCTCCTTCAGGAGAACGGAAGGACGCCTGCAGCCTACGTAAGTGGTGCAAACTTCTTGTCTTGAAGTTTTATTGGTCTCCCGCGTAAACCAAGCTACTCAGCCTCTTTTCTGCACTGAATTTTCCTACTGAGCTATCCTCATTCTATTATTCTTTATATCTTTGATAAATATTTAAATAAATAGGTCGCCTATGCCATCTCTCCTTCGAATACCCTGGATCAGCCGGGGCTGGACCCCGGCAGTACTTTATTCTTTTTGTTACATTAATTCCTTCAAAACAACCCTGAGAGCATGTGTATCCCCATTTTAAAGATGAGGAAACTGAGGCTTAGAGAGGAAAACATTCCCAGGGCACAGAGTTAGTAAGGAGAAGAACTAATAATTATTTCAGCTGTGCTTGCTTCAGGGCACGAGTTCATAAACACTATACTCTGAATCTGCTTTTTGATTAAATAGCTGCTTTCCAGTCAGCTATTCTGGCCACATTCTCCCTTGGGATGCTTCCCTAATCCTCAGCAGGGAATCTGGCCAGTTTGAGATACAATGCCTCAGGGGTTCCAATTTAAATGTCACAAATGTCAGAGCCTTCCACCCTGGGTCATAGGTAATTGTGCTCTGGAGGTGTTTAAAGATAATCAAAAGATCCATACCACTCCAAACTTTATTATCTAATTTCTTCACCTTTTACCATTTCTAGTGTAGCCAACAGAACATACTCTGCATTCTTAAAAGCTTGCCTGATTCACCTAATCATGCAAAAAAGCTTTACTTTTCTTCTAACAGGTGGCTGATCACAAACCCTGCTTTGGCCATTCAAAACATTAGATGACTGTTATTCTTGGAAACCCATGTTAAAGTCCAGACCTGTAATTGCCTGCCAGGTAGCATGGCATAGTAAAAATAACATAACAGTGTGCTTGCCTTGTTAAAGCATCCCTTGTATTCTGGATCAGAATCCACTGGGCTTGGTGCTGGTGAAGTATATAGCAGCAATAAAATGCTAGCAATACCAATTACTGTGAAATGGAGTCAGAAGGCTGAGCACCAAGAGAACTTTCTAATTGGGTATTAATGATGTCATCACGAGCGCAAGCCCAAGATATTAGACACGTGAATGTGACCCTTTTCCTTTTTTTGGCTTAGGCATTTTCCATTCCATCTGAGCAGCAAAGGTCTTAATTATATTTACAGCTTTTTCCTGGGTTTCACATCATTCCCTAAAATCAGATTCACTGGGTATTTTATCTTTAAAAGTATAATCGAGGAAATACTCGATTCCTTGTCAAAAATGGGCTGATACGACTTAAATTCAAATCAATTTATGGACAATCCTAAAAGAACATGTATTCATGTGTTGCTTTTTTATTACATGATTTTACAGAACAAATTGAAAATAATTTTGAACATAAAGGCAATGTAGACAAATACGTTGTTCAGGTGTAAACAAAGAGAATGAATGCATACAAAATATTCTCAATATCATGAGCCTTAGCTCAGTGAAGGTGTAGAAGCTCTTAGAAGATTTGAGGCCAGGTAATCCCATAGACGGAGGAGCCTGGTGGGCCGCAGTCCATGGGGTCGCTAAGAGTCCGACAGGACTGAGCGACTTCACTTTCACTTTTCACTTTCATGCATTGGAGAAGGAAATGGCAACCCACTCCAGTGTTCTTGCCTGGAGAATCCCAGGGACGGGGGAGCCTGGTGGGCTGCTGTTTATGGGGTCTCACAGAGTCGGACTTGACTGAAGCGACTTAGCAGCAGCAGCAGCAGCAATGCCTTTGAACTAGGGTTTGGGGATAAAATACCAGATTCTGTATTTTATCAGATGAACAAAAAAATATTTTTAGTAAAAGTATGACCCACATGTTGCACAGGATATACTTATCCTACAAAACTATTCATTGTCTATCTGGTATTGTAGTCCAACTGGGCACCCCATATTTTTATTTGCTAAGCTTGACACACCTACTCTAAGTGTATTTTCATTGGCAAAACAAAGTAATAATACCTAGCTATCTCATCTGGCTGTTAAGATACTCAAATGCGGAATAGTGATAGCATGTCGTAAACCTTTTTTGACTCCCACGTATTCAGCTCTATGCCTATCCCCTGATATCTCAAAAAAAAAAAAAAGAGAGAGAATCAAGAGTCAGAGAGAGAGAAATAAACAGAGGCTGAGACATGGAGTGAGAGATGTGAGATAGCGGGAGCTGTCCACCCGGCCCTCCAGTGCCTAACAGCGTGCCCTGGGCTGAGGGTGGCAGGGGAGGTGGTTTCTGCTCTGGCCTCTCTCTCCCTGAGGCCGCTTCCCATAATGTGAGCACTTGATGGTGCAGAAGTATGATTCCAGTGTTTAAAGATACTTATTTTTTATGCAACATGGTCCCTAAATGCAAGCCAACTGCTTCATCTGGAGCTCAACCAAAGAAACCGCGATCTGTTCCAATGACAGAAGAAAAATAAATCTTTGGACTTATTGAGAAACGGTGTGTTGATATCGAATGTGGCACTTCCCAAGAGATTTTTAAAGGTAATTTAACTATAGACAATCTTCATCTCACATGTTGGTTTGAAATCTCAGTCTCCGTGTAAGATGAAATTTCACAGTAATTGACGTAAAAAGTGTTTTGCACTTGATAATGTAGTAAACGGATATAAGGCATCACTATTTTTATACTGTTCTTTTACTTCCTATTATTTTTCCTGTTTCATTATCACCAAAGAAAGTGATATTTAAGTTCTTGAGAGTTTGCCACAGAATTTGAAATAAATGGGAGGCAATTTGAAGACTAAAAAACAATAAGATTCAAAGATAGCTATGATTCGGCTACTTAGGACTAATGTCTTAGAACAATAAAGGGATAAATGCATGTGGTATAAGATCTTAAAGGAAAAAACTTAGAAGCAATGAGACAACTAACTGTAAGTACTAGATGTAATTACTGCACAATGAGGATGCTTCTTTATAATGAAATTATGGGGTATGAGGGTTTGTTGACATGATTGGAGAAAAAGTAAATCTCAGAGAAAAGGACTTTCCTGGAACTTCTATCCTGTACATTGTAGAACAATCTTTTATGAGATGTGATAAGAGCCAAAGAGTTTCAGTCACTTAAAAACAAACTAATTAAACCATTAAGAATATGCTATAGATAATCACCCTGCCCTTACAGGATGAAAGGTCAGCAAATCTAAATAACTTTGTTTTGCCTAATTTTTATGAGTTTTTACTACGTATCTGCTAATGTATATCAACTGAATAATTCATTCAGGTTAGAACAGTGCTGGACAGGATGGTGAGCACTTGTGATTTGATGGTGATGAGGATGATGATACTTCCACAGCTTATTATAGTTATTTGAATAATTTTGAATATTCAATATATGCAACTAACTATAAGCTCCTTGATTGCGGGATCATTCATCTCTTTATATTCTTCCCAGTATCCAGCTGAGTGTTTTCATCCTCACTCCTATGGGGCAGTATTATTTTTATCTTCATTTCTAGAACTGGGGAAACTGAGGCACTAAAAGTTTAAGTCACTTATCATGGTCTCATAGCCAGGATGTGATGCAGACAGTCCAGCTTCAAAAACCAAGGGGTTCTCCTCTTGTGCTATCCACCTTTTCCATACTCACGAAGAACGTGCTCAGGTTCTTGGACAGGGGGGTGATAAATGTACAACAGGGAGGACTGGGTAAGACGGCTAAGATAAAGAGTCGAAATATGAGTCACACTGTAGAGTAGAATTCCTTGGACAGGGTAGTAAGGTTATTCAAAGAAAAAGAAATATAGGTAAAGAGGAATAAGGAAAATGGGCTCACAGAGCTGAAGGCTGTGAGAACAAAGTGCTGTTGGAGCAAAGGGCCTGGGATGATTTTCTGTGATGATTTGATCAGGAGCTGTGAGAGCAGCAGGTGACAAGATACGTTGAAGAGATAAGAGGATCCAGTGGTGAACACGGGAACAAGAATGACTGGGATGGTGGGGTGTGGGCTGGTGGAGACAAAGAGGTCAGAGAAGGAACAGTAGAGAGGAGGGTGGAGGTTAAGGCTCTAAAAGCATCCTTTCTCCTTCTACCACACTTTAGACCATGTCAAGTTGAATTTTCCGAGATGTCTTCTTAGGGGTGTGTGTGTGTGTGTGTGTGTGTGTGTGTGAAAAGTGAAAGTGTTAGTCATTCAGTCGTATCTCAGTTGTTAGGACCTTTTCTGAAAGGCATGCTGCCCATCAGCATCAGGGAGAATGGAAAACAGCGCCAGATACCTCTGTTTAGAGCCCCTCTATTTAGATATCCTGCTTACTTTGTTGTTTGTTGTTCAGTCATTAGGTTCTGTCTGACTCTTTCGTGACCCCATGGACTGCAGCCTCCTAGACTCCTCTGTCCATGGAGTTCTCCAGGCAAGAATACAGGAGTGGGTAGCCATTCCCTTCTCCAGGAGATCTTCCCCACCCAGGGATCAAACCCAGGTCTCCCAAACTGCAGGCAGACTCTTTACCAACTGAGCTGCTGCTGTTGTTCAGTTGCCAAGTCCTGTCCAGTTCTTTGCAACCCATGGACTGCAGCATGCCAGACTTCTCTGTCCTTCACTATTTTCTGAGGTTTGTGCAAATTCATGTCCTTTGAGTCGAACATGCTATCTAACCATCTCATCCTCTGCCACCCTCTTCTCCTTTACCTTCAATCTTTCCCAGCATCAGGGTCTTTTCCAAGGTTGTCAGCTCTACCCATCAGGTGGCCAAAGTATTGGAGCTTCAACTTCAGCATCAGTCCTTCCAATGAGTATTCAGGGTTGATTTCCTTTGGAATTCACTGGTTTGATACCCTTATAGTCCAACCGACTCTCAAGAGTTTTCTCCAGTTTGAAAGTTGAGAGGATCAGGGAGAATGGAAAACATTCTTTTAGCACCGAGCCTTCTTTATGGTCCAAATCTCACATCCATATATGACTACTGGAAAAACTATAGTTTTGACTATATGAACTGTTGTGGGCAAAATGATGTCTCTGGTTTTTAACACACTATCTAGGTTTGTCATAGCTTCCCTTCCAAGGAGCAAGTGTCTTTTAATTTCATGATTGCAATCACCATCCACAGTGATTTTGGAGTCTAAGAAAATAAAATCTGTCACTGCTTCCACTTTTCCCCCATCTATTTGCCATGAAATGATGAGACTGGATGCCATGATCTTAGTTTTTTGAATGCTGAGTTTTAAGTTAGCTTTTCACTCTCTTCTTTCACCCTCATCAGGAGGCTCTTTTGTTCCTCTTCACTTTCCGCCATCAGAGTGGTATCATCTGCATATCTGAGGTTGTTGATATTTCTCCTGGCAATCTTGATTCCAACTTGTGATTCATCCAGCTTGGTATTTTTCACAATGTACTCTGTGTATAAGTTAAATAAACAGGGTGATCATATACAGCCTTGACATGCTCCTTTCCCAATTTTGAACCAATTAGTTGTTCCACGTAAGATTCTAATTGTTGCTTCTTGACCCACATACAAGTTTCTCAGTAGACAAGTAAGGTGGTCTGGTATTCCCATTTCTTTAAGAATTTTCCATAGTTTGTTATGATCCACACAGTTAAAGGCTTTCATGTAGTCAATGAAGCAGAAGTAGATAATATTATATATATATATATATATATATATATATATATATATATATTGGAATGCAGGTCTCATACCTAGAGAAATACTCTTGACTGTGGAAGCATATTTTTCCAGTCGTCCAAAAGTAGAAGGCTCAGGAGAACATACATATAGTTGCCTTAGAAGAGAAAGACTGTTAGAGGGAGAGAGAATTGAACGACACTGGATTAGACCTACATTTGAAGTGTGGGAATAGTAAAGACAGTGAGTGGTCAGGAAAGTGGCAAGTATCTAGAAGGTTCAAGAAAATTCTTTATTTTACATAAGTAAAAATGACTGGTTAGGAAATGGTCACTTTAAAAAAATAAATAAAATGATGTTCCTTTCCCTCCCATTCTTCTACCTAAAGACATGGGTATACACACACACACACACACACACACACACACACACCCCACCTTTGCTAAAGGCATTCCATTCTTCCTTCTATTTAGGAAATAAATACTTCCAAGAGCTGTATAGAGAAAGACTCTTAGGAATGAAAAACCAAGATTGATTTCAAGAGCACATTTGGTCCACCTCCTTGCCAGTAGGGGCATTTCCTAAATCATCCAAAGAAGAAAATTCTCAATTCTATTTTTAAAATATCTCCACAGATGGCAATTCCATAAGCTTTCCTGCTAATTTGCTCCAGTGTTTAATCAGCCTAACACACAAAGTTCTTCTTTACATCTAACTCAATGCTTTCTTGCTATAATATAGAAGCTATTTCCTCCTCCTAGGTGTGATTGTGAAAGAATCTAATAAATCAGAGAATCCACAAGTCAAATGTTCTCAAACTTAATAGCTACTAAGATGCATTTGATTGTTTGTATCTCTTGTCAAATAGCATGTAATTTAGTCCCAATTGAAAATGAAGGCATCTACTTTTAAATTTACTACTAGTAAGAACTGATTAGGGGCTTCCCAGCTGGCGCTAGTGGTAAAGAACCTGCCTGTCAATGCAGGAGACATAAGAGATGCAGGTTTGATCCCTGGGTTGGGAAGATTCCCCTGGAGGAGGGCGTGACAACTCATTCCAGTACTCTTGCCTGGAGAATCCCATGGACAGGGGAGCCTGGTGGGCTACAGTCCATAGTGTTGCAAAGAGTCAAACAGGACTGAAGCAACTGAGCACCCACGCACACAGGTACTGATTAAAGAAATATTTAAATGTCCTTTTGCTCTGAATAGAAATAATATGTGGATAAAACCTCTTTAGAGTTAACTGAACCAAAGTTTTTCCTAAGAAAAATGTCCTTCTGAGAATTTTAATGAGTCTTTTAGGGGGACTTCTGTAAGCCTTTTATCTATGATATGTGTGATAAAGTGCAAAATCCTCAAATGCCTATAGGTTGTTTATAATATTACGAACATTATTCTTCAATTACTCTCCTTCCTACATAATGTCATTGAATCATTTGCTTATTCTTCAAGCCAGAAATCTACGTAAGAGTGAATTTAAACTTTCTAGAATGATACCCTCAGGCAATGAGGAAAGAGATCTAATGATAAAGCCAAAAAAGAGCAACAAGAGAAAACCTTATTATTTATTTTATTTTTGGTTTTGAGCCAAGCATGTGTGTCCAATACTATTAATGCTATATAAACCGCAGAGATATGGCTAAGAAAGGAACAAACATTCTCATTACAGATATAGATACAACAAATTTAGACAGCAGAGTTTTAAAAGCCTTCCCAGTCCTTTCCATTGCTCTGGTAAATACCCTCGGTGATTTCCTGGGACTTGCACCACGCTGGGCCCCCAGGATCACAGGTGCCAAAGACAAGATGGCCACGTCAAAATCAGAGACACATGGTCAAGGAACAGTGCCAAGATCTTCTCTCATAGATGGAAGTCAACCAAAGAGGATAAATACAAGGAAGTACGACATTAGCTCAAAGGTATTTGGAGGTCAGCTCCCCAGTATTTTTTAAAAGAGCCATGAAGAGCAATACGTCAATGAATATTGAGAAATATTCTCAGTTCTCATGAAACTAGAAAAAAAAAATCTGTCCTTTCACTTTCATGAAGGATGCACAGCTATAGTTATCTTCATGCACAGGTCTCATCTCCAGAAAATATGCTCTTGCATCTGCCTGGAAGTTTTTTCCCATTCTCAGTTTTCTGTTCCCTTTCTTAATACTTTAGTTTTTTAAGACTTGCCTTAGAGGACATTTGGCTTCCCTGGTCGCTCAGACGATGAAGAATGCACCCGCAGTGTGGGAGACCTTGGTTTGATCCCTGAGTTGGGAAGATCCCCTGGAGAAGAAAATGGCTACCCACTCCAGTATTGTTGCCTGGAGAATTCCATGGACAGAGGAGCCTGGCAGGCTACAGTCTATGGGGTTGCAAAGAGTCAGACACAACTGAGCAACTTTCATTTTACACTTCTAGAAGACATAGGCTCAGAGGACGCTGTTCTTGCCCTTTTTAACAGAGTGAGACGATTGTGCTCTTTATTCTCCAGCAACTCCTCATAATTAACCCATCCTGAGATGAATTATATTATATTTAATTGTTTCATCCCCTGTTCATCTCTCCTACCTTATGTTAAGGGCAGGAGCGAACCTTCCTCTTAATCAAGACTACATATCCAATGGCTAGCACAATGCATTGATGAAGGCATGTTGAATATGTGAAAATCAAATAAATGCATATCTTGCTGCCAGTGTGTCCCTACTACTCTGTTTGTTAATATCTTTCAACCAGGTCAGTGCTCTGAATTGAAGTGCCCCCCCCGGAAAAAAAAAAAATTTCATGTATTGAAGCTTCAACCCCCAGTAGCTCAGAACGTGACTGGATTGAAGTCATAATCTTTAAACAGGCGCCTAAATTACAATTAGGCCATTAGAGTGGGCACTAATTCAATCTTACTGATATCCTCCTGAGAAGAGCCAGGGACACGTGCACTGAGACATAAGCAAGTGAGGACACTGCAAGAAAGCAGCCAACTGCAAGCCAAGGAGAGGAGGCCCCAGAGCAAACACCTTGGTCTTGAACGTCTAGCTTCCAGAATTATGCTAAAATAAAGTTCTGCTCTTTAGGCCACCCCGTCTGTGCTACTTTGTTATGGCGGCCATGCGAATTCATATCCAACCAGCATATCCTCCTGTTTCATCCAGAGTAGCCCACACTTTCTCTTTTGTTCTGCTGAGGGGAGAGAGTTGGATCAAAACTCTCTTCTCCACTTGGGTCTCCGTGAGGAAAACAGAAGCCATTTTAGGTCTTTCAAAGAGACAAAATTAAATACAAAGTTTTGGTCACACAGATTATGAAACAGCGGAGAAGTTAAACAGGAGGTTATGAAGCAACCGAGAATTAGAGGCCATTCCCACTCGAGGGCCAGAGGGACGTAGGAGGAAGTAGTCTCCCCAGCGCCCGGAAACAAGGTGTGTGTGACAGGGCGTAGGGCGGGAGTCCATAGGAAACGACGTCCTCAAACAAAGAGAATAAGAAAGAAGCAAGGCTGCCAGCATCATCCTTCGAAATTTAGCCAGCGTCTGCTCTTGGAAGAAACGGTCAAAATTGTCTGATGCTCACTCAAGAGGTACAATCCAAAGGGTCTAACCCCGCCCCCGCTTTGCCTTCCAGCCTCCCGAGAAGCAGAGAAAGGGTATGGAATGAATGTGGGAGCAAAGAATTAAATGATAGCCACAGTCCACAAGAAAATATGTCATGTGAGGGCTGGAAGTAGGTCTGGTCCCTGCGTTATCCCTAGCCCAGCACCTGGCAAACACTGTACCAACATACATCAGGTATTTTAAAAGGACGTGTTAAATCAGTCTTTCCTGAATGAATGTCGTTTCTCAGTTACCATTTCTCTAGTATAATTAGTCTAATGCATATCTGTAAATGCCTACTACAGTTTAAAATTCAAGGCAGAAATTTCATTAGGTGTTTTGTTCACTGATGAATCACTGGCATTTAAAACACACCTGACCAGTAGTAGGTACTCTGTACATATTGTGTATGCTAAGTCACTTCAGCCGTCTCTGACTCTTTGTGACCCCGTGGACTGTAGCCCGCCAGGCTCCTCTGTCCATGGGATTCTCTAAGCAAGAGTACTGGAGTGGGTTGTCATGCCCTCCTCCAGGGGATCTTCCTGATCCAGGGATCAAACCCACATCTCTTCTGTCTCCTGCACTGGCAGGCTGGTTTTTACCGCTGAGCCATGAGGGAAGCCTCCTTACATATTAGTTGGACCAATAAATAAAAGTTTCATACAGTGGAAAACACAGCTTACCGTCTTCTTAATTAGAGTGTGATGCATCAGATCATGGACCAGGTGCCTCTCAAAGCTAAGGAAGAATTGGGCCTGACTGCCATCCGGGTAGCTTACAGAGACCTTCCTGTTTGCCATGATCTTAACAATCAAATGTAGGGGTTTATCTTAATAGACCAGAAACATGAAATTTTATAACAGCTACAAGGAATTATGAAGAATGCAGATTAGATACATGATTCTTCTAATATACATATGTAATATATATATATGCACCAATGTGATATAGGGTATATACTATGTAACATATACAAGCTGACTTATATTTAAACCTAAAAGGAGACACATTAGAAGTTTTGTACAATTTGAGGGGGCGGGAATCTAATTAGCAAGAGGCAAACCCAGAGAAGAGACATCAGAATGAAGTCATAGGAGGTGAAAGGCTTAGAGACAGAAAGATTAGACAACAGAGAAGCCTGAAAAGAGAAAGGGAGAAAGTGCCTGTATTTCAAAAGTGTTTAAAAGTATGAATATACAAGAAGAAGATGCTGTAAACCTCTGCTCTAGCGACCATTAGTCATATGGCCTCAGCCGTATTCTTTGTACCTATTCAATTTTCTTTGTAGCCGTATTCCATTTTCCCATCTGGAAATGGAAACAGTAATGACAGCCACCCCATAGTGCATTTATAGAGGCTCAGACCTCAAAGGTCCACGTGAGAGGTCCAGGACCACATTGCCCGCGGTAAGCAACATTTGGGGAGGTTTGCAGTGCGTGCAGGCCGTATCTCTGACTGAAGCTGGTAGGGAGAGAAATAAACACATCATGAAAGTGTTAGACCAGGTGTCAGAATCCCTCAAGGCCAGGTTTGCATAAAAGATTTACGTGGAGAACATGTGACATATCCTTGCGAGCTGGGGTCATTCCAGTGCGTTTTACTTGAAGGCAAGAAGGTAGACTAATTCTCCCCACACCACTCCCCCACCAAATGACCTTTCAAGTTCTCCTTCAGCCTTTACTTCCATAAAACATATAATTGCCCTTTCTGGCAGTTCCTCGAAAAGTGCTTTTCCCAACCCTTCTGGGCTGCCTTGGACGGAAAGTGCCCCGGGTTCTCAGAGACTTAACACCCCGCCTTGTGAACATGAGCGAGATTATTGTCTCCCAGCAGCTCTTTTCACATGTGATAAGCTTGGCAAGCTGCCCTGCTAAGTGTCAAGCCCTGAATGTTTTTGTTTTTGCCCTGGTGGTCCTGAGGAGTTACTGGAATCCTTCTGGGGATCTGTTTTGTATCAAACTGTTGGCTGATGGTGACGTTGAGAAGAAGCAGGTAGAGACAGAGAGGGAGCTCTGGACTGCATCGCGTTTCATTCTGATAGCAGACTCCCTGTCTGGCCTCGCTGCCTCCAAGCTGCCTGCAGTCTCTGCTTCCTCCCCTCTGTGCTTCTCAGTGTTACAGGGCAATCTTTTGTGTGCATGTCTCCCCCCACCACCCCCCGCCCCTGCTGCCCTTTCCTCCTCAGAGAGGCTTGTCAGAACACCTTATCTGCTGACGAACGAAAGGAATTTCTCCTGCGCGGGCAGGACCCCACTAATGCAGCCCTGGCCAGCACGCCGGGTCACCAAGTGAAGGGAGCCCCAAGGCAAAGTGCACGGAAAATATCAGGACGGCTGTGGTGCCAGGAGGTGCCGTCAGCCGGCATTTTCCTGCAAGCAGAGCGGGAGGCAAGGCTGAGAGAATCAGTCGTGGGTGAGTTTACTCTGATGGGAGATGCCACACCAGCTAACATTGACTTTGGCAGTCACAGCATTCATTCCACATGGAGCTTTGAAAGCATGTGTTTAGGAGCCTGGCGGCATTTTAGAGCCAAATGAGAATCACTGCTGCTGCTTCTTCATACAGGATTTTTTTTTTTTTTTCATTATTTGAACTGAGATTCATTTTCTTAATCTCTTCCAAACCTCAACCATCTGAAAAAAAAGTGACAGTCCCTCAGTCATGTCCACCTCTTTGCGACCCATCAACTAAACAGTCCTTGGAATTCTCCAGGCCAGAACACTGGAGTGGGTAGCCACTCCCTTCTCCAGGGGATCTTCCCAACCCAGAGATTGAACCCAGGTCTCCACACGGCAGGCAGATTCTTTACCAGCTGAGCCACGAGAGAAGCCCCAACCATCTGAAACTTTTTCCAATTACCAAAAACAAAGGAGGTGAGGCTGTTATATCCATTAACATAATCACCCCATGATGCCCAGTTATGAACATCTCACAAGGGCCTGTAAGGAGTGAGGACTCATTTAATACACAGCGAGTGACCGGATCCTCCTTCTGGGGCACTCTGGTGTAAATGGCACCATCGCCAACACAAATCTTGCAAAGCAAACTATGGAAGAAAGAGAGTAGGAGGTAGGGAGGAAGGAAAGAGTCACATAATGTCTATGCTGAATGTGAAGTCGGGGTTGGAGAGGGGACATGTAAGCACTGGAGGTCTGGGACGGGTGGTCATCTAGTAATTCTGCTGAGATGTCCATTATGTCTGTGACCTTCCAGTGACGACTAAAACCACACAAGTTAAGGATGTGCAAGACTAGATCCTTCTAAACACACCACAGTCTTGGAGAAGGCTGCTGCTGCTGCTGCTAAGTCACTTCAGTTGTGTCCAACTCTGTGCGTCCCCATAGATGGCAGCCCACCAGGCTCCTCCATCCCTGGGATCCTCCAGGCAAGAACACTGGAGTGGGTTGCCATTTCATTCTCCAATGCATGAAAGTGGAAAGTGAAACGGAAGTCGCTCATTCGTGTCTGACTCTTAGCGACCCCATGGTCTGCAGCCTACCAGGCTCCTCCATCCATGGGAGTTTCCAGGCAAGAGTACTGGAGTGGGGTGCCATTGCCTTCTCCGGAGAAGGCTGCTAGGTGTGTAGTATTAAGGCATAGGGCCTAAAGTCAAGAAAGGTAGGTTTAAGTCCCAGTTCAGTTTCTTGCTGTGTGACCAGCTTCCCTTAATCATTTGAACCTCCATATCCTCATCTGCAAAATGTATCTAAGAATAATAGCTAATTTACTTTGTAAAGAGGGGCCATACAACTTTTTTTTTTTTTAAACTTTAAAGCTGTTCAATCCAATCTCTCATTTTACGGAAGGACTTTAGCACACATATTCTTGATTCAAAAAAGTTTGTTAATTTCTTTGAAAAAGGCCGTTTATTAAATCAAACTTCTGGAAGACATAATCCTTACCAATTTTCATTTTAGGAAATAGAAAATTCTTTGCAAGAATTTTACTTGTTTAGAAAGAGTTGCTGTTCTAAAGCCAGTCATTTTTAGTCTCTTGATATGTTGTCAACCAAACAGAGTGGAGGAGATATAATTGTATTTGAATGGCATAATAGTCTCATTGTGTGATTAGGAATTAGTAAGTGAGAGGCAGTTTAACAGGTATCTTAGCCTAAATTAAAGTCCATCTATCTCTGCTCATTACACTCAGAATAGTACCCTTTCGGGGAGTGGGGTGGGGGGCTGACAAAAAGACAGGATTCTAGGCTTGTGGTCCCTTACACGTCCCATACGTTTAAATCTGACTCCGCATTCATTAGCAGACTTTGGAGTCACTGGTTTCTTTGTCTCCCTAACTGTAAACTCACAGTCTCAGGATACATCTTACTTAAGAAAGAAAGCATCTTTCTGACGACCAAGTTCTAAATTTCTTCTTGCTCCTTTCTGTCAACTCTCTCCCTAAAGTCCTGACACTGGCCCCAGTCCTTTGATTATTACCTTCTGGCATGCTATAAAGACATTTCATCTTGCATCTTTGCCTGTGACGATCTATTTCAATTCAACTTTTAGCAGCTTTGGGGGCTTTTTCTGCTTCTTAGTCTCCTAACCATGCCTACTTCACTGAGACAAATGCAGCTGCGACGCCAGAACTGGCCAGCTCTGCTTTCTCAGGGTTCACTCTTACAATTAATGTGCTGATAGCCAAAATGCTCCAGACGTTACACGTGACAACAGGAATCTACTTGATGGTAAATAATCCATAGTCAATGGAGGTATACCGAAGAAGACAGATTTTCTCAGAATCATAGAGTCGCATAATGTTTATGCTGAAGCAGATCTTACAGATCTCTTCCAACCATCTCATTTTACAGACAAGGAAACTGAACTCTAAAGAGAGGAAGAGTCTGGCAGAGGTTGTAGATAAGAGTTATTTATGCCCTTTAAAAGTAAATTTGGTACTCAAGCCACTAATTTGAGAAAAAACAGATTTTTTACAGGGAAATGAACAGAGGGGAATAAAAAATTGGAACCCATATGGCTGAGAAGGAAGTGGAAAATCTTTGTGTGTGTGGTGGGAGGAAAGCACAGGAATGTTTAAAAAGGAAATTCATCAGAAAACTGTTAAGAAGGTAAGAATGAAAGCTAAAGGGTTTTATAGATTAACCGGGGCAGGAACTGAAAGGAACAATTTTAGAAATTGTGTTGGCTGAACACCTTGTAAAGCCAATGATGAAAAGGATATTTTTAAGGATAAGGAAAAGAATGATCTAGAGAAAAGCTCAGGGTGTTAAGGATGGCTTAAAAGAATAATTTGGGTGAAATCTTGGAAATGGCTGCTCTTTCCTTAAGGGAATTAGAGGTATCAGAGACACAGCTTAGCTTGGTGCAGAAACAGTGTGGGAATACGCTGTAATCAGACTTCTTTAAACAAGACAGAGATAACCAGGCATGGTTTGCAGACCTGGAACAATGTGAAACCCAAGCTTCCACATTCTCAGATGAAGGTAAATCTGACATCCTAAATGACTGGCTGAGTGTGAGATTTTGATGACCACACTTTCTTTGTGTAGACTGTGTTTTTTCACTCTTTGAAGTTGTTGGAGTTTGTTGTTCAGTCACTAGATAAGTCTTGTCCGACTCTTTACCACTCATGGACTGTTTGCATGCCAGGCTCCCCTGTCTTCCAATGTCTCCTGGAGTTTGCTCAAATTCATGTCCATTAAGTCGGTGATGCTATCAAACCATCTCATCCTCTGCTGCCCACTTCTCCTTTGGTTTTGAATCGTTCCTAGCATTCGGGTCTCTTCCAGTGAGTCAGCTCTTTGCATCAGATGGCCAAAGTATTGGAGCTTCAACTTCAGCATCAGTCCTTCCAATGATTAATCAGACTTGATCTCCTTTAGGGTTGGCTGGTTTGATGATTGGATCTCCTTGCAGTCCAAGGGACTCTCAAGAGTCTTGTCCAACACCACAGTTCAAAAGCATCAATTCTTCGGCCCTTAGCCTTCCTTATGGTCCAACTCTCACATCCACACATGACCACTGGAAAAACCATAGCTTTGACTATAGGCACCTTTGTTGGCAAAGTGATGTCTCTGCTTTTGAATATGCTGCCTAGGTTGGTCATAGTTTTCCTTCCAAGGAGCAAGCATCTTTTAAATTTATGGCTGCAGTCACCAACCACAGTGATTTTGGAGCCCAAGAAAATAAAATCTGTCACTGCTTCTACTTCTTCCCCTTCTATTTGCCATGAAGTGATGAGACCAGATGCCATGATCTTAGTTTTTTGAATGTTTATTTTTAAGGCAGCTTTTTCAGTCTCCTCTTTTACCCTCATTAAGAGGCACTTAGTTTCTCTCCACTTTCTGCCATTAGAGTGGTATCATCTGCATATCTGAGATTGTTGATGTTTCTCCTGGTAATCTTGATTTCAGCTTGTGATTTACCCAGCCCAGCACTTCACATGATGTGATCTGCATGTAAGTTAAATAAGCAAGGTTGTTGGAGTTTACTCAGTAGCAAATATGACAACAATAAAGAATCATTTGAGTGTTTACTATAAGTGAAAACAACATCAACAATTGGGAGTCTAAATTTGCTTTTAATAATGCCAGGACCAACGAACCATGGTAGGCAGCTTCAAGGTTATGATGACAAGGCTGATGCCTCACCTGCTTCAGAGGATGTATGTACTTTAGGGGGAAGAATGTACAGGAATCACCTACACTCTTTATTGAACACAGGAGACCACAGAGTGTCCAAACATGATTAAGTAAAATTGGGTGAGTTTACTGCTGCCTCTAAGTACCAAATAGCAGCTGAGAATGCAGAGCTGCCCTCTACCTCAACATGGCAACTCTGGGGACTTTGGATAAAGCAGGATCATCATGCAGGTGAGGCTGCTAATTTAGTCCTCAGGCGTCATTTTTTTTTTTTAATCTAATAGGTAAGATCATATCACAAGAAATTATAGACATAAGGAGCAATTTTTAGAAAGAGGAATTTCATCCATAACAACTATGTTAAAATCTCCACAAAACAGTCGGCAAAACAAGGAAAAGATAGGCTAGAGATATGAAGATGAATTATTCAGATTTACCAAGTGTCACTCAAGCTGTTTTGAAGATTCTCTCATTAATTTATTCACTTAGTTAATCATTAAATATCTACAAGGCGTTTGACAGGACAAAATAGAAGGACAACGTGTTTAACCTCAAGAAAACTAAAACTCTGGCAGCAAAAACTCTTTCCACTTAAATATCTATGGTGTAATACATGTTGTGGTGAGGTTGTAATTGACAGAGAAGAGGAAGTAAAGTGAGAGTCATCCCTCAAGGAGGTGACTTTTAAAGTAGGACCTAATGGAGAGAGGAATATTTGCAAGTCAAGTGAAGAAAGACATCCCAAATAGGTAATAGTGCATACAAACTCCTAAAGATATGAGTGTATAGCCAACTCACACATACATGAGAACATAAGACAACAGAGAGGCCACGAGAAATTGATGGGGATAGCGTTAATACATGCTGTTAAGAAATGGAATATCCCTATGGAAAAAAATAAAACTTAACCCCTACACACTGTACACAAGAAAGTAAATTTCTAATGGATAAAAGTTGAAAAGTTTAGAAGAAAGTATTTTAAAATATATGTACAACTTGAGATAGAGTAAAATATTAATGCACACACTATTGAAGAAAGCATAAAGCTGATTACATTCAAATTTTAAACCAGTGTTACACAAAAAGCACCATAAACGCTGTGTCTCTGCAGGTACTCCACGGTGGGAGAAAGCTTTTGCAAATCATGTAACAAAACAAATTGCTATCACAAAATTTTAAAGATACTTAAAAATGAGAAAACCACACACACACACATATCTCAATGGAAAAATAAATAGCAGGTATAAGTAAGTAATTCACAGAAAAGGGAAAAAAATGTCCTATAAATACATGAAAGTCTGCCTAGCCTCCCTCATAATCTGGGAAAACCACAATTAGATACAGTTTCAGACTTGTTTGGAAAAGCATAAAAAGTTTGATAGCAGATGTGAGCACGGGCACAGAGCAGTGGGATTCTCACACACTGGGATGAGTTAAAAATTATTTGGGGAACAACCTGGCAACTTATACCAAAACTGAAGATATCTCCTTTGCCTCATCGACTTCACCCCTCACTTCATATCTAGTGGCTATGCCCAAGGAGATGTGCCAAGGATGCAAACCGCAGCTTTTTTGGTTCAAGTGAAAAGCTAAGACAGACAAAGAAAAAGTAAAACATAAGTATTTATTAACAGCAACAGGTAGGCCATCCTCAATTATTCATATGAAACTCAAGAATCATCCAAATGGAAAGTTTTTCAAAAACCATGGTGTTTGCAACAGTCCTGTAATCGGTAGAGAGCATTACCCTGCCTACCTCAGGGACTGGGTTCTAAAAAAGAGCTCCTTGAGAGAGTCAGGTAGATTCTGCAGTACCT
Organism: Bos mutus; assembly: GCF_027580195.1. Classification (NCBI taxonomy): domain Eukaryota; kingdom Metazoa; phylum Chordata; class Mammalia; order Artiodactyla; family Bovidae; genus Bos; species Bos mutus. Next base: position 10,321,911 of record NC_091630.1, on the reverse strand, counting down.
CTTACAACAGCCTCAAAAAGCATGGAGCATCTCTTCCCCCACACTGCTGTTTATCTGTGCAGTCAAAATGCCCATGTAGCTTTAAGAATAATAGACTCCGTATCTTGATGAGGGCATGCAAGATTCTGGAATCAGATTTGGGAACAGAAATACTGCTTTGAACACTCGTAAAATGCAGCCTTCCACAAATAGTGTCGTAAATGGAAACACTGGCTCTAGTGTCCGAACGCCTGTGGCAAAATCCTGGCTTCTGCTCAGGAGGAACGTAGCGTGTCCTTAAAAAACAGCTACTTTGCCAATGTCAAGTTTTTTTCACTTGTAAAAAGAGAGCAGCAGTTGCAAGATCCCAGAGGGTAGTTTGGGGGATTAAACAACCTATGATAGATAACCTATGCAGAATACTTAGCATGCTGCCTAGCTCATATAAGACCTCAAAAAATGTTACTGCCAACCAGCTGTATGAATTTAGATAAGTTTCTCAACCACTTAGAAACTCAGTTTCTTCCTATGCAAAACAATGATGAGAGTACTTCTCAGGATTGTTTTGAAGATTAAGTAAATTTAAGTATGCTTAATAGATAGTAAGAAATATTACACATATAATTATGGAAGCAACAGTTAGAACTGGACATAGAACAACAGACTGGTTCCAAATAGGAAAAGGAGTACGTCAAGGCTGTATATTGTCACCCTGCTTATTTAACTAATATGCAGAGTACATCATGAGAAACGCTGGACTGGAAGAAGCACAAGCTGGAATCAAGATTGCCAGGACAAATATCAACCTCAGATATGCAGATGACACCACCCTTATGGCAGAAAGTGAAGAGGAACCAAAAAGCCTCTTGATGAAAGTGAAAGTGGAGAGTGAAAAAGTTGGCTTAAAGCTCAACATTCAGAAAATGAAGATCATGGCATCCGGTCCCACCACTTCATGGGAAATAGATGGGGAAACAGTGGAAACAGTATCAGACTTTATTTTTTGGGGCTCCAAAATCACTGCAGATGGTGATTGCAGCCATGAAATTAAAAGATGCTTATTCTTTGGAAGGAAAGTTATGACCAACCTAGATAGCATATTGAAAAGCAGAGACATTACTTTGCCGACAAAAGTCCATCTAGTCAAGGCTATGGTTTTTCCTGTGGTCATGTATGGATGTGAGAGTTGGACTGTGAAGAAAGCTGAGCACCGAAGAATTGATGCTTTTGAACTGTGGTGTTGGAAAAGACTCTTGAGAGTCCTTTGGACTGCAAGGAGATCCAACCAGTCCATTCTGAAGGAGATCAGCCCTGGGTGTTCTTTGGAAGGAATGATGCTGAAGCTGAAACTCCAGTACTTTGGCCACCTCATGTGAAGAGTTGACTCATTGGAAAAGACTCTGATGCTGGGAGGAATTGAGGGCAGAAGGAGAAGGGGACGACAGAGGATGAGGTGGCTGGATGGCATCACGGACTTGATGGACGTGAGTTTGAGTGAACTCCAGGAGCTGGTGATGGACTGGGAGGCCTGGCGTGCTGCGATTCATGGGGTCACAAAGAGTCGGACACGACTGAGCAACTGAACTGAACTGGTACTTAGAATTACATATATAACTGTGTGTTAGTCACTCAGTCGTGTCTGTCCCTTTGTGACCTGTAATGAAAAGTGAAGCGTTAGTCGCTCAGTCATGTTCGACACTTTGCCACCCCATGGACTTGGACTGTAGCCCACCAGGCTCCTCTGTCCATGGAATTATCCAGGCAAGAATACTGGAGTGAGTAGCCATTCCCTTCTCCAGGGGATCTTCCTGACCCAGGGATCCAAACCAGGTCTCCTGCATTGCAGATGGATACTTTACCATCTGAGCCACCAGGGAAGTCATATAACTGTACAAATAATTATAATTGAATAGAATAGATTATAACTAACCAGTCCCCTGAGAAAGCAACCTCAAAGTACAAAAAAAGGGAATTCAAACTAATAGACCATGTGTGTGGAGCAATGAAGAACTTCAAAATTATTAAATTTAAGTTTTTAGTTAGGTTTTTCCAATATGCACTGCAATGGTCAACTAAAATAATGATCAACTAAAATAATATTGCAATGTAGCAGAATAAACAAACATGTGCTTTGATTCCTCATAAAGGACACTGGGGGTGGCTGTATGTGGTCTGAGCAGCAATACTGGTAAAGCAAGGGAGCCACAAAGAAAAGAAAAAAAATGGTCACTCTGAGGCTTTGATGATCTTTAATCCAGTCCAGACTGTAAAGAACTCCGAGAAATATATCTGTCTAAATGCGCTGAACCCAGCCAAGACTGCTTGGAGCAATGCTTTAATTACATTCTGATTAGAAAGACACTGCCTAGAAACAGATTCCAAATTAGGTGATTTTTGTTCTTCTGCAAGGCCTTCTAATATGGCTATCTATGATGCATATAAGCACAAGAAATAAAAGTTGCACTGCCTTTAAAATTTCTAAAATGCCTCGTCAGGGCACGGTGATATCACGGCAAATCCACTTCCCATCAGGTCAGCTTCATGGGCATGTAACCGTGGTTACAGAAGGACGGGGCTGGGGACCCATGTTCAACAGTCACTGCCTTGGGATTATTGAGAGTTTCATCTTTGAATCTGAGTTTGTAGGTGGAGTCTGATGGGACTGGGACACCTGGGGTGGGGCCGTGTGCTGAGAACCTCAGCTATTACGTGGTGCAGCCTCTTCACCTCCCAGGTAGGGGCTCTTGGCAGCCCAATCCCCACTCTCTGGGCCCTGAGTCCACCATACGTCACCTTCCTGCCCTGCTACCTTCACCACCTTCAACCAGTGGCAGAGTCGAGTACGTGGAGGAAAGCCTAAGCTCGACCAGTGCCCTCCACCCCTGGCAGGGCCCGGGACGCGACCGCGGGGAAGTTCGGGATTAGGCGTGCCTGCAGCTCGCTAGCCTGAGGGCGGGGTGTCATGGCGGCTGTCCTCATTCAGGCGTACCAGCACCACAAGGGCATCTGACAAGTGACCGGTTGCAGGGGAGGGGCTCTCTTACCCACTCGTGGTCAATGTACCCAGCGTGTCCTTCCATGGAGGTTGGACTCCCTCAGGGTCACCTGTCTCTCGTGGCTGGGGAGCTAGCAGGGAAGAGGGAGATTGATAAACTGGTCGGCTGGCTCAGACTGAGACCTCAGCTGCCTGGGAAGGTCTGCACTGACCCTGTTTTTCATTCAACTGCCTGAAGGAATTTAACTTAACATTAAAAATTTAATGAAAACACCATCAAGACAGTGATCTTGGTAGGAAAAAAAAAAAAAAAAGTACTTCTAGCAGGACTTTTTTTCCTAAATTTTTTACAAGAAGCCCCAAACTTCTGTCTTGCATTGGGCCCTGCAAACTGTTTAGGCATTCCTACTTCTGGTAGATGACAGACTTTCCTGAGCAATGGTGGGAGTGAAGAAGGCAACACGGAGGCTTGCTCTCCCTACCTTAGAGGAGGCGTTTCACTGGTCTGAATGGTAACAATTTCTGAGGTAAATCAAATATGACTTCAATACTGATCTCCATCAGCTTTCTCAAAAGAGTCCTTCAATGGCTGTTGGTCTATGGTTTTCAATTAAATTTCCATTCTGATTCATTTCTGTGATTGGTTCTTTGAAAGCACTTTGAAAGTGAAAGCAGACCTGTAATTCGTTATAACTCCATTGTGATTTTTTGGATTTTTAAGAGTGCAGCTTACTTTTGACTGTTTCTCTTCACATTTTTTCCTCTTTGGTGCCTCTTGTTTATCTTGTTGCAGCAGTGATAATATAGTCCATCTCATATGTAGGTGAAGCAGTTAAATTTGTAGAATTCCACAAAGTAACCCAACATCTGCCCTCCCAAATATTCTACTATTCCTCCATTAACGGCCTGATTCTTTGATTACAGAGTAGTCCCTGGTTATCATAAATGGTCTCCTCTTTTATGACTTCAAAGGATAGAGTGTCACATGAGTTGCTTTCTACAGGATTTTCATCTCAAAAACCCATGACTCAGCTGAGTTATAATGAAATTCCCCTAAAAGGAATTTTCTCCCAAATGTATTTTTTCCCCCTCAGATTGAATTTCTGCAGTTAATAAATATGAGATTTGAAATACCCATGATATTAAATACTTCCACTTGTATTTCTGGTTCTTAAAAAATCTTAGCAAGGTTTGCTTATTAAAGTACATTTGTTTTTGTCTTCTCCCTTTCTTTACCATATTAGCCATAGGCTTTAATGAAGGGGTTACAGGGGAGTCATATATTTTAACTAAATGTGCTGGAAAACTTTATTATTAAACTTCAGGTTTTATTGTCTTTAACCAGTCAGTGGTTGCAATGGAAAAGTTAGTAACCTGCTGAAATAGAAGAGGAAGAGCAAGCTGACAGGATTTGCTGATAGATTAAACATGAGGGATAAGAAAAACAAAGGGATATAAGGAAGATTCATAGGTATTAGGCCTGAGCAGCTTGAGCTGATAATGGTCCCCTTCATATGGGTGGAGAAAACTGGTAGGAGCTGGTTTGGTGTACAGCTCTGCTTCAGACTTGATGAACTTGAGATGTCCTTTAATACTAAGTGGAGAAGTCAAAGATGCAAGTCTGAATCAAAGTGAAGATCACATATAATACATAAATATGGAGCTAATCGCATTTAGGTTTTATGTAAAGTCCTGAATGCTGACGGGATTACCTGAAGTCCTTGCTCTTGAAGGAAACAGAAGGTCTGGGCTTGTGTTCTGAGGCATCTTAAAATCTCATAGGAGAATGAGAACTACAAAGAGTTCTCTGAGAAGTTGGATGAAAGCAAAGAGCCTATTGGGTCACCTGAGCCAACAGAAGAGGGTGTATCAATGTGTCAAATCTAAAGAGGAGCCAAGAAAGCTGAGGGAAGAAATGCCAACATGGGATGAACTGTATGGCAGTCAGGTGGCTTAGATGGTAAAGTATCGGCCTGCAATGTGGGAGACCCGGGTTCGATCTCTGGGTCAGGAAGATCCCCTGGAGAAGGGCATGGCCACCCACTCCAATATTCTTGCCTGGAGAATCCCGTGGACAGAGGAGCCTGGTGGGGTACCATCCATGGGATCACAAAGAATTGGACACAACTGAGTGATTAACAATTTACTTTTTTTTCAGAAAAGAAACTTAAGTTGGGAAGAAAATATACATAACTCTTTCAAAAAAGTTTTTCTGTTAAGGGAACAAGAAAGGTAATGCTAACTGGCATTGAATTCAATTGTGTTAGCTATTACACACACACAAATAAACATAGACTTTACAGACTGAATTGTGTTTCCCCAGATTCATATGTTGAAGTCCTGAGTCCCAATATGATTGTATTTGGAAAGAGGGTCTTTTAAGGAGGTAATTCAGACTACATGAGGTCACAAGAGCAAAGCTCTTTTTCTATTAGAATGGTGTCCTTGTCCTTGAGAGTTCTCTCCCTACATGTACACATGCAGGATAGGCCATGAGGACACAGTGAGAAGGAAAAAATTCTGCAAGCCAGGAAGAGAGGGTTCATCAGAACTCAACCCTGATGGCACTTTGGACCTGGACTTCAAGCTTCCAGAACTGTAAGAAAAAGAATATCTGTTGTTTACTCCTCAAACTCTGTAGTATCTTACTATGGCAGTGTGAACTGACTAATATAGTAACTTACACAATATACTTTTAAAACCTTGTTCAAAATTAGTTTATATTGGTTTCATATTACCAAAATATTTTTCACTTTTCCACTGATCGGTTTTAACCAACTCATCCTCTAGATCACCCTCTATTTCCACAAATGTACTAATATTTAGCCATTTAGTCAGGTCAACATTTTCAGAGCCATCCTTGGTTACTCTCTTTTATAAACCACATGAAATCCATTAACAAAAAATCACACTAGTTCTACCTTCTAAATGTATTACAAATCTAACCACTGCTTTTCTCCTTCACCTCCATTTCTTTAGTTTTAGCTATGATTACCTGTCAGCTATAAAACCCTTTTAACTAGCGCCCCATATTCCACTTAAGCACCACTGAAGTCTGTTCTCCCGTAGGAACCCAAATATTTCATCTAAAATATGAACGAAGTCTTGCCTTACCTCTGCTCTCAACATTTAAGTGGTTTTCCCTTCTCACAGAATAAAATCCAAAGTTCTTTTCATAGCCACAAGTCTGCCGTAATCTGCCCCTTGGCTATTTCTCTATATCAGGTAAATATTTTTATACAACAAACAACCTAAACATTCAATAGCTTAAAATAATACTTATTATCACTTAAGTGTCTATGGCTTGGCTAAGAGTTGACCAGTCCAGGCTGGGCTCAACTGGAACTGCTTGACTAAATGAATCTGCTCCTGTATTTACTAGAAGGCCAGCCCAGGCTACTCATCTCACAGTACTAACAGATGTGCAGAAGGAAAAAACAAGCAAAGACTCATAAGGCTTAGATTCAGAACTGGTGTACTGTCACTTCTACTTTGTTCTATTGACCAAAAGCAAGTCATACGGCTAAATGCAAAAATCTCTCTAAAGGAAGAAATTGCAATACCACACAACACAAGATATGCATATGAGGAGGAATAAGGATTGTGTTAGATAGCACCATCTACCACACACTCCAATCCATTTTCCTGGCTTGCTTTCTTTCACTCACTTGACTTCAAGACTCACATTTGCCAATCAAGCTACCATCTCAAGGCCTTTGAACTTGTGCTTCCTTCAGCTTGGGATACTCTTTGTGTAAATTATCATATGACTTTTGCTGTTTTAGCTTCCCAGGTGGCACTAGTGGTAAAGAATCCACCTGCCAATGCAGGAGATGCAAGAGACACAGGCTCAATCCCTGGGTCTGGAAGATCCCCTGGAGAAGGAAATGGCAACCCACTCCAGTATACTTTCCTGGGAAATTCCATGGACAGGGTCTGGCGGGCTATAGTCTATGGGGCTGCAAAGAGTCAGTCATGACTCAGTGAGATCTTAAGTTTATTCTTTTAATTCACATCTCTGCTAAAATATAATACTCTCAAAGTTTCGCATGACTAGGACTTAGCAAATTATGACCCAGTTCTTGCCTACTGTCTCTTTTTATAATTAAGTCTTATTGGAACACAGTCATGCCCAATCATTGATTTATCAATGACTGGTTACACACTGGAATAGCAGTTCAGTAGTTAGTTGTCTCAGAAACTATGCTAGAAATCTTAAAAATACTTACTACCTGGCCTTTTCTAGAAAAAGCTTGCCAAATCCCTGCTCTATCCCATTGGCTTGCTTAGTTTTCTTCTTGTTGATTATTATATAACATTAATTTGTATTTATTTACCTGTTTATGATTGAGCTCCTTCACTAGTGTATAAGATTTTCCAGGAAGAATTTTGTCATATTTACTGCTGTATTGATAGTTCTAGAATTATACCACATACTCAGACCCATATTCTCATCTCCTTTAAGTCTTTGTGTTAATGCACTTCCCAGAAAAGTCTCTCCGGACAATCACAGCACCCCAGGTCCTCTTCCTCTGCCTTATACAATGTCTTTATTTTATAGAACTTATTACTTTCTTATGTATTGCCTAACTTTACTGCTAATGTCTGACTCCCCAGGAAAATGTAAATTTTCTAGGGGCAGAAATCTGTATCTGAAATACTTCCTTGATTCAAAGCCAGGCATATAAGAATTACTCAACCAATATCTGTTGAATAATTGAACAAATGAAGATAACTTCTTAGGAATCAAGTTAAAATCTTTAAATTTTAGGGAATAAAATGATAGGAGAATAAAACAGTAATTTTCTTCAGAGTTGAGAAAAACCTCTAAATGAGACTCAAGGAAGTCATCCAGCCCTCCCATGTAATGAGGCTTCTTTGTCATAGAACGTATGAGCCTAACGGCATGTGGATCTGGCTTGTTTAAGTTGTTAAGGCCTTTTCTGAAAGGCACGCTGCCCATCACCATCAGGGAGAATAGAAAATGACACCAAATAGCTGTGTTTAAAGCCCTCTTGAGAACCTATATGCAGGTCAGGAAGCAACAGTTAGAACTAGACATGGAACAACAGACTGGTTCCAAATAGGAAAAGGAGTACGTCAAGGCTGTATATTGTCACCCTGCTTATTTAACTTATATGCAGAGTACATCATGAGAAATGCTGGGCTGGATGAAGCACAAGCTGGAATCAAGATTGCCGGGAGAAATATCAGTAACCCCAGATATGCAGATGACACCACCCTTACGGCAGAAAGTGAAGAGGAACTAAAAAGCCTCTTGATGAAAGTGAAAGAGGAGAGTGAAAAAGTTGGCTTAAAGCTCAACATTCAGAAAACGAAGATCATGGCATCTGGTCCCATCACTTCATGGGAAATAGATGGGGAAACAGTGGAAACAGTATCAGACTTTATTTTGGGGGGCTCCAAAATCACTGCAGATGGTGATTGCAGCCATGAAATTAAAAGACACTTATTCTTTGGAAGGAAAGTTATGACCAACCTAGGTAGCATATTCAAAAGCAGAGACATTACTTTGCCAACAAAGGTCCATCTAGTCAAGGTTATGGTTTTTCCAGTGGTCATGTATGGATGTGAGAATTGGACTGTGAAGAAAGCTGAGCACTGAAGAATTGATGCTTTTGAACTGTGGTGTTGGAAAAGCCTCTTGAGAGTCCTTTGGACTGCAAGGAGATCCAACCAGTCGATTCTAAAGGAGGTCGGTCCTGGGTGTTCATTGGAAGGACTGATGCTGAAGCTGAAACCCCAATACTTTGGCCACCTCATGCGAAGAGTTGACTCATTGGAAGAGACCCTGATGTTGGGAGGGATTGGGGGCAGGCGGAGAAGGGGACGACAGAGGATGAGATGGCTGGATGGCGTCACTGACTCTATGGACATGAGTTTAGGTAAACTCCGGGAGTTGGTGAGGGACAGGGAGGCTTAGCGTGCTGTGGTTCATGGGGTCACAAAGAGTCAGGCACGACTGAGTGACTGAACTGAAAGTCCCTCTATTAGATAACCCGCTTACTTTGCTGTTTAGTCACTAAGTTGTGTCCAACTCTTTTGTGATCTCATGGACTGTACCCTGCCAAGCTCTCAGTCCATGGGATTTCCCAGGCAAGAATACTGGAGTGAATTGCCATTTCCTTCTCCAGGAGATCTTCCCGATCCAAGGGTTGAACCCATGTCTCCTACATTGGCAGGTGAATTCTTTATTACTGAGCCACCAGGGGAGCCCATCCTGCTTACTAGCTCTCCTTAGTTGGCATATTTCAGAGAAGAAGAAACTTCCTTTTTTACTTCAAGGTAGAGGAAAACTGTAACAGAATTTCACCCAAGATTTATGTCTCCAGGGAAATAATAACAAAAACTGGGGGAGGTCAGAACACTCCTCTGCCCTTGTTAGAATGTTAGACAGTCATGAGAACAAGTTTTCTGCATTTTCTGTGGTCTCATTCCTCATTCCTAGAGTGAGCAAAGCCAGCTGTGGAGTGAGACTCATTCAGAAAATGAAGATTTTTGCCTTCAGGAGAATGGAAGCAATTCAGGTAATATCTATGTGTACAGAGATGAGTTGGAGTGAAAGGAGGGCTGTCATTCATTTGCAGAGGCTTCAGTGGGGGGAATATCCAGGAGTAGCTGCCTTGTGTCTGGATGCCCAGTAGATTCGGCCCATTTCCCAAAGGTGAGAGAAAGAGGAGGAGATGGAAAGGCTTAGGTCACTCAGTCTGGTGGAGTAAATAGCCACTTGGTGGGGAGATTATTGACAGTATTTTTATCATTCCTGCTTTAGCAGATGCATCTCATACTCTGCCACATCCACTTGCCCTTAATGCTTAGAGGTGCAGTAACACAACTTCCAATTGCAGGACCTGATCTTCTTTGCCTAACATGCTTCTCCTGCTACAAGAATCTGCTTGGCCACTGGCACAGACCAGAAGTGCATGGGAATTAAATCCCCAGGAGCAGCCCTTAAGCAATGACTGACAAGAGCTGGTTCCGAAATACCCTAACTCCCTCACCTCCTCACCCCCATCCCAGTAGGTTAACACCAGGGCTGTGTATTTAGCAAGGACCTCCAGAGTTTTCCCACTGAGATCAAGCCACAGTCCCTGCTTTGGTGACATTTATTGGCTGTCTTCACTTCCCTGTCTTACCTCATCAGCACCCACCCACTCAGGGCTTAGATAAACTGCTTGTTCTCAAGTTATGGTGTCAAGGTCTGCTTCTGGGAAAAGCCTCAACTCAGAAACATGCATTTCCAATTCATGCTTAACGTTAATTCCCTAGCCAGACTTAAATGTGATCATCTTTTATTTCAGATATGGGGGGAACATGTTCACCTTAAAAGCCACATCTTATCCTTCAGTAGTAAACCTTTAGGAAAATTTAGTATTAATCTTTTAGTAGCTTTCTTATTATTGTTACCAGTGAACATGCTATGGCAACCTGAAAGAACTAACAATATATTTATAAGTACATTGATATTTAGATTTTTACATAATAAAATATTTTGAGATCTGATAGTCCTTTTATAAAATCCAAGGCCTTTGTTTCATACATGGAAACATCTTAGATGGTTACAAAGTTTGCGAAGAGACTTACCAAAGGTATCACTGCTATTTGGCTTTACAGGTGAAACCACAGGTTAAATTCAGATCTTCCCATAGAATTAATTACTTAATGCCTAGGCAAGTGCTCTGTGTTCATCCTTCTCTTCTAGGTTTTCCCACTTGCGCCTGTTTTGACTATCTTGTAAAGTATGTATTTTTGCTCAGTTTGGGAGAGGGAAGTCTGTCTTGATTTCTGTCCTCCTTACAAACAGTCGAGTAGGCTTCTATTTTGCAGTTTCTGTTGTCCTGAATACCCAGGGTCATTCCTTTCCGGAAAGAGGAAACGTCCTTACTTTCTCTCTCTGCCAGTTTCTGCAGCCACTAGCTGCAGAGGCAGTCATCCTCGTGTTGTAGCAGAATTAATAATTTGCCTCTTGGGACTTGTGAGAGACTCTTGCCGCCTAGATCAGTGCATATGGCTGAGGCACTTGTATATTTTTGCTCCATCCTTGCCTTAGGCTCAGTTTTTAGAGCTCTCCAGAGACAATAAAGCCCACACATCCTATGGGCCTGGACCCTGTGGCAGCTCTGATCCACAAGTACGGGTGTAGATGTGTCCATGTGCTACAAACGGAAGGCCCAGGCAGCTGGGCCTCATCTGGTAGAACCCCAGGCTGCCCTGGCCTCCTGTATTGGCTGGGGTCAGACTTCATCCAGCTAGGCCTGGCCAACATCATGCCTGCCTCAGTGGGAGACTCAGGGACTTTCACATGACAGGCTGCCCTACTGAGTTCACAGGGATTCTGGCTTCCCAGAGGGCTGGTTAACCCAATCCAAAGTACTACTCCCATGAGTTTTGAGTAAAAAGAGTTTTTTGTGGGCAGTCTTTGAATGAGGCATTGAGCACAAGCATTCTGCTTATTCTAGAGACAGGGCATCAAAGCAGAGAAAGTTTAATGATGTTCCTAGAATTAATTATGTTACCATGAGTAGATTTGAAAAATATAAAATCTAACCTCTTAATTTCATTTTACCTGGAGGTTTTGTTTTACTACTATGTCCTTTTTTGTTTGTTCTTTTTTTTTACCCAAGGTTATTTGTAGGGAGATGTATAATGGTTAATTTCTTCCTAAAGAATAATTCATTCAGGGCAGTAGATGCTGCATACATCTGCGAAGCTTTTAAGTATCTCATGCATTATGTGGCCCAAATGGCTACATTAGAAAAAAAAATCCCAATTAGTGAAATTTAAATATGGAATTTCTTTGAATTGCATTTCTCCTTTCATATGTTACAACATTCTGATCAATGGCACCAAAAAGCAAGAGGTTTCTCTTATTGCTATATATTTTTATTTTCCTCCAAATATCAATGCCACATCAACTGTTAATCTGAAAAACCTCATTTAATGTCAGCTTGCTCACAGTTATGAAAATTCAGGTAATGTATTCCTGTTACTAATTGTATTTGAGAAAGTGTTATTAATTTCATATATCAAGTTCGTAGTGGCCATCTGTTCCCTCCGAACTGCTGCGTCTCCCTCCATCTGCCCTGTTTTTCTTCTGCTAATCGGGTGGCAAGGGCTCAGATGATCGGGAAGTTTCTCTCTGACTTTTGATTTGTCAGTCATCATCAAGCCAGCTGTGCATTTGTAACAGACTCCTCCGACGGGTGGTGGTGAATTTAAATCTGTCTGGTTTTCTTTCTTTTTTTTTTTTTAATAAAACTTTTTTGTCAAAAAATGTTTAAAGGAAGCCAGATTGTATTTTCTACACTGTAAAATGTGCTTTGCTGCCACTAATTTGGCTGCATCTGCACTCTCATGAATATAGATGAAGGTACATGGCCAGGATATTATTAGGGACTGCAGCAAGCAGGGAAGAATTTTAAATGCAGCAAGATACCATAGTTTAGATTTCTGAGAACATTAGGACAAACTAACAAGAAACTGCTGACATTTGCTAGCTTTAAGTTCAAGATGAGTTTTTGAATCTTAAACACAAAGATTCTTCTTTGAATATTTTTGCTGGTATATGACTGGGCCAGGGAAAGAAAGAGGTTATGAGGAAGATTCTAGGAGGCTATTTTAAAACTAGAAAGTTTTCATTTCAAATTTCTTCACCTTCTCTCCCAAAAGTCATGAACTAGAGTCAGTGTGCAAATGACTTTGTTTGAGCTATCTCATAGCTGAGCAGGACATTAGCTAACATCATGACTTTTAAGTAACTTGGACATTCTGTGGGAAAGATATTAAGCTTCCAGATTTGGGGATGTGAGGATTAACTTAAAATACCAATTATTTATTGTTTGTGATTATTTATTATATTTTTAGTGCTCATAACAGGTTATTTATAACAAATGTTTATGAAAATCTCTTTCAACTCTTCTGATAACCACTTTTACCAAAGTCCAATAGATAACAGGAGTACTCAGATGTTAATGATGATTGAAGTGTTATTTTGCCATCAAAATAATTCAGGATAACTTGATATAAAAAATATTCAACTTGTATTCAATAAACATGTACCAAGAATGCATATTTAGCAACAGAAAGGAAATCAAACTATGGGACAATAACTGTCCTCAAGAAACCTAATACAGTATATAAAGCACTCTATTACATTTCCAGGTGTAGTTAGTAGTAAATAGTAAAGGAACAGCGGCCAAATAAAAACACATACAAATCTTAAGAATAAATACTTTTAATTTCATTAGCTCTAAAACAAAGCAAAGGCTTCTAATATTGATTACATGTTTAGTTAATATTTCTACATTAAAAATGAAATTCTTCAAGGATTGTCACCCTTCAGTTCAGTCACTCAGTCTTGTCTGATTCTTTGTGACCCCATGGACTGCAGCATGCCAGGCTTCCCTGTCCATCACCAACTCCTGGTGCTTGCTCAAACTCACGTCCATCGAGTCAGTGATGCCATCCAACTATCATATCCTCTGTTGTCCCCTTCTTCTCCTGCCTTCAATCTTTCCCAGCATCAGGATCTTTTCCAATGAGTCAGTTTTTCCCATCAGGTGGCCAAAGTATTGGAGCTTCAGCTTCAGCATCAGTCCTTCCAAAGAATATTCAGGACTGATTTCCTTGAGGATGGACTGGTTGGATCTCCTTGCAGTCCAAGGGATTCTCAAGAGTCTTCTCCAACACCACAGTTCAAAAGCATCAGTTCTTTGGCACTCAGCTTTCTTTATAGTCCAACTCTCATATCCATACATGACTACTGGAAAAACCATAGCTTTGACTAGATGAACCTTTGTCAGCAAGGTAATGTCTCTGCTTTTTGATATGCTGTCTATGTCGGTCATAGCTTTTCTTTCAAGAAGCAAGAAAGCTTCTTGGCTTTCATGGCTTCAGTCAGCATCTGCAACAATTTTGGAGGCCAAGAAAATAAAGTCTGTCACTGTTTCCATTGTTTCCCCATCTATTTGCCATGAAGTGATGGGACTGGATGCCATGATCTTAGTTTTTTGAATGTTGAGTTTTAAGCCAACTTTTTCACTTTCCTCTTTCACTTTCATCAAGAGGCTCTTGCTTTTTTTTTTTTTTTTTTTTTTTTAAGAAAACTGCTTAAAACAGTACAGTTAAGAGAAAACTAGGAATTTACATTATAAAGGACAAAGAGTCTATGCCATAAAGCTTCTTATGGGAATTTTGTCCCTGAAAAAGATATGTTGAGTCTTAATCCCCATATCTGCAAATATGATCTTATTTGGAAATGGGGTCTTTGCATATGTAATCAAGTTAAAGCTGAATTAGGTTGGGCCCTAATCCAATGTACCTGGGGTCTTTATAAGAAGAGAAGAGACACAGAGAGAGAACACTGTGTGACAATAAGGTCAGAGACTGGATGGTGCTTCTAAAGTCAAGGATACCCAGCATTGCCCGCAGCCACCAGAAGCTAGGAAGAGGCAGAGGATTCTGTTCTAGACCTTTGCAATCCTCTAGTTCCCCAAACTGTGAAAGAGTCCATTTCTGTTGTTGTAAGCCACCAAGTTTAGGGCAATTTGTTACCATAGTTTGAGGAAACAAATGCAATATTGTATTGAAATTTAAAGAACAAAAACAAAAATGACCGGTTTTCTCTTTTTTTTTAATTTTCAAAACTCATGTTTAATTTTAACATAGGGAGTCAAAATCTTTATGTTTCTCAGCATCATGAAGCAGAGCACCCAAAGACATTTTAAAATTTTCAAAATCATTCTCCTCTGAAAATATTACTTTTATCACAATAAAATAATTGTAAAATTGTCAAGTATTTTCAAGTTCCCATAGTGACATGAGATGTAAATTACTTCAAGAAGCAAGAAGAAACTAATTTTTTTGCATTCAGTTCAGTTCAGTCACTCAATTGTGTCCGACTCTTTGCGACCCCATGAATTGCAGCACGCCAGGCCTCCCTGTCCATCACAAACTCCCGGAGTTCACTCAAACCATAACTTATTTAAGCTCTTCTGTTGTATAAATGATTTTTGTTTTTTACTTTTCCCCCATGTATTTTACTAGGGATGCTACTACCAAGCCAGAATCTAGTTTTAATTTTTTTTACACATCTTTTGATATCCTTTGTGAAAAACCACTTTGCATCTCTGTTTCTCTACTTTAAAAAGAAATGAGATGTCAATATACACCTCAATTCAAAAGAACTGATTGTTTCCAGACCTGCCCAAATCTTTAAGAACAAAAAAAAAAAAGAAAAGAAAACTTAATCTAAACATCTTCCTTGCTTCTTGTTAGGTCTGTTCTCAGATCTTTCTCTTTATGCCCATCAAAAAGTCCCCAGAGACCCTGTGATAGCCTGTCCCCTTATTATCACCTAGGTCTGGATGTTTTCCAATTCATTCAGATCAGTTTTTTAAACTATCTTTTAATTGAAGTACAGTTAATTTACAATGTTATATTAGTTTCAGGTGAAAAGCAAAGTGATGGTTTTATATTCAGGTTTAGAACATAATTATATATTCTTTTTCAGATTCGTTCCCATCATAGGTTATTGCATGGTATTTAATATAGTTCTCTGTGCTACACAGTAGGTCCTTGTTTTTTATCTATTTTATGTATGCTGCTAAGTCACTTCAGTCATGTCTGACTCTGTGCGACCCCATAGACGGCAGCCACCAGGCTCCCCCGTCCCTGGGATTCTCCAGGCAAGAACATTGGAGTGGCTTGCCATTTCCTTCTCCAATGCATGAAAGTGAAAAGTGAAAGTGAAGTCGCTCAGTCATGTCCGACTCTCAACGACCCCGTGGACTGCAACCCACCAGTTTCCTCCGTCCATGGGATTCTCCAGGCAAGAGTACTGGAGTGGGTTGCCATTGCCTTCTCCGATTTTATGTATGCTGCTGCTAAGTCGCTTCAGTCGTGTCTGACTCTGTGTGACCCAATAGAGGGCAGCCCACCAGGCTCCCCCGTCCCTGGGGTTCTCCAGGCAAGAAGATTTTATGTATAGTAGTGTCTATATGTTAATCTCGAACTGTTGACATCAATTCTTAGGAGCTCTGCAGAGCTGTATTCCTCCACATTGTCTAAATGTTGCTCTTTCTTTACCACCTTGCTAATTAAAGTGTAGTCCAGGGACTGGAAGCATCAACATCACACAGAAACTCGTTAGGAATGACTAACAGGCCAGGGTCTCAGACCCCAGAATCAGAAGAGCGTTTCTGACAGGTTCTCCACGTGAGTCCGACATACCCTACAGTTTGAGAAACAGTTCTACACGACACATTATTGCTTTTCCCTGTAAATCTCCAAAGCAGTATCTTACACAACCTCTTCCTAGTTTCATAACAGTTTTCTTCCCTTTTAATTATGTAAACCAAAATCTTGCAATATTTGGAGAATCGGTGTATGAACAAAAAGGATGGAAAAAGACCCCAAATCATAGGTACGTGCTACAGCATTGTACCATTGATGTTTTCCTAGCATACCATGTTGATACCAAGACCTTGGAACATCCTTCATGATAATAATAGAATACATGTTTACGCAGAAGGGAAGACCAGATCCCTTTAAATGATACTTCTGTTTCCTTTCGCTAGGTAGATAATGAAGTAGATCCACTTTTCCCATGACACTGGGCTGCCTGATATTTTGCTGTGTTACATGACGTGCTTCAGCATGACTAATACATCCCAGCTGGTCTCAACAGCAGGAAAATGTGTCGTGGGGGGCGGTGGGGGGGTGGTGGCATGGTTAGGAAGCTACGCATGTGCAGGCAGAAGACGCTCTGTTGTGTCTGTGATTAGAGTTGGGGTGGGATGGGAAGAAAGAATGAATGAAAAGGGGGAAAATGAGGAAATCCCAGGAGTTCTGGAGACTTGAAATATTTCAAGCTGTCATTTACCTTTGCAAAGTTGTGGTGGGTGACTGTGTTTACAGGCTGTGGATCTGTAAACAGCACATGTGCAAACCGTTAGCTATTGTTTTGAAAATGACAGTATGGCCAATAATTTCAATTTCAGTGTTTGAGCGTGAACCAGATGACGCTATGTTTTATTTAAAACTGGGCCTGTATCATGGAGGGTGGAAACATGTACCTCTTAAACACTTTTATATTGTGTAGTGTGCCATATGTTGCCTGCTTTCAGGTTTTTAAAGTGATGCCTACTGCCTAAAGGTAGCTTGTTTCAGGATTATAATCCGCATCTTGCTTGAGGGCAGAAACGAACCCATTAGTTTAACAGCACACTAATGGGATCGGTATAAAGGTGTTAATTCTATTCAGTCTTCCTTAAGGGTTAGGTTGAATGGTAGTTTGGCAAGTGAGAAAGAAAAGTAGAGAATCACCATGAGAAGTAGGAGGCCATACAAAATATGTGGTCAATATATATTTTAAGTGGTCTCCTTCCCACCAAAAAAAAAAAAAAAAGCCAATCTTGATAGCTAGATGAAGTCTTTTTTTTTAGTCATATATTATAAAATAAACCTCCCTTATTATGTAATTTTAGATGGAAACAATTTTCTTGCTACCTATGTATTTTCAGTTAAGGCAAGTATGCATGCTAAC
The DNA here is from genome assembly GCF_027580195.1 of Bos mutus. Taxonomy (NCBI): domain Eukaryota; kingdom Metazoa; phylum Chordata; class Mammalia; order Artiodactyla; family Bovidae; genus Bos; species Bos mutus. The sequence goes on along the minus strand of NC_091630.1, from coordinate 10,304,371 downwards.
ATGCACACTTTTCTTTACTGAAGATATGGAAGTAGCAAGAAAATTGGGTGTATGGGCTTCCCCTGTGGTTCAGTGGTAAATAATCCGCCTGCAATGCAGGAACTACAAGAAACACAGGTTCGATCCCTGGGGTAGGAAGATTCCCCTGGAGGAGGGCATGGCAACCCACTCCAGTATTCTTGCCTGGAGAATCCCCATGGACAGAGGAAACCTGGCAGGCTCAGGCCATTGGGTCACAAAGAGTCGGACACAACAGAAGCAAGTTAGCACGGAGGCACATCCAGGTTGTATATTCAAGAAAGAGGTTGGACACATACTCTAGCTGCGTATTTGACTTTTGGTGAGATCTGGGCTAGCTGTAAAAGATCTTTGCCACCTCAGAACACTTTTAGAAGTGCTTATCCGATGTCAGCTGAGCAAGAACGGCACCAACTCTGAAGTGACATCCCCTGGCTGAAGGCTGTTCCACTGTGTGGTCCTTGACCCTTTAGGGGTGTGAGGCCGCGTTCTGTGTAGTGAAGATCTGGGCAGCGGGACAGAAGCCTGAGTGGGTGAAGCCTGCCCCATGACTTGATAAAGGTTATTCAACGTTCTGTTTTTTACTTAGAGAAATGTTTCTCTAATCTTCAAGACTCCAAGGCTTGAAGTCCTAGATAATTGTTGATCCTGGCCTGATTTCGCAAGTATTTCAACCCTGAGATCCAGTTCTGTCTCCCTCAGAGGAGGCAGACGTTAAGCCCCTTGTGATCGTTCCACCTTGCTAAGTAATCATCCAAATACTATTACCACTTAATTCGCTTAATATTAGTGTCCATGTTAAACCAATATCTTCCTTTTTTCAAAAAAAAAAATTGACAGTTTATAACAGGATTTCTTATCTGGTAATAACTATCTAGGTTTATTTGAAAAGCCCTCTCTTGTTAGCTTAAGAAATAAAACCCAGCAATGAGAGACGATTAGGCATCCCCCCAGGTGGGGTTCAGACAGTTTCTTCTTTGTGTTTGCCTGTCTTCTTTTGTAAGATGTGACCAGGGAAGAGATTAAGTTCTCCTCAGCTGGCGGGCCGAGGGTGTGGCTCTTTACTATTCTGGCTAACAGATGGTGAGAAACCAACAGGTGCACCCAGATCGGTGCACCAAGCCTTTTACATCTGCCTGGTACACAAACAGTGTGCTCACTGCCACGCCCCCCACGCCAGCTGGGGCCTTGGCTGCTACCAAGCCCGGCCCCGGCAAGGTGCAGAGAGATGGAGGCCCGTGACCTTTGACTGTTAACCTACGGATACGATGTGCTTTAGAGGGCGAGAATGCTTTGATCTGAATGGTAGGCAGTGAAAACAGACACCAAGGGTGCGGATCCTGAGGTGACGTGAGATAGCAGGCAGGTTTGCTCACAAAACCCTCTTTTCAGGATATGACAGCTTCTCTCATCAGAACCAGAGGTCTCACTTGTCACAAGGACACTGGCCTGCGTTTATTGCCACTCTGGGAAATTGTTGTTGGAGGGCTAAACATTCTTGAATAGGAACAACCAGGGAATCACTGAGATAATTCTGTTTGCAACAACTAACCTTCAGTGTGCTTGCTGTGTGCACTGTTCTGCCTGCGTTATCTCATGGCATCCTTCCAACAGCTCAGAAGGGCGGGCACTGTTTCTAGTCCCATTTTACAGTGGAGAAACCAAAGCACAGAGAGGCCAAGTGATTGACAACTGGAGAACAGAGTCGGGACTTCCAGACTCAATATTATTTAAATATCTGTTCATTGAGTCTACTATGTGGCAGCACAGGCCTGTGAGCAGCTCTCCAAACCAAGCTGGCCTGACCCCAAAGCCCTTGCATTTAACATTTGTGTGGGGTACTCGAGCATCATTTGGCTTTAGAGCGCTATCTACTTGAAGGTAGATAGAAAGGAAAAAAAAAAAAAAAAAAACGTACTTGGGGTAAATACAAGTCACCATGTCGCATGTTAAATCCATCTTGAAAGGACTGGTTTTTGTTTCGTTTTGCTTTGGTTTTGGTCTGATTACCAAGGTCCTTATGTCAAATAAAAGAAGGTCATGTCCCCATGATGTTTTACTAATCCTCATCATTAACCTTATCTAAAGCCAAAGAATTCTCTCTTCTCACCTTTTTTTTTTTAAACAGAGGCGGGAAATTACACAACTATCTCCTGGGTCACACCATTCTTTACTGTCAAACAGGAACTGAAACTCCAATTTCTTGATTTCTTACCTTGATTCAAAACTATTTTTCCATACTGGATTGTTTCATTTCCATGTATTTGCTCGCCTTGCTAAAGGATTGGTGGCAGTGCCTGTAACAGGCTAGCTGCCACATCCAGCTTCAGCTGTGAGTGCACACGAGCCTGCTGAGTGAAGAGAAAACACAGTAGGGCCACATTTAATCATCCTGGTTTCTACCCGTCATCAGGTAACGAAACACACAAGGAGCAGATTGCCTGATTCGAAAGTCTGGAAGAGCAAATGGACTGAAGAACACCATCTTTCACACAAGGCTTCAGGAGAGTCCCAGCACCCCTCTGGACACATGACACATGACGGTACAAGGTTTAGAAAAGGAAAATCTGTCCCATATCTTTATTGTCAATTAGTGTTCACATGCAGAATGCTACAGGGATTGTTGAAAACAACTAGTTTTCATTACCTATATGTCAGTCACTGAAGTGCTTTATATGCGTGTTATCATTTCATCTCCCTAAAAACACTATAATGTTGGCACTAAAACTGACTCATTTTACAGACGAGGAAATAAAGCTTTACTATGCTTGAGTCACTGGTATAATGTCTCACAACTGGTAATTATATCTTTGCATGATTTTGGTTATTTGGCAATCATCCCTTTGGACTGTAAGTTGTATAAGGACAGAGATTGTGTCTTTAGATGCCTCTATTCAACAAACCTAGATGGCATATTAAAAAGCAAAGACATCACTTGGCCAACAAAGGTCCACATAGTCAAAGCTATGGTTTTTCCAGCAGTCATCTGCAGTTGTGAGAATTGGACCGTAAAGAAAGCTGAGCACCAAAGAATTGATGCTTTCAAATTGTGGTGCTGGAGAAGACTCTCAAGAGTCCCTTGGACTGCAAGGGAATGAAACCATTCAACCCTAAAGGAAATCGACTCTGAATATTCATTAGAAGGACTGATGCTGAAACTGAAGCTCCAAAATTTTGGCCACCTGATGTGAAGAGCGGACTCATTGGAAAAGATTCTGATGCTGGGAAAGATTGAAGGTGGGAGGAGAAGGGGACGACAGAGGATGAGATGGTTAGATGGCATCACTGACTCAATGGACATGACTTTGAGTATACTCCTGCAGTTGGTGATGGACAGGGAAGCCTGGTGTGCTGCAGTCCATGGGGTCGCAAAGAGTCAGACACGATTTAGTGACAACAACAACAACAAATTCACCCCAGACTGCTTAAACTATTTAACAGGGTCTTCTTACATATATGTTTAATAAATATTTGTTCAACCACTGAATAAAAGAATGACTGAATGAAGTTGGAGAACTGGAATTCAAACCCATTCCTGTCTGCCTCCAGAGTCTGTCTTTTTAACCACTGTGTGCATGACCCCACATTGCTCAGCTAGGTTCTGCTTATTTGTTAGGTACTGTTATAGACTGCACTGCATCTCCCCAAAATTCAACTGTTACAGCACCAACCCAGAATTTGACTGTATTTGGAGACAGGGTCTTAAACAAGGTTAAATGAGGTCATATGGTTCAGGCCCTAATCCAGCAGCACTATGGTCATTATAAAAAGAGGAAAACTCACCAGAGCTCTCTGGTGCTTGGTTAGAGAAACTGTGTGAGGAAATATCAAGAAGGTAGCCATCTGCAACCAGGCAGGGAGGCCTAGCCAGAAACCAATGCGGACAGAACTTTAATGCTGAAATTCTGGCCTCCAAAGTGATGAGAAAATACATTTCTGTCCTTTTAACTCATCTAGTCTGATTTTTTGTTATAGCAGCCTGAGAAAATGAATAAAGACCACTACTTTCCTCTGCTTTCATTCCGTATTTCTCTTACCCTTTAGCTTTCTTCCACCTCATCCCCCACCAGGTCTGGATGACAGGAATAGCGTATCATGGCTGGCATAGACCAGCACCCAAGAAAGAAAAGAAAGAAGTTGAGAGCTGACAATCGGACCAAAGCTTAGGACAGAACTGTGGGCTGGGGAGTCTGTTCCAGTTTTCAAGTCTGACTTTTTAGTGGTCAAGCGACCAGAGTCTGGAACAACTTAAGTCATTATTCATCTTGCAGTCCATACCAGGATTTGAAATTTGGAGGCTCCTAATCAACAGATATTCCAGTTGGTGGGAGGGTGGCAAGGATCTATGCCTTAAAAGGGATAGAGTTACTAAGCTGAGTAACCTAGCAGATCTGAACTAAGGAGGAAGGCCAATGATACAACAGTTAGGGTTGACATGAGAAGAGTAAGAACGGTCTGAAGGGGGTAACTCAGGAGCTGGTGATGGACAGGGAGGCCTGGCGTGCTGCAGTCCATGGGGTCGCAAAGAGTCGGACACGACTGAGCGGCTGAACTGAACTCAGGAAACTAGGAGTTACTTGTAAAAATGTCTGTACTCTGGGTCTCACTGACAACAATAAGCCAGAAAGGACCAAGGTCAAAGTCTATGAAAATAAAGGAAGTACGACGATTTCCAAAAGTAATTCCATCCATAGCAAGAAGAATACTGAAAACAGTGTTGTACGCTTGCCTCAGACATAATCATGTACTCATGACGTGATCATCACCACTGAGCAATTGCGAAAGGTGTGAGTCAGGGGGCTGGAATGGGAGCTGTGATGCTCAGAGGACTTGGGCAGCAGGAAGCCAGGGAAAGCTGAAGCCTGAAGCCTGGGTGGTCACAGCCCCTCCACAGTCACAGCCTGGAGCAAACACCTGAAGATACAAATTAGAAGCCTGAGTTTAGAGTCCTTGTTGATAGTGTTCTGTATTTATTCCTATAGAACTACCAGAGTTCTCCACACAAAATAAAGGTGCCATATAGGCATTAAATAAATAAAGGAATAATATAATGCAACAAGGAATGCAAATCTTTCAACTCCAAAATTTAAGTGCTATAGTGTTTTCAACAGTGACCATAGTTACAAGTTGATTAAAGTTTACAGCATCAATATCTGCTGCTCAGAATCACCAAAAGTGTGACTCTTCTTGAAAACGGAAGTGTGTTCAAGAAACCAGTGTTGGTAAAAACCATGGCCCCTTCAGTAAGAAAATATTTCTAGAATAAAATCTGGTTGCTTTTAATTTTTACACTTTCATTTGCAAGGATCAAGGAATTAGAATCATTCAAATGATTTCTAAAATGAAGTTTGAGGCTAAGAAAGAAAAGCTAGATTGAACTTCATATGCTAAATTTCTTGATTATTCCTTTATCATAGGCTAGATATTAGTAAGAACACCCTTGTAATTTCTCTTTTTTTAATTTTTAATAAAATGTTAAAGGCTAATTTCTATTTATAGTTATTACAAAATATGAGCTTTATTCCTGGTGGTGTACAGTATACCCTTGAGCCTATCTTGGTGGTTTAGTTGCTAAGTAGGGTCACCGCAGATGTTGATTGCAGCCATGAAATTAAAAGATGCTTACTCCTTGGAAGGAAAGTTATGACCAACCTAGATAGCATATTAAAAAACAGAGATATTACTTTACCAAGAAAGGTTCGTCTAGTCAAGGCTATGGTTTTTCCAGTGGTCATGTATGGATGTGAGAGTTGGACTGTGAAGAAAGCTGAGTGTCGAAGAATTGATGCTTTTGAACTGTGGTGTTGGAGAAGACTCTTGAGAGTCCCGTGGACTGCAAGGAGATCCAACCAGTCCATCCTGAAGGAGACCAGTCCTGGGTGTTCATTGGAAGGACTGATGCTGAGGTTGAAACTCCAACACTTTGGCCACCTCATGTGAAGAGTTGACTCATTGGAAAAGACCCTGATGCTGGGAGGGATTGGGTGCAGGAGGATAAGGGGACGACAGAGGATGAGATGGCTGGATGGCATCAGCGACTCGATGCACATGAGTTTGGGTGAACTCCGGGAGTTGGTGATGGACAGGGAAGCCTGGTGTGCTGTGATTCATGGGGTCGCAAAGAGTCGGACACGACTGAAAGACTGAACTGAACTGAGGGTCCAACTCTTGAGACCCCATGGACTGTAGCTCACTGGGCTCCTCTCTTCAGGCAAGAATATTGGAGCCAGTGGCCATTTCCTTGCACCCTTATATCTCTCACCCATCTGTATATTTCCCTGCCCCCCTGATAACCACTAGTTAACACTTGTGATCGCAATTTCCCTTTCTATGAACAATCATACACACACACACACACACACACACACACAATGATGCAAGTGATTGGTCCCATCAGAGACCACACTGGTATCTGGCATTTCTGCCCCTAATTCCTGGGGTCCCTGAGCTGAGATGACCGTGCTGGGCACACAGCTGTCCCCCACAAGCTCGGCAATGTGGTGGAGTTTGTGTTCACTCACGGCTGCTGCTCTTGCAACCTGGTGGGTTTTTCAAGCACAGCAGAATGGAAAACTCGGTTCCTCTTGACGCACACCAAATAGTTATCAATCACACTGCGAGTCCCTCTCCACTCTGTGGGCGGATTTAAAATTAGGACGAGCACAACCGTGGCTGTCTCGGTAAACGCAGCCACTCGCCTCGGGCCACGGGAAGCAGCCGGCTCACTGCTGGCGGCTTCAGAGCGCGGGCTCCAGGCACCTCCTTGTGAGTTAGATGGATCTCTGAGCCGCGCTCGTCTGCAGAAACTGCAGCAAGATGCCCCGCAAGAGTGTAAACCCCATGGCTAAGATTAGCTGAGAATGTCTTTCCATCATCACCGTCATAATCTGCTCCTGAGGTGAACACTGAGCACCGAATGCCAGGTCACTGGGAGAACAGGTATACCAGCCTCCACCTGGGACCTGGAGAAGGGAAGCAATGAGCTAAGGATGGTGGAATCAGAAGTTCCTAAGTAAGCGAGCTCCTAAACAAGTGTGCCTGGACTTATGGAGCTTGAAAATGCCCTCTCTGGCACGCTGCCTATGGTACATCTTCACATAAATAAGCGCTTCATAAAGTGTGGTTTCTGGAACACCGTGCTGTAAGATGCTGGATGCAGAAGTCGCATCCCTTATCCCATTCCAGCGCCAGAGCCTGTGAAAGGCCCAGAAGCACCCTGTAGTAAAACACTCCGTTTAGCACAAACTCTCACTTATTTGACCATAACACCCTTTTCATGCAATTACCTTTTAACATCTTTTGAAGTAGTTTTCACTTGTACATACTTTACAAAACACTGATCTAAAACACCATTCAAATATATCCGGTGTGTGTCAGACACTAAAAGCAGCATTTCTGAGACTTCCAAAGGTCTATTTAAACAGAGGTTCTGGCCTCCCCTGGGGCAGTGAGTGGAATTTGATATCCTTCCTTCCCCTTTTACTGTCCTTCAAATCCGAGGCATTGCTTTTGTTGATATTACATAAATCAATTGTGGTTCTTACCAATTTCACTGAGATCACTGTAATAAAAATATCTTTATTGAAGCACTTGAATTTCTACTTCCTTAAACCTCAAGAGAATGCACAGATCTACCCAGTAAAATGCTATAGCCAACCAATACAATATTGTAAAGTAATTAGCCTCTAATTAAAATAAATAAATTTAAATTTAAAAAAAATTAAAAAAAAAGAACTTGGAATAAGGCATTAAAGAGTCTTCTGGCTTAAGAAAGTTATCAGCGGACCCAGCTTCTTATGAAGATGCTGACCTGGGCAGGAGACGTTCCCTGCCAAGGTCCTTTCTCTTGCTACTCTGCAACCCAGGCGTTCTGCTTCATGTGGCCCAACTGCAGGGCTGGCTTCACGGATGTGCTGCCTCATGAGGCCCTAAGGACCCAGCACCTAGAAAAAAGCTTGTGCTTAACGTTCTGCTGTTACCCTACTGAAATTCTTAATAATTTTTTAACAAGGATCCTACATTTGTTTTTGCAAATTAAATAGCTGGTTCTGCCCACCGGGGGCAGGTGAGTCTGTCTTTCTGTCCTGCTCTTCAGAAGGACTACTCCCTTGGCCTGTTCCAGTATATGAACTATCTTTGTCACTTTCATTGATCATGTCGATACCTTTTTGTAGTAAAATCTGAAGCTATCTGAAGATGTTGTTGTAGTCATGCATTCCAGGAAACAAACTGACTCAGAAGGACAATGCAGATAGTGGAGTGCAGTTTATTATACCGGCAGGCCCAAGGCAGAGTCTCTTCTTAGCCAAGGATCCCGACCAGTTTTTGTGAAAACCTTATATACCCTAAGTGTACGTGCACAAACCCTCCTCCCCAAATTCCCTGAAACTAATCTGAACAAAGGAAAAAGAATGATACAATCAAAGTTAACCCGTAATTCATATGCCTTAAGCCTAGGTAGTTGCTGCTGTTAAGTCACTTCAGTCGTGTCCAACTCTGTGCAACCCCATAGACGGCCATCCACCAGGCTCCCCCGTCCCTGGGATTCTCCAGGCAAGAACACTGGAGTGGGTTGCCATTTCCTTCTCCAATGCATGAAAGTGAAAAGTGAAAGGGAAGTCGCTCATTTGTGTCTGACTCTTAGTGACCCCATGGACTGCAGCCTACCAGGCTCCTCCATCCATGGGATTTTCCAGGCAAGAGTACTTAACAGTGGACAATTATCAATAGGCCTGTGGTCATACCCCAATAAGTATAATAGAATGTCTGATTCTATTCGGTTACACAAATAATTAGGGTATTCTTTTAGGCAACGGAGAGCCCTGGGGCTCTTCCTTCCAGGGGCCTGGTTTTCCAGTTGGTGTGTTGTTTCCATAGATACTGGCCACATAGCTCAACGTCCACAGTCCAGCCCAAGATGGAGTCCTGCTTTCAACATAGAGCCTGTTCTGTAGTGAAAATACAGAATTCAGATTCAGGGAAAAGTGTGCTCAGACCACAGCATCCACATCTCCAAAGGTTTGGACCTGAACATGGTTGCCTTGGGGCCAGCACGGGCAGCTGTGCGGCCCCCGCTGTGCACGAGGTCCAAATGTAGATGCGGCCAAGGGACAGAGTGGGGCTGCTCTTGCTAAGCCATCTGTCCTGGTACACGCGCCTCATTTGCACAGAGGCACTGCAGAGGCTAGTGATGGCCTGCCCAGCCTTCTCCTTTTTGAAAATGGGAACCACGCTTGGGGGCTACAAAGACTGAGATAACCCGTGAAGTACCTGGTACAGGAGTTGCTCGATACCTGTTAAATCCCTTTCCTAAAAATAAGTGTTTGCACTCAGAACTTTGAAAAGACAACCAAAACGTTAGACAACCATAAAGTGACTTCACATCACAGTATGTTCAATGTTAATCAACTAGTTAAGCATACGTGTGTCTGTTTATACTTATTTACTCAGGAAAAACACACACACATTACAAATAATAATGCAGCTGAAGTGCTTTCTGGTGCTAAGTTGCAATAAACTTGTGTAAACCTTGTAGTCGTTACTTTTTTTGTTTGTTTGTTTGTTTATGATTCTTGTTCTGCACTAAAGTCTCCTCCATAAGTCTCACTGGGACCAGCATGCATCAGAAGCATTCTTTCTTTTGTAGAGCTTCTGTGATAATTTCACTGAATACTCAGTTCTCTTATCTGTATTCATCTGTAGTCCGGGTTTTAAGCAGTCTTCATTCGATGTAGTATTTCAGTCAAAGTGTGAACTCCTAAGAGCCAGGTTTGAGTTTTGACTTTTATTAGGTTCCCAGAGCTGCCATAACAAATTGCCACAAACCAGGTGGCTTTAAACAACAGAAACTTGTTCTCTCCCAGCTTTGCAGGCCAACGTGTCAGCAGGGTTGGTTCCTTCTGGAGGCTCTGAGGGTAAGTTCTTTCCATTCCTCTCTTCTAGTTTCTGGCGGCTGCCAGCAAACCTTGGCGTTGCTTGGCTTGTGTAAGATGCATTGCTCCAATTTCTGCCTCCATCTTCCCATCACCTCTTCCTCTGTGTCTGTAACTCAAATCTTCCTTTTCCTTTCTGTTATAAGTATACCTGCCAGGGACGTTAGAGATGCTAACTGCACGATTGATCTCATCTTTAGATGTGGAACTTAATTACATAGGCAAAAGCCCTTTTTCCGAATAAGGTCATGCTCACAGGTTTTAGGAGTTAGAACATGGACATATCTTTGTGGGGCCACCATTCAACTCACTACTGCCCATGTGGTCTTGAGAAATCACTTCACACTGATCAACCTGTTTGTTTTCACTGACTGTAGAAAGGAGATTAAAGTACCTATTGTTGAGCTGTTATGAGGATTAGAAAATCTCAGGTAAAACCCACAATGCCTGCCACCACATCATAGATCTTAAGTGCATGACAGTTGGTATTATTATGATGTAGATTTTTATTCTTTTTTCTTTTAGTGTCTATTGCACAGATTCATACTTACATTAATGAAGTTACTAAACGTGGGTCTTTTCTGATGTGTATTCACTGTTGGCAGCTTCAGCTACGGAGGGTATCATCCCTTCCCAGATGAAGGGGGCAGAGTTTTATAGACCACTTTGACTCCAGAAAGGAAAAGAAAAAACAATTTTGAGGCTGAGAACTACTTCAAAATGTGTATCCCCAATACTGTAAAATCACTGTTGACAGCCACTTTCCATGGCTACTTTCACACTGTAAAGGAACCACGTAACAACATGTGTGTGTGTGTGTGTGTGTGTGCATGCACATCTGCACACTACGTTACTTCTAGACTGTAGTCCTCCAAGCTCCTCTGTCCATGGGATTCTCCAGGCAAGAGTACTGGAGTGGGTTGCCATGCCCTCCTCCAGGGGACCTTCCTGACCCACGGATCAAACCCCATCTCTCGTGTCTCTTGCATTAACTGGCGAGGACTTTACCACCAGCACTAGCGCTTCCTGGGGAGCCCTGTAACGACATACAGTGAGTGCTAATTCAACAACCCTTTATCTGCCTGTTTGAACAAAGAACCAACTGTAAAATCATGACTTTTTGGAGAGCAAGAAAGTAATCACAGTAAGGAAGTCTATCAGTTTGGGATTCGTAGCCTGTAAGTGAAGTGAAAGTCATTCAGTCATGTCTGAGTCTTTGCGACCCCATGGATTGTAGCCTGCCATGCTCTTCTGTCTGTGGGATTTCTTAGGCAAGAATACTGGAGTGGGCTGCCATTTCCTCCTTCAGGGGATCTTCCCGACCCAGGAACTGAACCCAGGTCTCCTGCCTCAGAGGCAGATTCTTTACCTTCTGACCCACTAGGGAAGCCCCCAAAACATTAGCATGTGTGCATGCTAAGTCACTTCAGTCGTGTCTGATTCTATGTGGCTCTATGGACTGTAGCCCACCAGGCTCCTCCATCCATGGGATTTTCCAGGCAAGAATACTGGAGTGGGTTGCCATGCCCTCCCCCAGGGGATCTTCCCAACCCAGGAATCAAACACATGTCTCTTAGTCTCTCCTGCCTTGGCAGGCAGGTTCTTTACCACTAGTGCCACCTGAATAAAAGTCAATTCCTAACAGCTTAAGCAGTAGAGTATTTAGACTCTAATGTAGCTGGAAAATATGGAGATAAGGTGAACCTCAGCCCTGAATGATTCAGCAAGTCAAAGATATCATAAGGGATCTGAGTTTTTTCATTCTATCTGCTCAGTCATCCATGGTGAGGTAGTCATGCTGTTTTGATGGCAGGGAAGTGGCGAAAGCAGCTTAGACTTTACCCTCGCCATTCACATCATCAGTACGGAGAGGGAGAAGATGAGAATGAGGTCCTGGTTGCTCTAGGAAATGAGTGAGAAATCACATATATCTCTCCTTATATCTAATCCACTTTCATTGGATTTCAGGCCCATCTCTGAACCAGCCTTATTAGGTTATTTCCTCATTGTGTGACTTTGGCCTGAGTTACCTAAACTGGTCCATCTTAGAAAGCTGAAACCTCCGCAACTGGTGTGAGTCAGCATTGTTGGATACTAATTTGAAATTTTTTTTTTTCTGAAGTTAAAGTCAGCATAGTGGCATGTTAGTCTCCAGCAATATTCAGCAAGTTTTACCAAGGTTGATACTTGGCCTGATGGAAAAAGAAGAGAAAGTTAAAGGAGTTAGCAGTGTTTGCAAGGAGATGAGTATAAGACAGACCTTGGACACTTAGTTGAATAAGGAGAAAAGGGACAATATGACATACTGAAGATGATGACAAGATAGCCATCTTTATGAGTTGAAAGTCTCAGTGAAGCAAAGAACTGTTTAAGATTGAGTGGGCATAAAGATGGAGCTCAAAGACTAAGATGCATACAGATGAGATTTCAGTGTCAGCGTGGCTGTTAGTGATGACCAGATCTAGTGGCCGTGGTGAGATTCAGGAAAGATCCCTGGATTTGAGTGGGTCACATGGTGGGTGATCTAGGTTTGATTGCTCAGCTCCATGTGGCTCTCAGTGAGGGGAAGGGGCAGTCTCACCTGAAGCTCAAGAAATTGAGATGATCTCTTCTCTCCCCTCCTTCCCCATGGTGTAGTATGCGGGAGCAGAGAATCTTGAGATTGTCTATTTGTGTCTACTTCCCCAGGAGTGTGACCTACAAAACGTGGTGGCTTTTCCTGAGTTCATGCCAAGTGTGTTCAATCAGAACACAGCATAGCTTAAATGGTTAGGTGGTTAGGTCATGATGTTTCAGCAATTCCAGGGTGTATATATTTATATATATATATATATATATTCCTTTTTTCCTGGATGCTTATGACTGGTGGATGACTGATTAGAGAGTTAAAAATAACGAGGTACTATGATTGACAACTCATAAATACCAGGGATTGTTGGAAGCACTGAAATCTTCTTGGTGGATTCTGCATATTTTATTTCTGATAGAGAAAGGAGTGGGGGAGAGCAGGCAAGGAGAGAGACAGAGGGGGAGGGAGACGCTCAGAGGAAATGAAGACAACATTTCCATCTGGGGTTTGTGCTTTTCCGAGTGCCTACTCATTTTGATAGATTATTAGAAAACTCATATTTGCTCATAAATGTGAAAAAATAGCAAATGTAAAATTTGCAAATTTATTCCTAAATGTAGTTAAATTCATAAATATTTAGACATTTTCTGTAAAGCTTCTAATTTATAACCTTTACATGAATCTATAATTTGGTATAAAAGCTTCTAAATGCAGTAGTAATGTCACAAATGTCTATAAATATTCACATCTCATTTACAAGTGTTCTACAAACCATGAGATGAAGAAATTGTGAATGCAAACCATTTTTCAGGTGGATTTCTGCCGAGGTAAGTCAGAATGATGAACAATGAAAACCTTCAAGAGATCATTTGACGACCATGGTTTTAGTCTATTGCTCATATAATCTAGAAATTCTTCATTACAAATAATTAGAAAAGGTTGCAGAAGCAATTAAAAGTGAATGAACAGCTTCAAATATTATAATTGAAAAAAAAAATCTGAGAAGTTGGAATAAGCCTTCTAGAGACCAGACAATGCCATGTAGAATAGTAAGACCTTGAATAAATCTTCTAAGGCTCAGTTTTTTCATCCATAAAATGGTAATAATGCATTCTTTACAAAGTTTATTTATTTCTTTTAGCATTCAGGACTACAAAAGTAGTCCATGTTCAGTTACCCAGTCATAGCTGACTCTGTGCAACTCCATGGGCTGTAGCCCACCAGGCTCCTCTGTCCATGGAATTTTCAAGGCAAGAATACTGGAGCAGGTTGTCATTTCCTTTTCCAGGGGAGCTTCCCAACATAGGGGGCAAACCCAGTCTCCTGAGTTTCCTGCATTGGCACTCAGATTCTTTACCCCTAGAACCACTTGGGAAGCCCTAGGCAAGTAACAGACAACTCAAAAGTGGTTAAGAAAGCCGAAACAAAAATTCGACATTCCAGGCCTATCTAGATGCAAGGGCGGCAATCGGGACTCATTTTCCCTGTCTCACTGTCTCTCTGTTTCACACACACACACACAGCTCTCACTTTAATCTCCTCCTGTCATGTTTTCTCGTCCAGCCTGCAGCTCTGTTTTTCCAGGCTCGTATCAGCCGTACACACACTGACCACAACAGAATGAGAGCCTCTCTTACCCAATTATTCTACCAAAGCCCCCCTGACAAATTATCCTGAGACTGCCCTGGGACATTTGCCTGTCCTTGAACCTGTTGCTGTGCTCAGAAGATTGAGATTGCACCTCCCTGTCTCTGGGACTCATTCTCACTATTGAAGCCAGGGGCACTTGGGGTCCTGTGAATAGAGTGGTCCATCACCAAAGAAGAGGAGGCTGCATGCTGAACAAACAAGGCCAGAAAGTCTCTTTACATGTAGACAGTGGATAAAAAGAAGCAATGTATGAAAGGCTTTAGCCTAGTATTTGGCACATAATAGACCATCAGTTATTTCCTCCATTAGCCACTCCTTACCGCTGTTACAGTACAGAGAAGAAGAAAAGGATTAAAGTAAGAAATAGAGAAATTCTGTCTAGGACAAATGTTCCTGCTCAAAACTATGTTCAGAGAGTCTCAGGAAGCCAGATTCTCCCTGCTAATAGTATCCACTGTGATTACTCAAGACCTCTCCTAGCAACACAAATCCACAGGGTCCCCAGCCATATCTGTGGTGCAGGGAGTCAGGGGGAAGTCATCCTCAGCGTGGTGAGCATTGTCAGTATTATCAGCATACAACCGTAGAGCAAAGTCTTCATCTCTGTAGTTTGTCTCTATTATAAATCCCCCTTTATGGAATCAAATTCCATATTTCTTGGATTTGGTGATGCTGCCACAGCTAGGTGGCAGGAAATTTTGATGCTTTATGAGGTTAACTGAAGCAAATTATAAAAGTATTACTATACATTCTTCAAATATGCCCAGCTGGATGCTAGATCATTCTGCCAAACCCTGTGGAACTCATTTGCTTTTTCTTTGATGTTCTCCAATAATGGCGTCCCAGGTCGCGCAGTAGTAAAGAATCCTCCTGCCAACACAGGAAACGCAAGAGATGTGGATTTGATCCCTGGGTCAGGAAGATCCCCTGAAGGAGGAAATGGCAACCCACTCCAGTATTCTTGCCTGGAAAATTCCACGGACAGAGGAGCCTGGCGGGATGCATTAGTCCAGGCGGTTGCAAAGAGTCAGACCTGGTTGAGCGCAGTAATGGCATCTTATGTTTATTTATTGAATATATTAGCACCACAAGTGTTTCCAGATTTTTATACATGTACTTTTTTTTTTTTTTATAGCAAACATCAAGGACGGTCTTCTACAGCCAATACTCCAAAATTTGGTAAATTTGCTACCCATCGAGTCCATATTCTCCATTTTTATCATTTTTTCAAACATCCCTGCTTTGCCTTTAGCTCACCACACTGAAAGTCTATAATCTCTTTAGCCTATTTCCATAAGAAAGCTCCTAGTCCTTTAATCATTTTAGCTGTCCTTCCCTGAATTCTTTGCTGCTGGGGGTCCGTTTTTATTAAGTGTGGTGAATAGACTACAGGCAAGTACTTGTGTTGCTTTTATCACTGGAATTATTCACCAGAAGTCATGCTGCAGGTTTACCTGTTCACCCCAAAACCAAAACTGCCTTCAATACCCTAAGCTCAACTGCTATTTCTAGTATATCTCTTTCTTTTTTGTGCTCAATGCTCCCACTATTTCTTTGGAAAATAGTGCTATTCCTGTGGTCATGTATGGATGTGAGAGTTGGACTGTGAAGAAGGCTGAGCACCGAAGAATTGATGCTTTTGAACTGTGGTGTTGGAGAAGACTCTTGAGAGTCCCTTGGACTGCAAGGAGATCCAACCAGTCCATTCTGAAGGAGATCAGCCCTGGGATTTCTTTGGAAGGAATGATGCTAAAGCTGAAACTCCAGTACTTTGGCCTCCTCATGCAAAGAGTTGACTCATTGGAAAAGACTCTGATGCTGGGAGGGATTGGGGGCAAGAGGAGAAGGGGACGCCAGAGGATGAGATGGCTGGATGGCATCACTGACTCGATGGATGTGAGTCTCAGTGAACTCCGGGAGTTGGTGATGGACAGGGAGGCCTGGCGCACTGCGATTCATGGGGTCGCAAAGAGTTGGACACGAATGAGCGACTGATCTGATCTGATCTGATCTGATACAGGATCATGCGGAGAAAATCTTACACAACATGTAGAGAATGTTGAATATTTTTGGCACACAGGAAGCCCTCAATAAACGTTCACAAACATTATAATTTTGACTCTTCCTATCATAATACTTCAGTTGAAGTTTGAGAACCCTCTAATGAAATCAGTGTCTGACTTGGACACTGGCCCTTTACTTGAGTGGTTCTTTCTTAGATTATAACCTTAAAATATGGAAGATTTTGATGTACGAAGCATCTGCATATAAAACTAGTAAGGAGTTTTTAGCAGCCTTTGGTTTGGCTAAAAAAGGTGGCACACTTTTATAATAAAAATAAAGAATTGCATTTACTGATGTCTAAGGAGTAGGTAATTCAAAGAAAATAAATATGGAAGCAACAAGTTAAAGGTCAGTCAAGAAGTTGGCATAAACTACAAAGTGTTGGTCTTGCCTTCAGGTTTTCCGCTTCTTTCATAACATAAAAGTTGTCCTTTAGTCACGGTGCAGTCTTTCTTGGAATCCTTATTCTAATTCTGTAACATTTATATTCCAGGAGTAACAGCAAATCTGCTGATTACTTATGAAAGCAAGGGGAAAAACATTTGCAATTACAGTCAAAATTAAAGTTATTTTCTAATCTTCTCATCCTTTTTAAGGAATGAGAAACTTTAAATATGGTCAACGTAGCACATTTTAAGTGTCAAACTTGGTGAATTTTGCTATGCCAATTGAATAATAATCTTCTGTAGAAACAGTGAGCATTCCATGGAATTTTTATCATTTGACCCGTTTAATATTAAGTTGAAAAATTCCGCTTGCATTAGTGCCATTGCATAATGCTGTGTGCTGAGCTATTAAGATATATTTAGTAATTCCATTAGAACTGCACCATCGAGCAGGGCAGAGCATATGGAAAGAAGTTGGTGAAAAACTGATTAAACATTTATATCAAGTACATTTTGATTTAACTCACATAAATAATTCATTTTTATGTTTTCTTTCTTTCAAAATAAACCTTTTTGACACCTGCTGTGCTAAAAATAATGCTAGCATGGCTGTAATAAAGAAACTCTTAAAGCTCACAGCAATGACATCATCTGGTACTCATGCAGATACTAAATTGTCAGCACGTAAGTGTAGTAAAGTAAGACTTGGCATTATTTATTATTTATTTAGTGCCTCAAAAATATACTGTGCTTAGTGGCAAGTAAAACACCTGGCTGAATCTGAAGCTAGAGTTTGGCTCAAGAAATCTAAGAATTAAAGGGCTTACAGAGACACACAAGGAAAGGTGTGAGACAATCATTAAGGTACTGAATCCCATTCCTTTCCTTGAGCATAAGAACAGAGATGAGAGATAACAGTGAGTGAGCTCAAGCAAAAACCCCGAGACATGTTAGAGTCTCTTTACACTGGGAAAGCAGAGATACAGGCAAGGTGATAGTGACTACATACGGTCACAGCAGCATCATTCTAGAATAGTCATTGCTAAAGTAGGCGACAAATACCATTGGAAGCACCACAGATACTGCTGGGTTGTCCACAGGCATAGTACTGAAGAGCATTGAATCATATCATCAAAAATGACTCCCTTTTAATCCTCTTTCAATATTTTAGGTAAGTGTAGGAAATACTCTTAGCGCTATTCTGCCCCTAACATTCCTATACACTATTCAATCTCTTTCTTTTTACTTTTTTTTTCTTTAAAAGACAAAGAGACAAGGACTAGTGCTCTGAGCCTTTCTGGGCGGTGCTGTAGTGAATAAAATCACCTAACCAAACTCTGGTGTGATGCCTTTCTAATTCTATCTACACCCAGAAAATGGCATGGTTTCCATAGTGAATAAAATCACCTAACCAAACTCTGGTACGATGCCTTTCTAATTCTATCTACACCTAGAAAACGGCATGGTTTCCATGCACAACATGGCATTAAGATAGCATTAAAACATTTTGGCAAAAACACAAATCTGTTTAACAAAAATTGTCATGTAAGCAAGAGTGAATCACAGAAGCAGTCCAAAAAGATATTTTTAGGCAGAATTATAACAGCATTTGCAAATACAGCCTGAACAACTGGCTGATCCTGGCAGGTTCTACCAAAATGAGAGCTTAAGCGCAAGCATGAGAGGCACTTCTCTGCTCTTGCCTCTGTGTGGACTAAGAGAGTAAGACGATGCAATGGGTAGGCTGGCAGACTCCCCCTAAGCCAGTCCATCTCATACATGCCCCCCAAAATGCAGAACTTATTGATTATTGGTGAGACTCTACTAAAGAAATGTATTTATTCTGGGAGAAAGCACATCAAAACACCACAACTGATGTTGGAAAAGAACATTCATTTGACACTTGCAAGTTTAGATAGCATCTGCATAGTCAAATATTTGTAGGAATTAATTTTGTTGCATGAGTTTCACTTAGAGGATGATTTTTCTTCAGAATGCACTCTTTCAAAACTTGAAAAATAAAATTCTGTGTAATTATTATCATGTCTATTATAATATGTTATTGGCATGCATTTTGCTGGACTGCAAAAATTCAATTGGAAAGGAGACTCCCAGAATTAGGGCCACAGAAGCATTGCAGATATTTTCCTTTGGTTTGTGAGAGCACCTAGTAGGCATGACCATCAGGAAAAGTATGGGAATATCATATTTTAAGCACTGCAAGACTTTGAATATAAAAATATTGCTACATTTATTAAAATAAATTTCCATGATTACAAAGTTAATTTTGTTTTTAAAAACTTGCAAACTATAAAATAACAGAAAAAGTAAATGAAATATAATCTTATTATTCAGAAATAAACACTGATAATGTTCTGTTATATATATATATATTTTTTTTTTTCCCCAAACTTTAAACCTTTTATTTTGTATTGGGGTGTAACCGATTAACAATGTTGTGGTTGTTTTAGGTGAACTGTGAAGGGACTCAGTCATACATATACATATACCCATTCTCCTTCAACTCCCCGCTTCCATCCAGGCTGGCACATAACATTGAGCTGAGTTCCATGTGCTATACAGTAGATTCTTATTGGTTATCCGTTTTAAATGTAGCATTATGTACATGACGTTCCCAAAGTCTCTAACTATCCATTTCCACTCCCCGCTACCCCCACCCTGCGGTAACCGTAAGGGTTCCCTTCTCTCCACACCATCTTTGGTTTCTTCAGTGATCCAATGGTTGTATAGTGGCATGTTGTTTAGCTGCCATGTGTTTGTGTTTTTTAGGGTTTTTTTTAAAATTTATTTCTAATTTCATAGAGTTGTGATCAGAAAAGATGTCTGAGATTACTTCAATTTTCTTAAACTGACCAAGGCGTATCTTGTGGCCCAGCATGTGGTCAATCCCGGAGGAGATCCCATGTGCACTTGAAGTCTTCAGCTTTTGAATGCAATGCTCTGTAAATATCAATTAAGTCCAACGTGTCTAAGTGTCATTTAAGGCCTGTGTTTCCTTACTAATTTTCTGTCCAGGCGATTAGTCCATTAATGAAAGCAGGGTATTAAAGTCCCCCACTCTTACTGTGTTACTATTGATTTCTCCCTTTATGTTTGTTTTTGTCTTACATATTGAGATGCTCCTGTGTTGGGTGCGTATATATTTATAAGTGTTATATCTTCTTCTTGGATTGAACCCTTGATCATAATGTAATACCCTTCTTTGTTTTAAAGTCTATTTTGTCTGTCTACAGCTTTGTTATGATTTACACTTGCATGAAATACCTTCTTCCATCCCCTTACTTTCCGTCTTTTTTCCCCTAGGTCTGATGTGGGTCTCTTGTAGAAACCATATATATGAATCTTAGGTGCATACATATGAACCTAAGACATAACCTAAGACAGTATATGTCTTAGGTTGGTGTATTTAATCCATTTACATTTAAGGTAATTATTGATATGTTGATTCTATTACTATTTTGCCAATTTTCTAGAGTTTTTGTACATCTTTTCCTTCTCTTATGTCTCTTGTCTGCCTAGAGAAGTTCCTTTAATATTTGTTGTAAAACTTGTTTAGTGGTGCTGAATTCTCTTAACTGTTGACTGTCTAGAAAGCTTTTGATTTATGTGTAATCCAATCAAGAGTCTTGCTGGGTAGAGTATTTTTGATTGCAAGTTCTTCCCTTTCATCACTTATAATACATCATGCCATTCCCTTCTGGCTTGTAGAGTTTTTGTTGATAAATCAGCTGGTAATCCAATGGGATTTCCCTTTTATGTTGTCTTTTTTCCCTTGTTGTTTTTGATATTTGATCTTTGTCCGTAATTTTTGTCAGTTTGGTTACTATGTGTCTCAGTGTGTTCGTCCTTGGGTTTATCCTACCTAGAACTCTGTGCTTCCTGGACTTGATTGACTATTTCTTTTCCTATGTTACAGAAGTTTTTGGCTATTATATTTTCAAATATTTTCTCGATTCCTTTCTACCTTCTTATGGGACCCATATAATGTGAATATTAGTGCATTTATTGTTGTCCCAGAGGTCTCTTAGGTTGTCTTCATTTCTTTTTATCCTTTTTTCTATATTCTGCTTTGTGGCAATGATTTCCATCATTCTGTCTTGCCAGTCATTATCCGTTCTTCTTCCTCAGTTATTCTGCTACTGATTCTTTCTAGTGTATTATTCATCTCTGTTTGTTCTTTAGTTCTTCTAGGTCTTTGGTAAACATTTCTTACATTGTCTCCATTCTTTTCTTGAGATCTTGGATCATCCTCACTATCATTATTTTGAACTATTTTTCTGAAAGGTTGCCCATCTCTGCTTTGTTTAGCTGTTTTCTGGGGTTTTATTTTGTCCCTTCATCTGGTACATAATCCTACTTCTTTTCATTTTGGTTAGCTTTCTGTGATAGTGGTTTTCATTCTGGGAGATGCAGAATTGTAGCTCTTGTTTCTTCAGTCTGCCCTCTGGTGGATGAGGGTAAGAGGCTTGTGCAAGCTTTCTGATGGAGGTACTGCCTGTGGGAAAAACTGAATCTTGCTCTGCTGGGCAGGGCCATGCTCAGTTTAATTTTAATCCAATTGTCTGCTGATGGGTGGGGCTCTGCTCCTTCCCTGTTAGTTGTTTGGCCTAAGCAACTCCCAGTCCTGGAGTCTACAGATTTATGGTATGGCTAATGGCACCCTGCTTATTTAACTTCTATGCAGAGTACATCATGAGAAATGCTGAGTTGGAAGAAGCCCAAGCTGGAATCAAGATTGCCGGAAGAAATATCAATAACCTCAGATATGCAGATGACATCACCCTTATGGCAGAAAGTGAAGAGGAACTAAAAAGCCTCTTGATGAAAGTGAAAGTGGAGAGTGAAAAAGTTGGCTTAAAACTCAACAATCAGAAAACAAAGATTATGGCATCTGGTCCCATCACTTGATGGGAAATAGATGGGGAAACAGTGGAAACAGTGTCAGACTTTATTTTTGGGGGCTCCAAAATCACTGCAGATGGTGACTGCAGCCATGAAATTGAAAGATGCTTACTCCTTGGAAGGAAAGTTATAACCAACCTAGATAGCATATTGAAAAGCAGAGACATTACTTTGCCAATAAAGGTCTGTCTAGTCAAGGCTATGGTTTTCCCTGTGGTCATGTATGGATGTGAGAGTTGGACTGTGAAAAAGGCTGAGCGCCGAAGAATTGATGTTTTTGAACTGTGGTGTTGGAGAAGACTCTTGAGAGTCCCTTGGACTGCAAGGAGATCCAACCAGTCCATTCTGAAGGAGATCAGCCCTAGGATTTCTTTGGAAGGAATGATGCTGAAGCTGAAACTCCAGTACTTTGGCTACCTCATGTGAAGAGTTGACTCATTGGAAAAGACTCTGATGCTGGGAGGGATTGGGGGCAGGAGGAGAAGGGGACGACAGAGGATGAGATGGCTGGATGGCATCACTGACTCGATGGACGTGAGTCTGAGTGAACTCTGGGAGTTGGTGTTGGACAGGGAGGCCTGGCGTGCTGTGATTCATGGGGTCGCGAAGAGTTGGACACAACTGAGTGACTGAACTGAACTGAACTGAATGGCGCCCTCCAAGAGGACTTATGCCAAGATGCATCTCCCAGAACTACCTTCAATCTTTTCCAGCATCAGGGTGCTTTCCTGCCAGTTTCCCTCCCCACAGCAGGCTACTGCCCACCCACACCTCCGCAGGAGACCTTCAAAACTCACAGGTATGTCTGACTCCGTCTCCTGTGGGACCACTGCTCCTTTCTCCTGGATCCTGGTGTGCACAAGGTCTTGTTTGTGCTCTCCAAGAGTGGAGTGGAGTGTTTCCTCCAGTCCAGTGGAAGTCCTATAATCAAATCCTGCTGGGCTTCAAAGTCAGATTCCCTGGAGACTTCTGGTCCCTTTCAGGATCACCAGACTAGGAAGATTTTGGTCCTCTCGCAGGAGAAGATGAACACACGTCTTTCTACTCTGCCATCTGGAACCAATCTCTTCTTGTTATATATTTTTAAGATGAGATTGTCTTCCCATAATTCCTTAGGATTTTATAACAGTTTATTTATTTATTTATTTTTAATTTCACATCAATTAATCTTCATAAGTGGTAGTTAGTGAACTGTCAGCTGTGTTTAGGCTGTGGATGTTGGTGACACCAAGTTCCCACTGTAATCAAGGAAGTTTAGCTCCCATTTTCTCTAAATATTAGGATTTCACATAAAATTTCATTTGGTTTAAAGCAAGAGAAAATGTTTTCTTTGATCATGGGTTTCATGGTTTCATAATTTCCATAATTTAATCAATTTTATAATTTTCAAATTGTGTTTGTCCCCAAATTTTTACAATTCTAGATAAAAACTTTGATAAACATTTTATCTACAAATATTTGGGAATATAAACACTATATTAAAACAAAATTTCTTGGTTAAAAAGTATGAACATATTAAGATCAATTTTCTTAGAAATGAAATATCAATTTTCTTTTCTACCAGTGGTATTTGAGTGCGTGTTTACTACAACTTTATCTCCATTAAGTACTATTTCTCTGTTAAATTTTCATTTACATGTTAAATAAGAAGTGTTCTGTTTATTTAAAATGTTCACATGTGAGTAAAATTATTCAGCAAATAACTATAAAGGAGCTTAATATTATTCATTAATTAATGCTTAAATTTGAATGAGATTTGCAGGGCAAAGTTACAATGATGGAGAAATTGTGACTTCCTATTTATTACTTCTATCACCTTATGTATGGTTGTTTATATAATACTATCTTCTTCTAGAATATAACATAGAAGTTCAGGTTGGCTTTCCATTCTCTGATGTATATATAAAAAGTAAAAACTAGGTATTCTGCATCAGCCATCAGTAAGTTAGTGGACTGCTGCTGCTGCTGCTGCTAAGTCGCTTCAGTCGTGTCCGACTCTGTGCGACCCCATAGACGGCAGCCCACCAGGCTTCCCCGTCCCTGGGATTCTCCAGGCAAGAACACTGGAGTGGGTTGCCATTTCCTTCTCCAATACATGAAAGTGAAAAGTGAAAGTGAAGTTGCTCAGTTGTGTCCGACTCTTAGCGACCCCATGGACTGTAGCCACCAGGCTCCTCCATCCATGGGATTTTCCAGGCAAGAGTACTGGAGTGGGGTGCCATTGCCTTCTCCGAGTTAGTGGACTACTCACTATCTATGGATCTCTACTCAAGCTAATGAGTGTTTATGTAATGGAGTCATTCTGTCTTTATTAGTAGCCAGAATTAATTTCCTACTCCACATAAAATATGGAATTACTTAATTGTTTGTATCTCCATTATAATATCAATGACATTCTGCTTTGCAATACAGTTCTTTTGGTTCATGCCTTGTCTCCTTTTAAATTCCATCTGTGATTCCGTCACAATGGTTAACAAAAAACTTGCATTATATTTAAATAATCATGTACTTATTCAATAAATATTTACTGAGCACCTACTATATCAGAATTATAATAGTCACGTTATAGTCCCAGCAACAAGTAAGAGAAATATCATTCCTGCCATTGTGACCTTTCAGATTTATGGAGTAAGCCAAGGTTAATTTTCTGCATAAATATTTATAGAATTCCAATGGACTTAAGTGCTGTGAAAGTACTGAGTGCAAGGAGAATGTTGAAGAGAGCAGGTATAGCAACTAATTGTGGAGCCAGAGAGAGGAATGAGCATGTGTAGAAGCTGTGTTGAATTAAAATGAACACAGTGATATTGATACAAGAAAAGTAATCAGTTGTGCAACTGTGTTTCT
Organism: Bos mutus; assembly: GCF_027580195.1. Classification (NCBI taxonomy): domain Eukaryota; kingdom Metazoa; phylum Chordata; class Mammalia; order Artiodactyla; family Bovidae; genus Bos; species Bos mutus. The sequence continues at coordinate 10,279,982 of NC_091630.1, read as the reverse complement.
CATAAGAGCAATCACATACATACATTGAAACAGAATTATTGGTAAGATAATGTCACTCGGTTTGCTTTTCATAATAGCATTTTACTAACGTGTAGATCTTAATTGTGAAGTGTATGTTACTCCAGTTATTTTGGCACACACACACAGTCCTACACAATTTGTTATTCTATTTAACTAGTAGAGTGGCTCCCTTCACCAGATTCTAATCTGCATTCTCCTGATGAAAGGATGAGAGTGGTGGTTGATCAAATGTCCCATTTTGTTAACATTACTAAAAACCATTCTCAAGCAGGTCGGAATACTTGAGTAGGGAAGGGACTGGAAGCTGTGGACCATCCCCAGAATTCCTCCTGGGCTTTGTTCTTACTTCTTGGTAGCTTCTGACCGAAGCAGAGGTCTAAACTGTGCTGGAATAGACTGGTATCTCCCCAGCTACTTTCCACTCAGTTGATGCAATGATTACCATGGACCAGAAAGCAACATAAATTTGTGTTTACAAAGTTTATCATACTGTGCTGTTCCAAACAATTTCTCCCTTAGTGCTCTACTAGAACCTTTTGAATATATCAGCATCATTCTGTGGTATGTGATGGGTCTTAGCTTTAGATATAAACATTTTCTCAAATTAACTGATAGAAGAAAATGGTGACAATTTGAGATAGCATCATAATTATGATATTTCAACCAGATGTTCTTTCTTCATATTTTTCTGTGTTATACACTTAGGGTATCGCTAGCTGGCAGGCTACAGTCCATCAGGTCACAAAAAGTTGGACATGACTGAGCAATTAAGCACAGCACAGCACAGGTGTATTTTATTCTTCATAAAGTAAAATATGTTTTTGTTAACATTGTATACAGAATATACTTTTGCCCTAAGTCCTTGGCATGTTTATTTTATCACACAATATGTATTGTAATGAAACACAAAGAGAGGAATTGTGAAATTGGGATATTGGATTTTATAAGGTTCATTAAATGGGTATGGGCAGAGAGTCAGGAAAGAAAATAGTTCTCAGACTTCTTACTATAGTGACTAAAATTGATGTCCAGTTCTACTGAGAAAGTCTTGCTAGTAGTTAATTTTATCTTGACCAATATATGGGTCCCTGACTGGGCAATCTTATTTTTACCTCCTTATTCATACATGTAAAAGTGTATTTACACATCAATGCATCAGCAAATATTTTGTAGAGGAAGATTTTATCAGGTCACTTAATATAACCACAGATAAAATTTAATGCTAGCAGGTAGCAGACATTTATAGGTTAATCTCTAGTCTCTGTCCAAGAATTGTATCCATATTGATATATCACACCAAATCAAAGAATTTTTTCCTGAACAACAAACTTTTGTGAAAGATGTTTTAGTTCAAGCTATTTTTCTTTTTTGCTTGTGTAGTATATCAATTTGGAGAAGGAAATGGCAACCCACTCCAGTATTCTTGCCTGGAGAATCCTGTGGACAGAGGAGCCTGGTGGGCTGCTGTCCATAGGGTCACACAGAGTCGGACAGGACTGAAGCGACTTAGTACACATGCATGCATTGGAGAAGGAAATGGCAACCCACTCCAGTATTCTTGCCTGGAGAATCCCAGGGCTGGAGGAACCTGGTGGGCTGCCGTCTATGGTGTCACATAGAGTCGGACACTACGGAAGCGACTTAGCAGTAGCAGCAGCAGTATATCAATTAAAATCAGTTTCAATAATTAGTAGCAGATAAATTCAAGACATTGGTGCCTTAAACAGTACTAACATTAATTTTTCTGTTTCAGTGATTTTAAATTACAATTAAGTATTATTCAGATTACTTTCATATTCATTTTTTCCTTGATTTCTATGACAATTCTGGAATGGAAGCAAAATAGACATTAGAATGTGAATAAGTTGAAGCTTAGAGAACTTCAGTATTGTCTCCTCTATGGAAGGCTTCACCAGCCCCAAAGAAGAGTCTAGACCTAAATGCAGGCCTTGGGAGTACGCTGTCCTTCTGTCTACTGGCCTACTGGACCATTAGGAGACATCCGAGTCATCAATATGTAGATCTTGGATGAACTTGATACAGCCCGCGTACAGGAGGAAGTGGAATGAACGTGAATTCACAACCCCTCAAAGTCGTCCAATGAATAAAGATATTTTCACTGAGTATTTAATTCAATCTCATACTCCCGTTCTTGACCAACAGTTACTTCCAAATAAGATTTGCCCACTGGAGATGATTGATGCTGATAATGACATACATGAAAGAGTTTATGAAGTGCACTGAGTTTCTTGCCATTAGTCCAATCTCTAGAGGAAGTGACGTAGAAAAAAAGAGCATAGAATGGATACCGCAGAATTAAATCTGGGTTGTGACTTACTTCCTCGTTGTGTGGCCTTGGACAAACTACTTCACCACCTTGGCCTTTTGCTCATAGAGTCAGTATGCTCATCTGATGAAACAACGTCTGTGAATGCATGCTGGGCAGTGGTTGGCAGTGTGAATGCACTCTCTAAGTGGTAACTAATATTATTCAAAGAGGCTAAAGAAGAATCTAACCTGTGTATCTCCTTTGCTGAACTCAAGTCAAGAAACAGACAAAAAGGGGTTGAAGAAGTTAAGGGATTCCAGATGTGGCCCAAGCCACAGCATGGCAGAGGTTTTCTGAGAGCCTAGATGCCAGAAGGAAAGTGGGAACCAGGAAAAGAAAAATTACCACTTCCCTGCCCTGCTACTATTTGGTCCTCTTTTTCAATCTTTGAACTACTTAATAAACACTAATTAACCTTGCGCCCTGTGAGACAGACTTGCCTAAAGCGCCATGCTCTTAAGAACTATGCACATCTTCTATAATTGACTCGATTATGCTCATTGCCTGGGATGTCAGGAAAGCTTTTTTCCATTGGTATCTCATTACCAGAGGGAAAAACTTGCATGTGTACTCGATTCTGACCTCATGAAATTAAGGGTTTAGTCCAAGTGTAGCAGGAAATAGATGGCATCCTTCTAGAACAAAATATGCCTGACTTAAATATATAGAAAAAGATTCAAGACAAAATTGTTCATTAGGTGTTATAAAAAATTTTTAAACAAGCAAAAGCTATCATTTAAAAAACATCACACGCATGAACGCATTAGTCACTCAGTTTTGTTCGATTCTGTGAGACCGCATGGACTGTATCCCGCCTGGCTGATCTCTCCAAGGACTCCTCCAGGCAAGAATACTGGAGTGGGTAGCCATGCCCTTCTCCAGGATATCTTCTCAACCCAGGGATCAAATCTGAGTCTCCTGCATTGCAGGCAGATCCTCTACCATCTGAGCCACCAGGGAAGCCCATCATAACCTTGAGTACACTCATGAGCATTACATATGTATCCCACTAATGAGCATATCTTTCCCACTCATATGTATCCCACTCATGAGCATTACATATGTATCCCAAGCTCAAAACATGCAGAGTATTAGAAAGTCCCTTCCCTCCCCCTGTGGCCAAAGCAACAACAAATAATCTTTTCAAGCTCAAACTGTGCAGTGTTAAAATTTTACTTTCTGTGCTAAGTCCCTTCTGCTAAGCACCTGCTGTCTCTCAAGTCTTCTTGTATATGCCTGATTTGTAAGATTCCCTGTTTATTTTTATCTATTTATGTGTCTTAGTAGATTGTTGTCTCCTTGAAGGCAGGACCTGGTGATCTAAGATTTGATTCCTCCTAATTGCGTGGCCTGGGAAAGGCACACAGGAACTTCATCAGCCCTCAGAATCCTGATTGGCCCTTGTCCTCTTTGGCACACACCCTCTCCGTATATCTGGTCATTTCCCTGCCTTTCTGTGTCCTGTTTGTGGCTTCTGCTCACACTTTCTCCATAAACTTGGCTTCTCTTTCTCCTCTATTTCCACCATCCTGCAGTACCTGAAGGCCCAATTCTAGCATCGACTCCTTCATCACCTATGGCCTCAGGGTGCTGTCCACTGATTCATTCCTTTTCCTGGATTCTGACTGCATAACATTCAATTATCCCCAGTTGCTCCAAGGTTTCTAGCTTTATCTCTACAACTAAATGCCTTAAGGAGAAAGGCCCCTGTCTGAAATTTCTTTCACTGATCGATTTCTGCAAATATATTCTTTTGTTATCCATCCCCAGTTGTACATGACGGAAATATAGTAGACACTCAGTAAGGGCTGGCTATTTGTCCAGTCAAGCTACAATGTCCAACATGGGTCTAGTCTCTAGTAAATGACTTTTCTTGGATTTTACTAGGGAAGTGATTCTAGCTTTAGGTTGCACTTACTTTATCTGTCCAGAAATTTTACCACCTATTTCTTGTTAAAATAGAATGGATAACCCAATCAAAAAGTAGACAAAATACCTAAACAAACATTTCTCCAAAGAAGACATGCAGATGGCTAGTAAACAATGCAAAGATGCTGAACATCGTTCATTATTAGAGAAATGCAAATCAAAACTGTGACGAGATATCACCTCACACCAGTCAGAATAGCCATAATAAAAAAACCTACAAACAACAAGTGTTGGAGAGGTTGTGGATGAAAGGGAACCCTCTTGTGCTGCTGGTGGGAATGAAAATTGATCCAGCCACTATGGAAGACAGTATGTGAGTCGCTCAGTCGTGTCTGACTCTTTGCAACTCCATGGATTGTAGCCTACTAGGCTCCTCTGTCTATAGAATTCTCTAAGCAAGAATACTGCAGTGGGTTGCTATTTCCTACTTTAGGGGATTTTTCTGACCCAGGGATTGAACCCAGGTCTCCTGCATTGCAGGCAGATTCTTTACCAACTTAGCCACCAGTGAAGCCCATGGAAAACAGTATGGAGATTCCTTAAAAAACCACCATATGACCAGCAATCCCACTACCAGGCATTTACCCTGTGGAAACCAAAACTGAAAAAGACACATGTACCCCAATCTTCATTACAGCACTATTTATAATAGCTAGAACATGGAAGCAACCCAGATGTCTGGCAACAGATGAATGGATACAGAAGTGGTACATATATACAATGGAATATTACTTAGCCATAAAGAGGAGCATAGTTGAGTCAGTCCTAATGAGGTGGATGAACCTAGAGTCTATTATATAGAGTGAAGTAAGTCAAAAAGAGAAGAGCAAATATAGTGTATTAATGCATATACATGGCACCCAGAATGATGGTACTGATGAGCCTGTTTGAAGGGAGCAATGGAGATGCAGACATAGAGAACAGACCTATGGACATGGTAGGGGGAGAAAGGAGAAGGTGGGAGGTATGGAGAGAGTAACATGCAAACATATATGTTACCATGTGTAAAACAGATACTCAGGGAAGTCAAACCAGGGCTCTGTCACAGAGCCCTAGAGGGGTGGAGTGGGGAGAGAGGTCTGAGGGATGTTCAAGAGGGAGTGGACGTAGGTGTACCTATGGCTGATTCGTGTTGATGTTTGGTGGAAACCAACAATATTGTACAGCAATTATCCTTCAATTAAAAATAAATGAATTAGAAAAATAGATAACATCAACTTTAGATCAGTTGTCAAAATGGTGCCTAGACATAAGTTGAAATCATTCACGTTTAGAGATGAGGAAAAGGCAAGAAATAAACGTTTCTTATTTAAAAAAAAAAAAAAACAAAGACATTTTTTGGCCAATAAAGAGGGGAGACAGTGTATATTCTGCCATTGTAGCTGTTGTTGCAGTTGTTCTTGCCGTTGCCCACATTCTGCGTTTCTGTCCCATTGTTTAACATTCCTTCTCTGATAGACTCACTGCCCGTCTCTGCAGCCCCTTCTCCCACCTCTTTGACCCTTGCCCACTACTTTCCAGTCATTCTGACTTCTTAAGATTCTTATAACTTGCCATGAAGGCAGGAGGCAATAGAAGGCTACTATTTTTATGTCGTTGTGCACAAGCTGTAGAATCTCTAAGAATTATATCCCAACGAATTATATCCCAAGAATTAATCCCAATTATATCCCGGCCCTTCCCATCTCCTTTCTCCTATCTAGCTCTGATTGATCTTTCAGGATGCAATTTTAATGTCAATTTCTTTTTTTTCTGACAAGTCTTCCTGTTGCTGAAGTATAAGGAGACATAAAGTCCCAGAACATGCCATACTTGAGTGGTGAGATGTTGTCACCCATTGTCAATGCCTGGATTCCAAGTCTGAGGAGTCAAAGTCTGTGTCTGTTTTATTTATCCTTAATATCATCTGTGTTCACCCAGCACCAGACCCAGATGGGGTGCTTTTCACCTTGTGGTGAATGAACCTATTCCTGCTAAAGGGGACCTATAGGAGCGGGTATGGAGCATCACCTCTCCCAGCTGACCCAAGTATCCTGACACCCAAGTATCAGGGGCCTGTTCTTTTTTGTATTCCCTAATTTATCTATATACTCCACTTGGCTTATTTTAATTTCAGTTTTTGAAAGTTTTGAAACTTCCCAGTATACAAAATTAAATTAATCATAATCCTTGTTTCATTTTGATTTGCTTAATTGAAGAAATCCTGGCAAGCTTTCCTCTAGACAACATAGTTCTTGTAGGATGGCAAGTTCTCCCAGAACAGTTTCCAAGTGTGTGCCCATTTAAATATTTACTTGCAAGTGTCTTTTGTTTTCAGGAAACTTATTTGGAAATTCTGAGTGCAAATTAAGGCTATGTAATCCATTTGGACAAAAGCAAGCTGGTTGCCAGGTTACCATTTTAAACGGGCTCATAAAATACTGCTTGGGAATATCACTTTAATCCCGTGTTCACTGTACCTGGCAACTGTCCTGTGGCACACTTCGAAAGTATTTAGATAGGATGTGGTTTCTAATCACCGAGGAGTCACCATCACTTGGTACATAGGATTAGAGGCAAGACTGAGATATTTCACTACTCATCACATGCGTTTAAGTATATGAGAGTTAAATTTGACAAGCCGGGTGGAGTTTCTTTCATTTAAATGAATGCTTTTCTTGCCTGGAATACTTTATTTATCAGAATCATGGAAGGGCTATTTAACACGTTAGGGAAAACGCTGTCGTATTTTGTTCTTCTTCTTATAACTCTCAGCTTAGAGGACCAGAAACACGATGAGACGCAGGGCTGCACACGGCTGGGTGTGCAGGTGGGTGGACAGCCTGCACCCTCCTGCAGCTGCGTCTCCCTGGCAGGCGTCTAGGGCTCCTCAGCTGCGCGCAGAACCCAAAAATAAATGCCTTTCCCTTCATTTCTTTCTCTGACTCACCTCAAATAGAAGGAGACTTTCCACTTCCCAGAAGGCACCGCTTTTTCTATTTTATGCTCACGAAAATCACCTGAGAACATTAGGATGCAGAGGACTGAATGCAGACGGTGTGATTCCTTCTCCTCCGGGCCCAACAAGCAGGGCCTCTGTGGTTTATTCTGTGCCGCATTCTTGCAGGCTCAGACTTCTCTGCATCTTCTTTTTAAGAAATAGCTGCCCCTCCGGAGTCTTTTTCAAATGTCAAAGAGGGCCTATGCAAAAGTTCTTGTAAATTGCTTTGTGGGGTAAAGAAGAACCCTTCCCTGTTTTTGCATATAGCAGCATATGCTGGAGTAATCACCAGCTATTTGCCTTTTCCTTCTGGACACACAGCTAGGCCACACACTGCAGCCTCTCTCAGCGTTGGGGGTGGCACTGGCATTGAATTTGGCTAATTCCATCAGGTAGAAGTGACTTGCACATCTCCAGGTCTGATCAGAAAAACATTCCTGCTTAACCCAGCTCACTCTGCCTGCTGCCTGCAGGAATGGTCTTTGGGATCTTCAAGGCTTTGAATACAAAGAGTCAGAGGAGAGTGTCCTGTTGACTACCACCAGACCGTGACATGAGCAAGAAATCAACTTGTATTGTGTGAAGCCATTGAGGTTTGGGGTGGTTGTGGGAGCAGTTAACCCAACCTGACAATTGCAATGCTCTTTAACCCTTGTCACCGTCACGTATTCATGAAAACACATGAAAATGGCCACCATGAAAGACAAGTAACATCAACCGTCAAGTTAACAAGCATCCTGAATGGGGTGGGTGGTGCTTAGCACGTCAGTCTCGCCCCTCTGTCACCAGACCCTGTCCTTTTGAAATGGCTGGGGAAGAACACTAAATCCTTGTCATTTGCTTGCTGCTTTATTTTGACCACACAGCCTGGATCTCTTGAAAAAGCTTCTACAAACCGCTGTACTGATCATTTTGACTTACACCATAGAGGCAGAACCACTCCTATCCTTTTCTTCCTCTCTTCCATACAAGAATATTTTCTTTAGCGCCAAGTGTAGATATACTTGGCCTTAGGATCTCAAGATCATCACAGGCTTTTGGAGTCCAAAAATGTGTTTGCAAAAATTGTATCTTCTGGGTTGTATTCATCGACCATGCTTAGAAGTCTTCACTTACACTTAAAAATATGTCTGAAATGTAAACATAGTCAAGCATAGATTTGGCAACGATTCAGTTAATCTGATCTCCATAGGCAGGGAAACCCAGGTAATTCAAGTTGAAAAAGAAAATTCACTTAGATAAGGCATTTTCAGTTAGGGCCACACAGGAACATCTGCCAGCTTGTAGGCTGTCAAGTTTTTGAAGAAGTGTTTTATTTTCTTGGGAAGTAGAAGGGTAGAAGAAATATTCAAGTACTTGAAATAACCTTTTCTCTCCCTGGATAGCCTTGGGCAATCAGGTCCCAGAAAGGAAGCAGGCATTTCCCCTCTGAAAAAGGATGGCTTTAACGTCTAGCAGTTAAGCTTTCTCTCAGGAAGGGGAAAATCCTTATTATTTTTTTTTTCTTCCCAGCTATACTACAGCCCTAAAAATATCTCAGCCACAGTTGAGCTGGTTATCTTTTAGCACCTGCATTGGTGAATCTCCCATGGTCTCTAAATTCAATTTTAAAAAACTGACTCTCAAATTTTCAAAGGGCTAGGGGATGGGGAAAATTGGAGATTAGAATCCAAAAGGGCCTGTGGAGGAAACAGTGGAAATTTAAACTGCCTTCTGTGTGCACAGCTGCCCTGCTAATAATGCTTTTGCCCAGGAACATCTGCCTGGGGCCTCAACACACACCCAGGGTGCAGGCTGAGGGTTCAGTAATGCATCTCATGATGGGGGATTATCCCTGTGCCTCTTCTCTCCTGCAACTGTGGCTGGTTCCAAATGGAACTGCTGGTGATCCAGAAACAAAGTGGACTCCCTTCCAGGAAGCTGAAATAAGAAGATTAAGAAACTATGGAGCCATACGAACACTTTCCATGTTACTTAGAACTTGACCAGACTTAGCTTTAATCAAAGTTAATCAACCCATCCGAGGCAGATCAGAGAGGAGATCCAAATGGGGATGAATGCTAATGCAGCGGGGCACCAAGGGCCTTGCTGGTAATAGGCGAGAAAGCCTCTTTCTCCAAATGAGAGAGATGCTCCACTGTGCACGGCCATATGTCTGCTGCAATCTGTGGCCTTATGGATGAAGAACTCTCTTGACGCCCAAGGCACTATGTTGAACACGGAGCAACCCTGACAGTGCCAAAGGGTGAAAGGAATTTGCTGTGTTTCAAAGGCAACTGAAATGTTGGTAAAAGAACATGCCACTGGTGTTGACTGTGTTCTGTACTATTGGTTCAAAGGTGAAGGAAGAGAGGATTTTTGAAATTTTCTGAAATTAACAACTATAATATTAAAGGTTCCATTTAAAATTTAAAAAACACAAGAATGTTGACATATCTAAATATTTAGCATTCTTTACAAAGTTGACAACTGGGGAGGCTCTAAACATACTCTGTTAAAATTACCATTTTTCAGATAAAATTTGGAATTTTTCCTCAGCAGTGCCTTTAGAAAACTGTGGGATGTTTTATTAAATACTCAGGAGTATTCACTCTGTATATACTGTGAATTTTACTTTTTATCTAAATAGTTAAAAGTTATAAAGCTTATCTGTAGTAATTCAGATATATGATCAGAGTATTACATTTGGGAGAAATGACCCTATTTAAAAGGAACACAATTAAACTTTGTAAGTAAAAAGTAATAAAAATTAGTGTGGGGCTAATTTACAAAGTGACTCTAAAACAGTGACCTAAGAGGAGTTCTTGAAATGCTTTTCACAGTGACAAAATTCTACAGTACATGGCTAGCTCCCAAGGATGATTTGACAGGCAAGTTTTTATTTGGCTGTTTACATCCTGGCACAATTGTTTAAAAGGTCAGCATGGCAGAGTTTAGAGGGGCTTTATGACATCCACTTTCACTGATGAACAATTAGGTAATCTGAACAGCCTCCTACCGAGACAACAAGGGAAGCAAAAAAAAACACATTTTTTAATGGCACAAAGGCATTGGAAAGTCAATAAGACATGGAAGGATTATAAGGTCAAGATGTTGAAGAAGAGAGACATTCAAAGAGAAGAATCCTGCGTCAGAGGCCACTCTTCTCCTGGCAGCTTCTGCCCGTGCCATAACACTTGGCTAAGCAGCCAAAAAGCTGCATTGTTTACAGAGTTTTGTGGAGTTAGGAGGACAAAAGCTGGAATAGAAATGTTGCCAGTAGTGCTGGCAAAACATCAATATTTTGGATTAAATTCCCAAAGATCTCTAGGAGTAAGGATTCTACAAGGGTGAACCAGATGTAGGCAATATCTCAAAGGAATTGAAGGCCAGATATAAATTCCCTAAATACTTGAAAACAGATCAAGGAATATCTGTACTGCTAGTGTACATGCTGCTGCTGCTGCTAAGTCACTTCAGTTGTGTCGGACTCTGTGTGACCCCATAGACGGCAGCCCACCAGGCTCCCCCGTCCCTGGGATTCTCCAGGCAAGAACACTGGAGTGGGTTGCCATTTCCTTCTCCAATGTATGAAAGTGAAAAGTGAAAGTGAAGTTGCTCAGTCGTGTCTGACTCTTCGTGACCCCATGGACTGCAGCCTACCAGGCTCCTCTGCCCATGGGATTTTCCAGACAATAGTATTGTGTACATGGCTGCCTACAAAAGTCACAATAAATCATCTCTAGTGGATGATTTATTAGTTTAGGGCTAATCTTATTGCTATAATTTTTATATACAATATTCAGCAAGTCATCAAAATAATCAGGCACATAAAAAGAAAACATAAGGGGAAAAAATATAGAAACAAACATTTCTAAACTGCAGATAAAGACTTTAGCTACATTTGCTATATTTTAGGAAATAATAAATAGTATTAAAAAGTTAATAAGATATCTGGACATTATTTTAAAAACTATATAGAAATGAAGAACTCCCTAGGAGCGACAGCACAATAGACACTATTGAAGAATCAGTAAGCAAATCAAGATGAATCAGAAGAAAATGTCCAAAGTGAATAATGGAGAATAAAAAGAATCTAAAGTCAAAAGAGCAGTTAAGACACACAGAGGACAGTGTGAGAAGGTGCAAGGGACAAGAGTCCTAGAAGAAAAAATGAGAGAGAAAAAGGAATGTTAGTGATCAGTGACAATGTGACAATAGATAAGGATTTTCCCAAAATGAAGAAGGCATCAAGCCACATACTCAAGAAGTATCATAAACAAGGAGGATTATTTTTAAATCATATCTAGATGCATCGGAGTAAAACTGAAGGAAAAAAAATAAAAAAACTCAACCGGAAAATTTTTTAAAGAACACCTTGGAAACAAAAAGGTTAGGAAGAAAATATGAAAAGAAGAAATAATTAGCCTGACAACTATCTTTTGGGGGAAAAAAAAAAAAAAGATATGGAAGACAAGTAAACATACAGTGACAACTTTCAAAGAAAGAAAGCAAATAACTGTCAACCTAGCATTCTATACCCAGTGAAACTGTCTTTCAAAAATCAAGGTAAAGTGCATAGACTTTAACTTTTTGTTAATTGAAAAAATTCATCACCTACTGACTTAAAATACTAACGGATGTTTTTCAGGTAGAAGGATAATGATCCTAGATAGAAAGTCGTAGATTCAAAACAATTTAAGTACAAAAATGCCACTCACAACAATGAAAATCACATATGTGGGCAAATCTAAATTGATGCTAACTTTAATGAACAATGTTAATAATGTCATTTAGATACACAAAATCAATGGTCAATGGTGTCCACGTATTCAAAGGTCCTCACTTTGTCAGAGGTATAATTAGTAATTTATACAACAGTCTGGATTAAATCTAGGATGACTGTGGCAATCTCTGGGATAAACAGTGAATCATGCAGTATTTGCCTTTTGTTGCCTGACTTATTTCATTTAGGATATGGCTTCAAGGTTCATTTATGTTGTTACATATTGCCAATTTTTCTTCTTTATTGAGGCTGAATAATATTCCATTGTGTGTGTGTGTGTGTGTACACAAAAGAATGTATTATTTATATATAATATGTTATTTGTCCAATTCATATGTTGAGAGCTATCTAGCTTGTTTTCCTATCTTGGCTTTTGTGATGGTCATGGGAGTGCAGACATCTCCTGAAGATGGTGATTTGACTTCCCCTGGATACGTACCCAGAAGTGGGGTTGCTGGGTCAGATAATAGTTCTATTTTGAATTTTTGAGGAAATTCCATACTGGTTTTCAAGGACCTACAATATTTTGTATTCCTACCAACTAAAATAGTGAAATTTATAGAACCAAAAAGTAGAGTAGAAGTTGCCCAGGATGAGAGGAGGGGAGAAGAAAATAGGGAGTTATTAATCAATAGGCATGGAATTTCATTACATGAGATTGACATGCTCTAGAGATATACTGTACAGCATTATACCTACAGTCAAAAATAATGTATTATACCCTGAAAAATTTATTGTACAGGTAGATTTAATGTTAAGGGTTCTTATCACAATAAAATGAAATATAAAATAAAATAGGTTGAAATGGAATAATTTTTAAATATAGCAGATAATTCCAAAAGAAAGCAGAGGAGGAAAGATAAGATACAGAGAACAGACCAGACAAATAAAAAGAAAATATTTAGATGATTGATTAACCCAAAATATATTAATTAGTGTAAACAAAATAAACAGTATTGAACAGGAGATTATAGAAAGTTAAGTAGGAATAGAAAACAAACAGTAAAAGGTGTGGAAAGGAAGAGATCAAGCTGTTATTATCACCAATAGTGAGTGTAATAAGGTGCGTGTCAAAAATCCAAAGAAGATCCAGATAAATTATTGGAATAATAGATGAATTTGGTAAGATGGCTGACTACAAAAGGCAATTTTAAAATCAGCTTTCTTTTTTTTCCTTTTGGATTTCAGTTTTCAAGTAAAAGGCTGTCTTTTATCTTAGGAACTTTTCCTTAGGCACTTGATCTCTACCTCTTTTTTTCTCCATGGTTGTCCACTTCTAGAGGAATCAGAAGCCGTGTTATGAGGTAGCCCTGTGGACAGGCTCATGTAACAAAGGTCTGCCAACATGAGTCAGCTTGGAAGTGAAGCGGTATTTTTACACATTACCAAAAAAATTGGAATGCAGAATTTAAAAAAAAAACTACTTAAAATATCATATTAAAAAAAGCCATTAACTATGGTTTTCCCATGTTGTGAAGTGGTAAAGAATCTGCCTGCCAATGCAGTGAGACACAGGAGATGTGGGGTTAATCTCTGGGTCAAGAATATCCTCTGGAGTAGGAAATGGCAACCTGCTCCAGTATTCTTGCCTGGAAAATTGCACAGACAGATGAGCCTGGCAGGCCAAAGTCCATAGGGTCACAGAGTTGGGCACAACTGAGCACACATAGAAATAAATAAGAAAAGTGTAGGACTCAAACTCCAAACAACACACGTACTTATAAACAGTAGAATTGAAATTCATGAATGCACATATATACATACATATGTATGTATATGCATATTCATATACAGCAGAATTTTACACAGCAATGAAAAGGAATGAATCACAACCATACATAATAAAACAGATTAATGTTACAACTGTAGTAGTGAAAACCACGAGACTCACAGATTCTATTTATACAAATTCCATAAACAGATAATACTAAGCTATAACATTAGAACTCAGAAGAGTAGTTATTTTTGTGGTTATAGACTGGGAAGGTGCATATAGGAACTCCTGAGATTCTGGCAAAGCTTTATTTCTTCACTTCCTGACCAGGTTTGAAGCACCTGGTCAGAAAGTGGGCGGGCTTGGTGGCTTGGATCCATCGTGGCTGGCATGGATCCTGGGTCTTCGGGGGCAAGATAGAGATCAGGGGCCAGTGATTTGGGTCTGGTGTCTGTGTCCAAGGCAGATGACCTCATATTGGGGAGGGCCAGGAATCTGAGCTCATGAGAGCCTTCTGGTGGACGATGTGGACCTTGCTCTGGAGTCCATGGTAAAGTCGGGCCCTCACTTCAATCTCCTCCTCACACGGAGAAGAGGTCTCTCTGCATGCTGGGCTGTCTGGGCTTGGGAGAGGGGTGATGAGGGTACGGTGAACCGGTCTTTAATACCCTCCTCAGTGCATATCCCCTTATTTCTGTGTTCTGCTTTAACCCCTAGCTGGGAACACTTAGTTCTTGCAAGGTTATTTTTGTGTGGAAGTTGTTGATCAAATTGGCATTTCTGGGAGGGGATGTGCACTAGGAATTCCTTTTCTCCGTCTTGCTGATGTCTCTTCCTTAACTCACTATGTTTACCTTCTGTGATGAAAGTGATTTGAATCACTGTCAGTTTGGGGGCAAAAATTCTAGAAACTTAAGCCTGTAAGCATAGAGTTTTAAAAATAGTTCACATCTTTTCAAATAAACTGCATGATTAATTTTACTAAAATATAATAAATGTTAAAATGATGAAAAACCTTTCAGCCCCAAGGATCAACATCATGACCAGGTATTATACTATAGATTTAGTCAGTCAGTATTTAGGCTTTTGTTGTTTAGTCACTAAGTCATGTCCAGCTTTTTTGGAACCCCATGGATTATAGCCCACCAGCCTCCTCTGTCCATGGGATTTCCCAGGCAAGAATACTGGAGTGGGTTGTCATTTCCTTCTCTAGGAGTTCTTTCTGACCCAGGGATCAAACCTGTGTCTCCTGCATTGCAGGTGGATTCTTTACCACTAAGCCACCAAGGAAGCCCCTCAATCTTCATATAGGCATTTTTTAATTTTTTTCACTCAACAATCAATATGGAGCAAATATAGCTCCCTCTTAGAAGCCAAACCTTGAACACATAGATAATAAGATAGAGTCCATGACTAAGCAATTAACAAAGTAAGAAAAATAGTCAAGATATTCATAAAGTCCTCCACTTGAAATTTATTAAGCACCACTAGATGATGGATAGTCAAAGATGAATGGTATTTATGGCCTCTGCTCTTGAAGAGCACTCTAGAGAGCATGAAAGATTCCAACAACATGTTCTAAGATTTATGATAAAGAACAGAGGAGGAAATAGCTGAGTCCCCCTGGGCAAAGCAGTGGTCAAGAGGAAGTGATAGCTGAGCTGTGTCCTGAAGGATGAGTAGAAACAACATCATGGGCAAAGACAGAGTCACATCAGCTCGTTTGGAGAACTGGAAATAAGTTCACAGACACTAGAAATTAAGTGGATGGAGGCAATGAAGGGGAGAAGGGGCTGAAAAGTAAAGTGGGGGCTGGATAGCAAATGATCTTTTGCCATCATACTAAATATATTCGAGTTTTGGCAATGCATGGTAATTAAATGGTTTTAAGTAGAAGAGTAATGTGTTCATATTGCATTTTGGAAATATGGCCGTGTGGAGAACATTCACAAAAACGAGGCAGCCTAGAGACCAGGAATGTAACAGAGGGATGGTGTTGCGTGCAGAGGACTTCAGATGTGAAGCAAAAGATACTGCCAATGGCTTGGAAAGCACTGGATGTTTAGTGGTGCCCTTCCAGCTATGGGACACACAAGAGGACCACGGAAAGACCTTGAGTTCAGTTTCCACTTGCTGAGTTTAAGTGCCCACGGAATAAACATGAAGGATGAGGACCTTGAAGGCAAGGATCACATTTAAATCCCTTTTGACCTTTCCATATGTATAAATCCATAATCTTTCTTTCCTATATGATAAATGACAATGTCTTTAGAGTTATAAATAAATAATAATTATACTTTTCTGGTGGAAGCATGATAAACACTTTAGGGCAGGAGTAAATTCCATCAGATCAGATCAGATCAGATCAGATCAGTCGCTCAGTCCTGTCCGACTCTTTGCGACCCCATGAATCGCAGCACGCCAGGCCTCCCTGTCCATCACCAACTCCCGGAGTTCACTCAGACTCACGTCCATCGAGTCAGTGATGCCATCCAGCCATCTCATCCTCTGGCATCCCCTTCTCCTCTTGCCCCCAATCCCTCCCAGCATCAGAGTCTTTTCCAATGAGTCAACTCTTTGCATGAGGTGGCCGAAGTACTGGAGTTTCAGCTTTAGCATCATTCCTTCCAAAGAAATCCCAGGGCTGATCTCCTCAGAATGGACTGGTTGGATCTCCTTGCAGTCTAAGGGACTCTCAAGAGTCTTCTCCAACACCACAGTTCAAAAGCATCAATTCTTCGGCACTCAGCCTTCTTCACAGTCCAACTCTCACATCCATACATGACCACAGGAAAAACCATAGCCTTGACTAGATGAAACTTTGTTGGCAAAGTAATGCCTCTGCTTTTGAATATGCTATCTAGGTTGGTCATAATTTTCCTTCCAAGGACTAAGCGTCTTTTAATTTCATGGCTGCAGTAACCATCTGCAGTGATTTTGGAGCCCCCAAAAATAAAGTCTGACACTGTTTCTACTGTTTCCCCATCTACTTCCCATGAAGTGATGGGACCAGATGCCATGATCTTTGTTTTCTGAAGGTTGAGCTTTAAGCCAACTTTTTCACTCTCCACTTTTAAGTTTCATCAAGAGGCTTTTTAGTTCCTCTTCACTTTCTGCCATAAGGGTGGTGTCATCTGCATATCTGAGGTTATTGATATTTCTCCCAGCAGTCTTGATTCCAGCTTGTGTTTCTTCCAGTCCAGCATTTCTCATGATGTACTCTGCATATAAGTTAAATAAGCAGGGTGACAGTATACAGCCTTGATGTACTCCTCTTCCTATTTGGAACCAGTCTGTTGTTCCATGTATAGTCCTCTATAAATAGCTCTGTGAGTATCAGAAGTTCCTTACTCCTCCCTGAGAGTCATAACTCAGAGATAGCAGAGGACAGACGTGACTTGGCATGCTGCAGTTCATGGGGTCGCAAAGAGTAGATGTGACTTAGCAACTGAACAACAACAACAACAATAAGAATTTTGATATTTTGAAGCGCTGGGAGAGCTGAATCAATCTCCTTCTTTGGCTTCTTCCTCCCAGAGTGATGTCATTAGTAAAGATAGTCTTGTTTTAAATTTTGAGTCTATAACCTTATTTTCTGAAACAAATGCACTCATTATCCTGGAGTGCTGTTATTTTTTTTCTTGAATAGTCACTCAATTTTTCCTCCTATGTATACATTATTTCCCTAATAATGTATTCTCTAATCAGCTCACTGTCTTCTTTGTTTCTGGATCTTCTGAGGCCCTCTGCAGAGCACCAGGCACATAGTCTGTGCTCAGAAAACTCTGCTGATGGTCGGTATGCTTTTGAACTAACCAAATGATGTCATTAACTATTTTTAACAAGTCAAAGTTTAAACAAGCTGCATGTCTTCTGGATTTTCAAAATGTGGCTAACTGTCTTGGAAACTCTCATGTCCTCACACAATCAACTTCCCTAATTCCTTGTTGATGCATTCTCTGAACTGTGAAATAAAAATGTTTGATTCATTAAAAAGAGTTAACTCGTGTTGTGATACTCAGAGTGATTTTGTTTTCCCTATTATTGAACTTGATTTGCTAAAGAAAAAGCAAAAGTCACAAATCCCACAGTGACTTCACTCATGTCCTATTAATCAACCACCTGTCACAGCCATCAGGTAGACAGCTGAAGTATTTATAAAGGCCATAGGGCCTTTGCAATGTACTGGAAATAGTTCTGTTTTCATGAGTCTTAGGATAGATATACCCCTACAATCATATTGCTGTTGTCAAGGGACATTCCACAATCTCTTCCTGTTTTTACAAATTATAATTAAAGTGTGCAACCAAATTAAGGCAGGACAAAAGTGAATTTTTGGAATCAACCAGGTCTATTCCCTGAATCGGAGAAGGCAATGGCACCCCACTCCAGTACTCTTGCCTGGAAAATCCCATGGATGGAGGAGCCTGGAAGACTGCAGTCCATGGGGTCACTGAGGGTCGGACACGACTGAGCGACTTCCCTTTATTCCCTGAATATGATTTCCCTTGTGAAATGTATTGCAGTTTCTGAACGCATGAAACCTTGTTTCTCTAGAGGAGACCTGATTTTCTCCCTCAAGAGTTAATCTCCTTGTCAATGATCAGTTTGCTCATGGACAGGCTACTTATCAAACAATGATGGTGCCTTACATTGAGATCATCTATGGCCTGCGATGTGTCTACCCATTGGAACATGATGTTCAAAGTTGACAAAACGAATAGATTTTAAGGTGGCTCTCTAGGCAAAATAACACAAAAGCAACACTAACGTCATTCAAACTGCGTGTTAAAATAGAATGGTTTCTCACTCAGAGAGCTCCCTCAGCAGGAACCGAGCATTAGTTAGTGCAGAGAACGCTATGAATCACCAAGCCTCAGAAGACTGTCTGTGTAGACAGATGGTTTGATTCTTTCATTGTATGTTGGCCATAGTAACATTTTAAGTCCTGGGATATTCAGGACAGTTAATTTAAATGCTTCATGCTTTATTTACTCCATGTTTAAAAGATTTCTTTTTAAAGTACCAGTCATCCATTAAATCCATAAAGCTGATGTGTCAATTGGTCCAATTCTTTGGTTGCTGTTAAGTATTTATTGAATAAGCCACAATGTTTCAAACATTAGTATAGACAAGTCCACTCTAAGCTTACAAGTTAAATTAGCTTAAGCATTACTCATAAAAAAACACAGATCCTAAACAAGCATGTATTGGTCAAATTTTAAAGTTAGTTTGTGAACAATGGACTTGAGTGAATACCATGGTGGAACCAGTTGCTAAAAATGAATTTTTGAGAACTAAGCCTTATTTGACTCAACTTTTCTGAGAAGACTTCACGTGTAAGCTGTAAATTGAAGAAGAGTCAAATGTTGGATGTCAGTGAGTTTTGCAGGTGGAAAGCAAAGTAATCCACATTAGGAAGAAAGTCCAAAACAAATGCTCTCAAACCTAAATTTGAAGCAGATTTCTTAATTAAAATAGAAAACTAATTTCAAAATTGGGCAAGATTGGCAATTATTTGGTCACTTTGATCAGCATTAATTACGTATACAAATCTGGAATTGAGCCAAGCCTTTTCTTCTTTTGATCAGTTACATGCTGGGTAATTGAATTAAGCAAATACTGGCACTCACACTTCTGAAAGGATGGCTGTTGGTTCAACCAAGTCTCAAATTCAAACTTCATACAAACGGTGCCGTGCCGCAGTCTTCTGCTTTGAGGACCTGGAAGCAAGTTTATAAGGTTTGATTACTCAGGGAAATAGAAAATGATATATGAGGTGATTCAGTCTTCTTCGATAAATTGTGGAACTTTCTACAAATCTCGGACTCGGGGGTTCTACTATTGCTTCCTAGAACTCATCAGTATATACCATCTCTTTTCTGAAACAGAACAAAAATAACCAAATCATTAGTTATGGCTCAAAAGAAGCTACTGGTTTTACTATGTTTAATAATAATAATAATAATAGGCTTATTTTACAAATAATATTACTATGTAGTCATTACATTTTCATTGGCTAATGTTAGAGCTGAGATCTTGTTCCTATGGCCTTTGACTGTTTACAAAACCCTTTCATATTTATTATATCTTTAGACCTGCCTATTTACCTTCTCAGGTGACTCTTATTGTCTGTATTTAACAGATGAGGATAACGAAGCTCAGAAGACTGACTGCCCCAACCTCATAAGTTCATAAGAGGCAGAACTTAAATCCAAGAGTCCTGACATCTAGAGTTGTTTTTTTTTTCTTTTTAATTATATTTCAATACCTATTAGAACCCAGAGAAATATTATGCTATGGAATATTTCCAGAATTTCAGAGATCAATTCATGAAATACTAAACAGCAATCTTAAGAACAGGATTAAGCAGTGATGGTTCTAATGGGCTTTGTAACAGATGATATCTATCATGGGGTTCAAAAAGATACTGTCCTTTTTCTCATTCATCTAGTCCTCTTTTCTAACTGCTTTGGGTATTGACCATGAAGTGGATAAAGTAGCCAGAGCTCTGTAGAGACAACTGTACTCTGACTTTTGGGTAAGTATTGAACCTAGAATTTTTCTCAGTGGAAATGGTGGAAAAATAAAAGAATATAACTTACAAGGGGGAAAAAATAAACTTTTCCACTGTAATGACAGTAGTTTTATCAAGATTGGTCCAGAGTCATCTTTATTCCAAAAGGTCATGCCAGTGGCTGGACTGAAAATGCAAACTCTTCTCAGGTTAGTGCCATTTGGCTGAAATATTCCAGTTTTTTTTTTTTTTGGCCTCCGGATGATAAAGTCCAATTGCTGTGTAGGATTGGGGGCTGAGGGAGAAGGAACAAAAGGAATTTGTTTACACAAATTTATTCCCAGATGTCCTAAATTATGCCTCAAAAAATAATCATTTAAACTGTTCCACACAAAGATTTTGTAAACAAACACATTTGCAGTATTGCTCCTTAAATGGGAGAGTTAGGGGGGAAGAAGACAGACATTAAATGTTCGGCAGTGAATAGTGGCTTTTACAGCTCTGCTCGCAAAGTATTAGTTATTTTTGCAAAGAGAAGCTTCAAACTAAAGTACGGATAATGGACCAATGGTTCACTAATGTAGTTCAGCCTCAGCGTCTATGTAATCCTTACAACTTAATCTTCATTATTGGCAGATTCCATATTTCAAATGTGCCTACTAGCTAAAATTTCGGAGAAGGCAATGGCACCCCACTCCAGTACTCTTGCCTGGAAAATCCCATGGATGGAGGAGCCTGGTGCGCTGCAATCCACGGGTCGCTAAGAGTCAGGCACGACTGGGCGACTTCATTTTCACTTTTCACTTTCATGCATTAGAGAAGGAAATGGCAACCCACTCCAGTGTTCTTGCCTGGAGAATCCCAGGGATGGGGGAGCCTGGTGGGCTGCCGTCTATGGGGTCGCACAGAGTTGGACACGACTGAAGCAACTTAGCAGCAGCAGCTAAAATTTATCTGTGATTCCAAAGTCAATACTTGCAGTGCTTTTGGGGTCTTTCCCGGAGAAGTGCAGAGGCGGAAAAGCTTGAGTTACCCACTGTGGACATTCCCAGCTGACATGGAACTCGGTCTTCGTGTTTCAGCTCCGTACTATATAGAAGTGTCCTTTTCTTGGTCTATTTAGTGATACATTTTTTCACATTTTTTTGTAGTTTTTCTTGGTAACTTTGCTGTTTAAAATGGGACCAGGCTTAATGCAGAAGTGTTGTCTATTTTATTAATACCTGAGCCCAACAAGGTTGTGTTATGCCTTACAAAGAAAATATACATTAAGATAAGCTTCATTCAAGCATGAGTTAATAAGTCAACTATGTATTAAGATGTCTTTAAACAGAAACACACATAAAACAAGGTTATGCATTAATCAGTTGATAAAAATATTGTGACCAGAGGCTTGTAGGAACTCCCTCCTGTACTTCCTCTAGTAGCAATGATTCAGTATTTGCTAATGTGGTGTTTGCAGTGACTTTCTAGAACATATAACTACACCAAATAATGAGATTCCACTATCGTATTTGGTTCTAGTACCCAGAATTATCAGTCAGGTATAATGTAAGAAAAATAATTTATATTACTGCTTAGAACTACAAAATTTATAGCTACTAATCCCAAATTTTGAATGTAATTGTTGGTTTATTATTTTTAAAAAAGCATGTCTCAAATGTATGTAACCTTGAGTGAAATATACATACCTATTTTCAGACATACTTTGTTTCCTCTTAAGAGATATACAACATTTTGGAAAGTAATTCAAGTGGATTAAATATTTCACAATATCATGAAAAAGTAAAAGCTTCAACTAAACTAAAAGCTTCAATAGACATACCCAAGTCATGCCTTTTGAAAGAACCTGTATTAGAATAGAGCTGGCATTAACTGAAATATAAACCCCACATGAGTATTTTTTAGGTGCATTGAGTTTTTATTGCTGAAGAATAATACTTGTATTTGTAGAGCTTTCTGTGGTCTTAAGCCTGCTCGTGTACATTCAATTACTCTGATCTTTAGGAAATCGACAGACATCCAGTCACTACTACTACAGATCAGCTGATGGGAACTGCGAGTCTACTGGTTAAGTGACCTGGCCATAGTAACAAGTAAGGGCAAGTTAACACAGTAACACAGCAACTTGTTAACATTGTAACAAGTCACTTACATGTCATTGTTGGGATTAAAATTCAGAAGACTTCAGGTACTGTCCTTGACTTTGCCCTGTGTTGCCAGACCAAGGGTGATTATTAGCCTTGAGAAATTTTTAGTACATTTTATCAGTAAATCCAAACCCCAAAACCAGTTGAAAATGTTCTAAATGTATGGTTGTTATATGTGTTCCATTTATAATCCCACTTACCTGTATTTGAAGCAGGGCTTTTTCAATAACATATTTCATTTTACAATTCTTCAGACCTAGAAATGCATCATATCACGTCTATGATAGAAGAAGTATTTACTGAGGGACAAGCTGAATTTGTAACCTGTATCTTATGACTTCGTGCTGAAATTACATTCTTTACTTTCATAGTGAATATTTAAGTTTGGGAAGCATGTAGGTCTCGTTTATCTCAAGCTAAAGAACATTCATTATTATGCTGAACAGAAAGAAGCTTCAAGATTAGGCAAATGTAGCTATCAAAATAAATAATCTTTTTGAAAATGTATATCATGTCAACCTTGAACTGATTAAAAGAATAATTGTAGCTGTTAGTTTGGTAGCCAAAATGTTGCAAAAACTGGGGGAGAAGCATTTTAATTTTTGCAGGGGGTGTGTGGAGGCACATATTTACTTGCACTTGGAAGATTATCTTACTTTAAATGGATTCAACAGTCTGTGAGGGGGCAGATGTTCATGACAACAAAAGGAGGAGAAATTAGACTGAGTTAAAAAGGGAGCATACGGGAATAAATACAACACATGATTATTAGCCTACAGAAGTGCTATAAAGAAATAAAAACTTGACTTGAATGGGAAAGCAGGGTGAAGGGTAGAACAGGAAAATAGGGAAGGAAGACCAAGTGGCAAGGTTTTTGTCAAGTAAAAAAAAAAATGACGTGTCAAAATTTCAACATTTCATAAAAGACATTTAGAATTCCACTCTCACCCACAATCTTCACCCTGTGCCACGTGAAAGAAGCCTCGAGACTGTAAAAAGTCAAAAGTTCGATGCTCAGATTTCAACATTTTAACATTTTCTAGGGGACAATGCAAATTTAGCTCAGTAAATAAAGCTTGTTTTTGCTCCACTGATGTTGACAACCGAGTTATAGACCTTTCTATCGGAGGTTGAAAAGACAGATGGGTGTATAACTTGCTGTGTGTTCGCTAGGACAGGAAAGAACTTTGCTTCAGGAGTATTTTTAACGGTACGGTCAGGGCAAAAGATGGCCCTGCTCAAAAAATCAGTGTGGTACCAAAAGGATAACCCAGTGCAGCGTACAGTTCGGATGCTTCTAGAGACACACCTTGTACGGTTCTGCTGTAACAGCCATTGTATTGTAATTACTGTTGGTTTGTTCAGTGTCATTTTGAGCCGATAAATCCCTTGAAGTATCCTGCCAAAAATTAAAATGTTAAAAGTGTGACTCAAACACACTTAAGATTATTAACAGCTCAGATTAAATCTACATGAAATTGATATTGTTAAGTAATATTGAGTCATTTGAATCAAAGAGAAGGTATAAAAGAAAGGACTTTTCTCCAGCCTTTGAAATAAATATAGAAGTGAAAGATCTTCAGTAACACAATGATTTAGGTTGTCTGCATTAGGATGAAATAGGCTTCATCCATGAGGCAGGTAACACTTTGCTCCAAAGATTCTATTGACAATTGATAATCAATTTCCTGATGCCTCATCTGTCAATGTATATTAACCTCATGGATTAAAACCAGTGTGAGGGCCATTTAGGAAACATAGCTGTTTCCCCAGTCCCTCTAAGACACTTGAAGATATTCTTCATTTTAGAAGTATGTATGTCTACCCAGTACACAAATCCCCAAAGAATCATTTGGAAAAAAAATGTTTTTACTAATTAAAGCATTTCTGTAAGCATTAAAAAAGATTCTGCTGAATGTAAAATGACAGTAAATTCTAACTGCCTTTCTGATAGAGCCAGATTTTCAGATACTGCGTTTACTTGAAGTGGAGTAGGCCTCTGCAGAACTCTTAGGGAAAGACTTAATCCTGTTTTCTCAAGTGTCTAATTTATCACAGAGTTACCTTAGGCACTGGGAGCATCTGGTTCAACCTGTACATATTTTTCAAGTACAAATTATGGACTGAGAATGAGGCCAGAAGTGTGACGTTATATTCGGCAACAGGATGGACTCATCGAGAGGGAGAGGCAAAAATATTGCGTCAGATTTTCATAAGGGTAAAACTCCATATATCAACAACGATTCTTCCTTCGATGTCTTGAAAGCCTTCACTCATTATTCTAGATCCCTGCTTAATATTCTGCATGTGTGAACCAATTTGGGTTATGGTTGCATTAAGCAGGTGGGGCATTAATAATAAGACTCCTGTTTTATTCTTAAGCTGTTTTTAAAGAAAGTCTGTTTTGTGTGTCATGGCCTGCCAATTTGTGCCAAGATATGTATCCACATGCCCTCTTCTGTCTACCCCCTGTAATCTTAGACAGATGACTAAAGAGTTGTTTCGCAAACAATTATTTAATCATACTAATTATCCATCTTTATTCTTTTTATTTATTATTTTTTATTTTTTAAACTTTAGGCTTGCTGCTGCTGCTGCTAAGTCGCTTCAGTCGTGTCCGACTCTGTGTGACCCCATAGACGGCAGCTCACCAGGCTCCCCTGTCCCTGGGATTCTCCAGGCGAGAACACTGGAGTGGGTTGCCATTTCCTTCTCCAATGCATCATAGTGAAAAGTGAAAGTGAAATTGCTCAGTTGTGTCCGATTCTTAGCGACCCCATGGACTGCAGCCTCCCAGGCTCCTCCATCCATGGGATTTTCCAGGCAAGAGTACTGGAGTGGGGTGCCATTGCCTTCTTAGTTATGGTCAGTTTGGGGGAAAAAAAATGAACACATCTTTTTTAATTGCTTTGTTTCTTCATAAATTCTCTAAAGTCCAACTAAGTTGATGTCATGGGAGGGACATGTGTTATTACACATGAATCTTTGATAGGTGAGAAAACAATGGCAACATGTGTTTTCTTAAATTTGAAATAATTCGCTCAGTGGATTGAAAGGTTCTGTCCGCTCCAAGCACATGCCTGTGCATCAGTGACCAGATGCAGAGCGTCTAAAGTCCACAAAACTTGGATGAAGATGGTCCCACGTGGAGGGGGGCAATGCCACCACCCTCAATTAGCTGATGTTGACATTCAAGGGGAAGTCAAAGCCAAATCTCTGTTGAATTGCTGACAAAGAGAATCTCACTTTGGTAAAGGAAATTCCAATATCTCACTAAATGTATTTGTCCTTGTTCTAAACTCATAATGCGAGGACATCATGGACCTGAAGACAAACTCTTTTTCAGGGTAGAGAAAAAAAAGAAGACAATCCTGCCTCTTCCTCTGCATCACAAAGGCATCCAGCCTCCAAGGTGACCAGTTTGACCTTTCTCTTAAAGCACTGTTTAATTTTTTTTAAGCCTTTAAAAATGCCAACATGCAAATTGTACATAAAATATTTAAAACATGAGTCCTCACTTTGAAAAGGTGAACTAATGAATTCATCAATCAAAACCTTGAAGTTCTGAAAACCCCTAATTTACCCTTGTTGTAATTTAGTGGAAGAAAAGTAGCCTTCTTCGAGATAGCTTCACAGAACCGTAATTAACCTTTGCTTTTGTCGGAACAGGTAGGACAATTGGCAGAGAAAGATGATAAATAAGATACACATACACACACATCAGAGTGTAATCTTACTTACTGGTCTCTTCCTCCTCGGGTTTTTGTGAAGATCAAAATTTGAAAGAGTCTTTGAAGTATAATTTATTCCATATATATAAAGTGTTAAAATAGTTTTTTTTTTTTTTTTCAGGTAGATAATAGATGCAGAGACATCAAAATGTTAAAAAAAAAAAAAGATTACATAATTATTTATACTGTAGAAACTATGTATTTTCTCCCTTCCTGAATTTTCTAATGGCGTTTTCAATTAACACATATTACTATGAAATGAAACAAAACGAAGTACCAGTGTTGTATCATTTTATTAGCAGGCACAATGGCTGGCCCACAGATACCATGGCAATAGTAGTATGTATTCAAACATAAAAACTGTAGCGTGCGATCCAGTAAGTTAAAGTGCTTTCATAGGGACGAGTCAGGACACTGGGAACTGGAGCTGCCCATAACACAGGTCTGATTCAGTTCAAACAAGCAGGGAAGGTAATCCCCTTCTTTTAAGACTGACAAGTGCAGGTTAAAATAGGACACTACCGGCTCCCCCCACCGCCTATCATCTGATTCAGAACAGAGTGAGCCTGTTTCCCTCAATATTTTTCACTAAACCTGATTATTCTTCTCCTTTGCTTAATCAACTCAAGAGTTCATTTAAATCTGATTCTAGCCTGTGTTAAGGCTTGACAAGCGCTTAAGAGGAGGGCAGATACATTTTGTATCACATGGAGCCTCTGATAGTACACAGAGAAGAAAGACTAAGGCTTCCACTTTTTACAGGTTTTTGCTCATTTAATTAATTTTGCTTCCACGGGTGAAAATGGATACGAAAAGAGTTCAATTAAAAGTGGGGTGTGTCATTTCCTTGAGAAGAAATGAACATGCCTCTTTAATATAAAGAATCCCTATGTTCCGGTGACTCTGATTTATTCCGTGGTTTCTTGTTTCATGCATTAAGGAATTTTCTAGCTCACCAGTGTTTGTGTATGCATATGTGTGTGCATACACAAGTGTGTCCCAGAAAAGAATATGAAAGATTTAATACCCTTTTTTCAGGATAATATAAACTACTAGTATAGTTTATGTTTTAATATAAAACCTAATATAATTAAATAGCCAGAATTTATACATTATCTAAATTCTTTCACCTTAGTAGGAATAACGAAATTCAGTTTTGAGTTTTAACATGTTCCTTTTTCTATGAGTATTTCCTCAAATGTTTATATGCTTAGAAAAAATATATGTGTACTGTGGGGCATGGATATATTTTAATAAATCACAGCATCAAAAGTTCCTTAAAAAATCCAGAAGAAGCCAATTATTTATTGGCTGTAATAAAAAGAAAATGAAAAAGATTCTATAAATATGTATTTACATATATATATAAAGATAAAATATTCTATATATGCATATATATGTACATATAATATATATGATAGAAATAATCACGGATGGTTGTGTGTGTGTGAGTGAGTGTATAACTGTATGACAAATTACACATTGGGAAGGTCCTAGAACCATGCTTGTTTCTCTCCCATTTCACATATTCTTTTATTCTCTAAGTTTTTGTTTTGGGGAGAGGTATTGTATGGGACCAGAGAAGGCAATGGCACCCCACTCCAGTATTCTTGCCTGGAAAATCCCATGGATGGAGGAGCCTGGTAGGCTGCAGTTCATGGGGTCGCGAAGAGTCAGACATGACTGAGCGACTTCACTTTCACTTTTCACTTTGATGCATTGGAGAAGGAAATGGCAACCCACTCCAGTGTTCTTGCCTGGAGAATCCCAGGGACGGGGGAGTCTGGCAGGCTGCCGTCTCTGGGGTCGCACAGAGTCGGACAGGACTGAAGCGACTTAGCAGCAGCAGCAGCAGCAGCATTGTATGGGAGACCTCATCGTGTCTACCTTGTGTTGATTAAAACTTTTGTCTTTTTTTTTAATTGATTCCTATGTAAAAACTATGAAACTCAAAATGTGATTCAACTGTTTTTCTTGAAACAGTGAAACTGTGTAGGTCATGGTTTCCTTCTTACAAAAAAGGTAAATCTTTAGTTTTTATACCATATAATTGCTCAAACAAAAATGATCCGAATGTCATGAGTGGTATGTTTGACTAGTAAGATGGTTTCATCCTATAATGAGATTTCCCCCTGTAGGAGGGCTATGAATTGCTAATTAGCATCTATGACCTAATATTCTCTAGCAACCAAGAGTAATAGCAGTAATTTCCAATTTTATGCAGAATACAAGTCTCCAATATTGCCAGCACTTCTGTTTCATTTGTAATTAACTGCAAGCAATTATTATAGTCAAGAAAGTATATCCTAATTCTCAAAGGTAATAAAATAAAAATAAATTATGTTTGTAAAACTTATGTATATGTCATGCTGACTGACTGGTGTTCTTTGAAAGCCCTGAGGTTATACAGGTATCAATTAAATTTTTCTTTTCTTCTACAATGGTATCACTCTTAACTTTAATTTGTAACTTTTAGTTCACTACTTAATTATTTATTCTTTGCTTGAAAATGAGTATTTATTAGATTTTGTTTTGAGTTCATGGGTAAAAGAAAACATTTAAAAGTTAGTAATTAAGGAGAGATGTCACATTATCACACAGAGTCAGACACGACTGAAGTGACTCAGCAGCAGCAGTCACATTGTCTGACAATATGTTTTAAGAGACTAGCAATGCATACTTCTTAAGTGGGGATACAGCATGCACAGGAAGACTGACTTATGACATGAAAATGAAAGAATTTGATTTGAGATTTTTCCATGAGAGCTACCTGTGAATGTAAATAAGATTGTTCTATAAAAAATTTAAAATGACATTTAAGACGACCTCTTACCCTGAAAGAAAGAATAAAATATTACTTATCTAGAACTGTGAAGGACTGCAGTTTTTAGCATGATTGATTTTCTTCCCAGATAATTTACCCCTTAATGCACCAATACTGTATTTTAAATATTTTTGATGTGTATTTTCTGGAAAAAATATTCCCATGGTTTACTTTGCATCATTTTCCACGGGCCCTCCTCAAGTTCTGGAGGATGCCTTCCTGTGCAACAAGGATGTTAGGTTATTTATGTGAAATTGGGATCTTAATCTTCGCTTCCCACAATAAGAGCAGCTCAGCTGTACGCCTCTGCACTGCTTCCATCTTTCATTCCACTCCAAGAACATGTTTTGTTGCTCAACCTTAGCCTTAAAAAATGTCTGACCTTAGAAAACAGACTATACACATGATTTAATCCTTTACTGATTAAGCAGGGTCATTGTCAGGCACATTAATTATTATACAGTGCAGAAGTAATAGTATAACTAACATTTGAAGGTTTGTGCGTTTCCCCTACCCTGAAAGGTTTTAGATGTCTGCGCTTTTCTTATTATTTCTTATTCCTTCCTTTACTGACAGCTGCAACTTAAACCTGCTGTCACTGCTTTAAGCCATCCCTATCTCTGATTCTCAGCTTATAAAGCCAGAGAAGTGAAGGTGGTCAAGGGAGACCATACAACTAAGTTCAGTAAATCCTAATGTGATGTTATTTAAGTGCATTGTGAAACTGTCAAGTCCTCTAAAACCACAAAGCACTGCCATTAAACAGAACTAGAATAACAGGTAGGGAACAGAGTAGGGCAAATTTAAGCTCAAACTATTAAAGAAATTATTCAAGCTTTAGAGGTAGTGATGATAATGATGATGATTGTTGTTCAGTCATGTCTGAATCTTTGCCACCCCATGGACTGCAGCATGCCATGCTTCCCTGTCCTTCACTATCTTCTGAAGTCTACTCAAAACTGTGTCCATTGAGTCAGTGATGCCATCCAACCATCTCATCTTCTGTTGCCCCCTTCTTTTTCTCCTGCCTTCAATCTTTCCCAGCATCAGAGTCTTTTCAAATGAGTCAGCTCTTCCAATCCAAAGTATTGGAGCTTCAGCATCAGTCCTTCCAATGAATATTCAGGGCTGATTTCCTTTAAGATAGACTGGTTTGAGCTCCTTGCAGCCCAAGGGACTCTCACGAGCTTTCTCCAACACCACAGAATCAAAAGCATCAGTTCTTCAGTACTCAGCCTTCTTTATGGTCCAACTCTCACATTTGTACATGACTACTGGAAAAACATAGCTTTGATTAGACAGATCTTGGTCAGAAAAATGATGTCTCTACTTTCTAAAATGCTATCTATGTTTGTCATAGCTTTTCTTCCAAGGAGCAAGCGTCTTTTAATTTCATGGCTGCAGTCACCATATGCAGTGATTTTGGAGCCCAAGAAAATAAAGTCTGTCCCTGTTTTCATTTTCCCCACATTTGCCAGGAAGTGATGGGACTGGATGGCATGATCTTCGGCATTCTTTTTGAATGTTGAGTTTTAAGCCAGCTTTTTCACTCTCCTTTTTCACCTTCATCAAGAGGCTCTTTAGTTCCTTTTTGCTTCCTACCATTAGAGTGGTGTCATCTGCATATCTGGGATTATTGATATTTCTCCCAGCTATCTTGTTTCCAGCTTGTGCTTCACCCAGACCAGCATTTCACATGACGTACTCTATGCGTAAGTTAAATAAGCAGGATAACAATATATAGTCTTGGAATACTCCTTTCCCAATTTTGAACATTCTGTTGTTCCATGTCTAGTTTTAACCATATGCTTCTTGACCTGCATACAGGTTTCTCAGGAGGCAGGTAAGATGGTATGGTACTCCCATCACTTCAAGAATTTTCCAGTTTGTTGTGATCCACACAGTCAAAGGCTTTAGTGTAGTCAATAGAGCAAAGTAGATGTGCTTTTGGAATTCCCTCACTTTTTCTATAATCCAACGAATGTTGACAATTTGATCTCCAGTTCCTCTGCCGTTTCTAAATCCTGCTTTTACAACTTGAAGTTCTTGGTTTACATACTGTTGAAGCCTGGCTTGAAGAATTTTGAGCATTACATTGCTAGCATGTGAAATGTGTGCAATTGTGTGATAGTCTGAACATTTATTGGCATTGCCCTTCTTTGTGGAGAAGGCAATGGCACCCCACTCCAGTACTCTTGCCTGGAAAATCCCATGGACGGAGGAGCCTGGTAGGTTGCAGTCCATGGGGTCGCCAGGAGTTGGACACGGCTGAGCAACTTCACTTTCACTTTTCACTTTCCTGCACTAGGGAGAGAAATGGCAACCCACTCTAGTGTTCTTGCCTGGAGAATCCCAGGGAAGGGGAGCCTGGTAGGCTACAGTCCACGGGGTTGCTAAGAGTCAGACACAACTGAGCGACTTCACTTTCACTTTTCACTTTCATGCATTGGAAAAGGAAATGGCAACCCACTCCAGTGTTCTTGCCTGGAGAATCCCAGGGATGGCAGAGCCTGGTGGGCTGCTGTCTATGGGGTCACACAGAGTCGCACACGACTAAAGTAACTTAGCAGCAGCAGCAGCCCTCTTTGGGATTGGAATGATAACTGACATTTCCCAGTCCTGTGGCCACTGCTGACTTTTCCAAATTTGCTGTCATATTGAGTGCAGCACTTTCACAGCATCATCTTTTAGGATTTGAAATAGCTCAGCAGGAATTTCATCACTTCCACTAGCTTGTTTCTAATAATGCTTCCTAAGACCCACCTGACTTTAACAGCAAAAAACTACCCCTTATTCTGTGCCACAACGTGCCAGTCAATTTTATACAGTATCTAATTAAATGACCTCTATAACCCTAGTTGTTGATGATTATTATTAATATTAACAATATTATGATTTTTCATGCTAGAAAATTCAGACTTTGTTTACATAATCTTGGATGAACATACAGATATTATAAAGGCATTTGGATCACCCTATGCCTGTTTGATTTCAAAACATGTGAGTGTAATTACCAAGTTTTTCTGCCTCCCAAGTATGGTAGAAGATAAGAAAACATTTTCCACAGTCATCAAGTCCAGCCCCATGATTTTACAGTTGAAGATGCTGAAGATCATTGTGCTGAAAACTATCACTTTCCTGAATTCAATCTCCTCCTCTGGGACAGGAACTTGTTTTTAATTAGTTTGAGTATGTAGATTTCTCTCTCTGTCTCCATTTCTTCTACCATCAGTCTTCCCTTCACTCCTCATTACTTGATACTGGTCTGACATGGGCTATAGTAACAGAGAAGAGCAAAGGGAGAATTGTGGACATTTTTACAATATAAAACAATCTCCTTCACAAGTTCCTCTTTTCTTACATGCCTTTTAAAAAATATCAGTTCAACTCTGATGTTCACCACTGGCCTCTTTGCTTAGTCTTTTACCTTCTCCCCTTGTATCGAGTCCTATAAATTCACCTATCATGTTTTCATGGATGATTCACAGATCTCTCTGTCAACCTTTAACCATGTTCATGAGCTCCAGAGTAGAATTCTCAACTACTTATGGAAAGGTACCTGACTTCCCACATGTGCTCAAATGCAACAAGTTCCAAACTAAACTCTATATTCTTCCTCAGACGTGTTTCTTTTTGAAACGTTGACTCTGTAATTTGGGTTATTTTCCATCTCCTCTCCTAGTCTAGAGATCTCAGAATAGGTTTTGATGCTTTTTTCTCCTACAAACCCTATTGAATCAGTCAGTGAGTTCCGATCATTCAACCTAAGTGTTCCCCAGGCTCCTCCTTGTTTATTTCTCATCTCACCTTGATTAAGATTCCCTGCTGCCTCAGACGGTAAAGCATCCGCCCACAATGCGGGAGACCCAGGTTCGATCCCTTGGTTGGGAAGATCCCCTGGAGAAGGAAATGGCAACCCACTCTGGTACACTTGCCTAGAAAATTCCATGGATGGAGGGAGGAGCCTGGTGGGCTACAGTCCACGGGGTCTCAAAGAGTCAGGACTGAGCGACTTCACTTTCACTTTCTTTCACCTTGATTAGATACATTGTTTCTTACTAGATCATCTATTGATTTTTCTTTACTCCTGTATGTATAAAATTGAGTATATACTCTTCATTGTGATCAGAATAGTATGTCTAAAATATGTGACTATACATACGCATGTATGCATACTAAATTGCTTCAGTTCTGTCCAGCTCTTTAGGACTCTATGGACTGTACCCTCCAGGCTCCTCTGTCTGCGAGACTTTCCAAGCAAGAATACTGGTTGTCATGCCCTCCTCCAGGGGATCTTCCTGGCCCAGGGACTGAATACACGGTTCTCACGTCTCTTGCACTGGCAGGCAGGTTCTTTGCCGCTAGCACCACCATAAAGCCCATGTATACACATCCCTATCTTATTTAGATACCCTTTTATAGCTCCTCATTATCTGGAATTTAAAAAAAGCCTGCTGACTCTTGTTCTTGGAGATTTGAAGTGTTCTTGGATGTCTCTAAGGTCAAGCCATAGTTATTTTGTATACCAATGTTATGTCTCCCAGTGTTTAGCGTCCTGACTAACTTGTAATAGTTGTTCATTAGATATCTGTTGGATGGGCAAATGGAAGAATGTTAAGTCTACCCACAAGCCGGAGGAACAACAATCAGAGAGTTCTTGTGTGCTGTGTTAGAAAGAATAAGGAAACTTAGAGATCAACAGTCCTTATTTTGAATCTAGCACTGCCTCCTCCTAGCCATGGACCTTGGACAATTTATTTAATCCTTCTGACCCTAGGTTTCTTTGTTGATAAGATGGAGATAGTGATGGTTTGTGTTCTATGTCAGAGATAACGTATGTGAAATATATATACAAAACTCCTTTTAATACATGGGGATATCATTTATTATCACCACCATCATCAGCCCAGGTGAAAGAGCTGTCAATTTCTGGTGTAACAATATGTAACAGAGACCCAACCACACGGACTAAGATTTAAACTCAGGTGGGACTCAAAGTGTAAGATATGAGCCAAGTCCCAAACGATCAAAACCAAACAAATATAGTGCTCAGGATAGAGAACCCCAGCAGGAATTCATACACAGGGAAAGAAAATTGGAACTTAGAAGATAAAGGCATAAGAGAAGTTTATTACTATAGGAAGCTTCCCCGGTGGCTCAGACGGTGAAGTATCCACCGGCAATGCAGAAGACCTGGGTTTGATTCCTGGGTTGGGAAGATCCCCTGGAGAAGGAAATGGCAACCCACTCCACTATTCTTGCCTGGAAAATCCCATGGACAGAGGAGCCTGGTGGGCTGCAGTCCATGGGGTCACAAAGAGTTGGGAACAACTGAGTGACTAACACTTTCAACACTTTGCAAATTGAAGAGACGTTTATTCTGTAAAAATGCCATTTTGATTACAATTTGTTCATGCAGTAAAATAATTAGCCTAATTTTTGAAATAAATTGTAAATAAAAATATCAAAATTAACAACTCTTAGAATAAAGGTGATATTCTTGGGCCATGTCATTATAGCTATTCCTTTTTACAGGGTCTTCATACAAGGCTCCTATTTCATTAGACCAAGATTTCTAAACTTCTCTCTGAAGATCTTCAAAGATCACTGTATATGTTTAAGGGATTATATGATCCATACTCTCTGCAAATACACACAAAAAAAATCAGCCATTTTATAGGAAATATTCTAATTTTGATTTCTTTTTCTCAA
The DNA here is from genome assembly GCF_027580195.1 of Bos mutus. Classification (NCBI taxonomy): domain Eukaryota; kingdom Metazoa; phylum Chordata; class Mammalia; order Artiodactyla; family Bovidae; genus Bos; species Bos mutus. The sequence continues at coordinate 10,245,310 of NC_091630.1, read as the reverse complement.
AGGTTATCTTCAGTTCCATATTTTTTTAAAGTTTAATTTTCTCCTTTTTTTCAGCCACTAATAATGATGTCACTATCCTTATAAGTAGGCACACCACTGTACACACGTGTGTTTTTCCTTTTCTGTATATCTATATGCCAAATTATATGAACACTTTAAAGAAATACAGAAAAAAATGGTATGTCAAATAACCTAAAGGGTTAATGTATTTTTAGATAATACATAGTAACTGATCAGAGAAAGCAATGGCACCCCACTCCAGTACTCTTGCCTGGAGAATCCCATGGACAGAGGAGCCTGGAAGGCTGCAGTCCATGGGGTTGCTGAGGGTCAGACACGACTGAGCGACTTCACTTTCACTTTTGACTTGCATGCATTGGAGAAGGAAATGGCAACCCACTCCAGTGTTCTTGCCTGGAGAATCCCAGGGACGGGGGAGCTTGGTGGGCTGCCGTCTATGGGGTCGCACAGAGTTGGACACGACTGAAGCGACTTAGCAGCAGCAGCATAGTGACTGACAATATTATCCATGATATTTAATTTACCTTATGAAAAGTGAAAGTGAAGTCACTCAGTCATGTCTGACTCTTTGTGATCCTATGGATTGTAGCCCACCAGGCTCCTCCATCCATGGGATTCTCCAGGCAAGAGTACTGGAGTGGGGTGCCATTTCCTTCTCCAGGAGATCTTCCTGACCCAGGGATTGAACCCGGGTCTCCCGCATTGGAGGCAGATGCTTTACTATCTGAGCCACCAGGGAAGTCCTAATTTACCTTATACTCTCGTGTATATTTGTTTCTAGTTACAGCCTTTGAAATAGGGAAATCAGGCATTTCTTCATCTATCTTTTCAATCACTTTAAATATCTCTGATATCTGGATGGAAGTTCAGTTTCATCTCATAGTCTTAATTTTGATTTATTGATAATGGCTGCCTAGAGCAGAGTATTCAGGGGAATTGGAAGACATTGTCCAGAAACAGGAGCAGAGAAAGAGTTCCGTGATTGGTTAGCAATGTTTACTATGGGTAAGTGAAGGGGAAAGAGCAGAACCATTGTAGTGTATATGACAAACCTATTCTATATAATGATATAGTCATTTTCTACTACTTATGTCAGTGGCTTTCAAATGGCTTATAGCCTTATTGGTTTTCTCATATGAATCACAGACCATGGAAAATGAATTGAGTGACTAATTTCTCAGTTCTCTCAAGGATGGTACATAATTCATACTATGCTAGACTTATAAAAGAGAAGTTAATTCTGTATAAATGACAGATAACTTACGGCATTGGGGCTTAATTGTCCCAGGTTGAGAAACACTGAGGTGGTCAATAAGGACCTCAAAGTCTACTACAGGTGTAAGGAAGAACCGAGAGGGAAGGATTCCAGTCTTCTATTTGTATGCCAGCCATGTTAGCCTCAGTCTTACTGGCGGGTATGTGTGCATGCTAATTCATGTATTATATATTTACACACAACAGACATGCATAATTCAGAATTCATTTGAAAAAAAATATTCTACAGTTTAAAAATCTTCAAATTAAAAAAAGTTTGAAAACAGCTGATACAGATTTTTTTATTTCTGACTGTTGAAGCTATTCTTTTTCATTTTATATAAATTTGTCTTTATTATCCAAGATAAATGAAAATGTTGCTATATTTTGCTATTAATTTCTCTTCCATCATGTGGATACAAAAATTTCCTTTGATTGTCTAAGAAAATAATGTGGAAGATAGAAAAAATATCATCAAGTCAAAATTGTGTAGTCAGTAAGAAAATCAAACCCATTAGATCATGATTAACAGAAGTTTTGAATTAAGGGATTCGATGTAAATTTCCATATTCACCTTTGCACCTGGATTCTGAAACAGCTGCCCCTTTAATCATTTACAAATTTCTTCAAATAGTGTTTCCTTTTTCCTTGTTGTTTGATAGCTAATGTAATTAACATCATTGCAGCAAACCTGTAAAAATCTGGTGTAGATTTTGCGATCTGTGTGTAGCAGGGCCTTCAGAGGGCTTGCCTGGTGGCTCAGTGGTAAAGAATCCACGTGCAATGCAGGAGACACAGGAGACGCAAGTTCGGTCCCTGGGTCAGGAAGAACCTCTGGAGGAGGGCATGGCAACCCACTCTGATATTCTTGCCTGGAGAACCCCAAGACAGAAGAGCCTGGTGGGCCACAGTCCATAGGGTCACAAAGAGTCTGAAGCAACTGAGCATGCATGCATACAGGGCCTTCAGATAGATGAAAGCTATTCTAAGTAGAATCTTGCTTTTTGACACAGATTATTTCAATGCCCTATAAATAATTAATCACACAAAAAAACACGTTCCACTAATGTAGCCCTCGGGTCATAAATTGGGACCTAGAAGCTAAATGAATACAAAGTTCACATTCTCCAAGAAATATTCATTTGTTTTACATGGCTTATGTTACACAATTTATTTGCTTTATATTTAGAAGCCCAGTCTAATGGCATATGTGCAATATGGAAAACTTGTTCTTTTGAGCATCATGCTTTAATTATTAACTGAGCATCGACTTTTGCCAGGCAGGGGGCAAAGAAGATGTTAGAATATATGAGATGGCCTTGGCTGTGGGGACACAGTGAAAGAGGCAAATTATTAGTGAGTGAAAGTGAAAGTCCCTCAGTCGTGTCCAACTCTTTGCAACCCCATGGACTATACAGTCCCTGGAATTCTTCAGGCCAGAATACTGGAGTGGGTAGCCTTTTCTTCCTCCAGGGGATCTTCCCAACCCAGGGTTCGAGCCCATTTCTCCCTCATTGCAGGCATATTCTTTACCAGCTGAGCCACAAGGGAAGCCCAAGAATACTGGAGTGGGTAGCCTACCCCTTCTCCAGAGGATCTTCTGCCCAGGAATCAAACCGAGGTCTCTTGCATTACAGGTGGATTCTTTACCAACTGAGCTATGAGGGAGTAAATTTAAAACTAGCCATCAGCAATTGTGATCAATGCTGTGAAATATGTAAATAGTGGGCTGAGCTAAAGACAAATGGATCAGGCTCCTTTGGGCATGGTTGGGAAGTATTCCCTGAGGAAGTGACGTTTTCTCTGGGCCTTGCAGAGTCAAATATGTTCAAGGCACTGAAGGAAAACCTGAGAGTCTGAGTTCCAGGTGGAGAAAGGGAGAGCATAAGATAATGTTGCAGAAATGCGCTGAGACCTGATCATAGAGCCAGGGGAAGCCACTGATGGGATACTTGAAATGAGCTGATCCTTAGTTTTAAAAGATGACTGCAGCACTAGCATTGTGGGGAAGCAAGAGGGGGAAAAAGGAGATCTTCTAAGTGGCAATTGTAATAATTAATTAATAGCTAAAATACGCTTAATTAATTAATTAGTTTTGGCCAGCAATGACTGAAACCTGAACATAAGAAGGCATAGAATGGACAGCTGCAATGTTTATTTGAAAGGCAGAATTGACAGGACTTGCTGACAGATTGTGTGCTAATGGGTGGGGTGACATGGAGAACATAATGAAGGAAAGGAAGGAATTAGGAGTAACTGAGAAACTGAACCGGAGAAGGCAATGGCACCCCACTCCAGTACTCTTGCCTGGAAAATCCCATGGATGGAATAGCCTGGTGGGCTGCAGTCCATGGGGTCGCTAGGAGTCGGACATGACTGAGCAACTTCACTTTCAATTTTCACTTTTCTGCATTGGAGAAGGAAATGGCAACTCACTCCAGCGTTCTTGCCTGGAGAATCCCAGGGATGGGGGAACCTGGTGGGCTTCCGTCTCTGGGATCGCACAGAGTTGGACACGACTGAAGCAACTTAAAAGCAGCAGCAGCAGCAGAGAGACTGAACAACAGCAACAACTTTGGTTTCTGGCTTGAGGAAGTAAGTGGCTGATGCTACTATTTATTGACATAGGAAAAATTGAGCTAAAGGGGACTTACTTGGAAAGTTCAGACATCTACGTAGAGATTTGGAAGAGGGAGTCAGATAGATGGGCCATGTTGGAGGCTTGAAATACAAATTTGTGTCATCATCAGAGAGGAGTCATTTAAAGCAGTAGAACTGAATAAAGTCACCTCAGTTCAGTTCAGTTCAGTTGCTCAGTCATGTCCAACTCCTTGCGACCCCATGGACTGCAGCATGCCAGGCTTCACTGTCCATCACCAACTCCCAGAGCTTGCTGGAACTCATGCCCATTGTGTTGATGATGCCATCCAACCATCTCATCCTCTGTTGCCCCTCTTCTCCTCCTGCCTTCAATCTTTCCCTGCATCAGGGTCTTTTTCAATGAGTCAGCTCTTCACATCAGGTGACCAAAGTATTGGAGTTTCAGCTTCAGCATCAGTCCTTTCAATGAATATTCAGGACTGATTTCAAGATGGACTGGTTTAATCTCCTTGCAGTCTAAGGGACTCTCAAGAATCTTCTCCAATACCACAGTTCAAAAGCATCAATTCTTTGTAGGGTGGGAATATAGAGAAAGATAAGAGAGGTAGGTTCAGAACCTCACCCAAAGAACACCAATTTTTAGAGATTTGCTTGAAAGAACCATTTGCAAAGAAAATAGAGTGAGGAACTAGTGAATTGGATAGGTCCCAGAAAGGTGTGCTGCACTGAGAATTTTTTGCACATACTGAAGCCAGTGCTGTGCTGTGTTTAGTCGCTCAGTCACATCTGACTCCTTGCAAACCCAAAGGTACACTGCTATGGAATACAGGCAAAATTTAAAAACTGGGAAGGCTGAGCTATGAAGAATGGTCCTAAGAAGCAGACGGAGCTGATGACAGTGGACCGCTTGTTGGGTCAGGCAGCATAAACGTTTTCATGATACTGAAATGGGTTGGAACAATGTCTGGTGGACTAGTATCATGTGGGAGAAATGATTTAGTGAAAATGGAGGATCAGCACACCAATGGGACATGGACAAGAGCAGCACGAACCAATGATCTGAGAAAGTGTGATCCAGAAGACAGGTTTGTGATTTGGCCAACGATGGAAAATTAGGAAAGTACTCATCTCCTTTCTCATTTACTCTTTTTTCTTAATAAAGAAGGACATTTCAGTTGAGAAGAAAAATTAGTGTTGATGTCTGTGGACGAGTAGAAGACTTCTCTGAAATGCTATGTTTCCGTATGGATACCTACAGAGATATGGGCATTGTCAACGAAAGCCTGCCAGGCCACCTAGACAGCCAGAGAACCACTCGATCACGAGGCAGAGCAGAGAGGGTGCTAAGTCTCATTCTCCTGATTCCCTGACAGGCACCTTACATTTTCAATTGACATGAGAAAGATTTAGAAAATAATGCAATTAATATATTTGCCAAGTGAAAAACTTCTCACTACCAAATATCAGGTTAAGAAACTAGAGTCTGGAAGAGGTTTGCTTCTTGATTGGGCTCTAAAGAAAGTCCCTTCTATTTTAACAGGGAGTATTATTAGGCTTAAAGTCAATTTCTAAGCCCTCTGGAAAAGTTACACAGATCGTTTAAGAAAGAAATGGTTTTATTTCCTTTTTTCAAAAGAACTGAAATTCTGCTGGAATAGTTGAAAGTGATCTTAACCATTTCAATGAAAATTAATTTCTAGACCAGCTCTAGGCTTTGAAGGAAATGGGGGCCGAGGGAAAAGAAGAGCGAAAGGAAAGAAAATTACTGTCTCTTGACTAGAATAGATCATTATTAGACCATCGTGTGGGTTACACACCCCTGGGGCAGAGCCCCGGCTCCTGCCTACAAAAACGTGCGAGGAGCTGACAACCTTTCCATCTTATTACTTAGACTAATCCATGTGGAGCAGACACATGGAGCCAAAACAGTGATTTTTCTTCTGTGCAAACAGTCAGAAACCCACAAACTGCATGTCATTGTGTGATTCAGAATTGGACTTGAGAGAGGTATGACTGAGGAATAGAGAAGACTTGAAGGTTTGTACCACTTTGCTCAGAAGCATAATTGGGAAAGCAAGGATCGATGATTCAATAATAAATCACTGATATTTGGTGCAGAAGAAACATGTTTTACCTTTGCTTTGAAACTTAATATTACATAAAAATGTAAAATAATGCTGTGAGTGATCAAGTCAACCTGGTTAACTTAATAATTTTGCATTTTTAAAGAAAACATTATTATAAGACACAATTAGGGGAACTATTTGCTCTCTCTCTTTTGTGCCCTATGAGAAATGTGGCTACTTATGCTAGAAACATTGCAAAGACCACTTATGATCTTCCTGGATATCAGCTGGTATTTGAGAATTAATAAATAGAACAAAATGCTCTTGTTAAAAGAGGTGATGCTTTTCATGTGGAACTTTCTGAAGAAGTATTCTATTTGTATCATGAATATAGTAGTAGGTATAGACTTAGCTTTAACACTTCGCCTTCTATTCTCTAATGCTATCAGGGTATAACTCTCGTAAGATTTTAAGACAGCAGGAAAAGCAGATTCTTTCAGGATATTCTGTATAAAGCCCCATGCCCAAACTTCCACAACATAATTGCCATAACTTTGAAAAGTCAGCACCTGTATACAGGATCTGATGCTACTATGAATGAATGTAAACAGCACCTGCACGATTCTAAAGGTATGTCTGTCGTCTTTTTTCAAAGAATTTAATCCAGTGGCTTCATGCTTATGTATCTACACATAACTACACATATACATGTGTGCACACTCAGTCGCTCAGTCATGTCCCACTCTTTGCCACCCCATGGACTGTAGCTAACTCGGTTCCACTGTCCATGGAATTTTCCAGGCAAGAACACTGGAGCAAGTGCCATTTCCTTCTCCAAAGGATCTTCCTGACCCAGGGGTCAAGCCTGCATCTCTTGTGCCTCCTGCATTGGTAGACAGATTCTTTACCATTGAGCCATCTGGGAAGACCCATCCATACACATAACTTGGAACCAAAAAAAAAAAGAAGACAGATTTCCATTTCAACTCCCCTTTTTAAAAAGCCTAATGTATACAAAGCCCCAAAATTAGGGTTATAGGAAGCCCTTGACAACAACGAATTGTCAATTTTCTTATATGCAAAGGGACCTTGCAGCTTCTTTCTTCTGCTAAGATTTTAAGGACCAAGGACAGTTACAGATATCTATATGGATCCAGGCGGTAAATAAACTTTGCTAATATATATATGAATCATTATTGCCCCATAATAAAAGCAGAAATGGAATTGAAAAGTAATCACTTCTTCTCGGGAAAAATAATTACACATTTACTGTATTCTCTAGAAAACAAAGCCTAAAATTAATTTTTTTTCTCAGAATTATTTCTTTGATTCAGGAAAGAATTAGAACATGAGGTTATGAGCACTGTATTCAACCCATTGGCACGCTGTGGAAATGAAGTAGTGTGAGACTGAAAACTGAGAGTTGGAAATTGCATTGCCTTGGAAAGGCTGAGATTGAGGCTTGATTTCTTAGGACAGAAAGGCTTTTTAGGACAGAAATCTCAAAGGCTGAAATTGAGGCTTAATTTCTTAGCACAGCATCTGAGCTCATGTCTGTTTCTGGTTATGCACTGGTAACCTGGGCTGGAGAGGGGAAGGCTGGCCCCCACCCTGGGTAGCAAAGTACGGTGTGGCCCCAAAGGTATCAATGCATATCACTTAAATGCTCAAGGTCAGAGGAGTGCTGCTTTGGGTATGGAGTGGGGAAGGAAGCAAATTAAATTGTTCTCTCTAGATTTTATTTCATGATGAGCCAATTCAGTTCAGTTCACTCAGTCATGTCCAACTCTTTGCGACCCCATGAATCGCAGTATGCCAGGCCTCCCTGTCCATCACCAACTCCCAGAGTTCACTCAGACTCATGTCCATCAAGTCATATCAAAATCAAGGATATATCCCTGGAAAATTACTTTCAGACTTTCAGGCTGCTGTTAAGTATACTAGATTTCAGCCAGGCAATTGGACCACATTGGTTTTAAAAACCCTGAGGTGTAGAAGTGAGGAGCACAGAGGGTCTGGCCAGAGGGAGGACACACAGGCACATTTCTCACTGAAGAAGACATAGGGCTGGATCTCCATTAGAACTAACCTACGCGAGCCTCACGCTTTTGTTCTGTATAATGAGGAGAGTGTTATCTACCTTATTGACTATGATGCTGTTTTTGTTTTTTCATTGAATTATGGTTGGTTTACAATGTTGGGTTAGTTTCAGATATACAGCAAAGTGATTCATACATATACTTTTTCAAATTCTTTTCCATTGTAGTTTATTATAAGATACTGAATATAGTTCCCTGTGCTATGCAGGAGATCCTTGTTATTTATCTGTTTAATCTACAGTAAGGTGTATCTGTTAATTCCAAACTCTTTATTACTCCTCCCCCCCTTTCAGACCTCCCTTTCCCCTTTGGTAACCATAAGTTTGTTTTATGTATCTGTGAATATATTTCTGTTTTGTAAATAAGGGCATTTGTATCATAGTTTAGATTAACATATAAGTGGTATGTGCATGCTCTGTCGCTAAGCATGCCCGACTCTTTGAGACCCCATAGACTGTAGCCCTACAGGCTCCTCTGTCCCTGGGATTTTTCAGGCAAGAATCTTCAAGTGGGTTGCCATTTCCTCCTCCAGAAAATCTTCCCAACCCAGGGATTGAACTCACATCTCTTGCATCTCCTGCTTTGGCAGGTGGATTCTTTAGCACTGAGCAACCTGAGGAGCTCTACATATAAGTGATATCATGCTTGTTTTTCTCTGACGTGTTAATACTTCACTTAGTATGATCATCTCTAGGTTCATCCAGGTTCATCCATGTTGCTGCAAATGGCAATATTTCATTCTTCTTAATGTATACCATATCTTCCTTATCTAGTCATCTGTCGATGGACAGTTTACTTCCAAGTCTTGGCTATTGTAAGTAGTGCTACTATAAAAATTGAGCTGCATGTATCTTTTTAAATTAGAGTTTCCATCTTTTCTAGATATATGCCCAGGAATGGGATTGCTGGATCATATCGTAGCTCTGTTTTTAGTATTTTAAAGAATGTCTATACTGTTCTCTGTAGGGCCCGCACCCATGTAAATTGCCAGTAACAGTGTAGGAGTGTTCCATTTTTCAATATTATCTCCAAAATTTCTTTTTTGATGATGGCCATTCTGACCAGTGTGAAGTAACACTTCACTGTAGTTTTGCTTTGCATTCCACCAGTAGTTAGAGATGTTGAGTATCTTTTCATCTTATCTTCTTTGGAAAAATGTCTATTTACATCTTCTGCCTATTCAAAAAAATATCTTAACCTGAGTAAACCATTTGTATATTTTGGAAATTAATTTCCTATTGGTTGCATCATTTACAAATATCTTCTCTCATTCCATAGGTTATCTTTCTAATGGAGTGTAAAGAATTTAAAAAGTAATTACCTCCACAAGCCTCATATTCTAGAATAGATCTGTTAAAAAGGCCCTCAGGGCATCTGTCAATTCAAGAAAAGGCTTACTGAATTTAGGAAAAGAAGGTAATTTTCAGATGTTTCAAAGAATAGTACTTGTTGTAAAGAATGGATGGATGGAGGACTAAAACTTGTATCGTTTATAGGAAACAGTACTTCTCCACACTAAATTTGAACCATCTTGACCATGTTAGAATCAAAGTGAAGTGAATACTCTGGAAATTTCAACACATTTTAGCAGAGCTACATTAAGTACCTGGAAAGTAAACCTAATTTTCTCAAAAAAACTAACCTGGCCTAATAGCCCCATTTGCAACTGATATTTTTGATTTACATGAATGTGAAAATAATGACTTGAATCTGAGAACCCAGAAGATAATGACTACTTTTCTAAAGTTAAAGTGAAAAATCAAAAATCTTTTCAGAATGTCTCCTGATCTTGGTCAATTAATTGTAGAATTTTTTTTAAATAGCAGTTATATTTGAAATTTGAGCATTGCTAAGTTGTTTGCATATATGATGTCTTGTCTTTGTACACAGGCCTTTTTCTATGTACAAAATAAGAGGTCATATCAGGTCTCACATCTTTTGTCATCCCACTTATTTTGAGTTTTTTAGTTTACTGGAAGAGCAAATGCAGGAAGATCTGGTACACAGAGCTTTACTACTACTGTTTATGAACTGAGCATTTAAAATTAATAGAAGTTATTCTCTGTCATAAAAAAATAGATCTATCAAAAAGTAAAACAATTAGGTACTGAAAAATCTGGCCATGTTTGAGGTTTAGAAAATGATTAAATACTAGTTTTTAAATGTTTTGGCTTTGGAATGTTGCCAAATGGGTTTTGCCAAACACATTTTTCTGTCATTTCACAACCCATGTGTGTGTTTTAATGAATGTATAATCCGTATGTTCTGATTCACTTAAACTTGACAAAATCTGTTTTAAGAATAATATGATTTCCAAGAAGACTTTATAGCTGTCCTAAGAAGTCACATCTTTAATTTTAAAAAGGAAGTCATAGTTTATGATGAATAAATGGAACTGATTTGTAAATTTGGAATACAAATCTAAATCTGAAATCCACATTTTAACAGCTTTACTAGCTCATATTTAGTGAAATAAGATTCAACTCTAAGTTATCATTATGCTATGTAAATGGAAGGTAAAGGGAGACACGGAACGTCTTCCTACATCTGTTGAATGTACCAGGAAGAAAGAGGGCAATGGTGAAATGACAGAAAATTCAAATTTATGTTTCTTTTGTATAGCATACTCAACCCTGAAAATACCTCCCAAGGTAATTTACAACAAACATTTTAAAACTAACATGAACTGAAAAGGAATAGATAGTAAGGTAAAAGCAACGTGTACCTGAGGAAAAATTCATATCCTAGCTGGAATCAGAAATGACTCTGGGCTCCACAAGGAAGGAAAGCTGAACCTGAGGTTGAGATTGGAGCTAAAATGGTTTCATTTCACACCATAAGGTTGGGAGCAGCCCTTATATCACAAGTGAAAAAAACACAAATTCTCTGTAGATGAAAACATTTTCTGGTTAGGACCTCAATTTTTACAGAATAAATTATGCGCTATGACATCTAGAAGATGAAACAAACCTAAAGTTATATGCAGTATATGTTCATAACACAAAAAACAGCTTACACACACACACAATGACATAAGAAAGCAAGTTACCATAATTGAAAGTCAGCAGAAAAAAATAATAACACCAGGGTCCCAAGAGTGTAAGATATTGGACATATCAGATATAGATTGTGTGTAAAGAGTTTATAGAAAAATATAATTTTAAAAGTAAGCAATTAATAGATATCATCAAAAAATAACATAGCTTATTTGAAAAAGAACCAAATAGAACTTTTAGAAATGAAAATTAAAACAATGAAATAAAAGTACAATAATAAAATACAAGTACAATGGTTATATAAAACAAATACAGTTAAGAAAATTTAACAGAATAGTGCATAAAGACATGAGAAGATGGAAATGAAAAATGAAAGAAATTTTAAAGGACATGGAGAAAAGAATGAGAAACCAATAAAAATCTGTGTCAAAATAAGAACCTTTTTTTTAATGGAGTAACAGTAGTTAAAGAGATAATCGAGATAATTTTCTAGAACAATAGGAGACATGCATTCAGAGAAATCAAAATGTAAGACAAGCAGTATAAAAAAAAAAATCACACTATCATGAAGCTTCAGAACATCAAATACAAAAGGAAGTTCTTTAAAGCATTCAAAAAGAAATTACTTGTAAGGAAACATCAATAGGCAACTTCTCAAAATCAATGCCAAGAAAATAGAATGATATTTTAATGTATGATGAGAAAATAATTTAATTCAGAACACTGTATGCAGCATAACTGCTTTTAATGATGAGAGTAAAAGAGAAAAAGAAAAAAAGCTCAGCATTTACTCCCATAAGAAATTTACTAAAGAGACTTCTGTGAAACATACCTCATAGAAAATAAAAGAAAAAAAAAAGACTCCAAAAATAAGGTCTAAGAAGTAAGAAGTTGAGACGATCAAATAACTGTAACCTAAAAATAGTCTGTCTAATTAAAAATAAGTATACCATCTTTATAAAAATTAAAACCTAAGAGATTAGCCTGTTTCTAATCAATATTTTCTTTATAAAAATTAAAACCTAAGAGAATAGCCTGTTTCTAATCAATATTTTCTTGGAAGTCTGTTGTGGGTTGAATGTTTTCTCCTCAAAAGAAATGCCAGAGTCCTAACTCCTAGAGTTTGACCTTATTTGAAAGGTCTTCACAGATGCCGCTAAGGATCTGAAGATAAGAACATCCTAAATTTCAGATGGGTTCTATATCCATGGAGTCTGTCCTTATAAAAGAAAGGAGACAGAGATGAGAGAACAAACACAAAGAGGGAAAGTCATGTGAAACAGGAGGAGAGATTGGAGTTATGCAGCTGTAAACCAAGGGATGCCAAGGATTGCCAACGGTCATCAAAAGCTAGCAGAGAAGCATGGAGCAGATTCTCGCTCAAGAGCCTCAAGAAGGCACCGATACTGCAGACGTCTTGATTTCAGACTTCTGCTGTTTGGAGGAGCCACTCAAGATTTTCTAAAATGTGAAAGAAAAAGTAAGGTCATTGAAACAAACTAAAAAGAAAAATAAGGATGGAGGATCTGCCATACTATCTGTTGTAAATCCATACACAATGGTTTTCAATTGATCATGTTATCAGTAGTAGAGTGTTTAAAATAGTGATGGTGGGAATGATTTTCTTACAATGATTAGGAAAATGCTTTTTAACAAAAGCTAGTATCTTGCAATGCGTGAGGCAGTCCTGCAGTATGTGAGGCAGTATAAAGCCTTACATAGTATTACCCCAAATGCCAAGAGTTTTCTGATTAAGATATACTGAGCTCTTATCTGGCAATACATTGTCTAATAACTTAAACAATAAAGACCCTTACATATGTGGAAACTAGATATATTAAACAAATAACGTTGCAGATCATTAAGTAAAGGATGGCCTACGCAATCAGTGATATTAGGACAATTTAGTATCTTTATGGAATAAGATGTCCTTTGATCCCTACTTCATATTACATTTTAAGTGAAATCTTTTAAACTGTTAGAAGAAAATTTATGAACATACTTTATGTCTTTGGAGTAGAAAAGGTTTACTAAAAAATACCCCAAAGCACTAGCCATAATATAAAAATATATGACTACATTAAAACTAAACACTTCTACTTATCAAGAGATAATAGGGAAAGTTAAACAAACCACAAAATGGGAGAAGATATTTTCCAAAACATAAATAAAATAGTACTGTGCATGCTTAGTTGTGTCCAACTCTGTGTGACCCCATCAACTGTAGCCTGCCAGGCTCCTCTGTCCATGGGATTCTCCAGGCAAGAATACTGGAGTGGGTACCATTGTCTCCTCCAAGGGACCTTCCCGACCCAGGGATTGAGCCTGCATCTCTTAGGTCTCCCGCATTGTCAGGCAGGATCTTTACCACTAGTGCCACCCAGAAAGCCTAAGATAGTACTGTGTCTATACCATATAAAGTTCCTGCATCAAGGCAATAAGGTTAAAGACAACCTAATGGTGAATGGGAAAAACACTTAAGAAATGTTTTACGTAAGATGTATAGAGGACAAACATATGAAAAAATACTCAGTCTCACCAGTAATCAAGGAAATAAAAGTTAAGAACTAAATTAAATTTCATACTAAATGGCAAAAAATAAGAAATCTGGCAATATTAAGCATTAGCAGGAATCTAGAACAAAGAAAACAGTATCTGTCACTATTGGAGTTGTTAATTGGTACAATCGTTTGGAAATCAATTTACCTTTATCTTAAGTTTTTCTACCCAGTATGTTCATAACATACAAATATGAAACTGAAAGCTTTATGAATACCCTTAATCTGATGATTTTTCATTCAATTATTTCATTTATAAACATTTCTGATTAAGGCTTAATTTATTTTATGATCTGATAATGACTTCTAGCACATAGTTTAAAAATATTGTTCTAGACAAACTCATATGTTATCACAGAAACAAGATAATTCAAAATTTTCATAGTGACATTTTTATAACTGCAAAAATTGGAAATAATTGAAATGTCCATCAACAGAAAAATATAATTATATTGTGATATAGTCAGACAAAGTAATATTACATAACAATGAAAATGAGTGAGTTCTTGCAAAACATCAATGAATCTTTTTTCTTTAACTTTTAATTTTGTATTGGGGTAGGTCTGTCTAGTCAAGGCTATGGTTTTTCCAGTAGTCATGTATGGATGTGAGAGTTGGACTGTGAAGAAAGCTGAGTGCCCAAGAATTGATGCTTTTGAACTGTGGTGTTGGAGAAGACTCTTGAGAGTCCCTTGGACTGCAAGGAGATCCAACCAGTCCATTCTAAAGGAGATCAGTCCTGGGTGTTCTTTGGAAGGAATGATGCTAGCATTATTTCATCCTCTTTAATAGCTGAGTAATATTCCATTTTGTACCATGTTTCCACATATGCGGGGAGCTGCCCATGAGAACGGGGTCCTTTGTCCGAAGGACACAGCTCTGGGAGCTGCCTCAGTACTTGAGGGTTTGCTTGCAAACATAGCTCTCTGTCCCGCCACCCCAGAGATTAGGCGCTTATTTACTGCAGACACCTGGAGTTCTGTGCAAACTTCTCACGCACAGAGAAATGTTATCTGGTGTAAGAAATAATAACAGGGTGCCATTCCCATGCTCTCAAGATTTCTTGTGACTGTTTGTAAGATGTATAGGTCAACCAAGAAAAAATGTCAACTGTCTTGTCTTTCTCATGCTCTTCTGTATAAATATAAGATGCTGAATAAAGTTGGTGTCAGACTGCATCCCTTCATGGAGACGTGTCTGAACCTCTCAACCCCATCTTTGTTGTAGTCTCTTGCTGTAGTTTCCTTTCTCAGCCCCGCCGTGCGTTCTGGGGACCTGATCGACTTTGCCGGCTGGCACCAGCACACATAGGCACCGCATCTTTATCTGTTCCATTGTTGGTGGGCACTTAGGTGTTTCCCTGTCTTGGCTATGGCAAACAGTGCTACAATGAACAGAGAAATTCAAGGAACAATTCCATTTATCAGCGCATCCAAAAAAAAAAAAAATAGACCTCAGAATAAACCTATTTAAAGAGACAAAATAAACCTACCTAAGGGCTTCCCTCATGGCTCAGTGGTAAAGAATCCACCTGCCAAAGCAGGGGATGCAGGTTTTACACCTGGGTCAGAAAGATTCCCTGGAGAAGGAAATGGCAACCTACTCCAGTATCTTGCCTGGGAAACGCCATGAACAGAGGAGACTCGTGAGCTACAGTCTATGGGGCCACAAAAGCGTTGGACACTATTTAGTGATGAAAAAGCAGTAAGGAGACAAAAGACCTCTACTCCAAATACTATAAGATAATGATAAGAGAAATTAAAGAAGACACAAACAGATGGAACAATATACCATCGTCATGGATTGGAAGAATCAACGTGGTCAAAATGACTATACTACCCGAGGCAATCTACATATCCAATGCAATCTCTATCAAATTATCAACATTTTTGTTGATAATTTTTTATCAGCATTTTTCACAGAACTAGAACAAAAAATTTCAAAATTTGCATGAAGACACAAAAGACCCCAAATAGCCAAAACAATCTTGAGAAAAAAATGGAGCTGGAGGAATCAGTTCCCTGACTTCAGACTATATTACAAAGCTACAGTCATCAAAACAATATGATGCTGGCACAAAAATAGAAATATAGATTAATGGAACAAGATAGAAAACCCAGAAATAAACCTATGCACCTATGGTCAATTAATCTATAACAAAGGAGGCAAAACTATACAATGTTGGAAAGACAGTCTCTTCAACATATGGTGCTAGGAAAACTGAACAACTACATATAGGAAAATGAAATTGGATCATTTGTTAACATCATACACAAAAAATAAGCTCAAAATGGATTAAAAACCAAAATGAGAGACTAGACACTATAAAACTCCCAGAGGAAAACATAGGCAGACCACTCTCTGGCATAAATCACAGCAATATTTTTTTGATCCTTCTCCCTGAATAATAGAAATAAAAACAAAAATAAACAAATGAGGCCTACTTAAACTCAAAGGCTTTTGCACAGCAAAGAAGACAGTAAAGAAAATGAAAAGACAACCCACAGAATGGGATAAAATAGTTGTAAATTATGTGACTGACAAATGTGATCTTATTTTATCAGATCACAAAATAATCTCCAAAATTTACAAACAGCACATGATGCTTAACAGCATCAAAACAAACAACCCAGTCAAAAAATGGGCAGAAGACCTAAGTAGACATGTCTCCAAAGAAGACATGCAGATGTCCAACAGGTGCATTAAAAGATGTTCAACATCACTAATTATGAGAGAAATGCAAATCAAAACTACAATGAGATATCATCTCACACCACCTAGAACGTGTTCAGTTGCTCAGTCATGTTTGATGCTTCGTGACTCCATGGAAAATGTAGCCTACCAGGCTCCTCTGCCCATGGGATTTCCTGGCAAGAATACTGGAATGGGTTGCCATTTCCCCCTTCAGGGGATCTTCCTGACCCAGGGATGGAATCCTCGTCTCCTGCATTGGCAGGCAGGTTCTTTACCACTGAGCCACTTGGGAGGCCCCCAGCCAGAAGGGCTATCAAAAAAAATCACAAACAAAGAATACTGGAGAAGATGTGGAGAAGAGGGAACTCTCCTACACTGTTGGTTGGAATGTAAATTGGTATAGCCACTTTGGAGAACAGTTTAGAGGTTCCTTAAAAAACTAAAAATAGAGCTACTGTATGACCCTGAAATCCCACTCCTGGGCATATGTATCTGGTGAAAAATATCAAGAAATCTTATACATATTATTTTATGGGTTAATACTTACAACGTAATTTTTATAAAGCTAAAACAGTAAAAAACAAATTATCTAAATTTTAGATTATACATACAAATCTAAAGAGAAAAGAAAAATCAAAGAAATGCTAAATTCAAAATTCAGAACAATTGTTACTCCTGGGTACAAAGCAATGGACTCAGAAAAGAGTATGCAGATGGCTACGATGGAAATAGGTCTTGTCAGGTAATGGGTTTATGTTCATTTATTTTATTATTTTCCTGCCTCACACTTTCCCAAAATATGTTATGAGTATATTAAATCTTAAATTGGTTTGGCCAAAAATGTTCTTGGTTTTTAAGTAAAAGAAACCATTTTGACCAAGAACTTTATAGAACAACTTCTTTATTGTTTTGTTCCACGTCTGCTATTTTTCAGGCAACTTCATAATTCCATCTTCCCAAACTTTTATCATTTTTGAGCAACAAATTGTTCCAGGTATCTTTTGGAAGATACCTGTTCCAGTCTTCCAAGGAATTGAAATTTTTTCCACTAATAGAGTTTTGTAAAGGCCAGAATAAATGGAAATCTGAAGGTGCAAACATCTGGTGAATATGGCAGAAGAGTTAGAACTTCACAGTCAAGCTGTAAAAGCTTTTGCCTGGTCATCAAAGAAACATGTAGTCTTATGTTATCCTGATGGAAGATTGTGAGTTTTCTGTTGACTAATTCTGGATGCTTTTCATCGAGTGCTTTCAGTTTGTCTAACTGGGAGCAGTACTTGTTGGAATTAATCATTTGATTTTCCAGAGGGAGCTCATCATAGAGGACTCCCTTCCAACTTCATGGTATACACATCATCTTTGGATAGAGACCAGTCTTTGGTGTGGTTGGTGATGGATCCTTTCACTTGCCCCGTGATCTCTTCCATTCCACATTATTGTACTGTATCCGCTTTTCATCGCCCATCACAATTTGTCCTAACAATGGAAAGCTTTTGTTACATTTCAGTGGAGAATCACATGCAGAAATATAGTCAAGAAAGTTTTTTCTGTTTGTGTGGAACCCAAACATCAAAGCAATTAACATAATCAAGCTGGTACAAATGATTATCAATGTTTGATTTGGATATTTTTAGTATATCAACCATCTCCCATGTGGTAGAATGTTGATTGTTCTCAGTTCATTAACTGAGAACAATTCTCAATCAAATTCTCAATTTGATTACTATCAACTTCAACTGGTTTAATTGACCATGGAGCATTGTCCAGTGAGAAATCTCCAGCATGAAGTGTCACAAACCACTCCTGACATGCTTGCTAAGTCACAGCATCTTCTCCATATACTGTACATATCTCTTTTTTTTTCATTTCAATTGCAATTTTACCTTTCTTGAAGTAATAGAGCACAATGTGCTGAAAAAGTTGCTGTTTTACTTCCATCTTCAATATTAAAAGGGCTACCCAAAATTCATCAACTTTGTTGTGCTCTTTTTAATTCATGCTGATATGACAGCTGTCACAATACAATCTAACAAAACTGTTTCAAATGAAGTCAAAGACAACTAAGCACTACTAGGGCCATCTTACGGGAAAAAAATCAAATGAATGTTTTGGCCAACCCAATATAATGGAATCTAAAACAAACAAAAAATCTGAAAAAGAACCCTTTAGTAGTTCAAGGTTTTGAAACCCAAGATGCTATTGAGATAGATGTTAACACACACTTTTTAATTCCCATGAAACAAGTAATAGATGGCCAGGGAGAGTCATGCAAGAACTTTCTGGAAGCTTAACTGGATTCTGAATGAGTTACCTAGGGAGGTGTGTCTCTTGAGACACTTTAGTGTTCCTTGACAGTCATATGTCTTCTGTGGTTTAGGAGTGGTCTTGTCTAAGGCCGGGATTGATGTTCAGAGGATGGATTAGATGACCTCTTTGATCTTCAGCATACGGTACTTGGTTTTCCTGTCTTATCCTCTGGGCCTTGACAACAGCACAGGCTCTCTCTCTCTGCCATGCCTTCCCTGTCTACATTAAACAGTCTACCAGGGGACACAGACATTCTACTTTTAAGTAAATAGTATCTCTTGGACAAAACATTCATCAGAAGTGATATATAAATCTAACAACCTAAACTATCAACCCCAGTACTTTGAACTTTTTACCTTCCTCAAGGAATCTTAATGTCCATAGAGACTAAAGTGAATACACATAAACATATCCGTACTATGCAATATTGCATTTAAAAGTCTGTGTATCTACCAACAAAAAAAAATAGAAAATGTATCTCAAGAAATATATATAAGTAAATGTGTATACACATTATATATATATGTACATATATAGGCAATGGCACCCTACTCCAGTACTCTTGCCTGGAATATCCCATGGATGGAGGAGCTTGGAAGGCTGCAGTCCATGGGGTCGCTGAGAGTGGGACACGGCTGAGCGACTTCACTTTCACTTTTCACTTTCATGCATTGGAGAAGGAAATGGCAACCCACTCCAGTGTTCTTGCCTGGAGAATCCCAGGGACGGGGGAGCCTGGTGGGCTGCCGTCTATGGGGTCACACAGAGTCGGACACAACTGAAGTGACTTAGCATAGCATAGCATGTATACACACACACAAAGATACACATGAAAATACAGTTCTTAAAGATGATTCTACAACTAGTAACGATGATTTTAGAGACTAAATAAAGTAATAATATCCATACTGCTGATCTCTTGGTTGCACCCTCGGCAGGTTCTTGATCAAGGGAGGTAACAACTCAACAACCCCAGTCGCTGGGGAAGTTCCTGGATTCCAGGTTCATCTCACTCCAGCCACATGAGAAAACTTCAGAAGCCAAAAATCAAGCAACTAATTCTCACTTAGGTTATATCTACAGGAATATATGCTCCACTATCACAGTTAATAAGTTTATATTTCAAAATAATTTGAGGTTCATGTATACAAGGATCTTCATACTGAACTTGTTAGACTAATCAAAACAATTCAGTAATCTCCATACCCCCGCCCCTGCCTGGTGCCATGCACAGTGACATACAGTTTCACTTTTCATAGAGTATCTGCATTTTGTGAACTAGGGTAACTTAATAAAGTTATTTTCCTTTTACTTTTTTTTTTTCATTTGGGGAATGTTTCAGGGGTCTTTGACTATCTGTTCACAGACAGAACATAAAACAATTCTGTTTCTTAAGGAAAGGAAATTCCAACTCATTAGAATACGTCTCATTTATTATTTGCAGTAGAGGGAAAAGGGTGGGCTCAAGGAGAACTTTCTATTTTCCTATTAGACTAGAAGACTTATACAATAAGAATGTATTTGTATATTATTTGTGTCCTTTAAAACAAAGTCGATTGAAAAGGAAATCACTGGAAGGAGATGAGACATTAGCAGGGCGTATGATGTAACACACATGACCGCAATTTGAAGTTTTCAAGGCAAAAATCTGTGTTCAATTTGCCACTGGAGTCTTACAGCAAGCATTGTATTTCCCCTCGCACCCCCACCCTCAAAGCAGCAGCCAGCTGCAACGCAGATTCCCACCCAGACGGAATGCAGGTGAAACACCAGTACAGCAAGAGCCCAGTCAAAAGGGGGGCATGTGGAGTTTGGAGAGTTTTAGAAAATTTTATTGCAGGAACACATGTGTTAGCGGAGCAGATGGAAGCAATTATGGCAGGAAAACTTTGCCCTATCCTTAAAACCACATTCCAATAGTGTGAGCTCAGGCTAATGACTATCCTTGAGGACAAGTAAAATCAGACCACAGTGAGTTTTGAAGATCGACTTCATTTTGCATCAGGTCGTGATCTGCCTGCTAAAAACTCCTCAGAACTCGATATTATCTCTTTTCACCAGAAAGAGAGGTGACCTCAAATTCACTCATCTAAAATTAATATGCTTTCCTCTAGTCTCTGTTATAAACCTCATCTGACACTTGCATTTTAGACTCCGACTGGTAGGAAGTATCAATACAACTATAAATAGTTTGATTATTCCAGATAGGAGAAATTCACTTCATTTGAATATTTCTGTGCATGTAGTCCTTTCTGAAATGTTCTTCTCTGTGAGGGAGACAGGCAGACACCTGCTATCTCCTTTAATAAATAGTATCACAGGAGTAAGGATGAAGAAAATAAAGCAGAATGAGGTTTAGTGTTAAATCTTTGACCCATAAAACAGTCAGAAGAACTAGATATAAATCCAGCTCCATGAACTTTCTTGTCTAAGGGTTTATTTTGCAGACTTGGACACTAAAGTAATTTTTCTCCCTCTTTAGCATTGTCATATAATAGTTTCTCCTTACAAGAGATTCTCAAAACCCTGGCTGGTAATGATTATGGCTGTATAGATAGTGTTGTCTTACAGTAGTATAGTATCACTCACCAAAGGGGTTCAACTTCTTTACTCTCATGAAACCACTGACTGAATAATTTATTGAAAAGGGAATAAAAGGACTAGAAAGGTATGAAAATTCAGGGCCCAAAAGAAATAAAATAGATTTTTCAGTTTCTAAATTAGTCTTCTGGCAATATGCATAATCTTCCTTCCTATCAAAAGATGAAATAATTTAGATATTTAAGACTTGACTTTTTAAATATTTTGTTACTGAAAGTAGAGGAATAAATGATAGTTTAAGTATAACTTTGGTTTTGAGCTCTTTCGTTTAAGACACAAGGCACAATTTCAAAGGTAGTTCAAACAGTCGTGCCAGCTCATTATATTAACACAAAAAGTGAAAGTGAAGCCGCTCAGTTGTGTCCGACTCTTTGCGACCCCACGGACTGTAACCTACCAGGCTCCTCTGTCCACGGGATTTTCCAGGCACAGATACTGGAGTGGGTTGCCATTTCATTCTGCAAACGCAAAGGCACAGACCAAAAGTTAGAAACTGCAGCTTTCACTCCTTGTTTTTCCAGGACCATGCTTGTTACTTTGGACAAGTGACTTAACTTTCCAGTTCTCAGTGAGCTCATGCAAAATGGGAAGAATAATGCCTGCCTTATTTCCTAGGTTAATTAAGTATGGAAATAAGAAAAACGCGTTTGAAAGTGTAACTGGAAGTGTGTTTGCCTAGGTGACCCAAGAAAGTGTAGTCTCCTATAAGTGACTAAATATATAACTCTCGTTTTCTAATCTACTTTATCAAGACCTCTAGATAATAATGTATGTTTCTAATTCAATGCTTTAGAATTCTGTGGAAATATATCAATTCAGCAAATGCAATTGTTGAGAATAACCAAATCCTCACTGTGAAATTAACTACTACATTGAGTTTATTGGCAACTGACTCACCCGTGTATGTATTAGTATAGCACATAATCCAGAGCACCTGTGATCTGCCATACTTTGCATTAGATGTTACGGATACAGTCATGAGGAAAATAGGGTAACCATAGCTGAAGTAAGAACAGATGCTAGGCAGAAGCTGGGGGACTAGGAGGAGGAGGAGATGAATGGCCTAAGGGAACTCCTGGGCTTGGTCATCCAAGGCTGCCAGTGTAGTGAAGAGGCTCAGATTAAAACCACGTGGTCCAAATGAAAAGGCAGAAAGTGATGTTCTTGATTAGCCAAATTTGAAGCACTGTCAGAATAGCAATCCCATCATCCCTTTCATGACTAACAGTCCTACTGGCCAGCATCGGAGGCACAAGGCTAGAAGGCTTATCTCTTATTATTTGTCAGTTGATTTTGTCTCTCCTATTTCAGGAAATATTTCAAATCCATTTCAGTCTCCCCAAATCCCCAGTGAGAGCACCCTCATGCATGGAGATATTTTGTCTCCACAGGGATAATGAAGGTCTTTCCATTTCATTTACAATACTCGTCAGGGAGAGCAGGTCAGTCTTACAGAGCTGAGTCCTTAACCTATGTTCGCCAATGTTATCTCCAGGTAGATAGTGTCAGAATTGAATTGAATTGTAGGATACCCGGCTGGTGTCCTGAAAACTGCCAACATTTGGTGCAGGAAACCTCCCCTTTTACATGCTGCAAATCTGATCTCAAAACACCGAAGATTAGTGTATGTCATAACTGTCATTGGTTTATCTTTCATCCCCATGTCCCCCGTATTTCATCTCCATGATAGCAGAGCCTTTGTCTACCTTCCACATTGTTTCATTCTCATGGCCCTGCACAGTGCTTATCCTAATGTAAGCACTCAAAGACTGAAAGAACAACATGACCAAATTTTGCTCATAGTATGTTATAAACAGGGCTGTAAGAATACACAAAAGGGTGCAAGTAACAATGACTTAGAAACAGGAGGGAAATGGAGAGGCAAGAAAGAAGAAGGCTTCTTAAAGCAGGAAAATTAACAGCTGGGTGCAAAAGAGTAAAGTAGCTGTTGCCAGGTCAGAAAAAGAAGTAAGGGACTATTCTACACAGTAACAAAACTGTGAGTAATGGCAAGGCTTTATTTCAAGGAATCATATGTTTTAGGGCTCAATATAAATAGAACATAGAGTAGACTGATGGAATGCAGTTTATGAGGCTGAAATTGTACCAGCCTGGTGGCTCAGATGGTAAAGAATCTGCCTGTAGTGCTGGAGACCAAGATTCAGTCCCTGGGTTGGGAAGATCACCCAGAGAAGGGAATGGCATCCCACTCTAGTGTTCTTGCCTGGAAAATTCCATGGACTGAGGAGCCTGGTGGGCTATAGTCCACGGGGTTGCAAAGAGTTGAACACGACTGAGCAGTTTTCGGAGAAGGCAATGGCACCCCACTCCAGTACTGTTGCCCAGAAAATCCCATGGATGGAGGAGCCTGGTAGGCTGTAGTCCATGGGGTCACTAAGAGTCGGACACGACTGAGCAACTTCACTTTCACTTTCCACATTCATGCATTGGAGAAGGAAATGGCAACCCACTCCAGTGTTCTTGCCTGGAGAATCCCATGGACGGAGAAGCCTGGTGGGCTGCAGTCCATGGGGTCACACAGAGTCGGACACGACTGAAGCGACTTAGCAGCAGCAGCAGCAGAGCAGCTTTCAGATGTCATGAAAAATTTAATGCAACATGTTAAGATGTTTGTGCTTTAAATATTGCACAACAGGAGCCATAAAAATTTATTAGAAAGAGAATATATGTCTGTGTGTGTATATATATATGTATAATTTGACTTTTAGGAAAATAGATGTGATAGAGGATGCAATGGGTTGAGCAGAGACTGGAAAGAGGGAGATACTGGAGAAGTTATCAGTGGACCATGTAAAAAAGTGATGAGGATTTAAAGAAGGCAGTGGTGGCAGGAATCAAGAAGAGGGGTCAGAGAGCAGAAGAGAGAGGGGAAGGGGGAGGGGGGAGACACGCAGAAGATCCAGCCAATGGGGCAAAGTGATAACATAGGTGACCTCAAGCCTAGAGAATATGAATACTTTAATAACACTCTTGCTTCTTTCTGTACATTCTAAACTATCATCACATAAAAGAATTTTAAAAATAAAGAAAAAGAAGAGGCTTCTAGTTCAAGATGGTGGAGTAAAGACGGCATGCTCATCTCCTCCTGTGAGAGCACCTAAATCGCAACTAGCTATTGAACAACCATTGACAGTAGAATGCTGGAACCCACAAAAAAAGATATGCCACATCCGAAAATAAAGAAGCAGCTGCAATGAAATGGTAGGAGGGGCACCATCATGATAATATCAACTCCCATACCCACCAGATACTGCTGCTGCCTACCAGGCTCCTCTGTCCATGGGATTTTCCAGGCAAGAGTTCTGGAGTGGGGTGCCATCACCTTCTCCGACCCGCCAGATGAGTGACCCACAAACCAGAGAACAATAATACCAAAGAAGATCTCCCACTGTTGTGAAGGTTCTGAGCCCCACATTGCTCTGCGGCATGTGGGATCTTCCTGGGCCAGAGATCGAGCCCTTGTCTCCTGCATTGGCAGGTGGATCCTTTACTGCTGAGCCATAAGGGAAGCCCTCCAGATATGTTTCTAATGATTCAGTTCAGTCGCTCAGTCATGTCCAACTCTTTGAGACACCATGCCAGGCCTCCCTGTCCATCACCAACTCCCAGAGCTTGCTCAAATTCATGTCCGTTGAGTCGGTGATGCCATCCAACCATCTCATCCTCTGTCATCCCCTTCTCCTCCTGCCTTCAGTCTTTCCCAGCATCAGGGTCTTTTCCAAGGAATCAGTTCTTCTCAACAGGTGGCCAAAGGATTGGAGTTTCAGCTACAGCACCAGTCCTTCCAATGAACATTCTAATGATTAGCCATGTTTAAAATCAACTGGACTACATGATGATCTTATACTTTTATCTAGCTAGTTCACTTTTTTCTATTTCATATTCAGTGTTCCTGTTTCATTTAGTTTATATTTTCCAATTTCTCCATCTCTTTTTTTCTTGATGTTCTTTCTCAAGCCTTTATCAAGCATAGTATAAAAGCTCTTGTATACATATATAGAAATAGTATGTATAATATATATATATTAGAAAACTTATGAACTTTTGCCTAACTAAAAAAATTGTGACATTTTGATTCCACTTGTTTGACTTAATATGAATAAATGCTAGATTTCTAATTAAAAAATAGATAAGCAACAAGCAAAAAAGGTTTACTTAGTAGCACAGGGAACTACAATCAATACCTTGTAATACCCTATAATGGGAAATAATCTGAAAAATAATATATGTGTGTACATATAATTGAATCACTTTATATACCTGAAAATACTGAAAATCAACTATACTTTAATAAATTATGTATATCAAGAAAAAAATTAAAGAGAGAACGGGTTAGAAAAGAGACAAGTGATGGAATTGATGGAATTAGGGAGTGAGCTGAGAAGAAATATCAGAAGTGAATTCTGGTTTCTGAATTCAGAAACCAGAAATACTGAAATACTGAAAATACATCTGAAATACTGAAATATACCTGAAATATATACCTGAAATACTGAAAATCAATTATACCTGAAATACTGAAAATCAACTATACCTGAAATACTGAAAATCAACTATACCTGAAATACTGAAAATCAACTATACTTTAATAAAATATGTATATCAAGAAAAAAAAAAAAGAGAGAAGGGGTCAGAAGAGAGACAAGTGATGGAAGTGATGGCCTGTAAGGAGTGAACTGAGAAGAAACATCAGAAGTGAATTCTGGTTTCTAATGTAGAAGACCTAGTGAATGGTGATTCAATCACCTAAACTCAAAAACTTTGGACTTCCCTGGTAGCTAAGACAGTAAACATTCTCCTGGCAATGCAGGAGACTTGGCTTCAATCCCTGGGTCAGGAAGCTCCCCTGGAAAAGGTAATGGCAACTCACTCTAGTATACTTGCCTAGAGGATTCCATGGAAAGAAGAGGCTGGTGGGCTACAGTCCATGGAGTCGCAAAGAGTCAGACATGACTAAGCAACTAACACTTTCATTTTCAAACTCAAAAACAAAGAGAAGAAGCAAGTTTCAGAAAAAAAAAATCAATTCTTTTTTCTAATTTAAAAAACTTTTTTTTTCTAAATAGGCAGAAAACTTGAAATGCACTGAAGAAATGCAAAGGGAAAAAAGCCAACTGGATTCCCACCTCCTAACTGCTATCATTAATAAAAGTTTGCTATGTGGCAGTATATGTGCACAGAGACATAGAGATTTTTGTTTGTTTTGTTTTATGTATTAGAAGCATAGCTTTCTTTTTAATATCACAATATATTATACCATTTTACAAAATAAAACAAATGTTAACAAAGTAAGTAAATGTTTTTCTACACCATAATTTGCTAACGGCTTCTTAACACAGTATATTGTCATATGGTACACCAAATTTTACTTAACTAATTCCCCATTACTGAACACTTAGTCTTTTTCAAATTTTATTGTTGAAAATAATGTTACAGTGAATATTTTTTACAAATTCACTTTAAAAATACTAAAATTAAGGAACATAAAAGTCAACTGTAATAAATAAATTCTATATTCTAAATACTGTACTAAGTGCTTATGAACATTATTCAGTTCTCACTAATTTTGTCAACTCTGTTTCACAGGTAAGAAAACAAAGGCTTAAAAGAGATACATAATTTGTACATGTTCACACAGCTAAGTCCCCAAACAAGGATTCCATTACAGTATAAGCAACACACAGTCTCACTCACCGCCCTAGGCCGCCTCTCGGATGACTTTAGAAAATGTGGATTTGCCATTCAATGGAAGGCAGAAATTAAATGTTAGGCTTTGTGAGGCATCGGCATCCAGGTGAATGGATCACAGTTCAGCTTTCGATTCACATGGGGAGATGTCTGATTAGACGGCTGACCCCAGATGAATTTAATCAGAGTATCAGGTTGAGAGAGAGTAGACCCCAGGTTTTAGCAGGTTTTAAAAGCGCCGCAGGTATTGCTAATATGCAGCCAGTGCTGAGAATCATTGATATAAAGCAACTGAAGCCTAAAGCTAAGGACGAGATAAGATTGCCACGAGGCTACACACAGAATGGAAAGTAAAGACACTGCGTGCTCAGTCGGTCAGTTGTGTCCGACTCTTTTGCAACCTTACAGACTGTAGCCTACCAGGGTCCACTGTTCATGGGATTTTCCAGGCAAGAATACGGAGTGTGGGTTGCCATTTCCTTCTCTAAAAGACAATACAGAGAGGCAAACAAAGTTCAAGTCAGCTGTAGCAGGCAGAAGAAAGAATCTATCCAGAAACGATATTCTAGGGATTATGGAAGAGAGAATTTTACCAACAATATGTATATGAAATCAAACACATACCCACAGGTGTCATTCAACAATTTCAACTAATTTGTTGTATGAACTCAGGGTGATATTGATGTAAACTGCCAGTCTTTCTTGACTTGCCAACTAACCTTCACCAGAACAGCTCAGATGTGAGTCTTTTGTCATCCTGTTTTTGCATTGCTCTGTGGTCACTCTGGTTAGTTCCTTTCTATATCCCAGAATGGTCCCCTGACAGAGTTGCTTATAGGCTGGTAGAAAATGCTATATCTGCATAAATACTTTCACTCAGTGCAGTAACTTTCTGCTGCTTGCCTCAAACATGCAAACTTTGATAACCATACATTTTGATATATTAAATCATTTATCACATTTTATAAAGAATATATATATATATGTTGCTATTTATTTGTTAAGTCATGCCCAACTCTTTTGTGACCCAATGAGCTGCAGCCCATCAGGCTCCTCTTGTCCATGGAATTTTCCAGGCAAGAATACTGGAATGGGTTGCCATTTCCTTCTCCAGGGGCTCTTCCAAACCCAAGGATTGGCAAGAGGATTCTTTACCACTGAGCCACCAGGAAAACTGAATATATACATGTTTAGAATAGTATATGTACTTTATTAATGTAGTTATATGTCACATTTTATGTTAAATAATATTTTAATTAAGCAATTATAAAATAATGTTAATCTAATATTTCATGAAACAGTTTTATTTCAACTTTTCCCCAGCATATTCTCCATCAGTCTTCATTATCATTAGGGAACTTCTAGTCATCTAAAATATTCTACAAAGCTCATTTCTGTTTTTAAGTTGAAACAGAATGTCTTTTGACACTCTGTATAGGGCTGTGACTAGGAATTCCAAGCCATACAATCTCTTTTCTATGATATCAATGCAGGTATTTTATTTAACCTAAGTACTATTCTAATTTGTTAAACTTATATAATTTTTATATATGCTTTCTATTTCATTTGGATCCTCCTACAATCGAGGCTGAAACAAAGACTAGGGTGCAGGAAGTTTACTGAGGAGGTGATTCCAGGAAGCAGAAGTGGGAGAACAGGGAGAGTGACCCAGGTTGGAGAGGAGACCTGGTGCTGCTGTGGTGGCCAGCAAGAGGGGGACAGTCCCAGTAGGACCTCCTGGGCAGTATCTCTAGTCCCTTAAGGATTGTCCGCTGAAGGCTGACTCCCAACCTCCACCCACTGGCTCCCATCTTGTCAGTGAAGGGTAAACCTGGAGGGCTTTATTTCCCATCACTGGCTCTTCACAGGTAACCTTGTGCAGTGATTCTAGTGGGCCTCCATAACTCCTGAGAAGCCGCTGGGCCAGAAAGCCTGTGCTTGAGATATGACCCTGTTGGCATCAGGTTTGTTTGTCCTCCCAAGAAATGGCCAAAATTAGTTGAGCAGATGTGGTGCAGACCGCTGGAGACCTTCATCCTGGTTCAAACAGTATTAAAACAGTATTGCGTGGTCGCTCTGAAAACCAATGAGTCCCCTGCCTCATACTTTCTGATCCCTCATTTCCTGAAACCCAGAAAGTTATTTTCAACTCATTTGTCTATTTATAATTTTATTTCCAGTAATGTGCTTATTCTACTATCTACTGATTTATCACCTTATATGTATTTATATATATAATAAACATATATTATTCACAGAGTACCATATAGTGCTATGATTATATTTCCTTTCTGTCCAACTTCTGTTTTCCTGGAGTTACAGGGCATTATTATTATTATTATTATTGCCATCAAAGATTTAGCCTTATTATTTCTATAGAACTAAAATTCTCCACTGCAAGTTCTTCCAGATTTACTTTTCTTAAATGGAAGCATTCCTCCTGGAGTCCTCCATTCCTTCTTCCGTCTTCCAGGATGGTGAAGCTGTCCTCAATCACCCTCCATTTTTCTGCACAGTCATGCTGAGTTTCTCTTTTCTTTTCATCTGTGTTCTTTTTGCTTTGACTCTTGTTCCTTTGAACCCACATCTTCCTCTTATCTGCTCTCTCTCTCTGAGAAAGAGCATAACAAGAGTTTTGATTTTTTTGAGTATTGGTCTGTAAAAAATATCTTTATTTTACCTCACTCATGCATAGTTTGGCTGGGTATATGACTTTAAGTTGAAAATTCTTTTTGCTCAGCATTTGAAAGTCATTGCATTCTAGCTTTCAGTTTTGCTGTGATACTCTAGAGTCATTGGATTTCTAATCCTTTGAATATATTCTGCTGAATTTTTCTTCTTTTTTTTTCTTTTAGCCACAATAATTTAGATGCAGATTGTCAATGTGCTAAACATTTCATGAGTCATTTCAACCTGAAAATCCATGGTCTTCAATTCTCAGAAATTTTCTTCTGTTATTGTTTAATAATATACCTTTTTTTTTCTAATTGATCATTGCTTTGTTTTCCTGATCTATTTTCAGGATGCTTTCCTTTTTCATTATTTAAAATTTTCTTTCAACTGAAACAGAAAGTGCTTTTCCTCAGGCTTGGAGTCTTCCCTTGTGCATTTTTGTTACTCTTTGCTGACTTCTTTTTAGTGTCCTACCCTTGTTGAGTTTGCTTTGCCCAGAGGCTAATAGTGCGTCTTTTGTTGTTAGCTCTTTAATGCCTCCTGAATTGCTATACAAAAACAAATTCTCTAAGGATATACTTTGGGATATTTTGCAAGTTCCCTTGTACTCCCTGCACTTCTCTGTTTCATACAAGTTTTCCTTACCTGTTTATTTAAGCTTGGATCTTGTTAGAAGCATTCCATGAATATATGGCAATCTTTGGCAAATCACTAATTCATCATACCAAGTCACTAAAAAGTTGATTGAAAGGGTGTGTAGGAGCAGCATTTGTCACCTGATGAGTTTCATTGCAGGATGTTTAGAAGGAATTCTGGACATTTTTATAGGGACTGTAAATATTGGAATTCAGACTCTTATTTTTCTAATGGTTTCTTCAGGGATGATTTCTCTAATTTCTGCCTTTCTACTTTGAGATTTGACAGTCCATTTTCTAGGAGCAAACAGAGGGGAGAAGGCTAGAGGTTTCTGTGCAATGTTTATTTTCTCTTGCTATTTCTTTT
The DNA here is from genome assembly GCF_027580195.1 of Bos mutus. NCBI lineage: Eukaryota > Metazoa > Chordata > Mammalia > Artiodactyla > Bovidae > Bos > Bos mutus. The sequence continues at coordinate 10,214,729 of NC_091630.1, read as the reverse complement.
TCACTCTGGCACCTCAACTCTACTCTCCTTTGTGCCTGGGATTCAGAGATGGGTAATTCTGTGGTTTAGTTTCTTCTGAGAATAAGGTTCTGCCTTCAGAGCAGGATGAAGTCAGAGTCTCACCTTGCTGGGGATGAGGAAGGGGTGGGGAAGTGACAGGATATGAGGGTCTGACTACTTCTTACAGATACATTTAGACTTTCAGGTAACCTTCCTATCTTCACTTCACCTCTTACTCTCATCTTCTAGGGAAGAAAGCCCGTGCCTCAATTCTGGGCCTTTCTGATTTTCTTCAACTTGAATAAACCTGCTTTGCATTGCTATCCCTTTCTGTGATAGAGTTTGGGGTTCAGCATTTTTTGGTCTCCTAAGCTAGATACTTCTCATCCATTCATTTCCTAACTCTATACACATGCCAGCATCTCTCATCCACTTTCACTTCTTCACCCATTGCTTTTGCATTTGTGAGGTGACACTTTTAAAATTTCTTTACAGTAATTTTAAAGGGGGCTTCCCAGGTGGCTCAGTGGTGAAGAATCTGCCTGCCAATGCAGGAGATTTAGAAGATGTGGATTTGATCCCTGGATCGGGAGGATCCCTTGGAGGAGAAAATGGGAACCCACTCCAGTATTCTATAGTATTTTAAAGGGCTTTCAGAAATACAAATACATATGCTCATGCCACAACATTTAGCCCAAAGTCTCAACTTCTGTTGGCTTTAGCTGCTCACATTTTGCTGCTAATTCTATTAAACAAATTCATAAAACAAAGGAACTGTAGGGTGAGCAGTGAAAAGAAATGACATTCATCAAGTGATGTTTCTCTGACAAGCACAATGCTAGGTGCTTCCCACACAAAATCCTATCAGAACCTTACAATCCTCATGATGTTCTATAATGGCCATTTTACAGATGGGGACTGAAGCTCATAAAAATTTAGTAATTTGGCAAAAATCACAAAGCTAGCCACTGGAAGAACTAAGACTCCATTTTTTTTGGTTTGTTTTTTAAATTAACTTATTTATTTTTTTTCATTTTCTGTTAAATGGTTTATTATCATTTTTTAAATTTTATTTTATTTTTAAACTTTACAATATTGTATTGGTTCTGCCAAACTTATTTATTTTAATTGGAGGCTAATTACTTTACAATACTGTAGTGGTTTTTGCCATACATTGACATAAGACTTCAGTTTGAAGCCTATGTTCTCAGTGCATCAGCAATTGTCCTGCAGGTAATTTCTCTAAGAGGTAAGGGGATGTCTCAGAATGTCAACTTATACCACCATTGTTGAACAAAATTAGAAGCATCGGATGTTTCATGAAGATTCAAAACTATTTTCATATTAAGTACTGTCTCAAAGATTTTGTCTTAAAAGACTTGCCTGTCTCTCTTTAGAAATTACTTTCGCTTGACTGATTGGTGGGGGAAGGGAAAGCTATCTGGGTGCTTTGCCTTGAGGTGTATAGTTTGGTTTTGCTGTTTAACTCTTTAATATCCACTGAGTTGCTATAAAATCATAAGGCATTCTTAGGGAAGCGGGAAAGCAAGATGTTACCATGCTTAGAGATCTGGCTGAAAAATAAGAGCCTTCCTTAGATGAAATTCCAAGAAAGCAAAGCTTCAGCTGTTAATCCTCGAATCAGAGAGCCATAGTCTCAAGCTGAAAATGAAGGGAGGGTTGAAAACATCCAGTCCAGAGCCTGGGGGGTTGATAAGACAGAGCTGAGAATGGAAATGTGAGGGAGACTCTCTAACCATCTTCTTCATTAGCTGCTCTTTGCTTGAGGCCATGAGGGGTGCAATGTGCTGGGTTTTATGTGTGTTCACTTGTTCACCTCTGTTTATCCCACTGGTTCAGTGATTTGCCACATACACTTACTGCAAATTAGAGCTTTGTTTGCTTGGTCTCCTCCAAGTATCCTCGGCTGCCTTAGGAATACAGAGTTAGTGCTGGCATCCATGTTTTAGCTGTCTATGTAGAATCTTCTCCTTTAATCTGACGACTCATTGCCCTTCTGAGAGGCCTTATATAACTTTATAAAGGAGACACATTCCTCACTTTTCCATTTCTTTTTCTGTGTCTTGCGATATCATCTCCTTACCTTATCCCTATCCTGAACAGACTCACATACACAACAGAATATGGGTGTAAATCAAACACTTCATCCCCAAATGCCCTAAATTATGCACAGGAAACAAGTTCCTCTCCCCAGTGGTAAACCTTCCATTTTCTTCCAGCAAATTCTCTTCTAAGCAAGCCTGTATGTCCTCATTTCCCTTCTATTTAAAGGAGACTTCATTCAGAATAGCCTTTTTTATCTTCGGGGAATATGCTGCTGGATTCCAAAATGCATTCGGTCTTTCATTATGATTTATAAAGACACATATGCACAAATATAGTTAATATATTAAATAAAGACTATAATGCACTTCTATAGACATTGTTATGGCATAGAGTTGAGAGGGCTAATTTTACTTGACACTGTCTTTTAGCAGAGCAGAAATAATGTTACACTTAGCACGCCATGTGTCAAGGATAAAGGGTGGAGAAGATAAAAATACACAAGGGTAAGAATCTGTGACAACACAGTCTCATGACATACGGCTTTATTATTACTCTCAGTAAGAATATTGATAGGGTAGAAAATATTTTTGCACTGGGATATCCCTGTAATTATTTCTCAGCTGCATTATACTATGAAAAACAAGTATTTGTTATGTTTCATACTGAAAATAAGAGGAAAAAAACCCAAAAGTATCAGAATAAAATGAGATTAATGCCCTGACTGAAGGCATTGTTTCACCAAGTGTTATAAAGCTGATGAAAAAGGCTGATGCAAAATCCCCAGTGTTACAGGACTGGGAATGCTCTGGGGACGGAAAGTCGATTATGGTCTTTTCACCTTTGTCTTGTTGATGCTAAATGCAGAGTAGGTTTATAAGTTAGAAACTGCTGAGGCTGTGTGAGGCCAGTTGAGCAAGCTCTGTGAAATGATTTACGGTGATCTCAGGCCACTTGTTTGTAGGCAAGAGCCACATTTCACTTGCGACTGGTGTAAATAGTTCTCATGACAGTGCCTCTGTTGGTTTTCCCCATTTTTGCATCATTAGTCAACATTTTCTGAGAATGATTCTTTTACTTCCTGGGCAATAAAAGAAGCTGTTATTATTGATTACGTATAATGTGCCAAGTTCTGTTTTTGACACTTGACTCCTGTTATTTCTAATCCTTAAGACAATCCTGCAAAATGCACATTATTCTCATTTTACCCAAAAAGGGACTGAGGTTAAAAAGGATTAAACAACATAACTAATAAGTAATAGAAGCACATTGCAAACACCTTCACTAGCCTCAGAATCCTGCACAGTTTCTACTAAATTAACATATACTTGCATTTTAAATGTCACCTGGAAAAAATTTTGTCCTTTTTATAATGATGTCTATAAAATACCATGATTTTGATCCTAGGGACCAGGTGCCAAGTACATCAAGATACCTTCCTCCATAGTGTAAGTGAAGATATTTGTAGAAATTTAACATAACTGATGTATGCAGAGTACATCATGAGAAATGCTGGGCTGGAGGAAGCACAAGCTGGAATCAAGATTGCTGGGAGAAATATCAATAACCTCAGATATGCAGATGAAACCACCCTTATGGCAGAAAGTGAAGAGAAACTAAAGAGCCTCTTGATGAAAGTGAAAGAGGAGAGTGAAAAAGTTGGCTTAAAGCTCAACATTCAGAAAACGAAGATCATGGCATCTGGTCCCATCACTTCATGGGAAATAGATGGGGAAACAGTGTAAACAGTGTCAGACTTTATTTTTTGGGCTCCAAAATCACTGCAGATGGTGACTGCAGCCATGAAATTAAAAGATGCTTACTCCTTGGAAGAAAAGTTAGGATCAACCTAGATAGCATATTCAAAAGCAGAGACATTACTTTGCCAACAAAGGTCCTTCTAGTCAAGACTATGGTTTTTCCTGTGGTCATGTATGGATGTCAGAGTTGGACTATAAAGAAAGCTGAGTACAGAAGAACTGATGCTTTTGAACTGTGGTGTTGGAGAAGACTCTTGAGAGTCCCTTGGACTGCAAAGAGATCCAGCCAGTTCATCCTAAAGGAAATCAGTCATGCGTGTTTATTGGAAGGACTGATTTTGAAGCTGAAACTCCAATACTTTGGCCACCTGATGCTAAGAGCTGACTCATTTGAAAAGACCCTGATGCTGGGAAATACTAAAGGCAGGAGGAGAAGGGGACGACAGAGGATGAGATGGTTGGATGGCATCACCGACTCAATGGGCATGGGTTTGGGTAGATTCATGCAGTTGGTGATGGATAGGGAGGCCTGGCGTGCTGCTGTTCGTGGGGTCGCAGAGAGTCGGACACGACTGAGCGACTGAACTGAACTGAACTGGTCTTCCCAGTGGTGCTAGTGGTAAAGAACCCACCTGCCAATCTGAGAGACATTAGAAACTTGGGTTCTGTCCCTGAGTCAGGAAGATCCCCTGGAGGAGGGCATGGCAACTCACTCCAGTATTCTTGCCTGGAGAATCCCATGGATGGAGGAAACTGGTGGGCTCTGTTCCATAGAGTCACAGAGTCAGACATGACTGAAGTGACTTAGCACGTACACCCAAAGAAAATTAACTTTATATTTTTAAAAAATGAGTAAGAGACACATGAAAAATTACAGACAAATGGAAGCAAACCTAGAGCAGGGCAATCAAAACAGTGAGCAGCCCTAAAACCACATAACAAGTGTAGTTAGCGAATAAACCAGGAGTGTTTAGTTTGGAGAAGAATCAATTCAGATGGCGTTTTGTCATTTCTATCAATATTTGAAAGGCAGACATAAGGGAAAAAAACTTGACCTGTGCGTATATGTCCAAATGGGTAAAAAAAAAAAAAAAAAAAAAATGGAGAACTTTGAAAGGTCCAGGTCAGCAATAAACAGGAACTTTTTAAGAACCAATTTTTAGATGGAACAGGCAGCCTAAAGAAGTAGCAAATTCTCGACTTTTAAAGGTGGGTAGGAAAAAGCCTGCCTGTCAGCTAAAGGAATTAAATACAATGACCTGCAGAATCCAAACAGTGATTCAAACAGATTTCCTTTAAACTTTTCTTTCAGTCCTGACTGGAAATTGGCAATCCTGATGCTTCTTGCCAAATGTGTGCCACGAACACTTTGAGATAGAATTAAACTGGCACACATGAGTGCTCACAGTAGTTTCTTGATAACAAAATTGAGTGACTTCATCAAAGTGCTCAGAACTTCTTCCCTTTTTTCTGTTTCATTCATGTTCAGGTTCACGTGTCCCGCCACAGGGTTTTAGGCCCAAACGGTTAATTAATGCTCAGTCAGCACAGCCCCTATGTTGATTGCTGACTTCTGTATTTGTGTCAGCGATGAAGAAAGTGACAGACTGAATAGAAAAATCTGGACAGGGTGTGAGAAATAATGCAGGATGTGAGCCCTACACCTGGTGCGCTCACCGGTCAGGACATACCCTTCCGCCTTCTGTCCAGAGCTTCTATTTTACAAGCTTTCTGTGCATTTCTGTTTTGCTGCACACAGCCTTGAGCCAGGGACAGCAGTGCATGCTAAAATGCTTCTCTGCTACAGGCATTGACTGATTTCCTTCATGTGTGACTGCCAGCTCTTATTAAAAAGAAAAAGACAAAGTCAGAGCATATCATAGCGTTCAAACCACAGAAGACTGTTAGGTTCCTTTTGCATCCTTGAAGAAGAGGCTTAAGAACAGTTAAAACAAGGCAAACTAAAACTGGTCTACTTTTAATGAAGAAGAGGCTTAAGAACAGTTAAAACAAGGCAAACTAAAACTGGTCTACTTTTAATGAGTCAGGTTAATTATGGTCATAAGCTGCATAGCTCCAATTTTATGAAAGAAGAAGGAAGTTCTGCAGGTACATTTTTTCCTCAATGCTGGAAACTGATAGAGTTGTTGGATCTACCTAAGCTACCTTCTTCTGGTTTAGCACTGCAAAGATACTGCAACAATATATTTTTAAAAGAAATTCATCGCTAGACATCAACACCTGTACTTAAATTCTGCTTAGGCAGGGTATTTCTTTACTGTGATTAAAAACTTTTCTAAAGCTGCTTCTGCCAGGGTGACTTTTCCCTTTGTTTGTGATAACTCTGGATAATCCAGTAACTGTGTGTGCATAAACACACATCCAAGTCTATTTTTATGGAGAACACTTTGCACTTCACCCTCATCAACTCTCACATGCGCTCCATATATTTCTGAACATGTAAACACTGTCACGGGACCTATAAACTGTTGTTCTTCTAGGTGAACAGACATCAATTATTTTCTTCTATTGTGTTTTTCTTGGAGAGAGAAGAACTAGAGCTTATCCAGAAAGCATTTTTTTTTCTTGAGAGTAAATGAATTGAATGAAAAAATCTCAAAATACTTTGGCCTAATTTCTGTATTTGTTTAGTTGCTTTAGTATGCATGCCGATTAAATGCTGAATAAAACCTTTAGCCAAAGAACAATAAAATGTCCTGTCTATAAGAACTGTTAAGAACCAATACAGCCTTCCTTTGTGTTTAAGAACCAGGTGATGAGACCTTGTATTTGCTCAGATTGTGATCTCTGGGATGATTCTTCAGATACAGAGAGGAAAAAAAGTATGTATTGGAAAGCATTACTGAAAAAGTAAAATTGCGGAGACTATATATTTTTTGCCAGGAGGAGTCCTTTCTGGAGAAATACCTCCTAGTTTCCTCCCCTCTCCCTTTCCCAAGATCTGCAGTGCACTTTCAGCTACGCTGTCTTTTTGCTTCTGAGAAAGCACCTTCCTTTTTCTGTGTGTGCCTGTGCATGGGAGACACATATGTGTATATAAACCTGTGTCTTAAAAAACTGTCTATACGATCAAGCCAAATACAGAATTCTCATCATAAATTAGACTCAGAATTCCCACTTCATGAATGATATGATCCTCCCCTGTTTGGTTCTTTGAGTACGTGGTGAGATTCAATGAGACAAAGTAAACATTTATGTGTATATGTGTTTGAACTGCTTTGCTGAAAGACAATCAGTATTTTAAACTATTCCTATCAGGACACCTGAATCTCAAATACACAGCAAACTCTCAGAAGATCCTGAAAACTACCTCCAAGATATCCTGCCCATCGGGAGTTAAGAAACAACAAGGTTATTTCTTGGGGGGTGGGGGGGGGGGGCGGGAATTGTGCTGCTTTGGCAACGTTTTGACAGTGAGAATTCTCCAGGTTCTTAATCCCCACAGCCTGCTTCTACCCAGCCTCAACATAACCAAACTGCTGTTCAATTACATAATGGCCATTTTAATTACTATTTTGTTTAAGTCAAAACTCATATGAGGTCCCACAAAGCTAATTTTGATCAGGAAGGTAAAAGGTAGGTAGCTCCAAAAGGCGGCTTTCCTGCAACGCCACATGGGTCTGGGTTTTAGGTGGCTCTCTGTTTCTCCCTCCTCATTTAGCAGGTCTCTTGCCATTTTATTTCAATTATTACCAAAAGCTACCCATGCAGGAATAGTTCCATAAAACTGAAAATTGCAGTTAAGTTCACATCTTAACAGCATTTCAAGTGCGCATTGTAACAGAGACTCCCAGTAATCAAGTTGCAGGAAGGCTGTTATAATAGTCTTTCTCTCTCTCTCAATTGCAGCAGGAAAGGCAGATGTGGAAATTATGAGTAATGTAATTGATGATCTTTAAAGCTTTTAAATACCCAAGCTCTCAACAATCAAGATCTATTTGAGTTCAGAATCTAATAAGAAGTAAATACAATAGATTTCAATAAGACATTTTATCAAGAGCTCTGCAGCTCTCTCCCTCCTTCTGCTTTTATGGGCAACATTATCATCTCATCAGCAGACAAGTTGGAGAATTTTATTGTGACACATAATCATTTTTAGTTCATCATATTTCTCCTTTCCTTGTGCAGTTTTTTAAAAAAAATAAAGTTTGCTCATTAAACACACCATTTCAGAGGATTTTGTCCCTATTAGATCTAATAGGAAAGGAAGCAGAGTGTTGTTAAAACAAGCTGTTTATTGACAACTAATTTATTGTCTTCCATGGTAGGAGGCTCTATAAAACACATCAATGTGTTAAAAATAATACCAGTAAGATATCTTCTAGATACCTAGGTTCACAAAGCCTAGCTAGTGACAATTATTTCCAAATTCACCCTGCGATACATTTACTAGCCTGACTCCAAATAACTTGCATGCCATTAAGAGTTAATTCAAATGCCACATTAAATACACCTCAATATTATTTTCGTTAATATGCAAATCATTCATAATATCAGGGTGATCTTACATTCAGTGGGAATAGCAATAATGCCTGCTTAATGATGTATTCATCAGTGCCGTAGGTGTCTTCATACTATTACTATTATATATTGTTTTCAGAAACAGACTTGACTACAAAGAAAATTGTATTGTCTCAGCAATAATGGTTTCAAAAATTTTTTTTCCCTCTTTTGGTGGAAAAATACCTTTGTTAAGCACACAGAAATACTGGTAATCTTTCCAGTGCTACCTTTTCACATCCAGATGTATCGCTACCACTAACCTGGCTTCTGAGATCTGGAATTATTATCATTACATTTTCACCACATAGGAAACACACACACACACACAATGGCTTGTTATTTTGTTTACTTAGGGGGAAAAATCATTTTGCATTTCTGTCATTTTTTTCCTCCTGCATTTCCTAATAAGACAATAGGGAAATCATTTATAGATGGTGGTTTTCCTAGCCTGAAACAAAACAAAAAAAGGTGTGTGAGAATGAATAAATAATTTCTTGTGAAATAATGCAAAGTTTTTGTAGCAACAATAACTTAAAATATAAATTAGCGTTTACTTTTCTGAACATGTTTTTTCACTTTCCAGTGGAGCAAAAAAGATAAAAATAGCTTATGGAGAGGGAAATGTGAAATTTGATCATGACTGCTCTATCTAGTTTAAAAACTTGTACTGTGATAATCAAATAAATCAGCAAAATCTCCAAAGGGCTTTTACATAGCTCTGCCTCTTGCATTTATGGCTTTATTTTATGCAAAATGTAATCATTACATATTTCAAAATTCCAAATTAATTCTAAATATATATTTTAAAAAATCTTCTTGTGATTGTAAGCCCTAGGTTAAACCATGAACCATGCCAAACCATAATGCCTTTCATCACAAAGCTGACTTTCAATCAGAAACCTTCCTGACTTGGTTGTGCACTCAGCTCCAGATGACAGGAAGAGCACATCGATTGATTATAAATAACATTCAAATTACATGTATAGATATGAAAGAGGAGGATAAAAGAAGCGGAAGAACGCTCCCCTCTTCCAAAGCTCACCGCCCTAGGATTTCCCAGAGATAAGAATTAAAGCTAACTAAAGGATCTTTTGGAAACAGGATTGTTTTGCCATGGATGAGGGATTACTGATTGGCTTTTTAACTTCAGCTTTTCCAAATAGTTTTTCAGTTATTTAATTTACTCTACATGGAGTCTATTGATTATTCAAGTTGGCAGTCAATTTTATAGGGCACCCCGCTGTTTCTTTGCTTAATGTAGTCAATGATTGTAATTGCTTGATCAGTGCAGCCCATGAAATAGGTTTTGTGTCTTTTTTTACAATGCATTGATGGCTTTATCTGATGCAGCCTTGGCAGGGCCGGGTTTTACAGCACTACCCGGAACTCCCAGAGGTCTCTAGATTAATGGCTATGGCGAGCTGCTGATGCTGCTCTCCAGAATGTATTCACACATCTGGCATGCCGCACTTGGCGCCGGCGCCAGCTTTGTGTTGCGCAGTTACAGAATCTCTCACCAGTGCCTAGTTAACTGTTTTCACTAAGGGAATGAGATAAAAAGCCATCCAGAGAGCTCTTGGCACCCACTCTCTGTCACTGTAGTCACACATTAAAAAATTTTTTCAGTCTTTTTTTTTTTTTTTAAGAGGCAAATGATGTATGGAAACAACAAATTACGTGGAATGTTTATGTTTTGAACTCTGTTTGGATTCTGAAAAGCATCCCATGGGTGTTCGGATTTCCTGTAAACCAACAAACAGCCCTCCTCCTTCCCTTCGCCGCCGCCTACCCTTGGATGAGAAAACGATAGCATGAAACGCATCCAAGTTTTCTGTACAAGCTGACAGGGGCTTTAGATTTTGAGAGAAAGGTGGATAGCAGAACCACACGTATGAAAAAGCAGCCTGAGCCACCCTCCACCGCTCATTACAATAAAGGTAATTCTCCTGTCCTTCAGTGAATCAGGTGAAACTGCCCAGGCATCATTTCCCTGGGCCTGCACGTCAGTATTTCATATTTGGTACAATTTGAATTGCATTATTAGACATGTAAAATGTAGTTTTAATAAGTAGAGGAAGAAAAAGTAATGAAATATGCAACAGAGTTGCGTAAATCCATGGACAATATAATTATATAGTACACATGCATGATTTACAATGCCCAGGACGACACCCACCAAAAAAGGAAAAGTGGGGTAGATTTTTTTTAGACCAACTAGACTCTGAGTTGATTTTCTCGGCAGAGTTTGACATTGAAACTGGACAGGTGTAGTTTCTTTATTAATACTTTTCTCTCCGAGTAATAAACTATAAATGAATAATGCATCTCTGAGAAGGAAAAGTCTACTTAGAAGACAGAAAATAATACTTTAAATTCCTTGGTCTACGTGGAATCAAAATTTCCATTAAAGTAAGAAACAGTGTAAGAATACCATATATGTATGCAATACTAACTGCCGCCTGTATGCAAGAAAAATATTTAACTTTACTGAAAGTAACCATTCTCATGTTTAGATTTTATCATCATTGTGTGTGATGTCATCGCTAGGATAATTTTGCTAGCATCATTTCACTATTAATTCAGATTTTAATACCTTTGTAAGAGAAGACTCTCCAGCAAATTCCCTCGCTCCCTCTTTATGTTCCTGGCCTTTAGACACACTCTAAATATATTTTACCCATTGCATACATAGCCCTATATATTATCCAACTCTCTTTCCTTATACAGAATGTTATTTAATCAGCCGAACAGAAAGAAGCCAAGTCAGCAATTTAAACCAGTTTACTGCCAGTCCAGGCTTAGAAATATGAAGAAATGCCTTTTTCTTAAGGACTGTGGAAAGCATCTTACCACTCCTCCACTCCTAATTTCATTTTACTCTGAAACGCTATAAAAATGACAGTCGTTTTAAAATGGATGTCTAAGGCACTTTACCATTGCCGTGTGCACCCAGGGGGGTCTGCATGACTGTGAGCCTGGCTCCCACCGCGCGTCCTCAAAACACACCCACATACAAGGAGCGGCACAGCAAAGAACGACATACCAGCTAAACAAAATACTCAGGAACTGAAGGACTCACGACAGCCGATGAAAAGCCTTGTTTCAAACTGATTGAACATAACTTGTGATGGTGGATGAGGAAGGGAGCTGGGCAAACCTCAAGTCTGGCTAGATCATCTCTGTCCAGGTGAGGATGGCCATACCCCACCCTCCACCCTCTGTCACGGTGATGGAACCTCAGCTAGCCAGTCCCTGAGGAGAGACCCTGCGTATTCATCAGGGATTGTCCTGTGCCCGGACGACCCTGATTCTATCTCCCCAGTCATCTCTCAGCTTGCCAGAGGGCTGATTTGAAGGCTGGGTCCCCTTGCCAAACCCCTGACCCATCTGTTATTGATTGTAAAGTTCCAGAGGGCAGGGCCTTTGTCATTTTCACTTGCATTTTATTGTTCCTTTTGGTAGCAAGGTGTTACGCAGATGTGGCCACTTTGTAAATACTACAGCGCAGAGCTTTCCTGTCCTAAACGAAAGGAAACACATGGCCCAAGTCAATGCAAATTGCAAGTGCGCTTATCCTCCACCTGAAAAGTCAGGGGATGTATTTGAAAAACAGCAGATGTTAATGAGAAAGACAGGGTTCCCTCTGTGATTGTCTTCTTCCCAAGGTACAAACTGTAGAAGGAGTGGCCACGATAGGAACGGATTTATTCAAGAGAAGTAGATTCGAATCCCCGCTCTGGCACTTGGGGCCTATTTGATGTTGGACAGATTACCTTAACTTTCTGAACCTCAGTTTCCTTTGAGGTAAAGCATTCAGATCGCCCAACATTGCTGGAAGGATGAAACGGGCTGGGAGGCTCAGAATCAGCCACATAAAGGTGCTCCATAAATGGTGGTTCCACCTAAACTATACTTAGCAGAGAATGAAGTCCACTTCCTTGTTCTTCTACTCCTGAGCGCCCGTGGTGCACCTCTATCTGTGGTCTCCTCTATGTCCCCTCTGCCTCTGCTTCTTTATTTCAATCCAACATGGCAAATAGATGGGGAAACAGTGGAAACATTGGCAGACGTTATCTTGGGGGGCTCCAAAATCACTGCAGATGGTGACTGCAGCCATGAAATTAAAAGACGCTTGCTCCTTGGAAGAAAAGCTATGACCAACCTGGACAGCATATTAAAAAGCAGAGACATTACTTTGCCAACAAAGGTCAATCTAGTCAAAGCTATGGTTTTTCCAGTAGTCATGTACGGAGGTGAGAGTTGGACTATAAAGAAAGCTGAGCGCCGAAGAATTGACACTTTTGAACTGTGGTGTTGGAGAAAACTCTTGCGAGTCCCTTGGACTGCAAGGACATCCAATCAGTCCATCCTAAAGGAGATCAGTCCTGGGTGTTCATTGGAAGGACTGATGTTGAAGCTGAAACTCCAATACTTTGGCCACCTGATGCAAAGAGCCAATTCATTAGAAAAGACCCTGATGCTGGGAAAGATTGAAGGCGGAAGGAAAAGTGGACGACAGAGGATGAGATGGTTAGATGGCATCACCGACTCAATGAACATGAGTTTGAGTAAAACTCCGGGAGCTGGTGATCTACAGGGAGGCCTTTCACGCTGTAGTCCATGGGGTCGCAAAGAGTCAGACACAACTGAGAGACTGAACTGTATTGAACTTTCATGCCTTGCTTATACCAATTGCTACCTGAAGATATAATCTAAATGTAATTCAGAACAGCCAATCTAATACAAAATGTGATAGACAAATATCATCAGGTTTGGGAGAATATTACTGTTTCTCCTTTACTACCTGTATTTTGGAATTTTTTTTTTTTTTAGTTTATTGTAAATATTACCATATTTTTATTCGTCTCATTTATGGATGTTCCTTTGTTGCCATGGCAGTGGGAGGAAAGAGAGAAAAAATAAAGAGAGACACTTTCTTCAAGCATGCACAAAGGTGGTGATATTAACTGAAGACAAAGGTGAAAATTTCCCCACGTGCTTATGCAGACGGAGGGGCCCTGCGCTGAACCTTGGATACAAATGAGTTCCAGTGCCTGAACCGCCCAGCATGTGGAGTGAGGAATCCTTCCTCCTTGCCCTGGGACGTAGGAGAAAAATGTGGCCTGTCCAGGTCCGGAGTCCGCTGTCCTACCTGAGCAGAGAAAACCACCCCAGGAAGATCGGTGAAGAGTCCCCGCCTGCCCAGCGACCCAGATACATTCCGCTCATTCGACTGCCAATTGTTCTAGAAAATATTAAATTTTAGTTGATTCTGTTTGTTGCCTGAATTTCTTTGGTTGGGACCCTCCTTAGGTAGCAGAGAGAGCTGAGAATTGAGAGCCAGGAGTCCGCCAAAGCAAAGCCTACTGGCTGAAAGACCCTAACCTGAGGTGAAAAGAGCCATAGAGGTGTATCTTAACTACAGTTTACAAAACAAAAAATTATATAAAAAAAATTAAAAGCAAAGGAAGGCAAATGCAAAGTCTATGGTATGAGAGATGGGTGCTCATGTCTGGTGAATATGGTAATGGCAAAGACACAAGGTAGAGAGTCCTGGATGCTGAGCTCGAGCCAGACTGTGGCTAACTCTGCCTTGAAGAAGGCAACTTGGAGATGGTCCCGGATGATGAGAAACCCTGTTTCCTGTGCTGGTCAAAGAGGTCCTTCAATGAAGGGAGGAGCTCGACCGTCTCGCCCCTCTTGACAATCCCGGGTTCTATCCCTGATGCTGCGGTAAACAGAGAAGTAGTCCGTGGCGTCTTCTATCAAGTCTTCTAGCTTGGTATACGCTATTTCCAATTGACTACCCATGACAGACATTTTCTGTTTCTCTCAATATTTCTCAGAAGAGGGTACATCCACAGAGGGTACATGTCCACAGAGAATGTAGGTGGAAAAATCTAGATACTCTGACATCAATGGTTGTAATATTCTCATATACACTGGCCCCATTCTCCTAGATTTTCTGTAAACACTTGTGAATATCACACCATGAATGTCAAAATGAGAACATATTTTGATAGTTAATAGTAAACTGAAGTTTTACCCATTTTCTGTAAACCACATTGTTGGTGGTATTTCCATCATAGACTCAAGGGCATTCCAGTTGCGTCAGGAGAGGACAGACATCAACAAGGTTATGGAAGACAGGGGTGTGATAGGGCCACATCCCCAGTCCTGATAAATTACAAAAACTCTGGTAATAACCAGAGGCCATTCTTCAAATGAGGAAGGAGAGGTCACTAAGAGAAAAAACACCTTAGTGGGGAATAAATTTTAAATTATTTGACTAAAGATTTACCAAAAGTGGTTTGCGTTTTAACTGCCCACTTTGTCACCCTCCCACGTGAAACACCAACCATTCCTCACACTTGGCACCCATTTCAGCTGCAACCAACAAGAACAGGGACTGAAGAACAGGAGAGGCGGCTTCAGAAGTGAGAAAGTTACCTTTCCCAAAATGCTGAGTCATGGTGAGTACACTTCATTTCTACAATAAAGGCCATTCAGCGAGCAATCCACAGAAATTGTGACCCTTTCTCTCTTACATTAAGTCTGGCCCCGGTAGGATACTCTAGCTCATATTCCAACAGAAAGAAAGGGAAAGGATCTAAACCAGCATTTATTGATCACTTAGCATGTCCAAGCTTCCCTGGTGGCTCAGAGGCTGCCTGCAGTGGGGGAGACCCTGGTTTGATCCCTGGGTTGGGAAGATCCCCTGGAGAAGGAAATGGCAACCCACTCCAGTATCCTTGCCTGGAAAATTCCATGGACAGAGGAGTCTGGCAGGCTACAGTCCATGGGGTCACAAAGAGTCAGACACGATTGAGTGACTTCACTTTCACTTTTCACTTAGCAGGTCCAAGAGACAACTAAATATGTGTATATGCTTTCACTGATATGTATGCACGGAGGTATATGCGTATATTCTCTGACTTAAGTTTGTTTCAAAACTATGGGAAGCTGAAGCTCAGAGAGAGGTTAAGCGACTCCCCTGAGGTTACACAGCTAGTAAGGGATGGTTGCGTGATTTACCCAAGGGCGGTTTACTGCAAAACTGTCTTTCACTCTTCATCTTGCTGACAGTTAAGTGCTGAAGGAAGGCGTGATTCAAGATGGGTGCTTGAGGACTTCCCTGTGGGTCTAATTCCCGAGTGTCATAAGCATGTCTGCTAGTAACACTAAAGAGGGTCCTACTTGCTTCATTTTGGACGTGCTGGTTGTGGAGTTACGCTGAAAGGGCGTGCCTCAGTTGTTTGTTGTGATCCGCTCTGTATTGTCATGTGGAACTCCTAACTTGGCATGAATCAAATTTAGTTTGGACACTCTGGACTTTGAATATTTAGGGGAAAATTGTCTATTAAAAAGTTGTTTTTTAAAATATACTCTACACAAATACAGAACACTTAGTATTCAGATATTACTCAGAGAATAATTTCTTTCCAAACATATTCACCTCAATTTTTTAATTAAAGAAAAAGTTTATTATATATGTACATAAAACCTCTGATATAAAGCACATATATTTAATGTGAATTAGATACATAAAATTCTTTTCACAATAATTCAAACATTGTCCTCAGTTCTTGAAAAATTTCCTCCTCCCTCAAATCCAAGAATTCAAAAATTTTTTAAATCAAAATGGTATATTTCTTATTGGGGCTGAATGCCTTGAAGGTGGTTTCAGCCTTTTGCAACCTATGGGCCAACAGAGCCATGCTGTCTTCATGTTGCCGATGAGAGTGTTTGCTCATACTTTGGTTTCTTAAACATGCCATTGAGTCAGTTATCCCCCTGGCACGTTCATCCCAAATGTTCATCATTCCCATGATGGAAACTTAATCTGACTCAAACCCAGTCTTCATAAAAGGCTACGAAAAATATGTTGTCTATGGAAATCTTAACCCATGCTTTCATAAACTACTTTGTTCATAAAGCTATGACCATTTAATCCAAGAGAATTTTTAAATAAAAAAATTATCTGTGATTGGGGAAATTTGTAGGATATCTTACAAAATAAAAAGGAAAAGTTTTATTTATCTGCTCTTGCCTCCTCCAAGTAACTATTAGTATGTTAACTGTACATTACACTTACTATATTTTATCAAAGTCTAAAACATGATACTTACATGTTTAACCTCACTTATTAAGCAGCTCTTTGAAAAATACCGCCATTATAGAAATATTCTATTTTTTAATACCAATAGCATCTCTTTAAAAAATACCAAAAAAAAAAAAAAAGTTTACTATTCTTTCTATATACCAGTCAGTCTCGTTTGGGGTAATTCAGTTCAGTTCAGTTCATTTCAGTCGCTCAGTTGTGTCCGACTCTTTGCGACCCCATGAATCGCAGCACGCCAGGCCTCCCTGTCCATCACCAACTCCCGGAGTTCACTCAAACTCACGTCCATTGAGTCAGTGATGCCATCCAGCCATTTCATCCTCTGCCATCCCTTTTTCCTCCTGCCCCCTATCCCTCCCAGCATCAGAGTCTTTTCCAATGATTCAACTCTTGGCATGAGGTGGCCAAAGTACTGGAGTTTCAGCTTTAGCATCATTCTAAGCTGTCTTTAATTATAAGGAGCATTTTTAAATGCTTTTCCCCCATAGATGGGACTGAATGAGAAGTTGCTAGCTGTAAATCTATGTGCACATCCTATGTATTCTACCTTAAAGACTTGTGCTGAAAATGAATCATGGGGGTGTTGGCTGGACATCAACTATGTCATTAGGGAAGCAGTGCTCGTTTAGTCAGTGTTCTCATGGATGCTAGCATTAGATGTGCTCCCACGTTGTTTGTGGCCCTGATTTGAGACTTTTCAATCAGTTTCAATTTTCATATCCCTTTGCACGTCCAGATTCTGGCTGTGCCTTGCAGGGGAAGTGCCAAAATTCCATGAGAAAAACAATCCCTATGGAATTTTTGGCCTAACCAGAAGCAGGAAGAACAGGAAACATTATTTTTAAAAGTCCCGTTTTTCACACTGTTGATGTCTGGAGAGTCAAGATAAGCTCTGAGCCTACTTCCAAATCTTTGGGTGCCCCTCCAAGCATACTCTAAATGGGGTGTGAAACATAGTTTGCTGGGGGTGGAGGCGGGGCAGGGAGGGAATTGAAGCGCAATCAAGATGCGATAGAATTGGCAGCAGGGCTTTTCTCTGTTTAGTTTCCAGAATGATGGAGGTGAAGCTGGAGGTTTCCCATCCTTAATGCCTTATCTAGGAGACAGCTCTGTGAATACTAGTCCAAAATGTTACTTTTCTCTTTTGTAAATATTATACTCTGAGTTGTTGAGTTTTAGTGAGCCAGAGAGCACAAAAATAATCTTTATTCTTGAAATATTTATACATAGAAGCGTTACTGAAATAAGAATGCATGATTCCTTGGATTGGATTACCAAGTTGTGACATAATTACTTTATTTTTAGCTCTTAGAGCTTAATGGAAACACGACATGGAAAGGGCTGTTGGGGCAGAAACCAAGTTGTGTAAAGTATTGTGAATGGTTATTAATGAAACTGTTATTGACTTTCCTAAAGTTCTACATCCTTTTGCTTCATTGAGTTATCAACTAGATCCTTAATTTTACCTGTGAATTTAGAAAAGATGTAAATCATTGCATTTGGAAAGCATCTGTGATAAAGCACTATAGCGAGACCTCCAAAGATGTTTAATACAAGAGTATCTCCAAACCTGAAACTATATTATAAATATCTTACAGCTGTTAAAGATCTACCATATATATGTGTGTGTGTGTGTGTATATATATAGATATAGATATATACACATATTTATTTATTTATATATGAGGAGTATAACTGTTCTTCCAAGTTTGGTAAAGAAAAGCATCACATACATAGCTCAGTTTTGAATTTGAATGTCATCCTTTATAACAAACCACATGTGTTTACCTATTTCATAACAAATGTTCTTTAAGCAAAAGGGAGAAAAGTACATTTTGCAAAATGTACAATTCTTCAAATAATGCTGGAAGTGATATTTGACTTTTTCTTAAAATGTACAGGATTTATTAACATTTATTTTCAGTTGTCTAGGAACTCATGAGAATAGAGAAAGCTCAAGACATGTTTTCGACATTGCACTTCGTTGCATGGCAATAGATGAGAACAGCAATTCACCTGCCTCTGCTAATATTCAGTGGTGTTCACAACTGAATTAGCAACCGGAATGACTGAGTAATTTAATGATAACATTTAGTAAGTGGAATTCTTGCAGATGCCCATGCTTAGGGCTGAAATAAAGGACACTTTCTTACCATGAGCAATGTGAAATTGAAAACTACTTTTCATTTTCTTCTTGTTCTTGTACTCTTCAATCAAAAACATATATTTCTTTAGTGTCTCCTTAGTACGTCTAGTCTCTGAGCTTTAAGTTGGTCATCTGTAATACTCATATTTTCTCTGAATTCTCAAGTTATATTATGATAGATAGATAGTAGACAGATAGATTGCCATATGAGTGTGTGTGTATGAAAGAGAGAGATGGAGTGAATGATATTGCATCTTAATAAATCAGGAAACAATAAAACCCATAAGGTCAGTTCTCCTATGCATTTATTATCAAAGTTGAAGAAGATAGTTTCTGTAAGCAGAGGCTCAAGTTTTATCTACTTAATGCCTTTACAATGAAGTCATTTAGGAATAGTTCATATTGAGGTCACCTTGTCCATTACTTGAAAAGGAAACTTCTTAGAGTCCAAGAAAAACTACAAAATTTATGTAAATATTTTTTGGCCAAGTCCTAATTTTCAGAAGTAAGAAGATGCTATAGGGACAGGTTACTGGGGAGATTTCTTTCCCTTCAATGCAGTCACGTCAGCACCATCAGCCTGGTTTGCTCAATGACTTAAATAGCATTTCCTCTCTTTCTGAATATTAAATGTACCAATGCTATTTAATAAACAAGTTTGTGTTCATGGACAATATGCAAGATAGAGAAAAATGAACACAGAATTAATTTCTTCTAGGACAAAATGACTGCATGAGAGAGAGGTCTTCTTCTGCTGGAAGTAACAGCTAATGATGGTATATTTGGGAGGAAATCTTTCCAATGAACTATAAGTTGAAATAACATGCGATTTGAGGCAGGGCATAAATACATAGATGCATAAACAAGATGGTCTTGTAATTTTCAGGGTGTTTTATAATCTTTAACATGTTTTCACATAGATATGCCTCACATGTATGAAAGGGGAAGAGTGAAGTTTACAGAAAACAGTCAGAGAAGTAATTAACAGAGCTAGGTCTGGAGTCAATTTTTTTGACTCTCTCTCTCTCTTTTTTTTTTGTTCCTGTTCCCATTTCACCATACACCTTCTCATTTGAGAATGACTAGGATAAAACCTTGATTCGGAATTTCTCAAGGCAACAGAAATAGTATTAGCACAAGAACTGTATTTTTCAAAAAAGAAATAATTGATTCCTTTTGATTTCATCACACTACCATTTTTAGGTAAACACACATGAGTGCACCCTTTAAGAGTTAAAATGAGTTACTACATTTATTCTCTTACCTTGGCATCAGTTACAACATGACTTAAAGGCAGTGACATGTGGCAGAGAAAAATCAATAGCTAGAAATAGTTAGCTATGCCACGACTCTACTTTGAAAGGTCAATCATTTCATTTTTCTCTGGTATTTCATGGACTTTGTCACCCTAAATTAAAAGAGAGAAGAAATCAAAGTGGATCTTAAAGTTTAATATATGTTTGAGAACTCCTTTTTAGAATAGCTAGCAGCCTTCAGTGTCTCTTGCTTTTAGTCTATTGTGTCCAATAGCCAGTATCATGTACATTTCACAAGAACTAATTTGTGTTATTTAGGAAGAAGAGTTAGATTTATTTGCTCAGCCTTGATTAGATTAGACCTGGCCATATTGGCTGGGTCATTGTGTTTAACTCCTTATACTTAAGTTTTATAACATTAGAATAAAAGGATGGGCACTGCCCATCAGTGCCTGCTCACAATCAGTTATCCTTAATGTGCCTGAAAGAAACAGAGAGAAATGAAAGGAGACACTTTCTCATTCATGATTCTTTTAAAAACGGTTCTCGCTGTCTTCCCCCTCCCATCCTGATATGGCATGCATGGCTTGTTCTCAGCCTGCTCTGAGACAAGCTGGGGCAGGCCCTGTAATATGATTCAAATTGCAATCTCATGTCTTGCATCCCCCAAACACCTCATCTCCAGTGCAACCTGGAATCTTCATTTCAGTCCCCAATTAGACTAATATATCTGCCCAGCTCCGATTGGGGGTGATGGATCTGCTGGGCAGGTTGGGGGAAGACAAGGAGATTTTCTCAGCTCCTCTGCATTCCCATAGGCACGCAGTGTTTGACAGATTGGGCAGAGCTGCCACGAAAGAGTCTGACACAGATGGTGTAATTAGAAAACGCGAAGTGCGAGTGTGAAATTTATCTTTGATCAGCACCTCCTTGCCAGATTGTCATCTATGTTAATATGATGATGGCTTCTTGGAGATGGATAGAAGGAAACAGCAGCCTGGAAGAGGAGAGGGAGACTGTTCACTCCATAGAGAAGATTTTCTGTTTACTTCTGAAACCCAATCAATTTCAACGGGCCAGAATGAAATTGTTCTTATTTAATTCATATGGAAAATGAGCCTAACCTGATTCGAACACTTTATTAAATGTGATCAATATGGTAAAATTTGAGCTTGAGTTAGAAAGGAGACACGTTAATTTTTATGGAGTAATAAATACCAAAATACAATCTCTAACTGTAGGAGCTGTTAAAGACCATGTTCATCTCTGTTTATCAAGACTCTATGAAAAACATATAGAAGAAAATCACTGCATTCCATAGCATGAAAACTTCACACATTGCCACCAAAGTTTTATTTACTACCTTTCCTCCACTCATTCTGCTCCAAAGTAACACATATGATTATTATTCAGTGCAAAGTACACAAGCCTATCTCCTCTCATGTTTTAGATGTTATACTTATTTTTCTATATTTAGCAATTTGCAAAGATTAATAAAATGCATTAGTAGTCAGGACTTGAGGAAATTGCTTCCTTTTGATGTATTTTTCTGAGAAATCAGGATATTTACCATGAGGGGGATCAAGGGTAGCCATAACCCATTTCTTAAGTTCACTATATTTAAGAACAGTAATCTTTTCTTTGGATGGCTCAAAAGGTTCAGGTTTACAAGCAAACTATGACAGACTACATTTTCCCATAATCTGCTCAAATGTTCACGTTGATGGTGCTAATTTTCAGTAAGGTAAATTAGCATAATTAATGAGCAGCCAAATTTGGGGGTAATACAGTATGTAATTAACATTAGAGAGTTCTGTTGTGCCACCTGCCCCCACATTTCATTGTTGCAGGGATCGAACTGTACAGGAGGAAATTTTCCCCTTTGCTGCACTGAGCAGAAAGCAGCTTTCTTCATCAGAATAAGCCATTAGCTGTAATGGCATGTAGGTGTAATGGAATGTGCTCGAAACATCTGTGCTGAGAGCAGGGGAGAAATTGCTGCATGCAGTCGTAGGCCTTTGGGGAGCTTGATTAAGGGTTGCTTCAGAGAACTTGAGATCTGGCTTGGGATGCAAAAACACACACACAGACAAAAAAAAAAGAGAGAGAGAGACACGGGGAGAGAGAAAGGAAAATAATGCTAATAGATTTACGGACGTACTGCAGGGAGAACAAAGGATTTTTAATTTTTTTCTTCCTTTATTGCTCTTATATTGCATCTGTTCTCTGTTGGGCTTTCACTTATTGAAGTGATCTGGAAAAATGTGGCTCTAAATGTAGTTTAAAGGGAAAGATCATAGCTGTAGAAATAAAATAGCTTGATTTTTTGGTACCTTTTGCTTAGCTAAAGGAAAGTTTCTCACAACATGTAAAGAAAAATTCTAAATATTATTTATGCTAAGTGCTATCTTAAAATTCATCTCAGAAAATGAAATGAGAGTCCAGGTTTATAGCTAGAAATACATTTTTTGTTTTTTCCTCAGTCAACACACAGCGGTTCTTGTACTGTATCTGCTAACTGACTGATTTGTTTTGAACTGCTTGATTCAGTGCTTAAAAGGAATGCCCTGGACTCATTTTTAAACTCACCTTTTCCACAGAATTTTCATAAATAGGTATATGATAGATAATAACATTGTAACTTCTGAGGACAGTGGGGAATTTTTTTAGTCTTTTTTTTTTTTTTTAGCAAATCCTTATTGAGCACTTGCTATGTGAAAAACACAGTTTCTTTACCCAGTGTTTGGTCACTATTGCTAGAAATATAATAAATTACATTTGGCAATGAGCATGGCCAATTGCAACACCTCAGCCATCTCCTTATTCCATGCTGACTGCTGAAACTGAATCCAGCATGCACTGATACACATCGATTGATAAACAACTCAACTAAACACATCAATTCTGATGAGCTTTGACCATTTCAGAAGTGTTTAAAAAAAAAAAAAAAAAAACCTGTCTTTTAACCAGAGCCTTCATGGTAAAGATTAGCCAAAAGAGAGTCATATTTAAGTAATGAGCAAGAAAAGGGTTAAACATCTGTGAAACTGATGGAACTGAAATGGAATTAGTATTCTGCATGGGACAGATGTGAATGTATTGCCTAGAAAATTAGAAACAAACCTGAAAATATTGGGTGATTTTATGATTAGGTAAATCTTATACTTTCTAATTATAAATGACAATGAAGCACTCTATTGGCTGGAATCTATCTTCCTTATGAAATAAGAAGCTTGCTGAGCTGGTGCCAAAAATTCCTTACACTGAAGTTTAAAATATGTAGGGAGGCAAGAATGTAATAAAAATTCAAAAGCTAATAATATTATGGTGACTGGCATTGTTTACAATGTACAGCACCTGCTGTTTGGGGAAAAAAAAGGAAGAAGAAAAAGTGAACTCATCAAACTGTTCCTAAATGGAAAATCTGGGCTCTCTGCCAATTACACAATGTGCTTCAGGTGTGCGGTAAATAGGAACAATAAAAGGTGCAGAGCAAAGAATAGGAAATGTTAAATCTCAAATACACGAGAATATTAAGATGATGTTTCTTGAAAGAAAATCTTGGGACTCTTCCAGGGTTCTCCTGTGGAAGGAGAGGGTTTAAAATTTTACACAGCATATGTAAAGTTCTAAAACTTTTAATTGCCTGTATCTTAAAAAGAATATATATGAATGCAAACGCATTTGCTTCAGCAGCAATGCCTTGAGTTGTTTCAGGCAGAAAGGTCCATCTAGACCTGCAAACATGAATTGCATTTCTTCCAACCTCTCTTTATTACTGTGTGTGTGTGTGTGTGTGTGTGTGTGTGCGCGCGCGCGTGTTTTGAAGTTGGCGGTGTGAAGGAGTAAATCCTAAGAGTAAGAAGAGAGGGAAAAGTAGCTTCTGTTGCTTATTGTTGAATGCTAACTTTCTGCATCAAAATTAGCATTATGAGCCACTGCAAAATATCAGACACAAGTGGGGGTGAGATGTTGCATTTCTATCTTTTCACTATGAAACCCCTAATAATGGATTCCTCCAGAATTGGACACCTATTTTTACCAGCTAACAACTCACACATACCAAACTTCCCTTTGTAGTTCAAATGTTTTTCCTTTCTCAATCAGATATTTTAAAATCAAGTCACCTTTGGAATATCTATTACATTTTCAAATGCCAATCTTTCATGAATCAAACTGAAACAACATCTTAATGCATATATTTTAAAATAATGTCTAAGGTGACATAGTTGTTTTACAGTGATAACTGGAAACTAACCTTCAAGAATAGAACACTTTTCAAATATTCAATATTTTAGTGAGTAGAAGTAAAATGAGTTTAGGTGTGTTTCTTAGACACTGAAAATTGTGGAAAACTAAGCAGGTGCAGAGTATCTGAAACAAGTTTTGTTCCTTTCAAGTGGGGAAATAAATGAAACCATGGTAGACCTCCTAAATGTCCCTAGCAGACGTAATATTAAGTCAAAGAGATGGGTCCTCCAATGAGTCAAAATATGTAGGAACAATCTCTGCCAATTCTACATGGAAACGTATTTACTCTTCACCATTTACTGGGTCATCCTAAGGAATTTACTTAAGCTCAGTTTCTCATTTTTAAAAGGCAGTTAAAATAGTAGCTAACTTGTATGATTTTTATGAAGATTAAATGAGATAAGCAAAGCACCTAGTCTAGTAACTAACACATAGTAAGGATTTGGTTAGGTTAGCTAGTGTTATTACTATTATTATTTCTTAAGTTTTCTGAGTTTTCTGTGTCAACAGCTGTCAAGAGGTAAGATAGAGCATTTGCAGTTGGCACTGTTTCAAAGATCTCCAGCAACGGAATATTATGAAGAAATAGAGCTCAACTCCACTGACAGTTCCTTGCAGAATATGAATCAGAATTGTTAAGAAGGTGAAGGAGCTAACGAAATAGGAAATTCACATACCGACCATGAAAATCTGGAAGTGCACAGTGTAATAAAGTAGAAAGATTAGAAAAAGTAGAAGATTAGAAAGATTATAAAGTGAGTTTTGCTTTAGACAGACTCACTTTTGATTCCTGATTCTGTTTATTACTATCTACTGACCTTTGGGTAAGTGATTTATCTTCTTTTAGCCTCAGTATTTCAACTGTAAGATGGGGGTGTTGATATCTACCTTACTGTGAGAACTAAATAGCAAAATGGTTGGTAAATTGCCTGAAAAAATATGCATATAAATATTCGTTCCTATACCATAAATTGTCTGTGACCTCACCTCCTTTTCTAGATCTATTTTCCCAATTTTACATACATATATTATATGTACAAATATATATATGAAAGCACTTTTAATAAGGGATCTTGAGCTCTTTTGATGAAAAACAATCAGGAAATTTATTTCTAAATAGTTTCATGATTAAGTTTCAAGTATCAGGCTTTCCCCATGTTCTTTGATTCTACAATATGCAAAAAGTACATTAATTCCACATAAGTCGTCATGTGAATATGTCAATATGAGTTGCCAATATTCTTCCAAATTTGGAATGAGTAAAACAGCAAAAACATATTTTCAAGATAGCGATATTTTATAAAATGTTCAGGAATGACCATGGTATTAAACTCATCACTAAAACTTCCAAGGGGGTACATATTTTGAGTCAAGCTTTTAGTACTGTCAAATCATTTAAACAAGTGGTGGGCTTTAAATACCACCTAAATATTTGGTAGAGGTTCTGACTGAGCACCTGGCATCTTGTGCCTCAATTATTAAAACTATATTCTTATTAGCTTTCATTCCCTTCTCCAAATACCTTCAAAATCTTCCTTGGAGGGCAGTGATGCTTTAATTGTCCTTCCTTTTAAATTATCTTCTCACTTAAATTTTGAAAATCACCTCATAAATCATAATCATGAAGAATGCACACAGTTAAATATTTCCTTATTAATATGATGAATATTTTGACTAGACTGTTCTACAGATATTAGCCCATTTACATTAGGGCAACTTACTGAAATTATCCTCAATGTATAATATTGCTTTCTGAGTACAAAGCATAAGTTCTACAGAGGCAGTAATAGCATTCAACACTGAGTGAATATCCTCTCATATTGATGGTAATGATGGTGATTACTTAGATGATGGCACTGAACACGTGCCATGCACAAAGTAGAACCAAATGTCCAATGAATGAGCGATGAATTCTGCCTGTGGTCAAAAGAAAGGAGCACTCTCAACCCTGCAGCCCCTAAGGGTTGATCTTGTTTCTCTTGGCTGCTGCTGCTGCTGCTGCTAAGTCTCTCCAGTTGTGTCCGACTCTGTGGGACCCCATAGATGGCAGCCCACCAGGCTCCCCCGTCCCTGGGATTCACCAGGCAAGAACACTGGAGTGGGTTGCCATTTCCTTCTCCAATGCATGAAAGTGAAACGTGAAAGTGAAGTCGCTCAGTCGTGTCCAGCTCTTCTCGATCCCATGAACTGCAGCCTATTAGGCTCCTCCATCCATGGGATTTTCCAGGCAAGAGTACTGGAGTGGGTTGCCATTGCCTTCTCCAGTTTCTGTTGGACCACCTTACTAATGACATCAGAATAAAGATTTTCAGAATTATGAACAATCGTTAACTATTTACACCAATAATTATTGCAGTCACAGTAAGACCCAAGGGATGTTTCTTTGGATAATAAAGGCATATTTGAGCCCATTTCCACTGAAAGACATTTGACACATTTTCTACATATGAGAAATAATACATATTTGCATTCATTTTTTAAAATGATTTTCAATAAAGAGTTAAACTCTTTCAAGATTCTCTTCATTATTTATGGCAGGTTCCCCAGGATTTTGTGAATATAGACATTTGAAAAAATGATCGTTATTGTTCAGTCGCCCAGGTATGTCCTACTCTTCCCGACCCCATGGATAGCAGCAAGCCAGTCTTCCCCATCCCTCACCATCTCCAGGAGTTTGCCCAAGTTCGTGTCCATTGTATCACTAATGTCATCCAGACATCTCTTCCTCTGACGCCTTCTTATCCCTCTGCCCTCTATCTTTTCCAGCATCAGGGTCTTTTCCAGTGAGTTGGTTGTGTGCATCAGGTGACCAAAACATTGGAGCTTCAGCTTCAGCGTCAGTCCTTCCAATGAGTATTCAGGGTTGATTTCCTTTAAGACTGACTGGTTTGATCGCCTTGATTTCCAAAGGACTCTCAAGAGTCTTATCCAGCACCACAATTCGAAGGCATCAATTCTTCAGCTGTCTGCCTTCTTTGAGGTCCAGCTCTCACAACCGTACATGACCACCGGAAAGACCATAGCGTTGAGTATATGGACCTTTGTCGGCAAAGTGATGTCTTTGCTTTTCAACACACTGTCTAGGTTTGTCAAATGATAGCTAATTTTAATTCCTTGCCAGATGCTTAAAGAAATGGCACAATCTACTGCTTTTAAAAATATCTTGTGCAGGATGAGAAACACATGTACACCCGTGGCTGATTCATGTCAATGTATGGCAGAAACCACTACAATATTGCAAAGTAATTAGCCTCCAATTAAAATAAATAAATTAATTAAAAGATAAAAACTCTGTTGTGCAGTATTAGAACTTTGGGACTCAAATCACATACTTACAAAAATAACAAATCTGCTTAAGCAAATAAGGAAATTTTCTAGATCATTGGTGGAAAATCCCTGAGGCATCATTGACTTCAGGTTTGACTTGGTCTAGGGTCTCATACAATAAGTAGGGTGCAGGTTCTCTATCTTACCATTTTTCTCTCCATGTTGGCTTAATGCTCAAATTTCACCTAGGGGCCCACTGACAACTCCAGGATTAAATCTCCCCAAGTTCAAATCCAATGGAAAAGCAAAGAGCCTACCTGTGTATATATTATAAATCCTGGATTTAGCCCAGACTGATTTTCTTGTTTTTTGCCCCATAGTTTGGTTGATTTAGTCGCTAAGTTTTGTCCCGCCTTTTGTGATCCCAAGGTCTATAGCCCACAAATCTCCTCTGTCCTTGGGACTTCCCAGGCAAGCATACGAGAATGGGTTGCCATTTCAATGAGCCAACTCATAGGAAAAGATCCTGATGCTTGGAAAGATTGGAGGCAAAAGGAGAAGGGGGTGGCAGAGGATAAGATGGTTAGATAGGCTCATCGGCTCAATGGACAAGAATTTGACCAACTAAATGAATTTGAGCAAAATCCAGGAGATAGTGGAGGACAAGGGAGCCTGGTGTATTACAGCACACGGGGTGGCAGAGTTGGACATGATTTAGCGACTGAACAACAACAGATTTTAATGAGGTATTTATCTTTCAGTAATAGTTTATCATATGGGCTATAATAGGGGAATAAACAAGGGAGAGTGATGTGGACAGCAATTTCATATAAAGCTTATAGTAAAAGAAATGCTTTGTGTGAGGAGGTTGTGAACCTTGATCAGACTCCATCATAGGTTGTGTGGAGTTTTACCAAATTACAGCAATGATGAAGGTATATGCGTTGATTGCATAGTTGGATATGCATTGATTGTATAGTTATCATAATGCCTACAAAAATTGTGTCAGTCACCTGTATTTATTCATTACTTCTCAGAAATCTTTTCTGTGCTCATCATGTATCCCTTAATCAGACCATCTAAAGTATGGGTGGTCTTGAATGCCTTATTAAGGACCTTGGCTCTTCTCAGTAGAGAAAAAGGGACTTGAAAGAATTTTAAGAGGATCAAAATATAATCTGACTCTGAATTGCTGCAGAAAAACAGCAAAGTAAACCATAAATAACAGAGAGTGCAGGGGAGGGATGTAGGGAAGGAGGAAGAAACAATTTTTCAAAAGAAGTGGTAAGAAGGGGGGAAAGTAAAAACTAGCATAATCATTGAACAAACAGTGATTTCACATGTTTATCTGATTTTTCCTTTTCCACTCTGTTATCAATTTTATCACCAGAGAATTACATGTTATTTTAAATATATAAATATATATATATATATATGATTGTATATAATAAATGTTTAAATTGCCCCTCCATCACTCTGCAAGGTTATTAGTAGTATTATGGCATGTAATCCAGACTATACACATAAATTCCTTCTTTCCTTCCTTCCTTTCTTACTTTTCTTTTCTCTTTCCTTCAACAAAAATGGTACTATCATCTATATATTATTTCATAACTAGATTTTGCTTTCAATGATATATCCTGAACAAGCTTCTAAGCCAGTCCATCTGTATAAGATATAACTAAGTTTTTTTTTTTTCCTGAAGGCTATATAGAATGTATCGTGGTTTTACTTTAATATATTTAATCATTTTCTTGTGATGGTTGTTAGATGGATGTCTAAATGGTCTCATTTTTTTTTTTTTTTTACTTTAAAGAAAATGCTGCAATATGTACATGCTGTACATGTTCCTTCCCTAATCATGTGAGGATTTCTATGGAATAGATTCCAAGAAGCAAAATGTTGGATTGAAGGAGGTACAGATTGGAAAGACACTGCCAAAATGCCTTTCAAATTTTGTACCAATTTATAGCCGCAGCAATGGTGTTTAAGACTGCCTGTTTCTATACAATGTTGAGAATTTCATATTTGTCTAGTCTCTTAAATTTTTGCCAATATTATAAAATTAACTTTTGATTTACATTTCCCTGATCATCTCATTTAATCCTCACCATAGTAATCTGAAGTATGTATTATCATTTCCCTCAACTTGCAAATTTGGAGACAAGATTCAAAGAAGCTTTTGTTTTTTTTTAACTGTGCTGGGTCTTCATTGCCTGTGGACTTTTCTCTTGTGATAACCAGGGGCTATTCTCCAATTGTGGCGCATGGGCTTCTGACTGTGGCTTCTGTTTTTGCAGAGCACGGTCTCCAGGGCAGGCAGGCTTTGGTAGTTGGGGCACATGGACTCCGTAGTTGCAGCTCTCAAGCTCTAGACTGCAGGCTCAAGAGTTGGGGCGCACAGGCTTAGTTGCTCTGCGGCAATGCAAGATCTTTCTGGATCAGGGATCCAACCCGAGTCTCCTGCATTGGCAAGCAGTCAAAGAAGCTTTTATTTTGGTTCAGGTCATTTGTTTTGAAGACTTTTAGTGCTTAAAGGTTGTGGAAACTACCACCCCAAATACATCTGCAATTGATGTATTATTCCAAATATTATATTTGGGTCTTGTTCACAAGTACGGATAACTTGGGAGGCAAACCAAGACAATCCTCTTATGAGCCTAGGTGGAGAAAAGCCAGCTGTTGACTTTTACCTCCCTCACAGGAGGCTCCTGAATATTGATGAGAGGTCATCACTAATATTTTCATATTTTCAGCAATTTGCAAAGTAATACCAATTAGAATAGATGTGTCATGTGAACGGGTTAGATTAAAACACAACTAAACAACTCAGGATCTCCTAAGGAAACTGACATACACCTTGTGTAATTCCTGGGGTCCAGATTAAAAGAACAAGTGGTTTTCAGGCATTCACCTGCCCATGTTCCCAGATGTCATACTCAGGCCCCATAGGTATGCCTTAATTGCCAATTAAAACATACGCCAACTTTAGATAAGTGTGATAATAAGCCTTTTTAAAATTCCTATTGCAGAGATTCCATTTTGACTAGTTAGTAGTTACTAAAAACTGGTTTTGGATTTTGAGTTAATTCCTTCTTCTTGAGTAGCAGGTATTGCCCATTTCCTAAATGTGACCACATTCCAGCCATTAAATGATTAGGCATGTGAGATATCTAACAATTCCTATCACATATGAGACAATCAATATACATCAGTTCATCTTCCATTTTCCTTGCCTTTTCTGTTTCTAGAAAGTGAGCACAAAAATCAAATGGATCTTTATTTTTTTTCCCATTTTCACTATGTTTCCACTGATCCATCCTGTCCACATATGTTTTAGGGCAGTTTGGTAGAATAGCATTCTAAAATTTTAAATTCCACTTTCCAACATTACAACAAAAATAAGATCCGAATTCCAAGACACATATCAAGTTTATTTTTTCTGATAAAGACATTTATTATACATTCTAAAAATAATTCCTATTCATTGGACTAAATAAGGAAAATGTAGTTTGGAAAAGAATGTAACGATGTATATGTGTGGCTGTATCCCTCTGCTGTTCACCTAAACCTATCACAACATTGTTAATCGGCTATAACCCAATACAAAATAAGAAGTTAAAAAGAAAGGAAAAGAAAATGTAGACTTTAACAGAACACAATAAAACCTTTACATAGCACCACTATACAAAGAAAACTGCTGGGTGCATTATACGGTGTATCATAGCTATTATTTTCTAAACAAGAACCCAACCACCACTATTTGCTTCTTTCATTATATTTTTCCATGCCTATAAAATTATTATATCGTTTAAACATTTTTCTAATCTTTTATTGAAGCACATTTATACCTATTTTTTATATTAAAAGTTAAGATTAAGTTAAAAGACACTAACCACTGTGTGTAAAATAAATAAGCAACAAGGATATATTGTGCAGCATAGAGAAATAGAGCAATCGTTTTGTAACAACTTTGAACGGAGTATAACCTATAAAAACACTGAATCCCTGTGTTGTATACCTGAAACTACTATAGTATTGCAAGTCAACTATACTTCAATGAAAAAAAAGCTAGGTTTTATATTCTTGTGCATGTATTTTTGCTCACTTGATCAGTTATTTTTCGGTGAATTTCTATAAACCAAATTGCATGATGAAAGACTGGTATATCTTTAAAGAACAGACTTGCGACAGAGTGGAGGAAGGAGAGGATGAGATGAGTTGAGAGAGCAGCCTTGAAACATACGTTACCATATGTTAAATAGATAGCCAGTGGGGATTTGCTGTTTGATAAACCCTGTGCTCTGTGACAACCTAGAGGGGTGGGACGGGGGGCAGGTGGGAGGGGACATATGTATACCTATGGCTGACTTCCCTGGTGGCTCAGACGGTAAAGCATCTGCCTATAGTGCAGGACGCGGGTTCAGTCCCTGGGTTGGGAAGATCTCCTGGGGAAGGAAATGGCAACCCACTCCAGTACTCTTGCCTGGAAAATCCCATGGATGGAGGAGCCTGGTAGGCTACAGTCCATAGGGTCTCAAAGAGTCAGACACGACTGAGTGACTTCACTTTCACTTTCATGGCTGATTCATGGTGGTGTGTGGCAGAAACCAACATAAGATCATAAGGTAATTATCCTCCATGTAAAGATATTAATATTTTAAAAAAAAGATTGGTATGTCTTAAATTTTGATGCATCATCTATAATTGTCCTTAAGAGAAAGTGAAAGTGAAGTTGCTCAGTCATGTCCGACTCTTTGCAACCCCATGGACTGTAGCCCACCAGCTTCCTCTGTCCATGGGATTTCCCAGGCAAGAATACTGGAGTGGATTGCCATTTCCTTCTCCAGGGGATTTTCCCGACCCAGGGATTGAACCCGGGTTCCGGCATTTTGGGCAGACGCTTTACCGTCTGAGCCACCAGGGCTATGATCCCATTTTTTAATCTTTGTCATCTGATAAGTAAATATTATATCATTTTAATATTTTACTGATCTGACTAGTTTTATATATTTTGCATATTCTATTCCTCACATGTTTCTATTGTGATATAAATGTTTTTCATACATAAGCTCTTTTTATTTTAAAAAGCATGGTTATGTATGTTGTGTTTAACAGTTTATTGCTGTTTTATTGCTGAAAGATTTTCATCAAACGGATGTATTTGTTTTAATTCTTATGTGATCAAATTTATCAGTTCTTCACCTTAAGTTTCTTGGATTAAGTATCATTCTTTAAAGAATTTTCCCAGCTCAGAATTTTTAGAATCTTTGTCTAGTTTGTGTATTTAATTTATCTGAAATATATTTACAATATAAAGTATGAGAGGAATAGGATTGAAAATTTTTACCAAATGCTTGAGAATTTATCCCAAAATCAGTTATTTAAAAATCCATCACTTCCAAATAAATTTTAGTGGCTCATTTATCATATTTAAAAGTTTATACATATTTGGCCTTGGAATTTGGCATTTGAAGGCAAAGAAACACTTTAATTCTCAATATAAAAAATATGTACAGCATTGTGAACAAAGCATAAAACAGATGAGATTTTAGGTGAACTTTTCTCCCATAAAAGTTACAAACTTGAGATTATTGTTACTTATGAATCACATTTCATTCTCAGTAACATTCAAGTCTAAATTGTTAACTTATTGGATGGGTTATAGTGCTATTTGTTGACTCTGAGAATATAGAAAAAAAGAGAAGATTAGGTGGAGGGAAGATAGCATGTCACATGTGAACATTTTTGAGTATCTAAGGCAGCTGAGCATGTAAGAATGGAACTCAGCAGAAACATCAGAGAAAACCAATGCTGTAAATGTGACTTGGGTCTCTACTGTTGCTGGAAGAAAACAGTTGAGACCACCCAAAGAAACCATGTCCCAGAGAAATTCTGTAGAGCACAGTAGATAGTTTCATGTCATTCAGACATGAATGGAAAATTTTTTTGTAAAAACTAAATATCCAAATGTTCTAAATCAGGATTTCTAAGTAGAACTCTGACACTCATATGGATAAAAAAAAAAACTCCACAGATGAGCCTAATTATAGCTAAGACTGAGAACCATCAATATAGAGAGTAGTGTAGAGAAAGGGACCCTGGTTGTCATAAAATTTGAGGGTCAAGGTGAAGCAATAAAAAAATTTTCCATAAAAATTGCATACATATCAGTTCAGTTCAGTCACTCAGTTGTGTCCGACTCTTTGCAACCCCATGAATCGCAGCACACCAGGCCTCCCTGTCCATCACCAATTCCTGGAGTTCACTCAAACTTACATCATCGAGTCGGTGATGCCATCGAGCCATGTCATCCTCTGTCGTCCCCTTTTCCTCCTGCCCCCAATCCCTCCCAGCACCAGAATCTTTTCCAATGGGTCAACTCTTTGCATGAGGTGGCCAAAGTACTGGAGTTTCAGCTTTAGCATCATTCCTTCCAAAGAACACCCAGGGCTGATCTACTTCAGAATGGACTGGTTGGATCTCCTTGTAGTCCAAGGGACTCTCAAGAGTCTTCTCCAACACCACAGTTCAAAATCATCAATTCTTCGAC
This sequence comes from Bos mutus, assembly GCF_027580195.1. NCBI lineage: Eukaryota > Metazoa > Chordata > Mammalia > Artiodactyla > Bovidae > Bos > Bos mutus. Next base: position 10,180,786 of record NC_091630.1, on the reverse strand, counting down.
GCTCAGCTTTCTTCACAGTCCAACTCTCACATCGATACATGACCACTGAAAACCATAGGTTTGACTAGACGGACCTTTGTTGGCAAAGTAATGTCTCTGCTTTTCAATATGCTATCTAGGTTGGTCATAACTTTCCTTCCAAGGACTAAGCATCTTTTAATTTCATGGCTGCAGTCACACATAGTTATACACATCTTGGGTATAAAACAGCTTGTTGGTCTAGAAATGGAGTGTAATTGAGGGATTTAGGTGGGATTTCCCCAGTAGCTCAACAGTAAAAAATTCACCTGCAATGCAAGAGCCACAGGAGACACAGGTTTGAGCCCTGGGTGGGGAAGATTCCCTGGAGGAGGGCATGGCAACCCACTCCAGTATTCTTCCCTGGAGAATATGGACATGGACAAAGGAGCCCGGCAGCCTACAGTTCATAGGGTCTCAAAGAGTCGAACATGACTGAAGTGACTTAGTATGCATTCATGCACAGGGATTTAAATAGGAATAATAAAAAACTAAAAACTCCTATTTATTTATTAATTACTTGTTTTTTTAATGCCAAATACTACACATCTATATTTATCTATCTAAATGTACATATAGCTAGATGTAATTGTAACCATTACAAAAGAGTAAACTGAAGCTCAAAACGTTTAAACAACCTGATCAGAGTTGTACAATTAATTAGTGATGAAGACAAAATTTTAAATCAATATTCCTAACCACTGTTGCTTTAAAATTCTTACTCTGACATCATAACGGATAGAAGTAGGAACCAACCTGACAGCAGAGAGACCCGGTAATTAAGGTGAGAAACGTTAGCCCGTTATATTTCCTCTCCTCCAGTGATTTCCATCTGTATTACATGTACTCTACACCTCTTACTTTTGTCATTGTGTTTTCCACCCATTTTTCTCTCCATTTTCTTTGGCCACATATTCCAGTCTACTAGTTCTCCTTCTAGCTGAATTTGCTGTTAAATCTACTGATTAAGTCCCTTACACAACAAGGAGGTCAAAGTCAATCTTATAGGAAATCAACTCTGAATATTCATTAGAAGAACTGAGTCTGAAACTCCAATACTCTGACCACCTGATGTGAATTGTTGACTCACTGGAAAAGACCCTGATGCTGGCAAGGATTGATGCAGGAGGAAAAGAGGGTGACAGAGGATGAGATAGCTGGATGGTATTACCAACCCAACGGACATGAGTGTGAGCAAACTCCAGGAGACAGTGAAGGTCAGGGAAGTCTGACATGCTGCAGTCTATGGGGTCACAAAGAGTTGGACATGACTGAGTGACTGAACAGCAACAACAAAACTACCGATTCAATACTTAGTTTTAAGTACTTAATTTTTTAGTTTTTTTCTTTTCTTAGTAGTTTATTCATTCTCTATTGAAGTTCTTAATCTTTTCTTATATCTTTGAACATAGTAAAAGCTATTTTAAAGTGTGTCTCATACCCAAGTGTCTGGAACTCTTACAAATCTTATTGTATTGTCTGTTTTCCCTTACTGATTTTCATTCTTTTATCATGTCTCTTTATGTCCCTGGTTACTTTTTATTGATGATTGAAATTGTATTCACAAAATTGTTCAGAGAAATTATTTGAGGTCTAGGATAATATCATCTTTGTATAGATTAGATTTATGTTTGAGTCTACAGAGCACTTAGGGGCATTAACAATGACCTCAATTCAATTTCAGTGAAAAAGATGACTTAACTCTGAATAGCTGTCTTTTCCATTTCACACTTATTCCTGTTGTGCAGTCTTCAGAACTCCAACACAAAATCAAGGTAATTCTCTCTGTTTTTTTGACTCATAGACTTGCTGAGTTTTTGTTCTACCTCTAAACTCTCAACTGGCTTCTTGGATATGAGCAAATGTACCAGAAAAGTGGCCCTAAACATGAAGCTCATTCTCTATACCTTTGTCTTAGTTAATTCTTCACTACCTTGTGACCTCTTCAAAAATGTAGTTTAGAAGAAAGAATCCTAAAGTAAATAAGACAAATTCAAGTATTAAAATATCCAGAAGTAAAATAATATAGAGAATTACTGAATTAGGGCAGGAAAATATTTTGTCTGGGTTGATCAGGAAATTATCTTCATGGAGCTGGCATTTGATTTGAGATCAGAATGATGATACAGAAACAGTCATTTGAAAATCTAAGGGAAGACCATTTTAAAAAGATATGGGACAAAAACAGAAATATAGACCAATGGAACAAGACGAAAAGCCCAGAGATAAACCCACAGACCCATGGGTACCTTATTTTTGATAAGAGAGGCAACAATATACAATGGGGCAAAGATAGCCTCTTCAATAAGTGGTGCTGGGAAAACTGGACAGCTACTCACAAAAGAATGATATTAGTACACTTCCTAATGTAAGGATACAAAGATAAACTCAAAATTGATTAAAGACTTAAATGTAAGATCAGAGACTATAAAACATTTAGAAGAAAACATAGGCAGAACACTTGAAGACATAAATCAAGCAAGATCCTCTATGACCCACCTCCTAGAGTACTGGAAATAAAAACAAAAATAAGATAGTAAAACCTATTTAAACTTAAAAGCTTTTGCACAGCAAAGGAAACTACAAACAAGGTGAAAAGACAGCCCTCACAATGGGAGAAAATAATAGCAAAAGGAACAACTGACAAAGAATTAATTTCCAAAATATACAAGGAGCTCATACAACTCAATACCAGCAAAGTGAACAACCCAATCAAAAAGTGGGAAAAAGACCAAAACAGACATTTCTCCAAAGAAGACATACTGATGGCTAACAGACACATGACAAGATGCTCAATGTCGCTCATTATTAGAGCAATGCAAATCAAAACTACAATGAGATACCACCTCACACCAGTCAGAATGGCCATCATCAAAATGTCTACAAACAATTAATTCTGGAGAAGGTGTGGAGAAAAGGGAACCCTCTTGCATTGCTGGTGGGAATGTAAATTGATATAGCCACTATGGAAGATGGTATGGAGATTCCTTAAAAAACTAGGGACTAAGCCAACATCTGACCCAGCAATCCACTATTAGGCATATACCCCGAGGAAACCAAAATTGAAAAAGACATGTATACCCGAATTTTCTTTGCAGCACTATTTACAATAGCTAGAACATGGAAGCAACCTAGATGTCCATTGACAGATGAATGGATAAAGAAGCTGTGGTACATATATATACAATGGAATAGTACTCAGCCATAGAAAGAAACACATTTGAGTCAGTTCTAATGAGGTAGACAAACCTAGAGCCTATTATACAGAGTGAAGTAAGTCAGAAAGAAAAGGATAAATATCATATACTAATGCATATATACAGAATCTAGAAGGATGGCACTGATAAATTTATATGCAGGGCAGCAATGGAGAAACAGACATAGAGAACAGACTTGTGGACACTGGGGAGGGGAGGTGTGATGGGGTGAGTTGTATAGAGAGAGTAACATGGATACTTACAATACCATATGTAAAATAGATTAAAGAAAGAGAGAAATGAGGATGAGCTTGGCATGTGTGAGACACAGACAGAGGCTGCAAAGTGAAGGACCATGTGGAGAGCAAAGGGAAGCAGCATTGTAGAGGCAGGAATGGGCCAGGCCAAGCAAATTAGGAATTGAGGTTCATGTATTCTGGTTTCTGTTGGGGAAACCACTGGTCGATACTCAGCTAGAGATATATGCCTTAGAAATATTACTTGGTCTGTGGTGTAGGGATTGGACTGTGAGGAGTCACAAGCAGGCCAGGAGATCAGAGAAGAGGATGCTTCAGAAACCCACTGAGTGGTTATGTGGGTTGAAAAAGGGGTCAGCAAAAGACATGGTGATATGTAGTGGGAATCAGGGTATATTTCATCTCCTTTTTGAAATGTCTGTTTGCTCTCTAGTTCTATGTCCACGTTTATGAATTCCAATATCTTTCTGGCTCAGATCTGTTCAACAAAATAACTCAACTTCTGTCTATATAAAACTCAGCAGGTACAAGGCTCCCATTATAAGTAAATAGAAGAAGTGAAGTGAAGTGAAGTGAAGTCGCTCGGTCGTATCCGACTCTCTGCGACCCCATGGACTGTAGCCTACCAGGCTCCTTGGCCCATGGGATTTTCCAGGCAACAGTACTGGAGTGGGTTGCCATTTCCTTCTCCAGAGGATCTTCCCGACCCAGGGATCGAACCCCGGTCTCCTGCATTGTAAGCAGCCGCTTTTTATAGTCTGAGCCACCAGGGAAGTCCCTTTATAAGTAAATAAGTGAATAACAAAGCTAATGCAGATGAGGCCGAGCAACGTCCTATGTGCTTCACATGTATTTATATAGCTAATCCTTTCAATTATTCTGCAAAGCTGGTACACATATCATTATGCTCACTTTACAGAAGAAGAAACAGGAGCAAGATCTGGACAGTTTCTCCAAGGTCACCCAGCTAGTGAACTGATGTCTGCCTGCTGCTATTGTTGTTCTTTTGCTTCATCATGCTCATTCCCTCATTTTGTTAACAGCACCCCAGTTCTCTCCTGAGAAATCACTCCTTCCCATCTCTTAGTCTCTGTGGTTCCTATGGGGCCAACTTTGCTCACAGCTCCAGGGGAGGCTGTGGGACTCAAGCCCAGCCAATCAGCCAATCAGACTAGAAGTAATGGTCCAGGATGAGCCAATCAGAAGCAAGGACACTGCTGAGGAGTTGGAGGTCTGCTGTCCTGGCTGTCACCATGACGTGAGATGTGTCCAAGTATGATGTCAGCAAACAGAGAGTGAAACTGATGAAACTTCATTCCAGACCCCATGTTCCAGGCCCCAGACCCCCAAGACCCCTACTACCTGGGACCTTGTACTGCTTCAGCTCTGCAAGTGTTATTATGTTACTCATTGAATTTCTTATTTCACTAGGCAAATTTGAGTTACGTTTTTCTATTACTTGCAACTGAGAAAGACTTAAAAGTGCTTATTATTTGAGGACTCCTCTGCACTGTGTAAAGAATCTGAAAACAGGGAAATTGTAATTTCAGAAAAAGTCCATATTTCCTCAGAGGACTCAGACTCTTGCTGCACCACAATTGCTACTCTTTCTCTCCCATTAATTAGACAGCCTAACTGACAGAGAGTCAGTCTCAGTAGTCCTGCCCTAAGACTTTTCACTTTAGGCTTCCAAAGGAAAATATTTAAAACACTGCTATATGGCATATTTGAAAGTGGTTAAGGGAGTAAATTCTCAGAGAAGGCAATGGCACCCCACTCCAGTACTCTTGCCTGGAGAAATCCCATGGATGGAGGAGCCTGGTAGGCTGTAGCCCATGGAGTCACTAAGAGTCGGACACGACTGAGCGACTTCACTTTCACTTTTCACTTTCCTGCATTGGAGAAGGAAATGGCAACCCACTCCAGTGTTCTTGCCTGGAAAATCCCAGGGACAGGGGAGCCTGGTGGGCTGCCGTCTATGGGATCACACAGAGTCAGACACGACTGAAGTGACTTACTAGTAAGGGAGTAAATTCTAAGAGTTCTCATGACACACTTTATCTTTTTCATTTCTTTTAAATATTTATTTGAGATAATGCATGCTAACTAAATTTATCGTGGTAACCATTCCATGATGTATGTAAGTCAAACCATTATTCTGTACACCTTAAACTTGTACAGTGCCATATGTCAATTGTATCTCAATTAAATTGGGGGGAAAAACCCTTAACTGTCAAAATGGAGTGCAAAAAAAAAAAGATTATCTTTTTGTTCTTGGGATAGATAAAATTCTTAAATGGTACCAAAAAATAGAGCTAGCATAAAAGGAAGATTGACAAATTAGACTATATTTAAATATTTGTTGTCATTCAGTCAGTCATGTCTGACTCTTTGCAACCCCATGGACTGCAGCATACCAGCCTTCTCTACACTTTACCATCTCTTGGAGCTTGCACAAACTTATGTCCTTTGAGTCAGTGATGTCATCCAACCATCTCATCCTCTGTCGTCCCCTTCTCCTCCTGGCTTCAATCTTTCCCAGCATCAGTGTCTTTTTCAATAAGTCAGCTGTTTCCATCAGGTGGCCAAAGTATTGGAGCTTGCGTGATGCCTCAGCATCAGTCCCTCAAATGAATATTCAGGATGGATTTCCTTTAGAATTGACTAGTTTGATCTTGCTGTCCAAGGGACTCTCAAGATTCTTCTCCAACACCACAGTTAAAAAGCATGGATTCTTTGGTGCTAGCCTTCTTCATGGTCCAACTCTCACATCCATACATGACCACTGGAAAACCATAGCTTTGACTATGCAGACCCTTATCCGCAAAGAAGTGTCTCTGCTGTTTAATATGCTGTGTAGATTTGTCATAGCTTTTCTTTCAAGGAGCAAGCATCTTTTAATTTCATGCTGCAGTCACCATCTGCAGTGATTTTGGAGCCCCCCAAAATGAAGCCTGTCACTATTTCCATTGTTTCCCCATTACTTGCCATGAAGTAATAGGACTGGATGCCATGATCTTAGTTTTGTGAATGCTGAGTTTTAAACCAGCTTTTTTACTCTCCTCTTTCACCTTCATCAATACACTCTTTAGTTCCTCGTCACTTTCAGCCATAAGGGTGGTATCATCTGCATATCTGAAGTTATTGGTATTTCTCCCTGCAATCTTGATTCCAGCTTGTGCTTCTTCCAGCCTGGCATTTTGCATGATGTACTCCGCATATAAGTTAAACAAGCAGGGTGACAATATACAGTCTTGATGGACTCCTTTCCCAATTTTGAGCCAGTCAGTTGTTCCATGTAAGATTCTAACTGTTGGTTATTGACCTGCATATAGGTTTCTCAGGTGGCAGGTAAGGTGGTCTGGTATTCAAGTCTCTTTAAAAATTTTCCATAGTTTGTTGTAATCCACACAGTCAAAGACTTTAGCATAGTCAATGAAGCATAAGTAGATGTTTTTCTGGAATTCCCTTGCTTTTTCTATGATCCAACATAGAAAACATAGATCAGTTGGCAACTGATCTCTGATTACTCTGCCTTTTATAAATCCAACTTGCACATCTGGAAGTTTTCAGTTTATGTATTGCTGAAACCTAACTTGAAGCATTTTGAGAATTACCTTGCTAGCATGTGAGATGAGTGCAATTTTGCGATAGTTTGAACCTTCTTTGGCATTGTCCTTCTTTGGAATTGGAATGAAAACTGACCTTTTCCAGTCTTGTGGCTACTGCTGACTTTTCCAAATTTGCTGGCATATTGAGTGCAGCACTTCAACAGCATCATCTTTTAAGATTTGAAATAGCTCTGCTGGAATTGTGGGCATTTCAATTGGCACTAGTGGTAAAGCACCTACCTCCATTAGGTTTGTTTGCAATGATGCTTCCTAAGGCCCACTTGACATCATAATGCAAGAAGTCTGTCTCTAGGTTAGTGATCACACCATTATGGTTATCTGTGTCATTAAGATCTTTTTTATACAGTTCTTCTGTGTATTCTTGCCATCTCTTCCTGATATCTTCTGCTTCTACTAGGTCCATAATATTTCTGTCCTTTATTGTGCCAATCTTTGCATAAATATGCCTTTGATATCTCTAATTTTCTTTTTTTTAATTTCATTTTATTTTTAAACTTTACATAATTGTATTAGTTTTGCCAAATATCAAAATGAATCCACCACAGGTATACATGTGTTCCCCATCCTGAACCTTCCTCCCTCCTCCCTCCCCATACCATCCCTCTGGGTCGTCCCAGTGCACTAGCCCCAAGCATCCAGTATTGTGCATCGAACCTGGACTGGCATCTCGTTTCATACATGATATTTTACATGTTTCAATGCCATCCTCCCAAATCTTAGAGATCGCTAGTCTTTCCCATTCTATTGTTTTCCTCTATTTCTTTGTACTGTTCACTTAGGAAGGCTTTCTTATCTCTCCTTGCTATTCTTTGGAACCCTGCATTCAGATGGGTATATCTTTCATTTTCTCCTTTGCCTTTCAGTTCTCTTCTTTTTTCAGCTATTTGTAAGGCCTCTTCAGACAAACATTTTGCCTTGCTCCATTTCTTTTTCTTGGGGATGATTTTGATCACCTTGTTCTGAATAATGTCATCAAGTTCCATCCATAGTTCTTCAGGTACTCTGTTTATAAGGTCTAATCCCTTGAATCTATTGTCACTTCTACTGTTCAACACTTCTACTGTCAAACAGGAGATGGCAAGAGTGAATATCGACATTTTAAGAATCAGTGAATTAAAATGGACCAGAATGGGTGAATTTAATTCAGATAACCATTATATCCATTACTGTGGGCAAGAATCTCTTAGAAGAAATGGAGTAGGCCTCATAGTCAACAAAAGGGTCTGAAATGCAGTACTTGGCTGCAATCTCAAAAATGACAGGATGATCTCAGTTCATTTCCAAGGCAAATCATTGAATATCACAGTAATCCAAGTCAATGCCCCAACCACTAATGCTGAAGGCCTGAAGTTGAACAGGTCTATGAAGACCTACAAGACCTAGAACTAACACCAAAAAAGATGTCCTTTTCATCACAGGGGATTGGAATGCAAAAGTAGGAAGTCCAGAGTTACTTGGAGTAACAGACAAGTTTGGCTTTGGAGTACAAAATGAAGCAGGGCAAAGACTAACAGAGTTTTTCCAAGAGAACTCACTGATCATAATAAACACCCTCTTCTGACAACACAGGAGACGACTTTACAGATGGACATCACCAGTTGGTCAATACCAAAATCAGATTGATTATATTAGTTGCAGCCAAAGATAAAGAAGCTCTACACAGTCAGCAAAAACAGATCATGTATTCCTATTGCCAAATTCAGACTTAAATTGAAGAAAGTAGGGAAAACCACTAGGCCATGGAGGTATGACCTAAATCAAATCCTTTGTGATTATACAGTGGAAGTGACAAATAGAATCAAGGGATTCGATTTAAATAGATTTAGTGACAAATAGAATCAAGGGATTCGATCTGGTAGACAGAGTGCCTGAAGCACTATGGATGGAGGTTTGTAACACTGTATAGAAAGCGATGACAAAAATCATCCCCAAGAAAAAGAAATGCAAAAAAGGCAAAATGGTTGCCTAAGGAGACCTTACAAATAGCTGAGAAAAGAAGGAAGTGAGAAGCAAAGGATAATGGGAAAGATACACCCAACTGAATGCAGAGTTCCAAAGAATAGCAAGGAGAGATAAGAAAGTCTCCTAAGTGAACAGTGCAAAGAAATAGAGGAAAACAATAGAATGGGAAAGACTAGAGATCTCTTCAAGAGTATTAGAGATACCACAGGAACATTTCATGCAAAGATGGGTGCATGCCGGACAGAAATGGTAAGGCCTTAATAGAAGCAGAAGAGATTGAGAAGAAGTGGCAAGAATACGCACAAGAACTTTACAAAAAAAGGTCTTAATGACCTGAATAACCATGAAGCTGTGGTCCGTCACCTAGAGCCAGACATCCTGGAGTGTGAAGTCAAGTGTGCCCGAGGAAGCATTACTATGCACAAAACTAGTGAAGATGATGGAATTCCAACTGAGCTATTTCAAATCCTAGAAGATGATACTGTAAAAGTGCTGCACTCAATATGCCAGCAAATTTGGAAAAGTCATCAGTGGCCACAGGACTGGAAAAGGTCAGTTTTCATTCTAATCCCAAAGAAAGGCAATGCCAAAGAATGCTCAAACTACTGTGCAGTTGCATGCACTCACATGCTAACAAGGTAATGCTCAAAAATCTTTCAAGCTGTGGATTTTAAATACATGTACCGAGAACTACCAGATATACAAGTTGGATTTGGAAAAAGCAGAGGAACCAGAGATCAAATTGTCAACATCCATTGAATTTTAGAGAAAGCAAGAGAATTCCACCAGAACTTTCATCAGAGGTACAGGACAGAGCCTCCAGAAGGAATCAATCCTACCAATACCTTGATTTCAGTCTTCTGGCCTCCATAGCAGTGAGAGAATGGATTTCTGTTGTTTTAAGTCATCTAGTTGAATGTAAGTTATAGTTAGCCACTTACAAGTTTAGGAGACCCTATACTGTGGGCTCTTGCCTGCCACTCAGATTAAACTTTTCACACTTCCCAACCTCACTGTTAATCTCTCCTCACATTTACCCTTCTGTTTATGTAACACACAAGTATTTCTACCCTTAGGGACTTTGTCTATTGCTATCATGTGCTTGAAAATCCCCCTTCCATCCTCACAATCGGCTCACAGAAGGCTTCTCCTTGTCACGTGTCTCTCAGCTGAAATGCAGCTTTCTGAGAGGTCATGCTGAATCTCTTAACCACCTCCTCTCGCAGTTAGTGTCTATTACATAACACTTCTTTCCTTCACAGAAGTCATCACAAATGATAAGTATCTTGTTCATGTGCTTACTAGATTGTGAGCTCCATGAAGGTAGCATTATTGACCACTCATTTATTTGAAAATTATTACTTGATGGTCAATTATACCTGAGGCAGCACTCTAGGCATTTGGAGAATACAGTGAAGCAAACAAAATCCATCTCTGCTCCTATGATTGACATTCTAGTCCATTTTCCAAGGCTGTCTCCTCATATCTGAAGCAGTCCTTGTTTTTTATTGGTCATTCATTCAATATTAATTGAATGTTAATTGAATTCTAGCTGAAAACACGAAGTTCTTGTCACAAATTCTCTCCCCTTTTTTCAGCCAAAGCTTGATTCTACACTTATTAAAAGATTCAATAAGCCAAGACAATTTTGAGAGAATTTCAAACTTGCCATTTCCAAGATTTTTATGTTACAACGATCTTGGAACTTCCTCAGCCATCTTGTCTCATCCCCAGGTTTTTTTGCCACTTCTAATAGTGTGATTGGATGAAAGAAACATTTCCCCTTGGAAGATGTACTGGGAAACCAAACAAAAGATCGAGTCACACTGGACTTGCAAGGTTTCGCCAAAGATGGCAGACCCCAGGGCCGCTGGCTCAATTAACCACTGCCATGTCTAAAGGTCAGACTCTGGGACTGTTTAATTGTGGCTATTAAAGGGCTCGAGCAGCTGCTTCGTGGCAGTAATTTGGAGCCCAGGAGAAACCAGAGGCAGCAGCAGCAGACCAGGTCATTTGAAAAAAAGCCAGCTGGGCTCCCCATACACAGCCTGATAACAGTTGGGAATTTCCACAAGTACTTAACCTGGCTCAGAAGTCATGACCTCACTAAAAGTAGACCTCTCCTCCTCCCCAGATGAAATTGCAAAGCAGTTCTTTGCCGCTCTCCTCCCCTGACCATCATTCTTGGCTCCACGTTTTTCATCCTTGACCCTGAATTCCAGATACCTTGCTATTCAATTTATCAGTTAATGAATTAACATGTAGTTACTTAGCAACTGTTAGATACAAGCAAAGGCAAGGATGCTACCACATTTCCACCCCTTTAAGCCCAGACCTCATCTCAAAGACCTGGCTTTGTATTGAAGATATAGCTAGCTCATCATGGGCACACTTTTCTGCTGAGCCTAGATATGGACTCACAATTTTTCTCAGCACCACTCTCCAGCCAGTCAAGACGCATTGCTCAAGCCTGGCACTGAACCAAAATCTTTTTGCTATCTCTGAATTTTTCTCCAAACTCCACCTTTAATCAATGAATTGCAGTGACTCACTGAAGCTATGCAGCTGGTTTGTGGTAGACTTGCAAATCAGGTACCCTGTCTTCTTGTCTAGGGCTCTTCCTGGAGTTCCGTATAAACAAGCAAAATAACAGGTCAAAGTCAGCTAGATTTATTAGCCAAAACAAAAGTAAGAAGTACAAAATAAAGAAATATTTACCATTATATTATAATTTTTTTGTGCTGTGCTCAGTCACTCCAGTCGTGTATTACTCTTTGTGACCCTATGGGCTGTAGCCTGCCAGGCTTCTCTGTCCATGGGATTCTCCAGGCAAGAATACTGGAGGGGGGTGCCATGCCCTCCTCCAGGGGATCATTCTGACCCAGGAATCTAACCTGCATCTGCTGTGTCTCCTACAGGCAGATTCTTTATCCACTGAGCTACCTGGAAACTTTGGAGAATAATATTATAAATTACATATAATATGATTACTATGTAATCATAGCTACTATTTACTTTGCAAACCATCTTATTTAATTCTTGTAGTATCTTTATGTGATAGATAACATCCTCTCTATTTGATATAGATGAGAAAATTGAAATTCTGAGAGTTTAAGTAGTTCCCCTGAAAGGTGCTAAACGCTAATGGTGGAGCTGGATTTGACCCGAGATAGATTCAACTCTTCACATGCCTTATTTCTACACATTTCTACCCTTGTTAGGAAATAATTCTCCACGAATCTCTTGAATTTCTGCACATTTGATGGGCAGAGACAATGACCATCTTTTGCTCTAGACTATCTTTTCAAGGATGCCAATAAACAGCCTTGAAGGATACAGCTAGTGTCTCTCTTCAAAGAGAACACACTTGTCTGCTGTCCAGGGTAATAAAGATAATATCTCCTCTGGGGCAAAGTTTAGGAAAGCTTGCTTACAACTTACTACAAAAGATTGGAATTTCTTAACTTCAGGGTTGTGACCTGATATGACCAAAGCCCACTTGGATGTCCACTGTCCCCATGATACTTGGGTGCCAGGAAGAAAAAATGCTGTTCCATGAGCCAAAAAGTCTTTCATCTCTCATGCAGGTATCATGTGTCTCTTGATAGCTTACAAGTAGAGCAAAAACCTCAGACCCTTCACAATTCTTAATGACCATGAGTTCTGTAGTATGAAAGATCCCAGAATGTTGTCACCGCTGGCTGCCTACTCCACCAGGAGCTCAAGCTGTTAGTTCATCCTATTTTCAACTGAGGTTAGTCAGCTAGGGCCCTAGTCCCTCAGTGACTGAATAAGCACTGCTGAAGATTAGTCTGAAGTAATATCAGCCACTGTTCTATTTGCCTCTCATAGATAAGACAGCATGTTCACAGCATTTATCCTTATGTATTAGAAACGTAGCTATTTCAGGTACCACAGGAAGCCAAAAGTAAGGGGTGCTGTTAGTGAGAGAGGCTTCTCCCTGCCCACACTGGACTGCACTATTCCTCCCCACCTGGCGGGCACTGCCCACCCCTCAGAGGGGTCAATGGCTGGCACTGGTCACCTGGCCTCCCAGGCCAGTTTCATTGGTCATTCTTTCTCCTGTAATGAATCCTCAGCTTTGCTTTGACTGTGGAGACCAGTTCATTCTGCTTCTTGTCAGAATGAAGATTTGAATATTCCTTATTGTGATTTTTCGCTTCTCCAACCACGGAAGTTGTTATTAGATCAAATCACAGAACGAGGTAGAGAACTTTATTCACCGAAAATGTTCTATGAGGACATTACCAGAGAAGCTGGTGGAGGAAATTAGAGCCACATTTGCAGGAGGCGGGCACCTTCCTTCATGAAGCAAGAGACAGAGCCTGAGGTTCATGTCCGTGTATGCACTGTTCTGGCAGCAGGCAGGGGGAGAAATTTCATCACGTTTCTCCAGCAAGGAGATAGCAATGAGCAGCTGGAAGAGTGAGGGCAATGATGACTCTGATGAAACCAAGTAGATGAGCGACGGGAGAGGTTTTTAAGAGTTTTCATGGGTGCGAACCTGGAGGAGAGAGTCTGATGTCTAGAAAGTGTTTCTAAGATTCTTTGTACAACATGCTTATGTAAAATCCCCTGGCAGCCCCTTTGAGAAAATTAGTAGTGATCAATATCAACCTTCAGAGCTTCTGGAGTCCTTTTTAATGTGTTTCCGCTTAATGTGACTCCGCTTAGAGACTGGCCCCAAAGGATGCCAGCATCTGTCTTACCCTGAACTAAGAATGCACAGCAGTGTGTCATGCCCTCCTACGAATGGCTTATTTAAAATCTTGGTTCTTTTCCTACAATTTTTCTCTGACTAGCAAGCAGAATTGGAGTAAGAGAATGAGAACTAGAACATTTTCTTTTTATTGTAACAAGGAAAAATATAAGTACCTCAAAGAGGAGGAAAGTAACTGGAAGACAAGTAAAAGAAACCACTCAAGGGTCCTCATATGAACTTTAAAAGATAGGTGTGTTAGCCCCCTTCTACAAGTGAAACTAAAGCAGAAAATTAGTCATCTTATTCAAATGTGGAAGAGTAAACTAGCTGCTCCATCAACCTCAAAGCTTCATTTTTATCTTATTTGCATTCCAAAGTAGTTAGGCCATGAGGCAGAGTAGAGGTCATCATTGGGAGGACCTCAGTCCTGTGACCCCCACCTGAGAGCAAAGGAGGCTGGGAAATGAGGTCTGGCTGTGTGTACAGGAAGAGAAAAGTGTTGAGGATCTGTGACAGGCTGTGCTACCAAGCTAAAATAATTAGTAGGTAGCAGGGGCAGCCTTCAGATCTAGGTCTCATGGTCTCCAAAGCTAATACACTCAGCTAAAATACTGGATCATTTCCTCTTCTGAAGGTTTATTTATTTTTTTATTAGGACAAGTTTGAGTAAACAGTAAAATCTGCTTTTCTCACTACACTTTTTTAGCATCCTTTTAACAAGATTCCCTGTCCCCCGTTAAAAAAAAAAAAAAATCAACCTCAGAGCTTTTTATTTATGAAATGAATCTTATCTGAATTTAATTTCCCATTCCCCTTTTTGAAGGAAGATTTGGCATTCAGTAAAAAGAAAATACATTACATACTCTTATCGCCTCCCTGCAACAGAGGATGGGAAGGGGATGCTCAGCTTGAACAAACCCCATCCCTGACAGAGGGCCAGAGAAGAAGGGGAAATCCAAGATGATGGCCTTCAGAAGCTCCTCCAGAAGCTTGTGCCCAAAGATAGGCCCCAAAATATCATAATATCATATGATTGCTTAAGTGGCTCATGTTAAGCATCACACCAAAAAAACAAAAACACCCTCCCATTTTTAAATGTAAATACTTTTCCTTTTCTACATTTGAAAGCCACATGTGATTTCCAATCCACCAGCACAAACAGACTGACAGACAACATCCCTCAGGAAATGCTTGCTATGCCATCAGGTTTCAGCACTCTCCCCCTTTCCCCTCTGGAGTAAGCCCATAACTCTGCATTTGTGTAAAAACACATGTGTGGCATATTTATTCACAGGCTGCTGGGCAGAGCAGACGTCCCTGCAGCCCTTCCTGGTTATGCACTCACGAAGTGACTGCATGCTCCCTGCTTTGTGTCCGTGCCCACAAAACATCAAGTAGCCCGAAGCTAGAGCCTGCCTTGCAAGGGTAACAGACGTTCTGGGCCACCCAACCCCACCCCCAAGGAGACGGGGTAGGTGCTTCTTTCTCCGTGCTCCCTCCTCAGTGCTCCCCTGGTTCTGGATTTTGACGTTTATCGTACTGTAAACGCTGTGTACGTCTGTTCTCAAGTTTATGGGCAATCCATCCATTTTAGAACCTAGCACAGCCTACTACACGCACTAATTCTGTAAAATTTTCTCTGATAAATGAGTGAATTAATGAAGAAAAATTCAGAATCCTGAACAATAGCTTGTGTTAACAATTCAGGGACCTAAAGCTTTACATATAATGATCACTAAGTTTTCTGGTCTCACCTAAAAACAAGCACTTGATAAACCTATATAGTTACTGATGTGCTTTTCAGCTTGACTCATGGTTAAAAATTTAAATGTAATTCTTTAAATTGTGAGCTGACTTTTCGGAGCACATGTGATGGTCAACATATGCATTCTTCCTCTTTGTTGCATGCCTGAACTAATTTAAAATTGACGACTCGATAAAGTAGGTGCTATTACCATCCCCTGAAGATGAGGAAACTGAGTCATAAAAAGGATAAGTGACTTGTTCACAGATACATAGATGCCAAACGTCAGAGCCGAGACTCACTAAGAAGACTGGCTCCAGAGAGTGTCTTAACCACTAAGCTAAATTCATTCATTTAACAGCAACTTATTGACATCTACTGATGTGCTCAATTAAAATAAATTAATTTCAAAGGTTAAAACCTCTGAAGACAATGGCCTGAAACAGTGAGACAGAGGAGCACTGGTTAGCAAGCCGAGGGAAGTTCTCTGAGGGCTGGCTTTTGAGTTGAGACTTGTTTGCCAAGAAGTGACCAGCCAGGTAAAGCTGAAACAGGAACAAGTTCCCAGAAGAAGATACTGCAAATGCAAAGGTCACAAAACACAGAGAGCTTGACATGTTGAGGAACAGGGCAGTGTGGCAGAAGGATAGTGATCAGAGAGAGGGAAGTACATGATGAAACCAGAGAAACTGGCAGATGCATAAGAGTTGTAAGGTTCATGGTCAGTGCAATAGGGAGCCATTTGCTGTTGTTCAGTAGCTAAGTCATGTCTGACTCTGCAATCCCGTGCACTGCAGCACACCAGGCTTCCTTGTCCTTCACTGTCTCCCGGAGCTTGCTCAAACTCAGTCCATTGATTCAGTGATGCAATCCAACCATCTCATCCTCTTCCATCCCCGTCTCCTCCTGCCCTCAATCTTTCCCAGCATCAGAGTTTTTCCAAAGCATTGACTCTTTGCATCGTGTGGCCAAGGTATTGCAGCTTCAGCATCAGTCCTTCAAATGAATATTCAGGGTTGATTTCTTTTAGGATTGACTGATTTAATCTCTTTGCAGCTCAAGGGGCTCTGGCAAGTCTTCTCCAGCACCACAGTTTGAAAACATCAATTCTATGGTATTGAGCCTTCTTTATGGTCCAACTCTCACATCCGTACATGACTAGTGGAAAAACCATATCTTTGACTATATGAATCTTTGTTGACAAAGTAATGTCTCTGCTTTATGATATGCTATCTAGGTTTGTCATATCTGTTCTTCCGAGGAGCAAGTGTCTTTTAATTTCATGACTGCAGTCACTGTCTGCAGTGATTTTGGAGCTCAAGAAAATAAAATCTGTCACTGTTCTGCTTTTTACCATCTATTTGCCATTAAGTGATGAGGCTGTATGTCATGATCTTAGTTTTTTGAATGTTGAGTTTTAAGCCAGCTTTCCCACTCTCCTCTTTCTTTCACCTTTATCAAGAGGCTCTTTAGTTCCTCTTCATGTTCTGATATTACGGTGGCATAATCTGCATATCCGGAGAAGGCAATGGCACCCCACTCCAGTACTCTTGCCTGGAAAATCCCATGGATGGAGGAGCCTGGTAGGCTGCAGTCCGTGGGGTCGCTGAGAGTTGGACACGACTGAGCGACTTCGCTTTCACTTTTCACTTTCATGCATTGGAGAAGGAAATGGCAACCCACTTCAGTGTTCTTGCCCGGAGAATCCCAGGGACAGGAGAGCCTGGTGGGCTGCCGTCTATGGGATCACACAGAGTCAGACATGACTGAAGTGACTTAGCAGCAGCAGCAATCTGCATATCTCAGATTATTGATATTTCTCCCAGAAATTTTGATTCCAGCTCAAGCTTCCTCTAGCCTTGCATTTTGCAGGATTTAATTTGCATATAAATTAAATAAGCAGGGTGACAATATACAGCCGTGATGTACTCCTTTCCAAATTTTGAACCAGTCCATTGTTCCATGTCAAGTTCTTACTGGTTCTTCTTGAACTGCATACAGTTTCTCAGATGATAGATAAGGTGATCTATTATTCCCATCTAAGAATTTTCCACAGTTTGTTTGGAAACAAACACATTCAAAGGCTTTAGTGTAATCAATGAAGCAGAAGCAGATGTTTTTCTGGAATTCTCTTGCTTTTTTGATGATCAAATGGATGTTGCCAATTTGATCTCTGGTTCCTCTGCCCTTTCTAAATCCAGCTTATACATCTGGAATTTCTCAGTTCATGTACTGTTAAAGCCTAGCTTGAAGCATTTTGAACATTACCTTCCTAGCATGTGTTCAGTTCAGTGCAGTTCAGTTCAGTCGCTCAGTCGTGTCCGACTTTTTGCAATCCCGTGAATTACAGCATGCCAGGCCTCCCTGTCCATCACCAACTCCCGGAGTTCACTCAGACTCACATCCATCGAGTCAGTGATGCCATCCAGCCATCTCATCCTCTGTTGTCCCCTTCTCCTCCTGCCCCAAATCCCTCCCAGCATCAGAGTCTTTTCCAATGAGTCAGCTCTTCGCATGAGGTGGTCAAAGTACTGGAGTTTCAGCTTTAGCATCGTTCCTGCCAAAGAAATCCCAGGGCTGATGTCCTTTAGAATGGACTGGTTGGATCTCCTTGCAGTCCAAGGGACTCTCAAGAATCTTCTCCAACACCACAGTTCAAAAGCATCAATTCTTTGGTGCTCAGCCTTCTTCACAGTCCAACTCTCACATCCATACATGACCACTGGAAAAACCAGAGCCTTGACTAGACGAACCTTTGTTGGCAAAGTAATGTCTCTGCTTTTGAATATGCTATCTAAAAGTAAGTGTCTTTTAATTTCATGGCTGCAGTCACCATCTGCAGTGATTTTGGAGCCCCCCAAAAAATAAACTCAGCCACTGTTTCCACTGTTTCCCCATCTATTTCCCATGAAGTGATGGGACCGGATGCCATGATCTTCGTTTTCTGAATGTTGAGCTTTAAGCCAAGTTTTTTACTCTCCACTTTCACTTTCATTGAGGCTTTTTAGCTCCTCTTCACTTTCTGCCATAAGGGTGGTGTCATCTGCATATCTGAGGTTATTGATACTTCTCCTGGCAATCTTGATTCCAGCTTGTGCTTCTTCCAGCCCAGCGTTTCTCATGATGTACTCTGCATATAAGTTAGATAAGCAGGGTGATAATATACAGCCTTGACGTACTCCTTTTCCTATTTGGAACCAGTCTGTTGTTCCATGTCCAGTTCTAACTGTTGCTTCCTGACCTGCATACAGGTTTCTCAAGAGGAAGATCAGGTGGTCTGGTATTCCCATCTCTTTCAGAATTGTCCACAGTTTATTGTGATCCACACAGTCAAAGGCTTTGGCATAGTCAGTAAAGCAGAAGTAGATGTTTTTCTGGAACTCCCTTGCTTTTTCCATGATCCAACAGATGTTGGCAATTTGATCTCTGGTTCTTCTGCCTTTTCTAAAACCAGCTTGAACATCGGGAAGTTCACGGTTCACGTATTGCTGAAACCTGGCTTGGAGAATTTTGAGCATTACTTTACTAGCATGTGAGATGAGTGCAATTGTGCAGTAGTTTGAGCATTCTTGGACATTACCTTTCTTTGGGATTGGAATGAAAACTGACCTTTTCCAGTCTTGTGGCCACTGCTGAGTTTTCCAAATTTGCTGGCATATTGAGTGCAGCACTTTCACAGCATCATCTTTCAGGATTTGAAATAGCTCAACAGGAATTCCATCACCTCCACTAGCTTTGTTCATAGTGATGCTTTCTAAGACTGACTTGACTTCACATTCCAGGATGTCTGGCTCTAGGTCAGTGATCACACCATCGTGATTATCTAGGTCATGAAGATCTTTTTTGTACAGTTCTTCTGTGTATTCTTGCCACCTCTTCTTAATATCTTCTGCTTCTGTTAGGTGCATACCATTTCTGTCCTTTATCAAGCCCTTCTTTGCATGAAATGTTCCCTTGGTATCTCTAATTTTCTTGAAGAGATCTCTAGTCTTTCCCATTCTATAGTTTTCCTCTATTTCTTTGCATTGATCGCTGAGGAAGGCTTTCTTATCTCTTCTTGCTATTCTTTGGAACTCTGCATTCAGATGCTTCTATCTTTCCTTTTCTCCTTTGCTTTTCACGTCTCTTCTTTTCACAGCTATTTGTAAGGCCTCCCCAGACAGCCATTTTGCTTTTTTGCATTTCTTTTCCATGGGGATAGTCTTGATCCCTGTCTTCTGTACAATGTCACGAACCTCATTCCATAGTTCATCAGGCACTCTATCTATCAGATCTAGGCCCTTAAATCTATTTCTCACTTCCACTGTATAATCATAAAGGATTTGATTTAGGTCATTCCTGAATGGTCTAGTGGTTTTTCCTACTTTCTTCAATTTAAATCTGAATTTGGTAATAAGGAGTTCATGATCTGAGCCACAGTCAGCTCCTGGTCCTGTTTTTGCTGACTGTATAGAGCTTCTCCATCTTTGGGTGCAAAGAATATAATCAGTCTGATTTTGGTGTTGACCATCTGGTGATGTCTATGTGTAGATTCTTCTCTTGTGTTGTTGGAAGAGGATGTTCCATATGTTCCTAGCATGTGAAACGAGTGCAATTGTGTGGTAGTTTGAAAATTCTTTGGCATTGCCCTTCTTTGAGATTGGAATGAAAACTGACCTTTTCCAGTCCTGTGGCCACTACTGACTTTTCCAAATTTGCTGGCATATTGTGTGCGGCACTTCAACAGCATCATCTTTTAGGATTTGAAATAGCTCAGTTGGAATTCCATCACCTCCACTAGCTTTGTTCATAGTAATTCTTCCTAAGGCCCACTTGATTTCATACTCCAGGATGTCTGCCTCTAGGTAAGTGATCCCAACATCATGGTTATTCAGGTCATTAAGACCTTTTTTGTATAGTTCCTCAGTGTATTCCTGCCACCTCTTCTTAATATCTTCTTCTATTATGTCCATACTGTTTCTATCCTTCATTGTACCCATCTTTGCTTGAAATGTTCCCTTAATATCTCTAGCTTCCTTGAAGAGATCTCTAGTCATTTCCATTACATTGTTTTCCTCTATTTCTTGGCAGTGTTTTCTTAAGAAGGCTTTCTTACCTCTCCTTGCTATTCTCTGGAACTCTGTATTCAGTTGGGTATATCTTTTCTTTTCTCCTTTGCCTTTTGCTTCTCTTCTTTTCTCAGCTATTTGTAAGGCCTCCTTAGACAACCACTTTGCCATTCTGCATTTCTTTTTCTTGGAATGGTTTTGATCAATACCCCCTGTACAGTGTTACAAAGTACCATCCGTAGTTTTTCTGTCACTCTGTCTACCAGCTCTAATCCCTTGCATCTATTTGTCACTTCCACTGTGTAATGATCAGGGATTTGCTTTAGGTCATACCTAAATGGCCTAGTAGCTTTCATTATTTTATTCAATTTAAGTCTAGATTTTGCAATAAAGAACTGATGATCTGACCACAGTCAGCTCCAGGTCTTATTTTTGCTGACTATATATAGCTTCTCCATCTTTGGCTACAAAAAATAAAATTGGTCTGATTTCAGGATTGACCATCTGGTGATGTCCACATGTAGAGTCATCCCTTGTGTTGTTGGAAGAGGGTGTTTACTATGACCAGTGCGTTCTTTTGGCAAAGCTTTGTTAACCTTTGCTTCATTTTTCACTACAAGGCCAAACTTGCTTGTTAGTTCGAGTATCTCTTGACTTCCTACCTTTGCATTCAAGTCCACTATGATGAAAAGAACATCTTTTCAGTGTTAATTCTTTAAGGTCTTATAGGTTTTCATAGAACCATTCAACTTCAGCATTATCAGCATTAGTGATTGGAGCATAGACTTGGATTACTGTGATATTGAATGGTTTGCCTTAGAAACAAGCTGAGATCATTCTTTTGAGTAGATATTATGGTCATCTGACGGAGAAGGCAATGGCAACCCACTCCAGTACTCTTGCCTGGAAAATCCCATGGATGGAGGAGCCTGGAAGGCTGCAGTTCATAGGTTCACTATGAGTCGGACACAACGACTGAGCGACTTCACTTTCACTTTTCACTTTCATGCATTGGAGAAGGAAATGGCAACCCACTCCAGTGTTCTTGCCTGGAGAATCCCAGGGATGGGGGAGCCTGGTAGGCTGCCATCTATGGGGTTGCACAGAGTTGGACATGACTGAAGCGACTTAGCAGCAGCAGCAGCATGGTCATGTGAATTAAATTCTCCCATTCCCTTCCATTTTAGTTCACTCATTCCTAAAATATCAACATTCACTCTTGCTGTCTCTGTTTGACCATTTCCAATTCATCTTGATTCATAGACCTAACATTCCAGGTTCCTATGCAATGTTACTCTTAACAGCATCAGATTTTACTTTCACCAGCAGACACATCCACCACTGGGAGCTGTTTTTTGCTTTGGCTGAGCCTGTTCATTCCTTCGTGTGCTATTTCTTGCTCTTCTCCAGTAGCATATTGGACATCTACAGACTTGGAGGGGAGTTCATCTTTCAGTGTCATATCTTTTTGCCTCTTCATACTATTATGTGGTTCTCAAGGCAAGAATGCTGAAGTGGTTTGCCATTCCCTTCTCCAGTGGACCACGTGTTGGCTGGGGCTCTCCACCATGATCCATCCAACTTCAGTGTTCCTACATGGCATGGCTCATAGTTTCATTATGTTGCACAAAGCTGTGACCCAAATGATCATTTGTGTTATTTTTCTTGATTGTTGTTTTCATTCTGTATGCCCTCTGAGGTTGTAATTATTCTGATTATTTTGTGTGGAGTTAACTAGTTAATTATTAACTAGTTATTCACCTAGTTAATAATGAGGCGAATTATAATGGAAGAAGAGAGACAAATAGTGAGGCTCCTGCAGTAGTTCGGGTAAGTTCAGGCAGGAGCTGATGGTAGCTCGGCTAAGACTGCAGTGGTTGAAGAGGCATAGGTGGTATCTAGATGCAGTGGAGATGATGAGAGAAAGCATTCAGAAAGTATTTTGGTGATAGTGCACCCATGCTGCTGTTGCTGCTAAGTCACTTCAGTCATGTCCGACTCTGTGCGACCCCATAGACGGCAGCCACCAGGCTTCTCCATCCCTGGGATTCTCCAGGCAAGAACACTGAAGTGGGTTGCCATTTCCTTCTCCAATGCATCAAAGTGAAAAGTGAAAGTGAAGTCGCTCAGTCGTGTCTGACTCTTCGAGACCCCATGGACTGCAGCCTACCAGGCTCCTCCATCCATGGGATTTTCCAGGCAAGAGTTCTGGAGTGGGGTGCCATTGCCTTCTCCAAGCGCACCCATAGGACATCGTAAATGGAAGCAACCATCAAGAAAGGGCTACACCTGGAAACTGGCTCTGATATTAACCCACCTTAAACAGGCATCAAGGGCCCAGAATTGGGGAGAACTCTTTCTTGATCAGTAGGCATCATCAGTCCTCTAGTTTCTGCCTTGGAGTTGTGCCGTGTGGACTCTTTTTAGTGAGAGATCATCATTCAGAATCCATTAGAGTGACGTCTAGGAGCTGTCAAGACTGTTTACCTTCCCTGCCATCAGGGGATTTGTGTATTCACAGAACACTGAAGGGCGTTCACTCATGTTGAGTGGATGGGAATTTGATAGGTAGATATGTCCAAGCAGAGGGAACAGGTGGAAAAGAATGTAAGGTCTGGAAAGTAGAGGGAGAATGCAGTGCAAGTATAGAAAGAGATAAAGGCTAGAAAGAGTGCTTTTATGAAGGCTGTTGAATCCTTGTGTACTTTATTCTTAATAGAGAATCTGCAAAGGATTTCAGAAAGGCAGAGAGAACCATGAATTGTTAAAGCTGAAAGGAACCCGGCAATTACAGATTCCACCTGCCTAACGTTGCAAACTCTCCTATATCCCTTTTAAAGAAATCACCCCAGCATCAGTGTGCATTACTGATGGCTAAGCCTACAGATTTCAACATATCAGCCC
Source organism: Bos mutus (assembly GCF_027580195.1). NCBI lineage: Eukaryota > Metazoa > Chordata > Mammalia > Artiodactyla > Bovidae > Bos > Bos mutus. The sequence goes on along the minus strand of NC_091630.1, from coordinate 10,157,301 downwards.
CCAGTCTTTGCAGGAGTCTTTTGCTGAGGATAAATCAACAGATAGTTTGGAATGCTTACTGTGTGCCAACTTCTCTGGAGGAATCATATATGATGAAGACCAGTTCAGTTCAGTTCAGTTCAGTCTTTCAGTCATGTCCGACTCTTTGCGACCCCATGAATTGCAGCATGCCAGGCCTCCCTCTCCATCACCAACACCTGGGGTTCACTCAAATTCACGTCCATCAAGTGGGTGAAGCCATCCAGCCATCTCATCCTCTGTTGTCCCCTTCTCCTCCTGCCCCAAATCCCTCCCAGCATCAGAGTCTTTTCCATGGAGTCAACTCTTCACATGAGGTGGCCAAAGTACTGGAGTTTCAGCTTTAGCATCATTCCTTCCAAAGAACACCCAGGACTGATCTCCTTTAGAATGGACTGGTTGGATCTCCTTGCTGTCCAAGGGACTCTCAAGAGTCTTCTCCAACACCACAGTTCAAAAGCATCAATTCTTCGGCGCTCAGCTTTCTTCACAGTCCAACGCCCACATCCATACACGGCCACTGGAAAAACCATAGCCTTGGAATTTAGAAAGATGGTAACAATAACCCGGTGTACGAGACAGCAAAAGAGACACTGATGTATAGAACAGTCTTATGGACTCTGTGGGAGAGGGAGAGGGGGGGAAGATTTGGGAGAATGGCAATGAAACATGTAAAATATCATGTAGGAAACGAGTTGCCAGTCCAGGTTCGATGCACGATGCTGGATGCTTGGGGCTGGTGCACTGGGACGGCCCAGAGGGATGGTATGGGGAGGGAGGAGGGAGGAGGGTTCGGGATGGGGAACACATGTATACCTGTGGCGGATTCATTTTGATATTTGGCAAAACTAATACAAGTATGTAAAGTTTAAAAATAAAATAAAATTAGAAAAAAAAAAAAAAAACCATAGCCTTGACTAGACGAACCTTTGTTGGCAAAGTAATGTCTCTGCTTTTCAATATGCTATCTAGGTTGGTCATAACTTTCCTTCCAAGGAGTAAGTGTCTTTTAATTTCATGGCTGCAGTCACCATCTGCAGTGATTTTGGAGCCCCAAAAAATAAGGTCTGACACTGTTTCCACTGTTTCCCCATCCATTTGCCATGAAGTGATGGGACCAGATGCCATGATCTTTGTTTTCTGAATGATGAGCTTTAAGCCAACTTTTTCACTCTCCTCTTTCACTTTCATCAAGAGGCTTTTTAGTTACATGGTCTCAATTCATTCACACCTGTAATTTCAAACTTATCTAGTATAAAAATGTAATTCCTTGCCATACCAAATTAGATTCTCTATTCTACCTTCTCCACAAGCTTTGATATGGGAGTGTCCCCTGACCAAATCTTCAGGCTCTTCAAATTGAACATGATATTACACAGATGAGCAGAGACACCCAGATCTTAAACTCTACAAAGTGAACATATCCAGAAAAGAAGCAACCTTAGAAATTGAGACATTTAAAAGCACTTTGCCTGAACTTTCTGAACATTGAGTGCCTTTTTTAGCAAGTGTATTGGTTAAAATACTGGTTTAGTTATTTAGCAGAGAATAGCAAAAAAAAATAATAATAATAATAATTAAAGTTTATTTCTCTAATGTAAGAACCTGAGCTGGTAATTAGTCAGGTTCCCATACCTGAAATTCTATACAGTTGCTTTGTCACTCACTAGTGCTGGCCTTATTTTCATGGGCAGGGATGGCTCACCACGGCCGTGTCCCCAGTCCAACTAGTGAGAAGGAGGAAGAGAGAAATGGATAGCAACCGGAAATACCACACCTCACTTCCATTCACATCTCATTGACCAGAAATTAACCCAAGACCACTCTCAGTGTGAAGGTGGCTGGGCAACTATGTGTTGGCTACTATTCTGAGGAGATGGTACTAAAAGGCACCAGAGGAGAATGGATCTTGGAGGCCAACAGGAACCTCTGCGTCATGAGAATCTGTGACCTGCCTCTGTAATGCTTAAATATTATTAATATCATGTTGACCACAAACTAGGCAACCTATCAGAGAACTATTTCACTCAAGTTTGTTCTCAAATTTTAAGATATAAATGGATCATCCTCAGAATTGTTCAAAATAAACATTTTAAGCTCCAGTTCTAGAAGGATGGGGATCTAAAATTTTAAAGGCCACCACATGTGATGCTTACACAGTTTTCACAATATGAGACGGGTGACCGCTACTATGAGCTGCCTCATACACAATTTTGGAATGGTTTACAAATCTTGCATAATTAAATCTTACCACTTGTATCACCTAAACTTGAACTTGGGTTTAAACCAACTTTATAATCAGGTGTGGATGACTTAAATTGAAAGAACTTTGATTTCCTCATCACCGTTGAGATATATTAATCAAACTTTCTTACCCAAGATTGAGAATTCCTTGAATATAGCAAGATAATTCCATCTTAAAAGCATGAGTAATTTACAGTCATGATGTTACAATAAACACAGTGATAATAAACTATCATTTTATATGATTTTACAACACTGACATGGGTCTTATTCCATTCAATCTTCTCAACAAACAAAATTTTACAGAGAAAGTATTTGAGAGGCAGAATTACCTTAGTCTTAGGCCCCAAACCCAGATCCTCTTCCTCTCAGTCCCGGTGTTCTTTCCTTTATGCTGCAGTGCATCTCTTTGCTTTCCATCCTAAATTGAGATCAAAATAGAAACAGTTAAAAATAGAACAGGAGCAGTGAGCAGAATAAAAAGTAGACAAATGCATTATAGAAAGCATAAGGTAACAATATAGACGGACCTCACAAACATTATGTTAAATGAAAGAAGCCAGGCACGAAAGACCTCATATTGTATGATTCCATTTCTATGAAATGTCTAGAAAAGGCAAACCTATAGAGACAGAAATAGATTAGTAGTTGCCTAGGGCAGAGACTAGGAATAGAGATTAACTATAAACAGGCATGAGGGATCTTACTGGTGAGAATACATTCTAAACTGGATTATGGTGCTGGTTACACAATTCAGTAAATTTACTAATAATCACTGAATTATAAACTTAAAACACATGAATTTTGTGGCATGTGAATTATAACTAAAGTCTGTTTTTAAAGAACATGCAGTGTTAACATTAGCTATTGGTTTCATTTTTGACTCTGCAACTTAAAACTTGGATTAAGTTTAGAAAGTAATACAATATCCCTAAGACCTTGGATTCTCATCTCTTAAGTGGGGATAAAAATAATGTTTGTTTCATATGGCATCTAACTTCTTAGCATATTGGAAGAGCCAAATAATGCTGAACTTCATCAGAATTCAGGCTTAAAGCTTAAAATCACACACAAACAAGTTATAATTATTTGCAATTAATGCTTCTGACTAGGAATAAAATTGTCAATAAAAGATCATTAAATGACACTTAAAATCACTAAAGACCATATGTGAGGGTTCATGATGTGATTCAGTATGACTTCAAGTTTAGTGCTCTACCCTTTATCTCATATCTACATACAAATATATGAGTTTATACATTCCATACATATACATATTTATCTCCCAGGTTATATTCCATATTTGTTCCACATACAAACACACACACATGCACACACAGACATTCCCTTCAAATTCAACACGAATTCCATCCCAGAGACTTGGATCATTTGAGTGTGACATTGAAGCAGCCGATGAAATATATGCTGTCTCATGAGACCTTCTGGTTCTTAAATTCTGCAAAACAAGAATAAGTTTGGAGGGTGTCTGTCCAGTTGTACTGGCATTAGATTTGTGAGTACCACCTAACATTCCCCTTTACTTCGGGCCTGAAATACACAAACTGATCTCCTGTGAAAATATACATTTGAAGAATTAACTTCTGTTTTGCCTGAAGATTAAGGTTTAATCATGAAGTAATGGCACATGCTAGACTGCGTGTCTGAGTGACACCCTTTGGAGTTCACTTCAGAGCATTATAGCAACAACAATAACCAAGATGACAGCTCTGATTACTAAACACTATTTCCATTAGGCCAACGCAAATATGCCAGGCCTCCCCTTTCCCTAGAATTGCTTTCTGACAAAAGACAATTTAAATCATTTTAAGGTGTTCATTTTATCATCTTCTTCCTTCCTCATGTGATTCTTCAGCATTTAGCTTTAACACATTAAGTTCCTCTGATAAAGCCTTTTAATGTCAACTTGTCAAAAACTAATTACATTTTCTTTTAGGTAGAAAACATGCGATGGCTGATTTTTCAGAAATTATTATTTAAGTCAACATCACTTTTCTACCCAGCATTCTGGAAAGTCTACTGTGTACATGCTCAGCCTTGTTCAGTTCCAGGATGTAACTGCAGAGCAGATGATGCAGGACTCTAATGTGGAAACACTGCACTTCCCTCCTGTGTTGTAGGCGTTTGCTGCAGTGTTCAGTGCATCTTTAGTAGATTGGCACACCAGTTTCTTGGTATAATTTCATGTTAAATAACAATCTTACGACCATATCAGGAAATAAGATATGTGTAAAATGTCACCTTTGGAAAAAAAAAAACAATCATAGTTATGACATGCAATTTGCATCAACCTCTTCTGAGATAATCAAAGAAAGATAACAGAATACACTAGCAATAAATGGGCTAGCAAGGAGGGAAAAAAGCAGAGTCTTTGTATTTCCATGGTTCCATATTTCCTTGGCACATCACAGCCAGTCTTTTTCTGAGTCCACTGAACAAGCATTTGTCATAAGCTTTATTGTACCATGAAGTTATGATTAATATTATAGCTCAAGTACAGCGGGTGGAAAGACCACATTCATTTTCAAAGTCACGTCGCATTGATTAGAATTCACTGCAGGTTATTCAAATAACGATCCTCTCTTTCCCCAGGAGAATCTCTGTCTGATTTTTCTTTAGCCTCATTAAAGATCCCAGGTGCAGACAAAGCTTTACGTATTTCTCATTTGCATCATCCTTGGGAAGGAGGTAATTCACATGCCTTCAGTATATAGCGCTTGTTCTTGTAGTTTGCTCTTTCCTATCATCTATTTAAATAAATCAAGAAATTTAGCCTTTATAAACCCTCAGACAATAGAAAATGCCAAATTTTATTATCTTTAGTAATGAATCCATGGATCCCAAGCCCTCCATGATAATTCAGATAAAGTGAGGCATTTTTATTCTGTTCTTGGCTGTACTTGGTTTTAAAAGACAAAGGTTATTTTTTTTCCTTTCCTAAGGAAAAAGATTTATTTTAGGAGTAAAGAGCAACACAGAGCATTTTCCACCTCACCAGAACTGAAAATTAAAGGTTCGTCATACAATAAATGCAGTACTCATAATCGTCAACAAAACTTGAAATGTTATTTGGCTAATTAGATAAATTTCCATGCCAGGACTGATCAATTATTGCCTGTGTTGAGATAATTTATTAGCTACTCTTCCCAATTTAGCGTTTTCATAGAATCACATATGGATTTCATTGGCATAAGGTGTGGGCCTCAAAATTATGACAAAGAATTCTGCCTTGGACTATTTTTACCTTTAGTTTTTGTGTAATGAGTTTAGCCTGAAGCAGACTGACAACATTGTTGACATTTCATGGAGTTTGCATTTCTCCAGAGAGGAGAAATTTCACCTAATTAAATAATGTTCGAGTGTCTTAGAAACTACAAAGGCAACACGATACCACACAACAGTCACAACTTATTTGTTAGGACCACTGGTATATTTCTGAGATCTTTAGAAAAATTGAACTCTGTATAACAAATCTTTAAACTGACTCAGAGGCTTAAGCTGATGTGGCTGACATAATTGGAAAGGTAGGAGAAGAACAACTGGGAAAGAATTTTCATAAAAACTATCATTTTTTTCATAGTGGAGGTGAGGAGTGAATATGACTGTTTCCATGGCGGGACAGCAGCTTAATAGTTCTGAAAGGAGTGTATGGGTGTGCGCGTGTATTTCACAGTGAAACGTGTGTTATTTGCAGAATGGAATTCCAACTTTTAAGGCAATAAATCAACATTAACCATATATTTAGGTATTAATGAAAATTCATCTCTGGCCTCTTCATCCATTTCTCAGGGACAATATGATTCCCCGTGATCTGTGAACCTGCTCTTGGTAAGCTTTTGCATGCATAGCTAATACAGAAGGAAAGTAAACATTTTATTGGCATTCATTTTCATTTGTTTCCGCTAGAAGGATATGTAATGAGGCCCAGAATCTCACTGACTCTGATTAAAATGAAATGGAGTATGCACTTGAAAAAAAAAAAGTAACTCTTTCAGTTCAATAAGGTACTATTTAACATAGAGTGAAATTGTAATGAAAAATAACTGGAAGTTTTACTCAGTTAAATCTTTTCAGTTGAACTTGACAGAGCAATACTGTAGGTTCATTATAAATATGAGTCAGTGACAGAACCCAAAGGTAAGACAGAGATGTTACCATGGCCACTTTGAGAAATATGCACAGTCATTCTGACTGGTGGTGCTAGTGGTAAAGAACCCACCTGCCAAAGCAGGAATGTGAGAGACACTGGATCAGTCTCTGGGTTGGGAAGATCCCCTGGAGGAGGGCACAGCAACACACTCCAGTATTCTTGCCTGGAGAATCCCATGGGCTGAGGAGCCTGGTAGACTATACTCCATAGGGTCACAAAGAGTCTGACATGACTGAAGCAACTTCGCATGTACATAAGATTATAATATAGCTATAGACATTCTGGAGCCATGTTACAAATGACGATAAAGCAATGTGTGGACCTACTCTCCAGTAAGTAAAGTCTTTAAAAGAGCAAGCATTTCATAAGTAAGTAAACACCTACTGTGTGTGTGCATGTGCGATATGTATACGTGTGCCCACATGTTCACATCTGGGATTTGTGTTTGTGTGTGCATGTGTGTATCCAATCTGAATATCTCAGAGAGGAAGGCATGGAGAACCCACTGAGATTTATTTCTCCTTTAAGCCTCAGGGAACCTTTGAAATTTCGTTGACATTAATTAAGCCCACCCCAGGATCATGGGCTTGGTGGGCTTGGTGGACCTTTGTTTTAAAAAGCAAGCTTTCTTGCCAGAGGAGTTTTTTTTCCCAAGCTCTCATTTTATTGTGGTTTGCAGCAGGGGATCTTGTTTCAAGGGATATGATCAAAGTAAAGGATATTTCTTCTGGGACATATTTTACATAGATTAAATCTCATTATGCAACTTACTCTTTAGTCTATATTCTTTTTTATAAGCTCCTATTGTAAGAACGAATTTAACATAGAAAAGTGTGCATTTATTACATCAGATATATTAAACTCCGATGCATGTAAGGTGCAGTAGAGTCAAACACTTTTTATTTTTCTTATCAACAGTGAATTTCAGCTTACAGAATTCTAGTGTAATCTTAAATGAGGTTGCAGTATGTATATGACTGTGAACTTAAGTTTTCTACAGCTTTTGCATAACTTCATTTTAAAATATTAAACAATTCTTTTAAGGGACATATTGCTATCTTTTGGTCTTTCTTCCTTGTTTTTAAACTATTTCCTCCATTCCTTTTCATTTTAAAGGTAAGCAAGTTACTTTGGTTATATTAAAGAAGTATACCATATTAGTGATCATAAGAAGTTATGTTTTCTCATTGAACACTAGAATGTGGAAATATGAAATAGTGCCCAAAATATCTTACACTAGAGAATAAACACTGAAAATAGGCATTGGTTAAATCCTTAGAGCTAATTCAAGCTTGCACCAAAATTTACAGTTCGAAAGAATGATCATCCAATAGCAAACTCTTTCATGATAAATATTATTGCCCTAAGTTTAATATCTTAAGAAACTAAAAAGGACAATGAGAATACCAAATCTACTTTTCTACAGCCTCAAAATTGGGAAAAACATCACAAAATACAATGTAAGATTCAGCAGCCCCTGCCCAGAATGCTGATATTTAGACAAAATAGAAATGTAGTTTTTCAATTACCTCCTGTCAAAACTACAATATGTTTAGGTTAGACAGCACACACACATTTCAGAATATGTTAAAAATGCATGCTGGGTATACATGTGAAAAGAATGATGTATTTTTAGTAGTTTTGTTGTTGTTTGATTGCCAAAGTAAATTATATATTTTCAAATCCAATCTCATGTCTACATTTCTGTGATTTCATCAGCCTTGCAATTAAAACATCAAGAGTAAGCTGAGGAATTGATTTTTCAGTTGGACAAAAGGATATGATGCCCAGTCAAGTTTCAGGTTAAACTGTCCTGCTTGTTCTAGTAATTTTCTTCACCATTTGGTCTCTGTAGGCACGGTTTCCTTCAGTGAATGAAAGTCCTTTCCTGTTTTAGTTCTCAGGCTCTCTACTGTGCATTTAGTGAAGAACAATTTATAGGCTATTTTCAGCTGTTTTGCAGTATCTGAGGAGGTCCTCGCACATCCTTTATGTGCGCTGGGTGCTTAACTCTGAGCCTGTGAGAGAACCGTCTAAAGAACCAAGATGGCGGACAGTTAAACAGTTAATCGGAATACAGACCTCTTTTTTCCCTGATCAATGAAAGTCAAATTCATTTTATAAGTGGTTAACTCATCTTTAGAACTAGAAACATAATTAAACCAGAAGGAGTCTGTTATGATTAGAGACGAGAAGCTGGGGCCAGTTAAGCCATCACAAAGAAACTGAAGTTCATATCAGGTTTTTGCACAAAATGAAGTTTTCCTTTTCTGATCATATTATGTAAAATGTATTTCCTGTTACTTTTGAAAAATGAAACTATTTGTAGAACTGTTCAAAAAGTATTTTCATGCAATATGTCTTCACAAACACATATTCTGTGTTTTGTGGATTTTGGACTCAGTATTCCACTGAGTCTGTTTTCAGAATCTTTCTCATCCCTCTCAGTGGTTTAATGTCTTTATGGTGGCCTTAATAGTCTTTGGATCCTTATTTAGTTTACTTGTGAATAAATATTGCTCTAAACAACTTCCCCATAGCTTGACAATGTATGCACTACCTACCCCTTACATAGTAAATTTTTAAAAAATCTATAGCATTTATTGGGTTCTAATTCTTTATGGCTATAATAATTTCAGTTGAATTTCCACTATCTAATTAGATTTTATAGCTTTTATAGGATAGCATAGGAGATTTTTTTTTCCTCTTGATGTAAGTTAATCTTAGCTAACTTTAAATAAAATGAATATAATTATCAAATTTGTGAAAATGTTTAGAAAAATGTGCCTTTGTCTATTTCATTGTGAAATACCCTTTTTCAAAGCCACTTATTTAGCTATTCTCCCCTAGATAGCTATGTTGAATAAAGATGCAAGTAAAGATAATCTAAGCAAAACCAAAATTACCATCACGTGAATTTTGGCCAAATATGAAGAGTGCCCTATTTGCTGTTAACCTGTCGAAGGTACAATTGGTGACGTCAGCCTGAACTGCAGCGTAGAATACCATTCTCTATACTGACAACAATGCTCCCTTCTGTAGCTCTGAGAGCTTGGTATCTCTATATGTTATTTGCAAAATGAATGAACGAAACATGCTCTGATCAAGTGTTCCCTTTATACTGCAGCAGACAATGAGATCTTCCCTCAGTGCTTTCTAGGACCCAGAGACAGCACAGCTCCCCAGAGACAACATCAGCCTGGCAGGCTCCTTAGCATTCCAGGCATTCCTCTGCAAAACACTAGTGAGAAAGTAGTTACACATGGGAATCTCGAGTTTTTCTATAAAAATGTATTTGTAAACCCCACACCTAGCAGCGTTTGTTTAATAATCGGGAGGGAGAAGGAGTGCATATGTGTGTGTGTGTGTGTGTGTAGTCTGCTATCTAAGGTAGTTTGTAAAATACAATACTGCAAGAAATGTGTCTCTTTCAATGCATCCAGACTTAAGAGTACAACAGTTTGCTCTGTTTATGTGAGGGGTTCTATTTGAATTTAAAGATAATCTTGTCTAGGCCATTAGGAGAAAAACAAATACAGGAGAGAGTCTGGTCCAGCAGCATGAGAACTAGGCTTAACCTGACATCCAGCTGGGCAACGTCGAGCAATCTCTGATGGAAAAATAAACTAAGGTCACCATGCCAGATGCCCCATAAGGTTCATTTCAGCTGTAAAACTGCGCCTTCTTCATACCTGCAAACATACTTAAGGAACTTTTAGTCAAATATCTTCCTGATTTTAATAAGCTGAACCATTTTCTTATTTTACCATTTAGGTTGTAGAGACTCATTTGCTAGATCTTACTTCAGATGAGGCCTCTTGAAACTTGACTCCAATCTCCAGACCCGGGACCATAGAAGGCATCCTAAGGGAACTAGTCTTTGAGAGCATCCTTTGGGCTTTCACTCTTTGAAGTGTTCTCCATATTTAGCTCATTCACCTTCGTAACTACCCTGTGATTTATATGTTGTGAATAGTCCCATTTTGAAGATGAGCAAACTGAGGTACTGAGAGCCCAAGGTTTCCTCTCCTGCAAACATGTCAAACTGGAAACTGGCATGAACTCAAACCAGCTTTAAAAATTGTGTTCACCTTTAGAATCTACTCTCGCTGATGGTAGTTACTTGGTAGTCTGGACACCGTAAGATTCTATTAAAATAAATATATGTATCCTTATGGTTGATTCATATTACCATGTGGCAGAAACCAATACAACATTGTAAAACAATTATCCTCCCATTAAAAATAAATTAGAAAAAAAAGAATTTTTTTAACCTCATTGTCCCATTGCCCAAGAAAGAGAGTTATGTACATATCCCAGAGGCCGGGACTGGACCCTCTTCACCAGTCAGCAACACATCCACAGGCACAGGGATGGCCTGAGGGGCACAAGCCAGGAGCCAGCTTCAGGCCGTGCAACTTTGACTTGCGGGTGCTATCTAGGGCCTCTGGCAGGGCTTCCCAGGTGGCACTAGTGGTTAAGAATTCATCTGCCAATGCAGGAGACAGAACAGACAGGGGTTTGATCCCTGGGTTGGGAAGATCCTCTGGAGGAAGGCATGGCAACCTATTCCAGGATTTTTGCCTGGAGAATCCCACATACAGAGGAGCCTGGCAGGCTACAGTCAGACACAACTGAAGCAACTTAGCACAGCACGACAGGGCCTCTGACAAGAAGCGACTGATTCCTGGGTACTGATTGTGATGAGCCCAACATCTAAGAGCCAGAGCTATTCTGTTCAAGTATTGGACAGCTTTTATTTAGCAGCTCAATAACTATCTAAGTGTTGCATGATCATTTGTTTAGTTTATTGGTTTCAATTTTGCAGTAATAAAGGTGAATAAGTATTCAGTAAAAAAAAAAAAAAAAAAAATGCCACGCTCAAATTCCAAAACTCCCATTTCAGTGAGGTGTACGTTTTCTTCTGACGATGTGAACCTACTCGGTGCAGACACGTGGCTGGCATAGTGGACAGAACACCATACGGACCCTGTTCTCCAGGAGCTCACAGAACCACAGTAATAAGGATGGTGCTTTACTATCAGGGGCCAAGATGTTATGAACATTGCTGTATTACTTATTGCTCTGTTCTCTTCTGAAAAGGTGTATTTCATTTTAATGACAGAAAATCCTTTGGAGCAAATGTCACAATGTGAAAGTCATATTGGCTTTTAAATATGCACGACTCTGCTGAGTGAATGAACCAATGAACTGGAACAGGACCCAGGGATCAGTGATGGTTTGCAGCCCTCTCAGAAGTCATTCCATCTCCACATTCAGATGCAGCTAGGCAGGCATTTTCTTTTCTCATTTAACTGTTGCTGCTTTGGAGGATACAAGATACTTAGAGGAAAGTGAGGCTCAGAGAAGTTGAGTCGCCCAGGGTCCCCCAGCTGGTAACTCAGAGAGCTAGGATTCTAATCCAGGTTTTTTGACAGGCAATTTCGTATTTTTTTTTCTATATCACAGTTGTTTTTGATTATTCCATCTTCCTTTCCATAAACGTTACAAGTGCTTCTTTCCACCTGGTTTCCGGGTAGGAAAACCAAAAGAAACTTTTCAGTCTTATTTTTTAACTGTTAAAAATGTCACCCGTGTTATTTGTAGAAATATTTTAAAATACAAGTTAAAATGAAAGAAACCACTCATGACATAGCTAAAAAGTGAACTGTTAACATTTTGTTGTATATCTTTCCAGTCCACCCTTTATTTTATACAACTACATGTAGATGTACTGATGTTCAGTGTTTTTTTGTTTTGTTTTATTTAAAGGCATTTTAAATTATTCTACTGTGAACATGTTACTTTTTTACAAGAAAAAATATTCTAAACAATAATTCTAAACCTTTGAAATATCTTCAAAATTAATGAAGAAACTATATCTCACATAACCATTTAAACACCAAGCACATTATATACAGTTTGGTCACTTGTGAGTGTCTGTGTGCATGTGTGATGTGTGATGTGTGATGTGTTTTAGTCAATCAACAATATATTCTAAATGTCTTTCCATTTACAATATGTCTTTCCGTTTATAAAATGTCTTTCCATCATTAAATGGTATTATATATTATTTTAAATTATTGAAGGACATTCAGCTGTACTAATGCACCATAATATATTCACTAATTCCTCACTTCAAACATTTAGGATGCTTCCAACATTTTTACTGTCTTTAAGGCTTATAGGGTCTAGATGGACAGTGTATATAACTCTTTGCATGCATTCATAATTATTTCCTGAGGTGAAACTCCCAAAAGTAAAATTTCAGAGTGAAAACACGTAAAACTCTCAAAATTGAAAAATGCATAGGCTCTAAAGGTGGTTACCTTTAGAAAAATTGCATCATTGTACATCTCACGAGTGGTATATGTATATACACGATTCATTTTCCTTCACACATATTAAATATTATTCTTTATTTTAATCTTTGCCAATTATAGGCAAAAGAGCTAACTGTTTTAAATTAGCATTAATTGATTGATAAGGAAGTTACAATCTGTATTGCATTTATTGATAATTTGTATTCATCTTTTGTTAATTTTCTTATGTGTATAGAATTCTCCTTTCTTAAAACTCTTTCAAAATAATTTTTATTTTAAAATGTTCCATGTTGTACATTTTATATCAGCTCAATAGTCAAACTCAAATTAGTCAGCAGCTCAGCTCTATATGAAACGTAACGACTGAAGATGGGATTTGTAAGGAGGGTGTAGACAGTGGAAGACGACTCCTTTTAAAATGGACATACCTTTGTAGATACTTGATTCTTTGGGGCTAATGCAGAGTATAGACAAATTCAAACATGCTATGAGATGAAGTCTTAGTTGCCATCCTCATGGAGACAGTTTGAGCAAAATAAATTACAATGAATTGGAGTTTATTATATATAGATTATTACCTAGATAGTCCTAGGTAGAAGAAACAGATTATTACACTTACCTATGTTTTTCATGAAAAGTTAAATTTACAGTACACACCAACCACTTCCCAGGTTAGGAGTCTAATGTGAATGATTATAACATATCTAAGACTTCTTTGGACACCAAATACTATGACACTGAAGTTTGTGACATTATGGAGTAAAGAAAACTGTTAAAGCAAATCTCAGCATACAACTTTAGTCGTCAACAGAACCGAGTCTGGGTAGTTCATGAAAAGATCTGTGTAGATTCAATGGTAATAGGTGAGACAAGGTTTTTTTTTAATAAAATGTGCACTTCATAAATACAAGAAATTACACTTATATTGCATAAATTGGATAATGAGGTTAGAACTATTTGCTATTTTTTAGCTTTCATAGTTTAACAAACAGGAGTGTCATTTACTCCTTGAAATTAAAACATACATACAGTAACTCCCCACACTGCCTTTGATGGAGAATTTGGCCTTCTAGTTCATTTAACATGAAATAACAGATTTGTGTTGATGGTGCTTTTGTTCTTGATAGTGAGAGAACTTGTTACTGAAAAATTAGCTACTCACCCTCAAGCAATCACTAACATTCCAGTTCCTGAATAGAAAAGGGGAGAAGTGAGCAGATGGAAGCAAACAAAAATTGTATTAATAATACATAACAAAGTACTGCTACAAATGATATTTCAGCACAAGAAAACAATAGGAAAACTGCAGTTTTCATTGGATCTTAATGTATTTATCAGTCTCTAATGCTTCCATCTTCAAGCAGTTCTCTTTTATTGACACGGCAACACAAATTGCAGAAGTAAATTGAATCACAGACTCAGAATGTAAAAATCGATGAGAAATAATTTTGTAGCACTAAAGTGAATAGTGTAATGCTAGGTATTCATTTAATTAACCATGAGCTTTTCCACATAATGCACAATCATTGCCAGCTTTTCAGCTCATAGTTGTTCCAGGAATAATGGGTTTGGGATTCATCTTTAGAAAAACTGCATTAATATTTGAAAGCATTTAAATCCATTAGGGGGTCATCTGAACACTGCAGGTCACTTTTACATTGCTAATTGAAACAATAGTAATGGGTTATAATCTACTGTCTAATAATGCCTGGAGTGTTTTACCGCTTTTATATCTGCAGATTCCAGGAAATATGTAAATTTGTTGCTGAACTGTTATAAAAATATGGAAATTTAAGCTGCAGACATCAAAGTATTTTTTCCTAAAAAAAAAAAAAAAAACACACAGCATTAATAAACTGAAGAGTTACACTACATTCTGGTGTCAGGATAAATTCCTTACTCTAGACCTTCCCTTCATCTCTCTTCTCCGCTCTGGGCGCAGCATCTGGCACTTACATTTTCCACGTTGTCATTAGGAGAAAGTGAATATCATTAAACCAGTGAGTAAACAATCATGTCATTGTTTCCATATGCAAGCTATACATTGACTCAGCCTGCTGGATTCTGGCTGCTTTTTTATTTGCCCTACGTGAATTTATGCAAACATTTTATTTTTCATGGGGATTTTCAAAATATATTAACATTTTCTTGGATGGGGGCAGGACATGTGGCAGCAACTCTAGCATATGAGATGAGAATATGATTTCAGTGTGAAAATATACATGAGTGTAAACTTATACACACATATAAAAGGGAATACGTGAGAGAGAAAAAGTTGTTTTTTGAATCTTCCTTGTAAATTGAATGCCATAAAAATGGAAACTTACCCAGCATTTTCTCTTTTGATTAAACATACATCTCATGCACTTACCTGTATCTTTCTATGCTTAATTGCAGACTGACTGTGCAGAAAATCCAGAAAGATGCATTTCATTATAATAAAGAAAATGCTTTGGCATAGGTAGAAATTTTGTATGTGTGCAGACAACTTATATAAATGAAACACGATTTTTAGAATTTTTATACCAAGACTTAAAGGAAAACAAGAACCTAAATCCATTCACTCTCTATCATTGTCAACATGATCACATTAGTAATATCAGAGAAAGGAGAAGATATAAGAAGCATCATGGATGGCACTGAATTTGATGCTATATCAAGAAAAGCAATGTTTTAGTTTCTGGCTTTCATTATCTTAGTAAATATATTTACATCCGAAGAAGATGCTATGATTTAGTATCGAAATTCTAATTTCATCTACAGAGCCTTGGTGAGAGAGCTTCCAAGCAAGCTAATATGAATTGCATTACACAGAACCCAAGTATTAATTGTAGTGTATGAAGAACTAAAAAAAAAAAAAAAGCAGAACAAAACATTTTAATGACTTTAGTGAGGGTTGTGGATAAGAAAGGGGCCAAACATCCCTTGCTTCCTGAAATAGAAAGACAAAGTTGTTTGAGATGTGCATAAGGAAATTTCAGAAAGGAATCTTGACCTTGTAGAGTCCTCTCTTAAATATTCCCACCATGTCTCCTGTCTTTCTACATGTACTATTAAGCTCCCTTTGAAGTCAGTAAGTATCACTCTATTTGAGTCAGTGGTACAGGACATGGAGAAAGATGAGAAAATGACCCCAGAAACCAAACTGTTTATCAAAGAAGGACAAACACTGTTAGCCTATTGAGCAATAAATAGCATTTTCCAAGATATTTTTCACTTAGAGAATTGACAAAAAGATCATGACTTGATGTGCCAAATGAGAACCCTGTTATGATTAAATGGGATGACAAACTGGGCTTTGTGTACCCAGTTACAATGCTCATGAGTTTTATTGTGCCTACAATATGGACAGGTACTTAAGGGTTAAGAGAAAATCCCATAATAATGTCATATTTAGTCAACCAGGAAATCCTATGTGAAGAACAGAAATCCCTCTCCATCCCCTGGGAGTTTCTACCATTTTGCTTTTCTTATTTAGCTGTGTTCTGATGATATTAAGTATGTAGAAATCCAAGAAACCAAAGTCTTGCCTTTCTCCTTTAGACAAGTCTTGGTACATTTTCAACTACAGTTATAAGTGCTTACATAACTGAACTTAACACAAGTGAATCCCATCGCTTCTCACTTGCCATATCCTATCTTACTGTAATAACAATTCTGTTTTAATTTGGGGATGGTGGGGGCTTTGGAATTTTATTTGCTTCCAGATTTAGGCACATACCAGTCATGAGTGATGATTCGCTCCAACTTGTCATCGAGAACATGCCACTTTTCCTTTAATTTAGTCAGCTTTCCTTTTTAACTAAACCATTGGTGCCCACTTGAAGATGTAAAGGAAGCTCTTTAATGTAAGGGCTCTTCCAGTTCTAGGTTGCTGATCATTTCCCTTTAGTGCATTGAAGGAACATTCATTTGGGAAACCTGATTCCCATAACTTAAGACATCTATTAATGATGTGTCATTCATGGGCTCACTGGCTGCTAGCAAAGGAAATGCCTGACCTTACTGCCATTGGTCAGGGAAGGAAATCTCTCCATCCTAGTTGTTCTCTTTGCTTTGTCATTCAATGTCTTAGTTGAACAGACTTTTTCTGAGCTAATCAGTTAGGCAATATGTTTTCCTGTCCAAAAATGTTCTGATGCTGGTTCTGTTTGCTATGACAAGGCCAGCACTTTGGCTGAAATGTGAAGTCCCTTCTTTGGCCATTACATTTGAGTTTACTGCTTCATTTATTTATTTTTTATTTGTTCACTTAATTTGCTGTTTCATTTCCTCATTCAGTTTTTCAGTAAAGAGTATTTATTATTTCCTACTTAAAAGAAAGACTTAGGAACTTACTGCATTCAGGTGCTTATTTATTCTTTATTAAAGTCATCCAAGTTTTAGTATGAGAATGACTATAGAGCTGAAGACATAAGTATACATATATTCATAGCCCATAAAAATCTCAATTTCGTGAATAAGAGAGTAAGCTGCGTGCATCAGTAAGTTAATCTTATTTTCTGTTATTTTTGAGTTTCTAAACTGAACTGTGGTGTTGGAGAAGACTCTTGAGAGTCCCTTGGACTGCAAGGAGATCCAACCAGTCCATTCTGAAGGAGATCAGCCTTGGGATTTCTTTGGAAGGAATGATGCTAAAGCTGAAACTCCAGTACTTTGGCCACCTCATGCGAAGAGATGACTCATTGGAAAAGACTCTGATGCTGGGAGGGATTGGGGGCAGGAAGAGAAGGGGACGACAGAGGATGAGATGGCTAGATGGTATCACTGACTCGATGGATGTGAGTCTCAGTGAACTCCGGGAGTTGGTGATGGACAGGGAGGCCTGGCGTGCTGCGATTCATGGGGTCACAAAGAGTCGGACACGACTGAGCGACTGATCTGATCTGATCTGAAACTGTTATAAAGATTATAACGGATCATTCATTTTTACACAGAAGCTCAGAGAGTTCTTTGGAGTTTCTAGTAGGAACAATGGGGCCTACTTGACTGAGGGACAGTTCCTTCACCCACCAGACAAGGCTCTGTCTTCATCAGCAGTTTGTGGCTTTGGGAGATATGGTGCTTTCCAAGCACTGTTCCCCTTGTGGTGGTTTTAGTTGCTAAGTTGTGTCTGACTCTTGCAACCCCAAGCCCGCCAGGCCCCTCTGTCCATGGAATTCCCCAGGCAAAAGTACTCAAGTGGGTTGCCATTTCCTTCTCCAGGGGACTCTTCCCACCCCAGGGATCAAACCTGGGTCTCCTGCATTGCAGGCAGATGCTTTACTGACTAAGCTACCAGGATCTATTCCCCTTGAGTCACCTTTAAATAGTAAAATGCCAACTAATATTATCAGATGAAATATTTGTTTTGTGGAAAGACACAATTATCCCTCTCCTGAAGAAAAAAATGGAAACACAAATACATCTTACTAATCATTTTTAGTATGATTACTACTTGACCATTTAAAATAATAATTGCTAACATTCAATACACATAATATAATTTTCCAGACACTGTTCCAGATACTCATGTGGGCCATATTTTTATCAACTCATCTACAATTAACATCTTTAAAATTGGGATATGTCTGACAACCTCTAGGAAGTCAAAGCTTATTTGGTTATTATAAGTAATATTTTATGAAATAAAGTATGATCTCATTCAAAAATCACAATTCTGTGAGTTAAGCACTATATCTATTTTATAAATGTAATTTAGATACAAATACAATTAAGTAGCTTGCTCAAGTCTACCAGTTATTAGGTTATAGAGCTAGGCAGTGGATGTGAGGTCCTGTGCCCTTAACCTCAGTATTTTATTACTTCTCAAAGGACGACATTTTTTAGCTTGTTCTTTTATTTTCCTTGAATAGTGTTGGGTGCATTTTGTCATCCAGATTTAAAAATTATGCCCTTATATCTCTTACTCTATTCCAGGTTAAGATGAAAGTTAATGGAAGCCACAAAATTTCTGATTTTGATATCTGCAATAGAAACACTACATGCTGTTTTCTTAGTGTGTTTATTTCTTGTCTTTAAGATCTGAGATTCTGAAGTCTACCATCAGTGTTGATTTAGTGATATGATACAATCTACTGTTAGTACATACTGATTTCACAAATTAGACTCATGTTGTGAGTTTGAATCACAGAACTGAGAGACAACAGGGATGAAGAGAGATACAACTGTGGAAGTAACTGCAGTCTTAAGGCTTATCTCTCTAGAACCTTTAGTAACTTATTTAACCTCAAAATATTTTCATGTCAGTTTTTTTTTCTGGATTTAAATCAGAGAAGATATCGGATGTGATATCTTTATGGGTGGGGAAAAAGAAATGAAAATAAAATTTGCTTCAAAACATAATAATAAAAAATAAATAAACATGTTTAATATTGTCACTTTCACTACCAAAAATCAAAATATCCATGTAAATGGAATCAACAGATGTAATTCTACTAACTCAGCCTCATGTACAATGATATCATTATTTCTCTTTACTAAAATCACAAGTTTACCATAATTGCTTAGAACACTAACATGACAGTCTCCAGTATACAGGATAGCTTTGTCTAATAATGTAGCTAAAGTTAATGAGTTGGGGTGAATGTTCTCACTAATTTGACTGTTTATATAGAGGCCACTTGAGATGTATACACTAAGAAGTACTCTCTGAGCAGAGAGAGACTCGGGTTACATAATGAGGGCAAAAACAAGTTCAATATGTCACGTTTGTTGATTATGAATGATAAGTTGTATCATGTTCATATATGTCTGTATATAGAGTTCAAATGGTATGGATGGATGGATAAAACCTCATTTCAAGAAAAAAAAGTACCATCTTATTTGAACACAATTGGAAGATGTAGAGGGAACAATTTGGGCCCTCCTTTGAACTACTGAATTTACTAAAGAATCACTCTTGCTAAACTTACACATGTTTCTTTATTAATAACAATTGCAAATGGGACAAATCATGCCTAAGCTGAAAAATATCATTGATGTCAAATAACTCATTTAAAACTGCACTTGCTATTTTTAATTCATGGCACAGAAATACAACTCCATCAGCAAGAAGGCACTGGGCATTTTTTTTTCCCCCATGCACTTACCTCTTTGCCCAATGTAATCATTCATAAGTGTTTGTGGAAGGATGCAGGGAGAAGAGAACAAGAAATAAGTGAATCATTCTATATCCTTCAGGTGAATAATTTACTTGTTCTGTTTAAATAAACCACACTGAGGAATATCAATTATTTAAGGTTAGTTGTGTACATCTCAGTATGTTATAACCTTGTGTAGCAAATTCTTGGCCCTGTTGCCTCAGTGGTTTCAAAGAGTTTAATGCCCTATTTAGAGTCAGAAGAAGTTTTTTCTTCTTAGGATCTAGATTCATAAGCCATTTGGTCTCAACCACAACCTGACAATTAGTTCAAACCTAGATCAAGCACCTCTTTATCAACCGGTAAGAGTTTAATCATTTGTTTTTATTTTATGTATATTTTGTAGTGCCTTTCCTATTAGATAGGACATTTTCACGATAGATTCAAAATCACATTTTGAATTTCATTCAAGTGAAATAAAATTTCATTCATAGGAAAAGACATTATTTCCTATGTGCCTAACATTGTATTGGGGCTGTGAATAAACAGTTAGCAATAAATAAACAACTCTCACCTTCAAGAAATTTGCCATTTTACTGAGAGGTAGATGAGAAATTCATGTAAAAGTATGATTAACCTTCTGCATCTGAGGTTCTTGCTCAACAAAAATACAGTTAAAATCATAGCAAGGTATGATTTGACGGACTAATTGGCCTTCTAAGTTGCTGCAGTTATGTCCAAATCTGCGACCCATGGACTGTAGCCCACCAGGGTCCTATGTCCATAGGATTTTCTAGGCAAGAATACTGGAATGGTTTGCCATGCCTTCCTCCAGGACCAACTGGCAATGAATTATAATAAACAAAATAGGAAGTTTGTAGAAGGGTACAGTTATAAGAGCCTCAGAATAAGCTCCATGTTGAAGAATTTCAGTGTTTCCTGACTTTTGCTTTGGACCCACACAGGGGTGTTGCCAGGCAGGTTAGGGAAAGACATGAGCATTCCTTATTTAGGGATATAGCTTCCCAGGTGGCGCTAGTGGTAAAGAACCCACCTCCTAATACAGGAGACTTAAGTTCGATTCCTGAGTCAGTAAGATCCTCTGGAAGAGGGCATGACAATCCACTCCAGAATTCTTGAATGGAGAATCTCAGGGATGGAGCAGCCTGGTGGTCTAGAGTCTATAGGTTTGCAAAGAGTCAGACACGACTGAAGCAACTTAGCAGCAGCAGCGAACTCCTAGAGGCAAGAAGAAGCAAGAAGTAACTGGAGAATAGGAAAGGACAATGGCTCATGTTAAGAGTGTGGCTGAATGAAGATAGAGCTGTAATAGCTTAGAATTTATTCATTTAAAAAGTATTCACTTGAGTACCTACTATATGAGACACCAAGCTAGGAATGACAGATGTAACATTTAAATAAATCAAACACAGAACTTGCCATCTTTCCCGGACAGAAGAGACAAGAAAAAAGTATAATATTTGGCTAACATGAGGTTAAAAACGTAACATGAAAATCACTAGAGAGGTACCTAGCTCTAGTTTGTTGGATTAGGAAAAGCTTTTGGTTAAAAACCTAAAACTAGAAGGACATGGGGGAATTCACCAAGCAGAAAGATGGTGGGAGAGGGGAGGTCAGGTCTCCAGCTTAATACAAAGGTTCAGAAAGAGTGAGTTAAGAGCTGGTTGAGTCACAAACTCTGCAATTGTTTTCAACACGGTGGAGTAATTGGTGATGAAGCTAGAGCAATAAACAGAAATCAGATCACAATAGGCCTCAAAGGCTGTGCTGAGAAATTTGAATTTATACCCTGAGGGCAGAAGGGAGTCATTAAAAATTTTTACACTAAGTGGTCATGTAATCAGTTGAGAGGAGCAAAAGTGGACACAGTGACACAGGAAATGACAGGCCCTGAACCACAGTTAAATCAGCAAGACATGACATGGTGAGCACTTGGATGTGGGGACTACAGGAAAAAGAGCCTGAATGCTTGTGCAAAGAAAATGGGGCTTTTTCTGTAGGCGATGGGGAAGGCTCGAAGTCAGTTAAGGACTTTTGATGGAATAATCAGCAAAATAGAACCAGTATTGCAAGAGTATCAGACTTGAGGCGATTGAAGGATGGTTTGGGGGGTAAAGGTAAGAAAACCAGATAGGAGAGACGAGTAATAGTTTTGGAGGAAGGACAGAGCTAAAAATAAAGATTTTGGAATAGCCCACATTTAGAAAACATAAGGAAGAAGATAATATACTAAATTTAACTGAAACATATCTGACTGATGAAAGGTGTATCAGGAAAGTGCAGAATCCAGCATATCTAGGGAGGAAAGATTGCTCTGTAGTGGCAGATGTCTCAGAGAAGCCAGCATCTCTGCTGTCACCCAACACAGAGTGTTTGCCATGTGGCAGCCACTAGGGCTCGTGTTGTAAGGAGAGGCCGACAGGTTCAGTCAACCATCCCCAACATCCCCATGATGTTACATCTACAACTGCAAGAGAGCATGCAGTTAACCCTGTAGATAAAACTATGCACTGCTGCTGCTGCTAAGTCACTTCAGTTGTGTCTGACTCTGTGCGACTGCATAGACGGCAGTCCACCAGGCTCCCCCGTCCCTGGGATTCTCCAGGCAAGAACACTGGAGTGGGTTGCCATTTCCTTCTCCAAGGCATGAAAGTGAAAAGTCAAAGTGAAGTCGCTCAGTCGTGTCCGACCCTCAGCGATCCCATGGACTGCAGCCCTCCAGGCTTCTCCATCCATGGGATTTTCCAGGCAAGAGTACTGGAGTGGGGTGCCATTCCTTCTCCAAAACTATGCACTAGGTAAGAGCAATTTGAATTCGTTGAGCACTTTGGCCTACGGAGTTTATATATCTTGTCTCATTTTAGTCTCCACAGCTCTTCCTAACTTTTAAAGAAAGGAAAACTTGGAGAACTGCAAACATTCTAGATGGTTCAAATGTAGGTGTAGCAGGAATGAGTATGATCCATTGGTTTGTTAAAGAAGGAACATTTGGTTGGCAAAAGGGCAATCCAGATAGATGAAATAATATGTGAGAAGGTGTGAGGGTAAAGATAAATTACAGGTAGGTCCTCCTGGGATTTTTAGGCTGGGTCATATACAAAGGTGGAATATGTATAAAATTGAGATGGGAGAGATGAGCTAGGATGTATACGCTTTACTAAGTAGGAACTTTGAGTTTCACACTATAGGTGATAGGGAACAATGGCTAACGGACTTTAGCCATTCTTGCCTATGAAAAATTAATTTAGCAGCCCTATAGATAACAGATAGAAGAAAAGGGAGCAGAAAGACAAGTGATTCAGCGGAGTCTTCCTCTGAGAGATGGTAAAACCTGACATAAGGCCAAAGAAATAAGAAGAAAAATGAAGGAGCAGATTCAAATGATGCCAAGAAGTGGAATATTCAGAACCTGATGACAACACGACATCAGAGCTGAGGGGGCGGATGGGTTCTAGCTTCCTGATTTGGGCTGGGGAGCGCTTGGCAGGGCCACTGTTTGAGAGAGGTCTTCAGATGATCTTTCCTACCCTACCCACACCCCACAAAACTGCCTTCTGAGCAAAACTACAAGAGAAATAAATCCAAAAAAATCACAGTAATAGATAAAGAGAGAATGTTGCCGTATTTCAGATGGGGGAGGGAAAATTCTAAGAACTGTAGGAAAACAATTTGTAATTCAGAATTTTTCACCATCAGTGAAAGAAAAGAAAAGTAGAAAATTTAACCCCTCCAAATCATCAAGAAGGTTTGTAGAAAGAGTAGAGAATTAAAACCATTGAAAACCATGAAGAAACATTTTGAATATTTTTTTCAACTCCTTAGGTCACTTAGATGTCAAGAAGTCTCCAAGTTGAAATACACTTAGATTTCACTAAGCAAGATTTCCTCTGGGGGGCCTTATTTGGGTGGATGTAAAAGGCCATGCCCAGGGCTCATCCCCAGTCACTGCTGTGATGCTGACGATAGGATGTTAATGTCACCCTCTCCCAGGGACCGGGCTGTGACAGGGAGGGTCAGGTGCTCTCCTTGCCCTTTATGACACCGTAATGCTATGAGAAGGAAGTGTAGCCCACGTCTACTTGAAGTTTCAATGTTATTTTCTAAGGCGTCCAGCAATATATCTTCTGCTTTTTTTTTTTTCCCCCTAGGAAGAAAAAACCTGTCAGTCTCCAGGCCCCCATCGCATCGCTTCACTTCAGGAGACTCAGCACGTGACCAATGGCACGGGGGATGCACACGTCCAAAACGTTAGACTTTCTCCATGTTGGAAGGATTACCTTGACAGACTGTGTCTGTCAGACTGTCTGACAAACTGCAGGGACAGAAGCAGAGACACATAAGGTTCAGAGATTTGATTTGAACCATCACCCTTTGAAACACAAAGCAATGGATGTTTGGAGCAAACTGGACCACACGAACTGCCAACCCTGTGATCTCTAGGGAAATGTATCCCTGGAGAGCAGCCCCCCACCCATCCCCTTTGGTAACAGTTCTGAACAAGGATCAACTTCAGCTGTGCAACATGCTGGCCAAGATTTCAGAAACTCTGGAACCAATTTATTCCATCTGGAAATTAGTTTCAGCTTTTATTGCTGCAGAGCTGAGTCCAAACCAGACCGAATTTCCAAAAGGAATTCTCTGCTCCTTTACTTGTCAGAATTTTCTCTTTTCTAAAATGCACTCACTTAAAAGATTTAAAATGATAATCAACATCAAAGATCTGTGCCTTTTGTATAGCAACTGCATTTTCCCACATAGTGTCTCTCCCAGGTTATTTTTTCAAGAACATGAGGAAATTTTATTGTTGGTTACTATAAAAGGGAGGACTTGAAGAATTTAAACTGTTCCCTGGTAAATGTGTATTTTAGCTAGCTTTTCTCTTATGCCAGGTAGTGACTCAGCTGCTTTCCTAAAACAGCAGCTAAATGGACTGCTTAATCCTTTTGAGAAAAAGAAGGAACAAAATTCTAACAGTAAAGTTTAAATAAAAACATAGGCCCTAAAATCCTTTTTTACAAACATTAAAAATATGCAACATTGAACATTTCAAATAATCTTATACATAAGATTTCTTTGTTCCAGTCCATCTGCTACTGATTAAACATTTTATATTTCCATTGTGATTAATTGTGCTATTTATATACTTGAAAATGATTTGTTTGGAAAGGTATGGTCTAGTGTAAGTCTTTCATTTCTGAGAATGACAGCCCTTCAAAAAGTAGAGCAACACTGTGCACTCAGGAAATCCACCATCTGCTTTCTTAGGCTCACATTAAAAGTTACAAACCTATAGCAAAACAGAATTGAGAGAAAACAGAGTATAAATAATGCTAATGGCATTCATCTGAGATGTTCAAAAGTGTATCCATTTTTAATTAAGCCAAAATACTCTTAGTCCCCAAAGAAAATTGTCATGACTTTTTCACCATCTACAATCAGCCTTATACTGACAAATGGCCAGATATTTTCAACCAAGTCTAGGAGGCACTCAATTTATTCGAACCTAGCCTGAGTTTCTCAGGTGTTAAAGCAGACCAAGATGGTGTACATGAGGCCTAGGTATAGCTTTCATCCCATGAAGAGAATTGGATTAGGGTTATAGTCAACATAATTGAGGGGGAAATAAAATGCTGTGGAAAGTGTGCAATAAACCATTTTCCAATGTAAGTGTTTGTTGGTGCCAACAGACAGTAAGGACCCAGTGCCAGCAATTTCCCACCATTTGAAACTTAGCTATTGTTTCATTTTTGCATGACCAAACAGGCATCTGAAACCACAGAATAAAACCATCCTTATTCTGCCTAGTCAAACCACTTTTAGTGAAATTTTGTAAACCAAAATGCAATTACTCTCAGACTAAACTTGTGTCAACTATCAAACTAGGATTTTTTTATAATGACCTTTATTCACTCCCAGAAAGAAGTGTGCGTTAAGCAATTGCCTCCCTTTTGTCAAAGCGGGCAGAAGCCACACTTCCGTGAGGCTTGCCCATTTCCTAGTGACTCCTCTCATAAGCATACCCACGGCCTTGGGGGATCTGTGCACAGCACAGTGTTTCTTGTTCTCTGTGTCTCTGATTATCTTCCTTCTCCTTTTTCTCCATCCCAACTGAAAGCTCTTCTATGACTTCTGGCGTCTCTATTAAGTAGTGAGCCACATGGAAATGATTAACTTTTGAACTGCAAAACTGAAAACACTCTCAGGCACACGGTGGAAATGAAACATGTCATGTAGCAAAAGGGTCCCCTGATGGAGTTTGCAGCAAGGAAGAGAAGTCATTGGCTGAGATTGCAGTTTTGTTGTCATTGTAGATCAAAAGGATGTGATCATCCTTTCTGATAGCTCTCTTTTCCCCCTTGGTAAACAGCCTCTGAGTGAGTTCATTAAATATTTAAACAGCCCTGGTATCTATTAATGTTATCAGACACATGAAATATGTCTGATGGATTTATTCTGCCGTTAAGGAGCCATACCCCAGTGTCCTCCTGGGACAGTGCTCCAGCTGTTTAAACTATAATTCCATCACTGGGAGGAATGGTGAAATCACTGACCTCTTTGAAACGGACTCGTTGCTACTCAGCCTGTAAATTGCAAATGAAACCTTTCTGTAATAATGTTAAAATATGCATGCATAGGAATTAAAGCACTTGGGGTCACTGGCAAAGCCTGGTGCATTTTCCGTACCCTCTAAATAGCAGGTTAAAAGAATCCAGTAAATCAATGCCTGGAGAAGATTAGTGATTAGGAGGTTTATGAATCTTTTTGAGTTCAATGGCTCTACCACCAGGTATGGGAGAATCTTAATCAATTCTCTGAAGCTTTTAAGTTTTTTAAATTCCATTTTTATTTCATCCTGATTCTCAAAGGAGATGAATTGTGTTGGTATCGTGATCCATACTTATCCTCCATAAAATCAATCTAATATGAAATTATACAGAAAGTCCTCAAGCTGTGAACTACTTCGTTGTTCTGTTTTTACCTACTTCAAGCTTGTGAGGAATAACAATTCATGACAAATAAGATAAAGGATGTCTGTCCAAATCCTTCCTGTAAAGGAAAGAAGTGTTTTCTTTCATTGGTAGGTTAACGTCATCACAAGTATGTTTGTTTGCTTTACATCAATTTAACTTGTATGAAAGTCCTTAAATGGTTTAGAAGAAATATTGATAAAGCCAGGTGTTGATATTTCCTAGAGATTGTAGTTTCAAAGACATGGACTAATTATTTTAAGATACTTGCTCTTTCTGAAGCCATCAGAAATGTGGCAGACTCAGAAGATAGAATATGAGCCAATTCTCTAGTACAATCTTCTCTCAGTATCTGCAGGGAATTGATTCCAGGATGCCTGGCTATCCCCAAATCCTAGGATGTTCAAGTCCCTTATGTAAAATGGCCTAGTACAGTCAGCCCTACATATCCACGGGGTTTTGCATTCACAAATTCAACCAACTGTGGATAGAATTTTCACTCCACGGTCAGTTGAACCCTCAAATGTAAAACCCAAATATACAGAGGGTATATATCCACACATATGCACCCTATATTTATTGAAAAAAATCTGAATATAAGTGGATCCACACAACTGAAACCTCTGTTATTCAAGGGTTAACTGTCTTGATAAATATTGGATATGTACAGGCCTAGTTACTAATTAATAATAAGCAGATCAAACTAGTAAAAAAAAAAAATCTGGGAGGTACAGTGAATATACAATAAATAACAAAATAAAGATCCCAAAAGATCTGATAAGTAGAACAATGACCTAAACCTAAACAGATGACAAGTGGCAACAAGTGTACAATCCTACATTTGATGCTGTAGGAAAAATTGTATAGAAATATGGGGCTGGGAAAAGACAAATGAGGTAAATGGAAGAAGAAAATGTTTCCTAATCAAATTCTGGGATCCATGAAATCACTCCAGCCTTTGCTCGTTCTGGTATCTGTAAAGGAGGTCCATGCTAAAACGCGTGTATGAGGTGGACGCTGGTTGCACCAGATCTGTATTTCTCTGCTTTGCGCTGGAATGGCTTCAGGTTTATTGTGAGACAATGCTATAAAGATCGTTCCTATAATCCATTTATACTTCAACTTAAAAAAAGAAAAAAGACTCTCTGTAAAGGTAAATGTAAACTTATTTTTCATTGGTCCATATAGAAGCTAGTCCAACACTGATGAGAATAGGCCCTATATAATGCACTGATCACACCACTCTTTGAATATCATTGCAGAGCACTATCCTTTAGGAAGGACAGAGGTGAACTAGAGCATCCGAAGAGTAAACCAGACTGTAAAAGAGCTGAAATGATCTCAAATAAGCAATGACTTCTGCACACAGAGAGTGCTCAGTATGTGAGTTAAACTGAATCAGGAGCAAGTACTGGAGATGTAGAAAGGGGATCAGATCTGAGCTGTGTGGTAGCAATTACTATTAGTTAGTTGGTGAGTGTCATAAAGAAAGTATCAGAACACGAAGGGCTTTCTAACAAGTGTAACCCGGATAAATAGGCCGCCTTGGGATACAGTGAGTTCTCCAA
This sequence comes from Bos mutus, assembly GCF_027580195.1. Classification (NCBI taxonomy): domain Eukaryota; kingdom Metazoa; phylum Chordata; class Mammalia; order Artiodactyla; family Bovidae; genus Bos; species Bos mutus. The sequence goes on along the minus strand of NC_091630.1, from coordinate 10,128,909 downwards.
TAGTGGAAGTGCAAATTATAAGCTGTTTGGTTTGGTGTAAGTTTCAAGCATGGCTTGAGAGACTGGATGAGATGATCTGCATACCCTCAGATTGATGAATCGACAACCTTTAGAGCTCCGAAAGAAGGACGAGATAAAGAATATTCCAGAATGCATAAATAGAAAGTCTCTAAAAGAGCAATTGACAAGCAGATGCTTCTAGGACAACACTTCTAAAGTAGTAATGTATATTTCTTCCATGTTAAAAGAAATTTACATGGCAAAAGAATAGTTTCACAAATTCAGTGAACCCAATTTGGTGTCCCCATTAGAGAGCAACACTTTAAGTAACTAAAATGCTACTTGAATTTCACTGGAGCTTTGGTAAAAGATATATTTAGTGGTTATTAACCCAGTACTTATCCTTCCATTGCACAAAATGCCTCTTTTCCTGAAGAATCCCCTGCAGAGAATTCCCGGGCTGGGACAGGGCAGCAACCTTGCAACTGGCATCGAAACCGCAGGGCATAGCCAATAATGATTTGCAGTTAAAGTAGCTGCAAAAGAAAGATGGTAGTCATTTAAAATAATTTCTGCAGCTGGATTTTTTCCTTTTCATTTTTAATCGCTTAAGGGTCAATTCACCTAGAATTCTGGGTTTAACCCCTTTAAATAATTTTTTATATTCAAAAGGATCAAGGGTACAAAATGTATAGGCACAAAGCAATGTGAGTACTCCTTCATGGGACATAAGCTTTAGGGAACTAAAGATAGGTTAATTCCATGCCCAATTCATTCCATGGGCCATTTAACGAGAGCCTCTGGAATTGTTCAGCCAATAATGAACTCATAGGATCTAAAGGTAATCACTGCTGCAATTATTAAAATTTACACCAGAATTCTATTACCCTTTCTACAGATAAGTGTCTTGTATTAAGTGGTCTAGAAGGAATGTGTGAACTGGTTCAATAATACCAGAAATCTCTCTTTATTTGTTCTTGCTTACATCCCTTCTCTTTTGCCCCCACAGATATGAAACCATGCTTCTAGTTAATTCAAAGGAAATATTTATTATTTTTGATATAGTAATTTAGAACTTAACTGTCTCCTTTTCTCATGTATACTAGCTCATTTAATTTCTACAATCCAGGCTCTTTTCATTGTAAATAATATTAAAAGCTAATTTCTGTTGATTTCATAGCTACTAAGCACAATTCTAAGCATTTTTCATGTATTATGTCATTTGATACAACAACTCCCGTAAGATCAATACCATTATTCTCCCCATTTTATAGATTAAATAAATCATGAAAAGGTTAGGGATCTCACTCCTGGCCACATAGCTAGTAAGTGATGAAACCAAGATTCAGTTTCGAGTTTACGTTTGACCCAGCATCCATGCTTTTAATGAGTACCCTACATACCATCTTACCTTACAGTGGCCTCGACTGTGTATTACATTTTAGTATGTAAGCTGTAACAAGGTAATGGAAGGCTTTGAAAAGAAATATGGCCATACATGTCTTTGTTTTAAGGTAAAGACAGTCCAGTGGTTCTTCTAATAAGACACGTAATGTAAACACAAAATTCAACACTTCTGATTAATGTAAAGGTAAACAGTGTGACATTTTCAGTGGGTTAATGAGCTCGGTAATGTTACTACAGGAAGACAAAAAGCTCAGTTTCTGCCCCAGCGCAGTACAGATGAGAACTCAGACAACAACTGAAGAGTGAGCAAGCACCAAATACAGTTTTAATAATCTTGCCTGGTGATTATAATAATTAATTTAGAAATCAACAGATTCTCAGTGTGTGGGTGTGGGCTGGTGGCTCAGACGGTAAAGAAGCTGCCTGCAGTGCAGGAGACCCATGTTTGATCCCTAACTCAGGAAGATCCCCTGGAGAAGGAAATGGCAGCCCACTCCAGTATGCCTGGAAAATTCCATGGACAGAGGAGCCTGGCAGGCTACAGTCCATGGGATGGCAAAGAGTCAGACATGATTGAAGTGACTTAGCACACACACATTCTCAAAATGATATAAAAAAATGTGATTTTTACCTGAAAGTTTCATGTTTAATGTGAAATGCAATATATATATATATATATACACACACATACACACACACACACACACACATATATATATATATATATGCTGCCGCTAAGTCACTTCAGTCGTGTCCGACTCTGTGCGACCCCATAGACGGCAGTCCACCAGGCTCCCCCATCCCTGGGATTCTCCAGGCAAGAACACTGGAGTGGGTTGCCATTTCCTTCTCCAAGGCATGAAAGTGAAAAGTCAAAGTGAAGTCGCTCAGTCGTGTCCGACCCTCAGCGACTCCATGGACTGCAGCCTACCAGACTCCTCCGTCCATGGGATTTTCCAGGCAAGAACACTGGAGTGGGTTGCCATTGCCTTCTCCATATATATATATATACATAAAACCTTGAATACTTATGCAAGCAACCTGAACACAGAATCCTTTAAAAGATGCTTGATTATCAGCCCACAGAAGAGTAAGCTGTATGTATAACCATAAGGAAATTTTAATTTCTCCTTTTCTGCTAATTTCACATTGAAAACAGAAAGTACCTTTTAAAAATATGAGTTATATTCTATAGAAATTTCAAAATAATTCTTAGTAATTATAAAAAAGTACTCTGGACAGTTCTCAACCCGATGGTTCATATGTTGTGGGGAAATTCGGAGAAGCTGAATCTCCTTCAGTATTTGATATTCATTTTAAAAATGAAATACTATCACTGTAGGCTCAGTAAGTGGGTGTCCTCAAAACTGGGAGAAGTCAAGCACATTTGATTCCAATGATTGCTTTAAATTATTTTTCAAACATTTTGGGTTTGAGGAAACTCAAAACACATTTTTTAAGTTCTCTTTTCTTTTTAAACTCATGTGCTTGGTAAGAGAATGTTAATCCATATGTTTCTAATTCATTTTAACTCATCAAATTGTTGATTTTTAAAATCTATTTGATGTCTAAAAGCTTTTTGATGGTTGTGATTTTTCCCTCTGAAATAGCATTTTGTTTTTTATATGTAATCACACATGGGTCTCAAAGATTCATGCTCCATGTACCAAGGGTTTAAGTGGGTACTAACTCATTCAAACCTATTTCAGACATCTGGGGAAATTACGACATATATAAAGCTCAGAGTACTCAGGCCAGTTTTTATTTAAATTACTTTCTTTAAGCCAACCTTAGTCATGCTATGTATACGTTTTATAAAATCTAAAAATATTTTTAATTACATCTGATTTCACTTAAGCAGGAAATCAAATCATTGTAACTTTTATTAAAACATGTCATTGGTAGGAGGGCATGTAGGTATTGAAGCTGAAAAAGAAAAAAGAAGAACCTTGCCACAATAAAAATTCATTTGTTCATCCAATAGACCCACAAAGGAGATAGAATCATAACTTGTTTGGGAGATGTTTAAGTAAGTCTTCATAATTCACGTTATACAATTTAGAACAAAGGAATCTAGCAGTTTTAAAGATTGAGATATACAGAGCGTAAATCTCCAACCTTGCTTTTGTTTTTCTTTTCTTGGAATTGAAATGGAAGGAAATGAATGGTAAATGTTGGTCTGCCCACATGATTAAAATGCTCTGGCCCAAGGCAATGTGTCCCATCATCAAATACCACTGATTTTAGCACCCCCACTGAAAGAAAGGCTATCAGATGAGGCCTCAATGAGTTATTTCCCATGAATAGAGAGGGGGTGAAGAAAAAAGGATTTCACAGATCTTGTGAAATCCTAGACTGCCCTGAAGCCTAAAGCAGTATGCACATAAAAGCTAGCATCCATCTTCTCATGGTCAGAGAGAATAAGTTCTTTTCCTTGCCGTGAAACATCACAGAGAACAGATTTTCATGCACGAATGTCTGCCCAATGTACAAATGTGCAAACAAAACTAGCCCGATAAATGATCTTAGGTTAATCGGTGGATGCTTGCATTACAGAGGTTTTTACTGTGAATAATGTAGATTCTCACATTGGAGCCCCTAAAGGCTTCCTGAAACATGTGTAACTTAACCTCAGGTGTGAAAAGTAGAAGCATTCTGGTACATTGGTTAATACCAAAAAATAGAAACGAAGGAAGTGTTTCCTCTCCTAGCCAATGGGCGTGGCAAAGCTGTTCTTGGCCCCAAAGCACTTTTATGCCCATTTCTCTGTATGAGAAAACTCTGGGGAAAAGAAAGATGAGCAGTTCAGTTCTGTCAGTCAATCATGTCTGATTATTTGTGACCCCATGGACCGCAGAACACCAGGCTTCCCTGTCCATCACCAACTCTTGGAGCTTGCTCAAACTCTTTTCCATCGAGTCGATGCCATCCAACCATCTCATCCTCTGTCATCCCCTTCTCCCGCCTTCAATCTTTCCCAGCATCAGGGTCTTTTCAAATGAGTCAGTTCTTCGCATCTGGTGGCCAAAGTATTGGAACTTCAGCCTCAGCATCAATCCTCCCAATGAATATTCAGGGCTGATTTCCTTTAGGATTGACTGGTTTGATCTCCTTGCAGTCCAAGGGGCTCTCAAGAGTCTTCTCCAACACCACAGTTCAAAAGCGTCAATTTTTCAGTGCTCAGCTTTCTTTATGATTCAACTCTCACAACCACACATGACTACTGAAAAACCAGAGATTTGACCAGACAGACCTTTGTCAGCAAGATAATGTCTCTACTTTGCCGGCAAAAGTAATGTTCCTGTTTAGATGTGGGAAAAAAAACTGTTGTTTCCCAATCCATTGTTTTAAATGAACTCAAGTCAATTTCAACTGGATATTCATTTTTTTTATTGGGTTCTTTGTCATAGCATTATCTTAAGAATGAAAAATTTTAAAATCAGAACAGTTCATTCTAACTAAGAAATTGTATCCTAATGCTAACCTCTTGATATTAAATTCACTGGCCAAAATCATCCTGCAGAAACAACACAGAGAAAACTTGCACCATGATGGTCTTTATAGGAATATACAAAACACACGCACGCGTGCACACGCACACACACAAAGTATAGGATTCTATTATTGACCAACTTAAAGATTATTGACTTAAAGATGTTTGACAAATTGGCAGTAATACTTAATAAAATGAGAGCAAAAGGGGACTTCCTTGGTGGTCCAGTGGTTAAGAATCCAGCTTCCAAAGCAGGGGATGTGACTTCCATCCCTGGCTGGTTGGGGAACTAAGATCCCACATTCTGTGGGGCAACTGAGCCCATGAACCACAACTAGGGGAGAAGCTTTTGCACCTACTCTAATACTAACTAAGAGCTGATATGGCCAAAAATAAAGAATTATTTTTAAAGATAAAGTAGAGCAAAAGTTCATCCAGGTAGCCTGCCTTTTCCTATTTTGTATCTTGAAACTGAAAGAATCTTTAAAGCTAAAGGTGCAAAGGGATGACAGACTTCTGAAATATATTTGCTACATCAGTACAAACTGAAATTTACCTAGCAGTCTTGCTTATATCTCCATCTAACTCATGCCAGTGAGTGATAAATTCTTTCCTTATGAGGAGCAGGTACAAGAAACCTCTATCACAGGGGTCCTTAACCCTACTTCCTATTAGAATCATCTAGAGAGCTTTCAAAAAACTTCAATGCCCAAGTCTTACTAGAGATAAAAATGTATCAGAATTTGTAAGGTTGGGGCCCAGATACCAACATTTTAAAAAACTCCCCAGTGTTTTGTAATGTTCAGCCAGACTTTGTTTTTTTGTTTGTTTTTGTTTTGAGAATGTCCTATCACTTTGGCCTGTAAGCTCCAGAGAGTGAATACTGGGAACTGGCGATGAGAGAAAATAGGAGGGTGCCCAGAAGAGCTATAGCTGCTATGTGTAAATAATGATGCCCATACACACATATCGGAGAAGGCAATGGCACCCCCCTCCAGTACTCTTGCCTGGAAAATCCCATGGACAGAGGAGCCTGGTAGGCTGTAGTCCATGGGGTCGCTGAGGGTCGGACACCACTGAGTGACTTCACTTTCACTTTTCACTTTGATGCATTGGAGAAGGAAATGGCAACCCACTCCAGTGTTCTTGCCTGGAGAATCCCAGGGACGGGGGAGCCTGGTGGACTGCCGTCTATGGGGTCGCACAGAGTCAGACATGACTGAAGTGATTTAGTAGCATGCACACATACACACACTCCGTAAAAGAAGACATAACACCCAGTAAACATGACTTTAAAACTGAGGTTCCTGTTTGCAATCTTTGAGGCACACTTCAGGGGTAAACTACTGACTTCTCAAGATCTTTAACTAATACTATGATAATATGAAACAAAATGATATTTATAATTGCCTTTAATCATAAATCTTGAATTTAATATTTTTCTAATTTTTATTTTATGTCTTTTGTTATATTTTAAATAATGCTTCATTTAGGTCTCTGTCCTGGATAAATCTCTCTTACCCTGAAAGTAACTTTCTAAACTTTAATATCATTCTCTATGTCCACCTGGAGTTTAAAAGAAGATCCAATTTTTGGTGTTCAAAACATCAAATTTATTAATCAAATCTGCTATCCTTTGTTTAACCTCCATCAAATTCATCTTAAGTGCTGATTTTTAAAAAGTGTAGTTGTTCAGTCGTGCCCAACTCTGCAACCCATGGACTGCAGCCCACCAGGCTCTTCTGTCCATGGGATTTTCCAGGCAAGGATTCCTTGTAGTGATTTGCCATTTCCTTCTCCAGGGAATCTTCCTGACCCACGGATTGAACCTGGGTCTCCCACACTGCAGGCAGATTCTTTACCGACTGAGATACCAGAGAATCCCTTATTTAAAAAATATATATATAACCAAAAATAAACATTTCATAACTTATTTACCACATAATTTAGGTTCTTGTATTTCTTAATTGAAAATTCTGATTACACACTTGGAAAAAATGTTTCTATTTTCCTTATAATTTTTGCGACTTTTTTTTTCTTTTTCTCTCTTTCTTTTCCTTCTTCTTTTCTTTAACATTGTATTTTTGAAATTCCAAACTTTACTCTAGATTTTTAATTTTTGCTTTTAGGTATTTGTTACCAATTTTGTACCTTTAAGAACCCAATCTTCAGTACCCATTTTTTACTTGGGAGCGAGATTACTGGCTTGACTGCTCTTTCCCTTTTTGGACTCTCCTTTTTCTCCACCAGGTTGCCTCTGTCTCCTCCCTCCCCCTTCTCTATTCAACCCAACTCTGTGAATTTCTGTGTGTTCCAGATGGTGGAGAACATTTAGGGAACTGATTACTGGCTGGATCTGTCTCTCTCCTTTTCATTCCCCACTTTTATCCTCCTGGCCACTTCTGTCTCCTTCCTCCCTCTTCTCTCTGTATAACTCCGTGAACATCTCTGAGCTGTCCAGTTGTGGAGTGCACATAAGGAAGTGACTACTGGCTAGCCTGCTCTCTCCTCTATTGATTCCACCTCATCTCATTCGGGTCACCTCTAACTCCCTCCTCCCTCTTCTCTTCTCCATGTAACACTGTGAACCTCTCTGGATGACCCTCACGGTGGAGAAACTTTTCATCTTTTTTTTTTTTTTTTCATCTTTAACTTAGATGTTTTATCAGTGGTGCTGTATAGAAGGAGAAGTTTTGAGACTACTGTAATAATAAGACCAATAACTGGAAGCAGGAGGCTTAAGTCCAAACCCTGACTCCAGGGAACTCCTGACTCCAGGGAACATTAATTGACATGAGCTCATCAAACACCTCCATACCTACACTGAAACCAAGCACCACACAAGGGCCAACAAGTTCCAGGGCAAGACATACCAAGCAAATTCTCCAGCAACACAGGGACACAGCCCTGAACTCCAATATACAGGCTGCCCAAAGTTACTACAAAACCATAGACATCTCATAACTCATTACTGGACACTTCATTGCACTCCAGAGAGAAGAAATCCAGCTCCACCCACCAGAACACCCACACAAGCTTCCCTAAACAAGAAACCTTGACAAGCCACCTGTACAAACACACACACAGCAAGGAAACTCCACAATAAAGAGAACTCCACAAACTGCCAGAATAAAGAAAGGACACCCCAAACTCAGCAATTTAAACAAGATGAAGAGACAGAGGAATACCCAGCAGGTAAAGGAACAGGATAAATGCCCACCAAACCAAACAAAAGAGGAAGAGATAGGGAATCTACCTGATAAAGAATTCTGAATAATGATAGTGAAATTGATCCAAAATCTTGAAATCAAAATGGAATCACAGATAAATAGCCTGGAGACAAGGATTGAGAAGATGCAAGAAAGGTTTAACAAGGACCTAGAAGAAATAAAAAAGAGTCAATATATAATGAATAATGCAATCAATGAGATCAAAAACACTCTGGAGGCAACAAATAGAATAACAGAGGCAGAAGATAGGATTAGTGAATTAGAAGATAGAATGGTAGAAATAAATGAATCAGAGAGGAAAAAAGAAAAATGAATTAGAAGAAAAGAGGACAATCTTAGACACCTCCAGGACAATATTAAACGCTACAACATTCGAATCATAGGAGTACCAGAAGAAGAAGACAAAAAGAAAGACCATGAGAAAATACTTGAGGAGATAACAGTTGAAAACTTCCCTAAAATGAGGAAGGAAATAATCACTCAAGCCCAAGAAACCCAGAGAGTCCCAAACAGGATAAACCCAAGATGAAACACCCCAAGACACATATTAATCAAATTAACAAAGATCAAACACAAAGAACAAATATTAAAAGCAGCAAGGGAAAAACAACAAATAACACACAAGGGAATTTCCATAAGGATAACAGCTGATCTTTCAATAGAAACTCTTCAAGCCAGAAGAGAATAGCAAGACATACTTAAAGTGATGAAAGAAAATAACCAACAGCCCAGATTATTGTACCCAGCAAGGATCTCATTCAAATATGAAGAAGAAATCAAAAGCTTTACAGACAAGCAAAAGCTGAGAGAATTCAGCACCACCAAACCAGCTCTCCAACAAATACTAAAGGATATTCTCTAGACAGGAAACACAAAAATGGTGTATAAATTTGAACCCAAAACAATAAAGTAAATGGCAATGGGATCATACTTATCAGTAATTACCTTAAATGTAAATGGGTTGAATGCCCCAACCAAAAGGCAAAGACTGGCTGAATGGATACAAAAACAAGACCCCTACATATGTTGTCTACAAGAGACCCACTTCAAAATAGAGGACACATACAAACTGAAAGTGAAGGGCTGGAAAAAGATTTTCTATGCAAATAGAGACCAAAAGAAAGCAGGAGTAGCAATACTCATATCAGATAAAATAAACTTTAAAACAAAGGCTCTGAAAAGAGACAAAGAAGGTCACTACCTAATGATCAAAGGATCAATCCAAGAAAAGGATATAACAATTATAAATATATATGCACCCAACATAGGAGTACTGCAATATGTAAGACAAATGCTAACAAGTATGAAAGGAGAAATTAACAATAACACAATAATAGTGGGAGACTTTAATACCCCACTCACACCTATGGATAGATCAACTAAACAGAAAATTAACAAAGAAACACAAACTTTAAACGATACAATAGACCAGTTAGACCTAATTGATATCTATAGGACATTTCATCCCAAAACAATGAATTTCACCTTTTTCTCAAGCGCACACAGAACCTTCTCCATGATAGACCATATCCTGGGCCATAAATCTAGCCTTGGTAAATTCAAAAAAATTGAAATAATTCCAAGCATCTTTTCTGACCACAATGCAGTAAGATTAGATCTCAATTACAGGAGAAAAACTATTAAAAATTCCAGCATATGGAGGCTGAACAACACGCTGCTGAATAACCAACAAAAATCACAGAAGAAATAAAAAAAGAAATCAAAATTTGCATAGAAATGAATGAAAATGAAAACACAACAACCCAAAACCTGTGGGACAATGTAAAAGCAGTCCTAAGGGGAAAGTTCATAGCAATACAGGCATACCTCAAGAAACAAGAAAAAAGTCAAATAAATAACCTAACTCTACACCTAAAGCAACTAGAAAAGGAAGAAATGAAGAACCCCAGGATTAGTAGAAGGAAAGAAATCTTAAAAATTAGGGCAGAAATAAATGCAAAAGAAACAAAAGAGACCATAGCAAAGATCAACAAAGCCAAAAGCTGGTTCTTTGAAAGGATAAATAAAATTGACAAACCATTAGCCAGACTCATCAAGAAACAATGGGAGAAAAATCAAATCAATAAAATTAGAAATGAAAATGGAGAGACCACAACAGACAACACAGAAATACAAAGGATCATAAGAGACTACTATCAGCAATTATATGCCAATAAAATGGACAACGTGGAAGAAATGGACAAATTCTTAGAAAAGTACAACTTTCCAAAACTGGACCAGGAAGAAATAGAAAATCTTAACAGACCCATCACAAGCACGGAAATTGAAACTGTAATCAGAACTCTTCCAGCAAACAAAAGCCTAGGTCCAGATGGCTTCACAGCTGAATTCTACCAAAAATTTAGAGAAGAGCTAACACCTATCCTGCTCAAACTCTTCCAGAAAATTGCAGAGGAAGGTAAACTTCCAAACTCATTCTATGAGGTCACCATCACTCTAATACCAAAACCTGACAAAGATACCACAAAAAAAGAAAACTACAGGCCAATATCACTGATGAACATAGATGCAAAAATCCTTAACAAAATTTTAGCAATCAGAATCCAACAACACATTAAAAAGATCATACACCATGACCAAGTGGGCTTTATCCCAGGGATGCAAGGATTCTTCAATATTTGCAAATCAATCAATGTAATACACCACATTAACAAATTGAAAAATAAAAACCATATGATTATCTCAATAGATGCAGAGAAAGCCTTTGACAAAATTCAACATCCATTTATGATAAAAACTCTCCAGAAAGCAGGAATAGAAGGAACATACCTCAACATAATAAAATCTATATATGACAAACCCACAACAAACATTATCCTCAATGGTGAAAAATTGAAAGCATTTCCTCTAAAGTCAGGAACAAGACAAGGGTGCCCACTTTCACCACTACTATTCAACATAGTTCTGGAAGTTTTGGCCACAGCAATCGGAGCAGAAAAAGAAATAAAAGGAATCCAAATTGGAAAAGAAGAAAACTCTCACTGTTTGCAGATGACATGATCCTCTACATAGAAAACCCTAAAGACTCCACCAGAAAATTACTAGAACTAATCAATGAATATAGTAAAGTTGCAGGATATAAAATCAACACACAGAGATCCCTTGCATTCCTATACACTAATAATGAGAAAATAGAAATTAAGGAAAAATTCCATTCACCATTGCAATGAAAAGAATAAAATACTTAGGAATATATCTACCTAAAGAAACTAAAGACCTATATATAGAAAACTATAAAACACTGGTGAAAGAAATCAAAGAGGACACTAATGGAGAAATATACCATGTTCATGGGTTGGAAGAATCAATATAGTGAAAATGAGTATACTACTCAAAGCAATTTATAGATTCAATGCAATCCCTATCAAGCTACCAATGGTATTCTTCACAGAGCTAGAACAAATAATTTCACAATTTGTATGGAAATACAAAAAACCTTGAATAGCCAAAGCAATCTTGAGAAAGAAGAATGGAACTGGAGGAATCAACCTCTACTACAAAGCCACAGTCATCAAGACAGTATGGTACTGGCACAAAGACAGAAATATGGATCAATGGAACAAAATAGAAAGCCCAGAGATAAATCCACACACATATGGACACCTTATCTTTGACAAAGGAGGCAAGAATATACAATGGATTAAAGACAATCTCTTTAACAAGTGGTGCTGGGAAAACTGGTCAACCACTTGTAAAATAATGAAACTAGAACACTTTCTAACACCATACACAAAAATAAACTCAAAATGGATTAAAGATCTAAACGTAAGACCAGAAACTATAAAACTCCTAGAGGAGAACATAGGCAAAACACTGTCCGACATACATCACACTATGTATGTGTGATGTATATGTGATGTGTGTCCCACCTCCTCTGTGACCCACCTCCCAGAATATTGGAAATAAAAGCAAAAATAAACAAATGGGACCTAATTAAACTTAAAAGCTTCTGCACAACAAAGGAAACTATCAGCAAGGTGAAAAGACAGCCTTCAGAATGGGAGAAAATAATAGCAAATGAAGCAACTGACAAACAACTAATCTCAAAAATATACAAGCAACTCCTACAGCTCAATTCCAGAAAAATAAATGACCCAATCAAAAAATGGGCCAAAGAACTAAATAGACATTTCTCCAAAGACGACATACAGATGGCTAACAAACACATGAAAAGATGCTCAACATCACTCATTATCAGAGAAATGCAAATCAAAACCACTATGAGGTACCATTTCATGCCAGACAGAATGGCTGCTATCCAAAAGTCTACAAGCAATAAATGCTGGTGAGGGTGTGGAGAAAAGGGAACCCTCTTACACTGTTGGTGGGAATGCAAACTAGTACAGCCACTATGGAGAACAGTGTGGAGATTCCTCAAAAAACTGGACACAGAACTGCCTTATGATCCAGCAATCCCACTGCTGGGCATACACACTGAGGAAATCAGAAGGGAAAGAGACACGTGTACCCCAATGTTCATTGCCACACTGTTTATAATAGCCAGGACATGGAAGCAACCTAGATGTCCATCAGCAGATGAATGGATAAGAAAGCTGTGGTACATATACACAATGGAGTATTACTTAGCCATTAAAAAGAATACATTTGAATCAGTTCTAATGAGGTGGATGAAACTGGAGCCTATTATACAGAGTGAAGTAAGCCAGAAAGAAAAACACCAATACAGTATACTAATGCACATATATGGAATTTAGAAAGATGGTAACAATAACCCTGCGTACGAGACAGCAAAAGAGACACTGATGTATAGAACAGTCTTTTGGACTCTGTGGGAGAGGGAGAGGGTGCCATAATTTGGGAGAATGGCATTGAAACATGTATAATATCATATATGAAACGAGTTGCCAGTCCAGGTTCGGTGCACGTTACTGGATGCTTGGGGCTGGGGCACTGGGACGACCCAGAGGGATGGTATGGGGAGGGAGGAGGGTTCAGGATGGGGAACACATGTATACCTGTGGCGGATTCATTTTGATATATGGCAAAATCAATACAATATTGTAAAGTTAAAAAATAAAATAAATAATTAAAAAAATGTAATAAAAACACAGAGGAAAACTTTTAAAATCACTTTGTCTGTCTCTAAAGGTTGTAAGTGTGTTTAAAAATGTATAATCTTTTCCCAAAGACTAGTGTCTAAATATCTGATTGTTAAAATCATATGAATATTATAATGACTAAAATAAAAGAGTGAAACTCTAGGAATAATAACGAGAATAAATTGCTTGAAGAAATGTCAAAGATCTAAAATTTCCCAGAGGAATATACTCATGTTAAAGCATTTAGTGTGTCAGACATTGCTCTTGTCATGTGTTGTATTCTTTCCATTGATTCTCTGTGCCTTGAAATCTGTCAAAATATTTTTCTCCTCATTTACGATTACCAATGGCCTCTCTGTTTTGAAAATGGGTGAACACCATTAGTCCGTAGATCTCTGAAGCCTTTGTTTTATTGACCACATTCTCATTCTTGAAACTCCTCCTTTGTCTACTATGAAACTTGGCATTGCTTTTATATCCCTGGCTTTAATGCCCTTGTGGGTTTTCCCTTCTTAGACCACATAAATGAAGCCAATCCCTAAGTTTCTTTCTTTGATCTTCTTCTCTCCCCATAACACTTTCATTTGCATACCACTTTAGCCCCTCTTGTTGCTTCCATTTCCACCTATTTATGAATGTCTCCTAATTTTCTCATTTTAGTCTATGTCTTGCTCTGGACCCTCCAGATGTCTGTATACACATCACTACTTAGAATTCTCATGGGCACCTTAAATTCATTCTCTCCCCCATCCCATCCCCAGTCTATTGCTCCTCTTCCATTTTCTGATTTCAGTGAGCCCATTTTACTTCCAACCAAGTCTTAAACTCCAGTCCTTCTAAACTTTTATAACTCTCTGAGTCCGCAGCCAAAACATCTGATCTGAATTGCTGGATTCACCGTTTTTAACCTGTCTAGAATTCGTTCCCTTTGCTCTGGCCTCATTCCTACAGCCTTAGTTCCAATCTTCATTCTCCTTCTCTTGGATAGCTTGTAATTCCCCCAAGCTTGTTGCCTCACTCCTCATCTTGCTTGTTTCTATCTATATTTCACAAAGATGCTATGGTATTTTTTAGTGCACACTTAAGTTGCTTCCTGCTTGAAATCTTCCTTGGTGCATTCTCAAGCCTTTCAGATAGCCAAGAATTCTTGGCATGTCATACAATCCCTTAATAATCTGTCCGCCACTAGTTTCTCCAGCCTAGTCTCACTCTTCTGCCCCCTAACACCCTTAGCAATATAACCTCAACCTTGCACTCTGTATATATTCCATTATTTTCCTGGAATATTCTTCTTTACTTCACCCTAACTTTCCCCTGACCTTCCTGGCCATCTTCTGTTTACCCACTAAAAATATGGATGGACTGACACAGGTTAGCCTCTCTAGAAGCCTTTCCTAACTTGTCAGAGCACTTATACTCAACTTTTTCTCTGCTCTAGCACTCTTGATTCACTAAGACATTATCTTCTTTCTTCATCACTAAACTGTAAATTCCTGGAAGATGAGTCCATGTCTTAGCATCTTTTAAGCATTCAGTATTTCCAGTACGAAAAAGATTTTAATAAACATTGATTGAATGAATGAGTGAACATGTAAATGAATGAATGAATGAATAAAAGAAGCCCTTCTCAAGGAGTATGCTGTGCTAAGTTAAGTCTCTTCAGTCGTGTCTGACTCTTTGTGACCCTATGAACCGTAACGCACCAGGCTCCTCTGTCCATGGGATTCTCCAGGCAAGAATGCTGGAGTGAGTTTCCATGCCCTCCTTCAGGGTATATTCCTGATCCAGGGATTCAACCTGAGTCTCTTATGTCTCTTGCACTGACAGGCAGGTTCTTTACCACTAGTGCTACCTGGGAAGCCCTCTCAAGGAGTATAGTTAAATTTTAATGCACGTATTCTTAACTTGGATTCCCTGGAGAAACTTCAGGTGGGATCTAAACTTGAGCCTTCTGAAATGTCCACATATATTTCCTGGGAAGAGTGCTCATAGCTTTCTCCAGTTTTCCCTCTCTTCCCCCTTAATAGTTAAATACATTGTGAAAGAAACCTTAAGGGATTCACAATCCACCTCAGTTTTAGATATGGGAAACCTGAACTGTTTTCCAAAAGTCAATACTGACCAGTTAATATGTTGGGGAAAGTATTAAGACCACAAACTTCTGCTCCTAATTAAACCAAGCTGGTGCTTTAAAGAAATCAATTACCAAACATGTATAAAGTTTATGAACTATCTCTTGGATGCATTTATATTTGTTCAATCAAACAAATTTACAAAAATTACTTTATCTCCTGCTCCCAGCAATGTTGAGATATCATCATCTTTAATAAAAAAAAAATTGAGAAATTCAGGCTCAGGATGAATGGCCACACTCTGTGAGAAATCACCCCAGCCGGCACTGTTCTTTTCCAGTTTAAAAAATAGATGAAGCAATGAAATACCCAGTTTCTAATTCAGATGTTGGATAATCACAGATTTGACCACTCAGCATCAATTTAACCAATAACTTCTGAGGACCACTTGGTGCAAAGGGCTGGCATCTGAGAGCCCATGGCATTAGTCAGCACTGTGTGGGTCACAGTAACCTATGGAAAATTCTGAAAGAGATGGGAATACCAGACCACCTGATCTGCCTCTTGAGAAATTTGTATGCAGGTCAGGAAGCAACAGTTAGAACTGGACATTGAGTAACAGACTGGTTCCAAATAGGAAAAGGAGTACGTGAAGGCTGTACATTGTCACCCTGCTTATTTAACTTATATGCAGAGTACATCATGAGAAACGCTGGACTGGAAGAAACACAAGCTGGAATCAAGATTGCCGGGAGAAATATCAATAACCTCAGATATGCAGATGACACCACCCTTATAGCAGAAAGTGAAGAGAAACTCAAAAGCCTCTTGATGAAAGTGAAAGTGGAGAGTGAAAAAGTTGGCTTAAAGCTCAACATTCAGAAAACGAAGATCATGGCATCCGGTCCCACCACTTCATGGGAAATAGATGGGGAAACAGTGGAAACAGTGTCAGACTTTATTTTGGGGGGCTCCAAAATCACTGCAGATGGTGACTGCAGCCATGAAATTAAAAGACGCTTACTCCTTGGAAGAAAAGTTATGACCAACCTAGATAGCATATTCAAAAGCAGAGACATTACTTTGCCAACAAAGGTCCGTCTAGTCAAGGCTATGGTTTTTCCTGTGGTCATGTATGGATGTGAGAGTTGGACTGTGAAGAAGGCTGAGTGCCGAAGAATTGATGCTTTTGAACTGTGGTGTTGGAGAAGACTCTTGAGAGTCCCTTGGACTACAAGGAGATCCAACCAGTCCATTCTGAGGAGATCAGCCCTGGGATTTCTTTGGAAGGAATGATGCTAAAGCTGAAACTCCAGTACGTTGGCCACCTCATGAGAAGAGTTGACTCATTAGAAAAGACTCTGATGCTGGGAGGGATTGGGGGCAGGAGGAGAAGGGGACGACAGAGGATGAGATGGCTGGATGGCATCACTGACTCAATGGACATGAGTCTGAGTGAACTCCGGGAGTTGGTGATGGACAGGGAGGCCTGGTGTGCTGGGATTCATGGGGTCGCAAAGAGTCGGACACGACTGAGCGACTGATCTGATCTGAATGTGGTATTTCAAGCACCAACGACCCAATTGTTTCTGAGCTGCTCAGTGATTTTTTTTTTAGATGCATTTACTTATTTTAAAAATTTAGAACAGTTTTAAGCTCACAGCAAATTTCAGCAGAAAATAAAAAGATTTCCTATATACCCTCTGTCACATACAGGCATATCCTTCCCCACTATGAACATCCAACACTAGAGTGATATATTTGTTACAGCTGATGAGCCTACTTGACACATCATTCCCATCCAAAGTCCATAGTTTACATTAGGGTTCACGCTTCATGTTGTGCATTCTATGGATTTGGACCAAAGCATCATAACGTATACCCACCACTGTAGCAGTCTCATACAGAGTAGTCTCATTGCCCTAAAAATCCCATGTGCTTCATCTATTTATCTCTCTCCCTCCCAACTCCTGGAAACCACTCACCCTTTTATTATCCCCCTAGTTGAGCTTTTCCCATGCTATCATATAGTTGTAATCATATAGTATGTAGTCTTTCTGCATCAATTTCTGTAACTTAGTAATATGAATTTAAGACTCTTCCATATTGTTTCATGGCTTCATATCGTATTTATTTTTAGATTTGAATGGTATTCCATTGTCTGCTGGATGTACCTCAGTTTATTAATCCATTCACCTGCTGAAAGACATCTTGGCTACTTACAAGTTATGACAGTTATGAATAAAACTGTTATAAACGTCCATATTCAGGTTTTTGTGGACATAAGTTTTCAACTCCTTTGGGTAAATCCCAAAGACTGTGATAGCTGGATGATATGGTAAGAGTATGATTGCTTTTGTTAAGAACCGCCAGAATTCCCAAGTGATTGTTTCATTTTGTGTTCCCATGAACAATGAACAAGAGTTCCTGTGGCTCCACAACTTCACGAGCATTTAATATTGTGAGTTCAATGATCTTTATCCAGACTAGTGGTTACTGTAGGAGTCACACAAACAAGATGAGTTAAGCAGAATTTAAATTTGGAATTGTAAATTTTTATACTGAAAAATTTCCTTTAAAATAAAACCTAAAATTTCTATAATATCCATTCATAAATTGAATTCCTTTCATTCTTCTAGTGTAAATCTTAATGAATCTCATCTTCTTACCCTAAGCAGTACCCTCAAACTTTAGTGAGAATAAAAATCACTGGAAATTTATGGTCCAGTCTTCTCCCTTGCTCCCCTCCGGTTATGGTTTAGGCAGTGAGTGGTGAGCCTATAAATCTGCTTTTTAACTGTGTGCATTTCAAGTGATTCCAATGCATGTGCAGGAATCACACTAAGAATCATCCTTGGAAACTCAGGTCCTGGCCATAAATTTCAGGTACAACAGCCTACAGTAAAAAACCTTTTAAATGACTTCTTCTATGTGCGAATATGTCCTATCGTCCAATCATAGCCCTGATTATCACCTACGTTCATGTCCAGCCCCCTTGGTACACAGGATCAAGAGAACTATGCAACTTGGATCCTAATTACCCCTGACAGAGGAAGTCTCAGGACTGTTTTCCCTCATCTTACTACTATGTGCTGAAAAGTTAATTAAATTCTTCTTTAAAGAGTTGGTCTTGGCTTATAACCAAATATAAACTGACAATTTTGGAATGTTCATATACTTTAAAACATTACATAATGCTGCTTATATATTTAACCCTAAATTAATTACTTCATGTGAATGGCTTTGGTCTGTCTTTAAATATACTTTTTTTCTGTTTATAAGACCACAGGAAATAACCTCATCTGATGCCCCAAACCACCCAGGCTCAGAGGGAGATGTCCAGGTTCTTAACAGTCGTGTACCTCGGTCTTTCCCTACAGAGCATGTATTAGCCTCTGATTGTTTCCAAATTGGGTAACTGGAAGCCAGTGTCTCTTCATTTCTCATCCTGCCATGTGAATGTAACAATCCTTTTCCTTAACTGAGATATGTGAGTAAGCCTTTCCCACATCCACTTACACCTAGTTAGGTCAAGCTTGCTCCAAAGATTCAGGTTCTAATGTGAGTGCTAGCCTGTGATTTGGGATTGAGGGTAGGGAATGTTCTATTTTCCACACCCCAGAGTTCACTAGGTTTGATTTGCAAAATTCCTTCTGTTTCTTTTGTTTGAGCTCTGATGTGATCTTTATTTCAATGAAGTCTTATCATACAAACTTTTTTTTTTAATGTAGTTGCCATTAAGACAAATAGACTTAGGGCTTGATGAAGAAGAAAAAAATAACTCACAACCCGCTAAATCAGATCACATTTGTTTTTCTCAGTGCACAATTTTAGAGGATTCTGTTGTTTCTCATCTTAAGACCAATAACTCTAATAGAATTTATAATGATCATTGAATTGTGACATTGGTTTCTCTAAAGGATATTTAAAAGCATTCTTTATGCTTAGTCTTTGAACCATTTAGTTTTTTACTCTGATTTACCCAGTGTTGGATCCTTTGCCACACTGGCCTGTGTTTTAGTTCCTGGAACACAAAAGCATGTCCTACCTCTGAGTGTTTGCACGTGTAACTTCACTGCCAAGAAAACACCTGTTACACTCTTCATGATCAGCATCTCTGCTTCATGTCTGCTTCAGTGAAAGGCTTCCTAGTGATGCTCATAGTAGTTTCATTCATCTCAGACCTGGATATTGTTCATGGAGGAAAAAGAGTCAACCTTGTTCTCTGAGTACAGGTCCCCACACTGCCTAGTGTAATAACCTTGGTTCAGCATAAGCACTTTTACATTTCTTAAGGCTCAGTGAAAAGCGATGTATCTACAATTTATCTGGGCTGTGGGCACATGTTCTCAGTGTAGCAGCAGACATAACTCCCTGTGCTAAGGGAATGTGGACAGAAGACCAGCAAAATCCATTCCAGCCAGCAGAGAGGCTGTGTCGTAACTTGGCTTCTGAAAAGAAAACATAGCTAGCTATCTGCACAAACTAATACTGAGCGTGTCTTAGAAGTTGCTGTAATGTGGGCAGGCAATGCTGAGAGTGGGACACTCAGCCACACACCCTTGTCAAGTAAATCAGTGTCAAGTAAGTTGGTTTGATTTCAGGGTGACAGAATGACAAGTAGAAATCTGGCTTCCGTGAGGTGGGGACTTACCTGTAGCCTGAATAATCTCTTTCTTTTTAATTGACTAGAGTTCGGAGGAGTTGGATGGGGGAAGAGAGGAGTGGAAGATGAGTGAAAGGAACCCAGGGGATAGAAGAGAAACAGGGCTCTGAATAACTACCAGTCTGAAGAATGTTCTCTGTAGTTGGGGAGATGATGCTTTCGGCGGGCGCCAATCTTGCTTCTGTTTGCAGACATTGGCGGGTGCATGCCTGCAGGAACATGAATTATATGTCTCTGTGCCTGATTTGTAACTACACCTGTACACTCTTAGAAATGCTAATAGAAAAATATAAATTTAGGTACAAAGGAAAATCTAATAAGAAGAGCATTTGAATGAGTAAGAAATGTCTAATTTTTTGCAGTCATTAGGACTGGAGGAACATGCTTAGAGTAATTAGGTAAGATTGATTTCGAGGCCGAACACCACCCACAATTTGTGTAGTCTGGGGGTCAGGCGGGCAGCTGCAGAAACCGCTCAGCTAATTATGAGAATTCACTGTTCGTTAATAGAATCTCTCTCCACAAACAGCAGCTGTGTGTTTGCTCACGCAAATTATTAATTCTGGCCTCGCCTCAGCTGCAAGTTTCTGCTACTCAGAAAGGAATCCTCAGATAGAAGTGTCAGTTATCACCCAAGTGATACTGAGGAAGGAAGAAAAATATGAAATGAAAGTAAATATCCTCTAATCACAGGTGTATAAAGATTTTGCATCTCCCTCCCTTTTCTGCCTTTCACTCCCAAACAATTGAATGCCAATTTGGGAACTCATTAATCTGTAGGCAACCCAGCGAGATCTAATTTATACCTGTCAGGGGCAATGGGCAGCAGCTAATAGGAAAGTAATTGCAATATAAGTCTGCTTTCCCACTTGATAGTACGCAAGATTCTAATGACAGCCCTTCTCTATTGGAGTATCAGACTGGTCAACAGATACGTCTTCTCTTTTCCAGACTCACATTGTGAACAACAGAGATTCTCCTTGGTTTTATTATATACTACGAAGAAAGTGGTAACGGCATAGTAGAGGGCCCACGGACGTGCACCCGCTTATTCTCTGGAAGAAATGAAAAGCAGCATTTTCCCTGCCACACAAACTGTGAAGTAATATTCTCACATTTTTATTTTGCTACAAAAAATATCTGGCAGGAATCTAATATCTACATAATGTATTTTCTCCTGTTTCAAATTGAGATTGAGTATCTGTATTTAGTAATAATGTGGTTTGAGAGGTCAAGGAACTTAAAGGGACTTAGAATTTCTCATCCTGTATCAGAGTGTTTAGAAAACAGAGGATAGTATTTACTACATAAAAAGGAGGGAGGTATCTGTTTATTCCACACCTTTCTTATTCTTCCTGGGATTGTCTTACATGGACTTTTTCCATGAACAAATAGGAAACATTAAAGGTTGCCTAAGTTTACAGATTTTGTTTGGTAAAACTGTCTTTCAGACCTGACCTCGTATTTCTTTAGCCATGGTCCTCACTGAGTGATCTTCTAGGTGGTCCTTTGGTTCAGGACAGGGTCTGCAAAAAGCATAAGTTCTGGAACATGAAGCCTAAATCCAGATCCCCTGATTTACATGTGTTCTTTGTGTACCTTTGAACAACTTCATTAACCTCTCTATCATATGCTCCCTCCCCTTACAAACCTTCACGGGGTTATTATGGTCTTGAATTATCTAATTTGCCTGATTTCACTAAGATCTACAGTTTCAATAAGAATGGCCAAGTTTCTGCTTCACTATGTTCCATTTGATTGAAGATTGCATAGGATTCAGAGAGACCAGGGACCAGTGCCCAGTCATGCCATTCACTCTTTAAATATGTGATGCTGTGAGTATTAGCTAACATTTCTGAACTTCTGTTGTTTCATCTGGAAAAGAGGAAAGTTACGCCTTCTTGAAAATATGTACAGAGAAAATCGTACATTCTTTCTAGTACACAGGTGCCTCTAAGGCAGAAAACATTCTGCTTTCACATAACTGGACTTAGAGAAAATATTAGAACCAGCTCTGTCACTTGATATAAGAGCTATGGACAGATCTCTTGTCTTCAAAATCTCCTCCTATCTTGTTTGTAATGTCATGCCCCAACCACCTCATATCTGGGTCTGCTTAAGGGGAACCCAAACTATGAAAACACTCTCTGGCCTAGATTAGACATCCTGGTATTAATTCTACAAATATTCTGGTTTAGAGTGTGTTCCAGATAGCTATTGCTACATAGCACACCACGAGAAAACCTGGAGACTTAAAACAGCAGCAGAGTCTTCTGATGTTTTTATCTAATTAAGAAGGATCAGTGTCCACATTTAATCAGTTTCACCTTATTTAAGAGTAATGTTCATAATAAAGCCCTGGAATTAGGGGTGTGTGTGTGTGTGCTAAGTAGCTTCAGTCCTGTCCAATTCTTTGCAACCCTATGGATGTAACCCCCCAGTTTCCCTGTCCATGAGATTCTCCAGGCAAGAATACTGGAGTGAGGAATTAGGGATAGTAGAAAGGCAAATCAAAGAACATCAGACTGGCAAAATGATATTTACTATAAACTTTATAGTGACTTTTAAAAAGCCTTTGTAAACTTTTGCTAACTTTATAATCTGCACCCCCCCTGCCCCCCAAGCTCCTGAGTCTTCCATTTGGGCAGAGTTCAGCAGGGAGGGCTCATCTTTATTCCCTGTGCCATCAGCTGGGCTTCTTTTCCTGGGGCTGGAAAATCCTCATCCAACATTTCTCATTTATATGGTTGGTAATTCAGTGCTGCCTATTGTGTGACTTCCTCACAAATTAGCGTCTGCATTACAAGAGTCCGTGTCCCAATAGACAAGGAGTGGAAGCTGCCGATTTCTTAAAACCTTAGAATTGTGTCACTTCTGTGTGCTATTGGTCAAGCAGTCACAAACTCTGAATCCAAAGGGAGATTCCACCTCTCCATGAAAAATATGTGCAAAGTATTTGGGGTCCATGTTTCAGAACTGCCTCAGTAAATGGTGGAACCATGGTTCAGTGCAGGAAACAGCTCTCACTCTAGGTATTTTAAGTAAAAAGTATGTAATAGAAATAGATGCTCATGAGAGTTTAGGATAGATAGAAGAAGCGAATTTTAGGGTGATCCTCCTCAGACTTCCAGAACAATACAGGTGGCCCACTAGGTCACCTCCTGTCTGGAGGCTGCCTCTGAAACCACGCTAAACACAAGACACCAAGGTGAGGGATATCATTGCTTCTCATTTCAGAGAGTCGGGAGAATGCACACTCTTTTCAATCAGGAAGTCAGATCAGGAAGATGCATCTGCTTGATTGCATCTCAGCATTCAGGAAGGTAGAAAATGGACTGTTGTGCAAGGCAGCCTTGTGTCCACTATGTTCCTAATCAGCTACCAATAGCCTAACGGTGGTTTCAAACTTCAGTGTACATCAAAATCAAATGGAAAGCTTAAACGAAAACACGGATTGCTGGAGCTACCTCAACAGTTCCTCTGTAGGTTGGGGGTGGGGACAAGACTTTACACTTCTAACAAGTTCCCAGGTCATGTTACTGCTGCTGGTTCAGGGACCAAACTTGGGGAACCACTGGCCTAGAAGTCTCAGAAGGTGACCCTTCCTTCACGTCTACCCACCAAGTCTCTATAATGGGTAGAAACTGGTTTGTAATCAGAACCATGCTTGTGAGATAGCATAAGAAATCCAATTTTTAACTTTCCAACACTTTCAAAAAGAAAAAGGTTGTAATGGATAAAGGAGCTAATCTAGACACTTAATACTCAGAAATCTAAACCACTTATCACGTAAAACCATCCATGTACTATTCTGAGTTGTTTCCAGAAATTCAGAATGGATTAACGTTCACCACTATCAGATTCTGCTGTGTGTCTTTTTGCAATTATTGTAAAAGCAGTAAAGCCATCATTGTGAACATCAAAAAACTCTATTTTCTATGTGTGTGCATGTGAAAATTAAGTTTACAATGGAGTTTTCCATGGCTTGGTTTCCAAAAGAATCCCAGTATGCACATGCATTCTGTATGTGGAACATTTTCATGAAACCTAAAGGAAAGATATATATCACACTATCTTAAACTAAATTGGCACTTTCTCAATAAGAAAAATAATTTTATTTTTTTTATTGGTTCTCTTTCCAAATAATAAATTTTGGTACATGTACCTTCCCATCAGCTTTTTATTTCCCTTTCTCTTTAGCAGATCAGCTTTGGTAACCATAAATATGCCTGTCTTATATTAATTCAATATTTCAAATATAAAATTGGAGATGAGAAATCTATATTCAGTGGTGATTTGAAGAAGGAGCAGATGAATTTTATGCTGTTTGCCAAGTTAGTTTTCATTTGATTAAATAACGTGTTTGCACTAAAGAGAAGAAGCAGGACAGGTATAAGAAGGAAGACAGCCTACCAGCAGACAATGAGTTGGCACAGATGATGATCTGAACATCCCATGGGTGATGGTGGCTCGTGTGATAATTATTTCACAGGTGAGGCAACCTCATTATTCAGGTACATCAGGAAGTGCTAAGACAATTCCCAGCAGAAGTAAAGGTGGTGCTCAAATAGTAGAAACTCAGCTGGGTACATCAAATGACATGGGGTGTTTCTGAGTCTGAGGCTTTCTGATAGCTACAGGCTTGTAATAGTTTTGCCTTTCCTCTTCATAAGTAGATATTTTTGCTCTATATTCTTGTTTGATACGCAAAGCTGAGGGTCTCACTTAAAAGTATATGTATGTAGTTGTTGTTTAGTTGCTAAGTCGTGTTCTACTCTTTGTGACCCCCCAGTGGACTGCAGCCTGCCAGGCTCCTCTCTTCACGGGATTTTCCAGGCAAGAATTATGGAGTGACTCATTTCCTTCTCCAGGTTTCGTCCCGATTCACGGACTGAACCCATGCTTCCTGCATGGGCAGGCAGAGTCTTTACCACTGAGCCTTCTGTTTAATTAGGCAGATATGCATCCAGAGCATAACTTTTCAACTATCTAATCCATAACTCACTCCTGATTTCAGCATCCATATCTCCATGCCACTAGACAATAATCAATATTTTTAAATGGCCACATAAATTAGAGCACCTTTAAGAGCCTTTCTTGAAAAAATAAATATCCCATGGCTACCTCCTAAATGATGATTGCTAAATCGGTTTTTAGTGAAAATGGCTGATGGTAGCCCTCTCTTTGTTGAAAGAAATTCCCCAAACAGATCTGCTAAGTTGTTGCAGCAATTTTTTGTATTAACTTCTGTAAAAAAGAGCATTTCATTAAACATGAATATAAAATTTTGCAATGAGTCAAATGCTATGGAAAAATGAGAAATAAGAAAGGGAGCTAAATAAGGAATTCTTTTGAAATGTGACTAAAATGTAAGTAAATTGAGATTTGTAAAAGCAGAAGTGTCTCCTTTAGGATTATATAGGTCCAGATTTCCTTTCCTCTGAATGTCGTAGTATCAATTCGGATCCAGTCATTTGGAAATCAGGCATTACAGCACTGCTGACCTGTTCATCGTCAGGACCACTAATTTGGCACCTAGCATATGCTGCCTAGTGTATTTCTCTGTTCGTTATCTTTAAGTTTGCTAAAAATAAACATATATTTTATCATTCAGAAAAAAAGTTTTAAAGTAAAACAGGTTACTCTGTGACTTTACAATGGTTCTCTGTCAATGTACTACAATTAACACAAGTATTTTGGATAGTTTATGTCTGAATAAGACCCATTTTTTATCTGGGAAAGTATCAGAGTCTCAGATGGATGGCATGGAACGCAAGGACTGAGAGGAGAAACAGAAAATGAAAACATAGGGCAATGGAGGCAGAAACTTCTTCCTGCAGCCTTGATTAACACAGCAAATGAGAAACAGCAGGGTTTACATACTCTGAGTTTTAATCTACATTCTTTAATTTGCTTTCATTGAGGTGCAGAAGAAAATGAGTTTTTGATAGGTTGTTCTAAAGGACTAAGGCTAAAGTTGCTTTTTAATGTCAAAGCTATACATTTTTAAAAGACGGAGAATTTTGTTTTAGCAACAATGTTGCAGTAATATCAATAGAAGAAAAATCATGGTCAAGCAAAATTATAATTTTTTAGTGATGTGAAGGAATATTTGTTCAAGAGTTCTAAGAACTGTGAGAAGTAATGACTGGTGAGATACGCTAAAACTGTGAGAATCCAGAGTTGGGCAAAAGACAAACAGATAAAGTTGCGTAGGAATTCAGGCAATTGTATCTGAGGGGTTGGGAAGAAGGTGGTGAATCATTTATTCCTCCACTCATTTGCTCATTCATTCACCACATATTTCCTGAACGTCCCACTATATGCCAAGTTTTTGCTCATGTCGCTAATAGTCAGGATAGATCAGGAGGGGAGAGAGAATGAGACGCATAACATTCTTACATAACGAGGCTTACATAAGAAAATACAAGAGCAGGTTAATTTCCAAAAGGATTAGCATATAGAAAACAGAACGTAGAGATAGAACAGGTTTTGGAGAATAAACAAAAAACAGACAATGTGTTGAAAACAGTTAAGAATCGGGAATACATACAGCAGGAGCCAAATCAAAGCGCCTAGAAGAAGGGGCTTCCCTGGTGGCTTCTCTAGTGGCTCACACAGTAAAGAGTCTGCCTGCAATGCGGGAGACCATGTTCAACCCCTGGGTTGGGAAGATCCCCTGACGAAGGGAATGGCAACCCACTCCAGTATTCTTGATTGGGAAATCCCATAGATGGAGGAGCCTGGTGAGCCCCAGTCCATGGGTTCACAAAGAGTCAGACACAACTGAGTGACTCACACACAGAAGGGCCCAGGCAGGAATTAGTGAGGTTTGAACTGACGTGGGCCTTGAAAGGAGTTCAGTGGCTCAGACAGTAAAGAATCCAATTGCAATGTGGGAGACATGGGTTTGATCCTTGGGTTGGGCAGATCCCCTGGTGGAGGGCATGGCAACTGCACTCCACTATTCTTGCCTGGAGAATCCCCATGGACAGAGGAGCCTGGAGAGCTGCACTCCATGGGGTCGCAAAGAATCAGACACGACTGAGCAGCTAAGCACATGGAAAAGAATGAAGGGAAACTGGACACAGAAATGTCAACAGGATTGGCTAAGGACCCGAATGATAGAAAAGATCCAGTGATAAATTTACAATTTTAGGCCTGACAATAAAGACATTAGAAACAGCATCCTTCCGAAATATAAGGTAGAGAAATGTATTTTTCTAGAAAGTTGTTTGGTTTGGGATGTTATTTTGTTTGAAATAACTGCAGTTAGCTGAAAATGTCCAGCAGACAGCTCAAAATGCAGGACTAAACATCAAACTTAAGGCATGAGACTTGGATGTGAGTGAAACCCTAAATCAAGTGATAATTGAATAAAGCTCAATATCAATAATTCCTCATACATATATATTATATTATTAATTTATATGTTTATTTATCTCATTAGTCTTTGATTCTTTCATTAAAATTGTGTTTATCTATCTCTATATTCCCAGTACCAATAGAGCAAGTGGACCCTAGTATATGTGTAATAAATATGTAATAAACAGATGCATAAATGAACAAAATTGTATGTCTCCCCAGAACTTTGTAAGCAAGATAAGACTGATAATCAGTGACTGGTCTGGTCATATTTGTTGTTTATAACTAATCTATTCTGATTAGCCAATGTACCCATTCTGCTTGATCAGGATCCATGAAATATTAATTGTGAAATATTTTTAGTATCACCCCTGGAAATAGTTGTTCAGTTCAGTTCAGTCGCTCAGTCGTGTCCGACTCTTTGCGACCCCATGAATCCCAGCACACCAGGCCTCCCTGTCCATCACCAACTCCTAGAGTTCACCCAGACTCATGTCCATTGAGTCAGTGATGCCATCCAGCCATCTCATCCTTTGTCGTCCCCTTCTCCTCCTGCCCCCAATCCCTCCCAGCATCAGAGTCTTTTCCAATGAGTCAACTCTTCGCATGAGGTGGCCAAAGTACTGGAGTTTCAGCTTTAGCATCATTCCTTCCAAAGAAATCCCAGGGTTGATCTCCTCAGAATGAACTGGTTGGATCTCCTTGCAGTCCAAGGGACTCTCAAGAGTCTTCTCCAATACCACAGTTCAAAAGCATCAATTCTTTGGCGCTCAGCCTTCTTCACAGTCCAACTCTCACATCCATACATGACCACAGGAAAAACCATAGCCTTGACTAGACGAACCTTTGTTGGCAAAGTAATGTCTCTGCTTTTCAATATGCTATCTAGGTTGGTCATAACTTTTCTTCCAAGGAGTAAGCGTCTTTTAATTTCATGGCTGCAGTCACCATCTGAAGTGATTTTGGAGCCCCAAAAAATAAGGTCTGCCACTGTTTGCACTGTTTCCCCATCTATTTCCCATGAAGTGGTGGGACCAGATGCCATGATCTTCGTTTTCTGAATGTTGAGCTTTAAGCCAACTTTTTCACTCTCCTCTTTCACTTTCATCAATAGGCTTTTCAGTTCCTCTTCACTTTCTGCCATAAGGGTGGTGTCATCTGCATATCTAAGGTTATTGATATTTCTCCCATCAATCTTGATTCCAGCTTGTGTTTCTTCCAGTCCAGCGTTTCTCATGATGTACTCTGCATATAAGTTAAATAAACAGGGTGACAATATACAGCCTTGATGAACTCCTTTTCCTATTTGGAACCAGTCTGTTGTTCCACGTCCAGTTCTAACTGTTGCTTCCTGACCTGCATACAGATTTATCTAGAGGCAGGTAGTTTTACTATTCCTAATTTGGGCTTCCCTGATAGCTCAGTTGGTAAAGAATCCACCTGCGATGTAGGAGACGCTGGTGTGATTCCTGGATCGGGAAGATCCCTTGCAGAAGGGATAGGCTACCCACTCCAGTATTCTCGGGCTTCCCTTGTGGCTCAACTGTAAAAGAATCCGCTTTTGATGCAGGAGACCTGGGTTAGATCCCTGGGTTGGGAAGATCCCCTGGAGAAGGGAAAGGCTCCCCACTCCAATATTCTGGCCTGGAGAATTCCATGGACTGTATAGTTCATGGTGTCTCAAAGAGTCGCTCAGGACTGAGTGACTTTCACTCTCACTTTCATTCCTAGTTTACCAAATAGGAAAATGATGTTTGAAAAGTTTGGAAATGTTCACACAACGTAAGCCAGTAAGAGCTAGAGGTGGGCTTCATGGCCTCTTCTCAGGTTGTCGGATCCTAAACTGTCTGTCTTTCATCAGTCTTCTGTCATAGTTTCAACTAGATGGCCAAGAAGCAAGGAAGTTTAGCTTCGACTGTTGTGATATAGTGACTTAAGAAATGCATAGTCTTTGTCCCCATTTCTGGCACAGGGCTCCTAAAACTCTTGAAATTTCCAAAGTGATGAGAGTCTTTTGTTGTGATAATCGTGACTTTTGGAAAGCATCGTAGGATGGGAACTGAGAGTTGGGACAGCCAGCCCTGTGACTTCTGACTTCCAGGGAGGAGAGAGGACCTAACGGTCAATAGTTCAGTCAATCATTCCCGTGTAAGAATCTTCTCTTAATCTTCTCTTAAAAATGCCCAGAAGAAGGTGCTCAGAGAGCTTGTGGGTGAGTGACCTAGAAGGGCCGAGGGGGTAGTACCTGAAGAGCTCACGAAAGCTCCCCACCCTTTCCCCACACCTTGTCTCTGTTCTTCTTGTCCATCTGGCTGCTCCCGAGTTATATCCTTTTATGATAAACTGATGATCTAGTAGGTGAGATGTTTTCGCAGTTCTGTGAGCCATACTAGCAAATTAACTGGAGAAGGAAATGGCAACCCACTCCAGTGTTCTTGCCTGGAGAATCCCAAGAATGGAGGAGCCTGTGGGCTACCATCCATGGGGTCGCACAGATTTGGACACGACTGAAGCGACTTAGCATGCATGCATGCATGCATTGGAGAAGGAAATGGCAACCCACTCTAGTGTTCTTGCCTGGAGAACCCCAGAGGCAGAGAAGCCTGGTGGGCTGCCGTCCATGGGATTGCACAGAGTCAGACACGACTGAAGGGACTTAGCAGCAGCAGCAGCAAATTAACGAAACCCGAGGGAGAAATCTTGGGACCATGCAGTTTACAGTCTGTCAGAAATCCAGGTAACAGCTGGGCCCTTGGCTGGCACGTGAAATGCCCTTGGTTGGGGCGGGGAGAGGGGTGGGGACATACAGCCTTGTAGAACTGAGTCCTTAACCTAGGAATCTAACACTCTCTCAGGTAGGGTCAAAACTGAGTTGAGAATTCCCAGACACCCTAGTGCTGTCTGAGAATCGCTTGTTGTTGTGAGCAAGCCCTGCTCCCCCCACCCCCACAAAACACACACACACACATTAGCTTCAGAATTGGTTCCATGAACCCCAGAGAGCTATACATTGTTGAGAAGCTTTATTTTCAACAAACTGGATCTGTCATGTTTCACACACATGCACGCACGCACACACACACACACATACATACACATGATTTTATTGAAACTTGTTAATTTTAAATTCCTAGTTCTATTGGAAATTCTAGCCCTGCTTTAAATTTCACAAAGCATTAGGTTATTCTGTAACACTTCTTTTTTTTTAATGACTGAATAAGGTAAAATATATTCCTCTAACTAATTGATTATGATATACAGTATATGAAGATTTCAGAATAAGGAAGATGAACTCTCGCAGCAAGAATGCTCTGTGTTGAGTTTGAACTCCTCTCTGGTTGGTTTTCCATGTTTACATTCATTGTTAAGGAGCTGCTCTTGTTCTTTCTCCCTACTTCCCAAACGCTGGGCACTTGCAATGCTGCATCTTGCATAAAAGAATATTTCCTGGCCTTTTGCTTCCTCCATGCACTTCTCAGATGGATCCATCTATGAATAATAGTATTTCCTGCTCCTGAATTTCTCTAGGACTTTATAAAATGTCTTCAGTCTCAGGATGGTGTACTTTTCTGACGTGCAGTCATTCATATCATCTTTGATCTTTATTTTTGAACCAACTTTAGAGTTTTTTTCCATCTGCTTTGTGTTCTAGGATCCTCATTGATTTTTTTATTTTACTTTATTTTTTTAATTTTTATTATTATTTTTTTTACTTTACAATATTGTATGGGTTTTTAATCTAAACAATTCTCTTTTACTCCTTTACTATTTCCACTTAGGATTTGTTTTCTCTTAAGGACTATTTTGCCTTACATTCTTGCTCTGTTTGTTTGCTTTTTGGTTTTCTCCTACTTTAATTTCCATTGTTTTATGGAGCCATTATACTTTCCAATAACACTAAAGATCCATCTATAAAGAATTTTATTTCAAAAATTGTTTATCTCTATTTCATTTCTTTTTTTAACTCATGTTTATAAAGTAGGATTTCTTGACAATGATACTCGTATTTTGAACCAAATAATTCTGAGCTGTGGAGACTGTCCTGTGCATTATATTATAGGATGCTGTTGAATATCTGTGATATCCTCCAACACATACACACAAGTTGTGACCGCCAAAAATGACCTCAGATATTGTGGAATGTTCTCTGGAGGACTATATTGTTCCCAGTGGACAACCACTGGTGCAGAGGCTGATAAGCCTAGCTTATTTGAGTGATTTTGGCAGGCATTTAGGAGGGGCCGCAGAATCTTGGGTTGAGCCCTGGTTCCTTCATTTATTAGCCTAAAACATTGAACACATAATTTCATTTATATGGGCTTTCAGTTTCCTTATCTGTAAAGCTAGGTGTGAACAATTACGCTAACTGGCTCAAAGAATAATCTTGAAGGTTCCATGAGATAATATGTGTAAAACTCACTGCACAGTCTGCAGCATCAAAATAATAGCTCTTCCTCTTTCTTTTTTCTTTTGGCTTATGAGAGATAAAAGGGAGAAAAGTCTCCAAAATTAGATTGGATCAGACAATGAAGCCTTCTATTTAAGAGGGAAAATTGCCCCAGTTGGCAGGTTAACTAGATTGCCAACCCACTCCTTCCTTTTCTAATTTCCCAGACTATGAAGAAAACACTCAAAGGGCTTTGTTTCCATTGGAAAATTTCAAGCCCACAAAGTTCTCTTGGGCTTTCTAACCCCACTTGTCCAAAGCAATTAGTATGCCAAAAACCAGAGTTATGGCTCCAAGTTGAACTGACATCCTTTAGGCACTGATATTATTTTTAGATGGAGCAAATAAGTTGACAGTAAATGTAATGTGTTACCCACAGCACTTTAGGTCTAAAACATTTTGCATATAAACATTTTAACACACAAGTTTCATCACATTAACATAATACGCAAAGAAAAGAGAAAAAGTGCATAGGATGAAGAAGATATACTTAACTTTTCTCAGAGTGAGATTCGAAAAACAATGTCCTCTGGAAATTTGGTTTTCTCATGAGGTGCTCTCGAGTACAAAGAGGAAGACAGGCGCCATTTGGTAAGAAAAGAGATTCACGTCCTTGCATTTCATTTTTCCATGCTCACATTATACTGCAATTCAGTTGCCGCTTCAGCTTAGTGACCCCCTTAAATAACCTCATTTACATACACTGATTTTTTTAACTTGGTATAAGAAACAACGTGTGTGTTTCTTATACCAACGTGTGTGTTGCTTATACGTATAAGTTGCTGGTGTAAGTTGCTGAGCTTTTCATTCAGTTGAGATCATTTCAAGACCATAATGATACCCCCTGAAATAAATTATTTAATATATTTTTTGGAAAAAAGAAAAGCAACTCTTCTGGGTAACTGATGAGAGGTAAGCTACAGCATTGGTTGTATATTCATTTTTCTTCAGTGTATGCAATTATCCACTCAGCCTGTACCCATTAATATTATTTTTCTTCCTAAGCTGGAATTATTTAAAGCCATTAGAAAATAATCCAAAGAATTCTATTTGCTGAATAAATTTTAATTTACATGGCACCAGGAATTTTTTTATTAATGGGAAATAAATTATTGCAATCTTTGGGAAGGAGACAAGTTAATAGCTTTGTGAAAAGCAATGGAGAGAAAATGATCTTGAAAAGGTCAGGTCTCCTGTCACAGTGTCTTTATGCACAATTAGAACAAGTCAAGAAAGTGGCTATATAATCAGGACCATGAATATGCATTATATCCTAATGAGAGTGTGAAGATGTAGCAGGCTTAGTGCTAAAGTCATGGTGGGGTGGTGACATAAAAATGGTAATTTGTGATGTAGTATTTAACTGTGTTTCTCTTCTTATGCAAAACTTAACTCTTTGGTAGCTAGTCCATCCTATCTCGGGTAATTAAGCTCTTTCTACTTTCCATGGAACGGCGCAACAACAAAAATAAAATTAAAAGGACAATCTTGTTCATTCTGTAAGAGAAAGAAATATCCAAACATTATCTACTGCCATGTTTGAGTTAATTTAAGGACTAAATTTTCCATTGTGCCATCAATTGCTTTCATCTTTCAGATAGTTGAATACGTCTGTGTGTGTCTGAGCACATGCATAAGGATATTTTAACTCAAAATAAATTTTACTAGTCCTGTCTTTTAGGGGTCATATCTGAGCTAGCCACGTTACCTCTATTTTTCTATCACCTTTCTTCACTCAGTCCCCCTAGGATGTTGCACGAATCCCTAACAAAAGACAAGGAAATAAAAATAGCATCATGCTTTGAATTTTTCAAAATCATGGTCAGTTTTCATCCCAAACACCCTATTACAGTGTATATTGTTTATGAGTGCTCTTTCTGTAGGAAAAATCCTTTAGAAATGACATTAGCAGAAATAACTGGCTACATCGAGAAGTTAACTTAAGTTCTTAAGTGGTCAATTACCTCTGGGTAATGGCAGCTTCCCTGGGTCATACTGCTGCTGCTCTGTATGCTATTGAGTCAGTTCTGTCTATTCTACATTTTAATTGAAAAGCAGTATGAACATTCTGATTCAGTGGTCATTTAATAAAAGATAATGATCACTGAACAATGATTCTGATTAGCTAATGGCAATTTAAAGGTTTATAGAACCTTTCACAATTCTGCCTGCTTATTCTGGAATATTAATAGAAGACCTTGAACTAAGATTTCTGTTTTTATCTTGATAGGAAGGGGAAAAAATTGTATCAAAGCAGGAGCTTCTTTTCATTCATTTTTGATGGCAACTGTAAACAGATAATTTGGAGTGTTTTGACAATCAGAACCAATACGGTCTTCGTCTCCAACTCTGCTAGAAGTGAACCCCTGTCATCCTGTTAGCTTGGTTTCATTTTTCAAAGAATTGTTTCAATGTTTCTGCCTAGGGACTCAGTTTATACTCTCTAGTCTTTTATATTGTGAGACCTTACCTTTAGGGCTCTGTAAAGCTTAAGAGTGACCCTTTGTTACAAATAGTACACAACGCTACCTTTATGCTGGGATTTCAGAACCAATCAACAAGCCCCTACATATCTCCTTCTATCTGATGCATTTCAACAATTAGAGACTCATTTATTTGGCTGTTTAAATTTATAGCGTTAAGAATAATAATACATATTACAAAATGCTACACAGAATTCAGAAACTAGGAGCTAAAGATGTTGAAAACAAATTTCATCCATTTATGATTTTCCCAAGGGTCAGCCCTAATTATATGCTAAATTGTATAATACTACATATTGCATAGTTTTCTTTGTGTAAGACTAAAAAATATACATATGTGATTAAATATTCTCTTTCTTTCCATCAGTGCTATTCTTGCCTTATATTAATCATTAAGTACACATTGCTAACTATACAGACCTGACAAGCACCTGAATCAGAGACAGGAAACAAAAGTATCCACACTGGAACAAGTTGTAAAACTGAATTCATCACTAGCAATACAGTGATGGTATATAATTTTTTAGGGGAGATAGGTAAACATACTCTGAGATATTCACTAGATGTAATAAAAAACAAGCTTGATAATACTCAACTAAGTATCAATCAAAAACATTATCTGGACTTATTATCACGAATACTCTGAAATAACAAACATTCAATCAGCCAAAGACCAATCAGCTTGAAAGCTCTGGGCTTTGTTTGTTTCATTTTGAGTGTGACCTTTATTCAAAGGATAAGCCCCATGGACCTTGGTCAGTACCTATTAATATGCAATATAAACACAATTCTAAAAGTTGGCTTGCTTGGGTCATATTAGGGAATGTGTGTATCTATGTGGATTTAAACTCATTTAACAAGGAGTTTGGGTCCAGTTCTCACATTTAGTTTAATTGCAGTTCTATTTCTTAGTAGCCGTTTGACTTAAGCAAGCTAATTAAATTTTGAGCTTAATTATCTTTTGACCAAATGAACACAGTAACAATAGCCACTTCACACGGCTGCAGCAAAAGTGTGTCAGTGTCTTAGCAGAGGATCTGCTTAATAGCAGGGCACTGAGACAGGTTGGTTTCCTTTTATTTTCCTTCAGTCTGAAGTGGGACAGCTATTCCATTGCCCATGGCACCTCCTTTATAAAGTCATCCTCGGTGATGAGATTAAAGGTAGGTTCTAAGGCCCTGGAGTGCACTGCTTCCAATGGCTCCCAGGGAGAGGCAAGAAGAGACATCCCTGACAACTTCCCCCCTCCCCATCAGGGCAGACGAGGCAGAGAGCAGCGTTCTTCAGTCAGCGAGAAGAACTGGAGCTGTGGAAGCCGCATCGTGTTTCTCTCCCCTTCCGGCCACTCCTTCCCCTCCCTTCCCTTTTCCGTTCAGACTCCCTGGGGATGTGAAGGGGCTCGGAAATGTCCAGACTCTGGGCAGGTGAAATGCAGTCCTCATCCAACAGCAGGCTGACGTCAGAGCCTCTCAGCCTTGTCTTAGGAAAGAGTGTGGAGCAGAAGGAACAGAAAGGACAACTAGAAATAGTCAAAGAAAATAAAA
Source organism: Bos mutus (assembly GCF_027580195.1). Taxonomy (NCBI): domain Eukaryota; kingdom Metazoa; phylum Chordata; class Mammalia; order Artiodactyla; family Bovidae; genus Bos; species Bos mutus. Next base: position 10,093,121 of record NC_091630.1, on the reverse strand, counting down.
TGCAAGATAAAAATGGGAATTTTAAGAAGTACAGTATGGTTCAGTTCAGTTCAGTCGCTCAGTTGTGTCCGACTCTTTGCGACCCCATGAATCCCAGCACGCCAGGCCTCCCTGTCCATTACCAACTCTTGGAGTTCACTCAAACTCACGTCCATCAGTCAGTGATGCCATCCAGCCATCTTATCCTCTGTCGTCCCCTTTTCTTCCTGCCCCCAAGCCCTCCCAGCATCAGAGTCTTTTCCAATGAGTCAACTCTTCTCATGAGGTGGCCAAAGTACTGGAGTTTCAGCTTTAGCATCAGTCCTTCCAAAGAAATCCCGGGGCTGATATCCTTTAGAATGGACTGGCTGGATCTCCTCGCAGTCCAAGGGACTCTCAAGAGTCTTCTCCAATACCACAATTCAAAAGCATCAATACTTCGGAGCTCAGCTTTCTTCACAGTCCAACTCTCACATCCATACATGACCACTGGAAAAACCATAGCCTTATCTGTATACAATTATTAGTGCAGAACTGTAAATTTAATACTGAATCCTTACGGAGGTGAATGGTATTTTTTTCAAATGTTTACCACTGTCATAATAAATTATCAACATACTGATAAACTAAAAGTATTTTTTCTAAAACTATACAGTAATTGAATAATAATATAAAATAAAATCACAGATTATTGGTTTAAGAAGGCTTGGGTGCCATGAAAACAGTTGCATATTTTTCAAGAAATGGGTCTAATGTCACATATTCACTCATTAAGCAGATAGTTATTAAGAGGCCTAAATAGGGAAAAAATATTTTAAATGAGCAACCATTTAACTCCAAACTACACAATAAAAATTTTAAAAATACTTTGGTGTTGATTTTTTTGTAAAATGTGTTTGAAGAAAAGCTGTGTTTTTCCAAACTGTTTTTCCATATCATGCCATATTTAATACTATTAGCATGCATGAAATGGGAATTTCCACAGGTAGGCTTCCCATTTGAAAGATGAAAACCTTGAGGCAAGGAAATGCTATAAAATCGACCAGGCCACCCAGGCAATTAATCTCAGAGCAAGAAATGGATGGAAATTCTTTGCTCCTTAAACATGATGGAATTGCTCTGTCCTTAGACAATACTAATTGATTATAGGATTTGCCTTTAGGACCAGAACAAAGTCTAATGTCTAAATAGCAATTGCCCCACCCAAGTTTTTTCACTTTTCAGAGTTACTGACTCAAAATACAATTACTTTAATGTCTATTTTCTGAGTTCCTATAATGCTGTTGAGCTCAGACAAGGCTAAGTTTTTCATTATTCTTATAAGAAACTTGTGATCTAATAAAATTTACCAACCTGCAGGTTTATAAAACACCTTCATGATTCTCATTGTTTTCCAAATTCTGCTTAACCAGAAGGCATGTTAAATTAATATTATATTTTAAAAATATATCATGATGCACACATCCTCAAATTTCTGTCTGCTTAAGAATTTCATGGGCTGGTTGGTCAATTAAGACTCTGACTTAGTAGAGTCCAAGCATCTGAAAGGTCAACAGTCACCCTTATGTGATTCCAATGCCTGTAATGAGGACCTCACTTTCAGAAACTCTGCCTCAACCTCCTTTGTTGTTTTGCATTCATGCTGCCCCTGTGTTATTCTGGATTTAAGGTAGGTAGCCAGAGCTGCAGGTTACAGCACTCACACAAATGCTAAAGAAACACCGACCATAGTGTACAGGGAAGTCTGTGTGTTAGGGAGGATTTTTGTTTTAAAATGAGATGAAAGATGAAGACACCAATAAGAAGGAGGCAGGAACACATCTAACATGGAAGAAATGCATTGTTGGAAATGAGGATATAGGGCTAATCAGAGTAAGGCTACTCCAGAGTGGAGACAGATCAAAGTCTATTAAATGTGAGAGAAATCACCAAGAAGGAAGGCTGCCCAAGACCCAGTTCATCAGGTCAGATGATTACAGAATCCACTCCCCTTAGCTCCTTTCTCAGTCTTAAAAAAAAAAAAAAAAACAATAGTCATGCCAAGGAATAGCGAAATATTTTCCAGCTGCACCGATTACAAAGACTTCTGTATTAAATATAAACATTATGAAGGGACATGCTTGATTAGGGCTTCAGCATTCAAGTGATACTACCTTCTTCTAAAACAAATTATGGAAGATTGTGACTTAGAAGGATTGTATATCCTCAAACTCAAATGATGGAGTTCATTAATTATTTTAATATGCAGGAACCAGAATGTCTTTTTGATGCATAGAAATTTTTTGTTATCAGTGGTTCATCTGCCTGCCTTTTTTCATATTCAAATTCATTCATTCATTCAGGAAGTGTGTATTGTTTGATACTCTGTGTGAAATAATGTACAGAGAAAGAGGAATTTAAAAATTTAAAGTATGGATTTTCCTAAAGGAACCTAACTTTAGATTATAGAAATTGGACAGATTAAAGAGGAATTTAAAAATTAAAAGTATGATTTTTTCCTAAAGGAGTCAAAATCTAGATTATAGAAAGTGGACAGATTTTAAAATAAACCAATATAAGATAAAAGGTAATCTCTTTATTAGAGAACTAGACAAAATGTAGAAGAAAAATCATAACTGGTATGAGCTCAAGGAAAATGAAACTATAATGAAGTAATTAGCCAAGTAATCCCTTCCAGTGCGGGATTTCAGGGATGTTGGATGGCTTTGGCTGTGTAGCTGAACTGGACTTCCCGCCCAAGTCTGGGATGCTCACTATCCATTTACATCCCAAGGATATTTGCAGTTTCTGATACAGATTGAGGTCTCTTATACGTCCAAGGCCAGGGGCAGCAGCCAGAGTGCCAGGCTGCAACAGCACAGGAATGGCCGAGAGGAGCTACCCAAGTCCGAGGTCAGGGGTGGTGGCCGAGAGGAGCTACCTCACACCCCCATGCATGAGGCCAAGGGCGGCAGCCGGGAGGAGCAACCCCACATCCAAGGAGAGGTGGCTGCGCGGGTGCAGGAGGGCCTAGAGGAGCTATCCCACGTTGAAGGTCAGGAAGGGTGGCGGTGAGGAGATACCCCTTGTCCAAGGTAAGGAGCAGTGGCTGCGCTTTGCTGGAGCAGCCATGAAGAGATACCCCATGTCTAAGGTAAGAGAAACCCAAGTAAGATGGTTGGTGTTGCAAGAGGGCATCAGAGGGCAGACACACTGAAACCATACTCACAGAAAACTAGTCAATCTAATCACACTAGGACCACAGCCTTGTTTAACTCTATAAAACTAAGCCGTGCCTTGTGGGGCCACCCAAGACAGGTGGGCATGGTGGAGAGGTCTGAACAATGTGGTTCACTGGAGAAGGGAATGGCAAACCACTTCAGTATTCTTGCCTTGAGGACCCCATGAACAGTATGAAAAGGCAAAATGACAGGATACTAAAAGAGGAACTCCCCACGTCAGTAGGTGCCCAATATGCTACTGGAGATCAGTGGAGAAATAACTCCAGAAAGAATGAAGGAATGGAGCCAAAGCAAAAACAATACCCAGTTGTGGATGTGACTGGTGATAGAAGCAAGGTCCAATGCTGTAAAGAGCAATATTGCATAGGAACCTGGAATGTCAGGTCCATGAATTAAGGCAAATTGGAAGTGGTCAAACAAGAGATGGCAAGAGTGAATGTCGACATTCTAGGAATCAGTGAACTAAAATGGACTGGAATGAGTGAATTTAACTCAGATGACCATTATATCTACTACTGAGGGAAGGAATCCCTCAGAAGAAATGGAGTAGCCATCATGGTCAACAAAAGAGTCTGAAATGCAGTACTTGGATGCAGTCTCAAAAACGACAGAATGATCTCTGTTCGTTTCCAAGGCAAACCATTCAATATCACAGTAATCCAAGTCTATGCCCCAACCAGTAACGCTGAAGAAGCTGAAGTTGAATGGTTCTATGAAGACCTACAAGACCTTTTAGAACTAACACCCAAAAAAAGATGTCTTTTTCATTATGGGGGACTGGAATGCAAAAGTAGGAAGTCAAGAAACACCTGGAGTAACAGGCAAATTTGGCCTTGGAATACGGAATGAAGCAGGGCAAAGACTAATAGAGTTTTGCCAAGAAAATGCACTGGTTATAGCAAACACCCTCTTTCAACAACACAAGAGAAGACTCTACACATGGACATCACCAGATGGTGAACACCGAAATCAGATTGATTATATTCTTTGCAGCCAAAGATGGAGAAGCTCTATACAGTCAACAAAAACAAGACCAGGAGCTGACTGTGGCTCAGACCATGAACTTCTTATTATCAAATTCAGACTGAAATTGAAGAAAGTAGGGAAAACCACTAGACCATTCAGGTATGACCTAAATCAAATCTCTTATGATTATACAGTGGAAATGAGAAATAGATTTAAGGGCCTAGACCTGATAGATAGAGTGCCTGATGAACTATGAAATGAGGTTCATGACATTGTACAGGAGACAGGGATCAAGACCATCCCCATGGAAAAGAAATGCAAAAAAGCAAAATGGCTATCTGGGGAGGCCTTACAAATAGCTGTGAAAAGAAGAGAAGCAAAAAGCAAAGGAGAATAGGAAAGATATAAGCATCTGAATGCAGAGTTTCAAAGAATAGCAAGAAGAGATAAGAAAGCCTTCTTCAGCGATCAATGCAAAGAAATAGAGGAAAACAACAGAATGGGAAAGACTAGAGATCTCTTCAAGAAAATTACAGATACCAAGAGGACATTTCATGCAAAGATGGGCTCGATAAAGGACAGAAATGGTAAGTACCTAACAGAAGCAGAAGATATTAAGAAGAGGTGGCAAGAATACACAGAAGAACTGTACAAAAAAGATCTTCACGACCCAGATAATCATGATGGTGTGATCACTCACCTAGAGCCAGACATTCTGGAATGTGAAGTCAAGTGGGCCTTAGAAAGCATCACTATGAACAAAGCTAGTGGAGGTGATGGAATTCCAGTGGAGCTATTTCAAATCCTGAAAGATGATGCTGTGAAAGTGCTGCACTCAATATGCCAGCAAATTTGGAAAACTCAGCAGTGGCCACAAGACTGGAAAAGGTCCATTTTCATTCCAATCCCAAAGAAAGGCAATGCCAAAGAATGCTCAAACTACCACACAATTGCACTCATCTCACATGCTAGTAAAGTAATGCTCAAAATTCTCCAAGCCAGGCTTCAGCACTATGTGAACTGTGAACTTCCTGATGTTCAAGCTGGATTTAGAAAAGGCAGAGGAACCAGAGATCAAATTGCCAACATCCGCTGGAGCATGGAAAAAGCAAGAGAGTTCCAGAAAAACATCTATTTCTGCTTCATTGACTATGCCAAAGCCTTTGACTGTGTGGATCACAATAGACTGTGGAAAATTCTGAAAGAGATAGGAATACCAGACCACCTGACCTGCCTCTTGAGAAATCTGTATGCAGGTCAGGAAGCAAAAGTTAGAACTGGACATGGAACAACAGACTGGTTCCAAATAGGAAAAGGAGTTCGTCAAGGCTGTATATTGTCACCGTGCTTATTTAACTTCTATGCAGAGTACATCATGAGAAACGCTGGACTGGCAGAAGCACAAGCTGGAATCAAGATTGCTGGGAGAAATATCAATAACCTCAGATATGCAGGTTTTTGATATTTCTCCCAGCAATCTTGATATGCAGATGACACCACCCTTATGGCAGAAAGTGAAGAGGAACTAAAAAGCCTCTTGATGAAAGTGAAAGAGGAGAGTGAAAAAGTGGGCTTAAAGCTCAACATTCAGAAAACGAAGATCATGGCATCTGGTCCCATCACTTCATGGGAAATAGATGGGGAAACAGTGGAAACAGTGTCAGACTTTATTTTTTGGGGCTCCAAAATCACTGCAGATGGTGACTGCAGCCATGAAATTAAAAGACGCTTACTCCTTGGAAGAAAAGTTATGACCAACCTAGATAGCATATTTAAAAGCAGAGACATTACTTTGCCAACAAAGGTCCGTCTAGTCAAGGCTATGGTTTTTCCTGTGGTCATGTATGGATGTGGGAGTTGGACTGTGAAGAAAGCTGAGCGCCGAAGAATTGATGCTTTTGAACTGTGGTGTTGGAGAAGACTCTTGAGAGTCCTTTGGACTGCAAGGAGATCCAACCAGTCCATTCTGAAGGAGATCAGCCCTGGGATTTCTTTGGAAGGAATGATGCTAAAGCTGAAACTCCAGTACTTGGGCCACCTCATGCGAAGAGTTGACTCATTGAAAAAGACTCTGATGCTGGGAGGGATTGGGGGCAGGAGGAGAAGGGGAGGACAGAGGATGAGATGGCTGGATGGCATCACTGACTCGATGGACGTGAGTCTGGGTGAACTCTGGGAATTGGTAATGGACAGGGTGGCCTGGCGTGCTATGATTCATGGGGTCGCAGAGTCGGACACGACTGAGCAACTGAACTGAAACTGAATTAGCCAGGTAGACAAACGCTGAAGGTGTGCCGGGCATCACTCATAGCATGCACGGGTCAAGGTAGCCTGAGAGAATAGGACATGTTTGGAGGCCTGGAGAAAGATGATCCTGGATGAATTAGTAGGGACCAGCTCATGGGGGTTCTTGCATACTGTGCAAAGAAGTTTAAATGTTTCTTCTATGGGAGGGGGTTCCCTGGTGGCTCAGTTGGTAAAGAATCCGCATGCAATGAGGGAAACCCGAGTTCAACCCCTGGGTTGGGAAGACCCCCCAGAAAAGGGAAAGCCTACCCACTCCAGTATTCTGGCCTGAAGAATTCCACGGACAGAGGAGCCTGGTGGGCTACAGTCTGTGAGGTCGCAGTCAGACATCACTGAGTGACCTTCATGTTCACTTTTCACTTTTCTATGGAAGGAGGGAGATACTGTGAAAATTTCAAGCACAGTTTGACATTGCATTTTGAGGGTAGAAAGTTCATTCTAACAAGTTTGTGAAGAAAAGTCAGAATGAGAATGAATCACAAAGATCCATCATGAAAGACTTAGTACCTCATTATAAAGACTTCCAGACACCATAGAGCACTACTGAGAGGTTTGAAGAAGGTAAGTAATCTTACTAGATTTGCACTTTAAGAAGTAAGTTTTCCTTTTCTGGAGACAATGTGAAGGCTGTGTTGAGACGACAAGACTGGCTTGAGGAATGAGCAGGATGTCTGGAGTGGGGGCAGTGAGGGGAGGCAACAGATACCTAGGCTTGTCATGAAATGAAAGCCAACAAGTTTGGCTTTGGTGGGATGTTGTGTATTAGAGAGATCCAAGTAGAGAATGACTCAGTTTTTCTAGATTCCAAAAATCCAGGTTCTGCCATATGCCAAATAGAGGCAGATTTTGAGGGGGAAAAGTATGAGTTTGTTGTTCAGATCTGTATAATTTAATGTAACTTAGAAAATCTGATTGCTATTAGAGGCAGATTTGCCACAGAGCAGATTAAACAGCTCTCAGGATCCCTTCCTCATACAGATCCCTTGATAGGTCTCAAAAGCTAACTTAGAAAATTTGTACTTATAGTTTTCTATAAAACTTCTATAGAAAAGAAGCTTATCTTCTATAAAATGGGTTTCCCAAGTGGCTCAGTGGTAAAGAATCTGCCTGCAATGATGGAGACCCAGGTTTGATCCCTGGGTTGGGAAGTTTCCCCTGGAGAAGGGAACGGCTACCCAATCCAGTACTCTGGACTGGAGAATTTCATGGACTGTACAGTCCATAGCGACACAAAGAGTTGGACAAGACTGAGCAACTTTCAGATTAGTGTAGATGACACTTCTGGGTTTGTGGGAAAAAATAACCATAAATGTGATCAAGAAATCCACTATATTGTCATTTAGAGAGTCTTTTATTAATGGTCATAGACCCTCTTTTAAAACTCTCCCTCTCTTCTTTTATTCTCTTGATGATAAACAGGTTGAAGTCAACTTGTAGCATATGTTTGTGTATATGTCTATGAATGTCCAACAGAAAGGAGGAAGACAGAGACAGAGAGACAGACAGAAAATGAGAAAGGTTGAAGCCTCTCTACTCATTTCACATGTTTTGACCTCTTCCCTGTTTTGTTTACATTCTTCTTGCTTCCTGGAGACCATCATGCTTAATTATTCAATTTTGAGTCTCCAAAATCTTCAAAACCCTCCAATTCAGGGGGCTTCCATTGTCTTTTCTGGAAACACCCCTGATTATTTTTAAACATTTTGGAAAATTGTGCATTGATATGTAACTATCCAATGTGATGAGAAGGATGATGGTGATAAAACTGCCTCAATATTTATTGAGTACCTCCTCTAATCCAGGAACTTGCTAAGTATTAAGGATACAGAAAAGACTGTATCATGTTAATTTCTCTCAAAGAATTCTTCACGTCATGAGTTGGAAAACTTTTTTCTGTAAAGGACCAGGTAGTAAATATTTTAAACTTTGTTGGCCATAAGGACACTGTCACGACTACTCAAGTCTGTCCTATATATAGCACAAAAGTCCCCTAGAAATACATAAATGTATTGATGTGACTGTCCTCCAATAAAACTATATTTACAGAAACAGATGGTAAGCTGAATTTTGCCTCTGAGCTACAGTTGATAGTCCCTGTTCTACGTAATTGGAGACATGAAATTTAAGGGCAGTAAAGTGTTATAAGTAATAAGATAGTACAAAGGCATGAAAGAGAAAGTGCCAGTTCTCTGCAGGTAGTTCTCTGCAGGTCACAAGAAACTTGATATAAAAGATGAATAAGTTTTTTTGTGACGTGTACTAGGAAAAGAACAGACAAAATAACATTTCCCAGGAACTACAAATGATTTGGAATAACTGGGCCACAGAACATAACCATGTTCTGCCAATCATAAAATTTTTAGCTCAAGGGAATTTTAAAGTTTCTCTTGCCCAATTACTCATCAATTCAGTGATCCTTTTATAACATTCCAGAAATAATTTGTGAAATGATATGTAGGGATCAGTGGCACAGCCTTAGCTGCTAAGTCACTTCAGTCATGTCCGACCCTGTGTGATCCCATAGACGGCAGCCCACCAGGCTCCCCTGTCCCTGGGATTCTCCAGGCAGGAACACTGGAGTGGGTTGCCATTTCCTTCTCCAATGCATGAAAGTGAAAAGTGAAAGTGAAGTCGCTCAGTCATGTCCGACTCTTCGCAACCCGATGGACTGCAGCCCACCAGGCTCCTCAGTCCACGGGATTTTCCAGGCAAGAGTACCGGAGTGGGGTGCCACCGCCTCAGCCTTATGTGTATCAAATAAAAGGAACACCTTGGGACTTCCTTGGTGGTCCCGTGGCTAAGACTCTGCACTCCCAATGCAGGGGACCCAGGTTCAATGCCCTGGGCAGGGAACGAGACCTCACAGGCCACAACTAAGATTCAGAACAGCCAAATATAGAGATATATATTAAAAACCCAAGCAAACATCTTTACATCAAACAGATAGTTAAAGCACATCTGATAGCTCATTAATGTCAAGCAAACGTCAACACAGTAACATCTTCACTAATCTCACATTTCCTCCATAGATGCTGGTCTCTTACACCTCTCTTTCCTTATAGATTCAGACTCACAGCATCATTTGCCTCTTAGGAGAGACAGATCTAGGTTTGTGGAACCTGAGTATTATACTTTTGAGGCTCTCTTTACATCATCTGCTGTCATTGCTTAGTTGCTCAGCCATGTCTGACTCTTTGGGACACTGTGGACTGTAGCCCACAGGTTCTTCTGTCCATGGAATTCCCCAGGCCAGAATACTGGAGTGGGTTGCCATTTCCTTCTCCAGGGGATCTTTCCAAGCCAGGGATCAAACCTGGGTCTCCAGCATTGCAGGCACATTCTTCACCAATGAGCCACTAGGGAAGCCCTTTTTATAGAAGATAAGCTTCTTTTCTATAGAAGTTTTATAGAAAGCTATAAATACATATTTTCTAATTTAGCTTTTGAGACCTAGCAAGGGCTCTGTATGAGGAAGTGGTCCTGAGAGCTGTTTCACCTGCTTTGTGGCAAATCTGCCTCTAAAAGCAATCAGATTTTCCAAGTTACCCTAAATTCTATAGATCTAAACAATGAACTCATACCCTTCCCCCCAAAAAAATCTGCCTCTATTTGGCATATGGCAGAACCTAGATTTTTGGAATCTAGAAACACTAAGTCATTCTCTACTTGGACCTCATCCTAAAGGAGATCAGTCCTGGGTGTTCATTGGTAGGACTGATGTTGAAGCTGAAACTCAAATACTTTGGCCACCTGATGTGAAGAGCTGACTCATTTGAAAAGACACTGACGCTGGGAAAGATTGAGGGCAGGAGGAGAAGGGGATGACAGAGGATGAGTTGGTTGGATGACATCACCGACTTAATGGACATGGGTTTTGGTGGACTCTGGGAGTTGGTGATGGACAGGGAGTCCTGGCATGCTGAAGTCCATGGGGTCACAAAGAGTCGGACATGATTGAGCAACTAAACTGAACTGAACTGAACTGAATACACCACATCCCACCAAAGCCAAGCTTGCTGGCTTTCATTTCATGATAAGCTCAGGTATCTGTCCCCTCCCTCCACTGCCCCCACTCCAGACCTCCTGCTCATTCCTTAAGCCAGTCTTGTCGTCTCAACACAGCCTTCACATTGTTTCCAGAAAAGGAAAATTTACTTCTTAAAGTGCAAATCTAGTAAGATTACTTACCTTCTTCAAACCTCTCAGTAGTGCTCTATGGTGTCTGGAAGTCTTTATAATGAGGTACTAAGTCTTTCATGATGGATCTTTGTGATTCATTCTCATTCCGACTTTTCTTCACACACTTGTTAGAATGACCTTTCTACCTGCCAAATGCAATGTCAAATTGTGCCTGAAATTTCTTCAGTATTGCCCTCCTTCCATAGAAAAGTGAAAAGTGAACATGAAGGTCATTCAATCGTGTCTGACTGTTTGTGACCCCATGGACTGTAGCCCACCAGGCTCCTCTGTCCGTGGAATTCTCCAGGCCAGAACACTGGAGTGGGTTGCCATTTCCTTTTCCAGGGGATATTCCCAACCCAGTGATCAAACCCAGGTCTCTCACATTGCAGGCAGATTCTTTACCAGCTGAGCTATCAAGGAAGCCCCAACCACACTAAAAATGCCTTATTTATCTATACTGCTGCTGCTGCTGCTAAGTCGTTTCAGTCATATCTAACTCTGTGTGACCCCATAGATGGCAGCCCACCAGGCTCCCCCGTCCCTGGGATTCTCCAGGCCAGAACACTGGAGTGGGTTGCCATTTCCTTCTCCAATGCATGAAAGTGAAAAGTCAAAGTGAAGTTGCTCAGTCATGCCCGACTCTTAGCGACCTCATGGACTGCAGCCTACCAGGCTCCTCCGTCCATGGGATTTTCCAGGCAAGAGTACTGGAATGGGGTGCCATTGCCTTCTCCATTATCTACACTACTAAGCATTATTTATCAATAAATTATTCTATTTGGTATCCAGACTTTTAGAGAAATATAAACACAGGCACAAGAAACTTGTCAGTCTTTGCAGCCAGTTTGGCTATTTGGAACACAAACAATAAAAGGAATTAAAATATAAACATCAACTGTATTTTACTTTATTGAATTCACAATTCAAAATCTCATAATTTCAACAATGTTGACAGAATTGAATAACATAATTAAAACAATTTTAGAATTAAAATATTTTGGATTCTCTGATGATTAGAAAGAATATATCTTGGAAAGAGGGCAAAACAAATGGGGACTATTTTTTTCAAGCTTATAAATTACAAAGTTGAACGTTAATTTATGAATAAAAAACCAGCACGATCTTTGAAGAAATTCATCTACTTCCCAAATACAGCTGTATGGTGCATCTGTATTTACCATAGTTTTACCATTTTCCTTAAAAACCATAGTTTTACCTTTTACATATCAATATAAACATTAGAGTCAACATTTTCAATCAGATGGAAACCAAAGGTCTAAAGTTTCAACTTTTAAGGGTGAATAGAGGCAAAATAATTCCTTAGAAAAAGCCTTCTGTCTATCCATCCCTCTCTTGTTGTCTCCTTCTTATTGCTCAGTAATGACTAAGAGGCTGTGATAGATTATTTGCAAAAATGACCACAAGTCTCTTTTCCTTAGATATGAGCCCCCTTACAATGTGACTTTGCTATGCTTCTAGTCAGGAGATAGAATCTGTTTCTCTTTCCTTGGAATCCAGACTGGCCTTGTGATTAACTTTGATTAATGGAATGTGGTGGAAGGAAAGCTGTGTGACTTCCAAGGGGCTGAAAAGACCCTGCAGCTTCTGCCCTTGCAGAACCAGAGACCCCCATGCTCTGAAGACTCCAAAGGTACAAGGACATGGAAAGAGAGACCCTGCTGTCACAACCATCCCAGCCACTTAACACGATTCTCCAGCTGAAGGAAGCCTCATGCGTAAGCTAGGCAAGAACAGCAAAAGAACTGCCCAGTGAACACAGGTAATAACTTGGTGATGTTTTCAGCAATGATGGGTCCTGGGTAGACCTCTTCTCAAGGATAGTAGTAACTTAGATGTCAGAGTAGAAATTGATGGAGATTATATCCAATATTTTTTCCTATTTCCACACTGAATAAATAAATAAATTCTGGAATGCTTACTTTGCCCCAACATCAAAATCAGTTAGAAAAGCTTGTTGACTGCTGCCAAGAGATGAATTCAATTGGATTTAAGGTTTCCCCTTCCATAAGGCTTTGGTTCACCTCTAGTTACAGCCTCTAGCTTGTTTGCACATCAGCCAGCTCCATCCACCCCATACTACCACCAACCACCATTCCACATTTGGCTCTTTAACTGATCTGGGACCACTACTCAGTCTCAAGTGTGGGAGGGGTTAAGGCATGAGCCAATCCTCCAGGCCCTATGAGAACACTCCACATTGTTTTTGCTTTCTGACATTGAGATTTATACAGCATCCTTGCTTCTGCTTGGCCAAGAATGTCTCCATATGTCTTCTATCTCCCACAGTCCATCAAGTCCCCAAACAATATAATAATTATCACTTCTAAGAATTTACTATGTGCAAGGCACTGTTTTAAGAGTTTCATAAGTAGTTGCTTATTATTTACGTCTTCTTTATCATCAGGTTGTCACCCTTAAGTCTTGTGACAATGTGTCTAGAAGCTACTCTTTATAATATGAAGCTACTTATATTATAGCTATTTCCTCTGCCTGGGGGTACTACCTAAAATCCAAAATACTTATTTAAAAAAGCATAAGAAATACTTTATCATTCCTACACAGGTTTTCAGAGAATCACAGGACACATTAGCATGAAAGTCTTGAGAAGTCTTATAGTTATTTTTTCAGTTTATTTAATCTTATTGAACTCAGGATTTCCTAAACTTATTTACCATGGTGGCTTTCTCCCTAGCCACTTACCAGTTTTTCAGACATATTTTGAAAATGGTAAATTATACTTTGGCCACCTCAGGTGAAGAGTTGACTCATTGGAAAAGACCCTGATGCTGGGAGGGAATGGGGGCAGGAGGAGAAGGGGACGACAGAGGATGAGATGGCTGGATGGCATCACTGACTTGATGCACGTGAGTTTGGGTGAACTCCGGGAGTTGGTGATGGACAGGGAGGCCTGGCGTGCTGCGATTCATGGGGTCACAGAGTTGGACACGACTGAGCGACTGAACTGAACTGAACTGAACTGAATCAGTGAAACAATGGAATTCTGATAATTTCTAGTTCCCCTTTATGCAGAGCTGGTGAAAACTCAGTGGTATAGCAAAAAGAATAACGTGTGTTCTGGTTTCATGTGGATCTTTTTCTTTTTTTCTTTTTTTAATATATCACACTTTTCTGGACCTTTGCTAGTCTATGATGGAAAGTCACTGTTTCATACGCAGGCCCTTCATCCTAGTCATGGTGTATAATTTATTAAAGGCTCTTTTTAAGAACATCAGCAAGAGGACTCTTACAGGTTCACTCTTTTTACTGCCCAGAGGTGGTTGGGCTCTGTTTATTGAATATTACATCTATTCCTAATTAGAGCGATATATTTATTATCTGCTGTCTGGGTTCTGGGTGATCCTTTTTCTCTTTGGGATGCAGGGAGGGAGGGTGCAGTCTTTAAATCTCCTTTTGGCAGGAAGCATAACTTTCTGATACAAATCTGAACTGGAAAATGTATCTCTCAGGCAGTGACATGCAGATACCAGAACACTTCCTTTTTCACATTTGCTTGTGGCAGCTAAAAGAAGTGTGGTAAGATATGAAGTATCTACCCTCAACATTCCCAGTGACTTTTATCTCTTTTTGAGGACAGAATATCCAGAAAATATGCTCTATGTATGACATTCTCCATTGTCCATTCTCTTAAAGAAACAGGCCAAGCCAATCTATAAAGACATTGGTGCATGACTGAAACTGTTAGGAAAGAAGCAAGAGAGCCACTACAAGTCCTCTGACAGATATAACTTCTGGCATTTTAATCTTACTCTGTGCTTTTGGTGGCAGTCAATTTAATGCCATTTTTATCCACTTAGTGCCAGGAATAGTTGGGTCTCTACTGTAGGTTTGAACTAACAGACATTTCCCAAAGCAATATGGAGTCATAAAGGAAGGAATTTTTATCATTCTGCAATAATCAACTTGGGGTTTCTTCTAAGAGAGCATTCTAAGACAAGGTTGTCCAAAAGAAGTTTCTACAATATAGAAAAACTTCTGTAATCTGAATTTTTCAATACAGTAGCTAATAGCCACATGAGGCTATTGAGTATATGAAATGTGGCAAGTATATTGGGGAAAAAAATGAACCTTAAATTTCACTTACTTTTAATTAAATTTAACTTTGTATAGCTACTTGTGGCTAGTGCCAACTGTATTGAATGCTGCTAAGTCACTTCAGTCATGTCCAACTCTGTGCAACCCCACAGATGGCAACCCACCACACTCCCCCATATCTGGGATTCTCCAGGCAGGAACACTGGAGTGGGTTGCCATTTCCTTCTCCAATGCATGAAAGTGAAAAGTGAAAGTGTAGCCGCTCAGTCATGTCCAACTCTTAGCGACCCCATGGACTGCAGCCTACGAAGCTCCTCCCATGGGATCTTCCAGGCAAGCGTACTGGAATGGGTTGCCATTGCCTTCTTCACTGTATTGAATAGTGCAACAGAGGATGAGATGGCTGTATGGCATCACTGACTCGATGGACATGAGTCTGAGTGAACTCCGGGAGTTGGTGATGGACAGGGAGGCCTGGCATGCTGTGATTCATGGGGTCGCAAAGAGTCGGACATGATTGAGCGACTGAACTGAACTGAAAAAGCTTACAGTACAAGTAGCCAGTAAAACTGTCAAATCAAAGTGAAAATGTTAGTTGCTCAGTTGTGTCCAACTCTTTACAACCCCATGGACTGCAGCATGCCAGGCCTCCATGTCCATCACCAACTCCCGTTTACCCAAACTCATGTCCATTGAGTCAGTGATGCCATCCAACTACCTCATCCTCTTTCATCCCCTTCTCTTCCCACCTTCAATCTTTCCCAGCATTAGGCTCTTTTCCAATGAGTCAGTTCTTCGCAGCAGGAGGCCAAAGTATTGGAGTTTCAGCTTCAGCATCAGTCCTTCCAATGAATATTCAGGAATGATTTCCTTTAGGATGGATTGGTTGGATCTCATTGCAGTTCAAGGGACTCTCAACAGTCTTCTCCAAGACCATAGTTCAAAACCATCAACTCTTCGGCGCTCAGCCTTCTTTATGGTCCAACTATCACCTCCATACATGACTACTGGAAAAACCATATCTTTGACTAGACAGACCTTTGTTGGCAAAGCAATGTCTCTGCTTTTTAATATGCTGTCTAAGTTGGTCATAACTTTTCTTCCAAGGAGCAAGCATCTTTTAATTTCATGGCTGCAGTCACCATTTGCAGTGATTTTTGAGCCCAAGAAAATAAAGTCTGTCACTATTTCCACTGTTTCCCCATCTATTTGCCATGAAGTGATGGGACCAGATGCCATGATCTTAGTTTTCTAAATGTTGAGTTTTAATCCAACTTTTTCACTCTTATCTTTCACTTTCATCAAGAGGTTCTTTAGTTCTTCTTCACTTTCTGCCATGAGGGTGGTGTCATCTGCATATCTGTGGTTATTGATATTTCTCCTGGCAATCTTGATTCCAACTTGTGCTTCTTCCAGCGTTTCTCATTAAACATCTCTCATGAGCTTTCCTTCACTGACCACAAAATGAGATATGAAAGCATACAGTTAGTAAATATATATCTATATCTATATCTATATCTATATCTATAAATTCTGGACTGGTTTTGTGAGGATCCCTGTCCCTGTTCTTATGCCCTAGTAAGTGAAGTTCAACATCCGGATCTTGATTGAATAGTTCTGGGTCCTAGTGAGTTCAGAAGTCAGCCCATTCAACAAAAATAAGGTCTTCCCAAAGAGTCCCAAACTTAATTTTAGCCTGGGTTGACTCAGGTTTAACATTTAGTCATTTGTTTTCTTGCAAATTTAGCATGCTGCAAAACAAAATTGAAATATCAGTTAAATATATATATATATAGCTGAATACATCAAAACCTTTAAAAGGCCACAGGGGAGAATCTGACAACTAGGGATAAAGTTAACTTTGGAGTGACATAAGTACATACAACTGGCTGAAGCACTGAAGTAAGTATAATTTATTTGTCAATATAACAGCCCTTAAAAAGAGCACAAAATCAGAAGGCTATAAACTATTACACTAAGGCTGAGTTATAAAATCTTTCCTACCATCAGCAGAGTAAACTGAACTGGGTGAAGCAAAGAAATGTAGAGATGTGGAGGAGATAGAGGGAGGGACTGGGGATTTGGGGTTGGTAGATGCAAACTATATCACATTTAGGATGTATCAACAACTAGGTCCTACTGTACAGCACATGAATTATATCTAATCTCCCAGGATAAACCGTAATGGAAAAGAGTATTTTAAAAAAGGAATGTATATGTGTGTAAAACTGAACAGCATTTGCTGTACAGCAGAGATTGGTGCAACACAGTAAATCAACTAAACTTCAATTTTAAAAATGAGCAGATGTAAAAAGAAGACAAAAAGTAAGATGTAGTACAGGAACAATAAGCTAATTGAAAATATCAGTGCAAAATAACCAAATTCCAGTGAGAAATGAATTCTTAAATGTGATAGATCCATTATCTAATTTTGGTTTTAAATGCAAAGTAAAAATATGAGAACAGCTTTGACATCACACTGTATTATCTTTGTATACATGATATTAGAAATATGTGTGAATCCAAAAAAAAAACTCACACGGGCAGCCTGGATGGGAGGTAATTTTAGGGGAGAATAGACGTATGTATGTGTATGGCTGAGTCCCTTCACTGTTCACCTGAAACTATCACATTGGTAACTATCTATACTCCAGTACAAAATAAAAAGTTTAAAAAATAAAAAATTAAATTAAAAACCCATGACTTCTAGTTTTTATCTCCTCAGCTGGTTACAAGTGAATCGTTATTAAACTCCAACATTAAATGAATACCAAAAGACATAGCTACATTTATTTTACTCTGAATGATACATAATAATTTTAAATTCTTCTAACACAAAGACTTTTTCTTATACTTTTGTTTAAACGTTATTTGGGTTTCAGTTCAGTTCAGTCACTTAGTTGTGTCTGACTCTGTGCCCTCATGAACCGCAGAACTCCAGGCCTGCCTGTCCATCACCAACTCCCGGAATCCACCCAAACCCATGTCCATTGAGTCAGTGATGCCATCCAATCATCTCATCCTCCGTCCTCACCTTCTCCTCTTGCCTTCAATCCTTCCCAACATCAAGGTCTTTTCAAATGAGTCAGCTCTTAGCATCAGGTGGCCAAAGTATTGGAGTTGCAGCTTCAAATCAGTCCTACCAATGAACACTCAGGACAGATCTCCTTTAGGATGGACTGGTTGGATCTCCTTGCTGTCCAAGGGACTCTCAAGGGTCTTCTCCAACACCACAGTTCAAAAGTGTCAGTTCTTCGGTGCTCAGCTTTCTTTATAGTCTAACTCTCACATCCATACATGACCACTGGAAAAACCATAGCCTTGTCTAGACGGACCTTTGTGGACAAAGTAATGTCTCTGCTTTTGAATATGCTATCTAGGTTGGTCATAACTTTCCTTCCAAGGAGTAAGCGTCTTTTAATTTCATGGCTGAAATAACCATCTGCAGTGATTTTGGAGCCCAGAAAAGTAAAGTCTGACACTGTTTCCCCATCTATTTCCTATGAAGTGATGGGACCGGATGCCATGATCTTAGTTTTCTGAATGTTGAGCTTTAAGTCAACTTTTCACTCTCCTCTTTCACTTTCATCAAGAGGCTCTTTAGTTCTTCATTTTCTGCCATAAGGGTGGTGTCATCTGCATAGCTGAGGTTATTGATATTTCTCCCATCAATCTTGATTCCAGCTTGTGTTTCTTCCAGTCCAGCGTTTCTCATGATGTACTCTGCATAGAAGTTAAATAAACAGGGTGACAATATATAGTCTTGATGTACTCCTTTTCCTATTTGGAACCAGTCTGTTGTTCCATGTCCAGTTCTGACTTTTGCTTCCTGACCTGCATATAGGTTTCTCAAGAGGCAGGTCAGGTGGTCTGGTATTCCCATCTCTTGAAGAATTTTCCACAGTTTATTGTGGTCCACAGTCAAAGGCTTTGGCATAGTCAATGAAGCAGAAATAGATGTTTTTCTGGAACTCTCTTGCTTTTTCCATGATCCAGCGTTTGTTGGCAATTTGATCTCTTGTTCCTCTGCCTTTTCTAAAACCAGCTTGAACATCAGGAAGTTCACAGTTCACATATTGCTGAAGCCTGGCTTGGAGAATTTTGAGCATTGTTTTACTAGTGTGTGAGATGAGTGCAATTGTGTGGTAGTTTGAGCATTCTTTGGCATTGCCTTTCTTTGGGATTGAAGTGAAAACTGAGCTATTCCAGTCCTGTGGCCACTGCTGAGTTTTCCAAATTTGCTGGCATATTGAGTACAGCACTTTCACAGCATCATCTTTCAGGATTTGAAATAACTCAACTGGAATCCCATCACGTCCACTAGCTTTGTTCGTAGTGATGCTTTCTAAGGCCCACTTGACTATCTTATTATTAAATACCCTTGGGATACCCCTTTTTATTCTTGAATTGATTTGCTTGTCTATTTTTTTAAATTAAAGTTGAATTAAATTTAAATGCTATATTAGTTTTGGGTATAGAAAGTGGTGATATTTCATTTGTATGCATTACACAAACTTCAAAACATTATTACCCTCTTATTGACTATATTCACTGTACATTGTATTCTTATAATTTATTTATTATATAACTGGTAGGTTGTACTTAAACCCTTCACCTATTTCACATATCCACTCACCTGTTATCCTCTGTCAACTACTAGATTGTTCTCTGTATCTGTGAATCTATTTCCATTTTATTGTAATTCTCTGTTCTATTTTTCAAGTTCCACACATAATTGAAAACATACAGTATTTGTCTTTCTCTGACTTATTTCACATAAAGTAAGGCCCTTTCTGAATGCTGAGTATTAAGCCAGCTTTTTCACTCTCCTCTTTCACCTTCATCAAGAGGTTCTTCAGTTCCTCTTCTCTTTCTCCCGTAAGGGTGGTGTCATCTGCATATCTGAAGTTGCTGATATTTCTCTGGGCAATCTTGATTCCAGCTTGTGCTTCATCCAGCCCAGCATTTTGCATGAAATAGCAGGGTGACAATATACAGACTTGACATACTTCTTTCCCAATTTGGAACAAGTCTGTTGTTCCATGTAAGAGTCTAACTGTTGCTTCTTGTCCTGAATACAGGTTTCTTGGAAGGTAGATAAGGTGGTCTTCTATTTTCATCTTTTAAGAATTTTCCACAGTTTGTTGTGATCCAAACAGTCAAAGGTTTTAGTGTCATCAATAAAGAAGAAGTAGATGTTTTTCTAGAATTCTCTTGCTTGTACTAAAGATCCAACAGATGTTGGCAATTTCATCTCTGGTTCCTCTGCCTTTTCTAAAGCCAGCTTGAACATCTGGAAGTTCTTGGTTCACATACTATTGAAGCTTGGCTTGGAGAATTTTGAGCATTACTTTGCTAGCATGTGAAACAAAGACAATTGTGTGGTAGTTTGAACATTTTTTGGCATTGCCCTTCTTTGGGACTGGAATAAAAACTGACCTTTTCTCAGTCGTGTGGCCACTGCTGAGTTTTGCAAATTTGCTGTCATATTGAGTGCAGCACTAGCTCAGTTGGAATTCCATCACCTCCACTACTTCTGTTCATAGTGGTGCTTCCTAAAGCCCACTTGACCTCACACTCCAAGATGTCTGGCTCTAGGTGAGGGATCACACCATTGTTGTTGTCTGGGTCATTAAGATATCTTTTGTATAGTTCTTCTATGTATTCTTTCCACCTCTTCTTAATATCTTCTGTTTCTTTTAGGTCCATACCATTTCCGTCCTTTATTGTGCCCATCTTTGCATGGTATGTTCCCTTGGTATCTCTAATTTTCTTGAAGAGACCTTTAGTCTTTCACATTCTTTTGTTTTCCTCTATTTCTTTGCATTGTTAATTTGGGAAGGCTTTCTTATCTCTTGCTATTCTTTGGAACTCTGCATTCAGATGGGTATATCTTAAAACTCAACATTAAAAAACTAAGATCATGGCAATCAGTCCCATCACTTCATGGCAAATAGATGGGGAAACAATGAAAACAGTGACAGACTTTATTTCCTTGGGCTCCAAAATCACTGCAGATGGTGACTGCAGCCATGAAATTAAAAGACGCTTGCTCCTTGCAAGAAAGCTATGACAAAGCTAGACAGTATATTAAAAAGCAGAAACATCACTTTGATGAAAAAACTCCATATTGTCAAAGCTATGGTATTTCCAGTAGTCATGTATAGATGTGAGATTTGAGCCATAAAAAAAGCTGAGCACCCAAGAATGTGCTTTTGAACTGTGGTGCTGGAGAAGATTCCTGAGAGTCCCTTGGACAGCAAGGAGATCAAACCAGTCAATCCTAAAGTAATCAATACTGAATAGCCATTGGAAGGACTGATTTTGAAGCCAAATCTTCAATACTTTGTCCACCTGATGCAAAGAGTCAACTTATTCGAAAAGACCCTGATGCTGGGAAAGATTGAAGGCAAGAGCAGAAGGGGCTGACAGAGGATGAGATGGTTGGATGGCATCACCACGTCACTGAACATGAGTCTGAGTAAGCTCCAGGACAATCGAAGGACAAGGAAGCCTGGCGTGCTGCCGTCCATGGGGTCGCAAAAAGTCGGACATGACTGAGCAGCTGAACAACAACAACAACGATGGCGAAAAGGTCCTTGAGGTAATACATGTTGTCGCAAATGGTAAACTTCTATTCCTTTTTTAAAATGTATTTATTTATTATTGAAGGATAATTGCTTTATAGAATCTTGCTGTTTTCTGTCAAACCTCAACATGAATCAGCCATCGGTATACATATATCCTCTCCCTGTTGAGCCTGCCTCCCATCTCCTGCCCCATCCCACCCCTCTAGGTTGATCCAGAGGCCCCGTTTGAGTTTCCTGAGACATACAGCAAATTCCCGTTGGCTATCTATTTTACATATGGTAATATCAGTTTCCATGTTACTCTTTCCATACATCTCACCCTCTCTTCCCCTCTCCCCATGTCCAGAAGTCTATTCTCTAGGTATGTTTCTCCATTGTTGCCCTACAGTCATCAAGATAGTATGGTACTGGCACAAAAGCAGAAATATAGACCAATGGAACAAGATAGAAAGCCCAGAAATAAACCCATGCACCTATGGCCACCTTATTTTTGACAAAGGAGGAAAGAATATACAGTGGGGCAGAGATAGCCTCTTCAATAAATGGTGCTGGGAAAACTGGACAGCTTGTTGTAAAAGGATGAAATTGGAACACTTCCTAACACCATACACAAAGACATATTCCTTTTTATAACTAATAATATCTACACCTGCTTTATTTATTCATCTGTCAATGGACACTTAGGTTGCTTCTATATGATGGTTATTGTAAATAATGCTGAAATGAATATAGGAGTGCATTACCTTTCCAAATTGGTGTTTTTCATTTTTCAAGTAAATACTCAGGAGTGGAATTCTTGGATTGTGTAAAAGTTCTATTTTTCATTTGTTTCAACTGTCACTTTATTGCAAATGGTTGAATTAACTACAGACTTAGACTATAATTTCATAATCTTTAGTTCAGCACCAAATTATTCAAAGTGAACTGCTTATTCAAAAGTGATCATGGAACAACTCAGTGGCAGAGCAAGAAGGATCAGAGAAACATCTTACCAGTCAATAGATTGTTTTAATTCTCATATTATATGAAACTCAAACTTCATTTTTAGGAAAGGTCAACTGTAAATTCAATTGGCAGCAATACACAAAGATTCTGTCAAATAGATTAGTCTCCATTATTTCTAGCTGTCTCAGTTGGGGTAGATGCATTTACAGAACTGGCTGTGCTTGAGCCTTCTTTATGGGCAGCTTTGCATTGCAATGCACTTGGCATTTGTCTCCTTCTCCTGCTGTGCAGAGTCGCTCTGCACCACGTGCTTCTCCACGTGGTTTATCACGTGCTCTTGTTCTCTTGATGTATTATATTCCTCACAGAGATATGACAGTCCAAAAAATTCTACACCTCCGTGTATACTCTATGCTGCTGCTGCTGCTGCTATGTCGCTTCAAAATGGTCCCATTAAGTAACCTCCAAAGCCATAACAATGCTATTCTTCTGGACATCAAAAAGGTAATAGAGCTTTTGAACCAGTGCCTGCTGTGGCCATATAATTTTATTGCACATAAAAATTAGTCATTTGTAGAGTTCTATAAAAATGTTTTATGTTTAAAAACCTATAAATGCATTGTTGGTTAGTACAAATATTTTGTTATGAATTTGTTTGTGTTTTATGTTCATCTTTTACATCCTGGAATCACTAAAGCATAAACTGTTATATAAACTCAGCTACATGTATCAACCATCCTTACACAACTACTTGAAAATATCTAACATAGTGATGGTTTTTATTTGGGACTTTTCTCAAAGAATATTCAAATGTTATTTTCTGCCTTTCTACATTACACTAAAATGTAATGTAACATTTCAGTGTCACTGCTTTAGAAGAATCCCTTTCATCTTAAATAGCTATAAATTTTTAGCCCATTAATTGGACGTGATAAAGAAGTTCTATCAGTTAAAAATATGAATCTTATTGACACAAGGACAGAAAAATCCTTCTTTGAATACTGTCAACTATTACCCTTCTCACATACATCAGAAAACTGTGTTCTCACTCTCTAATTTAAATGCAATTGATAATTAAAATGTAGTCTTAAAGTTCAACCAGAATTTGTATTTCTGTAAATTATTTAAGTCACCAACATCAAAGGACTATATAAGTAGAATGACATACATTTCACACATTATAAGGAAAATCTGTATTTCCAGGTGTCAGCAGAAAAAAAGCAAATATGTACTTCATACAGATGTAAATTAAAATCTAGCAATCCTTTCACCAAAGGACATGTCCACAGGATATTTCAAATCATGAAGTGTGTGGGTACACTCATTAACTCATGGGAATTAACCATCTGGCACATGATATCCTTACTGATCTGAAATAAAAATAGGTCTCTTTAAGCAAAACATTCTCCATTCAATATGCAGAACAGTCATTAATAAAATACTCACTGTTGGGTTGAAACACAAGGAAATAAGATCGGGGGCATAGAACCAAGTCATCCTTAAAAAGTTATTAGAGTCCCAATGACACTGATAAAAGACTGCACAACAACCTTTTGCCTAATCGAAGATTTGACAATAAAGACTAGAAGTAAGACACAGAGCATGTGAAACAGAGGTTGCACTCACTGGCATGTATGGGAGTTTCTATTATAGGTCCATCTGTCTATCTCTATAACTAAGTGTTTACTTATAGCTATATTTTAAAAATACCTATCTACCTGCATAAATGCCTATAATAAGATTCCATAGATTAACAATGGCTCCTTCCGCCTGCAGAGCTAGCTTTGGAAAACTGTGCCCTGCTGACTGAACCTAAAATGTACCTGTGTTAACACCAGTCTCATTTTATTTGAATCTCTGCTACCCTACTATCACCAAGGCAGCAACCCAACTCCTTCTTACCCCAGATAACTCGAATAGGTAGAAATGTTGGTAAATGTAAAATAATTTACCCTAAAATTCCCACATTGAGATAAAGTACACTGTAACTTTGAGTAAGGTAAATTATGGAATCTTATATATACCATTGATTAAGAACCACAAAAATTAAACATTTGCTGTATTATAAATCAATTCTTCAGTTCAGTTCATTCGCTCAGTCGTGTCCGACTCTTTGCAACGCCATGAATCGCAGCATGCCAGGCCTCCCTGTCCATCACCAACTCCTGGAGTTCACTCAGACTCATGTCCATCGAGTCAGTGATGCCATCCACCAATCTTATCCTCTGTTGTCCCCTTCTCCTCCTGCCCCCAACCCTTCCCAGCATCAGAGTCTTTTCCAATGAGTCAACTCTTCGCATGAGGTGGCCAAAGTACAGGAGTTTCAGCTTTAGCATCAGTCCTTCCAAAGAAATCCCAGGGCTGATCTCCTTCAGAATGGACTGGTTGGATATCCGTGCAGTCCAAGGGACTCTCAAGAGTCTTCTCCAACACCACAGTTCAAAAGCATCAATTCTTCAGCGCTCAGCCTTCTTCACAGTCCAACTCTCACATCCATACATGACCCCTGGAAAAACCATAGCCTTGACTAGATGGACCTTTGTTGGCAAAGTAATGTCTCTGCTTTTGAATATGCTATCTAGATTGGACATAACTTTCCTTCCAAGGAGTAAGCGTCTTTTAATTTCATGGCTGCAGTCACTATCTGCAGTGATTTTGGAGCCCCAAAAAATAAAGTCTGCCACTGTTTCCACTGTTTCCCCATCTATTTCCCATGAAGTGATGGGACCGGATGCCATGATCTTCGTTTTCTGAATGTACTCTGTAATAGGGAGTCACGGTAGGGGGGATGTCATCATTTATTTTCTAAGCATCACTCGAGTGCCTCCTATGCACTCAAGCTTCTATTTGAGGCTCAAAGAGAATACTAAAGAAGCAAAGGCTGTTGCCCAGGAATTTACCATGCAATTAGGGTAAAAACCTACACATATACGAGTCAACTTGGAAATAATTCTAAGGCTACATGCCAGTTTAAGAGAGTGTATATTATGGAAAAATAAAATATCAAAGTTTAAGTAAGGTAAACTTACAAACAAATGCTTATTGTACCCAGGGAACCTTAATGTGGGCTCTGAAAGAAATGGAGACATTGGGTTGAAGGATAGAAAAGGAGCTTAAGAGACTAGGTAGGGACTGGAGGAGAGAAAATTACCACACTTACTGGAATAGAAGACCCTGTAGGAAGCCATGGAAGGAGAGTCGGGAAAGACACATTGGGGTTAATGGAGATTCTGGATGTCTGCACGGGGGATTTGCAGAAACAGGGAGCCACCGTAAGTTCCTGAGCCAAGCGGCACTATGACAGAGAGCTCCTGGCAGCAAGATGCAAACTGCAATCCAACAGAAAGAGACTGAATGTAGAAGGCATGAGGACAAGGCAACCCATATTTGATTTTATGTAAATGGGCTAGGTCCCATGGTTTCCAACTATTGACAGACCAATCCATGGAACAAACGACATAGCAACTGATGGGAATGGGAAAATAGGGAACAGGCCCCTTCCTAACCCTGAGTATCTTCACAGTGTTTGCTTATTAACATATGAAAAGTCTGCTTCCCACCCTCCTTTGAATGCTTAAATGATCCCAGTATTTTAGTTAAGTCCTGAACCTCTAAAATTTCTCTGGGCTCATATCACATACCATCCTGGTTACACTATTCCTTCTTTCTTGGTTCCCTCAAACCCTCTCTCCGTTTAGTGTGACTCTCCCATACCCTACTTTAATTCTGAGGTTTTATACTGGTCCTCACTCCCTTGCTGGCTCTTTGGATTAATACTCTAATTTTAGTCTTACCATCACAACTCTTACCTTAGAGCCTTTCCCCTAGTTGGAAGGTTCAACTTCTGAGAAGCATACATCCTCGAATCTGGGGTCCTTGTATATTTTGTGCCCATTTATGTCTTATATCTAGTTGGCTTTACACAAATAATTAAAAATTGAAAATTATAGCAAAAAGGGAATTTGGACTCTGTGCTACCAAATTCACTTTTTAAAATACAACTATTTTATTAATCATTCTAGCCTCCTATGTCCTCAAACTAGAGAATTTTTATACTATATCTGGGGCCACATTTATTAAGCACAGAGCTTCAGACAAAGCCCTCCACTTTGGGGATTCAGAGCAGTGCCTATGACAATTCCTTCACAAGCTGAGAGGTGAAAAGTTTGGTAACCACACAGAAGATTATTTTTACCCTTACCTACTTGACACTATAGTGGGTGTCAATCTGAAAGTTTCATAAAGAGCATTACATGACTCACTGCTCAAATTCCTAAAGAAAATTTCTTTAAGCCAGACTTCCTCTTCTTGCATTTTGTGCTTTTCCTTGGAGAATTTTCCCCCAAACACTTATACACTGAGATGCGTTTTAGATACCGAAATCTATGAAGTCTTAACCCCGGGTGGTATGACTATAAACATTTCACAAATTTTGAGAAGAATCATGAATTTTTAACAATTTTGCTGATGGCAGTGGACTTTTCTTATTGTTGTTAGCATACTCTTTTTCCAGCCCGCTCACTTTCCTATACCGTTAATTCCAGTTTTAAAACAAAACACCACAACTGTTGAAAACAGAACTGGGGACATTTGACCACTTGGTGCACAGAACTGGCTCTCAGTAGCCCGTCCCCAACCCCTAGCTAAATGCCCTGGATTGGGCATGAAGTTTAAAATCTCAGACACAGAAGAATTCCACCAGGTGTTGGCAGTTCTAGAAAGGATAGAAAAAGCAGTGCTCTGATCCCACATTAGAGGCAGGAATTTTGAAGCCTGAAAATCTACTCCCCTTTATTAAGTAATTCATTCGTTCAACCACCACTTATCAGCACTGGTTCTTCCCATTCCAACATACAGAACATAAAAATAAACAAGATTTTGTTCCTCCCAAATATGTTTCTTCTTGATTTAAAGAGCCGTATGTAGCAGTCATGCATAATCTTTTCCATTTAAGTTCTCCAACATCTTTTACTTATCTTTAGGTCCTTTCAGTTATATCCTAAAGCTTCACTTATGATACTCTAGTACTTTACTTATGGTACTCTAGTACTTTCCTTATGGTACTCACAATACTATGGTACACAGGCCTATACTGCTGCTGCTAAGTCACTTCAGTTGTGTCCAACTCTGTGCAACCCCATAGACGGCAGCCCACCAGGTCCCTCTGCCCCTGGGATTTTCCAGGCAATAACACTGGAGTGGGTTGCCATTTCCCTCTCCAATGCATGCATGCATGCTAAGTCGCTTCAGTCGTGTCCGACTCTGTGTGACCCTATGGACAGCAGCCCACCAGGCTCCTCCATCCACAGGATTCTCTAGGCAAGAATACTGGAGTGGGTTGCCATTTCCTTCTCCAAGGCCTATAGTAGATGCCCGCTAAATGTCTGTCAAATGATTGAAAAATCAAGGACCATATATGCATACTATGTTCCAATCACTGTAGGTAAACAAGAAAGATATGATACTGATCACATTGTACAGTTTGGAGAGATTATAGCCAAACAAACACTTGTTTTTCTGTACAGGGTATATGAAGGGGAAAGTACACGGTACCCAAATTTGGGGTCAGGAGACCTTAAGTTGAAAGTATCAGCACAATGAAATGCCAGCTGAAGTGAAAGGACTCCTAGCTTACTCTAGGAGAACAAGATGCTCTGTATGTGTGGAGCAAGGAGACCCTTGCTCCTTGAGAGGTGAAAAAGTGAAAGCGTAGATAAACAGTGAAGTATGTTCTTCACTGGATACTTACTCATGCTATCCATCTGTTAAGGCACTTGAAAGCTAGTCCTGTCTCTTCTGCAAAACTATTTTGTCTTCTCTAATCTTCATTAAAGCCCCTACAACTCAACATTTCCTCCACCTCTTATTTGAATTCAACGTTACATGTTCTCTTTGGATCTAGGTCCTTTTCATTTTTGCAAATAGATCATTAACTTATTGAAGACAGCTATTATGATGTAACTCTTAGTAATTGATAATAAGGAAAAAACAGAAACTGCACAAATTTTTATCTAGCCAGGTTTTGCCCGATTCTAAAAATGTGAATCTGAACACTGTGGACACGTGCAATCAGTCCCATGCTAGAGTGAAAGCGATTTTCTGAATGCCCGAGCGAAGGCAAGGACCGTGCTAAACGTGCCTGATGCTGAACTAAGCGAGACAAGGCTCATGCAAGCAGACACCACAAGCACAGATGAATAGCAACAGAGTACTGTGGATGCGGTGGTCAGTGTGGGCGCTCAGCCCCACAGAAGGCCAGAAAACAAAGGGATGCTAGAGAAAGCGCCCAGGGAACAGATGCACAGCTTCAGGTGAGAAATGGCAGCTGAGCTGACTTTTAAGAAAGAAAATGGATTTTGGAGGTGAAGGTTCAAGAGCTGGGTGGAGACATCTCTATCTCTCTCGAAGGGAGGTCATCTTTGGCAATGTGGCTGGCATGTGCAAAAGCTGAATATAGCCACTGAAGTAGGATCACAGTGAATATGCGGTAGAGAGACCTGGCGTGCTGCAGTCCATGGGGCCACAAAGAGGGAGACTCAACTGGGCAACTGAACAGCGACACCCGGATCACAACGGTGGAAACAGCTGTGGGCAAGACCAGCAGACGTGTTGCGGCTTACTGTGAAGGCCCTGGTGCCATTTTGGCTTTTTTCCTGTGACAAAAAGTATGCTCATTATGGAAAAGGTAAGAAACAAGCTTATTAGTGTTTTAGAAACTCTGGTGTAGGAAGCAGAATGTAGCAGGAAAAGATGCAGGCAGAAAAAAATGCAAAGAGCTTTTTTTTTTTTTAAGAGCTATTTTAATAGCTGAAGCAAAAGATGAAGTCTATAGATAAGTGGTCTGAAATGTTTCTGTAAAGAGTCAGAGAATAAATGTTTTAGGCTTTTCCACCACATGAGTTCTGTCTCAACTGCTCCACTCTGCTGTTGTAGCGGGTAAGTGGGCATAGACAGTACTTCAGCAAACAGAGGTAGCTGTGTTCTAATAAAGCCTTATTCACAGAAGCCAACATTGAACCAGATCTGGCTGGGTTATAGTCTGTGAACCTCTAGTCCAGATCAAGGTAACAGGAGAGACTAGTTTTAAGGTTTATTTCTAAGGTGGAATTGACCTGGTTCATGAGAGTAGGGAGACAGAGTCCAGTGTGAGTGTGGTAAGGCTGTATTTGAAGTGCTAGGGAATGAGAATGTTCGTGATACAGTCACTAAAACAGGAGCTGAACTGCTTTTTAGGGGAAAGATAATTTTTTTGTTTCAGATAAGTTCATGGTGACTGTGAAGACCCACAAAAGTAGATTATAGTAGAAAGATTCCTCTCCTGTTTCCATGGAGGGTCTCCTTGGAAGGCAGAGGGATTCCCACCAAGTCATTCTAAATGCCAGTTTTTGCATGCAGGCATCTAGAGACACTTCTCTAGTAAAGGAAATATTTATAGAATGTCTTTGCTGGAGCATCAGGCTGAGAACTTTTTACTCCCACATGAAGTGGAAATTTCATATGCAAAATTTTTTCCTCAACCATCTAGATAGTCTTGGCAAACATATATTTCGACATTCATTACCCAAAAATTTGCCTGGGGGTTCTTTTTCACTTTTAAGAACCAAAAATAATGTTTTCCTGCAAGGTATTTTTACTAGAGTTTATATTTTAGAACAATTTAAGGTTCACAGCATTGAGTAGAAGGTATAAAGATTTCCTGTGTATACCATCTACCCCCATTCATACACAGTGTCCCATGATCAATATCCCTCACCAGAGTGGTACACTTGTTACAACTGATAAACCTACATTGTCACATCTTTATTACCCATAGTTTACATTACCGTTTACCCTTGATGTGGTATGCCTGTGGGTTTAGACACATATGTGGAGGCATGAGTCCACCATCATAGTATCATGAAGGATAGTTTCACTGCTCCAAAAATCCTCTGTGCTCTGCCTGTTTATCTGCCCCTCTTCCCAGCCCCTGGCAACAGTTGATCTTTTTACTGTCTCCAAAGTTTTGCTTTTTCCAGAATATCATATAACTGGAATCACATTGCAAGATGTTTTTTTTTTAATTTATTTATTTTTTATTTGAAGGATAATTGCTTTACAGAATTTTGTTGGTTTCTGCCAAACATGTTTTTTTAATTTATACCTTCCACATCTGTGTGTGAGAGCGTGTGTGTGTGTGTGTGTGTGTAGCAATATAGCAATAGGCTAACACTGTAATGTAACACCAGCCTTCCCACATTAGCCCTGAGGACACTGAGATATAGCAAAACAGAGATTATCCTACTCATGTTGAGAATGAACAAAAGACATTATTAAAAAATGGAAGATCTTAAATTGCTGACCCTGTGATACACCCCTGATACTCACTGCTCTGTCAAAAAATAAAACCATCCTTTAGTTTAAAAAAAAAATGGGGTTACTAGTGCTCTGTGATTCTGACAGAAAAACTGGCATCCAGGTTAAAAAAAAATTATTTTATGCAAAGAATGAACCATCCTCAGACAACCACCTAATTACTGTGCCCCAGATTTTACATAATGATGAGAACTGTCAGGATCCTTTCCAAGAGCTGATATCCACTTTAATCAGGGGTTTCAACCTAGATGTGGTACAGTTTTCTGTATCTTTATCCCTTTTAGCAATTAAGATAATCTGGATGTAAAGGCTGGCAAGGATGAATCCACTTGAGTCCTTCAAGTGATTGAGCTTGTCAAGCAACTGTACAGAGAGGGCTAAGCCAAAGGTTTTACAGAAATCTCCTGTAGCTCCACCAGGGCCAAGAACTTTCTCTTGGGGAAGATTTTTAATTACCTCATCTATTTCTGAAAGTAAAAGGGAATCAAGTAATTCCCCAGTCTTCTGCAAATCACCTAGACAACTTGGAAGGAGTGAGAACTGTTTATCCGTTCCTGATATTGAGTTCTAATTTCTGTATCACTCTTTATCCTATTTTTGAAATAACTTACTAAGGAGCCCTGGGCCTGTGTTTGTCTTTTTTCTCCTTTGGGCACCTAACTCCCATTATAGTTACAAGTTTATTGTCAAAGCTCAGCAGCCAGCATAGCAATTGCTGGCTCGCATCCTCCCACTGGTGTAGGTACTGCCTAGCTGAGTGATGGATATCTTCACTTTATGGGTTATGAGTGAGCTCAGAGCTGCCGGAGTGAAGAAAAAGTTTGCTTATGACTTTTGGCAGAGGTTATCCTCCAAGTCTGGATTCTACCTTTATTTCCTAGAAAGGTTATTTTCTCAATCAACCTTTCCCATGTATATTTTTTATTGAACAGAAGAACTGAAGTTACAAAAATGAAACATGAGAGTAGACATCAGTGTTCAAGAAAACAAAAAAACTATCATAAATCCTTTTGAAAAATAGCTGGATACAAGTAAATTTGATAAATGAAACAAAGATTATTAATTTTCAAATGAGTAGAAACATTTTAACATCGATTAATTTGTGTCATCCAATGTGTTTTATGAAAATTTTGGAAATTAGATCAGGTAATCTATTTTACCAAATCAACTTTTAATTGTCTAAAGACTCTGAAACCTTCATATAACAAACATTTTATTTTGCTAAGAAGACACTCACTTTGATAAGTTAGGAGTTTCTCAAGTGGCAATGTTTTAAAAGATTTTTAAAAACGCTTTCAAATAGATCATAACTAGATCTAAATCCAATCAAGCTATAACTATACAAGTAACTAAGTAAGATTCATGTTTATAGATTTTTCTTTCTAAATAAATTAGTGGCAAGCTTTGTAACCCCTTGATTTGATAAGAGAATTTATTTTGCAAAATACAGTATTGCAAAGATTGGCTAGCTATTGATTCTTCATGTGCTATTTATTTAAAATTTGAAACCCCAGTGGTGGCACCCACGGCCAGATTGCTTACATAGTTTAGGGACCTATTGATTGGTGGTTTACACTTGTTTTAAGTGGCCACACAATCAGTGGAGCACAGAAGACCCCACTGTAAACCATCACCTAAATTCTTCTAAAACCGGATTCTTCTTGGTGGCTGCTAATTCAGAGACAAAGTACATCTTATACTACTTAGAAAGGATCCTGTATTTGAAGGTGCACCTGGAAATCTCTTGGGACTCTCATGATTGCCTGTGCTTTCTTTCTGCTACCACACCATGGTCTCTCAACTTTATTCATTCTATAGAAAAGTATGTTCTGTGGAAAAAAAATACAGTGTTATCTATTTCAAAATTTAAGTCACCATTCAAATATTTCATAACACATCCTACAGTTTTATTTATTGCCAAACACTGTTATTCTCATTTTTTAAATCTTCACCTTTTATATTCAATCCTAGCTTCTTCAAGTCACACGACATTTTATGTTTTAAGTTTTGCATTATTATTTGGACTCTGAAGCTTAAATGCCTTCTATTTAGTTGTTATATATCTTACGACCTTTATTAATAAAATTAATTGAATTGTGTAACATTTAAGCAAATTTTAATGAGTTTCTTCAGATACTTGGCATTGGGCCTCCAAAATTTGTTCTGTATTTTCCAAGTTGTTTAGACAGCAACTTGATCAATATGCTAATTTTCTGGAAACTCTCTTCTTATTATAGTTGATTATTTTTAATTAACTCAAATTTAGTTGCTAATCTGTTATAATCCTTAGTGATGCATGGCACAAATATGTCTTTTCCTAGTAAGCTCACATTGATAGTCAAATTTCTGGCCTCTGTTCTCCTATTTAGACCCATGAAAGCACTAATTATTTGTCCCCCTGGGTGAAGACGGGGAAACTAAAAGCCTTATAGTGCACTCATTTATAAACTTGGAATTTTGCCCTTCATCAAAGACCTTGAAGAAAGGGTTGGAGAGTCTTTGCTAGAAACGTTAGTCTATAGTTCTAGTGGCCAATGAACTTTGATTTTTCTAGATATATCCTGTTTCAAATACTCTGTTCTGTTGTCTGATCCTGTTTTTATTTATTTTATTTTATTTTTTAATTTAATTTTATTTTTAAACTTTACATAATTGTATTAGTTTTGTCAAATATCAAAATGAATCCACCACAGGTATACATGTGATCTCTATCCTGAACCCTCCTCCATCCTCCCTCCCCATACCATCCCTCTGGGTCGTCCCAGTGCACTAGCCCCAAGCATCCAGTATCCTGCATCAAACCTGGACTGGCAACTCATTTCTTACATGGTATTTTACATGTTTCAATGCCATTCTCCCAAATCTTCCCACCCTCTCCCTTTTGATTTAGAAAATATGATTACTTCTTTCTGGATTATCATCAGAACATACACTTTAAAGTACAATTCTCCAAAATTCCTGACTCTCCAAGCCTCATTCTAGGACATGAGTCATGTAACATGTAACATTCTAGGACATGAGTCATGTAACAATGACTGATTTATAGAAAGCCACTGAGTAACAAGAAAAAAAATTCAAATGTGCCTTTTTTTTTTTTTTTAATTTTATTTTATTTTTAAACTTTACATAATTGTATTAGTTTTGCCAAATATCAAAATGAATCCGCCACAGGTATACATGTGTTCCCCATCCCAAACCCTCCTCCCTCCTCCCTCCCCATACCATCCCTCTGGGCCGTCCAGTGCACCAGCCCCAAGCATCCAGCATCGTGCATCGAACCTGGACTGGCAACTCGTTTCCTACATGATGTTTTACATGTTTCAATGCCATTCTCCCAAATCTTCCCACCCTCTCCCTCTCCCACAGAGTCCATAAGACTGTTCTATACATCAGTGTCTCTTTTGCTGTCTCGTATACAGAGTTATTGTTACCATCTTTCTAAATTCCATATATATGCGTTAGTATACTGTATTTATGTTTTTCCTTCTGGCTTACTTCACTCTGTATAATAGGCTCCAGTTTCATCCACCTCATTAGAACTGATTCAAATGTATTCTTTTTAATGGCTGAGTAATACTCCATTGTGTATATGTACCACTGCTTTCTTATCCATTCATCTGCTGATGGGCACATCTAGGTTGCTTCCATGTCCTGGCTATTATAAACAGTGCTGCGATGAACATTGGGGTACACGTGTCTCTTTCCCTTCTGGTTTCCTCAGTGTGTATGCCTAGCAGTGGGATTGCTGGATCATAAGGCAGTTCTATTTCCAGTTTTTTAAGGAATCTCCACACTGTTCTCCATAGTGGCTGTACTAGTTTGCATTCCCACCAACAGTGTAAGAGGGTTCCCTTTTCTCCACACCCTCTCCAGCATTTATTATTTGTAGACTTTTGGATCGCAGCCATTCTGACTGGTGTGAAATGGTACCTCAGAGTGGTTTTGATTTGCATTTCTCTGATAATGAGTGATGTTGAGCATCTTTTCATGTGTTTGTTAGCCATCTGTATGTCTTCTTTGGAGAAATGTCTATTTAGTTCTTTGGCCCATTTTTTGATTGGGTCGTTTATTTTTCTGGAGTTGAGCTGTAGGAGTTGCTTGTATATTTTTGAGATTAGTTGTTTGTCGGTTGCTTCATTTGCTATTATTTTCTCCCATTCTGAAGGCTGTCTTTTCACCTTGCTAATAGTTTCCTTTGATGTGCAGAAGCTTTTAAGGTTAATTAGGTCCCATTTGTTTATTTTTGCTTTTATTTCCAATATTCTGGGAGGTGGGTCATAGAGGATCCTGCTGTGATGTATGTCGGAGAGTGTTTTGCCTATGTTCTCCTCTAGGAGTTTTATAGTTTCTGGTCTTACGTTTAGATCTTTAATCCATTTTGAGTTTATTTTTGTGTATGGTGTTAGAAAGTGGTCCAGTTTCATTCTTTTTACAAGTGGTTGACCAGATTTCCCAGCACCACTTGTTAAAGAGATTGTCTTTAATCCATTGTATATTCTTGCCTCCTTTGTCGAAGATAAGGTGTCCATATGTGCGTGGATTTATCTCTGGGCTTTCTATTTTATTCCATTGATCAATATTTCTGTCTTTGTGCCAGTACCATACTGTCTTGATAACTGTGGCTTTGTAGTACAGCCTGAAGTCAGGTAGGTTGATTCCTCCAGTTCCATTTTTCTTTCTCAAGATCGCTTTGGCTATTTGAGGTTTTTTGTATTTCCATACAAATTGTGAAATTATTTGTTCTAGCTCTGTGAAGAATACTGTTGGTAGCTTGATAGGGATTGCATTGAATCTATAAATTGCTTTGGGTAGTATACTCATTTTCACTATATTGATTCTTCCAATCCATGAACATGGTATATTTCTCCATCTATTAGTGTCCTCTTTGATTTCTTTCACCAGTGTTTTATAGTTTTCTATATATAGGTCTTTAGTTTCTTTAGGTAGATATATTCCTAAGTATTTTATTCTTTCCATTGCAATGGTTAATGGAATTGTTTCCTTAATTTCTCTTTCTGTTTTCTCATTATTAGTGTATAGGAATGCAAGGGATTTCTGTGTGTTGATTTTATATCCTGCAACTTTACTATAGTCATTGATTATTTCTAGTAATTTTCTGGTGGAATCTTTAGGGTTTTCTATGTAGAGGATCATGTCATCTGCAAATAGTGAGAGTTTTACTTCTTCTTTTCCAATTTGGATTCCTTTTATTTCTTTTTCTGCTCTGATTGCTGTGGCCAAAACTTCCAAAACTATGTTGAATAGTAATGGTGAAAGTGGGCACCCTTGTCTTGTTCCTGACTTTAGAGGAAATGCTTTCAATTTTTCACCATTGAGCATAATGTTTGCTGTGGGTTTGTCATATATAGCTTTTATTATGTTGCGGTATGTTCCTTCTATTCCTGCTTTCTGGAGAGTTTTTATCATAAATGGATGTTGAATTTTGTCAAAGGCTTTCTCTGCATCTATTGAGATAATCATATGGTTTTTATTTTTTCAATTTGTTAATGTGGTGTATTACATTGATTGATTTGCGGATATTGAAGAATCCTTGCATCCCTGGGATAAAGCCCACTTGATCATGGTGTATGATCTTTTAATGTGTTGCTGGATTCTGATTGCTAGAATTTTGTTAAGGATTTTTGCATCTATGTTCATCAGTGATATTGGCCTGTAGTTTTCTTTTTTTGTGGCATCTTTGTCAGGTTTTGGTATTAGGGTGATGGTGGCCTCATAGAATGAGTTTGGAAGTTTACCTTCCTCTGCAATTTTCTGGAAGAGTTTGAGCAGGATAGGTGTGAGCTCTTCTCTAAATTTTTGGTAGAATTCAGCTGTGAAGCCGTCTGGACCGGGCTTTTGTTTGCTGGAAGATTTTTGATTACAGTTTCAATTTCCATGCTTGTGATGGGTCTGTTAAGATTTTCTATTTCTTCCTGGTCCAATTTTGGAAAGTTGTACTTTTCTAAGAATTTGTCCATTTCTTCCACGTTGTCCATTTTATTGGCATATAATTGTTGATAGTAGTCTCTTATGATCCTTTGTATTTCTTTGTTGTCTGTTGTGATCTCTCCATTTTCGTTTCTAATTTTGTTGATTTGATTTTTCTCCCTTTGTTTCTTGATGAGTCTGGCTAATGGTTTGTCAATTTTATTTATCCTTTCAAAGAACCAGCTTTTGGTTTTGTTGACTTTTGCTATGGTCTCTTTTGTTTCTTTTGCATTTATTTCTGCTCTAATTTTTAAGATTTCTTTCCTTCTACTAACCCTGGGGTTCTTCATTTCTTCCTTTTCTAGTTGCTTTAGGTGTAGAGTTAGGTTATTTATTTGACTTTTTCTTGTTTCTTGAGGTGTGCCTGTATTGCTATGAACTTTCCCCTTAGGACTGCTTTTACCGTGTCCCACAGGTTTTGGGTTGTTGTGTTTTCATTTTCATTCGTTTCTATGCAAATTTTGATTTCTTTTTGATTTCTTCTGTGATTTGTTGGTTATTCAGCAGTGTGTTGTTCAGCCTCCATATGTTGGAATTTTTAATAGTTTTTCTCCTGTAATTGAGATCTAATCTTACTGCATTGTGGTCAGAAAAAATGCTTGGAATGATTTCTATTTTTTTGAATTTACCAAGGCTAGCTTTATGGCCCAGGATGTGATCTATCCTGGAGAAGGTTCCATGTGCGCTTGAGAAAAAGGTGAAATTCATTGTTTTGGGATGAAATGTCCTATAGATATCAATTAGGTCTAACTGGTCTATTGTATCGTTTAAAGTTTGTGTTTCCTTGTTAATTTTCTGTTTAGTTGATCTATCCATTGGTGTAAGTGGGGTATTAAAGTCTCCCACTATTATTGTGTTATTATTAATTTCTCCTTTCATACTTGTTAGCATTTGTCTTACGTACTGTGGTGCTCCTGTGTTGGGTGCATATATATTTATAATTGTTATATCTTCTTCTTGGATTGATCCTTTGATCATTATGTAGTGACCTTCTTTGTCTCTTTTCACAGCCTTTGTTTTAAAGTCTATTTTATCTGATATAAGTATTGCTACTCCTGCTTTCTTTTGGTCCCTATTTGCATGGAAAATCTTTTTCCAGCCCTTCACTTTCAGTCTGTATGTGTCCCCTGTTTTGAGGTGGGTCTCTTGTAGACAACATATGTAGGGGTCTTGTTTTTGTATCCATTCAGCCAGTCTTTGTCTTTTTGGTTGGGGCATTCAACCCATTTACATTTAAGGTAATTACTGGTAAGTATGATCCCGTTGCCATTTACTTTATTGTTTTGGGTTCGAGTTTATACACCGTTTTGTGTTTCCTGTCTAGAGAATATCCTTTAGTATTTGTTGGAGAGCTGGTTTGGTGGTGCAGAATTCTCTCAGCTTTTGCTTGTCTGAAAAGCTTTTGATTTCTCCTTCATACTTGAATGAGATCCTTGCTGGGTAAAATAATCTGGGCTGTAGGTTATTTTCTTTCATCATTTTAAGTATGTCTTGCCATTCCCTCCTGGCTTGAAGAGTTTCTATTGAAAGATCAGCTGTTATCCTTATGGGAATTCCCTTGTGTGTTATTTGTTGTTTTTTTTCTTGCTGCTTTTAATATTTGTTCTTTGTGTTTGATCTTTGTTAATTTGATTAATATGTGTCTTGGGGTGTTTCTCCTTGGGTTTATCCTGTTTGGGACTCTCTGGGTTTCTTGGACTTGGGTGATTATTTCCTTCCCCATTTTAGGAAGTTTTCCACTATTATCTCCTCAGTATTTTCTCATGGTCTTTCTTTTTGTCTTCTTCTTCTGGAACCCCTATGATTCGAATGTTGTAGCGTTTAATATTGTCCTGGAGGTCTCTGAGATTGTCCTCATTTCTTTTAATTCGTTTTTCTTTATCCTCTCTGATTCATTTATTTCTACCATTCTATCTTCTAATTCACTAATCCTGTCTTCTGCCTCTGTTATTCTACTATTTGTTGCCTCCAGAGTGTTTTTAATTTCACTTATTGCATTATTCATTATATATTGACTCTTTTTACTTCTTCTAGGTCCTTGTTAAACCTTTCTTGCATCTTCTCAATCCTTGTCTCCAGGCTATTTATCTGTGATTCCATTTTAGTTTCAAGATTTTGGATCAATTTCACTATCATTATTCGAATTCTTTATCAGGTAGATTCCCTATCTCTTCCTCTTTTGTTTGGTTTGGTGGGCATTTATCCTGTTCCTTTATCTGCTGAGTATTCCTCTGTCTCTTCATCTTGTTTAAATTGCTGAGCTTGGGGTGTCCTTTCTGTATTCTGGCAGTTTGTGGAGTTCTCTTTATTGTGGTGTTTCCTCACTGTGTGTGGGTTTGTACAGGTGGCTTGTCAAGGTTTCCTGGTTAGGGAAGCTTGTGTCGGTGTTCTGGTGGGTGGAGCTGTATTTCTTCTCTCTGGAGTGCAATGAAATGTCCAGTAATGATTTATGAGATGTCTATAGTTTTGGGGTGACTTTGGGCAGCCTGTATCTTGAAGCTCAGGGCTGTGTTCCTTTGTTGCTAGAGAATTTGTTTGGTATGTCTTGCCCTGGAATTTATTGGCCCTTGTGTGGTGCTTGGTTTCAGTGTCGGTATGGATGCATTTGATGAGCTCCGTCAATTAATGTTCCTTGAGTCAGGAGTTCCTGGAGTCAGGGTTTGGACTTAAGTCTCCTGCTTCCGGTTATCGGTCTTATTTTTACAGTAGTTTCAAAACTTCTCCTTCTATACAGCACCATTGATAAAACATCTACATTAAAGATGAAAAGTTTCTCTACAGTGGGTCACTCAGAGAGGTTCACAGGGTTACATGGAGAAGAGAAGAGGGAGGAGGGAGTTAGAGGTGACCCAAATGAGATGAGGTGAATCAATAGTGGAGAGAGTGGGCTAGCCAGTAGTCACTTCCTTATGTGCACTCCACAACTGGACCACTCAGAGATGTTCACGGGGTTATACAGAGAAGAGAAGAAGGAGGAAGGTAACAGAGGTGGCCAGAAGGATAAAAGGGGGGAATGAAAAGGAGGGAGACAGATCCAGCCAGTAATCAGTTCCCTAAGTGTTCTCCACCGTCTGGAACACACAGAATTTCACAGATTTGGGTAGAGTAGAGAGGGGTTAGGGAGGAGACACAGGCGACCTGGTGGAGAAAAAGGAGAGTCCAAAGGGAGAGAGAGCAGTCAAGCCAGTAATCTCACTCCCTAGTGAAAAATGGGTCCTGAAGATTGGGTCCTTAAAGGTACAAAATTGGTAACAAATACATAAAAGCAAAAATTAAAAATCTAGAGTAGAGTTTGGAATTTCAAAAATATGATGTTAAAGAAAAGAAGAAGGAAAAGAAAGAGAGAAAAAACGAACAAACAAAAACAAACAAGGTCACGAAAATTATAAAGAAAGTACAGGTACAAAATTGATAACTAATACCAGAAAGCAAAAATTAAAAATCTAGAGTAGAGTTTGGAATTTCAAAAATACGATGTTAAAGAAAAGAAGAAGGAAAAGAAAGAGAGAAAAAATGAACAAACAAAAACAAACAAGGTCACGAAAATTATAAAGAAAGTACAGGTACAAAATTGATAACTAATACCAGAAAGCAAAAATTAAAAATCTAGAGTAGAGTTTGGAATTTCAAAAATACGATGTTAAAAAAAAGAAGAAGGAAAAGAAAGAGAGAAGAAACGAACAAACAAAAACAAACAAGGTCGCATGAAAATTATAAAGAAAGTACAGGTACAAAATTGATAACTAATACCAGAAAGCAAAATTAAAAATCTAGAGTAGAGTTTGGAATTTCAAAAATACAATGTTAAAAAAAAAAAAAAAAGAAGAAGAAGAAGAAAAATAAAGAGAGAAAACAAACAAACAAATACGAACAATGTCACAAAAATTATAAAGAAAATACAGGTACAAAATTGATATCAAATACCAAAAAGCATAAATTAAAAATCTAGAGTAAAGTTTGGAATTTCAGATATACAATGTTATATAAAAGAAGAAGAGAAAGAAACAGAGAAGGAAAAAAAAAAAAAGTCAGAAATTATATAAAAAAAAAAAACTATAGGTACAAAATTGATAACATATACCAAAAAGCGAAAATTAAAAATCTAGAGTAGAGTTTGGAATTTCAAAAATACAATGTTAAAGAAAAAAGAAGAAAAAACAAAAACAAAAACAAACAAAAAACAAGGTCAAAAAATTATAAAATATATATATATGAAGTTTGCTGAAGAAGAAAAAAAAATAGGTCTTTTTTTTTTTTTTTTTTTTTTTTGCAAAGTAATAGGTTATAAAAGTGAAATTTAAAGGAACAATAGAGGACTTAAAAAAATTTTTTTAATTAAAAAAAAAAGAAAGAATGATCGTAAAAATAATAAAAATATATCTAGGACTTTTTTTTTTTTTTTTTTTTTGTGGGTGTTAATGGTTCAGTTCATTTTGGCTAGTTCCTTGGTCAGATTTATATTTCTCAAGATCTATAGGCCCCTTCCTATGTAGTCCGTAGTAACCACAGGGTTTTGATCTATTGCCTGTAGCTTCCAAGCGTTTCCCTCTGTTATATCTTCTTCTGTTTGCTAGTCTCTTCAGTATCTGGTTTCCGCCCTGACACAAAGGGCACGGTGGAGGACACTTTTTTTTCTTTTTTTTTTTTTTAGGCTTACTTGTTCAGTTGCGCTGTAGGGAGGGAGGGAGGGAGGGATGCTGCAAACAAATAACACTGGCGTGGGCTCGCAGTGCCTCAGCCACCCTGGGTCTGCCCCTGCTCACGGCGCGTGTAGCCTCCCTGTCCACACTGCTCGGACTCTAGGTTGTTCCGCCGGGAACAATCCGAGGCTGGCCCTGGGCTGCACGCACCTCCCAGGTCCAAGCCGCTCAGGTTCAGGCACTCGGGTAGTCCTCAGAGGCGCAGACTCAGTTGCGCCTGCGTTTTGTGCTCTTCCCAGGTCTGAGCAGCTCAGGTGATGAGGTGTTTGCCGAGCGCCAATGCTGAGACTTATCGCCTCCCCGCCACTCGGTTATCTGGGTGTTAAAACCGGCGCACCTTCTCAGGCAGATGTTGACCGTCCAGACCCCCAAGAAGTTTTAGTTAGCAAAGAAGCCTGCTTACAGTTTTATAGATAATGTCTCTCTGGGGCTGCGGTTGCCCCCTTCCGGCTCTGGCTGCCTGTCACCGGAGGGGGAAGATCTGCAGCCGGCTATCTCTGTTCAGTCCTTTGTTCCGTGCGCGGGCCTGGCGGTCTTAGGTTAGGGCTGGCTTTTCGCGTGGTAGATATCCCACAGTCTGGTTTGCTAGCCCAAATTATTTCGCTCAGATAGCGCTCAGGTATTCAGGCCAGATTCTTACTCTCAGCAATGCAGCCCACGCCGCGCCTCCCTGCCCAGCCCCGGCTTGCTAATGGCGGATGCAGGCGTCTGCGCTGCTTCTCCGCTGGGGGAGTTACCGTAGGGCTCGCAATCTGCGAGTTTTAATTGCTTATTTATTTTTTCTCCCTGTTATGTTGCCCTCTGTGCTCCCAAAGCTCGGCACAGATTCGGCAGTGAGAAGGTTTCCTGGTGTTTGGAAACTTCTCTCTTTTTAAGATTCCCTTCCCGGGACGGAACTCCGTCCCTCCCTCTTTTGTCTCTTTTTTTTTGTTTTTAATATTTTTTCCTACCTCCTTTCGAAGAGTTGGGTTGCTTTTCTGGGTGCCTGATGTCCTCTGCCGGCATTCAGAAGTTGTTTTGTGGAATTTACTCGACGTTTAAATGCTCTTTTGATGAATTTGTGGGGGAGAAAGTGTTCTCCCCGTCCTACTCCTCCGCCATCTTGGCTCCTCCCCCAAATGTGCCTTTAAGTAAGGTGGTCTTTGCTCATCATAGAACCGCTTGGGAACTAATAAATCCGAGTACTGCATGATAATCATAACTTACATTCATGAAGCTTTTATAGTTTGTAATACACTATCACCTCACCTAAATCTCTTCATGGCAAATAGACGGGAAAAAAATGGAAACAGTGACAGCTTTTATCTTCTCGGACTCCAAAATCACTGCAGATGGTAACTGCAGCCATGAAATTAAAAGACACTTTCTCCTTGGAAGAAAAGCTATGACAAATCTAGGCAATGTATTAAAAAGCAGATATTTCCCTTTGTCGACAAAGGTCCGTATCAAAACTATGTTTTTTTCCGGTAGTCATGAATGGATGTGAGAGTTGGACCATAAAGATGGCTGAGCACAAAAGAATTGATGCTTTCAAATTGTGGTGTTGGAGAAAATGCTTGAGTCCTTTAGACAGCAAGGAGATCAAACTAGTCAATCCTAAAGGAAATCAACCCTGAATATTCATTAGAAGGACTGACACTGAAGCTGAAGCTCCAATATTTTGCCCACCTGATTCAAAGAACCAACTCACTGGTAAAGACCCTGATGCTGGGAAAGATTGAAGGCAAGAGGAGAAGATGGCTACAGAGGATGGAATGGTTGGATGGCATCGCTGACTCAATTGACATGAATTTGAGCAAGCTCCTGGAGATAGTGAAGGACAGGGAAGCCTGGTGTGCTGCAGTGCATGGGGTCACAAACAGTCAGACACAAGTGAGTCTCACATCCGTCTCACATCCCTTTGAGACAGACATTGTGATCCCCAGTATACAAAGGAGTATGTTACTCAGCTCTAGCAATTAAGTCCAGGACTTGAACTGTGCTCTTCTCACCGCTCTTCTGTGACCTGCAGTTCTTTTATGGATTACACTTCTTTAGGCATTGTAGACAATGGTTATGACGATGTGGTGACCCTTTCCTGACGCAGGAAGACTGCATAAATAGCGTGGCCCAGTGCCTGCACAACATCTCACTTAAAAAAGAAAAAAAAAAGAAAAAACACAGCAACTGAAATCCATACTCTTTGACAATATGGCAGATCTTTGTTTT
Source organism: Bos mutus (assembly GCF_027580195.1). Lineage (NCBI taxonomy): Eukaryota > Metazoa > Chordata > Mammalia > Artiodactyla > Bovidae > Bos > Bos mutus. The sequence goes on along the minus strand of NC_091630.1, from coordinate 10,049,609 downwards.
GAGTTTCCTTAAAGAGCACTGCAGTGGTTTCACACATTTCTTCAGATAGAGACTTTTCTTAGATTTTTCTCCTCAGACACTGCTTTCTTACTCCAGAATTGCAAACTCCAAACTCTTGCTAAAACCTTTCACTATGCCTGACCATCTTCCTCTGCCCCCATAATCTTCACGTTGTCCACTGCCTGTCTCTTCACCCTCCCTTCCTCCATCTCTCCTGTCACCCCTCTCCATCGCTAAAGGCTTTTTCATCTACTCCTGACTAGTGGGCCACTGAAAGCATTGAAAGACTCCTGAAAGTATTGTTTTTTTTTCTTGCCTTCGCAGACTTTCCCCACAGAAAGTTTTGTTGGGAGTTCCATCTCAATAACAATACTACTTTGTAAGATGAAACAAAGAGGAAATTCAACATTTAGTGGGTGTTTTTTCTTTTTTTTTTTTATGCCGAGTCCTGATGGGCAGTATGAAGTACTAGAAGATTATAAGATTTAGATTAAGATTGCTTTACCTATCTATCAGCCATGTGATCTTGGGCAAGTTTTTTTCTATTTTGCCTCATTTTCACTCATAGTACTGTTATGAGAATGAAAAGAGATGATGTATGTTATTTGCCATATGATAGCTCATTGGTAAAGAATCTGCCTCCAATGCAGGGGACCCCAGTTCAATTCCTGAGTTGGCAGATCCGCTGGAGAAGAGCTAGACTACCCATTCCAGTATTCTTGGGCTTGTCTTATGGCTCAGCTGGTAAAGAATCCACCTGCAATGTGGAAGACCGGGGTTTTATCCCTGGGTTGAAAAGATCCCCTGGAGAAGGGAAAGGTTATCCACTCCAGTATTCTGGCCTGGAGAATTTCACGGGCTGTAGAATCCATGGTGTCCCAAAAGTTGGACACAACTGAGCAGCTTTCACTTTTAGGCATTCAATAAAGAGTATTTTTGTAATGGCATAAAGCAAATTTTGCAAAAGAGGAAACTGAATTTTTCAGAAATTTATATACTGAACCTAGGTCACAAAGCTCATGAATAACGGGGCCAAAAACAGAGCTCAGTGGACACCAAGTGACCAGGAGCAATGTGTTGACACTGTATTTATTTAGTGCAGGAGTAGTCAGTAGTGTACTTCCCACATGGAGAGTTAACTTTTGCCAAAGATCTACCTTTCTGTGACCTTAACCAAGCTTAAATATGGGTTTAGATTGGCAGTTCACAAGTTTGATCATCAGTATCACTTCTGCTCTCACTTCTGCCCATGATAACAAAAGCACACATGGTTACATACAGTAGAGCAGCTGAACTCATTACTACTTTTCTTGTCACACTTAAGCTTTCTCTGATAGCTTGAAATTCATGATTGTCTTTTAAAATAATTAAAATAAATGCTCAATTCAACTAAAAAGAAATCAATCACTTCATCTGAACTGATGGGAACAGTAGGGTTCCTAGAGTTTCCCTTATGCCTAGAAAGAGGTCAAAATATAGAATGTTCTTGTTTGACTTAATTTCCTTCAAATATACTTAATAGTATCTATAAAGATTATTTATTTGTTTCTAAATCCATTGGCATTTACATTTTTTTAAACTATAAATCAAGACAAAATTAATCAAGAACAAGTTTCTTTAAGAATAAGTTTCTTCAAAGCAATTTAAAATTCATTGATAATAATAAGTCCATTTATTGAACATGCTCCTCTCAATACCACTATTTTTTTTATCAAGAAAATGGATATCAGTCTTAGGCAAACTTTAAAACATGTAAAGTTTGACTCCATCATTTCTCTCCTCAACTTTCGAACTCAATGTGCTATGACACTTTTCTTCTCTGATAGCAACACTATATTATTATATATGTACATTCTCCTCTCAGAGCTGTTTGACTTTCAAAAGAGAACAACAAAAATGCCTATGTTTAACTCAAGTAATAGATGGTACCAAAAGAGACTAAATATTTTGAAACTGTAGTTTTAGAAGGATTTTTACATAAAGTATCACATTTGTCCCTCTGGGTAGCCATATGTAGATGGTATTCTGATATCCTTTTGTTTTCCAAGTGAGACCCCAGAGATAAAATGAGTGGTCCATGTGGCCAAATAGCTCAAACACAGACCTTCTTACCCCAAAGACCATATTCTCCTCACTATAGACTGACCAGCCTTCCCTCACATACAATGTCACTTTCAGACACTGCTGGGTAAAACACAGCAGAATGGAAAACAAGATAATGCATACAGTGATTCATAAACAGTGGGAAATTCTACACTGATATCACCCATGGTGCATCCATCCAACAGCTATTTTGTTACACTGAAATCAGAAAATAATAGGACTGTGGTTCTGCCAGAGAGAGTAGCTGCTGCTGCTGCTAAGTCGCTTCAGAGAGAGGTAGAAGATGGCATGAATGCTGGGGGCTTCTTTTGCTCTACAAGGAAAATATTGATTGAGCCAGCTCTTCTAGGGCTACCTAGGAGAAATAAGAAGCTGACATAATAAAGCGATACCTATAGCCGGATATCTTTATTTGACAGATTAGGGAGCTAGGATGTGATCAGTATACAGGTTGACCTCTGAGATTATTGTGACAAATAAACTCAATTCCTCTCTTTCCTTCCTCTTTATTCCCTCATCTTCACTCTTCATGATAAAACAAAGATTATTTTTTAGATTTTTGAAATAGCATTTTATTACAAAATGAATATTACAACAAACTCAATGCAGAAAAATTTTAAATACACAAAAATAAAATGTTCAAACCACCCTACATCTCACTGCCCAGAGATAATCACAGTTAACATATTAATACACTATATAGTTGACCCTAGAACAACACAGCTTTGACCTGCACAGATCCATTTACAAGCAAACTTCTTTCACTAAATAACTTCTAAAGTACTACAGGATCCATGGTGGATGAATCTGAGAATGCACAGATATGGATACCAAGGGCTGATAATGTTAATGCATGGGTTTTTAACTTCAAGGAAAGTCAGAGCTCCTAACCCCCCGTGTTATTCAATGATCTTGTTCAGTGATCAACTGCCTAGCTTTCAAGTAGTTTTTTTTCTTTGAAATATAGTGCATATATAAAATAGAATATTACTCGGTCATAAAAAGGAACAAATATGGGTCATTTGTCATGACATAGATAGACTTAGAGTCTGTCATGTACAGTGAAATAATTCAGAAAAACAAATATCATATATTAACATACATATGTAGAATCTAGAAAAATGGTACAGGTGAAACTATTTGCAGGGCAAGAATACAGAAGCAGACATATAGAACAGACATGTAGACATGTGGCTGGAGGAAGAGGGTAAGATGAATTGGGAGATTGGGACTGACATATATACACTACCATGTGTTAAACAGATAGCTAGCGAGAACCTTCTGGATGGCACAGGGAACTCAGCGTGGTGCTCTGAGATTACCTAGATGAGTGGGATGGGAGAGGGTGCAGATTCTAGTGGAAGGAAATATATGTATACATACAGATGATTCACTTTGTTGTACAGCAGGAACTAACACAACATTGGAAAGTAGCTACACCCCCAATTACAAAACATTACATTATGCATAATAGTTTTATATATAATTTTATCATTTAGCATAGTGTACCTTTTCACTTACAGAAATTTCTGCTAAACTGATTGAATATGGGCCCACATTTTTCATTCAATCCTGTATTTGTGCTTCTTTTTGTACCTTCACACACCAACCCTGGACTTGGCCATGTGATTTGCTTAGGCCAGTGGGTTGCACTACACTTGAAGCAAACAGACTCACGGCAACAGATCTGCCTTCCAGACCTCTTTATAGCCTTTGCTCGATGATTGTTTTAAGCCAATAGCTTTAGGGGTATCTTAGTACACAGAGATAGCTAGCTGGCACACATTCTATAACAGATAAACACACATGAAACATTTATTCTTCACCGTTGTATCATTCTATACAAGGTCAACCAGAGTGATCACTTTAAAATGGAAATAAAATCTTGTTATTTCCTATATAAAGCATTTCAATCACTTCCTCACTGTTCTGGAATAAAATTCAATCAACTCCTGGCCTATAAGCCCTGGATAACTGTCTCTTACCACTTATCCAATCTTATCCCTTGGCTCCTCCCTCTCAGGCATCACACTGCAGTTATAGGGGTCATTTTAAAATATCTCCATAGAGTCATTGTACAGGGTGTTCTCTCAACCTGGAATGCATGTATGCCACTGCTCACCCAACAGCTCTGACTTTAAATATCATCAGCCCAAAAGAAGCTTTCTTGATGATACTATCCAAAGAAGTATCCTTCAACACCCAGTTATTTTCATTCTCCCTTATTTCTCTATTAGCTCTTATCACAATAATAACCACTTCATTTCTTTGTTTCATTGCTTCCTGTCTGTCTACCTTTCTTGGTCATAAAATCAACGATAACCAGAGCCATGCCTATTTGGTTCCTGTGCTATCCCCAACATCTCTCTCAATATCTGGAAACCTGTGGATTCAACATGTTGTGACTAAATATATGAAAAATTATACCAAAATTAAAATTTTAAATGTCCTATTATTGGACATACAGGAAACTTCCATATGTATATATTTTTTCATATATGCTACACTACATATTTATCAAAACTAAAAATTGTAAGAAAAAATGTTTAACATGTTAACTACAATGTTAATTACAATACAGTAATTAACACTGCTATATGATATATATGTTTTTGCACTGTGGTGTTGGAGAAGATTCTTGAGAGTCCCTTGGACTGCAAGGACATAAAACCAGTCAATCCTAAAGGAAATCAGTCCTGAATATTCATTGGAAGGACTGATGCTGAAGCTCCAATACTTTGGCCACCTCATTCAAAGAACCAACTCACTGGAAAAGACCCTGATGCTGGGAAAGACTGAAGGAAGGAGAAGGGGATGACAGAAGATGAGATGGTTGAATGGCATCAACGACCAGATAGACGTGAATTTGAGCAAGCTCCGGGAGTTACATGACTGAGTAACTGAACTGAACTGATATTATATATGAAATTTGTTGAGGGTAAATCCTAAGTTCAGTTCAGTTCAGTTGCTCAGTCATGTCTGACTCTTTGCGACCCCATGAATCGCAGCACGCCAGGCCTCCCTGTCCATCACCAACTCCCGGAGTTCACTCAGACTCATTTCCATCGAGTCAGTGATGCCATCCAGCCATCTCATCCTCTGTCATCCCCTTCTCCTCCTGCCCCCAATCCCTCCCAGCATCAGAGTCTTTTCCAATGAGTCAACTCTTCACATGAGGATGCCAAAGTACTGTAGTTTCAGCTTCAGCATCATTCCCTCCAAAGAAATCCCAGGGCTGATCTCCTTCAGAATGGACTGGTTGGATCTCCTTGCAATCCAAGGGACTCTCAAGAGTCTTCTCCAACACCACAGTTCAAAAGAATCAATTCTTCAGTGCTCAGCCTTTTTCAGAGTCCAACTCTCACATCCATACATGACCACTGGAAAAACCATAGCCTTGACTAGACGAACCTTTGTGGACAAAGTAATGTCTCTGCTTTTGAATATGCTATCTAGGTTGGTCATAACTTTCCTTCCAAGGAGTAAGCGTCTTTTAATTTCATGGCTGCAGTCACCATCTGCAGTTATTTTGGAGCCCAGAAAAATAAAGTCTGATACTGTTTCCACTGTTTCCCCATCTATTTCCCATGAAGTGATGGGACCGGATGCCATAATCTTAGTTTTCTGAATGTTGAGCTTTAAGCCAACTTTTTCACTTTCCACTTTCACTTTCATCAAGAGGCTTTTTAGTTCCTCTTCACTTTCTGCCATAAGAGTGGTGTCATCTGCATATCTGAAGTTATTGATATTTCTCCCATCAATCTTGATTCCAGCTTGTGTTTCTTCCAGTCCAGCGTTTCTCATGATGTACTCTGCATAGAAGTTAAATAAGCAGAGGGATAATACACAGCCTTGATGTATTCCTTTTCCTATTTGGAACCAGTCTGTTGTTCCATGTCCAGTTCTAACTTTCGCTTCCTGACCTGCATACAAATTTCTCAAGAGGCAGGTCAGGTGGTCTGGTATTCCCATCTCTTTCAGAATTTTCCACAGTTTATTGTGATCCACACAGTCAAAGGCTTTGGCATAGTCAATAAAGCAGAAATAGATGTTTTTCTGGAACTGTCTTCCTTTTTCCATGATCCAGCAGATGTTGGCAATTTGATCTCTACCTTTTCTAAAACCAGCTTGAACATCAGAAAGTTCACAGTTCATGTATTGTTGAAGCCTGGCTTGGAGAATTTTGAGCATTACTTTACTAGCATGTGAGATGAGTGCAATTGTGTGGAAGTTTGAGCATTCTTTGGCATTGCCTTTCTTTGGGATTGAAATGAAAACTGACCTTTTCCAGTCTTGTGGCCACTGCTGAGTTTTCCAAATTTGCTAGCATATTGAGTACAGAACTTTCACAGCATCATCTTTCAGGATTTGAAATAGCTCCACATGGAATTCCATCCATCACCTCCACTAGCTTTGTTCATAGTGATGCTTTCTAGGCCCACTTGACCTCATATTCCAGGATGTCTGGCTCTAGATGAGTGATCACACCATCGTGATTATCTGGGTCGTGAAGTTCTTTTTTGTACAGTTCTTCCGTGTATTCTTGCCATCTCTTCTTAATATCGTCTGCTTCTGTTAGGTCCATACCATTTCTGTGCTTTATCAGGACCATCTTTGCATGAAATGTCCTCTTGGTATCTCTCATTTTCTTGAAGAGATCTCTAGCCTTTCCTATTCTGTTGTTTTCCTCTATTTTTTGCATTGATCGCTGAGGAAGGCTTTCTTATCTCTTCTTGCTATTCTTTGGAACTCTGCATTCAGATGCTTATATCTTTCCTTTTCTCCTTTGCTTTTCACTTCTCTTCTTTTCACAGCTATTTGTAAGGCCTCCCCAGATAGCCATTTTGCTTTTTTGCATTTCTTTTCCATGGAGACGGTCTTGATCCCTGTCTCCTGTACAATGTCATGAACCTCATTCCATAGTTCATCAGGCACCTTATCTCTCAGATCTAGGCCCTTAAATCTATTTCTCACTTCCATTGTATAATCATAAGGGATTTGATTTAGGTCATACTTGAATGGTCTAGTTGTTTTCCCTATTTTCTTCAATTTCAGTCTGAATTTGGTAATAAGGAGTTCATGATCTGAGCCACAGTCAGCTCCTGGTCTTGTTTTTGTTGACTGTATAGAGCTTCTCCATCTTGGGTTCAAAGAATATAATCGATCTGATTTCAGTGTTGACCATCTGGTGATGTCCATGTGTAGAGTCTTGCCTTGAGTTGTTGGAAGAGGGTGTTTGCTATGACCAGTGCATTTTCTTGGCAAAACTCTATTAGTCTTTGCCCTGCTTCATTCCGTATTCCAAGGCCAAATTTGCCTGTTCCTACAGATGTTTCTTGACTTCCTACTTTTGCATTCCAGTCCCCTATAATGAAAAGGACATCTTTTTTGGGTGTTAGTTCTAAAAGGTCTTGTAGGTCTTCATAGAACCGTTCAACTTCAGCTTCTTCAGGGTTACTGGTTGGGGCATAGACTCAGATTACTGTGATATTGAATGGTTTTCCTTGGAAATGAACAGAGATAATTCTGTCATTTTTGAGATTGCATCCAACTACTACAGATGGTGACTGCAGCCATGAAATTAAAAGACGCTTACTCCTTGGAAGGAAAGTGATGACCAACCTAGATAGCATATTCAAAAGCAGAGACATTACTTTGCCAACAAAGGTCCGTCTAGTCAATGCTATGGTTTTTCCTGTGGTCATGTATGGATGTGAGAGTTGGACTGTGAAGAAGGCTGAGTGCAGAAGAATGAATGCTTTTGAACTGTGGTGTTGGAGAAGACTCTTGAGAGTCCCTTGGACTGCAAGGAGATCCAACCAGTCCATTCTGAAGGAGATCAGCCCTGGGATTTCTTTGGAAGGAATGATGCTAAAGCTGAAACTCCAGTACTTTGGCCACCTCATGCGAAGAGTTGACTCATTGGAAAAGACTCTGATGCTGGGAGGGATTGAGGGCAGGAGGAGAAGGGGAGGACAGAGGATGAGATGGCTGGACGGCATCACTGACTCAATGGACGTGAATCTGAGTGAACTCTGGGAGTTGGTGATGGACAGGGAGGCCTGGCGTGCTGCGATTCATGGGGTCGCAAAGAGTTGGACACGACTGAGCGACTGATCTGATCTGATCTGACTGCATTTTGGACTCTTTTGTTGACCATCATGGCCACTCCATTTCTTCTGAGGGATTCCTGCCCGCAGTAGTAGATACAATGGTCATCTGAGTTAAATTTACCCATTCCAGTCCATTTTATTTCGCTGATTCTTAGAATGTCGACATTCACTCTTGCCATCTCTTGTTTGACCACTTCCAATTTGCCTTGATTCATGGACCTGACATTCCAGGTTCCTATGCAATATTGCTCTTTATAGCATTGGACCTTGCTTCTATCACCAGTCACATCCACAACTGGGTATTGTTTTTGCTTTGGCTACATCCTTTAATTCTTTCTGGAGTTATTTCTCCACTGATCTCCAGTAGCATATTGGGCCCCTACTGACCTGGGGAGTTCCTCTTTTAGTATCCTATCATTTTGCCTTTTCATACTGTTCTTGGGGTTCTCAAGGCAAGAATACTGAAGTGGTTTGCCATTCTCTTCTCCAGTGGACCACATTCTGTCAGATCTCTCCACCATGACCTGCCTGTCTTGGGTTGCACCATGGGCATGGCTTAGTTTCACTGAGTTAGACAAGGCTGTGGTCCTAGTGTGATTAGATTGACTAGTTTTCTGTGAGTATGGTTTCAGTGTGTCTGCCCTCTGATGTCCTCTTTCAACACCTACCATCTTACTTGGGTTTCTCTTACCTTGGGTGTGGGGTATCTCTTCACTGCCGCTCCAGCAAAGTGAAGCTGCTGCTCCTTACCTTGGAGGAGGGGTTTCTCCTCACCGCCGCCCTTCCTGACCTCAACATGGGATAGCTCTTCTAGGCCCTCCTGTGCCCGTGCAGCCACTGCTCTTGGACGTGGGGCTGGTTCTCCCGGCCGCTACCCTTGGCCTGGGGCATAGGGTAGCTCCTCCCGGCAGCCGCCCCTGACCTTGTTCGCGGGGTATCTCCTCTCAGCCGCCGCACTTGACCTCGGACGTGGGGTAGCTCCTCCCGGCTGCCGCCCCTGACCTCGGACTTGGGTAGGTGTTCTCCGCCGTTCCTGCGCCATCACAGCCTGGCACCCTCGGCCGCTGCCCCTGACCTCAGACGTGGGGTAACTCCTTTTGGCCGACGCCCTTCGGGCAAGGGGTCCTCCCGGCTTCTGCCCCTGACCTCGGACGTGAGATAGCTCCTCTCAGCCACGCTTAGTGCGCCAGTTGTGGTTGCAGCCGCTGCCGCCGTGCTTAGTGCGCAGGTCGCAGCTGCGGTCTTATCAAAGGGCAAAAGCATATCTTTTCTATATCTTTAATGTTGCATCCATATACGATGATAGAGGCTCCCTAGACTTGTGGTAATCATTTCATGATGTATGTATGTAATGTAAAGCATTATACTGTATACCTTAAACTTTTACAGTACTGTATGTCAATTATATCAATAAAACTGAAAGGAAAACAATCAATGAGAAGAAAGATGGAAACCCAAAAGAAAATCAGAGAAGAATATGTCAGGAAAATATCATTAACAAAAAATAGAAATACAGATGAATATATATAAATATCATATCTCACTAGAAATGAGAAGTAAAATGCTATATAAAACATTATCTGCTATTATTTATAGTTTGAATTTTTTTTAATTGCATTTCAAAAATACAAAATTAGCACTCCTATACCCAGCTGACACAAGCAAAGATGGATACAATTTTTCTGGAAGCTTCATTGACATGAGATCTCATGAGTATTAAAAACAGTCAAAAATAAGCAATCTGACCTTAAAGTTCCACTTCTGCTAAGTTATCTTAAGGAAATAGTAATGACAATTTACCACCTTGTGGAACCTACTCATATACCAATTAAGTGATAGCCAAAAGTTTGCCCTGCACTGGTCACTTTCTTGTGCATATTTCTTAATTTAGTGGCTTTTTCCCCTAGGACAAGAGCTTTACAATGTATTTTTACCTCTGCTAAGCCTCTGTTTTATATTTTTTAGGAAGAAAAAAAAGCTCATTGCTCTACTAATGATTACCTACTTTCTACAGTTTCCTAAAGAATAAGTCACTTCGATAATATTGGAAGGCATAATAAGTTCAATTCCATAGAACAAAACTTAATTGCTCAGCCTCCTAGAGTCTCAGAATACTTAACTGGGATTTTAAAGTGATACTGCATGTGAAATTGCTTTGTCAGTTCGACTTGATTGTTTTATTAGTTTTTGTAGTGGATTCTTCACCCAGATCACTGATGTCCTTTTCAGTCAGCTTTATACAAATTCTTGTACTTAAGTGTTGGCTTACCCTCAGGATTCTGTTCTTGGCTTTCTTTTATTTTCAAAATATATGGAATCCCTGAGCTAATTTTATCTCCTATAATATCTTCAAACAGCACATATTGTCAATGGTTCACAATTTATGTTACTGTCCATTTGTCTTCTGGTTCTGCTCTTTTCTTTTAGGCATTTATATGGATAGAGTTGTGCTTTCCAATTCCTTTGAAGTTACACATGCCTGTGTGACTTTCTTTGGCAAGTATAATGTTAACCAGAAGAGACACATATGACTTCCAGGCAGAAATCTCTAAAAGACAGTGTGCAATTTTACAAAGTTCTCTCCTGTGCAAGGGTCAGTCACTTTCCAGTTGGTCAGTCACTTTCCATAGGTACCTTCATCTGATATCTTTGAGTAAGACCTAGAGGGATATGTAACCTCAGCAGAAAATAAAATTTGTATTTAAGTCACTAAGATACTGTGGCTGTTCATTACTGCAGCAGAACTTTGACTGACTGGCACTGCCCCAATTCAATTTTTTTTTTTTTAACCTGGACATCTACACTTTGATGTTCCACAGGCAAAGTATAACATAATCTTCCTCCCAAATTGATTTTTCCCTGGAGTCCTCCAAATTTCTTAATGGAACTTCTGTACAATTAGTTGTCCTGTGGTTCATTTTAATCCTTCTCTATTACACCCACATCTGATCAGTTATGGCACCCATTCATTCTAACTCCTAGGTACCTTCATAGGAAGCGTCACACTCTGTTTTAACTGGTGCTTCCTTGGTTCCTGCCACAGTTATTACAAATCCTTCCCAGTCAAATTTCCAGTTCATCTACTTGGCACCCCTCCAAATAGCAATAGCATAATTAAGCTTCCTAAAATGTAAAAGTGACCATATCACTTCTCAGCCTGAAATGATTCAATATTTTCCTTTATAATTCAAGAGTAAGTCCAAAGGTTTAAATGTCATACAAGGCTTTTCAAGTTATTATCTCTGGCTACCTTTCAAGTTTTATTTCTCTCTCACACACACAGCCTTTATGTTCCAATAGTATTAAACTCCTCGGCTGAATATATCCTACTATTTCCTACTTTCATGCCTTTGTCTTTGTTTTTCTCAAATATCTGTATGTCAAGTCCCTAGCACTGGAGTATCCTGAAGATGAATGTAAAACAGTTTTAGTTACTTCTTGGAAGTTGCACGTGGGCTCTTTGCATGCTGTGCAATGGAAAGACCAAATAGCAAGCTATTTTGCAGAGAGAAAATGCTTTAATGTAGGGTTGCCAAACAAGGAGACAGCAACCAAGGCTCTTATCTGTCTCCCCAGTCAGGTTTTGTGTGGGATATTTATTGTGGGAGAAAGAAACAGGAGGGTGTTGGGGCTAAGAAACAATTGGTGGGAGGGTAAAGTCCATTTTAAGAGTCTTCTGAGCAGATGCAATTATCTTTCATGTCTCCTCATGGGCTGTATGTGTTAATTCAGGGGGGATTCATGTGTTCATGTTGTAAATTATCAGTGCATGACATCTAAAGTTCCCTTATCGTTCTAGTTCCCAAATGCATCTGATTGATATTCAGTCAAAGGAGAATATCAGCAAGCTGTTTCCTCATCAGTGTTCCTATTGTTCTGTAAACTAACCTCAAAGGTCTCAGTTCATCATCTTTTACCTTATTTTAACCTGGTAGAAATGAGGGTACAATTTCAAAAGTAGATTGATTTGTTTTGAAAAATTGTCTAGGGATGGGGAAAAAATACACCAACTCATGTTTTATTAAGAAAATACTGTTTGTGTCTCTGAGTTGTTGTTATTCAATCCCCAAGTCATGTCCGACTCTTTGTGACCCCACGAACTACAGCACACCAGGCTTTCTTGTCCTAATCATCTCCCAGAGTTTGCACAAATTTGTCCATTGAATCAGTGATGCCATCTAACCATCTCATCCTCTGTTGACCTCTTCTCCTTCTGCCTTCAATCTTTCCCAGCATCAGGTTCTTTTCCAGTGAGTCAGCTGTTCTCATCAGCTGACCAAAGCATAGTAACTTCAGCTTCAGCACCTCCTTGCTGTGTGTCTGTAGACTCTCTCTATATTTTTAAATAACTATTCATCTTAGAATTCTCAATGTGAGAATAAAATTGTTAAGCCATTTTAAAGCTTCAATTAATAGAATTTTTAAGACTAGAATAAAATCCATTTAGAATGATTAAGGTCCCAAATATCATCATGTACCAGTGCAATGTCTTCCGGGTGAACATAATTAATGAGTGCTATTTAGAATCAAAGCCAAAATGAATATCAAAACAAAACAACTTTGAGCCCATAAATTGATGAAACTCTTCATATCATTACTTACTTCAACATGACATCCCTCCAATAAAATACAGGTGACAAAAAAATTACAGATGCTGTCAGTAAGCTCCAAGTAGAATAGCCTCTGCTTTTAATAAGTGATCAAAATGGTGTCTAGAAAGACACTGAGCTCTGCTTCACCCACAGGCAAACCAAGATTGTAACTATTTACAGAGCAACTATCTATGAGAACAACCTGAATACCAGCAGAAAAGATCATCTGCAGCTGAAGATATAAAGAAGAAGCCATAATAAAATAGGTAGGGGGGCAGAGACACATATGGTCAAGACCCATAGCTCTGGGGAGGCAACCCACAAAAGGGAGGATAGCTACAATTGCAATGATTCTCCCCAAGGAGCAAACGATCCAAGCTCCACCAGAGGGCTCCCCAGAATGGGGGTCCTGCACCAAGAAGAGGAACCCCCAGAATATTTGGCAATGAAGGCCAGTGGGACATATTCAGGAGAACCACAGGTCTATGGGTAATAGAAACACCACTTTTAAAGGAAATTAATAAAATATTGCAGGCTGTGAGACCTGGGGGCAGTGATCTGAAAGGATCACATATCCACCTGCTGATCTTTGCAGAGGCTCTCAGTGAGAAAGGAGGCAGTTAAAACTCAGCCTGGGCACATGCATGCTGGCAGCAACCATGTTGTGGAGCTCATTCTACTACAAGAACACTAATACTGATAAGTGCCATTTGAAATCCTTCCTCAAGGTGTTCAGTTCAGTTCAGTTGCTCAGTCATGTCCAACTCTTTGTGACCCCATGAACCACAGCACGCCAGGCCTCCCTGTCCATCACCAACTCCCAGAGTTCACCCAAACCCATGTCCATTTAGTTGGTGATGCCATCCAACCATCTCATCCTCTGTCATCCCCTTCTCCTCCTGCCCTCAGTCTTTCCCAGCATCAGGGTCTTTTCCAATGAGTCAGCTTTTCCCATCAGGTGGCCAAAATATTGGAGTTTCAGCTTCAACATCCATCCTTCCAATGAACACCCAGGACTGATTTCCCTTAGGATGGACTGGTTGGATCTCCTTGCAGTCCAAGGGACTCTCAAGAGTCTTCTCCAACACCACAGTTCAAAAGCATCAATTCTTCGACACTCAGCTTTCTTTATAGTCCAACTCTCACATCCATACATGACCAGTGGAAAAACCATAGCCTTGACTAGATGGACCTTTGTGGACAAAATAATGTCTCTGCTTTTTAATACAGTGTCTAGGTTGGTCATAACTTTCTTTCCATAACTCCTTGGAGGAGTAAGCATCTTTTAATTTCATGGCCGCAATCATCATCTGCAGTGATTTTGGAGCCCCCCAAAATAAAGTCAGCCACTGTTTCCACTGTTTCCCCATCTATTTCCTCAAGGTGTGGCAGGACCCAGTTCCATCCACCAGCATCATGAAGCCTCCATGGAAGGCAGGACCTGACAATCAACAGGACTGAGACCCAGCCACTGCTAGCAGCATGCCCACAGAAGTTGAACTGGCCACAACAGAAGGACACATGCAGCCCACATAAAGAGCACCACCAGAACATACAGCTCTCATAACCACAGGTGAGTGCTGGTGGGCTTCATGGTACATTTTTATGTAAGGCCAATTCTCCAAGAGCAAGAAATGTAACTAAACTACATAGGAATACAAATACATAGAAATAAAAACAGTGAAAAAGAGAAAATGAGGCAACAGAGAAATGGGTTCTAGGTGAAAGAACAAGATAAAACTCTAGAAGGAGAACTAAGTGAAGTAGAGAAGAAAAGTATCCAGTAAACAGTTTAAGGTAATGACCATAAAGATGCTCAAAGGACTTGGGAAAAGAATAGATGAAGAGAGTAAGAAATTGGAAGTTTTTTAAACAAAGTTAGAAAATAGAAAGAAGAACCAATCAAGCCTGAAGAATTCATAGCTGAAATAAAAACTACACTAGAAGGAATATGCAGTAGATTAGATGATACAGAGGAACAGATCAGCAAATAAGGAGTAGTAGAAATCACTCAAGCTGAACAGAAGGAAAAAAGAGTCTAAAAAATGAGAGCAGTTTAAGATGTTCTGGGACAACACCAAGCGGACTTACATTTGCATTATAGTAATCTCAGAAGAAGAGGAAGAGAGAGAAAAGAGCAGAAAACATTTGAAAGCATGAGAGCCGAACATTTTCCTAACCTAGAGAGAAAAACAGACATTCAGGTCCAGGAAGCACAGAGAGTCCTAAAGCACAAATTGATCCAAAGAAAACCACCCCAAGACACATCATAGCTAAAATGGCAAAAATTAAAAGTAAAGAAAGAATATTTTTAAAATCAAAGAAGACAATATAGTATACAAGGAAAATCACAAAGGGCTATCAGTTGATTTGAAGTAGAAATTCTGCAGGACAGAATGGAGGAGCATAACACACTAAGGTGACAAAAGGGAAAAAAAAAAAAACTTCAGTCAAGAACCTAAAACCTGACAAAGATCCCACAAAAAAAGAAAACTACAGGCCAATATCACTGATGAATATAGATGCAAAAATCCTAAACAAAATTCTAGCAATCAGAATCCAACAACACATTAAAAAGATCATACACCATGACCAAGTGGGCTTTATCCCAGGGATGCAAGGATTCTTCAATATCCGCAAATAAATCAATGTAATACACCACATTAACAAATTGAAAAACAAAAACCATATGATTATCTCAATAGATGCAGAGAAAGCCTTTGACAAAATTCAACACCCATTTATGATAAAAACTCTCCAGAAAGCAGGAATAGAAGGAACATACACAAACATAATAAAAGCTATATATGACAAACCCACAGCAAACATTATCCTCAATGGTGAAAAATTGAAAGCATTTCCTCTAAAGTCAGGAACAAGACAAGGGTGCCCACTTTCACCATTACTATTCAACGTAGTTTTGGAAGTTTTGGCCACAGCAATCAGAGCAGAAAAAGAAATAAAAGGAATCAAATTGGAAAAGAAGAAGTAAAACTCTCACTATTTGCAGATGACATGATCCTCTACATAGAAAACCCTAAAGACTCCACCAGAAAATTACTAGAACTAATCAATGATTATAGTAAAGTTGCAGGATATAAAATCAACACACAGAAATCCCTTGCATTCCTATACACTAATAATGAGAAAACAGAAAGAGAAATTAAGGAAACAATTCCATTCACCATTGCAACGGAAAGAATAAAATACTTAGGAATATATCTACCTAAAGAAACTAAAGACCTATATATAGAAAACTATAAAACACTGGTGAAAGAAATCAAAGAGGACACTAATAGATGGAGAAATATACCATGTTCATGGATTGGAAGAATCAATATAATGAAAATGAGTATACTACCCAAAGCAATTTATAGATTCAATGCAATCCCTATCAAGCTACCAACAGTATTCTTCACAGAGCTAGAACAAATAATTTCACAATTTGTATGGAAATACAAAAAACCTTGAATAGCCAAAGCAATCTTGAGAAAGAAAAATGGAACTGGATGAATCAACCTACCTGACTTCAGGCTCTACTACAAAGCCACAGTTATCAAGACAGTATGGTACTGGCACAAAGACAGAAATATAGATCAATGGAACAAAATAGAAAGCCCAGAGATAAATCCACGCACATATGGACACCTTATCTTTGACAAAGGAGGCAAGAATATACAATGGATTAAAGACAAGCTCTTTAACAAGTCGTGCTGGAAAATCTGGTCAACCACTTGTAAAAGAATGAAACTAGAACACTTTCTAACACCATACACAAAAATAAACTCAAAATGGATTAAAGATCTCAACGTAAGACCAGAAACTATAAAACTCCTAGAGGAGAACATAGGCAAAACACTCTCTGACATACATCACAGCAGGATCCTCTATGACCCACCTCCCAGAATATTGGAAATAAAAGCAAAAATAAACAAATGGGACCTAATTAAACTTAAAAGCTTCTACACATCAAAGGAAACTATTAGCAAGGTGAAAAGACAGCCTTCAGAATGGGAGAAAATAATAGCAAATGAAGCAACCGACAAACAACTAATCTCAAAAATATACAAGCAACTCCTACAGCTTAACTCCAGAAAAATAAATGACCCAATCAAAAAATGGGCCAAAGATCTAAATAGACATTTCTCCAAAGAAGACATACAGATGGCTAACAAACACATGAAAAGATGCTCAACATCACTCATTATCAGAGAAATGCAAATCAAAACCACTATGAGATACCATTTCACGCCAGTCAGAATGGCTGCAATCCAAAAGTCTACAAATAATAAATGCTGGAGAGGGTGTGGAGAAAAGGGAACCCTCTTACACTGTTGGTGGGAATGCAAACTAGTACAGCCACTATGGAGAACAGTGTGAGATTCCTTAAAAACTGGAAATAGAACTGCCTTATGATCCAGCAATCCCACTGCTGGGCATACACACTGAGGAAACCAGAAGGGAAAGAGACACATGTACCCCAAATGTTCATCGCAGCACTGTTTATAATAGCCAGGACATGGAAGCAACCTAGATGCCCATCAGCAGATGAATGGATAAGAAAGCAGTGGTACATATACACAATGGAGTATTACTCAGCCATTAAAAAGAATACATTTGAATCAGTTCTAATGAGGTGGATGAAACTGGAGCCTATTATACAGAGTGAAGTAAGCCAGAAGGAAAAACACCAATACAGTATACTAACACATATATATGGAATTTAGAAAGATGGTAACGATAACCCTGTATACGAGACAGCAAAAGAGACACTGATGTATAGAACAGGCTTATGGACTCTGTGGGAGAGGGAGAGGGTGGGAAGATTTGGGAGAATGGCATTGAAACATGTGAAATGTTATGTATGAAACGAGATGCCAGTCCAGGTTCAATGCACGATGCTGGATGCTTGGGGCTGGTGCACTGGGACGACCCAGAGGGATGGTATGGGGAGGGAGGAGGGAGGAGGGTTCAGGATGGGGAACACATGAGAAATAAAGGAATAAAAAATTAAAAAAATAAAAATAAAAAAAATAAAAAAAAAAAAAAAAAAAAAGAAAAGAAAAAGAATATTCAATTTGGCAAAGCTTTATTCATATTTGATGGAAAGACTGAAAGTTTTACACACAGCAAAAGCTAAAAGCACCACCAAACCAGTTATAAAAGACATGTTAAAGGAACTTCTCTAACCTAAAAAGAAAAGGCTGAAAATAGAAATATTAAATCATAATAGGAAAACTTTCATTGCTAAAGGGAAATATACAGCAAAGATAACAGATAAATAAATCAACTCATAAAACTAGTAAGAAAGATAAAAGACAAAAGTAGTAAAATCTTGTACATCCACAATAAGCAGTTAAGGGATACACAAAACAAAAAGATGCAAAATTTAATGTTAAAAACAATAAACTAGCTGTTGTTGTTCAGTTGCTCAGTTGTGTCTGACTCTTCTTGACCCCATGGACTGCAGCACACCAGGTTTCCCTGTTCTTCACTATCTCCCAGAATTTGCTCAAACTCATGTCCACTGAGTCGGTGATTCCATCCAAACATCTCATCCTCTGTCACCCCCTTCTCCTCCTGCCCTCAATCTTTCCCAGAATCGGTGTCTTTTCCAATGAGCCAGCTCTTTGCATCAGATGGCCAAAGTATTGGAATTTCAGCTTTAGTATCAGGATTTACAATGAATATTCAGGGTTGATTTCCTTTAAGATTGACTGGTTTGATTTCCTTGCTGTCCAAGGGCCTCTTAGGAAGGGAGGTGTCCTCTGCCTGTCTGAGTTATTGACATTTGTCCCAGCCAGCCCAGCATGATGCACTCTGCATATAAGTTAAATAAGCAGGGTGACAGTATAGAGCCTTGATGTATTCCTTTCCAATTTTGAACCAGTCCGTTGCTCCATGAAACTAGTGGGAGATGGTAGAAAAGCAGGATTGTTAAAATGTGTTTGAATTGAGATTAGCAACTTAAAATAACCATATAGATATATAGAGATATTATTTGCTATATATAAACCTCATAGAATCCACAAGCCAAACATCTATATTAGGTATCTACACACACACACACACACACACACACAAAGGAAAAAACCCAAAAATAGTGGTCATCAAAGCACAAGGGGCAGTGATAAAAGAAGAAGAAAGTGGGAAAGAAGAAACACAGAAAGAAAGCTAAAACAAGTAACAAAATGACAAGTATATACTTATCAATAATTATTTTAAATATAAATGGACCACATGCTCCAACCAAAAGACATAGAGTAGTTGAACTGATACAAAAACAGAACTCAGATATATGTTGCTTGCAAGAGACTCATTAAAGATCTAAAGAAAAACACAGACTGGAAGTGAAGCTATGGAAAAAGATATTTCATGCAAAAGATGTTTAATTTCATGAAAATAAAAAGAAATATATCAATACTTACATCAGACAAAATAGACTGTAAAGCAAAGGCTGTAATAAGAAACAAAGAAGAATTTTACATAATTATCAATGGATAAATCCAAGAAGAAAATATAATTATTGCAAATATATATGCACTGAACACAGGACAACCTCAATACATAAAGCAAATATTGAAGGACATAAAGGGAAAAACTAAAAGTAACACAAAAATAGAAGAATACTTTATCATCCCATTTACAGCAATGGACAAATCACCCAAATGTAAAATCAGCAAGGAACACTGATCTTAAAAGACATATTAGATGAAATGGACTTTAGCAGATGCATATAGAACATTCCACCCCAAACAGCAGAATATACATTCTTTTTAATTATACAGGAACACTCTCCAGGATGAATCACATGGTATGCCAAATAACAAGCCTCAGTAAACTTAAGACTCCTGAAATTCTATCAAGCATCTTTCCTAACCAAAATGCCATGAGACTGGAAATCAACCACAAGAAAAAAATGGCAAAAAACACAAACACTTGAAGACTAAACAATATGATACTAAACATCCAATGCATTTCTGAAGAAAGCAAAGGAGAAATCCAAAATTGTCTGGAAACAAATGAAAGCCAAACAAAACAATCCAAAATATATGGGCTGCATTAAAAGCAGTTCTAAGAGTGCATTTATAGCAATGCAAGCTTATCTAACTAAACAAGAAAAATCTCAGATAAACAACCTAACCTTCCACCTAAAAGAACTAGAAAAAGAACAAACAAAATCCAAAGTTAATAGAAGAAAAGAAATTATAAAGATCAAAGCAGAAGCAAATGAAATAGAGACTAAAAAAGAAATGGAAAATATCAATGAAACTAAGAGCTGGTTCTTTAAAAAGACAAAATAATAAAACCTTACCCAGACTCACCAAGAAAAAGGGAGAAGACCTATATCAATAAAATCAGAAATGAAAGAAAAGTTACAGTCAATACCAAAGAAATAAAAAGGATAATAGAGACCACTACAATCATACACAGTAATCTAGACGAAATGGGCAAATCCTAGAAATGTACACTCTCCCGGGAATAAGGAAGACATAGAAAATACAAAGAGAACAATTATCAATAATGAAGTTGAATCAGTAATTTAAAATTCACACACAAAAAATGTAGGATCAGATGGCTTCATGTGAATTCTACCAAATACTTAGAAAAGAGTTAACATCTATCCTTCTCAAACTATTCTTAAAAAATGCAGTTGGGAGGAGGATCTCCCAACTCTTTCTATGAGGTCAGTATTGCCTTGATACAAAAACCATACAAAGACAGCCCTCCCCCCAAAAAATTACAGACCAATCCCATGTTGGCGCTAGTGGTAAAGAACCCACCTGCAAATGCCAGAGATGTAAGAGATAAAGGTTCAATCCCTGGGTCCATAAGATCCACTGGAGGAGGAAATGGCAACCCACTCCAGTGTTCTTGCCTGGAGAATCCCATGGATTGAGGAGCCTGGTGGGCCCATAGAGTCACAAAGAGTCAGACGCAACTGAAGTGATTTAGCACAGAGCATAGCACCACTTGTGAACATAAATGCAAAAATTTTCAACAAAATATTAGCAAATTGGACCCAACAATATATTAAAAAGATTACATACCATGTTCAAGTGAATTTAATCCAGGAATTAATGTATTTTTCAATATCTGCAAATCAATCAATGTTATACACCCCACTAACAAATTGAAGCATGAAGCCATGTGATCATCTCAATAGATGCAGAAAAGATTCTGACAAAATTCAATATCCATTTTTTATTAAAAAAGAAACTCTCAACAAAGTGGGTGTAGAGGAAACATACCTCAACATAATAAAGGCTATATATGGAAAACTCACTGCTAACATCATACCCAATGGTGAAAAGCTGAAAGTATTTCCACTCAGATCAAGAAAAAGACAAGGATGCCCACATTCACCATTTTTGCTCAAAGTAGTATTGGAAGTCTTAGTCATATCAATCAGACAAGAAAAAAATAAATGAATTCAGATAGGAAAGGAAAAAGTAAAATTAATCATTATTTGCAGATGTGTTACTATACATAAAAATTTCTAAAGATGCCACTCCCCACCTAACAACAACAACAAAAATTACCAAAACCCATCAGTAAATTCAGTAAATTTGAAGGATAGAAAATTAATAACAGAAATCTGTTGCATTTCCATATACTAACAATGAACTAACAGAAACAGAAGACCAAAAAAAAAACGCATTCACAATTTTATCAAAAAGAATAAAATACCTGGGAACAAATGTAACTAAGGAAGTGAAAGACCTGTTCACAGAAAACTATAAGAAATTGAGAAAAGCAGTTAAAGATGACACAAATAAATGAAAAGATAAACTATGCTCATGGATTGGGATAATCAATGTTAAAATGACCATACCACCCAAGGCAATCTACAGATTCAATGCATCCCTATCAAACTGCCAATGGCATTTTTTCACAGAACTAGAACAAATAATTCTAAAATTTTTGTGGAAATACAAAATATCTCAACTAGCCAAAAAAAAAAAAAAAAATTGAAGAACAAAGCTGAAGGTATCATGTGCCCTGATTTCAAAATATACCACAAAACTACAATAAGCAAAATAGTGTGGTACTGGCATAAAAACAGACATATAGATCAATGGGTCAGAATAGAGAGCTCAGAAACGAATCCACTTACATAGGTAATTAATCTATGACAAAGGAAGCAAGAATATCCAATGGGAAACTATAATCCCGTCAATAAACGGTGTTTGGAAAACTGGACAGCTACATAGAAAATAACCAAACTGGACAATTCTTGTACCACAAAAATAAACTTAGAATGGATTAAAGTCTTTAAAGTAAGACTTGAAACCACAGAAATCCTAGAATAAAGCCTGCTATACACTCTTTGACATTGGTCTTAGTAATAATTTTTTTGGATTTGTTTCCTTGGGCAAGGAAAACAAAAGCAAAATAATAGGACTATTTCAAACTAAAAATTTTTGCATAACAAAGGAAATTATCAACAAATTGAAAATGTAATCTACCTAATGGAAGATGATATTTGTAAATGATATATCTGACAAGGGGTTAATATCCAAAATATACAAAGAACTCATACAACTCAACATCAAAAAAAAAAAGGAAGTGCCATACAATCCAACAATTCTACTTCTAGACATTTTAGAAAAATTGAAAAATATATATGCACTCTTCTGTTCACTGCTGAATTATTTTCAGTAGCCAAGATATGGAAGCAACCTAAGTGCCCATCAATCAATAAATGAATAAAGAAGGATATTAGACAGAGAGACAGAGGCTATAGTGAAATATTACTTAGCCACAAAAAAAAAAAAAATGAAATCTTGCCATTTGCAATTATATGGATGGACTTAAATGGTGATATGATAAGTGAAATGAGGCAAATACTGTATAAGAAAAATAATGTATATTTTCACTTATATGTGGAATATAATAAACAAAGCAAATGAACAAAGGGAAACAGCCATATATACTGAGAACAAATATGTGATAATTAAAGGGGAGAAGGTTTGGTGGAGGAGAGAAATAAGTGGGGAAGATTAAAAGGCACAAACTTCCAGTTGCTACTTAAATAAGTATGTAAGAAGTGTACGAGTAGGGGGAAATAATCAATAACTATGTAATATTCTTCTATGGTGACAGATGACAACTTGACTTATGGTGATCATTTTGAATAATGTACAATGAATTCTCAGAGTGTTTGAAGTCACTTATACTTCAAAAACAAACAAACTCATTTAAAAAGAGAACAGATTTGTGATTTCTGGAGGAAGGGTAATTTAAATGGTACAAAGCTCCAGGTATAAGATAAATAAGTGCTAGGAATGTAATGTACAATATGGGTCTTCCCTGATGGCTCAGATGATAAAGAATTTGCCTGCAATGCAGGAGAACTGAGTTCGATCCCAG
The DNA here is from genome assembly GCF_027580195.1 of Bos mutus. Taxonomy (NCBI): domain Eukaryota; kingdom Metazoa; phylum Chordata; class Mammalia; order Artiodactyla; family Bovidae; genus Bos; species Bos mutus. The sequence goes on along the minus strand of NC_091630.1, from coordinate 10,026,427 downwards.
GCTTGGGAAGATCCCCTGGAGAAGGGAATAACTACCCACTCCAGTATTCTTGCCTGGAAAAGTCCATTGACAGAAGAGCCTGGTGGGCTACAGACCATAGGGTTGCAAAGGGATGGGCATGATAAATATAATTAACACTATTGAAAGTTGAGAGTAATTCCTGTGAGTTCTCATCACAAAGAAAAAAATGTATATTTCTTTAATTTTACATCTACATGAAATGATAAATGTTCACTAAACTTATATGTAAGTCAGATCATTATGCTGCTTGCTGCTGCTGCTAAGTCTCTTCAGTCGTGTCTGACTCTGTGCGACCCCATAGACGGCAGCCCACTAGGCTCCCCCCGTCCCTGGGATTCTCCAGGCAAGAACACTGGAATGGGTTGCCATTTCCTTCTCCAATGCATGAAAGGAAAAGTGAAAGTGAAGTCACTCAGTCTTGTCCAACTCTTCACGACCCCATGGACTGCCGCCTACCAGGATCCTCTGTCCATGGGATTTTCCAGGCAAGAGTACTGGAGTGGGTTGCCATTGTCTTCTCCGCATTATACTGTACCTTATACCGTATATTTATACAGTCCTATGTGTCAATTATATCTTAATAAATCTGGAAGGAAAAAAAATAAAGAATAGCCTGTACCATATAAGAAGGTGTAATGCATGAAGCTGTAGTCATCCAACTCCGCTATTTGTCAGGAGCAGGATTTCTGGGAGTTGGAGGAGGTCAATGTATTTAACTGGAAAATACCAACACAAATTCTCATGACTACAAAATACAAAATGTTATGTATAAACGGCATTCCTCAACTTCAAGATTAAAAAATATACTCAAATAGATTGTATGGTGTCCCAAACTTCTCATTTTCACCCCTTACCTGTCAATTTTCAGCCCGTACCTGTCAATTTTCAAAAAACTAGTCAGAAGCTATTTTTACCACTAAATTTGGGAAGGGATGCATGCTCAGTTGTGTCCAACTTTTTGCAACCCTATGGACTATAGCTCACCAGGCTCCTCAGTCCGTGGAATTTTGCAGGCAAGAATACTAGAGTGGGTTGCCATTTCCTATTCCAGGGGATTTTCCTGACCCAGGGATCAAACTCATATCTCTTGAGTCTCCTGCATTGGAAGGTCGAGTTTTACAATTGGTGCCACCTGGGATATTTGGTGAGGACTGATGATGTAAAACTCCTTTCAGAGGACTGTCACCAGATGATCCAAAAGTTTAATTCAGCATGTCTTGAATGCTTTGTGATTTAAAGAGTCTCAAAATTTGCATTCAATCAGTAATAGTAATAAGAAAAAAAGTATTTGCATCACCAATTATCTGACTTCAGGCAGTTTCAGTTTGTAGCATTCTTTTTTATTTTCACTTTCAGTAAAAAATAAAGGAAAACAACCATTTTAAAAGGACATTTTAGTAGTATGTTATTTGTGATTGAGACTAATTTATTTAAATATATATATATATATTTTTAATTTACTTCTGGTAATAATTAACCAGAAAAGAAAATGCTGGCCAAAAAAAAAAAAAAATATATGTATAAATAAGAGTTTGGCATCATACCCTGTTGATGTCTACTCAAGAAAAGCAAATCCCATAGCAGTCAATCTTTTAGAGTCTTTGGACAGCCCAGTGAATAGGAGTACAAAGCCTATTGTCCAACAGTGTCATTCAGGAAAGACTAATCCTTAGACAACAAAGAGATAACATGTTTAGCAATAACATGTTACATTCTATATTTTAAATTAGTAAATTATTTTTCAACATGTTTAGGAAATAATACTTTATTTATATGGACTTGTATTCCTAGAGATCATTTCTCAAATGTTTAATATCGTTTACCTCTCTGGGTTCAAGACTGCTTATCCTCTAAGACAGAAATTGGTGGAAGGAAGCATGTGTTTGTGAAGGGGTGCATCTGTACTTCTGAAAGGTGTTTCTTCTCAAATTTCATGATTCTGATTCAGCCTCCTTGCAGTCTGACTTCCCTGTTTGTGGAGTCCAGTCTAACTTCCCAGTTCAAAGATTCCAGTCTAAGGCTATAGTTTATAGCCTTTGGTAGACTGCTGGTGAACAGTGAGCTAGCAATGAATTTCTGCTTTAGAGATAAAGGAATGATACATTTCCATAAAAATTCTAATAGCCATGGAGAAAGACAACAGTATGAGTAATCTTTAAAATCACAATTTTGGAAGAATGCTAAGTTCTATCAAATAGTAAAATTCCATTTTGAAAATCAAACCACAGAGAGGCAAACAGTTCTACTATAATGTAAATAGTAAAGCTTACTACATATTTGTAAGAGTGAGAAATTTGATTTTGAAATATACAGACCTGAATGTGTGTTCCCAAATCATACCAATAAAAACATCCATTTCCCATTTTGTGTTACCTATCTAAATGACTTTTAACAATGATAGATAAAAATTAAAATTTTTGCATTGTTGACACTTTTTAAGTACAGTTCTTATTTTTCAGTTATTTTCCTAAATAGTTTTACAATATGTATTTGGTCTCATAACTGAAGGTAACAAAAATAATCAATGTTGGACATGATTCAGAGTAGCTCTCTTGTATTTCTCCATGTCTTGCAAGTGAGGCACTGACTTACATTGTTCCTTTGTTTTCAGTGATGATTGTTGTATAAAAGGCCTTGGAAGATACATATAGCATTCTTTGCTGGAGCAAAACACAGAAATGCCTATCCAGGTCTTTAACCTCAGAGTTCTTTTCCTGCAATTCAACCCACCCGTAGTAATATTGCCTGGAAAATTCCATGAACAGAAGAGCCTGGCCAGCTACAGTCCATGGGGTCACAAAGAGTTGGACACAACTGAGCACACCGAACTCAACTCTGAATGTAATCATCATCCGACCCTTTAGGACTAGGAAAACCAGCTCACAAATGCTGACACTCTGGCTAACTGCTAATGCTGTGAGGAGTAAACTGTCTTTTGGCCCTGACCCAGGAGTTTCATGTCCTCAACTTGCATTATTAAATGTCAGGCAAACTTTCAAGCTTATGAGTAAAATATCAAACTCTTCAGTCCTTGACAATCAGGTGTATTGAAGTGAAGATAAATCTCATAGTTGGACATAATGAAAGTTAGTAATGGGCCTATTATTTTATTGGGTTACAACAGAGGTAGCCAACTTTTTCTTAATGGTCCTGTTAATAAGTATTTTAGGGTTTTAGGGCCTTACATTCCCTTTTACAGCTACTCAACTCTGCTGTTATAGCACAAAATCACCATAGCTAGTACACAAATGATAAGCATGGCCATATTCCTATAAAACTTTATTTGTAGATACTAAACTTTGAATTCTCTATAAATTCACATGTAATTAAAATTTTTAAATAGTTTTTCCAACCATTTAAAAAAAATTTAAAACCACAATTAGCTCACAGGTTATATAAAAGCAAATGTCAGACTGAATTTGGTTCATGAAACAACCACTGGAATAGAAAATGATGGCCAAAAAAAAAAAAAAAATTAAAACATATTAGTTTATTTTTTGTTCTTTCTGTTTTAAGATATTTGGAAGAACTACAGACACATGGAGGATTTAAGATAGGAAATGGTTTTATAAGGAGAGTATAAAAATTGTCTCTTAACACTTCACTTTCCAACTTCAGATTCTAATGATGTTGATTTGTTTGCTTTATTGTCTAGAGTGCTTATATGAACTTTCACTTTCACTTTCAAAAAGGACAATTAGATTAACTTTTCAATTTCCTTTGAACAATAATGATTTTAATAATTTTTGTGGTATTTTGCATATATTCTTTAGGTATCTTTTAATTTAGTCTTCCATGAGACCCTTTAACTGGTAGACATCATACATACATATAATTAGTTTGTAAGGCCTCAAAAGCCTTGTGCCCATAAAGAACAGAATAAGTAAGACATTTTCCTGCCATGTTATATTATATTAAATTTTATTGTTCTTTCTTGCCATCTTCTGTTTGACCACATCCAATTTACCTTGGACTTCCCAGGTGGCACTAGTGGTAAAAAAAACCAGCCTGCCAATGCAGGAGTGTAAAAGATGTGGGTTCAATCCCTAGGTCAGGGAGATCTCCTGGAGAAGGGCATGGAAACCTTCTCTGTATTCTTACCTGGAGGATCCCATAGACAGAGAAGCCTGGCAGGCTATGGTCCATAGTGTTGTCGAGTCAGACATGACTGCAGCAACTTAGGATGCATGCATGAATTACCTTGGTCAAGAGGGAGATGCCTAGAGTGAACATCGATATTTCAGGAATCAGGGAACTCAAATAGATGGGAATAGGTGAATTTAATTCAGATTACCATTATATTTACCACCCCTTAGAGTAGCCCTCATAGTTAACAAAAGAGTCAGAAATTCAGGACTTGGGTGCAATCTCAAAAGTAACAGAATGATCTCAGTTCATTTCCAAGGAAAACCATTCAACATTACAGTAATCCAAGTCTATGCCCCAACCACTATTGCTGAAGAAGCTGAAGTAGAATGGTTCTATGAAGACATACACCAAAAAAAAAAAGAAGAAGACTTGTTCTTTTCATCATAGGGGAATGAAATGCAAAAGAAAGAAGTCAAAAGATACCTGGAATAACAGGAAAGTTTGGCCTAGGAGTATAAAATGAAGCAGGGAAAAGACTAACAGAGTTTTGCCAAGAGAACACATTGGTCATTGAAAATACCCTTTTCCAACAACACAAGAGATGACTCTACACATGGACATCACCAGATAGTCGATACCAAAATCAGGCTGATTGTGTTCTTTGCAGCTGAACATGAAGAAGCTCTATACAGTCAGCAAAACCAAGGCCTGGAGCTGACTCCCAGAAATCTTGATCAGATCAGATCACAAGCTCCTTAATGCAAAATTCACCCTTAAATTGAAGAAAGTAGGGACAACCACTAGGCCATTCAGATATGCCTAAATTAAACTCCTTATGCTTATAAGGTTAAAGTGACAAATAGACTCAAGGGATTAAATCTGACAGATTGCTTGAAGAACTATGGATGGAGGTTCAAAACACTGTACAGGAAGAGGTGACCAAAATGATCCCAAAGGAAAAAAAAAAATGAAAGAAGGAAAATTGGTTGTTTAAGGAGGTCTTACAAATAGCTGAGAAAAGACGTGAAGGGCAAAGCAGAAAAGGGAAGGATATACCCAACCAAATGCAGAGTTTCAAGGAATAGAAAGGTGAGATAAGAAAGCCTTCTTGGTGAACAATACAATGAAATAGAGGAAAACAATGGAATGAGAAAGACTAGAGATCTCTTCAAGAAAATTAGAGATACCAAGGGAAATTTTCATGCAAAGATAGGCTATAAAGGACAGAAATGGCAAGGACCTAACAGAAGCAAAAGAGATCAAGAAGAGGTGGCAAGGATACACAGAAGAACTGTACAAAACAATCTTAATAACCTATATAGCCACTCTGGTTCGGTCTCACCTAGATCCAGACATCATGGAGTGTGAAGTCAAGTGGGCTGAGGAAACATTACTATGAACAAAGCTAGTGGAGGTGATGGAATTCCAGCTGAGGTATTTAAAATCATAAAAGATAGTACTTTTAAGGTGCTATATTCAATATGTTAGCAAATTTGGAAAACTCAGCAATAGCCACAGGACTGGAAAAGCTGTTTTCATTCCAATCCCAAAGGAGGTCAGTGCCAAAGAATGTTCAAACTACTGTATAATTGTGCTCATTTCACATGCTAGCAAGGTAGTGCTAACAATCCTTCAAGCTATGGATTTTAAATACATGTACCGAGAACTTCCAGATGTCCAGGCTGGATTTAGAAAAGGCAGAGGAACCAGAGATCAAATTGCCAACTTCTGTTTGATCATAGAAAAGTCAAGAGAATTGCAGAAAAACATCTACTTCTGCTTCATTGACTATGCTATAGCCTTTGACTGTGTGGATCACAACAAATGGTAGAAAATTCTTAAAAAGATAAGAATACCAGACCAGCTTACTTGCCTCCTTAGAAACCTGTATGAAGATCAAGATGCAACAGTTAGCACCATACATGGGAAAATGGACTGGTTCCAAATTAGGAAAGAGGATGTTAAGGCTACATATTGTCACCCTGCTTATTTAACTTATATGCAGAGTACATCATGAGAAATGCTGGACTGGATGAAGCACAAGCTGGAATCAAGATTTCTGGGAGAAATATCAATAACTTCAGATATGCAGATGACACCACACTTATGACAGAAAGTGAAGGAGAATTAAAGAGCCTTTTGATGAGAGTGAAAAAGATGGCTTAAAACTCAACATTGAAAAAACTAAGATCGTGGCATACAGTCCCATCACTTCATGGCAAATAGATGGGGAAACAATGGAAACAGTGACAGACTTTATTTTTCGGGCCTCCAAAATCACTACAGATGGTGACTACAGCCATGAAATTAAAAGACGCTTGCTTGTTGGAAGAAAAGTTATGACCAACCTAGACAGAATATTAAAAAGCAGAGACATTACTTTGCCAACTAAGGTCCATCTAGTCAAAGATATGGTTTTTCCATTAGTCATGTATGGATGTGACAGTTGGACCATAAGGAAACCTGAGCACCAAAGAATTAATGCTTTTGAACTGTCCTTCTGGAGAAGACTCTTGAGAGTCCCTTGGACTGCATGGAGATCCAACCAGTCCATCCTAAAGGAAATCAGTCCAAATATTCATTGGAAAGACTGATGCTGAAGCTGAAACTCTTGGCCACCTGATGCAAAGAACTGACTCATTGGAAGACCCTGATGCTGGGAAAGATTAAGGCAAGAGAAGAAGGGGGCAACAGAGATTGAATGGCATCACTGACTCAATGGACATGAGCTTGAGTAAACTCTGGGATTTGATGACGGACAGGGAGGCCTGGTGTGCTGCAGTCCATGGGGTCATAAAGAGTCAGATGCAACTGAGGGACTGAACTGAACTGATTGTCACCCTGCTTATTTAACTTATATGCAGAGTACCTCATGTGAAATTCTGGGCTGGATGAATCACAGGCTGAAGTCAAGATTGATGAGAGAAATATCAACAACCTCAGATATGCAGATGATACCACTCTAATGGCAGAAAGTGAAGAGGAACTAAAGAACCTCTTGATGAAGGTGAAGAAGGAGAATGTAAAAGTTGGCTTAAAACTCAACATTCAAAAACTCTAGTCAAGGCATCCAATCCCGTCACTTCATGACATAGATGAGGATAAAAAATGGAAACAGTGGCAGATTTTCTTTTGGGGGGCTCCAAAATCACTGTCGATGGTGACAGCAGCCAGGAAATTAACAGATGCTTGATTTTTGGAAGAAAAGCTCTGACAAACCTTGACACTGTTGTAAAAGCAGAGACAACACTTTGCCAACAAAGGTCCATATAGTTAAAGTTATGGTTTTTCCAGTAGTCACGTAAAGATGTGAGAGTTGGACCATAAAGAAGACTGGGCATTGAAGAATTGATGCCTTCAAACTGTGGTGGTGGAGAAGATGCCTGAGAGTGCCTTGGACAACAAGGAGACCAATCAATCCTAACAGAAATCAACCCTGAATATTCACTGGAAGAACTGATGCTGAAGTTCTAATACTTTGGCCACCTCATGCAAAGAGCCAACTCATTGGAAAAGACCCTGATGCTGGGAAAGATTGAAGGCAGAAGGAGAAGGGGACGACAGGATGAGATGGTTGGATGGCATCACCGACTCAATGGACATGAGTCTGAGCAAACTCCAGGACATAGTGAAGAAGAGGGAAGCCTGGTGTGCTGCAGTCCATGGGGGTCACAAATAGTAGGACACGACTTGGTGACTGAACAACAAAATGATTCACTCAAAGTCAAACATTATTTAAACCATTTTGATAACTTAAAGGAAGCATCTAGAACAGTGCCTGGCAGTTAGTACAGGTCCAATATATAATATCTTGTCCGCTATTAACAAATGTTGGCTTTATTATTAATATTACCTTGAAGTTTTACTTCAGCTTACCTGAACTGAGTCATGTAAGATTTTCCACATCTTTCATTTATTTCCAAACAAGAAAGCAAAATATGCACTCATTTGCATAATGCTTATGTCTGAATTTGGATTCATACCTATATAAAGTTTGCTTTGGTGAAATGTATGTCTCTGTTTCTTCTCAAGGAAGGAATTTAGAAACAATCAGCAAACATTTGAAATAGTGAATGAGTGAGTGAAACTGTCATAATCAACTTGACCTTAAACTCACTGACTTACCCAGAATATACAGTTCAGAAGGCAGATTTCATAAAGATTCTTAAACTAGATTAGCTGTGTTTTACTTTTCTGTTTAAATTATCCATTTTTTTTCACCATGAATACAGATTAATGAGTGACCCAGCAGAACAAGACCCCACAGTTTGACCCTAATCAGCACCAATAATATCCCCGAGTAAATATATTGCCTGATTTGCTGCATAATAGCCTTTGAGCAACACCCAAGTCACAAGTCAACAGGTGGCTTTGTGTTTCTCACACACACATTCCTATACCGAGATAGTATTTTCAGGCAAGACTTAAAATTTTCTGTAGGCTTGAAGTAAACCTATTCTTTATAAATCAATATTAGACTAATAATATTAGCTTTTTGCCAAGAGAAGAGTGATAACCCTATTGCAGCTTGGTTGACGACAAACACTTTGGTAATTTCTTAGGAAAAGAATTTCCTGTTGATCATTAAAAGCCAAATTTTGTGTTACTTCCCCACCTGGATTAAATAAATACTATTAGTTTTTCAACTGTGTACAATAAATATGGATTTCAAGACTTATTTGTCTGTATTTCTTAAAACATTTATGAACATTGAACAGATGAATTTGTTTTAAACCTATTTTTTCATTTGAACACTTTTCCCGATGGTTTTTAATATGGATACTGTTCATCCCATATTGAATAAAGCAACTTTTACTTTATATAATATCTTGACCCAAATCATATTGTCTCCATAAATATTTTACAGTCTGTGGGCAACAAAATCATGATTACCACAGTCACGTCTGCACTGGCAGGTAATACACCATAAAACATGGGTTGTTTTCTCTCCTCTAGTTTTTGAGAGAGGGAATTGGTGTCTGCATTTGCCCAAGTGGGTTTTTTTTCTTTTCTCTTTTTTAACACTAACTAGCTCCTTTGGGGTAAGATGTTAGAAACATGGGTCTGTGCCAAGTTACTTTCTGTATAAAATTCATAAAAGAACAAGAAAACATGGCTCATTTTACTTCTTTCCAGCTGGTTTTCTCTGAAAGAAGAAAGTTTGAGGCTTTCATTATCCTGAATAATATAATGAAACTACTCCATGACTGACTGGGAAGAAGCTATAGTGCTATTGAAAAGAGCAAAGTAAAATAAAGTGGAGATATTTCTTTCTTTTAAGAGCTAGCAATCTTCTCTCCTTTTAGTGACTGATTTGTCACATACTTTGAAATTAGAGTATTTCATATAAACATCGATACTTTGAAAATGTGCTTAAAGAGATTCAGGAAAGATAATATGGTTTATAAGTTCCTTAGGTCACCTTTTGCTCTTATAGTACAAAAAGCACTGATACACTTGATCTCTCAGTGAAATGCAACCATCTTGATAATTGAACAAGGTGGGTTTTTGCATTAGTGCTTCTCTCCCCACAACCCCAGAAATGGTACAATCATTTTATTCTTGTTTAATTCTTACCTACTAAGGTAAGCTAAATAAAATTTGTATATTCAGTAAAAGATTTCTTTAAATATCTAGGAACCAGGCAGTCATTTCACAGAGAAACCCCTTTAGCATTTGTTTCTATTAATTAATTATCAGTCTAGCCAGAAACTACCCTGTCTAAATAGTTTTTAAAATAATAGAGAAGTAACAGAATGAATACACATTTTTGTGTTTATGATTTTTCTGTTGGCTCACGATAAAATAGCTATGTCACTTTTGTGTGAGGTAATAATAAAGTATGCTGCTGTGAATTTATGTAAGTATTCAGAGGAAGCTTGACTTGGCAATCAAATGATATTTAATACATGATATGATATAGTTCTTGGAAAGGCAAATGCAACCATCTCCATAGCACCTTATAATCACAACTGGATGGGTATAGTGACTATTGCTTGTGGACCTTCATGTCTTTCCTCCCAGCTTCTTCCTTCCAATAATAGACACTGCTTTGCTTGGGCAAGGGTTGGAAATACAAGCAAGGCAAAGCCTGGCTACAGTGAAAGCTGCGAGGGACAGGCACCAGTGTTCAACCAGCTTAACTGGGGGATTTTTCACATTGGTGCTTACGGAGAAAAAGTCTTTTTCTTTTGTATGTTTAAGACACTGTAAAGATGCAAATTTGGAGCTCCCAATCACTGAATCTCCTACAGTGGTTTCAGCAGTCCAGGAAATTGAAGTTGGCACGTAAAACAGATCAGAGATGAAGCAAAGGGAACTCTGATGGTGTTTAAATCTTGACTTCCATTTGTCCCCAAAGCAACTCTATTCCTCATTTTCACATAATCTGGTCATGTGAGGCAACAAATCCCTCATTTTAGCTGAAATATTTTTACTTGGGTTTCTTTCTTTCTCAGCAAAAATAGTCCTGACCAAGGAATGTATGAATACAATTAGCTTCTGTTAGATGTCAGTTTAGAAAGATTGAAGGTACACTTGGCCCAAATCTCTCTTCCATCAGTTTTTCAAGATCCTAGGAAAACCTTGAGATTCTAGTTCAAGCGTATATGTCCCCTACAATAAACAAGCATTAAGAAATTGTTTCTGATCTCTGGTTTGCAGATGTCAGAATAAATACAATATTATCTTCTTCTTCTCTTGAAAATCCTCTAAAGTACTAGAAGAATTTTTTACATTTATATATGCTAAGAAACTTTATTTTTATAAGATTAAATGTCTCTAGTAGTAAGACTAGAAACACAAACTCTATCTTAAACAAAATTGAGTGTTGTCTATTCCACCCAAATATAATTTTTTAAATGACAAAAGTAAAGATCACACAGAGGTACAGAATGTCACTTGTAACTACTGATCTCAAATAAAGAGGACTCAGTTCTTCAAAATACGTCAAAGTGCCCAGAAGATACAAATAAGGAAGCAAACATACTGATTCTGATAATGATATTGATTGCATGGATTACAGTTGGTAACTTGTGTAGGACCTCACTAACACGAAAAGAAGCAGGGAACGCTGGGCAGAATGAGGAAACGTATAGTCAGGCTATTTTTGCAGGAAGCAGTCTACATATGAGACACCATAGGGGAAAGTGAGTCTAAATTTCAAGCAGCCCTAGAGCTGCATATTCTCATTGCCTGAGAATAAATAAAGATTAAGACAATCCCCTACCCCAATACACACACACAAGAATCTTGAGAGTGAGCCAAGAACACTAACCCAGAACACTGAATTAGTCTCTCCTCTCCATGAAGCTCCTTCTGAACAAAATATTCAGGTAGAATTCTTATAATTTAAAAATGACTAATTATTCAAGATTATCACAATAGTATCTATATACAAATATTACAGATAAAAGGATAGACAAATGGCAGGCAAAAATAGTCAACACTATACATATATATGCATGCATGTGTGTACATATATATACGTACAAACGCATGCATATATAAAAAGTGCGATTAATACCTTGCCATAAACTAACGAAAGGTGAAATAAAGCAATATTTGATGGATATATAAACTGAAGGCAGCAACAGCTAGGATAAGAAAAGGAAGAGAAACTTAGAGGTCACAGTCACATTATAGTCAACACAAAACAAACGCTGCAGATTATACAGCTAGACATACAGAAGATAGGAGTGAGAAAAATGAGCAAAAGTAAATGAAAATGAACCTAGATATTAAAAATTTTTAGAAAGATAATAATAGATACAAGGTATGATAAAGGAGATTCAATATATGCATAACTGGTATTTCTGAAATGTGAAATCACAGTAAATAGGAAAAAAAATGTCAAAGGTTCTATAAAAGAAAATTTTCCAGGAAAAAATGTTTTCAAATAGACAAAAAGCTCACTATGCTCCAAATAGCTGTGAAAAGAAGAGAAGCAAAAAGCAAAGGAGAAAAGGAAAGATATAAGCATCTGAATGCAAAGTTCCAAAGACGAGCAAGAAGAGATAAGAAAGCCTTCTTCAGCAATCAATGCAAAGAAATAGAGGAAAACAACAGAATGGGAAAGACTAGAGATCTCTTCAAGAAAATCAGAGATACCAAAGGAACATTTCATGCAAAGATGGCTTAATAAAGGACAGAAATGGTATGGACCTAAAAGAAGCAGAAGATATTAAGAAGAGATGGCAAGAATACACAGAAGAACTGTACTAAAAAGATCTTCACGACCAATATAATCACGATGGTGTGGTCACTGACCTAGAGCCAGACATCCTGGAGTGTGAAGTCAAGTGGGCCTTAGAAAGCATCACTATGAACAAAGCTAGTGGAGGTGATAGAATTCCAGTTGAGCTATGCCAAATCCTGAAAGAGGATGCTGTGAAAGTGCTGCACTCAATATAGCAGCCAACTTGGAAAACTCAGCAGTGGCCACAGGACTGGAAAAGGTGAGTTTTCATTCCAATCACAAAGAAAGGCAATGCCAAAGAATGCTCAAACTACTGCACAACTGCACTCATCTCACACGCTAGTCAAGTAATGCTCAGAATTCTCCAAGCCAGGCTTCAGCAATATGTGAACTGTGAACTTCCTGATGTTCAAGCTGGTTTTAGAAAAGGCAGAGGAACCAGAGATCAAATTGCCAACATCCGCTGGATCATGGAAAAAGCAAGAGAGTTCCAGAAAAACATCTATTTCTGCTTTATTGACTATGCCAAAGCCTTTGACTGTGTGGATCACAATAAACTGTGGAAAATTCTGAAAGAGATGGGAATACCAGACCACTTGATCTGCCTCTTGAGAAATTTGTATGCAGGTCAGGAAGCAACAGTTAGAACTGGACATGGAACAACAGACTGGTTCCAAATAGGAAAAGGAGTACGTCAAGGCTGTATATTTTCACCCTGCTTTTGTAACTTCTATGCAGAGTACATCATGAGAAACGCTGGACTGGAAGAAGTACAAGCTGGAATCAAGATTGCCGGGAGAAATATCAATAACCTCAGCTATGCAGATGACACCACCCTTATGGCAGAAAGTGAAGAGGAACTAAAAAGCCTCTTGATGAAAGTGAAAGAGGAGAGTGAAAAAGTTGGCTTAAAGCTCAACATTCAGAAAATGAAGATCATGGCATCCGGTCCCATCACTTCATGGGAAATAGATGGGGAAACAGTGGAAACAGTGTCAGACTTTATTTTTCTGGGGGGCTCCAAAATCACTGCAGATGGTGATTGCAGCCATGAAATTAGAAGACGCTTACTCCTTGGAAGGAAAGTTATGACCAACCTAGACAGTATATTCAAAAGCAGAGACATTACTTTGCCAACAAAGGTTCATCTAGTCAAGGCTATGGTTTTTCCTGTGGTCATGTATGGATGCAAGAGTTGGACTGTGAAGAAGGCTGAGTGCCGAAGAATTGATGCTTTTAAACTGTGGTGTTGGAGAAGACTCTTGAGAGTCCCTAGGACTGCAAGGAGATCCAACCAGTCCATTCTGAAGGAGATCAGCCCTGGGATTTCTTTGGAAGGAATGATGCTAAAGCTGAAATTCCAGTACTTTGGCTACCTCATGCGAAGAGTTGACTCATTGGAAAAGACTCTGATGCTGGGAGGGATTGGTGGCAAGAGGAGAAGGGGACGACAGAGGATGAGATGGCTGGATGGCATCACTGACTCGATGGACATGAGTCTCAGTGAACTCCGGGAGTTGGTGATGGACAGGGAGGCCTGGCGTGCTGTGATTCATGGGGTCGCAAAGAGTCGGACACGACTGAGCGACTGATCTGATCTGATCTGATGCTCCAGATGGGAAAAATAATGATACAAACGGTCATATCCTAGTAAAGAAGCTAAAATTAAAATATAAAGAAAGATTGCCTTAAGCTATAAAAGTGCTGCACTCATTATGCCAACTATTTGGAAAACTCAGCAGTGGCCACAGACTGGAAAAGGTCAGTTTTCATTCCAATCCCAAAGAAAAGCAATGCAAAAGAATGGCCAAACTACCACACAATTGCACTCATTTCACATGCCAGCAATATTATGCTCAAAATCTTACAAGCTAGGCTTCAGCAGTATGTGAACTGAGAACTTCTAGATGTACAAGCTGGATTTAGGAAACACAGATGAACCAGAGATTAAAAAGCCAACATACTCTGGATCATAGAAAATGCAAAGGAATTAAAAAAGAAAATCTAATTTTGCTTCATTGACATTGCTAAACCTTTGACTGTGTGGATCACAACAAACAATTAAATACTCTTAAAGGGATGGGAATACCAGACCACCTTACCAGTCCCCTGAGAAACCTGTATGCAGGACAAGAAGCAACAGTTAGAACTTGACATGGAACAATGGACTAGTTCAAAATAGGGAAAGGAGTACTGCAAGGCTGTATATTGTCACCTGCTTATTTAATTTATATTCAGAGATCAGTTCAGTTCAGTCGCTCAGTTGTGTCCGACTCTTTGTGACCCCATGAATCACAGCACGCAAGGCCTCCCTGTCCATCACCAACTCCCGGAGTTCACTCTGACTCACGTCCATTGAGTCAATGATGCCATCCAGCCATCTCATCCTCTGTCGTCCCCTTCTCCTCTTGCCACCAATCCCTCCCAGCATCAGAGTCTTTTCCAATGAGTCAACTCTTTGCATGAGGTGGCCAAAGTACTGGAGTTTCAGCTTTAGCATCAGTCCTTCCAAAGAACACCTAGGACTGATCTCCTTTAGAATGGACTGGTTGGACTTCCTTGCAGTCCAAGGGACTCTCAAGAGTCTTCTCCAACACCACAGTTCAAAAGCATCAATTCTTCGGCGCTCAACCTTCTTCACAGTCCAACTGTCACATCCATACATGACCACTGGAAAAACCATAGCCTTGACTAGATGAACCTTTGTTGGCAAAGTAATGTCTCTGCTGTTCAATATGTTATATAGGTTGGTCATAACTTTCCTTCCAAGGAGTAAGTGCCAGGCTGCGACAGTGCAGGAGCAGCCAGGAGGAGCTACCCTCCTACCGAGGCCAGGGGAGGTGGCCTGGAGGACTTAGCCCAGGTCCAAGGTCAGGAGGGGCCATGGTGAGGAGATACCCCTTATCCAAGGTAAGGAGCAGCAGCTGCGCTTTGCTGGGGCAGCCGTGAAGAGATACACCATGTCCAAGGTTAGAGAAACCCAACTAAGACGGTAGGTGTTGCAAGAGGGCATCAGAGGGCAGACACACTGAAACCATACTCACAGAAAACTAGTCAATCTAATCACACTAGGACCACAGCCTTGTCTAACTCAATGAAACTAAGCCATGCCCTGTGGGGCCACCCAAGACGGACGGGTCATGGTGGAGAGGTCTGACAGAATGTGGTCCACTGGAGAAGGGAATGGCAAACTACTTCAGTATTCTTGCCTTGAGAACCCCATGAACAGTATGAAAAGGCAAAATGATAGGATACTGAAAGAGGAACTCCCCAGGTCAGTAGGTGCCCAATATGCTACTGGAGACCAGTGGAGAAATAACTCCACAAAGAATGAAGGGATGGAGGCAAAGCAAAAACAGTACCCAGCTGTGGATGTGACTGGTGATAGAAGCAAGGTCCAATGCTGTAAAGAGCAATATTGCATAGGAACCTGGAATGTTAGGTCCATGAATCAAGGCAAATTGGAAGTGGTCAAACAGGAGATGGCAAAAGTGAATGTCGACATTCTAGGAATCAGCGAACTAAAATGGACTGCAATGGGTGAATTTAACTCAGATGACCATTGTATCTACTACTGCGGGCAGGAATCCCTCAGAAGAAATGGAATAGGCATCATGGGCTACAAAAGAGTCTGTAATGCAGTACTTAAATGCAATCTCAAAAACGACAGAATGATCTCTGTTCGTTTCCAAGGCAAACCATTCAATATCACGGTAATCCAAGTCTATACCCCAACCAGTAACGCTGAAGAAGCTGAAGTTGAATGGTTCTATGAAGACCCACAAGACCTTTTAGAAGTAACACCCAAAAAAGATGTCCTTTTCATTATAGGGGACTGGAATGCAAAAGTAGGAAATCAAGAAACACCTGGAGTAACAGGCAAATTTGGCCTTGGAATATGGAATGAAGCAGGGCAAAGACTAATAGAGTTTTGCACAGAGAACACACTGGTCATAGAAAACACCCTTTTCCAAAAACACAAGAGAGGACTCTATACAAGGACATCACCAGATGGTCAACACCGAAATCAGATTGATTATATTCTTTGCAGCCAAAGATGGAGAAGCTCTATACAGTCAGCAAAAACAAGACCGGGAGCTGACTGTGGCTCAGATCATGAGCTCCTTATTGCCAAATTGAGACTTAAATTGAAGAAAGTAGGGAAAACCACTAGACCATTCAGGTATGACTTAAATCAAATCCCTTATGATTATATTCAGAGTACATCATGTGAAATGCTGGGCTGTATAAAGCACAAGGTAGAATCAAGATTACCAGGAGAAATATCAGTTCAATAACCTGAGATATGTAGATGACACCACCCTAATGGCACAAAGAGAAAAGGAACTAAAGGGCCTCTTGATGAAGGTGAAAGAGGAGAGTGAAAAAGCTGGCTCAAAACTCAACATTCAAGAAATGAAGATATGGCATCCAGTCCCGTAGTGAAAGTCATTCAGTTGTGTCCGACTCTTTGCAACCCCATAGACTATACAAGTTCATGGAACTCTCCAGGCCAGAATACTGAAGTGGACAGCTTTTCCCTTCTCTAGGGGATCTTCCCAGCCCAGGGATCTAACCCAGGTCTCCCTCATTGCAGGCAGATACTTTACCAACTGAGCTATGAGTGATGATAGGTGGGGAAATCATGGCAAATAGATGGGGAAAATGTGGAAACAGTGACAGTTTTCCTTTTCTTGGGCTCCAAAATCCCTACAGATGGTGACTGCAGCCACAAAATTAAAAGACACTTGCTCCTTGGAAGAAAAGCTGTGACAAACCTAGACAGTGTATTAGAAAGCAGAGACATCACTTTACTGACAAAGGTCTGCATATTCAAAGCTATGGTTTTTCCAGTAGTCATGCATGGATGTGAGAGTTGGACTATAAAAAAGGCTGAATGCCAAAGAATTGACGCTTTTGAACTATGGTGCTGGAAAAGACTCTTGAGAGTCCCTTGGACTGCAAGGAGATCAAGCCAGTCCATCCTAAAGGAAATCAACCCTGAATATTCATTCATGGGAAGGACTGATGCTGAAGGTGAAGCTCCAATACTTTGGCCACTTGATGCGAAGGGCTGACTCATTGGGAAAGACCCTGATTCTGGGAAAGATTGAAGGTGGGAAGAGAAGGGGATGACAGAGAATGAGATGGTTGGATGGCATCACTGACTCAATGGACATGAGTTTGAGCAAACTCAGAGAGAAAGTGAAGGACAGGGAAGCCTTGGCACTGAATTCATGGGGTCACAAAGAGTCGAACATGACTTAGTGACTGAATAGCAACAGTAAGGAGAGAAATTCAGATTAGCCTCAGATTTGTCCACAATAAACTTCAAATGGAAACGAGTTGTCCAACAAGCTTTAAGTTTGCAGAGAAAGTATAATCACGGTGACTAATGACGATTCTCCTTGCCTAGGGAAAGCTTCAGAAGGGTACCTGAAAATAGCAGAGGAGTTAGAAAGGTTAGCAAGGCACTGTGGATGTCGAGTCACTTTTGTTTCCTGACTGCCTTCTTGTTTCATTATTTTTAAATTAAGAAACTGCCTGTTTCTCCCTACTTCCCCATGATCTGTAATTTGGATTTTCAAGACACTGTAAAGACAAAAGTTTGGAGCTACCAATCACTGAATCCCCTACAGTGGTTTCAGTCAGTCCAGGAAATTGAAGCTGATCCATAAAGGGACACATAATTCCTGCAGTTCCAGACAGGAGTTTTCCCCTGTTAGTTGTAGAATAGTGAACAACATATATCTGTTCCCATCTAAAATAATCCTTGTATTTCTACACTGAATTCTAGTCTGGCCCCATGATAGTCAAGGTTTTTGCTCTTGCAAATATACTTTTTTTTTTGGTTTATTATCTTTCTTTTCTGTTGTTTCATCACTAGAACATATTGCCTTTTCCCCATTTGGATTTGTTTTCTCATCCCTGTTTCTCTCTTCAACTCTCTTGCTAGATTTTTCTCCCAGCAGGTCACTAAAAAACTCTCTGTTAATGTCTTCAGCCACTTTCATCTTTCCAAATATAATCATCTGTCACTCTTCACATTCTATCCTTTGGCCTAACTAACATGATCACAGAATCTAGAGGATGTATACCCTGTTTTGGATTTATTGGGGTTAAATAGACTTCTGTGGGAATAACTTAGAGCAAAAGCCTCTTAAAAGACCCACAGCCACCATAGAGTTTTCAAAATAATCTTTATAACCCCAAATTAGCCTTGTTACTTTAAAACACAGTTCACCAGAAATGGTGCCAATAAAATGGCAGAATAGGAAGTCCGAGCCCTCTTTTCATCCTCCTACAAAAACACAGATTTAACAATGCTCTATGGATCAAATAACTCTATGAAAACATAGTTCATTTCACAATTAAGGACTCTACTTCTATTCTTGAAGTCTTCTTTATTTAGAGTCTGTGTTTAAGCCAGGTGTTTTTATTTTTTTTATTTTTTATTTTTTTAAACTTTACAATATTGTGTTAGTTTTGCCAAATATCGAAATGAATCCACCACAGGTATACATGTGTTCCCCATCCTGAACCCTCCTCCCTCCTCCCTCCCCATACCATCCCTCTGGGTCGTCCCAGTGCACCAGCCCCAAGCATCCAGTATCGTGCATCGAACCTGGACTGGCAACTCGTTTCATACATGATATTATACATGCTTCAATGCCATTCTCCCAAATCTTCCCACCCTCTCCCTCTCCCACAGAGTCCATAAGCCTGTTCTATACATCAGTGTCTCTTTTGCTGTCTCGTACACAGAGTTATTGTTACCATCTTTCTAAATTCCATATATATGCGTTAGTATACTGTATTGGTGTTTTTCTTTCTGGCTTACTTCACTCTGTATAATAGGCTCCAGTTTCATCCACCTCATTAGAACTGATTCAAATGTATTCTTTTTAATGGCTGAGTAATACTCCATTGTGTATATGTACCACTGCTTTCTTATCCATTCATCTGCTGATGGACATCTAGGTTGCTTCCATGTCCTGGCTATTATAAACAGTGCTGCGATGAACATTGGGGTACACGTGTCTCTTTCCCTTCTGGTTTCCTCAGTGTGTATGCCCAGCAGTGGGATTGCTGGATCATAAGGCAGTTCTATTTCCAGTTTTTTAAGGAATCTCCACACTGTTCTCCATAGTGGCTGTACTAGTTGCATTCCCACCAACAGTGTAAGAGAGTTCCCTTTTCTCCACACCCTCTCCAGCATTTATTGCTTGTAGACTTTTGGATCACAGCCATTCTGACTGGCGTGAAATGGTACCTCATAGTGGTTTTGATTTGCATTTCTCTGATAATGAGTGATGTTGAGCATCTTTTCATGTGTTTGTTAGCCATCTGTATGTCGTCTTTGGAGAAATGTCTATTTAGTTCTTTGGCCCATTTTTTGATTGGGTCATTTATTTTTCTGGAGTTGAGCTGGAGGAGTTGCTTGTATATTTTTGAGATTAGTTGTCAGTTGCTTCATTTGCTATTATTTTCTCCCATTCTGAAGGCTGCCTTTTCACCTTGCTAATAGTTTCCTTTGTTGTGTAGAAGCTTTTAAGTTTAATTAGGTCCCATTTGTTTATTTTTGCTTTTATTTCCAATATTCTGGGAGGTGGGTCATAGAGGATCCTGCTGTGATGTATGTCGGACAGTGTTTTGCCTATGTTCTCCTCTAGGAGTTTTATGGTTTCTGGTCTTACATTTAGATCTTTAATCCATTTTGAGTTTATTTTTGTGTATGGTGTTAGAAAGTGTTCTAGTTTCATTCTTTTACAAGTGGTTGACCAGTTTTCCCAGCACCACTTGTTAAAGAGATTGTCTTTAATCCATTGTATATTCTTGCCTCCTTTGTCAAAGATAAGGTGTCCATATGTGCGTGGATTTATCTCTGGGCTTTCTATTTTGTTCCATTGATCTATATTTCTGTCTTTGTGCCAGTACCATACTGTCTTGATGACTGTGTAAGCCAGGTGTTTTTAACATGATGCCTATAGACCCCTTAATAATTCTCAAGTGGTCTTTAGAGAGACTGTGAACTCCCTTAATTCTTATGCAAATTTTGTATAAACTTACAAATGAACATTGTTTTTATGGGGAGAAGGCCCACAGCTTTCAACAAATTGATATACATGAATTAAAGAAAGGTTGGGGAGGTACCACAGTGCACATGTGAGACTGTTTTTAAAAGCATAATATCCTGCAGCCCAATCAGACAAGAAAAACAAATAAAAGGAATTCAGTTTAGAGAGAAAGAAGCAAAACTGTCTCTGCTTGCAGATGACAGGATACTATGTATAAAAATATCCTAAAGATGCCACCAAAAAACTACTAGAACTACCAATGAATTCAGTAAAGTTGCAGGATACAAAATTAACATACAGAAATCTGTTGCATTTCTATTCACTAACAGCAAACTATCAAAAAGAGAAATTAGGAGAACAATCTCATTTACAACTGCACCAAAAGCAACAAAATATCAGGGAATAAATCTAAACAAAATGGTAAAAGATCTGCACTCAGAAAGCTCTAAGGCATTGAGGAAAGAAATTAAGGATCACAAACAAATGGAAGAATGCATTGTGCTCATGGATTGAAAGAATTAATATTGTTAAAATGACCATACTACCCCAGGCAATCCACAGATTCAGTGCAACCCCTATCAAAGTACCAATAGCATTTTTCGTAGAACTAGAACAAATAACTCTAAGATTTTTACAGGAACACAAAAGACATCAATTAGCCAAAAGAATCTTGAGAAGGAAGATGAAAGAGCATGAAAGTATCATGCTCTGTTCAAACTAGACTGCAAAGCTATGGGCCCTTCAGTCTTGAAGCTGGGCAGGTACAGGACTTGCAGGCCTGCAGGATGCAGTCCACTAATCAGAGCAATGTTTTATTGGCACAAACACACACACATAGATCAATGGAACAGAATAAAACGCTGAGAAATGAACCCATACTTACATGGGCAAATATTCCATGACAAAGAAGGCAAGGGTATAAAATGGGGAAAAGAGATAGCCTTTTCAGTACATAATGTTAGGAAAACTGGACTGCTAAATCACTTCAGTAGTGTCCGACTCTGTGCGACCCCATAGATGGCAGCCCACCAGGCTCCCCCGTCCCTGGGATTCTCCAGGCAAGAACACTGGAGTGGGTTGCCATTTCCTTCTCCAGGAAAACTGGACAGTTACATGTAAAAGAGCCCAATTGGACTAACCTCTCATACCATGTACAAAAATAAACTCAAAATAGATGAAAGATTTAAATGTGAAACCTGAAACCGTAAAACTTCTAGAGGAAAACATATGTAATATGCTCTTTGACATTGGTCTTAGCAATTTTTTTTGGATCTGATTCGTCAGGCAAGGACAAAAAGCAAAATAAACAAATGGGACAACATAAAACTAAAAGGTTTTACATCAACAAAGCAAAAAGGTCACTTACTGAATGTGATAAGCTATATCTGATAAGGGGTAATATCCAAAATACATAAAGAACTCATACAACTCAACATCGAAAAACAAAAATTAAAAATGAGCAGAGGGCTTGAACAGATATTTTACCAAAGAGGCCAACAGACACATGAAAAGATGCTCAGCATCACTTCAACATCACTAATCATCTGGGAAATGCAAATCAAACCCACAATAAGGTATCACCTCCACCCGTTGCAAAGGCTGTTATCAGATAGACAATAAATAACAAGTGCTGGTAAGAATGATGGAGAAAAGGAAACTCTTTTGTACTGTTGGTGGGGAGGTAAGTTGGTGCAGCCACTATAGAAAACAGCACAGAGATTCCTCAAAAAAATTAAAAATGGAACTACCATATGATCTAGCAATTCTACATCTGGGTTTTATCTGAAGATTTAAAAAAGCACTAATTCAAAAAATATTTGCACCTTTATGTTTGTTGCCACATCATTCACAATAGTCAAGACATGGAAACAACCTAAGTGCACATCAGTAGATGAATAGAGAAGTTTAGATAGACAGATATAGATCAATAGATGAATAAAGCTTTATATACGTATACACACACACACACATAAAGAATGAAATCCTGCCATTTGCAGCAACATAGATGAACCTAGAAGGCAATGAGTACTCTTGCCTGGAAAAATCCCATGGGCGGAGGAGGCTGGTGGGTATAGTCCATGGGGTCGCTAAGAGTCAGACACGACTGAGCGACTTCACTTTCACTTTTCACTTTCATGCATTGGAGAAGGAAATAGCAACCCACTCCAGTGTTCTTGCCTGGAGAATCCCAGGGATGGGAGAGCCTGGTGGGCTGCCATCTATGGGGTCGCACAGAGTCGCACACCACTAAAGCAACTTAGCAGCAGCAGCAGCAGCAGTAGCAGATGGACCTAGAGGGTATTAGGGCAAGTGAAATAAGCAAAAGAAAGATAACGTAAGATACCTTTATGCGTGGAATCTAGAATACAAAATGAATTATTAAATATAACAAGCCAAAAATGGGCTTCTAGATATGAATAACAAGCAGGAGGGTGCTAGAAGTGGGATGCTATGAGTGAAATAGATGGGGAAGCTTGCTGCTGCTGCTGCTGCTGCTGCTGCTAAGTCGCTTCAGTCGTGTCCGACTCTGTGCGACCCCATAGTCGGCAGCCCACCAGGCCCTGCTGTCCCTGGGATTCTCCAGGCAAGAATACTGCAGTGGGTTGCCGTTTCCTCCTCCAATGCATGAAAGTGAAAAGTGAAAATGAAGGTGCTTAGTCATGCCCAACTCTTGGCGACTCTATGGACTGCAGCCTACCAGGCTCCTCCGTCCATGGGATTTTCCAGGCAAGAGTACTGGAGTGGGTGCCATTGCCTTCTCCCGTGGGGGAGCTTAAGAGGTACAAACTTCCAGGTGCGAAATAAATGAGTCATAGGGATGAAATGTACAGCTTGGGGAATATAGGCAATATAATTAATTAATTATCTCTGAGTGGTTACAGAGGGTAACTCGACTAATCAGGGTGATCATTTTGTAATTTATAAACATATTGAATCACTGTGTAGTACATAGAGAACTAACATGGTGTTGTAGGCTGATTATACTTCAAAAACAATCTGAGAAAAAGAAATTAGATTACTACCAGAAGTGGAGAATGAGGGGAGGAGACACTGGATGAGGACATGAAGAGGTACAAACTTCCAGTTATTAGATAAATAAGTACTGAGAATGTAATGACTACAGCATGATTAATATAAGTAACGCTGCTCTATGTTACATATGAAAGTTGTCAAAAGAGTAAGTCATAATGTTCTTGTCATAAGGAAAATGACCTTTTTGTTTTATTTTGTATCTATATGATATGATGGACCTTCACTAAACTTACTGTGGTAATTTCCTTGTGGTAATCAAGGCAAATCACTAAACCTATACAGACTCGTATGTCAATTACATCTCAATAAAATTGGAAGAAAAAAATATACGATACTCAAAATATTATCATGCTCTTTCTTACAAACTATTTTGACCCTTTGTGTTAAAAAGGAAAACTGACAGAGGGATAATTTCTATGAATGAATCATGTTTATGTCCGGAAGTGTTTAATTCCGTGAGGCATCTTAGCAAAAGGAGCAGAGACGTGCTTTAGAAGTGAAGGTACCTAGTCCTCGTGTGCTACCAATCAGCTGGGCTGGGCTGGGCCGTGGAGTTTCATTCACTAAGACTGGACTTTGGAGATCCAGCCACAACCTTCTGTTCTCTTTCCTCCCTTTTCCTCTCCCTTTATCTCAAACCATTATTCGAGAAGTAGTTATTTAGCAGGGAGAATCAGCCCCACTTCCCCAATCAACATCTTTCTCTCTCTCCCTGCCAAGAATTGGGGGGCGGGGGGAGTACTGGGTTTGGCAGCTGTCAACCCATCATTACGGGCTCATTGTCCCATCTGCACCCCATAGACTGGTGCAGTCACAGGGGGTTTTACCCAAACAGGCTCCCAGGGGAACAGTAACATACCTCTTGATTTGGCCCGTGAAGTTATACTTGTGATTATTAATAGACAAGATAAGAGGCTAGTGCTCTATTCATCCATGCTAGAGCTAATTATTCAATTTGATCTAAGCTGATTAGAATACTGATAGATAACCCACACCATGTTTAGAGCTACAGCCAGCAGTGGCCAAGAGCCTTGACACAGTGTTTGGGTTTATCAGGGAGAAAAGGAGGGCGGGGGTAGGGTGGGGGGGAAGGGAGAAGCTGCTTTGGTTGATTAGCGATGTGCTGCATGGGACCATTTATAATGAAGCATATCATTTAAATTTTCCTTTACAAATGAGTCCAACACTCGTTGCAGACTGCAGGCTCTGTTAATTGTCACAAACATTGCCTTTTTTTTTTTTTAACATTATTAGCTCTTTGGCAGGATCTCCATTGTTGACTAAAAACTTGGCATGATCAGGGCTTGCTGAATAATTTAGGTGGTTGGCAGCTGGAGAAGGAGAACACACACATCCAGGCAGACAGACATGCTGCTTGAGCTCTTTATGTAATAGGATTGTATACAAAGCAGAGTATAGTCAGCAGTGACTTCTGTGTCTGTTTATAGGTAAACACTGATGTTAGTTTTATAGGAAAACTGGAGGGACACTTCTCACAAATTGTATGCAGCATACGAGACAGATGCACTGGAGGACTGTTCAAATGACTCGGATCATCTCCGACTCTCACAGAATGTGATTGCTGGAGTTTTCACCCGCCAGTACTTACACTGCCTCTTCAGTGGGGTATCTGAGGCCTTAACTGCTGGCTACAGTAGCTCTGATAGGAAGCAGAGGTACCTAAAGCCCTGAAAACTTTCAAGCAGCAGACCAGAAAGATTCTTGAGTCACAGAGACCCTGAGATGCCCTCATTTAGGAAGTCCATGTGTATAATTATGGTTGGTGGGAACATACTACCACTGTCTTAGGTGGAAGGCCAAAAGGAAGGTCGCAAACAGAATGGGAAGTACTTAAGTACACACGTGATACTTTTGTTCATTAACCAGATACATGGATTCTCTTTTGACTGAGCATACTGTACTATCAGGACTCCACAAGATTTGAAAGACAAAAATTCAACTCAAACCTTCTTAAACCAATAAGATTTATCCACCCAGGTAAGTGGAAACACAGAGGTGGAACTGGGTGGATAAAGACTCAAATATTCATACCGAGATACTGTGTTTCTGCCTCCACCATTGGAATTTTCTTCTTTTCATTCTCAAAAAGGCTCATCTTTTTAACAATTGGCCACCACAACTTCAGCCTCATACCACGGCCTATGCAAAGTCAGTAAAAAAGACTGAGTGAGATGGCACCAATGACAAGTCTTGGATTGAGTCTTAAAGTTCTGAAGATTAAGCAATATTACCGTTCCTTCCTAAAGCATTTACCAGAGAGCTGGGGCTGGGTTTGAGGGAGAGTAAGATACCCAAATAAAAATTGAGAAGTAAGAATATTGGATGACCAAAAAAAAAAATTTACAGTATAATGGGTACAGTTTTCGTTAGCTTGTTTTGTTTTAGAAGCTGAGGTCAGTTTCTACTTATCTGTCCTATCTGCTGGTCTGAAGATAGTTTTTGAACAACAAAATATATTAATGAAATAATTAAGTGAGTGTAAGAAAGGCAATGCAAAAGAATGCTCAAACTACTACACAATTGCACTCATCTCACACACTAGTAAAGTAATGCTCAAAATTCTCCAAGCCAGCCTTCAGCAATACATGAACCATGAAGTTCCAGATATTCAAGCTGGTTTTAGAAAAAGCAGAGGGACCAGAGATCAAATTGCCAACCACTGGATCATCTAAAAAGCAAGAGAATTCCATGTAAACATCTATTTCTGCTTTATTGACTAAGCCAAAGTCTTTGGCTGTGTGGATCACAATAAACTGTGGAAATTTCTGAAAGAGATGGGAATACCAGACCGCCTGATCTGCCTCTTGAGAAATCTGTATGCAGGTCAGGAAGCAACAGTTAGAAGTGGACATGGAACAACAGACTGGTTCCAAATAGCAAAAGGAGTATGTCAAGGCTGTATATTGTCACCCTGCTTATTTAACTCATATGCAGAGTGCATCATGAGAACGCTGGGCTGGAAGAAGAACAAGCTGGAATCAAGATTACTGGGAGAAATATCAGTACCCTCAGATATGCAGATGACACCACCCTTATGGCAGAAAGTGAAGAAGAACTAAAGAGCTTCTTGATGAAAATGAAAGATGAGAGTGAAAAAGTTGGCTTAAAGCTCAACATTCAGAAAACTAAGATCATGGCATCTGGTTCCATCACTTCATGGCAAATAGATGGGGAAACAGTGGAAACAGTGGCTGACTTTACTTTTATGGGCTCCAAAATCACTACAGATGGTGATTTCAGCCATGAAATGAAAAGACGTTTACTCCTCAGAAGGAAAGTTATGACCAACCTAGATAGCATATTAAAAAGCAGAGACAGTACTTTGCCAACAAAGGTCCATCTAGTAAAAGCTATGGTTTTTCCAATAGTCATGTATGGATGTGACATTTATACTATAAGGAAAGTTGAGCGCTGAAGAATTGATGCTTTTGAACTGTGGTGTTGGAGAAGACTCTTGAGCATCCCTTGGACTGCAAGGATATCCAACCAATACATCCTAAAGGAGATCAGTCCTGGGTATTCATTGGAAGGACTGATGTTGAAGCTGAAATTCCAATACTTTGGCCACCTGATGCAAAGAGCTGACTCATTTGAAAAGACCCTGATGCTGGGAAAGACTGAAGGAAGGAGGAGAAGGGGACGACAGAGGATGAGATGGTTGGATGGCATCACCGTCTCAATGGAGATGAGTTTGGGTGAACTCTGGCAGTTGGTGACGGATGGGAGGCCCAGCATGCTGTGGTCCATGGGGTCACAAAGAGTCAGATACAACTGAGTGACTGAACTGAACTGAGTGAGTGTATAGCCATAATCAGACCTATTCAAGCCTTGATGATGCAACAAGAGCTAGATCCCCAGACGTACATAACCATGGTACAATGAAAATTTCCTTAGAGAGCAATAAGCTGAGTACTTGTGCACTAGCGTGGCCACATGCCCAGCCTATAGAAGGTCAGGTCAGCCATCTCTGATCCCAAGCTCCATAGTCATTTCCTGTCTGTGCTAAATACACTGATCCTTGAACTTTAGGTGCTCTTCTGATAGGAGAGGAACCCAGAGCCTTCGAAAAGCTGTTTTAGTATCCTCATTTTTTAAAATCTGCTTGATTATCAGGTTTGTAGAAAATCAAGGTGCAAATTATGTGTGTCTGAGTATAAGTCCTGTCTTGTCAACTTTTTTATTAGGACCATCCTTTATAGTTTGCCTACCACATGCAAAATTTCACAGCAGAGCTAAGTCAATTGACCCTTATCAGGGTAGAATCCATGATCATGAAGCTATCCAACTGTGCTGATCTGCCATTTGCGGAGGTTTCATAGGATGTCATAAGCATATTCAAACTGTGCAACTTCCAATATGTGGATCTGCTCCATGTTCTTACTAGCAAGAACTATCTTGATTCTAGCCTTTTAAGAGTTCTATTTTTTTAAGGGCTTCCCTCTTAGCTCAGTTGGTAAAGGATCTGCCTGCAATGCAGGAGACCCTGGTTCGATTTCCAGGTTGGGAAGATCCCCTGGAGAAGGGATAGGCTACACACTCCAGTATTCTTGGGCTTCCCTTATGGTTCAGCTGGTAAAAAATCTGCCTGCAATTCAGGAGACCTGGATTTGATCCTTGGGTTGAGAAGATCCTCTGGAGAAGGGAAAGGCTGCCCACTCCAGTATTCTGGCCTGGAGAATTCCATGTGTACAGTCCACAGAGTTGCAAAAAGTCAGACATGACTGAGTGGCTTTTCATCTGTTTTTTGAAGAGCAGCAAACAGCACTGTGACTTGCATCACAGGAATGTCTCCCACCGTGGTTAGCTCCCTCATCTGCTTTTTCACAGGGTGCCAATCCACAGTATAATTTTGCCAATGAAGATTGAATCTTCTGACCAATCAATTCTGCAACTTTTGTGCAGACAAAATAAATGATATGTAGATATTGTAGGATTCTAATAGGACTGGTAAAAGTGAAGGATACTGATTGCTACTTCATATATACATATATAAACACATAAGATATATACCCTATGTGTGTTTTTTTATCATCTTGAGTCAAGAGAAAAGATACTGTAACTAATATGACAGAATCAAAAAAATCAAGAAATTTAAACTATAAAAATTAAAGGAAAAAATTTAAATATTTGTTATGTTCTTTTTAACCTTTTGATTTCCCAAATCTTTCGATTTCTGTCTTGCTCCTTCATTCACTCCTTAATTATTTATTTATTTACTTACTTGTTCATTCTACACATGAGTTTTAAGCAATTAATAGATGTCAACACTATGTCAGATCCTGGGAATGAATGTAAGATTTAAAAAAAAAAACATACACACAATCAAAGTCTTTTGGAGATTAAATACAGTGAGGTGAGACACATCTGTCAATACTCGATTAAAATCCCTTAGCAAGAGTTACAAGAAGATTGCACAGAGCTCTTATTGGAGGTGTGGAATTGTCAGGGAACAGTCGTTGGTGGAAGTGATGTCAAAGACAAGTCCTAAAGTTCTAGCCATATTAACTACAGGTAAGAGGTTTGCCAAAGACTGGGAAGAAAGAGAAATATCAGTGTTAGGGAAAGGCCAAGAAAGTATTCTTGAAGCCTAGAATGCCAGGAACAAATGAAATTGGAAAGGTAATCAGAACCAAGTCATAAAGGAATAAAAATATACCCCTTATATGTTTGGATTTGATCACAAAAGATCATTCTTGAAGAAGAATTCAGGGTAAAGATTGATTTAAGAAGATCAGCAAGAGCAATTACATAAAATGATAAAAATCTGAAAGAAGGAAGACAATGGCAGTGAAGAGGGATGGAAGGACACAGAATCAAGAGATTTAAGGAGATAGAACCGATGACATTTAATTCATTCTTCCTTCTAACAGTTTCTAGCACAGGTTATTCTCTTCCTTTGACTTCCTCTTCCACCTAACATTTCTAAAACCCACCAGCCTCTCTATTGTCTACTATGACTCTTTTGTACTTCCTCCAGTTAAATGAAGAAATATAGCTCATATATTTACCTAATAGCCCACTCACTATGGTAAAACATTCAGAAATCTTTAAAACCACTCTCCTCAGTAGTGTGAAAATTTGAATATGCCACAAAAATCAAATGCTTTTGCCAAAGTAACACTACCATGTTGCACAAACAGGGGTATCACTCAAACAGAGGTCAGTGGAGCTGTGATGCCGCAGTCTTACACTTAGGTTCAGGTTGCTAGGACAGTGGACAGTTATTAACATGACATCCTTGGGCTTCTGTATGTACCTTCATTCTGGCTTCTAGAGCTGCCACTCAAACCGTAAGAAGAAGTTTAATTACAAATACACACAAAAGCAATATTTGTTTCTCTGTGTATTCTGGTTATAGGTGTGGTTCTGAACCAACAAAAACTACAAGCTGAATATAACACAAGCATTTGAATCTCATTTCTAACAATATTATTGGTATCCTTGTGTTTCCAGAATGAACATCTGATTACTATTAAACTTTATTCTCTTAGAAAAATAATTCTCTTCAATTACATAAGCATTTTAGAATTGTAGCCAAAGAAATATGTTTCAGTAGTTCCTTACAGTATACATTTCATTACATATTAATGAATCAAACAAATCAATGTTTTAATAGACCATTAAATGACTTTTTCATGCTTGCATCCATCCTTCTAAACATGCAATCAGATGAAGTCAGATCTACATTATGGCTGCAGATTAAAAGCATCATGGCTCATAAGTTTCTCCAGATATAATTTTAAGCAAGTTTCAGGAAATATATGACACTGATGAATTCCAAAATCCTTGATTTTACTTCTCTCTGTTACCTTTGTAGTAACTAAGTGATGACATTGGAGTCACATGAAAAAGTAGCCAACAGATTCAGAAAACTGTATGAAGAGCCAACTAAAAAGGATGTGTGTGTCCATAACCATTAGTGAATAATTGGTGGCCCTTGGAAGCAGGAAATATTCTACTAGCAAAATGTTGTAAGAAAAAGGAGATGAAAGACTTAGCATCCATAGTTCAAGTGACTAACAAAATTTTACTATAGATATTTGAGGCCTATTTTTAGTGCTTTAAAAAGCTACTGTGATGACCACATTATGCAGTTTTCAAATTGTAGCATATATTTGGGATGAGGCACAAGTCCTCAGAAGGCTCTTTTTAATATCCCATCCTCACTGTAAAATTGAGACAGAGTTGTATTTCCTTTTTTAAAATGTTTATTTCATATTGGAAAATAGTTGATCAGCAATGTTGTGTTAGTTTCAGGTACAAAACATTTTCAGATTCTTTTCATATTTAGAATACTACAGAATACTGAGCAGAGTTCACTGTGCTATACAGTAGGTCTTGTTGGTTGTCTATATTAAACATTAATATAACAGTGTGTCAGCCGTTTCCCTCCTCCCTTACCCTCTTGGTAACCATCCTCTCCTTCTTTAGGTCTGTGAGTTTGCTTCTGTTTTGGAAATAAGTTCATTTGTATCATTTTTAAGATTCTGCATATAAGCAACATCCTTGAGATGTGTCTTTCTCTGTTTGGCTTACTTCACTTGGTATTATAATCTCCAGTCCATCTATATTCCTCTAAATGGCATTATTTCATTCATTTTAATGGCTGAGTAATATTCCAGTGTGTGTGTGTATGTGTGTGTGTGTACACACCACATCTTCTTTATCCATTTACTTACCAATGGACATTTGGGTTGCTTCCATGTCTTGGCTATTGTAGTCAGTGCTACAATGAACACTGGAGGGCATGTGTCCTTTTGAACCATGTTTTTCTCCAGATACATGCTCAGGAGTGAGACTGCAGGGTCATATGGTAGCTCTGTTTTTAGTTTCCTAAGAAACCTTTATACTATTCTTCATAGTGGCTGTATCAATTTACAGTCCCATCAACAGTGTAGGGGAGTTTCTGAAAAAAATAATTGCATTTGATAATCTGAACAAATGTCTTGTTAAATGCGGTTTTATTTTAAGTAACAGTATCTGGTGGATGGGGATGGTCTGAGTGAGGTCCCTGCTTCTTTACCACGTCCATCTCCAACCTTCTATTTCTTGACCACAACAGCTTGCCGCACTGCCGTTGTGAGACCCTTTGAAGCAGTAGATTCAACAAACCTCATCCACTGCAGATGCTCAGATATAATCATCGGGTAGGGGTCTTTTGGGAAAAAATCCTCAGTCGTTCTAACGTGCAGTCCACTGTGAGAACCACTAGTAGCTCATTGACAACAGAGGCTTTGTGTGTTTTACTTACCTCTTTGGCAAAGCCTAGGACATCATAAAATTCAAGAAATGTTTGTTGAATGAATAAATGAAACTGACTAAGGGAAAGAAACAAAGGAAGAGGAATAAAAAATTGGGGACTAAATCAATTGACAAGCTGCTTCATTTTTCATTAATAAAAATGGATTTTTTTTTTCTAATGTAACAATGGCAACTCTTAGCTCTTTGACATTACAAGAGCCTCTGGAGCATGAGATGCTTTTAATAAAGTAGCTCCTCTTTGTTATAAATCATTCATGGGATAAGAAACTCTTACAGAACTAGCAGTGTTACTTTGATAAATCTCGTACAGAGTGTAGCAACAGACTCATAAAAGGGTTCACGATGAAGTCCAAAGGTCCATGGCTACTTGTGTACACATTGCTCTAGTATATCCAAGATGAAGAAATAGAGCAACTGGAGACTGATTATCATGTTCAAATAATTAAGATTCACTTCTTTTTGAAATAGAAGCTAGCTCTCTAAAGATATGAACAATATTCATATAAAATGATGAGGGTCTTGGATAGAAAGAGAAACTTTAAAAGCATAATTGTATATTATATTCCATTTGTATCCCTTCCAGAAAGTACATAGATGCTACCAAGAAAGAGTCTTAAAAGGAAACATGCTCAGTCCCTCAGTCATGTCTGACTCTTTGCAATTCTTTGGACTATAGCCAGGCTCCTTCATCCACAGAATTCTCCAGGCAAGAATACTGGAGTGGGTTGCCATTTCCTTCTCCAGGGATCTTCCTAACCCAGGGATTTAATCCATCTTCTGTGTCTGCTGCATTGGGAAACAGCTTATTTATCACTGAGCCACCCGGTAAAAGAGGACTAATAATCATGTTGAGAGTTAAATCATTTCTTGAACGCTTATCATGTGCAAGAGACCTTGCTAAGACTATGCATGTGTTATCTCATTTGATTCTCAAAATATCCATTTGGGATAAATGTTACTATTCGTCTTTGGGAGGCTAATTAACCTGTTAGAAGCTTTATAGTAGTAAGTGCCAGGAGTGGCTCTCAACCCAAATCTGTTGACAGTAGGGCCATTGTCTACCTCTCTCTACCTCTCTGTTTTATGGTGCACTCAGAGACCTCCAGGGATATATTGTGTACCCTATAAAGTTCAAAACAAATCTCAAATGTATGTCCTTTTTTTGCAAGAATGTTTCTTGCATTCTTCTGCTACCGACTTATGGGCCTGTTTGATCATGAGAGCTAATTTTGAAATAGTTTTAATGCATAATATAATTAAGCATTTTTATTGAGCTGATGACAGGTAAAACTAGCACAGGGCTTCCCTGGCAGCTCAGCTGATAAGGAATCCACCTGCAATGCGGGAGAACCTGGTTGGATACCTGGGTTGGGAAGATCACCCTGGAGAAGGGATAGGCTACCCACTCCAGTATTTATTGGGCTTCCCTGGTGGTTCAGACAGTAAAGAATCTGCCTGCAATGCAGGAGACCTGGGCTCAACCCCTGGGTTGGGAAGATCCCCTGGAGGAGAACATGGCCACCCACTCCAGTATTCTTGCCTGGAGAATCCCCATGAACAGAG
Organism: Bos mutus; assembly: GCF_027580195.1. Taxonomy (NCBI): domain Eukaryota; kingdom Metazoa; phylum Chordata; class Mammalia; order Artiodactyla; family Bovidae; genus Bos; species Bos mutus. Next base: position 9,993,163 of record NC_091630.1, on the reverse strand, counting down.
AAACCTGGTGGGCTGCAGTCCACAGGGTCACAAAGAGTCAGACACGACTGAGTGACTAAGCACACAAAACTAGCACAAACCAATTTCTCATCTCACATATAAAACTTAAAACCCTAAGAAACTCAAGTGTTCTGATGACATTTGATTTTATCCTATTTCCGAGAACTTAAAACACCAATCACAGTCACCAGCAGCTTCACTGGTTACTATGTTCAAGCACTTCACTAGAAATTCTACATGTCTCATTTATCATTTTACTTTCAAAAGTATTCTTTTAACTATTGCTGCTCATTAAATGAGGAAATTTGAACATTGAGAGGTTATGTAACTTGCTCAAGATAAAAGTACTGGTAGATGGCACAACCAGAATTAAAACACAGATGTCTTCCACTACACTCAAACTACCTCCCAAGAAATAATTGATGATTTCTACATTAGACAGCAGTATATTCAATTTTTTTCTTACACTTAATTAGTAATTTAAGAATCTTCTTTTTTTCTCAGTAACTAGTTCTTTTACAAACATGCTGTTGATCCAAATAAGCAAAAAATGTTAGAATGGATTTTTGGGTTTCAGAAAAAGACTGAAATGATGTTAAGGGTTGAGGAAGAAATACCTCCGTCTTTTAAGGTACCAGTTAAATCAGGAAATGACAAGGTGCTTGCACAGAAGATGATGTTCATAACCACTTGGCTTTGACCAGAGATGCTTCTCAGAGAAAAGCTAGGACTTGAGTAAAACATTTTTCAACTCATCACAGCCAAGTGTTTAATTTTTTCAAGCAAACCAAGTGCAATTTGTGTTTGTTTTTGAAATTATGATCTCTACTTTGCAAGTGAAATTCCACACACCAAAGTGTGAGTTTATTTTGATAAAACCACATTTCAGATTCCACATGCAACTATAAAATCAGGACATGTGGTGTGGGGTTTTCATAAAAGTCAAAATCTGGTAATTAGCACCAAAACTGTTCCTTGAAATTTGAAAGTATTGGAGATAATAGAAATAAAAGCTTATAGAAATGCCAAGAATTTTTGTTCTTGCTAAATCCTACCCAAATACTACAATGCACCAAGGTGATATGTATTTTGAATCTATTATACCTGCTTATTAAGAGGGAAAGAAGACATGGATATATTTTTGCAACTTTTTTATTTATATAAAGGTTTCTCCTGGTTTTAAATTGTTCAAATTTTAAGGTTGAGCTTCACCAACTGGGAAACTATAATACAGACCTGAGCATGGTTACTGGCCTTTAGCAGAAAATGAAAACACTGCATAAAATATTTAAGAATAGCTCCATTGCATCCAAATAGGTATCTTGATGTGAGAGACAGAGAAATGACCCAACAAGTAATTTAAGATGGATTACATGGGAAGAAATTGAAGTCCCAGAGCCCCCGACCCTTTGACTGATATCCACTTTTGTCCCTTTTAATAGTGTGCGTGTGAATGTTTGTGCATACTTTAATTCTGCCAGCTTTAACAGTAGTTAAAAAAAATAAAATAAAATCTACCTTGGCGAGTTTCCAGCCCAAATTGGTGACTGGATGCCTGATTCTGCTGATTTCAATAGCGGTATCACCTCCTATTCTCCACTGCACCTCAAGCCTATGTTATTATTTAGTAGAAGAGTAGCAGGATTTAATGTTTCAAGACTTGGCAGTAGATTGCCCCAGCAGTCCTTAAACAACAGCATACTGTATTTATTTGTATATGGCATTTAATCCAATGTATGTAATTCTATCTCCAAATTCAGCATTTGTTGGCCATTAAATAGGGAATGATTCTGTTTAAGTCAAAACAGCAGTCAAACAGGAACAATAGTGTATTATAGCTTGGATGTGAACTAAGTAGTTGATACCAATTTTTTGGAAAACAACCAACATCTTTTATTTTGAATAATGCACTCTTTTTATAGAAAGTAAGTCAAACCTTTAGTTATACAGGAAAGCCATTTTAAATACTCAAAAGGAATTAACTTGTAATGAAATACCTCAAAATTTCTTAGAAAATAATATCACCTATGAAACAAAAAGTAATGAAATATTGACGTTCTAATATATGTATTAAAAATATTTAACATAGTATCCATTTTAAGATATTTAACCTTTTATATGTCTTTATTATGTATAAATGGGAAAGTGACAGAATTTTGTTGGACAAAGAAAAAGAGGTTTTAAATACCTAAAGATTTTAAATTTTAAATCACTTAGATTTAAAGATGCTGCTGCTACTGCTAAGTCGTTTCAGTCGTGTCCGACTCTGTGCGACCCCAGAGACGGCAGCCCACCAGGCTCCCCCTTCCCTGGGATTCTCCAGGGCAAGAACACTGGAGTGGGTTGCCATTTCCTTCTCCAATGCATGAAAGTGAAGAGTGAAAGTGAAGTCGCTCAGTCGTGTCCAACTCTGCGACCCCATGGACTGCAGCCTACCAGGCTCCTCCGTCCATGGGATTTTCCAGGCAAGAGTACTGGAGTGGGTTGCCATTGCCTTCTCCGGATTTAAAGATAGAAAATATAAAAATGATCTGCACTTAGCCTCTGTGTAGCAACATGCGAATGTATTTTCTTAAGTATGAAAGCCCAGATTATTTATGTTGTAGGTTCCAAATTATTGATTCCATCCAAGTTGCACCATTTTATCTTCTTGATATTGAGTTTGGACAAGATCATTTAGCCAGGCACTGGGCATGTGAAATTATGCTACCATCTGGGACTATGAGAACAAAATGTGGAGAGCCAGGGACCACCAGCCAAATGATGGTCCCACTGCCCAAAATCTCTTATGATGTCTCCAAGTGGCCTCATGCTTACTGTGTTCCTCTTTGGCTGAGTCTGCACAGCACAGAGTGAGCAAATAGTCTGTGATAGAAGAAAAAAAAAAAAAAAAGCTGGCTTTGAAAACTCTTCTGCAGAGCAGGACATTACCACTGACTATCTTGGAAACTTGGACAATATCTTCACATTCTATGTCTGTTTCCTTCTCCGTAAAATAAAGAAGTTGGATCAGATGGTCTCCTTGGGTTCAAGTAACTCACTCCAGTATTCTTGCCTGGAGAATCCCATGGTCTTGAGGAGCCTTGTATCTCTTCATCGCCTGTTATATTAGGTGCTAGAACTGCAAAGAAGAGTGAGAGAGAATCTTGTCCTGCAGGAAGTTCCAGTCTAAAGGGGAAGTGATATGTAAATAGACCATTTTAGGATAGCATAGTGTTAAGGGAAATATTTTCCACAAGGCTCTATAAGAATTCATGCTTTCTTTAAGAATCTTTGCTAGTAATTTTTCTCAACACTTTTTCCTCAATAAGAAGAAATATTGTACCCTTACCTTCATCAGGAGGAGGAAATGTTAAAAAAGACTTGGGGGAAGGACATGGGACAAAAGCCATGGTTTGCTTCCAAGAAGAGACGGAGAAAAAAAATGGGAAAGGGAAGCCAAGAAAACTCACATTCAAATGACTTAATTATCTCTCAGCTGGCTTGTATAACACTGTAGTCTATCTGTCCAAGTTGGCCTCTGAGCAACCAAAGAAATTCTCTGTCGCCTTCCCCAATAAATATAATTTGTACACTAACAAATGATCAGATAATTTTGGAAATCATTTAAAAAGTGGTCAAGAACCAAAAAGGTGACCTTGTTCCAGCCAAAATGTAAAGGACATTATTGATGATTTTGTATGTTTAGCAAATCTTCCCCCTGCTAACCATTTCATTTTCAAAATCCATAAATCCTTAGGGTTGAAATACTAGTAAATGCAGTTTTTTATATTCTGGAATTTAAAACCAAAGGGTCTGACCATTTTCTTTACAAAACTCCAAATAAGTGTGAAGGACTACCTGCCCAGCTGTATATGCCTGTACGCTTCACTCCTTTGGATTACTCCAAACAGTGATGTACACACTGATAATTTATGCTGCCAAGATTTTGAAGGCAAAAATAATACTTTAAATAAGAAGATTGGAGGTTTTCCTGAAAATGATTGGAATATAGCCTTTGTGATTTTCTATACTCTTTTCTTGCTGTGTGTTGGGTTCAGTGCTTCAAAATGGGAAAATATATATCTGAGAGTTGAAGGGAAAAAAACATCCTTGCCAAGCAGATGTTGGTAAATTGCCAGCTGAAACAAAGTTGTGATGCTAGTGACAACAAGATTGGTTTCTAGAGGATATTTAGAAAGCAGAGAGCCTGGCTTTGCTTTCATTTCCCTCAGGAAGGGCCTAGATGATGGGCCACAGCACATTACCAGTTAGCATTTTGCTTCCAAACATCTGGATTCCTAGCCTCATCCATTTAAAAATGATTTACTCACTGTAGCTTGTTGTTTGTTGAGATTTCAGCCAAAATAGAAAACATTCAGCCACCTCTTCTCCAGACATCCATTTTCTACCTTTAGATTCTTATTTCTTCTTACAAATAAATCTAACACAAAATTTTATTGGCTGTTTTTTTTTTAGAGTGTACCCTTGTCAAATCAAGAGTAAAATGAAATTCAAGCAAGCCAAAACAATGAGTCTTTTTGTCTCAGTTACTCAGACAGTTAAGAGTAAAATATATTTAGAGCTTAAATTATACCAAAAATTGATTTGTATTTCACATCATTTTATTGGTACAGAACAATGGTTTACAGACAACTTTTAACATCAGAACAATTTGCAAAAATTTTAAGGATAAATATACTCAAGCCCTAGCCCAAACCTATAGAAGCAGTTAAGATACAGGAGTGTTTTATTGAAAAAGACCCTCAACCTTGATTAAGAAGCACTGTTCTAGAATGTTCTTTCACTTAATATTAGGTGTTAAGCACCAGACACAAATTAGACTATGACTGCATTCTGTGTGTGTGACAAGGGAAGGAGAGGCAGACTGGGTATATGCAAAATATAAAAGAATTTACAGAGAAATCATTAAGTCAAGTACACAAGCTTGGCAGAATTACTAAACAGAAGTTTTTATTTAAAATTAATTATAGGAGATCCAACCAGTCCATTCTGAAGGAGATCAGCCCTGGGATTTCTTTGGAAGGAATGATGCTAAAGCTGAAACTCCAGTACTTTGGCCACCTCATGCGACGAGTTGACTCATTGGAAAAGACTCTGCTGCTGGGAGGGACTGGGGGCAGGAGGAGACGGGGACGACAGAGGATGAGATGGCTGGATGGTATCACTGACTCGATGGACGTGAGTCTGAGTGAAGTCCGGGAGTTGGTGATGGACAGGGAGGCCTGGCGTGCTGCGATTCATGGGGTCGCAAAGAGTCGGACACGACTGAGCAACTGATCTGATCTGATCTGAAACTAGTCACAGAGACTTAGAAATAAATTTTTTAAATTAAAATTTTAAAGCACCAAAAGTGTCAAATATCAATAAATAAATACATCAAAGGATGTGAATTAAACTATAAAGCTGTATTATTAAGACTAAATGAAGAGACTAAATGAGAGACACATCATTATTCGACAATAGATTCAATACTGCAAAAAATGTGAAATCTTTCCAATTTGTTAACTATGATACAATCTCAAAAAAATTCACAATAGATTTCATTTCCAGGCAGGGGAGCAGGCAGGACCTGACAAACTGTTTCAAAAATACACAAGAAAATGCAAAGGGTTAAGAACAACCAAGACATTCGAGAAATGGTAAGTGAGCATCCTCTAACAAATATCAAGACATTACAAAACTACAATATTTACATTTAAGACATTGTGGTCTTGGTACAAAATACATGGATATAGATATATTTACCAGTTATTTACCAATGGAAGAAAAAAAATCCAAGAAACGTGATTTATGATGAAATGTCAGTGCAGAATCATAGAGAAAAGAAGGTAACTTTTTTTTAACAATAAATGATAACTCAGATAATTTCATACTCATATAAAAAATGGATATCTCCATATATAAAGCTTAAGTCTGAGCTTCCCAAGTAGTGTTAGTGGTAAAGAACCTGCCAGCCAATGCAGGAGACATAAGTGACATGGGTTCTATCCCTGCATCAGGCAGATCCCCTGAAGGATGGCATGACAACCCACTATAGTATTCTTGTCTGGAGAATCCCATGGACAGAGGAGCCAGGTGGGCCACAGTCCACAGGGTTGCAAAGAGTTGGACATGAATGAAGCAACTTACCACATAGAAGGCTTAAGTCTAATTTAGACCTAAATGTGAAAAAGCAAGACAAAGTTTTAAAAAAATAGAATAAAAGAATGTTTTTCTGATTTCAGGTCAGGAATTCTTTTTAAAAACATAGCAATAAGAATTGGTATATTTGATGACATTAAAATTTTTAATGTCTGTCTTGTAAGTCATCATTGAGAAGATGGAAATGCAAACTATGAAGTAGAAGATGACATATTCAATGTGTAAATTTCACAGATAATAAAGAGACTTTCTATAAGTCATTCTTCATTTATTATCATGGAAATGCAAATAAAGCACCATGAGATGTCATGATAAACCCTCCTGGAAAACTAAAATTAAAAAGAGTGAACATAACAAGTATTAAAGAAAACCTGAAGTCACAGGGACCTTCATACACTACAGGTGGGAGAATAAATTGCTACTAAGGCGATGGCACCCCACTCCAGTACTCTTGCCTGGAAAACCCCATGGACAGAGGAGCCTGGTGGGCTGTAGTCCATGGGGTCACTAAGAGTCGGACACGACTGAGCGACTTCACTTTCACTTTTCACTTTCACGCATTGGAGAAGGAAATGGCAATCCACTCCAGTGTTCTTGCCTAGAGAATCCCAGGGATGGCAGAGCCTGGTGGGCTGCCGTCTCTGGGGTCGCACAGAGTCGGACACGACTGAAGCGACTTAGCAGCAGCAGCAGCAACTGCTTTGGAAAAGCATTTGAGAGCATTAAATTATATGAAGAGTACATCATGTGAAATGCTGGGCTGGACAAATCACAAGCTGGAATCAAGGTTAGTGGGAGAAGTATCAACAACCTCAGATATGCAGATGATACCACTCTAATGAAATTGAAGAGGAACTAAAAAGAGCCTCTTGATGAAGGTGAAAAAAGAGAGTGAAAAAGCTCCTTGAAACTCAACATTCAAAAAACAAAGATCATGGAAGCAGGTACCATCACATCATGGCAAATAGAAAGGGAAACAGTGGAAGTGTTTATTTTCTTGGGCTCCCAAAACACTTCAGATAGTGCCTGCAGCCATGAAATTAAAAGGTGCTTGCTCCTTGGAAGACAAGCTATGAGAAACTATACAGTGTATTAAAAAAGCAAAGGCATCACATTGCCAACAAAGGTCCTATAGTCAAAGCTTTGTTTTTTCCAGTAGTCATATACAAATGTGAGAGTTGAACCATAAAAATAGCTGAACGCTGAAGAATTGATGCTTTCAAATTGTGATGCTGGAGAAGTCTCTTGAGAGTCCCTTGGACTGCAGGGAGATCAAACCAGTCAATCCTAAAGGAAATCAATCCTGAATATTCATTGAAAGGACTGATAATGAAGCTGAAGCTCCCATATTTTTGCCACCTGGTGTGAAGAGACAATTCATTGGAAAAGATCCTGATGCTGGGAAAGACAGAGGGCAGGAGGAGAAGGGGGAAACTTTTCCAAGCAAGAGTACTGGAGTGGGGTGCCATTGCCTTCTCTGAATCCTATCCTAGGCAGTTATCTAAAGAAAAGTGAGTCATGAGACATGCAAAAATGTTCATGTAGGGATTATTTATAACAATTGAATGCCCATCAGCAATAAAATAGTGCTATATTTATGCAATGGAATACCATGAAGCACACAAAAGTAACAGACAATATGCAATGACATGGATGTTATTGTTCAGTCACTCAGTCATGTCTGACTCTTTGCAACCCCACATATTGCAGCATGCCAGGCTTCCCTGTCCCTCACCATATCCTGGAGCTTGCTCAAATTCATGTCTATTGAGTCGGTGATGCCATCAAACCAGCTAATCCTCTGTCACCTCCTTCTCTTCATGCCCTCAATCTTTCCCAGCATCAGAGTCTTTCCAGTTAGTTGGATTTTCACATCAGGTAGCCAAAATATTGGAGCTTCAGCATCAACATCCATCCTTCCAAAGAATATTCAACACTGATTTCCTTTAGAATTGACTTGTTTGATCTCCTTGCTGTCCAAGGGACTCTCAAGAGTCTTCTCCAACACCACAGTTCAAAAGCATCAGTTCTCTGGTGCTCAGCCTTTTTTATAGCCCAACTTTCACATCCATACATGACTACTGGAAAAACCATAGCTTTGACTATAGGACCATTGTTGGCAAAGTGATGTCTCTGATTTTTAATACGCTGTCTAGGTTTGTCATAGCTTTTCTTCCAAGAAGCAAGTGTCTTTTAATTTCATGGTTGCAGTCACCATCTGAAGTAATTTATGAGCCCAACAAAATTAAGCCTGTCATTGTTTCCATTTTTCCTCATTGTTTGCCATGAATAGATGGGACCAGATGCCATGATCTTCATTTTTTGAATGTTGAGTTTGAAGCCAACTTTTTCACTTTCCTCTTTCACCTTCATCAAGAGGCTCTTTAGTTCCCCTTCAGTTTCTGCCATAAAGGTGGTGTCATCTGCATATCTGAGGTTATTGATATTTCTCCTGGCAATCTTGATTTTAGCTTGTGCTTCATCCAGCTCAGCATTTTGTATTATATACTCTGCATGTAAGTTAAATAAGCAGGGAGAGAATATACAGCCTTGATGTACTCCTTTCCCAATTTTGAACCAGTCCATTGTTCCATGTCTGGTTCTAACTGTTGCTTGTTGACCTGCACACTGGTTTCTCAGGAGGCAGGGAAGGTGATCTGGTATTCTCATCTCTTTAAGAATATTCCATCTGATCTGCACAGTCAAAAGCTTTAGCCTAGTCAATGAAGCAGAAGTAGATATTTTTCTGGAATTCTCTTGCTTTTCCTATGATCCCACTGGTGTTGGCACTTTGATCACTGGTTCCTCTGCCTTTTCTAAATCTAGCTTGGACATCTGAAAGTTCTTGGTTTATGTACTGTTGAAGCCTCACTTGGAGGATTTTGAGCACCACCTTGCTAGCACATGAAATGTGGGCAGTTGTGCAGTAGCTGACATCCTGTAGCATGGCTCTTCTTTGTGATGCCAGAGCATGGATGAATGTCATAGAAATTATATTGAGCAAGAGAAGTCAGACACAATAAAACATATTTTTTTTCTATAGAGTTTGAAATAAGCAAAACTAATTATAGTGCTTAGAGATGAAAATTCTGGCATAGATAGTGTAAAGAAAAATGAAGAAGCAATCATTGTAAAAGCCAGGATAGGGGATACATCTAGCAGGAGAAGGTGTGGGATGGGACTCAAAGATCTGGGATGTCATCAGACTGCCATATATGACCTGGTCAGTGGCTACGTGGTTGCTCATTTCATAATACTTTATTATATTTTATATAATGCATTCCATATGTTTCAGTGTGCATGTTATATTTCACAATTTTTAAATTCTGAATATAAAATGATACAATGTAAAAACAACCCAAGAAGTGTTTCTTGAAAACACTGCATACTGCTGCTAAGTCACTTCAGTTGTGTCCGACTTTGTGCGACCCCACAGATGGCAGTCCACCAGGCTCCCCTGTCCCTGGGATTCTCCAGGCAAGAACACTGGAGTGGGTTGCTAGTTCCTTCTCCAATGCATGAAAGTGAAAAGTCAAAGTGAAGTCGCTCAATCGTGTCCGACTCTTAGCGACCCCGTGGACTGTAGCCTACCAGGCTCCCCTTCCCTGGGATTCTCCAGGCAAGAACACTGGAGCGGGGTGCCATTGCCTTCTCTGGAAAACACTGCATAAGTTGACACTATTGACTATTTACCACTTCATCCTATATTAAACTTTCTAAACAAAAAAAGAATAACCTATGGTTAATAAGCACTGTGAAGGTACAACAAGAATCCAGTCTAAACTCATTATCTCACATCTCCAACCTTCTTTCTCTTCCTATAAAACCTATTTCATTGAATCTATTCATTGCGTTCTTTTCTTTTAACTTATTTTAAATGGAACAAAGATGAATATTTTTAATGACAAAACTTGCAATTCACAAAGATAGACATCATAAACCATCAGACACCTTAACAACAAAGAAACGAAGATACCTAAAGAAAAAATCAGAATATAAGGGAAGATAAAAATTATATAATCATAGTGAGACATATTAACATTTCTCTAAGAATATTTAATCGAGTGCAGAAAAAATAAGAGTAGGAACATCTTGAGGATATCATTAATGATTTAAATGTTGGATCATAGAAAAAGCAAGAGAATTTTGGAAAAACATCTACTTATGCTCCATTGACTACACTGAAGTTTTTGACTGTGTGGATTAAAACAAACTGTGGAATATTATTAAAAAGATGCGCATACCAGACCCCCTTACCTGCCTCCTGAGAAATCTGTTTGCAGGACGAGAAGCAACAGGTAAAACTGGACATGGAGTAATGGACCGGTTCCAAATCGAGAAAGGAGAATGTCAAGGCTGTATACGTCACCTTTTTATTTAACTTATGTGGAGTACATCATGCAAAATGCCTGGCTGGAGGAAACAAATTCTAGTAAATTCTCTTTTCATTTTTATTCTGCTTCAAATATTTTCTAATTTTGCTTGTTATCACTTCTTAGATACATCCATTATTTTAAAGTGGACATTTAAGATCTAAATATATGGGTTTTTTTAAAGTATCTTTAATAATAATTTCTCATTTTGATATTAATTTCTAATTTAAATTATTTTTTCTCTGCAATCACCCTCTGAGTTTTTCCAGTCTTTTAACTTTCCTGAGATTTTCAATGGCTAAAAGTCAAAGATATCTCTTGGTAAATGTTACATTGCACTTTAAAATAGTTTCCTTTGATGTTGATTTCTAAATCCACAGTGATAAAAGAACAGACTCTGCATGATTTCAGTACCTTTAGGTCATGAAAGTTTTGCACTTTGTTTTACATCCCTGGATATGTCACAGTGTTTCCTGGTTTATAGTCCGTGGGAACTTGAATAGAATTTGTATCCTGCTGTTGTGTGACAATCATATAAATCTTAATTATATTGAATTGATTCATAATGCTTTTCAGGTAAACTATATCCTTCTACTTTTCTGTCTATTTATTCTATGAATTTTTGGGAGTTTGATACTGAAACTCCAACTAGAAATAATAATTTATCTATTTAAAAAAATTATAATTTAGAGTGGAGCTGTATGCAACTTTGTTCTGTATTTCCTAAATCTCCTGTAAATGTGTTATCATACTTCCATAATTTAAAAAACAATAAGAAAGTAATAGCCTTAAAGAAAAGGCAAACCAAAATTTTAAATAAAAAACTGCAATGAAAACAAAACAAGAAATGAACAGGCTAATGTGCACAAAGTTCCTACAACTATGCCGGCACAAATTGATCAATAAATGTGAGCTCTTGTGATTCATGCAGTACATATATATATTAAGCACCACTAATTGGATAGGCATTAGGAATGTACTTAGTGAACAAAACAAATGTGGCTGTGGCCTCCACGGAATTTTCAGTACAAAAAAAAAAGAAAAGAAACAAGTAAAATACATTCCTGAATAAGTGACTATTTTTTGGTTTTGGTTTTAACTGAGGAGCTATTGCATTTCTTTGTAATTTTTTGCCTCACTTCTCTCTACCCTTCCCAAAAGAGTTTCTGAACTGACAGCCAGGGAGGATTCCCCCAAAAGACACTATGCTCCCCACTTTGCAGTTCTCAGTTGCAAATGACAAAGAAAAGCAAAAATGTCTTCAAGTCCTATTTGGAAGCTATGTTAATATTTTCCCATCCTATCTGCCAGTCTTCTTTTCTATTCCATTTTTCCCCCTCTATTGTTTTGAACAGCAAATATGTGTACAACAGGAAAAAAGATGGAGGAAAGATGTTTCTGAGGCGGAGAGACAAGGGAGAAAGAGAAACAGAATTGAATCAGAATATATAAGGGGTTGTTGTTTACCAGCTGAGCTGTGAGGGAAGCCCTTAGTCACTTAGTCATGTCCAAACTCTCTTGCAACTCCATAGACTGTAGCCCACAAGACTCCTCTGTCCACAGGATTTCCCAGGCAAGAATGCTGGTGTGGGTCCCATTTCCTTCTCCAGGGGGATCTTCCCAACCCAGGGACTGAACCTTTGTCTCCTGCGTTGGCAGGCAGATTCTTTTCAACGGAGCCACGAGGGAAGACTAGTATACGGGGTAGATTCTGTTATTCTAAAGTTGAATTTTAATTACCTTAGCATAATATACCTCATTCTTCCTTTACAGGCAATCAAGTCAAACTACAATGTCTCTACAGATACACTAGTGAAAAATGTTACTGTTTTTAAGACAATTAATACTTCAGCAGAAAAACAAAGAAGCCATGTAAATATGTACGAAAAAACCAGCAATAGGCTTTTGACTATCTTGGGTCTCCAGTGTTCTTTCTGTACCACGTATATTACAGAAAGAAAAGGAGCATTCTCTCACACTAGTCATTTATTATTTATTTTATGCTTTAATTATTTGTGGAAATTCCTGACAGCTTTTTATTCAGCTGCTTCTACTGACAGTCAAGTTTGTACATTAAGGAGAAGGAGGACGAATACCAACTTGAAAGGAGAAAACCGAGCTGGAAACTGAGTGGCTATGAACCATGTCGTTGAAAATTTGGAAATAATTTGATTTATGGCAAATGGTAAAGAAAAAAGAAAAGAATGATCCTATGACACAGTTTGACTTCTTCCGAGGAGGTATTATGAGAGTGTTATTGCTACAAGGAAAGGTAGCTTAAAGTCACTAGATTCGGACATTTTCCTTCACTCTGCTCCACCTGTCATATCATGGCCCTCTATTACTACAGGAGACCTTGTAAACCCCTGGAGAGAGATAGCACTTGGTTTTGGAGCAAGGACATGATGGTGTGATAATAATGATTCAGGAAATTAATCTGGTAGCGTGAGGATTTATAGGAGTCCATTCATTCACAAATAAAAACAGTGCCATGCACTATTTTAAGTATTAGGTTGGGAGACTGTGTAAGCAATCTGGATCAAAAGAATGAATATTTAAACCAGAATAGTGGCTCTCATGTGCTTACCTGGTGGCTCAGCAGTAAAGAATCTACCTGCAATGCAGGAGACCCAGGAGACGCAGGTTCGATCCCCCAATCGGGAAGATCCCCTGGAGGAGGGCACGTCAACCCATTCCAGTATTCTTGCCTGGAGAATCCTGTGGACAGAGGACCTTGGTGGGCTATAGTCCGTAGGGTCACGAAGAGTGGGACATGACTGAAGCGACTTAGTACACATGCACAGTGGCTCTAATATACCTTCTTTGGTTTGCTGTGCGTTTGGTTTAGTTGCTGAGCTGTGTCTGATTCTTGTGTTCCCATGGGCTGCAGCCTGATAGGCTCCTTTGCCCATGGGATTTCCCAGGCAAGAATAATGGAATAGGTTGCTATTTCCCTCTCCAAGGTCTTCCCGACCCAGGGATTGAACCCAGGTCTCCTGCTTTATAGGCATCTCTTGTATTGCAGGTGGATTCTTTACTGATTGAGCCATCAGGGAAGATGAATACCTTCCTAATTCCTACAAATTTGTTTATTTCAATCAGAAAGCGTTTCTGTGTCTTTGGATACTGGCTTTTGTTTTTGGTTTATTGGGGTTGTTGACATCTTCGTTGTTGTTTCTCTGTTTTCATTTTTTTTTTTTCAGGCATGATCAATTAGGTTTACTCACCCATGCATAAAGACCCATTCTTGTATTCGAAAGATCAATAGAACTCATTGACCATCCAAGAGAAGACCTGTTTTGAAGACTTCAGCCAAGGTTTTATTCTCTTATTGTTATTTATGACATCCAAATACAACAGTTGTGATTTCTGGAGACGTATTCAGTTATACACTATTCTTGCTACTTTAAACCCAATATAGCTATTCCTTATAACAAAATAGAAGGGAAATTATAATTATTATTATTCCTATTTACAGATTGAAAACTTGAGATTCAGGGAGGTTAATAATAGCTCTATAACTAGTTAACAGTGGAGCCAGGTCTTAAATTGTCTGTCTCAAAAGCCCTTGTTCTTCAGAATTTTACTTATTCCTTCCACAAAAATTTGACCTTAAAGAGTAGCACAGTGATAATTACAATGCCTCTAAATTTTTATCAAAATGGGAAACTGCTCTTGATTTTCCCTTCTTTTGTAGCAGCACCTCAGAGGATTTATTCCAGCAGCTTCTGACAATACAGTGAGCACGTGAGACAGGCATTATCTGTTCCCTGCGCACTCGCACCAGGAGCTCACGTTTCCTCATTGCCTTGCACATCACACTCTTTTTCTTTGAAGGGAATCCCATTTTCCCACCTGCATCCATCATTCATCTGTCATTCCATTCAACTGGTGAGGTTTTTAACTGGAAGGTTTTTTTTTTTTTTTTTTAATCTTTCTTGGCTAACTTTGTCTCTTGAGGTCTCTGCTCTGAATGCAGTTTTAAAGCTCAGCTCATTTTCTTGTCCCCAGTCTATCGTCTTGGGAGTAGCAATTAACACAGGTGCAGGATTTTGCTTTTAACATATTAAAAGATAAAGCCAACCTGTGTGGGTTGGTCTGAGCTTCCTTTTGATTTTACAGGAGTTACACTGCAGTATCCTTTTGCACAACCTGAGCAAAATAATTTAGGTATGATTTAAGGAGGGAGCTTCAAGGTGCTGCTGCTTAAGGTTTGAAGAGTGACCCATACAGCAAGAGCATGACCTCTTCTCAAACACCCCTTGGAGCAGCAGATGTACTCCGCTGAAATCTCACCTCCCTCTTCTGATGTAGGTGATGAAAGTGCTTCTGAAGAGGAACAAAGACCTGTGTTATCACAAAGCATAGCATTTCCCCATTGCATTTGAATTCAGTACATTTCTTTTTCAGTTTTGCTAAGATTACACCAAAATGTAATTACCTTAACACTATTCACCTGGGAACCCTGAGCGCAAGAGGGAAGCTTCCAAATGATAGAGATGCTTTTCCCCTGAGTCTAGAATTCTGCCTGGTTTCATCAGGTATAATCAACCCAGGCAGCATCGGAAAGCAATGTGCATTTTTACTCTGCTCTAGAACCCCATATTTGCTCCATGTGGGGGTACATGGGTACTTATTTTATAGTTTAGGGTTTTGTGGACTTAATGTTCTCCTTCCCACTTTTTCCCTATTTAGTCTGCCCAGAGGCCCTGTGAATACTCATGTATTTTCTGCAAATAAAATTCCATTTAGGGCCAGCTTTATTTTAAAATATTAGTTGAACCAAGTAACGTAAGCTTGGGCCTGAAGGAGAACTTAAATTTGGATTAATATCCCCAGGCTGGTGCCCCAGGCTTCAAGTACTTTTGAAAGCAGGATAAAATTTCAGGCCAGGCACACAAGGAAAGTAATTCTTTTCCTTTTTTGAGTTCTTTAGTTAAGAAGTAAAATTATTATTTTTTAATTTTATTTTATTTTTAAACTTTACATAATTGTATTGGTTTTGCCAAATATCAAAATGAATCTGCCACAGGTATACATGTGTTCCCCATCCTGAACCCTCCTCCCTCCCCCTACCATCCTTCTGGGTCGTCCCAGTGCACTAGCCCCAAGCATCCAGTATCGTGCATCGAACCTGGACTGGCATCTCGTTACATACATGATATTTAAAAAAAAAAAAGTAAAATTAGAGTAGCTGTAATTCTAATTTTTTAACTCTGACCTCGTCATCTAAACAACCATTATCTACATACAGGAAAGTTGTGTGTTTTAGAAAAAAAAATCAGTATTTTGTATAACTTTTTCTTCATTCTTTTTAACTGAGGTACAGTTGATTTACAATATTATATTGGTCTCAGGTGTACAACATAGTGATTCAAAAATTTTACAGATTATATGCCATTTATAGTAAAAATGCTGGCTGTAGTCCCTGTGCTGTGCAATATATCCTTGTAGCTTATTGATTTTATACATAGTAGCTTGTATTTATTAGTTCCCTTCACCTATCTTCTCCTCCCCTACTTCCTCTCCCACTTGTACCCACTAGCTTCTTTTCTGTATCTATGAGTCTGTTTCTTTCTGTTATGTTTCTTAGCTTGTTTTGTCCTTTAGATTCCACACATAAGTAATATACAGTATATGCCTTTTTCAGTAAGACTTATTTCACTAAGTATAATACTCTCCAAGTTCATCCATGTCATTGCAAATGGCAAAATTCTAATCCTTTTTTACAACTGAGTAGTATTCCATTGTGTGTGTGTGTGTGTGTGTATGTGCATGATTTCCAGGTGTCACTAGTAAAGAACCCATCTGCCAATGTATGAGACATAAGAGACGTGGTTCAATCCCTGGGTCAGAAAGATCCCCCGCAGGAAGGCATGGAAACCCACTCTGATACTCTTGCCTGGAGAATCTCATGGATAGAGGAGCCTGGTGGGCTCCAGTCCATAGGGTCACCAAGAGTCAGACACAACTGAAGTGACTTAGCATGCACGCATGCATATATGTGTACACACACACACACACACATATATATCACATCTTCATTCATCTGTTGATGGACACTTCTGTTGTTTCCATATCTTGGTTACTATAAATAATGCTGACATGAATATAAGGATGTCTATATCTTTTTGAGTTAGTGTTTTCATTTTCTTCAGATATATATCCAGAAGTGGAATTGTTGGATCACACGGTAATTCTATTTTTAGTTTTTTGAGGATTCCCATACTGTTTTCACAGTGGGTGAACCATTTTACATTTCCACCAACAATGTACAAGAGTTCCCTTATGTGGCTTGCTCTTTAAGAAGCAAAATATTTTTTACTTGAAGTTGGCAAGGGGGACAGTGAGAATAAAGAATTATGAGAAAAAGAAAATAAAATAGGAATGACAATAAAATTTTTATATATTACTAAATATATTATATATATTTAATTATTTGATTAATTAAATCAAATTTTAGAGATTGATGCATGTAACACAAATAGCACAGTACCAGTCATGTTAAGTTCCAGACAGAAAGAGAAAGAAGAGAACTGAAGTACTTGCCATCACCTTCATCTTAATTATAATTGTATATCCAGTTATGATGCAGTATATTACTTAAAATACAGTATATCTTACTTCATTTGAAGCTAGTAACATCTCTGAGTACAAAGCTAGGACACCAAGTGATAGCCTTTGTATTACAGTTAATGTTGGCTGAGGGTAACAAAATCCTTATTGGGTCAAGCTCAACACCAGGTGCTGAAAATGCAGTGATGAGAGGGAAAATGCCCAGTTCTGGGTTGAGAAGACAGTTTGAAATATATATATACCTCAAATCTCACTGAAACTGTAGCAAAGAATTTGTTTTCTAGAAACAAACACAAGCCATTAAAATATAGAGCCCTAGAGAGACAATATGAGCAATAAATTGTTGGAGTCATAAAGAATGTAGCCCAGTAGTAAATGACCTAGACGACAAGAGAAAGTTAAGTACCAAACTTATAGTAGAGAGCTTGAGATCAACCACGGATATTCCAAATGAGGCCTGAACACGTATATTCATAGACCGAGCAGAGGAGAGGGAGAATACATCAGTTTTCTACGGAAGAAAGAAGTGTTCTGTCCCTGGGGCATAGATGGGGAGTTCTCACATGGTAGCTCCCAAAACAACCTGAGCTCTCCCTGAGCTTTAATGTGCTGAAGGATCCCCATGGATCTAGCTCCCTGCCCAGTCCTAGAAATGAGCAGGGAGGCAGTCAGAAAGACCAAAACTCTCTCTCTCCTGAGGAAGGTTGCTGAGAGCTTCAGGGACGGGATTGGATCATCTCTACTCCCACTCTCACACCACCAGCAGCCCTGCCCAGAGACTAGAAGTTTATTCTCCGCAGAAAGTAAAGGATTTTTGGCAAAGCACAACAGACAGACGCCACACCAAAAAGAGAGAAATTAAGTGGCCACATGTGTGTTGATGCTAACTGAAGAAGCCCCCAGACCTCTTCCTCCAGTTGACCCCCAGAGATTATACAATTAGGCTTACTCTTTAAGCAGGAGAGAAAAAGCAATTTTTTTAGTGGTTCTAACCAACTCCCTTCCCGCCTCACAAAGGGGCCTAAAGACATTGACACTAGGAATTCCCCTGGAAATGTCTCACTCAGATTCTCTGGCAACAAAAATCATAGTCAGATAGCCCTACTCATGCCCTCAGAGTTTCCAAACGGCTTGTCAATGCTCCAATCTTAAACATAAGTGGACAATCAAGAATAACAAGACATTTAAGAGAAACTTCTGATATGGAGTCTAGCACTAAAGCAAAACAGAACAAAAGAAACTCGGAGAAAACAGAAACGATGTAGTGAGGAAAAAATCAACAATAATGACAACAGCTGTTTTACTATCCTTTGAGGCATAAAATTTTATCCATGAAATGATGTAAGATTTTATCCACAAAATAGAAACTGATGCTATAAAAAGAACTTTTAGAATTTAGCAATACCATAGCAAAAACAAAAACTCAATAAAGGGCTGAAAGAAAATGTTAGTGTAATTGTCACAAATAGGTTAAAAACCAAAGAGATGGAAAACATATGAATATTATTCTAAGAGGCCTAACATTCAAAGAATAAGTTTTCAGAATGAAAGTACAAATAAAATTTGGAAGCATTATTAAAGAAAAAATGTAAGAAAATTTCCCACAACTGTAAACCATATGTATTCAGATTGAAAAGGCCTATGGAATGACCAACAAAATACATGAACATCGTCCCATATCAGGGTTAATTATTTTGAAATTTCAGAAACCTAGGAACAAAGTTCTACAAGCTTATCAAAAACAAAACAGGGTCTACCACGCTCCTTTTCTCTCCAACCACATTGAAGATAGGGGCTAAGAGTTCTATACTTCTGTGCCACCCCACCAAGCACTGCACAGAGAATGTAGAAGAGAGGGATAACTACAGACTGCTTAATGGAAATGTAAACGTCGTCCTTAGCAAGCTCATGGAAGCTTCACAGTTGAGGGATGCTACAGACCCTCTTTATCCAGATGAAAATGAAGTGAGCCTGAAGTTACGTGGCTTGTCCAGGGCACAGGGCTAGGCATCTGAAAACAGAGATCCTTTAAGTTCAAATCCTACTGAATTCTCTCCATCATCTTAAAAAAGGTGACTTCAGCTCTTGAGATTGTATTTCTCCATCTACACTATTCAAGTCAAGATGCAGAACTAAGACTCCTCTTTTTTGAACTACGAAGCTCACTGAATACTGTGCTATCTATTATCAGACCACCCCAGGAAGACTTGTTCCTCATTGGTGATGCGGGAAACATCCCTTCTGTACTTATCAAGAATGCCATCACAAGGCTTCCGGTTTAAGATGGCAGAGTAAAAGGATGTGTGCTCATGTCCTCCTGCAAGAACAGCAAAATTGCAACTAGCTGTTGAGCCACCATCGACAGGAAGATGCTGGAACCCACCAAAAAAAGATACTCCACATCCAAAGACAAAGAAGTCACAGTGAGATGGTAGGAGGGGCACAATCAAGATAAAATCAAATCCCATACCTGTTGGGTGCATGGCCCACAGACTGGAGAACAATAGTAACAAAGAAGCTCTCACACTGTTGGGAAGGTTGGGAACCCCATGTCAGGCTTTCCAGCCTGGGGACCTGACAAAAGAGACAGAATCCTCAGGGAATAAGGAATCTGACATTAAAGACCAGTGAGATTTGATTATAGGAATTCCATGTACTCTGAGGGGAACAGAGACTCCAGTCTTGGAGGGCACAAACAAAATTTTGTATGCACCAAGACCCAGAGGAAGGCGGCAGTGACCCCACAGGAGGTTGAACAAAAGCTACATACTAGTGTTGGAGGGTCTCCTAGGAAGGCATGGGTTGACAGGGGCTCACCACAGGGACAGGGACACTGGGAGGTCCCCATTGCATAGATCCTCTTGGAGTTCACCATTAACCCTGCCATATTAGACCCCAGGGCTGGGTCGCCTCAGAGCAAAAAACTACCAAGGAGGGAGCACAATCCCACCATCAGCAGATCATTGAATTAAAGCTCTACTGAGAAGGCCTTGCCCACCAGAGCAAGACCCAGTTTTTCCCATTGCCAGTCCCTCCCATTAGGAAGCTTACACAAACCTCATAGCCTCTGCCATCAGAGGGTGGACAGAAGAAGCAGTCTCATAGGCTAAAACGAAAACCGTATTACAGAAAGTTCAGTTCAGTTCAGTTCAGTCGCTCAGTCATGTCCGACTCTTTGCGACCCCATGAATCACAGCATGCCAGGCCTCCCTGTCCATCACCAACTCCCAGAGTTCACCCAAACTCATGTCCATTGAGTCTGTGATGCCATCCCGCCATCTTATCCTCTGTCATCCCCTTCTCCTCCTGCCCCCAATCCCTCCCAGCATCAGTCTTTTCCAGTGAGTCAACTCTTCGCATGAGTTAGCCAAAGTATTGGAGTTTCAGCTTTAGCATTAGGCCTTCCAGTGAACACCCAGGACTGATCTCCTTTAGAATGGACTGGTTGGATCTCCTTGCAGTCCAAGGGACTCTCAAGAGTCTTCTCCAACACCACAGTTCAAAAGCATCAATTCTTCAGCGTTCAGCTTTCTTCACAGTCCAACTCTCACATCCATACATGACCACTAGAAAAACCATAGCCTTGACTAGATGGACCTTTCTTGGCAAAGTAATGTCTCTGCTTTTGAATATGCTATCTAGGTTGGTCATAACTTTCCTTCCAAGGAGTAAGCATCTTTTAATTTCATGACTGCAAATTAATCAGCATGAAAAAGCAGAAAGTTATGTCACAGATGAATGAAAAAGATAAAACCCAGAATAACAACAAAATGAAGTGGAGATAGGCAATCTTCCAGAAAAAGAATTCAAAATAATGATAGTAAAGATGATTCAGGATCTTGATTTAAAAAAATGGAGACAAAGATTGAGAAGATGCAAGAAATGTTTAACAAAGACCTAAAAGAACTAAGAACAAACAGATGAATAATACACTAGAAGGAATCCATAGCAGAATAATAGAGGCAGAAGCATGAATAAATGACCTGGAGGACAGAATGGTGGAAATCACTGCTGTAGAACAGAATATAGAAAAAAGAATGAAAAGAAGTGAAGCTTGCCTAAGAGACCTCTGGAACAACTACTAAACACACTAACATTTGTATTATCAGGGTCCCAGAAGGAAAAGAGAGAGAGAAGTAGCTGAGAAAATATTTGAAGAGATAATAACTGAAAACTTCCCTAACGTGGGAAAGGAAGTAGTCAACCAAGTCCAGGAAGCACAGAGTCCCAGGCAGGACAAACCCAAGGAGGAACACACTGAGACACAGAGTAATCAAACTGACACAAATTAAAGAGAGAGATAAAGTATTAAAAGCAACAAGGGAAAAACAACAAATAACATACAAGGGAACTCCCTTCAGGCGATGAGCTCATTTCTCAGTGGAAGTTCTACAAGCTGGAAGGAAATGGCATGATATATTTAAAGTGATGAAAGGGAAGAACCTACCCCAAAAATACTCTACCCAGAAAGACTCTCCTTCATATTTGATGGAGAAATCAAAAGTTTTCCAGACAAGCAAAAGTTAAGAGAATTCAGCACCACCAAACCAGCTTTACAAGAAATGCTAAAGGAATTTCTCTAGGCAGGAAACAAGAGGAAGGAAAAGCCTCAGCTACAGAAAACACACCCAAACAATTAATAAAAATGGTAATAGGATCATACATATCAATAATTGCTTTAAATGTAAATGGATTAAATGCACCAACCAAAATACACAGACTGGCTGAGCGTATGAAAATATGTGTATGTATGCTCTTTCACTTACCACATCACTCTGCTTAACTGCCCCCTCCCAATTGTATGTAATTATTTTGGCTTGCATCTGTAATTATCTTTCATTTTTGTCTGGCTGTTGATTGGGAAAACTGATAAACATCTTTTACTATTCTAATTATGTAACTATTACTCACTTAATACCACTGTATCATGATTGGTCAATAGAAAAATGATCATGCTCTATATTACCAAAACCAGGATCTAATAGAAAAACCTATAATCACAAAATCCAGATGCGTATCAGAATTATCTTGAATTTTTTTGAAAACTACAAATGCTCAGGTATTGCTTTTTTTCTCCAGAGCTCCAGATATGTCTCTAACGAGCAGCCTTGTTTAAAAACAACTGGACTATATGATGATCTTCTACTTTTAGTTTGTTTCACTTTTTCTATTTCACTTCAGTGTTCCCATTTCATTTAGTTTATGTTCTCCAATTTGTCCATTTTGTTCTCTTTTTTATTTTTATGTTCTTTCTCAAGCTTTGATCAAGTATAGTAGAAAAGCATTTGTATACATATAAATAAATATGTATAATATATATATTTTAGAAAATTCATGAGTTTTTGCCTAACAAAAAATTATGACAATTTGATTCCACGTTTGACTTAGTATGAATAGAATGCTAAATTTCTAATTTTAAAATAGATATGCTGCTGCTGCTGCTACTGCTGCTAAGTTGCTACAAGCAACAAAAGTGAAAGAAAGTGAAAGTGAAGTCGCTCAGTCCTGTCCAACTCTTTGCGACCTCATGAACTGTAGCCTACCAGGCTCCTCTGTCCATGGGATTTTCCAGGCAAGAGTACTGGAGTGGGGTGCCATTTCCTTCTCCAGGGGATCTTTCCAACCCAGGGATCGAACCTAGGTTTCCCACATTGCAGGCAGACGCTTTACCCTCTGAGCCACCAGGGAAGCACAAGCAACGAAGGTTTACTGTATAACATAGGGAACTATAGTCAATATTTTGTAAAGACTTATGATGGAAAGTAATTTCAAAAATAATCTATGTGTATTTGAACAACTGAATCACCTTGCTGTGCACCTGAAACATTCTAAGTGAACTATACTTCAATAATGGAGAAGGCAATGGCACCCCACTCCAGTACTCCTGCCTGGAAAATCCCATGGACGGAGGAGCCTGGTAGGCTGCAGTCCATGGGGTTGCTGAGGGTGAGACACAACTGAGTGACTTCACTTTCACTTTTCACTTTCATGCATTGGAGAAGGAAATGGCAACCCACTCCAATGTTCTTGCCTGGAGAATCCCAGGGACGGGGAGCCTGGTGGGCTGCCGTCTATGGGGTCACACAGAGTCGGACATGACTGAAGTGACTTAGCAATAGTATACTTCAATAAAATATATATATATATTAAAAAATACAGGGGACATATAAAGGAACAGTGATCTTAATATCACAGTGGAAGCAATGGGGCAATGCCTTCAAAAGTCTGTAATAAAATTATTCTTAACATAAAATTCTATGCCCAGCCAAGTGTTCCATCAATTGCCAGGGGTAAAACAAGGATATTTTTAAATATTCAAGATGCAAAGCATACAAGCAAAGAATAAAACCAGAAAGCAAAAAGAAATGTGCCTACCTTAGTAAGAGAGTGGAAAATGTCTGTCAGCAAAATATAGGAAAAAAACAATAAATCAGAAAACAGAGAGAGAAAGGAATCCAAAACAAGACAAAAAGGAATGGGAGGTGTAATGAAGGGAAAAACCCCACAAAAGCACTTATTCAGACTGAAGCAGTGCGATTCAGGAGACAGGATTTGGGCAGCTGTCACCGCATCCTTTGTCATTTTCAATATGACTGAACTACTGAATGATGCAGTCTTTTGAACAACAGAGTAAAACCAAAAAAGAAGAAGGCATAAAATCCAGGAAGTGGTTAAACAAATTCAAAAGAAAGGTAAAGGGAATTCCAAGTATGAAAGAAAAAAAAAAAAAAAAAAACTTAAGATATTACGTGGAAAGCTCAGATGAAAGAATTTCTCGAGTGATTTCTCTAAGAAAAAACTATGTAACTATTCATGCTCTAATGTTGTGAAAATGATGCTCAGAGGTTAATGCAAAGTATGAGAAGAATAAGTGTGTAGCCATGAATCAGGTACAATAATACATGCAGCTCAGTTCAGTTCAGTCACTCAGTTGAACTGAGTGCAGTTCAGTTCACTCAGTCATGTCCAGCTCTTTGCGACCCCATGGACTGAAGCATGCCAGGCCTCCGTGTCCATTACCAATTCCCAGAGTTTACTCAGACTCATGTCCATTGAGTCAGTGATGCCATCCAACCATCTCATCCTCTATCATCCCCTTCTCCTCCCACCTTCAATCTTTCCCAACATCAGGGTCTTTTCAAATGAGGCAGTTCTTTGCATCAATTAAAGCATTAAAAACCTGGGCGAGAAAAAGAATAAGTGCAAATGGAAAAAAATAATTAGAAACAAACTAAAATCATATGACCAGCATTCATTTGTAAATAGCCTTTACATAAGCATAATAATGAATAATTAAAAATGAATAATATTTATTCAAAACTACAACTACCTATAATGGAAAGATGGGGGGAAAAGAGTAGTCTGAGAAAACTAATCTAGAAAGTCAATAGGAAATATATGAAACAAAGATAGGAATACATACACATGCTTAGAAATACAAAGGTGCAAAATGCCTGAAGATACTGTTAAAAAAACCAAACCTGGTCTCCGGTTGTAAGGGATCTGGTTGACAATGAAGTACAATGGGTAGGGAATTGTTCAACTATATTATTAATATTTTAGTAATATTCAGCCTTTTAAACTATATATACATGTGTTTATATATTATGTTGGGGCTTCCCTGGTAGCTCAGTAGTAAAGAATCCACCTGTGATGCAATAGCCACAATATTGATAAAAAATTTAAGTCATTAAAATATCTAGGTTAATCACCATTTTATCTCCTGTACCCAGCCCATTGACCATGACATAGTAGGCCTTTTAAATTACAGTATGGTTAATTTATTATGTCAGTTTCAAGTATACAGCAAAGTGATTCAATTATATACATAAATAATCTATTATATATATATTTATATTTATATATAAATATGTCTGTGGATCACAGCCTTTTCATGGCAAAGGGGCTTGCATAACTCAATGAGGCTATGAGCCATGCCATGTAGAATCACTCAAGAAGGACAGGTCATAGTAAACAGTTCTGACATAACGTGGTCCACTGGTGAAGGAAATAGCAAACCACTCCAGTTTTCTTGCCTTGAGAATCCCATGAAGAGTAGAAAAAGACAAAAAGATACAACCCCAGAAGTGGAGCCCCCAGGTCAGAAGATGTCCAAGATGCTACTTGGGAAGAGCAGAGGGCAGTTACTAACAGCTCCAGAAAGAACGAAGTGGCTGGAGTGAAGAGGGAACAGTGCTAAGCGGTGGGTGCGTCTAGTGGTAACAGCAAGAGCCAATGCTCTAGAAAACAATATTGTACAGGAATATTGTACTTAAGGCTGTGTAATATTCAACTGTATATATTGTATAGGAATCTGTAATGTTAGGTCCATGAATCAAGGTAAAGTGGAAGTGGTCAGGCAGAAGGCATCAAGATTGAACATTGAGTCTTAGGAATCAGTGAGCTAAAATGGATGGGAATGGGTGAATTTAATTCAGATGACCATTATATCTATTACTGTGGGCAAGAATTGCAGAGAAAAAAAAATGGAGTAGCCCTCATAGTCAACAAAAGACTCTGAAATGCGGTACTTGGGTGCAATCTCAGAAACAATAGAATGATCTCAGTTCATTTCCAAGGCCAACCATTCAACATCAGAGTAATCCAGCTCTGTGCCCCAACCACTGACGCTGAAGAAGCTAATGTTGATCAGTTCTATGAAGACCTACAACATCTTCTAAATCTAATAGCAAAAAAAAAAAAAAAGATATCCTTTTCATCACAGACGATTGGAATTCAAAAGTAGAAAGTCAAGAGATACCCAGAATAACAGGCAAGTTGGACCTGTTACAAAATACAGGTCAAAATAAAGTACAAAATAAAGCAGGGCAAAAGTTAACAGAGTTTTGTCTAGAGAACACCCTGATCATAGCAAACAAGCTTTTCCAACCACCCAAGAGACAGCTCTACACATAGCTATCACCAGATGGTCAATACCAAAATCAGATTGATTATGTTCTTTGCAGCTAATGATGAAGAAGCTCTATACAGTCAGCAGAAACAAGACCTGGAGCTGATTGTGGCTCAAATAATGAGCTTCTTATTGCAAAATTCAGGCTTAAGTTGAAGAAAGTAGGGAAAATCACTAGGCCATTCAGGTATGATCTAAATCAAGTCCCTTATAATTATACAATGGAAGTAACAAATAGATTCAAGGGATTAGATCCAGTAGACAGATGTCTGAGAAGCTACAGATGCAGGTTTGTAACACTGTACACGAGATGGTGACTAAAATCCTCCCAAAGAAAAAGAAATGCAACAAGGCAAAGTGGCTGTCTGAGGAGGCTTTACAAAAGCTGAGGGAAGAAGAGAAGCAAAAGGCAAGGGAGAAAAGGAAAGATATACCCAACTGAATGCATAGATCTATAGAATAGCAAAGAGAGATAAAAAGACCTTCTCAAATGAACAATGCAAGGAAATAGAGAAAACAATAGAATGGGAAAGACCAGAGATCTCTTCAAGAAAATTGGAAATATTGGGGAAGATTTCATGCAAGAATGTGCATGATAAAAGACAGAAATGGTAAGGAACTAACAGAAGCAGAAGAAATTGATAGGTGAAAGAATATACAGAAGAACTACATTGAAAAGGTCCTAATGATCCAGAAAACCATGATGGTGTGGTCACTCACCTACAGATGGACATTCTAGAGTCTGAGGTCAAGTGGACCACAGGAAGCATTACTACAAGCAAAGCTTGTAGAGGTGACCAAATGCCAGCTGAGCTATTTAAAAATCTTAAAAGGTGATGCTGCTAAAGAGCTGCAGTCAATATGTCAGCAAATTTGGAAAACTCAGTAGTGGCCACAGGTCTGGAAAAAATGCTTTCATTCTCATCCCAAAGAAGGGCAATGCCAAAGAATGTTCAAACTACTCCACAACTGTGCTCATTGCACATGATAGCAAGGTTAATCCTTCAAGCTAAGATTCAGCAGTACATGTACTGAGAACTTCCAGATGTATAAGCTGGATTTCAAAGAGACAGAGGAACCAGAGATCAAATTGCCAACATTTGTTGAACCATGGGGAGAACAAGAGAGTTCCAAGAAAACATCTACTTCTGCTTTATCAGCTATGCTAAAACTTTTGACTGTGTGAATCAGAACAAACTGAAATATTCTTAAAGCAATTGGGAATACCAGACCTCCTGAGAAACCTGTTTGTGAGTCAAGAAGCAACAGTTAAAGCCAGACATGGAAAGATCAACTGGTTCAAAACTGGGAATGGAGTTTTGACAACAAGGCTGTACATTGTCACTCTGCTCATTTAATTTATATACCGAATATATCATGTGAAATTTCACGCTGAATGAATAGCAAGCTACAATCAAGATTGCCAGGAGAAATAGCAACAACCTCAGATGATGCAGATGATACCACTCTAATGGCAGAAAGTGAAGAGAAACATGGCAAATAGAAACATGACAAATAGATGCAGTGACAGATGTTATTTTCTTGGGCTCCAAAATCCCTGCAGATGGTGACTGCGGTCATGAAATTAAAAGACGTTTGCACCTTGAAGACAAAGCTATGACGAACCTACTTATCATTGTTCAGTCACTAAGTTGTGTCCAACTCTTCACAAGTTCATGGACTGAAATACCCTAGACTCCTCCATCCTCCACTATCTCCCAGAGTTTACTCAAACTCATGTCCATTGAGTCAACGCCATCCAACCATCTCATCCTCTGTCGTCCCCTTCTCCTCCCACCTTCAATCTTTCCCAGCATCAGGGTCTTTTCCAATGAGTTGGCTCTTCATATCAAGTGGCCAAAATATTGGAGCTTCCGCTACAACATCAGTCCTTCCAATGAATATTCAGGCTTCATTTCCTTTATGATGGACTGGTTTGATCTCCTTGGAGTCCAACGGACTCTCAAGAATCTTCTGCAGCACCACAATTCAGAAGATCAATTCTTCAGTGCTCAGTCTTCCTTATGACTCAACTCTTACATCTGTACATGAGTACAGGAAAAACCTTAGCTTTGACCATACAGATCTTTGTCAGCAAAGTGATGTCTCTAGTCTCTGCTTTTTAATCTGTGGTCTAGGTTTGTCATGACTTTCCTTCCAAGGAGCAAGCGTCTTTTAATTTCAGGGCTGCAGTCACCATCCTCAGTGTTTGGGAAACCCAAGAAAATAAAATCTGTCACTTCTTCCGTTTTTCCCCTCCTAGTTGCCATGATGTGATGAGACCTGCTGCCATGATCTTCGTTTTTTGGATGTTGTGTCTCAAACCAGCTTTTTCACTCTCCTTTTTCACCCTTATCAAGAGGCTCTTTAGTTCCTCTCATTTTATCCCCTTAGAGTAGTATCATGTGCATAACTGAGGTTGTTGTTATTTCTCCCAGAATCTTGACTGATTACAAACCTAAACAGTGTATTAAAAAGCAGAGACATCACTTTGCCAGCAAACGTCCATATAATCAAAGCTTTAGTTTTTCCAGTAGTCGTGTACGGATGTGAGAGTTGGACCACAGAGTAGGGTGGAAGCATATAGACTACCATATGTAAAATAGATAGCCAAATAAATTTTGCTGTATGACTCAAGGAGTTCAAACCAGGGCTCTGTAACAACCTAGAGGGGTGGGAATGGGTGGGAGGGAGGTTCGGGAGGGAGGGAACATATGTACACCTATGGCAAATTCATGTTTTTGTATGCAGAAATCAAACCAACACTGTAAAGCAATCACCAATCAATTAAAAATAAATAAGTATAATTTTTTAAAAAGAAGGCTGAGCACCGAAGAATTGACTATTTTGAATTATGGTGCTCGAGAAGACTTTGAGAGTCTCTTGCACTGCTAGGAGATTAAGCAAGTCAATCCTAAAGGAAATCAACTCTGAATAGTCATTGGAAGGTCCATTCGTGAAGCTGCAATTCTCTGGCCACCTGAAGTGAGGAGCTGACTCATTGGAAAAGACCGTGATGCTGGGAAAGACTGAAGGCAAAAGAAGAAGGGGACAGCAGAGGTGAAATGGTTCGATAGCATCACTGACTTAGCGGATAAGAATTTCAGCAAATTCTAGGAGATAGTGGAAGATAGAGGGCGTGGCACATTGCATTCCATAGGGTCACAAAGAATCAAACATGATTTAGCGACTAAACTACAACAACATCTATATATACAGCATGCTGCAATTCATGGGATTGCAAAGAGCTGGACACGACTGGGTGGCTGAACAACATTATATATATGTATACACATACATGTGTGTATGTAAATACACATTCTTTTTTCAGATTCTTTGCCATTATAAGTTGTAAGATGTTGAGTATGGTTCCTTGTGCTATTCAGTGGGTTCTTACTTACCTGTTTTATATGTAGCAGTGAGTATGTACTGTAAGCACTAATTTATCTCTCCCCCAGCCTCCACTCTCCTCTTTGGTAACCACAAATTTGTTTTGTATGTCTGTGAGCCTATTCTGTTTTGTAAGCAAGTTCATTTGTATCATTTTTTCAGCTTCTACCTTTACATGATATTACATTTGTCTTTCTCACTTCACTTACA
Organism: Bos mutus; assembly: GCF_027580195.1. Classification (NCBI taxonomy): domain Eukaryota; kingdom Metazoa; phylum Chordata; class Mammalia; order Artiodactyla; family Bovidae; genus Bos; species Bos mutus. Next base: position 9,963,559 of record NC_091630.1, on the reverse strand, counting down.
TGATCATCTTTAGGTCCATGTATGTTGCTGAAAATGACATTATTTCATTCTTTTTAAAGCCACATAAAATTCCATTGTTTATATGTACTGTCTTCTTTACCCACTCATCTTTTTAAAATTAATTCATTAATTTTAATTAGAGAATAATTACTTTACAATATTGTAATGGTTTTTGCCATGCATCAGTGTGAATTGGCCACAGGTATATACGTGTCCCACTCCCCTCATCCTGAACCCCACTGCCACCTCCCTCCCCACCCTATCCCTCTGGGTTGTCCCAGAGCACCAGCTTTGGGTGCCCTGCTTCATGCACCAGTCATCTACCAGCAGATGAAGGAAGTTGTGGTACATGTATGCAGTGGAATATTATTCAGCTATAAAAAGGAATCCATTTGAGTCCATTCTAATGAGGAGCCTATTACACAGAGTGAAGTAAGTCAGAAAGAGAAAGACAAATCCTGCATGTTAATGCACATATATGGAAATTAGAAAGATGGTACCAATGATCCTACATGCAGGACAGCAAAGGAGACACGGAGGTAAAGAACAGAATTTTGGACTCAGAGGGAGAAGGCGAGGGTGGGATGATTTGAGAAAATAGCATTGAGACATGAACATTCCCACATGTAAAATAGATATCCATTCGTCTCTTGATGGACATTTGGCTGTTCCCATATCTTGACTATTGCAAATAGTGCTGCTGAGAACATTGTGGTGCATGTATCTTTTCAAACTAGAATTTTCATATTTTCTGAATATGTGCCCAGGAGTGTGATTGCTGGATCATAAGGTAACTCTATTTTCAGCTTTTTAAGGAACCTCTATACCTTTCTCCATAGTGGCTGCACCAATTTGTACTCCCACGAACAGTGTAGGAGGGTTCCCTTTTCTCCACACTCTCTTCAGGATTTACTATTTGTAGACATTTTAAGGATGACCATTCTGATGTAAGGTTAGCAGTAAGTTGTAAGGTTACAATCGAATTTATTGTAAGTGATGGGGGGCAGGGGGAAGGACAAGTCATGATCTTATCCTGCAGGAGACTTCAACAGAATGAATAGAGCATATGGAGAATAATCCATAGGGTGGATCAGTTAGTTATGTCACTCTACTTTGGGAAGAGCCACAACTCTTGGATACTGCTGAATAACTCCTTCACCTTCACAGAGGTTCAGAGGTGACTTAGAGCAGCATAAAGACATAAAGAGTAGTCACACTCATGGTGGTGGTGGCTGCAGAAATATGTATCATCATAATATTAGGCAGCAATGTGTGTCCTGCTTATCATCATATTAGAAATCACAACATCTGGAGAAATATCCTATATTTCTCTAGAGTAGTAGCTGCTGCTGCTGCTGCTAAGTCGCCTCAGTCATGTCCAACTCTGTGTGACCCTATAGACGGCAGCCCACCAGGCTCCTCCATCCCTGGGATTCTCCAGGCAAGAATATCAGAGTGGGTTGACATTTCCCTCTCCAATACATGAAAGTGAAAGTGAAGTCGCTCGGTTGTGTCCGACTCCTACCGACCCCATGGACTGCAGCCCACCAGGCTCCTCCATCCATGGGATTTTCCAGGCAAGAGTACTGGAGTTGGATGCCATTAGTAGAGTGTATGCAAAAGAGTACAGCTTTGAAGCAAGACAGACCTGAAGGCAATCAGTTCCTAGAGTTACTGCACGACCCTGGGAAAATCATCTAACCTCTCTCTGCTTCTGCTTTCAACTTTAGAATGATATGGTAGCACCTATATAGCAGGAGTTCTAAAACAATGAGAAAAAGTTATGATAACACCTTGGTGTAGAGTAAACATTCAGTGTAGGGAGCTGTCCTTATTATAGTTAGACTGAAATAAAAGTTCTCTGATGTTGAGAATTTTGTTTGTTTTGTTCTCCAGGACTTAAAATGGTGCCTAGCATATCGCAGGAAGACAATATTTGACAAACGAATAAACTATTATTTCAAAAGGAACATTATTTAGTTTAAAAACTGTGTTTGGGGCAATCAGTTTCCTCCAAGAACAAGACTGGTTATCTGCAGAAAAAATACCTCGCCCAATGAGAGAATGCCTCACCTCTAATATTCCGTTAATTTTGAGGGCCTCTGACTTTCAGCATTATAAGAGCTGAGGTTATAATGAAGAGGTCACAAAACTCCATCTCAAACATGTCCCAATATATCTTGAGGTTTTGTTGTTATTTACTTTTGTTTGATGTAGTCTCCAAAGATGTCTCCATGATATTTAATCATTATTCTTTCTCATCAGGCTGTGCTGTGTTCTGCTTAGTCACTCAGTCATGTTCAACTCTTTGGGACCCTATGAACTGTAGCCCGCCAGGCTCCTCGCTCCATGGGATTCTCCAGGCAAAATACTGGAGTCGGTTGCCATTTCCTTCTCCAGAGGATCTCCCCAACCCAGGGATTGAATCCAGATCTCCCTCATTTCAGGTGGATTCTTTACCGTCTGAGCCAACAAGGAAGCCCAAGAATATTAGAGTTGGTTGTTTATTCCTTCTCCAGGGGATCTTCCTGACCCTGGAATCAAACTTGGATCTCCTACATTGCAGGCAGATTCTTTACCAGCTGAGATACCAGGGAAACCCATCCTTTCTCATTAGAAAGTGTTTTTATCATCAATATTAAGATATACAGTAACATACAATTGTACAATCCGAGCATTTTTGTTCACTCTAAAATGCATTATCCTCTGTATCTCCTGTTTAGATTGCAGGTATCTCTGCAAAAAGAGCTTCCTTTATGACAAGGAAACCATTCAAGATGGTTAAGAAATTTTAATTAGTGAAAAGCATTTTTCTCTGAAACAGTTGCTTTATTACCCGACCCACAAAATCAGATTATAATAAGGAAAAGACAAAAGCAGCTTAGCTACTTTCCAAACTCTTTCCCCCCTCTCTGTATTTCTTCCTTTTAAATGTATTTTTTCTGCTGTCCAAGACCATCTGGAGAACATAAACAACCATTTGAGAACCCAGATGCCCAGCCACTGAGAATTCCCTAATTGAGTTATGCTGCAGTCAGCTGCGCTGAGCCACACCCAGAGTCCTGGCGCACTCCACACACTGCTGTAGAAGTCACAGAGATTCTGAGGTTTCCAACTGGGAGGTGTGCTGCTCCAGGAAATATCTGTTCTGCCCTCCCTGCAATTTCCCATTTACCGGCATTTTTCACTGATCTTGGAAAACACATGGCCAGCATCTGTCTGTGAATAACTATTTGTCATTGTATAAAACATCTATGAAATGTTCTGCTTCTAGAGATTTCTGCAAAACAAAACACAAGCTATGCCTTTTTGGAGGAATTATTTCTCTGAGCCAAGCTATAGAACAACTATGATACTGGAATGAAAGATATATGTATCTTGATTTTGCCAAAAATAGAAATGTCCCTTTAAATAAACCTAAATGCTAAAATAATTATTTCCATTTTTATAGTGGTCTTTTGCTACTGTTGTTATTCACAAGGAAAATTCTTAGGCCTTGTACCAATAAATCTTCACACTAATTCTCAGATTTGGGCATTATTATCCTATTTTTGCCTGTGATGCAGGATACCAGGTTTTGATCCCTGCGTCAGGAATATCCTCTGGAGAAGGGAATGGCAATCCACTCTAGTATTCTTGCCTGGAGAATTCCATCGACAGAGAAGCCTGGCGGGCTACAGTTCATGGGGTTGTGAAGAGTCGGACGTGACTGAGCAACTAACACACACAATCTACTTTTGTGTTGAAGAAGCTGAGATACACAGGGGTTGAGTGAATCATTCTATAATTAAAATATTCTAAATCTGAATTTGTCATTTACCCTTCTTAAATTGAAACCACACAACACTCCTCAAACCTTTGCTTTTTTAAAAAAATTCATCCACTAATTTAGCTAACATGTTCTACAGGTTAATGTTAATGGAATCAAACTTTCCAAACTTTCCTAATGCCTGTGATTGCAACAGTTGAATTCTCAGAGTATTTTACCTGTGATCAACTTTGATGATAAAGATAAACAGTAGCAATTACATCATCAATGATAATTTGGAAATAGAATATTCTTGCCTATATCCAAGCGAATGTCTTATTAGGGCAGATTTCATCCTAGAATCACTCACAAATATTCTCTTTCAGTTCATTCAATAAGCATTGTTAAATGTTTAACAGGTGCTTGATGCTGAAACTAGAGGTCCATATGAAATGAATGACTTGGCCTTTTCTATGAGAATTTGTTGGAGTCTCACTGTGACACTATGATTTGTAATAAGAAATATATATTTGGTCTTAGATCACTGTTTCTGGCACATAACTCCTAAAACCTATATAAGATATATTAGTTATTTCCTATATAAGAAACATGAGTTAGAAAGATAAAAATTCTGTCTTGAAGCCTCCTTCAAATACAACTGAGTTTATGTTAATGAGATGACTTTTAGGAAGCAAGTAAGGATGGAAACTGATCACCAGAGGAGTATCATGATTAGAGGGGTGGAATTTTCAATCCCATGCCCTAAACTCAGACAAAGTGAGAGGGGCTGGAGGTTGAATCAATTGTCATGACTAATGACTGAATCAATCATGCTTTGATAATACAGCCTCCATTTTTATGGGGATTTGGCAAACACCTGGGTTGGTGGGCACATGGCAATCCTCGAAGAACGGCACCTGGAGAAGGAATAGGAGTTCTGCACACAGCCTTCGCAATATCACACCCTGTGCATTTCTTCTGTCTGACTCTTCCCGAGTTACATCCTTTTATAATGATCAAACCTGAGGGTGGTTGTGGGACACTCCAATTAATAGCTGGTTGATCAGAAGGATAGGTAATTATCTGGACTTGCTATCTGCATCAGAGCTTGGGAGGGCCGAATACTTAACTTGTGGGACCTGACTCTTATTTCCAAGAAGACAGTATCAGATTTGAATTAAATCATAGGGCATTTAGTCAGCATCAGCTAAGAACTGGAGAATTTTTTGGAGGTACTGGAAAACACACATCAGATGAGTATAAAAAACATATATAAGAAATCTATGACATAATGCAAATCCTATAATAAGGTGTCAGAGGTCAGAAGTGGAAGCAACCCCTTGTCTAAACAGTTGGGAAGTCTTCACAGAGAAGGTAATCCCTGAATGATCTCTTAGTGAATAATTCAGAATTTTATGCATTAAGCAAGGTTGAAAGGATAGAAAAAAACATATACAAAAGTGTAGCAATATAGAGACAGGTGGTATTTAAGGCAGGGTGAGAAGTCTGATTGGAGCAAAGATGTTGGGGGAATACCTAGAAGTTATGTTCTAAGATGTGAAGGTTGGATGATCCTAGGTAAATCAACCTATGCTGTGCTGTGCTTAATCGCTCAGTTGTGTCCAACTTTTTGCAATCCCATGGACTGTAGCCCACCAGGCTCCTTTGTCCATGGGATTCTCCAGGCAAGAATATTGTAGTGGGTTGCCAGGCCCTCCTCCAGGGGGTCTTCCTGACCCAGGATTCGAACCAAGGTCTCCCACATTGCAGGCAGATTCTTTACCATCTGAGCCACCAGGGAAGACCAAATCAACCTAGTGGAAGGTTAAAACAGAGGGGTGATATGATTAGATGTGCTGTTTCAGAGGGATAACCTGTGCCAGAAGTAAGGCAAAGCAAAGACAGAAATGAGATGGCCGGTGGATATATGGATGAGGAACTTGAGAAACCACGCTGGATACGGCTTTAGTAGTCATCATCGAATAAATAAAGAAGTGCAATTGGTTCTCATTATTCATGGTTATTTTGGTCAATAAAGTCACCACAAGCACTAAATTAACAAATATTGAGATAATGCTCTTAGGGGAAATAAATGATTAGGTTACTTTGAGTCTCTCGTCATAACGTTTTTGTCAATCAATACATAGCCCTGTTTAATGTTGTTTTTCAGTCTGTAAGTTATGTCCAACTCTTTGTAGCTCCATGGACTGCAGCACACCAGGCTTCTCTGTCCTTTGCTATCTCCTGGAGCTTCTCAGATTCATATACATTGAGTTAATGATGCTGTCTAATCACCTCATCCTCTGCTGCCCACTTCACCTTTCGTCTTCAGTCTTTCCCAGCATCAGGGTCTTTTCCAATGAGCTGGCTCCTCACAACAGGTGGCCAAAGTATTGGAGCTTCAGTGTCAGCATCACTCTTTCCAATGAATATTCAGGGTTGATTCCCTTTAGGATTAACTGGTTTGATGTTCTTGCAGTTCAAGGGACTGTCAAGAATTTTCTCCAGCACCACAGATTGAAAGCATCGATTCTTGGGCACTTAGCATTCTTTACAGACCAACTCTCACATTCGTACATGACTACTAGAAAAACAATAGCTTTGACTATACAGACCTCTGTAGACATCAAGGAGATGTCTCTGCTTTTTAATACACTGTCAAGGTTTGTCATAGCTTTCCTTCCAAGGAGCAAGCATATTTTTAATTTCATTGTTTTCATGTGTTTTCCTGTGGAAAACACCTTATTTAATATATATAGATGATTTATTAGCATTGAATGGCAACAGCACTAAAACTCATGCCTGAGTGAAGATTATCTAACACACATATTGATATTTTCTCTGCAAGATACATCACAGCCTTCCTGTGCTTAGGAATACTACACAAAACTTTAGCATTGTGCTTGAGACCATTATAAATAGTGAAATAGCCCCAAACACATATCCACACTCACACACACAAAAAAACCCATGCACAAAATGCAAAGAACATGATTGCAAAAAAGACTGCAAAAAGAATACTTGCATACAGTATGAGAATTGAATCAAGAAGGCAGGGCATCACTATGAACTCTGACACGAGGTGACTCAAATTTTGCCCCTCTGTGCCTCTCTGTGATCAATCCTGAAAGTACCACTTGTACTCCTCTGGGGATTATAAATAAATTTTGGTGGGCAGGTGAATTTGCAAATACGAAATCAACATGTAATCAACTGGACTTTAAATCATTCAAGAGGATAAGAGACCTGGAGATATAAGCAGAGTGAGACCCCCCCTAGAGAAAAGAAAGGAAGAGGAGCTTGTGAATGTTCTGGAGCAGAGAGAAAGAAAGATGAGAAAGTCAGAGTCTTTGAGGCCAAGGAAGGGGAAGGATTTGGGAAACAGGATGCATTCAGTAATGTGTAGGGCTATAGATTCTACAATGAGGCAGGAAAATAGGGTTTAGATGTGTCTGTTCTACCGTGATGACTTCAGGGGGAGTGGTTTCAGTTGTGTGGACAGTAGCCACTAAAGTAACTGGATTCCTGCATGGTGCTAGTCAGAGAAAGAGTAGGGAGGCTTTCAAGAGGTTTTCTGAACCTGGGGAAACTAGGCAGCAAAAGTCATTCACTTACTCAACAAATATATGTTGAACCCCACTAAGTACCAGACATATTGAAGCACTGGGCACAGAATCATACACGAAGTAGGCAAAGCTTTTGTCTGCCTGGGGTCCCCATTTAATAGATAAATGAATAGAGCATCATATCATGTCAAATGCTAAAAGTGCTATGAAGAAAAGTAGAGCAATATAAAAGGAAACATATTGATGGAAGTTGCTATTTTAGCTAACATGGTGACGGGCGAAAGTTGGACAGAAATTCAAGGAAGCATGGGAACAAGCCATAGTCATATCTTGACAAGCGGCCTCCCCGATAAAGACAACTTTAAGTACAAAAGCCCTTCCTTCTGCGGGACTTGCTCATTTATGTTCCAGAAACAACCAGGTCACCAGAGCACAAAAGTTGAACAGTGTGTACAAGACAGCAAAAGAGACACTGATGTATAGAACAGTCTTATGGACTCTGTTGGAGAGGGAGAGGGTGGGAAGATTTGGGAGAATGGCATTGAAACATGAATAATATCATGTACGAAACGAGTTGCCAGTCCAGGTTCGATGCACGATCCTGGATGCTTGGGGCTGGTGCACTGGGATGACCCAGAGCGATGGTATGGGGAGGGAGGAGGAGGAGGGTTCAGGATGGGGAACACATGTATACCTGTGGCGGATCCATTTCGATATTTGGCAAAACTAATACAATATTGTAAAGTTTAAAAATAAAATAAAATTTAAAAAAATAATAAATAAATAAAAAAGTTGAGCCAAGTGTCAAGGGCCTTTAACTATAGTGTCTTAGCTTGAGCTGCTGTAACAGCATTCTGTAGCTGGGTGGCTTAAACAACAGACATTTATTTCTCCTATTTTGGAGGCTGGGAAGCCCACAGTCAAGGTGCAGGCAGATTCAGTTCCCAGTGAAAGCCCACCACCTGCCTTATAGACAAGCACTGTCTATGTCCCCATGTGGTCTTGTCTTGGTGCGTGTGCATGGAGAAATTTCTCTCTCCCTCATTCTTAGCCTGTATTTATAATTAGGGCACTAATCCCATTATGAGGAGCCCATCTTCATGACTTAATCTAAACCTAAAGTGAACTGAAAATCGCTCCGTCCTGTCCAACTCTTTGCGACCCCATGGACTGTAGCCCTCCAGGCTCCTCTGTCCATGGGATTCTGCAGGCAAGAATACTGGAGTGCTTTGCCATTTCCTTCTCCAGGGGATCTTCCTGACACAGGGATCAAACCCAAGTCTCCTGCATTACAGGCTACAGGGGAAGCAGGAACACCCAAAGGCCCCACTTTCAAATACTATCACATTAAGGTTAGGCCTTCAACATATGACTTCTAGTGGGGCACAAACATTCAGTCCTTAACACACGGCAATCCAGAGTAGGACAGGAATAGCTGGCAGAGGTAGGAAGGTTTCAGGGGACAAGTTAAACTTGAGTCAAACTTTATTAGAAAAAATTAAGTTATGTGCACAGAAGTAGTAGGACAAATAATTTGTGTGTAGGGGTAGAGGTGAGGGAGAACAGTTAAAAGAACACAAGCAAAGGCAAAAAGACACATAAAGCCAATCTGGCCGGCAGGGAACATCAGTGTAAGGGGGATTGGGGAGCAGACCTCAGAGGTTAGGTAATCTGAGTACAGGAAAGCTTGAAAGCCAAACTAATGAGGAGCCATGGAGATTTCTGAATAGCCCCGTGTTAAATAACCAGGTGTTTTGGAAAGCTGAAGATGACAGTGACATATGTCAAGGATGAATGGAAGAGAAAATATTCAGAGGCAGGGAAACAAATGAAGAGATTATTAAAGTAGCCCAGTTGGTCTATGATAAGGTCTATGAGTAAGCTTCTTGCTCCTGGAGTATAAAGACAGCAGCAAACATTATGAAAGGACAATGGTCAAGGTTTAGAGACTTAGCAGTGGGAAGGAAACACTGAAAGGATCATGACACCCTTGACAGAAGAAAAAGAAAAAACACAGGAGAAGATTTGGTTTAGGGGTTGGGTGAAGAGAGAGGTTATCGTCATATGAGATGGAGCTGTGCCACAGTATTTGAACATGGTAATTCAGGAGAGGGATCTTAAGATAGGGTAAAAGCCCTGTCTGATTCATTCTGAGTTATCAGCAGCCTAAATAAGGGGCTTCCCAGGCACGGCACTAGTGGTGAAGAACGAGCCTGCCAATGCAGGAGACTTCAGATGTGGATTCGAGACCCAAGTCGGGAAGTTCTCCTAGAGGAGGGCATGGCAACCAGTTCCAGTGCGCTTGCCTGGAGAATCCCCATGAACAGAGGCGCCTGGAGGGCTGTAATCCATGTGGTCACAAAGAACTGGACACAACTGAAGCAGCTTAGCATGCATGCCCCAGCCTATGCACGGTATCTGAAATGCTATAATAAATGACTGTGACATGAGCAAAAAGTAATTATGCCATGAGCTGGAGCTTGTTTGATGGAGGAAAGCAGTAAGCAAAGCACCGAAATTTGGAATGTGACAGTAATTGGTAGAAAGAGAAAGAAAAAGAAAACAGAAGAGCAATCACAAAAAAGTCTAGAAATTTCACCAAGTTATGCTAAGCTCCTTAGAGAATAGAACCAAGTGGATTGGAATTCCCAATGGAAATTCGAGGTTTGGAAGTGTAGAGGCTGTAACTGGGCCCACAGGGAAAACATACCGTTCACCGCCTTGTTGTTTAGGTCCCATCAGAATAATGTAAGTAGATGTCACTTTGGGAAAAGAAGAATCCCTGCAGTTCTCAGAAACAGGTGAAAGGGGTGCATTTTTCAGGAGATCGTCCCTAAATAGCATCAGAAGAACTGCGAGCTTTCTGCCCCGCCTCCCTCCACGGATGCAGGGAGAATTTTACATTGCTCTCGCACAGCTTTATTTAGGACTGGAGGAAAGCCAACTGTCTATTGTTCAAGTTCACATTTTAGTTGATGATGGAAATTCACACATTCTGTATGAGGCCATCCTGAGGAGCAGTCCTCAGCTTGGGACTTTGGCAAAAATACTATATTCTAGGACAAACATGCTTTCCAGAGAGGCAAAGATTTTTCAAAACAAACAAACAAATCAGCCAGCCAGAAAATGGATCTTTGTTTTAAGTGTTTACCACAGGGAAGATATCTGCTGAAAAGTTTGAGAGTAGTAATAAGCATAATTTCCTCCACTGATTATTTTGTACAAAAGACAAAACCCACCACACTGCCCTGACATTTTTCTGTGATTGTTGAGGAAGACTTACTTTGCTCTTCATAAGCCAGGATTTCTTAAAAAAAAAAAAAAAAAAAGTCAGGATCTTGAAAAGGAAAATCTCCAGTATCAAAGTATATAAAAAAAAATCTTGAAAATTCAACATGAATTGAGGGAGGGACACGAGGAGGTCTGGAACCTTCAACATGTGCTTAACCTTAGCTTTGTAAAGTTACTATTTCTAAGACTGGCAAAGAAAAAGTAAAATGTGGTACATTGTCACCTCCAAAAGAAAACCAACCCTACCCATCCCATCTGCATAGACAGCTAGCCACTCTGTGTAAATCACTCCGGTTCCAGTCTTTGTGAGCATTTATTACTACCAGTAGGTGTTGACTGACTTACTGTTTACTATCTGCTTTGCTTGAGCTTACTATTGCAGTCTCCAAGAGACTTCTCCTTGTCCACTTCTCCGTTTCTAATACTGTTGTAGCCACACATTCTGGGAAACAAACTCACTCAGAGTGCAGTTTATTATGCCGGCAGGCCCAAGGCAGAGTCTCCTCTTAGCCAAGGACGCCAACCAGGTTTTGTGAAAACCTTGTATACCCAAAGTGTATAAGTTTCCCTCAAACTAGTTTGAACAAAGGAAAAAGAAAGATACAATAAAAGTTAACCCGTGATCATATGCCTTAAGCCTAGGTAGTTAACAGTGGACAATTATCAATAGGCCTGTGGTCATACCCCAATAAGCACAATAGAATGTCTGATTCTATTCGGTTACAGAGATAATTAAGGTATTAATTAGGGTATTCTTTCAGGCTACAGAGAACCTGGGGCTCTTCCCTCTAGGGGCTTGGTTTTCCAGTTGGCTTGTCGTTTCCACAGATACTGGGCATATAGCTCAAAGTCCACAGTCCGGCCCAAGATGGAGTCCTGCATTCAAGATAGAGCCTGTTCTGTTTCCTTCTTCAATACCACATTTCTGGCACATAGTAAGTGCTCAATAAAAACCCATTGAATAAATGAAAATGAGTTGTTCTAAACTTGTTCTCTTCTTTTTCTTCCATCCCAAATTCACATAGCAATTCTGTGTATATAACTTATATACATAGAAATATAACTAAGACTTCCCTGGTAGCCCGGTGGTTGAGAATCCACCTGCCAATGCAGGGAATACCGGTTCGATTTCTCGTCCTGGAAGATTCCACATGCCATGGAAGGAGCATGGGGCAACTGAGCTCATGCACCACAACTGCTGAGCCTGCACAGCAAGAGATGCCACCTCAATGAGACGCTCACACATCGCAACTGGAGCGTAGACCCTGCTAGCCACAACTAGAGAAGCCCTCGTGCAACAGTGAAGACCCAGAGCAGCTGTAAATAAATTAACAGTAAATAAAAGAAAGAGATTAAGCCTTTCAAATAGAGAGCCTTACATAACTTGGAGAGTCAGAATGAGTATGCATGAGTTATAGTTCTTGCAGCTGACACTGAATTTATCCTGTTACATTTACACTAAGAATGGCTTGAGTTGCTAAGGCAACTCTCCCATTTATATTAAATGAGATAATATATACACCCAGCATGACTTAGGTGCTTAATACATGTTGGTTTCCTTTCCAATGTATGTACTTTTACTATTCATTGTACATTTTAGATTAGAAATCAAAAGCTTATCAGAAAAACATTCAGAGGAATCCCACAAAAACGAAATAAGAAAGAGGAGTCGGAACCCTCCAGTTGACTTTAGGGTTGCTGCCTCATTTCACTAAGCATGACCTGATTTCTTTTAGTTCCTGGAAGTGTCTATTGTCATCGTACTTCTAATATGCTTCTAGTTCCTTCTAAGAAAAGCTCCATAGAATTCTGCCATAGATTTAAGCAAATCTTTGCGATGACAGCTCAAAGGGTATTGAATTCAAAATACTCTAATCTTTTTCCAAACACTGCTTTGTATGTAGAGAGGGGGGAAAAAAAAGAGTCCTAATAGACTCTCAATTCAATATATACAATTTCCCAGCACTTCATTCCATGAAGATATTCTTACTAAAACTCAATAGCTTTTTAAATATTACACTTGTTCTAATTTCATGTAATACACTAAACTATGAGTTAGTTCAAATAAGACCTAAAATAGAATTCCATTTTCTTTGCACATACCTACTCTTAATTGCATAGAACAAGTTTATACCATGTTTGTCCAAATGAGACAAAAGGTAGACAGAATAATTAAAAATAAAAGTCAAACATTACATTGGTAATTTCACTTTCTATGGTGCTTGGGGTTTTGTTTTGTTTTATCAAACAAATCAGGTTTGGAGGAACAGTGAGTTTAAAGGAATAACCTCAGTTTGAAAATGTTACACAGGTTCTTCCAAAGAAAAGATGGCTTATTCTCCGAGAATAAGCCCTGGGTAGTGGGATTTGAAGGGAATCTGCTTCCCTTTTTGGCTCATTTTAGAAGTAGCTGGAATTGTTTCCTTATCTGTAAAAGGAGTTTGTTTAGACAATCACAAAACTCCCTAATTTTTCTAAATGCCATGAGTCTGTACATGACTTCTTAATTAGTCTCAATCGGAACTATAATACTGATCTGGAACAGCTCTTTCGAGGGATTGTAACTCTGAATCACTTCAGTATTGAGAAACAGTTTGACACATTCAAGGTAGTAAAAGGTACTACCTAAGCGCCAAAATCGTTTTCTTTAAAAAGTGAACTCTGCTTTTCTATTAAGGAATAATTGGAGACCGAGAGAACTGAGAATTCAGTTATTAATTAACTACTACAGTCCATAGAGTCACACAGAGTCAGACACAACCAAAGCGACTTACACACTCATGCACGCATGTACTCACCAATAAATTTATATGCTGGTTTGGGGATTTATATTTCTACTTATTAAAATTATTTAATAAAACTCCATAATATTTTAAATGATGTTTTAAAATCTTTATAAGGGCTTCCCTGATAGCTCAGTTGGTAAAGAATCCACCCACAATGTGGGAGACCTGGGTTTGATCCCTGGGTTGGGAAGATCCCTTGCAGAAGAGAAAGGATACCCACTCCAGTATTCTGGCTGGGAGAATTCCATGGACTAGTCTATGGGGTAGCTTAGAGTACGACTGAGTGACTTTCACTTTCACTTTAAAGTCTTTATAGACTACTGTTTCCAACTTTTAGTGTTTAGAATGATTCTTCTTTTAAAATTATATAAATGATTCTGCAAAGAACATCTTTCCCATAAATTTTTATTTTGCATTTCCATACGTTTCCTAGGAAGACATGCTTAACGGGCAATTTCAAAGTCTTATCTAAAAATCTATTTTTACTGCTTCTCTGTGGAATAAAAAGCATTAATAACATACTAGAAGTGGGAAAATGATGGCATGAATTGCGAATATATTTCTCTAGCCTAAAAGTTGTTCAGAGGTGTACCCAATCACTCCGTAAGACATGATTGTCACTCAGTCTTGTACTTCACTCATATACCAGAGGATATAACCCAATCCTCTCATCAGATTCATTCTCCTCTGGAGATCTGGAGATGACAAAATAAGCCTTGGTTCAAAAGATACTTTTTTAATAAACTGTGTTCTGAACAAAGTTGTTGACAAAAAAATGTATTGGAATTCTGCAGCTATGCAAAACTATTTTTTGATATATATAAATGTAAACCCACTGAATAAATTGCCTGTGTAAATTGAATTAGGCTGGAAGCAAATAATACAGAGGCTCTAGTATACTTTTTATCAGTATATATATATATATATATATATACACTCTGCTTCATAGTTAATAGAAAAAATCTGATTGTGTTTATGCATAAAACAATTGCACAAAGTAATAATTATATTTTAAGAACTTTTGCACAATTCTTAATTGTTAATAAACATATGCTGCTGCTGTTAAGTCACGTCAGTTGTGTTCAACTCTGTGCAACCCCACAGATGGCAGCCCACCAGGCTCCTTTGTCCACAGGATTCTCTAGGCAAGAACACTGGAGTGGGTTGCCATACTGGCAATCTATTTGAACAATGATATCACAGGAAATATACCCAATATTTTTCATTCAATAGATAAAACTTTCAGGATTTTCCTTGGCCATTATATTGGCTAGTTTCCCTTGAAAACTAGAATATCATTGTGTGACCAGCAACAATAATCAATAATCATTTCAGAAAATGCGTTATCAGAACTCATATTTTGTTATCTTTCATCCTAAATCCTATGCATTTCTATTGAAATTGCAATTAACTTTTTTAGGCCAAAAGTTTTTCTGATAATAAAAATAGTAAACCCATATTAAAAATTGCAAATTATAGAAATGAATAAATAAGAAAATAAGGTATCACCCAAAATCACACAGCACAGTGATATCCTTATAAACATTGTTCCATAATTATTTCTTGTCTTTTTTCTATAGGTTTTTTCTTTTACAATTAATATGTCAAAGTATCTTCTAACTTCTTCCCTATCTATTCTTCTTTTAATACTTGTACTCAAATTGTATATCTAATTTTGTGTGCTGCATTTTGCTTAACACTCAGTTCAGTTCAGTTCAGTCACTCAGTCGTGTCCAACTCTTTGTGACCCCATGAATTGCAGCACACCAGGCCTCTCTGTCCATCACCAACTCCCGAAGTTCACTTAAACTCACATCCATCGAGTCAGTGATGCCATCCAGCCATCTCATCCTCTGTCGTCCCCTTCTCCTCCTGCCCCCAATCCCTCCCAGCATCAGAGTCTTTTCCAATGAGTCAGCTCTTCACATGAGGTGGCCAAAGTACTGGAGTTTCAGCTGTAGCATCATTCCTTCCAAAGAACACCCAGGACTGATCTCCTTTAGAATGAACTGGTTGCTTAACATTACTGACAATTAAAAGCATTTTTATGTCATTAAAGCAGTTTTCATTTATAATTACTACATAAATATTCTATCGTACCATTGTGCCATAATTTATTTTCTCTAATTTACAATATTAAGAAGATTTTATTTTTCACTCCATGTTGCAATAAACATTCTTGTTTTCAACTTTTTCTTTTACATTTCTTATTAATTCCTAGGTATAGATTCCTATAAGTGGAATTAAGGGTCACAATGCATAAATGGTTCAAGGCTTCTCAAACAACTGTGGTATCTACTGATTTTCCTGATTAAATGTTGATGAAAATAATGGTTATAAAATGCATATTAAATTTTTTTTTAATTTCAACATTAATGGAGTTATTAGTATATACATTAAGAAATACAGAGATATCCAATTTATAGAAAATTTCAGGTATTCACTGAGTTCTCACTCCAATAAAATGCCTCGTGAGTGATAGATTTCATTCTGTCAGGAGGTTCACATACCCGTGTATGGCCCAGGCTGACATAATATGTCCTATATGCAAGTCCGTTGTTTAGAGTCCCTTGAAAACTAGGAAAAGACAAAGAGCATTGCTATTTCTCAGCATTAAACTGTTGTATTTTCATGAAAGCATCTACCATTTTGAAAAAGAGGTATTGGACACATTCGATACTGAGTCAAATGTGTCAAGGTTGCTTTGTGTGTTTGCTTTAACTTCCAGTTTCCCTATGTTTCTCCTCAAGTATCCACGACCCAAAGATAAGAAGGGCAGAGCCACGACCCGAAGATAAGAAGGACAGAGCAAGAGTGCATTTCTGTGGCAAAGTGAGCAGGAAAGCCAAGCAGTGGTGTTTGGGAATCTAAATCAACTGGATTTTAATCTAAGTCTTAACACTATTTTATACAAAAGGGTAGATATGTCCTTATCCATTTAAGAAAATTAAGTGATGCTTATCTCAAAATTTTTATTCTCCAAATAAATATCTTTTTGACATAGTTTTGCTCATCTCATGAAAAATTTAATTGATAAAATTTCATACTGTTTTCCCTTCAATAATCCTCAGCACTATAAACTGCTTAAGGGAATGGGAGTCAAGTTGAACCACCTGGGTTCAATTCTCAACTCCACCATTTACCAGCTAGGTGGCACAGGGCAGGTCACTTACTTGCTGTATGCCTCAGTTTTGCCATCTCTAAAACAGAGGTAATAACGATGGCTACTTCTTAGGCCTACTCTGAGAATTAAATGAGTTAATACTTACAAGGCACTCAGACCACTTTGATTTTCTGTCACATAGCATCTAGGGCTAGCAATCATTATCAATACCATAGATATTATAAAATGCAGGATCCTAGATATACAACACGTGACATATACAGGATTTAAAAGTACAAAAGGTTAAGATATATAATAATATGGTGTGGCATAAAGTTAGGGGTCAAATGAATGTTACAGGTAAAAGAAATTATAAGACTGCCATGGAAGAAGAAATTAATAAAGGACAATGTTCTGTGAGTGATCTCAGAGAGAAGATGGGACATACCTTTGAAGAAGAGGGAAGACTTGGCAGAAAGTTTGAAGGATATTTTGGACAAAGGATATTTTGAGAAGCTACTGATATATTCTTGGAACAATGAATAGGCGAGTTGAGCAAATACTAAAATGGTTCATCTAGAAAAGAACCAGAAAGTGGAGGGCCTGAAATAGTAAACCACTTGAGAATTTGATTGCCTATAAACACCTGGGAACCACAGAGGATTCTGAGAAGGACAAATGGGAGTAAAAGGTAAAGGAGAATAGTTCATCACTAATTTTCAAGATGATTTTAATTGAGAAATAATAGAAACAAAAATAGAATTTTAAAAAATATGATCATGAAACTATTGAAATATTCCTGAAAAGAAAATTCTGGGATATTCATATGGATAGAGATCTGCCACTAATATTCTTCCTCTCTGGTAATTCTTATTTCTTTGTAAAATTTAACATAGAAATAATCTTGAATTGTTCAGTTTAGTTAACTGAGCTTGGTTTCAATTTTTTTTTTCCTTTCCTGAAAGTAGAGTTCTAAAAATTTTGCTAAGCTTCTGCTTTAATATTAGCCCTTATACAATCAAGAGAGAATAAGAGTTTAAGAGGTTTAATATAGATAATTTAAGAACTCATATAACAATATTTTATTTATAGTTCAGTGACAGCACAAATAGAGTTGTATATTTAGTATACAACTATTTTCTAGATTTTAGAATTGTAGGAGTGCTTCTGAGGCTTATAAAAATTAAGGGTTGTGTTTTTTTTTTTTTTATAAACAAAGAGTTGATTATTTGGTTAGCAGATGACCCACAAGGCTAAGATCTTAGAGACTGACTATGAGTTTTCAGATGCCCTTGGGAAATTTGAAAAATGGTTCATGATATTAAAACACAACCAACTGAGAGCTACCTCTAGGAAAAAGTATGGAATATTTATCTTAGCAAATCTTAAAGAGACAGTAAGTGATCAACTGTCTTTTTCTAACACAGAAGATTTGGTAGTTGGTGTAACCTTTTACAACAACTCAGAATAAACACTGGCCAACATTGCTAAACAGAAAAAAAAAGTCAAGATAATTATGGCTATAAGAATATTAACTATAATATATATAATATTCTGTGCTTTTTCATACAGTTTCTTAAATGGAATTTTCTTTTTGCTAGTAAGGTGAATTTCTTTCACCTGAAGAGTCTATTACCTTAAAAGTGTAAAGAAATTGGCATACAGGACATAGATACACGCCTATTTTTCAAGTCCAAAAGAAGCCTTGTAGGTATAATTCATTCTGTAAATGAGTTGAAAGGTTATTTATAAATCTTTCTGTTATTGTGATTGTGTGATATTATAAAATTTTGCTGTTAAATTACTATATGACCCTGGAAATTCTCTCCAAGCCACTGAACCTCAGTTTCCTAATCTATAAATGAAGGTAAAAACAGCCAGAGAGTGATGAGGGCACATTCCATTAAGTACTTATAAAGCTTTTTGCAGAACATAAAACACTGGTAATCACTTCCCTAGCAAGAACTCACTTGCTGTAAAATGATGTAACTCGCTCCATCCTTTAGAAACTGTTCAGGCCCAGTGGCATTCTCTTTCCTGAATGCATTGTGTGTTCAACTGCATCCTCCCTTCACCTGGCAGATTCTGAAACCAAATGAATGTTTGATTACTATGACACTTCTCATCTAGGGTGAGCCCATATCAGCTAGGATAATAAGAGTCCCAATTAGGCTGAAATTTTCCGAGGATTATTTATGTTTTTGCTAATACGGAAGATTCTTTGAAGGGCTACGGTTGCTCTCCATTCACCGAGTCTGAGAACTGACTCCATTCTCTTCATGTTCCACTTCCCTTTCTCCCCATCATCCGTTTTTAGTCTTTCTCTGATATGCCCAGACTCTGAAAACCAGCACCAAGCCCCAGAGTTTCCTCTTGATGAAAGCCCTGATAGTCCAACCTTGCTCTGCATTTTCAGTCTGCCATTTGCTAACATATTACATGACCAGCTGAGCCACCGAGCTAGAATAAACAGAATGCACTTTAGCATACAGGGATATTTTGCAAAAGATATATTCTCAAGTCTTGGAAACTTAACTGTGTGTTACCATATTGTCTTCCTTATGCTCCTTCTGTTTCTTAATTTCACACATCACTCCATTCTTTGAAGTAATTTTCCTCCAATGTGTTAAGAAACTGAGTCATGTCCTAAATTCTGAGGGAAAAAAAATGGAGAGAGTGGGAGGAGGTTTAGATCTGCAAAGAGCAATCTTGTTTTCTTTCAATAAATTAATCAACCTGGTCATTTCATATATGAGCTAATGGCGGGAAAAGTGCTTTGAAAACTTCAGAGCCAGACCAATATGTATTATTCCAGGATTCCTTTTCAGCTGTGGGCTACAAATGGGTCACACGCCAGTCCTTTTGTTCATACCAGCCTCGTTTTAGGTGAAGTGGAGTCTTTGAAGTTCTCCAGTTAAAGGTATTTCTGCTTCAATAGGTCACTTTAAGCTTTGAGTGGTATAGAGGTCCTCATTTGCAGGAAGATGACCCTTATGAACTCTGTTCAAACTCAGGAGCTGAGAATGATCCTCTAAATCAGTTGATCAGAAAACCAAAGGCTATCTCCATGGATGTTAAAATGTTTGTTTATGGTAAATCAGTGGCTTTGGTAGTCATGCAGCGTGTTGGCCTTTCAGGCTAATATTCTTTCCCTGAAACAGCTTTTTTAAATAATGGAGTCTTTCTGATGTCAGAAATAGAGAACTGAGCTATATCTAAAAACTGTTACTGAAGCCGGTAAATTTTTTCACCTTCATAATTCTGTATTTCTCAGCTACATTCTGTGCTGTCCTGACATATGTTAATCAATGCATTTGTTACCACAGTTTGACTATTGCATTTCTCTGGTGGCTGGCTTATCATCGTCTATAATTATTTCAACTCCAATTAATTCTGAACTTCTTTGCAAGGTTATTTACTTGCTTTGAGCAATAAGACAACAGGACACCTCTTCGATTTCTAAGCATCTGGTCAACTGCAAATTGAATTCCCTGCCCTCTTCTTTGCCTGAGCAGTCTATTTCCGTGACCCTTCTCACTAGATCACTGATATTAGTGGTCAGTGACCTGCTGATTGAGAAAAAAAAAATGCTAGTTGAGAGAAATACTCTCACCTTGAGTCTTAAAGGCTACAGAAACAACAGTAAAAGTTCACTAAAACTGATGAGGGAACAGACGGAAAACAGTGATGGCGGTGTGTCCATCCACGAATATAAAAAGAGCATCAGTCCATCTCGGACCGGGACCCAGCCTAGGGAAATAAGAGAAATCTATTATGTCCCAACTGCTCTAATATCATTTGTTCCTCTCATAGCCACTGTGGTTCTTGAGAGGTAAGAATTAGTACTCCAAAACAGGAAGGCAAAGGGAGCCTCTGAGAGGGAAAGGACACATTTGCTGAAGGACTCACATCCGGTGAGTGGCAGTGCCCAGACCGGAATTCTGGCTTTCTGGATCTCCTTAATACCACCGCAGAAGTAACAAACAAAACTTTAAGACGTTTATGAGTAGGGAAGAGTGGGATAGTGCGACCAGGAGGTATAAACTGCAAGGAATGAGAATCAAGAAGAAACAGGTCAGACCTCCCGGGTGGCCCAGTGGGTGAGTCTGCCTAGCAAGGCAGGGGACACAGGTACAAACCCTGGTTCCAGAAGATTCCACATGCTGCGGGGCAACTAAGCCGGTGTACCGCCAACTCCTGAAGGCCACACCCTCTAGGGCCTGCGTGCTGCAACTACCAAAGCCTGCACACCCTAGAGCCCATGCTATACAAGAAAAGAAACCACCACAATGAGAAACCGGGGCACTGCCGCTAGAGTAGACCGTGCTCACCGCAGCTGGAGAAAGCCAGTGCCGAGCAACGAAGAACCAGTGCGGCCAAAAGTCAATACACAAATAAATGAAGTGTAACAAGAAAGAAGAAGAAACAAGTCCTCAAGCACAAGTCCTAAATCAAGGATGCTGATTGATAGGCAATATGGAGATGGTTCTAGATGGGCCAATGATCTTTTTCTGTAGGGAGGTGGATAGTAAACATTTTCAGCTTTGCAGCCCATAGTCTCTGTCTCAACTCAACAATGCCCTTGTAGTACAAAGGCAGCCACGGTCAATATGTAAAACAAAAGGATATGGATACGTTCTAAGAAAATTTATTTAATAAAAACTGATATGACTCTTGGGTCATAGTTTGCAAACCCCCAATGTAGATCAGTGTTTCTGAGCACAAGAACTGGTACCACCCCACTAAAGTTTGGAAATGAAAGGGAAGAGTTTTTTGTTTTTTTGGGTTTTTTAATCATTACAATCATAGGAACTCAGACAGAGCTACTGGCACTTAGTAGATCCTAGCCAGGGATGCTAAAGATCCTGCGAAGATCTTGGGGCAATCTCATCTAAAACAGAATTTCCCCACCCTTGTGACCATATCCCCATTGAGGAGCACTGGATTAGGCAAAGGTGACAGCATATGATAACTCCCTTATCAAGTTGCCTTAAAGAGAGTATACTTTAAAGAGAGTATACATGTGAAGTATACTCATATACTTCATACTCTGGCGAAGTCTGAATGATGCAGGCCCACACTGTTCAATAGAAATAGAACATGAACCACAAGTATATTTTAAATAGTCCAGTAGCCACACTAATAAAAAAAAAGGATAGGTAAAAATAACTTTAATAACATTATGCATTTAACCCAGTATATCCAAAATATTCCCCTTTCCTAGTGGCTGAAATGGTAACGAATATTCACGCAATGCAGGATACCTGGGTTTGATCCCTAGGTCTAGAAGATCCCCTGGAGAAGACAGTGGCTACCCACTCCAGCATTCTTGCCTGGAGAATCCCATGGATAGAGGAGCCAAGTGGGCTACAGTCCATAAGGTCGCAAAGAGTCAAACACAACTGAGCAACCAATACTTTCACTTTTTTCTCATCCAAAATACTATCATTTCAATGTGAAAATCAATAACAAAATTTACTAGTGAGGTAGTTTGCATTCTTTTTAGTTTTTCGAAATCAAGTGTGTACTCTACAACGACGGTACATCTCAACTCAGACTAGCCAGGTTTTATGTGCTCCGTGACCTCAATAGTGGCTGCTTTATTGGCTAGATCAGGTGTAGACCCTGAGCTAAGATTATCTTCTTCCCATCCCCTTAGTTCCCAACAGGCCACACTGCTTGAAAACGTGGAGGGTCTTTCTTGTTGCCCACCTTTTCCCACACCTGCACACAGAGAATAATCCCCTGCCTTGGCAGAATGGCATCTCCCAATGCTTCCTAGGTTTCAGTTACAAAGAACTTCCCAGACTGCACTCCCAAAATTAACCGAATGGGAAATGAAAATAACTGTACTTTCTTCACATAAAATTCCCCTGATGTCCAAGAAACAAACACAGCCAGAAGGCCTATATTTGGTGAGGCCTTTTTAGCAACCTCTACATTGGGCAATTTTCTGAATAGCAATGCAATAAATTCTGATTACCCAGGAGTACCTTGCAACTTTAATAATTCCATCCCCAAATAAGGAAACACTTCTAAGAAGTCTAGCAGAAGGGCAGTCACAGAGTCACACAATTGGTTAAAATGATTAAACAAGCCCTGTTGGTGGCCCATCTATGTTTATGATTAATGTAGGTTTAATCATCAGCATGCCATAAGAATTCAGCGCTTCTAATTTGCTTTTTTTTTTCCCCCTACTGAAACAAATGAATTCCTCCCCTGTTAGTGTTTTGACTCTTGCCAGTCAAAGAAATTTATGAAAAGAATATATGTGCATATAGGTGCCATATATCTAAATGTCTATGTCAGAAATTTATTCCCATTCCCTCAGGTCCCGGGATGCTTAATTTGGCACAAATCATTCAAGATTAAAAGATAGCAATACAGAAACTATCCCTTTTTCTTCCTCTGGTTGTTTTGAACAGAATTCCCTGAAAATGAATATGACAACATTTCTAGCTTTTAGGATTATGGAGGTGCATAAAGTTTACTGAGACTTTTGATAAAGCACATTTTCTCACTCAAGCAGCTTGACGCCTCAGGTTCCAAGCAGCTGGAACCACTGGGAGAGAGGCAGATCTTTGGAAACATCAGCAGTTCAGGAAAAATTGCTATTTGGTTTGGTTCAGTTTTCCACCCTAGTAAAACTCCACCTTCACAGAACACTTTCCTTGTTATTTTTTTGTTTGTTTGTCTGTTGGTTTGTTTTATATAAAAGGCAGCATGAAGGAGAAGGATATTTGCCTAGTTAAAATAATTTTTGTCCCCAAACTTGCACCTCCAAAGACAATGGTGATTGTACCATTTGACTGGATCACACTCTGTGACCCTCCCAAGGGCTTGCCCTCACGACTCCCTGTCACACTCACTGGCACACACACCAACATCGCATGCACCCCCAAATACTGGTGGTTAGGAAATACACGAAGCAAATGTTTTTCTAAACACGCCACATTAGGGTGGTTCCTGGAAATATTGATTTGGTAAAAGGCAAGAGAGACTAATGAATTTCAATCCATATGGTCTGCTAATGAGGATCTTGCAAAGTCTGGAACACCTATTGATTAACCTGCTTAATATCTTAAACCCAGCGCTTTGACCTGGATGATGCCCACCCCACTGCCCATCCAGAAGAATGTCACTGTTTGTTTTGCACATGCCAAGAGGAAGTCTCTGCTGATTCTCCAGATAACAAAGGTGCAGCCAAGGGTTTTCTCTCTCCCTCTTTGGCAACAAGAAAGCTGGCCCCCTCCAGATGATGGGGTCTTTCCTCCTTCCTGCAGGTAACTGTCAGTCAGGCAGGGTGTGAGGTATGATAATTCCATCTGCGCCATTTGGATTGTCAGCTGCATTGTTCTGCTCAGTGTGCTGTGGATTGTGAAAAACAACCAGGACGGATGATTTTAAGTAATTGCTCTGACAGAGACTGATTACTACAGTAACAACAGTCAGTTATAGTTAAGGAGTAGCCTTGGCATATGGTCTACATTTGATGTGGGAAGGAGAGTGGGGGAGAGGAAGCAAAAAGGTTTATAATTTTACAGATTGCTTTATGTTTTATAATGACTGAGTTTTCTTTTCCTTCACTTGATTTGGAAAATATCACCAACAGAAGCCTGGTTTGGGGGGGTTGGAATCTAAATATTGTTACAGATAAAGGAATTCAAAGAACATATTTAACTGCTATTAAGATAAATCATAAAATGATTAGGATTTGTAAGACTGATAATTATTCATTGCCACAGCATTTATTGTTCTGTGTATTGGGGTTTGTTTTCAACTTTGTGCATTCAGTGAATATCCTTTGTGAAATCTTGGCCATTTGCTGATTGCATAAACTCTTGCATTCATTTTGAAAGATGAATCATTATCATTGGTGGCTTACCTCTCCAAACTGGTCTGAAGTTTCATTCATGAAAAATACCTTAGCAAAACAAATTATTCAATTTATATAACTTTTATAAAATAATGTATGTCTAACATTTAATATAATAGATTTATCTGTTTTTGTTTAATGAGAGAATATTTCAAACACACTCAAAAATACACATTTGCCTTAAACAAAATTGAAAGGAGAAACCTATTTATTTTTTGGAGCTACATATAGAGAAACAAAGCAATTAATAGATTTCATTCTAGTTGGGTTTTTTATTTTTATACCATTCTTATTTTTAATTTTTTATAATACCTGATAAATGGCATGTGAGATTATATGCAGAGGAATGAATTAGAAAGCTTCTTCAAAAATAATTGAAATGATAGTGATTTTTTAAAATAAATGGTAATACGCTCAATAAAATAATTCAGCCCTAGATAAATAGGAAAGTCTTTGGAATAAAAATTAGGGTAATAATTTAACACTGTGAAAAGTAAGTATGATAAAGTACATCTGAAGGACGTTAATTACTTATGTGTATGTGAGCTATTGTTGGGCACATAATGGCTGATCCATTTGCCAGCATAGGCTCACTGCTCCCAGTATTTTAACTCATTACTTAATAAATCTCTGCTGTGATACCTTGAAGAAAAAAAAGGTGCTTTTTAAAACATACTCCTATTTAATAGTAACTAGTGTTAAGCAAAATAATTTTCACCCCATTATTACTTAAACAAAAGAAAGTGTTGGACTAACTAATATTTTCTATGTTTGGGACTAGCTAGTGTTCAAGAATTTCCAAAAGGTTATGAATATCACTTTCATTTCCAAAGGGAAAATGAGAAGGGCTATGATTGGACTACTTGTACAGTTAGACTTTAGAAGCTAATTTCCATGTACTAAAAAGTCTGTGAATCTAGGGAAATTTAGAAAAATAGAGGACCTTTTTTTTTTTTTTCAGTGATTTGGGTCATGACCTGCCTATGAAGATATGCAAGTCACATTGCAAGTTCACCTTCCAGCTATCTCAAACCATCCATACTAAGTAAAGTTCTCCACTGGGAAAACTGATAATTATTCAGGAGTACTAACACAACTGGTTCTAAATAGCACAGTTACTTAGGGTTTTTGGTTTCTAAAAATCACTCTTCTCAAACATTCATTTTATCCTCCAGACATATCCATGCTTCAAAGAGCTGACTGCTTACATATTTAGTTGAATAAGCAAATTGGTCATAATTAATCCAGATGAATATCTTCCTTTACGACTCTCTGAAAATCTTTCAAGCACAGGATAGTGCTGAGATTTTTTTTAATGAAATCGAAATATTCTTAATGAATTAAGAAGTAAGCATGCTGATACTAAGGATAACATTTTATGAACGTGTGTGTGTGTTAATCACTCAGTCATGTCCAACTCTTTGTGACCCCGTGGACTATAGCCCACCAGGTTCCTCTGTCCATGAGATTCTCCAGGCAAAAATATTGGAGTGGACTGCCATGCCCTTCTCCAGGGGATATGCCCAATCCAGGAATCAAATCCGGGTCTCCCACACTGCAGGCAGATTCTTTATGTTCTGAGTCACCAGGGAAGCTCAAACAGGTTGCGTTGGCCAGGAGTCAAACCCAGGTCAACTGCTTGGAAGGCAGCTATGCTAACCACCATACCACCAACACCTAGACATCTTAAACCTGGTATTTTTGCCCTGAAACATTAAAATCAATTGGGAGAGTGCTATTTCACAGTTTATTTTTTAAGTGGTACAAAAAGTGTTAGCATTTTGAAAAGTGCTTCTGCTATTCTCTTAGAGATCACTCATTATTTTCTTACACCTAAGCAAACTGATGTGTGTTATTTACCTAGTCCTTGTAGGAATTTCAATTTGAAATGCCTGAATTCAATCATCTCCCAGGTATTTTTCTCTAAATTTCCTTTACCTAAACTTCCCATTTTGGGATAAGTGCCAAAAAATAAAATTTGAGGAAACTTGTGGCACCTTTGGTAACCTCTGAAATGTGGTTAATTGTATTCCAGTATCCTTGGAAGACTTTGAATACCCACAAAGAAAATAGTTGAGGATTTAAATCTTTCTATATTATCTAATTCTTTTACCTCAGCTTTTTTCCTCCACTTATCTATTGCACTATCAGTTCAGTTCAGACGCTCAGTCATGTCCGACTCTTTGCAACCTTATGAATCGCAGCATGCCAGGCCTCCCTGTCCATCACCAACTCCTGGAGTTCACCCAAACTCATGTCCATCGAGTCAGTAATGCCATCCAGCCATCTCATCCTCTGTCGTCCCCTTCTCTTCCTGTCCCCAATCCCTCCCAGCATCAGAGTCTTTTCCAATGAGTCAACTCTTCGCATGAGGTGGCCAAAGTATTGGAGTTTCAGCTTTAGCATCAGTCCTTCCGATGAACACCCAGGACTGATCTCCTTTAGGATGGACTGGTTGGATCTCCTTGCAGTCCAAGGGACTCTCAAGAGTCTTCTCCAACACCACAGTTCAAAACCATCAATTCTTCGGTGCTCAGCTTTCTTCACAATCCAACTCTCACATCCATACATGACTACTGGAAAAACCATAGCTTTGACTAGACAGACCTTTGTTGGCAAAGTAATGTCTCTGCTTTTGAATATGCTATCTAGGTTGGTCATCACTTTCCTTCCAAGGAGTAAGCATCTTTTAATTTCATGGCTGCAATCACCATCTGCAGTGATTTTGGAGCCCCCAAAAATAAAGTCTGACACTGTTTCCACTGTTTCCCCATCTATTTCCCATGAAGTGATGGGACCAGATGTCACCCCAAAACCAATAGGATTTAAGCAACCATAATGTATTATTTCTTATGATCCTGTGGATCCAGAATTTGGACAGGGCTCAGTTAGTTGATTCTTCTGCTCCATCTGCCATTGGCTGAGGTCACTCCCTCGGGTAGTTTAACTGCCCCAGGGCTGGACTGAAACACCCAAGAAGACATTCACATGTCTGGCATTTCCATGCTCCTTCACATGGCTTTTCTCTCACTCTCCTCTCATCTCCCTTCTCTCCTTCCTCTTCTTTCCACTCTGCTCTCTCTCTACGTGTCATCTTTCCTCATTCAACAGTCTTACCCAAGTTTCTGTACAGCATGGTGGCTGAATTCCCCAGAAGGAGGAAGTTGTCAGTCCTCTCAAAGGCTTGGCCCAAAACTGGCACAATCTCACTTCTGCTACACTCTGTTGATCAAAGTAAGTCTAAAGGCCATCCCTGACTGAAGAAGAGGAGAAACAGAATTTGTCTCAATAGGAGGAGGGGATGAATGAATGGCAGCCATATTTAGAAATTATCTCCATACTTTCTGAGAAATCAGTTGTCTATTTGAGCATGATAAGAAAATGTTTCAGTCACACAAAATATTATTATTTTCCTAATTTCATTAGTTATCATCATGGAGAATGGTGTGCTAAAAAATATTTGATTTGTATAGTAAGCTTTTGGTACATCTATGCATACCTGTCTGTACTTCTTTTTAAAATTATTCTCAACTTTATAAGATCTTTTTTTGATGTAAAGTACAATAATCTCTGAAGAATGATTTCTAACATTGCTTCCTAGATTAACTAAAAATCAAGCATATTGACTTTAATGTTCTGAAAAATAAGTTTAACTTTGAATTTGGAGAAGTTTAATCTATAGCTCTAAGTGGCTGAAGGGCTGGTACTAACAGTCCTTTCCTTTGAGCCTTTGTAAGATCTCAAAGAAACTTTATCATGCTGTGAAATGCATTATTCTCTAAGACCCATTGTGTGAGCTGATAAGACCAGAGTCCATTTGTTTTAAAAATATTCAGCCTTACTCTGCTCTCATTATTTCTCAAAAATACAAGGATTTAAAAGTTATTATTCCATGTTTGGGTCCTCTCAGTAGAATTTCCTAGTCTTTTATGAGGTTAGGTTCAAAATTACTTCTAAATGTATTAATAAATAAATGATTTGTTTACAGGTTTTCTGTTGAAACAATTTTTGGTGCTTCTCCAAAAGAATAAAACCATATAACAGAATATTCTTTGGTGCCAGACAGATTTAGGTTTAAAATTCTACTTTTAGGGCTTTTAGAATGGTATGGCCTTTACTCACTTTTAGAATGCTAATAGGTTCACCTTTGGTGGTAGGATGGATTAAAAAGATGTGTAAAATTTTTAGCTCAATTTTGAGACATAACATTCAGTGGTATGGCTTTTGATATTAAATTCTTTCAAGTCCAGACTTTTGAATAAATGTCCTGTTTTTAATCAGGTTGCTTATCAAAATTCAGATATAAAAGTAATGGTTATTTCAACTTCCCTAAGCATCAGTGAGATAGGAGTTTTGATTAAGCTTTTCTTTTTCATTAGAAAGAATGTGTTTACAATCACTAGTTTTCCAAAATGCTCTTTGAAAAGGGGGTATTATAGTCAAATATATTGAGGAAATAAATATAATTAATAAAATTACTCTTAATTCTCTCACAGAAAACCATAATATACATTAAACACTCTAAAATATTTTGTGTAAAATTAAGAAATATCCTTAAATTATTTAACTTGGCATTTTATAAATTTTAACAAAATTTAAATGTATAATAGTAAAATTGAACCATAAGACTGAAAAATAATCAACTACTGTATAATCTGTGTACTTTCAGATCTTTTTTTTTTTTTTTTACAGAAGTGGCAGTAGCATTTCTACTGGAAGGTATCCAATAAACTTAATCTTACACTAAATGGCCAATTTGGAGAAGGAAATGGCAACCCACTGAAGTATTCTTGCCTAGAGAATCCCAGGGCGGAGGAGCCTGGTGGGCTGCCATCTTTGGGGTTGCACAGAGTCAGACATAACTGAAGCGACTTAGCAGCAGCAGCAAATAGCCAATTGGTTCATGACAATTCAGGATCATTATTAAGAACATCAATTTCTATATTTATTCTCCTAATGAATTTCGATATATTGTGTAAGGTTGTCTGCCTTAAACTAAAAGGTCCCAGATTCGTATGCTTTAATAGTTGCTATCCATGTATATCTGAGATAAGATAGGTATAAATGTTGAAACATATTTTTATATATATATGTATTTATCTTTATGATGATCTCAGTTTTCTTGGTATGTCTGCTTAATAGTCTCCCTCCTCAACTCCATAATAATATAGAAATTCAAGGAAAGAGATTTCCAGAAAAATGATCCTTCTTATTAAATCAATAACTTCAAGTTTATACTCACAACGAATTTATAATTTCTGCCCGGAGCATAGTTTCCTAGCCCATAAAACAAAATACTAATGTTTTATGATCAGTGTTTCTTTAATTCTGTATACTTTCCCCCACTTATTAAGCCATCACTTCAAAAGGCAAATGTTTTATGTTCTGACATATATCACAGTATCTGTTAGTAGCAGTGGCACTGTAGAACGGGATAGCTTAGTAGGTGAGCAAGGTAGATAAATGTGAAGAAGAAAAAGAGACAAAGAAAGGAAGGAAAAGAAGGCAAAAAGGACAGCAAGACAAAGACAGGAGGGAGGAAGTGTCCAGGCTCATAAGTGTTCTGAAGAAATCATCAGAAGTCTGCACATAACTAGCTAAGTGCCCTTTTCAGTTAACCAAATAACAACTCCTGTGATGCAAGCTGATATGCAAAAAGACAACACCTAGATAATGAACATGTACAAATAAACTGTTAGCTTGCTTCTCTCATTAAAAGTGAACTCTTTGCTGGTAGGATCAGTGTCTTAACAGAGCATCCGGCACAAAGGTAGGTACTCTTCACATGTTTAAATGAATAATTTCATTAAGTATGTATTACAAAACATATGGTTTCATCTGGAAAAGGATGGTCAAGCAGTTAAAAAAAAAAGGAAATACTTTAAGCAAACTTTGCATATTTCCCATGTTTAAGTACCCATTGAAGCTCTGCTGTCTTGATTTTTCCCGTCTGTGTTGTTTCGGATGAATCAGTGCCATAGCAGGGAGAGTCCTTTAAAGTGCACCTCAAATGCGGAGACATCTTGCTCCCTAGAGCAAACAAACTTTTCTTTCAGTATGACAGAAGACATCAATTTTAAGGAAATATTTGGGTGAAACCTTTCATCCAAGGAATCAATTTAGCTATGTAGAAATAGCTACCCGCAAATGCATGCATCAATTTATTCTTTTTAGAGACGTTTGTCTAACACAGGTTAAATCAGAACAAGTCAAAGAGGAAGCATATAAATTTGAATGACAAACAGAATACACTTCTCATTTTGTTGAGATTTTTTCCATGAGATTAACATTAAAAAAAAAAAAATGCACACTCCATTTTTAAGAAAGAAGACTGTAGCTACTTCACAAACTTCACATATTAATTTTGCAATATTTTATGTGAGATAAAGCAAGATGAAAATTAAATATTAAGAGTTCAAGAGCAAGAAAGAGAATGTAATGGGCCGATATGGTTTTCTCCCTTCTTGGATGTCTTTAAAAAAAATTAATTTTCCAGAGATGGAAACATCGTCTCCCTAAGAGAACAGGATGCTTAATAACACTTTAAAAATACTGTAATTTAGCTAAAATAGAGAAGGAAAGGGGAAACAACTGAAAGGAAGAGGAACAGAAAAATCACACACAGTATACTAGTTACAAGTTAAATCCTCTTCACTGATTTATTTTACCTTTTTTGTTGTTTTGTTTTGCTCAAGTAACCTATTTTAAAATGCATCCATGCATAGATTGCCCCTATTATTAATAGTAAATGTACATTTCAACCTGTCAAGTTTTTCTAGCCCCACTTTTCTAAGGTTTTTTTTTTTTTTAAGGAAAAAAAATTTAAAAAGCAAAGGCATTTCCTAGGGCACATGCTGCCAGACACCCAGCATTTATCTTATCTCAGTTGATGACTTTCCTTTTATCCTGAAATGATTTGACAATGACTCTATGATTTCCTGTACAAATTACCCTTTGAAGGTGGCAGTGGCGCTTGGCAGCGATCTTCACTTAATTACTGAGTGGATTATTAGCATACGGCTCCCCCCCCCCTTTCATTTCTTTATATCTTCTAGATTGCGTTGACAGTTCCCTTTCATTGCCTGCTTTAACTCACTGAATACTAAACATTATGCAGATTGCAGCTGAGAAGTACCCAGGCTACTCTACAAACCCCTAGTCTGCACCAAAACCTTTTTGATGGAGAGTAATTTACAGGTCAGAAATCAATAGTGTGTCTGCGAAGTGCATTTGTGGGTTTTCTTAATCTAAATTGAGCAGTAATGTTCAAAAGTGAATATTCTTCTGCGATCTTTCTGAAAAACAATTAGTTTTGTTCCTTCCTTTAATATCCTCTGTCTTTAAATAGGCTGAGATCTTGAGATCTTATTTCTCTTAAACTCCTTTCCCTACCTAACCTGCCGGGAGGGAGTTAAAGAGCCCCTTTTTTAGAAGTGATACGTTTCACTCCTTATCTGTTTCTGAAGTCAGGGGGCTGATAAGCTGACCTTCTCTGCATGTGTAAAGCGTTATTTATTGTTTGCCAGGGCAAGACAAATGCAAATGATAAATTGCAAAGATGTCTTCGGCACTCTCAGAAGGAACCTTCTCTTCTGTCTTGGCTCCCATCTTTTGGCAAAAATTTGCACATATGTCAGGCATTCTCCATCCAGAGCTTTATCCCTTTTCTCCACCCCCCCTCCCTAAACTGCATTCTAAAGCATCTTCCACATTTCTCAGGGTATAGGGACATGAACCCCTTCCCATTTCAGCCGTATGGTGTAGCTTAGTTTAGAAGGGTGTTTTTTGTGTGTTTGTTTGTTTCCTCTTCTTGGGAGGAAAATACAATATCATACATGAGTGATTTCAGGACTTGGTGGAAGTGACACCAAAGCAATAGGAGTCAGCGCGGGTGAGGAGAACAGCTGGGTGCTGACTGTGGCATCTCCATTCCAGGACCATCAACCACCAGCTTTATTCTTCTCCTGTTACATCTGCTATGAAATTTGGGTCTTCCAGGTGGCAGCCCAACATGCTGTCCAGTGCTATCAGGCCATTTAAATGCTTTGAGCTAATGCTGCATATCCATTTTCTAAACAAGTTAGCAGATACCATATGCAGCAATTAAAGTTTTATTGAGTGGTGCCTGCTTACCATACTGAATTTGGATTGGCTACCATCTGTCTCAAAGCCTGTGGTACCATCCCTGTTGCTTGAGAGAGCATTTGTAAGGATAGAAGATTTTTTCTCAACTTCTGAAGAAGCTGCTCGCATTATTTTTTATATGCAAGCCCACAAAAGTGGAATTGGTACAAGAAAAATACCAGACAATTAGAAGTTAGGATTGAATACATGTTTTTGAGTAGTATTGTCCACCACCCCAGAAAAACAGAATCTTGTAGCTTTCAGCCTGGCCATTTTTAGTATATATGTCTTGCTAAATATGTTATTTTCCAGAGATACCTTCTATGGGAAACCCAATGAATCAAAATTAAAACTACACAAAGGACATGAATATTATTTTGCCTTTGTAAGAATTAAGCATTCATTCTTGTTTTCTAGGAAAACTTTACCTGGAACCACATAGGAAAATTAAAATACAGATTTTACATTTTACTCACTCTACGGGTAAAAAATCTGTGGAGACAGCTATTTGAGATCAATCAGAGCTAAACAAAGGGCTTTGAAGAAGGCATTTATTAAAATTTAAGTGACGCCTAAATACTTGAGCTGTGATGGTTTACTAACACATTAATATTTGATGTTTTCCCAGACATTTTTATCACTGTATCTTTGACCTTCATGAATGCTGAGATAGAAAAACATATGATAGTGAAATTAAAAACCTCTTCAAAATTTTTAAATTCCCTGAGTGTTAGCGTCATCTAATAGAATAAAGACTGGAGACCAAATCTGTTGACAAACTCTTGATTGCATAATCTTGGATATATTGTTTGATATTTCTGTGGACAATTTTCTCCATGGGAAAAATGAGAATAGTGCAACCCTACTGATTCTATTCTTTTTAATACTAACTTGAAAATTTCTGAGCTGAGGCTTTGAATCTTTAAAACACATAGCTGATAAGTGAAGAGAGAAATAGCTGTAGTTTTGTACTGGCTTTTATTACATCATATGGTGATTGTTCAGTAGGGCTTCCTCCCTATTCAGGTCCTGGTGAGCAATGTCACATTTCATGAGTGACAAGTTCATAGCATTATAGGCTTAAACCTCGCCTACTTAGAGGAAATGTGACATATTTGAACAAAAACACTGACTGTGATTCAGGAGACCTGTTTGTTCACCTCAGTTCTACTCTTCACTAGCTAGGAAAATAATCAGTTTGAGTTCTTTGGCCTGTTCTGTAAAATGGAGCTCAAAATCCATGTCCACTTCTTTAGGTTATTGTGAGACAAAAGAGTTTGTAAGAGCTCTGTAAATAATGGTTGAAATATGAAATGAAAATAGTACTTTCAAATTGTAAAGTGCCGTCACAAATCATACCCATCTTTCAACTGAAGGTGAAATGTCATATCTTTAAATATTAAGGATCTTCCATCCTGAACCCAATAAGTAATGTATTTGTACCTGTCTAAAGACATTGTTCTCTAATTCTTATAACCTAAGAGAAAATATTCACAAAACCCTCTAATCATATTTGCTATTTGGTGTATGTGGTCTATGGAACTGAAGTTTCAGCATCACATGGGAACTTTTCAGTTCAGTTGCTCAGTCGTGTCCGACTCTTTCTGACCCCATGAATTGCAGCACGCCAGGCCTCCCTGTCCATCACCAACTCCCGGAGTTCACCCAAACTCATGTCCATCGAGTCGGTGATGCCATCCAGCCATCTCATCCTCTGTCGTTCCCTTCTCCTCCTGCCCCCAATCCCTCCCAGCATCAGGGTCTTTTCCAATGAGTCAACTTTTTGCATGAGGTGGCATTTTGTATTGGAGTTTCAGCTTTAGCATCAGTACTTCCAAAGAACACCCAGGACTGATCTCTCAGAAACTGCAAATTTGAAGTCTCTCCCAAACCTACTATATCAGATCTGCATTTAACAAGATCATCAAGTGAGTTGAATGAGCATTAATGTTTGAGACAAACTGCTCTTACAATGGCAACCCACTCCAGTACTCTTGCCTGGAAAATCCCATGGACGGAGGAGCCTGGTAGGCTGCAGTCCATGGGGTCGCTAAGAGTCGGAAATGACTGAGCGACTTCTCTTTTACTTTTCACTTTCATGCATTGGAGAAGGAAATGGCAACCCACTCCAGTGTTCTTGCCTGGAGAATCCCAGGGATGGAGGAGCCTAGTGGGCTGCCGTCTATGGGGTCGCACAGAGTCGGATACGACTGAAGTGATTTAGCAGCAGCAGCAGCAGCTCTTACAATAATTCTGCTTCTTAGGAAATTTCTCATTTTTTGAAAAATTAGAATATTTGCTTATAAAGATATTGTGAGACTTTAAGATTATTAGCACAACCCTATCATTTCAAGAATAAAGACAATAAATCTAAACCAGGATTCATGTGATTTGCTTAAGATTAAATGTCTGGTTGATTCATTTATTTGTTCATCCAGTAATTCCTGAGTGCCTATTGTGAACTGCACTCCATACTAGGCATGGAGGATTCTATTTAGAATAAAACATGACACCCAGTATCAGAGGGCTTGCAGTCTGCTGGGGGAAGATGAAAGCTTCCACTCCTGTCCAGTCTTCCTTAGTCATACCACAGAACTCTTCTCTAAGAGGTGTCTCATCCTGCCTAATAATTCATCCTTACCACTGTCTTGGAGAAGGAAATGGCAACTCACTCCAGTATTCTTGCCTGGAGAATTCCAAGGACAGAGGAGCCTGGTGGGCTACATGCATGGGGTTGCAAGAGTCAGACACAACTTAGCAACTAAACCACCACCACCACTGTCTTAAATCTATTCCAGACTCACATATTTATTTATCCCCACTGCTTTGACGTTGGAAAACCTCTGCCCGATGAATTTGATGAAATCAAGTATCATTCTTTGGTTACTCACATATAAAAGAAAAATGGCTTATTGGTAAGCATTGTGTCATAACACTGGCAGATACATCTTATGGTATGTGCTTTTCACCTATTCTCCAATCCATGCTCACCCTTAACGTAGAATTAATATTATTATCAATAACAAAAATAACATATATTGAAGCCTCACCACGTGCCAGGCATGAGTCTTAGCGTGCCACTTGTATTTTCTCGTTTGATCATTACATCTGTCCCATGACATAAACATCATCCCCTTTTTACAGATGAAGTAACTGAGACGTGGGAAAAATTGAGTAAAATAGCAATAGAAATGTATTGGAACACTGGGTATTCTGACTTCAGAAGCCTACCTATGTATATAAAACCTTAAGGAAATTATTGTGCCTTTTGGAATAATTTCCAACAGGATAGGTTGTCTCTAATTGCACATTCTTTTCTTTTTGTCCTGAAGCTGGCAGACCTCCCACTGATGACAATGGGAGATCTAGACACATTAGTCCCAAGTAGCTCTTTCAAAAGAATTAAACAACGTGATGAAGATCTTAAACTTAATTAAAGTACTTTCATTTTCCTGACTGAAAGGTCAGTAGAAGCAAAGAGGAACTGCAGTTTCAATTATTTATTGACTGCACAGTGTTCTTCCTTCATGAACAGCAATTTGCTAATTTTTATAACTATGAATGTCTTGTAATAATTTTCTTTATTACACAACATTGGATGAATGCCCACGTTGCTCTCTTGCATTTTCACTGTAATGGTTTCTTCAAGTATGTGCTTCTTGTCTCTCCTGTTGCACACTCTCATCGTTGGGTCATTTGTCTGTAAGTGATCTAAAAGTGTATTTAGATCTCAACGGCCAATTAGATGTTCACACCGAGGCCTGGTCATCCAAGTCAAAAGGGTGACTCTAACATTGATCTAAGAGTTTTCTGGCAACCATTTAGTTTCTCATTACTGCTTCATTTTCACAATTGGACTCGAATGCTGCTTGGGCAGAAGCCAAGTCTACAGAAGAGTAAATGATCTGAATTTAGTGAGTCACACATCAAAGTACCTTCTGTGTGTTGTCAGTATGGAAGAATGTAGTGGTCACTTGGTCTATAATTTCTAAATGCTTGTAGTCTTTTTTTTCACTCCTTCCTGTTCCATTTATTAGTATCCCTAGAGAGGATGAGCTCGGAAATTGTGTTAAATAGCTGAGTATTGATGCTCTTAATAAAGCTTTATAATGCTGAAAATATTAATATGAAATAAAGCCTGAGGTTTATCTATACTTTCATTTGTCATATTCTTCATGACCTGAGGCAATCAAGTACTGCATGCTTTATTGTCAAGATCTCCTCAACATTAGAACATGAAAAGAATGTGTTTAGTTACATATTGTTCATTTGAAATAGACACATTTCTAGAACCTTACTATATTACTGTTTCTCCCTCTCCTGAAAAATTCCTCTGAAAGCCTGGACCAGTTCCAAGAAGATTATGTAATTAAACACCAAGAGATCTTCTTATAGTTGTACCCAAAGTAGTCTCCTGGTATATGCCCCAAAGTCATATTTTGTATAGAGGCTCCAAGCAATTTCTTTCAATGAGCTAAAGATACCGGTCAATAATCAGTGTTTCCACCCTTTGGCCACTGCTTCCAAAGTTTGCCATTGATTGCAACTTTGCCCTTGGCTCTACAGATAGCTTTACTCTGATCTTTTGTTGCCAGTTTGATTTGTGGCTACATAGATCTCTCAACAATGTGGAGATATGTTGCATTACTTCAAAATCTTCTTTGAAAAATTTCTGTTCACCTGGATGCAATCTCATATTCTTTCAACAATAATTTACTAAGTTTATACTCTAAGAGATACCAAAACACTCATGATAAAAATCCTTAACAATATCCATTGACTAAAATATATTATCAAAACTTCTTAGACTTGTATTAGAATCTCTAAGATTCTCCAGGATCTGGTAACCACCTGTTTTTATAGTTGGAATTCCAATTTCTTCCTACCTCCAACTCTCCCCTTCAATCAATCTGAGTTACTCTCTGTATGAAATAGTAAAATAAAACACAAGTAAGACCTAAGCTGACAGGATGCATTAGTGGCTCACTCACACTGATTAGCAAGTTTGGGAAGCAGTCTGTGACTGTGTCTGAGGGCCTGTGAGCAGAGTGAGCTCTGTGAACTGGTGAGTATGTTGCAGTGCTCCTACATGACTCTTTTTAGATGAGACTAGGTGACAAACTGGCCGATCTTCTCAGCCCCTAGAACTCAGTGATTTCATCAGCATCTCTTCTTCAGTCATTCAGTCCCATCTGACTCTTGGTGACCCCATGGACTGCAGCATGCTAGCCCTCCCTGTCCATCACCAACCCCCAGAGCTTAGTCAAACTCATGTCCATCGAGTCAGTAATACCATCCAACCATCTCATCCTCTGTGGTCCCCTTCTCCTCCTGCCCTCAATCTTTCCCAGCATCAGGATCTTTTCCAGTGAGTCAGTTCTTCACATCAGGTGACCAAAGTATTAGAATTTCAGCTTCAGCATCAGTCCCTCCAATGAATATTCAGGACTGATTTTCTTTAGCATTGCCTGGTTGGATCTCCTTGCAGTCCAAGGGACTCTCCAGAGTCTTCTCCAACACCACAGTTCAAAAGCATCAATTCTCCAGTGCTCAGCCTTCCTTATTGTTCAACTCTCACATCCATATATGACTACTGGAGAAACCATAGCTTTGATTATATGACCTTTGTTGGCAAAGTAATGTCTCTGCTTTTTAATACACTATCTAGGTTTGTAACAGCTTTTCTTCCAAGGAGCAAGCATCTCTAGGGGATGGAATATTGGGAAGAGCTTCAGAAAGTAGGCTGGGGCCTCCTTGGCTCATATGCCTCCTTCCTTCTACCATGACTTTGATTTTATTCTAAGAATCTCTTAAATTTCCTCATACAGATATTCTTTATGAATTCAGATTGTACCTAATAATAGAAAGCATGCTTTTTCCAGAATATGTATTATTGCAGCTTTGATTAGGCATGAGTTTGATTTGTGTAATTATGATTTGTGCTCTAGGGCATGGCACTCCATACATTTCAAATCCCACAGTACCACTCCTTGCCTTTCCTTGATTTGCTTTCCTTAACCCTCACTGACCAGTGCAGGACAATCTCCAGCCTAACCCTTCCCACTCTGTTTTCAGTGATCAACTTACCAATGAGTGAGGTCATGACACCTAATGGCAATAAAGAATGTGCACCTCAAACTCTACATGTTCATTATCAAAGTACAATTGGTCCTTGGACAACATAGGCTTGAACTGCAGGGGCCCACTTACACGCAGATTTTTTTTCAATAGTAAATACTAGTACATTGTCCTATATTGGTTGATTCCAAGGATGGGGAACCACAAATATGGAAAAACCAGTTATATGAAGGGCAGACTATAAGTCAGAAGCACATTTTCAACTGTAGGGCAAGTCAGAGCCCCTCACCCCAGCATTGTTCAAGAGTCAACTGTATCTGCTTATCATTCCTATTCCCTCTTGATAAATAGAAAGACTTTTACTCACTTCAAATTAGAAATTTCTTTCACCTTTATGAATTATTTTCAAGTCTCATCAATTCTTGTCTGAGAAACTGAAGCAGAATCCCAAGCTCAAAAGAGGAAAGCAGAAAAAATATAAGTCTCTGTGGAATTTTTGGACAATATAAATTTTCAGACAATATATGGATAAGTGTATGAATTATATAATTATATATCCAAGTCTTATCAATCATCTTTCTCAAGTATCTCTTGAATTTGAATTGGTCACTACCTCACCACAACTACTTTTAGCTAACCATAAAATCTTACTTCCAGGATGATTTAATAGGGTAGACATCACCCAACTTACCTCTTTCATTTTCTTCTATTTTAGAATTCATGTGTCCTTTACGCAGATGGTCATCAGATGTCTCTCTGAATCATGACCACAATCACGTTTAACTATCACCTTTGATATATAGCTACACTCAGTCCTCCATGGCCTCACCCTGAACTGCTCCACATGCTGGAAGAACTCATGGAGGGTGGGGGGAGCATTCAACTGATCATGTCTCTATACCTTTCCCTTATTCTTCTGCTTCTGCCTAAATGTCCTCACCACTTTGTCTTCCTGAAAAACTTCCCCTCATTCTTCTAGATCAGGTTCAAATATCATCTCCTTTGTGAAATGATCCTGATTATATCTCATAATATCATGCCTTCCTCTCCTTTACATACACTTAAAATATGTTTTGTATGTCTCTACGTTTCTGTTCATGAGGCAAAGAAAGTGATTTGAAAACAGTGCTACCAGGTTTCTTACTATCAGTATCTTTAATCAAATAATATGTGATTAGAGTTTTCACAGCCAACATTTAAGACCCCTGCACTGCAAGCCATTCTCATCAGAATTGTGTCTTCCTCAGACAGTCATCTGTTCAGGTTCCAAGGTTCCCTACATGGGAATAAGAGCTGCTGGGAAGACATATGGAGTTTGTTGAGCTGGGCACACACACACACACACACACAAAACCAAATCCATTTTTTTATTGGCAATTCAAAAGTTATATGTCTTCCAGATGACTTTTAGATTATTTTTCCCTACATTACCCTTTTGAGCTTGTGCTTCCACTTCATCTTCTCAGATAATAATCACCATCAACCAATAATATCAATTTTTGCAGGTGACTGAAACTTCTTCATGTATACCAAGCACTGTGTAAGTTCTATAGGGATAGAGTGGCCCTAAATTTTGAGTGAGGAACCCAAAAGTGAACTTGACCAGACAAGGAATAGAAACAGTGAATGATAAACAGTGGTTAGTCTGTCCAACTCCAAAGCCATTGCTCCTAGCCACACCACTGTGTGCTTCCTTGAATCAACCATTAACTAAAGAGCCTTATTTTACAAAATCCTTACTCCTAATCTCTGAGTAAATACCTCTCGTCACCTTTCTCTTGATGGCAGAGACCCAGTGACGTACTGGGAACTCCCTGGAAAGCTTATCACACTGACTGTCATGTTAAACAGGCTCATATAAGACACTCAAGATATTTCTACAAAAGCCAGGCAGTATTATTTGAAACTTCACAGACATTTGAACCATTTTACTATGTTGTAGCATTTAAGTCAGTTTGCGCTTAAGGCCATTTTGTCATCTTTTTTGTTTGGTGAGTATGTTTGGAAAAATCTTAAAATATGGTCATCGGTCTTATTTAATCTAAAAGCATAAGGAAAAGGAGACTTTAAATGACATTTTCTCTCTTTAAAAAAAAAAAAACTTTATCAGGGTTGATTTCAAACACTGACAAAAGTAAAGAGAATATCATAGTAAATTCTAATGTTCCATATGTAAAATAGATAGCCAACGGGAATTTGCCCTATGGCTCAGGAAACTCAACAGGGCTCGATACCAACCGACAGGGGTGGGATGGGAAGGGAGATGGGAGGGACGTTCAAAAGGAAGGGGATACATGTATACCTATGGCTGATTCATGTTGAGGTTTGACAGAAAATAACAAAATTCTATAAGCAATTATCCTTCAATAAAAATTAAATAAATTTTTTTAAGAATGAAAAAAAAAATTCTAAAGTTCCTCTCCCGCAGCTTTCAGTTCAGTTCAGTTCAGTTCAGTCGATCAGTCGTGTCCGACTCTTTGTGACCCCATGAACCGCAGCACGCCAGGCCTCCCTGCCCATCACCAACTCCCGGAGTTCACTCAAACTCATGTCCATTGAGTCAGTGATGCCATCCAGCCATCTCATCCTCTGTCGTCCCCTTCTCCTCTTGCCCCCAATCCCTCCCAGCATCAGAGTCTTTTCCAATGAGTCACCTCTTCACATGAGGTGGCCAAAGTATTGGAGTTTCAGCTTTAGCATCAGTCTTTCCAATGAATACCCAGGACTGATCTCCTTTAGGATGAACTGGTTGGACCTCCTTGCAGT
Source organism: Bos mutus (assembly GCF_027580195.1). NCBI lineage: Eukaryota > Metazoa > Chordata > Mammalia > Artiodactyla > Bovidae > Bos > Bos mutus. Next base: position 9,922,221 of record NC_091630.1, on the reverse strand, counting down.
CCAAGGGACTCTCAAGAGTCTTCTCCAACACCACAGTTCAAAAGCATCAGTTCTTCGATACTCAGCTTTCTTCACAGTCCAACTCTCACATCCATACATGACCACAGGAAAAACCATAGCCTTGACTAGATGGACCTTTGTTGGCAAAGTAATGTCTCTGCTTTTGAATATGCTATCTAGGTTGGTCATAACTTTCCTTCCAAGGAGTAAGCGCCTTTTAACTTCATGGCTGCAGTCACCATCTGCAGTGATTTTGGAGCCCAAAAAAATAAAGTCTGCCACAGTTTCCACAGTTCCCCCATCTATTTCCCATGAGGTGATGGGACCGGATGCCATGATTTTCGTTTTCTGAATGTTGAGCTTTAAGCCAGCTTTTTCACTCTCCTCTTTCACTTTCATCAAGAGGCTTTTTAGTTCCTCTTCACTTTCTGCCATAAGGGTGGTGTCATCTGCATATCTGAGGTTATTGATATTTCTCCCGGGAATCTTGATTCCAGCTTATGCTTCCTCCAGCCCACAGCTTTAGCATTCATCAACTCTTGTTTCACCTATAACTTCCGTTTCTCCCCTCACTGAGTTATCTTAAAGAAAATCTCAGATATATCATTTCATTTATATGCATTTTAGAACCTATTAGTAACTTTCTTAAGTAATGGGAATACTATTATCTACATCTAAAATATTAACAATAATTCCTTATTGACATAAAATATGCAGTCAGTGTTCAGATTTCTTCAAAGTTTGCCTCATACATACTATTTTCACAGTTGGATTTCTTCTAATTAGAATTCACAGAAGGTGCATAATTTTTATTTAATTAATATGTACTCCTAAGTCTCTTTTAATCTATTTTCCAGTCTTTCTCCATTTTTTTTTTTTTGCAGTTTATTTTCTAAAAAATCTTAGCTTTTTGTCCTGTAAATTTGCCTTCATTTTCGAATTTGCTGATTATATCCCCATGGGGCCATTTAGTAGATTCCTCTGCTCTTTGCATTTTCCATACTCTGGTGGATAAATCTAGGGGCTTAACTTAATTGGGTTTGATTTTCTTTTTAGGACATGACTGCTTCATTGTAGTTAGTACTTATTATTAGATGTTAATAAGTCATGCTTATTATTAGATGTTTCATTGCCTTGTTGTTTTATTGTTGTTGTTTAGTCCCTAACTTTGTGTCCGACTCTTTGTGACTCCATGTAGCCCGCCAGGCCCCTCTGTTCATTGACTCAGTATATCTTAATTCATCCCTTCGTTGTCTAGGGCAAGCCTCTTCAAGGCTCTTGAGTCCTTGTGACAGAATCCCAGTTGTCTTTCACAGGGTCCTTGTTTTCAGGCACAAGATGTTTCAGACTCATCTTGTAAATTTCAGTATTCACCCTTCAAATCAGCTGCTTGTCTAGGAAGCCCATTTTGAAGGAAGAAGTCATGTTTTTTATAGGCCACAATCTAGCGTCTAAATTATCACCAGATCTTTTTACCAGACAGAGGTTTTTTTTTTATTAAAATGTTCTAATTGCTTGCTTGATTTACATCATATATGTAATATATAATGGGCTTCCACAGTGTCATTAGTGTTAAAGAACCTGCCTGCAAATGCAGGAGACATAAGAGGCATAGGTTTGGTCAGGAAGAACCCCTGGAGATGGAAATGGCAACCCACTCCTGTATTCTTGCCTGGAAAATCCCATGGACAGAGGAGCTTAGCAGGATAGAGTCCATGGGGTCGCAGAGTCAGACACAACTGAAGTGACAGCATGCACACACACACATAATATATAAATAATATAGTTAATAATTTCAGAACAACAACAATTATAAGATGACTAAAAACTAATTTTTCTTTGCTTACTATCCCCTTATGATATACACCAGTAGAGAAAAATTTTTTTAAAAGATAGAAATGAGCTTATTTACAAAACAGAAATAAAATCACCAAGTAGAAAATAAGCTTATGATTAAAGAAGGGGAAAAAAGGAGAGAAGAATACATTGAGTTTGGAATCAGCATATATAAACTACTTTACATATTGAATAAAATAAATAAACTATAAGGGCCAATATATGTAGCACAAGGAACTATATTCAAATCATGTAATACTCTATAATGGAAAATAATCTGAAAAATTTTATATATATATATATACACACACATCACATTACTTTACACCTGAAACTAACACAGCATTGTAAATCAACTTTACTTCAATTTAAGAAAAAAGAGAGCGAGATTCCACCAGAGATAAGACTATATAGGCAATTTACTGAGTTTAACTTAACTTGAAACAACTCTTTAGGTCTTAAATATATACCATCGGCTCCACATAGAGTTTAGTTCTTTGTTTAATCATGCTTTTAAATTTTAAACTCCATTTATATTTTTCATTTTAATGTACCTTTGTTACTGTGCTGGGCTGTGCTTAATCACTCAGTGTGACCCAATCGGATTGTCGCAGGCCAGGCTCCTCTGTCCATAGGGATTCTCCAGACAAGAGGAGTAAGTTACCATGCCCTCCTCCAAGGGATCTTCCCAACCCAGGGATTGAACCCAGATATCCCGAACTGCAGGCAAATTCTTTACCAGCTGAGCTACCCAGGAAGCCCATATATTCACGTGAAAACAGAGTTCCAAAATCAAATCAGCCAACAGGGTATATTCAGGAAAGACTAGCTTCTATCTCTGTCTTTTCCCCCGTGTTCTTTCTCTCCCTTTAGAGATAGCTATTGGGGTGATTTTATTGTATCCTGCGCTTGGAGTACAAAATGAAGCAGCACAAAGTCTAGCAGAGTCATGTCAGAGAAAACACTGGTCACAGCAAATGCCGTTTTCCAACAAGCCAAGATGACTCTACACATGGACATCAGCAGATGGTCAAAACCTAAATTAGATTGATCATGTTCTTCGGGGCCAAAGATGGAGAAGCTCTATACTGGCAGCAAAAACAAAGCTTGGAGCTGACTCTGGCTCAGATAATGAGCTCCTTATTACAAAATTCAGACTTATTGAAAATGAGGAAAACCATTAGGTCATTCAGGTATGATCTAACTCTAGTACCTTATAATTATACAGTGGAGGGGATGAATACATTCAAGAGATTAGATCTGGCAGTCAGAATGCCCGAAGAACTATGGACGAAAGTTTTTAACATTGTCAAAAACAATCCCAAAGGGGAAAAAATAAAATAAAAGGAGGCAAAGTGGTTGTCTGAGGAGGCTTCAACAGTATGTAAACTGAGAACTTCCAGATGTTCCAGATGGATTTAGAAAAGGCAGAGAAACCAGAGATCAAATTGCCAGCATCCACTGGATCATAGAAAAAGCAAGAGTTCCAGAAAAACATCTACTTCTGCTTTATTGACTACACCAAAGCCTTTGACTGTGTGGATCACAACAAACTGTGGAAAATTCTGAAAGAGATGGGAATACCAGATTACCTTGACCTGCCTCTTGAGAAACCTATATGCAGGTCAGGAAGCAACAATCAGAACTGGACATGGAACAATAGACTGGTTCCAAATAGGAAAAAGAGTACGTCAAGGCTGTATATTGTCACCCTGCTTATTTAACTTATATGCAGAGGACATCATGAGAAATGTTGGGCTAGAAGTAGCACAAGCTGGAATCAAGATTGCTGGGAGAAATATCAATAATCTCAGATATGCAGATGACACTACCCTTACGGAAGAAAGTGAAAAGGAATTGAAGAGCCTCTTGCTGAAAGTGAAAGAGGAGTGTGAAAAATCTAGCTTAAAATTCAACATTCAAAAAACTAAGATCATGGCATCCAGTCCCAGCACTACATGGCAAATAGATGGGGAAACAATGGAAACAGTGACAAACTTGATTTTCTTGGACTCCAAAATCACTGCAGCCATGAAACTAAAAAATGCTTGTTCTTGGAAGAAAAGCTATGATCAACCTAAACAGCTATTAAAAAGCAGAGACATTAGTTTGCAGACAAAGATCCGTCTAGTCAAAGCTATAGTTTTTCCAGTAGTCATGTATGGATATAAGAGTTGGAGGACCAAAGAACTGATGCTTTTTAACTGGTATTGGAGAAGACTCTTGAGAGTCCCGTGGACTGCAAAGAGATCAAACCAGTCCATCCTAAAGGAAATTAGTCCTGAATATTCATTGGAAGGACTGATGCTGAAGCTGAATTCCACCTGATTTGAAGAACTGACTCATTGGAAAAAAAATCTGATGCAGGAAAATATTGAAGGCAGGAGGAGAAGGGGATGACAGAAGATGAGATGGTTGGATGGCATCACCGACTCAAGGACATGAGTTTGAGCAAGCTCCAGGAGTTGGTGATGGACAGAGAAGCCTAGTGTGCTGCAGTCCATGGGGTTGCAGAGAGTTAGACACAACTGAGTGACTGAACTGACCTAAGGAGGCTTTACAATAGCTGAGAAAAGAAGAGAAGGCAAGGGAGGCAAGGGAGAAAGGGATAAATATACCCAATTGAATGCAGAGTTCCAGAGAATAACAAGGAGAGATAAGAAGGCCTTCTTAAATGAGAAATGCAAAGAAATAGAGGAAAGCAAAAGAATGGGACAGACTAGAGATCTCCTCAAGAATATTGGAGATACCAAGAGAATGTTTCAGGCACGGATGTGCATGATAAAGGTCAGAAACAATAAAGACCTAAGAGAAGCAGAACAGAAGAACTATACAGAAAAGGTCTTAATGACCCAGACAATCACAGTGTTGTGGTCACTCACCTAAAGCCAAACATCCTAGAGTCTAAAGTCAAGAGGGCCTTAGGGAGCATTACTATTAACAAAGTTAATGGAGGTGTCAGAATTCCCATTAAGCTGTTTAAAATCCTAAAAGATGATGCTGTTAAAGTGCCACACTCAATATGTCAGGACTGGAAACGGTCAGTTTTCATTTCCATCCCAAAGAAGAGCAATGCCAAAGAATGTTCATACTGCTACTGTACAATTGTGCTCGTTTCACATGCTAGCAAGGTTAATCCTTCAAACTATACTTCAGCATTACATGTACTGAGAACTTTCAGATGTACAGGCTGAGTTTCAGAGAGGCAGAGGAACCAGAGATCAAATTGCCAACATTTGTTGGATCATGGAGAAAGCAAGGGAGTTCCAGAAAAACGTCTGCTTTATTGATTATGCTAAAGGCTTTGATTGTGTGGATCACAACACACTGTGGAAAATTCTTAAAGAGATGGGAGTACCAAACTACCTTAGCTGTCTTCTAAGAAACCTGTATGCAGGTCAATAAACAGCAGTTAGAATTGGAAATGAAATAACTGACTGGTTCAAAGTTGGGAAAGTAGTATGTCAAGGTTGTAAACTTACATGCAGAGCATCTCATATGAAATGCTGGGCTGGATGAATCACAAACTGGAATCAAGATTGCTGGGAGAAATATCAGTAGCCTCAGATATGCAGATGACACCACCCTTATGGCAGAAAGCAAAGAGGAAGATGCCAAATAGAAGGGGAACAAGTCTAAGCAGTAACAGATATTATTTTCTTTGGCTCCAAAATCACTGTGAACAGTGACTGCAGCCATGAAATCGAAAGATGCTAGCTCCTTGGAAGAAAGGTCTGACAAACCTAGACAGCATATTTAAAGCCAGAGATGTCACTTTGCTGGCAACATTTCATAGAGTCAAAGCTGTGGTTTTTCCAGTAGTCATGCATGAATGTGAAAGCAATTATAAAGAAGGCTGAGAGCCGAAGAATTAATGCTTTGCAAATTTAGTGCTGGAGAAGATTCTTGAGAGTCCTTTGGACTGCAAGGAGATCAAACTAGTCAACTCTGAAAGAAATTGACCCTAAATATTCATTGGAAGGACTGATGCTGAAGCTGAAACTCCAGTACTTTGGCCACGCAATGTGAAGAGCCAATTCATTGGAAAAGACCCTGATACTGGGAAAGTTTGAAGGCAAAAGGAGAAGGGCAGGGCAGAGTATGAGATGGTTAGAGAGCATCACTGACTCAAAAGACATGAATGTGAAAAACTCCCAGAGATAATGGAGGACAGAAGAGTCTGATCTGATGCAGTCCATGGAGTCACAAACAGGCACACATAACTTAGCGACTGAACAGCAACATATTCTATCATTATGACTTTAAATTTAAGAAACGCAGATATATTCATGGATTTTTGAGATAGCAGATTATTATACATACTTTTCTCTTTTTTTCTTTACTTGACATATTGCAAAAATCATTCTGTAACAGTTTATAGGTATATTCTTTATCTTTTAATAGATGCACAGTATGGATGTATAGAGTTTATTAACTGGTTCCAATTATGACAAGTATTTAGATTATTTCCATTACTATAGCAAATACTGCTATAATCAATTGTCTTTCATTAGTCTATCTTTGGAATATATTTCTAGAATTGGAATATCTGAGTCAGATGGTAAATGCATATGGTAATTTTGTTAATACTGCCAAATTTCCACCAATGATATATGAGAGTGCCTTCTTCTCTATAGCCTCACCAACAGGTTGTACATTTTTATGCCATGCAGAAATTTTGGGTCCTTTCCTCAATTGATTGTTTGATTGATTTTTACATAATATGTATCAATCTTTTTCTTTATGGACTTTATGACTCAAAATCTTTATGACTTATGACTCAAATGGACTTTGGATTTTGAGTCATAAGTCCATAAAGAAAAAGATTGATACATATTATGTAAAAATCAATCAAACAATCAATTGAGGAAAGGACCCCAAATTAGGAAAGTTTAGAAGGCAATGGCACCCCACTCCAGTACTCTTGCCTGGAAAATCCCATGGCTGGAGAAGCCTGGTAGGCTGCAGTCCATGGGGTCGCGAAGAGTCAGACACGACTGAGTGACTTCACTTTCACTTTTCACTTTCATGCATTGGAGAAGGAAATGGCAACCCACTCCAGTGTTCTTGCCTGGAGAATCCCAGGGACAGGGGAGCCTGGTAGGCTGCTGTCTTATGGGGTCGCACAGAGTCGGACATGACTGAAGCGACTTAGCAGTAGCAAAGTTTATGCATTCTCAGTTTACAGAAGAAATCCTCATGCAGCCTTGTAGTACTTAAGAAATTAATTATTTACAATGATATCTCTTATTCCACATGGAATTTAGCATAGTGGATAATATAGAATTAGATCCAATCTTGCCTGTTTGTATCACTACCTACCTATTTTAACTTCATGAAAATTCCATCTTTTCATGACTAATTTGAAATAGCAATTTACTGTATACTAAAATTTCATATACAATGTTAGGTCTATTTGTGAATTTTGTAACATGTTATATTAATTTATCCTTCTATATTCATGAGACTACTTATATTTCTTTAATATAAAATGTATTTTAATCATGTAAGGTTGGTTCTACCTCATTGCTCCTATTTATCAGGAATCTTTTTTATGCTCTTTCAAATAAATTTCAAAATTACATTGTCTGAGCCCATAACAAAATATCATGGTGTTTTTACAGAATTTGCATTGAACTTAGAAATTAACTAAGAGAAAACTGACATTTTTATTGATAATGAGTCTGTCAATCCAAAACCATGGAAATTCCTGACCTTTGTTTCAAATCTACTTTTCAGTTTTATAATTTTCCTCATATAGGTCTCGAACATTTCTTGCTAAGTATACTATTTTTATCATTATTAGATTTGATAGATATAGATAAAGATGTAAACATAGGGTATAGATAGATAGATAGATAGCAAATAACTAATTTAGTGACTTTTTCACCTACAATCATGTATTGTATTTCATGCCTGTATTTCATGTTCCTATGCCCTTCTGTCCACAGTATCACACTACTTTTTATATCACTGGCTTTTTCAGAGGGCATGTTGCTGCTGCTGCTGCTGCTGCGTCACTTCAGTCGTGTCCGACTCTGTGTGACCCCATAGACGGCAACCCACCAGGCTCCCCTGTCCCTGGGATTCTCCAGGCAAGAACACTGGAGTGGGTTGCCATTTCCTTCTCCAATGCATGAAACTGAAAAGTGAAAGTGAGGTCACTCGGTCATGTCCGACTCTTAGCGACCCCATGGACTACAGCCCACCAGGCTCCTCCATCCATGGGATTTTCCAGGCAAGAGCACTGGAGAGGGGTGCCATTGCCTTCTCCAGAGGGCATGTTAACCAACCACAAAAACAATACTTGTAGAAAGTGAATTGTTCAGCAACACAATGTGTGCGTGTGCTAAGTCGTTTCAATCATGCCCAACTCTTTGACACACCGTGGGCTGTGGCCTTCCAGGCTCCTCTGTCCATGGGACTCTCCAGGCAAGAATACTGGAGTGGGTAGTCATTCCCTTCTCCAGGCAATCTTCCCAATTCAGGGATCGAACCCAGGTCTCCCACATCACAGGTAGATTCTTTACCGTCTGAGCCACCAGGGAAGCCCCAGCAACACAGTAACAAATACAGATTCCTTAAATTTCAGTACCTTCTCTAGTTCTTTTTTTTTTTTTTTCCCCTGGCTGTACATCTTGTGGTATCTTAGTTCCCTAACCAGGGGTCAAACAAGTGCTCCCTACAATGAAAGTTTGGAGTCTTCACTACTGGCTCACGAGGGAAGTCCCTCTAGTTCTTAAATGAAGGGTCAAGATGCATATTTGTAATATAAGGCGGCACAACACAAACTATATGTTCTTCATCAAATTATTATCCATTATATTATCAGAAACCTTAAATATAATTAGGAGATGCATCTCAATATGCTGAATATTTTTTAGTGAAGAATTGGGATTTTGGTAACCTTAATAGCACAAATTTACAATGTTGACCAAATTAACTATGACTTGACTGTTATTTTACCAAATAAATAAAATTTTCAACTGGCTAACTTGAGAATTTCTTCTTAATGTGTGTGTGTGTGTGTATTTCACTACAGATTAAATTCCCATACCTCCTATTCTGATATTTAGTGACTGAAAATGATTTGCTGGGGGGCTTCCTTGGCAGCAGTCCAGTGCAAACAATCTAGAGAGCTACAGTTCTACATTAAAAACAGGCTAAATTAATCTTAATTATCCTTTGGCTGATCCTCCTGGCTTCAAACTGATTCATTAGTGCCCACATATACAGTACAACAAAGTAAAGAATTTTTTTTCTCTTAAAGATTTTATTTCCCAAACTCTCTTTTTATTTAAAAACAGGTTGCCACCACAGCATAGTAGATTGCATTGCTGTCCCCAGTCCTCTGCTGTTCTGGTGTCAACACGCTTGTCTTGGCTTCATTGTGCTGGAGTGAGCTTTCTCATCCCTTGACCTTAATCAGTGGCTTATGACAAGAAATGGCAAAATACCATTTCTGAACCTAGAACTTAAGAAGCCTTACGTGATTCTTTTTGCCCTCTTGCAGCTCTGCTACTGCCATAAGAAAAAATATATCCCAACTTGCTCAAATTCTCACGCTCAATTATGGTTCCAATCACCAATTCCAATGTGTGTTGGGAAGAGGTGGGGGAGTTTCCCACCGCCAAGCGGTTCATAGGCCCCATTTGAATGTCCTACCATTCGACTCAGTTCTGACACTTATCTACCCAGAGACAGCATCTGAGTCTCTAGATGAAGACTGCCCCCACCCCGTTCAGATGCCAGTAACAAGTCCAGGCTGTGACCTTGCTTCTGACGGACTGGCTAGAGACTGTAGGTTCTAAGAGACCCTTTCTTGGGTTCTATTAATTTTCTGAAGCAGCTCACAGAGTTCAAAGAAACATTTGACTTGCTGGATCACTGGTTTATTATAAGAGATTTTCACTCGGGAATAGCCAGATGGAAGAGCTGCCCAGGGCGAGGTGCAGTATGAAGATGAGGAGGGTGACCGGCAAAGGGTGAGGAGCTTTGATGCCCTGTCCAGGTGCCACTCTCCCTGCTTCTCCAGCTGTTCACCAGCTCAGAGGCTCTCCAAATCCCACCTCTTTGGTTTTTGGAGAAGGAAATGGCAGCCCTCTCCAGTATTCTTGCCTGGAAAATCCCATGGATGGAGGAACCTCGTAGGCTACAGGCCATGGGGTCACAAAGAGTCGGACACGACTGAGCAACTTCACTTTCTTTCTTTCTTATTACACAGGCACGGCTGATTCAATCATTGGCCTCAGCCTCTCTCCTTTACCTGAAGGTCAGGAAGTGGCACCAAAAATTCCAACCCTGTAATCACATTACGCTCAAGGCAACCAGCCCCCATCCTTAGGTATGGCGGCTTGTCATCTCATTAACATGACAAAAGACACCTTTATCTCCCTCATCACATAGAAAATTCCAAGGGCTTTAAGAGCTCTGGGCCAGAAATGGGAATGAAGATCAAATATACACTTCTTATTACAGATCACAGTATCACACTAATGCACGAGGACAAGGAGAATAGGAAACGTAAGCAAGAGTTGCCCCCGCTGCCTCACACATCTGCAGTGCAGAAGAGAGCTGTCCCAGGTGCCCTGCACGAAGAACACCACGTAAAGAGGCCCCAGCTACAGCAGGAGGGCTTCACTTGACCCACAGACTCGAAAGGTTATGAACTGATGGTTCCATAAATCCTTGAACGTTAGAGCTGTTTGTCACACAGCAGTAAATGGCTAACTCAGCAATTAGTCACATCTGCACACCAAATTCTGACTTAGAGTCTTGGGCTTTTCTTTTTCTTTCACCCTCTAATTCACTCAGTCGTAACCTCTATAATGTTTCGGCGGTGTCACATTCTTTCCATTTTCTCTATCATTGCTCTATTCATGCCTTATCATCACATATCTGAATTATTGCAATGATCTTCATACTGGCCTTTGATTTCCTTTCTCTTGAATCCATCTTTCTCAGAGATACCAAAGTAGTATTTTGTTTGTTTTGTTCTGCAAATTACAGATCTGATCATGTCCACCCTTTGCTCGGAAACCTTAGAGTAATGCCTGCTAAATCACAGTACTTTTTCCTCACCTTTTTCATAATGGATTATAGTCACAAGTTTTCCTATGGTATCTAAAGAGGGACTTAATGTGAGTGTTCGCAACAGCCCTTCTCCAACAGCACAAACTGTCTCCCTCTTAGCCTTGTGCTGGATGATTCATCATTGTGCAAATACAACTCTATAACCAAAATCAGGCTTCTATCTCTCCAATTTTACCTTCTATTATTTTTCCTCTACCTCTGCTGAATCTATTATGTTTGCCTCACTGAACTAGCTTCCTTATTCCCAGACAGGCTTTTGGTCTCTATAGTAGTGCTCAGCCCTCTGGGCCTCAAGGTCAAGCTGAAAAATTTCTCTTTGCAAAGATTTGTTTAACATCTTCTTCCACTCCTACTCCAGGGTGCCACTATTCCGGGTGTCAACAGAACTGCAGTCTTATCATATTGATATTGCATTTATTTGTATCATCGTATTTCTTGCAGAAGTGTCTCCTACTTAGAAGAATGAACCTTGTCCTACTCACCAGGGCTAGCACAGCACTTGACCCTTCATAGGCATAGTACTGAAATGATAGATAAACTACTCCTACAAAACCATCCAAGTGATACTTGAAAGTCTGTGGTGCAAGGTTTTCCTGCTAAATAAGCTTGAATAGGATTTATTTTATTTTCTTATTAAAAATTCTTTTCAACTTGAAATTATTTAGAAATCAGAGACTTGATGAAGCTCCAGGGATACTCTCATGGAGGAGTATAATTTGTCAAATTAAATGAGTTTTCAAGGTAGATTTTACACATGCTAATTAATAACATTTGAAGGAATGCCTGATTTAATAAGACTATTGCACATGCAAAAGTGTTTTAATAAATTAAAGTCAGAGAAAACTGATACCAAAAATGTGAATGCAATTATCATTTGACCATTCTTATCCCAAAGTTATAAGTATTCAACAGGTTATTTATGCAACAGAATGAAGAAATTAATTTTCAGCTTTGGAATTATTATATAATCACTTCTAACAAATAGGGGCTTCTCTGGTGGCTCAGACGGTAAAGCGTCTGCCTGCAATGTGGGACCCAGGTTCAATCCCTGGGTTGGGAAGATCCCCTGGAGAAGAAAATGTCAACCCACTCCAGTACTCTTGCCTGGAAAATTCCAAGGACTGAGGGGCCTGGTAGGCTATGGTTCATGGGGTCACAAAGAGTCAGACATGACTGAGTGACTTCACTTTCATTTTCTAACAAATACAGGCATTATATTTGTATAATGTACATATTACATTACTATAGTATATATTACATATATATTATAACAAGTTTATTTGAAAAAGGAAAGAAATAGATGTATCATTTAATACGTTAAATATAAAATAAGCTCACTATTGAATACATATGTGAGCCTATATGTACTAATTATACAAGATGTAATAGTAAAGCTTGCAAACAGCAAAAAGTACTACGTGTTCAGTTATCACCATAGTTAATGGTTCAGAAAACAGAGCACAAGATCTCTCAACATGGTTTATGCTCTCCACATCACTGTTCTACCTTGACAGATGATCCTATTCCTTAACTCAAAGTTTCAGAATCCTGCTTTTCATCTCGTGATAAATTTGAAGATAAAGTATTGTCTCTTAGATGGAGAATTTGTGAATTAAATTTGAGGTTCTGGGTATAATGAGAGCCCACTGGAGGCTTGAAAATTCACATAAGGGCAGAACCAAGAGAATAAGATCAAGCTCATATCTCTAACTGCTCCTGGGAAGTTAGGAAGAAAGGAAAGTTTTAAACAAAGTCATCTATTATGATCACCTGTTTTTTCTGAATCACTTGCATTTTTCTCTCTTGCTTAAAAGAAAAGTGTAAATTTCTAACAACAGGTCTTCAGTTCCTAGAAAAGTGTTTTCCCAAGTGATGTGCACAGAACAATCCACAATGGCAGAAAAATAAAACACTAAAAGTTCTTTATATGTATATGTTATCTTATCGTCTTTAGTTCAAATGCTCTATTATCACCTGTTCGCAGTATATGCATATATTTTTTCACACTATAATGAGCATTTTTTCCTTAAAAAAATAAAAATATATTGGAATATATCACCATAGATTATTTTTATGTACAACACAAAATCCCAAAATTTTGGAAGGAATACACAATATAAATCAGTTAGGTTTGGAAACAATTATAAAGTTCAAATTTACACATTTTTAATGTACAAAAAAGAATTTCATTAAGATTTACTGTAGACACATATGACTCTCAGCAAAGCCCTCTCTTGATGCCTCTCCTTAGTCCTTTGATTCAGAAGATCAAGTGTCACATTTATTATACAACATATACTCTGGAAGACTGCAAGAAGACTCGGAGCTTGTTTCTAAAGCATACTGAAACCTACGGAAATCTCAGGACACACAAGTAAGCTGGTTTAAAGACCATATTACTTAGTACTAACTGAACAAATCCTCACAAAAACGGATAAGTGGCTTCTTCCCAAAAGCACAAGGAAAAACAAGTAACTGGCGATTTTGGTATTTTGCCAAAATTAAGACACTGGCAGAGTTAATATTGTTTTACCCCTGGCATGATCATACTATCTGTTCCATACCAACATATAGACAATGGCCATGTAAGCAAATACGAGAAGAGAAAAACTGGATATCCCAAATTATGGATAGATTATTTAATGAATGTCACAAATCCATATTACTAAGGAGGAACTGTGCCCTAAAGTTATATTACATCCTAAGATATTACGCTTTTACTGGCTCACTGTATACTTTTCTAATTTATAAATTATATCTTTCAAAATGTATATAATTATATACATGAATAAATAAATATGTGTAAATAAATGGTTATGATTACATAAATAGTATGCCTCAAACTATATTTATTACTGGGAATACATGCTTTAATTCTTAATAGATAAGAGTGAGTAATTAAAAATTTGAATACTAGAACTCTAGAGAATATAAAACTCTGCTTTAATGTTCTTTAAAGAACTGTTATGTGAGTAGTTACCTTTATAAACCATATTAACTGTGTGACGGATAGAATATTCGATGCTGTTGCTATTGTTCAGTTGCTAAGCCCTGTCTGACTCTTTGCGACCCCATGGACCGTAGCACACCAGGCTCCTCTGTCCTCCACTGTCTCTCAGCATGCCTACATGCTAACTCACTTCACTCATGTTTAACTCTTTACAACACTATGAACTATAGCCCAGCAAGCTCCTCTATCCATGGGATTCTCCAAGCAAGAATACTGGAGTGGGTTACCATGCCTTTCTCACTGTTTCTTGGGGTGTGCTCAAATTCCTGTCCATTGAATCAGTGGTACTATCTCTTCCTCTACCACCCCTTCTCCTTTTGCCTTCAATCTTTCCCAGAATCAAGGTCTTTTCCAGTGAGTCAGCTCTTCATACTTTATCACTGGGGAAGGAAATGGCAATCCACTCCAGTATTCTTGCCTGGAGAATCCCATGGATAGAGGAGCCTGGTGGGCCATGGTCCATGGGGTCGAAGAGTGGGACACAACTGAACTGACTAAGCAGGCAGCTCTTTGCATCAAGTGGCCAAAGGATCGAAGCTTCAGCTTCAGCATTACTCCTTCCAATGAATATTTAAGACTGATTTCCTTAAGGATTTATTGGTTTGATCTCCTTGCAGTCCAAGTGACTCTCAAGAGTCTTCTCCAGCACCACAATTCAAAAGCATCACTTCTTTGGCACTCAGCCTTCTTTATGGACCAACTCTTACATCTGTTTATGACTACTAAAGAAACCATAACTTTGACTATACAGACATTTGTCTGCAAAGTGAGGTCTCTTTTTTTTAATACATGTCTAGGATTGTTATCGCTTTCCTTCCAAGAAGCAAGCATCTTTTAATTTCACAGTCACAGTCACCATCCATAGTGATTTTGGAGCCCAAGAAAATAACATCTGTCACTGTTTCCACTTTTTCCCCTTCTATTTACCAAGAAGTGATGGGGCTGGGTGCCATGATCTTAGTTTTCTAATGTTGAGTTTCAAGTCAGCTCTCTCACTCTCCTCTTTGATCCTTTTCAAGAGGCTCTTTGGTTCCTCTAGAGTCATCTCATCTGCTTATCTAAGGTTGCTGACATTTCTCCTGGGCGATCTTGATTCCAGTTTGTGATTCATTCAGTCTGATATTTTGCATGATGTACTCTGCATAGAAGTTAAATAAGCAGGGTGACAATATACATCTGGGTCATTGTTGTTCAGTCGCTCAGTCGTGTCTGACTCTTGGTGACCCCATGGACTTCAGCATGTTAGGCTTCCCTGTCTTTCACCATCTCCTGGAGCACTGGACTTTACTTTCACCACCAGACGTATTCACAACTGAGCATTTTTCCTGCTTTAGCCCAGCCACCTCATTCTTTCTGAAACTATTAGTAATTTTTCCTCTGCTCTTTCCTAGTAACATATTGGACACTTTCTGACCTGAGGAGCTCATCTTCTGGCGTCATATCTTTCTGTCCTTTCATACTATACAAGGGGCTCTCCAGGCAAAAATACTGGGCTGGATTGCTAGTTCCTTCTCCAAGAATGTTGGAATATAGTGCTCTTTGTTTTTAATAGTTTTTATCTTACATAGCAGCTCTAAAAAGTTTATTTTTTGACTTCGCTTATTTCTTTATTGGCTGTGCTGGATTTTCATTTCTGCATGGTCTTTTCTTTAGCTGTGGCGAGCAGGAGCTACTCTCTACTTGCAGTGCGCAGGCTTCTCATTGCAGTGGCCTTTCTTGACACTGAGCACAGGCTCTAGAAGTCACTGCCTTCAGTAGCTGCACCACGAGGGCTCAGCAGTTGTGGGTCCTGGACTCTAGAACATAGGCTCAATAGTTGTGCACAGACTTAGCTGCTCTGTGGCGTGTGGAGTGTTCCCAGCCTAGAGATCAAACCTGTCTCTTCGGCACTGGCAGGTTCCCAGCCTAGAGATCGAACCTGTGTCTTCAGCATTGGCAGATGGATTCTTTACCACTGAGCCACCAGGGGAGCCTCTATACTACTCTTTTGATTTGAATTGGAACTCAGCTTATTTATCTTTGGCACTCAGTTTTTCTGTGGGGTTGACTAGGTCCTCTAGAAGCCCAACTCACCTGCACTGAAACCTACAAAAACATAGTAATATTGACAGATATCATTTATAAGTCTTGACCTCTAAGAACTAACAGTCAAGTCAGTTAATAGGAAAAAAGCATAATTAGCATTTAAATGTTAATCTTTTAAACATCATTTTATACACTAAGGAAAAAATTTTAAGTAAGATATAAGAATAGAATTGAATTAAATTGCCAGACCTCAGTTGATCATTTTCAATTTTTTAAAAACCAGAAATTATAATGACACCTACCTTTTTATTTCATATGAAATTAATATATTAATAAAATAGTACATAGATTTTTTTCTTCTCTTGAAAAACATTAGGACTAAGTTTTACTGCTAAATCATTAACTTTTAAAAGATAATGATATAAATGAATATTATTTAGGAATAGTGAAAAATTACTGGCCCAGAAAATGAAATTAATTTTAAACTGTCCTATTAAAGAATGCAATTTTACATCAAAATAAATGTTTTCTTAAAACGTTGTTTGTGAAGCACTCTCTATAAATAAATTTTAATTTTTTTCTTCAGTTGAGGAATCATTTGTTCAACAAACTAAAATAAGGGCATGATAAACATCTCAATAATACTTTTAGCAAAGGTGTACACTTTCTAGATGCTTTTTATGTTACCAAATCCTTCATGGCCCACCTAAAATCAACTTCTTTGTGGTCATAAATCATTTCTAGTTTGAGTGCAGATATTTTTCACTTCTACATGTAGCCTGTTCTACTCTAGTGGGAAACTTCTCATAATGTTTCCAGTGTGTGTTTTTATTCTGTGTTATGTGCATATGTAATATGGGGCATGAAGTACAGTAAGGGAAAATGAAGTGAAGACATACTCTTATATCAACAACCTTTTCTTGAAGTACTGGCAATTAGTACCAAAGATTACATCAGCTTCATAAAATTCAGACAGTTAAAGAAAAGCACAATATACAATGAGCCACATTACTGAAGGAACCAGTCATAAGTTAGAGAGAGCAGTTAATTCTTTATGATTTAAAATTTGAGTGTTCCTTAGTGGAACATTCCTGCATTTCTTGGCCTCCTTCTTTTATTTAGAAGTCCAAATTTGGTTGCTTCACTGCCTATTAGAATCTAAGGGAGAGAGCAGGAAAAGAAAGTAAAGGAAGTAAAATTCATATCAGTAAAAGTACCTATTAGCAATTCTCATTTAAAATTGGGTAAGAAGAGACATTGAAATAATTTGCTAAACTGAGATTTAGGTTTTATCTCATTGCCCAGGATGAGGCCATTTTTACTCTCAAATAAAGAAATCAGGCTTTCTTAGTTTGTTGTTATCTGTTGGGATTATAGAAGGAAACGCTTTGTATTAATCACAAAATAAATGTATGCTTGCCTCCAAGAGATCATCAGATGAGGATGAGGGACCAAGTTTGCAGGTCCAGACAGGACACAGAGGCTCCTCTGTGTCAACCACTTTATGCTAACACCAATTAAGACTTGATCAAGAATAAGCTTCCCTGGTGTCTCAGACAGCAAAGAATCTACCAGCAATTCAGGAGACCTGAGTTTGATCCCTGGGTCGGGAAAATCCCTGGGCTACCCACTCTCATTGTGACACTACAGTCAAGTAGACACAGAACAAGCACACTGAACACTTCTGATTTAGATAGAGTTCCACGAGGTGCCCAATGCTGTCCCTCATTCTCCTTCACCCTCCTTGCTTCATTTTTCTCTGTGATATTTAATCCCATCTGCTTTACTTAGTTTTTCCTTTGTTTTTAGTTCACCTCCCCCTCTAAAATGTAGTATTCAGGAGGGTAGTGATGTTTGTCTTCATACTCACTGCTGTATCTCCTGCTCCAGTACAGGGCCCAGCATATCAGTTCAGTTCAGTTCAGTTGCTCAGTCATGTCCGACTCTTTGTGACCCCATGAATCACAGCACGCCAGGCCTCCCTGTCCATCACCAACTCCTGGAGTTCACTCAGACTCATGTCCATCGAGTCGGTGATGCCATCCAACCATCTCATCCTCTGTCATCCCCTTCTCCTCCTGCCCCTAATCCCTCCCAGCATTAGAGTCTCTTCCAATGAGTCAACTCTTCACATGAGGTGGCCAAAGTACTGGAGTTTCAGCTTCAGCATCATTCCCTCCAAAGAAATCCCAGGGCTGATCTCCTTCAGAATGGACTGGTTGGATCTCCTTGCAGTCCAAGGGACTCTCAAGAGTCTTCTCCAACACCACAGTTCAAAAGCATCAATTCTTTGGCACTCAGCCTTCTTCACAGTCCAACTCTCACATCCATACATGACCACAGGAAGAACCATAGCCTTGACTAGATGAACCTTTGTTGGCAAAGTAATGTCTCTGCTTTTGAATATGCTATCTAGGTTGGTCATCACTTTCCTTCCAAGGAGTAAGCGTCTTTTAATTTCACGGCTGCAGTCACCATCTGCAGTGATTTGGGAGCCCCCCAAAATAAAGTCTGACACTGTTTCCACTGTTTCCCCATCTATTTCCCATGAAGTGATGGGGACCAGATGCCATGATCTTCGTTTTCTGAATGTTGAGCTTTAAGCCAACTTTTTCACTCTCCTCTTTCACTTTCATCAAGAGGCTTTTTAGTTCCTCTTCACTTTCTGACATAAGGGTGGTGTCATCTGCAATGTGAGGTTATTGATATTTCTCCCAGCAATCTTGATTCCAGCTTGTGCTTCTTCCAGCCCAGCGTTTCTCATAATGTACTCTGCATAGAAGTTAAATAAGCAGGGTGACAATATACAGCCTTGACATACTCCTTTTCCTATTTGGAACCAGTCTGTTGTTCCATGTCCAGTTCTAACTGTTGCTTCCTGACCTGCATACAGATTTCTCAAGAGGCAGGTCAGATGGTCTGCTATTCCTATCTCTTTCAGAATTTTCCACAGTTTACATATAGTAGTTGCTAAATAAATATCTGTCAAGTGTAAATGACACCTGCTGTCCGCTTCTTTGCCTATGAGGCCAGAAATATACAGCTGCCACACTGACACCACAGGTGTCATCCAAGTGCCTTCCCCACCGCTGCAGTTTGCAGAAGTTTAGCAGACAGGAAACACTGGGTGGGGAGCTCACCCCCTTCCTACTTCCTCAAACCTCAGTAAAAACGGCCTGGGAAAACGAAGCCAAGCTACAGTTTCTAAAATAAAGTAGAAAACATAAATGTCTACTTGTTCTTGAAAATGTTAGTCACTCAGTCGTGTCCAGCTCTTTGCAACCCCATGGATGGTAGCCCACCAGGCTCCTCTGTCCATGGAATTCTCCAGGCAAGAATACTAGAGTGGACAACTCAGGGATATGCCCAACCCAGGGATCAAACCTAGGTCTTCTGAATTGCTGGCAGGTTCTTTGCTGTCTAAGCCACCAGGGAAGATGATTCTTGACCAAGTCTTAACTGGTGTTAGCTTGAAGTTGTTGACACAGAGAAACCAAAGAACTTTGATAAAGGCTTGGCAACCCAAACACAACACTGAAGGCTCAAGATGGTGCCTTGGCTTCCCACTGCCATCGCTTCCAATCCAAACAGAGGTGCCGTCTCACAGTGCTTTCCACGCTGGAGGCACAGCTACCTTTAACGGCTAAAGCCACAGCTACCCTTGAAAGACATTAAGGTTGTCGAAGTCACTGTGCCTACCCATCACACGGGTACCATCTTGTTTATTCTCATAACACTGCTGAGTTGAGTGTTTCTGTCAATTTCAGCTGAGAAAACCGATGTTTTGAGAAGGTGATTGGAGCTACAAATTTAACAGTTTCCAGTAAAACTGCTTCTCCTCTCACATCCTACTCTGGGGTCTCAACTGCTTACAGCTCCTAAATGCTAAGTTTTGTTATTCTTCCCACTTTTCAGAGGGAAATCAAGCCCCACAAAGCTCAAATGGTTTACTCAGAACAAGAGTGGACGGGAAAGAGCTGAGATTCCAAATTCACACTCGTAACCACCTCACTGCACTGCTTCCTACTGTCTCCTCATGCAGAAGCTGACAAAAAGAATGCAACATACACTTATACAGCATATTAATATTACAAAACCTTCTTACACATTATCCCATTCAATTTGAGCAGAGATTAAAATATATATAAAATGATTATGCAAGCAACCCCAGACTTAATGTCTCAGAGAATAAACAGAAAAGGCAGCTAAAGTGATGGTGACTATTTCCCTCCTTCCGTTGAACTGGCAGAAGCTGGAGACCATTGTGAATCAACTGGGAGACCTCTCCAATACCTCTTTATTTTCTCTCAGCTTTCTGGCAGTTTTACATTCATAGTTGATCCATTGCCTCCTGAGTTCTGGATAAAATGCGATTTAATTAGGAAATTTCCATACACACTCACTCTCTCTCTCTACATTGAATTATACTAGGTTAGATCCAGGAAATATCAAGTGCCAATGAAAAAGCACTTTGTCTTAAGATTATGTGTGCGTGTGTGTGTGACTTTTTAGCTGGTGTTTTTCATAAGTGTCAAAATACTGGATACATATATATGTATGGATGATTCTTTTTGCTGTTTGCCTGAAACTGCCACGACACCGTTAAGCAACTGTGCCTCAATACAAAATTAAAAATTAAAAAAATATAGACGTGTCAAAATAATCTCTTCCTGTAGCATAGAAGTATCTGATTTTTCATAGACTGGGTAATAAGATTGGTGGAGCTAGGGTTTATGCTCATAATTACAGCCCTGGGATTCACCTTTCACAGAGGCAGTATGCAACCCTAAGTATTAAATCAAGGCTACAGGAAGTCCCTTGCTATGAAGAGGGGTTCCAAATGCTCAAAAAAAAAAAAAATCTCTTGGTAGCTGAAGCCCATTTGCCAAAACCAAGAGCCTTGAGCTGGGGCAGCGCTTGGTCCTTCTCCCCTGTATGTGCATCTCTGCACACAGTTGTGTTATGTACACAATTGTGTTATTGTGTTATGTGCAATTGTGTTATGATCAACAGATGCTGCTTAGCAAATGATTTTGGGGTCTATTTGGTATAAGTCTGAGCAGGAAGACAGTTGCTGCAAGGCAGACAGTGCTAAGCCTACTGAAGAGATCCTTGGGACAGGAACAAAAAACATCTAGTGGGTCCAGGCCCCCATGGACACTGACTAGAGTCTAGTGAGGCTTCCGGAATCAATCTTACAGGCACTGGATGTCTGACAGAGGAGGGCACATGTTTGAAAAGGAGTAACCCCTGTTACTAAGTTGCCAGGGTGGTTATCAAAGAACAAAGACATAAGAATTTCACCTCTAGGAAGTCAGACCTTGGTTGCAATCACCTGTGAGGTGTCTGTTGTGGTACTTTTGCGTGGGGATTACCACCTGGTGCTTCTTATATTTCACTTCCCTGCAACTCTACCCCCGCCTTGTCATTGTAATACCCAGAGCACATCAACCTCTCTTTGCTCCTTGACCTTTTCATGCCCTGATTTCCCTCTATGAAATGCCCTTTTCCACCCCATTCATACCCCTGAGTCAAGCTAATTCATCCTACAGGTATTTGCTTTGAGATCATTTCCTTGATAAAGCCTCTGCGGACCACATGACACCCACACCAAGGGAAGGAAATTACTTGTGTTCTGTTTTCTAATTATCTCTCTGGTGTCTCTCTCCACTACTCAGCTCTAACTGAGGGTTAGAGCTAACCCTAACTGAGCTCTAATGTTTACTACTGCTTCGTCAGAGTTCAACATGGAACCCTCCTACACTGCTGGTGGAAGTGTGAATTGGTACAACCACTATGGAGAACGGTATAGAAATTCCTGAAAAACCTAAAAATAGAGCTACCTTATGATCCAAAAATCCCACTCCTGAGCATATATCCAGAGAAAACAAATACAAAGAAATACATACACCCCCAATGTTCATTTGTAATTGCCAAGACAATAGAAGCAGCCTATATGTCCATTGACAGGTGAATGGATAAAGAAGATGTCAATGTATGGCAAAACCAATACAATATTGTAAAGTAAAAAAAAATAAAAATAAAAAAGAAGATGTGATATGTATGCATATATAAATATATATAAAATCACTTATATGTGAAATCTAAAAAAAAATACAAAAAAATAATTTGCAAACAGCAATAGACTCTCACAGACATAGAAAACAAACATGATTCCCAAGGAAGATAGGGACTAGGAGAGGTAGAGATAAATTAGGAGTTTGGAATTAACATATACTCACTACTATAAATGGGCTTCCCTGGTGGCTCAGAGGTTAAAGCATCTGCCTGCAGTGCGGGAGACCTGGGTTCAATCCCTGGGTCAGGAAGATCCCCTGGAGAAGGAAATGGCAATCCACTCCAGTATTCTTGCCTGGAGAATCCCATGGGCAGAGGAGCCTGGTGGGCTACGGTCCACGGGGTCACAAAGAGTCGGACACGACTGAGTGACTTCACTTTCTTTCACTACTATAAATAAAACAGGTAAATACCAATTACCTACTACATCATACAGAGAACCACACTCAATGTTTTGTAGTTACCTATAATGGAAAAGAATTTGAAAAAGAGTATTTCTATAAATATATATATAAGTATGTAGATATACATCTGAATCACTTTGTTGCAACTTGAAACTAATACAACATTGTAAATTAACTATTCTTCAATTAAAAAAAAAAAAATGATGCTGGCACATAGTAGTAATTCAACAAATACTTAAAGGACAAATGAATAAATAAAGAGAAAACTTTCATAACATGTATCATTACTTTAAACAAAAAATCAGTTGATGAACTCCATGTGGTTGAAGCAGATATATATATATATATATATATATATCTTTTGAAGTCTAAACTCAGAGCAGTTAAGGCTGAAATCTCCCTACAGTTAACAAATCAGCAATGACACCAGGAACAATCAGTCTGAGGTAAACCATAGTAAAAAGCTAAACTGGGAAATGCAAGTTGGAGGGGAAAAAACAGGTTTATGGACAAAGAAATGTATTCAAACATTTAAAAAACAAAACTTTAGGCTTATTATGAAGAACTTTATTAACAACAGGAAAGAATTATAATAGATACTCTATACTAACATACATATCTAAATACAATTATTCTTATGTTGACAGTAATTGAAATAAATGAACATTTTTATCCCATTATCAAAAAATAGTTTTGTGTTCTCTACACTGCCAAGTGGAAATGATCACTTTCAGTTCAGTTCAGATCAGTCACTCAGTTGTGTCCGATGCTTTGCAACCCTATGGACTGCAGCACACCAGATTTCGTGTTCATCACCAAACTCCTGGAGCTTACTCAAACTCATGTCCATTGAGTTGGTGATGTCATCCAACCATCTCATCCTCTGTCATCTCCTTCTCTTCCCGCCTTCAATCTTTCCCAACATCAGGGTCCTTTCCAGTGAGTCCATTCTTCGCAACAGGTGGCCAAAGTATTGGAGCTTCAGCTTCAGTTCTTCCAATGAATATTCAGGACAGATTTCCTTTAGGATGGACTGGTTTGATCTCCTTGCAGTCCAAGGGACGCTCAAGACTCTTCTCCAACACCACAGTTCAAAAGCATCAATTCTTCATCATTCAGCCTTCTTTATAGTCCAACTTTCACATCCATACATGACTACTGGAAAAACCATAGCTTTGACTAAACTGACCTTTGTCAGCAAAGTAATGTCTCTGAAGTTTAATATGCTGTCTAGGTTGGTCATAGCTCTTCTTCCAAGGAGCAAGTATCTTTTAATTTCATGGCTGCAGTCACCATCTGCAGTGATTTTGGAACCCCAAAAAAGTCTGCCCCTATTTCCATTGTTTCCCCATCTATTTGCCATGAAGTGATGGGACCAGATGCCATGATCTTAGTTTTCTAAATGTAGAGTTTTAAGCCATCTTTTTCACTCTCCTCTTTCACTTTAAATAAGAGGCTGTTTAGTTCATCTTTGCTTTCTGCCATAAGGGTGGTGTCATCTACATATCTGAGAATATTGATATTTCTCCTGGCAATCTTGATTTCAGCTTGTGCTTCATCCAGCCCAGTGTTTCTCATAATGTACTCTGCATATAGGTTAAATTAGCAGGGTGACAATATACAGCCTTCACGTACTCCTTTCCTGATTTGGAACCAGTCTGTTGTCCCATGTCCAGTTCTAACTGTTGCTTCCTGACCTGCATACAGATTTTCCAGGAGGCAGGTCAGGTGGTCTGGTATTCCCATCTCTTGAAGAATTTTCCACAGCTTGTTGTGATCCACATAGTCAAAGGCTTTGGCATAGTCAATAAAGCAGAAATAGATGTTTTTCTGGAACTCTCTTGCTTTTTCCAGGATCCAGCAGATGTTGGCAATTTGATCTCTGGTTCCTCTGCCTTTTCTAAATCCAGCTTGAACATCTGGAAGTTCATGGTTCGTGTACTGCTGAAGCCTGTCTTCGAGAGTTTTGAGCATTATTTTACTAGTGTGTGACATGAGTGCAATTGTGCGGTAGTTTGAACATTCTTCGGCATTGCCTTTCTTTGGGATTGGAATGAAAACTGACCTTTTCCAGTCCTGTGGCCACTGCTGAGTTTTCCAAATTTCCTGGCATATTGAGTGTAGCACTTTCATAGCATCATCTTTTAGGATTTGAAATAGCTAAGCTGGAATTCCATCACCTCCACTAGCTTTGTTCATAATGATGCTTCCTAAGGTCCACTTGACTTCACATTCCAGGATGTCTGGCTCTAGGTGAGTAATCACATCATCATGATTATCTGACCCGTGAAGATATTTTTGGATAGTTCTTCTGTGTATTCTTGCCATCTCTTCTTAATATCTTCTCCTTCTGTTAGGTCCATACCATTTCTGTCCTTTATTGAGCCCATCTTTGCACAAATGTTCATTTTTATCCCATTATCAAAAAATAATTTTGTGTTCTCTATATTTCTCTATCATTTTGCCTTTTCATACTGTTCATGGGGTTCTCAAGGCAAGAATACTGAAGTGGTTTGCCATTCCCTTCTCCAGTGGACCACATTCTGTCAGACCTCTCCACCATGACCCGCCCGTCTTGGGTTGCCCCACAGGCATGTCTTAGTTTCATTGAGTTAGACAAGGCTGTGGTCCTAGTGTGATTAGATTGACTAGTTTTCTGTGAGTATGGTTTCAGTATGTCTGCCCTCTGATGCCCTCTTGCAACACCTACCGTCTTATTTGGTTTTCTCTTACCTTGGGCATGGGGTATCTCTTCATGGCTGCTCCAGCAAAGCGCAGCCATTGCTCCTTACCCTGGACGAGGTGTATCTCCTCACTGCCACCCTTCCTGACCTTCAGGGTGGGATAGCTCCTCTAGGCCCTCCTGCGCCCGTGCAGCCACGGCTCTTTGGACGTGGGGTATCTCCTCCCGGCCGCCCCCCCTGACCTTGGACACGGGGTAGCTCTTCTCGGCTGTTCCTGCACCATCACAGTCTGGTACTCTCAGCCGCTGCCCCTGACCTCGGAAGTGGGGTAACTCCTCTTGGCCTCCGCCCTTCAGGCATGGGGTCCTCTGGGCTTCTGCCTCTGACCTTGGATGTGGGGTGGCTCCTCTCGGCCGCATTTAGCGGTTCCAAATAGGAAAAGGAGTACATCAAGGCTGTATATTGTCACCTGTTTATTTAACTTATATGCAGAGTACATCACGAGAAACGCTGGGCTGGAAGAAACACAAGCTGGAATCAAGATTGCCGGGAGAAATAGCAATAACCTCAGATATGCAGATGACACCACCCTTATGGCAGAAAGTGAAGAGGAACTAAAAAGCCTCTTGATGAAAGTGAAAGAGGAGAGTGAAAAAGTTGGCTTAAAGCTCAACATTCAGACAATGAAGATCATGCCATCCGGTCCCACCACTTCATGGGAAATAGATGGGGAAGCAGTGGAAACAGTGTCAGGCTTTATTTTTCTGGGCTCCAAAATCACTACAGATGGTGACTGCAGCCATGAAATTAAAAGACGCTTACTCCTTGGAAGGAAAGTTATGACCAATCTAGATAGCATATTCAAAAGCAGAGACATTACTTTGCCAACAAAGGTCTGTCTAGTCAAGGCTATGGTTTTTCCTGTGGTCATGTATGGATATGAGAGTTGGACTGTGAAGAAGGCTGAGCACCGAAGGATTGATGCTTTTGAACTGTGGTGTTGGAGAAGGCTCTTGAGAGTCCCTTGGACTGCAAGGAGATACAACCAGTCCATTCTGAAGGCGATCAGCCCTGGGATTTCTTTGAAAGGAATGATGCTAAAGCTGAAACTCTAGTACTTTGGCCACCTCATGTGAAGAGTTGACTCATTGGAAGAGACTCTGATGCTGGGAGGGATTGGGGGCAAGAGGAGAAGGGGACGACAGAGGATGAGATGGCTGGATGGCATCACTGACTCAATGGACGTGAGTCTCAGTGAACTCCGGGAGTTGGTGATGGACAGGGAGGCCTGGCGTGCTGTGATTCATGGGGTCGCAAAGAGCTGGACACAACTGAGAGACTGATCTGATCTGATCTTTCTCTATAGTGCCAAGTAGAAATGATCACTTTACATTTTAAAAAATAAGAATTATGAAAGCCAAGTACATTCAACTGATAATATCTTTTTTTGTGAGCCAGTTTCTATGCTCTATTTAGACATCTCATTCAGTCCCACTGACAGCTCTGTGAAATGGGTGTAACTGTTACTTAGAAGATAAATAATTTCCCCTTAAACATTCAGTTGGTAAGTATTAGGACTCTGATTCAAGTTTAAGTGTTTCTGGTCCAAAGTCCATGTTCTTAATCACTGATCACTGCCCAAGCTGGCATATGTGTCACTAAAACATTTAGGTAAAGCAGGTAACCATGTCCTACTAAGTGGTATAAATATTTGTGTGAATCAGCCCTTATATGTTCAGAACATAAACATTGAATGTTCAAGGGCAATATTGTCTGACTCTTGAGTTCTAAGCCAAGAAAATCAGTGGCAAAAGTTACCTTCTGGCCAAATAAGAGATGATTCATTTTGTTTTGACTGCTGCTTTGACTGAGAATCCCAATTCATGAAAGTAAATTAATGCAAATCATAGTCATGCACATTAAGAACTCATGAGATAACCTTAAGGGAAATCAAATTCTAATAATAGCTAAGAATTTTTTGTTAGGCTCTCTCAGAAAATGCCATGTTTAGTTCCCAATTCAATTTAATATTCTTTTTTAAAAATATGCTTGTACTGATCATTCTCTGATTAGTTTCTAGAAATATTTAAAATCTGAGGAATTACATATTAATTAATTAATTGATTAATCTGAGGCATAATCATCTACTCAAGATGATTATTTGATTTTCCTTAGGTTTGTTAAGTATGCTATGTGTGACTAGCTTCCTAAAAGTAACACTGACCAAAAGAAAAACGAGGAACGTATATTCAGTCTCACTTCTTAATTCATCAGTTAAATTTAATAACATTAGGAAAGTCTAATATCTGATTTCCAGGGAACTAGATGTTCTTTTGTTTATTGTGATGTGATTTTTTGGAGTTCTAACTGGTTACCAAAGGAGATCCATGGTTAGCTTCATAGCTTGTGATCTCACCGATCTTCTACTTCTTTCTGCTCTCTGCAAAGAGCTCTAAGATGAGTTAATTTCGTGAAACGTTATTGAATGCAATCAGAAAGAAGGATGCTTATGGGGAAAGGATTAATAATAATACCTCCTCCTATTTATATGTCAAGCTGTCAAAGTCAAAAATCATCCTCATCAAAGAATACAAATTGACTACTTAAGTAGCATGCACTGTGATGTGACTCAGAAGCTTATAAACCAAGTCTCTCCAGAGATTGTATTCTAAAACCAATAATATACAGTCTTTTAAAACTTTATAAATCTATCAGCTACTTTTATAAAAGCCTCCCAAAATATAGGTATAAGTGGTAGGCAGATAGTGAACAGAGTGAATTAATTAACTCAACATAGGACAAATTTAAATATGTTTTTTTTTAATTGGGTCATAAAATACAAGTCACAATAACATTTATATGGTTTTGTACAGTTCCACAGTGCTATCAAGAATATAATCTTAGTCTTGGAAGATTGCTATAGGCATTTATATCCCAACAATTAATATTTCTCTTCAACCCAAGGGTAATGTTCAGAAGTGTCTTAGGAAAGATCTCTGTCTGTTCAGGGGTTCACAGAATTCTACAGGCCCAGGACAACAGACAAAACATTTCTCAGGTATTGATGACACCTTTAGTTAAAATTAACCTGTGGAACATGCCTGTTGATGGAAACATTATTTCTTAGTTCCCGAGACACCAACAGGTGTTATCCTCTTCCAGCACACAAGAAACCTAATCTCAGGGTCCCTGTTGCTAAGAGTAAATGTGGCTTATTCATTTTGCTATAGTCTTCAACAACTTTCCATCCCATATTGGTGATACACAATGTATTGTGACACTTACTGCCAAGCAAAGATAATTTATTGACCCATGATCCTACAACTCTCTGGTTGTATGTTGAGCCTATACTGCCCTGTTAAGTCACAACCTTCAACAAATCTACATACATCACTCTTTCTATAGTTAGAATACAAAATTTTGTATAGTGAGAATACAAAAATATGAGACATACATTTCACACATATCATAAAACTACTTTATTGCCTCAAAAATGTAATTCCCCCAATACTTTCAAACACAGTCCCAAGTAGTCACAATAGTCTCACCCATTCAAAACCTAACAAGAACTCTACAAGGAAATGCATACAGCCATGCACAGACTTATGCTTTACCTAATTCTCTTGATCAGTAGCATGAGAGCAGGAGCCCTGTCTACCTGGCTTGCATATTGGTCTTCACACATTTCTGAGCACCTTGCAGGCTCTGATTTGTAGGCTTGCAAGAACTTCTACTGCCACCACTACCGCCATGACACTGTACCTTGAAGAATAATCGTGAAGTTACTGAGCTCACAGAGTCCAAGGAAGGGCAACATAAATGATCACAAAATTCTCCTAACTGTGGATGAACCCAGTACTTATTTTTTTTTGCATGCCAGTTTGGATGTTCATAAGCGAACATTGGCCAGAAACTAGAAATGATCCTTTCCTATTGCTCTCTCTGCCTATGTCAATCATCACTTCATATTTCTGCCTTGTAACCTCTTTATAATATCCCTGAAACCACCCTACAGAAGAACCCAAATTATCTCCCCAAGCTTGTAAATGCCAAGCTTTGGTTACACCATATACCATTTATCTTCTCAGGAAATGGAAGAATCCCCCAGGGCCATATATTCACATATGCATGATAGAGGAGCAAACCTTCCAGGAGATCAATCCATATATCTGACTGCTTTGTAAGGGATTTACTAAGTGCAAAACAAATCATTCTTGGCGCCTGACTTTTGAAACATTTCTCTTTGTGTTTAGAGAGTGCAGTCACCCGGTCACTTGCATTCTGAGACATGAAGTTTTGCAGATGGTCTAGTGTGTACTCACTAAGAGGGTCTTACCCATTAACTCCTCAGCTCTAAACACATGCTGTTTCTGAGTCTGTTCTGGGCAATAATCTCATGGCCTAGCAATAGCCTAGTAGAATTAGTATTAGGTGCTTGACTTAGCACTAAAAGATTTAGAAATATATTAACAGAAGTTCTACTAAAATGGCCCATCTGCAGAGCCTGAATGTACAGGCTTTAAAGGGGAATAAACTCACAGTAAAAGAGCAGTGTTTGCAAAAGTGAAAGTAAGTTTCAGGAAATAACTTCTGCCTAGTATACTCTCTTGAGCTCTGTATCCCTATACTGTTTGTTTGGGTTTTTTTTTTTTTTTTTTAATAATTATGTGGTACCTTGTTTTTAATTGCAGTATAGTTAATGTTGATTTACAATTTTGTGTTAATTCCTGCTGTACAGTACAGAGATTCAGCTCTATATATGTATACATTCTTTTCTATATTCTTTTCCATTGTGATTTATCTCAAGACAGTCAATATAATTCCTTGTGCTCTACAGTAGGACTTGCTGGTTTACCATTTCTATGCTGTTTTAAGTTCCTTGAGAACAGCCTCTGAGTTAAAAATTAGAGGCCAGTATTTTATTAGGGAGTACTCTCAGACAGATCAAAGAGTATGGAAAGCAGGATTCGGTAAAGGGAGAAACTGAATTTCAAAAGCGGTTGGAAATGAGATCTCAGCCAATCCCCTAAGGAAATCTGGGGCTGGGAGAAGCCTTCAGATTTGTCCACACTGCTGCAAGAGGGTCAGACATTTTACCCTTGCATTGCCCACTCGCTGAAGGTGTGCTGCCCCTAGGGAGAAGGTATAACTTTAGACCAAATGGTAACCTTTGGCAGAGGTCAACTGCTGGGAAGGGACTCAGCTGTGGGTAGACTCAGCTCATGAGGCCACATCTTATTCTCATGTGTTGGAATATGCCAATATTCCTGAATGAGTGCCCTGTTCCAGAAGGGAGAGACCTGTGTCCACTACATCTGCCATACTTCTAGTCATCAATAACCAGTTAAGAAGCATACCCACCATTTTTTAAGTATCATAATGCAACTGATGTTGAAGCTGAAACTCCAATACTTTGGCCACCTGATGCGAAGAGCTGACTCATTTGAAAAGACCCTGATGCTGGGAAAGATTGAGGGCGGGAGGAGAAGGGGACAACAGAGGATGAGATGTTTGGATGGTGTCACCAACTCAATGGGCATGAGTTTGGGTAAACTCTAGGAGTTGGTGATGGACAGGGAGGCCTGACATGCTGCAGCCCATGGGGTTGCAAAGAGTAGGACATGACTGAGTGACTGAACTGAATGGCTTTCTTCCAAAATACAACAGGAAGAGAGAATTACCAGAAGAAAACTGGTATCCCTAAAGATACCACAGCCATTGCCTGAAGTTTTAAAAAGTCTTTGCCTAAGCAAAGAACCGCAAACCAAATATACTGATCTATCACTGGAGAAATCATTGTTTAGATATTAATAAGGATCATCTTTAGTTTCTAAACATGCCTTCAAACTGAGAAAACGATGTGCAAATGAGCTGCAGAGGTGTGTAAGTAGTTTGAATAACTCCTGGTGTTCCTTCAGAAAAGATTAGCCTATGGACTCTTATTTCACAGATCGAGAAGCAAAATTTCTTAGAGACTTTTCTCAATATGGAGCAACATTTTATTTAGTAAGATTACTCATAGAACTATAGGATGACACAGTTAAAACCCAAAACTCATAAAAGTTTGTAGGAATAAGGCACTTAGTTGGAACTTTGTTAGATCAAGCTGATTTTTACATTTAGGCACTGAATGTACAATATTATATCTGCTGCTAACAGTGAAATACTTGAAACTGTCTATTAATGTTAGAGTCTTATATTATAAGCAGTATTTTTCAGGGAGGTATAATACACTTGCCATACAAAGGACACTAGTTTACTCCTCAAAATGGAAGGAGAGGATTCTTGTCAAAAGCGTCACTGCATCAGCTGTGTCCATGCTATTATCCTAACTTGACTATATATTTTAAAAGAGATTTACTTCTCCCATGAAGAATCTCTCAAGTCACAGCTACTTAAAAGTATCTTTTCAAGTTTTTAAAATCTGTAAATATTTCTTGAATACTCCTCTTGAATATTATGAAGATCTTGATGAAGTCACCGTTGGCAATAGTTCCAAAGTCAAACACCAATGTCTTTACTAGATAATTACCCAGTGAAGTTATAAGTAAGAATTAGAATGTTGACCTCTAAACTCCAGGCCTGCATCAAGTTTCTTTCTTTATTCATTAGTTTGTAATTCACCAAGAAGCTGTGAGACACCAACTAGGTGTTAACCTGCCCAGCCCTATTCGTGCTATGCTGTGGCTGTTCACCAGTGAAATGCAAGTAACCCAGAGAGGTCAGAAGTCAAACAGTTGAAGACATATTCATGTCTTCATCATTCCATAGTTTGAATAATCTTTAGAGATCATGAAATAGATTCAAGGGCAGAAAAGGCAGAAGCCGCTAATAATTAGGCCATATTTTTATCTCTTACTCTACACAGACAAATAGATGGGGAAAAAGTGGAAACAGTGAAAGATTTCATTTTCTTGGGCTCCAAAATCACTGCAGACAGTGACTGCAGCCACAAAACTAGAAGATGCTTTCTCCTTGGAAGAAAATCTTTGATAAACCTAGACAGCATATTAAAAAGCAGAGACTTCACTTTACCGCCAAAGGTCCATCTAGTCAAAGCTATGATTTTTTCAGTAGTGTGTACAGATGTGAGAATTGGTCCACAGAAAAGGCCGAGCACTGAAGAACTGATGCTTTCTAATTGTGGTGCTGGAGAAGACTCTGGAGAGTCCCTTGGACTACAAAGAGATCAAACCAGTCAATCCTAAAAAAAAAAAAAAAAAAAATCAGTCCTGAATATTCATTGGAAGGACTGATGCTGAAGCTGAAACTCAATACTCTGGCCATCTGATGTGAAGAACTGGTTCATTGGAAAAGAGCCCAATGCTGGGAAAGATTGAGGGCAAGAGTAGGAGGCAACAGAAAATGAGATGTTTAGATGACATCACTGATTCAATGGACATGAGTTTGAGTAAGCTTAGGGAGATAGTGAAGGACATAAAAGCCTGGTGTGCTGCAGTCCATGGGGTCACAAAGAATCAGACACAATTTAGTGACTGAACAACCACTGCATGGCCACCTCTCCTTTAGCTCATCACTCAAGAAACAACTGTCTCTCTCCCTTGGCCCCATGCTATACCCCTTTCTAAACAGTGTCATTGATATCACTGATCAGCTAGATTCATCAGAAAGGACACCACTTCGAAACCAACCCCAACCCAGGTATTCCAGCAGTCCCAGGAGGAATATATGACAGAGAGAAATGAAACTGAAGATTAGCCCATTTCCAAGTAATGGAATTAGGGAGGGGAAGGAAGATGAAAAAGGAAAAAATAAAATCAATGTAGTTAAAACCATATAAACGACCCATGGAGCCACGTCACTTCAATATCCTCTGCTTCATTCAAACAAGCATGTTTGGCAAGTATGTGCTCTGTCAAAGGCTTTGTACTAGCTACTGAAGATACTAACTGTAAATTAGAAAGTACAGCTGGGCTATTAAAAATGAGTATATGGGCAAAAATACTGTGGTTGTTAAGCAGATGCCTACGTGATTCCATAAGTCTCTTTTTAACTTGCTAAATTTTATGTAAATATATGGCGATAATGAAGAGATGCCTGAGAGAGCTGGGACCCGAATCATGGCTCTTTGCCATAAAACAAAACCTTTTCTGTATTCCTTTATCTGCTCTTTGCAGAAATGAGGCTTTCCATCCAGGAAAGATAATGGGTGGCATCTGTTCTTTTCAGGAACTATTTAACAAAGATTTTGTTCAAATTCAGAAAAAATATAAATGCCCAGACTTATTCTAGTTTGTAGAAATTATACACTAACCCAAAATGCGAAGCATGATCAACTACAGTTAAGTTCTACCAACAAGAAAGGGTGTTTGTTAAGTAGTATCTTTAACATAAAAATAGGCAGCTTCAAATGTTCATGGAGCTATAAATCAATGCCCCTAAGACTTTGCTTAGGCAACTTGTTTTGGGTAGCTCTGTCCCTCTATTAGCTGCAGGTGCAAACTTCGCACCTGCAGCTAATTGCAGTCATAATTAGACCATTGTGGGAATGATTAGACACTTAATTTTGAGGATGCAAGTGACTGGCCCATAATTAGCACTGGCTAAAGTGTTTGTACCACATGAAGGGAGCCTGTGCCCAATTCAGTCAAACTTTTTTTTTTTTCCATTGTGCACTTCTATTAATACATCCTCTGTTTTTCCTCTACAAACAGACAGAAATTAGGGGAAATAACTGGTCATGCAGTGGTAAAATATGTGTGATAAGAATAACCAAACTGAGTGAAAATGAAACTGTATTGACAAAAATACAAATAAGGTCAGTAGCAAATGTGTGAATATAAACCAGGCAAGAAACTCTGTTGAAAGAGTTTCTTCAAACAATGAATTCTTTAGTTGCGTCTTCCTTGCCAAGCTAACAGTTTATGACAATGGTACAGGAAGACCGCGGTGAGCTTGGAATCATTAGGTGGGTGTTTTTCACCTACGGTATGTTCATCCTCTTGAATGGAGAGGTTCTTAGGAATTGGTGTCAATACTGAAGTGACATCCAAATGGACTCTACTTCCAGACTCTGACCTTATCCCCCACCACTACCATTCCCTTGGGAACCCCCTCACTAGCCATCCATGTATTAAAAATAGAGAGATTACCTACTTAGGTATAAGAAAAGGTAGCTCTTTCAAGTTACCAGTTCAAAAGTGCCCAGAGTTAATTCAATAACCTGTCTTAAACTACAGGTTAGGCTTGAGAAAAGAAGATGTGTTTTTGAGGTGTTATTTTTATTTGATTCTTACAAAATAAAAGATTTTTCTTTGAAAAAATAGAAGTTTTTTGAGCATATTTTTTACAGTTTACTAAATGCTATATAAACCTTAATGTTCTGTTTCTTTATTGCTCTACTAGAAAAATACAACAGAGCCAAGGTCATATTATTATAGATAAAAATATCCTTTTCAGTGTAAGATAAAACAAATGCTCTTAACTTGCCTTCCTTATCATTTCATCTTCTTGAAAGACTTATATTTCATCCATCTATTGTTTAAAATATAACTATATCTTAAAATGGAAATTTCCTCATAAAAGTGTCATGCTCTTGCTCAAAGAGACAAGTTAGTCTAATATATTCTGCTGCAGACTTTTTTAACTAAATCATTAATTGGTTTCCAGAGTGCCTGAATTTACTGGCTGAAGTTTAAATGCACCCTTAAAATCAACTGAGAGGAAATATAAAAAATGTAGAGACTCTTTATCATTCCTTCAACTGCAAGACCACTTCTAAGTTAATGCTGTGCAGAATAACTGCTGGTTACATAAGTTCTGTCTATAAATTATTAAGTGCTGTAGACAGTAACACTAAAGCTTGTCCAAATGGAAAGATGCAGTGAAGTTCAGCCATTTCTATGACTACAAACTAGGGATCCCTCCTTTGTTATGGCCACTGCACACGTGTCAGGAGGATGCTGTCAGGGATTTCATATCACCCTGAACTGCAACCTTTGCATGGTACTATCTGCAACCAAGTGACCTGCTGCAGCTCATTAAAGTTAATGTAATGGATCATTCCCTTCTAATTGTGATCATCAGCAAATTAGACTCCTTTCTAGGCTAACCAGGCAGCAGGGAAGAATGTGACTGAGTAGAATGCCTGAATAACTTTGGTCTCAGCCACGTGCCTTTATTCAACACAAAGGAGAACAATGCACAGGATGAGGGGACACATACAGAAATCCCAACATCTGCTAGAATGTGCCTTATTCACATCACTGCAATGGAACCACAGAAAATTTAATGCTTTTTTCAGAGTTGCACCTCCATCCCAAAGCAAAGACAAGAGTAGAGAAAATGACACAAGTAATCCAGGTGAGGTTGCTATTTGGCTTATACTGCCATCACTGCCTTTTTCCTTCAGTTGACCTCTACCATTCTCATACATCAGAGGTATCACCCAAACACGCTCTAATTGTAAATTCTTTGGAAAACCCAATTCTATTTTATTGATTTTTTTTTTAATTTAAGAAATGATATACAGAAACAGAATACAGCAACATATGTTAAGGGCAAGCCACAGAGTCCTAGAATTAATCAAAATAATATATGTAGAATTTTTGATCTATCTAAGAGTTACTACATCAAATACATTTGTCACTGGAATATCATTAATATAAGTCTTGTGATTGCACTGTGATTATTAAAGTTCCCTAGCATTTGTAATGTTACTAGAAATGGAAGGTTAAAGGGTAATCTCATTAGATCATGACATCATGTGAAGGATTTTCTAACCTTATTGGGCTGAGCAATCTCTCAGATCAGATCAGTCGCTCAGTCTTGTCCGACTCTTGGAGACCCCATGAATCGCAGCACTCCAGGCCTCCCTGCCCATCACCAACTCCCGGAGTTCACCCAGACTCATGTCCATTGAGTCAGTGATGCCATCCAGCCATCTCATCCTCTGTCGTCCCCTTCTCTTCCTGCCCCCAATCCCTCCCAGCATAAGAGTCTTTTCCAAAGAGTCAACTCTTCGCATGAGGTGGCCAAAGTATTGGAGTTTCAGCTTTAGCATCATTCCTTCCAAAGAACACACAGGACTGATCTCCTTTAGAGTGGACTGGTTGGACCTCCTTGCAGTCCAAGGGACTCTCAAGAGTCTTCTCCAACACCACAGTTCAAAAGCATCAATTCTTCAGCGTTCAGCTTTCTTCACAGTCCAACTCTCACATCCATACATGACCACAAGAAAAACCATAGCCTTGACTAGACGGACATTTGTTGGCAAAGGAATGTCTCTGCTTTTGAATATGCTATCTAGGGTGGTCATAACTTTCCTTCCAAGGAGTAAGCGTCTTTTAATTTCATGGCTGCAGTCACCATCTGCAGTAGAGAAGAGCAATTTTGGCCTAAACAGGAAAGGTGGTGGATATGGTGGCAGAATTTATTAGCCCAGTTAGCAAAATGAGCCATTCTACCTCTCCTATGAGGGCTCATACATTCAAGGAACTTCCAAAAAAAGGATGTGAAAAAATTAGGAAACTCCCATAATAATTCCTGTGGTACATAAGTTATTCAAAATATGCCTTTAACACAATCATACAATAAATGTTTGCAAGGACCATGGTTCTCAAAATATGATTCCTCAACCAGCAGTATTGGCATCTCCTGAAAGCATGCTAGAAATGTAAATTCATAGCCCACCTTGCTGCTAAGTCACTTCAGTCGTGTCCAACTCTGTGCGACCCCATAGACGGCAGCCCACCAGGCTCCCCATCCCTGGGATTCTCCAGGCAAGAACGCTGGAGTGGGTTGCTGTTTCCTTCTCCAATGCGTGAAAGTGAAAAGTGAAAGTGAAGTCACTCAGTCCTGTCTGACCCTCAGCGACCCCATGGACTGCAGCCTTCCAGGCTCCTCCGTCCATGGGATTCTCCAGGCAAGAGTACTGGAGTGGGGTGCCATTGCCTTCTCCAATAGCCCACCTTAGACCTATTTAATCAGAAACCCTGGTAGTTAGGCCTGGCAATCTATGTTTCACTAAGACTTCAAGACAACTATGATGCATGCTAAACTTTCAGAACCACCATGTTAGAAGGCAAAAGATAGTATAAGTAGTCTGCAGACATTAGTTTAATGTTCAAAGAAAATTATTTTGGCAAAATAATTCAAGGAAGCAAGTTACCTACAAATATATAACCATAAAATATTATACTACTTGGGTATGAATAATAAATACGCGTGTATGTACATAGTATGCATGCCACAGTCATACACACACATGCACACTCACAATTTGATTGTTACTTATACTGATATAGTATGCTGTGCTTCCCAAACTTAATACAAGAATCCAAGAGATAAACAATTATTGCTATAAGAATAACAATTATCTTTGTCTTATTCACCTTCACCTCCATACCTTCAGAATCTGCAAAACCTGGCATACAGGGGCTGTTCAAAAAATACTAAGTGAATGACTCAATGCTATTTAGACTCTCTCTACTTGAGAGTTCACATATTTGTCATATTAGAGTGTTTCAGTAAGTAAACTTTGAAAAACACTAGTAGGAACTAGAAAAGAATGTATGTTAGACAAAAACGAAGTAAGAATATAAAACAGTTAATGATTATCATCATGATCAAATTGTAGATTACGTCATAATTAATTGTAAAGGGTCTTCTATAAAAGATTTTTATAAAGGAGTAAAATGATCTCTATTCACAGATGACATAGTTTTATATATATATATATATATATATATATATATATAATCCTAAAGGAATCCACAAAAAAAGAGCTCTTAGAACTACTAAACAAATTCAGTAAGTCTGCAAGAGCAATACACAAAATTAATTGTATTTATACACACTAGCAATGAAAAATCATAAAATAATTATAACAAAACAATTTCATTTCCAATAGAAGCAATAATAATAAAATGAGAAGGAATAAACGTAACCAAAAATTTGCAAGACTTATACATTGAATACTATAAAGCATTGCTAAAAATAAATTACAGAAGACCTAAATAAATAAAGATATCCCATGACAATTCAGAAAATTTAACATTGTTAGGATGGCAATATTCCCAAACTGATTTACAGATTCAATTCCTATCAAAATCTCAAATGATTATTTTCAACATTTTATTTTATATTATAGTATAGACTTTATATTTCTGGGCTCCAAAATCACTTCAGATGGTGACTGCAGCCATGAAATTAAAAGATGCTTACTCCTTGGAAGGAAAGTTATGACCAACCTAGATAACATATTCAAAAGCAGAGACATTACTTTGCCAACAAAGGTTCATCTAGTCAAGGCTATGGTTTTTCCTGTGGTCATGTATGGATGTGAGAGTTGGACTGTGAAGAAGGCTGAGCACCAAAGAATTGATGCTTTTGAACTGTGGTGTTGGAGAAGACTCTTGAGAGTCCCTTGGACTGCAAGGAGATCTAACCAGTCCATTCTGAAGGAGATCAGCCCTGGGATTTCTTTGGAAGGAATGATGCTAAAGCTGAAACTCCAATACTTTGGCCACCTCATGCGAAGAGTTGACTCATTGGAAAACACTCTGATGCTGGGAGGGACTGGGGGCAGGAGGAGAAGGGGACGACAGAGGATGAAATGGCTGGATGGCATCACTGACTCAATGGACGTGAGTCTGGGTGAACTCCGGGAGTTGGTGATGGACAGGGAGGCCTGGCGTGCTGCGATTCATGGGGTCGCAAAGAGTCGGACGCGACTGAGCAACTTAAGTGAACTGAACTGAACTGAACTGATAGCCGATTAACAACACTGTGATAGTTTCAGGTGCACAGCACAGCAACTCAACCGTATATATACACATATCCATTCTCCCCCAAACTTCCCTCTTTCAGGCTGCCACCTAATCTTGAGCAGAGTTCCCAGTAGGTCCTTACTGATTATCCATTTTAAATAAAGCAGTGTGTATATGTCATCCTCAAACTCCTATCTCTTCCACCCACCATTCCCCACTGGTAACCGTAAGTTCTTCTCTAAGTCTACGAGTCTGTTTCTGTTTTGTAAATAAGTTCATTTGAATCATTTCTTTCTAGATTCCACATGTAAGGACTATCATACAACATTTCTCTTTCTGTGTCTGACATTTCATTCAGTATGACAGTCTCTAGGTTCATCCATGTTGCTGTAATTGGTTCATTCTTTTTAATGTCTGAGTAATATTCCATTGTATATATGTCCCACATTGTCCACATCCGTTCCTCTGTTGATGGACAATTATGTTGCTTTCTTGTCTTGGCTACTGCAACCAATAGCTGCAGTGAACATTGGAGTGTATGTACCATTTTGGAACATGTTTTTCTCTGGACATATACCTAGGAGTGGAATTGCAGGGTCATATAGGGGCTCAATTTTTAGTTTTTCAAGGAACCTCCATACTGTTCTCCATAGTAGCTGTATTGATATACTTTCCCACCAACAGTGTAGGAGAGTTCCTTTCTCTCCACACCCTATCCAGCATTAGCTGTTTGTGGAATTTTTGATGATAGTTATTTTGACTGATGTGAGGGGATAGCTCATTGCACCTTTTATTTGCATTTCTCTAAACCTCCTTTCATGTGAATCTTGGGCATCTGTAAGTCTTCCTTGGAGGAATATCTATTTAGGTTTTCTGCCTATTGGATTGTTTATTTTGATGATATTAAATTTCATGAGCTATTTTTTAATTTTCAAGACTAATACCTTGTCAGTCACATCATTAGCAAATATTTTCTGCCAATGTGTTCAGTTGAGTTCAGATCAGTCCCTCAGTCATATCTGATTCTTTGCAACCCCATGGGCTGCAGCACGCCAGGCCTCCCTGTCACCAACTCCCAGAGCTTGCTCAAACTCATGTTCATCAAGTCAGTGATACCATCCAACCATCTCATCCTCTGTCACGCCCTTCTCCTTCTGCCTTCAATCTTGCCCAGCATCAGTGTCTTTTTCAGTGAGTCAGAACTTCACATCAGGTGGCCAAAGGATTGGAGTTTTAGCTTCAGTTTCAGTTCTTCCAATGAATATTCAGGACTGATTTCCTTTAGGATGGACTGGTCAGATCTCCTTGCAGTCCAAGTGACTCTCGAGGGTCTTTTCCAACACTACAGTTCAAAAGCATCAATTCTTTGGTGCTCACCTTTCCTTGTTGTCCAACTCTCACATCCATACATGACTACTGGAAAAAACATAGCTTTGACTACATGGACCTTTGTTGGCAAAGTAATGTCTCTGCTTTTTAATATGCTGTCTAGATTGGTCATAATTTTTCTTCCAAGGAGCAAGCATCTTTTAATTTCATGACTTTAATTTTCAGTCACTATCTGCAGTGATTTTGGAGCCCAACAAAATAAAGTCTGTCACTGTTACCATGAAGCGACAGGACTGGATGCCATGATCTTCATTTTTTGAATGTTAAGTTTTAAGCCAGCTTTTTCACTCCTCTTTCACTTTCATCAAGAGGCTCTTTAGTTCTTCACTTTCTGCCATAAGGCTGGTGTCCTTTGCATACCTGAGGTTATTGGCATTTCTCTTGGCAATCTTGATTCCAACTTGTGCTTCATCCAGCCTAGTATTTCACATGATATACTCTGCATATAAGTTAAATAAGCAGGGTGACAACATGCAGCCTTGGTGTACTCCTTTCCCAATTTGGTACTAGTTAAACCAGTTTATTGCTATTCGAGAACACCAACTGTCCTATAAGATTCAAGAATAGAGAGGCATGATATTGCAAATGTCTATTGGATAATATAATCTACCGAAGCAGATATTTGTAAGTTTTATGATATTCAGATTCTATGCCTAAAATGTTCTGCTGAATTGAAATTAGACAGCTAATGCTTATGTTGATCTTCCTAGGTAAGAGGTAAAAATGCTTTCAAAATAGTTTTTTGGGGACTTCCCCTGGTGGTCCAGTGGTTAAGAATCTGCCTGCCAGACCAAGAGATTGAGGTTTTAATCATACAAGACTCAGATCCAGGCCTTGGAACTCAGAAAACTTCCAACTCAGTTTTTATTCTCCAAATTGAGGCAGCGCGCCTGCTCAGTTTCCTAAACCATGTCCGACTCTTCATGATCCTATGGACTGTAGCCCACCAGGCTCCTCTGTCCATGGGATTCTCCAGGAAAGAACGCTGGAGTGGGTTGCCATGCCCGCCTCCTGGGGAATCTTCCCAAAGGGATGGAACCCGCATCCCCTGCAGTCCCTACACTGTGGGGCTCTTTACCACTGAGCCCACCAGAGAAGCCCCACTGAGGCAGCGCTTCACCCCATTCTGACAGGAAGTCACCAGAGCCACAGTTGTGCACTTCACTGAATTAAAACTGAGCAGGACTCTGCGGTTCTGGAGTACAAACTCCTTCTGTGTCCCCTGTCTCCTGTTGGTAGGATATAGGCTTCGTTTAGCCTCTTTGACCCTCCCTAAGGTCCTAAGGGCAGATTCAAAGCGTTGCTAATCAGAGAAGGGAGGGGATACAGAAACAGGGAGGAGCATCAAGTGGTGGGACAGCCTTGGGGCGGAGTCCTGGTTCCCACTGAAAGGGTGTGCAGACCATTGTCTTTGAGTTCTTCGGCAGAACTGGGATCACCTCCTGGAACATCGCACCCTTACCTCACCACCCACTGACCAGAAGAAAGTCACGTACCCTGGAGCCATCCCCCCAAATTTTGCGTTCCTCTTTTGGGCCTGGTGATAACTATGTTAGGCCTCCTGTTGGGCCCCAGTCTGTTTCACCTCTGACACACT
The DNA here is from genome assembly GCF_027580195.1 of Bos mutus. Lineage (NCBI taxonomy): Eukaryota > Metazoa > Chordata > Mammalia > Artiodactyla > Bovidae > Bos > Bos mutus. Next base: position 9,880,375 of record NC_091630.1, on the reverse strand, counting down.
CCAAGAGTTTCAGGCTAAATTGCTATTACTGTGGGGTGAATGCTGATTTCCGGTACAGAATACCTTGACTTAAGTCAGGTAGAGAGAGGGAGACTTCTGCTGTGGTAGACAGGACTACACCCACTTCCACGCTACGTGCTAAGTCCCCTTTGGTCGCGTCTGACTCCTTGCCACCCTATGGACTATAGTCCTCCAGGCTCCTCTGTCCAGGGGATTCTCCAGGCAAGAATTCTGGACTGGGTTGCCACGCCCTTCTCCAGGGTATCTTCCCGACCCAGGGATAGAAACCGAGTGTCTTATGTCTCCTGCCTTGGCAGGCAGGTTCGTTACCACTAGAACCACCCGGGAAGCCCCCTCCCAGCAGGAAGCAATTACAAAAGAAAGAGACCTTTGCCCCAATTCTCAAGAAGTATCTTGAGTACAAAGTCTCTCTGGGAGCAGTTGTTAGGAGAAACACACTGACTGAAACCACCCACCCTGGCCAGGCATCATAGTAACCATTTGTGTGGGTTAATTTACGACAGGAGATCCTATGACAGACGAGCCTGGTGGGCTACTGCCCATAGGGTCTTAATACTCGGCCATGACTGAAGCAACTTAGCTCCCACACCGAGTAAGGAACATGGAACTAATAAACCACCACCAACCAGAAGAGTTCAGGAAAGGTCAAAAGGAGACACCACATATTCTACCACCTCTCAGAATCCTTCTCACGGGCATCCATCTTGGCTGGACAATGCATGCACCATCAGGAAGGACCCTGAGTCAGAGTGATTGAACAGACAACCCAGAACTAATCTCATCACCATAAAATGTGACACAGCAGGCCACAAGGCAGAGCAATCCTGGGTTCCTTTACCCTCTTGCTCTCTGCCTGGGGACCCCTTCCCAATAAAAGTATCTTGCTTTGTCAGAAAAAAAAAAAATCTTCCTGCCAATACAGGGGACACAGCTTCTATCCCTGGTCCAGGCAGATCCCACATACTGTGGGGCAACTAAGTCCATGCACCACAATTACGGAGCCTGAGTGCTCAGCACTGAAGCCCTAGAGCCACTACTGAAGTGCAACTACTGCAGCCCTAGAGCCTGTGCTCTGCTACAAGAGAAGCCAGCACAGGGAGAGACCCATGCAAGGCAACAAAAGAACACGCCCTGCTCACCGCATCGAGAGAAAGCCTGTGTGCAGTAAGGTCCAGGGCACCCAAACATACATTTTTCTGAAATAGTTTTTCTATTCACAAATTACCATATTTAAAAGTTAAATTTTTGTGGGCCAGGTTTTCTTGTCATGTACTAAGGAAGTAGCATGCAAATAGTTATTCTTTCTGAGAACGAAGGGCAATAATTGTGCTGCTATACAGATTACTGGTATTAAATAGAAATTGAGGCCTTACAAAGATCACAGTTTTGATTTCCAACCATGACAGTACAGTTGGCAAATGCGGCCCACTGGAGAAGGGAATGGCAACCACGTCAGTATTCTTGCCTTGAGAACCCCATGAACAGTATGAAAAGGCAAAATGATAGGTTACTGAAAGAGGAACTCCCCAGGTCAGTAGGTGTTCAAATGAAGGAATGGAGTCAAAGCAAAACAATACCCCGTTGTGGATGTGACTGGTGATGGAAGCAAGGTCCTATGCTGTAAAGAGCAATATTGCATAGGAACCTGGAATGTTAGGTCCATGAATCAAGGCAAATTGGAAGTGGTCAAACAGGAGGTGGCAAGAGTGAACGTCGACATTCTAGGAATCAGCGAACTAAAATGGACTGGAATTGGTGAATGTAACTCAGATGATCATTATATCTACTACTGTGGGCAGGAATCTCTTAGAGGAAATGAAGTAGCCATCATGGTCAACAAAAGAGTCCAAAATGCAGTACTTGGATGCAGTCTCAAAAACGACAGAATGATCTCTGTTCGTTTCCAAGGCAAACCATTAAATATCATAGTAATCCAAGTCTATGCCTCAACCAGTAACGCTGAAGAAGCTGAAGTTGAACGGTTTTATGAAGATCTACAAGACCTTTTAGAACTAACACCCAAAAAAGATGTCCTTTTCATCATAGGGGACTGGAATGCAAAAGTAGGAAGTCAAGAAACACCTGAGGTAACAGGCAAATTTGGCCTTAGAATACTGAATGAAGCAGGGCAAAGGCTAATAGAGTTTTGTCAAGAGAACGCACTGGTCATAGCAAACACCCTCTTCCAACAACACAAGAGAAGACTCTACACATGAACATCACCAGATGGTCAACACCAAAATCAGATTGATTATATTCTTTGCAGCCAAACATGGAGAAGCTCTATACAGTCAGCAAAAATAAGACCAGGAGCTGACTGTGGCTCAGACCATGAACTCCTTATTGCCAAATTGAGACTTAAATTGAAGAAAGTAGGGAAAACCACTAGACCATGCAGGTATGACCTAAATCAAATCACTTATGATTATATTGTGGAAGTGAGAAATAGATTTAAGGGACTAGATCTGATAGAGTGCCTGATGAACTATGGACAGAGGTTCATGACATTGTATAGGAGACAGGGATCAAGACCATCCCCATGGAAAAGAAATGCAAAAAAAGCAATATGGCTATCTGGGGAGGCATTACAAATAGCTGTGAAGAGAAGAGAAGTGAAAAGCACAGGAGAAAAGGAAAGATATAAGCATCTGAATGCAGAGTTCCAAAGAATAACAAGGAGAGATAAGAAAGCCTTCTTCAGTGATCAATGCAAAGAAATAGAGGAAAGTAACAGAATGGGGAAGACTAGAGATCTCTTTAAGAAAAGTAGAGATACCAAGGGAACATTTCATGCAAAGATGGGCTCGATAAAGGACAGAAATGGTATGGACCTAACAGAAGCATAAGATATTAAGAAGAGGTGGCAAGAATACACAGAAGTACTATACAAAAAAGATCTTCATGACCAATATAATCACGACCAATATATGATCACTCACCTAGAGCCAGACATCCTGGAATGTGAAGTCAAGTGGGCCTTAGAAAGCATCACTACGAACAAAGCTAGTGGAGGTGATGGAATTTCAGTTGAGCTATTTCAAATCCTGAAAGATGGTGCTGTGAAAGTGCTGCACTCAATATGTCAGCAAATTTGGAAAACTCAGCAGTGGCCACAGGACTGGAAAAGGTCGGTTTTCATTCCAATCCCAAAGAAAGGCAATGCCAAAGAATGCTCAAACTATCGCACAATTGCACTCATCTCACATGCTAATAAAGTAATGCTCAAAATTCTCCAAGCCAGGCTTCAGCAATACGTGAACCATGAACTTCCAGATGTTCAAGCTGGTTTTAGAAAAGGCAGAGGAACCAGACATCAAATTGCCAACATCTGCTGGATCATCGAAAAAGCAAGAGAGTTCCAGAGAAACGTATATTTCTGCTTTATTGACTATGCCAAATCCTTTGACTGTGTGGATCACAATAAACTGGAAAATTCTGAAAGAGATGGGAATACCAGACCACCTGACCTGCCTCTTGAGAAACCTATATGCAGGTCAGGAAGCAACAGTTAGAACTGGACATGGAACAACAGACTGGTTCCAAATAGGAAAAGGAGTACGTCAAGGCTGTATATTGTCACCCTGCTTATTTAACTTCTATGCAGAGTACATCATGAGAAACGCTGGGCTGCAGGAAGCACAAGCTGGAATCAAGATTGCTGGGAGAAATATCAATATCCCCAGATATGCAGATGACACCACCCTTATGGCAGAAAGTGAAGAGGAACTAAAAAGCCTCTTGATGAAAGTGAAAGTGGAGAGTGGAAAAGTTGGCTTAAAGTTCAACATTCAGGAAACGAAGATCATGGCATACGGTCCCATCACTTCATGGGAAGAGATGGGCAAACAGTGGAAACAGTGTCAGACTTTACTTTTGGGGGCTCCAAAATCACTACAGATGGTGACTGCAGCCATGAAATTAAAAGACGCTTACTCCTTGGAAGGAAAGTTATGACCAACTAGATAGCATATTCAAAAGCAGAGCCATTACTTTGCTAACAAATGTCCTTCTAGTCAAGGCTACGGTTTTTCCAGTAGTCATGTATGGATGTGAAAGTTGGACTGTGAAGAAAGCTGAGCACCGAAGAATTGATGCTTTTGAACTGTGGTGTTGGAGAAGACTCTTGAAAGTCCCTTGGACTGCAAGGATCTCCAACCTGTCCATTTTAAAGGAGATCAGTCCTGGGTGTTCTTTGGAAGGACTGATGCTAAAGCTGAAACTCCAGTACTTTGGCCACCTCATGCGAAGAGTTGACTCATTGGAAAAGACTCTGATGCTGGGAGGGATTGGGGGCAGGAGGACAAGGGGACGACAGAGGATGAGATGGCTGGATGGCATCACCGACTCGATGGAGATGAGTTTGGGTGAACTCTGGGAGTTGGTGATGGACAGGGAGGACTGGCGTGCTGCAATTCATGGGGTCATAAAGAGTCGGACACAACTGAGCAGCTGAACTGAACTGAACTGTGATTATAGAAAAAATGAGAGCAATCTTATAAAACTGATATCTTACCACTTTCATGCATACAATGTTATATGCTTTTCTTCTCCTTACATTTTAAAATAATATTCAAAAACATGAATCTCCTGACTATAAAGAAAAAACATAAAGAGTTTTACATTTCAAGCTTTGTTATTGTGATCTTAGCAACTATGGTTTATGACTTCCTTACGAATTCACATAAAATTTGAAACACTAAGCAATTACTGAGAAACAATTATCTGTAGTTCCCCACTGAACTTTCTTTGTCGAAGCTTTTATCAATTTTTATCACCTGTATTTTTCACAAAATGATCATTCTAATATGCTTACATGTTGTCTATTTTTTAAATTAGCTTTATTATGTGAAGAGTATTTCTTTAGTCTTTAAATTTTTTAATCTTATGGTTATATAATATTACAATAAATTGATATTCCATAATTTATTTGACTGTTATTACAATCATGATACTATTTCATTATTTTTCATCTTTAACATTTCATTTATATAGATATCTCTGAAAAAGCAATGCCTTAAAAAATTTACTAAAATTCCGATATTCTATAAATCTCACTAATTTCCATGTAGATGACCATATTATTTTTCCTTATAATATACTTTGAGTCTTTTCCCCTTTTGTCTTTTTTCATGAATATTTGTATATTTTTCTTTACTAATTCTTTGCATTTTTTCAGTCTCTTTAGGCTGTAGATGTTTCTAGAGACCTATCACCATTTCCTTCAGTTCACAACTAATTTCTTTCACTGACTTCTGTTTTACTTTGATGTCATATGAAGTTCAATTTATTGTAATGCTCACAAGAATAAGCATACTAAAAAATGCAATAATTTACATAAACATTTCAAAACATTTCTTGCATATACCTATCAATCTTCAAAGAAATTTCCCTAGAATATTTTTACTTTGGCTCAAAAATCCTACCATTATGTGAAGCATTTTTCCTATATTGGACTATCCCTGAAAAGCAGCTTATTTTTCTTATAATCAAAACCAAATTGTATTACTCTGAATGCTTATGGTCTTTGTTTTCCAATAATTATCCAAGTAACCCTTCAGAATGGCTACCAACATATCATTAAATATGGTGGCTTTAAAGATTGTGACAAATGAGTACAATCATACTCATTTCACATGACAGCAAGATTATGCTCAAAATCCTTCAAGCTAGGATTAGATCTGGTAGACAGAGTGCCTGAAGAACTATGGAAGGAGATTCGTAATACCGTATAGGAGGCAGTGATCAAAATCCATCCCCAAGAAAAAGAAATGCAAAAATGCAAAATGGTTGTCCAAGGAGGCCTTACAAATAGCTGAGAAAAGAAGAGAAGCCAAAGGCAAAGGAGAAAAGGAAAGCTATACCCATCTGAGTGCAGAGTTCCAAACAATATCAAGGAAAGATAAGAAAGCCTTCCTCAGTATCAATGCAAAAAAAAACAAGGAAAACAATAGAATTAGAAAGACTAGTGATCTCTTCAAGAAAATTAAAGCTACCAAGGGAACATTTCATGCAAAAAAGGGCACAATAAAGGATAGAAACAGTAAAATTCTAACAGAAGCAGAAGATATTAAGAAGAGGTGGCAGGAATACCCAGAAGAACTATACAAAAAAAGATCTTAATGTCCCAGATAACCAAGATGGTGCGATCACTCACCTAGAGCCAGATATCCTGGAATGCGAAGTCAAGTGGACTTTAGGAAGCATCACTATGAACAAAGCTAGTGGAGGTGATGGAATTCCAGTTGATCTATTTCAAATCCTAAAAGATGATGCTGTGAAAGTGCTGCACTCAATATGCCAGCAAATTTGGAAAACTCAGCAGTGGCCACAGGACTGGAAAATGTCAGTTTTCATTTCAATCCCAAAGAAAAGCAATGCCAAAGAATGTTCAAACTGCCACACAACTGTACTATTTCACATGCTAAGAAAGTAATGCTCAACATTCTCCAAGCTAGGCTCAACAGTATGTGAACTGAGAACTTCTAGAAGTTCAAGCTGGATTTAGAAAAGGTAGAGGAACCAGAGATCAAATTGCCAACATCCATTGGATCATACAGAAAACAAGAGAATTCCATAAAAATATCTACTTCTGCTTCATTGACCACGCTAAAGCCTTTGATTGTGTGGATCACAATAAACTGGAATATTCTTAGGGATGAGAATAACAGACCACCTTACCTGCCTCCTGAGGAACCTGTATGAAGGTCAACAAGCAACAGTTAGAACCGGACATGGAACAACAGACTGGTTCCAAGTTGGGAAAGAAGTACCTCAATGCTGTATATTGTCACCCTTCTTATTTAACTTATATGCAGAATACATCATGCAAAATGCCAGGCTGAATAAAGCACAAGCTGCAATCAAGATTATCAGGAGAAATATCAATTCAATAACCTGAGATATGCAGATGACGCTACCCTAATGACAGAAAGTGAAGAAGAACTAAAGAGCCTCTTGATGAAAGTGAAAGAGGAGAGTGAAAAAGCTGTCTTAAAACTCAACATTCAAGAAACTAAGATCATGGCATCTGGTCCCATCACTTCATGGCAAATAGATGAGGGAAAAAATGGAAACAGTGACAGACTTCATTTTGTTGGGCTCCAAAATCACTGCAGATGGTGACTGCAGCCATGAAATTAAAAGAAACTTACTCCTTGGAAGAAAAGCTATGATAAACCTAGACAGCATATTAAAAATCAGAGACATCACTTTGCCAACAAAGGTCTATATAGTCCAAGCTATGGTTTTTCCAGCAGTCATGTACAGATGTGAGGGTTGGACCATAAAGAAGGCTGAGTGTCAAAGAATTGATGCTTTTGAACTGTGGGGTTGAAGATGACTCTTGAGAGTCCCTTGGACTGCAAGGAGATCCAAGCAGTCCATCCTAAAGGTAATCAATCCTGAATATTCATTAGAAGGACTGATGCTAAAGCTGAAACTCCAAACATTTGGCCACCTGATGTGAAGAACTGACTCATTGGAAAAGACTCTGGTGCTGGGAAAGATTGAGGTCAGGAGGAGGAGGGGATGACAGAGAATGAGATGGTTGAATGGCATCATGGACTCAGTAGACATGCTGCTACTGCTGCTGCTAAGTCACTTCAGTCGTGTCCAACTCTGTGCGACCCCATAGACGGCAGCCCACCAGGCTCCCCCGTCCCTGGGATTCTCCAGGCAAAAACACTGGAGTGAGTTGCCATTTCCTTCTCCAATGCATGAAAGTGAAAATTGAAAGGGAAGTCACTCAGTCGTACCCAACTCTTCACGACCCCATGGACTGCAGCCTACCAGGCTCCTCCATCCATGGGATTTTCCAGGCAAGAGTATTGGAGTGGGGTCCCATCGCCTTCTCTGAGTTTTAGCAAATTCTGGCAGATAGTGAAGGACAGGGAAGCCTGGTGTGCTGCAGTCCATGAGTTCACAAAGAGTCAGACACGACTGAGTGACTGAACAACAAATGATCCCACAGTCCTACTCCTGTAGGACAGTCCTGCTCCTATTAAAAAAGACAAAAGCACCCTGAGACTTCCTTGGCAGTCCAATGGTTAAGACTCTGCACTTCCAATGTAAGGGGCCTGGGTTCAATCCTTGGTGAGGGAACTAAGATTTCTCATGCCTTAGGTACAACCAAAAAAAGTGTAGCAATAAACACAGGGGTGCCTGTATCCTTTCTTTTTCAAGACAAGAAGGTGCCCTAAATGACTATCAACAGATAAATGGAATAACAAGATGTGGTATATATATATGCAATGGATTATCACCCAGACATAACAAAGAATGAAATAGTTACATTTGCAGCAACATGGGTAGATGTAAAGATTATCCTATTAAAGGAAGCCAAAGACAAATATCATATAATATTGCTTATATTAGAGGTCACCAACATCAGTCCGCAGCCTGTTAGGAACCCTTCCACACAGCAGGAGGTGAGTGAAGGGCGAGCAGGCAAAACTTCATCTGCTGCTCCCCAAAGCCCCCAAAGCCCCCATCGCTCACATTGCCCTCTGAACCATCCCTCCCACCCCTGTGCATGGAAAAACTGTCTTCTATGAAACTGGTCCCAGGTGCCAAAAACACTGGGGGCCACTGGCTTATATGCGGAATCTGAAAAAAAAAAAAACAAAAATAAATGAAGTTATTTACAAAGCAAAAAAGTGGCTCACAGATATAGAAAACAAAGTTATGGTTATCAAAGGGGAAAGGATAATGGGGGAAGGGATAAATTAGGAAGTTGGGATTAACATATACAAGTGGTCATGTATGGATGTGAGAGTTGGACTGTGAAGATAGCTAAGCACCGAAGAATTGATGCTTTTCAACTGTGGTGTTGGAGAAGACTCTTGAGAGTCCCTTGGACTGCAAGGAGATCCAACCAGTCCATTCTAAAGGAGATCAGCCCTGGGTGTTCTTTGGAAGGAATGACGCTAAAACTGAAACTCCAGTACGTTGGCCATCTCATGCGAAGAGTTGACTCATTGGAAAAGACTCTGATGCTGAGAGGGATTGGGGGCAGGAGGAGAAGGGGACGACAGAGGATGAGATGGCTGGATGGCATCACCGACTCGATGGACGTGAGTCTCAGTGAACTCCGGGAGTTGGTGATGGACAGGGAGGCCTGGCGTGCTGTGATTCATGGGGTCGCAAAGAGTCGGACACGACTGAGTGACTGAACTGAACTGAACTGATGTTTTATACCTGTATCATTCTATCTAATCCTCAAAACAGCACAAAGAAGATATTTTAATTGCAAATTTACAGTTGAGAAAACTGAGCCTTAGAGGAATTACTAATTAACTAGTTTACATAGCAGTTAACCTTTAGCCCAAAGATGTGAATACTCTTCCTCTTTCTGTTATGTGCATCTAATTTAATTGATAATTTGTAGTTCTAGCTAATGTCACAAACCAACCTCATGTACCAACTTACTAAAAAAATTTCTCAGAACCAAATTAGAATAGAAAAGTGCCACTCATCTTAGATATACATGATGGACTGTTGACAAAGAAGAAATTTAGTTTTAATACTTCAGCATATCATTAGGGAGACAAGCTGACTGAGTGAACCGAGCCTGGCATTTATCACTGAACCCAGATAAAAAGTCAGAGTTATGGTATTCTGCAACCTTCTTCCTGACAACCACTGACGGTGTTTGCAATCATTTCAGCAGTTTTCTCTGCTTTAATCCCAGGGCAGCGGCACGTGGGGGGCAAGGGAGAGTGGACGTTCCAGTGGAAGCACCTTAGATGCAGGATCCTTCCTTCTTAAATTCCATGGTCTCTGGGGGTACCTGTACTTGATGGTCTGTTTTATTAGCATATGATCATGAAAAAAGGTGAGAATTAATGACCCACTTTTTTAGCATATGATACTTTCTTCACAGCTGTTACCTTATAAGATTTCAAGGCAAGTAATACAAAATGGACAGCTTGTAGAAGATAATACCTATCCCCTAAACTGTATCTCTACCTCTGGATCAGTACTAACTTAAAAATGCAATATCAAAGGCAACATAAAGCTCTGACAGTATGAGAGAGAATTTGCTCTCTGTGCTGCTTAGTAGATTCCAAAGTGTCCACTGACAACCGACAGCTCCCTGCGAACAGATTTGACCCAGTCCCTGAACATAGCTATATGTGTAGAAAGACTGGACTCACAGCCTGCATCCACTCATTCTGTTGTCCTCACAAAACCGTCACTAGGCAATAATACCACTCGAGAATTGCCTCGCTGAGACAACTGCTTCAGAGAAATATTTTACTTAGCAGAGGCAACTTTGCTGTTAAGATAATCCTGCTGCGGCTGCTGCTGCTTAGTCCTTCAGTCGTGTCCGATCCTATGAACTGCAGCCTGCCTGTCTCCTCCGTCCATGGGATTCTCTAGGCAAGAGTAGTAGAGTGGGTTGCCATGCACTCCTCCAGGGGATCTTCCCAACCCAGGGATCGGACCCAGGGATCGAACCCGGGTCTCCAGCAATGCAGGCAGATTCTTTACCACTGAGTCACCAGGGAAACCCTAAGAAAATTCTACCCACAGGATATGCCAACATAATTTTCTCTGAATATCCTGATGTAAAGACGACTTTTGTGTGTGTGTGCCTGTGTATCGAGTTGCTTCAGTCATGTCTGATTCTTTGCAACCCTAAGATCTGTAACCCACCAGATTCCTCTGTCCATGGGATTCTCCAGGCAAGAATACTGGAGTGGGTTGCCATGCCCTCCTCCAGGGGATCTTCCTGACCCAGAGATGGAACCCGAGTCTCTTATGTCTCCTGCATTGACAGGCGGGTTCTTTACCACTGGTGCCACCTGGGAAGCCCAACTTTTGTCTTTAATGAGAATAAAAAGAGCTGACTACAAAATTCTATTCATAAATAGGAAAAAGGTCTTTGTTGCCCAACATCTCATCTTATTAAAATCTATTCATTAGCACTTCTATAAAGTGACCACTGGTGTTCTCACTAATAATGGCCCTAAGGTTCTGTATTTCAAGACTCGGGAAGGCAGTGGCACCCGACTCCAGTACTCTTGCCTGGAAACTCCCGTGGACGGAGGAGCCTGGTGAGCTACAGTCCATGGGGTCACTAAGAGTTGGACACGACTGAGCGACTTCACTTCCACTTTTCACTTTCCTGCATTGGAGAAGGAAATGGCAACCCACTCTAGTGTTCTTGCCTGGAGAATCCCAGGGACGGGGGAGCCTGGTGGGCTGCCGTCTATGGGGTCGCACAGAGTCAGACACGACTGAGGTGACTTAGCAGTAGCAGCAGTGTTGATCCTCTGTACTTTATTTTGGCTGGGTTTTTTGTTGTTGCTGTTGTTCAAACTTAATGTAACAGAAAAAAATTTGTTTTGGAGAAATGGTAGCTGGGGGGCACGTTGTCGGGGGAGGCGTGCTAAAGGTGGTAAAGGGTAGAAAAGAAAAGCTGTTTTTCCTTATAAGTTTTTCAGTTCTGTTGGTTATTAATCAAATTGCATATATCATTTTTACTTTAATTTATTTAGCAATTATAAATGTAATACTATGCCCCAAAACTTTACAGTGTAAAATATCTTATTTGATATTCTCAGTAGACTTGTGGGTGGACACACATGTCCTTTCTTCCTTCTTCCATAGCTAAGTATTCGATATGGGAAAGTCATTTAAATTCCAATGACATGAGACTACTTTACTTGTCATACTGATATATAAAGCATATAAAGCACAAGACTTTATATATCAAACAAGGTAATGTGGAACAATTTGTACATATGCAATAGATCTTTTTATAACTGTAATATCATTAATAAGCATTTATTTTAATACCTACTCACAGTTTTTTTTAAAAAACAGGCTTTAAGCACGGCTGTTCTGTCTCGTTATATAGAAAGCCATTGAAAATAATGTAAGATTGCTTATGGTTTTATTGACCTCATGGCAAACTTTGATCTCGTACAAGAAACTGCTATTGTCATTGATGGTCATGACATTTATTATACCCCATATTTAAAAAGCAATTACTACATTTTATGATACACAGAATAATTATTATTATGTTAATAATCATTTTATATACACTTTGTGGCTTTTGTAATTATTTAACATTATGATCATAAATTTATAATAATTTTATTAGCAATTTGAAATTTAGAAACTAGATAAAAATTGATGGCTAAATTATTGATGTATACTTAAGCTTCTAGAATCAAATTTTCCTTCTTTCTAATTTCTAGCCATTATTTATATTATTAAGTTTGAACATTTTCATATGTTCATCTAATTGTGTGATTAGATCACACATCTAATTGTGTGATTTCTGCTTTGTTTTTAATTTTGAAGTGCCTAACAAGAATCTCATTTCTCATTCTGTGGGAAATTCTAATCTTACACATAAACATAGAAATTTTTCAGAGTATCTATCCCCATTAGATTTTCACATAGATGATTGTATTCAAATTGAAAAAATAACCTAAATATTTTTCTCCACATGTTCATTGGATTGTTTGCAATCCATTCCAATATTGTAATGTTCTCTTTTTCCCAAAAGGATCCATCTCACCTTTATATAGTTATTATAACTAGCATAAATAAAAAGAGAAAAATAGAAATGATTTGAAAAAATTAAATATAAAGTGAAAAATTAAAATTAAAATAAGAACAAGAGAAGAAAAATAATAAAAACTGTAAAGAAAATAATTTTATCCTCAATTCTTGTGCATTAATTTTTATACCTGCCAGCTCTTCTGTCCATGGGATTCTCCAGGCAATATACAAGAGTAAGTTGCCATGCCCTCTTCCAGGGGATCCTCCCAACCCAGGGATTGATCCCATGTGTCCTGGAGCTTCTGCATTGCAGGCAGATTCTTTACCACTGAGCCACTGGGAACGTCCTGTACACAAAGTTATCAGTTAATTCAAAACTGAGATAAAAATTGATGAAATAAATAAAATGTTAAACAAACTTTTCATGTCTTTAAAAATGCTAAAATACTACATTATACTACTAAGAAAATAGTACTCATAATTCCATGTTTTCTTTTTTTATTTCCATGGTTTTATCCAAATTGACAGAAAAACATACAAAGTAAAATAGCTACTATATGAACACTGACAAAACTCCACTTGTAACTGATTTTCCTTTGGTTCTAAAAGGCTCTCAATTGGAGAACTAGATCAGATATTTCCTTTAAACTATTTGATTTTCTAATGTGCTGTGCTTAATCCCTCAGTCCTGTCCAGCTCTTTGCAACCCCACAGACTGTAGCCCACCAGGCTCCTCTGTCAATGGAATTCTCCAGGCAAGAATGCTGGAGTGGACTGCCATGCCCTTCTCCAGGGAATCTTCCCAATCCAGGGATTGAACCCAGGTCTCCCACATTGCAGGCAGATTCTTTACCATCTGAGCCACCAGAGAAGCCCTAAAATACATTATACCTTATGCCTAAAAGTCTGCTTTTTAAGTTATTCAAAATATATAAACATAAAAATTATCTTAAGAAGCATTTTCAGCAGAAGCTTTTAGTTAAGCAGTATTTTAATGAAGTCAAAACATGAGAGTTTAGTTCTTTTGTAGGGATTAAACAAAGGGAACCAAAAGACGTATCCAAGAAGACCTCCCAAAATCCAATTACATAGTTCAGATTTTTCTGAAGTAACTGTTGTCCTTCAAATACAGTGCTATACTACGGAACCCTAATAAGCCTTAGTGTTATTTTGGGAGTATATACAAATTTTTAATAAAGTTACAGTTATCCACCTAATAATGACTTACAGGGATGCCTGTGTGAGAGTGCATGTCTGGGATTAAAATAGGTCTTTCTGTGAAACTGATTTACATAGCTTTTGCTTCATTTATCACTATGTTCAAACTAAACTTAAATCCCAGATGCATATTTATTTTCTAATAAGCACAACCAAAATGGTATTATAGGAATTAATCATTTCCTTTATTTATCTATATATGCTCTAAATAACCTACAAATTATTTATATCTTTTTTTTTGGAGTAAACTGAAAAGCAAGTTTTGTTTTATTGTAAAGTAGTCGACATGCAATATTATGTTAGCTTCAGGAGTGCTGTGCTTAGTTGCTCGGCCGTGTCTGACACTTTGCGACCCCATAGACTGTAGCCCACCAAGCTCCCCATCCATGGGGATTCTCCAGGCAAGCATACTGGAGTGGGGGTGGCCATGCCCTCCTCCAGGGCATCTTCCCAACCAGGGGCCAAACCCAGGTCTCCCTCATTGCAGGCAGGTTCTTTACCTTCTGAGCCACCAGGGAAGCCCAAGAATACTGGAGTGGGTAGCCTATCCCTTCTCCAGAGGATCTTTCCAACCCAGGAATTGAACTGGGGTCTCCTGCATTGTAGGCGGATTTCAGGTATACTACATAATGATTTGACATTTGGATACACTGTTTTTTTTATTAGACCACTTTACTGAGGTATGACTGATATAAAAATAGGTGTAAATATTTAACATATACAAATGGATTAAAAGAAATTTCTAAGAAAAGAAATGTACAAAAGAAGGAAAAGAGAGCCCAAAGGCACAATCTAGAGCATGTCAACTTGTAGCAAATTCAGGAATCAAAATAGAGAAAACAATGAGTCAAAAAATAGGATCCACACAGGAAGGAAGAAACCTGGAGAGAGCAATTTTATGATAGTCAGAAGATTTCATAGAGGAGATAGGCATCAAGTTCAAAGCTACTAAGACGTCAAACAGGGGTGAAGGAACGATACTTGATTTAACATTATGCTAGTTATTAGAGAGGGTCTTCCCTAGTGGCTCAGTGGTCTCTTGCCAAGCAGAACACGCAAGTTTGATCCCTGGGTCAGGAAGATACCCTGAAGAAGGAAATGGCAATCCATTACAGTATTCTTGCCTGGGAAATCCCACGGACAGAGGAGCCTGGCAGGCTATAGTGCCTGGGGTCACAAGAGTCAAACACGACTTAGCAACTAAAGAACAAACAACAGCTTTTGGAGAACAAGAAAAAAGCAATTAGAGGACAGAAGGGCAAGCAAACCTTGTCAGAGCCGGAGGTGTGGAAGTGGAGACAACTCATGAAAGCATATGGAACAATAATTGGTAGGAAAGTGTCAACAAGGGAAGATATTATTTTAAATGGAGGACAGTGGAGCTTGATTTGTATACATTATTTTTTTCAAGCATGAAAGCATGAATCTTAGAAACAAAACATTGAAACCAGAGCTAAGTCAAAACATAGTCATTTTTAATCTATTGCCTTATTTGTCTAAATTTTTTCCAAATTTCCTCATTTTTATTTTAATGATAAGAAAGAATTTTCATTCTTTTATTCCCTTGCTTCCATTGGTTTGTTTTTAATGACACATGTGTTACATGGTCATGTTATTTTTTTTAAGTGTCTCAATAAATCCAAACTAAGAAATAAATACAAGAAAAATTTGGAGTATCTCTTTCTGTGCTTATCCCATCAACTTGCCAGATGGTCTTCATGATGTCAATTTATTCCAAACTTTTTCAATACATGTACAAATGCAGGAACTTGAGTTATGTCTGACTGTTACATTAAAGGTACCTCTTTACTGACAAGAAGATAAAAGAAAATGAATTAATATTAACTGAATATTTGCTCTGTTACTACCAATAGAGTTCATCATCATTCTATAATGTCATTTTTACTTGAAAAATTTTTTTGAAAAATATATATTAAAATAAAAATTATGTATTATGGAACAGAATACAAAATATACATGTTTTAAATGGATGAAGTAATGAGAGTTTAGAGAAGTCTCTTGAGTACGGAACATTCTGGTAATAAGACTTATTCAGCTTCTCACCCAGATCCACTTATCACCTGTGTGGTTTACCAGTTGTTGTTGTTTTATTGTTTAGTTGCTCAGTGGTGTCTGACTCTTGTGACCCCATGAACTGTAGCCTGCCAGGCGTCTCTGTCCATGGGGTTTCTCCATCAAGAATATTCGAGTGGGTTGCCATTTTCTCCTCCAGAGGATCTTCCCAACTCAGAGATCAAACCTGCGTCTCCTGCACTGGCAGGAAGATTCTTTACCTCTGAGCCACTGGTCTAATCATTAATAAAAAGCTATGCTTGTGCTAAATAAAATACATATTTTTTATGTCTAATCCACACAGTAATAGTGAGGTAAATAGATATTATCATCCATATAAAATGATGGAGTTTTCAGACTTTCCTGGTGGTTCAGTGGTTAAGAATCTGCCTGCCAATGCAGGGGACATCAATTGAATCCCACGTCTAGGAAGAGTCCTCATGCTGAGGGGCAACTGAGCCTGTGTGCTGCAACAACTGAAGCCTGTGCACGCTAAGGCCTGTGCTCGGCAACTAGAGGAGCCACCGCAGTGAGGAGCCTGAGCACGGCAACTCGAGAGTAGCCATGGCTCTAGTTTTCTCTAGCTGCAACTAGAGAAAGCCGAAGTGCAGCAACAGACCCAGCACAGCCAAAAATAAGTAAATTTTAAAAAAAGATGGTGTTTTTATCAGAAATGCATACCTACTAAGAAAGTATAGCATTAATATAATGTAACTCACCTAGAGTCAGACATCCTGAAATGTGAAGTCAAGTGGGCCTTAGGAAGCATCACTACAAAGCTAGTGGAGGTGATAGAATTCCAGTTGAGCTGTTTCAAATCCTAAAAGATGATGCTGTGAAAATGCTACACTCAATATGTCAGCAAATTTGGAAAACTCAGCAGTGGTCACAGGACTGGAAAAGGTCACTTTTCATTCCAATCCCAAAGAAAGGTAATGCCAAAGAATGTTCAAACAACTGCACAACTGCACTCATCTCACAGACTAGCTAAGTAATGCTCAAAATTCTCTAAACCAGGCTTCAACAGTACGTGAACCATGAACTTCCAGATGATCAAGTTGGATTTAGAAAATGCAGAGGAACCAGAGATCAAATCGTCAACATCCACTGGATCATCAAAAAAACAAGAGAGCTCCATAAAAACATCTATTTCTGCCTTACTGATTACTCCAAAGCCTTTGACTGAGTGGATAACAACAAATTGTGGAAAATTCTGAAAGAGATGGGAGTACCAGACCACCTGGCCTGACTCCTGAGAAATCTGTATGCAGATCAAGAAGCAACAGTTAGAACTGGACATGGAACCACAGACTGGTTCCAAATCAGGAAAGGAGTAAGTCAAGGCTGTATATTGTCACCCTGCTTATTTAACTTATATGCAGAGTACATCATGCAAAATACCAGGCTGGATGAAGCACAAGCTGGAATCAAGATTGCCAGAAGAAATATCAATAACCTCAGATACGCAGATGACACAAGCCTTATGGCAGAAAGTGAACTAAAAAGCCTCTTGATGAAAGTGAAAGAGGAGAGTGAAAAAGTTGACTTAAAACTCAACATTCAGAAAACTAAGATCATGGCATCTGGTCCCATCACTTCATGGCAAATAGATGGGGAAACAGTTTCAGACTTTACTTTGGGGCTCCAAAATCACTGCAGATGGTGGCTGCAGCCATGACATTAAAAGACACTTGCTCCTTGGAAGAAGAGCTATGACCAACCCAGACAGCATATTAAAAAGCAGAGACATTTCTTTGCCAACAAAGATCCATCTAGTCAAGCTACGGTTTTTCCAGTAGTCATGTATGGATATGAGAGTTGGACTATAAAGGAAGCTGAGCACCAAACAATTGATGCTTTTGAACTGTGGTATTGGCAAAGACCCTCAAGAGTCCCACGGATGGCAAGGAGATCCAACCAGTCCATCCTAAAGGAAATCAGTCCTGAATATTCATTGGAAGGACTGATGCTGAGGCTGAAACTCCAATCCTTTGGCCACCTGGTGCAAAGAACTGATTCACTGGAAAAGACCCTGATGCTGGGAAAGATTGAAGGCAGGAGGAGAAGAGGATGACAGAGGATGAGATGGCTGGATGGCATGACTGACTCAATGCACATGAGTTTGAGTAAGCTGCAGGGGTTGTTGATGGACAGGGAAGCCTGGCTTTTTGCAGTCTGTGGGGTCGCAAAGAACTGAACTGAACTGCAAATATTCATTGAGTATCTTTGTACCAGTGTCTGTTCTAGGTGAAGGAGATGGAATAATGAACAAGACAAGAAAAGTCACTCTTCTAATAGAGCTTACATTCATGTAAGGGAAGATAATAAAACTTAATAAAACAAAAAGAAAGCATTAAGGGTAATATGTACAATGAAGAGAGTTTGAGGAAGCTGGGGTGGCATAGCATGAATTTTGAATTAGCTGGCCAGATGAGGCAGGAGAGTGAGCTTTCTAGGGGACAGGAGAACGGTCAAAGCATCCTCAGGTGAACTGAGCTTGGAATGTTGGGGTTAGAAGTGTAACATGAGGAACCAGGAGCTGAAGAGGCTGGACACATAAGGATTCATAAACAGTGGTGAGAAGCATGGAGTTTAAAAATGTTGGGAAGTCACGGAAGGATTTTAAGCAGAGGTATAATATTATGGGACTCACAATTTCTATTATTCTCCTCTATAGAAAATGAATCACAGGAGATCAAGACAAGTAAGGGAATGGGTTAGGAGGCTATTGTATAGATGGTAATAAATAATGGTGACTGAATTAGAGTATCCAAAATAGGGTACTGTGATTCTCCAAAGCTCAAGTTGAGGGTCAAACACAGGAGAAAAAAGGATCAAAAAAGATCTGTTAGTGAAAGGAGAAAAATGGGAGAGATTGGAAATCAAGTCATGATTATTTGTGTTATTACTGTTATAAATTCATTGGAAGCATTCATTGAGTGGAGCCAAGAAATGTTCTGAGTGTTATCGTGTATATTCCTTATGCCATCCCCACGAGGAAGGCACTGTCATTACCCGCTTATACAATAAGGAGGCGCAAAGTGGTTAAGTAAATTCTTTAACCTCCCATTACTAGTACAGGGTAGAGATAATTCAAATGTGGGCCATCTGACATCAGACACACACTTTAGAACTCTCCCTTAACCTATCTAGACAGCATATTAAAAATCAGAGACATTACTTTGCCAACAAAGGTCCATCTAGTCAAGGCTATGGTTTTTCCAGTGGTCATGTATGGATGTGAGAGTTGGACTATAAAGAAAGCTGAGCACCAAAGAATTGATGCTTTTGAACTGTGGTGTTGGAGAAGACTCTTGAGAGTCCCTTGGACTGCAAGGAGATCCAACCAGTCCATCCTAAAGGAGATCAGTCCTGAGCGTTCATTGGAAGGACTGATATTGAAGCTGAAGCTCCAATACTTTGGCCACCTGATGTGAAGAGCTGACTCATTAGAAAAGACCCTGAGGCTGGGAAAGATTGAGGGCAGGAGGAGAAAGGGACGACAGAGGATGAGATGATTGGATGGCATCACCAACTCAATGGGCATGAATTTGGGTAAGCTCTGGGACTTGGTGGACAGGGAGGCCTGGCGTGCTGTGGTCCATGGAGTCGCAAAGAGTCGGACACAACTGAGCAACTGAACTGAACTGAAGTATCTCCAAATGGTGATAGAGGTGGCTATGGGACAAATTAACAGTTTTCTCTAAGTTTCAGAAGATGAAGATCAGAAGGAAGGATGTTCTTAGGCACAGGGTATGGCAGAGCACATATTTTCTGAAAACTCTAGAGATAGTGGCTATGCATATATGTAAAGAGATTTATTTGACTAAGAACACATGCTGTGGTGGCAAATGAATCTATGAGAATTGAAAGATATCAAGGAAGGAAGACTTCCTCTTCTATTCCAGATCCAGGAAGCCTCCTCCAAGCAGTACCTCTTAGGTCAGACACTTTCCTTCATACTAGATCATCAGTTTTAAATACTAACAAGTGCCCTGACTACTGCAGATCAGTGGACAGACCAGGAGATTAAGACTGATGTGACCAGGCTTCTTCATTTTAACAATGAAACATCATAGTTGAAACCATTGAGCATGATTATTCAGATCTAAAGATTCTCCAGTTTTCCTCTATTTATAGGAATGTGTGTGTTAGTCACTCAGTCTTGTCCGACTCTTTACAGCCCTATGGACTGTAGACCTCCAGGCTCTTCTGTCCATGGGGTTTCCCAGGCAAAAATACTGGACTTAATTGCCATTCCCTTCTCCAGGGGATCTTCCTGACCCAGGGACCAAACCCCGGTCTCGCACACTATGGGCAGATTCTTTACCATCTGAGCCACCTGGGAAGCCCCATTTATAAGGAATAGCCATAGCTAAACATTGTCTCTATCAGTAAGTTTAAAACATAATTTGTAGCCAATCCAGTTTAGCTACTTCCCTCACAACAGGCACCACCTCTTCAAAGGATGTGAAGTCATGCCATGATTTGAAGTAGTTCTGATAGTTTACTATTAAGTCACTTTACAAGGCTTCCCTGGTAGCTCAGACAGTGAAGAATCTGCCTCCAATGCAAGAGACCTGGGTTCGATCCCTGGGTTGGGAAGATCCTCTGGAGAAAGGAAAGACTACCTACTCCAATATTCTTGTCTGGAGAATTCCATGGCCAGAAAGGCTGCCAGGCTATAGTCCATGAGGTTGCAAAGAGTCAGACATGACTGAGCGACTAATACTTCCACTTTCTTTCACTTTCACAAGTCATTTTACAAAGAGAAGCTCCCCAAAATACACTGAGCAAAGACAGCATTATTTGGTTTTCTGTTTTTCAGTAAGATAGAACATATTTGAATTTATAACTGTTAGCATTCATCTAAATATCTGGTATTTTATTTTAATTGTATCATATATACCTAAGAAATGCTGGGCTGGAAGAAGCACAAGCTGGAATCAAGATTGCTGGAAGAAATATGAATAGCCTCAGGTATGCAGATGACACCACCCTTATGGCAGAAAGTGAAGAGGAACTAAAAAGCCTCTTAATGAAAGTGAAAGAGGAGAGTGAAAAAGTTGGCTTAAAGCTCAACATTCAGAAAACGAAGATCATGGTATCTGGTCCCATCACTTCATGGCAAATAGATGGGGAAACAGTGGAAACAGTGTCAGACTTTATTTTTCTGGGCTCCAAAATCACTGCAGATGGTGACTGCAGCCATGAAATTAAAAGATGCTTACTCCTTGGAAGGAAAGTGATGACCAACCTAGATAGCATATTCAAAAGCAGAGACATTACTTTGCCAACAAAGGTCCATCTAGTCAAGGCTATGGTTTTTCCAGTAGTCATGTATGGATGTGAGAGTTGGACTGTGAAGAAAGCTGAGTGCTGAAGAATTGATGTTTTTGAACTGTGGTGTTGGAGAAGACTCTTGAGAGTCCCTTGGACTGCAAGGAGATCCAACCAGTCCATTCTAAAGGAGATCAGCCCTGGGTGTTCTTTGGAAGGAATGATGCTAAAACTGAAACTCCAGTACTTTGGCCACCTCATGTAAAGAGTTGACTCATTGGAAAAGACTCTGATGCTGGGAGGGATTGCGGGCAGGAGGAAAAGGGGATGACAGAGGATGAGATGACTGGATGGCATCACTGACTTGATGGACGTGAGTTTGAGTGAACTCCAGGAGTTGGTGATGGACAGGGAGGCCTGGCGTGCTGTGATTCATGGGGTCACATAGAGTTGGACACAACTGAGCGACTGAACTGAACCCCCAAAAGATCATTAAAACCTAATACAAATGGAGGGATCCTTTAATGACAGGAATCTACCATATTGTGGGATGAATTGTGTTCCCTCCAAAAGGTATATCCTAACCCCTGGTATCTGTGACTGTGACCCTATTTGGAAATATGATGTTTGCAGATGTACTTAAGATGTATATTAAGGACTATCTCTGGTATCCAGTGGTTAAGGATCAGCCTGCCAATGCAGGGACATGGATTCAATCCCTTGTCCTGGAAGATCCCACAGGCCATGGAGCAGCTAAGCCCAGGAGCCTCAACTACCAAGCTCATGCTCTAGAGCCCATGCTCCGGCCCTCCTGCCTTGACTATTGTAATAAGACAATGAACCCTATCACCGGGGCTTCCCTGGTGACTCAGTGCCAAAAAGTCTGCCTGACAACACAGGAGATGAGGGAGATGCAGGTTTGATCCCTGGGTCAGGAAGATGCTCTGGAGAAGGAAATGGCAACCTACTCCAGTGTTCTCACCTGGGAAATCCCAGGGACAGAGAAGCCTGGTGGGCTACAGTCCATAGCATCACAAAGAGTCAGACATGACTGAGTGTCTGAGCATGCACACACTCTATCACTTAGAGTCCTGTTTACAAGACAGTGTTCAGAAAAATGAACAGTCCAGATACTTTCAAAAACATGTATGACAGAGGAGAGATTGTTTTCAGTGGGAAGTGGAGGAGAAGTTTCAGAAACATACTCATATAAAAGGGCCCTGAGGAAAGTGTATGAAATTGGACACTGCATAGGGAAGAGTATTGAAAATTCAGGCCACCAGCAAAAGAAGTTAATTTATTGCCATGGCAGAGACCCTTGGGCAACTTCCTGCTTTGCCCAAGCAATTTGGGTCCTCTGAAGCATATCCATGAAGAGGAAGTGATTGGAGAATAAGGAGAGGTGTTCTCTGTGAGAACCACCCTACTTTTGCACAGCTCAAGCACACAGCCCTCAGAGGAAATATAATCAAGGGCCAGCATCAGCGATTTCATGGATCTGGCACTGAATATTAATCTTATAGTGGCTGCACTGATTTCTGCAAGGGTTTTCCCAAATGGGACACAAACCCCATCACACAGGAAAACATCAGAAGGAGAAAAGACAGGAGGTTCATCTTTCTCTGATACTTGTGAAAGTGTTTACACACCATCTTCAATATGTACCCAGGAGTGTGAAGTGTGTGACAAACTTTGTAGGTAGCAACACTCAACTTTTTTTTTTCCTACCATAAAACACACATACTACTTTGTCATTGTCATCATTTCCAATTTAACAGCCATTAGTTCACCCTTTTCTTCCTCACTTAAGATGACATTTAAAGGCAAGAATGTAAGAGTTACATTACTATAAATCTACTCTAAGAAATAAGTTACATGAAAACTTGTAGGGATTTTACAGTTTTCTCTACAAATTGCTAATGAAATAACTATTAACTTTGACACAATAGTCTGCTATGATGCCAAGCAGTTATTAACTAGTCCAATTTGGCTGGTTAAATAACCTCTTTGTTGAAATCTTTAAACATACAAGAACATTTTTTTTTTAATCCAGAAATGCACATGAAGACATTCATTTATAATGAAAAGAGAAAATGGTTCATTGATAATGACTAAAACTGCAATATGAAATGAATTATTTATCATCAAAGTAAGTCATTAGTTAATACAATCTTCAGTTCAGTCACTCAGTTGTGTCCAACTCTTTGCGACCCCATGAATCGCAGCATGCCAGGCCTCTATGTTCATCACCAACTCCCGGAGATCACTCAGACTCACGTCCATGGAGTCAGTGATGCCATCCAACCATCTCATCCTCTGTCGTCCCCTTCTCCTCCTGCCCCCAATCCCTCCCAGCATCAGAGTCTTTTCCAATGAGTCAACTCTTCAGTATATGCAATACCTTACAAATACAAACACTTACATAGAAAATGTAAAATGTGAAGCAATGCTAAGAAGATGAGCAGCTCCTCCCTAGGGAGACCAGGAGCAGAGACCGTGGCTCATAAAATACATCAGTATGCACAGAGATGTGCTATCATTCTGAGGACTCTGTAGTTCTCAATGACTTTAGCATGAGGACTGTTTATTATGGGTGGAGCCTCAAATTTAGAGAATCAGAAAGATAGTGGAGAGTCTTAGAGTCCATGCTAAGGAATTGTACTTTCCTCCTGTGGAGAATGGAGGTGAGTGGGGAGACTTAGAGAAGGGACATGAGTTAGGAAACCATTGAATTTATTAGATGGAAGATGTTCCAACAAAGACTGCAGCACTGGAGATGAATGAATTATCAAAATGTTAAGTTGTAATTGACAGAAAGGGTCACCATTAGAAGGTAGAAAAAGGAAGGAAGAAAGGGAAATTGAGGATAACTCCAGGATACTGGATTGGGTAACTGAAAAAAATGGTGGTGCCTTTCAAAAGGAATCATTTATTTTTGTTTTATTTTATTTAACTTTACAATATTGTATTGGTTTTGCCATATATCAAAATGAATCTGCCACAGGTATACATGTGTTCCCCATCCTGAACCCTCCTCCCTCCTCCCTCCGCATACCATCCCTCTGGGTCGTCCCAGTGCACTAGCCCCAAGCATCCAGTATCGTGCATCGAACCTGGACTGGTGACTCGTTTCATATATGGTATTATACATATTTCAATGCCATTCGCCCAAATCATCCCACCCTCTCCCTCTCCCACAGAGTCCAAAAGACTGTTCTATACATCAGTGTCTCTTTTGCTGTCTCATATACAGGGTTACTGTTACCATCATTTATTTAATCAGAGGCTATTTATTGAGAACTTAACATGTGTGTGTTAGTTGCTTGTGCTAACTGGCTCAGTCGTGTCCAACTCTTTGTGACCCCAGGGACTGTAGCCCGCCAGGCTCCTCTGTCCATGGGGATTCTCCAGGCAAGAATACTGGAGCAGGTTGCCTGCCCTCCTCCAAAGAATCTTTCCAACCCAGGGATCGAACCCAGGTCTCCCACATTCCAGGCAGATTCTTTGACATCTGAGCCACCAAGGAAGCCCTGCTTAATATGTACTTGTATATATTACCGTGTGCAGCGCACACACTTGGTAAAACATAAGAAGAGGAGTAGTATTACATAACAACTCAAATGTAGTCTCTAGATTCAGAAGAACTGAGTTCAAATCTAAGGTTTATGCGTCATAATTGACTAGCAGTTTACTTTTCTAAGTCTCACTTTGCGTAACTGTAAAATGGACTATGAGAGTCATGGACCTACCTGCTGCAAAGAATGCCGTTTATTGACAGCCTGAGCTGCGGGCATATTAGGAGCCGCTTCAATTTTTGAGTAAGTGCATGTGGTCCCAGGACAGCTCCCCACGAAACTGTGTGATTCCAGCATATAGGTATAGACATAGAGTTCCAAGGAATGGAATTAAGAGTCCCAGAATAAATTCTTACATTTACAGCCCATTCACTTTTGACAAGCATGCCAGAGTAATTCGATGAAGGAAAGAGAATAATGCCTTCATCAAACAATACTAAAACAACTGGATAGCCACATGGAAAAGGATGAAACTGAACCCCTATATCCCACCATATATAAAAAATTAACTCAAAATAGATCAGAGAACTAATACAACTCATAGGAAAATAGGCATGTGGTATGTAACCTTGGGATAGGGAATGGTTTCTTAAAAAAAAAAAATAAAACACCAAAACACAAGTAACAAAAGAAAAATATAGATAAATTTGTACTCATCAAGTTTTAAAACTTACTGTTTATAAAGGATACCAAGCAAAAAGTAAAAGACTTCACACAGAATGAGAAAAAAAGATTTGCAAATCATGTAGCTGACAAGGAATTTCTATCCAGAATATATAAAAACTCAAAACTCAACAATAGAAAGACAACTCAGTTTCAAAATGAGCAAAAAACTTGACTAGACATTTCTCAAAAAAAAAAAAAAAAAAACATGCAAATAGCCAGTAAGCACAAGATGTTCCACATTAGTCTCTAGGGAAATAGAAACCAAAACTGCACTCACTAGGATAGTTAGATTTTTTTAAAAGCCAGATGATAAGCAGTATTGGTGAAGATGTGGAGGTACTTTATTGATGAGAATGTAAAATATCACTTTGGAAAACAGTTTGACACTGCTTCAAAATAGTGAACAAATAATTACCATATAATCCAGCAATTTCAGTCCTAGGTATATACCCAAGAGAAATGAAAACATTTTCATGTAAAAACTTGTACAAGTGTTCATATCAGCATTACTCATAGTTGAGTCAAAGTGGAAAAACCTAAATGTCCATTAATTGATGAATGAATAAACAACATTGGTACGTCCATACCGTGTTATTTAGCAATAAAAAATGAAGGGACACATGCCACAACAAGGATAAACCTTGAAAACCTCGTGATAATCGAAAGAAATCGATTATTTTGTCACGAAAGGCCACATATTGTAGGATTCCATTTAAATAAAATTTCCAGAATAGGTAAATCCATAGGGACAGAAAGTAGATTGAGGATTTCCAGGGTCTGGAAGAGAGGGTAATGAGAGGCCAGTGGAATGCTGAAAATGCTCTAAAATCAGATTGTGGTAATAGTTGCACAGCTCTGTCAACATACCTAACCCTACTTAACTGTACACGTTTTTAAGTGTATGATTTGTTTTGTATGATTTTTTGTTTTATTTTGATGTTTATTTATTTGTTTACTTGGCTGCACCACATCTTAGTTGCAGCATGCAGAATCTTCTGTCTCTGCTGCATGATGTTTTAATATACATATACACTGTGAAATGATTACCACAATCAAGTTAATTAACATAGCCGTCATTTCACATAACCTTTTTTTTTTTTTAATGAGAACAATTAAGATATACTCTCAGCACGAACTTATGGCTACAGGGGAGAAGGGTCAGGGAGAAGTACAGAGTGTTTGAGATGGACATGTACACACTGCTGTACTTAAAACAGATAACCACCAAGGACCTACTATATAGCACAGGGAACTCTGCTCAATATTATGTAACAATCTAACTGGGAAAAGAATTTGAAAAAGAGTAGATACATGTATATATATAACTGAAACACTTTGTTGTACAATTGAAACTAACACAATATTGTTAGTCAACTATACTCTAATATAAAATAAAAAGTTAAAAACAGCCTACTCTCAGCAAATTCCAAGTATAAAAAATAGCATCATTAAGTACAGTCATTATGCTGTACATAAGATCTCCAGAATTTATTCATCTTACATAGCTGAAACTCTGTATTCCTTGACCAATTTTTCTCCATTTCCCAACTTCTGGCCCCTGATAACCACCATTCTATTATCTGCTTCTATGAATTCAACTGTTTTAGATTCCAACATATAAGTGAAATCATTCACTGTTTCTCCCGTGTTTCCTGGCTTATTGCATTTAGCATAACATTCTCTAGGGTCATCCATGTTGTTGCAAATGGCACAATTTCCTTCTTTTTTAAGGATGCATAATATCCCATTGTATGCACATGCTATATTTTCTTTATTCATTTGTATGTCAACAAACACAGGTTGACTCCAAATATTGCGTGTTGTGAAAAATACTGCAGTGAACATGAAATTGCAGATATCTCTTCCAGATATGATATTTATTTCATTTCATTTGGCTATATACAGAGAAGTGGGGTTTTGGGTCATATTGTAGTCTTGGTCTTAATTTTTTGTGAAACTTCCACATAATTTTCCAAAATGACTATACCGATTTATTCCCACCAAAAGTATACAAGGGTTCTCCTCCACAAGATAATACCTGTTATCCTGTATTATTTTGATAAAAGTCATTTTAACAGGCATGAGATAATACCTTTCCCTGATGATTTGTGATGTTGAACACTTTCTTATACACCTGTTGGCTATTTGTGTATCTTCATTTGAGAAATGTCTGTTCAGTTCCTTTGACCATTTTTTAATTGGACTCTTTTCTTCCTTTGGTTTGTTTTCAGTCAGTTCAGATCAGTCGCTCAGTCATGTCCGACTCTTTGCAACCCCATGAATCGCAGCACACCAGGCCTCCCTGGCCATCACCAACTCCCGGAGTTCACTCAGACTCACATCTATCGAGTCAGTGATGCCATCCAGCCATCTCATCCTCTGTCGTCCCCTTCTCCTCCTGCCCCCAATCCCTACCAGCATTAGAGTCTTTTCCAATGAGTCAGCTCTTCGCATGAGGTGGCCAAAGTACTGGAGTTTCAGTTTTAGCATCATTCCTTCCAAAGAACACCCAGGGCTGATCTCCTTCAGAATGGACTGGTTGGATCTCCTTGCAGTCCAAGGGACTCTCAAGAGTCTTCTCCAACACCACAGTTCAAAAGCATCAATTCTTCACTGCTCAGCTGTTCCTTATATATTTTGGATATTAACTCCTTATCAGATATATGGCTTGAAAATATGTTCTCCCCTTCCTTAAATTGTCTCCTTACTCTATTATTTATTTTACTGACCAAAAGCTCCTTTTATTTTGATGCCATCCCATTTCCCTATCTTTGCTTTTGTTGTCTGTGTTTATGCAGTCATATCCAAAAAATCACTGCTCAGACCAATGTCAAGAAAATTTTTCCCTATGTTTTCTTCCAGTAGTCTTACTATTTCCAGTCCAATGTTTATTAACTGTGCATTTTCAATGGGTAGATTATCAGATATGTGCTTAATCAGATATGAATTATATGCTAATAAACCTGGTTTATAAAATTCATTTTAAAAACAATGAATTGATAACTTATTAAAGATTATACTGTATTTCAATGTACAAAATGAGAAAAAAAATAGTTTAAACGTTATGTTTAAACGTTCCTAGAACTGTCATAAGAAAGTGTGGCAGACTCGGTGGCTTAAAACAATAGAAATTTATTTTCTCATAGTCTGGAGGCTAGAAATTTGGAATAAACATGTTGTCAGACTTGGGTCTCTCTGAAAGCTCTGAGGAAGAATCTTTTCCATGCTTATCTTATTGCTTCCAGCAGTTCATTGGCACTCTGTGACTTGAAGATGTTATCACTCCAACCTCTGTCTTTATCTTCACATGGCCATCTTCCCTCCTCATCTCTCTGTCTTCTATTCTTATAAAGACACCAGTTATATTGGATTGAGACTATTCTAATGATCTCATATTAATAGAATTATAATACATCAGCAAAAGCCTTGCTTCCAAACAAGATCATATTTATAAGTACTGGGGATTAGAATTTTAACATACATTTTGGGGGCCAAAATTCAACCCCATAATAGACTGTAAGTTATTTTAATTGATCTTCTTATCTAGCCCCTTGTTTTGAATAGTTTAGTGTTAGAAACAAAGTAGATACTAAATAAATATTCATTGACTCATTAAACCATTCAATCTATATAGCTGTCTACCTTAATTTGAAAGATCTTTAGGGATAGAGTCTATAATCTTACTTGAATTTATGCCCTAATGTTTAATTAAAGGAGTACTTCCTTCTAATCAAAGGCTTTGTATTTGCATTCTTTTCCAAAATAATTGCCTAATGGATTGTTTGCTGAATTGATCCAGTCACTTAAGTGGAACCCTGTTAACTGGTCAACTCATTCAAAATGATTTTGAATTTAGCCCCATTGACTCAGCCTTTAAAACAATTTAAGTTAATTTCCTCTTGCTTTGTTCTTAGTAAAAATGAAGAATGTTCTCATAATAACCCTTTATCCTTCTCATATCCAGGCCAAACAATCCCAAATTCTATAATCTCTCATTCAAGTTCAGACATGGATTTTTAGGGCATTCCAAATACATTAGAAATGTGCATTTGATAATTTTTGTTTTAAGAGCAACTAAAGCTCCTTATTATTACACAATCCTATTTACCTACGTCACTCTACCTTAAAAAGAAAAACACACAAAAACGCCAAGTAGACTTCTTCAAATATCTAATGCTTAATGAAAGGATTTTTACTATAGATCATAAGCCCTTTGCTACTCTTTAATCTCTATTATATGCACAATTTTCTTGAAATTTCTTCTGTGGCTAAAAGTTACAATCATCTACTGTTAAAAAGCATACCTTGAAAAGCATCAACTTTGTCAACTTGTGCCTTACGAAGGATGAATCCAAAAGGCCAAAGTATAAAGAACTCCTGAAACACCCCTTTATTTTGATGTATGAGGAGCGCGCCGTCGAGGTCGCATGCTACGTGTGTAAAATCCTGGATCAAATGCCAGCCACCCCGAGCTCCCCCATGTATGTCGATTGATGTCGCTGCTACGTCAGACTCTAGACAAAGGGCTGAGAGGAAGCAAGACGTACAGAACCTTCATCCCTACCACAGTGTTTTTATTGCTCGCCAGACACCATGCACACCACGACTGGTGTTTGTTTCCATCCCGTCTGTATACTCCCGCCACCCCGAACGCGCATCCCCGTGCGACCCGAGCACCCGCGCAGCGTCAGTGCCGGTCAGAGACCTCGCCTGCTCTCCCGTGAACGTGGATGTCAGTACGATCAGCTTGCTGACTGTGATAAGACCACATTGTAAACTCATTTCTAGACTTGAAGCCTGGAGACGCAGCTGCTGGAAGGGTGTTTCGTCAGGCTTCCGAATGCTGGATGGATGCGGTGGTGGCCACGCTGTGTCTGAATGCAGGCTCTGGGCTGGAGCGCGAGGCAGGCACGGCCGGCGAGACACCTTGCCTTCCGGAGCTGGGAGACGGAGGAGGGGTAGACTTTCTTCACCAAGTGCAATAGGTTGACTGATTGGACCTTCTGTTGTTTGACAGTCACTGTCCACGCTTGGGGATCCATGTGCTCAGCCAAATTCCCTGTTTGAAATATCACGTTAAATTAGAGCACGTTTATCTTTACCAAAAACCGTGCTGCGTTCAGAGAGGAGAACGTGAAAATGCCGAGACGGGACAGAACGTGTTCTTTTCTCCCCCGCCCACCCCCAGTCCTCTGCCCTCCATCGGGGAGACTCAGGAGTCTGCCACGCGTCAGAGAAGGTGCTGATTCTCAGAATTCGGTGTGCTGCCAATTGGATGTTCCACCTGCCACAAACCACCCGGGCTGAGAAGGGAAGAATACGGAGGGCAAAGTTTACAGATGTTTTTAATCCTAGAATCCTGTCTGGAACAACTCGTAGCAGCTATGTATTTCCCCTGGTCCCAAGCCTGATGCTCTGGCCACCATAACTCACTGACGGGGAGAAGTAGCTGGTAGCAATGTGCCTTGACTGATCAGATAAAGATGTCTTTCAGGCAGCGAAAGACCAGATCTCAGCTGTGTGACATGCCTGGTCCAGGTCTGCAGCTTCTGCGTCTCTTTCCCCACCTGTGTGGTCTGTTGCCCCTACGTGACTCTTGCTTGATCCAGTATCTCACCTTTTTCCCTATAACAGAAACCTTTATGATTACCAGGGATGTTCCTTACCAAGAATTTGTACAGCCCCCAGTGTATCCCATGATCTCAAGTTTAAAAGGCTGAGAAGGTGGGGCCCAGCTGATGTGGCAGGGGATGGAAGAACATCTCTTCTAGAGATAACACTTGACCAGAGGAGGATTTCTTTTACATGAGTTCCTCACCTACAAGATTCTAGCAGGTCACCACATTTCTTACGATTGGAATTCTACAAAAAACAACCCTAAAACCAAAAAACCCCCAAAGAGCCCCAGAATAGTTCTAGGAGGCCGTTGAAATTTGCATCTTCTGCTGTCCTTCCTCCCTTCCCCACGAGCCGGGTCTCCATGGTCTCCCTCCGGCCCCCCGGCCGCCCTGCGTAGGTGTGACGGTCAAGTCTGTCCAGCGGCGCCGTGAGCAGCTCACGCCCACTGGAGCGTAAAGCGGCAGAGGTCTGAGACGCGGCAGATGCCGTGATGGAACCAAACAGCGGTGGGTGTCGCTGTGTCTCCTCCCAGGTGACAGTCACGGACACTTCTCAACAACAAAGGGAGGATGGTGCTGTTTACAGTTACATCCTGTCAATTTCTGAATTCACCAGTGGTTTCTCGCTTTGGTCCACTCGCCTGATCTTCCTGTTTTCTCTGCCGTGGCATCGAAACCCCAGATTTCCCAGCCTCGGAGGGGAAGCCCTGCAGCGCCTGCCCCTGACCATGCCAAGCCATCGCCCCCCATCCCCACGGCTCCCGGGGACTCAGGAGGACTCCAGATCTCCGTGGTCACCCTTCTGTCTGGCTCCGCGTGGGGTCACTTTGCCATATGCAGATGGAGAGGAACACAGTGCTGACCGTCCAGGAGCTGATCTGACTGTTCTCTCATGTGGATGACCACATAAAAAAGGCAATTTTAGTGTATTAATCATAGATTATTATAAACTATAAACTCAAGGGCAAGGAGTTTATTACAGTGTATCTTTATGAAAACAAAAGGGTGTGCAGTGTTCACACACTGTAACAATAGTGTAAGAACTGTACATTGTGAGCTCTGGTTATTTCTCTCCTGTACCACAGAAGCATATTGTATAAAAACTGTCGGAAAGCTGATGTGAAGGGCTATTGCCTTATTTGTCTGTAAAAAGTGCAGCTCAGTCACATGACTGCTTCCTGGAGCTTGGGAATAGTTTATCCTGTATTCTTGTTTGAATTCTCCCTCTATTTAAGATGTATCCATGGAATCGAAGTGTCGATGTAATAGTTCTCTCCTCTTGCCTGCAGGTCAGTTGTAATAAATCTAGGATGTGATGATGACTTTGTAATTCGATTTTCTGAAGTCAGACCCTGAAAGGGGAAAATCAAGTAAATTCCATTAAATTATCTGTGCATTTCGCATTGGGAAAAAAAAAAAAAAAAGCATACCTTGAAACTACCAAAGGTAAAGTATTCATCCCTAGGCTTTTCCTGTTTATTATTATAAACATATACCTTTTTTGAAAATTCCAAAGGTAACTGAATAAAACATGCTTTAAAGTTTATTTTAATTCTTAATTATTTTGCAAAAGGATGTTATATCTAACTTCTCTGTTCACATATGTTGAATTTTGAGGCAAGATAAGAAAATATAAAAAAAAAAAAAGAAAAGAAAATATATCATGGAGGCTCCTCCTACTCTGTGTATGTACAATACTTTCCGAGTTTTCACTGCACCTGTATGTTTCATTTTGAGCAGGTTAGACAGAGAATAAATTTGAATATTAGGCATAAGGTGTGTATTGTTTGGGGAGAAACCATTTTACTACATATTTTCAAAGCTATAAAATGCTTTATTGGGCTTCCCTTGTGGCTCAGTGGTAAAGAATCTGTCTGAGTATGCAGGAAACCTAGGTTCCATCCCTGGTCCAAGAAGATCCCACATGCTGCGGAACAGCTAAGCCTGCGTGCCACATCTATTGAGTCTATGCTCTAGAGCCCAGGAACCGCAACTAGCGAGCCTTTGTGCTGCAGATACTGAAGCCCACGCAGCCTAGAACCTGTGCTCCACAACAAGAGGAGCCACCATAGTGAGAAGCCTGTACACTGCAACTGTAGAGCAGCAGCTCGTGCAACTAGAGGAAGCCCACGCAGCAGCAAGACTCAGCACAGCCAAAAATACATAACTTTAAAAAAATTTAATTGTTTTTAAAAAAGATGTTTTATTGATTCAGGTTCATTTATAGACGAAGTATAAATGGAGCCATCATTTTAAGGGGCTGTAAAGATCTGTCTAGTCTAGGCTATGGTTTTTTCTGTGGTCATGTATGGATGTCAGAGTTGGACTGTGAAGAAAGCTGAGCATCGAACAATTGATGCTTTTGAACTGTGGTGTTGGAGAAGACTCTTGAGAGTCCCTTGGACTGCAAGGAGATCCAACCAGTCCATTCTGAAGGAGATCAGCCTTGGGATTTCTTTGGAAGGAATGATGCTAAAGCTGAAACTCCAATACTTTGGCCACCTCGTGCGAAGACTTGACTCATTGGAAAAGACTCTGATTCTGGGAGGGATTGGGGGCAGGAGGAGAAGGGGACGACAGAGGATGAGATGGCTGGATGGCATCACTGACTCGATGGATGTGAGTCTGAGTGAACTCCAGGAGTTGGTGATGGCCAGGGAGGCCGGGTGTGCTGCGATTCATGGGGTCGCAAAGAGTTGGACATGACTGAGTGACTGAACTGAACTGAAATGGCTTTATAGAGTATTATATATGTATAAGAAAATATCTAAAAGTATTTCACATTGTTTCTGAGAAACACTTTATTGAATGTGGAGAAATTAACCATGAGAAAGAATTATGTTTCTCTAAATAAAAAGAGTTCCTTAAAAGCAACCTGAAGAAAAGATTTAGAATGATGTTTTTCTTTATTTTTACTTTCAGTAAAATTTTTCTTTTACTTCCAAATTTTTTTTTTTACTTACTTTTTACTTCCAATCCTGTGGACTGGGCATCTCTTACAGATCTGGATAGGCTTTGATTCTATTCCTATCTTTGGATTCTGTTCCTATCTCCTATTTAACCTACCTTCTTCCACGGTTCTAAATTTAATTCTCTTAAAGTAGCAGGCTGATTCCACTAATGCAACTTTTTGTACTGAGTATTGAGGCCATTTGCCTAGATTAAAAGAGGGGGTGGAGAAGACTAACATAGTCTATTAGTCTAGTGATTGATGGTTTCATAAAGCAGGATATACAACATTCTATCTTTTACCAAGAATTAGACTTTAGATTTACATTTTTTCTCCTAATACAAGCAGTAAGCTGATACTGTGTGTGCAGTTATTATTAACAATGTCCATATGAATTACTCAATTCTCTTAACAGTAATAATAACAGCCAACACATATGGAGTATTTAGTAAAATTACTATTTAGCAATTCACATGAGCACCAATAAGGGCTTTATATACTTTATGTTAGATATAATTACATCCCATCTCCTGAAATGAGAGTATGTTGAAAACAAAGATCATGACCCACTCATCCAGTACCTAAAAAATGTATTCCAAAAAATAAAATTCAATAAATACTTACTGCTCTTTACTTCTGATTTTAATTGTATATACTACAAATAAAGTTGAAATTCTCATATACTCTTTCCTCCCAAGAGAAAATCAGTATTATAAATTTAGTGTTTAATTTTTCTGGAGATATTTTTATACTTTTTCAATGTAATAGTTTATATTTCCATATGAAAGATAATATTGCCTTGGCAAGTAATTAAACTATACAAATGATATCATATAAAGATATTATTTTATAACATTTTGTCCAACATTACATTTTAAAAATATATCTATGTTGGGTTGCTTTTAGCTCTAGTTAATTCATTTTAACTGTGGCATAGCAACATTATTTGACTATACATAAATGTTGAATTTTGTCAAATGCTTATGTATCCATTGATATAATTATGCTTTTTTTCTTTACTCTATTAATGTATTGTGTTATAACATTTTGTTTCTGGTGGCACATTATTCTTTCATTTTAGGAATACAGTCTAAATCCTATTCTGTCTGATATTAACCAAGCTAAAATAATTTTCATTGATTATTATTTTCAGAGTACATACTCAGCTATCCCTATACTTTTTCTCTTCTTGATTGTAATCAAGATTCTACATATTCTGTTAATACATAGATTCTACGTATTCTACAAGTCTTCTACATATTCTATTAATAGCAATATATTTTAGTCCAGTTTGATTGTGCTTGATATATTGTCTATATCTCTCTTTTCTTTCACTTTCCAATTACCATGTTGTGTTGGCCTATTGTCTCTAACATTATTCACTTATAGATTGTTAATGTTTTCTAATGCTTTTTAATTTTCTATACCAATTTTTAAGTTATTGATTTCTTTTCATAGTAGTTACTTTCAAGTTTTGACCTAAAAACTTAGTTTAAAATTTTCTTCAGTGAAGAGGCAAACCAAAACTTGGAAAAAATACTTGCAAAACACATATCCAAAAAGAACTTGTACTCAAAATATGCAGAAAACTGTCTAAACTCAACAGCAAGGAAAAAAAAAAAAAACCCAATTTTTAAAATAGGTAAAGGATCCAAACACAAACCTTCCAAGAAGACATACAGATGGAAAATAACAAATGAAAAGATGTGCAACATCATAAATCATTAGAGAACTGAAAACTAAAAAAATACTACACATTTGTTAGAATGGCTAAAATTAAAAAAAAAAAAGATGATACCAAATACTGGCAAGGATGTAGAGTAACAAGAACTGTCATTTATTGCTGGTAGGGCTGCAAAAATGGGTGCAATCATTTTGGGAGACATTTCTTACAAAGCTGAACATAGTCTTATCTTAGAATTTGGTAGTTGTCCTCCAGATAGCTACTTAATTGAGATCAAAATATATGTCTGCACAAAAGTCTGTGCATGAATGTCTATATCAGCTCTATTCATAATCACCCAAAACTGAAAGCAACCAATATGTCTCCAATAAGTAAATGGATAAACAAACTATGGTACATCTACATACACACATACAATATCATATTCAGTTCAGTTCAGTTCAGTCTCTCAGTCGTGTCCAACTCTTTGCCACCCCATAGACTGCAGCATGCCAGGTCTCCCTGTCCATCACCAACTCCTGGAGTTTATCCAAACTCATGTCCATTGAGCCAGTGATGCCACCTAACCATCTCATCCTCTGTGGTCCCCTTCTTCTCCTGCCTTCAATCTTTCCCAGCATCAGGGTCTTTTCAAATGAGTCAGTTCTTCACATCAGGTGGCCAAAGTATTGGAGTTTCAGCTTCAACATCAGTCCTTCCAATGAACACCCAGGGCTAATCTCCTTCAGAATGGACTGGTTGGATCTCCTGCAGTCCAAGGGACTCTCAAGAGTCTTCTCCAACACCACAGTTCAAAAGCATCAGTTCCTCAGCACTCATCTTTCTTTATAGTCCAACCCTCACATCCATACGTGACTACTGGAAAACCCATAGCCTTGACTAGACAGACCTTTGTTGGCAAAGCAATGTCTCTGCTTTTTAATATGCTGTCTAGGCTGGTCATAACTTTCCTTCCAAAGAGTAAGCGTCTTTTAATATTATGGCTGCAATCACTATCTGCAGTGATTTTGGAGCCCCTCTGACAGTGTTTCCACCGTTTCCCCATCTATTTCCCATGAAGTGGTGGGACCGGATGCCATGATCTTAGTTTTCTGAATGTTGAGCTTTAAGTCAACTTTTTCACTCTTTTCTTTCACTTTCATCAAGAGGCTTTTTAGTTCTTTTTCACTTTCTGCCATAAGGGTGGTGTCATCTGCATATCTGAGGTTATTGATATTTCTCCTGGCAATCTTGATTCCAGCTTATGCTTCATCCAGCCCAATATAATATTATTTGGTCATAAAAAAATGAGCTATCAAACCATGAAAAGATATGAAAGAACCTTAAGTGCACATTGATAAGTGAAAGAAGCCAGTCTGAAAAGTCTACATATTGTATGATTTCAATTATATGGCATTTTGGAATAGACAAAACTATGGAGACAATAAAAACATCATGCTTGCTAAGGATTCCAAGAGAAGGAGGTATGAAATGAATAGCTTGAATACATATTTTTCAGGGTGATGACACTATTCTCTATAAAACTAATCATGGATATATGTTATTATGTATTTTTCAAAACCCCTAAAACTGTATATAACATGAACAATGAAACTTTTTGACTATATTTAATAACAGTGTTTCAAAATTGGCTTATTTATTGTAACAAATGCACCACACTAACACAAGATATTAATAATGGGCCAAAGCTGAATGTATCCCCATCTGAGTGGGGATAAGGGATTAAGGGGCAGGAGTGTGGTAGGTATATGTAATCCTGTGTGCTATCAGTTCAATTATTCTATAAACCTGAAACTATTAAAAAAAGTCTATTAATTATCTTTTAATTATCTTAGGTCATCTACATATATATAGCCTACTTTTAACAACCGTATCAAGTTAATTGAATGGAGAGATAATTTTTGTTTCGTCAAATTGGGCTAGAATATATATAACCAAACAAAAAGGTGGGAGGACCTCAACCGTTACCTAATAAGATATAAAATATCAACTTGAAAAGGGCCACAGAACTAAATGTATAATTAAAAATTGTAAAACTCTGGTAGGAAACATGAGAGAAAAGTCTTCATGATGTTAGAGTAGCAATAATTTCTTAGTTTGCATGAAAAGTGAAAATCATAAGAAAAAACTGACAAATTGGACTTCATCAAAACACAAAATTGATTACCAGATGCACCACCTAAAGCTCTTTCCCACTGGGAGAATTTCCACTCACAGTGTCTTTTGGGGCCAGTCCTGAGCAATCCACTTTCAACTTTAACCCAGAGTCAACTCATCCCTTGGAGAAGGCAGTGGCACCCCTGGCACCCCACTCCAGTACTCTTGCCTGGAAAATCCCATGGATGGAGGAGCCTGGTGGACTGAAGTCCATGGGGTCGCTACCAGTCGGACACAACTGAGCGACTTCACTTTCATTTTTCACTTACATGCGTTGGAGGAGGAAATGGCAACCCACTCCAGTATTCTTGCCTGGAGAATCCCAGGGACGGGGGGCCTGGTGGGCTGCCGTCTATGGGGTCGCACAGAGTCAGACACGACTGAAGCGACTTAGCAGCAGCAGCAGCAGCAGCAACTCATCCCTAAATTATGCTGGAACTTTCTCCTTCATCCTCATCTGATAATAAGAAACCTCCAATGTGATCATAGGTGATGGATGACATGGAGACCTGGGCCACTTGCTTTTGAAGCTTTCATGCAGCTCTAGGCCCCAATCTTGCCTAATCCCATTTCCACATTCTTAAAGAATTATACAGAGCTTTATAAATGTAACATGATGATTCTGACAGAACACAGTTCATGAGGGTCTGTTGTAATCACATGGTTATTTGACTTCCCATCATCAGAGGCTTCCTCTCAACCAATGCCCAGTAGTATGCCAGAGATTGTTTTTAAAATGGAGCATAGTTTTCTGCAGTGGATGGCATGGCCTTAGTCCAAAATCCTTGGAATCTAGGTTATGATTTTCCTACTGGGGCTTGCCTTAAATTCCAGTCTTTTCCCACCACATATACCCATCACATATCATTAGATCTACAAAGTTATGTGGTCCAATAGCAAAATATCTTCCACTGTAGCCTAGATCTGCTGCAGGACTCTGTCCTGCTCTGAGCTCAGCTCGCTAAATGGATCACAGTGATACTCTCAGGTGTGAAATATGCTTCCTCTAGAATGCAAAGAAGCTTACTAGGTATTGGGCTTCCTTCTCACTGATGGCAAAAGCCATCCAATCCCATGGTCCGTATAGTTACTACTTCCTGTAAATCTCTGGAAGCCTGAGACCTTTTCCTTGCCAGTGTACTCTGTTCTGGGAAGTGGTAAGTGAAAGTTGCTCAGTCATGTCCAACTCTTTGTGATCCCATGAACTATACATATACAGTCCATGGAATTCTCCAGGCTAGAATATTGGAGTGGGTAAACTTTCCCTTCTCCAGGGCATCTTCCCAACCCAGGGGTTGAAGCCAGGTCTACTGCATTGCAGGCGATTCTTTACCAGCTGAACCACAAGAGAAGCCTGTTCTCTTGGTGTTCATTTC
Source organism: Bos mutus (assembly GCF_027580195.1). NCBI lineage: Eukaryota > Metazoa > Chordata > Mammalia > Artiodactyla > Bovidae > Bos > Bos mutus. The sequence continues at coordinate 9,841,238 of NC_091630.1, read as the reverse complement.
CAGCTGACTACTGATAAAAACTTAACTCCTCCACTGCTACATCATTCTAGGGGTTATCTATCGACCGGCAGTGATGGAGTTCTCACTGTCAGATGGTTAATGAGTGACCCAGTTCTAATATCCCATTTTAGAGTCTGCTTCCTGGGACTATTTCTGGTTCCAAATTTTTCTAGGTCAGGATTCCTGGAAACAGACTCTGAGACAGAGATTTTCATGCTAAAGATTTTTGAGAAATGTTTTAAGAGAAAAGGAAAGCAGTTGGGCTTAAGGAGAAACTGAACTGAGAGACAGTTACAACAGAGACTTCAGCAGATCCTATGAGATGTTATAGACTGGGACGACCCTTCAGAGTTGTCCAATTCTGACACAAAAAAGCCAGACCTTTAAATTCCCACATCAACCAATTATTGGATATGAGCTGTGCCCAGAAAGGGGTTTAACCTTGGGTGAAGGAACAATTCAATAATAGAGTCTCAGCTTGGAAGCATTCAATACTCTGAACACTATGGAAATTTTTCTAAAAAGTCACCCAATAGTTCTATTTTTCTCAGATCACAAAACTCTTATTCTGTGCTAACACATTTACTGCCCCTACTTTTGTTCTCAAAAAATAGACAAAAATGTGATTCATTTTCCAGTTATTACTGAATTTGCTAACTTGCTCAAATTGTTTGCACACATTCCATCCCTTCCTGTTTAACAGCTCTTTTAGCCTCTGACTGCTGCAATCTCCCGTACTCTCTGTATGCTTGAAATGTCTTCCTTTTGACCTCAGTATTACATGGTAATTCAATTAGGTATAAAACTTTAGACTGACTGTTATTTTCCCTTACTCAATTTATACTGATACACCTCTGATAAATACTGTTTGTGGGGAAGAAAATTTGCTATCAGAATAATTGTTCTTCCTTTGCATTTGCTGCAATGTACTCTTTTCCTTCTGGTACTGTGATTAGATGTATTCAGGGGCCTGTCAGTTTATTCTCCAAGTATCTAAAATGCTCTTTCATATTCATATTTTTCATCTCTAACTCTGTTGCTTTCTGGGTGAATTATTCATTACTTGCTTCCAATTTACTAATTCATATTTGCCTGTGTCTAATCTAGAGTGTATTTCATCAACAGAGTTTTTAAATTCTCTGGCTATATTATTCATTTTCAAGATTTTTAATTACCCTTTTTTACACCCACTCCTTCTTTGCTTCATTTTATCCTGAGTTTATTATTTCTTTGTTCTTCATGGATGTTATCCCTTCATTCATCTCCCTGAATGTACTAAACATTTATTTTTAAATATTTATCAGATTGTTCTACTACATTAACTTTTATGAACTGGATTAATATAGAATGTTTATATTTTCTTGATTACTTTTGCAGTATAGGATTTTTTCCCCCATTTATGGCTGTAGGAATTCTCAGCTATCTCTAGAATTTCTTTCTCTGGCTTTTCCTCCAGGTTCAGTTTTGTGGAACTTCTACCCTGTCCCCCAAGACTCTCATGGCAAAGCCATATCCTATATTGAAGAGTAAGTATTACATAACAGAGACATGCAGAATTGAGCAATTTCTATCACAAGGTCATCTTACAGCTTGATTCCATTTCTGGCCACAAGGCTGTGTTTGCTTCTTCTGTCTCCTATGACTTCATACAAGCCATATTTTCACTCCTTTAACAAGAGGGCTCCCATCACACAGCCCCTGGTTTCAATGAGTGAGCTTGCCTCTCCTCTCCCACCTCACAGGGAGCAATTCACCTCACAAGTGCTAATCACCAGGTCTGACACCCAGAAACTGAAACTGGCAAATCTAGTTCTTCATCTGCAACTGTTCAGTTCAGTTCAGTCGCTCAGTCATGTCCGACTCTTTGCCACACCATGGACTGCAGCACACCAGGCCTCCCTGTCCATCACCAACTCCTGGAGTTTATCCAAACTCATGTCCATTGAGCCAGTGATGCCACCCAACCATCTCACCCTCTGTCGTCCCCTTCTCCTCCTGCTTCCAATCTTTCCCAGCACCAAGGTCTTTTCCAATGAGTCAGCTCCTCTCATCAGGTGGCCAAAATATTAGAGCTTCAGTTTCAACATCAGTCCTTCCAATGAACACTCAGGACAGATTTCCTTTAGGATGGACTGGTTGGATCTCCTTGCAGTCCAAGGGACTCTCAAGAGTCTTCTCCAACACCACAGTTCAAAAGCATCAATTCTTCGTTCTTCAGCTTTCTTTATATGTGCAACTGTACTGACCACCAAACCTTTCTATTTTGTATCTATTCCACAAAGATACTTTGTTTCATTTTATTGTTTTCAGTAAGCTATATCTTTTTAAATGTTTGTGTTTAAAGTTTTATCTATCATTGCTTTATATTTGGAACAGAAGTGTGCTTCAAAGTGTAAATTTACAAGGCCATCTTGTATAAAACTCAATAAACATTTATTTTCAAATATTTGTTGAGTGAATAAATGAAATGCTCTTTGCATTAACAGTCCCCCTGAGCCTTTGTTCATGCCATTCTCTCAACCTGGAATTAACATTGCCTGTTTTCAACCCTACTCATTATTTAAATATTATCTCCCCTAGAGAGATTTCCCTAATAACCACAGCCCTACACAAAATTATTCTCACTCTTTTCTCATTGCATTTATTGCAAACTTCTTTTGTAGCATATTTCAGATTATAAAAGTTATTTTTAATTCTGCCACCTCAACTAATTGCAAAACTCCATCTCAAACTATATTTTTTGTACCTTACACAATAAATTGCAGCTTTATGTTTTCAAATATTTATAAAATGAATTGCTATGAATCACCAACCAATAGAACATATTACTTTAATCACTAACGTTTTTTCATTCTAAGATGTGAAAATATATAACATTAATCAAAGCAGTGTTAGGCCTATTTTATGTACTGCACCAGTATTTGGGGGGGGAAATTTGTGATTTAAATTCTACAACAAATGATAGAATCTTCAAAAGAAAAAAGAAGTGTACCATAAAAAATTTTTTTTCCTGAACAACTTTAGCAACCTTGGCCTAGACTCCTGAAGGAGAAGGACTGTGTCTTAAGTCTGCTTTTACCTCTAATGCTTGGCATGGCAGCTGGCGCAAAGAAGGCCCTCAGTGAATGTTATCGAGCTAAAATGAAGAATGTTTCCCTGTCGATTGTGAGTAAATTGTTATTTGTACAATGTTTACAGAGCAATATAACAACAGCTACTATTAACTGAGATCTTACTAATACATGGGCCAAAGCACATAAGAGAGTTGTTTAAATTCAGTATGGGGTTTAATTTTTTTAACAATTGAGAAAGCTGTTTAATGATGAACAACATTAAATAATCACATTTCACAGATTAAAAAAACGTTTTAGTTCATCATTGCAGCACCATTTACAATGACTAGAACATGAAAGCAACCTAGATGTCCATCAACAAATGAATGGATAAATAAGTTGTGGTACATATACACAATGGACTATTACTCAGCCATAAAAAGGGACACCTTTGAGTCAGCTCTAATGAGGGAGATGAACCTAGAACCTATTATACAGAGTGAAGCAAGTCAGAAAGAAAAAGAGAAAGATTGTTTTCTAATGAATATCTATGGAATCTATAAAAATGGTACTGAAGAATTTATTTACAGAGTAGCAATGGAGAAACAGGCATAGAGAATAGACTTATGTACATGGGGATAGGGGAGAAGAGGGTAAGATGTATGGAGAGAGTAACATGGAAACTGACATTACCATATGTAAAATAAATAGCCAACGGGAATTGCTGTATGGCTCAGGAAACTCAAACAGGGACTCTGGATCACCCTAGAGGGGTGGGATGGGGAGGGTGCTGGGAGGGAGGTTCAAAAGGGAGGGGATATATGTATCCCTATGGCTGACTCATTCTGAGGTTTGACAGAAAACAACAAAATTCTGTAAAGCATATATCCTTCAATAAAAACTTAATTTAAAAAATTAATTTAAGAAACTTCTTAATTCATAGAAGTTAAATAACTTGTCTGAAGTTACATAGTGAGGTTCAGCAACACTAAGATTTAAACACATGTGGGTCTAACTTCTGGTCTTTCAACACTATATCTATAAAATATGTATGACATCTTAAACTCTTATTCATTTGCCTATCTTTCCTTATTTCTTCTCAGTAACAACTTTGTGAGATTTTATGTTTACTCTTTGGGCATAAAACATAACTCTAAATACAGATGACAAAAGGAGAAGGAAGGAAAAACTGCTCACCAGTTTAGGAGATTGCCAGTCCTGTGGTTTCAGTTTTATTTCTTTATTTATGAATAATAATTTAAAGTTCCCATCTAAGTAGGAACAGACAGGTACATACACATGTGCCCCTGAGAAATAGATCAGAAAATGTGATGGGGAAGAAATGGAAACTAGATGCAGAATCTGCATGAGAAACAGCTCCATCCCTTACAGCTGCAAAATCAAGTCTGCAGGGAGGTTTCTTGGAGACACAAGTCATTTAGGGTGGAGGAACTAACTCACTCATCTGAGACAGAGAATAAGAGAAAGGGGGAAAGAGAGAGCTTGCTTCTTGTTGGCAAAGAACAGCAAACAAGCCAGAATAGACACTCGCTAGGAATTATGACAATAAGGAGTGTCATATGCTAAGCACAATAAACTTCTTTATATTATTCCACTAAGGACATAAGAGGATTAAGTCTTCACTAGTTAACTTGTTATCTCAGTTATGGACTCTCCAATTGAGGGATTTTAATTTTTATGAATAAAGGGATGGTTTCACAGAGCAGTCCACCAGGGTAAGAAATGAGGCCACCCTTCTGCACAGCCCTATTTTCTATGCTTCTGTGGAATTCAGCAAAAGCCTCAGTCTCTAGTGAAAGGCTAGCCCTTATTCCAATAAGCTCTAGACTGTCTGAGCAGTGGAACATTTTAAATCAGCATAATTATACTTCGCATGGCAATAAACACTTTCAGTTTAAGTGTGCATAATTTGTCTCTTTGTCTGATTTTCTTTGTTGCCTTAGTTTTTTCTCCATGGTGAGCATAAAATAACAGGATTTGTTATGATTCCCTAGAGATTAATCTTTTCTCTCTCTCTTTTAAAAATGCTTAAGTTGCTTTGTTTATTTTTAAAAAAGAAAAGTTGAATTTTCGAGAAAAAAATCTCATCTCCCGTCATTTGGTTTAGAAAAAATTTAGGCAGATTACAAATGTTGAAAGTTAAAAAAAAAAAGTTAGAAATTTGTCCTTAGAACAGGAAACCAGGTCTTCCAGTGTTTTTGCACATCTTCTGATTCACTGTTCTACAGCCAGGCCCGAAGTTGGTCTGACTCAAATTTGGTTGTCTGGCTTTGATTGGTATTCAAGTGGGGTGGCGAGTATGTAAGGCTCTAATCCCTGCAACACATGGTAATTTTTTCATTCTCCCTCAGCCTCCACCTGTTCCATGGTCCAGTGGAGGACTGCAAATCCTATCAAGGGAGGGCAACGCGACTAAGCCTGCCTCCCTGGCTTCAGTCCATCACATGTGCACTCGGGCTGCAGAGCACCCAGCCAGCTGCAGCCCAGCGATCATGTTATCAGATGACGGATGGCTTCATATCAGGTGTTTAAACTGACGAGCTGCCCCATCTGGTAAATGATTCGGGAAGTCTGGCCTCGCTTGATGAATGAGGAAAGTGACAATGCCAATCAGAGTGACCCCTGCAGCCTCCCTGCTGCTCCCCCAAACAGTCACCATCGCATCTATCCCCTGCTTTACGTTTTCAATCCTATTGTCACTCAGCTGAGGTTAGACCTACTGTCACTAAACTGTCACTGAATTACATTGTTAATCCAAATATTTTCCTTGCAAGAACCTTCCTAAAATGAATGCCAGGCCTCCAACAGGCTCATGATCAGAATTAGAGGACAAGACATAGGATTCAGTCCAATAATTTTAGAGGTTGTTTCATGTCACTTTTTATAGCCTGTTTTGAAGTAAAGGAGGTTATTTTGGAGGGAACTGCATATTTTACCCAAAGTTAAATCAGGATCCACTCTAATGAGAAATGCAAGAGAGTCCAATGTGTTGTGTGCAGATCTGAATATAAATTCCTCTGTAATATTCGTTCTTAATTACTGATTGGTGTCTCTTTATGAACATTTGAAGGGTATTCTCAAAATGGCTTTTCCAAACTATCTTTAAGAGATAACTTGTGATTTGGTAATCTCATTTTAAAAAGTTAAAGTATTTTAGAATCTGCCACTTTTGCTCAGTATTATGGTCCCTGTAAGGAATATGTATGTGCAAGGCTAAATTTACAGAGTATAAGACAAAATGGAAATTACAGTCAGTGAAATTGATTTCTCGTCACTCCCTTGGTGTTGTATTGTGGACACAATCTATTTATGGGTAGTATATCATATCAATTACTCATCATAACAAATATTGAATAATGGAGATGGAGCAGAATGCATGAACATTTCAGAAACAATTTTCTATGCAATATTTATTTTCATCAACAATTCCAAATGACTGTGAAAAACTCATAAGCCAAGTGCCAAATGTTTTATTTTTAATTTAAAAACATATTGTCCTCCAGGTCTTTGATGAAAGTGATGCTTTGTCCACCCCTGTTTCAAGGCACTTTTTTATTTTTTTGCAACCAAGAACAGTGAATAAACAAAGAGAGAGTTTAATGGGAATGACAGCACAGCAGGTACATTTATGATTTAGCATCATTTCAGTTTTCATCTAGGAAATTGTCTACCATTCCAAGAATAAAAAATAAAATGCTATGTACTATAGAGTATAACCTCTTTAAATTGGCAATTTGTAGCTGTTTGATAATTCATCTTTAAGCAAACCTCATCCGCTTGCTACCTGCTGTATTCATTAGCCTGTCCATCTTCCTATTCCCTGTAGAGTCTGCGGAACTTTGATTGTTAGAAAAATGTTGTGCTGCTGCGTATATTTGCTACTTAATACATGTGTATATGTTTGCATGGATTTTTATGTAATTGTTTTAGAAAGATGAGCAAACATTTTTTTGGACTGGAAGATAGTTATTAGTGTTTCTGGATCTTTTGCAACAAATCTATTTTAGATAAATAATGTATTACATACTGTCATATGCAGTTGAATTTTTTTATTCATCTATTGAGCATAACATGCAAAGCTCAATATAGAAAGTACCAAATTTTAAGAGCAACAGCTCTCTGTATGTGGCACATTTGCAAATATGGGTATTTCAGGGTGCAAATTAAAATAGTTTGATGCACCATATCACACTTTCTCAATGAAAGGGAAACTTTCCTTGTGCTTACTATAAACACTTCATTTACACGTTTATTTGAGACTTTGTTAAATTAGATTGTGTAAACACAGGCTGTATAGCAAGTCAGATTTAATACACATGAGTTTTAAAACTGACTTGCATGCTGAACATAAAAAGTATAAGGGACTTCACCAAGATTTATTGATTCATGTCAAGGCATCATTACTTTTCAAAGTGTGAAAAATGATCATATATTTATGACCTGCCGACTGAAGCTGTTTTTGAATTAGCAAAAGCTCTGGAGAGGAGCAGCCTAATTGCATTATCACAGAATCAGAGATGGCTGTCAATTTCCCCCATTTAGCTTTTCTCCTTCAGTTTGTAAAATGAAGGTGCCATACGTTGGTTGAATTCACTAATACCCTGATGAATGAGGTATTTTCCCAGCAGACTCGCTACCAGTATAAACAGTGAATTAGGAATGATGGACCATCAATCTTATCTCCTTCAAACAGATCTCTGCCCTGAGATTATTCATTATATATTAGGTCCACTTAAAAAGTTTTCACACAGGATTCACTGATCAAAAGACTTAAATTGTCCATAATCTACAAAGTCTCCTTTGGAAGCCAGTGTACATGAAATAGGTATTTTTTTCATTAACACAATTTTAATTGTCTCTTTTGTTTCAACTGCATTATTTCTTTTTTAAAATATATGATCCGTTTCACCTTATATTGGTTACTGTTCTTGAACAAATATCCTAATTAAAAGATTGGATTCTTCAATTTGGTAGTCATTTCTTCTTTATATGATCACAAATTAAAGATAGTTCTCTGAGAAATCCATATCAACTGAAGACAAACTTCAGGCTTATATAAATGCTCACTTACCTCTCATATTTTGGCATCTACAAGCTTAAGAAGACCTGGCGATTTGTGCCATGTTTTTCATGCAAAGGGTCAGAGCTTGCCCCGGGGGCGCCCATGTATGTTTCCCCTGGGGTTTTGTCCCTTTAATGGAAATTATGTGTATGCATCCAAGGGAAAGATCCCTCCCAAAGGGATTTATCCTGCCTCAATGTGCAAACATAATTCTCATTAAAATTAATAGGAATTGTACACATGCATCTAGAGAAGAAATAGACTCTTAGGTTCAGATCACCTCGTTCTGTTTCGTGCCAAGGATGACAGGGTCTGCCCTGAAAGTGGGCAGGCAGCCAACGTTAGAGAGTTCAGATAAGCAATCAGAACTTTGAACACTCACCTACACCGTGTGAGAGGCTCTGAGACTGTTTTCTCTTTGTAAGAACTTATACAGGGAACCTAACTAGATTCTTATTTGCTAAGCGTTTTTCCCCAGCATTACAATTATTTCCATTATTTCTTCTCCAGGGAGTTCAGGAAAACTGGGCATTGCTTCTACTTGCTTCCTGGATTGAAGGTTTGGGATCATTTGTATTTATCAGAATCACTGGACCATAATATTTGTCTATTCTTTCCTTTTGTAATGGTTCAAAAATACCTCTTATTTGACTGGATAAGTGGTATTTAACTCCTGGTGTGTTTTAGGGCCTGAGAAATCAGCTCTTTATTCTAGGGAAATGCAGCTTTAATGCACACATTGCTAAACTTGTGTAAATTCAACCAAACAATATTTTTAGACCAGCTGAATTTATGTAATAGGAAAAAAAGAGCAAATTAATATTCAATTAATTTGATCATTTCTGTTGAAAACATATAATTGAGTGTTATATAAAAAAGTACAACCCCACCCATAAAAAAGTACAACCTCATCCTTCTCAAATAATATGTCTTATTGGATTAATTTTAAAAATTGAATAATTTTAAAAATACTAGATCACCATTCTGAAACATATCTGAACAAAAATTTCCAATTCTTCTCACTTACAAAAATCACTATATTATAGGAGAAATATTAGTGCTTTTATTGATTTAGTTTCATTAAGTAAACAATGTATTGAAACCTAGGGATTGTTTTATCACTTTAGGAAGCAGATTATACAAACCAATTCTGACATCAACTAAATAAGCCACGAATTTGTATTAATGAAAGATAATGCTAATTATATATGAGCAGACTTGTCTAGAAGGTATAATAGGTGCTGGTTATTGCATCTCCTTAAAAGAAAAAAATGCACAAATGTAGACACTCAAATGACAGCATAAACAGGTAAATTAAATCTCTCCAATTTTCAGTTGCAATCAAATTGGCCAAGTACATAGTTCACTGAATCATAAAATATTTCCAAGCCAAACCAATAAACAAAGTGTTGAGACTTACTTGTGTGATTTGCTGTTATTGGTCAGCCACTCAGTCATGTCCAACTGTGTGACCCCACGGATTGCAGCATGCCAGGCTTCCCTGTCCTTCCCCAGATACTTGTGTGATTAGCACAGCTGTACCTGGAACTTTTTATGTCTAAGTAATGACTCTGAGAATAAGGAAAAAATTCAGAAGGCAAACACAGGGAAGATGAGGTTAACTTTACAAAATTTCAACTTCATATTGCAAAGTTGATTTTAGGTTGCCAGTAACACCCTTATAACCAGATCCTGTCCCTTTTCCTGGATACATTCCCTTCTGCCATCCTGTAACCTTTGATGTCTCTCAGAGTTTTATTAACATCCTGTTCTGTTCATTACAAACTTTCTTCTCTTGCTGTATTGTACTTAATGTCCAGGCTTCAGCTACCATTTTGGCACCAGAGATGCCAAATATATCACATCTAAGCAACTTTTCTAAGTTCTAGATCCTACTGAATTGACTACCTTAAACTCAGTGTGGAAAAAGAAGAACTTTCCTTTTCCTGGAGAGTTGTTTATACCTACTTGAACAAATCAGATAAATAATGATGACAAATGGAAAAGGAAAAGCCTTGAAAATGCTATTTTCTCTTGTACCATGTTCCTCAGAACATAGGCTGTAAAATGAACTCTATATCCTGTGATAGAGCACAGCGTTCTGAAAGAACTAGATAAATTATAAATGTTGTGTAAACACAGGTATAATTACTTATTTTGAATGAATATGCATCTGCTTAAAACGATTTATTTTAAATTACTTGTGCAAGTTCTTTCTTCCTCCTCAAATTAAACTATCACCCACAAAAATGTATTTTTTGCTGCCATTATGCTCTCACTAAGGAAATGGAGAACTTCTCTGATATTTCCTAGCATCATATGGCCTTTCAGATAATGATTTCTGGATGTGACTGAAGTTGTTTCCTTTCATAAAGCATATGAAAGCAAACACCATGTTTAACCCTATGTCTTTCAGTGTCTGTATAAACACTCTTTTAGTCTCTTGCTGATAGATAAATCAGCAAATATGAATACAAAAGTATTTAAATACAAAATTATCAAATCAGTTAAATTCAACTGTAGGCCAACAGAATTGAAATATTCAAGTGAGCAAGAACTTCCTATGGGTTTACTTTTTCTCCTTCATCTTAATTTCTAAATTCATAAAAGTAGAATATAAATTCATATCAGTCGAAAAGAAATTCATACAATACAGTAACATACAAAAAAAATTAAATCCCTCTTCAGTACCCAATCCAACAACATAAAGGTAAATAAAATAACATTTATCTTCCTGCTTTGTCATAGCCATAAATCTAGTACCTGAGAACAATTGATAGCACACATCTGTTTACTAAATGTTTTCCAAATTAATTGATATCACTCATTATTTTGTATATATTCAACATTAATGTGAACATAGTGTACCAACGAATCCTGTGATTTGTTGTTACAAATCCATCTATCTTTTTATCAGCTTTCTCCATCTATCTCATTATTTTCAATAATTACATCATTTTGCATTTTCTTTTTTCCATGGATGAATCATAATTTATTTAATTGTTCTTCTTTATCCTGTGCCCAATTTTTTACTACTTTAGCCAGTTCTGATACATATGGGAATACTTTTGCAAAATAGATTTCTAGGGATGGAGTTGCTGGGCCAAGAGTGTATAAGCATTTAAAATTATTCCAGTCTGTACTCTTACCAAGCACTTCCCTGGTGGCTCAGACAGTGAAGAATCCACCTTCAATGTACTCTTACCAATAACATATAAAATTATCAGTTACACTAAAGCTTTGACAACATTTAACTCTATGAACACAATGGGTGGAAAAAGTATACTTACAAAATTGTTGTTTTAGTTTATATTTCCTTGGTTTTCATTGAGCTTGCTTGATTTTTCTTATATTTATGATACTTGTGTTTATCCATTTCTGTGCAAATTCTCAGTTAACCAATTTTGATTATCTTTTTCTTATTGATCCATAGGTGTTCTTTATATATTATGGCTACTAACCTTTGGTGGTTTTATTCCTAGCTCTTTAGGGAGTATCCATACCATTTTCCATAGTGGCCATATCAGTTTACTTTCCCACCAGCAGTACAAGAGTGTTCTATTTTCTCCACACCCTCTCCAGCATTTATTGTTTGTAGACTTTTTGATGATGGCCATTCTGACTGGCATGAGGTGGTACTTCATTGTAGTTTTGGTTTGCATTTCTCTAATAATGAGCAATGTTGAGCATCTTTTCATGCGCTTGTTAGCCATCTGTATGTCTTCTTTGAAGAAATGCCTCTTCAGGTCCCTTTCCCACTTTTTGATTGGGTTGTCTGCTTTTCTGGTATTGAGTTGTATAAGCTACTTGTATATTTTAGAAATTAATTCTTTATCAGTTGCTTCCCTTGCTATTATTTTCTCCCATTCTGAGGGTTGTCTTTTCACCTTGTTTGTAGCTTTCTTTTCTGTGCAAAAGCTTTTAAGTGTAATTAGGTCCTACTTGTTTTTTATTTCCATTATTCTAGGATGTAAGTCATGAAAGATCTTGCTTTATGTCATCGAGTGTTCTACTCATGTTCTCCTCTAACAGTTTTATATTCTGGCCTTACATTTAAGTCTTTAATCCATTTTGAGTTTATCTTTGTGTATGGTGTTAGCTACATGTAAACTTTTACATGTAGCTGTCCAATTCTCCCAGCACCACTTATTGAAGAGGCTATCTTTGCCCCATTGTATATTCTTGCCACTTTTGTCAAAAATAAGGTACCCATAGGTGCATGGTTTTATCTCTGGGTTCTCTATCTTGTTCCATTGGTCTATATTTCTGTTTATGTGCCAGTACCATACTATCCTGATGGCCATAGCTTTGTAGTATAGTCTGAGGTCAGGAAGGTTTATTCCTCCAGCTCCATTCTTCTTTCTCAAGACTGCTTTGGCTATTTGGGGTCTTTTGTGTTTCCATATGAATTGTGAAATTTTTTGTTTTAGTTCTGTGAAAAAAGCCATTGGTAATTTTTTAGAGATTGCATTGAATCTGTAAATTGCATTTGGTAGTATAGTCATTTTCACAATATTGATTCTTCCTACCCAGGAACATGGAATGTCTCTCCATCTGTTTATGTTGTCTTTGATTTCTTTCATCTGTGTCTTAATAATTTTCCATATACAGGTCTTTTGTTTCTTTAGGTAGGTTTATTCCCAGATATTTTCTTCTTTTTGCAATGGTGAATGACATTGATTCCTTAATTTCTCTTTCTGAGTTTCCATGGTTAGAATATACAGGAGTGCAAGTGATTTCTGTGCATTGACCTTGTACCCTGTGACTGCTGAATTCAGTGATTAGCTCTAGTAATTTTTTATAGTTTCTTTTGGGTTTTCTATGTATGGTATCATGTCATCTGCAAACAGTGAGAGTTTTGCTTCTTCTCTTCTGATCTGAATTCCTTTTATTTCTTTTTCTTCTCTAATTACCATAGCTAAGACTTCCAAAACTATGTTGAATAATATTGGTGAGAGTTGACACCCTTGTCTTGTTCCTGATCTTAGAGAGAAAGTTTTCAGTTTTTCACCATTGAGAATCATGTTTGCTGTAAGCTTTTCATATATAGCCTTTACTATGTTGAGGCAGGTTCCTTCTATGCCCATTTTTTAAAGTGTTTTTTATTATAAATGGATGATGGATTTTGTCAGAGGCTTTTTCTGCATGTATTGAGATGATCATATGGTTTTTATCTTTCAATTTGTTGATACAGTGTATCACATTGATTTATTTGCATATATTGAAGAATCCTTGCATCCCTGGAATAAACCTGACTTGACCATGGTGTATGAGCTTTCTAATGTGTTATTGGATTCTGTTTGCTAGAATTTTGTTGAGGATTTTTGCAACTATATTCATCAGTGATATTGACCTGTAATTTTCTTTTTTCATGTTTTCTTTTCCTTGTTTTGGTATCAGGGTAATTGTGGCCTCATAAAAGGAGTTTGGAAGTGTTCCTTCCTCTGAAATTTTTTGGAAGTGTTTCAGAAAAATAGGCATTAACTCCTCTCTAAATGACAGAATTCCCCTGTGAAGTCATCTGGCCCTGGATTTTTGTTTTGGGGGAGATTTTTGATCACTGTTTCAATTTCAGTGTTTGTAACTGGGTTGGTCATAATTTCTTTTCTTCCAGGTTCAGTCTTGGGAGGCTAATCTTTTCTAAGTATCTGGCCATTTCCTCTAGGTTGTCCATTTTATTTCAGTCATGTCTGACTCTTCACGACCCCATGGACTGCAGCCTACTAGGCTCCTCCGTTCATGGGATTTTCCAGGCAAAAGTACTGGAGTGGGGTCCCATCACCTTCTCTGTTATTAGCATATAGTTGCTCATAATATTCTCTTATGATCCTTTGTATTTCTGTGTTGCCTGTTGTAACTTTTTCATTTCTAATTTTATTGATTTGATTTTTCTCCCTTTTTCCTTGATGAGTCTGGCTAGTGGTTTGTCAATTTTGTTTATCTTCTCAAAGAACCAGCTTTTCGTTTTATTGATCTTTGCTATTGTTTCCTTCATTTCTTTTTCAATTATTTCTGCTCTGATTTTCATGATCTCCTTCCTTCTGCTGACTTTGAAGGCTTTTTGTTCTTCTTTTTCCAGCTGCTTTAGACATAGAGGTAGGCTGTTTATTTAATGCTTTTCTTGCTTCTTGAGGCAGGATTGTATCACTATAAACCTCCCTCTTAGAACTGCTTTTGTTGAGTCCCATAGGTTCTCTGTCGTTGTGTTTTCATTGCCATTTGTTTCTAGGAAGCTTTTGATATCTTTTCTTATTTTTTCTGTAACCTCTTTGTTATTTATTAATGTATTGTTTAATTTCCATGAGTTTGTATTTTTTGCTGTTGTTTTTTGTTTTTTTTTTTGTTTTTTTCCCAGTAGTTGATATCTAGTTTCATAGCATTGTGGTCAGAGAAGATACTTGATAGAATTTCATATTTTCTTAAATTTACTGAGGCTTGATTTGTGGCCCAAGATGTGGTCTATCCTGGAGAATGTTCCATGTGCACTTGAGAAGAAAGCATATTTTCTGCATTTGGATGGAAAGTCCTGAAGATATCAATTAGGTCCATTTTGTCTAATATTTCATTTAAGCTTTGTGTTTCCTTATTGATTCTCTGTTTAATGATCTGTCCATTTCTGAAAGTGGAGTGCTAAAGTCCCCTAATATTATTGTGTTGCTGTCGATTTCTCCTCTTATGCCTGTTCAGTGCGATTCAGTCACTAGTTGTGTCTGACTCTTTGCGACCCCATGAATCACAGCACGCCAGGCCTCCCTGTCCATCACCAACTCCCAGAGTTTACTCAAACTCATGCCCATCGAGTCAGTGATGCCATCCAGCCATCTCATCCTCTGTCGTCCCCTTCTCTTCCTGCCCCCAATCCCTCCCAGCATCAGAGTCTTTTCCAATCGGTCAACTCTTCTCATGAGGTGGCCAAAGTATTGAAGTTTTCAGCTTCAGCATCAGTCCTTCCAATGAACACCCAGGACTGATCTCCTTTAGAATGGACTGGATGGATCTTCTTTTAGTCCAAGGGACTCTCAGGAGTCTTCTCCAACACCACAGTTCAAAAGCATCAATTCTTCATGCTCAGCTTTCTTCACAGTCCAACTCTCACATCCATACATGACTACTGGATAAACCATAGCCTTGACTAGACTGACCTTTGTTGGCAAAGTAATGTCTCTGCTTTTCAATATGCTATCTAGGTTGGTCATAACTTTCCTTCCAAGGAGTAAGCATCTTTTAATTTCATGGCTGCAGTCACCATCTGCAGTGATTTTGGAGCCCAAAAAAATAAAGTCTGACACTGTTTCCCCATCTATTTCCCATGAAGTGATGGGACCAGATGCCATAATCTTCGTTTTCTGAATGTTGAGCTTTAAACCAACTTTTTCACTCTCCACTTTCACTTTCATCAAAAGACTTTTTAGTTCCTCTTCACTTTCTGCCATAAGGGTAGTATCATCTGCATATCTGAGGTTATTGATAATTCTCCCAGCAATCTCGATTCCAGCTTGTGCTTCTTCCAGCCCAGCGTTTCTCATGATGTACTCTGCATAGAAGTTAAATAAGCAGGGTGACAATATACAGCCTTGACGTACTCCTTTTCCTATTTGGAACCAGTCTGTTGTTACATGTCCACTTCTAACTGTTGCTTCCTGACCTGCATACAGGTTTCTCGAGAGGCAGATCAGGTGGTCTGGTATTCCCATCTCTTTCAGAATTTTCCAGTTTATTGTGATCCACACAGTCAAAGGATTTGGCATAGTCAATAAAGCAGAAATAGATGTTTTTTCTGGAACTCTCTTGCTTTTTTGATGATCCAGCAGATGCTGGCAATTTGATCTCTGGTTCCTCTGCCTTTTCTAAAGCCATCTGGAAGTTCACGGTTCATGTATTTCTGAAGCCAGGCTTGTAGAGTTTTGAGCATTACTTTACTAGCATGTAAGATGAGTGCAATTGTGTGGTAGTTTGAGCATTCTTTGGCATTGCCTTTCTTTGGGATTGGAATGAAAACTGACCTTTTCCAGTCCTGTGGCCACTGCTGTTTCCAAACTTGCTGGAATATTGAGTGCAACACTTTCACAGCATCATCTTCCAGGATTTGAAATAGCTCAACTGGAATTCCATCACCTGCACTAGCTTTGTTTGTAGTGATGCTTTCTAAGGCCCACTTGACTTCACATTCCAGGATGTCTGGCTCTAGGTGAGTGATCACACCATCGTGATTATATTGGTCATGAAGGTCTGTTTTGTACAGTTCCTCTGTGTATTTTTGTCACCTCTTCTTAATATCTTCTGCTTCTGTTAGGTCCATTCCATTTCTGTCTTTTACTGAGCCCATCTTTGCATGAAATGTTCCCTTGGTATCTGTAATTTTCTTTAAGAGATCTCTAGTCTTCCCCATTCTGTTATTTTCCTCTATTCTTTGCATTGATCGCTGAGGAAGGCTTTCTTATCTCTCCTTGCTATTCTTTGAAACCCTGCATTCAGATGTTTATGTCTTTCCTTTTCTCCTTTGCTTTTCACTTCTCTTCTTTTCACAGCTATTTGTAAGGCCTCCCCAGACAGCCATTTTGCTTTTTTGCATTTCTTTTCCATGGGGATGGTCATGATCCCTGAGTCCTGTACAATGTCACGAACCTCAGTCCATAGTTCATCAGACACTCTATCAGATCTAGGCCCTTAAATCTATTTCTCACTTCCACTGTATAATCATGAGATTTGATTTAGGTCATACCTGAATGGTCTAGTAGTTTTCCCTACTTTCTTCAATTTCAGTCTTATTTTGGTAATAAGGAGTTCATGATTTGAGCCACAGTCAGCTCCTGGTCTTGTTTTTGCTGACTGTATAGAGCTTCTCCATCTTTGGCTGCAAAGAATATAATCAATCTGATTTTGGTGTTGACCATCCGGTGATGTCCATGTGTAGAGTCTTCTCTTGTGTTGTTGGAAGAGGGTGTTTGCTATGACCAGTGCATTCTCTTGGCAAAACTCTATTAGCCTTTGCCCTGCTTCATTCCGTATTCCAAGGCCAAATTTTCCTGTTACTCCAGGTGTTTCTTGACTTCCTACTTTTGCATTCCAGTTCCCTATGATGAAAAGGACATCTTTTTTGGGTGTTAGTTCTAAAAGGTCTTGTAGCTCTTCACAGAACCATTCAACTTCAGCTTCTTCAGCGTTACTGGTTGGGGTATAGCCTTGGATTACTGTGATACTGAATGGTTTGCCTTGGAAACGAACAGAGATCATTCTGTCATTTTTGAGATTGCATCCAAGTACTGCATTTTGGACTCTTTTGTAGACCATGATGGACACTCCATTTCTTCTAAGGGATTCCTGCCCACAGTAGTAGATATAATGGTCATCTGAGTTAAATTCACCCATTCCAGTCCATTTTAGTTCGCTGATTCCCAGAATCAGCTGATTCCCCCATGTCCAAGGAACAGTGGCTACATGGGCACAGGAGGGCCGAGAGGAGCTACTCCACGTTCAAGGTCAGGAGGAGCAGTGGTGAGGAGATACTCCTCATCCAAGGTAACGAGCAGCGGCTGTTCTTTCCTGGAGCAGCCATGAAGAGATACCCCAAGTCAAAGGTAAGAGAAACCCAAGTAAATCAGTAGGTGTTGTGAGAGGGCATCAGAGGACAGACACACTGAAACTGTAATCACAGAAAACTAGTCAATCTGATCACACGGACCACAGCCTTATGCCTGTTAGCTTTTGCCTTATATGTTGAGATGCTCCTATGTTGTGTGCATAGACATTTACAGTTGTTATGTCTTCTTGGATTGATCCCTTGATCATTATGTAGTGTCCTGCTTTGTCTCTTATGATATTCTTTATTTTAACATCTATTTTGTCTGAAATAAGGATTTCCACTCCAGCTTTCTTTTGGCTTCCATTCGCATGGAGTATCTTTTTCCATCCTTTTACTTTTAGTCTGTATATGTCTCTAGGTCTGAAGTGGGTCTTGTGTAGGCAGCATATATATGGGTCTTCTTTTTGTATCCATTCAGTCAGTCTGTATCTTTTGGTTGGTGCAATTAAACCATTTACATTTAAGGTAATTATCAATACATATGTTCCTATTGGCATTTTCTTGATTGTTTTGGGTTTGTTTTTGTAGGTCTTTCCTTTTTCTTGTGTTTACTGGCTATGTAAGTCCCTTTAGTATTTGTTGCAAGGCTGGTTTGGTGGTGGTGAATTCTCTGAACTTCAGCTTGTCCATAAAGCTTTTGATTTCTCTGTCAATTTTGAATGAGATCTTTGCAGGGTGTAGTAATCATGGTTGTAGGCTTTTCTCTTTCAGTACTTTAAATATATCCTGCCATTCCCTTTTGGTCTGTAAGGTTTCTTCTGAAAGATCTGCTGTTAATCGTATGGGTTTCCCCTTATATTGTTGCTTTTCCCTTGCTGCTTTTAATATTCTTTCTTTGTGCTTAATCTCTGTTTGCGTGATTAATATGTTTCTTCATGTGTTTCTCCTTGGGTTCAACCTGTTGTGGACTCTCTGTGCTTCTTGGGCTTGATTGACTATTTCCTTTCTCTTGTTGGGGAAGTTTTCAACTATAATTTCTTCAAAAATTTTCTCACTGCCTTCCTTTTTCTCTTCTTCCTCTGAGACCCCTATAAGTCAAATGTTGGTGTGTTTAATATTGTCCCAAAGGTCTCTGAGGCTATCCTCAATTCTATTCATTCCTCTCCCTTTATTCTGTTCTTCAGCAGTTATTTCCACCATTCTGTCCTCCAGCTCACTTATCCAATCCTCTGCCTCAGTTATTCTGCTATTGGTTTCTTCTAGAGTATTTTTTAATTTCAGTAACTGTATTATTCATCTCTGTTTGCTTATTCTTTATTTCTTCTATGTCCTTGGTGATTGTATTAACTATGTTAAATGCTTCTTGCATTTTGTCCATTCTATTTTCAAGTTTTCAGTGCATCTTTATTATCATTATTCTGAATTCTCTTTCAGGGAGATTATTTATTCCCTCTTCATTTGTTTGGTCTTATGAGTTTCTACCTTGCTCTTTTATTTCTCTGTCTTTTCTTTTCTTTTTTTTTCTAACTTGCTCCACTTGAGGTCTCCTTTTCCCGGGCTTTAGGGTTGTATTACTTCTTCCTTTTGGCTTTTGCTCTTGGAGGGAAATGTTGGTGGGGTGGTTTGGGCTGATTTCTTGTTGGGGGTGACTTGTGCCTGTGTTCTAGTATGAGGAGGTCAAGTAGGTAAAGTCCCAGAAATACTGGGACATACACACACACTTCCACACATACAATTATAACCAAAGAGTTCTAAAGAAAAGAGTACAAGAGATTGACTTGGTGAACAAGGGAAACCAGAGGTGATATCAGCCAACTCAGTTCAGTTCAGTTCAGTTCAGTTGCTCAGTCGTGTCCGACTCTTTGCGACCCCATGAATCGCAGCATGCCAGGCCTCCCTGTCCATCACCAACTCCTGGAGTTCACTCAGACTCATGTCCATTGAGTCCACGATGCCATCCAGCCATCTCATCCTCTGTCGTTCCTTTCTCCTCCTGCCCCCAATCACTCCCCAGCATCAGAGTCTCTTCCAATGAGTCAACTCTTTGCATGAGACAGCCAAAGTAGTAGAGTTTCAGCTTTAGCATCATTTCTTCCAAAGAAATCCCAAGGCTGATCTCCTTCAGAATGGACTGGTTGGATCTCTTTGCAGTCCAAGGGACTCTCAAGAGTCCTCTCCAACACCAAGTTCAAAAGCATCAATTCTTCAGCGCTCAGCCTTCTTCACAGTCCAACTCTCATATCCATACATGACCACAGGAAAAACCATAGCCTTGACTAGACGGACCTTTGTTGGCAAAGTAATGTCTCTGCTTTAAAAGCAGAATTACCTAATGCTTGACCTGGAAATCTGAGCATGAGCAGAGGGCCAACTGTGGAATATAGCATAGAGAGCTCAACAAGTTAACTTACCTGGTGAAAGAAGAAAGAGTGAAGCAAAAAAAGGGAGAATAAAAAAGAGAGAGAAAAGAAAGAGGAGAAGGGAGGGAAAAGATAAAAAGAAGGTGTGGAGAAGAGGATTAAAAAATTAAAAAACAGAGAGAAAAGAAAAAATAGAAAAACAAAGATGGATAGATGTGGAAAAGCTTTATATATATTCAGGAATAGCTACAGTTGGAAAAAAACAGTAGGAAAATCAGTTGAATATATCAAAAGCAAAATCCAAAAAACTCATCAAGAAAAAAAGAAAAAAAAAAGTGAGAAAGAAAAAAAACGTTCTAAATGAATTTTTCTCTTTCTTTATACCTGTGGTGGATTCATTTCGATATTTGGCAAAACTAACACAATATTGTAAAGTTAAAAAAAAAAAAGAAACACAAAGAGGAAAGGCTAATATGGAGGTGGAAATATATAGGGGGACTAAACAGTGTGATTTATATGAAAAAAAAAATCTTAAAATCAATTTTTTTAACAAGGCAAACAAAGAGGAGAACTCCACAGCACCACAAAAAGCTAATGTGATGGTGGAAATATGTTGGGGAATAAGCAGTGTGATTTATAAGAAGAAAGAATCTTAAAATGATTTTATATATATATATATATATACACACATATAAACAAGAAAAACAAAGAAGAAAAACTCCACAGCACCGCCAAAGGCTAAAGTGAAGGTGGAGATATGTTGGGGGAATAAACAGTATAATTTATAAGACCAAAAAAAAAAAAAGAGAGAGAGAGAGAAGAGAAAAATAAATTTAAAAGGGTCTCAAGGTCGTCGCTCTTGGTTACGGAGTCTGCCCCTGTGGGCGCGTTTGGGTTAGTGTCCCCTGATGTCTTCCTGGTTGGGGGAGCTTGTGCCTGTGTTCTGATTGATGGAGCTGGATCTCATCTCTCTGAAGAGCAGTGCAGTGTCCAGTAGTGGGTTTTGGAGTGTCTATGGGTTAAGTATGCCTTTGGGCAGTCGTTCTAGCTTTCAAGGTGTTAGGAGCGTCTATTTCCACAGCTGCTTCAAAGCGGCCCTTTCAGCAAAACTGCAGTGCCGCCAGCCCTTACCTGTACCTGGGACCATTGCTGGTGCTCTGTGCCCCTGTCCCGCCCTGCGCTGCTGGCCGAAACTTGCTAGGTCTGTGCTTGTATGGCCCTTCTGTGCCATGGCGACTTGTGTGGGCTCCCTTCAGCCCCTAAGCCCCTCTGCGTGGCGGGGTTTTGTGCGTCTGACTCATTTCTCGAGGTCCGCCCTCTGCGTCGCGGGGTTGCGTGCACTTGGTCTCAGTTCCCCGGGCCGGCCTCTGCGTCCAGGGGTTTATGTGAACTTGTTTCATCTCACTGCCTGCACTCTTTGTCTTGGGGGTTGTTTGTTCTTCTTTTGGCTGTGCCGGGACGGTTGTGTAGCATATAGCTTTTTATATGAAACTATCATTATCATTCATTTATAAGTAACCCAAAATTTCCATTTTTTCTTTTCAACTTAGAAATCAGATGTATAAAAAACAAGCAAAAATAAAGGGGAAAAAGGGAAGATCAGAGGAGGAGGCAGAGGAATGGGAAAAAGAAATATCAGAGAAAGCACCTAGGGTGATGTTACTTTTTCTACCATGAGGTAGAGCTGTCTTTAGGTAAGAGCTCCAACTAAATTTTGACTCATTATAAGAAAGATCTTTGTGAAATTCAAGGTTGTCCAAAAAATGAAATGAACTGCCTTTTAAGAAAGTGAGTCTCTATTACAGGAGCTGTTCACACAAAAGAATGGGTGATCATAAGACAAGGACATTGCGATAAGGGATTCAAACATGAAGTAGAGGAAATTCCCTGGCTGTCCAGTGGTTAGAACTCTATGCTGCCATTGCTGAGGACCTGGGTTGAAACCCTGGTCAGGGAGTTAAGATGCCCACAAGATGCACAATGTAGCCAAAAATAAATAAATAGGTACATGGAGTAAATTATTTTTAAGATCTTTCTTACCCAGCACTCTATCATACGATTTACTATGAAGTAAGACAAATGGTGCAACAAAACTATTTTTAATTCAAGTAAATCCCCCACTGCAATAAACTTGATAGGAAATCAAGAATGCTTTATTGAAATGTAATTGTGTTAAAAATTAATAGCTTTCTTAAAACCACATTCCTAATCTTCAGAATAGAATAAACAGATGAGATAAATTTTCTCTATAGTTTATTAATAACTCAAAAGAAGAAATTTTTTCAAAAAAGAGAAGTATCCTAAACATTTTCTTTTTCTTAGTTCCTGAGTCTTTAGCACAGTTTTCCCTGATAGTTACTGATTTGGGGTTAATGGCTAGGATGTTCAAGATGTTGATGGAATCTAAAAATATAGATGCCACCACAAAACAATAAATAAATTATAATCTACTCAGCTATAGCTCAGGTAAGAATTATCCACTTTTGCCTTTACTTCTGCCCCTAGACCGTTACTCAAACCAGGCTGTTTTGCTACCCATCCTTTATATGACTTGCTAGTTTCTAGTCTCAGGAAATGAATTGCCCTCTTGGGAGACAGACTTCTCTGCATCCAAGTAGGATATGTATAAAAAGATTTGCTGCCTAAAATATTAATTACCTGTTTTAAAACACAATTCCTTTTCTCATCTGTACTGGTATCTCCCATCTTTCTGAAATCTTACTCACTTAGCAGAACTTCCTATGCTAGAGTACCACCAGAATCTTTAATCAGGTTCTGAACCTAGGGAGCCTCTGTAGACTCAACTCCTACCCCTTATTCCCAGGCTCTTCTTGGCTCTCCAGATCCTGTCTTTCTGTCCCTTCTCTTTTGAGCAGCACACCTATAATTTTTACTTAATACAATAAATAGTATTTATTGTGCTAAATGGTGTATGGATGGAATATCTGTGTTCCCTCAAAATTCATATATTGAGTCCCTAACCCCCAAGATGGTGGTATTTGAAGATGGGGCCTTGGACAGTATTTGGATTAGACCAGATCATGAGGTTGGAAACAATGATGGATTAATGGCCTTGGAAGAAAAAATCTGTCTCTTTCTCTCTCTCCCTCTCCTTTGCCTCTTTATCTCCAGATAGGAACACACCAAGTCAGGGGCCAAGTCAGGGCCAATGAGAAAATAGCTATCTACTAGCCAGGAAAAGTCCTCACCAGGGAACAACTTGATCTTGGATTTCTCAGCCTCTAGAACTATGAGAAATAATTTTTTGTCTTTTAAGCCACTCAGACTATGGTATTTGGTTTTAACAGCCCAAGACAACTAAGACAGCAAGCGTGCCAATTATATAAACTATTCTCATGTAGATCCTATGTTGCGGTATCTTGTTTGGTCATTGGGTTTGTCTCTATTTTAAATGAAGCTCTTGATGTCTATAAACTCTACAACAGCAAAGTTAATTGATTAGTCAATGATGTAATGAACATATTTCTTAAAAAAAAAATGATTAGAAGCACTACCTCTACCA
Organism: Bos mutus; assembly: GCF_027580195.1. NCBI lineage: Eukaryota > Metazoa > Chordata > Mammalia > Artiodactyla > Bovidae > Bos > Bos mutus. The sequence goes on along the minus strand of NC_091630.1, from coordinate 9,817,696 downwards.
TGAGCACAATTACAGAATCTAGAACCTCAAGTGGTATTGCTTTCATTTGAGGGCAAAATGAAATGGCGCAATTCATTCTGGTTGAGGGTAGTTTGACCAACCTATTATGAAAATCTATAACTCCAGAATTAATAAACAGATGAAATTCAAAGGCCAGTGTAAAAAATTCCAATAGAAGCACCATGTCTCTGGTTTTTAACTAATTGATATATATGTTTCCAGGTATATCACTCTGGAATGAAGGAGAACTCAGAATACAAGTATCTTTTTTTTTTTTAACCTTCTTTCTCTCCATACATCCCACTCTCTTTCCTTCCCTGCCCCCGTGACCATAAGTCTGTTCTCTATATCTGTGTCTCCACTGCTGCAGAATACAGGTATCTGTTTGCACACATCTTTATAGCCCCAGCACTCAGCACAGTTTCAGATACATAATAGACACTCAAAATAGGTTTGTTTTAGTAAGGCACTTACATTTTCTCTAGTATTTTGAATGTAACTATATTCTACTACCATCATTTCTAGCATTCTGTAAATTTCTTCATCTATTCATTCAGTAAATACTTACTTGGCACCTATTCTACTGCCAGACCCTCTCTAAGCACTGAGAATGCAGTTAACAAAATAAAATCTTTTCTGTCACATACCTTACGTTTAACTGGGAAAAGAATCACCATCAAACATATTAGAAAGTATAATATGATGTCAAGTAGTATTAAATACTACCTAGGTAACTAAAGTTGAATAAGTAAATATACTATTAAAGGTATCTAAAGTTAAAGAGATATAAAATGACAAATAGATGCTATTTTAGATAAGAGAGTGATGTTTGAGCAAGAATCTTAAGAAAGCAAGAAAGCAGGTTCTCTCTGAATAGTTGAGTAACGAGCATTCCACCAGAAAGAATGACAAATACAAAAGCTAGAAAACTTGCATATCATATGTTTGAGAAGCAGCAATTGAAACAAAATGAGCAATAAGAATGGGGAAATTAGGTCAGAATTGTGGATAGATGTCAAGTCACATGGACCTCTTAGGTGATTGTTAGGACTTGAATTTTTCTGATGGAAGTAGAGTTGATCTACAATAATACAGTAGGTTCAAGTGTCCAACACAGTAACACCATCTTTTGATACATTATACATAATTGGCTCTGTTCCCTATACTGTACATTCCTTCTTTGTAATTTGCTTAGACTCAATCATTAGCTTCTTTTAATGGCTGTCATCTATTTTGTGCCTCCTCCCACTCCCTCCCATCCTGTGGGTAACTACTAGTTTGTTCTTTGCATCTGTAACTCTACTTCTGTTTCATTCCATTTGTTTTTTAAACTGCACATAAAAGTGAAAACGTAAAGTATTTCTCTCTCTCTGACTTATCCCACTAAGCAACCATATTGTTGCAAATGGCAAGACAGTAGACAAGCACCCCTTTTTCACCACATCCTCACCAACGTCCTCAGCTTTTTATTCCTTCTGACTGAATAATATTCCACTGTGTACATATACACCACATCTTCTTTATCCATTGATCCGTTGATGAACACTCCAGTTGTTACCATATTTTAACTATTATAAATAAAACACTGAGAATCAGGGCACCCAAAGCCAGCGCTCTGTGACAACCTGGAGAGGGAGGGTGGGAAGGAGGGTGGGAGGGGTTTCAGGACGGAGCGGACCATGTATAACCTATGGCTGACTCATACTGTGTATGGTAAAAAATCATCAAAATACTGCAATTATCCTCCAATTAAAACAAGTAAAAAATTTTTTTTAATAAAACATCATGGTTCATTAAAATGAAAGTGAAAGTTGCTCAGTCGTGTCTCTTTGGGACCCCATGGACTGTATATAGCCCACTGAATTCTCTAGGCCAGGATACTGAAGTGGGTAGCCTTTCCCTTCTCCAGGGGACCTTCCCATCCCAGGGCTGGAACCAGGTCTCACACATTGCAGGCAGATTCTTTACCAGCTGAGCCACAAGAGAAGCCCATATATCTTTCCAAATTAGTATCTTCTTTTTTTTTTTTTTTTTTGATAAATACATATAAGTGGAATTTCTGGATAATATGGTATTTTTTATATAATTTTTAAAGAAATCTCTGTACAGTTTTTCATGCATGTGTGCATGCTAAGTCACTTCCATCATATCTGACTCTGTGAGACCCTACGGACTGTAGCCTGCCAGATTCTTCTGTCCACGGGATTCTCCAGGCAAGAATACTGGAGTGTGTTGCCATGCCCTCCTCCAGGGAAGTGAGGAGATCACTTCCCGACCCAGTGATCAAACCCGTGTGTCTTCCGTCTCTTGGACTGGCAGGCAGGTTCTTTTGTCTTCTGTCTCCTGGATTGGCAGGCAGGTTCTTCACTACTAGAGCCACCTGGAGAGCCCACAGTTTTTCACAGTGACTATCAATTCACATTCCCGCCAACAGTGTACAAGGATTCCCTTTTTCCACATTTTCGTCAACACTTGTTATTTCTTATCTTTTGGTGATAGCCATTTGGACATGCCTGAGGTGATATTTCATGGGCTTCCCAGGTGGAACTATGGTAAAGAACCTGCCTGCCAAAGGTTCAGTCCCTGGGCTGGGATGATTTCCTTGGGGAGAAAATGGAAACCCACTCCAGTATTCTTGCCTGGGAAATCCCATGGACAAAGAAGCCTGGTGGGCTACAGTCCATGGGGTTGCAAAGAGTTGAACACGACTGAGCAACAGAGCATGCATGCATGAGGCGCTATCTCATGCTGCTTTTGACTTGCGTTTCCCTAATGATCAGTGATACTGGACATCTTTTCATGTGCCTGTTGGCCATCTGTATGTCTTCTATAAAAAATATGCCTATTCAATTTCTCTGTTCACTTTTTAATCACATTATCTATTCTTTTATTGGGTTATATGAGTGCATGGAGTCACAAAGAGTCAGACATGACTGAGTGACTAACACTTTTTTTATATATTTTGAATATAAACTATGTATCAGACATATCACTTACAAATACCTTCTCCCATTTAGTAGGCTGCCTTTTCATTTTGTGGTGATTTCCTTTGCTATGCAAATTTTTAAGTTAAGATTATGTCCCACTTGTTTATGTTTACTTTTATTTCCTTTGAAAAAACAGATTTATAAAAAAATATTTCCTAAGACCAATGTCAAAGAGCATCCTGTTTCTACGTAATCAAGAAGTTTTATGATCTTCATAGTATTTATTAATACTTGACATTATATTATAATTAATTATTCTTTTTCTAATTCTTTTTGATGCAAAGTTAGGTTGTTTGAGAGTTTTATCATTCCTGAGGTAAGCCTGCTTAAACTTTCCTCTTAGAACTGCTTTGTAGCATCTTGTAGACTTTGGAAAGTTGTGCTTCCATTTTCACTTGTCTCAAAGTATTGTTTGATTTCCTCTTTGATATCTTCATTGACCTATTTGTTTTTTAGTAACATGTAGTTTAGCCTCCATGTTTTTGTCTTTTTTCCATTTTTTTTGTAATATAATTGATTTCATGTTTCTTACCCGTGTGGTCAGAAAGAATGCTTGATATAATTCCATTTTTCTTAAATCTATTGAGACTTATTTTGTGGCCTAACATCTATTCTATCCTGGAGAGTGTCAAGGGCACTTGAAAAGAATGTGCATGCTGCTGTTTGAGCACAGAATATCCTATAGATATCTACTTAGTCCCCGGTGTAATGTGTCATTTAAGGCTTTTGTGTCCTTATTGATTTTCTATCTGGATGATTTATCCATTGATGTAATTGGGGTGTTAAAGTCCCCTACTATTATTATTGTCAATTTCTCCTTTTATTTGTGTTAATATTTATTTTGTATACTCAAGTGCTCCTACATTAAGTGCATGTATGTTTACAGATATTATATGCTTTTTCTATCTTGACCCTTTTATCACAATCAATGCCGTAAGTCTTTTGATTGGTGCACTTAATGCATTTACATTTAAGTGATTATTGACAGGCATTGCCATTTTGCTATTTTCTAGTTGTTTTTTGTACTTCTCTGTTTCTTCTTCCTTTAGCCTCTTTTCTTTTGGTTTGATGATTTTCCTCATTGTCAAATTTGAGTTCTTTCCTCTTTGTTTTTTGTGTATCGATGATAGACTTTTGATTTGTGGTTACCATGGAGTTCATATATATCAATCTATAATTATGTCTACTTGTTTGGTGGTGATGAACTCCTACTTTTTCTTGTCTGGGAAACTAAGTCTTTTTCAATTCTAAATGATAATCTTTCTGGGTAAAATATCCTAGAGTGTAGGGCTTTTTTTCTTTCAGTACCTTAAATATTTCATGCCATTCCTTTCTGGCCTGCAAAATTTCTGCTGAAAAACCAGCTAATAACCTTATGAGGGTATCTTTATTTATGACTCTTTGTTTTTCTCTAAATTCTCTTTACCTAACTTTTGCCGTTTTAATTATGATATATCTTAGTGTGAATCTCCTTGAGTTCGTATTGTTTGGGACTCTCCGTGTTTCCTGGACCTGGATATCTGTTTCCTCCTTCAGATTAGGGAAGATTTCAACCATAATTTCATCAAATACTTTTTATGCCGCTTCCTCTGTCTTCTTCTAGGACCTCTATAGTAGGACATTTGTTGCGCAAATGTCCCTTAATCTATGCTCATTAAAAAAATGTTTTTTTACTGCTCTGATTGGGTGATTTCCATTATTCTATCTTCCAGATTATGTGTTCTTATGTACTTACAGATTTTTCTGTATCACCTGGACTGTTATTATTTCCCTCTAGTGTATTTTTTATTTCAGTTACGATATTCTTCAGCTACGACTTGTTCCTTTTTATATTTCTAGTTCTTTGTTAAAGTTTTCTCTGTTCCTCTATTATTCTCCAAGTTCAGTGAGCATTTTTATTACTATTACTTTGAAATTTTATTGAGTAAATTATAACCATTTCATTAGGGTTTTTTCCTAGGGTTTTACCTTATACTTTCATTTAGAACTTATTTCTATGTCTTCTCATTTTCTTTGAATTTCTGTTTGTCTCTATTCCAGTCTTGAAGGCTTGTCCTTGTTGAGAATGACCTTATGCAGTCCGTTTGTGACCAGTGGCTTTGGTGGGAGAGCTGGATCTGAAGAGGTCACAAGGGCCATCTTCTTCCAGGGTGCTCTGTGACTGTTGGCTTCTTGGAGGTAAGACTGGAGTCAGAGGGGCTACAGCTAAAGACAACTACAACCCAGGGTTTCTCCTGGGTTCACTGTTCATTGCTGCCCTGTTAGGGGTCAGGATCAGGGTCCAGGGCCTAGAGCTGTATTTCTGAGCTGGTTTCACTTTTCCCCGATGTGTGGCAACAGTTGTGGTCTCTGACTTGTTTTAGGCAGAGGCAGGGCACAAGGGGCTGAGCCACACTTTCAGGCTGGCTCCAGTTTCCTGGGTGCACACAATGGTGGTCTTCACCTTTGCAGAGACAGAGCAGGAGGACTGGAGCAGAAGCCCATGCAGGCTAGCGGGCCTCACGGGGGCAGTCCTGGCAGGCCAGTTAGAGCACCAGGCCGTCTTCAGTCTGCTACCTCTGCTCTCGGATGGGGAAAAGCACGTCTGTGAGCATATTTTTTGAGAGGGGAGTCTTGGTTCCTTTTGACCCTCCAGTAAACCCCACTGGTTTTCAAGCTCATTGGGAACTCATCTTCCCAATGCTAGACCCCAGTGCTGGGTGCCTAAAGAGGGGCTTGAACCCCTCATTCATTAGAGAGGATCCTCAGGCCTGTGATATCTTTCTCCTCTTCCAAGTCACCTGCCAGGGATGGATCCCAGCTAGATCTTTTATCCTCCATTCCTACCAGGCTCCATGTTGTTCTTTCTTTGTATCCTTGGTTGAAGGAAAGCATTTCTGTAGTCTTCAGGCTATTTTCAGTGAGAGTTGCTCTATGCGTAGCTGTAGTTTTGATGAGTTCATGGTGTGTGTGGGAGGGGAGGGGGGTGGGAATCTCAGGATCTTCCTCCTCTACCAACTTCATCTCACTCTCAGGACTTAAGATTTTATTAAAAGCTGTGGAAAAACTTTTGAATCAGGGAGTGAAGTGTGATTTACACTTTTAACAGATTATTCTGTTTTCCATGAGACTAGATCAGGTGAGTGGTGGTGGGTGGATAGAAGGGGATTAAGACCAGTTGGAAAGCTCTTGCTGTAGTCTTTAAGAGATGACATTGGTCTGGACCAAGTAATTTGTTGGACGTGGTGATCGAAGATGAGATTCAAAAAAATATTTTTCAGATGGGCCCAAAAGTTTTACTGGAATAAAAATATGTGGAAAAAAAAACCAAGAGGAGTAAAGGATGACTAAAGTTTATAACTAACTGTTGTGAGAAACATGATAGAGGAGCACATTTCAAGGAAAATACCATGAGCTTACTATTAGACATACGGTCTACGTAGAAAAGTTAGGCACCTGGGTAAATGGATCTGGTATACAAAAGTTGTCTAAAAGGGGTCATTTGTTATGGTCTATTGGCAGTGGGCCTGAAAGCTAGGTACAGAAAATCTTTCAAGAATTATTCATGTCAAAGCCCAAGAAGTTCAGGTAAAATGTAGACAGAGAATTGGCCCTTAAATTTGGCAAGATGTGGTAAATCACTAATGATCTTGGCAAGAGCTGTTTAAAGTGATATGGACAAAAGCCCCATGAAAGCGAGAATGAGGAAAGAAAGTGGGAAAGAAGCAGAAAGAAAGAAAACAAGTACAGACAGCTCTTTCACTTTTCCCTTGCTAAATAGGGAGCAAAAAAAAAAAAATTATCCATATTTTAACATTTTTTCTATTTATTTTTCTACTGATATGACTTTGCTACAAGTCTGAATTCTACCTGTTTATTCACCTTTATGTGACCAGATTCTAATATTCAGTGGGTACCCAATGAAAAGATTAAAAAGTCACGTGTGCTACCAAGTAACAATGCACTTTATTTATAGGGAAAATGCTAAAGAAGAAACCTCTGGGGCCCTAAACTTATAAAATGAAATATAAAGTGCTGACAGCAAAGAGTTCCTACCATGGCTGATCTTTGGTAAATCCAATACAAGGATGAACAAATTGCTTTAGATAGCATGTTTTCAAGGAAAGAGTTATGTCACTGATGAGACAGTGTCTAGAAATTGAAGCTCTTCACTATTTATTTTTTCCTTCTGCCTTTTTGAAGAGTATTAAGAGTACTCTATGAGAGAATATGGATTTTAGGGGAGAAAAGAGAATGAAACAAGAAGTGAATGTTAAATTAAGATAAGGTCTCAAAAGCACAAGTAATTTTTCAGAGCATTCTAAATGCAAGGCACTGACCAAGTTAACATGGCACATGTTCATAGAGCAAGCTTATGGTCGATAGGGCAAATCATTAAGGGAGAAACTTGATGGAATTTTAAGTTCTATAAATGGGGAAAACAGGTTGCCTCTCAAAGCAAAATTTTTGAGGCATCTAATAATCAAAGAGGCTAGACAAAGCTTCCAGCAAAGATGGTAGTTAATCTGAATCTGAAAGGATGAGTAGCAGTTGGAAATATATTAATTATGCCTTCAATATGATTCAGTTGCCCATCAGTGATTGCCACTTTCAAAGTCACTGGATTGTTTCTTTTATACTTTTCCCTGGTGAAGGATGTTCATAAAACCTATTGAGAAAAAAACAAAACAGAGAGTAGGTGATAACTACATGCTCCTTTAAGAGATGTACTGATGCTTAAGACAGGAGAAAATGCATTATTTTAATGCTACTGTGAAAACAGGAACCAAAGCATACTCTTCTTAATTTAACTGTGAGTAACCTTTTTCTCAGTTTATAGTTGTGATACTTTTTTGTCTTCACTGAATACTTTTCTTTTTGTCAGTCAGGTAATATAATCACCTCCTTTTGTGTGATAATCATAGATCATTAATTTGGTAACAGTTCCTGTCCTGTTACGCTGTTAATTGGATGTCTGTGAATCATATATCTCACAACTTGTGAAAAAAGTGACTATATGCTGGTTTTAAAAGGGCATGGATGCTGTCCTGATTTTGACTTCTGATTATTATTTTTAAAAATACTGTTTTTAAAATATAGCTTGAGTGACTTCCCTGGAGACTTAGTGGTAAAGAATCCACCTGCCAATGCAGGAAACACAGGTTCCATCCCTGGTGGGGGAACTAAGGACCCAGGTGCTGCAGGGCAACCAAGCCCATGCACTGCAGCTACTTAACCTGAGACCACAACTAGAGAGCCCACACACTCTGGAGACCACACACCACAACTAGAGAGAAGGGCACGTTCCCCAAGGAAGAGCCCGCATGACACGAGGGAAGGTCTCATGTACCAGCAACCAAGACCAATGCAGCCGAAAATTTTTTTGAGTGGACAGAAAAGAACAGTATCCAATCATACAAATGGTTACTTCTGTTGAAAGCAAAGAAGGGGTGAGTTGTGTGGATGAATGATGGTTAAAGAGAACTTAGCTTTACATATAAAGTCTCATTTCCTTTAAAAAAAAAAGACTGGAAACCAAGATGGTTAATAGTTGTTGATTCTGGAAGGTGGGCATGAGTGCTTTATTGTTCTGTGAACTTTATTTTTCTATTTCTCAAAGTAAAAATTATAATGTGTTTAAAATGAAAGAGCTACATTATCAGAACTGATGACTGGAATTTTGCTGAATGAGAAGCAAACAAGCAAAAGGTCTTTGGTATATGTAGATTTTGGCAAACGTTGTGAATCAGTAGAAGATACACGTGACCAAGCCAGTCTGGGTTCTCCTGTTGAATCTATGCAGCATTCAAATGTATTATAAAGCTCCTTCTTGCCTCAGGATCTTTGCACGTCTAAATTCATACCTTCCACTGCATATCCCACCCCTGAAGACCCACATCCAACTAGCTCTCACTCATCCTCCAGTTCAATTCAGTCTCTCAGTTGTGTCCGACTCTTTGAGACCCCATGGACTGCAGCATGCCAGGCCTCCCTGTCCATCACCAACTCCCAGAGTTTACCCAGATTCATGCCCATTGAGTCGGTGATGCCATCCAACCATCTCATCCTGTCGTCCCCTTCTCCTCCTGCCTTCAATCTTTCCTAGCATCAGGGCCTTTTCAAATGAATCAGTTCTTCACATCAGGTGGCCAAAGTATTGGAGTTTCAGCTTCAACATCAGTCCTTCCAATGAATATTCAGGACTGATTTCCTTTAGGATGGACTGGTTGGATCTCCTTGCTGTCCAAGGGACTCTCAAGAGTCTTCTCCAGCAATCATCCTCCAGGTCCCAATTCAAACACCACTGCCTGGAGAAGTGTCCCAACCCCACCACCACCCACCACATCAGTTACTGCTATTCACTTGTGTTTATTTGTTCGTGTTCTTTCTCCCTCACTAGAGTCTATATTCCATGGGGGAAATTTTCCAGTTTCTCAAATCAAACTCCTTGAAGTCACACTTGTCACCTTTCTTTCCATCACCTCCCATATTCAGTTGTCAGAAATCCTATTGACTCCACCTGAAAAGATATCCAAAATCTGCCCCCTTCTCACCACTTTTATCACTACTAATGTACTCCAAGCCACCACCTCTGTCTACCTGCCTTCTTCCACTCCTGACTCTTACAGACCTTCCTCCACCAAGAAGCCAGGGGAATCCTTTGGAAGCAAGTCAGAAATACCACTTCTGTACTTCTGACACCCACAAAATGAAATGCAGAGTCCTTACCTTGGCCCTGCTGACTCTCAGTTCTCATCCACACCCTGCCTTTCCTCTCCCTTCTTTCTCACCAGCCTTCAGCATCCACCAGCCACCAGCCTGGCACTTAGCCTTGGCACTCGACCTCTCTACTGCCTGGAGCCGTTCCCCTTGCAGGGACTCACAGTGCTTGCCCTCACTTCATTCCGCTTGCTACCCAAGAGTCATGTTTTCAGACACCATCCCTACAGTCCCTTCATCCTGCTTTGTCTTCAAAATTCTTATCCCTACATGCTATATTTCATAAATGGCTGTTAATTAGTCAGTTATTGGTCTTTGATCACTAGAGTGCCTCAACTCTATGGGAGCAAAAACTTTTGTCTCCTGCTGTATTCTCAATGCCTTGAAGAAAGCCTGGCATATAGTATAAATGCAGAAGATAGTTGGAACTCCCCTGGTGGTCCAGCGGCTAAGATTCCTCACTCACAGTGTGGGGGCATCCAGGTTCAATTCCCGGTCAAGGCCCACGTGCCATAACTAAAAGACCCTGCATGCCACAGTTAAAACTTGGCTCAGCTAAACAGCAAATTAATAAATAAAAACATAGAAAGTAGTTGTTGGAATACCCTTTTAACTGAACAAGGAAAAATAGCTTGCCTATCTTAGTAGAAATAGCTTGTCTATTTTAGTAGAACTTATACTCTTCAGAAGCATGGTTGGAACATAAACTCTCAATAAACATTTTTGAATGAATGAAGTCAATGTCAATGTCAAGAATAAGAATGAGAGAGCTTTTCCCTCTATTAGGATTACCTGCCAATGATGGTCAGTTATTCTGATAGTGAAAAATGTAAGAAGTCTATGAGAAAGGAACAGAGGGTCTTTGGTGGCATTAGAGAACAAATGTAGAAGAATGAAATTATCTAGGGAGAGTAAAAGTGTGCAGAAAATTTAGGAAGGGAACTAACATTTATTGTTACAATTGTACTCAGAGTATTCCAGACATAGCAGTAGACTCATAAAAATGTACATATTCTCAAAGCTCTGTGAGATAGATGTGATAGGACCTATTTTACAGAGAAAGAAACAGGCTTGGACAGGTTAATTAAAATGAGGTTACAAATCTAACAGTTGGAGACTATCTGATCAGTACACTGTCGAAAACCAGCTTTAGGAACTGTTCTCTAAGTTTTAAAAGCATTTTTATCTGCAACAATATTTTGCACTAAATCAGCATGCACCAAATATTTGTTGAATGAATGAAAGATCATGTCACAAACAACTATTCTAAAGGTAGATAGAAACGCAAAGGGGAAAAAAGGAGGTTGGTAGTGAATTCTTTTAAAGAATTCTATTCTTTCAAAACCAAAATACACTTGGTAGGAAAATAAGAAAAGAGAACTTGCCAAAAGATTAATTGAGAATGTGGTCTAATCATCTTCCAGAGCATTAAGCCAACCTAAACAGAAAGGTATTTTCAGCTTTGAAGAGTTGTTCTTATGCATGCAGAATTATAAATGGCGTAATTTTCCCTATATCTCCATAATTAACAGAGTATTTATTGATCAGCACAAAGCACACAGTCTCTGGAGACATGATTTGTGTGAGCGCTTAGCTTTTTGAAAGCTTAAATCACTGTAGTCAGTATTAAAAAATGAACTGATAGTAAATGTGGTATAATTAATCCACCTATTCTATTTGCACATGAACATCTTTTCATGCTAAATATCTCATTCATTTAGGAGAGAATACAAATGTGTTACAATGACAGAATAAAAAATAAATTGGAACTTTTATTTTCCCTGCGATATTCCTTGTCTTTAACTTACTCAGATTTCTGACATACTGTGCAAGTTTAAAATCCTTCTCAACTTCTTTTTAATTTTTTTTAATTTTATTTTATTTTTAAACTTTACATAATTGTATTAGTTTTGCCAAATATCAAAAATTACAGGTGCAGAGAACAGTCTACACAGAGGATGCAGGTAACAGTCTGGGTCCCCTAGGAAGCACGTGTGCTCACGCTGGCCTGTTTCTCCCCGTGGTTCTCCAGCAAGTTCTGCTCTGTATCACTTGATTGTCACCTGTAGGCTGCACCTCCAGGCCTCTTGCGGCAGGTTTCTTACTCGGCTTGGACAATAGCGCAGTGCTGGTGGAAGGGCGAAAGAAAGAAGGAAGCCAGGATGTGTCTCCCTGCGCGTCTCTGCCCAGGTGGTCTCAGGACCGAGCCAGCACCTGCCCCTCCTTTGTGCCTGCAGCCAACTCCAGACCTTTCTGCCTGGTGACTCTGGCCCCTGAACTCTAATAACACTATATCCCGTTGCGGTCCAGGCCAGAGGTGATCATCTCCTTGTCCGCTTCACTATCACCTGCTGCCTTCACCGTTGTTCATTTCCTGTGTAATCAATCCCTGAATTAAAAATCCATTGTTCTGAATAGTTGAAGTGGTTAGTGTTTCTCTGATTATCCCCAACTGATAGAATACCCTTGAGAGGAGGGACCTAGTTTGCTTTATCACTGCTATATCCTAGTACCTGGGAGGGAAAGTATAAGGTATGCATTAAGTAATCAATTAAAATATGCTAAGTGAATGAATAGAAAATGCATCCTTTAGTTAGTAGTTTTCAAAGTTTATCAAGCATCAAGCCACCTAGAAGCTTTTTTTTATAACATATACGGTCATCTTTTTACATCCTGCTTTCCCAAGTTTCTGATTCAGTAGGTTCAGGAAGACGCACCAAAGCTTACATTTCTCATAAGTTTCCAGGTGACGTTGATGTTGCTAGTCCAGGTACCACACTTTGAGAACCAGTACTTTAGTTCATGAAGTATCCTGCTTATAAACTAACCAGAATATACACATTAGAGTAAAAAAAAAAAAAAAATCAAAGAGCACTAGCATTTCTCATTAGTGATTTGGCAATCACCTTCAAATACTTTAGCCATATTAAATTTTTGATATGAAAGCAAGCAGTTCTAATATCTTCCTAACCTTTTACGAGGAGTGGTCATTACCAGTCAATTAAGCCCTTTTAAAAAAAACCTTATTTTAATTTTTCACTTGATCCTTTCTTTTTAAGTCAAATTCTGAAGAAGGAATGGCCATAAAATAGATTATAAAGCTCAGAACTCTTGTTCTTTTATATAAAGAGCACGAGGAAAATAAGTTTCACAAATCAATACTTACACATCCCACAGTTCTCGTGGAGGAGTAGAAGAATTTGCATTCATCTTGCCCTGTGGGAGCACCAAAATTGCAAATAGCTGTTGAACAACCATTGATAAGAGGACATTGGATGCCTCCAAAAAAATAAACCCATGTCCAAGAACAAAGAAGAAGCCACAAGAAGAGTAGGAGGAGCATCAACATGATAAAATCAAATCCTATACCCACTGCTGGGTGACCCACAGACTGGAAAACAGTGGCACTAAAGAAGTTCTTGCACTGTCTTGAAGGTTCTAGGCCCCCATCTGGCTTCTCGCCCTGGGATCTGGCAGAGGGACTGGGAATCCCCAGAGAAACTGTCTTTGAAGGCCAACAGGATTGGATGACAGGACTTCCACAGGACTAGGGGAAGAGGAGACTCTACCCTTGGAGGGCACAAACAAAACCCTGTGTGCACCAGGACCCAGGGGAGAGGAACAGGGACCCCACGGGAGACTGAGCCAGACCTCCTTGTGAGTGCTTGAGGGTCTCCTGCAGAGGCGTGGGCTGGCAGTGCCCACTGAGGGCACGGGGCTCCAGCAGCAGCATTCCTGGGAGATGTGTCTCAATATAAGTCCTCTTGAAGGTTGCTATTAGCCCTACCACAGAGCCTGTGGACTCCAGGATTGGGTCAACCTCAGGCCAAACAACTAACAGGGAGGGAGCCCAGCCCCACCCAGCAGCACACAGTAGGATTCAAGTTTTACTGAGCACAGCCCTTCCCACCAGAGCAAGACTCAGGTTTCCCTCCATTCTTTAACTCCATACAAAAACATAAAGTCAAAATAGAGGAAAGACCTAAATGTGAGACCAGATGCTGTAAAACTCCCAGAGGAAAATATAGGCAGAACACTCTTTGACATATACCACCGTGACATCTTTTTCAATCCACCTCCCAGAATAGTGAATATAAAAGCAAAGATAAACCAAGGGGAGTCTCAGTTCAGTTCAATCATTCAGTCATGTCCAACTCTTGGACTGCACTACACCAGGCCTCCCTGTCCATCACCACCTCCCGGAGCTTGCTCAAACTCATGTCCATCAAGTCGGTGATGCTATCCAACCATCTTCTCTTCCATAGTCCCCTTCTCCTCTTGCCTTCAATCTTGCCCAGAATCAGGGTCTTTTCCAGTGAGTCAGCTCTTTGCATCAGGTGGCCAAAGGACTGGAGCTTCAGCTTCAGCATCAGTCCTTCCAATGAATATTCAAGGCTGATTTCCCTTCAGATTGACTGGCTTGATCTCCTTGCAGTCCAAGGGACTCTCAAGAGTCTTCTCCAACACCACAGTTCAAAAGCATCAATTCTTGGGAGCTCAGCTTTCTTTATAGTCCAACTCTCACATCCATACATGACCACTGGAAAAACCATGGTTGTGGTTTAGTAGCTAAGTTGTGTCTGACTCTTGTGATTCCATGGGCTTTAGCCTGCCAGGCTCCTCTGTCCATGGGATTCTCCAGGCGAGAATATTGGAATGAGTTGCCATTTCCTTTTCCAAGGGGATCTTGTCGACCCTTTGACTACATGAACCTTTGTTGGCAAAGTAATGTCTCTGCTTTTTAATATGCTGTTTAGGTTGGTCATAGCTTTTCTTCCAAGGAGCAAGAGTCATTTAATTTCATGGCTGCAGTTACCATCTGCCATGATTTTGGATCCCAAGAAAATAAAGTCTGTCACTGTTTCCACTGTTTTCCCATCTAGTTGCCATGAAGTAATGGGACCAGATTCCCTGATAGCTCAGATGGTAAAGAGTCTGCCTGCAGTGCTGGAGACCCAGGTTCAATCCCTTGGTCAGGAAGATCCCCTGGAGAAGGAAATGGCAACCGACTCCAGTATTCTTCCCTGGGAAATCCCATGGATGGAGAAATCTGACAGGCTACAGTCCGTGGGGTTGCAAAGTCAGACACAACTGAGTCACTTCACTTCACTTCACTTCAATGGGACCGGATGCCATGATCATAGTTTTTTGAATGTTGAGTTTTAAGCCAACTTTCTCACTCTCCTCTTTCCATTTCATTAAAAGACTCTTTAGTTCTTCTTCATTTTCTGCCGTAAGAGTGGTGTCATCTGCATATCTGAGGTTATTGTTATTTCTCCCAGCAATCTTGATTCCAGCTTGTGTTTCATCCAGTCCAGCATTTCACATGATGTACTCTGTATACAAGTTAAATAAGCAGGGTGACAATATACAGCCTTGATGTACTCCTTTCCGGATATGGAACCAGTCAGTTGTTCCATGTCCAGTTCTAACTATTGCTTCTTGACTTCTCAGGAGGCAGGTCAGGTGGTCTGGTATTCCCATCTCTTGAAGAATTTTCCACAGTTTATTGTGATCCACACAGTCAAAGACTTTAGCATAGTCAATGAATACGAAGTAGATGTTTATCTGGAATTCTCTTGCTTTTTCTATGATCCAAGAATGTTGGCAATTTGATCTCTGGTTCCTCTGTCTTTTCTAAAACCAGCTTGAACATTTGGAAATTCTCGGTTTATGTACTGTTGAAGCCTGGCTTGGAGAATTTTGAGCATTACTTTGCTAGCATGCAAGATGACTGAAACTGTGTGGTAGTTTGAACAATCTTTGGCATTGCCTTTCTTTGGGATTGGAATGAAAACTGACCTTTTCCAGTCCTGTGGCCACTGCTGAGTTTTCCAAATTTGCTGGCATATTGAGTACAGCACTTTCACAGCATCATCTTTTAAAATTTGAAATAGCTCAACTGGAATTCCATCACCTGTACTAGCGTTGTTTGTAGTGATGCTTCCTAAGGCCTACTTAACCTCACTTTCCAGGATGTCTGGCTCTAGGTGAGTTATCACATCATCATGGTTATCAGGGCCATTAAGATTTTTTTGTATAGTTCTATGGGAAATAGATGGGGAAAGAGTGGAAACAGTGTCAGACTTTATTTTTTGGGGCTCCAAAATCACTGCAGATGGTGACTGCAGCCATGAAATGAAAAGACGCTTACTCCTTGGAAGGAAAATTATGACCAACCTAGATAGCATATTCAAAAGCAGAGACATTATTTTGCCAACAAAGGTTCGTCTAGTCAAGGTTATGGTTTTTCCTGTGGTCATGTATGGATGTGAGAGTTGGACTGTGAAGAAGGTTGAGTGCCGGAGAATTGATGCTTTTGAACTCTGGTGTTGGAGAAGACTCTTGAGAGTCCTTTGGACTGCAAGGAGATCCAACCAGTCCATTCTGAAGGAGATCAGCCCTGGGATTTCTTTGGAAGGAATGATGCTAAAGCTGAAACTCCAGTACTTTGGCCACCTCATGTGAAGAGTTGACTCATTGGAAAAGACTCTGATGCTGGGAGGGACTGGGGGCAAGAGGAGAAGGGGACAACAGAGGATGAGATGGCTGGATGGCATCACTGACTCGATTGACGTGAGTCTGAGGGAACTCTGGGAGTTGGTGATGGACAGGGAGGCCTCACGTGCTGCAATTCATGGGGTCGCAAAGAGTCGGACAAGACTGAGCGACCAATCTGATCTGACCTGATGTTTTCTTGCCACCTCTTCTTAATATCTTCTGCTTCTGTTAGGTCTATACAGTTTCTGTGTTTTATTGTGCCCATTTTTGCATGAAATGTTCCCTTGGTATCTCTAATTTTCTTGAAGAGATCTCTAGTCTTTCCCACTCTATTGTTTTACTCTATTTCTTTGCATTGATCACTTAAGACTGCTTTCTTATCTCTCCTTGCTATTCTTTGAAACTCTGCATGCAAATGGGTATATCGTTCTTTTTCTCCTTTGCCTTTCACTTTTCTTTTTTTTCTCACCTATTTATAAGGCCTCCTCAGACAAACATTTGGCCTTTTTGCATCTCTTTTTCTTGGAGATGGTTTTGATCACAGCCTCCTGTTCAATGTTACAAACCTCTGTCCACAGTTCTTCAGGCACTCTGTCTATCAGATAATCCCCTGAATCTAGTGACTTCCACTGCATAATCATAAGGGATTTGATTTAGGTCACACCTGAATGGTCGAGTGGTTTCCCCTACTTTCTTCAATTTGAGCCTGAATTTTGCAATAAGGAGTTCATGATCTGAGCCACAGTCAGCTCCTGATCTTGTTAAAAACAAGGAAGTCTAGCCATTTGTGACAGCGTGGTTGGATCTTGAATGCATCATTCCAAGTGAAATAAGTCATACAGATTAATACTATATGATCTCACTTATATGTGGAATCTTAGAAAAGCTCATAGAAAATTAAATCAGACTGTGGTTACCAGAGGCAGGGAGGAATGGGAGGAAGGAGGTCAAAAGGTATAAACTTCCATTTATAAAATAGGTATGAGGGAAGTAACATGATGACCGTGATGCATGTGAAAGTCAGGACAGTAAGTTCTGAGTTCTCATCACAAGAATGTTTTTCTTTTCTTCTTTCTTTTTATTGTGTCTATATGAGAAGATGGATGTTACTTTAACCTATTGTAATTATTTCATAGTATCTGTCAACTCAAACCCTCATGCTGTCTTCCTTAAACTTAGCAGTGTGTGTCAATTATTTTTCAATAAAACTGGAAAAAAAATCATGAAAAAGATAGAACCTATTTTCTGAGGACATTCTAGTTAAAGCATTTAGGTTTATGAAGTATGCAAGTACTTCAAATGATTCTGGTTAAAAAACATTAGATGATGGATAGATAGCTAGGTCAAATGTGGCAAAATGTCAATAACTGCTGAAATTGAAGAAGTATACACAAAATTTTTTAAATACTATGACTGTAACTCTTAGATGAAATTTATTTCAAATAAATTTGGCTATCTCAAAATAAATACTTTTTAAAAATTGGCATTTCAAACACTATAAGGTGAGGTAGAACTCTGATGCATATGATCTAGTTATCATCAAAGTAGAATATATATTAATAATTAATTAATTCTTTTATGTCTTAATTCCATATTTTATTTCAGGGAGACAGACAATAAACTAAAAATAAATAAATAGATATAAAAATGGCAAAATTACCAATTTAATGGAGAAAAGTAATGAAGGGATGAGAGGAAGTTGAGAGTGGTTATATTTTAAACGGGGTAGTCAGAGTAGACCTTACTCCTAATGTCTTGCATAAAGATCTGAAGAAGTGCAACAGGAGAACGTTACAGGAAGAGAGAAATCAATGGAATTCTGGTGAATGTTTAACAACGATCTCACCATGGAATCAAGCGATCTGATTTTCAGAGATTGCCAATTTCCTTGGTGTAAATACTCCCACTCTGGCTCCCTTCTGCCGACCACCGGTTTAACACCTGGCTAGCACAGTTCCTAACAACTTGACAAGTGACTCACAGGCCAGCAGCAGCTAACCCTGAACACGACTGAGAAAATAAACAGCAGGTACAGAAGGCTGGAGGCAGAAGATACATACATGCCGTACGCATGCCTTGCTTAAAGCTAATGCAAGCAGAGTCAAAGTGAGCCCAGGGCAGGCCTTTAGAGAGGTTTAGAAAAGATACAAGAGACTTGATTGTGTAGGGCCTGGTGGGGACTTTCATTCACAGAGAGCCGAGGATTTTGATCAGGGAAGTGACATGGTCTGACATTTACTTTAACGAGATCCCTGAGGCTGCTATCACGGAGAAGGACGGCAGGCAAGGGGAGTGGAAAGGAGACTCCGTTAAATTAACAGAGGAGAAACGATAGTGCCTAGGACTGGGCTCCGAGCGATGCGAGTTGCAAGAAATAAGGTAAATTAGGATATATTTTCAAGTAGAGCTCACAGACTCTGCTCGTGGATTGGACGAGGGATATGAGGGAAAGAAAGGGGTCAGAGATGATGGAAAGGGTTTTGAATTGATTTGCCAAAAGGGTGGAGTTGACATTTATAGAGAAAGGAAAGGCTGTGAGAGGTGCAAGTTTGAGGAAATTTGAGTACACACACCTTGAATTTGTCCACTTAACAATTATTAGCCCACTAAGCAGTTATCAGTCCACTGAATTATATCAGAACACATATAGGGTAGCAGTAGGTTAGGAGTCAGCACAGATCAAGAGGCAGTTCTCACCAGTTCTGTGCCCATGAAACCCACTGATACACTGACTTCTCTCTTCCCTTTCTTCTTCTTCTATGGAGTTCTGCAAATTCCTATAGGCTGTATTTCAATGGAAACTAATGCAGCCAACTTCTTCTAAACAGATTTACAAAAGTAGAAAGTTTAAAATGGATGTTCCCTCTTGCACAAACTAATTTTCTGAGGAAATTGGAAAGGAAATATTTGAGCTATTTATATTTTTGGCCAATCATAATTGAGTAGTATGGAGGGGACAGATGTCAGCTAAAAATCAACTACCACCACACCTAGACAATTCTTTTTCTTTCAGTGGTATTCTAAACATTGTTTTGAAAATTTTCAGTTCTACATAGCATTGTATTTTTATTTTTTTGAAAATCAGTGAATAGAGTGAAAGTACCGGTGGTAAAATATGTGCATATTAGGGCAAGTGGCAGACATTTTATAATGGAATTGATAAACACATGTTTTAAAACAGAATATTTCCCCTCTGGAAATTAAAAAAAAAAAAAAAAAGCTATTTACCCAGCTAGAAGGCTTGAGAGATGATCAGCTGTGACTAGAGAGGAAAGAATGCCAAGTTTCTAGCATGCGTATGCACGTTTCTTTTGCTTATAATTAATAGCCCGTGCTTTCTAAGTTTTTGGAAAGCAGCTCGAAGCCTACCCAGGTAATGCCTTCTGACAACGTTTTAAAGATCAGTTATGTCATATGGCTGCCTTTTAGAAAAAAAGTCATAATGCATAGCTGTGCCATATGGCAGCTCTGAAGAATCAGCCGGCTTGGACAGACATTCATTGGATAAGGTCCCACAGCACTTGGGAAAGAATGTAGTCCTGTTGCCAAAATGTGGCCTTTGTTAATCTCCTAACTATTATTGTGCAGAAACCAATTCATCTGTATTAATTATAAACAAATTTTAATTACTTCAGTAAAAGCCCATTATACTGATATCTGATGCCAAACAAGCTGTATTAACTCTTTGTAAGTCTCCAAAGCAAACACTAGGTGTTGGAATGTAGGTGTTTTATATGAGGCGGGAATTTCTCTCACCGAGTGTAAAAATGCAGTTCTGACATTTAGTTTTCCACTTCTTTTAAGAGATCCCATGATGCTTTTGCTTTTCACAGGCCATATCAAAAGGCAGCTGATGCATGTAAATTGTGAAAAGCAGATTATTCTTAATGAGAGTATTTGAGTGCACTTTATATTCTTTTGCTAAGATTTAAAAGTTTGAGTTTTTTTAAGGGCGTTCCTCATTGTAAGGCAATGATTTGCAGTGACGCAAAGCAACCTCACAAAGTGTGGCCTATTCTTGTGAAACACCCATCAGCCCGTCGTCCCTGAGAGCCCTCTGGACAATTTGAGAACACATGTATACTATGTGTCAAAGTATAATGTCCTTTAAAAACATGAAAAATCAAATCGCTAGTGTGTTTCATGGCAGCAGCTTGGCCAAGAAAGCCGGCCGGTCTTTCCCGCACAGAAACGGTCTGGTTTGCGGATCACACATGGTAGCTCCAGCGTGCGCAGCCATTGGGGTTGGGTGGGAGCCAGCTTCCAGGCTCATCTGTGTGCAGCAGCGCTGGAACCATCTTCCCATTCAGTCTCACTAATGTGTAGTTATATTTTATTAGGCCCACCACTGAAAGTTTCTCTTCCTCTTAGAAATCATTCCTTTTGGAATTCGTATCACTCCTTGGACCTAAAAAGTTAAACAGTTTTAAACAAATAGAATCACATCCTGCCTTCTTTCTTCATTAGACTTTGAAGTTTCTCATGTAAACTTCCTATTATTTTTCCCTCTTTTTATACAACAGAATAATTTATTTTTGTAACCATAATGAGTAAATTCTAGAAAGCACTCTCCTCTATCAATTTTCATTGGTGGACACATGGCAAATAGCCTCAGACCATGTCATAAATGTAATATGATTGTAGAGTTGGCTGAGGACAGAAATGGATGAACATTTAAGTGAAACCAATTATCTCAAGAGTTGCGATTTGCATGTGTGTCGACAAATTAGATATATTACATAACTGAAGGTTTGTCGAGATTTTTCTTCTTCTCAGAAGGCCATAATTGTAAATTCCTCTCATATCCATGGGAAATTTTTATGTCACCTGTGAAGTCATAGAAATTTTAATATGCATAGTCATAGAAATTTTAATATGCAAAGCACCATAGATGTTTTTTAGAACAATCTCCTTCATGGTACAGATGAGGTAATAAAGGCATAGAGTAAAATGGTCCAGGGTCACAAAGCTAGATAATGACCAAGTGGAAACATATTTTTCATCTCCCCATCACATATTATTTCCATTATACTATGCTCATTTCAGATATTGTCAATCAAGAGAGAATAAATTTACCTTAAGCAATGAAAACAAAGTAAAATAATGACCATAAACTGCAGAGACTGGACAGATGTAAATTAGTTACATATATTTTCAGCCACTATGGAGATTGATCTCATCAATTTGGCCATATTAGCCACACAAGGTTACATATCATGCTGGGTGGATGTTGGGAAGGGAGTGAGTGAAGTTAGGGAGCCTAGGAAGAAGGGCAAGGTTTTCTGCGTCCTGGTACATAGGACTCTCCAACGAGTTTATCATTAGGTCAGAATTACTTCATTTCTCCACAAGTCTGAAGAAAAAGAAAATTTCAGCATAAAATACATCTTATAAATTATTAACCCCAACACTATCATAGTCATAATTATAAATTAGCAAATTCTATAAATTAGAAATTAGAATAAAATAGGAAACTCTTGGCTTAGGGTAGATAAATAAAGGACAATCATATTCTAGAGAATATGTGTGCTCTGGATGCGGATCTTGTCCTAGGTCACGTCACCCACCGAGTCCTGACTGGGGGACTAGCAAGACCTAGACCTGAGGATTTTGTCACGCATCCATCAATTGTGAGAGCTTAACCAGGGATTCATTTACTCAAATCAAATGTGCTGTGACCCTGCCTCCTCGGGTCAGACAACCAAAAATTAGGCCCCCTTGTAGAAATCATAAAACAGTTATGAGTATTCATTTTTAAATAGCACCTTTTTAATCTAACCTTGAAGGGATTTATAAACATCATCACTCCTAATCCCTGTAGTACATCAGCCTAATTAGGAACCGAGACAGTAAAACACGGATCCTGGTATTCTAAATACCAAAATGATGAAATTATATTTAATTCTGAAAAACACATAGCCTGTGAGTTTCTGTACCTGTGATGGCTGGCTGATGACTCAAAATGTCACATGCTATTTCTTGCAAAGATTTTTCCTCTTTTTCCCAACCTCAGGGAGGGTTTCTGTTTGCTTTGGGTAATGTGGTCTTAAAGAACAATGACCAGAGGTGGGGATGAGGGTGACAATAAGATAAGCAGGACAGGGCAAGGGCAGGAGACAAAATATATAATATGCACATAAGGCATATTCTACCCATTATACACCTGAGTGTTTGTATTAATATTATAAATATATAAATATTATATATGTATTTACATATTTATATGTGTTTAACGTATTTGCTTATATTTATTTTTGTATGGTAAAGAATCCACCTGCCAATGCAGGAGACATAGGTGGGAGATGCGGGTTCAATCCCTGGGTTGGGAGGATCCCCTGGAGGAGAAAATGGCCACTCACTCCAGGTTTCTTGCCTGGGAAATTCCATGGACAGAGGAGACTGGTGGACTACAATCCATGGGGTCATAGAATCAGACATGACTTAACAACTGAGTACACACATACACACATACACATATATATTTTTTTATATATCTATGTTATGTATTTTAAGGCAGAGAAACCAGAGATCAAATCACCAACATCTGCTAGATCATTGAAAAAGCAAGAGAGTTCCAGAAAAACATCTATTTCTGCTTTATTGACTATGCCAAAGCCTTTGACTGTGTGGATCACAATAAACTGTGGAAAATTCTGAAAGAGATGGGAATATCAGACCACCTGACCTGCCTCTTGAGAAACCTGTATGCAGGTCAGGAAGCAACAGTTAGAACTGGACATGTAACAACAGACTGGTTCCAAATAGGAAAAGGAGTATGTCAAGGCTGTATATTGTCACCCCACTTATTTAACTTATATACAGAGACATCATGAGAAATGCTGGGCTGAAGGAAGCACAAGCTGGAATCAAGATTGCCGGGAGAATTATCCATAACCTCAGATATGCAGATGACACCACCCTTATGGCAGAAAGTGAAGAGGAACTAAAAAGCCTCTTGATGAAAGTGAAAGTGGAGAGTGAAAAAGTTGGCTTAAAGCTCAACATTCAGAAACCTAAGATCATGGCATCCGGTCCCATCACTTCATGGCAAATAGATAGGGAAACAGTGGCTGATTTTATTTTTCTGGGCTCCAAAATCACTGCAGATGGTGACTGCAGCCATGAAATGAAAAGACGCTTACTCCCTGGAAGGAAAGTGATGACCAACCTAGTTAGCATATTCAAAAGCAGACACATTACTTTGCCAACAAAGGTCCGTCTAGTCAAAGCTATGGTTTTTCCTGTGGTCATGTATGGATGTGAGAGTTGGACTGTGAAGAAGGCTGAGCGCCAAAGAATTGATGCTTTTGAACTGTGGTGTTGGAGAAGACTCTTGAGAGTCCCTTGGACTGCAAGGAGATCCAACCAGTCCATCCTAAAGGACATCAGTCCTAGGTGTTCATTGGAAGGACTGATGTTGAAGCTGAAACTCCAATACTTTGGCCACCTGATGTGAAGAGCTGACTCATTTGAAAAGCCCCTGATGGTGGGAAGGATTGGGGGCAGGAGGAGAAGGGGACGACAGAGAATAAGATGGTTGGATGGCATCACCAACTCAGTGGACATGATTTTAGGTGAACTTCGGGAGTTGGTGATGGACAGGGAGGCCTGGCATGCTGTGGTTCATGGGGTTGCAAGGAGTCAGACACGACAGAGCAACTGAAATGAACTGAAATGAACTGATACCTATTGTGCATATAAATATACACAAAAATATTTATTATATACTCTGGCTTGGAAAATCCCATGACAGAGAAGCTTGGTAGGCTGCAGTCCATGGGATCGCTAAGAGTCGGATGCAACTGAGCGACTTCACTTTCACTTTTCACTTTCATGCAGTGGAGAAGGAAATGGCAACCCACTCCAGTATTCTTGCCTGGAGAATCCCAGGGACAGGGGAGCCTAGTGGGCTGCCGTCTATGGGGTCGCACAGAGCCAGACACGACTGAAGCGACTTAGCAGCAGCAGCAGCAACATATATTATAAAACATAGTATATAATATACATTTGTTATAACATACAATAAATATAAATATTAAATATATATTATAAATATCGTATACATAAAATATATTATATTATATATTATAATTGTTATAACATACAATAAATATAAATATTAAATATATATTATAAATATCGTATACATAAAATATATTATATTATATATTATATGTACATAAAATAGTATAATAATATTATATAAATATATTTATAAATATATCTAAATATAAAATTTGATTATAACATTATATTAGAAGTATATTCAGAAGTGTAATATAAATAAATATATTAAAATATATTATCTATATTATACATATAACTATATTATAAAATATTTATATATATTTATATGTGCTTAGTTGTTCAGTTGTGTCTGACTCTTTGTGACCCCGTAGACTGTAGCACCAGGCTCCTCTGTCCACGGAGATTCTCCAGGCAGGAATACTGGAGTGGGTAGCCTTTCCCTTCTCCAGGGGATCTTCCCAACCCAGGGATCCAACCCAGGTCTCCCGCATTGCAGGCGGATTCTTTACCAGCTGAGCCACCAGGGCAGCCCAATCATGACGATAAGCAGCTAAAGATACAGAGGGTATATAAGCTCCCCACTATTAACATTTGGGTTAAGTAATTCTTTGTTTTGAGAGGCTGTCCCGTGGGGTGCAGGAAGCTCAGCAGCATCCCTGTCCTCTTCTCCCTGGATCTCAACACCACACCCCCTCACAGTTTCCTCTCGCTATCGTTGCCGGTGTTTTAACCGTGGTCTCTAGACACGGCCAAACATCCCTTGAGAGGCATAATTAACCCCGACTCGAGAATTGCGGGTATAGAGATATAACCCAGAGAACGGGTGCACCGAACCGCATAAAGGCTGCCCGCCACTCCCTGTCCTGACCCTGTCCATCGCTCGCAGGGCCTAGCCCTTGTTCTCTCACTCAACTTTGCTTCACAATGGTCAGTGAGCAGTCTCCATCGTTTCTCGGCGCTGGCGTAGCCAGTTGACATGTATATTTTTTCTAATGAAGGATCCATCCACCAGGCTGTTTTCATAGAAGAGGCTGTCACCTGTGGGGGCGGGGAGGGAAGAGAAGGAAAAAGGGAAACGCGCAATTTAAAAGAGTATCCTATGCTAACAGTAAAATAGTCCATATTCCACATGGAGAATCAAAGGCATGATCTGAATGAAGACAGAGCATCTCAGAGCAGGAAACAGCAGAGAGGGCATGTACTGGGAGCTGGCAGATTGCCTCTCAACTGGAAGG
Organism: Bos mutus; assembly: GCF_027580195.1. Lineage (NCBI taxonomy): Eukaryota > Metazoa > Chordata > Mammalia > Artiodactyla > Bovidae > Bos > Bos mutus. The sequence goes on along the minus strand of NC_091630.1, from coordinate 9,792,246 downwards.
TAAACTGCAGACATGCAGGAGCAAAGACTGAAGATAGAACACCTGCCCAAAGCAGACCCCTCGAATTTCACTCAGCCTCCACTAAAGAACATCCTTCCTTTCCTATAGCAAATGTGTTCATTTTAATCAATTGACATCTGTATTGTGTAAAACCAAGTTGATAAAAAAAAATACGACATGCCTTAAGAATAAATTTTGTCTCATTTCACATGTTCTATACAATTATCCCCTTCCCCCACTTACCATATCCCTCCTCTTGGGTCTGTCCCACATGATGTCTTACAATTGGGCCTTGGAAGCTTGAAAGTTACAGCCAAAAGCCGCAAGAAAATGCCATGAAATTGGCAGTGTGCATTGTGGAAGGAGCCAGAGCATCTGCTTTCGAGCGAGGCTATGAAACTGAGCCATGGGGGAAGAAAGGCTATTAGGCCATGAGCAGCCAAGGGAGAAAAGCCACAGGAACCCAGATTAAAAGTCTGAAAAGACTTGGAACCCTCAGCAAAGGATCAGTGGAAAATGATAGCTTCGCCAGGGTTGGCATATGGAACCACTTGAGGGATGCTGGTCGTCAACCCAATAAAATTCCACCCCGAGCCTAGGGTAAGAATGTCTAGAAACAGGTAAAGCTGGAGGCCTGAAGCATCTGCCCAGGAACCGTGGCAAGAGTGAGCAGAAGTAGCTAGAGTGGACAGGTCTGTTATAAGTGCGGATTTTGTTTGTATGACATGGATCCTGTATAAGCTGTCCCAGGTGCCAGTTTTTACAAGATATAGAGCTCTCTCTTCTTGCCAAACCATTTCCTGACATGTCCTCAGGATCCTGCAATAGGTAACTTTCAGAGGTCTGCCCTGCCTCTGTTTCTTCTGAGCTCTTTGTACTCATTCCCCACTCCTCAAATTAGAAAGCACTTTCAGCACAACTCCTCACTAATCCTAAAACCAGTTTTGCCTTGTTCTGGAATGGTTTCCAAAGGCCATGTTCACATTTCTTTTCCCTTCATATTTAATAAGAGGAGAGCCTCCCAGATCCAGTAAATGCAAAAGAAATGAGGTAATTACTGGTTCCACCTGCTTTCTACCTCTTGTTGGTCATGTCACCTTTATCCACCTATAACTGGAGTACAGAACAGCTAACATTCTCTAAATCTTGATTTTTGGTGACACTCGCTCTTCTCCTATCCCCACTGGTCAATTCTCTGATGCTATGAGGGTTCCCTAGTGGCTCAGATGGTAAAGAATCTGCCTGCAATGCAGAAGACCTGGGTTTGATCCCTGGGTTGGAAAGATTCCCCTGGAGAAGGGAATGGCAACCCTCTCCAGTATTCTTGCCTGGAGAATGCCATGAACAGAGGAGCCTGGCTGGCTGCAGTCCATGGGGTCACAAAAAGTCAGACATAACTGAGAGACTAACACTGTCACTTTTCGCTGATGCTATAAATTGGTAGAGTGTATGGAAAATCTACAGTTCCGAATTTGCAGGACTGTGATTGTTCTTTCTGCCTCCACTACCACTTAACAATGCCTTGCTTATGTGAACTCAACTTTCCAACTGTTCACTGCAGCACTGTTTACAATAGCTAGGACATGAAAGCAACCTAGATGTCCATCAGCAGACGAATGGGTAAAGATGTTGCGGTACATATACACAACGGAATATCACTCATCTAATAAGAAGAGCGCACTTGAGTCAGTTCTAATGAGGTGGATGAAACTGGAGCCTAGTATACAGAGTGAAGTAAGTCAGAAAGAAAAACACCAATACAGTATATTAACACATATATACAGAATTTAGAAAGATGGTAATGACAACCCTATATGCAAGCCACAAAAGACACAGATATAAAGAATCGACTTTTGGACTCTGTGGGGGAAGGTGAGGGTGGGATGATTTGAGAGAAGGGCATTGAACCATGTATATTACCACAGGTGATGTAGATCACCAGTCCAACTGAACAAAATGTAACAAATAGTTGCTCTCAGAATTGTGTCTGAGTCCCATGATCCCTTTGTCCTACCTAGTTTGGGGAAGGATTTCCTATTTCTAAATTAATGCAGGAAGATGGCAGTGGTGGTAGAAACTGGTACTGCAGTCTTCTCAAAGGTAATATACAGGAAAGGATTGCTGTCCTATACCCAGTCATATACATCATGGATCTCTGGGTATGGTAAGTAATGCGTTCCAAGCTGCATGCAAGTTGTTTCTCTTTCATGCAACAAAATCCAGCTATGCTTTATGTTGAAGGGAGAGTAAGTCTCCCTTTAACACCAATCTTCCACCCCTTGGTGGTGTATATTTCGTTGCTTTTTGCTGCTGCTGCTGCTAAATCACTTCAATCATGTCTGACTCTGTGTGACCCCAGAGATGGCAGCCCACCAGGCTCTCCCATCCCTGGGATTCTCCAGGCAAGAACACTGGAGTGGGTTGCCATTTCCTTCTCCAATGTTGCTTTCTGCTGCTGCTGCTGCTGCTAAGTTGCTTCAGTCGTGTCCGACTCTGTGCGACCCCATGGACTGCAGCCTACCAAGCTTCTCCATCCATGGGATTCTCCAGGCAAGAACACTGGAGTGGGTTGCCATTTCCTTCTCCAATGCATGTAAGTGGAAAGCGAAAGTGAAGTCGCTCAATCGTGTCTGACTCTTAGCGACCCCATGGACTGCAGCCTACCAGGCTCCTCCGTCTGTGGGATTTAGCAAAAGCTAGCTTGAGGCTGCTCTTCAGCTACTGCTTTAAAGTGGAAGTCTCTTTGATACATATTTTAAATATGTTGCTGCTTTTGATATGTTTAACAACTTGAGCAGGCAGGCATGATTATCTATTTTTCCCCCCCAAATCCTTAGCTTTGATACCTATCTGTGGCTGTTCTGGGTCTTTTCTCTAGTTGCCTCGAGTGGAAGGCTACTCTTCCTTGCACTGCAGCAAACGGGCTTCTCACTGCAGTGGCTTCTCTCATTGCAAAGCACGGGCTGCAGGTGCACAGGCTTCAGTGGTTGTGGCACGTGGGCTCCGCACTTGCAGTTCCCAGGCCCAGCAGTTGCTCTGCAGCATGCGGGATCTTCCTGGACCAGGAGTGGAACCCGTGTCTCCTGCATTGGCAGATGGATTCTTTACCACTGCGCCCCCAGGGAAGCCCCCAGCCATGATTATCTTTGTTATAGTTTTGGGGCTCTGGGGTCCATATCCTTTTATCTTGCTGATAGTATTCTGGTTTCCTTTGGTGACCAGCTGTCTCCCATTGGGTGCAGCCTCAGATTGGGCATTTGCTTCAATCAAACTGCTCTGCTTTACCCCAGTCAGGAGATAGACATACAGTTCAAGCTCCCTCTATTCATTGATCAGAACTTGAATTTGAGTGGAGTGGAGTGAAGACGGGAAAAAACACAGGGATCTTGTTCACTACAGCCATCGTGCTCTGAACTTAAGTACTAAGTCACTTCAGTCGTGTCTGACTCTTTGCGACCCCATGGATTTGTAGTCCGCCAGGCTCCTCTGTCCATGGGATTTTCCAGGCAAGAATACTGGAGTAGGTTGCCATTTCCTCCTCCAGGGGATCTTTCCAACCCAGGGATCAAACCCACGTCTCTTAGATCTCCTGCATTGGCAGGTGGGTTCTTTACCCAAGTTCTTCACCTGGTAAGCCCTGGTGAAACTCTCAAATGAGTCCTGCTCTCTGTTGCTCAAATACTGCTTGTCATTTTTCTGAGTCGTTATCCAATCTTCCCTTCAATTCTTTGAGACACATTATTACCTTCCAATAAGTAAACTTCTCAAAATGAAGGCAGGAACCAGGCCTGGTTTATTTCTTTCCAGTATAGACTATGTTGGTTACTTTTTTGCATTAAGATAGAAATAGGTCACCAAAATTATTTAATCTGGTTATAGTCTAAATTTTGAGTGTAGAGTTTGTTTCAAAAATTCTTAATTCTGCAAGCACCCTGTCAACTCCCTGACTATTAATTCTTTTATTGCCCAGAAGTAAGCTTTTTCTCCCTGATTTGGTCTTCTTTTCAACAGGTGGAAAGGAAAGTAGCAAAGTATTATTTGGCCGCAAACCAAATAATATCACTGAGAGAACTAAATAATTGAGAAACAATAACCACCCATTCAGTGAAACTAAAACATATGCTATAATTCATGAGAGAGAAAAAAATAAATATTTTTCATTTTTCTGATGCTGCTTGCCATTCATGGGGTCTCAAAGAGTCAGATAAGACTAAGTGACAGAACAACAAAATACTGCTTGAGAAAAGATGGGTGAATATTCTCTACTCTTTGTCAGGAGACCTTGAGCCTTCCCTTTAAGAGGACATTGTGTGGATACAAAAGATTATGGATAAATCATCTATGTCTTTACTTCTTCACCAAAATTGTGAGTCATGCCATTTCCTTTTTAAATTTTGAGTATTTACTAAGATAGTCACAAATACAGGGTATTTTTTAAAATTCAGAAGCTAAGAAGTTCTTCCTGGCCACCTACGTTAGATAGAGCTCAAATTTCACAAGCCACACCATCTCAGCCTTTCTCGTCTTTGGCCGTGAGCAGCAAGGACTAAAATCAACGGTAAAATCTCAACTGTACAAACATTTGGATGAGAAAATGTAATTTGGCGTTATTTCTATTTAATCTCCTTTGTCAATTTATTCAAGAAATACTTGTTTTTCCTCTCTAAAAATTAACACTTAATGATTAGTTGTCTTAGGAGACAAATTCCACAGAGTAACTATTTTGTGCCATATTATCTAATTGCTATTATGCTGCTGCTGCTGCTAAGTCGCTTCAGTCGTGTCCGACTCTGTGCGACCCCATAGACGGGAGCCCACCAGGCTCCCCTGTCCCTGGGATTCTCCAGGCAAGAACACTGGAGTGGGTTGCCATTTCCTTCTCCAATGCATGAAAGTGAAAAGTGAAAGGGAAGTCGCTCAGTTGTGTCCGACTCTTCGCGACCGCATGGACTGCAGCCTACCAGGCTCCTCCGTCCATGGGATTTTCCAGGCAAGAGTACTGGAGTGGGGTCCCATCGCCTTCTCCAGCTATTATGCTTAGCTTTTCTTAATGTATCATCATGTATAGGCAACGTGGGGATGATGATCTTAGCACTAATGAAACTAATAAGGTACAGTTAACACTCGCATACATGATCACATTTGATTTTGATAATAACTACAAAGAGTAAACAAGTGAGTAGAACTTATTCCCACTTTACACATGAAAAGCTGAGGTTAAAGTTAAATGACTTGTGCCATGTCACAAAAGTAATCAAGGAGCCAGACCTCAAGCCCAGCCTCACTAAGGTGCCAAGATTCTTCCAACTGCAGCAAGGATTACCAAGATGTTTCTTTATAGAGCCAGAAAGTAAATATTTTAGACCTTGAGATCTATATGCCCTGTCACAACTGTTCAGCTCTGTCTTTGTACCAAGAAAGTAGACATAGACAATATGTAAATTAGTGAGCATAGCCATGTTCCAGTAAAACTTTATTTACAAAACCAGGTTCAGGCTATATTTGACCAACTCCTGAACTATATTCTAGCTGCTAACTAGGTTTAGTTAAACCTAGATTTAACTAAAATTCAAATTGCTTAACATATAAGGAACACTGTGTCAGGTACTTTGATCCTAAATGAAATGTCTCTGCTGTCTTGAATGACCAGACACAAGAGTAGGGTCAGGAAGCAGAGAAAGTAAAGAGCCTCATGTGGACTAGTTACTCACTAGGCTTTCTGCATAACTATCATTGTAACTGGACTGGAAGGACAGCCTTCAGTTGTTGTTGGTTTTTTTTTTCCCAGTGCTAATTTTTTTATTGAAGTATGGTTGATTTATGATATTATTTATAATAGTACATTAATTTCAAGTGTGCTCAGCTGGTAAAGAATCTGCCTGCAATGCAAGAGATCCCGGTTCGACTCCTGGGTCGGGAAGATCACTCTGGAGAAGGGATAGGGTACCCACTCCAGTATTTATGGGCTTTCCTGGTGGCTCAGACAGTAAAGAATCTGCCTGAAATGCAGGAGACCTGGGTTCAGTCCCTGGATTGGGAAGATTCCCCTGGAGGAGGGCACGGCAACCCACTCCAGTATTCTTGCCTGGGGAATCCCATGGACAGAGGAGCCTGGTGGGGTCACAAAGACGTGACTGAGCGACTAAGCACAGCATGTGCAAGATAGTGATTCAAAATTCTCATAGATTGTATTCCATTTAAAGGTATTATAAAATATTGGTTCTATTCTCCGTGTTACACAATATATTATTTTTACTCATTTTATACATAATAGTCTATACTTCTTAATTCTCTACCTGTATCTTGCCCCTGGGATAGCCTTCAGTTTAAATCCGTGGTTCTTACTTTTTGGGACCACAGACCTCTATGAGAATCTAAAGATGACCATAGCCTCTCTCCTCAGAAAAACACACTAATACTTACATACCCCCAAAATTGTACACAAATTCTAAGAGTTCATGGGCTTTAAGTCCATCCAAGAATATTCTAGGTATCAGTGAGCCCTCAGAACTTTCAGAGTTCCAAGACAAAAATTGCAGCTGTTGTTGTTGTTGAGTTGTGGTTCTACTCCACTGAATGGTTTTCAAGGAAAAGTAATCTGGCAAGAATCTATTTTAATCATAATTCCCATGTGTGGAGAGGGGAGAGAGGTGTAGACTACAGATCTTGATAACATTGCATCCAAAGTTCTTCATACTTATAGTGATTTTTTTCCTGTCTGTGATTGTGACTAAAAATAATTCTCCATGGCCATGTGCACACACCCTGAACTGTATGCCTGACAAGGATTTCCTTTGGCTTGTTGCTGAGACTCTTACTCATAGATAATAAAAATGCAGGTGGTAGTGATGAAGATGACAATGTGCTTGTTAGGTGCCAGGACTCTAGTTACGCTGAGTTCAAATCTCAGCTCTCTTACTGCCCATGTGAATTTGGGCAAGTCAGGAAAACACTTTGAAACTTTGCTTCTCATCTATTAAGTAAAGATGGTAGTTGCCATCTTATATTGGAGAAGCCAATGGCACCCCACTCCAGTACTCTTGCCTGGAAAATCCCATGGACGGAGGAGCCTGGTAGGCTGCATGGGGTCAAGAAGAGTCGGACAAGACTGAGCGACTTCCCTTTCACTTTTTCCTTTCATGCATTGGAGACGGAAATGGCAACCCACTCCAGTGTTCTTGCCTGGAGAATCCCAGGGACGGGGGAGCCTGGTGGGCTCCCGTCTATGGGGTCTCACAGAGTCGGACACGACTGAAGCGACTTAGCAGCAGCAGCAGCAGCCATCTTATATTTAGTGCTTACCCTGTACCAGGTTCTATGCTGAGTACTTTTTAACATCTCCTATAAATATCATACCTGCCTTATAGAGGTCATCCCCATTGAACACATAAGGAAACTAAGTCACAGAGGATTACATGATTGCCCAAGTTCACAAAACTACCCACCGATAGAGCTGGATGGTCTGGAACTAGGACTCAGCTCTTAATCACCCCAGTTACATAACTCTCCAACCTTATACTTTTTTGTAAAGGCTAATGAGACAATGTCTATCCTAGCACCTGGTGCAAATGAAGACCTGTTGTGCCCATGTAGATGCTTGCAGTCTATGCCTGAGTCAGTGTTCACAGCAGTTCTGTTCTGCTCTGTTCACTTCATTCAGGTTGCTGAGTTTCAGATTAGCCTGGCAGCCGATAAAGTTTTCCAGGACACAGCATCATTTAAAGGCTAAAATAACCAGTGGCATTTTTAGCTTAAAAGTATGATTTCAAATGGAGAGGGCAATGGCAACCCACTCCAGTACTGTAGCCTGGAAAATTCCATGGATGGAGGAGTCTGGTAGGCTGCAGTCCATGCGGTCACTGACAGTCGGACACGACTGAGCGATTTCACTTTCACTTTTCACTTTCATGCATTGGAGAAGGAAATGGCAACCCACTCCAGTGTTCTTTCCTGGAGAATCCCAGGGACTGGGGAGCCTGGTGGGCTGCCATTTATGGGGTCACACAGAGTTGGACATGACTGAAGCAAGAGACTTAGCAGCAGCAGCAGCATGATTTCAAAAGATCCAAGACAGCAGCAGCAAGAAACACACTTAGCAACGAAAAGAGACTCCCAAGGGAGAGTCCTGTTTCTGGCCGCTGGAGCAATGACTCGGGTTGGACAGAATTGTTTCTGCAGTTTGCTGATTGCCAAAAAGCAGCTAGCCCCATCATGAAAAGTAGGCACGAGAAGCATTTTAGCAGACCCGTGCTAATTTCCCTGCCCATAAAGTCAGTACACTCAGCTTTGACGGTGGGCAGAAAGCCCATGGCATAGGGCTAAAACCAAGGGAATTAAAATAAGTGAACATATTTCCTTCTGATTATTGGTTAAAGGTAGTCTTCATTTTCTTTTTTTTTTTTTTTTGGTCTATTTTAGAGTACTTCTCCATTCAAATATTAGCTTTTGCCAATATGTGACAAATTACCAATGAAACAAAACCAAAAGAATCAAACGCCATACAGATGGCCAATAAGCACATGAAAAGATGCTCATCACTAATTATTAGACAAATGAAAATCAAAACTACACTGAGGTATCACTTCACACCAGTCAGAAAGGCCATCATCAAAAAATCTACAAGCAATAAATGCTGGAAAGAATGTAGAGAAAAGGGGACCCTTCCTACACTGTTGGTGGGAATGTAAACTGATAACAGCCACTATGGAAAACAGTATGGAGATTCCTTAGGAAAAAAAAAATAGGAATAAATCTACCATATGACCCAGCGGTCCCACTATTGGGCATATATACAGAGAAAGCCACAGTTCTAAAAGACACATGTATCCCAATGTTCGTTATAGCACTATTTACAATAGCTAGGACATGGAAGCAACCTAGAGGTCCATCTATAGATGGACAAAGATGTGGTGCAAATATACAATGGAATATTACTCAGTCATAGAAAAGAACGGATTTGAGTCAGTTCTGGTGAGTAGATGAACCTAGAGCCTGTTATACAGAGTGAAGTCAGTTAGAAAGAGAAAAGCAAATATCGTATACTAACGCAAATATATGGAATCTAGAAAAATAGCAATGATGAACCTATTTGTAGGGAAGGAATGGAGGTGCAGATGTACAGTTGGGAAGGAGAGAGTGGGACAAATGAAGAAAGTAGCGTCAACATACGCACCCTATCATGTATAAATGGATAGCTGGTGGGAAATTGCTGTGTTACCCAGGAAACCCAGCCTGCCACTCTGTGATGACCTAAGGAGGTGGGTTGAGGGGAGGGGAGCGAGGCTCAAGAGGAAGGGAATATATGTATAATTATGGCTGATTCGCATTGTTGGCTATCAGAAAACCAACACCACATTGTGAAGTAATTTTCCTCCTATTAAAAAATTAAAAAAATACTATGTCATGAATCTAAAATGCTGGCATCATTGGCTTTATTTAGGTTTTAATTATGATTCAACCACTCACACATTGATGATGTATTCTGACAAAAAAAAAAAAAAAAACCAGCATGAGAAAGTCAGATTCCATGAAGCACAGGCATAGGGCAAAGAGTTTGGGTGAACTGTAGAGAGGTGGCTAGGAAGAGGAAAATTATACACTGCCAAAGAATTTCTTGGAAAGTGCTTCTGAGCCTTGCAGGGCTGAATGAGTGCAATACTCCCAGCCTTCTTTCAGGTCTCAGCATCCCCCAATCTAGACTGGGCCCCTGGTATGCTTGCTCTTCACATATCTCTCAATTTGTAACCATATTGGAGTGACTATTGTTGTAATTTCTTCTTTTTTTTTTCCCTTCCTGACCAAGAATTAGTAAGCTACGGCCCATGTGCCAGATCTGTTTTTATACAACCTACAAACTAATAATGACCTACACACAAATAAGTTATTTAAAAAATCAAAAGGGAGACTAATATTTTGTGATACATGTAAATTATATAAATTCAAATTATTAGAACACAGATTTCTGTGTTGTCTACAGCTGCTTTTGTGCTACCATAGCAGAGCTGAGTAGCTACAACAGAGACTGCAAGGGATGTAAAGCCAAAAACGCTATCTGCCTCTTTATAGAAAAAGCTTGCCAACCTCTATTCTAGACTTTAAATTCTATGAAGATATGAATCTGTCTTATTTAACACTGCATCCTCAGATCCCAGCACAACACTTGTGACAAAGAAGCTGCTCAATAAATTTGTTAAGTGAATGAATGAATAATGGCTATAAGAATAAATAGCATTGGAGTGGGAGAGGGTTGATTGGAAGTTTAGGATTAGCAGATGCAAACTGGTATACATAAGAAAAAAGGTCTTCCTGTATACCACAGGGAATTGTATTCAATACCCTTTGATAAACCACTGTGGAAATGAGCATGAAAAAGAATGTACATGCGTGTGTGTCAGTCGCTCATTCGTGTCCGACTCTTTGCAACCCTGTGGACTGTAGCCCGCCAGGCTCCTCTGTCCATGGATTTCTCCAGGCAAGAATACTGGAGTTGGTTGCCATTTCCTTCTCCAGGGGATCTTCCTGATCCAGGGATTGAACCCAGGTCTCCTGCATTGCAGGCAGATGCTTTACCATCTGAGCTACTACACATGTATACAATTGAGTCACTTTGCTCTACAGCAGCAATTAACACAACATTATAATTCAACCATACCTCAATAAGAATATTTTTAATTTAAAAATTATAAATAGCATTGGGCTTCCCTGATGGCTCAGATGGTGAAGAATCCTCTTGCATTGCGGGAGACATGGGTTTGATCCCTGGGTTGGGAAGATCTCCTGGAGGAGGACATGGCATCCAGTCCAGTATTCTTGCCTGGATAATCCCCATGGACAGAGGAGCCTGGCGGGCTACAGGCCATGGAGTTGCAAAGAGTTGGACATGATTGAGCAACACAGCACATAAATAGTATTGGTTCCCAGTCTTGAACTATAACCAAAATTAAGTGTGCAGAACTTCTAATAGAGTACAATCCTTAAAGTCTAATTCTCCATGGGGCAAGAGGACCAGGAGATACTTTTATTTTAGAGGGAATAACTAGGAGGAGAAAATAACTTCCCAAATCACACCCAGAGCTTTGGCCATGGCAGAGTCTCTTCCCACCCCAAATAACAGTACCAGTTTCACCACTAGACTTGCTCTGAAATGGTACCTAACACTGTCACCATTCTTTCTTTCTGGATGAGTTTTCAAGCTAAATGGGAAAAAGGTGTGTTAGTGAGAGAGGGAGTGTGTGTGTGTATGTATGTGTAAGAAAGAGAGGAAAATCTTGCCATTTGCAAAAACTTGGATGAAACTTGAGGGTGTTGAGTTAAGTGAAACTCATCAGATAGAGAAAAACAAATGCTGTGTGATATCACTTATAGGTGGGATCTTCAAAAGACAGATTCCGAGAAACGGAGTAGAGTGGGTTGATACCAGAATCTGGGTGCAGGGGTGGTGGTGGTGGGGGGTGTGGGTGTGGAATTGGGAAAAATGGGGGTACTGCTCATTGCAAAGAAAGTAAATCCTAAACGTTCTCATCAGAAAAAAAAAAAAAAAAAAAGGCTTCCCTGGTGGTTCCATGGGAAAGAATCCTCTTGCAATGCAGGAGATATGAGTTCAATCCCTGAGGCAGGAAGATGCCACATGCAGCAGGGCAACCATGCCCGTGAACCCCAACTGTGGAGCCTGCACCCTAGAGCTTGGGAACCTCAACTACGCAGGCCACGTGGCACAGCTACTACAGCCTGCACCCCCGGAGCAGGAGCTGCTCAGCGAGAGAAGCCACCGCAACGAGAAGGCTGCACGCCACACCTCGAGAGGGGCCCCGGCTTGCCGCAACTAGAGAAAGCCTGCCCAGCAACGAAAACACAGCACAGCCATAAATAAACAAATACAGTTTAAAAGAAAACGTCATGGTAACTATGTGGCAGGATGGAGGTGGAAGCTAGTACTATGGTGGTAATCATTTTGGAATTTAGAAATGCAACAAATCAGCATATTGTATACCTTAAACTTATGCAATCTTATACGTCAATCATATCTCAATAAAGCTGGGGAAAAAGAATAGAGGTCAAATGAGTAGCTTTTTCTGACCAAAATGAAACTAAATAAAAATCCAGTTACATTTTGCCACTAGTAGATCTATTATAAAAGAAATGTGGAAGGTAATTCTTTAGGTAGAAGGCAAATTATTCTAGAGAGAGGGTTGCAGTTATAGAAATAAATGAAAAAAAACAGTGAAGTTATTAAACATGTAGCTACATCTAAATGAATACTGGCTACATAAAACAATAACATTTAGTGGGTTTATTTGTATAAATGTGTTTGTGTGTATATGCATATTATGTTCAGGTATACATGTGTAGGTATAATATGAAAGGAGAGTGAGAGACAAGAAGAAGAAAGTAGAGGAAGAGGAGAAGAAAGGGCAGGAGGAGAGGAAGAACAGCATGAAGAAGAAAAGGGGAATATTAAAATTGAAAAGCAATAACAGAACATAGAATTAAAGAAATTTTGTTTGGGAGATTTGAAATTTCCAGAGAAACCACTGATAAGATGATAAAATGAATATACAAATTACCAAATAATAGAGGACAAAATTAGAAAAACAATAGACATAATTTGAGTGTCATTCAAAGTAGTTCAACCGCTGTGATAAATTGCCTCGACATTGCTCTGGTTTAACACTGCTGAAACACTCCAATGGGCTTGATGTGCTTGGGTGATAGCCCTCAGAGTCATTCAATGAGCCAGATTGCTTCCATCTAGTAGTTATGCCATCTTCAGCTTGTGGCTCCAAATTTACCACAGAAACAGGAAAAAGAATGGATGATGGAGCATGGATGATTTTAGAGATCAACACTTAGACGATGCACATCAAACATATTCATATTTTATTAACTAGAACTCAGTCCCCATACCCTAATCTATCTACAAGGAGCCTGGGAAATGCAGTTTGTGTGTCTGGAAAGAATATGAAACTGTTTTGGTAAGCACATGATAATGTCTTAGCTGCAAAAGAATACGTGATGAGAGGGTAATGGTTAAGAAAAAAATAATCTGAATTTACATCATGCAAAATGCTAGACTGGATGAGGCATAAACTGGTATCAGTAGCCGGGAGAAATATCAATAACCTCAGATATGCAGATGACACCACCCTTATGGCAGAAAGAGAAGAAGAACTAAAGAGCCTCTTGATGAAAGTGAAAGAAGAGAGGGATAAAGCTGATTTGAAACTCTACATTCAAAAAAGCGAAGATCATGGCATCTGGTCCCATCACTTATGGCAAATAGAAGGGGGAACAATGAAAACAGTGACAGACTTTATTTTCTTGGGCTCCAACAAAATTGCTGTGGATGGTGACTGCAGCCATGAAATTAAACGACGCTTGCTTGTTGGAAGAAAAGCTATGACAAACCTAGACAGCCTATTAAAAATCTCAGACATTACCTTGCTGATGAGGGTTTGTAAAGTCAAAGTTATGGTTTTTCCAGTGGTCATGTATGGATGTGAGAGTTGGACTATAAAGAAGGCTGAATGACTAAGAATGATGCTTTTGAACTATGGTGTTGGAGAAGACTCTTGAGAGTCCCTTGGACTGCCAGGAGATCCAACCAGTCCATCCTAAAGGCAATCAGTCCTGCATATTCATTGGAAGGACTGATGCTGAAGCTGAAACTCCAATACTTTGGCCACCTGATGCCAAGATCTGACTCACTGGAAAAGACCCTGATACTGGGAAAGATTGAAGGCAGGAGAAGGGGACGACAGAGAATGAGATTGTTGGATGGCATCACAGACTCTATGGACATGAGTTTGAACAAACTCTGGGAGATGGTGAAGGACAGGGAAGTTCACTGTGCTGCAGTCCATGGGGTACAAAGAGTTGGACACGACTGAGCGACTGAACAACAATGTCTATTTTTCAGAAGTAATCACTGCCTTGCAAATTCTGTTTTTAAAATTCTTCATGAGAACATATAAAACAAAAGGGAAATTTTGATTGTACTGGTTTTATATTTTTCTTTAATTGTGGCCAGATAAGAATATATGTAAATATGGAAACGTGTAATTATCTGAACACCAGAATTCTGGTTTAGCACCTCACTGTTTAACCTTGAAGAAATCTTTTTTATTTTTCCTGAACTATTTTTCATCTGTAAAAAGATGAGGGTACCACTTGCCTTTTCTACTTTTCAACACTATCAGGATCAGAGATGTATACGTAAAGTAGAAGCATTTTGAGATTGTGAAGTGCATTTCAAATGAGCATTATCAGTGACCTCCTCAATCTAATGCAAAGACAAGAAATTTTGAACTGTTCTACATCCTGATTTGAACTGTGTAAACTCATTATAGAACATAAGTTTGGAAGGATTTTAGAGGTTATTTGGAGCAACTGTATCACTTTATAGTCAGAAAATTGGAAAAGGAGTAAGACAAGGCTGTATATATTGTCATCCTCTTTATTTAACATACATGCAGAGTACCTCATGTGAAATGCCAGGCTGGATGAATCACAGGCTGGAACCAATATTGCTGGGTGAAATATTCAACATCAGATATGCAGATGGTACCACTCTAAGGGCAGAAAGTGAAGAGGACTAAAGAGCCTCAGTGAAGGTGAAAGAGGAGAGTGAAAAAGATGGTTTGAAACTCTACTTTCAAAAAACGAAGACCATGGCATTGGGTCCCCTCACTTCATGGCAAATAGAAGGGGGAAGAGTGGAAACAATAACAGATTTTATTTTCTTGGGATCCAAAATCACTGCGGATGGTGACCACAGCCGTGAAACTGAAAGATGCTCGCACTTGGAAGGAAAGCAGTGACAAACCTAGACAGTGTATTAAAAAGAGGCATTTCTTTGCTGACAAAAGTCCATGTAGTCAAAGCTATGGTTTTCCAGTAGTCATGCATGGATGTGAGAGTTGGACCATAAAAGGCCAAGCACCAAAGAATTGATGCTTTTGAATTGTGATACTAGAAAAGACTCTTGAGAGTTTGTTGGACAGCAAAGAGACTAAACTAGCAATCCCAAAAGGAAATCAGTCCGGAATATTCATTGAAAGAACTGATTAAGCTGAAGCTCCAGTACTCTGGCCACCTAATGAGAAACGCCAACTCATTGAAAAAGACCCTCATCCTGGAAAAGACTGAAGACAAAAGGAAAAGAGGTGGCAGAAGACAAGATGTTAGATAGCATCGGTGACTCTAAGGACATGAATCTAAGCAAACATAGGCAGATGGTGAAAGACAGGGAATGAAGCCTGGCATGCTTCAATCCATGGGGTCATAAAGAGTCAGACACAGCTTAGCAATGGAACAGCAACAATAGATACAAAACTTTAGATCTAGAGAGATAAACAGAGCGATCTAGGATCACGTTGTTCTCCAAGAACAAAACCAAACCTTAAAGACCATTTCAAGTTTCAGAGGTTCCTAATGAAGAATCCTAGGCTTTTGGCATAAAGCTTGTGGGAAAAGGCATTAAAAGTAAGTTTCACAACTCAGTTCCTTCAGATGTTAATTTAATAAATCTGAAAGAAGGCTGGTAAATCTTCTTTAAAAATAAAAATAAACCAATTGCCATGATAGCATAAATTAGTGGCTCAAAAGGAACCTGAAGGGTTGATTCTACACAGCAGAGTAGAAGGACATATGCTCATATCCTCCTGCGAAAGCACCAAACTTGCAACTAGCTGTTGAACAGCCATCAACAGGAGAACACTGGAACCCACCAAAAAAGATATCCCGTGGCCGAAGACAGGGCTTCTCAGGTAGCTCAGCGGTAAAAAGTCCACTGCCAATGCAGGTGATGCAGGAGACAAGGGTTAAATTCCTGGGGTGGGAGGATCCCCTGGAGAAGGGAGTGGCAAACCCACTCCAGTATTCTTGCCAGGAAAATGCCATGGACAGGGGAGACTGAAGGGCTACAACCCATGGGGTTGCAAAGAGTCAGATCAGTTCAGTTCAGTGGCTCAGTTGTGTCCAACTCCTTGCGACCCCATGAATTGCAACACGCCAGGCCTCCCTGTCCATCACCAACTCCCGGAGTTCACCCAAACTCATGTCCATCGAGTTGGTGATGCTATCCAGCCATCTCATCCTCTGTCGTCCCCTTCTCCTCCTGCCCCCAATCCCTCCCAGCATCAGGGTCTTTTCCAATGAGTCAACTCTTCGCATCAGGTGGCCAAAGTACTGGAGTTTCAGTTTTAGCATCAGCCCTTCCAATGAACACCCAGGACTGATCTCCTTTAGGATGGACCCGTTGGATCTCCTTGCAGTCCAACTAAGAAAATGAGAACACATGATTGTCCAAAGACAAGGGAGAAGCTAGGAGATGGTAGACAGGAGGGGTGCCATAAGAATAAAATCAAATCCCATACCTGCCAGGTTGGTGACCCATAAACTGGAAAACAATAACAGGAAAGAAGTTCTCCCACTGTTGTGAAGATACTTAGCCCCATATCAGGCTTCACAGCCTGGGGATCTGGCAAAAGGACTAGCAATCCCCAGGGAGTCTGATTTTGAAAACCAATGGGACTTGATGACAGGATTTCCACAGGACTAGGGGAAACAGTAACTCCACTCTTATAGGGCACAAAAAAAAATCTTGCCCACGTTAGGACCCAGGGAGAAGTGACCCCACAGGAAACTGAATCAGACCTACCTGTTAGTGTTGGAAGGTCTCCTGTGGAGGCATGGGTCTACAACGGCTCTCCACAGGGAGGGGGGTATCAGCAGGAGCAGTCCAGGGAGGAGTCCCTTGGTATGAGCCCTCTTCAGTTCAGTCGCTCAGTTGTGTCTGACTCTTTGTGATCCCATGGGCTGCAGTACGCCAGACCTCCCTGTCCATCACCAACTCCCGGAGCTTGCTCAAACTCATGTCCATTGAGTCAGTGATGCCATCCAGCCATCTCATCCTCTGTTGTCCCCTGCTCCTACTCTCAACCTTTCACCACATCAGGGTCTTTTCCAATGAGTTGACTCTTCACATCAGGTGGCCAAAGTATTGGACTTTCAGCATCAGTCCTTTTGATGAATATTCAGGGTTGATTTCCTATAGGATGGACCTATTTGATCTCCTTGCAGTCCAAGGGACTCTTTTCTCAAATACCACAGTTCAAAAACATCAATTCTTCAGCACTCAGCCTTCTTTATGGTACAGCTCTCACATCTGTTCATGACTGCTGAAGAAACAATAACTTTGACTATAGAGACCTTTGTTGGCAGGGTGATGTCTCTGTTTTTAATACACTGTCTAGGTTTGTTGTAGCTTTTCTTCCAAGGAGCAAGTGTCTTTTAATATCATGGCTGCAGTCACCATCTGCAGTGATTTTTGAGCCCAGGAAAATAAAGTCTGTTACTCTTTCCAAGTTTTCCCATCTATTTTCCATGAAGCAATGGGACCAGATGCCATGATCTTCATTTTTTTAATATTGAGTTTTGAGCCAGCTTTTTCACTCTCCTCTTTCACCTTCATCAAGAGGCTCTTCAGTTCCTCTTGCTGTTTTGCCTTTAGAGTGGTGTCATCTGTATATCTGAAGTCATTGATATTTCTCCTGGCTACTTAATTCCAGTTTGTGATTCATGCAGCCTGGCATTTGCATGATGTACTCTGCATAGAAGTTAAATGAGCAGAATGACAATATACAGCCTTGATGTACTCCTTTTCCTATTTGGAACCAGTCTGTTGTTCTGTTCTCAGTTCTAACTACTGCATCTTGTTCTGCATCCAGATTTCTCAGGAGACAAGTAAGGGGATCTGGTATCCCCATCTCTTTTAGAATTTCCCACAGTTTGTTGTTATCTGCACAGTCAAAGTCTTTAGCACAATCGATGAAGCAGAAGTAGATGTTTTTCTGGAATTCTCTTGTTTTATGATCCAACAGATGTTGGCAATTTGATCTCTGGTTCCTCTGACTTTTTAAAATCCAGCTTGTACATCTTGAAGTTCTCAGTTCATGTACTGCTGAAGCCTAGCTTGAAGGATATTGAGGATTACCTTGGTAGTGTGTGAAATGAGTGCATTTTAATGATAGTTTGAACATTCTTTGGCATTGCCATTCTTTGAGATTGGAATAAAAACTGACATTTTCCTGTCCTTTGGCCACTGCTGAGTTTTCCAAATTTGCTGGCATGTTGACTGCAGCATTTTAACGGCATAATCTTTTAGGATTTGGAATAGCTCAACTGGAATTCCATCCCCTCCACTAGTTTTGTATGTAGTGATGCTTCCTCAGGCCTACTTGACTTCACATTCCAGAATGTCTGGTCCTAGGTGAGTGAGAACACCATCATGGTTATCCAGGTCATTGAGACCTTTTTTGTACAGTTCTGTGTATTCTTGCCACTTCTTCTTGATCTCTTCTGCTTCTGTTAGGTCCTTACCGTTCCTTTATTGTGCCCATCTTTGCATAAAGTGTTCCCTTGGTATCTCCAACTTTCTTGAATAAATCTCTAATCTTTCCCATTCTATTGTTTTCCTCTATTTCTTTGCTTTGTTCACTTAAGAAGGTTTTCTTGCCTCTCCTTGCTATTCTTTGAAACTCTGCATCCAGATGATATATCTTTCCTTTTCTCCTGTGCTTTTTGCTTCTCTTCCTTTCTCATCTATTTGTAAGGTCTTCTCAGAAAATCATTTGCCTTGTTTCTTTTCTTCTTGGGGATGATTTTGGTCACCACCTCCTGTACCGTGTTATGAATTTCTATTCTTGAAATATTCGTTTCTATTCACATTTCTATTTCAGTGCTCTCATTTCATTAGTTTATATTTTCCAATTTCTCCATCTCTTTTGGTTGTTGTTCTTTCTCAAGCCTTTATCAAATGTAGTGGAAAAACTTGTGTATGTGTGTGTATTTATATATATATATATAGTATGTAAATGTAATATGTATATCTTAGAAAACTTAAAAAATTTTGCCTAGTTAAAAAATGTAAGACATTTTGGTTCCACTTGTTTGACTAAGTGCCCGGGGAGGCACACGGACTGCCACCACCCATCCTGGCCAGGTACCGCAGTCGCCATTTGTGTGAGTTATTTTACGACGTCAGGTCTTAGTAAGGAACACGGAACTAGCAAGCCACCAGCAACTGGAAAAGTTCAGGAAAAGTCAAAAGGAGATGACACAAGCCCTACCACCTCTGAGAATCCTACTCGCTGGCATCTGTCTTAGCTGAGCAATGCCTGTGCCACCAGAAAGGGCCCAGAATCGGAACGATTGGCCAGAGAAAACGCGGAAATGAGTCCCATCACCAGAAAGCCCAAGACGTGGAGCAAGTAACAGAGTGGTTCTTCTGAGTTCGCTTACCCTACTGCTCTCCAGCTCTGCGCCCCTGCCCAGTGAAGTCTCTTGCTTTGTCAGCTCCTATGTCTCTGGACAGTTGATCTCCCCATGTTAGACAAGAGCCCACTCTCAGGTCTTGGAAGGGGTCCCCATTCATAAGTATGAATAATGATGAGTTTCTAATTTATCCTCACTGAAAACTCTGGTATAGTTCCATTTATTCTGGCATCTAGTATTACTGGTAAAATTCTAGAAAGCTTATTATCTTAGTGATTTGAAAAAAAAATTTGTGAATGAAGCTCGAAACTTCTAATTCAGTTCTGAGGATACAAAGAAATATTGTGTTAAAAAAAAAGCAGAAAATTAACATGTGATACAGTATGATTAACTAAAGTAGAGGATTTGCTCAAATTAAAATAAAACAAAAAACCCAAAACACAGGAACTTGAATTGTGGATTATTTTAGCCACCTTTAAAAATGAGAATATGGGTATTACTCTGAAAATTTCCTCCTTCAAAATACAACTCCTTGTTCTTTTGAGAAGAGCAGCAGGCCAGCCCTCTACCCATCTTTCGCAGAACAGCTTAATGACAGTCAGCATATATTTAGCCAATTGACAGATTATGTGTGAAATCTGTAATTAGACAGCTAATCTTTTTTTAAAGAAATATGTTATATTTCTAAGTGCTAATATGTACATTTTCAAGAGACTAAATGCTAGGTGACACCTCTGAGTTTCTTAACTTTTTTCCCTAGAAAGAGCAGTTTAGCTGGCATAGAAATATAGCAGAAAATGAAAATATTTGTCACTTTTGGGAAAATAGCATTTTAGGGATTGAGAAATATAAGAATAGAGAGGAAAAAAAGACCATTGTATCAAGAGTATACACATAAATGGGCAATACATCTTCTTTCTCACCTTTATATAGTACCTAATTTTTACAGTTAGCAGTTGGATCAATCCAGGGGCCTACTGCCTTACATTCGTGAATGAAGCAAACTGCTCCAAGGGAAAATAATTGGATCTGGACTCTGTGTACTTGTTATAGGGAGGTGCTTAAGGGAAGTCAGAAAGACATTCTGTAAAGGAAAGTAAGTGTTTTGAAGGATGGGATTTTTGCTTTTTGTTTGGTACTGAGGGGAAGGTTTAAGAGTTGAAACATCTTCACTTGGGTGGGGTGTGAGGGTGTATGCTCAGACCTAGAGGTATGTGATTGTGAAAAAATAGAAACAATAATCACATTTGCCTTATTGGGCTACTTTTTCTAGAACATCTAAGCAGAAATGATTTGTACCTTTTTTTTTCCTTTTTCCTTTTTCCTTTTTATTTCTTTTTTGAGAGAGGAAGTAATTTTTAAATCCTTAACTCTGAGGTCCTCTTTCTCAGAAGTATGAAAAGAAGAGATCACTAGAATAACCTTGACTTTTTTTCCTGACCAGGTTAACAGTCATGAGTTAGCAGTTAGTTGTTTTCCAGCGTTCGGCCAATTCCCGTTTAAGGAAATAGAGATAGTTTCCACCAGTCCAGGTGCTTAGATTCATGACCCCACAGGGAGAGCTCAGATTTCAGTGGACAGCCATGGCCCTTTGGCATTCAATTCCAGACCGTCTTGCTCTTAGAATTAGATCTCAGTGGAACTGAACTTAGACACTCTCTTTAATTTTTTTCTACCCTTGGATTTGCCTTGACAAGCTTAGAAACAAGATTTTCACTGCTGACCCCTGAGACTTGAACTGTGACTTCTGGAGTGGTAAGGGGAACTCTAGCAAGACCCTTGAGACTGGACCAGACTTACGTTAACTCAGACCACCAGAGTTCCAATCCTACTTCTGCCATTTACGAGCTGTGAGGCCTTAGACAAGTTACTCCAGCTCTCAGCTTGGTTTCCTAGGAGCATAATAGTACTTCTCTTGTATATTGTTTTAAGAGTGCATGAAGTAATACCTGGAAAGTGCTGGTTAGAACATACTTGGCACCTAGTATGAACTATGGTGGAAGGGGCCATTCGCCACGTTTGCAAATATTCTTGTCCGCTCAGGAAGGTACTGGGATCAAGTTGTGGATTTCGAGAGGCTATCATGATTTGGGTGAGAAAAATTTCACTAACATCACACGCAAAAAAGAATAAACTAGCTTCTTCAAAGTCTTCTTGGTAAGACCCAAAGACTAGTGCAGAAGACAGGGAGTGAGGAAAAGGGTCTCCTCAGTTGGATTTCCCATCAGCCTACTGGGATAAGGACTAGGAGTCAGATCTAATTTGACTTAAAGAAAATTAAGATGTGAAAGAAACTTCACACTCTGTATGG
This sequence comes from Bos mutus, assembly GCF_027580195.1. Classification (NCBI taxonomy): domain Eukaryota; kingdom Metazoa; phylum Chordata; class Mammalia; order Artiodactyla; family Bovidae; genus Bos; species Bos mutus. The sequence continues at coordinate 9,770,663 of NC_091630.1, read as the reverse complement.
ATAGGCATACATATATATTTAGCTTTTCAAGTATATTGAATAAATGTACATGTACTTACATTTTTCACTTGTGTGCTTGTCCATGTGGGGATATGTACATGTATTTTGTATGAAAAAAACAATTACATCCAAAGTGGCCATTAATGTATTATCTAGCTCTCGGTTTTACCTCCTATGAGAGTCAGTTAAGCGGGTAGGGCACAATCTTTAAAAGAATGACATGGCCTGAGGACATGATATAACTGATTTAGAACCAAATATCTCCAGGATGGCTGACAATATTTCCCCTAGACTGTGAGCCTCAGCACATGCTCACTGTAACACATCAACAGGCTAAATGACACACCCACAGGCCCCATGACAGTTCCAAGGCTGACCATAAAGGTCAAAAAGTGACTAGGTCCCAATTCATGGAAATCCCCACACTCCTTCCCCAAAGTAGCTATAATAATCTTCTGTGAAATTTCCCACCCCAATAAAAACTGCCAACCCTGTACCTTGGCGTTCCCCTCACCCTCTGAGATGGTCCCACACTCTGTCTGTGGAGCGTGTTTCTCTCTAAGTAAATCCTCTTCTTATCTATCACTTTGTCTCTCACTGAATTCTTTCCAGGATGAGACATCCAGAACCTGAACTTCATTAAGTCCTGACACCAGGCGTGTGGTCTCAGTTAAAAGACTGTGGGTTCAAGTCCCAATCTGAGTTACATGGCTTCAATAGTATTTCCGCAGCTGTTCGCACAATGATGTGTATGTAGTATGTGCCATTAAATTTTGGAGTAAATGGCTTACAAAGAGAAAATTGTAATCATAGTACAATGCGCCATAGAAACCATGTATCTTTTCCTATGTGTCATTACTCCATTCTCACTGCTTATGTCTTTTAAATTTCCCATTTTAAAGTTAATAATGATAATATTATAGCCATAGCTAATAGAAAGAAAAGAATCTGCTCTTGATATAGTGCAAGCTGGGATAGGGCAAGGCTTCAGGTGTAGGATGGAGAGTCAAGGCAAGTAAAAAGAACATTGTATTTCTAGTCCTATCTACTGATCAAGAAATCTCCAAAGTATTTAGGTTTCCCATAACTTAAAGAACATTGTGTGACTTAAGGTCACTCATTTATTAAATAGGAATTCAGTTCTAGGTTTCATAGATTGTCAAGAGATCTTTCTTTCTGTTGTACTCTCTTTATAGAGATAACACTGAACACCAGGATAAAACCTGGAAAACCTTCCAGAAATTGTCAGAATTCCTAAGGTACTCATTTCATCGTTAATCATCAATGTTAATTTACACTTTCCCTTTGCTCACATCAGGAAAATATCTACAGTCATTTTAAAACAGGTTTATTTTTTCAAAAGCCCCATAATGTTATTTTGCTGTGAAGAGTCCAGGTCACTTTATGAGAGGTTTCCATCTGAGCAAAGTTGTCCACACATGGGCCCCTGACCCATCCTCCAGCTAACGAAGCGGTTTGGTTTCAAAATGACCATGACTGATTCCATCAGTCTCTCTGTCTCTGCATTTTAGAACAGTATATACTAGTTAACAGGAGAACAGGAGCTGAAAGACAGACGTGACTGTAAACAGAAGCTGTGAGTTATTCAAACTCACAAAACAGCCAAAGCAACGAGTGAGCAGGACTGTGGAGTAGAGAGGACAAGAAGCTAACGACAGTTGGTAATAAAAGGAGCACAGGAATGGGGGGCAAGCCCAGGGTTATGACAAGGGCGGGGCATTCAGGCAGGAAGCCCACGGTGCATCAGGATAGGCTTCGAGGAAGAACAGAGAAATGATCTGATCCCTGCAGGTACTGATACAGTCTCTCCTGTGAGACCCAGGTAGCTTCTGTTGATAGCTTCCTGCCTTCTGCTTGTCCACGTATATCCTTACAGTGAACTCCCATGAACCAAGTGAAATAACCTGAGGGTGTTTCTATTTTTTGCACCTTGATCAAGCTTGATACATTGGCTTACAATTTTATAGAAAACACTTACAAGGTCTAATCGACAACTAACTGTCACTCATGAGGAACATCTAGAGACACTACTCAAGGGAGCTCCCTGGTGGCCTAGTGGTTAGGATTCTGGGCTTTCACTGAAGTGGCCGAACTCAGTCCTTGACCAGGGAACGGAAATCCCACAAGCAGCAAGCGTGAGGCAAAAAAATAAAAAAATAACAAGACACTGCTCAAACTGCTTCTATCTTCAAAATAACTCTCTGGTAAAAGTGGGTTTCAAAAACTAAAAATTTAAAACTACATTAATGTAGACAAAAAGAGCTTTAATTGGGTAACTATCAGATTCCACTATCTAAATGAATTTCCCACTTCATTAAAATAACAATGACTTAAACTTCAAAGCAAACTCAGCCCGTTGTTTACCCTGCCACTCTAAGCACGTCTTGTAAGATATCTAGATCTTTTGTTAGACATATGTTACTGAGCTTAATTTGTCTTTGTTCCTTTTAAAAGTCTTGATTCACAGAGAACAGGAATGCTTTGAATCTGCTTCCTAACACAATACCTGTGTGAAGAAATGTTTAATCCTGACTGGGTATGAATACATGGAACACACAAATAAATGTGAAGATGTTCAGAAGAGGTTAGAGGAAATTGGAATACCAAAATGCTCTAAGGGAATTGTGGAATATTTATGAAAATACATGGTTTATTTTGAAATGCAGATGTCTCAGGACCTGGAAATGTAATCACAGGAATGAAAACTGTCTTTAATAAATCTTCTTAATTAAAATCTATTGTTCAGAAAAAAATATAAATTCTCCTGCGATATTAGAAGTAAGAGCAAGAAATGGGGAAAGTATGCACTCATTCAGATTGCAGCAAAGAATTATTATTAAGAGTTCCTGGCTATAACAGTTTGGTTTACTGCTGTTGTTTTTACTGTTTTTTTTTTAAAGCTAAAGAAGTGACATTCTAGTAGACTGAACATAAATTATTTGCCATTATGGTACCCAATGAGATGAAAACAAAAAAGGCCTGTAGCACAAAAATATATCCAATCACTGATAGGGAGAGTGTGTTAGAATCACTGTCAAAATACATCAAATTTTTTTGTTTTTCTTCACTTGCAAGGGCTTTGAGTGGGTGGTCCTCTGGCTCAAAAGACTCAAAATCAATTACAAGAAATAAACCTCCTTCCTCCCAATCTTCAGATTTCCTCTGTGAGATCCGAGCAGAATGCTTAAAAATGAAAATGTCTACATGACTGCCTTTGTGAAAAATACATGCATTTCTCTGTTCTTATTAGTCTGCAGTGTCATTAAAGTTTAAGAGCACTAGGCCTTTCAGTTAAACCAGTGCACTAGGGCATAATTGTCATAACATGTCAATACAATGAAATAAACTAATTTCATCAGTAAGTGAGCTGAGGCAAGCAAGGCTGAGCCCCGTCCTGTGTGACAGGGCCCATGCTACCTACCCTCTGACCCTAGACCCTCCATTTGGCATTGCAAGCAAGTGGGGGCTGGAATGGTCAATGGCTGTGCTCAGGGAAGTTGAAAACCTGCACATCTTGAATCCATTAACTCGTAGTACCTTTTCTCAGTGATATATTACACTGGGCAAGTACAGTCCCACGCAAGGCATGGCCATCACTAACTCCTTAGAGTCGCAAGTGACCTAACCCTCCTGCAGTAACCACCCACGTGTGGCTCAACTTTTGAAGAGCTTCCAGTCCTCTTTAGATGAAGTTCTGTGGCTGTTTATTTTATTATTATCTGATAATGAGTCTCCCTTGATGATTGCAGGTGCCTGCATAGCAGGTAGGGATGTTAGGAGCCTATTCACATGCTTTCTCTTGTTGTGGATACACAGCCCCAAAGGATGTGTGTGTTCTTCTGTGAGCGCATGAATCCTGTGGGTTTTTGTGCAAGCTATGAAAGTGGGGCTCTGTGTATATAAGGAGAATGATAAGGTGGGGTGTTTTCAATGCTTCTAGGAATCTCTAAAGTCTTGCTCCTGATTCTGTGTGGGCCAGGGTCCTGAGAAGCTGGTTAGAAATGCAGAATTTCAGATCCAAGCCCACACCCACCGAGGCAGATTCAGCCATTAACATAATCCTCTGGATGCTTGCTGCTGCTGCCATAGACAGCAGCCCACCAGGCTCCCCCGTCCCTGGGATTCTCCAGGCAAGAACACTGGAGTGGGTTGCCATTTCCTTCTCCAATGCATGAAAGTGAAAAGTGAAAGTGAAGTCGCTCAGTCGTGTCCGACCCTCAGCGACCACATGGACTGCAGCCTTCCAGGCTTCTCCGTCCATGGGATTTTCTAGGCAAGAGTACTAGAGTGGGGTGCCATTGCCTTCTCTGTCTGGATGCTTGGTATACACATTAAATTTGACATGCATACATTACACTAAGGGAAAATATATTTGTTCTTTTCTATAGAAAGCATGGCTTCCACGGAATGTTTTAAGACTATAAACAATTGCATGCGTTATCTATATCTTTGTTGTAAAAATATTAAATAAGGAATATTTATTTAAAAGTAAAAATGTGAATATTTAGGGCAAATGTTAGTCTAGAAGTGATTTTCTTGTCCAGAAAACACGTGAAACAGAAATTTTCTATCTTAGAAAAATTATGTCCTCTCAAGGAAAGGGGCGGAGAAGGCAATGGCACCCCACTCCAGTACTCTTGCCTAGAAAATCCCATGGACGGAGGAGCCTGGAAGGCTGCAGTCCATGGGGTTGCTAAGAGTAGGACACGACTGAGTGACTTCACTTTCACTTTTCACTTTCATGCATTGGAGAAGGAAATGGCAACCCACTCCAGTGTTCTTGCCTGGAGACTCCCAGGGACGGGGGAGCCTGGTGGGCTGCCGTCTATGGGTCGCACAGAGTCGGACACGACTGAAGCGACTGAGCAGCAGCAGCAGCAATGAAAGGGACCATACTGCAAGGCAGACGGGGTGATCGGCATCAGGTTGCTCTTGCGGTTTTACAGGCGCCTGACCTAAAGAGTGTATTGATCAAGCGATTCTCTTGAATGTACAGATGAAGTCTGGGGGAATTTAGGAAGGGGAACCTGTTGGTCCCAGATGACGGAGTCACCCTTTCTAGTGTCTTAACTGAGACACTGGGGTCTCTCAGTTGGTGGCCAGTCCTATTGAGAAAAAAGTAAGAACTGTGCAAAACAAGTTCATGCTGAATATGATTAACAGCAGCCTATGTTTGCTACAGATCTGTGGGCCAAAAATTCCTTCTCTTTCCACTGCTGTGCTGTGAGCCAGTTGGCGTCTGCTTTCCCCCCCAGAGGTGGATACGCTACAGTGATATAATGATTCTCACATGAAAACAGCCTTATGAGGTGATATGGGATTCATCAGACTAGAGTGTTCTATGGAGCAAATTGATATTTTTAAAGGACTGGAGAAAAATAAAATGATTAAAATACTATAACATATGAATCTTTTAAAGGCTGTATTTAATGTGAACATAGATATACTGATCTTGCATAACTAAGGCATACATTTCCAAATAAAGATGATTCTTTACTAAGTATAAACATCCTCAAAGAGTCTGGATTATATAAACTATCAATGATATAATAATTAAATGAAAGAATTAGAATATGCCCTAGACAAACAGCTTGTGAATTTTTACTGCATATTGATGTGTGTACTAAGGAATACATACTCCAAGTAATATATAAGATAAAAAGGAAAGAATTACTTACCTCTAAAATTCCCTTAGCTCCAAGTTTCTTCACATAGTATTTTTTAAAATGTCTAACTTATTATGGAAAGTAAACAAAAATTTCAGAAATATTGGTACTTTATTGTAGAGCCTAGAATAATTTTACAAACAGTTAAAACAAGAGTACATAAGAATACATATTTTTCATATCAAATTCCCCATTTTTCAAGAAATATTGAAATACATATAAAACAACACAAAAAACCTTTGTCTTTGATTGCCTACATTGTCTTCATTAAAAATATTGGTGGTGTTAAAGTTTTCAGAATAATTCATTAAGAAAGAAGCCAAGTGATAGTGTTTTGATTCATGTAGATAAATTCATGTGATGAAGTTTTTAAACTTATTCATTCTTCATTCAACAAATGTTTATTGAACACCTAATACTTGGCAAGCACTGTTCAGTGAACAAAACAGACTCTTGTCTATGTAGTTACATCACAGTAATATACACCTAACTAAGGATTTATATAGAGAAGGCGATTGCACCCCATTCCAGTGCTCTTGCCTGGAAAATCCTGTAGACGGAGGAGCCTGGTAGGCTGCAGTCCATGGGGTCGCTAGAGTAGGACACGATTGAGCGACTTCACTTTCACTTTCCTGCATTGGAGAAGGAAATGGCAACCCATTCCAGTGTTCTTGCCTGGAGAATCCCAGGGATGGCAGAGCCTGGTGGGCTGCCACCTATGGGGTCGCACAGAGTCGGACATGACTGAAGCGACTTAGCAGCAGTAGCAGCAGCAAGAATTTATATAGACAGAGTAGACACCAGTATTAAACAAAACAGCAAAAAAGGAAAAATAACTTCTCTGAGCACATTCAATTAAAAAAAAAAATGGGGACTATAGAATCTCAGTGGGGGATGGGTATTCTAAGGTTTTATTCTGGATTATGGTATTTTAAAAATCAACTTTCAAAGATGGAGGTGGGAAACATTCAATGTAAATTAGAAACATGTAACTAAGGTTTTGGGGGGGCATCATTATTTGTCATGGATTAGCAGTAAAATGTCACATGAGATAATTACTAGCTTATAGATAGTTGTGCATATAAAAACACTTATTTGTGTATGTCATGTAGCACGTGTGTGTTTCATATTACACAATAAATTCAATCCTGCAGAGTTTAATGTGTCAAACTCCAAGGAATACAAATATTTAAATATTTAAAGAGTAACACTCATTACTTAAATACTAATATGAATTATTTTATAAAACTCTCCAAACTTTAAAAAAATTCCTTTTGGAAATTAAATACGTTATTGAAATTTTCCAACTTTGGCTTTTTGCATGAAGACTGGCTTTAAAGTAGTATAGAAAAACATATGACTATCTGCAGCTGAATCACACCAATCCAATCAGCTTATTTGCAGGTAGGATGAGAGCCTTTTTTTTGGGGGTGCCATGACACATGGCATGTGGGATCTGCAACTATGTCCCCTACAGTGCAAGCACTGAGTCTTAACCTCTGGTTTGCCAGAGAAGTATCAGAGTCATTTTAGTTTAACTTGCAAATTTCTATTAAAAAAAATTATTTATTATCTTAGGTCCCTAAGAGCTAATGTATTTACATTGTACACTTACAGAATAAGACAAGACCTCTAAAATTTATTCTTTTGTTGTCCATATTCTAAAATTAAACCTTAAACCAGTTAAATAACAAAATTGCAAAGATTTGGAATAAAACTTGTCCATACAAAGCTCAAAAAGTAAGCTACATAAAATTACATAGCAAAAGCGAGAGAAATGACAAATAGGGTTAAGGTCTTCATTGATGAAAGCATGATCATTGTTTCCTGTCCTTTATGTTTATCATATTCTATTTTTTCACAAATACAATAACTTTCATTAAAAATAATTAAGAATTTTCATCAACCTAAGCAAACAGGAAGACTTTTTCAAAGTATATAGAAAAATCACAGCTTGGGACTCATTCAAACTTTAATGTCTGTAAGAAGGAATTTTGAAAGCATTAATTAAGAACTTGTTTAAATTTTGTCCAGGAATTCCTGTTTGTGAGAGGTGAATCACGTATCTCTAAAGAAGATAATGAGCACTTATCTGAAATTTGTGTTGGAAATTCTGCTTTTTTTAAAGATTGGCTTAATGAGACACAAAAAGCAGTCTTAGGTAACATTAATGAAAAAAAACCTGTAAGCTGAAAAAACTTGGTACCTTTACAGTAAGAAAAATTTAAGAATGTGAGAAAAAAACCTGTGAGAAAAAAACTGCTAGTAAGGGTTTTTATAGTTTAACATATTATTGAATATCTTATTTTTCAGTTTAATGGTTTTCTTAGGGTGCGTAGGTGCCTATTTTTAAAAAATAATTTTTTTAAGATTTTTTTTTTTTTCAACAAAATGAAAGTCCTTAAAGTACAGATACCTAATTTCTCCTGTGAGTGGCAGATAGAAAGACAATACTAATTCCTGTCTCCTTTAGATAGTTATTTTTTAATGTATCAGTGATCAATTGACTGCATGATGAATGCAATGTCACTTGTATTTCCCACCCCAAGGCTAGGGTAACGAAATATTTTGTGGACTTGTATCGTTTTCCGGCAATTCACACCTTCCCACCACTCTTATGAACGAGCCCCTCCCTTCCCATTTACTGTTTTATTTTCCTAGATTTTACAATTCAGGAATCACCTCACACTTGAGTTGGTCCCTATTGCTACGATTTGCTCCAAATAGAGGAGTCAGGAGATAATAGAAGGCCAAACTCTACAGAAAACTGTGTTCTACATCTTGCAGGACACAGGCCTTTAAAGGAAGTGGGAAGTGGGATTAAGGAATATATTGAGTCACTATACCTCAGCCTCAGGATGTACATTCTTCACCTGCTCTTATCAGAATTTTTAAAAACTCTAAGATTTAGTGACATTCTACCTGATGTGAAGTCAAACTGAGTAGAAAACGTTAATTTTTTAAGAAAAGAAGTACAACTAGAACAATGATTATTATTTTTACTGAAGGATGACCAAAAGGGAGAATCCCATAAGCTTTGTAGAATCTTATAAAACATGATTTAAATATATGCCTTTGTGTTGTGAATATGGCCTGAAAATGTAAAACTGTTTTTGATTTCCTGCAAGTTGTTTTCCATTGATTTTGAAGTTTAATGTTTCTATCATAATTTCACACCTACTTTGGCACAATTTACAAAAAGAAGAAAAATATAGCATAATATGTATATTTTATTTCTCCCCCTATTTTTTACATCCTAAAACTTGTTGATTTATTTCTAAGCCTTACAATATGATTTTAGAAGTAGCACTATTTCACAAGAATCATTCCTGATTCAGATTTCATTTTATTAATTTAAATAAGAATAAATATATAGTCCTGGTATCTAAATTGTTGCTTTTCAATTTTGGGACAAAAGAAATAACACATGTAATAGAATAATTAAATATTAAAGTGTTCATGATTCTTTAAGGAAAATATAAGTAAGCTTTGACAATTTCCTATACAATGGAGTTAAAGTATACAAAAAATTTTATATTTTAAGATTATTAATGCTGCTAAGGAGAGCAAAAAATAAAGAGCTGTAATGCAGAAATTACTATAGAATGTACAACTTGATAAAATTTGAGATTCAAATTAAAAATATCAAATATCAAGACTTAACATTACAATTCATTAATCCATTACAATTCATTAGTCAAATGTCCCAAAGAGAGGGCAGAATGTACAATGAGTATTTTCTGAAAATGAATTGCAAAAAATGAGTAAAATCTGAGAAGACTTCAGAATTGGAAGCTCCAGCTGGATTTAAAAGGATGGGGGAAGGGCTCTTACTACTAAATATCTGAAGCACCATTTAAAAAAAAAAAACCTACCAAAGTCTCATCAGGCCTACTCTGACTCTGTCTTAAACATCTTTTCCTTTGTAAAGACGAAATTTAGAAACACACACACAGGATATGTTGCACTGATGTAGGCCAGTTGAGAAAAAAAAAAAAAACATGGTTTAGAGCAGGATTTCAAATTGTTACACTAAATATAATAACATTTGCAGTCATGGCACTGTTCCATAATAATTTTGAAAGATTTCATTTTACTCATCATCACCAGCCATTATCTGATCATATTTGACCTACATATTAATATTTTCATTATTATCCAAGCCCCTTTTGCTCTGTACAAACTGTCAGTTCTGTTCACTGCGAGATTATTTATTTACTTTGGAAATAACTGGAATTCTTTCACCCTATCTTTTTCTCCAGGGACACCCCCACCCCCAGGATTGATATTAATGTCTGCGGGAGGGGGGATATAACCCATAAATACAAACAAACAAACACCGTGAGATAGAAAAGGGGACCCTCTTCATGGCATACTATGGGAGAAGTATAAAAACAAAGGGAAAAAGAAAATGATAATTATTTTCTCTAAGGCTATTATCTAATGCGAAAGCAAATAGTCAGTCTGGAAATCAGCTAACAGAAGGGGATTAAGAGAGAGGAGATCTGAGCAGGGCTTGATGGCTCGCAGAGCTGTGTCTCCAGCCAGTGATGAGACGCAGGCAGGGCAGCCAGGAGCGCTCCAGATGGCCGGGGAAAGTGGTCGTCTTGGGTTACTGCAGGGCGCCGGGGGCCCCGGGAAAGCATCACTAGGGAGCCGGCCCCACGTCCAGCCTTCACCGGAGAGGGCGAGGCCAGGAGAGAGGCGGCCCGCGCGCCCGCGCGCCCCGGCCGGCCGGGCCAGCCCATTGTTAACTTACACTTGACCCCCGTGACCCCCGCACGACACCGATGTCCCCCACCTCCCCCGCCTGCCGCCCGCGCCCCCCGCGCCGCCGCGGGCCCTCCTCCCGGCCCCGGGGAGCGGCTGCGGCGCCCCGGGCGCGGGCGCGCGCGCTCTCGGCGCCCAGCGCGCGGCGCCCCCGCTGCCCGGCGGCCGCCCCGCCGCCCCGCGCGCGTCGCCTTCCTCGAGAGTGAGCGAGGGCGCGCGAGGCCGACGCAGACGCCGCCCGGGACGGGGGCGCTTCTCAGCGCCCCGCATCCCATTCGTCTGCCGCCGCGGCGACCGCAGGGAAGGGGCGGGAGGCAGGGAGGGAGGAGCGGCGCGCGGCGCGTCCGGGGCTGCTCCGCGTGGAGGCGGCGTCTGGCCGGCGGCCCCGACCCCCGGGCTCCTCGCCCCGCGGCTCGCGGTGATCGGTGCCCGGCGGCCTCGCGGCGAGCGCGCGCGCGGGCCCGCGGTCCTGGACGCGCCGGCCCTTCGGGGGCCAGGAGAGGCGCCGCGCCCTCGGCCCCTCGCCCCGCGGGCCGGCCGAGAAGACGGCAAGTTTTCCTGGCACCTCGGAGCCGGTGGCGGATGGTGGGACTCTCCGGCCCTGTGCAGTGTAAGTGCCCGCGGGCGGGCGGGGACTGGGGGCACCGGGGTGGGGGTGGGGGTGCCCTGGTTGTTGGTATTAATTCTCATTCTGGTGACCGTCCCATTCGTTTGGGTTGTTCGGCCGGGAGGCTCCGGGCTGTCTCCGTCGCTGAACTACTGTAGAGCCACGCACCGGGGCGAAGAGGAGCCTCGCGAGTCACTGCCCGCTGCGGTGACACTGAACTTCAAGGGGCAGCCGGGGGTGCCGTTTTCACTCTCAGATTCTCCGCACTGCTGCCCCCTTTTTCTTTTCTCTCCATCATGACGGTATGAGAGCTGGAAGATTATATTAGTCCCACCACCCACCCCCGACCGAACCCCCGGGCAAGGTACCCAGGGTGAGGGTGGCAGGTGGCCTTGGACCCTCATTTTTTTTTTCAATATTTTTTTAAACTGGAAAGTCTGCTTTTGATGGTGGGAAAACTTAGCTCTGGCATCAAGCGAGGAGGAGGAATCTGAACTTTTGAGACCCGGTGGCAACTGCGCTCGGGGTCCTTAGAGCAGTCCTCGGGCGCTTGGTGCCCACCCTGCGAACTGGCCCTGGTCTTCTTGGGCACGCGGGGTGCTCGGGTGGGAAGCCCCTGGAGGACAGGCCAAGCCCCCCGCCCCCGAACTCCAGTGAGGTCTCTCGATCCGAGTCTGGCATCCGCGACGGGCTTAGGGCTTTGCCGCCCGGGCTGGGTGGGCAGCGTCCCTGCGGCCCAGACCTCCGCGTGCCGGAGGCTTCGGCGCCCTGGCCCTTTGGGGGTTCCCTGCGCAGCCTCGATGGGGGCCCCCGTCTCCTCTTCAGAATGGGGAGCCTTGTGCTCGGCAGCGGAGCCCCCGCCAGGCGGAGCCCGGACGGGGAGCCGCGTCCCGGGGATGCAATTCGTTTACCCGGCCCCAGCGCTCTCTTGGGGGGACAGAAAGGACTGGGGTGATCGGTGCACCCAGACCCCTCTCCCTGGGCGGATCTGACGCTGGCCAGGACCCCCCTTAGGAAAGACAATTGTGGGTACAAGACGCTTAAATCCGTTTTTTTTTTTTTTTTGAAACTTTTTATGGAGGTTGGGGTGGGGTAAGTCAACCCTTGGAAAAGTTTGAGTACAGATTCCAGGAAGTAGGATGTGAACCCAGACTGTTACTAAAAATAGCCCGATTCCCTCCCCCCCACCCCACCCCGCCGAGCTTTTCAAGTTCGGAGGATTTGGCTGCGGAGCCTTGCAGCCCTTGTTTTCCTTATTCCTTGCAAAGCGTCGTGGCTGTTGAAATCTTTTGAGCACAGCTATTCTTCAAGATCTGGGCATCTTAAAGCCCAACTCGCCTTAGCCTGGCACCAGAGTGTCACTTTCAGGAATAGCCAGTGCCCCCCGCGGAGGAGCTCCTGAAGACCAGTCCCAGAGTCCAGGGCCGGGGAGTGAAGGTCAGGAGTTGGGGGGGAAGCCACTCCAGAGCAACTTGATGTGCTTCATGTCACTCCGGGCCCCCTTGAATTTTTAATTTCGCTCCCTCTAATTAATCTGCCCAGGGCCTTGATATAAATGGCTGTCCACAGCAGCTGCAAATTGATTCATCCCCTGATAAAGGTTGGGTTGCTGACCAAGGCGTTTTCTTTTTCTACCTTCTGTGTGAACTGAAATCTGTTTTACAGGTCCCCCGCCCCCCCACCCCGTCTCCTTTTAAACATGTGCACCATTTTTAAGTGCTCCCAGTGGCTTTGATTGTCATAACTCTCCTTTGCATAGAACGAGAGTGAAACTGGGTCTGTGCCCAGTGAGTCCACACTCGCTAGAATACAAATTGATCAGCTTTTCAGTGATAAACCGTTAGTGTCCGGGGTCTTCTTAGTTTTTTGCAGCCTTTTGCCTGGACCATGTGAGCGTTCTGTTGTGCCCAGTCTCTCCTGTCATCCAGTTCCTTAGAAAAGGTGAATAAACAGAACTGTTTCTTAAACCATCCTGGACCAAACCCAGATGCTTATGTCAGATGTGATGTGTACAAAGAGAAGCAAATTTATGATTCTCTGGATCTTTCCCCATTGTTTATTCTTAATGTCAATTCTAGTTTTACCATTGTAGGGGCTTTCAGGTAGCATGCATGGGACAGTCTGATTTTCTTTTTCTTTTCTTTCTTTTTATGGGTGGTTATTTTTAAAGGGACAGCTGACAGTCTCACCCAGTGTTTGACCTAGGCATCTTTTGCAGCCAGGAAGGATATTGAGGAAGTTGAAGTCTAACATTGCTTTATCTGTACTGTATTTAGCATTTCTTTGGCTTATTCTTTCAAAATTTCCACGAAATAATCAAGGAATCAGGCTCATTCTGGGTGTATAAAAGCTGACTTTATCTGCGATCATACTAAGAGAAGAACTTTATGTTAGAAGACTTTGTGTAAGAATTCATAATTTTTTGTAAACCATTTAGACAGCAGTCACTTTATTTGAAATGCTAAATACTGAGTGGGAGTGTTTGAGTATGGAGTTTCTCCAGTGTCCAGTTCATATCTAATAAAAGAAGTGGGAAAAATGGTGTATTTTTTCTTTAATGTTTGGACAGCTCAAAGCAGACCAGAAATCTTTGAAATGCTTTATAGCTTTAGTCTCTGTGACTCACTAATATCTGCTAATAATTTGATTTAAAAATGATCCTTAAAAGGATCATTTCATAATAAGACACATTCTTCTTGTAGTACAAAGCAAACTGCCCTATCAAGTTGCAAGCTGCTGGAAATGGTAGGACAGTACATGTTGCAGCTACAAGATTGCAGCTTTATATTTTTACATTTTCCCCCTTCTGAAGAAAAGTAAAATATTGTTCTTGATGCTAGATTCTAATGATGAATTCTTCCATCCAGGATGTTAGTATAAATATTTGCAGATCAAAGAACACTTCATAAATAGGAAAGAAGTACACAAATGTAAGGTGCCATTATCATTTATTTTATTATAAAAATAGAAGCTTTTTTTATTGTGGAAAAAAAAACTTTTCTTTTTTTCCAACATTGAAAAGGGATCACGAGAAAGAAATGCTTCCAATAGGAATGCTGGTCAGTGGTTGTCAGGTTAGGACATTCTTCACTGTCAAATCCTGTTTCTCACTTCTTTGATATGAACATCAGCTGACAGGCACTGAATGCAAACCCTTCTTCATTGAGGTTTTATGCAGGCAGCATAGCCCTTCATAGCAAAGCAGTCTCAAAAATTGGCACCTGCAGGATTTGCATGTGAAAAAAACGATTCAGTTGCATTTTACTGGAGTCTATTACTGTAAGTTATGTAGGTTCAGTGAGAAAAGCTATATGTTGATGTTTGGACATTTAAAAGTTCTTTGTTTTAGGGACACCTTATTCATCATCTAGTGATCCACAGACTTTATTGATAGCAGAAGCAGGGTGAAGAGATCTCTGGCTTTATAGAGGTTATTTAGTATGAAATGGTGTTATTTTTAACCATGTGCTTACAGAGTGCACTGCATGCATGGTTAATTTTTAAAATGTGCCTTAAAATGATGCCTTCATACAACTTTCAGAATCCATCAGAAGTTAAATACATAAAATTAGGTTAACATAAATACTCTTTGAAAACAATCTAGGATTTTAGAAGTTCAATAAATTAAAATCTATAATAAAGAAATTAAACATTTCATAGTTCTGAATTTCTTTACTTGTTAAATAATTTGTCACCAAGATGCCTTTTAAAAATACCATATTTGACCCTTTTATGCAAAATAACTGACAAATGTTAAGTCAACTAAAATACCATCAATGTGAACATTTCATCCAGAATAAGTTATTTTTTATTATCTAAAGAGACACGTTCCAACTTCACTTTTTTACAGCCATTAATATAAGAGTTCCTAAATAATGTTTAAAGAACAGTGAACATTTTATTAAAGCAAACATTAGTTCAGTTTAATGGAGGTAATTGTAAGTGATAAGACAGAGCAGGTTATCTCTGTGTTGTTTAAACAGAAGGAGCTACTTTGCACCATTTCCAGTAGCCATCTGTAGAAGAGAAGGGTTTGCACCTGTCTGTCCACACTAATTATAGATTAGGGCCAAAGAAATGAAATTCGAGGAGGTTTTCAGCTAATGAAATCCATACAGATTTTATTGTAAATGTGTTTTATGTAAAGAGGGTGATGGTTGAGTTATGAGTGAATAAATTGCTATGTAGCTGCTAGGCACTTGGTTTTGAAGCACAATTCTGCTGCATTAACCTTTGATATTAAAAAAAAAAAAAAGACAAACAACTTAGACACGGATGCTAGTCTTTGTTTGGCGTCCATAGCTACAATTTAGTGAGCAGCAGTGAGATTCAGTGTGCAATTTTAAAATGTGCTGTAAAGCAGCTTAAATGTTAAGAATATTCTAGTATTTTGAAATGCAGATGAAGTAGAAGGTAGGTTTTAACTTATACATATAAAACATTAGGAAATCTGAAAGCTTTTTTTTTGCATTTCAGTTTCACATACATGAGAAATTAAAGCAAAATGAGTGAGGAATTCATTCTGCAATAAAAGGTCACATGAATCTCTACCACATCTGTTTATAGTAATTATGAACATAATTAACATAAGAATTACAAATGAAATAATGACAAGCTGAGCAATGAGATATTATGCCATAATGGTCATATGTTGGAATTCTCACATTATAGCACACTAGAATTCACATACTCAAAGAAAATGGTAGATTTTTATCTGAATTAATGCTTCAAAACTTATCTGCTTGAGACAGATGGACTTCTTGCTTTTATAGGAAGGTAACCTATTATTAAGAAAAGAACTAGTTGAAATTAAGATTTTTAGTCTCCAGCCTGGCCTTTAAGACAGCTATGATGATAGAAACCACTTCCTGTTGTACACTTATTCTGTGATTGTTCTTCTTGATTATTATATTGCTTTTTTCTAAATTGAAAGCTTTGCAGCAAAGTGTTTGCTTTGGAAGAAAGTCATGGATTCTTCCCATTTGAGAATTGGTTGATCTTTTCTGTAACTGTGAGCCAAAAGTCAGTGAACAAACAAGGTAGTAATAGAACTAGTATGCCTTTACAAAACAAGAACCCTGGCAGATAAGCTTTTGTGCAGTTTTCTTCATACCTTCAGTGTCTGGATGCTTTTTAAAGAAAAATGTAAGCCTTTTCTGTGGAAGTAGTAGGGCTTTGTTTGTTTTATAAATAGCATTTTTTCAAAGCACATGTAATGGAAAAATCAGTTGGCGTTTCTAAGTTGTATTTTTTACTTCCTAGACTTGCATTGGATTTATAAACATGTGTCTGTAGTCTTTGTCCAAACTGATCTAACTAATATGTAATAAAGGGGCAGGTATATGTGATTGCACCTGGTTATCCTGAATGCAGGTTTCTATAGCAGCTAGAGAAAAAGTGAAAGGTGACTCTTTATGAGAGCTATAATGATACTCTAGAAATCTGTTGTTACATTTAAAACATGTAAGGATGACAGATTTCCACTCATTTAGAGTGCACTCGATTTGGTAACATTTCCTGCCAAATGGTCTCCTCCCTCTCCTTGCACCCTTCTATAACTATTGAACCTGCTCACTTTTTGAAGATTTACGGGGAAGTAGTACCTCCTTCTCTTCTCAGTGATACCCCGAGGTTTTCCACATGATTGGATTACTGGTGGACTGTGGCAGAGCCCTTTTCATCTGACATTCACTGCATGACAAGATTTTTCACACATGCCCTTCCTGCACCAACGCCTAGCTTTTTGCACTTTACCTGACCTATCAGGTTTCCCTTAATTGTTTTCTTGGGGTGTGTGGGAGCTTGGGGGCCAGAGGGTCCAACTGCTCATAAAACTTTTTGAGCACTGGATCCAAGTGGTTTGGAGGGGAGTGCTTGATTCAACAGTTTGCTGTTGTGGTTCAGGGGCTCAGTTGGCCCCCTCTTTGTGACCCCTGCCTCTCCTGATTTTCTTAAGGTCTTCTTCAGATCTGTCTCCTCTCAGAGGTGGCTGCTAGGTCTCTTGCACTTTGGTGTTGGTGTTTTTCTCTAATCACCAGCCTTATTTCCCCTCACCCCAAACTATCGAGCCCCCATGCATAAACTGTTTTACAATCTGAAGTTTCACTGCAGCAGGGGCTACAGTGTATGTCAAGAACAGTTCTGGAGTTTATTGGCTTCTTTATTCTGAACTCACTCTTTATACTGACATGAGCTTCTTAACCAAGCTTCAGTGCCTTGAAATGCAACATGACCAAATACTCCCTTTCCGCCCCCCCCCCCCAATAAAATAACCTTCTTTGCTGCATTATTTGCACTCCATTAAGGATATGATCAGATGTTCACGTTGGCTGACGGGTGCATTTAAAAGGGGAAAGGGGGCTCCCAGGAGACCACTCAGGTGTACCTCCCTGCAGACCCTGATGGGGGTGGAAGAGGCACTCTGGACTGGGAGGAGCGCTAGCTCCCTGCTTGGTGTCTGATTGATTCCCTGGCTCTGGGGTGGGGAGAAGAGCTGTGGAGGCAAGCTCAAACCGGGATTGATTGCCTCGATTTCAAATTCCCACCTCCAAAATAGACTCTCAGATGTACACACAAGGAGCCCCCACCGCCGGCACAGTTTCTGGAGGTGGAGCAGGTGTCTGGGAGTCACCTGTAGCTCCCAGTCACAAGTGCGTCTTCTCCCGGTGCCGCTGGCCACGCGAGGTTTCCGCTGGGACCACCTTGACAAGCCCAGGGAGATGCCAGCGTTTGTATCCGCCTCACAGCCATCTCTGTGGATGTGGGCAGGGGTTGGAATCTAGTCTTGGGGCCAGCCAAGAAAGGGACGAGAACTCCCACTTGAGGTCGGTCGGGAAGGGCTGTGTCGCTGCCCGTGAGGACTCCCTGGGTTTGCTGGGCAACTTGGGTCTGTCTGGATGGAGGTCACACGGTGACTGTCTCGTTGTTAAGCTCCTGCAAAAAGCGGGCTCTGGATTCCCCTCTGACCTTGACAGAACCTCCCGGAATGTTAGCATCCCAGCTGCCCCCTCCGCCATCCCTGGAGCAAGGGAAAAAGGCAGTTTGCTAGTCTGGACTCCCCCCGCTCTCTCTCCGGGTGGGGACAGACGCGGCGGGGAGGGGAGACAGGTCAGCCCCGGCTAGCCTGGGGGCGCCTCGCTCGCCCCCGGTGTCCCCGAACCCTCCGCCCCTGCCCTGCCGGTCCCTGCTCCTTCGCTGCAGCCCGCGTCTCCCGTCCCCCCTCTCTCTCTGCCGCTTCCCCTGCCTCTCCCGCGCCGTCTCACACGCACCCTCTGTTTATTTTCCTGCCTCCATCTGGGCCCTGCTGATATTGTAATCACCCCGATGCACGCCGGCTCCGCTCGGCTCCCTCGTGCGCCCGCACACTCACTCACACACAATGTGCCATCCTGACAAGCCTCTGACTTCTGATAAGCTCCGATGTGTGTTTAATGAATACAAAGCCGCGGTCCGGGGGCCGCCTGCGCTGCGGCGGCCGCCTCTCCTGCGCTGCTTTGCCAGAAGGTAATCTCGGCGGCCGGGGGGGCCGGGGGCCGGGGGGCGGGCCGGGAGGAGGGGAGGGGTGGGGGGCGGGATGCAGGGGGGCGCGGGGAGGCGGCCTTTCTCTTTTCCTCTCCCCCTTCCCGAACGATTCAGAAGTCGATAAGACCGGGAGAAGTGAAGATGTACCATGTTATCTGTCGCTCCTCTTAGCTGGCGGAGAGAATTTACATTTCAAGATTAGCAGAGGGAGGAAAGAGAAATCTCCCTTTTGTTGTGTGGGGTGAGGAGCTGGCATCAGCCCTGGCCTGGCCGCTATCTCCCATCACCTCTGCTATCCAGACAGGACTCACCGAGGTGAGATTACCGGAGGGCCTTATCTTTCCTTGGGTTTCTTTTTTTTTTTTTTGCCATTCTAAATAGGTTTAAAGGAGACTGGATAAAGGGCGGGGGTGGGGGGGGGGACAATGGATTACGATATTGATGGGATGCTGAAGCCTTTGGATGAAGAGGGGGAAAGAAGAAGCTGCTTAACAACTTGATTAGTTCCTTTTTATTTTGATGTTAAGGTGAGACTGTGTTCCTTCTTTGCATTCAAAGTCTGTAGAACTTAAGGGAAAATCGGAATGGCTTGAATGCCTTATATTCTTTTCACTCCCACCTCCTGCCCTCCTTAGCACCGTCTCGCTTCTTATAACGAGAGTTTCATTTACCCCTTATTTGTAGGATTGATAAACCGAGTAAAATCGGTTGAGGCTTTTGGAATTGATCATTTGTGTTTGGTTCGGTGTGACATGTTTTGAATGGGTGGTAAATTGATGCTAATGGTAGTACTTGGATGAGTAAGAAGAGCAAATGAAACCTACTTTTAATGTGAAATTAGTTGATTTTATAGTATGATTTCAACTAGGTGCAGAGGGAACAAAAATCAAGTCTGTAAGGTAGATTTGCATGTTGAATTTAAACTATGGGATTTCCCCACCCCCCATTGGAATTGGTTTAAAATGAAAATAATTTTAAAATGTTTAATAAACCTGTTTAATTTGAAACATGTTTAATACACTTGAATGTGTTTAAAAATTATAGTAGCAACCTTAAAAGGTTTTTTAAAATGGGTAAAGGTGGGAAAACAATTGTTTTGCTTCCTACACATAGTCAGGATAACTATTTTCATAGGTAAATATGATCCAGTAACTAAGAGCCTAATTAAAATTTGTTTAAAGGCAGGGGGGCATGTTTCCTTGTTGACAGCAGCAGATCGATTGGGTAAGACAATAGAGTCCCATTATTTCACTTCCATTGACTGAACATATTGACATTTCAGGTTTGCTGTTGCCTCAGTGAGCATGATGAAACACTGAAATTCACAGTCCAACTGGCCAGAGTGGCACATGTATTTACTGTATGTCATTTCTGCCTGGGGTTACCTTGTCACCTAGGCAGAATGGGAATAGACAGCCTGGAATCCTTCAGAAGGGCAGAGATCTTTTGCTAGTGAACTGACAGAGAACATTTCTTAGGGACATCTTTAATTTTACTTAGAATCAGGTGTACCAGATAAATACGTGATATACTTTTATTTGAAAATCTGAGGAGCTACTTAGCTATCAGTCCTTGTATTTTACATGTAAGAATACCCATTTTCAAGCTTTACCTTCCCAGAGATATTTACATTGAATCATTTAGATAGTTTGTGCTCAGGTGACATCCATTTTTCTCCAGTTGGGGGTATTCAAGCACCTGCTAAATCTGTATCTGTTTAAAGAAATGTGTAAGTCCCCTTCAAAAATAGGGTCTGGCTTTCCTTTTTCTGTGGGTGGAATATGAAAGCAGAATGTGTATATTTTACATTCATGTGACTGAATAGAAAGCAGTATGTATAGATACACATGTGTATTCTAAGCAGTGACAGAGAAAATACTCAGTGTTCTATGTCTTAGTGTAATCTACCCTTTTACACATTTTGCATAGTCTTTGCGTAATAAAACTAGATTTTAGGCAGACCTTGAATCAAAGAAATTTGAATTGTATGAAAAGTGAACATGGAAGAAACCAGAAGGGACTTAATGTATTTTTTAAAGTTTAGTGAAAATATAAAACTATTATGAATATGCCTTATACCCAGCAGTTCTTGTCATCAGGTTAGGCAACTGATGCCCTTTACAACATTTAGAACAAAACTAGTCCTTTATACCATTTTCATGAAAATGTTAGGTTTCTGTTTGATCAGCAGGTGCTGTTGAGATGAAAGCCATGTGTAAATTTTCAGAAGGCCAAAAGTGTCAATTCAGAAAAGGAAAGTGATAAGAGAAAATGCAATCAGTTTTCCTGTTTTCAATTTGTGCAGGATTTGAAGAGCTGTTTTGTTAAACTGCTACATCTGCTCCAATATGAATATTGAACTACTTCCACTAAAAATAACAGCCTATAATTTGGAAGCTACTGCCGTCTTTTGTTAATGTGAGTGGGTTATTTAAAAACAAAAAAAAAACAAAAAAAATTAAAAAAATAAAAAAGACAATTTTCTATTCTGACAATCTCTTGCCTAATGTGCATTTTCGTTTGTTGGCACTTTTATCCTCAGCAGATAAATGGTATTATGCAATTAGGACCTCATCTCGTTTGACTATGAAAGAGATTTCCATAGGTGGAAATCCTTGTAAAATGGTTTCACATAGAACAAAATTTATTTTAAAGTAACCTGTTTAAATGCAGTTAAATTGAGAGAGTTATTCCTTACATTCTCGAATACTGCAATTTTTAACTTACTGCTGACTATTATAACAAAGTTAACACTATTCCATTGCATACTGGGCATTCCGTGATTTATTTCACCTTTAATATACCTGTAAATGTAAGTTTAAATTAATCAGGGATATTTTACCTAACAGGGCTTTCAGAATAATTTTTTCATGCTTAAATAAAATGATTAAATTATGCTTGAGTGCCTGCATACAAAAGCTTTAGCTTCTATAGTACTGCTAATCAAATAAGTTTTATGGACAGGGAAAGCACCACATTAGAGAAAAATTGGATGCATTTACTAGTGACGTTTCTAGGAAAGACATGTTTAAAAAATTACTCAATATTAATTAAAAAGAACTCTAACATGAATAGCAATAATAAAAATAATACTTTAATCCCTACAGAAAGAAAATAAATGGCAGTACTAGTCATGCAAAACTGGACATAGAGAATTAAGGTAGAAGGAAGACCTATAAAATTTGGATCAGGTTTAATATTGACTCCATCCACAATTGCAGTTGGGTGGACTTGTGGTATAGTAATTTGTCTAGGGTGAGACCTGATCACTGCTTTGGATCAATTAGAGGGAATATAGCTTGTACCTTCACACTTCAATTGTTAGACACACTCACTCTTCAAAGATAAACTGAGAATATCTTCAGAATGGATACAAGGGAAAACAGACACTGTGACACATTAGCATATTTGATATTAACAAATGTTTCTTTTGAAACACCAATCACACCAATCAAAAGAAGAGGTTTTTTGAAGAACAACATTGTATATACTTGTGATCACATGTACAACTGAGAATAATTCTTACAAAGAATGTAATTCCCAGTTTGAAGCCCAGTTGTGGCATGTTGTTGCTGGCATAATTTCAGATATCTGGGTATATTCCTTGGTGGGTATATTCGCTGGTATAGCACCAAGCACTTTGCCACTCTCAAGAAATGTTACCTGAGTCATGTATCAGTGAAGAAAGTTTATTTCACAGACACAGCCCCATCATTTTGTATATGATCTTCTAGTGTGTTGTTTCTGTGTCGAACAATCGGTGTTGAAACCTTAGTACCTTATATGACATGAACAGAGAAGAGCTTCCTGTGACTCTCTTCAGAATGTCCATACTTTATCAAGTGATGTTCAGGCTTTTATATCAGAACCGCTGAGAAGGTAATGCCCTGTGGTTGAGGTTTAAGGTGTGAGATACTCTTGTTTGAAAACGCTTAAAACCATCAGTCTTGCTTACACCCACTATACTGTAAGAGACCTACTTAAAATCCCTCTGCTTTGATAGTTCTAATTGAGGTTACCTGTATAAAGGAACTCATGAAACGGGTTGATTTTCGTGGGCTTCATATTGGCCAGGGTCCCTAAGACAAGTCTGTACTTGGGTGAATGGGGCCTCTAGGATACAGCTCTTGTTGACTGTGGAGAGTACAGATGTAAAGCTTTCCTGTCGTGTGTCCACCAATCTGACCACCTCCCAGTGCCTTATGGAATGTGATTGACTAGATGCGTTCATCTTTTAACCCGGGGCTTTGACGACGACTGAGTGTGCTCTGGGCGTTCCAGGGCTGTCACCTAGTCGTTCATCTTGGGAGAAAGTAGAGGAGCTGACAGATGTTAGAGACCTACTGTGAGCCTGGCACTCACCTTCACATATAGTGTCATCACTGATTTTAAGGAAATGATTAACCAGTATTTCACTTTCTTCATTTCAAAGAGGTATAGTCCACCACTCTAAAACTAGCTTTAGTTGCTCTTCTGCTTTGACCTTTTGCTCCAACTTGGAAAACTGAGGTTTCCTTATGTTCCCCAAATTTAACTACCTGCTCTGTTTCCGAGTTCTAGCAGAGACATATTCTCTGAATACTGGGCTTTCTGTGCTTTTCAGCAGTCATGATCTGTACGTCCACTGTTTTCCTTACATTTGCCCTTGCCCCCAAACTAGGAATCAGAGTAGGCTCCTGGCCAGCAGATATCCTAGGATATGCCCAAATGCATGCCACTCTGTATGCCTCTTCCCAGGGGGCGCTAGTGGTAAAGAACCATCTGCCAATGCAGGAGACATAAGAGATGCAGGTGCGATCCCTGGGTCAGGAAGATCCCCTGGAGGAGGACTTGGCAGCCCACTCCAGTACTCTTGCCTGGAGAATCCCATGGACAGAGGAGCCTGGTGGGCTACGGTCCATGGGATCGCAAAGAGTTGGACACGACTGAAGCGACGTAGCACACTTATGCACTCTGTGTCCCTCGTCCTCCGGATGCAGGTTTATCCATGACTAAATACTGTTCTCTCATCAGAATGCCACCTTCCTGCTGTACACGGCCTTGGGACCTCTCCCTTTGTTGGTCTCATTCAGCACTCCAGAGCAGTCTTCTGCTCAGTGTTCTTAGTCCCTGTGGCTTGACCCATCTCAGGCACTCTACAAGGCGTCTCTTGGTCACTCTACATCTGGGTCCACTTCCTCGTCATGACTAAGAGGAGAGGGAGTCTGGACCATCTTGAACTTGTAACTGATTATGTAGCATAAAGCACTGTGTTATGAAATGAAGGACCTCGTGTGTGGGCTTTCCCCAGCACAGGCAAACTGAGGTTCCCCTTCCAGTTCGGTCACTGACTTGCTACTGGAGTGCTCGGGTGCACTCCAGCCTCAGGAGCAAGTGATGGGCAGACCCTTTGATCACAAGGCTTCTCAGCTCTCACCTACACAGGTCTACATAGCATATTACGAGTAGGCTTTCAGGAATTGAAAAAAAAATCCATATATTTTCACTTCTGAATTGGGGGTACTACTAATCTGCATATCACTGGGAAATAGAATCAGTGCAGAATGTCCTCAGCTCCCCACTGTTCTTTGTTATGAAGAAGAGGTGTGGGAAAGAGTGTGTCATTTTTCTCCTAGCCATCCTGGATCTCAGATGATTGTCTGAGATTTTAGTTGTTACTACAGTCCTTTCGGAGGTGAATGATGGAGGAAAGAATCTTTCTACAGAGTGAGAAGGAACTGAAACATTTTAGGTCTTGCACAAATAAAACAGCCTGTATACTTGCCCCTCACCTCACCTAAGGTGAACTTGGTGCCTGGGGCCAGGGCTGAGGGACTAAAGGCTCACTTTAGTGCTTACCGGGCTTTTCCTGCACCCCACAGTCTCAAGGTTTGGACCCTAGTCACTTGGAAATTTAGAAAATGACCTCTTTAAACTATTTTTGGAGAGAACCTGGTAAGTAATAGCTTGTTTAAACCAATCAAAGCACATTATCATTTGCCTAGGAATCAGATGTTAAGTGCAAAAGACCAAGAAACTGTTGTCTGAAGGAACAGTCTGCTGTCGCTTCTAAAAGTGATGGAGATCCCAGTGACTACCAATGACCCTGATTTTTGTACTTTGACTTAAAAAATGGACCTTGTTAAAAGTTTAATCCTAATTTGTGAAGTTACTAATTGTGAACCTGGGCTGGATTTCTTTGGAATTTAGGAACTATTACACTAGTTTCACTATTATACTATTACACTGTTATACTTCTGATTTGATTAAGCCCTTTGTCATCATTCAGGATGGCAGTGGAAACTTCTGCTGTTTACGAGGAAGGACATGGAAGTTACAGCAGGTTCATTTGTCCCTAGAAATGGAAATCACAGGAACCACTGTTGCTTCATTGGTGTAGAAAGTTTTTGCATTGGCATTTGAAATTTGGTGGGAGGCCAAATTCAAGTTCTTTGCCACAAAGGTGAATGTCTTAAAAGTATGGATGCAGTGAACTGTTGAGACCTGACTTGACTGAATTGAACACTGCATCAGAGAAATAATAGAGAAAATGTGACCAGGGGATGTAGTGGCAGTTTGTCTAAAGATAAGCTATCCAGAGTTTCGGGGTCACTAATGACAGAGGAGACGTTGCCAGACCACTGCTGAGCTTAGCTGTGGCCAGCTCTATTAGAGCTCCCGAGAGAAAAGTAGCTGATGTTAGTGTTTGGGACGTCCCTTCTGCTAGGCCTTGTGGGGAGTATACCTGGGGACGCGCAGGTAGGAGATCAGAGAGGTATTAGGAAAGTAGATGATGGTACCTGCAAAGACTGGCTTCAGGGTTGTGCCAGGAAGCTAGCGCAGCAGCATTGCTGAGAGCATTTCAAATGCACATCTAACTTGGCAAGTGGAATATTAGCAATTGGGACGTCATCTCCTCTGAACGTTGTGGTAAGCGTGGTGCAAACTGTGCTTTAAATACAAGGTCTTAGGAAGCTGGTTGCTCCACTTTGTTAAAACTAGAGGTACTACACTCCTTCCCCTAACCTGAAGATACAGAGAGATGTGAGCTGTAAGACAGGTCATGAAAGACTGCTAGTTTATTTTCTGAATCTATGCATATGTTATGTACACAGTGATGAGCAAACACAGCTGGGAAGAACAGCAGATGATATTGGGCCTGAAACTGTGGTGTTTATCAGACTGATATAGTAATCCTTCTTTCCTGTGAAAGTGTTCTTTTCAAGTGATGTTAGAATTCTGTAACTTTTATCATGTGTCAGGCAAGTATTCTTTATTGCCAAACCTCTTTGCCTACCTGTCACACATTTTCATCCTCATCTCTAGCTAGGTTTATTTAGAAATGATATCCACACTTGACCTCTGATGGGAAGCAAATGTGGAGAATGAATTCAGATCCTTTTGTTTGAATCAGGGTAGGTTAGGTGCCTTCAGGTCTAAATGGAAAGTAAATGTGATCAGTCACCATTGACTTATCCACGTCAGGCTTTGAGTCGGCTAGAGAAAGTGGGTGTAAAATATCAGAGAGAAACATAAATGAGAAGCAATAAAGTGAGCAACCCATTAAAGCTAATTTGACTGTCTTAAAGGCATATGTTGTTTGGGTAGCCTTGGTAATGAAACCTTTTAGAATATTTGAAAGAAAATTAAGGTTTTTGTTTTTGGTTGTAAACCTGAGATAAAGTAGCAGTACTTTTCCATATACTGCCATAGGATTGGGAGGTGGCGTGGAGGCTGCCCAGCTCGGATTCAGGCCCTTCTGTTCATCGTCTTAGCACTGTGAAATCAGAATAGTTCTGTTCTTTATCACAAATGCTTTCTGCATTAGAGACACAGAACAGGTAGTAGACCCAGTTCCCACTGAATGATAAACCCACTCAGGACAAATCAAATAGCTACAGAAGATGAAGAGGCTTTATTACTTGCTGGTTAAATGGTATAATAAATGAGATTTCGGAGTGAATTGAAATTTTAAGTTTGTTTTAAGAGAGGTAGGATTTATCAAGGCAATGTTATTGTAATGGGGTTGTGGGCAGTTATAAAGTAAGAATGGTGATTGGAAACGGTCTTGGGAGAGGTGTGTTGGGTGGGGTGGGTAGAGGTAGAGAGAGAATAAATTAACGTGGATCCAGCGAAGAGGACCCTTGGGTGAGGCTTGGGAAATAAGCAGCAAGATCATAAATGTTTGGACTACCAGGCATGTGATTTAAGCTTTGTCTTCTCAGTAAACCAGAAGTTTAAAAAAGCTTCTGTGTCCAGTGGGACCCCTTCGGATTGGGAGGTGGTGTGGAGGCTGCCCTGATTGTTCATCCTCTTGGCACCGTGAAACCAGAATAGTTCTGTTCTTTATCACGGATGCTCTATATATTAGGTTTTCTAGTTGGATTTTTTTTTAATTGGACTATAATTGCTTTACAACGTTGCATTAGTTTCCACTGTCCAGGGAAGTGAATCAGCTACATGTACACATGTGTCCCCTCCCACGTGGACCCCCTCCCATCCTGGCCCCTGTTCCACCGTCTAGCTTGTCACCAAGCACCCAGCTGAGGGTCCTGGGCTTTACACCAGCTTCCCGCCAGCTGTCTGTTTCACCCCTGGTAGTGTATATCTGTCACTTGAACAAAGAATGCCATGGTGAAATGGACCTTAGTAAAACCAGGGCAGGAAAAATAAAAAGGCAACAGGAAATCATGGACCCAGGCAAAGTGTTTCTGAAGAATTGGTCTGATTCTGGTGGGCCAGATTGGGGTGGATGGAATGAGGGAAGACCAAGGCCAGGTAGGGAACTGACTTTGCAGTAGTTTAGATGTTAGATATTTGTAGAAAAAAGGCCAGAAATGGGTTTGTGCGACAAGGAGGAATAGGCAGATACTGCTGCTGCTGCTGCTAAGTCGCTTAAGTTGTGTCTGACTCTCTGCAGCCCCACAGACGGCAGCCCACCAGGCTCCCCTGTCCCTGGGATTCTCCAGGCAAGAGTACTGGAGTGGGGTGCCATTGCCTTCTCCGAGGCAGATGCTAGAGACATTGCAAAGAAAAATAATTAGTACTTGGATATGGCTGAATTTAGAGAGGGGGAAGTGAGGACCACCCAGATTCGATGTCCATTGTATTTAGCTTGCCAGAATTTGGGCAGTGAAGGGAAATGAAAGTCGCTCAGTCCTGTCCCTTTGTGACCCCATGGACTGTACAGTCCATGGAATTCTCTAGGCCACAATACTGGAGTGGGTAGCCTTTCCCTTCTCCAGGGATCTTCCCAACCCAGGAATCGGTCCCAGGTCTCCACATTGCAGGTGGATTCTTTACCAGTTGAGCCACAAGGGAAGCCCAAGAATACTGGAGTGGATAGCCTACCCATTCTCCAGGGGGTCTTCCTGACCCAGGAATTGAACTGGGATCTCCCACATTGCAGGCGGATTCTTTACCAACTGAGCTATCAGTGTTTAAAGGACAGTTTACTTACCCTTCATAGACTCATACAGTCACAGCCTCCAGAAAGCAGCCTCAGAACCCAACTGGGTATCTCTTGTGGTCCAGCTACTTTGGGAAATGTTAATGGGGCTGTCACTTGGTAGATTTTCCTTAAAGAGTAGTGCTTGCATGGAGGATAGATTACTGATTGTCCTGGGACTTGGCTCCCTCTGTGCTTTGGCTCCTTGCATGGATTTCAAACTGTTTTTTGAGTTTTCTTCCATTTTGCAGGCTACCTGGTAGAATAAAATGTGATCAGGAGGGCTGGATCTGGACCTTTAACTTTCCACCAGATTAGCCTGTCTGTTTTAAGTATCTCAAGCATTAGACTTTTGTTTAGGGAATAATTTATAAAAATTTGTTTCAATTCTGATATGTAAAGGAGAGAAGGCAGGGACCAGAGAGTAAGGAGTCAAAGGGGAGTTGATGGCTGGGTGGAGGCTGTGCTTGTTATACAGCAGTGTGTCTGAGACTCTCCTCAGTATTCTTGGGGGATAGGAGTTTCAAGGGAGCCTTTGAACCTACCTTCATTCATTCAGTGCTCCAATCTTTGTCTGCAGATCAAATACTTTTTTCACACAGTGACATTTTCCAAATACACATTAAATTAGATGAACAAAAATGAATTTAAATATTACTAAAATTGATACACTCATCTTTGTGTATTTCACAATCAGGAGACTGTAAACAAAATACTACCATGTGTGGGATCACAATCTTTTGTTTTAGAATGCAGGCCTCCTATTGGAAAAGTAAAGGAATCCCTTTTGTATGTTAAGGGGCAGTATTCAATTCTTGTGATTAAATTGCTCTCTGTTAATTGTCCCCCCTATTTAAAGAATTTTAGTTACTGGACGAAACAACAACAACAAAATGTAGGACTTTCAGGGTCTGGTTCACCAATATAATATTATTTCAGGGACTTTCACCGTGCTTTGTTTAGTATTGTTGAATCTGAAAACACTGGCAATTCTTTTTACACTTTGAACTTAAACTGAAATCAGAGTTTGTGGATAAAAGCTGTCAGAATTGAATCTTTAAGACTTTTTTCCTCTGTAACCAAACTGTAGTTTTTAAAATAATGAGACCAATTTATATATGTTACTATGGAATCATTCCTGAGAAATACTGTGAAATGAAAAAAGCAGGGAGCAATGTATATATAGTATGGTACTTTTGTACAAAAAAGGTAGTGCAAAAGTAATACAAAAGCTTCCACTTGTGGGAGAAGTGTGCATGTGAATCTGATAATCGTATTTGCTTTATGGGAAGAAGGGGCTTCCCTCATAGCTCAGTTGGTAAAGAATCCGCCTGCAGTGTAGGAGACCCCGGTTTGATTCCTGGGTCGGGAAGATCCACTGGAGAAAGGATAGGCTACTCACTCCAGTATTCTTGGGCTTCCCTTGTGGCTCAGCTGGTAAAAAATCTTCCTGTAATGCGGGAGACCTAGGTTCGCTCCCTGGGTTGGGAAGATCCCCCGCAGAAGGGAAAAGCTATCCACTCCAGTATTCTGGCCGGGAGAGTTCCATGGACTGTGTAGTCCGTGGGGTCACAGAGTCGGACACAGCTGAGCGGCTTGCACTGCACCATGGGAAGAAAGTGAGGCTGAGGCGTTGGGGGTTGGAAGGAGAATTTTTGTTGCATGTCTCTTGGTCTTTTGAGTGTTTTGCAGACCTCGTAGCTGTTTTACTCACTGTAAAGTTAGAGACTGTAGCATCAGCTTGGGATGGATGGTTCTGGGATTCTGCCCTTCCTTTGGGGAAGGTGATACCCTTCTCTTCTCTACTAGAAAGCAGTCAAGTGGAGAAGTAGAGTGACCCAACTCCCCAATGCTTTGCCACTTGTTGAAACTCATACTCTTCATCTTGAAATAATTCTCAGCTGGATAATAATGGCATGACCCATAAGGTTGTCAGGTGGATTGCGTGAGATGATGTGTGTGAAGCACAGTATCATTTCAGAAAGACTTGCTTGTACTTGGCATCTGACTTGACCACTCTCCAACTGGTCACCACTCTCTTCTGGAAGCCCCCTGTAGGATCTTCCCCTCTGTGTGGCTGTTCCTTCTTAGTCACCTTCACTCAGCAAATACTTAATGGAGAGTGTGGTCCTGTTTAATACCTGGGGGATATACA
This sequence comes from Bos mutus, assembly GCF_027580195.1. Lineage (NCBI taxonomy): Eukaryota > Metazoa > Chordata > Mammalia > Artiodactyla > Bovidae > Bos > Bos mutus. The sequence goes on along the minus strand of NC_091630.1, from coordinate 9,740,496 downwards.
GATGTTCAAGTTAGACAGTGCCCCTGATTTGCTAGCCTTCCTCACCTCAGCCTTAATTAAGACTTGTTTCTACAGGGAATCCACTTTGTGCTCTCCTGTCTTGCTAATGAAACTATTCAAGTTTCCATGAACTCTATTCTTCAAGTCAGTTCAGTTCAGGTGCTCAGTTGTGTCCAACTCTTTGTGACCCCATGGACTGCAGCACGCCAGGCTTCCCTGTCCATCACCAACTCCCAGAGCTTGCTCAAACTCATGTCCATCAAGTCAGTGATGCCATCCAACCATCTCATCCTCTGTCTTCCCCTTCTCCTCCTGCCTTCAATCTTCCCCAGCATCAGGGTCTTTTCCAATGAGTCAGTCCTTCACATCAGATGGCCAAAGTATTGGAGCTTCAGCATCATTCTTTCCAATGAATATTCAGGACTGGTTTCCTTTAGGATGGCCTGGTTTGATCTCCTTGAAGAAGATACCTTCTATCTTTTCTTCAAAGATAGAATTTATCACATCTAACATTTTTCTGCTATCCATGTGATTCAGACTTCTCTCCTGATCTGTAAACTCCTTAAAGGTAGGAGCTTGGAACAGTTGGGGGTACTTTTTGATGCTTTATTAAATATTTGGTGAAAGTTCCTGCCTTGAATTCCAGTTATTTACTTAATACTGTCCTCAAATATTTCATTGCTAAGACCAAAGTGAAATCTTTGTTTGCAAGATCATGTCATCTCTTTCCCAGTCCCTTTCCCCCTTGCTCCCTTTTCATTGTGTTCTCATATCATAGAATGTACAGTTTATTGCCACCATATTTTAGCTTTAAGTTTTAGCAACCGAAAAGCACCCCCATGTATAGCAGCCCTGGGCAAACTGAAGTGCTTACGTCACCTGCGTGTTCATAAATGCATATTTTAACCTGTTTTATTTCTTTTTTTACCGTATGGCTCATAACTGTACTTTCTGTAAAGGATGAGCTCCCCGAAATTATACACAGAGTGTTGTATGCATGGACATATTTCTGAGCTGGAACTGTCCTTTGGATCAGCTAAAAACCATCTTTGTGACTCCCAGCTTTCCTTCTTCCAAGTCCCCCTTTGACCCCTTAGGTGCCAGGGGCTCCTGTTGGTCCTTCCTTGGGTTGCCATATCTGTTTTCTGGACAGATCTCAGCTGAGAACTGCTCCCGAATACTCTAACTCCTTCTCCCTCTCTCTCTCAATTTGCCAGATGTATGTGTGGAGGAGGTCCAGTGAATGCCTTCAGGGAGTGACATTCACATGTTGCCTTATTTAATACTCACCTGTGAGTGAGCTCGTTTGCAAGTCACTCCTAGAGGCTTCCTCGCTTGCCCAAGATCACCCTGCGTGAGTGGTGGGCTGGGGTCTGAACCAGGATTTTCTGACTCCCAGGCTTCTCTGTTCTAGAGCTCACTACCGCTTCGCTGGAAGTCTTTAAATCCTAACATCCCATTCATTTTACCTGTGGACAGGGCCAGCCACAGAGACTGCAGGTGGGAATTAAAATGGAAAATTGTCAAAACTTCTCACTGTACTTAGAAAAGTTACCATTTGGAGTACAGAACTATAGCAACAGCTCTACACGTTTCTGAGGCAAGAAGAGAGGGAGAAAAGAAAGGGAAGAAAGGAGAGAGAGAGATATCAGCTGTTGAGGAACAGCAGCAACCAGACCATATTTGCAGTTGGACAATCACAGATTTTTTTTTTTAGCCATGTGGCCATCAACCACGAATGCATATACTTTCAAAGTCTTGTTTTTCTTTTATGTGTATGTTTCCGGGATGGAACAGATGCCTTTATTTGGAGAAACCAATCTTTGGAAATAATTGGTTCTCTCTTTGCTTATCCTCTAGGTGATCTTCCACAGATGAAATTAGATGAGGAAAAGAATCACAAAACATTAGCTTGTGGTTATTTCTTTATTTTTTTCCACTGCAAAATGTTTAGGGACCTGCAGCTTACATCCACATATTTTGGTATTGTTGACTGATTATAATTTAGCACAGCAGTGACTTTCGGAAGAGATTTTGTGATTACACTAGGTCATTTTTGAATAGTGACCTAGTGCTTTAATGCTTTAAATGATAAAATTAAAATAGGTATTGCCTCCTTTCTGCTCTCAATTGATTATCTCTTCTTTCATCCTGGTGAGTTAGGTATAATCATCCTGTTGTAGAGATTTACATCTAAAGCTTGGAAAGGTTAAGTGACTTGTTTCAAGGTCAAATAGCTCGTAAGTGTTAAGACCTGAGATTCCAGTCCATCTGTGTGGAGTGGGCTTCTAAGTGGTCAGTGTAGGTAAGGAACAGTCATTTTGGGAGGTTTTATTTTATTGAAGATTATATCTATAGCAGAGGAGAAATTTTGGAGCTTCCTACTATTTTCAGTTGCCTGGTTTGTTAACTTATTGATCATCCTATGTTGTCACCTTGACTAAAAATAATTCATAGATCGGTCACCTGCCTTCTGTTTAATTTTTTAATCTTTTATATCTAAAGTATTTTAAGATGGTGCTTTATGACAATAAGAGGAAGAAGCTGGAAGAAAGACAAGATGGTATAAGTTATTTTTTATTCCTTTGTTCTCTCAGCCAGTATTGAGTGAACTCCTTCTATGAGTCAGGCACTGGCCTTGAAGACTGTTGATTAAACCTGGCCCCTCTCATGGCCGTTACAACAAAATGCGTATATTGCATCAAGGTAAGATCTGAAGACAGAAGGAGAATAAGATGGGACCCTTTCCAGAGCAGGAAACCCACCTGGTAAACTCAACTGGGGGATAAGTCTGTGCGTAACAACCTTAGAGGTTGGATGGACTTAATGCTACCTGCAGTCCTTAACCGTGGTTCCCTAGCGCTTCCTCTGGGAGGAAGGGCTGGCTTCTCGCTGTGGATGCGCTGCGTGATGTCCGTAGCGGCCTGTGTTTGCACAGTATTGATGGGAATGGGCTCATATGAACAGTATCTGGAAGATAAAGGTTGCCCAGCCTGATATAGACCATAAATGCTGTTACAGTTTAAAGAAGAAAGAATGATCGTAGGCCTTGAGAGTGGTCACGGAAATGTCTGTGATGGTCATTGGGTGTGAATTGGACCTTTATAGCATTTCATTAGGTGGGATTCATTTCTTTCATTCTCTTTAGGTGCCAAGTACAGTTTTAAGTTTGGAAGATAGAGTAATGAGCAAAACAGACAAGACCCCTGCTGTAATAGACCTTATAGTTGAGGAGTACAAGGCATACAATAGAAACAGTTGTAAGATTATTCACCGTAGTGTTAAATGCAATGAAGACAATTAAACCAATGTTGGAGAGAATGGTGGGCGGTGTTGCTGGTCGTGGAGAGACTTTACTTTGGACGGGAGGGAAACCATCTCTGAGGTCACACTTGAGGGAAACCGGAGTTGAGAAGAAGCTAGTCATCCACTAGTCTGGAGGAGTTAATGGACAAATCCATAAAGATGAGATGTTGCATTCTGTGGGAGTTTATCCACTGAAGAGCTGCACCCTCTAAGGGGATGGATGGAGCAGAGGCTGAAAAGGTGCAGATTTGTGCCAAATCATGGTGGGTCTTGAATGTCAGAACGAGGCGAGAAGAAGGACTATGTGTTTCTATGAATATATCAGGGGGTGAATAGTTAGAAGAAAGAAGGAGACTCAGGATGAGTATGTGTCATAGAAGCTTAAGGAATCTTGTGCAGTTGGAGTCTTGAAATTTAGTTCATGTGACCTCTGATGAGGGACACCCCAATAACAGTGTCCCAATCACTTCCTGTTAGAAGTTGAATGTAGTCCTAAGTGAGGCTGTTTCAAACCAGGGGGATACAGAATTGTCCTACAAATGAGACTGTGGAGGCCTTGACAGGTGTAGGCTACAGCCCAGTACTAGGGGCTGTGCTTACTGAGATAAAATGTTTTCTAAGTCGGTTATGATATTGCGGGTTCCTTTTGTGGAGCAGAAAACTAATTGTATTTTTATTAAAGTAAAGGGACGGTCTTTATGTTACAAGATGTTTTTGTGAAAAGGAAACAGAAAAATTAAGAGTTGATTCACTTCAGACTGATAAAAAGAGGTGTGTTAAATCCTCATTTTTGAAATAGCTGTGTCTTATTTACTAAGGGAAAAAATGCCCCAAGTGTTGATGTAATTCTAAAGAGAAATGTGTTTAGGCAGTGAAAGGATTCCTGGCAGTGATTGAGAAACACAGAAATGGGGAATTGCACTTGATCGCTTTTGAGGTTGAGTCTGATGTGTGTAGTCTTTTACATCCTATTAAAACTTTGAAAGATAAACTGATACAAGAAGGATTTGCCAAGGCCAGCAACTCTTCCTTTTAAAACCTTGGCTCAGTGTACACATTGAAGGGATGGGGGAGTAAGATAAAAGCATTATAAATATGAGGTTAACTGAATTCAAATAGAAGGTTCTCTCAAGTTATTGCATTCCTTAGAAAATAAATACATTGCACATATGGTTAAGATTGATCAAAAAAGTATTCTGTGTGCCAGTGATTACATTCCCATCTGTGATTAAGATTTTCTGTCTGCATCTGGTTTTCACATTATATTTCTGTAACAAGAATCCTTTATATAGCAGAGTTCACTTTCTGTATTTTCTATTAGCTGCAGCTTGAACTACTGCACGGATCGCAGATTTACACATGTGGTTTTCATTACTTCATACCATTGAGAAAAAGTAATATTTGTTTGGGAATGTATGTTTTCCACAATTTCCATGGTAATACAACATGTTGAGCCTTTTTAATAACACTCTTGTAGAACTACAAATTGTTTGAGGCATTCTACTCTTGGTAGAGTTTAGCTTTTAAACTGGTCTCAGTGTATGTTTGCTTCATAATGAGATTTTTGCAGATTTAATGGCCGAGGATTGGAACAAAGCAATATTAAAGATAGAGAAATTTCAGTTGCATGTGATATAGACTTTAGTGTGTAAGTATCACAAATAATCTGAATGTGTATTCTTTAGTACTCATTACCGTTACTCATTTTATTGTTATTTTATATCAAAAGATCATTTATTGTGTTGGAGGTATGAAGCACAAAGGTAATATTCCAATCATTATTTTGAAGTGCCCCCTCTTTTTTTTTTAGGTGAATTATCTTATTTTCTGTGGTATAATGTTTCATATGTAAGAACTGTTGAGTAGGAAGAATCCTCAGGGGTAACTGAGGTTTACATTGTGCATTACCTGAATGTATATCTGTGCCTGAATGTATATCTGTGCCATGTTAACATTTAAGAAAAACATGTACCCTTGAAATACTTTGTAACACTATCTTCCTGCCAACTTTTCTCCATTCACTTCAGAATACTCTGATTAAAACAGACACATGGGAAGTTAAAAAGTGAAACAAAATATTCTATACTGGGAGATCAGTTATAATTGAGAGATTTATCTTATAAAAGTTTATCCACATGGTAGTTTTATGTGCCTCAAAACTGAGACCCACTATACAATTTTTGATAATAAACCCAGACAGTAGTCTGGTGTTTAGCAGTCATGAGAAGGAGGAAAAAGACTTAGACTCTAGGGGATTTGTATGTACTTGGCTTCCTTCATTTGTTTAATGGAGATTGTTCAATATGGCCCACACAGGTAGGATTTACTGTATTGGGCTCTCCAGTGCTTTTTGTTGAAGTTGTTGAGGCACTAAATATCAGAAATCATACCCAAATCTAAGAAAGTGTCCATTTTCTTCTTTTTCCTAATAGCACTTATTTATCTTCTGTTTACAATATACATATATTTAAATTTTGCCATTAAGAATGAGAAACAACTGATTACATGATAGAAGAGTCATTGTGTATAAAGGGCGTTTGCTTTTTTAAAAAATAATAGAATCTGCTTATTTATGTCCATTAGAGCATGTATATTCAGCAATTTCAATTTCTAGGGAATAGTTTGGTCTCTTAAAAAATGGCAGTAATAGCCTTAGTAATATTTTGAGACTGCTTTTATAAATCTATTCTTTTACATTTATTGAGTTATTGCTTTATGTGCATGATTGTGCTAGATTTATATCTCATAGATTATTAGAACTAAATAGTAATACTTGTTCTATTCAGAGTAGTGGTGGTACTAGTAATAGTGGGTGAGTAATAAATAGTGGGCGTTTGAGAATGAATGAATGAATGAACGGTAAGCCTGACGGATCTAGCAGGACAAATGAGAATATCTGGACTGCTTAGGGAAAAATAAAAAGTAGTAGAAGTTGGTTTATTTGGTGAAACGATTCACTAACAATTGTTGTTACTAATATTTTCAAACTGGTTGGTTGCATAAAGATGATTAGTCACTGCTATCAGTTGTTTCGGAATGATGGCAGTATGTAAATTTCAGAACAGTGAAACAATGGGGATACCACGTTGTTTGGAAATATGATTTAACTTGCATGTAAAATTCCAAAAAAATAAAACAAAAAATGCAGTGTCTAAAATCATTTTCTAAAGAAACTATAACTGACGGATTAATTTTTAAAAAAATAAAACAGGTAAAATCTAATGTGTTCTTTTAAGGTATTGATGTATGTATGTTTTAGACCCAACTTAAGGAAAGAAGAGTAGTATCCAGCTTTGAGTCAGATGATTGGAGGGTTTAGAGCCCTGGAGGGAATCAGAAAATGGGAGTTGTTTTGGATTTTTCTAAAATTTAGAAGGACTTGTATCTGTTTCTTAAACAAAACTGGCCTAGTATTTTAAGTAGATGGGTGTAATACTTCAGACTGGTTGTGATATATGCGTTTTTTTTCCCTTTGTTGTTGTCAATAGAAAAGATTGATCTCTGGGCTGGTGAACATAATATCTGTCCCAGTCAGAAAAGGAGAGAGGAAATTAGCAGAGCGATTGGTGGAGAATGATATCTGTCAAAAGAAACACTTGGAGAGCACTGAGTTTAGTAATAGGTGACTGCCGGAAAAAGGGGAACTTTGAATATTGTCAAGGTAAGGAACAGACAAATATTTTGACTTTGTGATTTACTTACATGCCCAAAATTAATCTTTTGTGTTTTTTTCCCTAATAAATTATTCTTGTAAAGATTTTCCTTTATTTTTCTAGTGCCGGTTGATAAAAAAATTTGTATTACATATTTTAAGAAATTGTCTTTGAAATCTTTGGATGTGGGATTGGCTGTGAGATCCTTGTTTGATAGCAAATGATTAAGTACCAATTTTGTTTTTACCCCTCTTCTTGTTGCTGTGCTTCTCGCCATGTTTTGTAATGCATCTGTTATAAGATGTACTTGGAGTTAAAGAGTAAAAACTATGCCATGATTTCTGTGTTTATTGTAACTAGAGATGGTATTTTCTGAAACAGTTTGTTGACTAAAGAGGGAAAAATGCTATTCAATTTATTGTTTCTTCTGTTTGATTTGGATTAAAAAAAAAACTTGTGGGTAAATGTCCTTTTCTAAGCAGAATTTATTTTAATGTGTCCATAGACACATTAAAAAAAAAAAAAGTGATATCTAACTTTAGGAAAACCGTAAACAAAATGTAAACCGTTTCCCAGTTGGCAAGTGACTTCTTAAAGTCTGCAACATTTAATAATTAAGGACAGGCCTGTATTATGAATTTCAGAGAGTTGATGCCTCCAGCAGCCAGCTCTGTTTCAGGCTTAGTGGAGTGGAACAGAAGTACAGATGACTAAAGACAAACCGTGCCTAGGAAGGGTTGAGAGGCAGCGCAAATGTTCTATGATACTGGTTGGCACTCCAGTGATTCGGAGGGGGTTTCTGAAGTCCTGTGACTGCCTGCTTGACTATATGGAAAAGAGGGTAGCAAAATATTTACCGTTCATGGCCAGTGTTCTGGAAACACAGATGCCCCCCACCCGCACCTCCAGCACACACATAACATCTACTCTTGCGGTTCCTCTGAAGACATACTGGTTTGTTCTTCAAGTTTCCGAGAAGGTATTGGCAAATGAGGGTGTTTTGTTGTTGAAAGTCCAGAGAAAGTGAAATGATTCTCTGTACAGTTCTAGACTCCTTTGAGATAACCTAAGTCATGATTTAGTTTCTGTCTGTATTTGTCTTCATTTCCCCCATCGTCCTGTTAGGATGTTCTTCTACCGTAATTAGTGAGAGACATGAATTCAAAAGAGAAGACAAGGAGTTCAGCCTACTGAGTAGCTGAGACATCCATCTCTCACTTCTGCTTCTGTCTTCCTACCAAAGTACTATTGTTACTAAAAATTAATTTTTTGAGAACTCAAATTTTTGTTGATTAGATTTCTTAAGTCCAGAGAGGAGGGAGAGGGTGAGACAAATGGAGAGAGTGGATGGAAACATGTACACTAACCTATGTAAATAGAGAGCCAATGGGAATTTGGTCTATGACTCAGGGAGCTCAAACTGGGGCTGTCTAGTAACCTAGAAGGGTGGGAATGGGTGGGCGGTGGGAGGGAGATTCAAGAGGAAAAAAAAAAGCAACAAGATTTCTCAAGTCCAGTGTAGAAAGGAAGGTGTTAATAGCATAAAGGAAACAAACTGGTAATAATAACAGCAACCCTTGCTTTAGAATTGCTTTCTCTTCATCTTCCATGAGAAGAAAGCACTTTGTTTCACAGAGGATATAATTCTCTGCTTTCTGCCTTATGTATCTGTATGGGGATGCAGCTTAACAGTATGATCAAAATATATAAGGTGCAGATTTCAAATTGGAAAATAAAATTGGATTTTAAAACTTGAGCGTGTATTGCAGGTATGTAGTGTCAGGGTCTTTACCCACCTCCACACCATTCTAACCATGCTCTCTTCCGGTCACGTGGCATATCTCTGTGACCATTGCAGCATGGAAGATTCACATTTAAAGCAAAAATGCATGACAGAGACATATTTTAAAACAAGTTAATGCATTTTGTTTGTTACAATATGCAAATGCCAAGCCTCAGCATCAGGTATCAAAAACACCCTGCTGTTTCTTCTCTCTCTCTTTCTTCTGTGTGTGAGTATGCATACTTAAAATGATGTGTGTGTCCACGCACAGTATATATACGCATGTATGTACACACACATATATGTGCATATATGTATCTAATTGTGTGTCTTTGCCTATTTGATAACTGTTGGGTTTTCTTTATGTTTCATGTGGCATTGAAAAGTTTACTCCTAGTTTTTTCTTTTTTTGTGTGATGGTAGAGGGTGTATATAGATAAATATGGGGTTGAGCCAAGAAGTAGAGAGAGACAGAAATCACGTACTTTAAATTTACAAAAAACGTGGAGTCCATTGGATTCTTGGGGTTGTAATCTGGAAGCAGAAAAAACAAAGAACTAGGAGCTGGTGAACAGTTGGGGCAGTAAGCGCCAGTGGCCTCGGGTGGTGCTAGAGAGTCTGGTCCCTGTGATGAGTTTGAAGCCAGGCGGGGGTCACCAGGAGACAAGCCTGAGTCTTTGGGGAGGCCAGGAGAGCAATGATGCCTTAGGGACAGTCACCAGCTTCGGTGGGGGCTTATGTAAAGGGAAAGTGCTGCTGTGTTTCCCCCAGTATTTTAAAGCATATCCTAAATATGCATAATGTTCAGTTTTCTACAGCTTGTTATTGTGTGTCTTTGTGAGGACTGGGCAGATTTGGGACAGTCAGGAGTGGTATCCAGCCTGAGGAGCTTGCTCTTATAAACCGTTAAGGAAGGGCTCCAGTATTTGTCATATAAAAAAATTAACTGGTCATCTAAAAGATGCACGGGCATTAGAATGGAAGCAGTTATGACACAGGAAACTTGTTGCAAAGTGTTTGTATTTATGCTCGAATCATGGGATGGGATATTTATTAGTACCACTTTTAAGATACTGTATGCGTTTCAAAAGCCACACTTGTGTTTTTAAAAATAAAAACGTTTAATTTAGATGGTGCTGTGTACCTCCAGATATTTGTATCTTTATTAGGAAAAGAAGAGAGTTATTTTCTTAAGCAAAATTGCTGAGGTTTGAGAGCATTTGCATTTATTTCTAGTCTTTCTTGGTCATGTTTGAGAGGTCTGATAGCATGAATGGGCTTTACCCCACATGGAGCTTTGAGCTTATTGTAGCTCTGCACACTGATCCCAGGTCAGTGTGATGCGTGAAATCAATTTATTTGAATCTCTTTGCCTCTATAGGAATTTGGCAGCGTGCCAGTTGTTTTCATTTAATGTTCTTTGTGTTGAACACAGACAAGCAGGCATGCTTTTGTATTCATCTCTCTTTTGGTCTCTGTCTCTTTCAGCCAATATTTTACTCTATGGATTCTGAGATGAAGAAAGAATATATTATTTATATGTTTCTAATCATTACTTAATGTGTGTATTCTACTTTCTTATCTTTTAAGGGATTTGTTTTTAACATTCCTGAGTTTTCCTAGTGACTTTCTTTGTAGAGAAGAAACATTTTAGAGTTTTTTAAAAAATTAAGATTTTGGATGAGACATAATAAACCAGACCATAGGTGGTATTTGCTTACCATAATGCTCGTTATCAAAACGGAAAAGAACAGTATTCATTATACCATCCAACCAGTGTTTGATTTGTGAACTGGATTATCAAAATGACTGACTTCTTGGGGAGCTTTCTGAGGGTAAAGATTCCTACTTTAATCGGGTGCAAGCGAAGACACATGATTAGCGGGGTAGTATTCTTTTTGAATAACACATCTTGCTGAAGATGCCCCCGTTTTTACCTAGATTTGGCTTAGATGAATCTTGACGAAGTTCCTGCCATGAGGGCATTTTTTTTTTTTTTTCTTTTTAAAATTTGGAGGGTCCTGGCAGGGAACAGCACAAAGGTTTCTGCAGCACACAGAGGCTCCGAGCCTGGTGTGGCTGTTTTTGTGGAGAGGATGTGTTTCTGGGTCAGCTTTAGGAAGAGGTGCAGAAGGAAACGGACAGGGAGGAGGAGAGAGCTGCTGTGTTGATGCTCCGGGCGGTTCTCGCGGAAGTCGGTCTGCAGACCGGGGCGCCGGGGAGCCTCGGGGTCAGGCCCGCCCCCAGCACCCCGCTTCCTCGTTTAATTACCTGAAGAGCCAAACAGCCGGCCGGCGGGTGTGTGAACGCCCGGTATCTCCGCGGCCGCCTGGCGCTCCGACATCCTGCGCGGCCAGCCCTGTCTGTCCGCCAGCGTCAGGCTGGCTCCCGCCCCGGTTCCTTTGCTTTCTGGAGGCATTGTGTGGAAGAGGGTTTGGTCAGGAATTGGAGGTTCCTGCCAGTGCTGTGTCCCTCCTCTCTTTCTCTCTTTCTGGACCAAGCTGACAGACGTGCTGATCTTTTTTTTGTTTTTTAATGAGTTTAAAGATCTGTCTTTTTCATTTTAGACTCTGGCCTCGCCATGAAACACATATCTCTGTCAGCAGCCACAGACGTTAACCAGTGCAGGACTGGTCTCAGTTAATGGGTTCTTATTTTCCTAATTCTTGTTCTTTACTGTCCTTCCCATGTTGCCTTTTTGGGTCAGATTCACTGGTAGTTTGGTATGAAACTAGTAATTCAGAGGTTATTTTTACGAGGCCGTTTTGGAATCTTCATCTGTCCATGAGAACAGAATAGTCCATTTTTTAAACAAAAGTGACGGAACAGTGAAGATTGTTTTTTTTTTTTCCTTTTCCATGCAGTTTACATATGGCGACTTGGACATTTGCTGTGGGAAGGGCCACACCCTTTGATGTAGCTGGGGATGGTAAGAAATACTAGGTGGACAGAAATGTGTGGCCAATTTGAGAGTCCTATAGGGTGAAGACTCTGAGGAATGCTTGGAGATGGAACCATTTGGGAGATCCCTAGAGTGTAACAAGATGTTATCTTTCCATGAGAAAATCCAGCAGGTTCTTTATCCACAGTGTGGGCTGATGAAATGTGTGTGCTGTTGGGGGGCAGAGGGGGGGCGGGGCAAGGTGGTGGTGGTGGGATTTCCTGCAAAGGGAGGGGAAAGTGTGAATACATGTGCAGTGATTTGCTTTTTCCAACTACTTCACTAGGATTCTGTCATGCAAACTTCAGGGCATTTACCCTTCAGATGCACATGCGTGCATCGCATTAATGTTAATAGGAGTTGCAGCAGGTAAAGAGAGCTGTGTGGACCTTTGTGTTGTGCAGGAGCCCAGCTCCAGGAAATTGATTCCATTCTTTGCAAAGAATAAAGATATTGGGACTTTGCAGAGGAGAGTTTCGTAGGAACGATTTTCAAATCTTATTTTTCATATTATATTTATGGAAGCAATGTCAATATTTTATGTGTTTGTCTACCACTCCAGCAAAAAGTATATAATCATTTAAATAATTGGATTAGCCTGGTGCGTCTTGTGATGGAGCTGGCATCACCATGATCTATTATGCACTAGCATAAGTAGCTCTGCCATAAGTGTTATGTGTATCCTCAGGCATTGCATGTTTATTTATGTATCAGCCTGCTGCATTTCTTTCAGAGTCTTTCTCTTTCAACATCAGTATAAATATGAGAAAAGAAAACATGTAAATATAATTTAAGCCACAGTCAACATTCCTGACTGGTGTCCTCCTCCACTGACAAACTTCAGGTTCCCTCTTTCAGGCTTCAGCTTTCTAGAAGTTCTATCTACCTAGAGCTTTCTTATTATGCGAGTAAGGTTACTGCCAGTTACAGTATTAGGCCTTAGCAGCAGGGAGTGTATAACGTGAGAAAAACCTGGAGGACTTTGAAAAGTGTCTAGGGAAGAGTTGTGGCTTGCAGGTGGTGGCACCAGGAATTAAAGAGCAAAGTAGGAAGAAAGTGGCGTTGGTGCCTCGTGCTGAGTGTGCCCAGTAAATGTGGAGTGAAAACAGTAAGAAAAAAAGCAGATCCTTGAGAAAAGAGACTGAGAGGAAGTGAATTACTCCAGAAAGGAGAAGGGAAACGCCAAAATTTATTAGTAACCGTGGGCATGTGTTAATTTATCATCAGGAATCAAAATAGGACATTTTGGTATAACAGATAAAAAAAGCCACAGTATTCCAAAATTTTAGTAGTCTGGTGCCTGCAATTCAGAGTAATTTTAGTAAAAGTCAGAAGTGAAATTTCCATACAGAGTAAAAATTATTCGGTTGAGTTTTATAGGTTTTAACTACTGTTCGGTGTATTTCAGAATGTACAGAATTACATTCTATTCTGCTGCTTGGTCTTGTGAAGCAGGAGGAGAAGGGGGTTCATGACCACGAAACCCAGTAGGGTCAGAATGAAACAGTAATTTAAAAATTTATATTGTCATAAAAGCATATACACTGTGCTGGGTATTATTTGAACAAATAAAGCAGTTTTGGAATGAAAACTTTAATGGAATCAGTGGTAGTTAAACATCTTTTTTGTGTAAGTTTGAATTTGTTTATAAAGGTGGCAAATTAGTATGTACGGATAGATTTTACTAATTTTCAATGTGGAGAGAGAGAAATGGAGAGTTTGTTAGAAAAGTCCTGTGGCAGGGGGCAGGGGGGAGGGTGGAATATGATGAAAAGATTCTGGGATTTTTGTTTTTTTATTATTATTGCTGTGTATTTGCTCCACCTGGTGGATTTTGTTGAAAGTGTTTTAATCCGTCTTAATGAGAAGACTACCCTGCACACAATTTATAGTAAGACGAATCTTTTGTTTTATTTTTGTTGCTGTGAAAAATAGTTTAATTGCTATCAAGGTCAAAAACATTTCTATCTTTTGTTTAGCACTCTCTTTGTATTGAAAGTAATATTTATTGTTTATTCTGGTTCAAAAATGTAATACATGCTCGCTTTAGAAGATTTAGAAAATAGAGAAAAATTAAAAGAGGCACATGAACGTGATTTATAGTTTCATCACCCAGAACCGTTGCATTATTTTGAGAATAGATGTCTTCAGAAGAGGACCACTTTGCATTTACATTTAGTTAAAGATGTGTGGGATGTTAAACACTTACTTTGCCAAAGTGTGATTAATGATGATGATTATATTATTTTTGGACAAATGCTGCCTTTCGAATTCCTAAACTCTAAAAAAAACGATAAGTGTTTTGTAGGAATTGCATTTGCTGAGCTACATGTCTGCTGAAAGCAAAGGCCGTAGAGATAAAGGTACCCTGTGCATTCACAGGGCTGTCCATAGGGGTGATGGGTTCTGTGGTCTGTTTGGCTTACACAGATTGCTTTCTTTCGAAAACTTAAGGATTCAGTTGTGCTTTGATCATCTTATTGTTTTCCTTAGGTTATTCTTTTTTTCTTCTTTGGACTCCAAAAGCTCTGTAACAGAAGGTGAAGTTTTGAAAACAGTGTCTCCATATGCAAGGGATTTGGAGACCTTTTTATTGTCTTTAAAATTGTCATTCATAGTCCTCATTAGCATTTATTGTTGCAAGCGTACAAGCAGAAAATGTGAAATTGGTATGTCATGAATAGCCCCACAGAGCTCTGGAGCCCTCCGATTTTGCCTGCAGTGTGGTGTGGGCTGGGCTTCCAGGGAAAGCTGTCCAGATGGCTGCCTGCACAGAGCAGAGCCGCAGGTTTTTGTCTCTGCTGCTGGGAGGAGGGAAAGTTCATTGGAGCATACGCCATCACCCTTGCTTTTAACAAAACTAACTAGCCATTAGTCAGGATGGGGAGCTGGTGACATTGAAACAAAGGTTTTCCATATAGTGTTATAGTCCTTGTCAAATGGTAAGGGATGGGTATAGTTTGAGTGTCTTTTATATTATTTGAGTGATTTTTGTAGGGAAGAGACATACAAGGAAACTAAATGACAACTTATTGGCAAATTTTACATGTAAGTAGAGTGTGATTGTTTTTATAGGAAAATGCTTTTGTGTGAAGAGGCAGAGTTGATACAGCTAATACACAGCCTTGTGGCTTACTAAGGAAGTGTTTTACTTTAAAGTTTTAAAAATAATTTAACCCTTTGCTGGTGCCTGTGGATTAATCTGCACTTAATGATGCTGGGTTTGGAGCTTGCATTTAAATAATGCAACATGCAGACAATGCAAGTGTTAAAGCTTTTATCATTTCAGAATTATTTTGATAGTAGATATTGAAAATCAAAACTTGTTGGTGAAAAAGAACTTCAGTACATTGCAATATTTTAAAGACTCAGCAGTGTTAGAAACAGTTCACAGTAATTATGAATATAGATTTTATTTATTTGTGGCATGTGATATTTTATCTTAAACAGATTTCATTTTACAGAAATACACATACATGGTCCCTACATACTTAAATGTACTGGTACATGTCTTTTCGTTCATATGTAGAGGATATTATATTTCACCCAGAGTTGAGAATCAAAAATAGTGCCTAAAAAATTGTTGGAATGTTATAACTAACATTGTATTCTCTATACATTGAAGATGGTAAAAAAAAAAAAAAAAAAATTAGACATTGCAGCTTATCAGCTTAGGTCATCGCTATTGTTTAAAAGTATGTTATGATTGGAATCTTCAAATCACAGTTTAGAGCACATTAACTCACTCTAACTGATTGGAGATACAGAAATCAAAGGGTCCTGAGCCCTCTGGTTTGACATGTCACAGGTGAAGGCAAGGGGTCATGACTTCTAGCTCTTGACCTGCCACTTGCCCTGGTAGAGTTGGATTTCTTGACAGACCATACAGCATGTTCTCCATGAGACACTGTTTTGTATGGTACTTTGTCATCTAGTTGCAAAAGATCCAAGCAGTGAAGCCTTCCTGCTGCTGTGATATCTGGCATAATCACCTATTAAGACAAGCTTCCTCTATCCAGCATGTTTTCTTTTACTTGATTCCACCTTATTGCCCCACTTAGGCCCTCTTGGACAGCCCCAAATAACTCTTTGACCCCGTGATGTTTATATAACCTTCAAATTCTCAAGCTGGCCATCATGTCTCCTGTTGCTTTCTGTGATTTAGCAAAGTTCTTGCGAGCCCTTCTGTGGGCTGGCTGAGGGGAGATACAGGTGTTTGCCAGTCCTTTCCCCCAAAGGAAGTATCTGAGGGAAGTAGTGTGAATGTTTCTGGTTGTTTACAGCCAATATTTATATTAAGGAGTTTAAAAGTGGCAGATTTCCTCTTACCTTTATAAAACACTTCACTGAACTTTTTAACTTAATTTTTTTTTTTCTATCCCACTCATCTCTTTCTGGTTGGCTGCATCTGATGTTGTAACCTAACTATATAAACATAAAACTGTTTGTTTTCCTTACAGACAACGTATTATTGGATTTATCTTTGTCAGGAGACAACCTATTAGGGCCTTTATTTAATACAGTTTCACATGTCTTTCAGTGGCAGAAACAAATTAATGTACATTTTTATTAGGTGTTGTATCTATTTAATTGACTGTCAAAGTGATGAGAAGTTAGGAAATCATCCAAAAGAGAGGTCCATCTTAGCCCAACAGCTCACACATTAGGTAGGTTTGCCCTGTCAGTGGGATGCCTTTAGAAAACACTAATAGCTTCCAGCTGGGTGGAAAATCAAAACCTTTGGGGTCTGACAAAACTAGCAGATTTGAATTTGAAAGCAGAGCTAATGCCTCCATTTTATTTTTTACCACTCGCCCATAAAACATTATTTTCCAATATGTCAGCCTCATTTGGTGGCCAGTGGTCTGAAATTGAAAGTGGAACAAGCAAGCGGAGAGATCTGGACATTAGTGAGTCCGCCCTTTCAAGCTGGTGTGCCACTTTGTGGACGGGTCTCCCCTAAGAGCAGGGGGGTCTTAATGACCATTCATCAATGCTCGTTGGCTGATCACTGAGTGCCTTCCCATTCAGTTTATCAAGTCTTGCACATAAAAAGTCAGAATCAGCCTTCTTCAGCTTTGTTAAAGGCAACTAGGAGTAAAATGCTCCTTTTGAACCCATTTTGCCCTTGTTTTTTCACTTTGTTAATGCAGCCCTGCTTAAATGAGTGCTTTTATTGGGTCGGTTAGAATATCTGAAACTATTAATTCTCTTGTATTGAATAGCTGGTGGCAGACCAGAGCAGATGGGGTAGGAAAGTATTTGGTTGGGTGTATTGCTTTCAATTAGGATCAATGAGGTTTCAGCTCCTTTGAATTAACTCACTTAATACCCACTGTGTGAAGTCACAGTGTATCACAACAGCCTGCTCGAAGCAAGTGGAAAGTTGAGAAGACCTGTGGAAAAGCTTTAACTCAAACTCTCCCTTCCCCAGTGTAGAGAGCTTTCATTAACCGCAGACAGTGTCAGAAGATTCTTAGTCCCTGTTGGTAAGTTAGGTTTGAACTAAGGAGAAGTCTCTAAGATAGGGATGGTCTGTTTTGGAAACAAGTGAGAAACACCTTAGAGTAATAAAATGCTGTAACATCTTTCTAATGAGCTAAATATATTGTCAAAAATTTATGTATTATTTTGGTAGCCAGGCATTCAGTTGTTGACTAAAGTTACTGATTTGGAAGGTGATTTTCTTAGATGGCCCTCTTTAAAATAATTGCCCTGAAAATGCTCTGTGTTCTTAATTAAAAGACATGCGTTAACATGGCTCTTCTAAGGATGATACTTAGCGGTGAAGTCTTTCGTTTTGAATATATTTTAATTTTTAAAAATATGTTTCCTAGTGGCAATTCAAGACAGTGTTTGGCATCAGAGAAAACTTAGATATTCTTTTTTCCCCACTCATGTATATAAATGGATTCATCATGTTATTGATTATCTATTTTTGTTTTACAATTTGGATTCTAGAGATCTTGGCTCCTTGTACTCTTTCTTTTTTTTTAATTAAAGGGAAAATTATTTCTGTTTAAGTAAGTGTATAGAACTGTATATCCAGGCTTCCCCGTCCAGGGAGAACTGCCAAGTGAGGTTGGTGCTTTGCTTGCCTCCATGGATTAAAGGGTAAGAGGAGGAAACTGGTTCCTGGAGAAAATGCTGAACTAGCCTCAGGTGTGCGCACACTCTGTGAGGCCTGTTCTGCAATCAGACTTCTAGGTGAGAATCTCCAGGGATCCAGGTTTTGTTGACGTGGATCAATTTAAAGTGGCAATTACTGTAGTCAGATAACAGCTTAAAAAGCTTTTTTACACATAGAAAAGATACATAATCACATGGCATATGGAAGTTCAATTTTCTGAGCTGTGGTATAGGGACTTGCAGTGTACCGATATTAAGACCCAGTTTTTAAACCGGATATCATCCAGTTTTCTTCAAGTGTATTGCATTTCTGTCCTGTGATTTTCTGTTTTAGAAGTGATTCACCATGCATATTGATGAAAGTTGGGTTTCCCCACTGTGAAAATGTTCTCTTTCTAACTTAGGTATGGTATTAAAAAGAAAAAAATCAGTGCCATGTAGCATTGAGTGGCTTAAAAAAAATGCTCTCTTTAAGAATGAAAACCTACAGATTTAGAATGCTGAATTTCATAAAGGTCCTTACAGCAGGAGTTAATTGATTATCACACTCATGCCTGCTATAAAGCTTTCTGTCATAAGAATGTTTGAGATCAGTGCGTAACTGTTCTGAAATCCATTACACAGAACCTCATTACAAGTGACATCTAACTAAGATGAACAAAAAGATTGGCCTCATAAATAGAGTGCAATATACTATTAGTGACAGAATGGAGTAATCATTATGAATTGTAGTCTTTTTACAAGTTGTCTCTTGACAGTGATGGATTTTTGAGGGGTTCACTCGATGAAACGGCACTTCTTATTGGGGGGCTGTAGAAGTTCTTATTGATTGGCACTGTTTAGCAAAAATGATCTATTTTTAGTTTGTGCAGGGTATGTGTGTGCGTGCTTTGAAACAGGTTGTGTGCATTCTTGGCTAGAGGTATAGGAAGAGGGAGGAGGCAGAAGTCAAGAGTCACTGCCTCTGATTTCAGATGGGTTTGTTTTTATGCTTTCTTTGAGGCAGCAAGTAGGGGGAAAATCAATCTGATAAGGGCCAGAAGCATATGGAAAGGGTAGAATAGGCACAGGACGAGCTGAAGACTGTGAAGGCAGGGCAAGAGTTAAGGGGGATGCTCCTGGCTGTCTATTCATTGAGCTTGCGGGCTGGTCAGAGGCTCCTGAGTGGAGTTGTTTCTGTTTATACTGGATTGAACAGCCACTGGAAAGGTAAAGCCTGAGGGCTGTGTCTCATCATGTGCCGTGTTGTTAAAACAAACACACAGAAACCTAGGAAAGATGTGCCAGTGTTAAATGGAGGAAGAGTTTTAGAAGTGAACAGTATTTTCCTTCTGCCTGGCATTTTTGTGTGTGCAGAAAAGGCACGCAAGGCAGGCAGGCATATGTTTCTCCTATGAGGCAAGGATGTTTTACAAAGGACTAAAGAGGGACTGCTGAGAGGAAAATAGCCGGCTTTAGATAAAGCACTCTAACAAAGGCTCGTAGTTTTATATATCATGGTGTCCATTAAAGCTTAATAGGGAAGAGTCCATTGAACCTGGCTGGGTATGTGTTATTCATGGGAGGGATAAACATTTAAGAGCGTGCAAAAAAAATCAGAAAGCAGGAGGACATGATTGTTCAGCTTTTGAAAAGGCTTTACAGTGAAGATTTTGTTTTCATCTCCTATGGATCTCTATGCAAGGTAGAGGAGAGTAAGCTAAGCATGTTTGGAGCATATCAACGCAGGGATCCCAGGGGGTTAAAAGCACGCTGGTAAAATAAAGTGGTCTGCTTCTGCTCCTCCAATGTGTTCTATTTTACACACACTACTGAGAAGCTGACAAAGGGAATGCTTCTGAGACTTGTGTTCCGTCTGATAAACTGGCACAGTCTACAGGGTCTTGGAACAGGTTTTTTATGCTGCTTTGGATTTCCAGTTCAATAAACAAGCTTCGAGGTCCCTGCCTCCGTTTTTTTTCTTTTTTCTTAAATAAAGTGCCCAATGATGGGGGTTGTTAACCTATGAACGTGTAAGGGATAGCTCCCCTTGTGAGCCGTGGGAGGTGTGTGTGGGGGGGGGGGCGGGGGCGGGCAGGTCGCCTTTCTCTTCTTTCCGGCAAGATAAGGGTTAACTTGCAAGGGGCTGAGGAGGGTGGTGGTGGTGGTGGGGAATGAATTATTCAGCATTTAGCTTATCATTCTGCATTTTTACTTTCCTGTTCTTCGGTGCTCTGGAAGTTGCGGAGAGAGGGCCAGGGGGTAAGGGGAGGCCAGGGTGGCCCACACGTCCCTGTCATTGTTCTGCCTGGAGAGACGGGGCTGGGTTCAAGGCCACATGTGCTCCTGTCATCATCCACATTTCTGCTCCAAGTGCAATCCGGAGTGTCAGCTCTCCATCTGTCCCCGCCTGGCAGGCGCACGCGCCCAGCACCCCGCCTCGGGCTCCGGCGCCCCAGCCCCCCTGCCGGCCCCCCTCGCTCTGCCGGCCCCGATTCCGGGACGGGAGGCATGAGCCCCGAGCGCGCTTCCTCTTAGGAGAGAGAGAGAGCCACTCTCGGTGAGGACGCTGCATTCAGGAATGCCCGGTGAGTGAGCCCCGCTCCGCTTTCTCTCTGTGGTTTGTCAAAGGAAGCAGGCTTACTTTTCATTACTGCTCGGAAAATAACCTTCTGCCCTCAGCGGGCTGTATCTTAAGGTGGGCAGGCAGAGGCTGGGGCAGTGACCGAGGTGGATGGTGGCGTTAAAAAAGAGCCATTAGAATCTAGGTCCAGGGCTCCAAGGGTCCGTGGAAGCCTCGTCTTTAAGACATGGGAGGTGTGTTTTCAAGACTGAGGGCAAGTCCAGCCACGTTATCTGTTGGCCAGAGCAATTCACTCGAGGGATTTAGCTTCAAGTAAGGATGTTTTCTGCTGTGAATTTCGCAACTGTCATCTGTACCTTGTGTCCTGGACATTTCATCTGTGGTGGGAGCGTGCAGATTATGATGGAACCCTGGGATAAGGTCTCTTTCGAAAACTGTTTATGTCAGAGAAAGTGAAGGGAGCTTTAGGGACTACCGATTATTTCAGTCTTGTCCTAAATTACAGCGCTGAGATGTCATCAGGCAAATAATTGAAATCGGTTAATTAAAAATAGAAAGTCTGCTGAATTACTGATGCTGTTGTGGTCCTGGAAATTTAATGTATGTTAATTTCCTCTGAAAAATATTATTTTTGGAGCCCAGAGTGTTTCTGTGATCGTTGCCAGTGAAGGCTCTGCTTGAGAACAGAGAAGCTTGGTAGAAGCCTGTCGGGGCAAGGGTGTTTCTGTTATTCTCAGGAACGATCTGGACTGCCGTTTGCCTACTTTGAGTAGTAGATCTCAGATTAAAAAGACAAGGCAGAGAGAGATCCTCCAGCTGGCTGATTTGTGTGGGTTTTTTGGGCAGGACCGACAGAAGAGGCTGCGCTTGGTCACAGGGTTTGTACACCTCGCAGATGGTGTTTTGAAACAGTATCTGCCAGTTTTCTGCAACCACGGTTGTGTGTAGGTATCGCCAGTTGTTTGAAGAATGTTTTTCCCTTTAGGATGTGTCTTGTAAGTGCTCATCAGCGAGGATGCATTTGTGACCGAACTGCACCTTTTCATTAGTTCTGTGGACGAGGGATGTGTGCAGCTGAAATATGGGAAAAATCAATTTTAAAAAAGACAATGACTGAGGTCTCTGAAAGGTCATTTTAACTCTTTCAGCACTCATCTTGATTTATATGCACCAAGCAGCTGAAGATGTCATGTGCATGGAGTATGTGATATGGAAGCTGTGTGAAAAAGTGCTTGTGTTTTTTTATTTAGCCTGAGTACTGTATAGTTTCATCTGATTTTTATGTCATCAGTCAAATCTAACTTGTTTTTATGCTTTTAATAAATATGTGTTAAATGATCTGATCTGTCAGCATTTTGTAGAGTCTGTATTTTGTTTTGGTAAAACAGAACCACATAATAACCCAAAGCCATTTGTGAACGATGACAAGTGAAAGAGATTAGGTAGGACCCTTGCTATCCCATATTAATTACATGATTTTAAAGTATTCTTTGAAACATCCTTATTTAAAATGCATTGAACCATATTTAAGGTTTTAGAATCATTGATAAGTGTGTTTTAGTCATTAACATCTGACTGGTTCTGAAGCAGTAACCTGAAGTGTAGGCAGTGTTTCTCACTCTCTCTTGCTCATCAACTGTGTTAGAAAACCTTGTACTTGGATGCAGAGAACATATTAACAGCTGTGACTACGAGCTTGTGCCAGAATGGTGATACTTGAGCAGTTCTGACACTTGGTTATTTTTGACACCCATCTGCATTTTTTAACCACTACTATCAGACAGATTACTTCTTAATAATGTTTTTAGCATATTTTTGTCCATATATATGTACTTATATTAATGGGCATTTTTACCATCTGGGACAGATTTTTTACTTTTAAGTAAGACAATATGTGTACAAGATTAAAAGGACGTATTTCTGGTAATCTGGTATTGTCACTATCCTAAATATATATTAACATTTATCATCATCCTCATCACTGTTATCTTTCTTTCATAGGTCAGGTGTCAGAATTGGCTCCTGGTTGTCCAAACTTGGTGTAACAATTCTCAGATCTAGGACCTTTTTCATAAAAATGGGGGGATCCCTGGAAATAGATGTGTACAAACTGAATTTATTCAAAGATATACCAGTCTGTGGGGATGGGTAGGTAAAGTCTTAGTTTCAGGGCTTTATAACTTTGTCCATTTAAAAAAAAAAAAACAATGCACTTTAGCTATTGATAGCATGCTATTTCAAAAGGAACCAGGAAAAGTCGAAGAGAAGGCCATATGTGCTTTTAAAGAAATAGATGATACTATTTTTATGATTTAACTCAATATAAGGAAATATCATTTTACTGCCTGTCACTTACTAACAACCAGATCCTTGTGTTTAAGGGAAGAAAAATGTTTGCTTATGAGAAGGCTAGGAGACTCTGGGAATTACAGTATTTCAGGAGGAGATGGCTCTGAGCTTTCTGAAACATTTATATTTTTATCAATCTTGGTATAATATTATCAAAGAACATATGCTGACCTACAAAATACTTTCAGGACTGTTGCCTTAAAAGGACAATAAGTGAGCACAGTCTGTGTAGCCCAGAAATAGTGCTGTTCTTTCAGAAGATGGCTAGCATTAGGTCAGACCACCCTTTCTCAATGTTCTCAATGGTCCTGCTCTCCAGATGTGACTGGAACTTTTTTTAAGTTCAAGTTTCCAAAAAAAAAAAAAAGGTTTGTTTTCAAAATCTGGTTTTACTTAAGACAGCTCCATCCTGGAGTGCATTTCATAAATTGCCCACATATTTTTCTTAGCAGAGAACTTAACTGGCTGTAATTTTTAACACATGGCCACATCATGTGATATTTTCAAAACACTTACACATAGCTTTAAGAAGGTCCCTGCAGAAATGATCCATCCTCTCACAGCCGGCCCTTTTTTTTTTTTTTTTAACAGCATATCTGCATTTTCCATTTAGGAGAGCTATATATTATTAGCTTACATTTTTGGGTAGTAAAACAGTACATTGCTGATTGTAAAACATGGACTTTATTATCTGCTGAAAATTGATTTGGCATTTATAGCCACTGTGTACTAGACTGTTTTTCTGTTTTTAACATCAATGCTTGCAAGCGATGATTTGTGTAAGAAACAGAAATGAAATTGCCATGGACAGACAACTGCTAGTGTCCCTAGTCAGTGAACTTTTGGATAATGCACCTGGTTATTATTATTTTTTAATAGAGGCGTCTAAATGCTGTTGTACAAGAACAAGAAACACAGCAGTCCATGCACTGTCTCTGTTTTGCCTTGCGAGTTGATTTGCCATTGTTTTAGGCTAACTCTTTGCTGTAGTGCACAAGCCTCCTGCCAGCTATTAAAGACAGCTATATCAGCAGCAGATATCCAATTATAAATGTAGATTGTGCAGACATTACTTTTTCGTCGCAAGCATCTAGAAGTTGCAGCTTCTTTTCAAACCCTGGCACCAGTTCCCTTTTTCTTTTTAAATTATTTTCTGTTAATATTTCTGAACATTTGACCTTTTAACTTCTATGTATTTTAAAATAATATTTGGAAATTTTTACAAGGCATCTTCCTGCACAGCTAATAATAGTCTATTGAAAAAAAAAGATATTTTTTAGAATAAACATTTGCTTAGTAGGCATTATATCGTCCAGAAATGTTTATTAACTGTTTCATCACTACACTGATATTTGAGGTTTGCACAGGAGATGCTGTAAAAACCATATTCTGAACAGACTTTGGAATCATCAAAGGAACAAAATACATTTTAGAGCCGGAAGATTGATCTTGAAAGTGCCTTCAGTTTTCAGGTGTTGAAGCTGAGGCTCAGGTGCTTTTGTAAAGTAAGTGGATTCTCGCAGTTGCCTCTTTGTACCACGCTGCTTCTAAATCACACGTGCGTGTTCAGTCACATTGGCATCTTGGTGTCGGTCCTCCTCTGTTGGCTTTTCTGTTCTACCCTGGATTGCGCTTACCATGTGCTTTCTCCCCGTCTACTCCAGGGCTTCAGGTCCATGTGGGGGGAAACTCTGCAACAGTAATCACTTGACCTGTGGCAAAGGTGTGCCATCAAATGTACCTTATAGTTGTTTGGAAGTTAGAGAGCCTCAATACGGTTAATTTTTGAGCATTGAGCAGATCGAATGATCTTAGCAAGGTTGTGACGACTGAGGGCATTCAGGTAGTAGACTTCTGTGGGTTGCTGAAAAATGTACCAGGGCCAAATAACTATGGTTCAGTCTCTCCCCATGCCATGCCTTCAAGGAGTTTTGAGTTCTTATGCTCCAGGCAGAGAAGTAAACAGTAGTTGTGATATGGAATAGCAAGAGCTTAGAGACAGGTACAGGAGCCCAGAGGCAGGTAGTACCTGATGGGATTAGGAGCCAAGCACAGAGGGGGAAAGACATGTGGACCATGGGCTTATGGGCCTTGACTGTCTCCTGCTTCTCCAGATTGGATCTCTGTTAATGTTACTTAATTTTTAGTTTGCTGTTCTTATACTGAGGATAGGATACTGATTTTTGTTTACTAAGTTTTAATATCTGTGTGTGACAGTGGGTATGGCATTGCTCGAAAGCAGTTTCTTTGTGTACAATTGTGGTTCTTTGGTGGCTGATAGTATCTCGTGGAATACATCATTAACTTAAATGACTCATAACTTGAGAACAATAGGATTTCACACCTGACCAAGAAGCAGGTTTATCTGGCTGGCTTTCTCAAACAGCTGTTTGCATTAATTAATATTAATGTAAATGTACTTTCTGAGAATGTCTAGCTTAATTATGTTTTTCAACCCATAGAGTTCCAATCAAAGGAAACAGGAAATCCTCTTAATCTCACAGGGAGTGTATAACTGCCATCTCTGAACAGAGTAAATCTCTGATAGTATAGTAAGCCTTTTATTGAAAGCCTGTACATGCCGGGCCCCAAGGCTAGGCACCTTGTATACTTACTAATTCTCACAGTTCTGCAAAGGGTTTCTGTGACCATGACGTCTATTAATATTGGAAACCCGAAGAGCAGGTAAATTAAGCATTTTCCCCGAGGACACATAGATGTCATTAAATGGCAGAGAAGGGATTCTCTCTGGTCTGTCAGCTGATATTTTATTCCTTTTTTAAAACTTTTCTTTGTTTATTTTCGGCTGTGCTAGGTCGGCCTTGCTGCACGCTTGCAGTTGCAGTGCGCGGCCTTCTCGTGGAGGTGGCGGCTTTTGTTGCAGAGCATGGCCTCTAGGGCTTGCAGGCTTCAGGAGTTGTGGCCCACGGACTCAGCAGTTGTGACTTGCAGGCTCTCGGGCTTAGTTACCTCGTGGCATGTGAAATCTTCCTGGACCAGAAATTGAACGCATGTCCCTTGCGTTGGCAGGCGGGTTTTTCATCACTGGAACACCAGGGAAGCCCTTGTTTTCTGTTTTTTTAAAGGAAGGGTGAGTGTGTTGTGTTTGGTGAGAGGATGTTTTGTAATGGAAGCTAGATGGAAATGTTTGAAGAGGGATGTTTGAATTTGGAGTAGAGTAGCAGAGAAGGTGGAGTTCTCGGTGCTGGAAACTGAAAATGGAAAAGCATTAGCCTCAGTTGTCAAGAGTGATCTTGGGTAAAACAGGTTAGGAGAGTAGTTATTTCTCTGTGTATTTCTATGCTTGAGAGAATGCAATGGGGAGTAATAGGTGCCAGGGGACTAATGTCTGTGTTTTGAAAAGTCTAATAGAAATTGTAAATTTACTCCCTGATGAAGCCGTGTAGGTTAACTAAGATATCACCTTTCTAGGCTTTTGACATGAGGTAATTCTGGCTAACTTTTGTTGATCAGAACCTCAGATGGAGTATTTTCTGTGTTTTGGACGCTAGTAGGAAAATGGAAATCAAATGATGTGTTCAACATATGGGCAGACAAAATTGTTGAATATTGTGTGGTTAAAATTTGTCATGAAAGTCACTCAGTTGTGTCCGACTCTTTGCCGCCCCATGGACTGTATAGTCCATGAAATTCTCCAGGGTGGGATACTGGAGTGGGTAGCTTTTCCGTTCTCCAGGGGATCTTCCCAACCCAGGGATCGAACTCAGGTCTCCCGCACTGCAGGCGGACTCTTTACCAGCTGAGCCACAAGGGAAAAATATCAGATCTCTTGGTCATGAGGCTGCTGGGTACCCATGTTCTGCCCCAGGAGGTTCTAGGCAGGCAGACTGTTAGCAGAAAATGAGCACATTGTAGGAAAGCACGTTAACTTTTTTCACCATGCCCCCCTCTCCTTCTAAAAAAAAAAACCAGTGATTTAAAAATTGTGGGCGGTTTTCCCTAGAAGATTTTACTTCTGTTTTCCACATTTCTCTTTTAAGGGCTGAGTGATAAGTGCAGTCTGTAAAAAGTCTCACTTTATTAGAGGGATTCTTTTAATTCTGTGTGGTTTATTAACATCATACCGTGTACTTTGATGCTCACGCAAGAAAGTAAATTTGAAAGTACCGATGAGAACATGATGCTGTAAAGAGTTTGGCCTTAAGAGCTATGTAATTAGATAGGCAGAAATGCTCTTTAGGAAGAAGGGATGTTAGAGGGTGTCTTTATCATGTGTTTATGGCTTTAACAAGAGTCTTAAAGAGTTTGACAAAATAAACAGACCATTCTTAATAATCAGGGATGATTTTGATGGGGTGCTAAGTTATTTAGAACTTTGGTAAAGACAATTGCACTTCTGAGCATATCATTCCTTTACATTTGAACTTTGCATGATTAAAACTTCCCTGCCTTCCTCTGGACTTGTTTGGTTTAATGATGCTCGAGTTATTGGGAGGAAAATGCATAATAAAATTTGAGGGTCCTGTGGTAACAATTTATATATTCTTTCATTTGAAATGCTTAACATGTGTCCCGACAAAGATATGACTGGAACAAAGAAAGGCCTTGATTCTGACACTTTCCTTGTGAAATAGGCATTGTTTCCTCTTTATAATGTTTCTGTCTGAACCTGCGTACTCGCATTTATGGCAACATCTCATTTGAAAGGTCTGTTAATACTTATTTTTTTCTTTCTTTCTACTCTAGTATAGTTGTGTGAGACAGCCTAAAGACAGGAAAATATTAAGGAATCAAAATGAAGATTTTTTTTTTTGTCCATAGAAAGCACTTTATTTTCTTCCAGTCTTTCTGCAGTGTTCTTAATCATTGGTTTATAGAATATAGAATAATAGAAACCAAAGGTAAAACCTCACTTGTTAATTACCCAAGCATTCTCTTGTATACCAGTATTTGCTCGTGTGTGCTGTGCTTAGTCACTCAGTCATATTCAACTCTTTGAGACCCCATGGACTGTAGCCCTCCCAGGCTCCTCAGTCCATGTGGATTCTCCAGGCAAGAATATCAGAGTTGCCATGCTCCCCTCCAGGGCATCATCCCAACCCAGGGATCGAACCCAGGTCTCCCGCATTGCTGGCTGATTCTTTAGCATCTCAGCCACCAGGGAAGCTTGCTGGTTATGAAATATCAAAAAAAAAAAAAAAGGTATATATAGATGTGATCAAGGTTTCACAGATTTTTCAAGTTTTTGTACAATTTAGGAGTCTTCCTAAAGAACTTTTCTGGAAAAAAAAAAGTTATTTAACTATTTGCTACATGGAGGAATATCTTTCTGGGTGTTTCCCCCCCCCCTCCCCCGCCCTCCTTTGGTACCAACTTTTAGCACATCTTATTACCTTTTTTTTTTTTTTTCCGTTTTTAATGCACTCCTTTCAGAGTCTGGAGAACTAGTTAAAATCTCTGAATCTGCTACTTATTCCCTGTTGTTTTGGGCAAGTAACATAATTTCCCAGGTGAAGAATGTCTTTCTACTTATTTTTCATTTTTATCTACATTTTACTCATACATTCTGGGGATAAAGCCTTTGGTACTTTGGTACATTTTGCTTCATATGTTCTGTGGGTAAAGCATATCAGTGTGATGTTCATACACCTTTTCCTAAAACTTCTTGGAGAATCAAACCATTTTGTAGTGTTTCCCAGAGAGCAGAAGGGTGTCTCTTTAAGCCCCAAAGTTGCTTCTGTTTACTTGTTTAAAATTTCTATGCCTGTTGGTCAATTATTTTGAGTGGCCCTGGTCTTTTAGCTTTCAGCTGTGTTCTTTATCTGTTTGTGCTGGACGTGCTGTATCTTTTGCTTTATGACTTGAGTTTATATTATAAACAATTAATATGTTGTGTTTATGAGGCCAGAGAGCACAGGACATGGGGAATGTCCATGGCTGAGTGTGAGTCAGACTTCTTCCACTTCGTGGTATCACCAGCAACAAGCAAGTCGTTTCACTCTCTGTCTGAGCGTCACTTTCCTTGTCTGAGAAGCAAGGATTCTGCTTTGCTGACTTTCGTTTTGCAGTATGGTGGTAGTGATTATGATCGTGTGCTGTGTCTCCTTGAAAAGCAGAGTACAGAACTTTTACATATAAGCGGTAATGATTAAAGTCAGTGATACTCTCTGGACTTAAAACATAGGGGAGAGTTTTTCAGTCACACAGAAGGACTCTAGGGTGTTGTGCTTGTGAGTTTTGTCTATAGTTGGTAGAATTTTCTCTCCCTTCTGCCTACCCTCTCTCTGTTCCTGTGCCCACAAGTCCACCCATTCCAGTAACTGGCTAGCTTGAAAACCATATAACCAAACTTAGAATGGTGAAGTGAATGCTTAGGTGAAAATGTGGAAAGCCCATCTTGTTCTGTTTTGTGTTCCCCCAGATGTTAACTAGTGGCAGTTTTAATTTGTGGAGTCATTTTAGGTGTCTCTGAGACTTTTCTTCCTGACTGATTTTCATTTCTCTTAGCAGGAGACATTGCTCAGAGAGCTGAATTCTAACCTTTTATGTATTCCAGGATACAGACTCTTCACTGTTTAAAATAATAGACATCT
Source organism: Bos mutus (assembly GCF_027580195.1). NCBI lineage: Eukaryota > Metazoa > Chordata > Mammalia > Artiodactyla > Bovidae > Bos > Bos mutus. Next base: position 9,711,218 of record NC_091630.1, on the reverse strand, counting down.
TAAGTGTCATCAGCTCTTCTTGATAAAGCTGCCATTTGCTTTAAGATCTTGATTTCATAGTTCTAAAAATTCCATTCCAGGCTACCCATGAGGTAGGAGACAGAGAGTAAGGAATCAGCAAATGTTTGCTTAATGAATAAGTGAGGATGAGAGGTGGACTGGGATTCACAGGGATCTTAAAGGAAAGAAAGAATGCACAAAGCATGTTAAATATGGGGGGGAGGAAATTAAGTAAATCTTATAAAAATTTTTGGTAAATGGTATTTAATAATCAATAAGGCATTTTCTTTGAACTATGGAAAGATAATTAATTTTTTTTGGCCATATATAACTTTCTTGGCAGCTAGCTGCATATTAGTTAAAATTGCATGTGTTATAAATCTGATAATTTATCATGATCATATTTACTAAAAGTATGATACAATATATAGCACTTAAGCACTCTCTGACATAATTACTGAAATTAGAAACAAAGTCCAGGGCTTTTGACAGTTGTAAATTTGGGGAAATTAGTGCTTCCTCTACCTGGGTACTTGCCTGCAGTTTGGGAGGATGGGTGTAAGCCGTCAGGGATCCAGCAGACATAATGAGTAGGATTCTGTGAGCTGAGTTGCTCAGTTGCGACCCCATGAATTGCAGCTCACCAGGCTTCTTTGTCCATGGAATTTTCAGGCAAGAATACAGGAGTGTGGGTTGTCATTTCCTACTCCAGGGGATCTTCTCGATCCTGGGAGGCCTAACAAAAGACAAATATTAAGAAATATTTTCACCTTTTCGGTTGCACGGTAAATTCTATCAGCAGTTTGTTCTGCCAATAATCTCAGATGAGTAGTGGTTGAATAGTCTGATAAGATTTATCATAAAGACTCCAGAGAGATTACTAAAATAATTCATGCAGTGCTTGATACATAATTTTTTAAAAAACATATAACTTCTATAATAGTGGAGCTTTCTTTAAATATCTTTGCCCTCTTATATTTGTTTCTAAATATACATTGAATCCTTTGAAAGGGATAGGAGGGCAGGTTTGAGTCTCAGATACTATCACTTTGGAAGAATATTCTTGCTAATTTAACACATATTTTATGCCTCTGAATTTGTGCCTTTAAAAATTTATAGAAGATCATTGTAGCTTATCCACTGAGTGCCTGTTTTTACACGGATATTGCTGATACTCTGCATGGATTACAGACTTTCCAGGGGTCTTTGGGGCACTTTGAAAATGTGGTATAGAATGATGTAATGAAGTGGTTCTTAAAGTGGGTTTCATGGACCAGCAATATCATTATCACCCAGGAACTTATTGGGAATACCCATTTTCTGTCCCTCTGCAAACTTAATCAGGAACTCTGAGGTAGCCCAGCAATCTGTTTGAACAAGCTCTCAGAGGATTCTGAAGCATATTCAAATTAGACATTTGTAAATCATAACTTTTTGTCTTCTTGGATAGTCCAGAGAAAATACCCATTTGTTTTTTATCATGAAAGTCCCAATGAATGGAAATCAAGGTAATTTATTTGTTTTAAATGATGTACTTTAAAAACAACGCCCAAGAAATAACAAAGAACGTATTTGTTCAGAGCCTTGGGTTTCTAATAGAGTATTTGGATGCCCACACATTACACCTGAATTGAATGAGATAGTTAAAAGAGAAGGTGTGTTTCAAGCCAATTCTGGGATGTTTATTCGTTCTGATAGTTACTTGTAAAGACATGCATCTATTTCATTGCACTCAGGTACCATTTGTGATGCCCTTGCCTTGTTTTGAGGCCAGCTTCTGATCGTTCAGAATTTTGTGAGTTTAGCTTGGTCATCTTTAGAGACTATTTAGGCAGACCTCAATTTCACAATAATATTAGTCATCTAGAAAGTTTAGATATGTCACAGCATTTTATTTTTCTGTGTTGAATGTAAATAAGGGGTCCGTGGGGTTATGAACGTTCCATCAGTAGTGCCTGGAAAGGATTTGTTTCTTGCATCTCCTGTATCTGCTGCTGTTCTCTTTTCTGCATGGTGTGCCTTCAGTAAGTGCAGTCTGACACGCTTCGTGGCCTTTGCCTCCTGTGATAAAATAGATTGAAATGATTCCTGACACCATCTGGTGAAGAGGAGCAGCCCTGGAGGACTGTGCTTTGAGAGAAAGTAACTGAATGCTAAGAAATGTGGAAGTCTAGGGACACTGGCAAAGGATTTTTTTTTTTTTTTTTTTAAAGAGCATGAACATTAATACATCTTCTTGAGGTTTGATGGGACATGTACTGCCTACTGTCCCATCTGGTGCTTATGATAGCATGGCATATTAGCATGCTGCAAGTTCATAATGTATTCAGGGGGAGGAAACATCCCTTGCATACCAATTGAGGTATCCTCTCTTCAGAACTGTTTTTGAATTTCAATGATGTTTATATCTTCCAAGCCGTGACTTAACCGAGCATTTCTGCGCGAAGGAATAACATGAGTGAGTGAGGGAGAGAGAGAGAGGGTTTGTGTTCATGGTCTCTCCTATTCCCTCATTAATTTATCTTCCTCCCTTTTTTCTTGATGAAATTATAAGTAGTTATTAATATTAGGTTTTATGACTTTTAATCCTTTCTGTTTTGAAACCACATAATATTTCATTATTATTTCACTTATGGCACTTAAAGCAGTTGCCTTGTGAAATTGGGTAGCTGTCCCCTTGTAGACGGAACACTTTCAAGGGTCAGGCCTGTGTATAATTATGGATGTGTCTCCATGGCACCTAGAGTTTGGTCATTCACTTAAAAAATATCTACTGAGCTCACACTGTGGGTGTGACACTGTTGTAGGTACTGAGTAAGACTAGTGGGTCTTTCCTCTTGGAGCCTTTGTATTTTAGTTGGTAAGAGGCAAACAGTCAACAAAGAAACAGATAACATCTCCAAGATAATGTCGCTTCACTATCTCATTCAATTTAGCTGTAATGTGTGGGCATCCAAATATGCTATTAGGAACCAAGACTCTGATCCAAGGCATTGTTTATCATTTCTTGAGTATTATTTTTAAAGTACATCATTTAAAACAAACAAATTACCTTGATTTCCATTCACTGGGACCTTCATGATAAAACAAATGGGCATTTTCTCTGGACTACACAAGGAGACAAAAAGTTATGGATGGAAGTGAAAGTCGCTCAGTCGTGTCCGACTCTTTGCGACCCCATAGTCTATACAGTCCATGGAATTCTCCAGGCCAGAGTACTGGAGTTGGTAGCCTTTCCCTTTTCCAGGGTATCTTCCCAACCCAGGGATAGAACTCAGGTCTTCTGCATTGCAGGCAGATTCTTTACCAGCTGAGCCACAAGGGAAGCCCAAGAATACTGGAGTGGGTAGCCTATCCCTTCTCCAGTGGATCTTCCTGACCCAGGAATTGAACCGGGGTCTCCTGCCCTGGTGGCTCAGACGGTAAAGCATCTGTCTACAATGCGGGAGACCTGGGTTCGATCCCTGGGTCAGGAAGATTCCCTGGAGAAGGAAATGGCAACCCACTCCAGTACTCTTGCCTAGAAAATCCCATGGATGGAAGAGCCTGGTGTCCATGGGATCACAAAGAGTCTGACACAACTGAGTGATTCCACTTTCTTTCTTTCTTTCTTCTGCATTGCAGGTGGATTCTTTACCACCTGAGCTCTCAGGGAAGCCCCAAGTTATGGATAAGCACAATGAATATCCATGCTAGTTGCAGGGCAGGTGAATGGGGCACTTATTTAGATTGGATTGTCAAGGAAGGCACCTTTAAGGAGGTAACATTTTTGCACAGAGACCTGAAGGATCTGAAGAGTTAGTGGCAGAGGAAGAGAAAGTCCAAAAGTCCTGGGTTAAAATATGATTGGCATTTTCAAAGGTAGATTGAGCCAAGTTCAGGGGTTAGTCCATTGCTAGGCGTTGGAATTTTATTCTTAATGTGTCAGAAGCCATCAAAAGTGACTTAATAGTACCTTTTAAAAGGGTAAATTGAGCTGCTACGTGTCATGTTCTGAGGCACTAAACAACTATCAGAGGAGTGAGATGCGCCGTTAAGTCCATTGAGGCACTTTGTAGCATTGCAATTAGCATGAATTTTAGAATCAGAAGAAACATTTCTTGGATTCTGACCTTGATGTTTGACTCTGAGCAGCTTCTTAGCCTTTTTTAGCTCATGTCTTCTCATTTGTTGAAAGGCAAAGCTAGCACCTAAAATCATGGTATTAATGTGAAAATTAAGTGAGGTAATTCATTTAAAAGAACCAGCATAGGGCCTCGTTCTTAAGAGGAGCCTGCTCTACCATTGACACACACAGATCATAATAAAACACTTGGGATGGTTTCGAGGAATATTGAAACAGTTGGCATCATCTTGTTGGGAATCCTTTTCTGGTACTGTTATCTTCTTAATAAAACACTGTTAACATGTTGCCAGGGTGGCGATGCTCAGCATCTGTGGTCTGTCCCTGTTGGTCTAGAATCATGTATGGAAGGAAACTCAAGGAATTCTGTGGCAAAGTCCATACCCGTGAAACAACCTGGGATTTTTTTTTTTAATTTAAAAAAGTTTTATAGGTAACACTCTTTTGTCTCTCCTTTTTTTTTTTTTTGAGAAATTTTAACATGAGGAAATCAAATTGCATTCTGGAGAGAAAATGGTGGTTATATCAAAGATATTATAAAAAGAGTTTTAATTCATAAAGCAGTAACGGTTTATTAACTGCATAGTTGTTAGATATAAACCTTTTGAAAGGAATTTCTAGTGCACACAAATGGTGAAAATCAGGAGCTCCATAGTTTTTGCAAGCATGAAAAACTTAATTGCAAGAAGCAATTCTGTGACGATTTTCATTTAGCCTGTGAGGCAGTGTTAAGATTTTCAAACTTTCTGCAGAAGAAATTGTGGGGTTGGGGGTAACAAGATGTTGCTTATGGCTGAATGTCTACAGAGAGTTCCAAGTTACCGTTGTCTTGGGTATAATTTTATCAGATATATAGATTAGTTGAGTTATTCTTTAAACTTGCTACCCACTTTTGCAATTATATATGTATTTTTGGCTAGAGATTCTCCACTCCTCAATCTGTAGATTTTTTTTTTTTTAACTATCCATCCTCCTCCACCCAACATCAGGAAAACAAATAATGCGTAAGGAATGTGGAGGGGGAGGTAGCGTGGTAATTCAGGCAAGTTTCGTCAGCACTTAACCAGATTCTTGGAATGTTTTTTGATGTCCGACAGAACTGTACAGAGCTGTTGACAGCTGCAAGTTGTGTGAGAGGAGTCACAAGTATTGCTGCTGTGTTCTGGTTGGAGTGTGAGAAGGAAGGAGGGAAGGTAGAAGAACTGAAGAAGTTCGGGAGGTGGAATCACAGTTCTGAAGGAGGCAGCTGGCTGTTGGCTCCTAAGACAGATCCTTTTCCTTCCCTAAGCCCCAGTTGCATTCTTAACAGCCGCATCTTTCAAAAGTGATGGGGTCTGCACGCCTCCAGGAAAATTCAGAGGGGATCGTTTCCTCACTGAGAAATAGCCTTACAGAAACCGTGTAGGCCATCCGGAATATTGTCTGTTCAGCACCCCATGCGCATCCTCCTTCCGCTCTGGAGGATGCCATGAATACAGATACTCGCGTGGTGATTGTTTTCCTTCAGAAAGAGAGGACAAAGAAAAGCTGGCTGGTCAGGTGAGATAGGCGGACACATTATCAAGTGTTGGGTCTAGCAGCCAGGAGCCTGACACGCAGAAGCTGCGTGGGGCAGCGTCCGCTCTGACCTGGGTCCCATGCCCCTCCTTTCAGTTTGTTTGGCTTACAAGATACAATTTCACAAACGATACTCCTGAATGTCTCTTTTGTGGACTAAGAGCATTATCTTGGGTAATGGGATAATCACCCAGTTTGTGATTATTTCCATTTACTTCGCAAGGGTGGCCTTTGTTTTTGACCAGTTTCTATCACATGTAGTTTATTTCTAATGGAAACAGCGCACCTCAAAACTTGTTTTTCTATACAATGGATTAAAGACAATCTCTTTAACAAGTGGTGCTGGGAAAACTGGTCAACCACTTGTAAAAGAATGAAACTAGAACACTTTCTAACACCATACACAAAAATAAACTCAAAATGGATTAAAGATCTAAACGTAAGACCAGAAACTATAAAACTCCTAGAGGAGAACATAGGCAAAACACTCTCCGACATACATCACAGCAGGATCCTCTATGACCCACCTCCCAGAATATCGGAAATAAAAGCAAAAATAAACAAATGGGACCTAATTAACCTTAAAAGCTTCTGCACATCAAAGGAAACTATCAGCAAGGTGAAAAGACAGCCTTCAGAATGGGAGAAAATAATAGCAAATGAAGCAACTGACAAACAACTAATCTCAAAAATATACAAGCAACTCCTCCAGCTCAACTCCAGAAAAATAAATGACCCAATCAAAAAATGGGCCAAAGAACTAAACAGACATTTCTCCAAAGTGTTAAGACATACAGATGGCTAACAAACACATGAAAAGATGCTCAACATCACTCATTATCAGAGAAATGCAAATCAAGACCACTATGAGGTACCATTTCACACCAGTCAGAATGGCTGCGATCCAAAAGTCTACAAATAATAAATGTTGGAGAGGGTGTGGAGGAAAGGGAACCCTCTTACACTGTTGGTGAGAATGCAAACTAGTACAGCCACTATGGAGAACAGTGTGGAGATTCCTTAAAAAACTGGAAATAGAACTGCCTTATGATCCAGCAATCCCACTGCTGGGCATACACACTGAGGAAACCAGAAGGGAAAGAGACACGTGTACCCCAATGTTCATCGCAGCACTGTTTATAATAGCCAGGACATGGAAGCAACCTAGATGTCCATCAGCAGATGAATGGATCAGAAAGCAATGGTACATATACACAATGGAGTATTACTCAGCCATTAAAAAGAATACATTTGAATCAGTTCTAATGAGGTGGATGAAACTGGAGCCTATTATACAGAGTGAAGTAAGCCAGAAGGAAAAACACCAATACAGTATACTAACTCATATATATGGAATTTAGAAAGATGATAACAATAACCCTGTGTACGAGACAGCAAAAGTGACGCTGATGTATGGAACAGTCTTATGGACTCTGTGGGAGAGGGAGAGGGTGGGAAGATTTGGGAGAATGGCATTGAAACATGTAAAATATCATGTATGAAACGAGATGCCAGTCCAGGTTCGATGCACGATACTGGATGCTTGGGGCTGGTGCACTGGGACGACCTGGAGGGATGGTATGGGGAGGGAGGAGGGAGGACGGTTCAGGAGGGGGAGCACATGTATACCTGTGATGGATTCATTTTGATGTTTGGCAAAACTAATACAATATTGTAAAGTTTGAAAATAAAATAAAATTTAAAAAAAAAAAGAAAAAAAAATATCTGCAGAGAAGACAAAAAACAAAAAACAAAAAAAAAACTTGTTTTTCTAAAGCATATTTAAAGATACTCCACACTGTCTCCTTGGGTAAAATGAGCATTTCACTCTCAATAGACCAGGCTGGGTGTCATATATGTGCTTTCTTCTGTCTGTGGGTCCGTCTGTCTTTCTCTTTCTTCCTCCCTCCCTCCTTCTCTTCTTCCACAACATACTTTACAGAGCCTCTAGTATTTCTAGGCATTTGACTCAGAACAAGCTTTAGTCATGCTAAAGTCATGTTGCAGAGACAGTCTCTTAATAAGGATTTACTACACTTTCCCCCAAGTTTAAGAATGAAGGAAGGGCAGGCCCTTGGCGTCATTCAAGGGCACCTTATATGTTTTTGACAAAATCAGAATTTCTTAAAGATCCAAAAAAAGATATATTGAATGTTTCATTTAAGCAATCAATATGTTATAATTAATTGTAAATGTTTGCATTTCAAGTTACTTGTTTATTAAAAAGGTATCAGTTGAGCTGGTTCACTTGGTGAGCTAAACATTTGGCAACAGACATAACCAAACACATACTGACCCTTGCTCTGTTTCTGTTCTGTTGTAAACTTCTGCATACAGGCAGGTGTGTAGCAGATGTTGGAGGAAGTGTGTGACTAGATAACGTGGGTGTGGCATCCTTTGCCCTAGTATAACCGCTGAGGCAGTTTTGGAACAAATTGTTTGAAGTCAAGAACGCTTGTCTGTTTTTTCTGTTTTACCCATAGGAGCCTAGCACAGTGTTTTTTGTACCTAATATGGGTGATCAGTGTTTCATACAAATACCCTGTAACTCATTATAACAGGTCTGTGATTGATGCATTCATTTAATCGGCCGTGCTGCAAGTATCCATTGAGCTCTTAATATCTGCTGCACTGTTTTCTAGCCACTGGGGAAGAGTCCGTGAATAAAGCAGATTCAGTTCCCTACCCTCGTGGAACCTACAGTCCAGTGTATGTGAGGTAGGTGTGGGGGGTCAGCGGACAAGAGTAGGCAATAAATGATAAACATAAAACACAGGTGAATTCTGTAGTATGTTCAAGGGTGATAATTATGGGGAAAATCGGGCAGGATAAAAAAGATTCTTAGGACTGTTAGCTTGCCATTTTAATTTGGGTGTTTGAAATGGGCCTCTTTGAAATGGACTTTTGAACAGAGATTTTACGTGGCTGTATGAGGGGGCAATGGAGAAGGCGATGGCACCCCACTCCAGTACTCTTGCCTGGAGAATCCCATGGACGGAGGAGCATGGTGGGCTACAGTCCATGGGGTCTCGAAGAGTCGGACACGACTGAGCGACTTCACTTTCACTTTTCACTTTCATGTATTGGAGAAGAAAATGGCAACCCACTCCAATATTCTTACCTGGAGAATCCCAGGGATGGAGGAGCCTGATTGGCTGCCATCTATGGGGTCACACGGAGTCGGACACAACTGAAGTGACTTAGCAGCAGCAGTAGCATGAGGGGGCAGCAGAAAGGCAGAGAGGTGGAAAGGCTGGAGTGTGACCTGGGTCATTTCAGGGAGAGCAAGGAGGCTACTTTGGCTTGGTTGGATCTGGGTGGGCATGGATGAGCCCTGGGACGTGGGACTCAGAGAGGTGGCCGGGAGAGTGAAGGGGATACCATTATTTCTTTAGGCCGTTGAAGACTTCTGTCTGACTCGTTGGGCACCCACCCCAGGTGACCTCTGCCCAGCACTTCCGCACGATGCCATAACATAATAATGTCTCAATCTGAGGTCCTCAGTGAGTTTCATGGATATTCCTATTATTGATTATTCTGTGTATGCATCATAGAGATTATTTTGCTATCCTTGATATTCAATCCAGTTTGGTTTCCTGTTCTTTGTATTACAAGGTGATTGCCTAAATCTAAGCCCCGCTCTACAGAGTGCTAGTCAAGGCTGCATGTTCTGCCTTCTTTGCGTCCTAACCACTGTCCTCTAGTACTTTTAAACCCATTTTGGGAATGACGTGCTGACGGACAGGCATTTGCCAAAGGTAAATGCACAGTGGAGCAGGAATAATATTAAAAATCTTTGTTTCAAAAATGTATTTGTATAAAGGGAAATTATTTGTTCCTCTTATTATAAGCTTCCTTGATGGCTCGGTGGGTAAAGAATCTACCTGCAATGCAGGAGACGCAGGAGATGTGGGTTCGATCCCTGGGCTGAGAAGATCCCGTGGAGGAGAGAATGGCAACCCACTCCAGTATTCTTGCCTGAAAAGTCCCATGGACGGTGTAACCTGGTGGGCTACAATCTGAAGGGTCACAAAGAATCGAACACGACTGAGTGACTAAGCACACACACTCCCCTTATTATAAGCTGTGATTTTGAATCTCCTTCCACATTTCTCTTTAAAAAAAATTTTTTTTTTTAATTTTTGGCCACATTACACAACATGTGATATCTTGGTTCCCTGACCAGGGATCGAACCTGTGTCATTGGTAGCGAAAGTGTAGAGTCCTAACCACTGGCCACCAGGGAATTCCTTTCTTCTTTTTTATTTTCTTATTTGCTTTCTTCTTTTTTAAAAAAAAAAAATTAGTAGTGCCCACGTTGAGGTCATGGCATCCTAGAAATGAGTTACACAAGTAAGAATTACCCTGACAACATCTATTAGCATATGAAAAGTCAACTGTGCAGTAAATCTGATTTCTTCCTTTTATGAAGGCAGAGACAATCTGGAATGATACATGAATAGAAATAAGGTATTGATGAGATATTTGTGTCATCTGAGATATGACAAGCCACAGACAAAAAACTTGCTGTGTGGCAATAACGTTAGTTTAATTTTCTGAATAATTTCCTTGGACCCACTTAAAATTTCTGACTTCCATGAGGTTGTTGCCCCTCTTAAAGTTGCTGAGTTGTAGTTGCTTCATAGGCGTCATCTTGAAGTGTAACTGAATTTCAGTGCCTGCACGTTTAGAGAGGATTCGTTTTGATATAAAAAGTCTTTAGCTGCTTAGCTGGTAACTCTGGGAGGGACTTGTGCAGAGCACTGCAGGGGGATCAGAGAGAGGACATAGTCCTAGCACTGAAGGAAGTTGAAGTCTCTCTAGCAGGGGCTGTGAAGTTGAAATAGTGGTTGCCATGGAGATTGAGAGGCAGGAAAGTGGAGATTATGGGAAGAAATTGCAAGAGTCAGTGAGGGCCCAGATCATCATGGAAAGAATTTAAATGCACCAAGGAGTTAGACTCTATGGAGTAGGAGTTCATTGAATGTCTGTTGTTATTTGGGAGAAAGGGAAGGGATGGAATCAAGAATGCTGCTGGCATTTTTGAGTCTGGGTTACTGGCAGGAAGGCCATGCCATGGTGGAAATAAGAAAGTCAGGAAGAAGAAGTGGTTTTGTGAAAAAACGTGCTCTTACTTATCTGTTGAGTTTGAGATTCTTTAATAATAAGAAGCCATTTTGCAGATAGTTGTAAATGTGGGAGTGTAGCTTGGGTAAGGAGTTAAGTCCTGAGATACAAACTGAAGTGAAAAAACTTAAATTGTATGTGACTTACAAAGTGTAGACAGTTTTGAGAAAATGGAAAATACTGAATTAATGTGTTATCAAAGCTTCGAAATTGTATTATGGTTTGCTGTGACTAGGCATACATTCCAGTTTTGAAGTTAACTTTTATATTCTTTCATTTGTATTTTATACCTTTATTTTTCATGTTTTTGAAATAGCATTTCTGTTTCCTTTAGTTATCACCAGAGCTCTGCTTACATCTCATAATTATGAATACCCTATCTAGGCCCCACGTTTCCCTACTTCCTGTTGCTTGTATCCTGTGTAGTTTCCTTACTGTGAAATTCATTGACTCTTGAGTATCTTTGCTTGAACCAACGTGGCTTCTGGGTGGAGGGTAAGCACAGTGCTGAAGAGCTTGGGTTTTGCAGTCAAACAAGACTGGGTGTGTTTTCCCACCTGCTCTGCTCCTCCTGTGTGCTTTGGTTTTGCTCGTCTGGTTCCCGTGAGTATTAAACGAAATCATGAAAGGGTTTCCAGCATTCGTTGCGCCCATCCACTCCTGCCCAGTAAGTGACTGCTCAAGTAGTAGTAGTGATGATATGATGGTGGTAATGATACGTCTTCTGTCTCAGCCTCATGGGATGTATCCAGAGCCTGCAGACGTGGGTACAGGGACTACAGTGGGGTCCTTTCCGGGCACATGAGTTTGCTGGTTACTCGGACCACCTCTGCACAGTCCTCATTTCATCATCTCTTGAAAAGAGGGATCAGGACCCTGACTCACCCCCTCTTGGTCCCGTTCAGCCCTTGCTTTCATGGTTGCTGCTCCTGGTGTGGCCTTGACTTCTTCCCAGCTGCCTTTCTGTGAGATCTTGTAGAACTCACGTTGGTTTTCTCATTCACGAAATATGAATTCAGCCTTCCATCAGTTCCAGCCTGTTTATTCAGAGTAAATTGATTTTGACCTTTCTATCCCACTGCTTCTCTTTTGTCCCTATCGCTGCTAATTAATTTCTGCACAAGAGAATGGGCAAGAGCAGTGATAAAACATAAAATTAAAGTTAGTTAATTTGGGCTCATGAGCATTTTGGAGAGCAGGCAGAGAAACTATGTTATTTACTATAAGCTTTGTCTTGAGTTCTCATTTATTTATTTATGCCATTCCTGACTCCTGTTATCATGGATAGTAAGAACTGACAGTTCTTATCTGTCAGTTAAGTTAAGCATTATCTGATAAAGAAGTTAGGAATTTGGGGATAAATTCAACTGAAGATATTATAATTTTTAGTATCATTTCCCCCAAATTCTAAAGAAAATATGACTGAAAAATTTCAAATATGTCTTTAATACAGTATCTTATATGTCTGCTACTGTAAAAAAAATAAGTTATGCTGCTTTTTATTTTATTTCACTTAACAGTTTTATTATGTGTTTATTCAATTTTATGAGATGATACTGTTTCTTACAGTTTTATGACAGCCTGCTGGAACCCAGTTTTTTGTTTCTTTGTTTTTTTCTTTTAGTAGATTTTCCTTACTTGCTAATGCTGGGGCTCAGAGAGGAAACAGACTCAAGTGTTTCTTTTTTAGGAAAGGATTTCACAAACTTGGTTTGGAGATTTTTGAGGATATTTTATTTACTCTTGGATAATGGATGTCAATTTTCTTAAAATTATTTTCAATTGAATAAATTTAACTTTTTAAGGAAACTTTCTGGGAAAGAAGAGGTGGGATGCTCTAATCAGATAAGCTAGCAAAGAGATCTGAGAAATTTGTGTGGATTAAAATTCTTCCTCAGAAACAGTCCTGTGTACTCACTTTTCATTTTTTATGACACTTAAGAAATATGTCTTCTAGTGAAAGAAAAATGAGAAATGAGAGAGATTGTGATATGAGAGAATTCTCTGGATGTGAACAGTTAGGGACACGAGGAGAAAGGAATAAGACAGAACTCACAATTTTGAATGGAAATATAATTGTTTGCTAAATCTTCTGTTTGTAACTCACATGCTAAATCCGAGGGTGTAGCCTTAGACAGTAAAATAAATAGGTCATAGTCTTCCCATGGGAATTCTGTGTTTGTTTCAGCAGCAGGTGCTCATCTTTTCCCTTCATGTGAGTGCACCAGTCGGTCTCTGGTTCTGAGTATTGCAGTTAATAGCTGCCACTTATTTAGTGTTTGAATATGTTCTAGGCATTGCATAAGTGCTTCTCTTTCATATTTACTCATTTAATCCTCAGAGTCACCTATTGAGGCAGTTGGTAGGATCACCAAAAATCTTAAGGTGAAGAAATAAAGATTCAAAGATCGAGGAGTTTGCCCAGTTAGGAGGTGCATCTAGGTTTCCATTCAAGCCCTAGTTTCCATCCAGCCCACACTCCCAGTTACCTGTCTGCACTCTGCCCAGCGTGTCATCACCATAGCACAGGCAGCGGGCGCCTTCCCTTTGTGTGTGCCAAAACCGTAGAATTTTTACAGCTCAAAGAAACTTTGAAGAACATCACCTGTATCTTACAGGAAAAAATGCACATTAGGCTCAAAGTTCTAAACAATCTTTTATTCATCCAGCCAGTTGGCCAGCAAGTATTTACTGAGCATTTACTATGTGTCAAGCAGTAAATCAGCCAGACATGGCCCATGCCTTCCTAGAACCCTGCTGGCCTTGATCTGTGTATTGCATGTGTGTGCTCAATCGCTGAGTCGTGTCCGACTCTTTGCAGCCGCAGTGGACTGTAGCCCACCAGGCTTCTCCATCCATGGAATTCTCCAGACAAGAATACGAGAGTGGGTTGCCATTTCCTTCTCCAGGAGATCTTCCCAACCCAGGGATTGAACCTGCGTGTCCTGCATTGACAGGTGGATTCTTTATCACTTGAGCCACCTGGGAAGCCCGTTTGTGTATTTGGGCTATATACTAGTTAAAAGCATGGACCCTGAAATCACACCCCTTGCCTCTGAACCCTGTTTACTAGCTACAGGACAGTGGGCAAATAGATGAATCTTTTTAAGGCTCAGTTTTCCATCTGTAAAATGGTAATACTAAAACACCCAAGCACTGGCCTATTGTGAAGATTAAATGAGTTAAAATGAGTAAAGCATTAAAAAGGTATCTGACACTTGGTAAATGCTCAGTAAATATAATTGCTATTAAGATATTTTGATAGTATTTTAATAGTAGTGATATTTCATCACAGAAACCCACAGAGCTATTTACAATAAGATGTGTGTTGTGTTATGACACAGGATGGAGCAGAGGGCTTTGGAGTGCAGAGAGCCAGACCTCTTAACTCCCAGTTGGTTCAGGGCAGGGTCTAATGTACAACAAATGCTATTTTCTTTCTCACCCTTCTTTGTTTTCCTTTTTTTTAAACTTGATAACTTTCTTTACTTTGTGGTCCAGAATCCTAGTGTTTTTTACTTACAGCAGTTTGCCAGCAAATATTTATTCAGAACCAGTTTCTAAGCATGTACTTACTGGGCTCTCTGCAGAATGCTGGGGTAATAATCAATAGGATGTAGGCTGAGCCTTCTAAGAAATGTATGTGCCTGTGGGCAGAGTATACACATATGGACACAGACTTGCAAGCACAATAACTGTAATGGATGATGCTAAGTTCTGTAATAAATATATGCAAATTAGAGACTAGAGAAGGGAGTGGTCAACTGTCTCTAATCTGAATGTGGAACAAGGGCAAAGAGGAAAGCCTTCATGGAAGAGGTGGCATTTTCTCTGTGCCTTGAAGGATCACAAGCTTCTTGTTGCCAGATGACATTTTAAAAACAGGAAAGAACCTCAAACAGGAATACTAAGGCATGAATGAGCATGGCTAGCGCTGACAGCAGGAGAAAGTATCAGAAGTAGATATTTGTCTTGTAGGTTGGAGTGGTGGAAAGAAAGTAACTAGATGCTTTTAAGCAGAAGGACTGTATTGTTGGGTTGGATGCTGACATCAAAGGTGAATTGAAGAAGATGAAATCTGCAGTCCGCTTGGTGAGACAGGGTGATGACTGGCTGTAGAATCAGTGAGGAAGCGGAGGAGGCTGGGAGCAGCAGGCTTTAGCGGTACTAACTAGAGAGAACCAAAGGGCTCTAGTGCGCTGGATGTGGAGCCAGGACTGGGGAGTAGTCGTCGTTATCGAGGATGACTCAGAATTCTTATTTGGGCAATGGGTTGCCATCAATCAGAATGGTGAAAAATTCATCAAGAGAGGACAGTGACTTCACTTTGAAGCTTTAACTTTCAGGTTTATCTGTTAAATGACTGCTGAGATATTCCACGAGGAGCTAAATCATAGGTTTGCTGAGTAAAGATGTGTACACTGGATGTCTTGATTTGAAACCAGTGGTGATAGCTAAAACCTTTGGAATGACTCACTCAGGAGGAAAATGTGCAGTGTGAAGAGAAGAAAGCCTTGAAAAGAACACCAGTGACCTCCAGGGTGTCTGCAAGTTGGGTCTCATTAAAATCAGGAGGCGAAGACTTTCACAGAGGGAGTGGTCGGCAGTGTGCAATGCTGCAGAGGGTCTGGTAGTTAATTGAGAGGGGCCAACATGACCTTTCGGATATGGCCATCTAGAAGAAAATCCTTGCCAGTAAACCTCTGTCCCTTTGTTGGAGCATGTTTGTGTTGAGTTGCAAAGTGGATCAAAGAGATGACATAGATGGAGCCACTGAGGTCTCCCTTCAGAAGCTGTCGGTGGGAGGATGGAGGGAACACCATCTTCATGGAGAAAGGGGTTTGTTTGTTCTTGGAGTGGGGGATCTGAGCCTGCCCAGGTTCTAGGAAAGAAAGACTAGAGAGAGACAGTTGAGGAGACAGTGGAATGACTGGTAGAGTGAAGCCTTCAGAGACGGAAGCTGCCTCTTCTGAGACTTAAGACTCAGGTGAAGATAAGCAGGAGTTCTGAGGGTGAGATTTAAAGGGCTTTATGCCTGAGAGTGCCTTGGACTGCCCGGAGATCCAACCAGTTCATCCTAAAGGAAATCAGTCCTGAATTTCATTGGAAGGACTGATGCTGAAGCTGAAACTTCAATATTTTGGCCACCTGATGTGAAGAACTGACTCATTGGAAAAGACCCTGATGCTGGGAAAGATTGAAGGCAGGAGGAGAAGGGGACGACAGAGAATAAGATGGTTGGATGGCATCACCAATTCAATGGACATGGGTTTGGGTGGACTCTGGGAGTTGGTGATGGACAGGGAGGTCTGGCATGCTGCAGTCCATGGGGTCACAAAGAGTCGGACACGACTGAGCGACTGAACTGAACTGATGCTTGATAACCTCAGTTTATTTGCTTAAATAGGACATGAAGTTATCAGAATTTGGCTGGAGGATTGAGGCAAGTCAAATGATGTCTTCAAGATTAAGTAATGCACCCTCATTTTTTACTCTGTCTTTCTTGCCTCATCTTGTCTGGGGCCCTACCAGGCTGGACGTGCTTGGGCTCATTTAATCTGGAATTTGTTTGTTTCTTCATTTTCTCTGTCCTGTTCAGCCTTTCCTCTTTGCTCTATCACACCGCCCATCTAACCTTGACCTTAGCCTGAACTCATGGTTATTAACCCTCCCTTTGTGTTTTTGGTTCATGACACCTCCCCACTTCTTTTGTTACTGGTTTTATAACTAGTTCACATTCTGTTGTTGCCTCTTTGAAAGTTAGAATTCTGTCTTTAGAATTTTGTTTTAGCAGATCTTGTGGAGTACACGGTGCTGGGTTGGGATTCTGCGGGGGTGGGGGGGGGACGCTCCCTAAGCTCCAAGGGAAAGGATGTAAAAGAATTTTGAGTTTTCCAAGTTTTGTGAAGGGAGCAAAGGGACAAAACAACCTGCTTGAGATTGGATGGCCAGGGAAAGATTGATACACTGAGGAGGTGACACTGATGTTGAAATAGAAAAGGTAAAAATGAGCCGACCATTTGTAGAGGGAGAAGGGAAATAGTAACTTTCTATTCATAAACACGGAGAAGGCAATGGCACCCCACTCCAGTACTCTTGCCCGGAAAATCCCATGGACGGGGGAGCCTGGTAGGCTGCAGTCCATGGGGTCGCAAAGAGTCGGACACGACTGAGCGACTTCACTTTCACTTTTCGCTTTCATGCATTGGAGAAGGAAATGGCAACCCACTCCAGTGTTCTTGCCTGGAGAATCTGAGGGATGGCAGAGCCTGGTGGGCTGCTGTCTATGGGGTCGCACAGAGTCGGACACGACTGAAGTGACTCAGCATAGCATTCATAAACAGATTCATAATTCATTCGATTCATAGTTGTGTTCATAAACAGATACTCACAGACATTGGAGTATATCCTCCAGTAGATAACTGCCTAGAACATATAGGATACTGTCCTGTCCTTCCCACTGATACTTCCTTGGTTCCTGACAGCCCTGTATAAGACCTGTAACAGTTTATCCTTCAAGTCAAAGTAGAGAAGGACCATGTTTGTTTGTTAAAGGATATTACCTGGAAGAATATCCAACAAAATTCTGTAAAGCAATTATCCTTCAATTAAAAAATGAATTAATTAAAGAAGAAAAAAGGAGATTCCCTGCACATGAAGTTGTTACTGAGCAGCCAGTAATGTGTTCAGGGTGAGGCAGAACAAGATAAATTCCCTACACTCAGTTGCATGGTGTTTCTTTCTGTATTTCCTCTACCCTTCCCCCGCCCCCTCATCTCAGGTAATTCTGGTTCACAAAAATGAGGAAAAGTGTGTGTGTGTATGAGTGTGTGCAAAGTCACTGTTCGTAATCACCACCATTATATGATTACTGCAACTTTAGTCCCGGAAGTAGACAGTTGGGACAGATCTCCAGCTCTATACGCTGGGCCTATGTGGGTGTCATAGTCTACTATCTTTAGCTCAAGGGTGGGATCAGAGTTCCAGATTTCCTGTGGGTGAGGAATAGTGGGAGGTACTGCATGGAAGAAAAACCAAGGAGAATGGGGAGACATGGAAAATAAACTTTGCTGACTTTGTAATTTCGCCTAGAGTCAGGCCAAGTAAACCTAAAACGTGATCTCCCAGGGCGAAAGCGAGTGTTTCCTTGCAAATCTAAGCTTGTACAAGTAAATTATTGTTTCTCAGAGAGAGAACGTGAAGAGTATGTGAAATAGTTTATTATATTAGGTTTCCTGGGCAGTGCTTTCGAGAAAGGAAAGGCATAGAAAAATAAGCACTGGTTTGACCCCTCAAAACAGGTTTCCCAGCATCTTCCTATTTTCTTGCTGCTGCTCAAGGAGTGACAACATTCTGTGTCAGTGCACTTCTGGCAAAAATTCTACTCCTTGGCTTTTTAAGGAAGTAGCAATAGTGATCTTATTACATGGGTGATTTTGGATATATCCTAATTCGAGTTACTGTTAGTAAGAAGTTCATAATAATGTGGTGAACCTTGAATGAGAACAGCTTCCTTTGTATTCAGACATTTATTACTTTTGTGATTAATTTATCTGACAGTGTCAAGAAGGTTGTGTCTTTGAAAATGATCTAATAGATCTCCAGCAAGCAACATTTTTCATTTGTACATGGAATACTCTTTGCCGTTGTCTATCAATGTTTGGTTTGATTTCCCCCCATTATAATTCTTCTTAAGCTCAGAGAAGACATCTCTAGTGCTATATGAAATATAAATGATTCCTAGTAAATGGATGGGAATTAAGATTGTCATCTTAATTTAATAATATATTTACCCACATTTAAAGTGTATGTACAGATGATGCTACATTAAGGACTTATGAACTTGAAATTTATTTATGTGTCTACTTGAGACGTGTCCCTGAAACTTAAGGTGGTGTATATTGTAAAATGTGTCATTCAGACTGTAGTTAGACAGAATTTTATAATTCTGGGTTCCCCAGTGGTCTTCCTGAGATTAAAATATATGCTTGTTTTTAAAGTATCTTGAGATAAGGGAAAATAAACTTACTTAGACATTTGACTATATACATGAAGTTATTTCTTTGGTAAAAAGAACTTGAGCTTCTGTCCTTAGGGAATATTTATTAGCAATTAATTAATTAGGGTACCTTCTCTGAATTACTGTATTAATTTAAATAAGGTCATGGGCCCCCATGAAAAATTATATTATGCAAAATATTAACTGAGGCAGAATCTATTAAGAAATGGTAAATGTGAAATTAACCCAATTGTGTAGAATTTATTGAACTGATCTTTTAATATATTGACTGTATTAAGTCAGAAATGTCCATTTAAACACATACTTTCATTTCCACTGTGGTGTGGAATTATTGTATGTAAAGAATTTACTAATATAATTCACAGGCAGTCCAAAATTGTCTTTGGGAACCCTTCTCTAAATTCAACATTCAAAAAATTTAAGATCATGGCATCCAGTCCCATCACTTCATGACAAATAGATGGGGAAAAAATGGAAACAGGGAAAGATTTTATTTTCTTGGGCTCCAAAATCACTGCAGACGGTGACTGAAGCCATGAAATTAAAAGATGCTTGCTCCTTGGAAGAAAAGCTATGAAAAGCCTAGACAACATATTAAAAAGCAGAGACATCACTTTGCCAACATATTCATATAGTCAAAGCTGTTGTTTTTCCAGTAGTCATGTATAGATGTGAAAATTGGACCATATAGAAGGCTGAGTGCTGAAGAACTGATGCTTTCAAACTGTGGTGTTGAAGAAGACTCTTGAGAGTCTCTTGGACTGCATGGAGATCAAACCAGTCAATCTTAAAGGAAATCAACCCTGAATATTCATTGGAAGGACTGACCCTGAAGCCGAAGCTCCAATACTCTGGCAACGTGATGAGAAGGGCGGACTCAGTAGAAAAGACCCTGATGCTGAGAAAGATTTAATCGAAGGGGACGACAAGGGACGAGATGTTGATGGCATCACCGACTCAATGGACATGAGTCTGAGTAAGCTCCGGGAGATGGTGAAGGACAGGGAAGCCTGGTGTGCTGTAGTCCATGGGGCAGCAGAGTTGGACACGACTGAGAGACTGAACTGCCTGACGGACGCTAGACAGCTTACTGAAACTGCTTTGCTGCTGCTAAGTCGCTTCAGTTGTGTCCGACTCTGTGCGACCCCACAGACAGCAGCCCACCAGGCTCCCCCATCCCTGGGATTCTCCAGGCAAGAATACTGGAGTGGGTTGCCATTTCCTTCTCCAATGCATGAAAGTGAAAAGTGAAGTGAAGTCATGTCTGACTCTTCGTGACCTCATGGACTGCAGCCTACCAGGCTCCTCTGTCCATGGGATTTTCCAGACAAGAGTAGTGGAGTGGGGTGCCATTGCCTTCTCCATGGGAGGGTTTTGTTATGTTGTGTGGTGCTCCTTGAACACTTTATAAAGAGTTTGATCATTTATTTGGGGATTTTACTTTCATGGTATGCTACTATACCTCTGAATTCTCCCTTGCCACATGATCTGTAGGTCTTTTCCTTTCTGTCTATACTGTGTGTGGACTTTCGGTTACTAAAAGAGTGTTTATCCCTTTACTCACCAAACATTGGTGCTAAGTACTGCCGGATAATTGGGATACTGAAGTGAATGAGGCTCTTTTGTCTACCTTTGTGATACGTTCAAGGGTTTTCCTTTGCTGAGAACCCTACCTCCTGGAACATCCCCTGCCCCTCCCCTTCTGCTACTGCTGCTAAGTCGCTTCAGTTGTGTTGGAGTCTGTGCGACCCCATGGACAGCAGCCCACCAGGCTCCCCATCCCTGGGATTCTCCAGGCAAGAACACTGGAGTGGGTTGCCATTTCCTTCTCCAGTGCATGAAAGTGAAAAGTGAAAGTGAAGTCGCTCAGTTGTGTCCAACTCTTAGCGACCCCATGGACTTCAGCCCACCAGGCTCCTCCGCCCATGGGATTTTCCAGGCAAGAGTACTGGAGTGGGGTGCCTTTGCCTTCTCCGCCCCTCCCCTTCTGGTTGTCTTCAAAACCAGTTTTTTGCTCTTTAAGCTAAAGTTGAACAACCTTAGTAGAGTTCCAAATAGAATGAATTGTATGTTCTTCCCTTAATTATTTTTGCATTTAGTTCCACTCCTAGAAAAATCTAGATATGCTATAGTGTATCTAAATTAATTTTAAGGCATGTGGTAATTTACAAATCTCCCAGAAAAAAGTGCTGACAGAATGCTTTGATTCCATGGTTTTAAAGTACTTACCAGTTTTAGAGATGATATAAAGAAAAAATAGAGGGCTCTTAGAATTGTTTAAATACAGTGTTAAAACACACACACACACACAAAATCGAAAGAAAAAGACTTTGTATAACATGACTATTGGACACTGTATTTGAAAGCTCCGCCCCAGTGTGAACCTCTGATTTAATGGATAGCCACTCTTAGTATTCGGATATAGACCCTTTGTATGCACATCCTTCCAGCTTTTACCTATGCACACAGACACACCTATCCATCTATAACTGTCTTAAAATAGTTGTGTGTATGTGTGTTTTAAATAGGATCTTATACAACATATATCTTTGTAATATCTTTCCATGTAAATATACATGTCATTATGTTGTACTGTATGGTTCTGATAGAATTTGAATTGCCAAATGAACATTCTTGGACAACTAGGTTATTTCCAATCTTCTTCATTATAAATGTCTTTGTACACGTAATATTATTTACTTAGGGTAATTTTTAAAGAGTGGAAGTGGAATGTTAAAGGTTATGTATAATTTAGAGACAGTTGATACATATTGCCTAATTGTCCTATAGGAAAATTGGTATCATTTTGCAAAAGTATATTAAAATGCCAGTTTGTACTATAATTAATACTATATTATCATTTGAAAAAATTTATAACTCTATTAATTAAAAGAGTATATTGTTATAATAATAATAAAAATACTAGTGAGGTGAAACTTTTTTGGTTATAGGTCAATTATATTTCTTTAGTATTTTTCCTATTTCTGTTTTACAGTCTTGGCTTTGATGGGCTTTTCGACTTTTAATTATTGTTTTGATGGAACTATGTATATATTCAGTTCAGTTCAGTTGCTTAGTCATGTCTGACTCTTTGCGACTCCATGGACTGCACCACCCCAGGCCTCCCCGTCCCTCACCAACTCCTGGAGTTCACTCAAACTCATGTCCATTGAGTCGGTGATGCCATCCAACCATCTCATCTTCTGTCGTCCCCTTCTCCTGCCTTCAATGTTTCCCAGCATCAGACTCTTTTCAAATGAGTCAGCTCTTCGCCTCAGGTGGGCAAAGTATTGGAGTTTCAGCTTCAACATCAGTCCTTCCAATGAACACTCAGGACTGATTTCCTCTAGGATGGACTGGTTGGATCCCTTGTAGTCCAAGGGACTCTCAAGAGTCTTCTCCAACACCACAGTTCAAAAGCATCAATTCTTGGGCCCTCAGCTTTCTTTATAGTCCAACTCTCACATCCATACATGACTACTGGAAAAACCATAGCCTTGACTAGACAGACCTTTGTTGACAAAGTAATTTCTCTGCTTTTTAATATGCTGTCTAGGTTGGTTATAACTTTTCTTCCAAGGAGTAAGCGTCTTTTAATTTCATGACTGCAGTCACCATCTGCAGTGATTTTGGAGCCCCCCAAAATAAAATCTGCCACTGTTTCCACTGTTTCTCCATCTATTTGCCATGAAGTGATGGGACCAGATGCCATGATCTTAGTTTTCTGAATGTTGAGCTTTATGCCAACTTTTTCACTCTCCTCTTTCACTTTCATCAAGAGGCTCTTTAGTTCCTGTTCACTTTCTGCCATAAGGGTGGTGTCATCTGTATATTTGGGGTTATTGATATTTCTCCTGGCAATCTTGATTCCAGCTTGTGCTTCCTCCAGCCCAGTGTTTCTCATGATGTACTCTGCATGTAAGTTAAATAAGCAGGGTGACAATATACAGCCTTGATGTACTCCTTTTCCTATTTGGAACCAGTCTGTTGTTCCATGTCCAGTTCTAACTGTTGTTTCTTGACCTGCATACAGATTTCTCAAGAGGCAGGTCAAGTGGTCTGGTATTCCCATCTCTTTCAAAATTTTCCACAGTTTATTGTGATCCACATAGTCAAAGGTTTTGGCATAGTCAATAAAGCAGAAATAAATGTTTTTCTGGAATTCTCTTACTTTTTTGATGATCCAGCAGATGTTGGCAATTTGATCTCTGGTTCCTCTGCCTTTTCCAAAACCAGCTTGAACATCTGGAAGTTCACGGTTCACATATTATTGAAGCCTGGCTTGGAGAATTTTGAGCATTGCTTTACTAGCGTATAAGATGAGTGCAATTGTGCAGTAGTTTGAACATTCTTTGGCATTGCCTTTCTTTGGGATTGGAATGAAAACTGACCATTTCTGGTCCTGTGGCCACTGCTGAGTTTTCCAAATTTGCTGGCATGTTGAGTTCAGCACTTTCACAGCATCATCTTTTAGAATTTGAAATAGCTCAACTGGAATTCCATCACCTCCACTAGCATTGTTCATAGTGATGCTTCCTAAGGTCCACTTGACTTCACATTCCAGGATTTCTGGCTCTAGGTGAGTGATCACACCATCGTGATTATCTGGGTCGTGAAGATCTTTTTTTGTACAGTACTTCTGTGTATTCTTGCCACCTCTTCTTAATATCTTCTGCTTCTCTTAGGTCCATACCATTTCTGTCCTTTATTGAGCCCATCCTTGCATGAAATATTCTCTTGGTATCTTTAATTTTCTTGAAGAGATCTCTAGTCTTTCCCATTCTATTGTTTTCCTCTGTTTGTTTGCACTGATCACTGAGGAAGGCTTTCTTATCTCTGCTTGCTATTCTTTGGAACTCTGCATGCAGATGAGTATATCTTTCCTTTTCTCCTTTGCTTTTGGCTTCTCTTCTTGTCACAGCTATTTGTAAGGCCTCCTCAGACAGCCATTTTGCTTTTTTTGTATTTCTTTTCCATGGGGATGGTCTTGATCCCTGTCTTCTATACATTGTCACGAACCCCTGTCCATAGTTCATCAGGCACTCTGTCTATCAGATCTAGTCCCTTAAATCTATTTCTCACTTCCACTGTATAAGCATAAGGGATTTGATTTAGGTCATACCTGAATGGTCTAGTGGTTTTCCCTACTTTTCAATTTAAGTCTGAATTTGGCAATAAGGAGTTCATGATCTGAGCCACAGTCAGCTCCCGGTCTTGTTTTTGCTGACTCTATAGAGCTTCTCCATTTTTGGTTGCAAAGAATATAATCAGTCTGATTTCGGTGTTGACCATCTGGTGATGTAGTGAGGATATCAGTTCCTTGCTGTCACATAGCAAGTATTTGTTCCCTGGGTGTTACCTCCCTTTGTTTATGGTATTTTTTTCTGTATTAGTATTTATTAATAAGTGTCATTATTTGTTCTGCTTTTGTTATAGTTTAGACTCTCTTTTCAAATCCTAAGTTTAAAGAAGTATATACCTATCGATTTAGTGTATTTTTTCATTTGTATCATTTAATTTTTATTTAAAAGGAAGTGAATGACTGGATATATAACAGGTTTACTTATTTTTGTTCCAAATTGTTGGCTAATAGTTCCAGAGAGAGTTTATTGGATTGCTTTATTGTTTTCCCAGTAACATTAGAAGTCATCTTTATCATACATTGAATTCTTAATTACTCATTCCTGAGCTTTATATTTTTTCTGCTTTTCAGCTTTTATTTTGCTGTATTGTCTATTTTGATACCAGTAGCACATTGTTCAAAATACAGTTTTGTGGTGCATTTTAACAAATGCTAGGCTCAATTTCCTCATTAAACTTCATTTGCTAGTTTTCCTTTTCATTTCAAATCAACTTTTAAAACACTTCTAAAATTCTGGAAAAAAAAACTTGTTAGTATTTTAGTCGGATCACTTTATATTTCATGGTTACAGTATATACCGGGAGGTAGGGTAGGTGGATAGGATGGACATCTTGATAATTTAATTTGTTTTTAAATGGCTTACTACATCAAGGTATTTAACGACATGCGTATAAGAGGGCTTTCCTGGTGGCTTAGATGGTAAAGAATCTACCTGCAATGTGGGAGACCTGGGTTTGATCCCTGGGTTAGGAAGATCCCCTGGAGGAGGGCATGGCAACCCACTCCAGTATTCTTGCCTGGAGAATCCCATGGACAGAGGAGCCTGGCGGGCTACAGTCCATGGGGTTGCAGAGGTACACAACTGAGCAAGTAACACTGCTGCTACTTTCTGTGAAGATCCTTTTTTTTAGACATTGGAGACACAGGGTTAAGAAGAAAAGAACCTTCATTCTTTTCCCCGACCAACTTTTATAACTTTAGAGGGTGTTTTTAAATAGATTATATACTGTAGAAGGAGTATAAGATTTCCCAGTTTCATATTTCATAAATTTCTCTTCCCTGGAAACAAAGAGAGGATTTTAGGAAAGAGGGGGGCAAGAGATAAAGAAAACCATACAGAAACTCTGTAAGTGCTATAACCAGGACAGGGGTGAAGGGAGGGTGGATCCTAAAGATACTTAGAAGTGAAATTGATAGGACACTGAACGGATTGGACATGGAAAAAGGATGGTGCAGAGGGAAGAGTCTTAGGATGTGGTATTTTGGGTCTGTTCGGTTGGCTAGAGACTGAAGTACAGAAGGAGGCACAGATTTCCTAAGGAAGATGTTAGATTTGATTCTGAGTGCAGCTGTCAATCAGATATCTGTGTAGAGTTGTTAAGCAAGCAGTTAGATAACTCCTGACTCTGGTTTCCAGGAGAGGGTCCTCTGGGGATACAGAGCCCTGGCGGGACCTCCTCGGACAGCGTAGGAGTTGAAGCCAGTTTAGAGGAGAAGGTGAGACCCAGGCACACAGGAGGGGCCAGGGTCCCAGAGAACTCAGGGAGATTCCTAGCGACAACTAGACGGATGATACTGCAGGAGAAAAGCAGTGAGAAATAGCTGGATGGATCCAAGACCGCTGAGAGCTCAAGTAAGATAAAAGATCGATCTGTATTTTTTGGATTAACCACAAAAAAGCTTGTGCCCTATGCTGGGTTGATTTGGAGGGAATGGTGTTGGGGGAGGCCCCATTGCAGTAGGGATCAAGTATACATTTGAGAGGCTGATTCTATTATTGTCATCATTATTTTATTGTTTCTATCACTGAAGAAATTTTGAAATCCCTATTAAGGGAAATAAAAAATCTGATTGCTTTGCTCTACTTGTACCTCCAGATCTGTATTTTTAAATAGGAAATATGTATTTAACCACCATTTACTTGAACTAGATTCTTAGCAGTGTGATAAATTCTGGACTGAGTTGATATGTGATATTGAAATGATATGCTCCCTGCTATTATGAAGCATTATAACAGTTTCTGTAAGCTCTGCAAAGAACGGAACAATAGAGTTTATCATACAGGGGATGGCAGGTGGCAAGGGGCATCAAGGACCCCTTTGAATAAGTGAATTTGAGCTGAGGTGGGTTTTCCTGGCTGAGTGAAAGGCCCTGATGTGAGATGAAACTTGTGACTGATTAAACCAATGAGGTCTGAGATTAAGATAGGAGAGGTAAGCAGAGACTGTCTACTGTCCTGAGTTATTTGTTGTTCAGTTGCTCAGTTATGTCTGACACTTTGCAATCCCTTGTACTGCAGCCCACCAGGCTTCCTTGTCCTTCACTATCTCCTGGAGTTTGCTGAAAAGCATGTCCATTGAGTCGGTGATGCCATCCAACCATCTCATCCTCTGTCATCCCCTTCTCCTCCTGCCTTCAATCTTTCCCAGCATCAGGGTCTTTTCCAATGAGTCAGCTCTTCGCATCAGGTGGCCAAAGTATTGGAACTTCAGCTTCACCATCAGTCTTTCCAATGAATATTCAGAATTGATTTCCTTTAGGATTGACTGGTTGGATCTCCTTGTAGTCCAAGGGACTCTCAAGAGTCTTCTCCAACACCACAGTTCAAAAGCATCAGTTCTTCAGCACTCAGCCATCTTTATGGTCCAACTCTCACACCTGTACATGACTACTGGAAAAACCATAGATTTGATTATATGAACATTTGGCAGCAAAGTGATGCCTGTGCTTTTTAATACGCTGTCTAGGTTTGTCATAGCTTATCTTGCAAGGAGCAAGCGTCTCTTAATTTCATTGCTTCAGTCACCATCTGTAATGATTTTGGAGCCCAAGAAAATAAAATCTGCCACTGTTTCCATTTATTTTCTGTCTACTTGCCATGAAGTGATGGGACCGGATGCCATGATCTTAGTCTTCTGAATGTTGAGTTTTAAGCCAGGTTTTTCCTTCTCCTCTTTCACTTTCATCAAGAGGCTCTTTAGTTCTTCTTCACTTTCTGCCATAAGGGTGGTGTCATCTGGATATCTGAGGTTATTGGTATTTTCTTCTGGCAATCTTAATTCCAGCTTGTGCTTCATCCATCTTGGCATTTTGCATGACATGCTTCAGTCCACGGGTTACAAAGAGCCGAACACAACTGAGCAACTGAACAACAACTCTGCATAGAAGTTAAATAAGCAGGGTGACAATATACAGCCTTGACATACTCCATTCCCAGTCTGGAACCAATTCGTTGTTCCATGTCTGATTCTAACTGTTGCTTCTTGCCCTGCATATGGGTTTCTCAGGAAGCAGGTAAGATGTTCTGGTATTCCCATCTCTTTAAGAATTTTTCAGTTTGATGTGATCCACACAATCAAAGGCTTTAGTGTAGTCAATGAAGCTGAAGTAGATGGTTTTCTGGAGTTCCCTTGCTTTTTCTGTGATCCAGCTAATGTTGGCAATCTCTGGTTCCTCCACCTTTTCGAATTTCAGTGTCCCTCTGGAAGTTCTTGGTTCACGTATTGTTGAAACCTAGCTTAAAGCCTAGCATTACCTTGCTAGCATGTGAAATGAGTGCAGCTGTGCAGTTTGAACATTCTTTGGCATTGCCCTTTTTTGGGACTGGAGTGAAAATTGACCTTTTCCAGTCCTGTGGCCACTTCTGAGTTTTCCAAATTTGCTGGCATATTGAGTTCAGCACTTTAACAGCATCATCTTTTAGGATTTGAAATAGCTCAGCTGGAATTCCATCCCCTCTACTAGCTTTGTTTGTAGTAATGCTTTCTAAGGCCCACTTGACTTCACATTCCAGGATGTCTGGCTGTAAATGAGCAACAACACCATCATGGTTATCCATGTATTCTTCTGTGTATTCTTGTCACCTCATCTTAATATCTTCTGCTTCTGTTAAGTTCATACCATTTCTGTCCTTTATCATGCCCATCTTTGCATGAAATGGTCACCTGGTATCTAGTTTTCTTGAAGGCATCTCTAGTCTTGCCCATTCTGTTGTTTTTCTCTATTTCTTTGTATTGTTTCCATAAGAAGACTTTCTTATCTCTCCTTTCCATTTTTGAGAACTCAGCATTCAGATGGGTATATCTCTCCTTTGCCCTTTGCTTCTCTTCTTTCCTAAGCTATTTGTAAGGCCTCCTCAGACAATCATTTTGCCTTGTTGCATTTCTTTTTCTTGGGAATGGTCTTGGTCACCACCTCCTGTACAATGTTAGGTTACTTAAAGTGTTTTTTTACTTTGTCTAAAGTAGAGTAGTCACTTCATCTGAGGATCAGAATATAAAGTTCCTAAGGGCAGTGATTTTCCTTTGCTTTGATTGACATCTCCCTGTTGTACAAAATAGTATTAGCACTTTGTAGATGGCTCAGACATTTTTGAATAAATACTGTGAGTTAGATGAATGAATACACTTGTGCTTGACAAGATTATTCCATCTCTTTTATGGTAAACAGATTGCAGAATAGGGGAGGAGTTGTGTTGATTAGCTCCAGTGAAAGCTGGTAGTGCTGGCCAGTGGTGGAGGAGGAGAAACACATCTCGGAGGGAGAATAATTTGATGGTGGCCCCATGGGAGCGAAAGAGGATCAGGGTATTTTATGTACGAACAACAGAGTGTTGCAGGGGTCCCTCTAAGTCACTGTGACTTAACTGAGCTCTTTCCAAATGCTTCTTTCTGCTCTGTGTGGGTTTGCTTTTTGACATTGCCATGCACCCTAGCTTCCTACTTACTCAAGGTTTATCTTACTTTGTTACCAAGCTCTGTGAATTTGATGTAGACTTTTAATACAGCACCTCCTCAATTTCCCTCGCATTCTCCGTGCTTAGGGCCATGTCTGTGCTGGATACTATATCAATTCTTGTCTACGCTGTTGATATCCAGTCTTCTTGCCCTCTTGCCTTTCTCACACTGTTTATTCTCTGCTCCATATATACCCATAATATAGAAATGAGTATATCATTCAGTTCTCTAAAAACTCTGTGCTTTCCCATCGCCTATAATGTAAAGTCTACATCAGCAGTACTGTTTGGTTGTACATTCATTTAAATTCAACACATATTCTTTTGAGCTCCTACTATTTGCTTGCCTGTGATTTAGTCACACAGGGCTTCCCTGGTTGCTCAGCTGGTAAAGAATCCATCTGCAATGCAGGAGACCCTGGTTTGATTCCTGGGTTGGGAAGATCCCCTGGAGAAGCGATAGGCTACCCACTCCAGTGTTCTTGGACTTCCCTGGTGGCTCAGATGGTAAAGAATCCACCTGCAATGCGGGAGACCTGGGTTGGATCCCTGGGTTGGGAAGATCCCCTGGAGGAGGGCATGGCAACCCACTCCAGTATTCTTGCCTGGAGAATCCCCATGGACAGAGGAGCCTGAAGGGCTATAGTCCATAGTGTCACCAAGAGTCAGACACGACTGCGTGACTAAGGACAGCACAGCACATACTCTGCCATACTCTGTGCACCTTCATAATTTTCTGCCTAGGATTACTAGCTCTTACCTGGATAATCGTAACTGATTGCATTGGACATGCCTGCTACCATTTTTCTGTGACCACTCTTGGGCCTGGCTTTGTAGCCTTCTTTGTTATTGGCAAATATGACAGATCTTGATGGGATAAAAATTGTCTGTGCTTTAAGACTCTTGAAGATTTGGATCGCCATTGAATGATTTTCACCTTCTGAAATAATCTGCACCTTGGCAGGAGGGTGTTAACATAAATGCTGATGTTCAGTTTATGGGCCCTTGGTGATGCCTTTGTGTTTCTCTGCTCTTATAAGCAGGAGTCACTTTTCTATGTATTTAGGAGTTGCAGCTTTTCCTTCACGTTTTCATTACACTCATTCAGTAAACATTCAACTGGTTGCTGGTGTCAGGGGTTTCAAACTTCTTCAACTGGAGGTCTCTTTTTTCCCAAAAGAAATCTTCAGTTCAGTTCAGTTCAGTTCAGTCGCTCAGTCGTGTCCAACTCTTTGCGACCCCATGAATCGCAGCACGCCAGGCCTCCCTGTCCATCACCAACTCCCAGAGTTCACTCAGACTCACATCCATCGGGTTAGTGATGCCATCCAGCCATCTCATCCTCTGTCGTCCCCTTCTCCTCCTGCCCCCAATCCGTCCCAGCATCAGAGTCTTTTCCAATGAGTCAGCTCTTCGCATGAGGTGGCCAAAGTACTGGAGTTTCAGCTTCAGCATCATTCCCTCCAAAGAAATCCCAGGGCTGATCTCCTTCAGAATGGACTGGTTGGCTCTCCTTGTAGTCCAAGGGACTCTCAAGAGTCTTCTCCAACACCACAGTTCAAAAGCATCAATTCTTTGGCGCTCAGCTTTCTTCACAGTCCAACTCTCACATTGATACATGACCACTGGACAAACCATGGCCTTGACTAGACGGACCTTTGTTGGCAAAGTAATGTCTCTGCTTTTCAATATGCTGTCTAGGTTGGTCATAACTTTCCTTCCAAGGAGTAAGCGTCTTTTAATTTCATGGCTGTCGTCACCATCTGCAGTGATTTTGGAGCCCCAAAAAATAAAGTCTGACAAGGAAATCTTAAAATATATTTATTTTTAAAACAGATTCATGTGGACCTATGCTGGTTAAGGTATCATAGTTAATCCCAAGCTGCTTGATAGCCTCTTGGTGACTCCAGGAACTACCTCCAGGAAGTGGTATTATACTCTGAAGCAGAATCACTTGAGTAACAGTGATAACAGACATGGGAGATATGACATTTCTAAAGGGTTTATACATATAAGTAATGCCTGGAGTCTACCAGTATTCATAAGACCCACATTTCTTTCCATACTTTATGATATTAAAATTGTTTTTTCTAACTAGAACCACCATTTGGGTACTTACTAATGTTTATAGCACTTTCTCTTGATGGCCTGCATGTCATCTTTTTTGAAAAATGAGTGAACAGTTTTAGTCTGTTTGGGGCCTATTCCATTGAAGTGAATATGTGCTTTCAGCATGTCTCCTGCCTGCTGACTCTCCTGTACTCCCCTCTGGGTAGCCATAAAATGACTGGTAATATCTTTGCCTGCTTTGTCAGAAACTTGCTTTGCTTTCTTCCTAGCTTACGTTCTCTCCTCATTCATTCAGAAAACCTTTACCTGCTTTGCCTACTGTTCTAGACACTCTACTAAATTCTGTGGAAGCTGCTGTTGCTGCTGCTGCTAAGTTGCTTCAGTCGTGTCTGACTCTGTGCGACCCCATAGATGGCAGCCCACCAGGCTCCCCCATCCCTGGGATTCTCCAGGCAAAACCACTGGAGTGGGTTGCCATTTCCTTCTCCAGTGCATGAAAGGAAAGGTGGAAGTAAAGTCACTCAGTCGTGTCCGACTCTTAGCGACCCCATGGACTACAGCCCACCAGGCTCCTCTGTCCATGGGATTCTCCAGGCAAGAATACTGGAGTGGGGTGCCATTGCCTTCTCTGGCTGTGGAAGCTGTAGGTAACAAAATCAGTCAGAATTTCTGCGTTTGTGAAGCTGACACTGTGACTAGGGAAACTTCAGAAACAGGATGAACGTATCAAGCGGGAGCTACTGAAGCACTCTAGAGGAAGGGCAAGGAGATGCATTGTCCCTGTAAGAGAGGACCCAGAAATGTTTGAAGTATTTTACTAGAAATCATGATTTAGTCATTCTTTTTTCATCTTGCATCCCACCTCATGCTCTTTCAATGCCTTGATGTCCTACTTCAGGTAGTCATCCCAGTTTCTGGACCAGC
Organism: Bos mutus; assembly: GCF_027580195.1. Classification (NCBI taxonomy): domain Eukaryota; kingdom Metazoa; phylum Chordata; class Mammalia; order Artiodactyla; family Bovidae; genus Bos; species Bos mutus. The sequence continues at coordinate 9,679,300 of NC_091630.1, read as the reverse complement.
TGCTAACGCAGCTGCTAACCGGCTTGTTCCAGGACGAACTCGTGGCCTCGTTCTCCTGAACGTAGTTATCCCATTGTTGACTGATTACCTGGACTGAGCATGATTTCTCCTCCTGCTTCCTCAAAGCTCACTTTACTTAGTCACTAGGTTTCAAACATTTTTTTCCTTTTAACCATCAGACAAGATCATAAGCTGGAGTTCAACCTATAAATCAAGGAAAGATCTGAATGGGACTGGGAGGTGTTTCGGATGAGACCAAAGGCTCTCCTTCCTTCCCCTAGTCCCCACACTTTAAGGCTACATGTCACCTCCATGGCCTCCTATTGCAGAGCTTTTGTTTCTTAGGGTAACATTTCAGAGCTGTTTCTTTGAGCCCTGCCTTGTCCTTCTGTGATGACTGAAATACTCTATAACTGAGCTTTCTAATATGGTAGCCGTGCCACCATGGCTGTTGAACACTTGAATGTGACTAGTGTGACTGAGGAATTAAATTTTAAATTTTATTTACTTTTAATTAATTAAATTTTCAATGGCTACATGTGACTCAGTTCAGTTCAGTTCAGTTGCTCAATTGTGTCTGACTCTTTGCGACCCCATGAATCGCAGCACACCAGGCCTCCCTGTCCATCACCAACTCCCGGAGTTCACTCAGACTCAGGTCCATCGAGTCAGTGATGCCATCCAGCCATCTCATCCTCTGTCATCCCCTTCTCCTCCTGCCTTCAATCTTTCCCAGCATCAGGGTCTTTTCTAATGAGTCAGTTCTTTGCATCAGGTAGCCAAAGTATTGGAGTTTCAGCTTCAACATAGTCCTTCCAATAAACACCCAGGACTGATCTCCTTTAGGATGGATTGGTTAGATCTCCTTGGAGTCCAAGGGACTCTCAAGAGTCTTCTCCAACACCACAGTTCAAAAGCATCAATTCTTCGGCGCTCAGCCTTCTTTATAGTGACTAGTACGGTAGTTTCAGAAGGTGCAGTTCCAGTATAATGCTAACTCTAGATATAATATTTACTGAATGTTTCTTGTAGAAAATAGCAAGACACATTCTTATATAAAACTCCAGATCTTGTATGAAATAGCAGTAGTTGTAGATGATAGTGAACTCTGAGAACGCCTGGAGTAAGTTCTAGCTTGTAACCTCAAACAGATTATCTCCTCTTGTCCTCAGTTCCCTTTTAGAAGACGGGCAACTTTGTAGTACTTTTTCATAGTGAGATTTTAAAATAAGATTAAAGCATGCAGGGAATTTGGTGTAGTGCCTAATTACTTGATTTTAGTTGACTTATCCTAAGGGTTTTTGTGGGATTTTTTTTTCCCTTGTAAAAATAAAACATGTTTATTGCATAACATTTAAATAAAAGAAAGATAACAGAAAGAAACTAAAACTAATCTATGATTCTACCATCCATAGACAAGAACAGAAAAACTTTGAAATACGATAAAAATTGGTTTGAGTTCATAATATATTTTGCCTTTTTTTTGAATATATATGTGTATGATACATGACTATACTGTTACTATTATTGTAAAAAAAAAAAAGGGAGCCTTTGGAGACTATGTCATGTGTATAAATTGCCTTACACATCTCCTTTTCTAATATAAAGGCTTTAGGAAATATATTGTGATTACTGAAAGATATTTTAAAACTGGTAAACTCAGTAATCCAATTCAAAGATTTATCTTTCGTTACTTAATGTTTTCAGAGTGTAGATACTCTTTTTAGGACTTTTTAAGGATGGATAAAAGGTGTAGAAGATTGTATCTTAAATTTGTCATGTTTCTTGAAAGTTCTAGTATTTCAAAGTTGTGACTAAAGGCATGCCTTATTCTTACCTGAAAACTGGGTTCCCCTCTTGGTGGGTATTGCAGAAGATACAACCAGGAGAAGGAAGGATTTATTACTTGCAGCAAGTAAGGAGAACACTAGCGATCTTATCCAAAGCAGTGTCTCCCCGAATAGCAAAATTGGGGGAATTTTAAGCTACATGCATATTCATGAAGGACTGGAACAGAGAAGAATTCAACATAAAGGAACTTCCCTGATGGTCCAGTGGTTAAGAATCCACTTTTCAATGCAGGGGATATGGGTTTGATCCCTGCTTAGGGAGCTGAGATCCCACATGCTGTGCTGCAATGACTGCGTCTAGAGCTAGAGAGAAGCCTGCGCTCTGCAGTGAAGAGCCAGGGTGGTACAACGAAGACCCACTGCAGCCAAATAAGTAAATGAATATTTTTAAAAACTCAGCATAGACTTGGGGCAGAGGTTGACAGAATCCAAGCTTTAATTGACTGAAGTCACGAGGGTCAGAAAAGGTCAGAATCATCTTTCCTTAGGTTCGGGTGTCTTGAACTGTAGCTACCATCCTTACCAGGATGGAAGTCTTAGTTCCCGTAGAATAACTCCAAGATGTGTATCACATGGTTATGTGTATCCCTTGAGGAACAGCTGGGACTCTGATTTATTGCTGAACTGTTGCTTCTTGACTGCTTTTCCTCTGTTCTGCATTTCTTTGTTCCCTGAAGATCATTTACCACTGAGACCTGTTCAGGGACAAACATCATGTCTAGGCTTAGGTCACAAAAGGGCTTAGGCCTAAAATGGCTTCTCTTATGTCAAAAAGCTACATCTGGTTCTTTTCCTCCGAGGACACCCTATCCCATCTGCCTGCATCATGGCCTTATAGCAATATATATTCATTTACAATATTTATTGAGCACCTTTTATGTGTCAAGCACTGTGGCTATAAAAACAAATAATATGTCATCATAATTTCCTTTAAATAAATTACAGTTTAGTGGAAGAGACTGACCTTGGTTCTAAATAAAATGCGATCAGTGCCATAAGATGATCTAGAGAGTGAAATATGGAAATATAGGGTAGTTTTTGGGACAGCCCAGGATAGGAGAGTTGTGCTGGGGCATCCCAAGTGACAAAGAGGTAAAGAACTCACTTGCCTGCGCAGATGTAAGAGATGTGGGTTCGATTCCTGGGCCAGGAAGATCCCATGGCTGAGGGCATGACAACGCACTCCAGCACTCTTGCCTGGAGAATCCCATGGACAGAGGAGCCTGGTGGGCTACAGTCCATGGGGTCGCACGGAGTTGGACACGACTGAAGTGACTTAGCACGCACTAGCTGAGGTGAGACCCAGATGGAGTTTTAAAGGAGTGGTGGACTTAAGCAGACAGTGGTGGAGTGAAGAGTATGTCAGCTAAGGGATGCGGTGCAGTGGAACCCTGTGTGACCCAGGGGCTTTCAGAGGCCGTAGTAATTCAGGAAAGAGTTCAGAGGTGGCTGGGGGTACATGGGAGCCAGATAAGTCACAAAGCTCTGTCTTTCTGCATCCTAGTAAGACACAAGGACTTTATGCTTAACATTATAAAAGGTCTTTGGATGTGATTTGGAGAATGGATCAGAGATGAACTGTCAGATCAGAAAGTCCATTCAATGGAGTGTCGCTTAGGCAAGGTGAGAGGATAGTTTTATAAGAGTTTGAATTCAGCCTCTTGAAGTGAGTAGCATTCTAGATATTTGGTTCTAGGACTTGGAAGGGATATTAGTGCTAGAGTTACATGTACAAGTCATCCACATAATGGCCATGGTGTGACTATCACAGCACCAATGAAGTCACTAAGGAAAAGGTATAGAGTGAAAGTTTGAAGAGGAACACTGTGGGGAAATAGAGTAGTTATCATAGGGATGTCAAAGAGTGAACTTTTAAAAGAGACTGAGAAAGAACACGCAGGGAGGCCTGAGAAAAATGAGGAGAATGTTAGAATAATGGAGTCCAGAGGACAGTATGTTTCGTGAAGAAGGAAGTGGTGTACAGTATCAGCTGATACAAAGATGCCAGATAAATGGTACAGGTGTTTCTTGGATTAATAAGAGACAATTTAGAAGTTTCAGTAGGAGGAGAATACATTGATGCTATAGTCCAGGGTTATTTTACTCAGGATTCTTTGGTTGCAAGTAAAAAGTCAGCTCAAATTAAGATTTAGGTAAAGGAGGGGCTGATTGACTAGGAATGTTTGGAAGATCCAAATTATAGGAATTTTAGAGATGCAACTAGAATCCAGTAGAATGAGCACGTTTCCTGTGAGGCACCATCAGGATAATCTCTTGTCATTTCTTGGTCTCTTCCCGCCTGCTGCCTTCTTTTCCAACACACACCTGCTTTCTGGACATGAAAGGCAGCAGACTGTGTGATTTTCACCTCTGGATTGGAGTTATTTTCTTTCCTGAGGTGGCCCATCTCAGACTAAGTGCTGTGCCTGGGCCAGCCGCTGGTAGCTGGGGTATGAGGTCATCAAAGAACATGGTGACTCCCAAGGTAGCTATGAGATTAGAGGGCGTGGCACGTCCCTGTGCTGGGAGGGAAACTTTCTAGGCAGGGGTCTTATAGGTGTCTACTCCAAGTACATGTAAGGAGGAAAAGGAAATAAGGAAAGTGAGTGTAGATGACGCTTTCAAGAACCTGAGCTTTGAAAATGAGTGTTTTGATGATAGTTTAAACAGAGGAATTTGGACATTTGTACAGTTATTTTGTGACCAAATCATTGACAGAGATTTAGTAATGAGAATTGAAAATCGTATTTAAAAACAAGAGCTAGATATTTAATGTTTCTGGAAAAAGATTTCTGTTCAGGCAGAGTCTTGTGGACATAGAAGTTTATGTAAACAGAGGAAGTCTGGTGGTCACTTTATTGTCAATACATTTTCTGAGTAGTCTCTTTTTTGTTTGAGATTATCATGAGCCACATGTGGAGAAAGAAATTAGAGAATATTAGAGTTTTCAAAAGATCCTTGAGGTCATGTATTCCAAGATGCTGAATTTTATAAATAAGAAAAGTAAACTCCAAAGAAGTGAAAGAATCACTTTCAGACAGAAGAAAAAGGGGTATTTTCTGCTTTGGCTTCTCTTTGATGGGTTAGGAAGTCTTTCTTAGAACCTTTTCTATAGGCCTCCCTTCATGACCCATTGTCCATAATTGGAGCACAGCTCTCACCTCTGAAACCTGTTGCTGATAAGGGGAATGTGATAACCTGAGTAATATAAAACAAGCAGAATCTGCCCGTAAGAATTGTGTATCTGAACAAAATCGGGGCTCTTCCGCGGGGAAGACCGGGATAAAAGCTGATGAGAAGGAACTCAGCACTATCTGTGACATAAGGTAAGCTAAAGAGCTTATATTTTATTCTGCAGTCAGTGGGACATTCCCAATGTATTTAAACTAGATAATAGGTCAGATCAGATTTGAATATCAGAAATAAATATCTTCACATAACACATGGTAAGACATGAGGTAACAGGTCATCCTTACACTTTGTCTATGTAAGGTGGTGGCACAGTTGAACTGAATTTTGGATTTTCGTAATCTTTACTTATTACCTGCATTCCATTTTCTCATGTATTTATATGCTGTTGATGATTCTGTGTTTGTCTTTTGCCATGGAATTAGGGTTGTTGTCTTTAAACTGGCTATAATATAGGGACTGGGTTTGTAAAAGTTATGAATTAACATTCCTTCTTGTGAAAGCTATGCGTGCATGCTAAGTAGCTTCAATTGTGTCTGACTCTTTGCGACCCTATGGACCAAAGTCCACCAGACTCCTCTGTCCATGGAATTCTTCAGGCTGGCGTAGGTTCCCTTACCCTTCCTAGGGGATCTTCCCTACCCAGGGATTGATCCTGCCTCTCTTATGTCTCCTGCATTGAAAGGCAAGTTCTTTATCCTTAGCGCCACCTGAGTAGTGATGAAAGCCATGGTTGTGTTTATTTTTTAAACGTCTTCCTAAGGAGGCACTTAAATTGCTATCAAGTTGCTTACTGTACTTCCCTGTTAGTTCAGATGGTAAAGAATCTGTCTGCAATGTAGGAGAACTGGCTTCGATCCCTGGGTGGTGAAGATCCCTTGGAGAAGGAAGTGGCAACCCACTCCAGTATTCTTGCCTGGAGAATCCCATGGACGGAGGAGCCTGGCGGGCTACAGTCCACAGAGTCAGACACGACTGAGTGACTAACACTTCACTGCTTACTGTCAGTATTATCACTGGTTGGGGTGTTTGAGTGTATAATACAGAGTCACATATACAGATGTTGTACAGATAGGCTATAATAAATGCTAAGAGAGATGTAGAGGAAGCCTGATACTGTTGATATGTAGGGCAGCTGGGGAAAGCTTTAAGAGGATGTGGAATCCATAATGAGCAGTAAGTAATGTACAAGATGGGACATGTTCTAGATAAAGGAAACAAAAGCTCTATAAAGAAAGGCAGAAAAGTCAAGGAGTAATGTCAAGGTGCCCTACATAGGCAGAGCATACAATTGGGAAAAGGCATTGGAAATAAAGCCATAAATGGATCATGGAGAGGAAGGCCAAAGAGAAGACGCTCACACAAGTTGGTGCCTGATACGAGTAGGCACTGTGGTGGGGTCCTGTCGCAGCAGAGGATCGCATCCCCGTTCTTAAGAGGGACTGAAAAGGAAACAGAAAGTGGAAGTGAAAGTCACTCAGTCATGTCCAACTCTTTGCAACCCCTTGGACTATACAGTCGATGGAATTCTCCAGGCCAGGATACTGGATGGGTAGCCATTCCCTTCTCCAGGGGATCTTCCCATCCCAGGGATCAAACCCAGGTCTCCCGCATTGCAGGTGGATTCTTTTCCAGCTGAGCTGCCAGGGAAGAGTAACTCACTCAGGGTAACTCACTTGCCTGAAGGCTCACTGCTAATGGTCGAGAGTCTACATTTGCAACCACGTCTGTCTTAACTTGGAAGTTCTGTTATCGCTGTTAATAAATATCCTTCCCACTGTATAATTGCATCCGGCTGAAATGTTAGCATTTGACTTTTATTCTTAAGCATTGTTGAAGGGTTCTGAGCAGGAATGAGTGTTGCCAGAGGTGTTTATCAAGGAAATGAGGTGTTGGTGTTGTAGAGGCTGGAACGGCTACCTTTCGAGTCTGCAGACAATTGCTTGTAACATCTCACACCCAGTCACTGGAAGCACTAAATGGCTCCATTGTCAGAACCGTATTTGCTACATTTTCCAGAGAAATAAAAATTAAACTCTGTGCCAGCTTTTTCCTCCTGCCTTTCCATTTAGTAGTACCTTGGTCTTTGGTTCCACTTGGGCGTAATCCTCTTTGGTGCGTGCCTTGTAGCTTTCTTAACTAATACCCAGATAAGACTAACTCTGAACTAACTACTAATTGACCGAAAAGTTCCTCGGTCCATAACACCTGTGAAACAGATATTTCTTCTTTTAAAACTGATGTGATGAACTCTGATAGAAAATGTTATACCATTCATTATACCAATACTGAACTCTTTTACACCAATCATCTCTAGAGTGGTATGTAAACAAGGGGAATGCAGAATGCCTGTTCTTCATACTTGAAAAACACATCTGGAACTATTTGAACTAACTAAAAGCAAAATAAGTGCCATGGCGGATTATGCCATACCTTTTCACATAAAATAACAACAACAAAAAAGGAAATGGAAAACATACCACTTCTAGAGGGCCCTGACATTGAACTGGGTATTGAAATGCTATCAGTAATGTATTTATATATACCACATTTCCTTCCATGCATCAGGCATCTTTGGTACATATGTGCTGGATATTTGCCATGTGAGTTGAAAACTTACCATATAGGGAAGATGTTGTTTAGAAATGGTGTGAATCATTAAGGTAGATGATTCTTTTATAAAATACATAATTTACTGATCTGATAACTTTTTTCTTTCTTTCTCTTTGGGTTTATCATTTTGTGTCAATAAATGTCAGCTTTCCCCCACAGCAACTAAAAATAGAAATTACATACAAGAACAATATAATTTTCATAGACTTAGAAAACTGCTTAAGAAATATTATAGCTTAATATTGGTTTTACTATATCCTCTAATTTGAAATGGAATCAAATACTTCTATGATTGAATCATAGCTCTTTTACTGTTTGCTATAGAAATTTCAAGAATATATATTTCAGAATGTTTTTTTAAAAAATAATCCAAAGCAAATGCAACAGAACTCAGCATAGTTAAAACACATTTTCTGAGTTTACTTGCATCTCTCTGCTCCAGAGGGTTTTTGTGTGTGTATGTATGGCTTAGGCCTGGCTGGTTATTTCACCATCTATCTCAATTCTGGATTGACTGCAGTGAACAGCACAGAATGAGTTACATATGGTCCCACTTTGTCAAAGTTTGTAGGACCTCTGGGTTGGAACTCCTTTTCATCAGAGTGAAACTAACCATCACAGAAATGTGGCCGATGTCAAAATCCTAAATACACATACACATGTACATACATTCTGGTGAAAGTGTGTATATTACTGTTAGAAGTGGTGTGTTTGGCTCTTCACTGGCTTAGTGCTTATTGCTCCTAAAATGATGACATTTCAGAAATTAAAAAAAAAAGAGTTGTTCATCTACCTTTTATAATAATTACTGCTGTCATTATGGTTAAATTCTGCATAGGAATCATGTTACATAAGTGGACCAAGACAGGTATTCAAAGGCGTTCAGATTAAAATTGCGAATGTATCAAAAGTCTTCTAAAACTGGGCAGAAGACAAACGCAAGTTTTATCTTAAAAGAGTCTGAAGAGGAAACCCATTGTCAGCTTGATAGTTCATCATCCCCTTTTTTCTTAGCGCGGGCTGTTGGAGAAAGAGTAGTAAAAAGTGGGTGTAGGATATATCCTCAAGTTTAGATCTTGCTCAGGAATTGCATCAAGGTGAGGCAGGGCCCGTGTCTGCCAAGGCTCAGCCTTTCCGGGTGCTGAAGCTGTCCCCTGTGACTTCCTCCCAAGGCTCTGCCTGGAGGGATGCTGAAGCTGTCCACTGTAACCTCGGGCCCCTTTCTCCCTGCCTTTTCGTTCTGTTCCCTCTTTCTCGTCTTCCCTTCTATTGCTTGCTATGTTTATTTATTTATTTTCTGTTATTCCCACTTCCCCTCCCCCCCCCTTCCTTTCTCTGTGCCACCACGTGCTTCAAATCTGTGGGTCTGGACTGCCTTCGCTAACAGCTCTGTGTGAGTGTTAGCAGAATGCAAACCAGATGGACCAGCAGTTCCCACTGTTATCTCCCAGCCGACTCTGGCAAGCCTGCCTTTATCCTTCCTTCCTTGGCAAGAGAGAAATATTTGCCTTTATTTAGGGAGACTTGTATTCGCTGCTGTACCTCTTCCCTAAGCTGCAGCATAAGTGGAAAGCTATTTATTCCCTTGTTGCTGAGGTTGGTTGAGGTGAGTAGACTGTGCAATGAATTTAACTATCAAAGAAGTAGTTTTGAGCCTGCCTAACTTCTACTTTTCTCTAGAATAAGGTATTCACTGGCACTGGTTGTAAGACGCTCTGGAATAGCATATGAGGACAAGTTTTTAATAATAAGATAAAGGTAGAGGTGCTCTCCATGTATTTCACCATCATTCCACTCGGAACACTTATTCACTATAGGGAATAGTCATTGTTATTCAGCCAGCAGTAGAGACGAAGAAATAGAGATCCTGGTACTTACTGTTCACTGATTCATCTTTCAAAATACTCTTTATTAGAATGGTGATTACTTTGATTCTTTTATTACACCTTCCCTTATGTGGTATCTGTGCTATTTCAGCTTTCAAATGTTATGTTCTGTTGCATCCCAAGTCTTAACAAAATTGCTTTGAATAAAGGTGAGGTCAATTTGGAATTGTCATAGTAATAATTTGAGCTTTTCATTTTAATAATTGACAAGTAATTTTGAGAGTTTTTCACTATGGTGATCATATTGATGTTTTAAGAGACCCATTCTTATGAATAGTCTATATTATTTTACTTTTCAAAAAGTCTAATTGGTAGATATCTGTGCCTCAGGCTGCAAGAGGCACTTCAGAAACATTTTTGGGGGTATGTGTGCATGTGTACACATATTTGGTAGAAAATTGCATCTTAAAAAAAAAGCAAACACCCTTTTTTTTTTTTTTACTGGAGATCTGTTTCTCTGAGTAGATTAGATTGAGAAGTTTAAAATTGCAAGAGAAAAATACACTTAGTATAAAAGTTCTGAAGTACCTTATTGGGTAGTCAGGGAATTTCTCCCTGTCACATACTCATAAAAAAATATTAGGAGGGTCTTTAGTTCTTTTGAGTTCTCAGTTTGCTATTTTTCCATTCTTACTCTGCCAGAGATTGTTGGTTGAAGTATTGGTTACATATTTTTTAAATGGTGGATCATAAACTCATAAATTCTAAGTCAATAATAACTTCATTGTGTGACATTTATGTAGTGGTGATTTTTCAAACAGGGCAGAAAAAAAAAATGAAGTGAGAGGTTATGACCAGGAGACATAGCCTGCTTCATCTATTAGACTGGAAAACTAAGCATGGAAAGGGGATGGCAAGTATTACAGAAAGAGCTATCGCAGAACATCAGCATCTAACAGGATCCCACCTGCATAACAGAGCCTCAGATTTGTGTACTTTCTGAGCTGCCTGAGGGCTTCATTACTGGCCCACTTCCTCGTCTATTTTTTACATCTTGCTATGTTGGCTTCAGCTTCAAGTGAAGTTGTGCTGTTGCATATAACACTACCAAAGGTAGCATCTGCCCAAGCCAGAAATAACAATAGGATGTAAAATTACCCAGTTAGAAATGAGGTCCTGCCATCTGTGCTACACCTTCTTCAGAGGGGTTTGCATGATAAAGTCTTGATTTAAGCCTCAGTAGATAGACCTATTTTATTGACAGAAGATGCTAGGTTTCTTCTGTTACCTTGCTTGTAAAAGAAGATGAGCCCCACTGATAAAACCTAGGTGCTAAAAAAAAGAAAACCCCGAGGTGCTTAAAGAGTCAAATAACATGATCGTGGTGGCGTCCTCCAGATCGTACCGAGAAGCACTCCACGATGCCAGACTCACCTGTGGATGTGAAGACCCCATCCAGGCTGACTCCTCCCACCATGCCACCTCCCCCAACAACTCAAGGGGCTCCCAGAACGAGTTCATTTACACCAACTACGTGTAAGTAGACGTTTCTGCGTTTTCTGTTTTCAAGTTCAAATTAATCTTGTTTTCTGCAAATAAAAATCAAGGGACAAGAAGATCTAGCATAATGTCTTATGCATAAATTAAGATCCCATTTTAGCTTGCTCCTTTTGACTTGGAACATTTTACTAGGCTGCAATTATTTCCAGGTTCCTTCTGATCTTCTAATACCACTTTCTTCCATTATTTACAAATAATGTTAAAATCTACATTCTTAAGTTAAAAGGGGGATTGTTTTATGCAACCAAAGCATGCAGAAACCTTTTTGAAATAAGGAGCATCTTTCTTGTGTTGAACCTGTCAGACATTTATTAAATGTTTATTCCATTTCAGCTTGGCTCAGGACTTGTGTTCTGAACCAGTGGAGTGTACGGCGTTTTGTGTCAGTCTTGGAAAGGACAGACTATTCTGACAGAATACCAACTTCCCTTTCATTCCTGTATGTTTTAGTAGGGATGAGCTTTGTTTTCATCGATCTGAAAATCCTGGTCAAACTATCATCAAAGATTTGTGAAACTAATATTTACAGACCATGCGCCCTGAAATCTATATGTGAATGAAAAATAACTAATAAGCAAAAATAGATCTGTGGGTGTATAAGGGATCAGCAAAAGAGATATCCAGGCTGTTTATGAACGATTGCACTGCCATTTAAAAGGCCTTTCCAAACATGTAAGGAGCAGGGGGCTGCAACATTGCCAAGTTGTAACCCTGTCAGCTTGCATTTGGTTTGTTTTTACCCAGACTCACAGTGATAGGCGTATGCCTGCTGTGAGAGGGCCTAGTGAGATATCATTTCTTGACAGGTAGCTCTGGTCCTCACTTGGGACAAGACCATTTTATTTTCTTGAAACTTCTAAGAATGATAAGGTACTTAAAACATCTTCAAACTATCAATGGAGGTCATTTATCAAAATTATATTTCAAAGATGGGTTTGATAAATATCTACCATGATAAAGTCAATAGTTTCTTTGGTGAGAAATGTGTAAATTTTTCTACCCTAGTTCTTACAGATTATTACCTTGATGTTCAAGTAAATTTTATCGAGTGAGTTCACTGAGTTACCGCCTATCCATGCTATTAGTTGGATTGAGATGTCCCTTTTGGTTTCTAGAAATAACTTCAATAATTACCATATCCATTTTGGCTTCTTACATAAAATTTGTGTTTTCCTTAAAGAAGTGGTTAAGAAATATGAGGGGGAGAAAATAGCCTTCTAATTGGGTGGTATAAGGTTAAAACTTGAAAGTACTCTTTCTATAAACACAGCTGTCAGTTGTGTGTACAAAACATGATTTAAAATGTCCAGTGATAAATTTAGTCTCCACCAAATGTACACTTTCTCTCGGGGAGCCGTTTAGAAAGGAATAGTTCTGTTACATTGATGTAAGCCTGTGACAAAAAGCTGACATCCAAAATGCTGTTTGTTCTGTGTTTGAAGCGTTTCAGGTGGCTGGCATATGCGTGCTTGGGAGGCAGGGCTGGCCCTGCGCCCCAGCCAGCCGCCATTGATTACCAGCTTCTGTGCAGACTGTCTTCCTGCAGGGCGAGGGGTCCACCCCTGGAGTCATGGAGCACCCGAGCCCCTGGCCACCCTCTGACGTCAAAGCATCTCACCAAACACCCCGCAGCTTTGAAATGGCTCAAAGTCCCCAGATTGGAAGGGAAGGACCCTTAGTTGTGATTTTCTTGTTGACCTGTTTTATTCGTTTTCTTCTTCTTTCTGATTTTGCGCCCTTCGACAGTAACCAATGGCACGAGCCATTCGCCCACTGCCTTGAATGGCGCTCCGTCGCCGCCCAACGGCTTCAGCAACGGGCCTTCCTCCTCTTCCTCCTCGTCTCTGGCTAATCAACAGCTGCCCCCAGCCTGCGGCGCCAGGCAGCTCAGCAAGCTGAAACGGTTCCTCACTACCTTGCAGCAGTTTGGCAATGACATTTCGCCAGAGATAGGAGAGCGAGTCCGCACCCTCGTCCTAGGCCTGGTGGTAAGCCAACGGAACGCGGCCCAACCTGGGGGAAGGGGGAGGGTGGGGAGACTCCAAGCACAGGTTGCGTTCTCGCAGCCCTTTTGTTTCCACACCGGGTATTGCGTGCAAGTCTAATTCTGTAGGAACAAGGGTTTCAGGTCTGCATTACGTATTGACCCCCAGCGTGATTTCTTTTACCGTTTGGCTGTGGTTATACAGATTTATCGTTATCTTGGCCGTAATTGTGTATGTGCATAAAATTTAATAGGTATATCCTCCTGGCGTGGTTAAGGTACTTCTACAATGGCAAAATATTTTTGTTATGTTAGTGGTTTGCTTAATGTAATGGGGTGCCTATTTTAACTTCGTTGCTTTGGGGAATTTTTATTAGCAGCCTAGATGAGCAAGAATTTATAACAAGTAACACGTTATTCTTTTATGTTTTCATTTTTAAGACTAGTAACAGTAAATTTTGTGTGTGTGTCGGGGGCGGGGGGGAATGCATGTAGCATAACATTTACCATTTTAACCATTTCTGGGTGTGCAGTTCAGTGGCATTAAGTACATCCGCATTGTGGTATAACCATCACTACTGTGCATTTCCAGAACTTTCTCATCACCCCAAACTGAAATTGTACATATAAAACAATAATACCCTGATTTCTTCATCCCTTAACCCTTTGTAACCATTCTTTTTGTTGTTGTTGTTACAGGTAGAATTACATAAACCATTAGTTTGAGAATAGAAGTGTTGATTTGGGCACATTATACTACAATGTGTCCATTGTCACACTGGAAATTGGAACATATTTCTTTTTTTATTTTGCATTCTAAATCACTTTTACATGTCCTGTGATTTTCTTTATAAATAAGAATTTTCATTTAGGATGATGATTTCATTTGTTTTATTACATAGACTTATCATGGGCCAACCCATACCAGTGTGTTTTACAAAAGAAGTTCTAAAAGTCTGGGTGAGAGGCTACTGCAGTAGACTTGCTTCAGATCATGGTATCTCACATTTGACAGAGCTGTTACAATTCAATTTTTAACCCTTACCTCCCTCTCCTTCACACTTTAAAAACAAGCAGCTTTCACATATTCCAGAATCCATCAGCAGCACCTTGTATTCCTCTGTGACAGGAAGGCAATTTTGACATAAGTGTGTCAGCATAGGCACTTACTTTTGTCAGTATTTACCTTTTCCTTTTTATTTATTCTTGAGTTTTGTACAAAGTCTTTTTGACACATAAGTAACTTACATCGTAGAACCACAAAGTAAATCCAAAAACAGTAATTGTGTTGTCGTGTTTGTTACTAGTTAAAAAAAAAAATGTCTTTTTGAAAACTGCTTTTTAAATCTGATAGGTTCTTTAACCATGCTTTCTGTAACTTGAAATATATGAAAATTTGATAGCTTTAAGTAGCTTTCTTCCCACTTATTAAGTGCAATGCTTTTGAGGGTAGTACTTAAGATATTTATCTTTTTGGAGATAAGTTAGAGAAAGACATTAATAATGCTAGGCAGGCAGTGAACATTTGTCAAATGATGAATGAACAGAGAATGAATTTTGCTTTGAGCATTTGACTGCAGGCTTTGACACATCATTTTATTTATATACATTTTACATGTGGGGAAACTGAGGTTTACAGAAGAAAACTATTCTAGGCCACCCAATTGGTAGTGACTGACAGCCCTATGATTTGAACTCAGGTAGTAATCATAATGAATCAGATGCTGTCATTTAGATGGAGTTAAGAAAAGTGTTATTGGAGAAGGCAATGGCACTCCACTCCAGTACTCTTGCCTGGAAAATCCCATGGACGGAGGAGCCTGGTGGGCTGCAGTCCATGGGGTCTCAAAGAGTCAGACACGACTGAACGACTTCACTTTCACTTCTCATTTTCATGCACTGGAGAAGGAAATGGCAACCCACTCCAGTATTCTTGCCTGGAGAATCCCAGGGATGGGGGAGCCTTGTGGGCTGCCGTTTATGGGGTCGCACAGAGTCGGACATGACTGAAGTGACTTAGCAGCAAGAAAAGTGTTATAAGAACTGTTTAAACGTGCAAACACAACGGGCATGGGCTTTAGGAAAATGGAGCCATAGAAACAAAATGAAAGATTAAAAAAATGTATTCTCTGATCCTTGTTGTTACAGATAGGAAGTTAGTGTTTATTCATAGTTTCAAGAGAAGATGCTTCAAGTCTGGAGGTATAAAAACCTTAGAACTTGATGCCCCCATACTCTGTCATGAAAGGAAAAGGAACTTGCCTTGAAAAGTAGGTGGAGCGCTGTTCTAAAGTCCTTAGGTCACAAATACCTAATCTTGTCGGGTGTGAGGATAACTGAACAGTTGAAAAAGCTGAGACTGAAGTTCACAGTTGTGCTTCTGCCTAGAGACTAAGAAAAATGAACCAGACTATGGTTAATTCACTCAACTTTATAGTAGGTCAGTGGTCTATTAAATAGATGCTTTTATCAAGGAATATTACCCATTGTAGGACCCAAACCCTGAAGATTGAGGGTGTGTTTTTATGGCCTAGGTTAGGAGTGAATTCAGCTCATCATGTATAGTCTCTTTCAGATCAGATCAGTCGCTCAGTCGTGTCCGACTCTTTACGACCCCATGAACCGCAGCACGCCAGGCTTCCCTGTCCAGTGCCTCTAGGATAAATGCAGTTCCTTGGATAACTGGGAAGTTTTTTTCACCCTGTGAGACTTAGTAACTCAGAGAAGGCTCAGACCTTTTCTTTGGCCTCATTAATACAGCACACTACCCGTCTTAGCTGTTCATCCTGAGCCAAGATGCTCTGATAAGCAAAGAAAGGATACAAGATGGGAAAACAGGAGGAGAAGGGTATTTCCATCAGCAAGATCAGCTCCATCACATGTGGGATGATCTGAGACATTATGGCACCCCACTCCAGTACTCTTGCCTGGAAAATCCCATGGGCGGAGGAGCCTGGTAGGCTGCAGTCCGTGGGGTCACAAAGAGTTGGACATGACTGAGCGACTTCACTTTCACTTTTCCCTTTCATGCATTGGAGAAGGAAATGACAACCCACTCCAGTGTTCTTGCCTGGGGAATCCCAGGGATGGGGGAGCCTAGTGGGCTGCCTTTCTATGGGGTTGCATGGAGTCAGACAGGACTGAAGTGACTTAGCAGCAGCAACACTTGCCTTTGGCCTTTAATTGATCTGTTGTGCTTTTAAATACATCCAAATGTGTTTGTTTTCCATAAAGGTAGTAAGTTTCTTCATAATCGCGGGGACTTCTCTGGCAATTAAACTATGGTAAGGTGCCTGCACATTATTCTCAAAGTACCAAATTAAATGTGTTTGATTTTCAGGTGCAGTTTTTAGATGTAGGTGGTACAGTAACTGATAATATATGATCTTTTTTTTTTTAAATAGAGTCAAGCGGTTTCATAAAGAAGAATTTGCTCTCTGTATGTGTGTCTGCTGGTTAGCACCATGTTGTGACAATATTAGTAATTGATTAGTTTCGGTATTTTTACCAAGGGACAAATGTATTTATAGTACATATTTTCTCCCACAGAACTCTACTTTGACAATTGAAGAATTTCATTCCAAACTGCAAGAAGCTACAAACTTCCCACTGCGACCTTTCGTCATCCCATTTTTGAAGGTATTGCTCAGCTCACTGGTCTGGAAAGTATTTTCAAACCATACTGTTGCTAGGTCACAACAGTGTTTCTTTTTAGGTGGGGGTCAGAACATTTAAGGGCATTTTGACTTAGTTTAATGGGATGAAAACTATCTGAATA